>NC_072731.1:114527791-117011271 GCF_026930045.1 Uloborus diversus | reverse complement strand
GTTTCTTTCTTATCGACACCTCTTATCACCATTTTCCTGTCATTTCTTTGATCCAACAAGAAACTTCTCTCATTGATGGGAACTTTTTTAGGTTTTAAACACAAACAAGACTCAAATACAGGGCACTTACAAGCCGCAACGTCGAAGAGCTTCTCAGATGACTCTAAAAAGCACTTCAGTTTATTTTCAAAACTATCACTTCGTTTGCTTCTGGGGTATCGTTTCAAATTGACGTACTTTTCGAAATAGAATTTTAATAATTGAATTACTCGTTCCTTAGTTACGATTGGAATTGAAGCTTTTGTCCAAATACTGTTAATTTTTTCAGAAACAATTGTATATATATCTGAACTGGAAGGGTCCTTTCCATTATACATACATTTCTGTTCGCTCCTGACAAATAAAATAAATTTTATGACGTCTTTTACAGTAGGTAGCTGCCGATCATCAAGTTCCTTGTAGGGTCCCAGTATAGCACAAGTAGTCTCACTACGTCTCGAACTCATTACTTAAAACTAACAGAATCGACATATAACACTAACAATTGCAACTGTACTTTTATAGCATTAAAATTACTTTGGCTACGAAGAAAACACCCGTGAGTCAAGCCAAGAAAGCCCTCGAAACAAGTAAAAGGAATTAGCAAGTTGAAACCAAACAAAGTCGAAATCGTCAGTAACATATTGTTGCATGCAAATCGAGACGTGGCGCCAAGCTTCGTGGACGATTCTACTGCGGAAATGGGGGTTATTCCCATATATGCATTTACAGTAGTAATCACCATGTTTTTTTTTTTTTTTTTCCTGTTCGTGTTGATATTACGAATCACGATCTTTTTATTTCAGCTGTCGAGCTTTTATTTCACAGTAAATTTATAACTTTATTCACAGTACTTCTTTTTCAGTTGCCATAAAAATGACAATTTTTCAAAACTTTGACGATCGGTAGAGCCCTGAAGATATAGTTTTATTCTATTTTTTAAAGTAGTTTTGTAATTTACGATCGATTTCGCAAATTTTGAGAGGTCTTGCATTAAGAAAAACGGAAATTTTTTTTTTCGGGACACCCTAGTGTCCCCCCCCCCCAATACAATTTTAAGGTATAGTCCAATTCGAACAAATTTATTTTTTGTTTAAAAGATATCAGCGAAGACACCTCATTCCCCTATTTTATTTTTTTTCTTTGAACAGTTCAAATTAGCGACTAGGATGAAATTCAAGGCAAATATAAATCCCGAACTTAGAGGCGAATTTGCTTCAAACAAACTTTGTAGGAAAAAGTTTTCAAAGAAGAGCACGTGTAGGAAATATATCTTTTTTATTTTGAGCAATTTTTCGTTCAATGGGGTGGTTTCCTCAGTCAAAAGTACTACTTTTAGTCATTGAAATAGATAGAATGATAAAAAAAAAAAAAAAAGCATGGACCCAGAAAATACTTCATTTTCCGAACAGTTTTTTTTTTTTAAATTAATTTTTTTTAAATGTCCGATTTTGAAAACAAGGAGTGGTCTTTATGACGTCACAAATGATGCAATTTGGCGCCTCTTTCTATCACGTTTCCACGTTATGATGAAATTAGTCGGATTTCGACTCTCCGACTTTGACTCCGTAGCTTTAGCAAACATTTAGACACGGAGGGGAAATAACTGACTCCGACTCCTGGAAATTCATGGTCTTCGATTCTGACTCCGTTGTCCTAAAATAAGTCAGACTACGACTCCTCAAACATTGGCAAAGTTGCGGACTTGAAGGAAAAATGACCAATTCCGACTAAGAGCCTTTGAATTATAAACCTTCGACTCCCGAATCTGACTCTTTTACCCCAAATACGAAAATGAGATTGACCCCGACTCCTCAGTTATGGTTTTTACTTTGAAAGTTATTGTTGATATGATTTATTTTAATTTTCACTTTAAAGTTTTAATTTATGTATTCACTGTTTGGCGGAGAAATTTGGATTCCTTTATGTTTCTACATGAAAATATGAGCAGACGATTTGATTTTTTTTTTCATAATAAAAATTATTTCTTTAAGTTGATATTTTGTTGTTTTTTATTTATTTTGAAAGTACATTACTTATTTTTTGACAACAGGGGAAAAGCGATTTTTTTAAACACATTGTATTTATTTTAATGAGCTTATTATTTTTCATCATTTTTTTTTCTGTTTGAAAGCGATAAAAGTTTTTTTTAATGGAAAAAATACATTAGCTGCTTTGCTTAAAAAGTGCTACTACTTTATTTGTTGGTTTATTTATTTTTTACACATCTATTTCTTCAGATAAACGAGGCATATTTTATTTCTAGAAATCAGATTAAAATGTTAAAAGTTACGTTTGAAATAATTTGCGATTTTAGCTAATTTGGAGAATATTGATCAGATACTAGAATTTCGATATCGGTATACGGGAAAGTAGGCTCGTTTAGTTCTGGACGCAACTTTTTGTTTAGATTTTATCTACTACAGTTGATTACTCCATGTTTCAAAAATCATCTTTTGAAATTTTCGATTCCTAATAAATATTATTCGAAGACGAACATTAATAATTCAAAACTTTTCTTCACTCGTCTCTATCTTTTAACAAAAAGTTCGTAAATAACGTATGTGAAAAATAAATAGTAAATAAATAAATAAGGAGATAAAAGAGGAAAAAACCCATATAAAGCATAAGATTTGGCAGATTAGCTCTCTACCAATCACAGAGACAGAAGAATCAAAAGCGCCATGCCAGCGGGATAGAAAAGTCGGTAATTTTGATTTCTCAGAAAATAAATAAACATAATAAATAAATAAATAAATAAAATAAATAAGAGACGGCATAAAATGAAATATTCGAAATGCACTTCTTTTTTACCAGTTGTTTTGTGAAATTCTTGCGATTTCAATCGATAATAAAAAAACATAATATTTCATTGATTTTACCAATGCGTCGTTTCTGCGGTGTAACAATTTTTTGCAACCACAACGAATGTGATAAAGTTAAATGATAATCCAATTAATCACTTGGTAGGTACAAATCACATTATTTTATTAGCAAACTTAATGCAATTAATAGGAATTTGTTTCCGTAAAAAATGGTAAATTTAAATGAGCCTCAATTTGCTCCTAATAGATTTTGGAGATTCGTTCCACTACTTTTTCTTCCGATTCATTTATTACTATTCTTTGTTATCTTACGAGTTACTGTGTGTTAAGCGTTTTAATTAATATCACTATCCTATTGTGATTGAGGAAACTATTGAATAAATATAAACTAATTATGAAACGCATTTACTCAGTCAAAAGTACTACTTTAGTCATTGAAATGGATGGAATGAGGAAAAAAAAAAAAACATAGACCCAGAAAGTGCTTTTATTTTCTCAACAGTTTTTTTTTAAATAATTTTTTTAAATGACCGATTTTTCAAACAAGGCGTGGTCTTGATGACGTTTTAAATGATGCGATTTGGCGCATCTTTCTACCACGTTTCCACGTTATGATAATCAAGCAGTGAATTAAAATTGCGCTCTACGCTTGCTATCAATCATATCGTCTACAATACACGTGAGTAAAGATGCGAATTAAATATTTTGCTCCGTGGATGGCAATTCTGCATGACATTTCATCATTTGTAATGTCAACGGCAGAAGCGTAAAGAGTGAAAGCGCTCCGATTTAAGTAATTTTTAAAAAATATTAAACGTAAACAAATTTATCAAAAAATGGTCAGATCCTATGTTTTTAAGGATGCTCTTTCAGAAAAAAATACTTTTAAAATTTTGGAAACGACCCCATTGGGTGCGAAACAGAAGTAGGCTGTTTGTAGTGGTGGATAACATTGGTGTCACTTGATTATCTGTCGCACCAAAATACCTCTTCCAAAATGCTTTTCTTTTTATTTTGAGCTTCAATCGATTGTCTTATCTTAGTCCGCTCGGATACTGAAAGTCACGTGGCTTACGATGTGTACGTACAATAAGAGATATTTCGTCGTAGTCGTAGTATAACTATTTTTAGATGCTTCACAAACAGTAGCGTAACTATGAGGGCTAGCGCCCCTGACGAACTAAAGAAATTGCGCCAGCCCCCCCACTCCAGGGGTGGCCCCCCACCCTCCCACGCCCACTTGGGAACTCGGGAACTCATTGTGACCTGCAATTTTTTTTTCTTTTTTAACATTTTGATTAATTGATTCGACAAATTGGAAGCAGCATTGTATTTTTTTTTCTTATTTTCTTTTTTAGAATTGTTTTTAATGATCTCCAAATGTTATGTATATATATATATATATATATATATATATATATATATATATATATATATATATATATATATATATATATATATATATATATATATATATATCCCCTCTAGCTCTTTTTCTTGAAAGGTTTTTTTTTAACAATTTTTAAAGCATTTTTCAAATTCTATGATAAAAAAAAGATTAAAAAAAGCGCTTAATTTTTTTTTTTGTTTAATCAGTCGAAATGCCGCCCCCGTCTGCTGCGCCCCCTGGCGAGAGTCAATATTGCCAACCCCTAGTTACGCTACTGTTCACAAAATAGGTATTACTGAAGGAGTATATGATCTTCCAAAGTTGCGAGTTTAGCTATTACCTTTTATATTTAGTCATTTCATGGGTATTGTGACACAATTAGTATTTTTATGACATTTTTATGTAAGATGCCGCTGACGTGAACTTAAAAGTCTGAAGTATAGTATTTCTTTAAAATATAAAGCAGGAAGTAGAGTAACTTTTTTCTCTTAATATTTAATTAAAAAAAAAAAAAAGAAAGCTTCAAAAAGAAGAGCAAAGGATATTTTGGTAAAATCAACATTCTGTAAATTTTTCGCCATTTTCTAATCATTTCGAGTTTTTTTTAGACCAAAATATCTATTTTGTTTCGAATGAAATTAATTATTTTAACCATCAAATTAATGCTTGGCATGGAATTTCATATAAGAAATTATAAAATTTGGCTTCATCTTCAAGTAATGCAAACACAGTTAACATGTCTTCTAAAAAGAAACACTTACATCTTCAATTTTAAATTAAGCTGTAATTCATCCAAGCGCTAACTATTGCGCAATGGTGTTCGTAAAATTCAGAATTTCTTAGAATTTCAAAAATTCTAAGAAATGTGCTTTGGAATTCGGAGGGAGATGTACCGAAAACGAAGAGTAATTCTTGATCGTCAAATTTTTACTGAAAAAGATTTGTCTGTTCTCAGTATTTAAGAAAAATATCCTGAATTTAACTATTTAAAACGATTCAACTACTTTAACTAGATTAAATTATTTTTTTTACATGGATTTGTGAATGCAATAAAAAAGTCATGTGGTATTCGCGATCAGAGTTTAATATTTTTTTCGTTTGAATTATGTAACTCATATCATTTTTATCGTAAATCATAAATGGTTTAAAAAAAAAACAACCAAATATTCCTTAAAAATATCTGTAATGTTGAAAATTTTGATTTTTCCCAAAATATGTATTAATAACCCCAATTATGCCAATAAAATAAATAAATGCTTAAAAGTTGTTGTTTTTTTAATTAAAAATATTTTATCAACTAACACGGTTCTCTTTCCAATTAAAATAATAAGCAGCAATTTGAAACTAATTTGTATCATTATTAAAATTGTATTATTATAGTATCATTATTAAAACTTCATTCGAGGTTTCAGTTTCTACACGTTCAGCAATTGAAAAATGAAAAAAATAAAAAAATAAAAAAAATCAAAAGCCATAACTAAAATTTGAAACATTGAAACTCAGAAAATAGCACTTTGGAGGAAACTTAGCAAATATATTACAGATTGCATATCCCTCTGGAGTAGCCTGAACGAATGTTGGAACGCTTCAGTAAGTTTAAGGAATGCACTCAAAACCTTTAACTTTCTAACAGCGCACAATGTTTTTCTCAAAAGGAGATAGCAATGAAAAACCTGACATTATTAATGCTTTCTATAGCCTGTAGAAAAGTGCACGGAATTCGAGAAAACTATTAATTCAAGTAACAAAAGCAGTCCTTCCTAAAAAGCACAATCTTTTCTATTTGAGATTAAAATTTAACTTTTAAAAGAATAATGTCAATCCCGCGGGATTCTGATATCAAACAAAACACGCTTGATTCATGTATCAAAACCAAAATTTTTCAATTATGTTTGTTAGCATTAAAAAAAAGAAGCCATTTGGCCTTATTAGGAACATGGGACTGTAATAAGGCTAACTCTGGGAAAGGATAACCTCTAATCCTGCGAGATTTTTGGATTGTAAGGAGCCAATCCCGCGTGATTGTTTGACGGTTTTTTAAGAATTGAAATTTTGAACAATACAAAGTATTGGGGTGAAACTAAAAGCAGAGCCGCCGAGAGCCAAAACGGGCTTCTTGTTGGTTTGGCCGCCGAGACTCCCTCTCACATAAAACTCATTAAACTTATACTAGTCCGCTTACAAGCCGGGTTCCCCTCAAGGGGTCCTAGTTTCCGACTAGACTGACTAGGCTCTCGTCGCGGGTCTGACTAAAAGTCACTATTTCAGTCTAGCTCTTAACATGTTCACAGATGTTTTGTGATTTTTTAATAAAAATGTCAAACAAACAAGTAGTTGACTGAAATTAGGTTTAATGCATTTAGTGAATATTATTGAAAGTTGAAAAACTACTTCAAGTATCATAAATAAACCCTTTACACATGCAAGTGAATTATTTAGTCAAATGTTTCACAGTTAGAGCAGAATAAAATACAGATATTGCACTGGAACATTAGAATTGATATTTTTATGAACTATAAAACAGATTATAAAATTTTATGCTTAACAACGAATTTTAATGAATTTGCTACTGCAAAATAAAGGCCAAAACTTTATTCAAGTTGGTTTTCGTTTCTACATGAGTAGGAAAAAATGCATCGCACATTGCCACTTGTGTCACCACTTAATTTTTCTCCTGTTTTATTGTTATTATTATTATTATTATTATTATTATTATTATTATTATTATTATTATTATTATTTTGATATCTTCTCTCACTGTTTTCTTATCAGAAATAAGTGTTAAAATGCTTTTTATTTATTAACATATTATTTTCATTTCTGCTTTAACAGTTTTAAAATCTAACAGATGGCAGCATTCGTAATTATTACTTACAAAAGCTGGCAGCTTTTAAATAGCTGGTGCTGCCATCTTTTGCGTATTTATGTAACTTCATACAAAAATCATATTATTTAGTCCAGTTATAGTGCCCTGAAAGAGGCACTTTCTAGGCATTACAGTCCAGTCCCGACCACAGGGCTGCGGAGTCGGAAGAAAAATGATCGACTCCGACTCCGGCTTATGTATTTATTTATTTTTCCAATCCCCCCCTCATGGGAAGGAAGAAAAACCCCTAAGCAGAGATTGAAATACAGTCGGACTTCCATATATCGAAGTAGCAAATTGTCGGGAAAAAATTCGGTATATAGAAATTTCGATACATAGAAACAATCTTATTTTATCCTAAAAATCTCCTAAAACATTAAAATTAAAGCTAATTTTCGTGTATGAAACCTAATTTATAATTTATACGAGCATTCGTTTAAATGAAAGTTAATAATTAAAAAAATAATAGAAATTACATTTTTGCGCCTTCATACATCTTCATTCTTCGGCAATTCAACCTGATCTGCAACATTAGGGGATTTTCGTTTTGACAAATCGAGAGAAAAGTAAAAAATTAATCTACTTAACTTGAATGAATTTTACTGCAGCCAAAACGACTAGGAACGATAATCAACAGACAAAAGGGATGACTTGAAACTGATTTTACAATGTTACTTGTTACAACTAAGATATCTGAAATAAACTTGAGGGAATTTAAGAATTCTAGAACGAAACAACGACCTATCTACACATCCCTCAGTGCCAGATTCCTTATGAGTTTCGTAACAACCTTTAGTGAACATAATTTTCTCCCCTAACCTTTATTTTTCATGAGACAAACAGTCTAAAGAGGAAAAAAAACTACGAATGTCTCGAAAAAAAATTCGATATATAGAAATTTTTTCGATACATAGAAACAATTTTTCTATGTAATGAACATAGAAATTTGCTGGGATTTCGATATATAGAAATTTTCTATATGTGGAAGTTCGATATATGGAGGTTCGACTGTATTAGTTCCTTTTTATGAAATTTTCGAGTTGAAAGTACACAATTTGAACAACATCTATTTGTTGAACATTAAAGAGCTGAAAATTAATCCTGTTCATTTTTCCCCTTCCCATGAGGGGGAAAATAAAACATAAATAAAGTAATAGTAATAAAAAATCAATAAATGGATAAATATGTCGGAGTTTGAGTTGGAGATTTTAAAATCCAGGATTCGGAGTCGGCCATTTCACCTTCCGATTCCGCAGCCCTGGCATGCATGCTTAATACATAAACTTGCTTCAAGTTTATTAAAAAAATATTTTTTGTTACTGAAAGATGAGACTAAACCAGTGGTCGGAAAAACTACATATTTTTTTGTTGCGAACTACAACTACTTTAATATAAATGTAGTTTACTACAACTAAAACTACTTTTTCCAAAATGTAGCAACTACAAACTACTTTTGAAAAGTAGTCGCTACTTCGCTCCTTTTTAGTTACTTTAAAAAAAATAAATAAATAAAAAGCATTCACTTATACACCGTTTTAGGATTGAACGAAATTTTTTAAAAAATGATTGATTAGTAAAAACTGAATCATTTGAACATGGTACATTACCAAGAATTATTTATTCTTTCCTTCGCTTGCTGAGTTAATTTGTCATTCAAATATTTGTAACGATTTTTGCGCATATTCGCTGCAAGAAAGGATTTAAAAGTGGATGGAATTCAACCTTAAAATTTTTAATCCTTTCCTGACAGTAAATATTTCATTCAAGAAGTGCAACTCGGTTACTTGAAAATGTAAATAGATGCAGTCATAATTTGTTTTGAATTTTATAAAGACATACATGTACATAAAATTGATTTAGATGATGAAAAACATCTTTTAAACAAAAGAGAAAAATTTTCATTATGTCAGTTAATTTTATAGGAACTTTTTTCTTTTTCTTTTTTTTTTTTTGCTGGAACTAATGAATTGATTTTGAGCTTCTAGTTAGAGGTCCGGACCAGAACATTTCCTTTCTTACTCCACTCATAAAATGAAATAAAAGCATTTTTTCAATTTCACCGAATAACCTCAAAAACTTACATTATTTAATAATTGACTTTTATCATGTTAATATAGCCAACACTCAATCAGTAGAAAAGTTGCTTCTACATTTGAACAAAGCCATTGCCTGTTTGGTGATATTTTGATAGTTGAAATTGTAACCGTAACTCCAGTGGATTAACCCTAAACTCCAGTAGATAGCGTTAATTTTGTTGACTACCTTTGTCGAAATACAGCATTTCCCAGCATGTCATAGATTACCAAAAAATATTTCAAATCATCATGCCGTGGCGTGCGTTTCATTATTGATGACGTCAGGAGCGTTACTCGATCATTCGCTAGTATATATATGAGGACATCTAAAATATGAAACATAACTAAGAATGCTCACTTTACTTCAATGTGAAATTTTAAACTACAATGGACTCGCGCAAAAGCGCGATTCTATTTACACGAAATGTATATTTTGCGAGCTTTTCTCGGAGTAATGAATTTTGGAGTTAACGCGGATTCCTCACCCCGTAACACAAAAGTTTTCGAGTGAGAATCACAGGGCTTAAACATCACCTTCTTTACTGGCTACTAAATATTAGTTTCCTGAATGAACTTTCCCTTTAGATTCACTGAAAGCGCAAGTTCCTCCACCGAAACATCGCTTTGACAATTTATAAATCGCCACCACGCATCTTTTTCATTCTGAATATGAAGTTGATGAAACATAATTTCACATAAGCGGCTGGTTATCTAAAGTTTGAAAATGGAAGGAAACTTAGAAATCTCTGACAGCTAAAGAAATGTAAAGATTTTCGATATGCTTGAACAACTAAAAAGTGTGTCGAATATATTTACAATATCTACTGTACAGTATTATTGTAGTGTTTCATTTTTTTTATTGCTACATACTATACGCACTGCACTGTTTCATTTTATGCCATTATCTCCCACTGATTTTTGTGCAACCTAACAGTATTTTTATTCAAGAACACAGCTTTTAAAAAAAAATACAGTAAAGATTCAGTTCTCTATGTTTAAATTTGGTAATAGGAGGTTAAGAAATGGGTAAAAATAATCTGAGGGATGTTTCAAATGTCTCAAAATTATTGGTATGCTCATAAAAAATCGTATATTTTCCCCCTTTTCCACAACGCGAAATTTCAACCTACGCTAGGAGTCTTGGAACGCATCCCTCGCGTAAGTTGAGATTCGACCATATATGCAGATGACATCTGACATGAACACCGAGAGCTTTTTGCTCAACGAGCATATTTGCAAGAAACGGAAAAATTTTCGTGATCATACATTTCTATAACACTGTAATATTTGTTGTTAGCCGGCCAAGACAGTTCAATATCTTGCTCTTCCATAACATTTACAGTAGCTTCCATACTATGGGGATATTGGCACAATAATCTCATTGACATCTAAAATGCTAATCCACGGGACATTCTCAACTACCAGAAAACAGAAACGCTGCATGGGCGCCATTATGCAAAGTTTTAAAAGGGGGTCAGATATTTTCCCCATGGTTTAGCAGGAGATGTTCACATGGAAACTGATTTCAGTACAGATTAAAATTATTAAAATTTGACATTTTTAATAACTTATTTAATAATGGCTGGGGAAGACATGTTTTTACATTTTTTCGAAGAAAAAAGGATTAGAAGCAAGGAAGTTCTAATTTCTAAGGGGGGGGGGGACATGAGCCCCAACTTGCCTCCTATATGGGCAGCCATGAAACGCGACACCACATTGACAGTTACGCTTATTCTTTTTTTCTTAAGCCATTCAATGTGAATATTGGGAAAATGTGAAAATTTCGATGCTAAACAAGCTAATTGCGTCAAACAGATAGAACGTATGGTGTTAATCTGATGTCAGCTCGTATTTTTTAGAGTCTTTCGAATCTGATTGGTACAACTTTTACTCGCGTAAGACTTCTACCAGTCAGATTCGTTTGAAACTTCGTTTCTTTCTTCTTCTTCTTTTTTTTTTTTTAAATTTTGTTTAAAAGTAGTTTCCAGAAACCGCTACAAACTACTTTTTTTTTGTATCGAACTACTCGCTGCACTACTTTTTTGAAAAGTAGTGCGCTACACTACAAACCATTAAAAAATGTAGCTACTACAGTAGCGTCGCTACTTCCAACCACTGGACTAAACAATGTGCTCTACTCCAGTGGCGCACTCACGGAGGGGGCTAAGGGCCTTAAGCCTCTCTCAGAGATCAGAAGCAATTCAGAAATGGCCATAACCCTCTTCACCAGACCAAAGAAAGGGTCCAAAATTGCGTTTTTTGGTCTTTAATTTTGGAAATTTTAGGAAATGGTTGAAAATAATTCTTCTTAAAATATGACTGCTGTAAATATCTTTTCCCAAAAGAATTTTCTCTCCACAAGAGTCATCTTCTTTTTTTTCTTCTTTTTAAAAGTAATATTTGTTGCATATTTCTTTATTTAATGTTTTTTCTTAATAGTTCTCAATGGGATTGTTTTTGAAATTTTAAAAGTATTTTTTCTGAAAAAGCATGCTTAAAAAACTAAAATCTGATCGGTTTCTAAATAATTTGACAAAGTTTAATATTTTAAAAAAATATTTAAATTGGTGCGCTTTCATTTTTTACGCTTTTGTACATGACATCACAAATGATGAAATACCATTCACTGATGCCATTAACGCAGAGCGCAATATTTAATTCACTTCTTTACTCATATGTAGTGGAAACGATATGGTTAATAGCAAGCATAGAGGGCAATATTTAATTCGCTGCTGAATCATCATAACCTGGAAACGCAGTAGACAGCAAGCGTAAACATTCTGCGCGCCAGTGGAGATGGGCTTTATTACATCATTTGTGAGTCATAAGGACCACGTCTTGTTTGAAAAATCGGACATTCAATAAAATTAATTAAAAATTAAACATTTTGAAAATAAAAGATTTTTTTCGCTCCATATGTTTTTTTGCTCATTTCCCGCCTTATAAACTTTTAATATTTTTCGCGATTTCGATTATTTTCATGCATTTTAGAATTCGATTATGCCACTTTAGTCTTTGTCCAATTCAGCGTCTTTTGATCTTTGATTATTTTCGTACGTTTTCGGACTTCGTCGTTTTTCGAGCATATTGAACTTTGTCGTTTTTCAACAATTTTTTAAACTTTATCATTTTTCCCGACTTAGATTATTTTTATGCATTTGACTAAGACTATTTTGGATTCTTTTGAACTTTGATTATTTTCGAGCATATTAGACTTAGGTGTTTTTTTTTTCATGAATTTTTTGAACTTGTCCTTTTTCCCGACTTAGATTATTTTTACACTTATTATTATGGACTATTTTTCAGTTTTGATTATTGTAGAACATATTGGACTTTGATTATTTCTTCGCATTTTTGAACTTAGAATTTTTTTGTGATTTTTAGTCTTAGATTATTTTTATGCTTTTTTTTTGTCTTAGTCGTTTTTCCCCCCATGCATTTAAGTGTTCGATTTTTTTTTGCATTTAGGCCTTAGACTATTTTAATGCTCTTTTGATTATTTTTCGAGATTTTTTAGACTTTGTCTTTTTTTTATGCATTTCGATTATTAACTATTTTTGCATCCTTTATTTATTGAAAAGTATTCTTGACTTCATCATTTTTCCAATCTTTATCCATTTTCATTAATCTATCGAGTTTAATAATTTTTATAAATATTTTTTTTTTTTACACGTGAAATATTTTTCGAACTTTGGTTTGATCATGCATTTCGAACTTTATCACTTTTTTTTACAACTTTATGATTATTTGCGCGCCTTTCGAAATTCATAGTATTTCTGACTTAGTTTATTTTCAATTGTTTCGAACTTTGTCATTCTTCATACACTTTGAACTTTAACGTTTTTTCCCGTCACTTAGCTCTTTGATTATTTTTCACTATTTTCTGGCTTAGATTATATTTATGAGTTCAATTATGCAGTTATTATTAATGTTCCGCATTTCCTAGCAGAGCGCTTTAAAGCGCTCTGCTAGGAAATGTGGAACGAGATACAGTGAAACCTGTGTAAGTTGACCACTTGCGGTGCACTACTTTAGTGGTCAACTTAAACAGGTGGTCAACTTATAGAGGTTGAATTATATGATTTCGATCTAATCATTTGCCTGAAAATGGTGGTCAACTTAGACAGGTGGTCAACTTTACAGGTTTTACTGTAACTTTTTCGCGGAGCTGCGGAGTTTCGCTATTTTTCCGGAGCAACTTCGCGAGATGCGGAGCAGTCGGCAACCCTGCTTCACGGGATACGCTTGCAGCTTATAAGTGTGTAATTATGTGTTCATATTTTATTTGGCGTAACATAACCTTATTTTTCTTATTTCGGAGTCGGAAGGGAAATTTGTATACGCTCAAAAAGCTTTTTTTTTTAAACTGTATAGTACGAGCATAGCCGTGTGGGGGCAGCAAGGAGAGAAATAAATTTTTAATTTGACGCTGCTGAGTGCTCTAATTCAGGGCTGCAGAGTCGGATGGAAAATGGCCTGCTCCGACTCCTGGATTTAGAAACATCCGACTCCGGATATTTTTATTTATTTATTTATTTATTTTAATTCCCCTTCCCTCTCATGGGAAGGGCGGAAAACCTCTAAACAAAGATTGAAACATATATTCCTTTTTATGAAATTTTAATGCTGTATTTATTGCAAACCTAAGATGCATATTATAACATTAGAAATTCAATTTGAAAATCAAGTTTTCCAATAGTTACGATTTTAAAAGTGAAATTACCTAAAAATTCCAATTTTTTAAAAATTGAAAAGGATTAATTTGCTTCTTTTTAATGCTTAACAAATAGATAATGATCAAATCGTGTGCTTTCAATTTTTGAAAGCTCTAACTTGAGAGAGAAAAAAAAGCGTTTTTGCTAAGTCAAAAATCCTTTCTTGAGATGGGGCGCTCCGCCCCGGGTGACACCCATCAAGTGGGTGAAAATCCAACTTAATTTCACAGTTTATGAAAATTTTTAATACTTTAAGCCTGAACAGTTTTCCCAATAAATCTATAAAATTTCAACGAAACTAGGACACTATATAGTGGGGAGAGGGCTTATAAAAATTTTACACAAAATGCAGCGGTTTACAGCTTTGTACAAATAGCTTATACTGTACCTATATTTCTACTTCGCTCAATTTTTTATTTTAATGTTATTCGCTGGCAAATCTAAAGATTTCAGGATTAACTGCAATTAGTGTTATAACCAAGAAATCATACTCTTATTTTCTTTCATACTTTCTAGTGAGAACCAAGCTTTTGACTTAGTCTTTAGATATAAAAAACAGATTTTTTTGGATCTTTTGGATTCGCGCTTTCGCGCCAACACTTATTTCAATTTACCGAACACCCTCAGAAGTTTCCTTCCGTGCTACGGGGCCCCGACTTGCGCAAGGAATATATTTCTTTTACTATTTTATAATTGAGATAAAGGAAAAAAATACATTATTATTTTTCGTTAAGCAATCAAGCTAGCTGGTTGCCAATGACAGTTATTTTCTTATTAGTAGGCCTTTATACATATAATCGAACCTATTGTTAGTCATTTTTTTTAATTCAAGGAGAGCCGGTGAAAATTAAAGTAAAAAAGAAGCCCAGAGTTGGACTCGGCATATTTTCTAACGACTCCGGCTCCTTTACCCCAAAATCAGTCCGATTCCGACTCCACAGCCCTGGCTCTAATAACATCCGTACATCTTCAGCGTTTTTCTTGTATGAATAAATGAATAAATGAATTTTTTTTTTTTTTTGGTACTACACTGGTGGACGATTGCTAAGGACGGATTCCAATGGGCTATGTAACCCGTAAAAAAGTAAGTGTAATTCGATGCCAATTGAAATAAACTAATGCCAGAACTCTAGAACATTGCAATGACGATAATTTATTGTGCTCTGAGATACAGAAGGCGTTGAAAAGTGTTCAAAGGACGAAACGGTCATTTTGGGCTGAATTCTTAAAAGTGAATAAATGTAAATACCGTCCCAGGCGTTCCGGCGTAAGAAGTCAATATGAGATATGGTTACCATGGAGAGCGATGCAAGCTTCCACACATCATTTGATGCTTTACACAACATTATCCAGCAGTTATTGGGGTAATTTATCCCATTCTTCTGTCAGTCACGGATAAGAGTGTCCTTGCTTATTGGAGGGCGTTGTCGACTAGTAAGACTGCTCCCCAAAACATCCCAAACATTTTCAATACGATTCAGATCTATAGAACGTGCTGGATATCCGATGGGTTGAATGTTTTGAGTGAGCTAGACACTCCTGGACAGCGATTGTTAATGACACATAGCGTTGCCATCCATGAAAACGAATTCATCGCCGCTAGCATCACAGAAAACGTGAACTTGAGGCAGTAGAACAACATTAATGTATCACTAGCCGTCCTAGTCTTGTTTGGAAGCACACTAGCGACGTATGGCCATTGATCATAATCCTACCCATAACATATGATACAACCCGTATCCAAAGGTGGGGTGTGTTGGCCGGATTCGTAAGGTGTCAGACTCTTAACTCAGGGGTGCCCACCAGGAAGGGGTCATGGTACAGACTGCGCCAATAGAATTTCTAAGGGATTTCTAAGGGAAGGGGGGGGGGAGAAAATTGAGAGGTATTTTTTGGGGGGTGCTTTTGCCCTTGGGGGAGGACCCCTGCTTACCCGAAGGGTCCAAGGTCCGATGCCAGCTGGTCAAAGATCTTCCATGTTTGTTAATGGTGACTGGGGCAAGTTAAATATGTCGCAGTCAAAGTCCTTCAAAGAATTAATACCTCTGGGAGTGCTAGACCAGAGATTACTCGTCTTCTGACCTCTGGATCAAAAAACAGCTGTCTTCAGGTCCCCATCCAACAGTTTAGAACAAAAATGGTAGGTACGGGGAATCCTAGAGTGTGATGTATTCAACAGTACCAGTATTGACTTGGCAGACATTTCCAGTTCAGAGGAGATGCGGTTAGGGACAGGCAGTCACAGAAATTAATATTATCGACTATTAGATAATCTGTTATGCAAATTGTTCTGAATGATGTTTTAATTTTCAAACTACAAATAGAAAGAAATTCACGAAAAAACATTTTAGCAATTATTTTTCTTTTCGTAATTGCATATGTAAAGCCTAATAAATACAAAATAAATTTCATTCATTGGATATTTAAAGAGAGATGGGTTTCTAAACTCCTTGGGCCTGGGCTCAGTTAGCCCCCGCTCCAGATCTACTTACCTGCAGCCGGGGTGGCTCACTATACTAAATGGGCCCCCAGCTTTCAGTGGCTTAGAACTCCAGTAGCCAGTTAGGGGCTCTGCTAATTTTTTGCCAGGGGGGCCTAAAATTTATAGATCAGAGCCACACAAGGGTGTCGCCATCTCAACATGGAAGGGGAGGGCAGGCCCAGGAAAGTCCCAATGCAAAGTCGTTGTGACCTCCCAAAATTTTCCTTATTCGATAAATTTTTTTGCCGCTTCAGCAAAATTAGGAGTTTTATTAGGTAAAATTATCCTCATTCAGCGACAATATTTGTGGCATTCCATTCGGCAAATAATTGAAGACTTTTTTTCCTCCCAAAGATTAAAGTTCAGTGTCCTCCTGGGCAGGGCCATAATTTGGACAGTTTGGGGACTGGTCTTTTAGCCCCCCCCCTCCCCCCAAGATTTTGGAAGCAAAGCAATTCTAAAATGATAGCAGTATTAACTCAACACCAGTAATTTTTCTTTTTTAATGTACTTGGAAGAAGATGTATACACTTTCAAACTCATTGACAAATGCCCCCCCCCCCCGGTGAATATGTCCATGGTGCCAGAAATGCCTGTTTTTTATTTGAGAGTTGACACAAAAGTACTTTGAGCCAAATTCTTAAAAAATATTATAGTGTTAAAGCTATTTTGATAATTTACAAAACAATTCAAAATAATGTTTCAAAGAATGATATTTCGTTACATTAGGAATATTTTGTAATTTCATTATCATATTGACAGATCAATGAAGAAATATCAAAAATGAATTTAATTAGAACCTTCCATTGCCTTGTTTTCTTTGCTAGTTGATATTTTAAATTTTAGGAATTTGTTACTGAATGCTCCAAAAAAAAAAAAAAAAAAAAATGGTAAAAACTCCAACAAAAATGCTTTTTTTTTATTATCATTATGATTCTTAGGTCAAAAGGTTCTTCTTTTGTGCCCCTTTTTTTCTGATTTGGGTACCCGAGTGGTGTAAGTAATAACAAGAAATTTTTTTTCCATCTTTCTATGATTGAGAGCAGACGTCGGAAGGAGAATCAAAACAAAACAACTGAGGCTAGCCTCGTCTCCTGAGCGTTCTCATGTCAACGATTCTAATTTTCCATTGGCTTACAGGGACAGGAAAAAAGGCGTGGTTTAATGCTTACCGTACGTTCGTTATCCCAGTGAGTATTAACGAACTTCCGGTATTTTTGGGCAGAGACTACCGCAGTTACCGTATGTACGGTGAGTGCGTAAGTTGCTAGCGTCCGATACGATGTGCTCGTGCGATGACGTCACGATTAACGTATGCTATTTACGTATGGGCAGAGACTAGACCTCTAGTACACAAGTCCAGTCGACTTCTCTCCAATTGCGATGTTGAAGACATCATTACAAATTAGCAGAACACTGACTTGTAGACAATGAGATGTACAAAACATGCTAACGGGCGTATAGTATTACTGCATTCAAACGTCTGGCTACTGTTTTTGGGGATATTTACTTACTAGTAGCAGCAGGAAACTACTTTGTTACCTGCGTAGCTGTGTTGCGCTGGTTCCGTTTCGTAGCTAGCACTAAGTACCAATCTTCTGCTGACGTTGTATTGCGTACACGACCTCCCTCGTGACATTTACTACACATTCCATTTATTGGAAATGATTTCCATACTCTCGAAACAACCCAGTGGCTGACGTCGAACACCCTAGCAACATCTAAATTTTTATGCCCTTCTTCGATGTTGCCAACCCCACGACCACCCATAAAACCAAGAGATGTTGGGAAGACATACCAAAAATTGCAAGTTCGTCAATTGATCCTTTCCCGTCAAACTTTGCTTTTGAACAATAATTATCATCATGCGCCCAATCCTTAATATCGCTTATCAACGTTATCACGTGACCAGCAAAGTCGTGAGTCTAAAATCTGCATACTCACAGCACGTCTTACTGTGTCCCGAACTTATGCTAATTTCCATATTTCCTTGCCTTCGATTTTGTGGTTGCTAATGCTGATATTGTCATCCGTCCTTAACAATTTTCCACCAATGTCTGAATAGAGCGGCTTAGAAAGCTTTTTTCATTTTCTATCTGGCTATCTACGGCGAAGAATGGCGTCTACCGAGTAGAAAACAACGTGAAGAAGGATCGAGGTGCAGGGGGGGGGGGGCTTAAGAAAGAAATAAGAGTAACTGGAATAACTTTTTAATAGAGTTTTTATAAATGAATGTTAATAATTCCAAATATTCATGAGTTCTCTTTCCGTCATTTTTGTTTCATATTCTTATTTCACGCTCTGAGGAAGGTGCGTAACTCCAAAACACTTATACAAGTTTTTCATTGCCTATTTGTGAGTTTGCAAGTTGGTGAAGTGCGAGTAATCAAATGCTACTGTAGATTGTGAAATGATAGACGTTTTACTGCAGAGGCTAACATGCCATTTGTTTTCACGAAACAGCTGTTATATGCAATCACAATGCAACATCTATTCATCCCATTTCTTTTTACAATATCTGTGCCCGTGTTTTTTTTTCGCAAAAGCGATTTTGAACAAGAGCTGACACACACATCACCCTCCTTGGCAATCTTTCTTTCGCGCTACAAGAAGTTACTCGCCTTCCTTGGCAATCTTTCCCATCAGCCGTAATTTTCAGTTTCGTTTTCTAATGATGTGACCTTCACTCGAGAACCGTGATTTCTCTTCTTTCTAGAAGTCACGTCATTGATACAGTTGTCAAAGGAGAAGCTAGAACTATGCCTACGCAATTGCGATGGCTTCAAGACTGAGTTTTGATCTTGAGTAAAGTGGCACGCATCAGTGGTACGTCAGAGCAGCAATTACGTGCTCGAAACCACGTTTCACGATCAATAGAATAAGTGAGTCGACGACACGCAACCTCAAATAAAGCATTCAAATAAAAATTTGCGTTTGTCTAGGCTTCACATGTTTCTCTTAAGGCAGGGGTTCTCAAACTTTTTCGACTCGCGGCACCCTTTGAAGCATTAGAACTTCCTCACGGCACCCTAGTCCGTCTAGATTATTCAGGTAATGCGTAAGTGTGCCAAATAAAGCTAACCTAAGGTTCAAAACCAAACAGCTTTCTCCTTTATGATTGAATTGCTCCAGCTTTTGCATATTCACTAGATGACTCATAAAAAGTAAGAAAAAAATAAAACCAAGTGAAAAATTAAGTTTAAATTGTGTTTCTTCGCAGTTTTAGCAGAGAAAAGGCGGTTAAGTTTTATTAAGAACAAAGACTCTAATAAGGAATAGACTGGGCAAACATTACTGCAGGTAAAGTTAAAGACAAAAACGCTAAAAATTACTATCAAACTAAAATGAATTGAAAGAGTCTTTATCTCGAAATATATTAAACCATATTTGATAAACCTAAAAAACATTATCGAAAACTCTATGTTTACTTCCATCGAAAGAAGAAAGACCAATCGTCATATTCCGGACCACTAATAATAATTCATTATTTTCTGTTTTATGTCACTCATGGTAACACTTCGTGCACATATGTGCAGCATATGCAGCACATGATAATATCCTCCATCCAATACTCCGGTGTCATATTGTAAGGACACCGGAGTACTCAGAAGGCTAAACACAGCCTCAACAGCCAACAATCTATTTTTCTTGGTTATCAAATCGCAATGGGGGGGGGGGGGGACGGTACCCAGCGACATTTTACTTTGTGAATTCATCAATTGCATAAACTAGGCTACAAGAACAATGAAGAACTTTTTTTATACTAGTAGTTTACAGTGAACCATGTAGAAGCAAAACTCACAGCAAAATAAGATCAGCTAGTTTTTTCATTAGTCTTCTGTAATAACTTTTCTCTGGTTATTAGTGGTGCGACATCGATGGCAAAACATCGATGTTGGAAATTAAAACATCGATGGTATTGATACATCGACCAAAAAACATCGATGTTTTAAAACATCGATCTTTTTGTCAATATTTAACAAACATTTTTTAGTATACTACACTACTAACTTACATAGATGATAATCTCTAACAAATTTTTCTTAATGAATCAGGGAATTCTTTTGGCATTGCGTCTAATTTTAGCAATACAAAAGAATACGAACCCCACGAATATATTGAAACTACTGAACTGCAAATCATAAATACAATTTAATAGGAATAATTTCGCAACATCTTGGTACTATAATAAGACAAAAAATGATAATAAGACATGCAACAATTAATACAAACTAGTTAAATCTGTGAAAAAATCTATCATAGCACTTACAGTCAGTTGTATGATGAGAAAGAGTTGTGCAAATTATATTAAAAGTACAAAATTAATTCTGACAATTATTATTAAGAGCTAGAAATATGTTTTGAACTGTTAGTGCAATATAATTAAACACAAATTGTGAGTAATTAAGGGACGGCTTGTTGAGGGTAGACAAGTGAGGGGTTCATAATCCCCCCCCCCCCAACCCGCAACAGTATTTGAATGTTTGCTCGAAAAAATAAAAAACTTGTCGAAATCGTGAGAAGTGTATACAAGGAGGAGGGGGGAGGGATCATGGGGGTCATGACCCCCTCCTCTCATCAAAATCTGTGGCAATACTTTGTAATCTGTTTCAAGGTTCATTGCATTGAGTGAAAATGACTGCTTGAAAAAAAAAAAAAAAAGCAGGACCGAAACCATATAGTACAGTAAAAATAGGGGTCGGACCCAAACATCCAAAAAAAAAAAAAAAAAGCTAAACCAGGTGCAACTTGCTTATTACCCTCCCAATAAGAACAGGTAAAAAGTCCCTACATTGTGCGTCGGGTTTCGGAATGGGGGGGGGGGGGGGCATCTAAAAATTGCTGTTTTGGGTAATTTTCTAGAATTTTTAGAGTAAATTTAAAGTGAGAATATTATGTCATACTAAATTTAAAAGCATAAAATTAAAGGTGTTTGCCGCCCAAGAGGGATGACATAACCCACCAGTGCTACAGAGCCCTCTATCCCCGTAAAACGAAGCAGTACCCCTGAACCCCCCTCCATACATTTCATATGGAAATATTATTTTATGCAAAGTTAAAGTTAGAAATCAAGTGTGTCCATCCTCCAAGTGCCATGGTGCACTTCCTCCCGAAGCTACAGCATCCCCCCTCTGCCAAATAAATACCTCAATCCCCCCCTTCCATTTCAAGTAGAAGTATTATTTCATGCAAATCTAAAATGCATTAAATCAGGACTATCCACCCCATAAGAACAGTAGCTCACCTCCCAAAACGAACTTATATACTAAAAGATACCCCCCCCCCCCCCCTCTGATGGCGCACATTTGATTAAATGGTTGAAAAAATTACACTGAACTGTTTTTTGCTTTTAAATGATTTCTCTTAAGCTTGTAACAAAAAGTCTTCGTTATCAAGTCTTTTTTTTGGAATCTAGATCCTCATCAAAATCGTTATTGTTGCAGCTATGTCTAACACAGTTTAAACACACAATTGAGCACTTCAGTCCACTTTCAGACTTATTAAACATTGACTATATCCAATGAATCCCTCAGAGGAAGCACAAGATTTGAGGCGCAGAAAGTCTTCTAGAGCAGAAGGCTTGACTGTTGTAATTGGACGTAGATTATATTTCTGGTGCTTTCTATGTACCCATCAAAAATGACACTAGCTTTCCCATACTTACAAGTGACCTTAACACTGCATTGCTGGCATATTTCCTTGAAGCTTGCAGATCATTACCAAAAAATATGATCGAGCAGGTATCTTACATCTATGAGTCAGTGAGAAGCAAAGGGATGTATGTGGCAAAATTAAAAATTTGGAAATAACCAGTACAAATGGTAGGTGAACCTCTCCTCTGTCTTGGGGCAAGAGATGGTATTAGCAGACCTGGTAGTTGCTGCTATACAGCATGATTTAAAAGAAAAAAATCAATGAAAGCCTACCTAGGAGCTAATCTTTAAACGCGTTTTACTCAAAACGTGAAAATGTCCACTCACACCCCTTTGCTTCTCACTGCCTCATATATGATACCAGCTGTTCGTTCTGTGATGGTGGATGAATCTTTTGCTTCAGATAATAGCACTTTAACGATACAGATTTTTTTTCCTTCGGAAACCAGATTCATCGAATACTGATGGGGGATCAGCGCATAACTCATACTAGAAGTTTTTAGCAATTTGTTATTCCATCTTTACTGTTCATATCATTTGGTGTAAAAGATGGTTTGGGCTTACACATCTTTACAGATAGTAACTACTCTCGTAACAGAAGCTAAAGACATAACTGCTTACCTCCTTTACAAAGAAATGCCACCAAAGTGTTTGCCTCCCATATCCTTTAATGTTACTACCCCAACGTTAAAGGCCTCCTCACCTCACCTTACCGACCAGTATCAACGAGCAATACCACTACCAACTTGAGTCAATACACATAGAGAGGGAAGAAACTTCTGGTGGCTTTAGAAACGGATTGTGATCTCCAAACTAGTAGACAAAAAGGTGCAAATATTTAGCATTCTACTGTTGTATTGCTCATTGCTCTCATCAAGACTTGTTCTATCGTTGAATCACTACAGGTTCTGGACCACCTGAATTTGTCACTTCGTTATATCGTTGGATAGCTGATGTTTTAGCTGATGTTTGATGTGATCAAAATTTTTTTTATCGCATAATGTACTCTAAAGTTTCAGATAGTGTTACAAGTACATGTGCGCATATTTATCATAATTCACATAACCTGTTGCGTAAAAGAGAGGAAGTTTGGTGTTTGCAAATGAGAACCCCCACTCATTTAGAGGGTGCAGAATTGCAGCATTGCCCGTCTCACTATTGGTAATTTCGGTTTGTCCCCCCTTACGGTGATGGCAAAAGATTGTAGAAAAGTTGAAGTAAATTATTCAAGAAGTAGAGAAACTTTAGTCAATTTGGACTTTTTTATGTTGCACAGAAATTTGGTTTTCCAGCGCTCTAAACAGTTTAATAACTCCAGTCACAAATAATTTGGTTACTGAGCTCACTTAGATCTTTTAGAATTATCCTTCTGACATTACTATATCATTGTGTGGCATTTTGTACTTCGGAAAATTTGAAATCGGGGAAATTTTTTCGTAAGCTTAACTGCAATCGTTGATTTTAGGATGCAAATTCAGGTCCCCCCCCCCGCCAAAAAAAAAGCGATGGCGCACCCCTTAAGTGTGACGGAGTACCCATCCAGAATAAAAGCCCTCAAAAAAGAAAGAAATACCCCTTGAAAAAACTGCCTTAAAAATTCCAATGACGTAAATCTGCTACATGGACACCCCTCCCCCCCCCCCACAAGTGCACTCCTGTTAATTAGAATTTTTTTCTGTGAGAGTTTATTATTTTACTATTATACAGTGGTTTCTGCGAGGTTTGAGAATTTTTTTTAAGCAATAGAAATTATTTTTATTTAAATACAGGATTATTTCGTCCCCCCTTCCCCCCAAAACCCGACGCGCAAAGTGCTGGGACTTTTTACCCCTTCTTGCTGGAAGGGTAAGAGGTAATTTGCAACAGGATTCACCTTTTTTGTTGGATGTTTGGGTTTTGCCATTTTTTTTTCCTAATTTTACTGTACTAATAATAATAAACAGTAAATAGTTCTCGATTTTTTGGGGGGGGGGAGAGGGGCATTAACTGTCACTTTTCTATTTATAGCGTATGTATTTAAAATATGTAGACAGTAAAGATAGCTTTTCTTGAGACAGTTAGTCTGCGGCGCTGAGTTCAGGAGCCAGTATAATGAAAAGTAATAAAGAAGTGTCTGACGCTCGTTTGCTTTTTATAAGCAACAAATTTAATCAACGATAGTTTTTGTGAAACCATATCCAAAGCTTCAGGCATCGCTTCAATCGATAAAACATTCGAGTCCGTAAATATTTTTTTTCTGTAAAGTCTCTATAGATTAGAATTTCTTTCTGTTGTAATTTTTAGATAGTTCAGTTTTTAGTCGTGCTGAGTTTATTTTTAAATGTGCTGTAAATAGTTTATTAGTTTAAATCAGTGTTTAGGATTTATTATCGTGCAAGAAATGTAAACTTTGAGTGCCGTGTTAGACCTCATTATACATAGGTTCTCGCAGGGGTGCCCACCTAGGCAATGGCGGATACAAAAAGTGGATCATAGGGGTCATGATCCCCTCCCCCTCCCTAAAACGTCGACAATATTATTCGTTTGCATTGTATTCAAACACTTTATGGATAAAATGTAAATAATTTCAGTTTTTGTTTCAGTTTTTGAATTGCTTTTAAAAGTAAATACTTGAAATACTACTTCTTTTAATTGTTTATAAAATTTATTCGTGAGGTTTTTGTCCTATTCGGTGCCATATCCCTGACCGATGTGGTGTTTTTTAAACACCTAAGCAGTTTCAGATTTTTTTCTTATCAAAAACCATAAGTTTATTCATGGAGGAGGAGTGAGGGTCACTCTTTAGCATGACCCCCCCTAAAATGTTAGTCTGTATCCACTCCTGGGTAGACGATAAGTAACCCACAATATTTGGTGTTTAAGCGCATTTCTCTTTTCGCTGACTATTCCACCAGGCAGAGAAAAAACAAAAGTCGCCATCACTATCAAATACTTCGACACAACTTTTAACAGTTCTGAATTTGTACAGTTCTAATATTCACCGTAGTAATACATAGGATTCTCCTTTAGTTTAATAATTGGAGTCTTAGAATCGACTGCAAGTTCTGGCAACAGACTACCAGTGTCGAGTTCTTCCAATAGCTTTGACCTCTTCCTCACCCTCCAGTTATCTTTTACCATCTTGTAGTGATCTTCCCAAAAATCATTCTTTACACAGAAAAATCGATATTTTTAAATGTGCGCAAATAAATGAAATTTTTGGAGCAATTCCATACGTTAACTTAATTACCTAGCGAGAAAATTGGAGCAAATTTTACTATAATTTTTAATTATAATACAAAAACATCAACATCGAAAAAACATCGAAACCAAAACATCGATGTTCCGAAAACATCGAAAGTAAAACATCGATGTTAAAAACATCGATGTTTTGACAAAAACATCGATGTTTCCAAAACATCGACATCGATGTCGCACCCCTACTGGTTATTAAAAAGTGCTGGTAGATAACGCTTTGATGAAGATGAAGTCTCGATCTAGAAGCTTTTTACCATGTTACAAAAAAGGGGAGACTGGCCTTATTGTTCAATATCACCTCATTTGGCAAACCCACGTAATATATGTTATATTGATAGCATGGACACTTCGCGGCACCCCTCCACTCTTCTTACGGCACCCAGGGTGCCGCGGCACCCAGTTTGAGAACCCCTGTCTTAAGAGATAACTTTTAATTTTTTTCCTATGATTATCCAAGTGCTGGACATGAATTCGCGTTTCGCCGGATTGCTAGAATGTTTAAACCTCGCGACTTAAGGTCTACCCTTTAAAACCCAGCTTACAGACTTCTACGTCATTTACAGCAGATTAATTTTTCTCAAAGATGTTGTTATGCACTTCTATTCGCACAAACCTCGGAGAAAAAATCTTACTTTGAAATCTAACACAAAACATGGTTATTTTCAAGTTAGAAATGGATAAATTTCATCAAACCCACTCCCCCTCCTACATTAGTTCGGAAAATTCGTTATAGTAACATACTTTTATAATAAGGTACGCGCTGGAGATAGGGATGATTGAGTAAATAGGCCATTAGGGAGTAAAATATAGGGAAGTATTCTTTTGAACCACCTTATATTTCCGAAGAAAATATAGGCCTGAAAACCCCATTGCACGGGGCAGGAGGACTAAACGGAGACTGAAAATCAAGCACTATTTCTTTAACAGGGCCCCTTCCCAAATTTTTTAGGGGATTCCCCGAATCCTATAACTTGTTGGGGGTCAGTAACAGGAAACAGAAAGGGTGCCGATGTTCTGCCAAACGGTTCCATTTTTCACCGCCTTGCACGCTGGGTTAAGGGTGCCAATTTTCCCCTCGTGTTAAAGGTGCGCCGTATAGGCTGGTGAACAAGCTTCCTTGAAAGGTGCCAAATGCAACCTGTAGTTTTAACGGTGCAGGTAGGGCAGATCTCCTTTGGAAAAAAACGCCAAGGGAGGGAAAAAAACTTCCCAATTGTGTGCAGGAAAAGAAATTACTTGAGTTTAAGAACATGGTGCTCAAAAGTTTCGTCAGTTAGAAGCGAAATAACATTTCAGTTCCTAACAACGGAGTAAAATTTGCCCACCGTGTGCACTCATTTACAGCATCCCAAACAAATATACGATGATGCAAACGACGCGCTGAAAGCAACCGCCTTCAAAGGCACAGCTGATAAAACAACCCTCATTCGATGTGTCAATATGTCATGGATTTCACTGTCACGTGCTTGAAAAAGTGTTCCATCTTTCCTCAAACAATGACCTTTAAAACCTTGTCCTCTAACAGAACAGTCTTCTTACAACGACAATCGTTTTAACTTTTTGTTAGTCATTGTTTCTATTATAACAATGTTTGTTTCAAACTGGGTAAGATTTAAGACCACGGGCAAGGGAGATACGAGGATAGTTACACTCCTTTGAAAATTCGAGTTCCACTTCGATCGATTAAAAACGTAAGTAAAAGAAAAGAAAAGGCTCGCCCCCAGCCGTGCGGGGGGAAGGGGGGGGGCGCTACGCGGACCCCCCGGAGGCCTTCAGGGTTTTCAAACTTATAGGATTCGTGATACCCTTTGAATTGCAGAAGCTTACTCACGGCACCCTAGTCTATCTCTAGTACATATGAGACAATTAGAAGCGAAAAAGGATGTAAGTAAAAAAAAATAAAAAAATTTGGAGATGACCAGTTGGGCCAAGAGATAGTACTAGTAGCCTTGGTAGGTACAGCTATACAGCATGATTTAGAAAAACTTTTCAATGAAAGCGTACCTAGGACGTTATCTTTAAACCCGTTTTACTCAAAACTTGAAAAGGTCCATTATTTTGTGTGTTCGTGTTGCATTTCAATTTAATATGCACATTTTTAATGAACAGAGTTTACGAAACAAAATTTGAAAATTAATTCGGTTTCTCGTTGGACCAACTACATCTTATTCCCAACTTTAACTAATCTTAACTATTTCAAACGCCAACGGAAGAGAAAACTTTTGCTAATGAATTTAAAATTTAGACTTCTCCATTTCGAGAGTCTGCCAGTGAAAATTAAGATCTGAGAATTATGAGAAATTTCGAAGAAGAAAACAAGTTTCGTATCTTTTCGAAAGAAAAACCTAGATTCCGACATGTTTGGACACGCTCACAAAGTATAAATATATTTACTTTATGAAATGCTGTGCCCTTGAGTATGGAAATTAAAATTTCCCTGATCCCGATCAGAAATTTTTGAACAGTAGGCCAGACACATCTATAGGGGTCCACTTGAATAGTACAATTGCCGAAAGTGCTGTAGAGTTGCAATGGACACCTATTGTGTTGCTATGCTACAGGCTAGAGTACACGCATAGAGTGTAGAAGTAAAATATTATGCAGCAAAAAATGGCTATTTTGACGTTAAAAGCACCAGTGCTTTTCAAGTTTTATATCGCTCTTGATTTGAAATGTCAGAATTAATAAATTTATGCCATATTTTGGTATAAAGTTACATATCATCGCTTCAGAGCAACAGTAGGATATCTTAATGTTACTCCTGGGATTAGATGTCTTAGCGCTGCCAGAAGCGACGGTATAGTCTTTTCTCTACAATACTCCACCTCTTAGCTTTTAGCCAAGTTAAACCTTAGTTAAGTTATATATAGTCTGTAATTTTTCAGTATGTAACTGGACCCCTTGCAATTGAAGGGTCCCTTGGCTGTATCTCATGTCCTAGTGGTAAATTCGAGCCCTACCTGCCAATATTACTATTGTTCAACATCTGTAGGTCAAGAATGGCGGCTTCTGATCGTAGGTTGGCATTATCTGCAGGTCTTCACATTTCGTGACCAGTGCCGCTTAATCATGACGTCAGAAACGGTAGGAATCCAAGTCACGCGCAAAGGGGCCCACGGAACGTGCTAAAAGACCCGATCCCCGGATCACGAGCCGGACTCACCCTCTGACGTGTTCAATTTTGATTCCCACCCCCTTCACCAGTTCCTACGTCTCGCGTGAGATCTAGCATTGGCTTTGTAGAAGAATGCATCATTGAGAAAATTTTCACAACGGATGACTGTTTTGCCGTTAGTTGGAATGAAAGATGCTACAAAAGTTCAACTTTTAGTATGTTTCTAACCTTAATTACTTTAGTAAACGGACTAAAGTATAGTTATGTGTTCATGTGCAACAAATTTAGGAAATTCATTTGTTGAGAAACATATAATTTGATAAGTCCTTTCAGAGGTTGATACTTAGCACTAATTATTTGAACTGTCTTTTCAAAGATCACCTATCTGGTTAAAGAGAAAATCGCAGGCTCACAATTCTAATTTGGATACATACCCTCTTCATTTTATTTAAAATTTACAAGTTAGTTCCAGCTTTTCCCATGAAAATTTAGAAACACCTGAATAACCAGTCGACATTCGACTGTAATTTTGTTAATAATGGTACAAATTCAATGCCTAACCATTTTAACTGTGCTTTCAAAATTTTAGCTTTGCGCTCTCAAAATTGCCAAAACTCAGTCGTAACCTTCCTTAGAGCTTGCTGTAGAACTTGATCTTCAGTACTCAATAGTGTAAGAGCTAGCCCCAAAAAATCGACTTGGAAATCGAACCGGAGAGTTTTGCTTGCAAAAGGCATGTAATACATCTTCTCTTTTTATCCCTGCGCATTGTCCGACACCTTTCCGTGTCGGCGTGGGCGGACGCGTGAACATGACTTTTTGCGATAATTTAAAACCGGTAACCGAACTGCACGACATTTTGGCAACCCCAACTCATTCGAAATAGTTTTAGTAGCAAAAACTTTTTAACAAAAAAATTGAACCGCCGAAAAAACTGAAAAGCAAAAAATAATAAACCATTTTAATTAAACCTTAATAACTAAGTTCTTAAACTGATGTAAGTATACCTAAGTATATATTTTTGTAATAATTTAGAGTTTTTAATTAACCTTAATAACTCAGTTCTTAAATTAATGTAAGTATACCTAAGTAGTTTTGAGTCGGTGCCAAACAAGCAAATTAATTATTTTTGTAAAGAGTGAGGCGCAGCGGTGGCGTATGGCGACACGCCCCTTCGCCGGAAAATGCCGAGCGTTCACAAAGTTAAACCCGAACGTCGTCGAGTGGTCTCGAAGAAGCACGTGTCGAGTATTTGGCTGCTACTGAGCTTTTCGCTCATATACAACAGTCAAAATGTTTATATCATTGTTCATCATACTGAAGAAGGATTTCTCATCTTGTTAAAAGCTCAAATAAATGGTTTTGTGGGTCATAGTATTATTCAGCGTAAGTATGGCATAACATCTGTAGCCGTTAATTGCATACATGATCCTGAAGATTTTTCTCACTGGTTGTTTGCCTCTCTCGTGCGAGGTCCCAAAGGTTTCAAAGCTCCAACGAGAGGTACTTTTTGTTGTATACGATCTACTAGTATTCATGATTTAATGATGGCGTGTGGAGGGAGCATTTTTTGAAACATTTATGTTTATCGCCGGACATTTCACATTACATTGCTAATTTTATTTGGTTATTTCTTTAAATTTAGGTAATTTAGGGATCTTTGTTTATTTATTGTTTGGCACCGACTCAAAACTACTTAGGTATACTTACATTAATTTAAGAACTGAGTTATTAAGGTTAATTAAAAACTCTAAATTATTACAAAAATATATACTTAGGTATACTTACATCAGTTTAAGAACTTAGTTATTAAGGTTTAATTAAAATGGTTTATTATTTTTTGCTTTTCAGTTTTTTCGGTGGTTCAATTTTTTTGTTAAAAAGTTTTTATTTTATAATTTTTTGTGGCTATAAGCTACTAATGTGGCTATAATCTGTATGCTTATATTTTTGATTACTTTTAAAATAGCTACCTACCTTACTTTAGCTATTAACATATATATATATATATATATATATATATATATATATATATATATAATCGTATTTTAACAATTATCAGTTGTGTTATATAAATAATTTTAAAAAAGCAGGCTTTATATACTAACATTGGTAGGCCTACAAAAAATGCTGCTCGGATGAGGAAAAGATGTTTAGAAGAATCTATTAATGAGAAAGAAAAAAGGTTGGAAGCAAACAGAAAGAGAATTACATTAACACGTTCACAGGAGAGTTTAGGTCAGCGCGAGGAAAGACTGTCCAGAATGAGAAGCTACAATAACGATAGGTTATTGCAAGAAAGTGATAAGCAGCGCGCTCGTCGTTTAGATATGATAAGAGAGCGACTTTCAAATGAGAGTGAAGAGCAACGCGCTCATCGTTTAGATCTGATAAGAGAGCGACTTTCAAATGAGAGTGAAGAGCAACGCGCTCATCGTTTAGATCTGATAAGAGAGCGAGTTTTAAATGAAATTGAGGACGAACGTATGCTGCGTTTGGATGCTGCTCGTAACCGTTCAGCAATGGTGGTACTTCACGAATCTTCCGAGGAGAGAACTAATCGTCTGAGCGCCATGCGGCAAGCAGCTCGCGATCGAAGAAACCAGTGTAACGCAGAAAACTTTAAGAAATCAATTAATGTTTATGCTGACTTGTCGTGTTCAATATGCAAAAAAAAAAAAAATTTGTATCCTCAGCAACGTAGGAAATTGCAAACTAAAAATTTAGGCTCTATTTTGCCTAACGAACTGATAGCTTTAGGTAATATAATTACTTGTTCACGATGCTCAAACAATATTAAAAAACATAAAACTCCACCCCAGGCCTATTAGAACAAAATGTCGGTAGCTGCAATACCTACAGAAATTGATGAGTTATCGGAAATTGAGAAACGTTTTATTTGCAGAGTAGTGCCATTTCTTAAAATAATAAAAGTTCAAAATCGTTTGAGCCAAGACTGGTGCAAAGGGCAGGCAATCCTTTTTGCTCAGGATGTGGTCGAGCTGGCGGAACAACTTCCGCTTGAACCTAATCAAACTGGATTAGTGCTCGTAGTAGAAAGTCGTGAAAATTTAGAACATTCTAGGGAGTTTCAAATTGATATAGGTAAACTTCAAGTGGCATTGCAGTGGCTCCTAAAGAATAATGCACTGTATAAAGATGTTCGTGTGCATTTTCCTACTGTGATCGATATTTCTACGATAACACAAATTGCTGACGAATTTGCATTTTGTCATCTATTGTACGTTAGCTTTGTTGTACAAACTAACTTATTTGGTTTCCGCTGAAAAAAATATATAACTCCAACATTTTCTTATTGTTAGTACTACTGAATCCAACACACATTTCTTCAATTATCTCGAAAACTCATTTCTGCAGATACTGCCGCTTACCTGCCCACGGCAGTACACACGAGAGACATACAGGTCTGAAGCTCATTCATTGTGAGCTTTTTTTTTTTTTTTTTTTTTTTGTAATACCCAACTCAGAATCAAAAAATCTTGGAGTAAACAACTAATCACCCTCTCTCCCCCCCTTAGGGTAGGAATTTTTCCCTCAAATTTATAGGGGAATTACTTCAGGCTATACCCTTTCTAATAAAAAAAGAATATTCAAAATCGGGCTATTCTGTAAAAAGTTATGTGTGGTCATACATTAAAAAAAAAAGAAAAAATATACGTGTCGACTTGAGAACCTCCTCCGTTTTTTCGTCGGTTAAAAATAGTATGTCACCATCACTAAACTTCGCCCTATTTTTTCATACAAATCCTGAACATAAAAAATGTTTGACGACTGGCACTGAAAACTAACCCTAATCACAAGTACCAGAGATTGAGAAGTCTACACTGCCGTGTGCAGGTAAAGGGCTATTACTGCAATTTTATCTTTTTTTTTTTTTTTTTGCATTTTGTCATCATTGTTTGTACGTTAGCTTTGTTGTACAAATTAACTTATTTGGTTTCCGCTAAAAAAAATATAATTCCAACATTTCCCAGTTGATAGTACTAAATCCAGCGCACAATTCTTCAAATATCTCGAAAACTCATTTCTGCAGATACTGTCGTTTACCTGCTCAAGAGAGTACACACGAGAGACATACAAGTCTGCATCTCATTCATCGTGAGGTTTTTTTTTTTTTTTTATACCCAATTCAGCATCAAAAAATCTTAGAGTGAACTACTAATCGCCCCCCTTTCCCCACCCTTAGGGAAGGATTTTTTAACTCAAATTTATATAGGAACAACTTCAGGCTATACCCTTTCCAATAAAAAAAAGAATATTCTAAATCGGACTATTCTGTAAAAAGTTATGTGTGGTCATATATAAAAAAATCTGTGAGTGAACAACAAATCTCCCCCTTTTCCCACCCTTAGGGTAGGAATTTTTTCTCCAAATTTATATGAGATCAACTTCAGGGTATAACCTTTCCAATAAAAAAAGAATTATCAAAATCGGACTATTTTGTAAAACGTTATGTGTGGTCATACATTAAAAATCTGTGAGTGAACAACAAATCAACCCCCTTTTCCCACCCTTAGGGTAGGATTTTTTTTTCAAAATTTTTATGGGACCACCTTCGGGGTATACCCTTTCCAATAAAAAAAGAATTATCAAAATCAGACTGTTCTGTAAAAAGTTATGCGTGGTCATACATTAAAAAAAAAAAATATACGTGTCGAATTGAGAACCTCCTCCGTTTTTTCGTCGGTTAAAAATTGTCAGACACCTTTCTGGGGCCGTTAAGCGAGGATGGGCGCGTAATCATGAATTTTTTGCAATCTTTAAAAACTGGCAACCGAACTGCACGACATTTTGGCACAAGATTCAAAATAGTTTTTTAAACGCGTAACCAAATTGTCAGACACTTTTCCGGGGCCGATCGGACGATATGTTTTTCTTTCGCCTATCAATTCAGCACTGCGCATTCTATTTTTACTTCCTTTTACAAAAAAGGAAGTAAAATTCGCGAAAAAATTTGCACTCAAAAATTGACCTTAATTTCCATTTTGCTCACCCCCGAATGAATGTTGAATTTTTTTTTCGACCCGACTACACGTGCATATATGCCTAAGAACTCATAGACGCCCGAAATATCGATTTTGACGATTCCCAAGTTAATTACAACGAATTTTTCATGACGTCTGTATGTACGTATGTATGTATGTATGTATGTCGCATAACTCAAGAACGGTATGTCCTAGAAAGTTGAAATTTGGTACGTAGACTCCTAGTGAGGTCTAGTTGTGCACCCCCCCCCCATTTTGGTTGCCTTTGGGTGTTTCTAAAGGGGTCTTTTGCACCTTTTTGAGAGGAAATCATTGTTAATTTCGATGCAGACTCAAGTGGTGTTATAATTTGGTGGACATTTGGCGATATATCGCCAGTCTTTTGGTCGCCAAGTTTTGTCGACAACTTAGCGACAAAACATTTTTTTTAAATTTGTTTTTAATTTGGCCATTGTTGGTGATATTTAGAGAGTTAAATATTGAATCACATTAAAATAGCAATAATGGGGAAATAACATTAAATTGGTGTACAAGGAAGTCATGTGATGCACACATCAGTGCGTTTTAATTGCAAAACCGATAATCGAACTGCACGACATTTTGGTAGCTGATTCGAATTTGTTTTATAAACGCGTAGCAAAATTGTCAGACATTTTTCCGGGGCCGTTAAGCGAGGATGGGGAGGGGACCTTAATTTTTTGCAATCTTAAAAAACCGGTAATCGAACTGCACGACATTTGGGCACGAAGTTCAAAGTTTTTTTTTAATTTAGTAACCAAATTGTCAGACACCTTGCTTTGTCCGATCGGACGATATGCTTTTTGTTTTTTTTTTTTTCCACCTATAAATTCAGCGCTGCTGCCTCTTGTCAGCGTTTCAAAGTTTGTTTATTTTTGATTGGACGGCGCTTATGCCAAAACGTCGTGCAGTTCAGTTACCGGTTTTTAAAGATTGCAAAAAAGTCGCATGTTCACGCGTCCATCCTAACAGCCCTGTAAAGATGTCTGACAGTTTCGCAACGCGATCATGAAATTACTTCGAATCAGATGCCAAAATGTGCATTTCGGTTGTCGGTTTGCAATTAAAAAAATGGAGTGCGCGGTGCTGAATTGATAGGAGAAAAAAAAAAAAAAAACACATATCATCCGATCAGCCCCGGAAAGTTGTCTGACAATTTGGTTACGCGCTTAAAACCTATTTTGAATCTTGTGCCAAAATGTTGTGCAGTTCGGTTACCAGTTTTTGAAAATATCAAAGAAGTCATATTCACGCGTCTATCCTCGCTTAATGGCCCCGGAAAGTTGTCTGACAATTTTGCTACGTGTTTATAAAACTATTTCGAATCACTTGCGTACATGTCGTGCAGTTCGGTTACCGGTTTTAAATTATTGAAAAAATTCATGTTCACGCATACACCGACACCTAACGACCCCGGAGAGGCGTCGGACAATGCGCAGGGACATTAAGTGATGCAATATATGCAGTTTGCAAGCAAAACTCTCCGGTTCGGTTGCCAAGTCGATTTTTTGGAGCTTGCTGTTAAACTACAAGTAGCTTTATCCCTTCAGTCGAAGTTATGAGATGGGGGGGGGGGGGGGGTAAGGGAAGAATTTATAAACTATTCGTATTTATAAACTTTTATAAACGAACTCTTAATAGTTTGAACGTTTTCTCCATATCCGGAGATCTATTTGATAAGAAGAGGAAATATTTGGGGAGGCCCGTGTGCCCTTTAACAAATGATCAGCAAATAAGGGCGTCGTCCATGGAGGTGCAGTTCTTGTCATTAAAGCGGGGTGTTGCGGGATGAGAAATCTTTTGTGAGAAAAGCCGACATCTGCAGGAAGTATAACACGTGGTTCGTCAACTTTCGCACACCCTGAGAAGGTCTTTCTTTTTGATTAATCTTCATTTTGTCTCCAGGTTTTCCTCTAAGGTCACTGAATAGTGACTAATGGGACAATTAAAGATGAAACTAGATAGACATTGAGCCTTGATCTTGTTACTGATTTATGAAATGTCAAGTACTTCTTTTGCCTTTGGAATCTTTTGAAATCTTGTTTATCAAGTAGCATTAGATAGGTCCTATAGAAATTAGCCATATTTGATTGAAATGTCATTATGTGGGAAAAAATTTTGGACGATGGGAAACATACTACATATGAGTCAGTGAGAAGCAAAGGGATGTAAGTGTCAAAATTAAAAATTTGGAGTTTACCAGTACACATGGTAGGTGAACCTCTCCTCTCTCTTGGGGGCAAGAGACAGTACTAGTAGTCCTGGTAGGTGTTATTATACAGCATGAATTAGAAAAACTTTTTAATGGAATCCTACCAAAGATCTTATCTTTAAACGAGTTTCACCGAAAACTTGAAAGTGTCCAATTACATGCCTTTGCTTCTCACTGCCTCATATGTAACCATTAATTGAAATAATCAGATGTTCCGCTAATACTACTAGCAGGGATCCATAGAACACAGAAATAAAATAGGAACTCGAGCACATGCGACAATAAACAGTAAAATTTGAGAATATGTTAATTGAGATCGTCCGCGTTGCACTGGTTGCTGGGAAACCCATTATAGTAGGGGGAAAATTAACCGGGCAGCGTCCGTAATGGTGTGATTAGGATCTGCTTAGCCTTCACAACGGTGCCAAGTTAGCTTAGCCACAACTGTAAAATGGCAATTCAGACTATGCAGAATGAGATCTTCAGGCATCTTGCAAGTAGTTCAAGAAGAGATCCATAGAACCTACAGTTAAAATAGAAATTCAGAGCTAGGAATTCTATGTGACTGCACATAGCAAGATTTAGAAAATATAAATGGAGATCATCAGCCATTTTCCCTGGTATTTCTAGCAGGCTCCTTCGTAGTCCTGCCACAGTTAAATGGGAATTTAGTGCCCATGTGATCGTACATAGCTCATTTTCGAATGTATAAAAGCAAATTGGCGATGTTTTATTCCACAGAAATGGATCCACCATGTGGTAAAGGTTGACCACGGAGAGATGGCGGATGACCTTGAAGTGGAAACATCATTTGTATCATTGTAATATGTAGAATCAAACTAAAACGCAGAGTAGTAAGAGGTGCGTTCTCGCTGATCCTTTCTATTACAAAACAATAACAAACTATCTATTACAAACGTTCCAAATGATGTTTCTGCTTCTAGGTCATCCGCTACCTCTCAGTTGGTCAAACTATACCAGAACTCTGGCTAGTCAACATGAGCTCGGTTAGACCGACATTTGTGTGAATGCCAAACTTTTCCTTGTATACCACCATCTGGAGAAATAGAATTAAATTATATAGCACACCTGTATTATTACATTACGTCATGCCTTGGTATTTTAATGTTGAACTCCTATTTTGTCGTACTGAGGGTGTAGCTTCAGCATGCACCTGGAGGTAAACATGCAATGTACTAACATGAACTGGATGGACGCGTTAGCTTTTCTTTTTAGAGACGTCATTAATGCATGGGATTTTCTTTTAAAGCTTTTTTTTTTTAAACATTTAAATGGTTCCCCGCAACCTGAAAGACGTGCTTGCAATTCTAATTGCTATTTGCGCAAATTTAACGTTGCTATAATATTTTTAACTTATCCTCTGTCTTAGAGAAAAAGAGGCCTGAAGTCAATAGACGCCATTTCTTCATTAGGACAGCAAGCTCTAAGAGGCAGAATTCCTGCATTTGCAGTTATAGTACATGTAGCGAGAAGTAATAGTGAAAGTAAACAGAGCAACGTGACAATTGGCGTTGTCTGCTTCGCGCTGATATGTTGGAAACAGAGCCAATCAAATAAGGGAAATGTTCGGGAACAGAATCGCCAACCCAACGAGTAATTCATGAAAGTGGCAAATGTTGGCTCGAAACAGCAACCCGCTTTGTTTACTTTCACTATCACTTCTCCATGATTGCAGTATAGGTTAACATCGCAGTACGTAATTATCAAGGAGTTCCTACAAACAACACTCACTATTTCATACTTAAATCTTGTCTACACGATCGGTTTTTTTTTTCAAGTATGATTTTAAAAGGAAAAAGTTAAATGTTTAAAGGGGGAAAAAAAGAACAACGAGTTTTGTACATTTAAAAGTAGTTAATGGAAAATTTCTACTTCTAAAGTTATGCATTTATACCATGTTTCTGAAATGGTGTGATTACGAAGCTTTTTTTTTTTTTGATGGCATTTATTGACCGTCAAATTTCACTTTTGAAGAAGGAGAGTTTATTTATACTGCCGTGTGCTAAACACAAAAGTCGTATCTGCACTTTTCATCAAAATTGAGTTACGGTCACCAGGTGATTCTTTGCCGCAAATTTTACCTAAATACAATGTTTTATGGTCATTTGTGAATGGGAAATATATATATATATATATTTTTAATCTGAAAAAGTTACATCTGAATCAAAAGCATGGAGGAGCAAAACTTTGACGGCAATTTCTCATTTTGAACTCAGATGCAGATACGACTTTTGCGCTTAGCACGGCAGAATACGATTTCATTTTTTAAAGTTAGTGTCACACGTGATCGATACTCTCAAAAGCCGAAGATTAAATGCTTTGTAAAGTTTGCATTGAGTTTATAAAAGCTGTTTTTTTAAAGGATTTAAGATAAATTTAATTCAAGCCAATATATTTGGCTTTTGCGTCATACTTGGTATAGGGGAGGGTGGGCCACAATGAGACATTGTAAATTCAAAAATAAATAACAAGTCTAACAGCTGCCACCACCTAGGAGGAGTAAACATAACGAAAATGCTTCCCAGAATTCCTAGTTCCATGCTTTTCTATGCTTTTGTTTTGTAGTTATTTAGATAATTTCTTGCATGTATCATAATCTTGAAAAACTCCAACAATTAAGATAAGTGATGTAGTTTATGTTGTTACTGACCCTTTAATATTCTATTATTCAGCTATAGGGTCTGGTGGGGGAAAGTGGTCAATGGGGTAAAGTGGTCATTCGTCAGATAAATGGCTATAGCTTAGAAATAAATGTTCGAATGAACGTGAAAATTTTATTTTAGGATAGGGCAGTTAGAAACTACATTTTGAATACAAAATTTCACATCTGGCAAAATTTTATTTGGTGAAATAAAATACTTTGTATGAATATGAAAAATTTCAAAATCTGAACACCTCTTTTAACTTTCTTGGAAAATTTTGTTTGTTAGAATTATGAACAAATTGGCTGCACAGGAAGCTTCCTACATGACTCAAGAACTCTTACTCATTAGCAGTTAACTGAATCTATTTTGGTTAATTTTTCAGAACAATTTAAGTAAGATGGGGTAAAGTGGTCATAATATTAGGCTTAACGAATATTGTCCTTCTAACGTCACGTAATCTTTAAGCATGAGGCAGACACAAATGAAATATTGATTTTACTTAATATGTATTGTTTTTACATTAAACAGGGATAAATATACGAGTATATGCGTATGCAAGCGCATATAATCGTGTAGGCACGTATACATACGCATTCACATAAATGCATCAACAAACGCGTAGTATATGGGTATCTGCAAGTATTTTTTGTCTATAAAAGTATACGTTCGACTATACACGTATATACCCGCTTATACTCGTATATATACGAACACTTATTTTCTCAGGTAGACACGTATATATGCGTACGTACTCGTAACTCGAGTAGACACTTACACACAAGCATATGATATACACGTATACAGGGTAAGATTAAACTCTTGGGCAAATTCTTAAAAGATGTAAGAAGGGAGTAGAAGAAACAAGAATCATAAGAAACATATGGTCACAAACACAACGCTGACGCGCTACATGCACGCAAAGCCAGAAACTGAGGGATGCAAAACAGGTCACAAATTTATTACACAAAGACAAATTTACACAACATTTTAGATCTTAAGAAAGTGTTAAAGTGATTGATGAACTTTGTGGCCAGTTGCTGTAATACATGCGTCGTAATCACAAAGCACTCTCTGTTGCAATAATGAGACTTATGAAAAACTTTTATCAGTCGCTGTGCCTTTGTTGCGATGGATGGATTAGAGCTACTACAGGCCGTAACTTTAACACCTTCTCTAAATATTTCTTAAAAACTAAAATGTTGGTTAAAATCATCTTTTTTTTTTCTTTTTCTTTTTTTTTTCCAATTGGGCTGTACAAGAGACCCACCTGAAGAGGCGTCTGGGTCATAACCAGGCCTAGTGCGCTCCCCTACAATCCTAGAATGCCTCAGTTTTTTATGTGTCACCATTAAGGCGCTGATGCATATGACACAGTAGTGTTTTTGACGCCCAGTTTCCACCAGGTGGAGACACCTGGGCTCTTTTTGATGCGACATTGCACTTGGAATTTAATTTTTTCCTAGGGAGTTCTAAGCCAAACGTCCAAAAATCCTAAGCCCTAGGGATCTTTTACATGCCGCATAATCATACGACATGTGCGCTGATGATTTTCTTCATGTCGAAAATCTACCTACCGGCATCCCCAGTTCAGAACCCGGCTCCACAGACCTGCAAGGCGAGCGCCACACGGCACCAGCCGGTCAGGTAAATCATGTTTGTGTAACAATTTTGTGGCCTGTTTTGCATCCATCAGTTTCTGGCTCAGTGTGCATGTAGCGCGTCAGCGACCATAATTTCATTATGATTCTTTGCTTCGTATCCTCTCCTCTCACACACCCCTTTGGTTTTTGCCCCATACCTTGGATTCATTCTGTAAGCATATATGTATATTAGGGGATATACCTGTGTATACATACATGTACTGATGTAAACGTAAATGTACGTATATACATACGTCTATACTGGTACATAATCGTGTTTGCACGTAAACATACGTATATACTCGTTGCTTCCATATATATGTAAGTGAGTAGACATGTACAAACACGCACTGGATATATCCACGAAATAACTCGTGTATACCCGTAAATGTATGTATGTATACCTATACATGCATATATATGTCTACTATACACGCATATACTCAGGTATGCATGTATAGACTCGAGAAAGAAGTGCATACACACATATGATGTTCGTTTATACGCGTATATACTTGTATATACACGTGACACGTATGTACTCGTTTAGACACGTATATTGTAGGTAATCACGTATAAATGCTTATGTATACCCGCATATACTCGTGCATATACTTGTAATTGTAATCGACTTTAATCGAAATATACAAATATTACGGTTATTTATAACGGTTTTGCATCTATTTTAAACTGTGACCACTTTACCCCATGCTATGACCACTTTCCCCCACCCCATGGGGTAAAGTGATCATAAATATATAGGGAAATGAAAGTGTTATAAAACTACTTAAAACAATATTTTTTTCCCTGAAATTCTATGTACCGTGTTCTTTAATAATGCAATGTAAAATAACAACAAAAAAAGTTGAAGTGTTTAAAGAATTTATTGTACTTATTATCCACCTAAGTTGAAAACCTACGATTTTATGACCACTTTACCCCACCAGACCCTATTATTTTTAACTCATGGTTTATTTTAATGATATGAAGCAAAAATCTTTATTATGTTGTTTGGGCCACAATGAGACAAATTTTTTGGGCCAGAATGAGATATTTCATTGTGGCCGAAGCAGCAGTAAGCAAGCGTAAAATACTTATCTACTTCTTGTTTTAGTTTACAAAAAAGAAATTAAACAATAAAAAATAGACTTGATTTAAAAATATTTATATTTTAACTCATTATTACGGGTGAACTTTTTATTTTACTACAGAACTTTGTACAAAACAAAACTAGAAACCGGTTAGGAATTGATAAGGTTGCCAAACATGGTACTTATTTCAAAGCCCTTTATAGTTAAGATTAACATTTGTATAAAATAATTATATAAATTAATCATCAATTAATATTTGACATTTATTATTTTAATCTTTTCCTGTTCTTTAAATCCTAATGATTTTTTTTTTTTGCCATTCAGAAGGGAGAGGGCTTAATGTGCAATTTCCAGGATGTATTTACTGTTGAAAAACACTAAAATTTAACCTTTGCTTATTTTTTGCTTAAATACATTACTGGATTGTTTAAATGCTGTACTGAAACGTTGAAATGCTATTGCAAAATGCTTTTTAATAACTCTGTGCCAAATTAAGTTTCTTTACCAAACTAGCTAAAGGTACTTATTTATTTTGCAAACTTTAGGTAAAAATACAGTGTTTATTCAGCTGTCCCATTGTTGCTCTACTTAATGTCTCATAGTGGCCCATAATTGGGCCACAATAAGACACTTTTCATCGAATTTATAAAGCCTCATAACTTTTTTTTAAACATTAAATGGGCTAAATTTGGTGCAATATAGTATAATTTAATACCTTTAACATAATGAAATATGTTTCTGCGCTTTAGAACTTACTAATATACGAAAAATATGTGTTTTTTGTCTCATTGTGGCTCACCCTTCCCTATATAACGAATAACAAAATTTAATTTTTCAAAGAGGAATTTAGCTCTAAAAAATTCATTAACCCTTGTGTGAGACAATTATTGCAAGAAACAAGAACTTTTAATGGTTTAAAATGGAGCTTAAAAAGCTTTATTCCAGATTTATTAATCTTTCCTCGAAAACGAATTTATCCTTTAGAAAATGGAAGGTGCACGCTTTTTAGTTATGAAGTAATAAATTAAAAAAGTCCGTGGAAACCATCTGTCCACGATTTCGCAAACCACAGTGCTCCAACTCTCTCCTTAAATCAAAAGAAACGCGAACTCTCTTTTTTGAAACTTTTGACATTTTCTATAATCGTCTGTCGTGTTAAGAGAGGGTGGGGTAGATAAATGAGCCGCATCGGACTGTTTAATGTTCCAGCATCATTTCTCAAAGAATTTCCTCGTCTTGAAACTATTTCTTCCGCAGAAGATTGAGAGCGAACACGGCAACTAGAAGAACGATCTTTTGTTTTAGAGGGAAGAAAACGGTGCAGACGGGTGTCTTACGAGTTAAAAATGCTATGATGTGTCCGATTTTTTAGATAAATTGTTGAAGAAAACGAAAGGAAGAAAAAATGTTGAATTCTGTGGAATTGTAAACTATTATTCGCATTATAAACTTGTTGAATGTGGGAATACGAATAACATGGAAGATGATTACTGTCATCGCAATGGACAGGGAAATGGTAGTATTTCAATCATACCTTTTAACGTGTTTAAGGGGGTAGGAAATTTTAAATGTCGGCGAAACGGGGTGTGAATCAAGAAATATGATGTCGTATGCAAGACCCTGTTTTGAAGTAGTTTTAGTAATCCCCTCTACAAAACAGAAACAATCACGATATTCTTTCAGGTATTTTCTATGGCAGTTGCAATTCTTTACTGAACGAGTCTTTTACACCATGAATGTTGATTTCTGCCATGATTGATGGGAAAAGAATTGCTTAGTTCACTTTGAATAATTTCCTTTGTATTTCTTTTGTTTATATAAATATTTTATGTGTTGCCATAAAATTCTACAACCACTCATTCGAACGGTCTCTACAACGGTGTCATTTTATGAGAAACTTAACCATTCACATACGGGGTTAATGCCGTAAATTACCTATTATCAGTGGACGTCAGGATGACGCTTATTTCTGATAGCGCGTCGAAAAAACCGTTAAGATTTTATTTCTAAGTAACTTTTACGGTTCTTGCTTGAGCTTCAACCTACCGGTCGTATTGATTTCTGTACCAATAAAACCACTTCCCGTTGCTTCATGACTCATAAAGACTTTAATGTTCTGATGTGTAAAAAGGACTTCCTAAAATGGGTGGGTGTAGTAGCAGAAAGCTTTTCTTTTCTACCCTACACAACATGAATCGAATACTTTCTTGGACAACCGTTTGAAATGATAGGGAGAATAAATGGGAGCAGTCATAACTTGTTTCTCGTTGTTGTAGCTACAGTAATCCGAAATCGTAAATGTTTACTTAAAAAATAATAATAATAAAAATAGACAATTAAAACACATCGTCTACAATTTGAACTTGCACAATGCACAAACACAACGAAGTGGTTTGCCTCAAATATTCTTAAAATGAATTTTATGTTGGTAATCATCATCGTCCCAACATTTTCTTTTCAATAACTAAAAGTGAAGATTGAACAGTCTGTGGGAAAACATATTGTTTCAGAGATGTTATTTTTGTTTTAGTAGATTTGAAAAATAGTAATTATAGTAAACTAAAAATTTGACGCTAAATTAGTAGACGCTAAGTGTGACAAACTCAAGTTGTGTGAAACCAAATTGATTCATTCCGAGTGTGTTGTGATTCCCTAAGTTCAGTTCAGTAATTTCAAGTATTTTTTTGAGCAATCACGATTGCTTATTATTGCTTTCATTTGACTGTTTTGGGTCCTATCATTTTATTTTCCCACCAGCACCCTCTGCAGCATCACGATGCTGCTCCTCTAGCGAAAACCGTCTCCAGGTTGCGTCAATATCCTATACTTACACGCATACATACACGCACGTACAGACACACAAACACATACACACACATACATACGCCAACACACATACACAAACACACACAAACACATACACCCACTCAAACACATACACACACACGCATACATACAGACACCTACACATACACACACACCTACACACAACTACCAACACTCATGCCTGCACACAGACACAAACACATATGCTTACACACACGCATACAAACAGACACACCCCGCCACACACAAACAATCATACACACAACTATCCACACACTCATACCTGCACACAGACATAAGCACACATGCCTACACACACTTACACATACCCTCTACACACAAACACACATACCCCTACACACAAACACATACCCTTACACACAAACACACATACCCCTACACACAAACACACATACCCCCCACACACATAAACACACACGCCGACATACACACATACCCTCGTGATTGCGAAAAACATAATTTGAATTCAAGAGGTCAAAATTCAAATTATTTTTTTTTTTCATTTTCGGTATTGTTAAGAAAAAAAATGCTTTGATTTTAAATATGTTAAGTTTGTATCAGTTTACAAGACATGAATCCTTATAGAAATTTCTTATATACAGTCAAACCCGCCAATTCAAAATTTTCTTAGCGGAATTGATCTCCCTCCTTGGGCTATTGTAGGCCAAAAAGCTACTTTTTTATTTTAGAAAAGGAGAATGACGTCATAGATGCGCTGCTTTGGTAAATTATTCAGTAGTAATTACAGAAGAGCGTCTATTAATAAAGTCTAAAGATACATGGAAAATTGAAATTTGAATAAGTTTTTATCAAATCAATACTTCTGTAAACTTAACGTGGTTAGGCTTTGTGAGTTTTACCTTAGAATTTACATTTAAGTAGCAGAAAAACGTAAATTTGTTTCCGGTACAATGCAAAAAAAAAATGCTTCTTAGAAAGTATAATCGCTAAGATTTATGGCTTGAGTCGGAATTTTATTTCTGTATTGAACATATAACGTTTTCCGTGTGGGTTTGCTTTTAGTGAAAACGATTTTAAATTATGTTTTATAACTCAATTTTTCTATCCCAAAAAGAGGAAGTAAGTCTTTGTCGCCTTTGGGTGGATCTGGCAGTAATTGCGCATCGCTGTTATTTTTGACTTGTTCACCGGGGGTGGATAATTAGGACATAAATGTGTGTCGAAGGTAAACGGGCAATTGAAACGCTAGTGTTGTTCTGTTGAGTCCGCCTACTTATACGGTTTATTTGTCTTTTAGCAAACGAATTTATATTTTTTGCTATCTTTATGAATTTTAGCTGTCTTGGAAATAGCCAGAACACGCGAAGCATCAATTAGATCGCCTTCGCTTGGTTAGTGGAAGAATCAAGACATGTTGGACTACTTGTAAGATGACACCATATGGTAACGGATTCTTATACGGCCGTGCTTAATACAGTGCGTATCGAAATGATAGGTCCACTCATATTTTTCGAAGTTACGACACTTAATTGAGAATAAGAATCACTTTTTTACTACAGATAACTAATCAGTAATTATTATAAATATTTATGAAGAAGTTTCGTAAAAATAAATAATTCCTTTTTATTTTATGCAAAGTTTCATTTTTAGACGGCTTCAAAAACATAGGTCCACCTTAAGAAATTTTGCTCTAACCACATTTATTTCCAAAAAATTTGTATAAATCTCGTTGCCTAGTCTTACTGCGAGATTATGCTGGCTGCTGTGGAGGTATTTAAACAGATTTAAGCATGACGTTGTAAGCAAACGAAATGGGTCGTCGTTGCAGTCTTTTGCTGGTTGAGCAAGCAAAAATTGAAGCATTTAAAAAGTGTGGAAAATCGAATGGAGAAATAGGTAAGCTTTTAAATAGATCATATAATGTTGTAAACAAATTTTTGCTACGTAAATGCTTCTGGCTGTAAAGAAATCATCTGGCTGCCCATCAAAAGTAACAGCCCGACAAAGAAGGATTATCGTAAAGGACTTAAAATCAGGAAATATAAGCTTATCCACTTTAGGCAAACAATAAAACCCTCTAATATCGAAATCTACAGTTCATAGAGTAGTAAAGAAGGTCGCCAATTTAGTTTACGTGAAGAGGAAAGGGGCTCCAAAATTGACTAAAAAGCGCAAAGGAAGTTATGGACTGGAAACAAGATTGTAATCGTGTGATATTCAGCGATGAAAAGAAATTCAACCTGGATGGTCCAGATGGCGTAACGATAGACAGATATTCTCGAAGAGGCAAGCTGGTAGTGGTTCCGTTATGGTATGGGCCGGATTCGGAGGTGCTGGAAAAACTGATATAGCATTTGTAGACAATCGTTTGAATGCTGCAGGCTATAAACAGTTGCTTGAACAATATTTTCTTCCACAATCAGAGTACATTGGGGGCACATTCTTCTTGTTCCAACAAGATACTGCTCCTGTGCACACTGCAAAGTCCACTTTCGAATGCTTTCTGGATAATGGTGTACACGTTATCCATTGGCCACCTTGCAGCCCCGACCTGAATTCGGTAGAAAACATGTGGGGTACACTCGCAAGAGCGGTGTATGCAGGCGGAATGCAGTACAACAGTATTGCAGGCTTGAGAAAGGCTATTTCCACCGAATGGTCAAAAATCTAGACAAATTGTATGCAAAAACTTGTAGGAACCATGCCGAAAAGGGTTTATGAGCTTATTCAGAAAAAATACAAAAATTTCTTATTAATTCAACATTAATTTGATGTTTGGCTCAATGGACTTATCTTTTTGGAACAGCTGTTTCATGTAAATTTTGTTTAACTTATTATTCCTATTATTTGCAAACTCTTCATGAATTATTTTACATTGAATGAAGCAATTAAGTTTATAAAATAGTATTTTGTACACAATAAATCCTTTTTTACCAACTTAACTTTCGATTTTACGGGTGGACCTATCATTTCGACACACAGTAATGTATTTTTTTTACGATTGCCGCCAAATGGCAGTGAATGTAGACTGGATCCAGACTAATAGTGCTATGGAAGAAGAATAATTTGCGCATACTACCATGGCTGTAGCCATGATTTTGCTCGGGGGTAGGGGGTAGGGTAAAAAGTTTCGACAAAAAGACGAAAAAGTTAGTTGTTACAATGATTTTTGTAGCATATTGCGCATTGGTAGATATATGGCAGTAGGGTGAAGGGGGGGGGGAGAGACAGCAAAATGAAATGTTTTTTTTTGAAGACGTGGGAGTGGGTAGGCGGTATCATTGGTTGTTATTTTTTAACCGACTTCAAAAAGGAGGTGGTTATCATTCAGTAAATTACCAGTTCATACCGTATGTATGTTTTTTTGTTTTTTTTGTTTGTCCACTCATAGCGTCTCACATAGTGAACCGATTTTGATGATTCTTTTTTTTAATGGATAGGGGATGGCTCAACTTAGGTTCCATTACCTTGTTTGACCATATTTATTCTTTAGAAAAAAGTTATGGGCAAAAAACAGTAAATTTTATGCAATTTCCCTATTAAATGATTAAAATGATATTCTAGCGAAGTTCGCGCTTTTCATCCGTGGATAACGGTGGCTCAGTGGTAGAATTCTCGCCTCCCACACGAGCGACCCAGGTTCAAATCCCGACTAGGACAAAGTGAATTTTACTAAAATTTCGTTTCTACTGTTTCCCGGATTTTCTCGAATATTCTATTAATTTCTGTATCTTTCCAAGTCTGGAAAGTTCCAGCACTTTCTCAAGTTGTATATAAGGAGATGTAACGTTCATTCGTGGTTCTGAATAAAGATCTCGAGTTGAGACTAACGAGTATTCGCTACATTTGGCTTTCACATTATCTTCGCTATCTTCATTTACGCGACAATATGAAACTCATTGTTATAAAAGTTTAGTGCCATATAACAGTAACATTAATAGTAATTGCAATGATAATTTTGAAAAAAGGCTTTTCTAAAGCAATACAGTGATATAGAGCCGAACTTCTTACTAGGTAACTTCTTACTTTTACTGAAATATCTACATTTACACTAAAAAGAATGAAATAAAAAAATTTTGAAAAAAAAATTGAACCGACTTCAAAAGTGCTCTAAAAAGTGAAAAATAATTTTATTCTTTAAACATCATTGATAATACTTTTAAACATAATTTTTGAAGTTGGCGCAAAAACAAAAAGTAAAATCTATTGTAACCATGCTTCGTTCATATTTTTATCAAAAAATCATTCAAAGTTAGGAACGAAACATTTATATCGTTACTCAAATATGCTGTCATCAATGCGTAATGCATGTGGTAGTGAAGAAACTGGACCTGGTTAAATTTATACTTGTAGTTGAGTTATGGCTGTGAATGATTTTATCGCTCATTTTTGCGCCAACTTCAAAAATTATGTTTAAAAGTATTATCGATGGTGTTTAAAGAATAAAATTATTTTTCACTTTTTAGAGCAATTTTGAAGTCGGTTCTATTTTTTTTTTTCAAATTTTTTTTTCTTTTGAACAGTAATTTTATTGAATTACCAAGAGTTAAAGTTACTTAATCAAAATGTGAGCAAATGTTTTCTCAGATAATTTAAATTTATTATCATAATATCATTTAATCAAAATTTAATAATGTACAAGTTACTCTCCCCTGAAATTTTTCGAAGGTATAGTTGCAAAAATGCAGTTTTATATGATCTTTTATGACGTTTGAGGGAAGAGAGATTCGTGGCTAATCCCCGGGAATTTTTTGAAATTGAAATCTTGAAAACACGTTTGTAATACTATCTTTGGTATAGTCAAGGGGACAGGGAATCTTTCCCAATTGAAGCTTCAAAAACGTAATTTTGGTTGACTTTGAATGTTTTTGAAACATTCTCTCCAGAAAATTTTCGAAATTCAAGCCCTGAAAACGAAATTGAAAACAATCTTTAATGATGTTAGGGAGAGAAAGAGGGAGGGGGTTGGGCAGAGAGACATTACCTCGAAAAAATTTTGAAGTTAGCTTTTAAAAAGGCAGGTTTTAGAAGATCTTCGGTAATGAGTGGGAGAAAAGATTTGGGGGCCACCTTTCGGTAATTTTCGGGGGCGCGCCCCCGGAATTTTTTTTTTTTTTGGAAATGAAGCCTTAAGAACGAAAGTTTAGACGATTTTGGTGATATTAAGGAGGGGGGGGGGGAAACCTAATATTTTTTGAGTTCAAGTCCGAAAAACGAAAATTTTGGCAGTTTGTTTTTAATAGCAAGTGAAACTTTGAAAATTTCAAGGGGAGGGGGGATCTTCCTCCCCCGCTGGCTACGGCCTTTTTATTATGAAATCGGATTGATGAGATGTTAGAATTAACTAATAAATGGAAAACTAATGCCGGAATCAAGGACGTGCACAGAAATTTTGGGGCCCGTTAAAAATGACTTTTCTGGGCCCCCCTCCATATTGTTTACCCCTGTATTCCACCCCTAATTAAAAAAATAGCGGGCTCCCTTCAGGCTCGGGCCCTGGCCAACAGGTGTCCTTTCTCCCCCCCCTGTGCATGCCCCAGGCCGGAATCAATTCTTAACTGATTAGTACCGAAATATACTTCTTGCAGGCGAATTAGTGTAGTTTTAATCTGAAAAACAAATAAGTAAATAATTTTCTTATAAAATTAAATGTAATGGAATCTAATGGAGCAAAAGGCACAGTTAATCTTTCCCAAAAAATGTCCTTGATTGTTGTAAGATACCTTGCTCATTGAATAAACCTGGCTGATAATTACGGTCAGCTTTCTAGAGTTACATATATGAATGACAATTCGCGGTCATCTGTGATTTGTTTTTAATAGTAAAGTGAACTTCTTGAATGGTAGTGCTCCTAGAGACAATGTTAAGTGTTTCACAGTGTATGTTTTATTTTCGAGCTACAGATGACTATCTCTGATTTCGGCAGTATTAAAGCACACCTGTAACTTAGTCATCTAGCTCTGACTCAACTTTTATAAAACTAAGGTGATAGTAATGGCGCGTATCTTGTTGTAAGGTACAGTTTAGTGATTGCAAAACCGAATGCCGGTATTTCGAGCTATTTTGCAATTTCGTAGTATATACCAGTATTTGCTGAGATAAAATTCCATTATTTTCGGTATTAGCTGAAAATAAAAAGTAATTTTTATTTTAAGAGTTTTTAATTTTACCTATTAGATATTTGCTATTTCAAATGTATATTTCCTTTTCAAAGAGACAGTAAAAAATCATTTTATTAATGTAAAAATTTAGCTTCAAAAACACAAATTAGTAGAATATAAAGAAATAAAAGTAACGGAAAGATTACAAAATTATATTTTCGTCACTAGATGGTTCGATGAATCGAATTTACGTGCGTTTATTGCACCATGTTTTTTTCTTCCATTTCCTTGATCCACTTGTATTTTTGTAAAAGTTAATTTTAAGTGTAATTAACGAATATATTTGTGCTACGTATGAATAACTTATTCCAACCATCAGTTGAAGCAATACTTTATGATATTGTTTTTAAAATTAGTATTTGTCTCAACTGTACTGAATTTTGAGAAAACCTTTTTCTTCTCTAATATAAAAATAAATTACTTTTAAATAAAAAAAAACCGCCTTCAAAAAATTCAGAAGAACTAAAAAGCACAAAATAACTGATTACACTTACATTCGATTTCCTACCCAAACATAGAAATGAAATTTATTTTACAATTCCAGTACAAAAATCAACTAAACTAAACACCGAATTATAAAATCTCATTTAAATTACTATACGATGAATTATTTTAAATACCTAACTAATTATATACGATCTCTTAATTTTTAATAACCATTTGAAGTCGGGGTCTCCTATAAACAACTACATAACGTAACTGACAACCCACCGAATCCTGAATTAAACACTAATTTAACTATATACGCGAAATTAGTCTTTAAAACTAAACCTACTCAGTTACATTATGTAGTTGTTTATAGGAGGCCCCGACTTCAAAAGGTTATTAAAAATTAAGAGATCGTATATAATTAGTTAGGTATTATTATATACAATCTCTTAATTTTTAATAACAATAACCTTTTGAAGTCGGGGCCTCCTATAAACAACTACATAACGTAACTGAGTAGGTTTAGTTTTAAAGACTAATTTCGCGTATAGTTAAATTAGTGTTTAATTCAAGATTCGGTGGGTTGTCAGTTACGTTATGTAGTTGTTTATAGGAGGCCCAGACTTCAAAAGATTATTAAAAATTGAGAGATCGTATATAATTAGTTAGGTATTCGAAATAATTCATCGTATAGTAATTTAAATCACTGTTTATTTTATAATTCGGTGTTTAGTTTAGCTGATTTTTGTACTGGAATTGTAAAATAAATTTCATTTCTATGTTTGAGTAGGAAATCGAATGTAAGTGTAATCAGTTATTTTTTTGCTTTTTAGTTCCTGGGAATTTTTTGAAGGCGTTTTTTTTTTATTTAAAAGTAATTTATTTTTTTATTTTTTGCTTTTTGGTGGTGTAAATAACACGGCGAGCGTCTCGGAGACTTCCGACGACTGTGAAGAAAGAAGAAAGGCTTTTCAAATGCGTAACTATGTAAAAATATGCGTAACTATGTATGTGCTTTCCGAAAGTAAATGCACAAGTCCCTAACAAAAAAAAAAAAAAAAAAAACGAAATCGCTTTAAGTTTAAATTTGTAAAACTGTAAACTTTAGAATTGTAATATTGTAAATTGTAATTTATGTTTCGCAATTAGTGTCATGTAACTCGTGATAATAGTCGCATGTTTCTTCACATGGCCCCACTATAGATGATTAAAAATTCCACTAGAATGAATTTTATGTTTGCTTCAGAGAATCCTTAATTCAAAATTTTCATTATCATTACTCTTAATAATATATATTTTTAGTAATTTCTTTAACTATAGGTAAAGAAAGTATAAACCTCTGTTTTATGGCCTTTGTTTATCAATTGGTTTTATATTTAATCGTTTGTAAGGGAAATTGCATGAAATTTATTCTTTTACCCTTAACTTTTCCCTAAAGAACAAATAATGTAAATCAAAGATTTGGAACCTAAGTTAGACCACCACAAAACAAAACCACCACTAAAAAAAAAAGCATAAAAACCGGTTCACTAAGTGAGACGATATACAAAGTTAATGAAGTACAAATCGATTTAAATGTGAATATGATATTTGAAAAGCTCCATCAATTTCATCAAATCTGAACTTGATTAACATTAGACCGCCGAGGAACTATACTGTTTCAAACAAAAAAAGACTTTTCTTTATCGGTACAGGCAGGGGCGTGCACAGAAATTTTGGAGCCCATCACAAATGACTTTTCCGGGCCCCTTTCCATATTGCTTACCCCTATATTTCACCCTTAGTTACAAAAATATTGGGCCCCCTCCAGGCTCGGGCCAACAGCTGTCCCTCCCCCTCCCTGTGTACACTCCTGGGTAAAGGTGTCTTCGAGTATTTATGGGACATTGTACAAAGAAAAACCAAATCCGACGTGTTCAAAACCTCCTCCTTTTTTTGAAGCCTGCTAATTAATATAACCCTAATTTTAAATTGAACTGGCGGCATCGTGAAATAGTAAATCCAGAATATTGGTCAAACTTCAGAAATTATACACAGTTATGATGCATATTATTAAAGAATATAAATTAAATCGTGGGGGAGGGGTGTTCTGCATTCAATTCCCCCTCAACTGAACACTAAATATATTTAAAAATTGGAATATTAAATAAAGAACTTTATATTTTAGTGCCTAAATAAAGTTATTTATTAGTAAATAAAATATGAAGGTAATTGATTCAACTATTAAAGTAGCAAAATATATTTAATTTACTGCTTTGCTACGCAGTAATAAATACATTAGTAACACCTATAATAAAAAATTACCATGCGGCGCAGCGTTGAGAAAATTAATCATCCATGCCAGCCGCGAGAATTAAATATCGTTCAAGAGAAAGCCAAAAGCTTCGGTGTGAAAATACACCGATCACAGCAACACCACGTGATTGTGACGTTTGAAATTTAAAGTTTCTTGGATTTCTCCGTGACCCCTTATCAGATTCAGACCAAATTACAATGGGACCATCTGGGAAGTATACCCTTCCAAAAAAAAAAAAAAAAAAAAATTCAAATCGGTCCAGTAGTGTTGGAATAATTCGAAAACACACATAAAAAGCCGCAATACGACATCATATAACCTCCTTTTTTGAAGTCGGTTAAGAAATGGTAATTTTTTGTCATCGGTATTAGTGTGTTGTCTTATCTCGCTATTTAGCTTCTGGCTAGGCGAGATACTATTTAGCAATTATATAGTGCCTTGAAAATTTGCGTAGAGGAAAGCTATAATAAACTGGTACATATTTTCAGATATTTAAATAGTTGTAAAGAATTGTGTTGGGAAAAAATGAAAACCCATAAAATAAACTAATAAGAAAATCAAATTGAATTAAGTGCATCGTAAATTTCAAACCAAAAGGGTTAATAAAATCAAATGTAAACTTTTGCTGATGAAGAGGAAATCGTTGATTATGATGTTTATATTGGAAAATTATCGTTTCTTGAAGAAAAATTACAACTAGCTATGAATAAATTAAAAAATAAAAACCACACACAATACAAAAGAAACACACATACTCACACAAAATGATTTTCCCAAAACCAACACGCAAGAGAGACTTATTTGAAGAGAAAAGACTTTGGGGAAGTTGAGGAGGCGCATCGCTCATTGTACTCATAACATTACCACTGACCTGCGTAAACATGGAAAACTTATTTTCAACTGCAGGAAATGTGTTCACTCAAATGAGTTCCAGGCTTAGTGAGTATTCAATAGAAGCATTATGTTTCTTACTATAAGTGGCTTTTAATTAATGACATTTGCTCCTTCATTTTACATTTGTTTGCAATGTTTTCATAAACGATGCACTTTTTTCACAAAATTATGAAATATGGCAACAAACAATATGCTTTTGAACATTTTTTGATAGTTTTCTAATACCGGTATTAATACCAGAACTACGGTATCACGTCTTAAAAAATACCGAATACCGATATTGCGTTTTCGGTACAGTATTGCAATCACTAGTACAGTTGAAATATACTGATGTTGATCAACGTATGTCTGTACCTGGGAGGTAAAGGGCATCATGTCCATTGAACCATTATCGAGATCTAAGTGCTTTATTATTCAACTTTTTGTATTCTATTCAGAGGTACAAAGCACTAAGTCTAACTCTGAATTGTAAACAAGATAAAGAATAGAATACATCACTTAATGGCATATTAAATAAAGTTGATTTTCAGATAATCATGAAGGAGGATTTTAAACATTTTTCCTGAAAGCTTTTGTTTTGTAACATACCTACGAGTGCCCTTTACCTGCTAAGCACAAATGTAATAAATTTATTATTTACAAGCTGTAAACAAAGAACTTGAAATTATTTCTTTTCCTGTTCCAGTTCTTAGCAACGTTTTTGAAATTTTTCGCTCAAACATTTATGCCTTGTACTGTTTCGCGAAGATTATCAGCGATACATATATTTGTAGCTATCCAATAATTAATGTACACATGTATCTCATATAGAGTAAAAATTCTTCAAAACGAACTACCTGTTCATCCTCAGACTGAAAACTTCTTTATATAAAATCATCATAAAACTTTCAATCTCCCATAGGTAGCTGCCCACAATTTTCCTTCTATTTCCATAACTTACTGAGTGATATTAACAGACATAAAAGATCCATTAAGATCCAAACAGCCACGGGGGCGTATGATCACCCCCTTTCGAAAGATGACACTTTTCACCGGATGTCGACTAATGCACCTTTTCAAGCAGATTTCTAAAAGGAGTTTCCTCGAAAGGTGGTTTCGCCACAGGGAAGAATCGTTGTTAAAGAAAACAAAATGGATGGCGAAATTTTATTCGGAGATATCTAATGGTGTTTAAAAATATTTTAAATGGCTTTATGGAGATTTAGAATATTCAATAGGTTCATGCTCATTTTGAGCCCAGTTACAATGAGAACTCTATGCCGAGGAGACTAAAGTATCAAAATACTATTTCTCAAAGTGGTGGTAAGCAAAAATGCACGCAATACAAAATGTATTATAATATGAAGTATTTAAAGAAATTCTTATATATTATTACTGCAAAAAAGACAAAATTAAAACAGAACAGTTACACACTTTTTTAGCGAATAATTAAGCTTAAGTTCAGTCAATTATCAGTGACGCGCCGCAAAATAATTATAATCGTAATTAAAATCCTTTTTTGGGGAGAGAGGGAGGATACTGAAGCCTCTTAATGAACATAATTTACAAAATGAATACTTTGACGAAAACGATATGAAATGTTTAGTGGCAAAACTTATTTCGGCTCGCAGCCAATAAAAACGATGTCCACCTCAAGCTCTGTTGCGGAGCATCTATATATATATATAAAACGCTTATGCGTGGCGCAAAACGAGCCTTTATTTCTTTCTCTCCGCTGGCAACGATCCGCTTTGTTTACGATCGTTGTTTACAATTGTTGCAAACTCGCGTTCTCGGGACCGGAGGGTCTCGGGTTCGATCCTCACTGGTCGAAGACCCACCGTCGTCATTAATGGTGACTGGGCGACGTTAAATATGCTCGTGGTCACAATGTCCTCCAAGTGAAACGATACCTCTGGGGGTGCCAGACTAGGAAGTTATTCGGCTCCTGGCCTGGTTCTAAATTGACTCTCGAACTGTTCATAGATGGTACCACCATCTATTGTGTTGTCTGTGTACTGTCCTGGTAAACAAAATACTGGAAACATTGTGGATTAATAGAGGTATAAGCTTCCCTAGTGGAATAGCAGAAACCTCAATCTGTGTGTGTGAAAGAAAGAAAGAAAGGAGTGCAGATTCGCTTCTAGCGTTAGATGTCTAGCGTTAGAATTTTGATTTTTGAATGAGTGTTTCCAATCACTTGAATATAATTTACAAAAAAAAGAGCAGTGTGCTTAGGAGTCTTTAGATGAAAGATTTAAATGCTGATCGGTAAGAAATGCTGCAGATAGGATTAGGCCCTTAAACGCACGCCGTGAACCGCGAATTGAAAATCGAGTGAGTTCTGTAAGTGGTTTCAAACATATTTCCGGTATAATCATGCACTTTACTGGAGAAAAGAGTGAAATAACAGTGATAGTAATGAAACTGGAGAAAAATATTATTTTATGTTTTAAAAAAATGCTAATAATAACACTGATACTTAACCTCGAATACCACTTATTTTATCCGATAGTAACAGCCCTGCTATAGCTTACCACGAAAAGAAGGTGGATGACCTTAATGCAAAAACATCATTTGTATCATTTGTAATAGGTTGTTTGTTATTATTTTGGAATAGATAGGATTAGCGAGACAATGCCTCTTACTATTTGGTGCTTTCCGGAAGATTCTACCTATTACAAATGATGGTTCGCTTCAAGGTAATCCGCCTTTTGTTCGTGGTCAAGCTTAACTAATTGCAACCTGTAAATACTGAAGTTTTTTTTCCAACCACATTTTTTTATATACAGTGAAGCACCGTTTATACGTTTTTGAAGGGACTAATGAAAAAAGCATACAAATGAAAAAATGTATAATTGGTAAAGAAAATGTATATTAGACCCTCTAGGGACAATTTAAAAAATTTATAATAGATAAAAACGAATAGAAGAAAAATGTATAAACCGTGCTTCAGTGTATTATGTTATTCCACATAGACTAAATGAATTTATTGGACAATTCTCATTGCAAATCATGTCACTTAGTTTTGCAATGCATCGAAGTTAAGAACTAAACAACAATGACAAAGTAAAACAACAAATTGAATCGTGAAGACCTGGAGAGCGAAACATTTCACATACTTCTGCAATGGCATTGATGTTGAGAACTGAACCACAGTGGCAAAGTAAAGCAACAAATTGAATCGTGAAACCTGATTTTACTGCTAATATTTTTTCACAAAATCATTTTGACCCTCTGCTTTATTTATAGTCCTTAGGAAGGCTAATCTAATGGGAAATTGTTTACGTTTGAATTTAAAAGGCACATTGCTATCGAATGAAATAAATGGTATCCGAGGTAAGACAAATATTAGTGTTATATAATAATCAATAATTTTTTTTTGCTACAATAATATTTTTCTCCAGTTTCATAATTATCAGTCTTATGTCAGCCCTTTTTCTCCAGTAAAGTGCATGATTAATCCGTAAATGTATTCGGAAACACTTGCGGAATTCTTTCGATTTGAAGACGGTGTGCATTTGTGCACCTAGCGTATCGGCAGCATTTCTGACCAATCGCGTTCAGATCTTTCATCTGAAGAATCCGTAGCCTGTTTCGTAAATTATATTTAAGTGCTCTGAAGCCCAGAAACTCAGTGGTAACCCTTCCATGCTGCAGGTCCGGGTTTGATCTCCGGGTTGGGCATGATTGATTCAGCTGTTCATTCCTTCAGTGGGTAGTACCAAGTATGCTTGGGAACTAAACCCTGGGGGTTCCGCGTTAGGCTGACCTCTTAACCAGAACATCTGCCTAGCACCCCAGAGCCCTTGGTCAGAAGGAGTGAGATGGGTACGGTAGGCCTTGGCCCTCATAAGCTGTCATGCCACTGGATTTGGTTTCTTGACTCTTGAACACTCATTCTAACATTTTTTTTACTAAATCACTGCTTTTAGAGAATGTCAGAAGTTGCTTGCTCTTTGCAACTGTTAGACATATTAAAACATATATACACACATATTTTTACACTGAACATAGTGTAGTTAATGACCATGAAGTGTTTTTAAGTGTGTTAACATGGTAGTGTTTTTTTCACTGCAATTTCTTTTGCATTCAGTAAATGTAGGAAACAAAGATTATATTATGTTTGTAATTTTAGTACAAAAATGTTCTTTTTCATACTTCTCTCAAAAGATGATGGAATTGCAAACTTTTGCTTTATAATAATCCAATGCACAAGTTGCATGTCAAACTAATTGTCCCCTTCTAAGTGTATGAAAATCATAAGTTTTAGATATTCATATTTAAAAAAGTGCCTTTTTTAAATACAGATAAAGCTAGACCAATATTTGGTGAGCGAGCGTAGCGAGCTCGGATCGCGAAGCGATCCGAAGGAACTGCGGAAGCAGTTCCGGGGGTTGGCGAGCGTTAGCGAGCAGGGGGCGATAGCCCCCTAGTCTCAAGTATTTCGCTTATAAAACAGATTTGAATTTTGGAAGTGCGCATTGGGAGTCCTTGCAATGCGGTATTCCCTAATATACAACATTTAGAAACTATGGATTTCTTAAAAACTACTTTTTACATACGAAGGTTAAATCTAATGCTTCAAATTATTTTCCTAAAACGCATCGCGGCCAGCAGAAACCAAGGACGTGAGTTACATACGGCCGCGGGCTGTTAGTTGGAAATCCCTTTTCCATGCCTTCTATTTCCTTTTAAAATTTAATTTTGTTTTATCTCAACAAGTGACCATCAACAACACATGAATTGAAAAGTTATGGAAATCTCGTGTTCATATGAAAAATTTGTACTTGAGAGACCATTGTGCGCGCGCGCTGCCCTTTAAGAAGTTTTAAAGCAGGGAAAAGCAACAATTTCTGTCACAGACTTTAACTTGGATGTTATTATTTTTCCGTTCATTTTTTTCAGAGACCTTGATATTGAATTTAGTTGTACTATTACTGTCTGTAGATTCTGTGACGGTTGGCAAAGATTAACCAAATTAAGAACTTGTATTTCAGAAACATTATTCTGTAAAATAACTGCATTCAATGGAAAATGGCAATTTATTCCAGGGACTCACAATCTTGGAAAAAATATCAAAGTATAAAAAAAAAACTGGTCCCACGATTTTATAAAGAGTTTCTTCTAGGCGAGGGGGGCAGCATTCAGTTTCTGAAAGGTAGGTCTGCCGCACCCTACTCAACACCACAGCCAGCAAGATAATCATTACTTATTTGTTGTTTAATTCATAATCGTCATCGAAATCGGTTGCTATTCATTACAATCATTTCATAATCTTATGTCAAGACAGTAGACATGCAGCTCGGGGCATCTAGAGCGAGTGAACCGCGCCTGCCCCCTGAATGACCTAGACCCCTTAATGATAGGGTAGGGCACCGTGGCAGCACAGTCGTCTGCAAACGAACATCAACTATGTTTGCTGAAGCGTGGATGTGATTTTTATCACTAAAACTTTTTCGAGGTATGTGTTTAACATCCTGTGGGGTCCTTTAAGAACCGCAAAACTTTCTGAACACTCTCAGCTCTTTTAGTAGTAAATACGATTGCTTATCTTTGCAATGGAGATTTGTTAAAGTTTTAACCACATCAATACATATTTTCATAAATTTGATTAAACACAATTTCAATTATTCTTCTGATAACAAACAATCATGTCAACTTCTATTAATCGTTCAACACAGTGGTGCCCAACCTACTGCCTGCGGGCCACGTCCGGCCCGCGAAGCTGATCCGTGTGACCCATTGTTTTGATTAATGTTACAAATCGAAAAGCACGATTAATGACAAGGTGCCAAATATTCAGAAATTGGTTTATGAAAAACAGATGCATTTAAATAAAAGAAGATAGTAATTTATAATGACAATTATTGGTTGTTATTTTTTTTTCCCTTTTCCACTCTTTTCCCTTGTTATTAAAAAAAAAAAAAAAAAAAAAACTTAGGAAATTTTAAATGTCTTCTGGTTTGCGGGAATTATTTTAAAACTGAGGTACGGCCCTCGGGTAGAAAAATGTTGGGCACTACTGGTCTAACACAAACTGCTATCAACCTCCTTATTCTTAGTGAAGGCTTATAAGAGACAAAGATGCCACCAAGATAAATAAAATGTGTCACTGCACAGAAATGGTTAATTTTCGTGTTGATGACACTGAAAGTAAAGGTGTTTCGTTGGACAGGGTTTTATTCTTAGCTTGTTTACAGTCAAATGAAAATATCATTTTCTGATGGAAAAAAATGAAGAAAAGAACAGAAAATTACACTCATGCGTATATGAAAGTGTTCCTATTTTTAATTATTTTTATAGTTGAAAATTTTTAAACATGCTGCTGAATTCCTTTAATTTTGTGTTTTTTCATGCATGATTATTAATTTCACCACCAAATCTTCCTTCTACTAATTTAAAACCTTATTATTTAGTGTCGCTCCTATAAAAAACACTAATTTTCTCAAAAATAATCGCGCAGTCAGACATTTCCTTCGCCCCACCCACAAGGAAATTTCTCGCTACGCTACAAGTAAATAGCGAATAAGAAAAAATTGACTTGAACGTACTGTCCACCTCCGAGAAGTAGAGCTATGGCCTTGAGCAAGTCCATTCCACCTCCGAGAAGTAGAGCTATGGCCTTGAGCAAGTCCATTTCTTTCAAGGGAGAGCAACCAGTAAGCAGAGGACACGTTAGGTGCAGAGTTGGGCTACCGCAACCCATTTATTGGCGAGAAAACCCTGTACCTCTTGCTACTTCTTACCTGGATTATATTGTTTGCAAAATGGGCAATAAAACATCAAACTAAATCCGCAAGTTCATAAGCCGTTTTTTCTCACCCCTATTTCATCAAATGGAATCGTTGAATCAATCGGGCAGCGGAGCTCAACTTGCCAGCGGTGGACAGTAGAGATGTGCAACTTCGTTCTTTTAAAGATCCGTTCATCAGAGGATCGTTCTTTCTTTTGACCCGTTCACTGATCCCGTTCATTTAAAAATGTTGCAGGTGATCTCTCTGCCAGATATACTCACGTGAATTCGAATGTTTCATTAGATCAGTACCTAATATTCTTTTAAGGAAAAACAACTAAAATTACCTAAAAGTAGGAAAATATTGCATTTTTCTGAACAACACACTGCAACTAAGTGTAGGAGCCAATTAATTTTCTCCTTTACCACCCTGCCGTTAGCTATAAAACTCAGATGCAATACAATTTTATACATCATGACAGAAATGTTTGCCATGTTTTTATTTCAAAGTACGTTTGTTTTAAAGAAGATTAAATAGTAAGTACAATGGGAAAAATCCCATCCAATACAGAGACATTCATAAACAATATTTTCGAAACATAGAAATGACATGATTGAATATAAGAGCATGAGGATAAACAGACTCGCTTTTCCATCAATTTCTCAACATAAGGGTAGATCCCTGGCTTTATGAGTCTTAGTTTGGCTGTAAAATACATCATACATTTGGTTTCTTTAATCCATTCAACATGGCATTGTATGAAATAACGGGCCCAGGAGCCCTGTTCCCATTTGGATTCATATAAGTGCAGGGCAGCAACTATCCGCCATTTTGTTGTAATCGCAAAGAAAGGGAGTACGGTGAAACCTGTGTAAGTTGATCACTTGCCGTGCACTACTTTAGTGGTCAACTTAAACAGGTGGTCTACTTATAGAGGTTGAATTATATGATAGAGATCTAACTCTGTGCCTGAAAATAGTGGTCAACTTAGACAGGTGGTCAACTTACAATGGTGGTCAACTTTGCAGGTTTTACTGTACGTGGAATATATGCATGAGAAAAATAGGGTGGCATGCAGGAGCGTCCCGAACTTAAATACTTTGGGAGGGTAGAAATTCTTAATTTGCTGAATGAAGCTCCTAAGTTTGCCGAATGATGATTATTCTGCCCAGAAGAACTCCAAATTTTGCCAAATGAGGAAATTTTTTGGAAGGTCACAGCGGTCTCCCGTGACGTCCCATTGGGGCACCCCTGGTGGTGTGGTTTTCTTTGTTGGACGAACGAACGAACATAGAGTCGGGCACACACACACGCTCGCACCTAATTTTTGATACACGAACATTTTATATAGGAACGTATATAAAGAAATCTATTTTGGGAGGGACCCAAGTCCAGCATTACGAGAAGTTTCCCTAAGTTTAAGTTGAAAAATATTAAATCCTGATTTACAATGAGCTGTTTTAAACTTATTTTGGAAGGGGGCCAAAGCCCCTTCGGTTCCTTCATTTATACTAATCCAGGTCAACAATGTTCGTTAATAAAAATAAAGCATTTGTAAAGAAAATTAACGGATTGTGTTAACGTGCAATAAAAACTAAAGACAGATTATGTAACATGCGCGATAAATGATAATATTGCTGAGAATTTGTTAAACTAAGTATTACGTAGAGGAGGGGGGTGGGGTAATAAATTTCTTTATAGTACTACCTTAGATGAGAGCCTTAAAAATCGCTCAGATTTCAGTTGATTTCTCCCATTCCAAATCAAACCTAGGATTTTTCAGCTTCAATATTTTACGATGAATTCGAGACCGAAATGGCGTCCTGATCAACTTGTATTTTTCTTCTCGGAGTCATCTCGTTTCCCAATACTGTGAGAGCACCCCACGTTTTGCTACATCTAGCCATTCATATCTTTCATATTCTCTTTGGTCTGAATGCTTTATGACTCTTGTCTATGAAAGAAAGAAATGAACCGCGTCTGGGGAGAGGAAAGTCTATGGCAAGGGTAGGAGGGGAATGCGTAGGAATCGAACATTTTCACTTGCTTGAAGTGAATATGGAGCCATGCTTAAGTGTTTGGTGGGTGTATGTGATCATTGACTTGAAAACATACTATTCTCATAAATCTAAAACTTTACATTTGCGCGACTCCAAAAGGCGTAAAGAAAAATATTTCAGGTACATATATTCTAGAACAGTGGTTCCCAATCTTTTCCCCAACCCATAGCATAAAGATGATTAACCCCTACAGCCTCCCCCCTCCCCCACCTTTTTCCTTGAAAACAAGCATAACTTAAAAAAAAAAATGCCTAATTTAAATATGAAGTAAATTGTATGTTATAAAGCGATTTCTACACCTCTTAAACTAAAACGAAAGTAAATAAGTAACGCATCGTTTTTGCGTTGAACTGATAGGAATTTGAAGGGAAATCTTTTACTTTGATCATTGACTTACTTTTCAAAGTACGTTTTGTATGAAATTATTTTCATTTTAAATTAGATTTTGGAGGAATTAAAGACGCTAAAAAAAAGGCAATTTGAAAATTCATAAATTTTGCAAAAAATGATGCGATAATTCCTTAAAGTTCAACCGAGGTGTAAGGAGGAAGCTCCTGTACTTCAGTTTCATTTCTTTTTTACCCGACTGTGCGTGCGCGACGCAAAGGAGGGTAATGTGTTCCTATGCGGCGATGTAGCGACTAAACGCCTTATCCAGTTTTGATGAATCTTACGTCAATCGATTTGTCTTAACTGTGGGAGTGTCACTAAACACATGACAGCAATTAAAATTCACCATATCAACAACCAGTCGTCATATTGTCAGTTCGGGATCGTGTCGCACGCTAGTTGCGTACGACAAATGCAGGTAAAACTTGACCACGAAAAGAAGACGGATGACCTTGAAGCGAAGCATCATTTGTATCATTTATAGTAGGTAGAATCTGCCAGGAAGCACCTAATAGTAAGAGGCACGGTCTCGTTAATCCTATTTATTCCAAAATAATAACAAACAACCTATTACAAATCATACAATGATGTTCTTGCTTCAAGATCATCTGCCTCCTTTTCGTGGTCAAGCTATAGCGTTTTCGTCGCCTGAATTTTTTTGTTTACTAAAACCACTAATTCGATTTTCATCTCTAACATGTTGCATTTGTTTTTGTCGTGATTCAGGGGACTGAGTTTCGCGACGTGTACTTTCTTGACGGGCGTTTTTAGTTTTGCGAGAAAGATTTGACTAACGGGGGGAGGGGGGGGGGACGTTTTCGAGCTCGCGTCATCATGCTGTTTATATAGCTGTGGTTGACTTAAGTTCGCGCATTTTTGCGAAAAATCAAGCATATGTAGCTTTAGCTTTAAGCCAAGTTATGTCCCTAAAGGGACTAATAGTTTAGACCACTGTAAGTTACTTAATAATCCTCATGATATAAACTCTCTCAATAAAATGACAAATTGTGAAAATTACCGTCTTATAATCATAATAACTAAGTCAAAGAAAATTAACTAAAAAGTGTAAAATAAAAAATAATCATTAAATAAAAACAAAAAACCCGGCTGCGTAAAATCAAAAAAAAAAAAAAACTAAAAAGAAATAATACAAGCCCAGTAGTTTAGAATGTTATTAAGTACTACCGAATAACTACACCATTAAAATAGTTTTATAATCGATACATACATATGGCAAATCATAAATTCAAAAGCAGAATAGAAGGATCAACAGTCGGGGCCCGTCCAAATTTTACGGGGTTCTTTGATTGGTTAAAAAGGAATGAGCATTAACTTTTGATCCTTCTATTCAGCTTTTAAATTTATGATTGTCTTATGTGTCTATCGATTATAAAACTATTTCAATGGTGTAGTTGTTTAGTAGTACTTAATAACATTCTAAACTACTAGGCTCATATTTTTTCTTTTTAGTTTTTTCGGTTTTTACGCAGTCGGTTTTTTTTTTATTAATCTTTTTTATTGACTTGTGATTCCTTGTCCGAACTCTGAAAAATCGGTTTCGAGTACGTTTTCAATTTTGATATTCTCTGTCTTTCTATTATTTTATTCCTTTTTTTTAATACTTTCACGTCCTATCGCCTGCCCTTTACGAATTCAACGCTCCCTTGACGAGCCAAATCACTTCTTTGGGGGCGATCGCCCCCAGGATGGGATCCAATTTGCTAGAATTTTCTAAGAGCCCATTTCATTGACTAAAGAAACTCTTAATTCAGTGCATGCGTAAAGCGAGAGATATTTCTAGGGTGTTTTTTTTTTCAAGGTAGGAAAATACATTGACATTTTAGAGAAAGAAATATACGAAAACGGTTAGGACCATAATACTGATTAATTCCATAAAAATTGACTTTCTAAGGATGCAATGTAATATGGCAGTTTGATTTAAAAGATTTCGAATGATTGACATTTTGTAGTTAAATAATAATAAAACATTCAAATATAATATTTTTAAAATTCCGATTGCTCTTTTTTTTTTTTTTTTCATTTTTCATGATACTAAATTAGAAATACAAAGAGTGAAAATACGCTTAACAAACGTTTTGAGGTATATTTTCGATTTTCAATGCTTGAAATATGCTTGTAGAGTTGTAAAAACATCTTTGTATAAGATAATTATGTTATTTATGTTCTAAAAGCATCTTGGAAACTTATATTGTTTGAAAGTGTTTTCTCTGTTTTTTGCGCAGTTTCACTAAATGAACTGCGTTACGACAGAAATGCATAAAGCATTTCTGTCGTAATTCAAAACTCCATTAATCATAAGAGCTTAGAAATTTGCGTTTTCAGTGTTAACATAGTTCACTCTTAATAACTTAATAGACAATAAATTTCAAATAAATGAGCCAGTATTTACCATTATTTTTTTACATAAACACTCTTTCTGGAGCAGAATCAATATCTCCATCGGAGGGATAAAACACGTCGGATTTGTTGTTTAACAGATTATTTATCTTATTACGATGACTTCCTTACCTATTTTGAAGCAACACAAAAGTTACGATCCTAAGGAATTAACGTAATTTTAGGAATGGAATAAATGACTCTCGCAGTGCGTATTGACTATTAGAAAACAATCGGCAGCGTCCTGGTAGTATTTTTTTTTAAGTAGTCTGTGACGGAGTTTAAAAAACTCAAAAGTAGTCTGCAAAATAGAACAGCATTAGATTAGTCGTAACACTCATAATGAATCAGCAAAAAGGAATGCTTCAAAATAAAATGATAATTTAAAAAAATACGAGTAAAACTAAGGCTGAAAAAAGCTTCAAAATAGAATAGAAAATTGAAGCTCAGATAGCTGCGGGACAGAGACGTATATAGCACCCCGCAACCCCCACGACGTGGGGCGGGGGGGGGGGGGGGCGTGCGCAAGAGGTACGAGGGCACACGCTATGAAGGGAAAAAAAAGCCCACTATGTTAAAATTTAAAAGCAATTTTTCTTACGGGAAGGGGCGCACTTTTAAATCTTGCCGGACGGGGGGGGGGGGGGGTGGCGCACCGAAGGCTATGTACTTTACTGCTAAAGCCTTGGTTTCTTAGGAGCGAGCACGCCGATCGTCGGCATCGCTCTTCACTGAGCGAAAACTTGATTCTTCTGCGCATGCGCGCCCGAGCTAAATCGACGTCGTGAATGGCTACGCCGGAATCCACTTGATTTTGATTTCAGCGTCACGGCGAAGAGCTTCGTCGAAGATCGGCGATTCGCTTCTAGGAAACCAGGGCTTAAGAGAGCAAATGCTTTTGACCTCTTTGCCACTAAGGACTTCTGTATAGATTTAGATGCTTTTTTTAAAATTGTTTTAACTTTTTTTCTACTTCCCTTTGAACTGCAGTTCTCTGCTTTGCTTTGAAATTCAGAAATTTGTCCACAATGCGGAAAACTAATTATTTTCGATTCAGAATTAGTCTGCAGACCTTCTCAATCGCAGACTATATATAGGCAGGGAATCGGCGGATTCTCTTCCCGTCGCAGCGTCACGTTGCTTCTGATCCTAAGGGCAGCACGAGTCATTTAGATGACGTAAATGGAACCCGATAGAGCCTAAATATCAATTGTAACAACTTAATCTCCAATATCAATATTCTAATTGTGTGCGGACACGTTTCTATAGTCGACACGAGACTGCGATATTTGCTCGTTATATTCGAGTGCTCTTAAAAAGCGGATTCGTTTCAAAAATAATTAAATACACTCATAATTCCTTGATTTTTTTGTGCATTTTTTACTTCCATCAGTTTATAAGAAGTTATTTAATTTACTTCAAACTAACTGCTTTATGCCTCTTTCTTGTGTTATTGTTTTTATTGTTACGGCTGGAAAAATAACGTCATTTGTACCTCTGGGCTGACTTCGAAAGAGGGGGGGGGGGGGTGGAATCCACACTCAAAGTCGTCGAGTATGTTGAAGGTGGTTTCAGCTTAACATTCTTCCCATTCGTCGTAATCATTGTTACTTTCGGATAGTTTTTTTCATGTAATTCAGCTTGAATTTCAGCAGCAATATCTTTGTAACTCTGGTTCTTTTAAATGTTCTCAATTTAACAAAAAGAAAAAGGCCGTCATCACTTCTTTTCCGGATATATGACTCATAGGGCCGCCGAGAGCCAAGGCGGGTCCCTTGTCGTTTTGGTTATCGGCCCCCCTCCTCGCCACGGCTGGATTCAGATTACCGTTTTTTTTTTTTTTTTGAGGGGGGAAGGGTCATGCTAAAGAATGACCCCCGCCATGAAGGAACCTACGGCTTTAGGTACGAAAAGTCTCTGAAACAGCTTGGGTGTCAATAAAAAGCACTAAATCGGCCAGGAATATGGAAATAAAGTATCTAATCAAGGGCGTGCCCGGGGGGGGGGGGGGGGTAGAAGGGAGACCTGTTGGCCCTGGCCCGAACCTGAAGGGGGTCCAATATTTTTAAAATTAGGGCTGAAATATAGAGGTAAACAATATGGAAGAGGGCCCGGAAAAGTCATTTGTGACGGGCGCCAAAATATCTGTGCACGCCCCTTTATCTAAGAGGGCATAAACACTGCTAATTAATTTCATTTGCAATGAAAAGAATTAGTATTTTAAGTACTTACTTCAAAAAATAATTTATGAATTGAAAAGACAACTGAAATCGTTTACATTTTATGCATAAAATGTTGAAGCACAACGTAGGCGAGTAGTATTGATTGTGGTTTAAGAGGACGGGAGGGGGGGGGGGGGTCATGACCTCCATGACCCTCTCCTTGTATCCGCGCCTGCTCCTCACCCCGTAAAACAGTTAAAATATATACTACGGTTCCGAGTCGAGCCCCTAGTTTCCGAATAGTCTGACATGGCCTTTCGTCGGACCTGATGATTCATCACTGAAATTCAGTAGACTCCAGAATGATTAAAAGATTTTTTCAAAGAAAAGAGTAACTGAGTTAATAAAGTAGAAATCAATAGCAATTTCATGAATCACAAAAATATTGCTCACTATATCCGGGTTTCCTCGTTAAAATCGAGTTTTGTTCCCATAGACCTAACATTATTCCAACCAAGTATTTCTGATTTTCTCGTTTTATCCAAGTTCTCTTTACATCAGGCGAGTTCGACTGAATGAATCATTCGTTTAGCAAAGTGCAAAGTTTTAATAATACCAAGTTTCTCGGCATAGGAAAGTGTCGAAATTGATTCAAACTTAGTCAGTTCATTAAGAACTATCTTTTTCAAGACGATGTTCACTTCTTTAATGACTAATTCTGATATCGCGTGGGAATTAAGCGGGGACTTCTGAAGTGAAAGATAACCGACTCCCGTAGTGTCCGCATAGTTTCTGTGAGTGCAGGTTGATTGTTATATCGAGGACAATGATGCGCGAAGGATCGGAAATAAAGTAAGTACTCGGATTTAATTTGTATTAGTTATGTTTTGATTTAACCATCTAATTATGTACCTTATGCACGTTTTTGTTTCACCTGGTTGTAGCTTCTTGTTTGTTAAATTTCTCGTGGAATTTGCAATAGTTTAACCATTTTAAACAAAGTTTTAATATTATACAGCGTTTCAATTGCCCTTTCAACGCTGTAATGACCATTGGAACGTATTGGGAAGTCAGGTTTACTATTTTTTAATGACAAATTACTCTTAAAGTTAAAATTTTATTACCTCTCACTCTCAGTTATTTATTGTTAATTTAGAAATCTAATTTTTTTAGTTTTCAGTTTTTAAGTTCAGTATCATTTTTTAAAACTAAAATATTTCATAAAATTTCTTACATAAGTCAGGTTTATTTATTTTTCTGGAAATAGATTCATCATTTTTGAGTATACTCAATATTCAAATGACGTCCTCAAGGAATTTAACTTTGAGGACCCATAACTTTTGGCATCAATCTTTTCTTCACAACAATGAATTGCGCAAAAATAATTTCTAAATATTTAACTAAACGTTTTATAAATTTACCCCCAATTTCTGTTTTTTCTCGCTGTCTCTTTTTAATTAGAACTCGATATAAAGTTGAAAGAAGAGCAGTAGTATCAAAAGGGTTTTTCCTGCCTCGAAAAGTTGAAGATTCGGCAAGAATTTAAAGCACAGTAGAACGTCAAAAATCCAAATCCCAAAAATCCAAACTCCAAAAATCCGAGCCCTAAAAACCCGAATGCACTCTCATGAAGTTTCAACAAATTTTCCGAATATTATGAAACGTAAACAACGATCCTAAATTTTTCTTGAAGTTTGTTAACAAATGTAATTATACATTGTAGCGTCATTTACTGTGTTGTACGTTATGTACAGACATATTGTACAACCACTTTATTTGAATAAGGGACTTACAATTTTCCAAAACGGTATTTTCTTGGAAATTTTCGAAAATCCGAACAATTTGAAAATTTGAACTACATATGCGGATTTTGGCGTTCTATTGCAATGTGTTGTGACACTAAGAAATATATGTTTGATGGTTGAGTTGTATTTTTGCTACTTTCATTATTTTGATGGTTCATTGAAAGATTTTGTATAGAATTGTTTGGATACAAAATCACACATTATATTCAGATTCATATTATACTAACTCATAACAGTATTATGTAGAAATTAAACATGTTTTTTATGCACTGTTTTGTACGTAGAGATTGAAAATTCGGCACAGTATATGCATTTGTTGATTTGATGTACCTTTTAATAACGAAGGGTAAACCAAATGGATGATATTAAACACTTGAAATTTTATTTTACGGTTAAAATAATTTTCTAACATGTTGTCTCAAAAGCTACAACTTTGTAAAAAGTTTTATTGGTTTAAACAGGTGTTGAATTCGAAGAAGGGGGGGGGGGGGGAATGTGAAGAGTACTGATTGAATGAAGGTTTTTCTTTTGTAGGGGGAGGGTCTGTAAAACTCATTTGCTACGGATCCCATAATATCAGTGCACGGCCCTAGTTGCATAACTAGACCCCACTCAGAGTTTACATACCAAATTTCAGTCTTCTACAGCTAAACGCTTTTGAGTTATGCGAGATAAAAACACACATACATACACACGTACAAGCGCCCCTACAGACGTCACGAGAAAACTCGTGACAATAAACTCGGGAATCATCAAAATTGATATTTTGGCCGCCCATACGTTATAAGTACGGTCGTATCAATAGAACCACCCATCATTCATTCTAGGGTCAGAAAATGAAAAATTAGGCCGAATTTTACCTGACAATTTTTTCGCGATTATAATACTTTATTTACTTTTACAAAATTTATATTTAGCAGAAAATTTGATACGGAAGGCTCCTTTTCGATCATTTCAAGTTCCACTGATGATGTAAAACTTTACAAACTCTTCCGGAGTTTTAAGAAGTTGCAACATTTTCCTGACAATTTGTGTCTTTTCAGTAACTTACCACCCCATAGCCAGGGCCTAAGGCCCTGGCTATGGGGTGCTGGCAGTGTACATAAAATACACTGCCAGCTCAGTCATTCCATCCGTGGACTGCAGTTTCGTGCTTATTAGCACTCATCAGCCCGGAGTAGGAAGTGACTGAGCTGGAGGTGGAAAACCTCTTAAGGGAGCCAAGATAGCCAAACAAACTAAGGTAGCTAACATAATATAGCATTGCTTCGGTCACTAGTTTAGTCTGTGCTAATTTTACATTAGCTGCCAGTTTGTTTGGCTATCTTGACTCCCAAGAGGTTTTCCACCTCCAGCTCAGTCACTTCCTATGCCGGGCTGACGAGTGTTAATAAGCACGAAACTGCAGTCCTCGAATGGAATGACTGAGCTGGCGGTGTATTTTATGAGTTTATTCCTTATTTACCTTTTTTTTTCATTTAAAACATATTTTAGTGCAAAACATTTTCTATTAATTTTCGTTTCTTCTAGAAATAACTAAAATGACAGAACTTTTCTTTGAATTGTGATCGGGTTTTGAAGGAAGTTGATGAGTTACAGTTCTTTTTCTGATCAGAGTACCTTTTTGGTTAACATTTTTACCTAAAAGTTCTGTTTTTATTTATTTATATATTTATTATTTTTTAAATAGTTACATCTCACACCCATACATAAAGTAGTCAGAATTTTCCCATGGAAGGGGTGTTGTTCATAACAAGCCTGAACTTCTCCGTGCAGGGAGAAAGAATCGGTCACAAGTCCTTACAAGTATCAATATAAACCCACTAGGGGATTCCGCCTCCTGCTCGTTTTGCTCGCCAACTTTTATGTCACTGTTTCACATTACTTTGTTTTGCATAAAATTTTGTCACTTACTTAAAATCATTTCTCAATGTTTTAGCATACGAAAATATTGCTTTCGACCTGCTAATTTGCTTATAACTTTGCATAAAATTGCACTTTTTAAAATAATTTTCTATGCATAGTCTGCAGTATAATGTACGCAATTTTATTTATTTTTACTGAAGCTGAAGAAGTTTTTTTTTTCTAAACTTTGATTATTGTAAATGGCTAAAAGAATTCAGAAAGAAGTAGCATTTTTAAAATATCACCAATTTAAGTGGGGGGGGGGGGGGACAATTAAGGAAATAAATAATTCCAAAATATTCTTTTGTTCACATCCAAGTACCTAGAATCTTGAAGGAACAACACTACCTCCCTCTGACGCAACTAAGAGTATTGTCAACAATCGCCGAAAGAGATTCCGCTCAGCCAATCCAAAACGTCACAAGAACTTTCATAGCATTCCATTGGTAGATGTGCAAAGGTGCACACGCGCGCGCAGCAGATACATATTTTTTATTTTATTTTCGCTCCCTACGCGCAAACGTTTCCCACCGCGCTTCGTTCGTAGTTAATTATTCTAGTGGCTTCCGCAGACGATGTAGGTTATTGCGAACTCTTGGTTTTCTATCTATGGCTTGCAGACGATACTTACTTAGTAGGTGATCGCGGCGTTCGATTTAGCTTATTTCAAATTTGGTGTGTTTGGTTTTATTCCCCACTATGGATGAATGCTTGGATTTATGGGACGCGCTTTTGTGTTTCGATTTTCCGTGAAAGTCCTAGGGAAAGTTGGATAAGATTTTGGAACACCTGTGCCGTCAGCCCGAAAGGTAAGATGCTTTTTGTGGAGAATCCTCAACATTCATGTACTTTACTTTTGTCCATGAGCTTGACAAACATTTCACTCAATAGGACTTATCGTTTGTTGCTTTCACCCTCGTTAAAACTGGTATTTTTTGAATGTTTAAAGAGATAGAATGATTATATTAACGGCTATTAAAACGTAATGACTTTCTATGGTTTAGAATTCAATTTTACGAGAAAGTTACTTAGTGAGAATAACATCTTCGAAATTGATGGTTTTTGCAATTTGAATTTACAAGAGGTTGCTAAAAGTGTCGAAATAATTGAGACGTATATTACATTATCTTTCGCATTAATTCAAGAAAAAAAAAGCATTTTATTATCTGATCATTTTGCATCAGAAACTCTTCGAGCTATCAGTGAAAAACTACCAGCACATTATGTTATCGTAGAACATTGTAATGACTACAAATTTTATTCTAGAAAGTTCTGTTATAATTATGGGATAAAGAATAGGGTTTAACCGCATTAGGCCACGGAATGTGAACTTTCTCCCTTTCTTTATTACCCTTTTCGTATTTATTAGGTCATCATTATTTTTTCTCTATACATTGTTTTTTCGCATTCGGATGTTCTGAGAACACTTGATGGTGAATAATAATTACTTAATTTTGTTTCTTAATAAACTTTACTTTCAATAATGACATAAAAAAACCTTAATAGTAGTATAAAGCACAAAAATCATTCACTTTCTAGTAGGAAGAAAAAAACTTAGCAATGTCAAAACTTAGCAATAAATTACTTTTAAATAAAAAAAAAAAAATCCGCCTTCAAAAAATACCCAGGAACGGAAAAAAAAAAAAAAAAAAAAAAAAAAAAAAAACGATTACGTTTACATTCTATTTCCTACCCAAACATAGAAATTAAATTTATTTTACAATCCCAGTACAAAAATCAACTAAACTAAACGCCAATTATAAAATAAACAGTGATTTAAATTACTATACGATGAATTATTTTAAATACCTAACTAATTATATACGATCTCTTAATTTTTAATAACCTTTTGAAGTCGGGGCCTCCTATAAACAACTACATAACGTAACTGACAACCCACCGAATCTTGAATTAAACACTAATTTAACTATACGCGAAATTAGTCTTTAAAACTAAACCTACTCAGTTATAATTAGTTAGGTATTTAAAATAATCCATCGTATAGTAATTTAAATCACTGTTTATTTTATAATTGGCGTTTAGTTTAGTTGATTTTTGTGCTGGGATTGTAAAATAAATTTCATTTCTATGTTTGGATAGGAAATAGAATGTAAATGTAATCGGTATTTTTTTTTTTTTTTTGCTTTTTCGTTCCTGGGTATTTTTTGAAGGCGTTTTTTTTATTTAAAAGTAATTTATTTTTTGCTTTTTAGTGGTGTAAATAACACGGCGAGCGTCTCGGAGACTTCCAACGACTGTGAAGAAAGGTTTTTTCAAATGCGTAACTATGTACAAAAAAAAAAAAAAAATGTCTTCATCACTTTTTCAACTTTAATCAAAGTTTGCTTTCCGAAAGCAAATAAACGAGTCACTAAAAAAAAAAAAACGAAATCGCTTTAAGTTTAAATTTGTAAAATTGTAAATTTTAGAATTGTAATATTGTAAATTGTAATTTATGTTTCGCAATACGTGTCATGTAACTCGTGATAAAAGTCGCATGTTTTTTCACATGGCCCCACTAAGATGGTTTTTGCAATTTGAATTTACAAGAGGTTGCTAAAAGTGTCGAAATAATTGAGACGTATATTACATTATCTTTCGCATTAATTCAAAAAAAGAAAAAAAAAAGCATTTTATTATCTGATCATTTTGCATCAGAAACTCTTCGAGCTATCAGTGAAAAACCACTAGATCAAAAATTCCACTAGAATGAATTTTATGTTTGCTTCAGAGAATCCTTAATTCAAAATTTTCATTATCATTACTCTTAATAATATATATTTTTAGTAATTTCTTTAACTATAGGTAAAGAAAGTATAAACCTCTGTTTTATGGCCTTGGTTTATCAATGGGTTTTATATTTAATCGTTTGTGAGGGATATTACATGAAATTTATTGTTTTACCTTTAACTTTTCCCTAAAGAACAAATAGGGTAAATCAAAGATTTGGAACCTAAGTTAGACCACCCCCAAACAAAACCACCACTAAACAAAAAAAAGCATAAAAACCGGTTCACTAAGTGAGACGATATACAAAGTTAATAAAGTACAAATCGATTTAAATGTGAGTATGATATTTGAAGAGTTCCTTCAATTTCATCAAACCTGAACTTGATTAACATTAGACCGCCGAGGAACTATGCTGTTTCAAACAAAAAAAGACTTTTCCTTATCGATACAGGCAGGGGCGTGCACAGAAATTTTGGAGTCCATCACAAATGACTTTCCAGGCCCCTAATCCATATTGTTAACCCCTATATTTCACTGTTAGTTACAAAAATATTGGACCCCCTCCAGGCTCGGGCCCGGGCCAACAGGTGTTCCTCCCCCCTCCCTGTGCACGCCCCTGGGTACAGGTGTCTACGAGTATTTATGGAACATTGTACAAAGGAGAAACAAATCCGACGAGTTCAGAACCTCCTCCTTTTTTTGAAGCCTGCTAATTAATATAACCCTAATTTCAAATTGAACTGACGGCATAGTGAAATAGTAAATCCAGAATACTTGTCAAACTTCAAAAACCATTCGCAGTTATAATGTTTATTATTAAAGAATATAAATTAAATCGTGGGGGAGCGGTTTTCTGTATTCAATCCCACCCTCAATTGAACACTAAATATATTTAAAAATTGGAATATTAAATAAAGAACTTTATATTTTAGTGCCTAAATAAAGTTTTTATTAGTAAATAAAATATGAAGGTAATTGATTCAACTATTAAAGTAGCAAAATATATTTAATTTACTGCTTTGCTACGCAGTAATAAATACATTAGTAACACCTATAATAAAAAAATTACCATGCGGCGCGGCGTTGAGAAAATTAATCATCCAAGTGCCGCGAGAATTAAATATCGTTCAAGAGAAAGCCAACAGCTTAGGTGTGAAAATGCACCGATCAGAGCAACACTACGTGACCATGATGTATGAAATTTAAAGTTTCTTGGATTTCTCCGGGACCCCTTATCAGATCCAGACCAAATTACAATAGGACCATCTGGAAAGTATACCCTTCCAAACAAAAAAAAAAAAAAAAAAAAAATCAAGTCGGTCCAGTAGTGTTGGAATAATTCGAAAACACACATAAAAAGCCGCAATACGAAATCATAACCTCCTTTTTTGAAGTCGGTTAAAAAGATTTACTTCCCTGCAAGATAAAATAAGAGAATGCGTGTCATTACCTGATAATTTTCGCATTCAGTTAGTTCAATCATAGTTGCTGCAATTTAATTCAATGTACGCTAATGTTTTCATTTCGTTTGCAAGAATAGTTTTTCACCTCCGTTGTCTCTATTCGCAACTCCAGAGCTCAAATACGCTACCTTGCGGTGATTAACAGTACTACCGAAAAAGGTAAAACATTTCATTCCACGTGTTTTCTTTGGGATAAATTACAGGCTTCAGACAGTTTGTGGTATAATGTAATTTCAGAAGAATAGAAAAGAAAGCTTCCCGCAAACACGATGAAAAATTACTGTCATTCACTAAGCGTCAAAGCAAGTTAGAAGTTACGGCGTTTGTTTGTTTTACCTTTTTTATCCGCCATTAGACAGTGGCTGCAGCGCACTCTATAGTTTATTGGAGTTGCGAGTTGGCAGAAGATTATTTTCTCGTGTGTGTGTGCGTTTTTATTGGTAAAAGAAAGTAGCATTTCATCGCATCCATTTTAGATCACCTTAATGCTTCTTTTGAAAGAGACTTTCATTCACAACTTTTTACTTTACAATGATCCATTTCTGCGACGGAATATTTGATTGTTGTTTATTTAATTTGCAACAGATTAAATACATTTTTTTTGTCGAATAACAAATCGATTAATTCTTGAATTTTAGATTTTTAATTAGAGCTGCATCAATTTCTGGTAGCATTTTAATTCATCATCACATCGCACCCTGGTGACATAAGTGGCGCATCTCAATAATGTGTGCTAACTATTATTGACTTAAAATCGAAATTTAATGACTTTTTCATGCCACAAAAACTTGTAAAAAGTTGTACAACTGTTGCGTCGTGGCGTATAAAAGAAAAATGTTCGCACTTTTAGAAGCGAGAGCTTAGCTCCCACACTTTTTTTCAATTTTCTTTTGAATTTCCTCTTAAATCGGCGGAGGTAAGACTATTTATACATTGAAAACGGTTCGGGGATCCAACACTTTTAGTGGTTAATATAACAACACTTTTAGTGGTTAGAAACTAAGCCCCGAAAATGCTACAGTAAAATACCAAAATTTGAAAATGTTCACAATCGCCAGTGATTTACCGGAAATATTCGGTCTTCGACTGTGCTATGTGAAAGTCGACATTCACCGGCGAATGAGTTTTAATCTTGTTTCCGTCTTTTACAGCTGCATATACTCTCTAATATTAATTTAGACGACAAACACCTACCAATAAACCTAACATTATAAATGTTTTGCACGTATTGCAGTATTTGATTATAAATCAGTTAAAAGTAGTATGGCGTAAAACCAGGGCCGGATTTAGACTTAACGGGGCTTTAATCTATTTTGGGCCTGGGGCCTCTTTTGTAGTCCGGACAACTTTTCTGTCGTTGGTGGAAGAGACCATGTTTAAGTTTCTTTTTAAAAAAATATTGTTATTATTTTTGTGTCTCACTATGTATTTCTTTTCTCCCGTGATGATACATAAAAGCCATGATCTCTGTTTATTTTTTCCCCTTTTTTAATGTGTTCGCCTGCTGTCCTTTGGAGAATAGTATCAAGAAAGTGATGCAGGGCTCACCAATTTTAGGGGGTCCGGGAGTTTCTCCCCCGGAGTTTTGCAAAATAAATATCAATTTCTGCATTTTGAATCCGTACAAAGAAGGATTGAACTGGAATCAAATTTATCCGAAAAAATAGGCAAATAAATTTTTTTTAATGTTACGTACCGTAAACGCGGGCTATTTTGGCCTAAGGGAAGAGTCCTTCTTTGGCCCAAATAGATAAAAATTTACAACGTCCTCTGTCAACCTTCAGGGCGCAATTTTTTCAACATATTTTGACAGATTCCACTAGAGAGCATCCCCAAGGACTCCATTATGTATAGCAAACAGTTCTAAAACTCTGCTCAAGAAGCAACATTAGTGGTTCTGCATTCCTTGTGCTAACATGTGCCTTCATAACCTCTCAAACTCCTCCATGTGGAAGCAGTTCTACATCAGCTAAGAGTTTTTAAAGTACCTATTTATGAGCATTATTTAATACTCTATGCCGTAGTATAGTTGTACTTCTCATTTCTGTTGAGTTTTAAAAAAAAAATTGACAATGACAACATATCTCTTTACCTAAAAATTACGACCTACTTTGGCCCAGCATAAAAACTTGAAAAAATCCACCAGGGAGATTTGGAAAAGTAAAGAATAGCTAAAAATAAGACTCTAAACAGGAAAAACAAAAGAAAAAAATCCTGGAATTCTCGGCAATGGATACATAGAGTGATTGCAGACTCAATTCATCAGGATTCAATTACATGGCTTTCATTATGGAAGTGAAGAGAAATTAAAAGTTGCAGAAGGCTTAGAAAAAGGTTTACCCAGTTGCAACTACGTATTACAAATGTTGTTAATTTTTTTTGGAAAGTTTACGGAATTTCATTATTGTAGAATGGAATGAGCTCATGTTTCTAAAGATAGCTGTTGATGCGAGAGCAGAAGGAGCGAATGTTGAGAGCATGGAATGCGCCAAAAAGTTTTGAAAGTGACTAAAAATTTAGGATCCTTTGTTTTACGAATGGTGTAGTCTTTATAAAATTATTCAACATTCATAACTGATGAAAAGATGACTGTTCTCCGTCGGTAATTTCTGAGACAATAACTAGGTATGCATACACATATTAAAAAAATAATAATAATTAAAACATATATGTGTGACTCAAACTTCTTTCAAATGTATTTTTCATTCCAATAAATAGTTTTTCGCATAAACATACGTATTTCTTTGACTTAAGTTAGTTCTACAGCGGTTTTAAATAGAGAAAACCACTTTGGGCTAAAGTAACCCAAACGCAAGGGTAACATTGGCCCAAATTAAAAACACTAATAAAGGGTAAATATACTTGGAAATAAATTGATCACTGTTCAAAAATTAAATTAAGAAACCTCTAGATTTGTAAAACAAGTTTCCATAGCTTAGAAATATGAAGAGTTACAAATTTTTTTGAGAAAAGAATGAGAAAAAATAAAAAAACTGGGCCTAAGTAGCCCGCGTCTACGGTACTCTTTTGCAAATTGAGTTAATACACAGTAGAATTTTTTTTTTTTTTTTTTGGGGGGGGGGGGGGGGGTTGACAATCGATGTAGTAATCGACAGATAGATAGAGCGAGGGAGGAGATTGGATAATGCATTGTTACTTGCTCACATGGGCTTTCAATACAGTTAGTTTTTGATCCCCCTCCAACTCACCAACAAATACGACGATCAATTAAATATAAAATGGTAAATAGTCATTAGTGCTTTAAAAGAAATGGTGTACAGATTTAGAAAATAGGTAACAAAAGAAAGTAACATACTACCCATTTGAACAATTCATAATTTATACGCTTAGTAAGAAATAAAATTGAAGCACACTTTGATGAACACGCACTGAATTTAACATATTTTAGTATTTCTCTTCCCAACCTACTCCAATTTGTTAGAAATTTTAAATTTCAAGGTTTGTAGCCACACGTTTCCAAATTTTCAAGCACTTTAAAATGAAATTGTTTTTTTTTCAAGTAGTTATTTTTTAAGAACGAATCGCACAATTTTTCGGGAGTTAGGGGCCCCCATCAAAGCAAGGGCTCTAAGCTATAGCTTGCTCAGCTTACATGTAAATCTGGCCCTGTCTAAAACATTGGTTTTCTCCAATTCTGTTTATTTGGGTTGTCAATTTTGTTACCGGGGTGCGATATTTTTTTGCCTTTGCGAGTATTCCTCAGCCCATTTTATTATTGTTTAACCAGCTTATTATTTATGGACTTTAAAATAAAAAAAAAGAATTCATCGAGACTGTGTGCGCTGTTAATTTCCTTCATTTTGATGTATTAACAATCAAAACATGAGTGTTGTCAAATTGCAGTTCAATTAAAACGGTTTTAAATGTTATGCGCTTTTTTATAAAGGGTGTCCCAAAATTAACGCAAGATTTGAATTTGCCGCCATTTTTGCAATAAATGGTTGGCAACCCTGAAAAAAGAACAATTTGACAGCTGAGAGTTTAGGGTAATCAAAAATGGAGCGTTATACGATACAATAACGCGCTTTCATAATTGAACAATTGTTTCAAAAATAATGAAAGTTGAAGCTGGTCAAGCAGTTACTGTTATTGGCGCTCAGTATCGCAACACGGTAATGCACGGGTGGTTGTGGGCTTGTTGACATAGACCTTTGAATTCAAATAACCCCATAAGAAGAAATTTAAAAATATTAAATCACACGATCTAGGGTGTCAATTCTGATCACCGAAATGAGAGAGTACGCGACTAGGAAATGCCTTATGCAGTAATTGAAATGTTTCACTCTCTCTAGCTGTATGGTACAATAACACCCCATTTTTACTAACCCTAAACTCTCAACTGTCAAATTGTTCTTTTTTCATGGCTGCCAACAATTTATGGAAAAAATGGTGGCAAATTCAAATCTTGCGTTAATTTTGGGACACCCTTTACTAAGAGTTCATATGGATAGTTATCTTATCTCCATTATTTTCCCATTTCGTGACATGAGAAGTAAAATTTAAGTAAAGATGTTCGGTTCAAAAAAAAAAAAAAAGTCGAAGTGTTAGTCGCTCGAAAAAAAAAAAAAAAAAAGCTAGCAGTAACTTTTCATACGAATAATGCGAAAATACTCTAAGTAATCGCCTGCAAATGGTGTCACGCTTTGAAGGGTGAGGTTCGTGAAACTGTGAGTTTGTGACAAGGGGAAGAGAGAGGAAGGAGCGTGAATGCACGTGTTTTTTTTTAAATAAAAATATGATAATGAAAAATAGTGTAACGTGTGACAAGGGGAGGAGTGTGTAAGGTAAAGTGTGACACTTTATGACGAGAAAAAGGGGAGCGGGGTCAAAAAGTGACATCGTTTGTAAAATATAAGTTATACCCCTGAGTGTTTGTAAAATATGATAAGTAATACCAAAATTAAAAAAGAAATTTTTTGAGACAAAACTCTTAATAGTGGATAAACCTCATCGAAAAAAAAAACATTAAGAATTAAATGAATAAGCGGAATCAATTTTGTACAGGAACGGGCGTCATCGCACAAACTGTAAGTACTGCAAAATCAGGACTTGAAAAAATGAAGAATGACCCTCGGAAATCCAAAAACTTCGTCCACATCTGCTTTTTAAATAGGCAAAAAAAAAAAAAAAAAAGATATTCTTTCATTACCCTGAGATGCAGTACAACTGAAAGTTTGTATGTACTCATCAAAGTGCTCTAAAAAGGAAACAAATCATCCAAAAGCCAGCAGATAGTTTAAATTTTTATTAAAAATGGCCTGGTTAGAAAACATTTTTTTTCCAACAGCAAAAAACGAGCATCTATTATAGATGTGCAAAAAGTTTGAACAAATCGCTTGAAGCTAAGCACATTTCTAATGTCATAACTATCGTAAACCTCATACAGTGATAGCCAAATTATAAGGACAAAAGAAAAATCAACATATCTTCTCTGCATTTGGTTGGAAAGTTATCCAAATTTTATGACTGGAAACTATGGTAAAAGAAACTTTTTTCATTACTTTTATGGGAAATACATAGGTATTTCGTATTCAGAGAATGAAATTTGAATTTAGACATCGCTGTTATATAGACAAAATTTTCTGAACAATTAGATTTGTGTGCTCTAAAAAGCGAAATTTGCATGTTTTTTGTTCTGCACACAGCATTACATAATGATATAAATGCTCAGTAAGTGATTGGGGACGTCACATTCTATTTTTACAGTCATGCGGCTAGGTACTAAACTTTAAAAAAATGAGAAAAGGAAAGTGGTTGCTTGAAAAACTTAACGATTTACTATACATCAAAGAGCAACAAATATGAACAAATGATAGAAACGAGTCATTTAGAGCGTTTAGTCTCATGGTATGAAAATAATGTCACTGCTGACTCTTAAAACAGTTCATTAGAGACCAAGGGTTGTACCGTTGAACCTGCCAAAAATGCTTTGTTATAGGTAAAAAGTGGGATAATGTAACCTTTTTTGGTGAGAGAAAGTTTAAATAGGATGAACTAGTTTGTTTTTGGTATTTAAGGTACCATCTCTGTGAAGGAAAAAACATTCTCAAAGCGTAGATTTGGAGGCGGCTTAGTAATGGTCTGAGGAAATTTTTAAATGGACGATTTTTTGTGTAGGGCAGAATGTATTCTGAAAGTAATATTGATGTTCTGAGCAATATTTTTCAAAGCCAATAGCACCGCAAATTTCGAGTTAAGACAATTTTTTCCGCCAGGATAATGCCTAATTATATGTTTCTCAAACTTCAAAATCATTAGGGGACAGTTTTATACCTTGGGACAGTTTTAATTTTTAATGTCAATTATTTGAATCAAATTCAATATCTAAAAGTCCCATTAAAATACCCCAACATACTTCTATGCAATATTTTTTAAAATTCAGACAGTTTGAAAATAAAATATTGCCAGCCATTTAAAGTAAAAGTTCCAAGCTGTCCCAAGGTATAACATCCTATTGTATCTTGGGATACATCTTGGGGAAAGTCTTCACGATTCAGGAAACAGCCATATACTTGAACCAATTTTGCACCAGAAAACAAAAAAAAAATATTTTTTTTCATTGTAGTGAATTAAATCATGAATAATTAATTATGAATATTGAATTATTAATTATTATCTAACATTAAATGTGTTTAAAACGCTACATAAGATCAGAGCATTGTTCCATGTTCCTAAACATATCTTAATTATTAAGAACCATGCATATGTTGTACCTTGGTACGTGTTTTAAGGTACAAAATGTTTGGCTGTCCCAAGGTACAATCCCCACGTGGTTTAAGAAAAACCAAAATGATGGTCAATCTAGACGCACTATCGTTATTTTCCCATAAGAAAAATATTTAAAGTACTTCTCTTTTATAACAAAATAAAATTCAATTGATTAAATTTACAAATACAAAGACAAAATATAGAAGAAAGTAAAAATGAAATAAAATGAAGAAAAAAATTTACTTTGATGTCATGAATTTTTCTTTCTCTCACAGAATCGTCAATTTTACTCATTTGACGCTGATTTTTACTATGGCACCATTTAGTGGTGAAGGTTACTATTAGAGATTACAAAAACATGGCTGCTAAAAATAGATTCTTAGAAATTAGCAGTGTCCCAAGGTACAACGCTCTCCCCTACTTGTTGCTTATTTCTTGAAATTACTGTACTGACCGGACAAAAGGCTCGATCTAAGTTTAAGAGAAACTTTGTGAGACATTTTGCACCCAAAGTGTGAAGAAATGGCATTCAATATCGAAACAATGAAGAACTCATTTTTTCCTTCGAAAAAGACAGGATAAAAATTTCCAAGAACGTTCTTCAACTTCCATGACACCGAGACTGATAACAGTGATTGGGGGGGGGGGTAAAAAAAAGGGGGATATTATTTATTACTGCGATTTTTCAGGGCCAAATGCTCGTTGTCCTTATAATTTTGTCCAGTTTTAACAATGAAATTTTTTTAAATAAATCATATAGCAAAACATTTATGTTTTGTATTTTCAACTGTACCACAATACGGAACCATTTCACTGAACCACAATAATTTCTAGCATAAAAACGCATCTAATGTATAAATTTGACTAAATAACTTCAGAAAAATCGATTTTTTCTTTGCAATTTTCTGCAGTCTTTGTAATTCTGACCACCACTGTTATCTCTGTCAAAAGTTTTTTTCCCCGTCTCGTAATTATTTTTTGACATTTAACTAGCATTTGAATATAACTCAGTTCTTCGAACATATCCTGAAAATTAAAAGAATATAAAAGAACGTTTTTACATACAAATTAGCAGGAAAGCTGTACACTCTTATTTTGGAGTTATAGGGAACCCCGTATTCAATGCTAAAGAAACGAGTTTATGGATAAAAAGACATTCGACAAAAACAAAAGCCTACTTTTGCCGGGTGTCCCTTGCAAAAGGGGTTTCGTGCAACTCAAAAATACGCGTAATGCAGCTTTCCTGGACATTAGTATGTTAAAATGCTGTTTTATCTTTTATTTTTCAAGCACAATGGTATTTATTTAATTCATATCCTAAAAATATTCGATTTTCATCATTTTTTCTCGAGAGAAAAAATCTTGTTTACCAAACTTTTTATCCAGAAGAAACGAACATTTTTAATAAACCTCCAGAAAATTTAAATGAACCGTGTGAAAATAAGCATGTTTTCAATTTCGTAAGACTTCAATTGCCAAGTGCACTATGAATACGGGTTACTTTAGCCCACATTTGTGAACTTTTTTTATCTTTTCTCATCAATCTTGTCACTTGTCAATCTTGTCAACTGGGGAAACTTTTTTACACATCTAGAGTACTCTTAAACTTATTTCTGAATAGTTATTATTATTTTTTTAACCTTTATTATTACTTTTACGTGTTATTACCTTTTTCAATTGTTTTTTGTTTGGATCAATGTTACCCTTGCGTTTATGTTACTTTGACCCAAGTTTGTTTCCCTTATTTAAAAGCATTGTGTAACTAACTAGAGCCAAAGAAGGATTTGTGTTCCTAAGAAAACCTATTTGAAACAAAAATACATTTTATATGAAGTTTGAGTCGCACAAATTTGTTTTAAAGAAAGTTTTTTTTTTTTTTTTTAAATGTGTGTCTGCCTAGTTATTATCTCAGAACACGAAGAAGAGTCATATTTTCATTAGTTGGAAGGTTGAATAATTTTATTCATAAAACACCATTTGTAAAACAAAGGACCCTTATTTGTTCGCCATTTCCAAAACTTGCTGGTGCGTTCTATGCACTCAACAACAATTCTTTCTTTTCTCACATAAACAACTATCCCTGGAAACCTGAGGCACCTGAGGCTACTCCATTTCACAACACAATCCTCTAAACATTCCATCAAATTGCCTGAAAATTCGTAAAAAGTAGATACACACACACAACTGGGTAAATTTCTTTTGGATCTTCAATAATTTCTCATCTTTCGTTGTAAAAACCATGTTTCTGTGGAAGTCGTTCCTTCCTTCTGGTAATTTTTTGTTGACGAGTGGTTCTAATCTATTACACCGTTTATATGCAAAATGTCAAAGGCAATTTTTTCAATTGTAAGCAAGTTAATTCACAAAACAATTGAAGAGAAAGTGATACAATTAGATTTTGCGATCTGTATTGTTTCACTTCTTGTTTTTTCCTGATACTTTTGGAAGTTTATTATGAATCAGTTTTTTTTTTTTTTTTTGAGAACAAATGTTAACTGGAAAGATCTTTGAAACTTCGAGTTTGTCGTTGCATACGAATATGAACTTCGAAAATTGGGGCCATATTTACGTTGGTTTTTCTCCACGTGTGCTAACTTTATATTATGAACATGAAAAATGCTACCCCCCCCCCCCCCCACTTTCTCTTTTATTTTGTCTGCAACAGTTTATCAGTGCTCTGAAAGGAAGTGTTGTGCTGGGGAGTGGGTTGCAAAAACAAAGGAATCTAAGAACAGGAATACCCAGACGTGTAAAAATGTTGCTTTTAGACACCTTTAAGGTTTTTCCCCCTTTTGAAAAAAACGAAGAAAAATAGACCCTATTGTTCCCTCGTCGGCTGATTTAGATTTGTGTTCGTCTGCTGAATTCTTTTTCAACACTGAACAAATAGGATAAATTTTGGCTTTTGTCACGTTGTCAGACTTAAATCAGTTTTAGCTTTTGCTATTCTGATTGTTAAACTGGGCGAGTTCACATATGTATGAGAATTTTGCAAGTTAATGTAAGAAAATAATCTCTTTTAATAGTTGTACTGATGTTTCTGAGGCGTATCAAATGAATGGTCTATTTCGGAAACGTAACATCTGTTAAACATAAAACAAACGGACTTATGACAGTTTGAAAAATGTTACTAGTCTTATCTTTTTCTATTTTGTTTCGGTAGGTAATTGCAGTTGCTCCATATTTAACTAAAACAATTTTCGATTGTTTCAACGTAAAAATAAATAAATAAATAAATAAAAAAATAATAAATAAAATAAACTGAGAGTTAAGTAAGACAAAACAACGTAAGAAGAAGCACAAATTTGTAAATTACAGCAGACACGTGTTTTGGCGTTATAGGGAACGTCTTTTTCAATGCAAAAAATAATGAGTTTATGGATGAAAAGACATCCGACAAAAGCCAAGAGCAGATAAGCATGCAGCTTAAAAGATAAAAACAGCGGATTAGCCAAACACCAATGACAAAATTATAAACCGATCAGGAACCAATAGGAATGCAAGCAAAGGCCAAGAGCTTTCTCTTAGGTACGAACCCAGAAAGAAAGAATTCAATTGGACAAAGATTAAGCCGAAGCTTAAACAAAAAGAAAAGAAATTGTCAGTAACCGTGAACCGCAAGAAAGGAAAAGCTGAATGGAAAACCATGAAATAAAATAAACAGAAACAAAAAATATTCAAAAAAAAAAAAAAAAATAAAGATAAATAGAAGAAAATTGGGGGGGGGGGGTGTCAATCAAGACAAAAAGGTAAAAATAAACAAAGGAAGATCGATAAAAAAAGCGGGGGGGGGGGGGTGTGATGGGGAAAGGACAGTATTAAAGATATGGGAGCCAAATGTTAGAAACATATGGAACTGCACTAAGATCGTTAACTAAGTTATAACTGTTCCTCAAAATATGAAAGGATTCCCAAAAGTCAAGATCTGATGAATTGGGGCATTTTTGGATAATCTGATAAGAGTTAAAATCAAAAGAGTGATTCGAATCCCAACAGTGTTGAGCAATACTAGACTTATTTAATTGTTGTTTTTTCACATAATTTTGATGCTCTTTCAAGCGAATTTTTAATGCACGCCGAGTCTGTCCAATATAGGCAAGTTTACAACTACAATTAATTCTATAAATTCCACAACAATTAAGAGGGTGAATAGGATCTTTAAGAGAAGAGAATGAAAGTTTATTAATAGGAGAGAACACCACCTGGAATTGGAAACGTTTTAGAATCTTAGCAACCTGATAGCTTACAGATGGAAAGAATGGCAAAACAACCAAATTCTTTCTGATGAAGGTTCGGTTAAGAACATTAGTTTGGGATTTATTTGAAAGTTTTTTATAAATGGAATCAATCAAAGTTGGCGGATAGTCTCTATCAACTTATATTGATGATTCCATTTATAAAAAACTTTCAAATAAATCCCAAACTAATGTTCTTAACCGAACCTTCATCAGAAAGAATTTGGATGTTTTGCCATTCTTTCCATCTGTAAGCTATCAGGTTGCTAAGATTCTAAAACGTTTCCAATTCCAGGTGGTGTTCTCTCCTATTAATAAACTTTCATTCTCTTCTCTTAAAGATCCTATTCACCCTCTTAATTGTTGTGGAATTTATAGAATTAATTGTAGTTGCAAACTTGCCTATATTGGACAGACTCGGCGTGCTTTAAAAATTCGCTTGAAAGAGCATCAAAATTATGTGAAAAAACAACAATTAAATAAGTCTAGTATTGCTCAACACTGTTGGGATTCGAATCACTCTTTTGATTTTAACTCTTATCAGATTATCCAAAAATGCCCCAATTCATCAGATCTTGACTTTTGGGAATCCTTTCATATTTTGAGGAACAGTTATAACTTAGTTAACGATCTTAGTGCAGTTCCATATTTTTCTAACATTTGGCTCCCATATCTTTAATACTGTCCTTTCCCCATCCGCCCCTTTTATATATATATTTTTTATCGATCTTCCTTTGTTTATTTTTACCTTTTTGTCTTGATTGACACCCCCCCCCCCCCCCAATTTTCTTCTATTTATCTTTATTTTTCCTTTTTTTTTTTGAATATTTTTTGTTTCTGTTTATTTTATTTCATGGTTTTCCATTCAGCTTTTCCTTTCTTGCGGTTCACGGTTACTGACAATTTCTTTTCTTTTTGTTTAAGCTTCGGCTTAATCTTTGTCCAATTGAATTCTTTCTTTCTGGGTTCGTACCTAAGAGAAAGCTCTTGGCCTTTGCTTGCATTCCTATTGGTTCCTGATCGGTTTATAACTTTGTTTTTATCTTTTAAGCTGCATGCTTATCTGCTCTTGGCTTTTGTCGGATGTCTTTTCATCCATAAGCTCATTATTTTTTGCATTGAAAAAGACGTTCCCTGTAACGCCGAAACACGTGTCTGCTGTAATTTACAAATTTGTGCTTCTTCTTACGTTGTTTTGTCTTACTTTACTGTTCAGCACAAAGGTATTTATTTATCTTAAACTGAGAGTTGTTCTTTTTTCAGCAGACAGATGAGATCCAAAATACAGAAAATAAACTTTTCGAAATAAACGATTAAATGTATTGTTATTTGAGCTAGAGGAAAGATTCTGATCAAACAAGAAGTTTTAATTTTTTTGCAGACTAGCTAACGGTACCCGCACGGCTTTGCCCATAGTAGAATATTAAAAGACCATTTGTTACGCCTGTACATTTACAGATAACGTCTGTTATTATGCGTTAAGTTTTTTTTTTTTAAAGATCTCTTCATATTTTTGGCAAATTTAATAACTTAGCATGTAGCTTAACAGAAACCAGTGAGAGCCTTAGAAATATTTTAAAACAGGAAGGAAGTTTCCCTTCCTTGTTTAAAACGCAGAAAAAAACATTTTTCCAAAATTAAACACTATAGAAAGAAGGTTGGAATTCGATATTTTAATAATTTACTGTAAGAAATTCCGTAAAAACTAAAAAAATAAAAGCAGAAGACTTTTTCTTAACGGTTAAAATATTTTAATTGAATTCCTTTTCAATAAAAGAAAAGGATTGATCGCCAAAATAAGCACGCTTTTAAAAATGTTTATAAAAAAAAGTAACGAAACAATCAAAGGGACGAAGAGGAGTAAAAGTCTTTAACCATGGTAACATACAAATTTAATTTTTGCTTCAAAAATAATATCTATTTATCTTTAATTTTTGATTTCATTCTCGAGCTTGATTTCGTTAAGCTTGCATAAGATAAGCCCTGGATGATGGTTTTTCTCTAAGCGATTCCTACATTTTTCTTAATACTCATAATTCAAATGACTTAAAACTTAAAAATGGGAATGAAATATTTCTTCCTCATATTATCAAATTTATGTGAAAAATGGGCTTAAAATTATAACAGGAAAAGAACTAAGTCGAATTTTCGAAAAGTGCACACCCTATGCTACAAACTGATTTTGCGTCAAATTTCATGAAAATCGACGGAACAGCCTAGGCGCTATGCTCGTCATAGAGATCCAGACCGAGATCCAGAGATCCAGACAAACTTTCAGCTTTATTATTAGTAAAGAAAGATAAAGATTATGAAGCAATTTGCGACTGACAACAATCTTTTAAGAAACTTATGCTTTAGAACCCCACCCCCCCCTCCCCAAGTTATATTTAGAATCTCAAACGCTGTCGGTTTTTTAGTACTTTCTAGTGTTGGTCGTTTTCTTTTTTGGATAAGTTTTAACTGCTTCCTTAAGCTGATTATTAAACATATTGAAAGAAAACTTGTTGAAATCAAACAATAAGACACGGGAGTGAAATGACCCGTTCAAGACCTTTCGGACAAATAATGGTCTTAAGTAATAAGTTACCGCCCATAAGCCAGGGCTAAGGCAGGAACTACATGCAATATTCCAGACAGCTGTATATATTCTGGATGTAATAACCGGGCTGTCTGGCATATTGCATGTAAAGAATTTAGTTTGTTTGAGTCGAACTATTTCTTTCACATTTTAAAGAGTAAAAAGAGAGAGAAGGGGGGGGGGGGGGACAGATCAACAAACCAACCGTCAGAATAAAACCCATTTTCCAACCCATTTTTTTTATTTTAAGACTGCTTACTTATCAATTTCTATTGAGTTTTTAATTATATTATTTTTTTTTTATTCGTTTCAGCGATATTTAAAAAAATACATTAAGTATTATTTCTTCTATTTTAAAAGTCTTCAAATTACGCTAAAAGAAACTACATATCAATAATTTATTTCTAAGAAAACCTTTCTATTTTCGTCTTTTATTTTCTTTTCTTTTTATTTTTGAGTGAAAGGGAAAAGTGCTTTCATACTGAAATAGAATGAAGCAGTTTTTCTATTACATATTTTTAATATATTTTTTTAATTAAAAAGCTAAAAATATTTGCAAAAAAACTCGTGTTTTGCAACAAAACATTTTAGTTTGACAAACACGACTTAACATCTCGTAGTTCTTTTCGACGGCAAACTTTTTGTAAAATAATTAATTTGATAATCGTAATTTTACGTCGAGTTGTCATTTTTTAAATAGATATATATATTATGCAGAAAATTTTGTGGAAGCTACTTGAATTGTTTTATCATCACAAATGTACCACAGAGCTTTCATGGTGTTGTAGATCAATAACAGAAGTGACATTTTATCGCATATGATGGCACCCCATATTATCACCCCAGCTGTAGGTGCTGTAAGCTGCTGAAAACAAAGGCAGTATTAGGGCTTTCACACTGTCGGCTCTGTTTGGAGTATGTAGTGTCGTGTTCGACAGGAATGGATTACAACCAAATGGAACAGAAAGTCTTCTGCGACGAATCCAGATTCAATTTGGGCAACGATGATACTCGTGTATGTGTATGGTGGCTCCGTGGTAAAGTCTCAAGAGTGCTTTTGCTTTTTAACGACACACGGCACAGACAGCTTTGGTGATGTTTTGGGGTGCCATAGTGTTGAATACATGGTCACTCCTACTATTGATGCAGAACAAACTCGGCAATGCAGAAGTTTGTTCGGGACATGCTTCAGTTGGGCACAGGCGTCGATTGTTTTTCTTATAGAGTGTATTTGCTACGGTAAATGTGATAAATCCAATGATTTTATATAATCTCCGATGATTACTCACAACCCCCCTCTAAAATTGGTAAATGTGATAAATTATTGAATATTTAGAGAATATTTATCAAATTTACCGGTGAACTCATATAATCCCCGACTCGTAATGGGGAATGTCATAAAAGTCGGTACTTAGCCAAAATTCGTTCAATTTGCTCTACTACTTGTCTTTTTCTATGGCGTATAGTATCTCTTCTCGATGAGGGTTCACATACTTATCGTCTCTATTTATGTCGGATGCAGTTGCCTACGTCTGCGCATGGATTGACCTTTTTAGCAGAATTTTAATTTCAGTTCAGTACAGTAACCCCTCATTAATCGGGACCCAATTAAACCGGACTTCGATCAATCCTGACAGCCATTCGAACGTACACAATGTATAAATAAAATGCGAATTCTAGTAATAATGTATTTTTAAAAATTTCTCTTCAGTTTTATTTTTTCTTCTCTTGAATTCAAAGTACAATTTCTACTACGCAGAGTAGTTTTTTTTTATGTACCTTGGCTCAACTTATCGGTTATTTTGTTTAATCCGTACTTTCATTAATTCGGACAACCTAGATCCGCTATTTGTTCGGATCAATGATGTTCTTCTGTATTTCTGATTTCCTGATGCTGCTAAGCAGGGGTGCCCATCCTCCTTAAGTCCGATAGCGCAAATCCCCCCCCCCTTAATTTTCTCAACCCTCTTTCCCTTTTTTATTTTTTATATTTTATCTCTCTTTTTTATTTTATTTGCTTTAAAAAATTAATTAAAATTAATTTATTTATTTATTTTTAATTGTTAATATTATCATTAGAAAAGTTCTGTTCTACGCCAATGACATACATGCACACACAAACTAAATAAATAAATGAAATGAAGCATAAACGGAATCAAAGCAAATAAAATAGTATAAATAATTTAAATAAAAATAAATCAATAAATAAGTTTAAATAAATAAATAAATAATTTTAAAAAATCCCCCCTCCCCAAATTTTGATGGCGCAACTTGCGCCATATCCCCCCCCCCCTCCCTGGGCACCCTGCTGCCAAGATGTTTTCTTCGAGGTGTTTGCTTTCTCACATTTATGGAGTTTTAATAACGGCAGAAAGACGATAAATCACCATTTGGTAATGACATGTTAAGTAATAGAACATTTATTCTAAACGCAACGATGGACTAAATTTACAACACCAGTTTTCAAGAATTCTAAGTTAAAATCAACATTAGAGGCAATAAAATGACGAAATAACCTCCTTTTGTCAAAAAAAGTTCAGGCAGAAAGTTTAAACATTTTCTTTAGAAGAAATAACGTTAGAAAGAGATTTTTTTCCTCAAAACAGCTAAATTGCCGCTGTGTCAATATTTTTTTTTTTTTTTTCAATTAGTATTTGATGAACATTAGAAAATCCATATTAGGTACGCAGTTGGCTACTGGGTAGATCAACAAAACAGTATAGAACCAGTGGTCAATCTGCCATGACCGACTATTGGAAATGCATAAGATTTCAGTTCCCAATGGTCGGCCACCCCTCTAAAAATAATTGAGTCGAAGAAGGAGCTTAATTTTTAATTGAAACGTAATGTTATACTATCTATTAAAACATAAGTAAAAGCAAATTTACATTAGAACGATAAAAATAAGGGTACTTAGCATTTAAAGATGGAGTGTCTTCTTAAGAAAAAAAATAAGCAGAATCGCAAACTCGGATGATGGACGCACCATTTAAAATAAAATGACTGATTACTACCTAATAAAACGTACTTACAACTTCACTGTCGTTGAATGATAATTGGGGACAGGTAAAGAAATGTGGGAATGCATCATACCCGATTTTGAGTTATACACATTTTATTTACAGTGGCTCCCAAAAGTCTTCGTACACCTACGACTTTCAACGAAATAGGCCCTAATCCATTGGTTAGAATTAATATTTCGGAATAGGTATTTAATTATAAGATCTATGATCAATTTTTAACAAAACTACATGAAAAGTTTTTAAAAAAATATTAAAACGTAATTTTTTAAAAATAAAAAACCAAAAAGTGCCGGAAATTTTATTTCGCAAAAGTCTTCGCACACTTTATAACATGTCTATATATTATTGAATAATCTAACTTTTGATTAAGTTATTAGTTGGTAGAATATCATACAGTATTCATAACAACTTTTAAACGTCTGGGAATAAATTTCATTCTTTTTCTTTCTTTTTTTTTGCGTAATTTCTGAGTAAGTGTTCAACCACACCTCGAGTATTACTGTTTCTAGCTCTATTTTCGTTTTAAAGCCCTATTTTCGTAATCTAACTTCCAGATATCTCTAAATACGTTACTTTAAGTTAAAATCTGGATATTGAGGGGGTATTTTCTAAACTTTAGGACAATTTTCGAGGCACTAGACGCAAACGTTGAAAACCGTGTGCTTCTTATCGTTATCTTGATAAAAAACAAAGTTGTTTCCAACAACCAAATTTTTGGCTAAGAGTTCAAAATTGCTTTTTAAAATATTTAAAGGAACAGCATGATTCATTATTTCATCAAAAATTTTCAAACTACCAAGTCCTGATTCTGATATGCACCCTCACACTAGAACACTTCCACCGTCCTGATTAACTGATCCAACTAAGTTCTTAAGATTAAGTTCCTAATTTTTTTCTTCTACTTATAGTTATACAACAATTTAGCCAAAAATGTTGAATTAATTTTTATCTGTAAGTAAGACGTGATTTTAAAACGTTTTTAGCTTATTTATCATTGATTTTGCAACGAAAAGGTAAGCTTTCTGTTTTTCGCACGACCAAGAAAATTTCTGCGGGAAGAGGTCCCATTTAATCCAGCTAATCAGAGAACTTGGCGAACACTTTTAAGTGAAAATTAAATGTAAAATGTTTCATTTAACTCTTTAAAAACTTTTACAGCACTCAAATGTGTATTTTTCATAAATTATTTAACTTTAAATCTAATATCACATTTTGTCAACTTTGCCGGTTGGCCTTTTCTTACCTTGTTTTCGGTCCGATTTCTTTCTTTAAAGCATTTTATCAAGCACTTTACTATACAAACAAATAAATTAACTAATTTAGAGACATTTCAAACCAATTTACCACTACTGTGGGGAAAAAAAATTCAAATTTGGAATGGTGTTGGCGGTTTTTTACGAATACCAGCCATTTTACCGTAATAAGCACAATATTAAGGAATAAATAAACAAAAAATTAAAGCCAAATGACTTATAAGGGTCAACACAATGCAAAAATATAAATAAAACGGCATATAATAATTTTAATCATGAATTTATTCGAAAATATTTGAGTGTACGATGACTTTTGTGGCGTGTTATTTCTCAGTCTCTTCGTTTTCTGACCCATTTCAAAAAGAAGATCCGTCAATATTTTGAAAAAACCAATGGGTTTTATTTAGAACTAGCCGCCTGCGGCGACCAGCTGGTTCGCCTTCTTACGCAATTCGCCTTTTCTGTGCAAGCAGCCACCTACGGCGGCTCTTTGGCTAACTTGTCATTTACCTTTTCACTTCAAGTTTGCCGCAAATAAATTTGGCAGCAGTATTACTCAATCCATCTCTACCTTTTTTGTGCCATTCACATTTTTACGCCAAGATTGCCGCTTTCGGCGGCTATCTACCTTTACGGTCTATCTCTAAAATTTCTTATCCATCTCTATTTATTTTAACCTCCCCGGCCATTTCCTAATAAAAACAAAAAGATCACTCAAAAAACCGCCTTTTTTATTTCGGTAGAGCAAAAATAAAGGTTATCTCCAAAATTCCCCGTAGTGTGCAAGTAGCGTTTGACAAAGAAAAAAAAAAATCTCGCTGTTTTTATTGAATTTAATGTGCACAACTATGAAATGTAACGTAATATAGATACAGCAAAACGTCCAGCTTGGGGGGGAGGGGGGAATGGAAAAAGAAATAAATGCAATCTCCAAATAAAACAAAAAGAAAGAAAAAAATCAAGCGCTGCCGGAAAAACGCATGGTCAACGCGTCATAAAATGTAGAAGTAAGCTATATAGTAAAAAAAAAAAGATTAACATTGTTTGCGATTAAGATCCCATCGTAAATATCGAATCGAAATCCAAGTAGTGACGTCAGAGTCATAAAAGATTGAAGAACGTTTTTTTCGACCGATGCGTGGAAAGACATAATGTGTTCAGCATTAAAAAAATTGTAAAAAAAAAAAAAAAACTATTGCGTATTTTTAAGAACTTTTTTCTTCTAAAGAGGGCGAAATGTTTTTACTATTACCAACTTAAATTTCAGAAATGAGGCTTTGATACTTCTCGCAGGATGATATTAGAAAAAAATAAAACCCAGGAAAAAATGCAAATTAAAGGTTTTTTCAAAAATTCATAAAAAAATACAAAAATTGCTCTATCTTCAAATTTTTTCGTTCATCATATTTAAAATTAAATTTCCTACATTATAGTATGAAACATGTTTGTGTGGTGCGATTGGTTCGGGGTCTGTAAGGTAATAAATACTAAAAAGTGCAAAAAAACACATAAAATATTAAATAACTTTTTTTCTAATTAAAATATCAAAAATCGAACCCCGAGGTTCACATCTTCGGCAAAAACTGCACCTTTATACCAAATTTCATCTTTCTAGGCCTTACCGTTTTCCCGGGAAGCGCGCCACACACACACACACACAAACATCTTATTTTATTATATGTATAGATGACATAGGAATGACGTGAAAAAATATTCGACTTCATATTCGAATTCAGTTTCGAGTTATTTTGGTTTTACTAAAAAATTTCAAAGTGTACGAACACTTTTGGGAGCCACTGTATAAGCAGTTTTATGTCCTTGTGGCCGACTACTGGAGACTGGTCAACTACTGGAGCACTTACCCTATTCAGTTTTTGGCGGAAAAACCCGGATTCCTTTATGTTTCTACTTAAAGATATGCTCAGACGATTTTTTTTTTCGACAATGAAAATTATTTCTTTAAGATGGCATTTTATTGTTTTTACTTCTATTTGAAATTTCATTAAATCATTTTTAAAATTATTTTTTGGCATCGGGGGGAAAAAGAAATGATTTTTTTTTTTTTTTTGATTTGATGTATTTATTTTATTGAACTTATTAATTTTAATTCTTTTTTTTTCTTTTTGAAAGCAGCTAAAGATTTTTTTTAATGTAATAAAATGTATTTGCCGCTTTGTTTAAAATGTGCTGCTACTTTATTTGTTCGTTTATTTATTTTTTACGCATCTAATTGTCTAGATGAGCGAAGCATATTTTATTTCAAGAAATTGGCTTAAAATATTTTTAAAAATATGATATAGATAATTTGCGATTTTAGCTAATTTTGAGAATTTTGATCAGATTCTAGATAGTTGATATTGGTATTCGGGAAAGTAGGCTCGTTTAGTTCTGGACGGAACTTTTTGTTAATTTTATAAAAGCTCGACTACGGCATTTGAATTGAATTATAATGTTATTAATGTGAAAGTGACAGAGGATTTCAATAGAACTAAATAGATAGATATATCTAACACATCAAATGACTGGTTTTACTCAATAAGACGTTTATATCAAACAGCACCTACCTTGTTTCTTACTTTTAGCGTTTTTGCCACAGTCGGATTTCAATTTTTTAAATTTTATTTATTTTGATATTTTTTCTATTAATCGCATCTGTTTTTCAGAAACCACTTTCTGAACCACATTGTCGTCTATCGCGCTTTTCGATTTGTAGTATTTCTAACTTTAACTTTGCATGAAATAATTTTTTCCTCTTGAAATGTATGAAGGGGGATTCGGAGATACTGCTTTGTTTTACGGGGAGAGGGGGACTCTGCAGCATTGATGGGTTGTGTCATCCCTTTTGGAGGATAAACACCTATTATTTAATGCTGTTAAATTTAGTATGACAAAATATTACCCACTTGAAATGCTTTCTAAAAATTCCTGAAAAATACCCGAAATAGCAATTTTTAGATGCCCCAATTCCGAAACCCGACGTACAATGGGGTGGGACTTTTTCCCTGTTCTTATTAAGAGGGTAATAAACAATTTGCAACTGGTTTTAATTTTTTTTTTGGATGTTTGGGTCCGACTGCTATTTTTACTGTACTATATATAAGCAAATTTCAAATAAATTTTTTTTACGATGTACAACACTTAAAATATTCCCACGACAGCAATTGATTTTAGAATAGTTGTAAATTTGAAACATTAACTTAATTACTGTAGTTAATTATATTTCATTGATAATTCAGGTCAAGAAAGGAACTTAATGAAGTAGTTTCTTGATTTAGAATAGGGGTTCTCAATCTAGGAGGCGCGTCCTCTGGGGCAAATTTTTCATAAAATGTAAAATTAAAATAAAATAAAATTTAATAAATTTTGTGTTTATATGTACATAGCTTAAGATCAAGGATTGAAAGGAGTACCCTCAAAATCTCCCCTTGACTGAGCTCCAGTTGCACACATACAGGTTTATTAATTGAAGGGTCTTGAGGGAAGTTGCTTTTGTCTTTGTTTAGTTTGCAACAAAATCATATACTAATCTGAACAAATATGTGATTGCGATGTTTACATGTATGGTTCAATAAAAACTCTCCACAGCTCAGCAGAAAAAAAAAAAGTTAGAATCCATGTCAATTTAACAAGGGGTGTAACTTGATGGTCTCGGATTTTTTTTTTTTTTTTTTTGAATTTAACATATGTTAAAATTCATAAAAAATTAAGAAATACTTTTTTTTTGTTTTTCCCAAAAAAATTCCTGGGCCGAGATGCATGCCGCGCCAAAGATGGCGGTCCTGTCATGATTTCTCACTTGGTATTTTCGTCAAAATTTTTAAAGTCCATTATCGCAGGAACGGTAGAACATATTTTGTTGCGGTTTGTTTTATTTATTATTATTATTTTTTTTTTTGTTTAAAAACATGTGCAACATTTTAAAATATGTGCTTTAGTTTTTTTTCCAGAGTCTTTTTTAAAAAAAGTTTAAAATAATTGTTTTGATTTTTCTCAAAAATGCCAATTTCAAAAATTTTCCATTTTTTTTACAGTTTATTAGTACTACTGAGAACTACGTTTCCTGAAAAGGAGAGCTTCCACTTTTTCGTTCAACAGAGTTCAGAGGCATTAGAAAAAATGAGGGTTTTTAAGGAATTCTTTACGTAATGGCAAACCTCAAAATTAAAAAAAAAAAAAAAAAAAAAGAAATTTCGCAACAAGTGGCCAGAGAACACTTTTAACTCAGTCATATAGCGAAACTTCCATTTTGAGTCGCCATTTTATCCAGGATATTGAATTGAGAACAAGATGGCACAGCGCTTAAAGATTCTTTCGGCGCTGCGCTGAAAGGTTGCGTGGGGAAATGCAGCGAATCGGCTGGAGACTGCGTTATTGTTTTCATAAAAAATAAAAACTTCTGAATAAAGTGGACTCAAAATGAAAATTTTGCTATATAACTTAATTAAAAGTGTTCTCTGACCACTTCTTTGCGATTTTTTTTTTTTTTTTTTGAATTTTCAGGTCTGCCATTACGTAAAGAGTTCCTTAAATACCATCATTTTTTCTAATGTCTCTAAAATGTAAGTGGTACTAATAAACTCTCTGTAAGTGGTTCTAATAAACTGTAACTGTTTAAAATTGGCATTTTTGAGAAAAAATAAATAAATAAATAAACTTTTTTTTTTTCAAAAGACTGTGGAAAAAAATTAGAGCACGTATTTCAAAATATTGCATACGTTTTTAAACAAAAAAAAAACAAAAAAAAAAAAAAAACCCTTTTAAATAAAACAAACCGCAACAAAATATGTTCTACCGTTCCGGAGATAATAGACTTTAAAAATTTTGACGAAAATCTCAAGTGAGAAATCATGACAGGACCGCCATCTTTGGCGGCCTGTATCTCGGTCCAGGAATTTTTTTTGCCCCCCCCCCCCAAAAAAAAAAACGCATTTCTTAATTTTTTATGAAATTTAACATGTTTAATTCAAAAAATCTGAGACCGTCATGTTACACCCCTTGTTGAATTGACATGGATTCTACATAAAGCAGTTTTTTAAAGAAATATATTTTTCACACATAAAACCTGTACTATTTTGCATCAAAAAAAATAAGCCAGTAAAAGCCTCAAATTATGCATCGAAATGTTAAATTTATTATCTTAATTTAAAAAGATAAAGAAATAGAGACAAACAATAGCATAATTTCTAAATTCTTCAATACATATAAATTACCTGACTTAGTAATAACTGCTATGAAATAGGAGGGAAAATGACAGACATACTCCCTTCATATACGCCACTTTTCGCTGTTTTGAAATAAGTTAATCAAGCAAAGTTAAGTGACAAAACAATTCATTGTTTCCCAGTCATTGCGTCACATTACATGATGTCTTTGCTGCCTTTATTTTTTTGCATGGGAAGTTGCGTTTAAAATTAGAATCGCCACCGTGTTCGCCTTTATTCTTTTTCCAAGTGTCAGCTTTAGAAGTGATAGACGGCTCACCAAAATCTCATTCAAGACTCGTAGTTAACATTTTAAACGCAAGCAAATGAATTGTTTTGGAAAAAAAGTGTCATCATTTACTGACAAAGAAACGTTATTATGTGTCTAATTTGTGGCAATCTTAAAATGTGAAAGTAATAAATACTTGACTGATGATTACTAGACATGAAAGAAGTGTTTTTGTTTACCTGTTATTCGGGGTAATTAATCCATTGGATGTAAAAAGAAAAGAAAAAAAAAACAGTATTTTGTTATGGGATACTCTGATACCTTTTTTTTTTAAAGTAAAAGAGATATCCAACATTGTGGAGACACGTCCGCCATCTTGCGGCTAATTGATGCTTTCTTCCTATGTCTGCTATGATGAAGTAGCGTGTTTTTCTTCTCGATTATGATGTTTCTTGATTGTAGACAAACATGGGGTATAGCTTGATCACGGAAAGAAGGTGGATGACCTTGAAGCAAAACCATCATTTGTATCATTTGTAATAGGTTGTTTGGTATCATATTGTATTTGAAATAGATAGGACTAGCGAGACCATGCCTCTTACTATGCGGTGCTTTCTGACAGATTCTACCTATTACAAATGATGTTTCACTTCGAGGTCATCCGCCTTCTTTTCGTAGTCAAGCTTTAAATAAAAACCACAATCAAGAAGCAAAACACGCTACTTCATGAAAGTAAACATAAGAACAAAGCAGCGTTTAGCCCTAAGCTGGCGAACTTGTCGCTAATTAAGCTGCAATTTAGGGCTTTACGTTTCCCTTTCCCAACCCATGTAAAGATCGAGCTATGTGAGAGAAATAGAAAATGTGGTTGTGTTTTGGTTAATTTGCATAGAGTCACAAATGCAATTTATTTTTGCAATTTCAAATTTTAAAGTATCTAAATTTGAGTTTGACGTTAAAACGACAATTTAGCGACAGCGAAAGAAATTCAAGTTTCAAATTAGTGAACGACACAGTTTAAAATACCAATCGAAATGCGATAAGTGTTTCGATGAGTGCTATGTCTTCATAAAGTCATTCAAATAAATCAGAAGCTTGGAGAGAAGAGGGGACGAGAGACAAGTGGTAAAAACAAGCCGATGTTATTGGAAGCCATTGGAGGCTTACATTGTGTGATTTCCAGGACCTGGAACCGTTTTTGGGCGGCTGGAAATACAGATCAAAGACCAGGGAGAGGTCGTGGATGTGCAATAAGGCCCCAGCGAAGATCGACAATTATGGCTAACGGCACGTAGATAACACAATTCCATAGACATGGAAACCGGTTCGCTCGCGCTCTCTTAACTAGATGGATCATCCTGTGGTAGAAAAGTGATTCCTTTTCAACCAACGATCGTCCGCCATTGGTAGGGCAAGAACTTTCCACCTCGCATCACATAAGCTTATTATCGGTTCGTTTTCCGCAATTTTCTGGGATTTTTCTGTTTTAAAATAGTACTTTCAGTGAAAGATTTTTTTTTTCAATTTGAAAAAAAAAAAATCCTCAAAATCTGTTTGAAATTAACTACTGGAGGAAATTTCAAAACAGAAAATAGATTTCGCATCTTCTTAATTTGTAACTCATTCGTCATTCGGAATTATGCGAAACATTAAAGTATATTTTGGTCTTTAACGAAAAATTAATTTTTGGGTAACGGATAAGTCAGTTTTAATCACTACGAGGATTTTTTAGGCTGCATCTCGTATCTTGTGTGAATTCTCGCATATTTTCAAATAAAGGGATTTTAAATTAACTAGGATATATCTGTGAAGTTTACTGCATAAAATTTGCAACTCATGGGTAAATTTATATGTACTTTTGGTTAGTAATAAATTATAAATTTAAGAAATCAAAATTGATATTGAATGGCTTTTAAAGTCATGATAACATGTTTAATTACTCGTAATCAGAATATGTACTTTAAATTGCAAGAAGTAAAATTTACAAAATATTTTTATTGAACAAAAATGGCATAAGGTACATAGATTTGTAAATCTCACATCCACTTTCGGATCAGAATCAATAACAAATATTATAAAACAAAATAATATGTAACACTTGCAGCTAAATTGTTGATAAAACACGAAAATTTGCTATTAATTCTCTATTATGTGTAGTTTTTAATGGCGATAACTTTTCAACGCTAATTTTTGATTGATCTAAAACTTTTATGTCCTTAAAAATACAAAAGACTTTAGTTTTCGAGCGGTATCTGCCTGCATGCGTGTGAAAAATGTTATCCATTTCTCATTGGAAACTTGCTAAATTTAAACTTTTCTTAAAATTACGAGAGACCTACAAACTTCATATTTCGGTTACGGAGACACGAAGGCAAAAAATTTACGAATCTAGAGACATGCTATACTTAGCTCTTTCCGTTGATACTAAATGATCAATATTTTTTCGTTATTACACTATCGTATGGTTTCCTAGTATCTTTGAAACTTAAAGTTGAAGCATTATTTATCGTTACATTATGTTAACTTGTTAATTGTGCATGTTTTTCTTAAAGCAAAATTAAAATAAAATGCTGTTTGGTATAAGTTTATTTATGATATTTTATACTTAACGGATAATTTAATCATAATTTAATCGTTATTGAAGAGTGGGGTTTTTTTTAGTTTTTGTCTGATTCTACTACGCTTACAATTGAGATTCTTAGAAATATGGTGACCTCTAGTTTTAACATATTGGTTTGCAAGTAATTTTATTAGTTGAAGTGTATGCTCCCCATGTTTATCATCATTGCCATGATTGATTTCTTTAAATAATGAAATGCAAGTAAAATTGGCTAGCACTAAATTGACAATTTCGGTTCTTATTTTGACCACACACACATTTTTGGTAAACCTTTGTTAATATACTTACGAATACACTTTTCTGTTTCTGAGCAAATTTTAACACTATCCTTAGTCGGTTTCGTCAACCCTCCTTTGTTTTTCCTATCAAATAGAGCAGTATGCTTTACAATATTTTTACTCCTGTTGATTATTTAACATTATAGTAGCTCAAACTAAATTCTACGCTTCTAAATACAAACTCACTCTTACCTGTAGAAAGATACAGGTAGCTTACGGCATTTGTGATTGTTGACATTTTTAATTTTTCTTATTTTCACATATGTTGTTCCTTATCATAAATGTAATGTTTGTGCAAAATATGAGCTTTGTCTGCCTTACCGTTTTTGGGAAATTAAATTTTGAAATTTAGGGGGCGTGGCACATTTTGCGTGTTTTTCAAATTTGCGGATTTTAAAGTTCTTGTTGCTTTAAGTGCACCTACAATGACATGGATTTTTGAATTCTATAATATTATATGATCTTAGATACTATTACAGCTGTCAAATCGGTGTCACTACGAGGGCGACGGCCTCAAATCCCGTTTAAAAGTGACCGAAAATGAATTTTTTTACTACATTCAATGACAATTTTCTAAAAGCGCCTTCATGATGACACCAACGTTTTTGCATGAATTCTTAGCTACACTTGCATACATCAAAAATATGTAATAAAATTGGTGTCACTATAAAGGCGCCAGAAGATATTGGAACTTTTATGAGATAAATTTCACAAAAATGCAAATGTTTAAAATCTAACTACTACTCTCGCCCTCATAGCAGAGATCTGAAACTAATTAAGTTTGATAACCAACATGTTCGTCTAACATATGAACTAAAAAAATCGGTGTCACTCCTATTACTTTCGGAACTGTAATTTTATATTAAAGTTTAAAACAAACCGTGCAAAAAGCCATTCGAATTAAAAAAGTCTTTTTTTTTTTAAATAACTCCATAACATACTAATTATGAATGATTATATTTCCGAAAGTAATAGGAGTGACACCGATTTTTTAGTTCATATGTTAGACAAACATGTTGGTTATCAAACTTAATTAGTTTCAGATCTCTGCTATGAGGGCGAGAGTAGAAGTTAAATTTTAAACATTTGCATTTTTGTGAAATTTAACACTTATAAGTTCCAATATCTTCTGGCGCCCTTATAGTGACACCAATTTTATTACATATTTTTGATGTATGCAAGTGTAGCTAGGAATTTATGCAAAAACGTTGGTGTCATCATGAAGGCGCTTTGAGAAAATTGACATTGAATATAGTAAAAAAATTCATTTTCGGTCATTTTTAAACGGAAATTGTGGCCGTCACCCTCGTAGTGACACCGATTTGACAGCTGGAATAGTATGTAAGAAGACCATATAATAGTATAGAATTTAAAAATCCAAGTCATTATAGGGGCGCTTAAAGCAACAAGAACTTTAAAATCTGCAAATTTGAAAAACACGCAAAAATGTGCCACGCCCCCTAAATTTAAAAATTTAATTTCCCAAAAACGGTAAGGCGGACAAAGCTCATATTTTGCACAAACATTACATTCATGATAAGGAACAACATTTGCGAAAATAAAGAAAATTAAAAATGTCAACAATCACAACCTGCCTGATCTTTACAGACAAGGTTCTTAAATGCTGAACACGAAGTCGGCATGATTGAGCTTCATCCACCTGAAAAATGCTGAGAAACGAAGCAAATGCCATTCAACCACCAATATATTCGCCCTTACAATGGCGGCCGAGTGTACTCCTAGGAAGAATCATTTTCCCCTCCGAACTTCGGTAGGCTGATCCATCTAGTTAAGTGAGCGAGAGCGAACCGGTTCCCATGTCTATGCACAATTCGAATGCCACTTTTCGGCAGCATCGCTCTCTTGGCTACTGGCACCACAGTTTGGACTCAGACTATTCGAAACTAGCTTTATGCTTGGTCTGTGTGCTCGCAGGTCAGTGGCATGTGTTACGTTGATGGAAAGGCACCTTCAGACTCCCCCAGGGCAATAGAGCATCTAAACTGATGAAAAAATGAATGACGCAATTAGTTATTTTTCGTACGAGAGCTGTTTTTCTATTTATTTTTATAATGTGCGTATTTTCATATGGAGGGAACAAGTCCCTGCTTTCTTGTTCGGAACTGTCAGATTTGATGGTGGGAGAGTGATGGTTTATGATACTGACTTCACCATTGATGGTCGCAACGGTCCCCACATCCTTCAAAATGAAACTCTGTTGGGTAGCTAATGTAGGAATGAGATCTTAAGACCTGTTGTAATTCCTTACGTTGCTGCAATTGGGGAATATTTCGTGTTAATGAATGACAATTGCAAGCTATATCTTGCTAGCTTGGTGAAAGATTTCTTTTTAAAGGAAATGCGAATGAGATATCCAGTGTTCTCTTTGGACATGAACTCCATCGAACATGTTTGAGACATTAGAGGTAGGCAAACGAGGCCTAGGACGGCCCTTTATCGCCCTAGAACTCTCCAAAAACTGGAAAGAGCTCTTCCGAGGACAGGGATAGGATACACCAGCTCCACATTAATACATAAGCCTCATTGACTCAGTACTTCATATGTGTGGCATCTACGGTAGGGAAACTATACCCTCTACGGAAAGCAGTTTTCTTTCAAAGGAACACCTTTATTATTCGTTTTTCTCAAGTGCACAAATTAGGTTTTCCTTCTTTTATACCCAACCCACTGTGAAATAGATTGTGTTTTTTTCTGACAAACGTAGTATTTTCCCTTCATACAAACCACCACGTCTGTCGATCATGTATGGCATCAATCATTTCAACATTTTCCTCAGGCTCAAAATCCATTCATAACCTCAAAATCTTTTACTCGTTTTGAGCAGCGTATTTGATGTAGTTAATAAAATGTTCAGACTTAATGCTTGAATTTTCAAAACAAATTTCATCGAGAAAAAACTTACATAAAAATTCTTAGCTTCTACAGCGAAACTGCATACATTGAAATAAGGCTCAAATCTTAGGTTTTAAAGGGAAAGTTTTCTAAACTTATGCTTCCATAATTATTTTTCAGAAGAATGAAAAAAGGAAGTAAAAGGATTTTGAGTAAAAAAATAGCAAGCAGGAAAAGTTTTGAAAGTTGGAACAGAAAGTACAAAATGTATAACTATTAAAAGCTGTTGCAGCTTTTTTCTGCAGCTATTTCTTAATTGCAAAATTATGACAAACCACATTTTCAGTTTTGACTATCAAGTTTTTCATTTTGCTATCTTTCTTCCCGAGATTCGCAATTTTGCAACTGTTTCTCTATTTAGTCAGAATATCTTGTCTTATATTTAATGCTTCCGACTTTTGTAATTGTTTTTTACCTACTTTCATCCATATAATTTCCAATCGAATTTTATATCTTTTCCAGATACTTTTATCTGTGTTTGTTTTCTTAATTATTTGTAGTCCCCAAAACACCAGTGTAAGATTGTTGGAACCGATAAGTTTTCTTGAGTAGCTTTGAATTTTCAGATTTCTGGATTATAAGACCCTCTTAAGCAACGTTAAAAGTTAAATTTTGTCTTCATACTTCATGCACAAAGTTGAAGTTTTATTAACTTGGCATTTGTTTCTTCTGAAAGGAACCAGTTATACTTTTCTTTTTGACTTACTCCTTTTGCTATTAGCGATTAAAATAATACACTGTATTGAAGAGCTCTTAGGTATCATTTTTGGCACATTGTAATGAAGATAAATAAGAAATTACAAAAAGAATCCTTTCTAGTTAAAAATAGCAAATTGATAAATATTACAGGGCTACAAAATTTTTTTTTTTTTTCTTTAGTGCCCATAGTTTAAGAACTTTTTGTACCTATGTTTCGAATGCTGAATCAAAGTATGAAATTTGTTTTTCTCTTATCAGCTCTACATTTTTAGATCAGTGCTGCAAAATTTGCAGTTTTAACTCCATTTTGCGCATTTTTATAGCAAGTATAGGCTTCTGGGCCAAGGCTTGCTTTCTTCTAGCATATTTGCTTTGTTGTCAACCTGCAGTGCAGTTAAAGGAAATTCACTAGATGGTGTAAGAATCTGGCAAGTTTAGTAACAACGCTTCAACAAGTTAAAGTTAATATGTGAGTTCTTGCCTTGCATATGTTAGCTTCATGCGATGTATGACAAGTTGAATCTTAGTACATAATATTTTCAGGAACCAACTAAGGAATTGGGTCACTCTAGATCAAAAATTTTTTCAAGGCCATCCGTAGAGAAAACAAGCATTTATTTTGAACCAAGTGTGACGATTTCAGGGGTGTTGAGGTGCTCAACTATTCTTTCAAAATAATTGTTCGGGTTCAAGAGATCCCACACCTTAAGTGCACATAAGAAAACGCAAATAAATTAAGGATAAAACCTCCTAATTTTCTTTCAGAGTAGAGTAGAGCAATTTCAGTCATTTTGAGACCATTAAAAATTGTAGGCTTGAGGCCACAGCCTAGTTGGTCTGATTGGTAATCAGGCTCTGAATATTTGTATAGTATAATATTAATAAAAATTCCATGTTTTGTGCTGTGTTTGATCCATGGATTTAACATAAACTCGTATCATGTGTATTACACTAAAATGTTATACCTTAGAAATTGGAGCTCCTAGGCAAAACTAATGTCATATTTGAGTTCAGAGCACAGAATTCATACGAAAGCAGCTCCAATAATCCGGCACCAAAATCACTGCTCCCCTGTATAATTTTTCCCCTGTCCCGAATTAGCTGCAGCGTTTATGTTGAAAATTTTGTCATAAATGAGTTGCTACAATTGAATACTTTTGTATCAAACATTGAAACTGATGATTTTCTGATTTCATTTAAACATTTTCCTGAGTATTATGCTGTCAATCAACAACATTTCATTAGCAAGCCTTCCTTTCTTAAATTAGTACTAAATTAGTTAAAAAAAACTCATGGTTCTCACGCTCTCAATCCACTGCCCATTTTACAAGGGCTCTTCCACCAGTAATCATATACACTTATCTTCTAGCTTATGAATCATGAATCAGTGGCGAATCCACGGGGGGGGGGGGGGAGTGATTGGGGCGATCGCCTCCCAAAAGGTTTGTAAATTCAAAACATTTCCGTGACCAAACAATCTCCTCCCTCCCCCAACATATCACAAAAAATCGCCTACAACTTTGTTTTTACTCAAAAGTTTTCCAGGGGAGAATCTCTCAACCATCTCTCTCCAATGTCATCGAAGAGTGTCAAAAACTTTGAATTTTTGGAGTTTCAATTTCGAAAAAATCGCCGGAATCGAAAACGTTTTCGAGAATATCGTTAATGAGGGCCTTTAATTACGATTTTAAAACTTCAATTCCGAAAAAAATCCGGGGAAGAGCCTCCGAGCTCGAGTCCTTCCTCTAACATCAATTAAGACGCACTAACATTATGTTTTTGAAGCTTCAGAATTGAAAAGTTGAGAGATAGCTCCTGGACCCATCGCATTTTAAGGCTTCAATTTCGAACAATTTCCTATGGAAAGTTTAAAACAACGTTCCTTCCCCAAGAAGGCTACAATTGCGTTTTCAGGACTACAATTTCAAAAAATTTCCGGAGAGGAGCCCCCATGTCCTTGTTTCCTCATTTTTCAACATCGTTCAAAGATCGTCTAAAACAACGTTTCAGGAACTCTTACATCGAAAAGTTTCTGGGGAAAAGTTCGGAACCCCATGCATTCTGCTACGTCATCAAAGATGGTCTACAATTGCGTTTTTAGGACTTCAATTCCGAAAATTTTCCCTGGTTTTTAGCATCACTAAAGATATCTAAAATTGCATTTTTGAAGCTCTAATATTAAAAAAGGGAGAAAATTCCTGAATCTCATCTTTTCCCTTCAAGAAAAAAAAAATCGCAAACAATTGTGTTTTCAAAAATCTACCCTTAAATTTCAAAAAACTTTCGAAGAGGGACCTCCAAATCTTCCTTCCTCTTAATAACAACCAAACAGTCTAAAAATGCGTTCCTGTTAAAAATTTTCGGGGGAGAGCCTGCAAACTCTTCTACTTATGTTCGAATATTAAACAACTCAATCAGCAAACAAATCCGTAACGATCTCCTTCAAATTTTATTTAAAAATAAAATTTTAATATTTCATTATGTTCGGTACCTTTCTCTTCATTATGCTCGGTGCCTTTGTTTCTGCAACCTTTCTTTTTATAAGGAGGAAAGTTCAATTAGGGACCTGAATGGCGCTACTGAAAATACTTCACGAGTCCTCAAACGAATCAAAAGTTGAAGAGTTAATTTCGATAACAGATTCAGAATATTAGTAGAAATTTTTTTTTTTTTTCTTTTTTTCCAAAACACTTATAATTTTATTCAAACTCGTTGAACAATACACATAAAAAAAAGAAAAAAAAAAGTAAAAACATGCTTCAGTTCATAATTAAAAAAAAAATTCATTACCCCTCCCCCCCTGTATTATTTAATCACCCCTCACAACAGGATCGTCTGGATCCGCCACTGTCATGAATTTAATCGAAAGTAAACTGATCTTTCTGATACACTGGTGTTATATTCCTTACAAAATGGGGTACGGCTTAAGAAGGTGCTAACTCTGGATTTTTGAAACTAATTTAGTACTGCTTTAGAAAAATTTCATGTTAAGTAAATAACGTTAATTGATAGTATAGGGCCATGAAAACTCTAAAAAGTTTTCAAACAAAATCATAAATTCATCAGTACAAAAATATTTAAATGTAGCAATAGTTTCGGACGGCAGGAGTAATCAATAAGGGTATGTTCGAATCGAAATATCGGTTAGCCGATCGTATGTCAATACACATTGTGTACACTCACCTCACTAACCACTGACGTCATCAAATCAAACCGACCGGATTAACCGGTTGCTCTGTTCAAAAATGCTCTAAGAAAAAACTGAGTTTACAAATAGTTTGAAAAAAGATAAAAAAAATTGACGGTAATATAGTATCTTGACACGTAAGCAATAGGATTCCTCAGCAACAAACTTCTTAAAGCATCTACTAGGTTGTTGAACATTGTCGATGCTAAAATGATCTTACCGGGAAAACTTTAACTGTTTAGAATTTATTTCCGTTGCAATTAGTCAGTGAAATAAATTTTATTTAACCATGTTTACATTGATTGAATATAGTATGCTTAGTTAATTAGCAATAATAAGAATATTATTTGTAAATAAACTTACAAGGGAACCACTTTGATAATCACAAACAAAAAATTTTATATTAATAACAAGTGAGATGCATTAAGACTTCATTCAGAAAATGTTTTGATAACTGCAAATGATTTTTTGATAAATTCAGATTCCATAAATAAGAATTCTTGCAAAGAATGTATCATTTTAGGTAACTAATTATGATGATTTCGAAAAGATGTATTTAAAAAAAATGGCAAAATAGAACATCAGATAAAAGAGGCTAAAGATTATAAAGTACCAGCTCTTCAACTTTAGGGTTTATAACATTCGCGGTGCATAATTAAACCGAAGTTAACTGTGTCTTTGACCCCTGAGCTGAACATAATGCAGTGCTTCTTTTATACCTCAAGGTTAAACAGTACCAAGTATCGTCGATCTTATAGTTTTTATTTTTCCAACACAGGCCTTCCCTTAATGCTGCAACGGAAATGAAAGGGAACCGACGGCGAAGAGTGTCCTCCGACGGTGCCCACTGGATCCCATTCGTCGAAAAGGTCACGTGGCCTCTTTTGATGCTGGCTGTCTTCTTTGCTGCCGAAACGGGTGCCACTTCCATTGGTACCTGGATGTGAGTACCAAAGAGTTTTGATTGTTATAAATTGTTGATAGCAATTTTGACTAATGCATACAGTAGAATCCATGTCAATTCAACAAGGAGTGTAACATGATGGTCTCCGATTTTTTTGAATTTAGTATATGTTAAAATTCATAAAAAATTAAGCAATACGTTTGTTTTTGTTTTTCCCAAAAAAATTCGTGGACCGAGATGCAGCCTGCCAAAGATGGAGGTTCTCTCATGATTTTTCACTTGAGATTTTCGTCAAAATTTCTTAAGTACATTATCTCAGGAACGGTAGAACATAGTTAATTGCGGTTTGTTTCATTTAAAATGATATTTGTTTTTTGTTTAAAAACATATGCAACATTCTGAAATATGTGCTTTAGGTTTTTTTTTCCAGTCTTTAAAAAAAGTTTAAAATAATTGTTTTGCTTTTTCTCAAAAATGCCAATTTCAAAATTTTTTCGTTTAACAGATTTTAAAAGCATTTGAAAAAAAATGAGAGTTTTAAAGAAACTCTTTATGTAATGGCAGACCTAAAAATTCAAAAAAAAATCGCAACAATTGGCCAGAGAACACTTTTAACTCAGTCATATAGCGAAACTTTCACTTTGAGTCGCCATTTTATCCAGAATATTGAATTTGGTGAGAACAAGATGGCATTGCACTTAACGATTCTCTCGGCGCTACGCTGAAAAGATTGCGTGGGGAAATGCAGCGAATCGGCTGTAAGCTGCGTTCTTGTTTTCATAAAAAAATAAAACTTCTGGATAAAGTGGAGACTCAAAATGAAAATTTCGCTATATAACTTAATTAAAAGTGTAGATACTTAAAGAATCCACTGTAGCTATTTATGGAAGTGATAATAAAAGTGATAATAAAAGTGATAAACTTATAAAAAATTTAATTGATTTTTAAAAAATATTAATGAGATTGCAGTCACTATTTAAGCAATGGGATTAGAGGGCTATCTGTTATTTTTCTTGGTGGAAAGGGGATATTTATCAATGCGACTGAATTTCATATAGTTTATTACTAAAAACATGTAATGCTACTTGTCCAAACTTAACGCATTATTTCTTATTGACCGAATTTAGTAATAAAAAGCGTAATTAAATGATAAAACTCGTTAGCATTTTGTGAAAGAAAGAAGATGGCAAATTTTGTTTTGTCCTTTTTAACAAGCTCCTCCCCTCTCTCTCTCTCTCTTTTTCATTGTGAAACTTTTCCCCTTTCGTTTGCTTATTTTTTGTGAAAGCTTGCCAATGTTTTTTCTTTTGAGGTTGAAGAGTTTTAGTTTCATTTTAAGTATGTGTTGAGCAGAAATGTTGACGTGTCTTCAATAGCTGAATCTTGCTTGTAGGACTCCTAAATAAATAAATAAACAAATAAATGGGGATGAAGAGCCTTCCAGTTGTTAGTTAGTCAAGATATTATTACAGAAATAGAAATCGTCAACATTTTTTTTATAAATGCAAGATCTGAATTTTTCATTGCTTGTACAATTGAGACAGTGAGAAGCAAAGTGATGTAAGTGGATGTTTTCAAGTTCTGAGTAAAACTCGTTTGAAGTCCAGATCCTAGGTAAGCTTTCACTGAATTCTTTTTTTAAATCATTCCACCTACCAGGACTACTAGTACTATTTCTTGCCCCAAAGCAGAGGAGAAGATTTTGAAGGAGAAGATATCATTTGTACTGTTGATCTGATTTTTTTTTTTTTTTTAAATTCTGTCACTTAACATCCCTATGCTTCTTACTGCCGTAATTAGGAAAGCAACAAAACATAGATATCTTTATCGATTCCAGTGTGTTTCTTTTATTAAAATTGTCCTACAGCTAAAGAATAAGTAAAATAAGGCAACAATGGCTTTGGATGTACCTCAATCAGCAATCATAAGCTTGTAGTAATGATATAATTGCGGGAGGAAGGTTGAACACGAGTTGATGTGTCTAATTACAAATTTAGTAGTTTGAACCAATGATATTTTTTGACTTCAGACACGAAAAATTGTAAACATTTGACCGATGGTGGTGAGAAATTAAGGAGATTGAGTTTACGAATAATTAAAGAACGTATGAACATAGTACGTGACTCAGGAAGAAATGAAGTTTGTGGACAAAAAGAAATTAAAAAGTAAAAATAAGGAATAACAACATATAAGGGTCTTTTCACGGTATTTTTGACATTTATGTACAGTCCGTAACGTGATCTTTTTTTTTTTGCCATAACTTTTTAATTTACTGTTTGATTTGCAAATTATTTTAATTTGAGTTGGTGTGCTGGTAGGAAAAGCTCAAAATAAAATAATATGCTAATCAAATAGTAAATTAAAAAGTTGTGGCAAAAAAAGGTCACGTTACGAATTCTACATAAATGTCTAAATTACCGTGAAATGACCCATAATTGTACAAAAATTAGAGATTACTGCGCACACGTGTTTCGGAGTTATAAAGAACCCAATCTTCAATACAAATTGTCGGATATCTTTTCATCCATAAGCTCACTAATTTTGCATTGGAAAGGGGATTCTTTGTAACCCCGAAACACGTGTCTGCAGTAATCTGTAACTTTTGCGCCATTATACGTTGTTATCTCTCATTTTTACTTTTCTTGCACAAATGTATTTTTTCCTCTTAAAAATAAATTGCTTCCTTTTTTTTCTCCGCATAAAGTGTTTTTCATTTCGTGTGACAAAACTGGTTCAAGCTGAAAAATCTAAACTTGAAAAAAAAAAAAAAAAAAAAAAGAAAAAACACTAATATCGGCCGAAACAAGATCAAAAAATGCAAAATTAAAAAATATATAAATAAATAAATAATTAAAATGAAAATAAATAAATGAAAGAAAATGACCCAATCAATAAATAAAAGTAAATAAGAACTAAAAAGAAGCTTGTTTATATTTCTCCTGAAACATCGTGCAGGAAAATCGTGAATAGTGTGATGTCGAGGAGAAGAAGCAAGAGAAGCACGTTTCGACAATTGTCTCTAATTCATTTATTTCTCAGATAAACATCCGCTAATTTCTTTACATTTACGTCTTGATTTTTAAGAAGACCTGACTAATTGTTAAAGATAAAGAAGTAGTTTGTCTACTTAAGTACAAAAATAGAATTTACAATCAGTTTCGCTGGTGTCAAAACTGTAATGCAAAGTGAAAAAGAACTAAAACTTTGTTCTACTTAGTCACACACTTGAATTGCGTTATTTGCGTGGTGGTTTTGCAAAGTATTAAAACCCAAATCCGCGCCGAAAAATGAATCCATAGCTCAACTTATCAGAACCATACTATAGGTGAGTTTACATTTGAACAAATCCGACCAAATTTATTCAGTTTAAGTATATCTGTGAGTGAAACAGTGTGTTTTTAAAATTTCGTTTAGTCCGTGGTGTCTGATTCAGAGAAATGGACTTTCAAAGTTTTCGAACTGAATACAAAACTGGGGCTAAGGATGTTATACATTTTACATCTTTGTGCGGTCAGACTAAAGAACTAGAACTAGGCTTGGTTAATTCTAGCATGGAATATCTTTACGATAATTTTGAATGAAAAATTTCTCATTGAGGAAGGGAAAGAAAGAGAGGGAGAAAGAGATTTGGTTCATTTATTGACAGAATTTTCAAACTATGAAATAAGACTTGAAACGAGATGATGAAATGAGCAAGATCTTCAACATCATATGTATCATTGCTATTGAGCGTCATAGTGTTCACAATCTGGTAAAGAAAAAGAAAAGAAACTTGGCTCATTTGTACATTGAACGATCCAACTGCCAAATGACAAAATACGAGTACGACTTGAAAAGGATACTCAAACAGCAAGAGCTCTAAGACATCTTTCATTTCTGTTAAGCGTTATTGTATAACAAAAAAGTGTACACGAATTATGGAGCAAATTTTGATGGTTTCAATTGCTTTGTCACGTTAAACGAGTCAAACAAATTTGGACATATATTTTTCAAAGAACCGGTTGCGATTCACGGCAGTAATTTCCAAGGCTCTTTCTGATGATGTTTGTTTAACATCAATTGAATGCGTCACTCCATTTTCAACAAACCTCCTCCTCCTAACTCTTAATGAAGAGAAGCGGTTTCTTCTTGCCGCTCATTAACAAGCTTGAGTGGGAGAGCATTAAACTTAATTCCCCGGATGATGTCTTTTCTCACAAAAGAACAGAGCAGATGGCACACGTGCCATTACGCGCGGGAAGCACGTGGGTCGGCGCGAAATGATGGGTCTCTGGTGTCGAGGGTTCGACCCTTAAACGATTTCTGATGAAGTTTCTCGCGCCCGCTTAATTGGTGCTGTAACTGTACAGCGCCCGGATTGGGAGACGCTGAGAATAAGTTGTTAACATTGGAATTTGGGTAACGGTTCTTGCGGTTTTGGTAAATTAGTCACTGAAACGAGTGAGGAGAAATTTTCAATCCGAAAGAATTCTTTCCTTGTTTTCAGAAAAGCGTTGATGATTTTTATTGTTGTAAGTTCGTTAAATTCTACTTGACTGCGTGAAGAATCTAAGGAGATTGATCATAAAATAGCCTGGTCTCTGTGTCATATTAGTGTGACCACAGACCACCAGCAATATTTTGCTTTTCTCTCCTTCCTTAAGGCAAAAATACAAAGTCCAGTCACATTAATGTGACCACCTGTCAATAGCCAGAGTAACCACCTTTTGCAAAGCGGACTGCTGCGAGACGTGCAGGAAGAGAGTTAATTAGGCTCCTGAAGGTGGTCACTGGGAAGTTGAGCCGTGCCAACTCCAATGCCGTGGCCAGCTGCGCAAGTTTACGCGGTTGAGGATCCATGGCGTGAACAACCCGATCGAAATGGTCCCACAGATTTTTTTTTTTTGGGGGGGGGGGAGGGGATTGGGTTTAAGGCAGGTAAGTTCCGGTGCTAGTCCGGGGAGAACGGTAAACTCATCCTAGTGCTCTTCGAACCATGCAAGTACACTGCCAGCAGGATGGCACTTTGCATTGTCCTGCTGGTAAATGCCATCATCTTGAGGAAAAACAATGCGTATATAGGAGTAGATATGGTCCGCAAGGACAGATTCGTACTTGTATTGATTCATCGTGCCTTCCACAATGATGAGAGAAGCCTGAGATTTTGCCAGGAAAACATTCCCCAGACTATAATGCTCCCGCCTCCAGCTTGGCCCGTTCCGGCAATAGTTTCAGAGTGTTTGCTTTCAGAGGTTTCCCTTCTTATACGCCAACGTCCATCGATCTGATGAAGCAAAAAACGTGATTCATCGGGAAACACTAGCTGTCGCCACTCAGTAGACATCCAGCTGCGGTACTGTAGTGCAAATTCCAGCCTTCGTCTTCGATAAACATCAGTCAGCATAGGTGCACGAACCAGGTGTCTGCTTCGGAGGCCCAGACGCAGCAACGTTCGCTGAACAATGAACAATAGTTTGGGAGACACTGATGGTATTCCCTTGGTTCATTTGGGTGGTCATTTGGTCAACGGTAGCACGTCTATTTACCCGAACGCATCTCCGCAGCAGTCGTTCGCCTCTGTCATCTGTGGTCTGTGGTGCACCACATTTGCCACGTTGCTGATTTTGGACAATCCTATTTTGCCATGTACGGCACACTTTTACACGAAAGCGCGCGAACAGTTCAAACTCAGTCGTTTCGGAAATGCTTCCACCCTTGGCCCGAAAGCCAATAATCATGCCCTTTTGGACGTCGGATAAATCGCCTCGTTTTTGCATTGCGCCAACGATTGAAATGCTTCCCGAAGTCATCATATTCCCTTTATATACCACCAATACCACCAACTGCACTGTATTGCCACGTGCCTTCTGTGATTGGTTATTTAACCTCGACGTCGAAAGTACGTGGTGGTCACATTAATGTGACTGGACTGTGTATTCTAATATGTAAATAAATCTGTGTTTCAGAAATAGTATATCTTTGGGAAACAGTTTAGGAATTATTTTTGTTTATTCTTAGTCATGGAACTTCCAGATTAGCATCCAGCGATGAAAACAGCAGTAATGAAGGTATTAAGGGGATATTCTAGTCTAGAGGCTTGATTTTAAGGTGATTTTACGAGCGTAATAGTAAAAAAAAAAAAAAAAAAAAAAAAAAAAAGCTATTTTCTCTATCCAATTTTATCAGTTTTTATTGATACTTTAAAAGTATAAAAATGCATAATAGTTGAAAAAAAATTAAAATTGTAATTGGTGGAGACTGGCGAAGTGGGGAAAAATATGGGGGTCTCCCGGTTAACGTGATTCCAATCCCACAGGTGATCTGAAATGTCAAGTTAAGGTTAACTCTTTTTAACAAGGTTGTCTGGACGTGAACGATTTGAATATGTTTTTTTTTTTTTTCACAATATAGCGTCTTTTTGAAGAAAAAAAAAGTTCATTTTTTGGCTCCATTTTTGAATCTTGCTATTTTTTAAAAAATACTAAAAATCAAAAATTACAAAAACCTCTACGTGGAGACAATTTTGATAGTACTAAGAAAGTCTATACCAAATTTCAAGTAAATCGATGCATTAGAACTTGAAATATCTTGTCAACCGTATATCGAAAAAAACTAGTTGCGAGAAAAACGCGTTCAAAGTTTGCGGTCTCATTTCAGCAAAATAGTTTATTTTAAACAAAATTAACTGTTACTTCAAAAATAATTTGAATTTCAATCAATCCTCTTAGAAACTTATTCTTAAAGGTGTAAACTTTGAAAATATGAAGTGAGAAAACATCGATTTTTTTGAATATCTAGACTAGAATGCCCCCTTAATAGAAATTGAAATTGAAACCTTTTGCCAGGGACGAATCGCAAACATGATTAAGTTCCTAAACCAGTCAGGCGAATTGGCAAAGACGTTACAGAACGAATAAGGATCAGCTTCAAAATGCAGTTGAAAGTACACTATACAATATACTAGGACTCGACCGATGCATCGGCGCCGATGGTTCAACAATTTTGCCATCGGCATCGGCATCGGCGGCCGATGCTAACTGGCAGGAAACATCGGCCCATCGGCCTTAAAAACATCGAAAAGCCGATGGAATTGGCCGATGTTTTTGAAAAAAAAAGGACCTTTGTTGTTTTACATTTTAATACAAAGTAAAGGGAGTTATTGTTTTCAAACAAAATTGTTTACATAAATTTCAGTATGAATTTCTATTTTAGTCACCCATCAAAGAGTTTTTAATACTGCACTCAGGTATCAAACCAGTTAATTATTGCGTTGTTTCTTGCGGCTGGATGTACGTATGTATCTCTCATAAGTCATAACTCAAAAATGGTAAGCTGTAGAAGGCTAAATTTTCGCATGTGGGATGTGCGCACGTTCCAGTTGTGCACTTCCCTTTTTGTTTTCGATCGGGTGTTCGAAAAAGCCTATCAACTGATTTTTTGTGGCTATTAATTACTTATTTCAATGCAAAACTAATATAGCGTCTCAGACTGACGATCATTTGGTGATAGATTGCAGAATTGGAGACCGTGGAAACAAATATGAGATGGCGAAACCGGTTTTTTGAGCAATCACAATGCTTGTTGTTCTCATTTGACTGTTTTGAATTCCTATGATTTTATTTTTCTCCCGCCTCCCTTTGCAGCACCACCGTCGACCGGCCTCACGATGCTGCTGCTCTAACGAAAACCGTCTCCAGGTTGCGTCCATATCCTACACAGGGCCCGATCAAGCCAAACTGGTGCCCAGGTCCTAAGTAGATGTTGATGCCCCCCCCCCACATGAGAAAATCTGCGCAGTTTTAAAGTCAATGTTTCATACTTAATGTGACCAGACGTCACGCTTTTTGTCTTACTGTCCCGCCAAAATCTCCCGCTTTGTCAAAAAAGTCCCGCTTTTTTTGTTTAAATTCCGTCACACAAGAAATATAACCAGGGGTCGATCCAGCTTTTATTTTTTGGGTCCCCATTTTGTGAAAAAGCAAAATATTTTTGTGAATTTTCTTTATTTTTGTGAAAAAGCAAAATATTTTTGTGAATTTTCTTTATTTTTGTAAAAAAGAACTTCTTGTGATTTTTTTCTTGGAAAAGATTATATGAAAGTATTTAGCTGTCGTATCGTTATAGAAAAGCCCTAGACAGGTTTCAGGGGTGATTGCAAGTTCTTGAAGAATACCTGAAAGCTGTCTAGAGAAAATGCGCTGGGGGAGGGGGGAAGTAAGACCCTTAACATTTTATTCGTAATTTGACACACATTACATTTATTGTTTTTTACAAATATACATATGCAAGGCACACTTTCTTAAGGTGAAAGTCTCACAACAGATTTACTGTTTGCCCCTCTCAAATACTTTTAGATCAATGAAAATTGCACATGCTGCTGAACGTAATGATAACTCCCAATAAATACAATATGAACAGACTCAAAGATATCACATATTTCTTAACACAGAAGAATGTATGTGTTTCAAAAACTTAAAAGTAATTAAAACCCAAAATAATACTGCACCAGAGTTCAGCGTTTAATTTTTTGACATTTGACGTTCTTACAGAGTAGGTATTTCGTTTAAAACTTTTCAATTTAATGATTTTAATAAATAAAGAAATTTTATTTGTTTGCCCCTTAACAAGGTACAGTCAACATCAAAAATGCGAAAAATTCATTTACCATGGCGCATGTAAGGAAATCAAGATCTTCGAAAGAAATAAAAATATAAAAACAGCATATAAAAGAATTTTATTTTTTGGAAAGTTATTTTAGAATTGGATTTCGAAACTCAACACAAATTAATACTAAATATATATTGCGTAATCAAAGTAAAATTTAGAATTTTCCTGAAAACAACAGAATTTTGGTATTTTCAAAGATAAATGTTTTGAACTGAAATGTGGGATAAATACGTGGCATTCTTACCACAAGTTAGCAAATGTTTTTTCATTTCATTGTCATCTAAATTTACCCCCAAAAATCTAACTAGAAATTCAAAATTCTCAAAAATGGCCCATTGCTTCATGATTATAAGTACAAAATTTGAATAAACTTACCAATCAATTTTTTTTTTTTTGCTTCATTTCCAATCTTTTCACTTTCAGATTTTTTTGAGAATTCCTTCTTTTGAACTTGATTTTTGTATATTGACAGCCTCTCTGGTGATTTTTGCTGCACTCATGTTTTTTTTAAAACTCTATAGGGGGACAGCTTTTCTTGATATCAACTCCAATATTTACTCAAGGTTTGTTCAAATCACTAACATTCATGAAAGATGAACATATTTTGCACAAAAACCCTTAGCTGAATAACTATAGTAAAGCCAGCTATACACCTTTTCATAATTTGCAATGTACTTTTTATTTATTGCATGCTTCTTATTTCCATTTGTACTCTCAAATACAATGCTTGAATCATTATTTGATGGCTCAATCTCAATATCATCATCAGTTGAAGTTGCTCCAGATTCACTTCCAGTATTTTCTGCTCAAAAATCGTTATACTTTCGCGAACTGCCTCACTGTCATTTGATGTACTATCTTTTACCGCATTTCCCGAGCCCTCCAAAACGGGAACATTTGCGTTACTGTATGATGAAGTGGTGGTAGCGATTTTATCGGGGTTGTTAATTGCTGGCTTGAAGAAATTCACAATATTTTGGGACCCAACTTTCGAAGAGCGAAATTTTTTAACATAATACGCACAATTTCGGGAGGTACCTCCCGTTGCAGGACGTCCTCGTTTCATATTTTAATTTCTTGCAGAAAAATTTTCAACGAACAAGCAATCTCTCCAAACTGAGATTATTGCGGCTGCTATCTCCAGCGCTCCATTATCCGCTAAAATTATCCATTATCCGCTCCCACACAAATTATAATCGAATAGAATATCAATTTATTCTTTGATGCGCCTAAAAAATGTCCTCTTAAACACGCGAAGGCGCGAACAAGCTAACTACGAAAAATATCGTCTGCGCTCCTGGATCGCAGACGATCTGTTACAAAAGAAAAATTAATACCGAGAAAGAAAACGAACTGGAATAATATACAATTAGCACAATTTTTTAATTTATCGTCTGCAGATTACGCGATTCCCGCCACTTTTTAATAAAATCCCACTCAATAAAACTTCCTTTACGCGCTGTTCCCGTTGCTCACCATTAGCGGACATGCGTTAAAAAATTGCGAAATTGCTCATCTGGAAGTTTCATATTTATTTTAAGAAGACAGTAAGATTAAATAGAATGACCGACGATATTTTTCAGCTGGCATTGTATTTTATCAATAAAAGAAGGAATCTAGGAATTAAACTACAAAAAAAATAATACCGTTATTCTTTTGGTTTATGCTGTACGCTCAAACTAGCGTGACTTTGGACGTTATATTTTGCTCTTACGCGTACAGTCTACAAGAAAAATAGCAGGAAAGAAAAAATGAATAATGCATTTTAAACCAGCAATTCTCCGCAGGCACCGGTCCGCGAAAAAATTTGACCGGTCTTCGAAGAATTATACCCATTTCCAATAAAATAAAATTTCCTTATTTTAATTTTATTCCTAATTTTATACGATTTTTTATGCATTAATATATCCATTACTTTGCATACGTTTTGTGGTTTCTCTATAAGATTTCTTCGCTTATGAAAATTTACACAAATAAGCTGCGCTTATTTTTACATTCAAAGTGTGTAAGTTATTTAAAAAAATCTTACAATTAACTTTTGTAAGTTTATTTTAAGTAGAAGGGTTTTCTTTCTGGCATTTGTTTAAAAAAAAAGGACAACACAGATTAGTTTATTTTAGTGAAAAAAAAAATTAAAATTTCTACCGGTCCGTGAAATTTTTTGACGAAGTTCTACCGGTCCGAGATTGAAAAAAAGATCAAGAAACGCTGCTTTAAACTAAAGAATATGAGAAAAAGTGGGTACCCCTGGCCTAATCACACCTTTTTTTTTCATTAAATGCAATCGTGTCAAGTGAGCTTTCGAGAACGGACAGTATCAACTACAAACTACAGGGAATTTCGCCAATCGGTTGTTCGGCGTTTCCCGCGTAGTCACTCTTGCTCTAACAGGATTTAATTAATTGCCATATAATACGATTTGCACCAGCATGCGCCAGTATTCAATGCGAATTTCTGTGCAATTGATTAAAAAAGGAAAATATAAGATTTTCGAGTGTTCTTTTTAACCTTCGTTCGGGAATAATTTTCAGAAATTTTGCTCGTCCGTTCCGTAAGATAACCCCCCAACTATGAACCTTAAACTTTTTCAAAATAAACTGAAGGAAATAGGAACAAATTGAAAAAACAGGAGAATATTTTTAAAAAAATTTTAAAAAAAGAGGAAAAAACTAAAAGATCTGCAACTGGCAAGGTTTCAATTTGCAACTACTTTTGAGAATTAAAAGTGCATAATTTGGCAAAATAATATGGATAAAGGAAGGATGCGTGCAACTAAGACACAATTGAAAGTTACAATAATTCAAAGGAATATTTAATTCAGAAGTATTTGGTCATTGAAGCAAATCAAACCAACAGAATATAGGCGATTAATTTGCCGTGGCGTGAAATGAGTCAGTCTTCATTTCGCACTCGTGGAACAGCAGAAAATCATCGAAACAATTCTTTATCACGTGCTCATTATTTTTCTTGGATTTTCGCTAGCCACCAATCACAAGCGTCCCCCCCCCCCACCTCTGACACTCTCAAGCAAAAACACCTCACGCAGTAGGCAAAAAAGATAAGATGGGGGAAGGTGGAAGAGGGGTAGGCTTTCGCGTAGATGCGTACACATTTGCGGTTAAAAAATATTGTGAAAAGGCTGCCTTTTTATAAATTTTTGTGAAGGGGCTGCTTTTACGACGCGGAATTTTGTGAATGGGGCCGCTTTTGCGATGGGGAATTTTGTGAATGGGGCCGCTTTTGCGACGCAGAATTTTGTGAAAGGGGTCGCTTTTGCCATGCGGAATTTTGTGAAGGGGCCGCAAAGCGGCCCCAATTTCGCGCTGGATCGACCCCTGATAACATACAATCTAGATTTTTTAAACGCTTTTTCGATTTTTTGCTGTCGGTAAACGTAAGAACGCCATGTAAAATGTTATTCTTTAATGTCTAATACGCTGAACTACCTCCACTATGATTTAGATTGAAGAGGAGGAGCTGTTAAGCGTCAGGTGTTGGCCGCGAACGGGGGAAAATAATTTTGATTAATAAACTTGTTGTGTGATGCAATATTCTTTACATCAGTACTATTAAATTATTTTCAACTTGAGTTCTTTATTGGTACATTTGAGTTATTTCTTTGCATTTTTCTGTTACGTAAAATATTAAGCCTGTGGAAAAAAAAAAAAAACTCTCCCCCCCCCCCGTCATGTGTCCTGATTTTTAGCTTGAAAAATCTGGTCACATTATTCACACTAGAAACCTAATTACTAGAAACTACATTTTAAAGGAACATTACTACATTTGAAAGGAAATCTGGGATTTGAATACCAAACACTTGATAGTCACCAAATTAATCACAGTTAAAATTGCCTCTTAAGGCAAAAAAGAGTTACAAAACAATTTAAAACTGCAAAAAAAAATCTTACTAATTCTGAAATCAAGTTTTAAAAAAGCTTCTTTCTGGCTTTAACAGAAGCAAATGTGTCGATTAAATAATTGAAATCTATGTTTGATGTCACAGAATTTTCAATGGTCAACGAGGAAAATGCCTGTAAATTATCCTGAGAAACGCAGCTTCTCAAATGATTTTTTATTCTTTTCAAAAATGAAAAGGAACGTTCACTGGAACAGCTGCTGATAGGCAAGGTAAGAGAAGAAGCTGCAGGGGTGAATCCACATTCGGAAATGTATGTGTAATGTTTAGTGATCTTATCCTTTTAAAACATTCTCCAGGAAAAGGGTTACCTTTTGCAAAAATTTGAAAGTGTGTTAATTCTTCTGGAAAATGTTCATCTATGTCATCCGAGTAATTATTTTGAAATTCCAGAACTAAGGGACAACGACTTCTTTACGCGGAATGTTTTTAACTTTATGAGGTTTTGAGATGATTTTTAAACAAATTTGAGCCTCCTCTCCCTTAAAGTTGAGAGAAAGTAAAATGATCTTTAAAAAAAAGGAAGTAACTGAATTTAGGCTAGGCTATTTTGGTGCCCCTAAATTTGTGGTGCCCAGGTCCGTGGACCCGGTGGACCGTGCGTTAATCAGGCCCTGATCCTACACACACACGCATACACAAACACACCTACCCACATACACACACACACCTACACACACATCTACACATACACACACACACACCTACACACACATCTACACATACACACACACACACCTATACACTCATACACAGACATAAACACACGCCTACATACACACACGCACTCCTGATTGAGAAAAACATAATTTGAATTCTAAATGTCAAAATTCAAATTAATTTCATTTTGTTAGATTCCCGTTGAACCGACGGTAATTTTTAATTTTTCGATATTTTTAATATGAACCACAGTACTGCAGTCCTTTCTGTATCGCTTCGGCGGAGCTACAAGTTTGAGGCCCGTCGAAATACATTTTGGGGCAGTATTTCTTTATCACAGAAGTTGTAAAACATTTATCACAAGCATTTTTGTAACTTCTACGGTGCCCCTATGGTTATGGGGCCTCTCTCGCAATTGCAACATTTGCTATTAAATCCGCCACTGCACGTCAAAACAAACTCGGGTTCAATTTTTAACCCATAACAGGGGAGGTGAAAAAGTAGGACGTAACAAGGGACGTGAGGTCTCAGAGACCGCTCTACTTTCAGATTTTTTTTAAAAATCGTATAATTAAAAGATACATTCCTGCAACTTCCCTTAAGTGCTATTTGTACTTTTATTGCACAGGAAAAAAATATTTTTGAATTCTGAATTAAAATATACCTTTTCTGAGGAAATTTTACTAGAGCATCAAGATTTTTTAAGAAAATTCATATTTTTCAGTAAATAATTTACTACTCGTAATAAAATTAATCTATTATTTATTAATGATTTTGTTTTAAGTGTTTAATATATACAGAACATTTTAAAACCAGAAAATTGATTATATCACGTTACAAGAAAATTTTGACAGTCCTTTAACTATAAGTATTTTGCGTCGTATTTTCAGGAATAATTTTGCCCTAATTGTACCTAAAAAATCATTGCGTATTTTTTTGTGAACATATCAAACAACTCTCAACTTCAACTAGAATAGTTTGCATTTCTTCTGCATAACGCAGGTAAGATAAAGTTACCCCTTTTTAAACGGTTTGCCATGTCTACTACTGCGAAAAATGGTAACACTAAAGGTGAGGTGCGGTCTCACAGACCCGCTTCTAAAGAATGCAATGAAATTTGAACCAGATGCACTCGCCGAAAGATGCTGATAAGAAAAAGGGGTGTTCAAGGTCACAAAACAAAAAGCTATTGGGGGAAAAACCATTCAATCGGACTGAAAATAAAATAAGGGTGATCAGATGAACTTTTAAGCGGTCTATGAGACCGCACCTCCCCTGTTACGGGTTAAAAGGTTTTTTCTGCTTAATGTTTATGATTATTTGAAACTCTATTCTTTACGACTATTTTTTGTATTTCCGAGAACACTTGCGTGCCCCTCCTCCCACTCCCTCAATTTCTGAAATTAAACTCTAGTTGTACTAGTTGTTTAAAACTAACACCATTCATAAAAATATAATTTTTTTTTTCAAGATTTATCTATTCTTTAGGAAGAATTTAAAGCATTAATGTAAGAAAATGATAAAAGACGTTTTGAATGGTGACATAATTCGGAAAACAAAGGGACTTTTGAATTTTTTCTTCGGAAGTGCTGAAGTAGATTTAGAAACTCTTCCGAGGCGTTGGTGGTAGCGGTTCCGTACTAAAAAAAATAAGTCGAAGTTTAACGTTGTGAGTTACTTCGAAATCGTGACTCCCCTAACCCACCCTCGTCGTTTCAAGCATTTCTTAAATATTTAGCGATTACTTATTTTGGTCAAGAAATGTCATTTTGCGTAATTCTTATACTCGTTTCACCTATATTTTATAATGGGTCATCTTTTTTGCATCATTATAAGCGATCGATTTTCTTTTTCTGTTGTAAGTATCTATTTTTATGTATTTATATAAAATCAATGAATAAGTTATTTTCGTTTTCATCATATGTTTAATAATATGTTATAGAAAAGTTTCAAGGATTTTCTTATATGCAATTTTTTAAATTTCAGAAAATTATTGTTAAATTGAAAAAAATAATTTGAACTTGGTTGTAGTGCTTCATAAAAGATTAAACAATCAAATTGTTCAATATTGCGTGCGCAAACGTCAGATCAAGGAGTATATGTATTCAGTTATTAACTAGGTGTAAATATTGAGTTTGTTTATTGTACTTGCATTTTAAGAACCTCGCACTTTTCATGGCTATTTCTTTTTTCCGCAAAATTTATGTCATTGTTATACATTTTATGAAAAATGCAAACTTTTCTATTCATAAATTTAAATAAGTATAAAAATATTAATATTATGATTTAATATTGTAATTTATCTGTTACCTTTTTTGTTTAATTTGATGACTAAAAAATGTCTAAGTGCAATCTTTCCGCTTTAATTGCGTAAATTGTTGACAGTTTCATAGTTTAATTCTTAATTTATTTTTGAATGATTAAACAACATAATTGAATTTTAACTATGTTTAGTTTACCTAAATCCATACATTATTACAATATTACTGAAATCTTAGTTATATGTTCAATTTAAAAAAAAAATATCAATCGGTTATTAAACAGTCTCTTTGTTTTTCTTCCTTTTTTCTCTTTTTTCTTTCTTTCTTTCTTTTTCTTTCTTTTTTTTGGCTGTTGTTCTTTATCTTCTGTCATACAGCAGTCAAAAAAGGATAAACATAACTACACCCTATACAGATTGTACGTAGTACGATCCAAAAGTTTGGGGGACAAGCTGTATAAAACATTACCCAGAATAGTTCGCATTACCGAAGCACATCCACCTTCAAAAGGTCATCATGAGAGACCATGTACTTCTGCCAAACTTTTGGAAACACTCCTAGAAGCCATTTTTCGCTACCTTCTGTGATGCAGCTTTATCTTCTCCTGACGGTAGAAAGCGGCGTCCATGCAAATGTTTTTTTGTTTGCTGGGAACAGGTAAAAGTCACACGGAGCTAAGTCCGACGAAACGTTATGCTTTTTGTTTGCCATATCAGAGTATTGACTAATCGAACCGTGCATCCTCAACATGAAAGTCGGCTTCTTCCCCACGTTGAAGTTAAAGCGGCAGCGCAACAGGCCTTACAGGAGGTTGCGATAAATATCTTCCAGGAGTCCTTCTAAAAGCTATACGAACGTTGGCAGAAGTGCATAGTCGTTCAAGGTGACTATTTTGTAGATAGATGTACTTCAGAAATGTGAATTATTTACGGTAAATTTTTATAGAACTTGTCCTCGAACTTTTAGATCACACTTCGTACGTATGAGTTTTCAACTTACTGTTTCATAACGTTTTTGAGTGATGTAAGTTTACGAGCATGAAGATATCACAAGAGAATTTGCGATAATTAACTAAGGAGGCGTTCAAAATAGATATTTCGATCATCTATATGTTCTTAGGTACATTTGCATGTACATATGCGCCGAAACAACTTGTGAAGTTTAAATTGGATGATCGTAAAATAAAAATTTAAGTCGAAATCTGATGTTTTTTTTGGGATTACAATTCCTTATTCGTAGAAAGGAAGTAAAGTGAAATAAATCAATGATCCTTTAAATCCTGACAATCTTATCAATTTATTTCTGTTAGAATTTTTTCTTTTTTTGCCATCGGCCAACAGCATCGGCCATCGGCAATCGGCCATTTGTAGGAAAACAATCGGCCATCGGCCAAATTTTAACAATCGGCCAACAATCGGCATCGGCCCATCGGCCAAAAAATGCCATCGGTCGAGCCCTACAATATACTCTACGTGGTATTGGAAAACTGACCGATAGCGTAATAAGCAATAAGACTACAACCAGTCAGAGTACAACCAACTAGAAAATTAAACTTGTGGGGGAAGCTGGAGTTGACGCAATCTTTACAGGCAGTAATGAATTAAAGAAAGAACAAGCTAAAATGTATGAAATAGCATTCAATATTTATTTTGTAATAAATGCAACATGTGTTCAACATGTGTTCATTGTTCAACCTTTTCCCAGTCATCCACGGCAAAGTTTTCTGTATTTACTTACCTGTGTCAATCTTTACTTTTTCATATTTTGAGTCAATAACTGCTTTTCAGCAAAACGGCGGCTGTTTAAATTGAATTCTTTTAAACACCGCCGTACTGTCTATAAGGGTACTCAACTCCTGCTTCATACAAGCTGAATTTTGTAGTTTCATTATTTTACAATTTCAAGTAGTGATCGCAATTTTGTTTGGGATCTTGTATTCTTTTCTAACTATGTTCTCATCTTATCATTTTTCTTCGATATATTAACCATATCAGGTAAAACGGTCATGCCCATAAAAGACGTCTACAGAGCAGCATTAAATATACTATATATATATATATATATATATATATATATATATATATATATATATATATATATATATATATATATATATATATATATATATATTTAAAACTGTTTTACGGCTGATGTAACTTGTTTAACAGCTGGACGCCTCTTTTCTTTGCAAGAAAATATGTCATTTGTACGTGAGATAGCATCGCACAACATTTGCCTTAAGCTTCTATTTATCCCGTTTCGCTTTTAACTACCAAATGCACATAAAAATGACGAGGTCAGGACGCAGGATAAAAAGGCGATCACGAGTCAAGACAGCTCTACACACGAAGATATGTGTTGTGTATTCAGTGCAGTTGAGTAAATACGCCGACACGAAACACTCCACAAAATCAGCTAACTCACGAAAAATCACACAAACACTACTATTGATTTGTATGCAACTAAAATAGCGTAGGAAAGAAAATTGACAGATAAAGGAGCACATTGACCTACATGAGCACAAATGCTAGAATAAAAAGATTGAATGTATTGTGTACTATTATTATTATTATTATTATTATTATTGTGGTAAAAATGCAAAGGTTTTGGCTAAAATTTTGACAAACAATTTGAGCCTTTTTAAGCGATATCTGCATTAAAAAGAATGCTAATAATAAAAAAAGTGGTTGCCTGCTCAGTAACGAAGAAGAGTGAATAAGAAACATGAATTAGCAGACACGTACAACGTTATCCACAGACAAGGGGCGCCCTTAACTCAATTTTTTGAGAGTGATGATAGTTTTGCCGAATAGAACTCCAACTTTTTCCGAATGATATTTTTGCCGAATTGTCAGACAAAAATTGCCGAGTAAGGACATTTTTGCGAGGCTCCCATCGGGGCGCACCTTGTCCACAGAAGGTGCACTCTCCTTTCCTCGCAGCAAGGATTTTTTGTTTCAAGGGAAGAATTGTTTTCTTACAGATTAGGGTATTTCTTCAAAGAATTTTTTTTCATCTCTTCAGTGAGATTTTTTCCTTGATCTATTGGTACTTTACAGATTTAAATATCACTTTAAACAAGTTCAATAACTTTCTCAACCGAATTTTAAACTTGCTAAGTATTAGATTTATACTGGTTTTGATAAGAGATATAATTTATTCTGTAGGAATTTTAATGGATAATTTTTAACCTGAAACAATGTGGTAATTATGTTTTAATTAGTTTATCTAATTCCAGAATTTATCAAATGCATGACTCTTGTCTAACCCCCCTCCCCCCACCTCCAGAACGCTGTTCTCTATGAAGCAAGCTTGACTTCTTCGTGCCCTTTGTGCGCATTTAACATTAAAATTGTTCGCGGGTAGGTGGGTCCCTACCGTCACTTTATCTGGAAAATTAGTTTCCTCTTTTGTTTCAATATCAATTGAACTTCAAATCAATTTTACTATTCAGGGGGAATCAGAAAAAATGGTGAGGTTTCAAACGACTACCGATTTGGGAATAATGGCTCTACTAACTTTGTGGCGGAGCTTGAATGAAAGTACGAGTTGTTTCAGTTTCAACTTAGTCCCGCTAAATATATCTGTGTGTTGTTGCATGTGTTCCACTTTAGTCAGAAAGGCAATCAAGGAAGAGGTGACTTTTTATTTGACCCCTAGGTAACCAAACCTAACACTTGATTTTTTTTTCTCCTGTGGGTATGTGTAAAAGATTCTGTTTTCCCACCTACCTTTCTGGGTTTTGGTGGCCCGATCGGTAACGAGTTTTAAACTCGGAGCTGGAGGGTGCCGAGCATGATACCAGCCGGTCGAAGATCCGCCGTGCTCGCTAATGGTTATCGGAGCCCGTTAAATATGTTCGTGATTGCAAAGTGCTTCAAGTTTCCAATTCAAATCAATACCTCTACTGGGTCAGGGGTTTCTCAACTCCTGTTCTGGATCAAAAACACAGAGCCGCCATCTAACCGGTTCAGCCATGTGTAGTAGTAGTAGTTAGGGGGACGCTAGAGTGTAGTGCTATGTAAACCTTTTACATTCTTATCTTGACAAACTGAAAAATCGGATCTTTACAGCAATTACATGTGTGGATGCACGCATGCTACACTGTGTATAGCAGGACTTTGAATACAAGTATGATAGCGTTTGAGCCTCAGGAGGAGGAGGAGGCACCGAACATCTTTAGAATAAATTAATTACACAAAAAAAAAAAAAACATCCGTATAATTTTTACTCTTTGAAATACACACATTTGAACCCTTGACACTCTTTTTGAATTACCCTGACTTGATGAAATATGAAGTCTTATTTAATACAATAAAACGCTATTCTCAACGAAAAAGCTTCGAATGACCACCTGTTTATCCGAGGAATCAATCAGCTCCGCTAGTTATTGATGTTGTTTCCCAGTGACTTCTCTGCTCTCCATCCCATGCAGGTATGTCTTTCATCTGCGCCGCTTTTCGCCAACCTGGCCGAAAGTAACGCCTCCCCCTCTAATAGTCGGTAAATCCTTCGGAAGAAATGGGGGTCTAACAAAGTGTTTTTTGCTGTTGCCATTCATGGGAAGGAAAGAGGATAACCTCTGAGGTCTTTAAGTGCTTTTCAGAGCTTTCTGGAGGGGAAGAAGGGGGGGGGGCAGAAACGAAGACACAGCTGTCGTGTTAGTTTTTCCAGAAGATGTAAATAAACTGCTTTCTAAATGTTGGATTAGAGCTAATAAAGTTGAACCCATGCTCAAAGCCAAAAACAACCAGCGAACCCCGATTTTACGTTTTCCAAGGAACTGGATTAAAAAAACGTAAAATAACGGAAAACGTAAAATTTGGGAAATACATAGAAAGCAAAAATGAAATAAAAAACTAAAGGTGGCAAAGATAACTCTTTTAAAGGTTTAATATCTATATTTTACTAAAAGAACATTACTATACATACCGTTTTAGATCATTTTAACGCATTTAGTTGAGAATCTAGGCGTTTAGGTTAAAAATAGCCCGTAATTGTGAATTGTTTTTGAGTCATTGAGTTCAAAATGAATGTTCATGAATTAAAGTGTTCAAGTAGATTTTCACTACTTGTAAGTTCTTTAATGCACTATTGAAAGAAGGAACGGGCTGTGCTTCTGCTTGTCCTTGTTCATATTCATTGGAGGACGAAAAGTCCATAAGGTCGGCAGTAGCATGGAGCAGTAGCATTTCTATTTTCATAGATCAACTTTCAACATCATGGATTAACTTTTAAAAAGCAAAAAATGAAGCTAATTGCTTTTTTGTAGACATCATTGCTTTTTTTTTTACTTCCAAGGGAAAATGCAAAATGTGCGAAATTTAAAAAAAAAAACAAGCTTTTCATCCGGGTTAAATTAACATGTATGCGGAAAACCTGAGACCTGATGGAAAAAACGTGAAATGCGAGGAAACGTAGATTCGAGGGACGTAAAATCGGGGTTTCACTGCAATTCATATTTCAGTAAAGAAAAATCTGATAAAAAGATAGTGCAACTAGTGTTTGAAATTGCTAGTTAACAACCATGGATGTATAAATAAAATAGAAATCATCTCTGTTACGAAAAAGACCAGAACAGCGTTTCTGAACCTTTTCACTTTTATGGAATCCTCGTGGCGATTTCCAAGTACCGAGGAACCATAATGGGGGTGGGGGGGGGTAGAATTCTGAATCAAGCCTACCGGTGGGGGGTGGGTATTGATTCAAAATTACTCGGGCTTGGTTTAAAATTTCTTACTAAAAACATTAATAGTTGAAAATTATCAAGCAATAATTCGTTACAGTTTAATTAATTGAACTAAAATAATCCAAAGACTTTCTTTTTACGTACAAGACATACAGTTTAACTCCGATTTACGTTTTTTAAGGGACTGGGTTAAAAAACGTAAAACACTGGAAATACATAGCAGCAAAACTGATGATAGGACCCGATGAAAAGACGTTAAATGCGGGAAAACCGTAGATTCGGGGGGCGTAAATTGGTGTTTCACTGTATAATTTTTAAACGATTGCTCTAATTGTGAGAAACTTATATTAAAAATGATTTGGAGCCTGAATTTAATGAGAAAGTAATGACAGAAAATCGATGTTTATGTACGGAAAAATAGGCTCGTTTTATTTTGAACGAAATTTTTTGTGTATTTCTTTCGTTCTTTTAAACTTTTTATTCAATAAAGTTAATGAATTCACTTATTTTCATTTATAAAATTGTATAGAGAGAAAATAATGGAGTTGATTGTTATTGTTTGAGAGCCCAGCACGGTTTGACATATAGAAATAAGAGACATATAAGTATTGGTGCAAAAATCTCTCTTGATACGAAATCGAAGTTGACGCATCTTGGATTTAACCTCGGGCAATTTTTGAACACTGAATGTGTCTCTGAAAATGGATAGCTAAATGTACATATTTGTACTTAACAAGCATACTTTTGGGGTTGCAAAAAGAGGAAATGTGTTGGAAGTTGAAATATTTACAGAGCCTTGATCAAGCCGCTAACATCAAACAACTGGGGAACTAGTATCAATATCGGAGATTCAAAAGATTGTGACGCTTTTGCAAGCATGTGTATTCAGAGACGTTTATAAAACCAAAGCTCACAACGAGAATTTTGATATGAACGAATTGCAGTTACGATTTTGAATTTTAGTTTCGATTTTCAGAGTCAGTTGAAATTTACGAACCCTTCCGGATCACTTTGCCATCATTTTTTTTCTTATAAATTAAATGAGCACTTGCTTTAAAACATTATGAACTTTTTCAAACGGGTGGGGGTCGGGGGGAGGCTGGGGAGATCAGTTATCTTAAAATTTAAGTTAGACTTTTTATGTAGGGGAGGGCGGCCCAAAGCGGGTAGGCATTCGTATGCCGCCGCACGGTATGAAAGCTGCGATGCATGCGTATGTAGTGTTTACTCGTAAATCTCCGAATTTCAATCAGTTCCACTGAATGGCATGGCGTAACCAGGCTTTAAAACAGAAAAATGACACATATCTAAAAAAAACTGAAGGTGAAGAAACTTGGGATTAGTCGAAGACCAGTTTTTATTATTATTATTATTATTATTATTATTATTATTATTTGAATGTCAATAATATTACGTTATTCTGACACCATCCACCTACAAACTACGATGGTCATTTTATTATTTTAATTTTTTTAAATTTAAAGTTATAACTATTGAAATAAAAAACATGCCTTCGGGCAAAGCGGATATAAGATTTAATCATGTATTTATTTATAATTTCTTGACACATGTTCCGACACACATGTTCCGACATAGATTTTCTATTTCAATAGGTTAAGTATAACTTAAAAAAGTTATTTTTTATGATGGGAATTAGTTAGTCTATTAATTTAATCATTTATTTATAAACAAATGTGCTGACTTAGATTTTTAATTTAAATTGGATAAATATAACTTTATTTTATTTTTTCAGTTAGTTGATTTAATCATTCATAACTTCATATTTGATTGACAAATGTGCGAAATCACAATTAATTAAGCTTACCCGCTTTACCCGAACGACTTACTCGCTTTAGGCCCTCTGGTAGGGCAAAGCGGGTTTTTCAAGTGTTTTTAATGTTTGATAACAAATAAAAAATGACTTTGAAATTTGGCAAAAATCACTTTTTATTTTAAAGTTCACGAACCTTGCTAAGAAATAAACATAAAATTTTTGCGAGAACAATCCAAAAACTACAACTTTCGAGCGTTTTTTATCGACCTACCCGCTTTGGGCCACCTTCCCTATATTCTGTTTCTGTGTTTCGTATAATTACTGTTTTTATTCATTTTCGATCTTTTCTTTTCCAAAATTTATGTCAATTTTCGAAAGTTTTAAACAGGCCAGTCTTAGGATGTTCAGGGGATGACAAATGCCCTCCTCCCGGCTTTGAAAAATTAATGTTTTTACATATAAGTGGACGTGGTTATTGCTGTTTTCCAATAAAATTTGCATTGAGTATACACCTTTTGCCCTTCCACCAGGAAAAATTCTAAATGACGGGTCTGGTTCTAAGTGGTTGATTCTATTTTGTTTAAAGACGTAAGAACCTTTATAGGATATACTGCGCGATTCTGAATGGTATCGAGAACCTCAACTAAATCCAACTTAGGGAATAGATTAACATGGAATTAACCCGGATCATGTGCTATAGGAATAAAAAGTGCTTGCAAAAATCTCTTTTTTAAAAATTGTGTGTTGTAGTAACTAGAAAAAAAAAATACAGCAATTGAATTCAATGAATATGAATTTTTTGTAAAGTCTAAGTTCTATGGTGCAAAAAATACTGCCCAAATAAGTTAATAACGCCAATTTAGACGTTTTCTAGTTGCAGTTAGAACAGAAAACTATTAAATTGTTTTTGGTTCCATTTCTATTCTTTTTATGCTCCTGCGATTTTCATTCCAGCCGTTGAATACATACTTCACATAGCATTTGTCATCTTTTGTTACTTTCTCTTGCACCCTAGTAAAAGTCGAATAAAAGTACGAAAATGTACTGCTGTTCTTGAATTCTAAGCAAAATTGCTAACAACTGAGCAATTTCATGGTAATAGAGGTGTCAATTGTTGCATAAAACACCCTAAACAAAGACTCCAAATGTGTTAGACTTTTGTTTTATTGCATGAACTTTATGAAGAACATTGACTCTCATTTCCCTGTAATGCTATGAAATTTTGACGTTTTTCACAAACAAATAGTGTATATTTTTTAAAAATAAGACAATTCCTACATAGGTCAAGTTTACCCCCGTGTGTAGAAACCATATTTATATTGCTTTAAAAGTTGGAAATAATGTAAATCTGAACGCTTTAATACAAATTTTGATAAAGAAAATCATTGTTCAGCAATCCTTATATATTATTTCTGTAGCCTGTTTTTTGTTCTTACGCGAGAACTTCCTTAATTCCTGATCGGTTTCTTTGATGTACACCTCATTTTAAAGCTTTTCGTGCCGGCTAATGACGAAAAATAGATCCACGATCAAAAAATTAGTTTTTCTGTCAAAAAAACCTGTTTTAAAGCACCGGACTGAGGTTTTCGGTTAAATTTAAAGGTTTAACTTGTGCTGTGGCCGACAGAGCTAAATAGTTCGATTGGCAGAGCGTTCGAATGGTGACCAGAAGAATGAGTGTTCGGGCCTCAAAATAAACTTAATTAACTCTACTTAATTTCACATCGACTTAATGGACCAACACATTTCAAAACTCGCACCAAATTACATTCCAGAACTTATGGAGTAAAACGCCGACGCACTATGTAATTACGAAACACTTCGATTTCATATGTGTTTTTTCAGGCAGGTTGAATTTACGTGACGTTCCGAGGAAGATTGCGGGAGGAGACATACGAGGTCTGTCATTTCCTCTCATAACGAGCTCTTCTGGTGCCTATCATTATCCTGATCTCAGTGGTGCTGATTGGTTGGGCGTATGGTTTGTTGACTTCAGTGCTGCCACTAAGATGATCTAAATGAAAGGCTTGGCTCCTAAAATCAGTCATTTCCGTCCAATAATGAGCAGATAAGATAGCGCAGTTTTCTGAGTTTTTCTTTTCTTTTGTTTCTTTTTATTGCTTATAAAATGTTAGGAAAATATAGAACTTTTAAATAGGTTATCTGAAACAATTCGTCGAGCATTATTGTTTTTGTATGTGAAACCAAAATTGCAATCAAAACTGTTTCAAACATTTGACGAAAATCGATCAAAACTGTGAAAGTAGAAAAAAAAAAAAAAAAATCAATAAAATGATGATATTTTGAGGAGACAAGAGATAATTTCTAAGAGAGAAGGTGGCAATCTTGAAGCTGAACTTAGTGGCTAAATGTTAGTGTAGATAATTAACATTTTAAAAAATTAGTGCATTATTGCTTCCCGTAGAAGGCCCTCAATTTCGCGCAGCATCTATTGCACCAATTTTAGTCTTTGCTTTGTAACATTTTAGAATCAAAAATTTTCTACTGTTTGTGGATTTCAAAACAAAGCCGCATTGTTTTCTTGACTTTTCAAGATAAAATCGATCTCGACGCACTGTCAACACTACAATCGTCTCGATGACAGACGAAGTGCGGAAGTAGTTTTTTCCAGTTTTATTTTTAACTGCGACCGTGTTTGTGTGATGGAACACTGGAAATGGTTTTTTAGCGACGATCTTTGTTTTCTCAATGAGACCTTTATTTTCTCAAGAAAAGTAGCTAAGAAAGATTGGTTGATTTTGAACCCCAAAATTAGGAATTAGACTGGTCACGTCATTGTTAAAATGAATATACCCCTACATATACGATATAATGTGAATGTGTGTGTGTGTTATTTGACTGAAAATTAAAGCCTTGTTATTTAGCAGGATATTTTAATCTCTTGACGATTCTTTAAACTATGCGGGCTCAAATTCGGGATGCTCTAGACTAACTTTGTTCTGAAATTTTCCATTTTTGGTTTCGTTTTTATTTATTGAGGAATTTTTTTTTATTTTTAATTATACTTCGAGAAAAAGCGTGTTTAATAAAGTATTCATCTTTACTAATAATAAAGCTGAAAGTCTGTATGTCTGGATTTCTAGATGTCTGTTCCACGCATAATGCCTAGACCGTTCGGCCAATTTTCATGAAATTTGACATAAAATTAGTTCGTAGCATTGAGATGAGCACTTCGAAGCGTTTTTTCGAAAATTCGATTTTGCTCTTTTTATATTCCAATTTTAAGAACATTTTACCGAACAAATTACCGGAACACGGACGAGTATATAATAACATGGACGAGCAAATTACCATAAAGATGACGAGCAAATTAACACAGCAAATTGGCGAGGATTTCATCATCCATTATTTGTAAACATACAGGCGAACCAAATGACCTTTTAATTTTCTACTACGGACAAGGCCGTGCTGGTACCGCTAGTTAATAATAAAGTAACACTATTTTGCTGATCAAAGACATGGCACTTGTGAGGTTCTCAACACAGCACTAAACAATTGGTTTAGTTGAAATTGCAGTTACAAAATGATCAACACATTGAAAAAGCTTTCACTTAATAACTCTTTTTGGTTCATTTTCTAGTTTTTTCTCTCCCATCGTCCTCAAAACGGAAGGCATTCCATTGTGTGAATGAGCAACAACTCGATCTCCTATATTTTGAGATTTTGAATTTTTGGGTCCTAATTGATATGTTATTTTCACTCCCTCAAGGACGTGACCCCTCTAATAAGGTTAAAAACCCTGTAAAATCACTTCATCGATCTTAAAAATTTCAGTTGCGCAGCCTGCGCCATGAACTCGTCTCCCCCCTCGTGGACACATGCTACAGGTAAAATCCCTGTAGCATGTGTATATTACTTATATATAATTTAAAGGCAATAAAACGATGTCTCATGTCTTCCTAGTTAAGTTTATCGAATTCAAAAAGGAAACAAACAGAATAGAAATGTATCTACTTGAAGTTTTAATTTTCATTTAACAATAATTTATTTCTTTTACTTCATTTTAACTGGGGAAAAATATTATAAAATAACATATTAAAGATGACCTTTTTTTTTCGTCATCAATTTGCTCGGGGCAGAATTGTGACAAGTCACATGAAGTGACTTATCGACCAAAATTTTGTCTCTCATAACTAAAATTTAAATAAACAGGACAATGTATTATGTACCTCATTTGGAGAAAAACATATCTGGTTTCATTATTACAAAATATAGAATGTATAATACCTTTGAAAATTCTGCAAATATTTTTTACAAGTTTCAAATTGGCCTGCTGAAAAATTCACATCATGTGTAGGCTTGCCAGAGTCCCGGTTTGACCGGGACAGTCCCGGTTTTGAGACAAAATTCCGGTGTCCCGGCCAATTTACTTCACGTCCCGGGAAAAGATAAATTTGATTATAGATGACCAAAAAAGTCTAAAAATAATTAACTGTGATGGATTATTTAGGACAATTAGTCTGTTCTTTGAAAGGATTTTACAACAAAATTAAAACCAAAAGAGTTCTAGCCAATGAAAAGTGCATTTAAATATTGTTCAATTTTTTTCAACTTACTTCAGCAACTTGAAAATAGGAACATGTAAGAAATAAAATCTTGAAGTTTATCTGTTTGGATCATGTATTAATACTCAATCCTCGCAAAGCGGGAGGGGAAGGAGGGGGGAGGTTTCTCTTCCGGTGTCCCAATTGAACATTTCAGAAATCTGGCAAGCCTAATCATGTGGCATATCACATTCTTGCCCCGATCATTTCATTTCTACATTGTAGGATGATTTCATTGAGCGAGGGAAAGTCTTTACTGAAAACTAACACTAAAGTTTTAAAACTTTTTATTACTCATATTAAAATATTTCAGTAAAGTTTAGAAGTTGACGGTTGAGGTTAACAGACAATTTTTCCCTCTAATATTTTTTATACCTGGGAAAATACGAACAAAAACTGTTGGTAGAAGGGTCATTCCATGTCAAATCAACACACCCATCTGACCTCACCATCTCAGATTTTAATGAAATTTGGCACATAGGTAGCATCCATGTAGACTAAGAAAAATACCAAATTTCATTAAATTATATCAACGCATTTAGAAAATATGGCAATCCAAAGTTACCAAAAATCGACCAAAAAAGCATCACCTTGCCTTCTTGAAATATAAATTACTCCTCTCCCAGTTGCACTAGAGATATGAAATAAGTGTCAATTTGTACCAATTGTTATGCTCTTTCTTGTGATATACAACAATGCATATGTTGTAATTGAAATTTTTTTTGAAAATTTCAAATTTAAATTTTAAATTTCAATTTTTAAAAAAACGCATTTTCAAAAATTCTGAAAAAATTCCAAAAGATACAGTAGCTTTTTGTTAAATGTTACAAAAAGTTTCAAAATGGGAGGACAATGGGTTGATGGTAAAAAAAATTTAAAACTAAAGTGGTTTTATCAAAATTCTGATATAAATGACTTAAATTTTGTTATGAATGTTTGCATAAAAATTAAGCAAATTAAATAACCCAAAATGGAAAACATTATTTAATTCATCATTCACTAACAATGAATAAATCATTTGGATTGATGAAGAATCAAAATCGATTGTTATTTAAAAATTTAATAAATTTAATTAAATTTGATTTGTTTTTGAGGTCTAAGCAAATAGTATATTAGTGTATGTTTAGTTAATATCCATGTGAATACACTAATATACTATTAGTTTAGACCTAAAAAAATCAAATTAATTAAATTAATTAATTTTTTAAATAACAATTAATTTTGATTCTTCATTCAATGCTAAATATTTTTTTTTATTGTTTGTGAATAATGAATTAAATAATGTTTACCATTAAAAACATTAAGTACTTGTCAGATATTAAATGCATAAAGAATTAAATTTTGAGTAGTCTTAATTTATCGTTGTAATTTAGAGACATTGCAGAAAACATTATCCGAATTCATTGACCTTCTTTCTGATAAGCTGTCAGCTCTAGTAAAACATGATTTCATAACTAAACAGCAGACAGCATTCATGAACCAAATAAAAGAAAACTTAAGTGAATCTGAGTATGCTGTCACATTAGATTTTTCAGAAAATTACAATATGGTAGTTCAGGATGAAGCTCAAAGTTATCATTGGGCTAGTAATTATGCCACAGTTCATCCTTTTGCAGTACATTACAAAAAGGGAAATGAAATGAATCATCTGAATTATGTTGTTATTTCAGATTGCCTTGAACATATTATATTGGTGTGCATACTTTTCAAAAACAATTTATCAACTCTTTAACAAAAAAATTTATCAATTCTTTAACAAAAAAATTTGGAAATACTCCAAAAAAGATCTTTTACTTTTCCAATGGGTCAGCTGCCTAGTACAAAAATAAAAAGAATTTTTCTAACTTGTGCCATCATAAACAAGATTTAAAATTGAAGCAGAATGGCACTTTTTCGCCACTGCTCACAGTAAAGGGCCTTGTGATGGCATTGGTTGTACAGTGAAAAGTCTGGCTGCCAGAGCCAGCTTACAGCGACCATATGAGAATCAAATCTTGACTACTCTCAAACTGTATGAATGGGCAGATAAAAATATTTGTGGAATAAATTTTACGTTTAGTACACAAGAAGATTACATTTTATCAGAAACATTCCTAAAAGAACGTTTTAAAGAAGCAGTAACAATAAAAGATACACAGCAACTTCATGCAGTCATTCCTGTTGCATCAAGTCAAACTAAATTGTCAGTGAACATATTTTCATATGATACAACCTCTTCTGAAGTATGTCTCAAGATCCCAAGATAAACTGAAATTATCAGATTGTAACAGTCACATTCAGGGTTGGCTTTCTGCCGGCAGAAACTAGTTTTGCCGTGCCAGAAACTGGTTATAACCGGTGAAAAACGGCAGAAACTGGCAAAAACTTAAAAATGTCTTTAATAACTCAAGTAATTAGAAAATGATATTTGTTTAAGTAAACTAAAAAATTAAACATCATTCCATCGTTTAAAAAAATAAAATCCCATGCTAATGCCCTCGATTTAGTTCAGAAAGGGAACTTTCCAATTGCAGAGGCTTGTAGTATTTGGATTAATTGAACAAACGATAAAAAATCATACAGGGGTGCTTAGGGAAGAGGAGTGACATACAGAATTAAACAAGTATTACTGATTGTAATTTGCTTACTTATACGCTTCCTCTAAATTGTGATTGAAATTATCATGTCATGTGCTTCAAGAAGAAAATGCCAGAATTTTACTTGCCTAAATTTTGTAGCTAATGTCACAGCTTTGCAAAACAAATTGGCCCCATTTCTCAAAACTTATTTTTCCAGTCAAATTTTTACCACAACCCCAGTTACTACATGGTGGGCCAGTTATACAATAGATGAAAGTTTCACGAACATTGCTTGCTCCTTGATGCATTGTCTGCTAGCTCTTCTGTTTTAAGAATATTCTGAAATTTCTCATTTGTGCGTAGTACATTGAGAACCTGTTTAGATTTCTGAAACCACCTTTTCTAAGAGGCAATTGCAGGGTCCAAACAATGTAACATTTGATTTTGAATTGTGATAATTTTGTAATAAAATTACAGTACTTTGGTTAACAATTAATTATTTTTTCCATGCATTTTCAGTTGTATACCAAGAATTAATTTTTTATTTTGTGAGTTTTTGCCAGTTTCTGCCGCAAGTGGCGGAAAGTGGTTTTTGCCATGCCGGTTTCTACCAGTGGTTTTAACCGCCTCGGCAGAAACTTGCCAACCCTGGTTACATTACAATGCAGAAAAATGAAGAAGATGACGAGGTTAAAGTTACATGCCTTCATCCACATGGGCCATCCCCATCATTTAGTTATCCAAGTAAAACCAGATGTACTGTGGGTACATGTAACTGATGTCCTATGTGTAGTAAGTCCTGTGACTCCTACTGGAAGAATGTATGTTCTTCCTGAACATGATATTTCACAAAGCAATGAAGCCCTATCCAATAACACATAATGAACTTCCTTAGACTGAAGTAGCAGTGATTTGTTAATTCCTTTCCCACGTCTTCATAAAAAAAATGACTTTTATTTTAAATTATTTCAATAATGATTTTAACTATGCAAAGTATATGGACATTCTATATCACATGGAATAAATTTCAACTTTTTTCATCTCACTGTCCGAAAGTTGTATTTTCTATAGCAAAGTAAGTTGACTTTTACTATAGTTGAAATTTTGATAAAACCACTTTAGTTTTAAATTTTTTTAACCATCAGCCCATTGTCCTCCCATTTTGAAACTTTTTGTAACATTTAACAATAAGCTATTGTATCTTTTGAAATTTTTTCAGAATTTTTAAAAATGCGTTTTTTTAAATTGAAATTTAAAATTTAAATTTGAAATTTTCAAAAACATTTTCAATTACAACATATGCATTGTTGTATATCACAAGAAAGAGCATAAGAATTGCTACAAAATGACACTTATTTCATGTCTCTAGTGCAACTGGGAGAGGAGTAATTTATACTAAGGCAAGGTGATGCTTTTTTGGTCGATTTTTGGTAACTTTGGATTGCCATATTTTCTAAATGCGTTGATATAATTTAATGAAATTTGGTATTTTTCTTAGTCTACATGGATGCTACCTATGTGCCAAATTTCCTTAAAATCTGAGATGGTGAGGTCAAATTTTTGCAAAAAGTGTGTTGATTTGACACGGAATGACCCAGAAACTTACCTTCCAGAATGTTTATAATGATCTGCATGCAAATACAGACGAAAGTATTTGCCGAGGAACTTATTTTGTTTTGAATAGAGAAACTGAAGTTTATGTTATTTAATATTTTTAATACAACTGTAGTAGATATATCGCATTCTCAAAGCATCAGTAGGATATTTAACAGTCATTCCTGGGATTAAATGTCTTACTGCTGCTGCGACTAGTGATTGCAATACCGGTGTATCGGTATACTAAATACTGGTATTTCGAGAAATTTTGCAAATTCATAATACCGGTATTTGCTGAAATAAAACACCAGTATTTTCGGAATTAGCTGAAAATAATAAATACTTTAAATTAAAGAATTTCAATTTAACTAATCTACTTATATTTCAAATGTAGGGTAGACAGGGGCACGTTTACGCAGTGCGCTTTTTTCAAAACGAATTAGAACTGGAGAGCCAACAGTCATAACAGATTGGTGCTACTCTCTAGCAAATATTCTCACAAGTTTTTGAGCATTAGCCGAGCTTCGGTCCGGCATGCAAAAAGAATAATCTGTTTTCTACCAGAAGTTGAGTAAATTTTGTGTTGAACATTTTGAAGCTTATTGTAAATAAACAATACTTAAAAATTTAGCAGAATTTTTTCCTTTTTTGAGAATTGTATTTGTATGAAGTGAAATGTTATTAATTTTTTTTAACGTTAAAAATAAATTCACGTTTACGCGTTGAAGGTCGGTCGGAGCACCTTCTTCCGGCTCTTTAGTTTTGAAAATTACCATTTAATTTTTAATTAAGTTACACATTCGTATCTTATATACTTAACAATCATATAGTACTGTTTACATGTTTCTTCAGCTTAAACTTTGTACACTATTCAGTCTATACTAAATTTGCTTCATTTTAGCGGTGGTAAGACATTATGTTCAAAACACTAACAGAACCACGTTATGTGTCAAAATAAATATACGTAAACATGCCCCGTGTCCGGGGCAAGCTTACGCAACCGACTTGGACTCAAAAAAAATTTTTTTTAACCGTAAACACAAGCTGAGCAACAACTGAATATACGAATTTTGACTCCATTAAGTGCTTCATAAAACCGAAATGTCTAAAATTTCCTAAGTTAAAACGTAAAACTTAGAGAATTCATTGAAAAAAATCCCCGTAAACGTGCCCCGTCTATCCTACATTTCTTTTCTGTGATACATAACCAAAATCAATCTATTGATGAAAAAATTTGGCTTCGAAAGCACGAACTAATAGAGTATCATTAAACAAAAGTAGCGGAAGGATTGCAAAATGATATTTTCATAATTAGATAGTGAAATCAATCGCATTTTTGTGCATTTTTGTAAACCATGCTTTATTTTTTCGATTTTCCTGATCACTCACTTTCCCTTTTGGAGAGTTAATTTCGAGTGTAATTTCGAATGCATTTGTTTTATGAATAATTTATTCTAACCATCAATTGCAGTAATACTTCATGATATTTTCTTTAAATATTTTTCTTAACTTTACTGAATATTGGCAAAAACGTTTTCTTGTTAGTAAAACAAATGGTAATGTGTTGTCACCAGCACTGTTTTATTGTCATATCTCGCTTTAAACTTGGCAAGATAATATTTAGAAATTATATATAGTAGCTTCAAAATTTGCATAGAGGTTAAGCATAATCATTTGAAACATATTTTCAGATATAATTGTAAATAATTTTGAAAAGAATGCGAAAACGAATAAGAAAAATTATCAAGATCAAATTTATTCAAGTCTATCGTAAATTTCAAACCAAAGGGCTAATAATAAATATCAAATCTCTCTTGCTCAAGAGAAAATGATATTAATATTGAAAAGAATCGTCTCTCTTAAAGAAATTACTACAACAAAAATTATAATAATAGTACACACAATGCAAAACAAATGTACACACAAAAAGAATTTTTCAAAAATATTACTCAAGAAACCGAATTATTTGAAGACGAAGGACTTCTGGACAATTAGAAAAGGTGTATCGCGCATTGTTCACAGTACCACCGACCTGCGTGAATTCAGAAAGAGTATGTAATGATTAACAGTAGAAAAGTTGAGCACTAAATGAGTTCCAGGCTTAGAGACAATAATTCAATAGATGCATTATGTTTTTTACTATTATTGATTTTTTGTTATGACGTTTCTTCTTTCATTTTTTGTTTGTTCCCAATACGTTTTCATAAATAATACAATTTTTGTACAAAATTATGAAATGTGGCAACAAAAAGATATGCTTTCAAGAATTTTTTTGAGAAATTTCAAATACCGGTATTATTACCGGTATTCCGGTATCACATTTTAAAAATACCGAATACCGGTATTGAATGTTTTGTCCGGTATTGCAGTCCCTAGGTGCGACGATATATTTATGTGTATTAGGGTTTCTCAACCTTTTAGCATTCGTGACACAGATTATGATTGTAATTTTCATCGTATATATCCCTCCACCACACAAAATAACAACATAAATAGTTATGCATTGTGAGTATTTTGAAGCTAAAGCTACACTATGACTTAACTAAAAATGGAAATTTTCTTTTTTTAAATAACTAGTAAATTTCTAGTTTTCATTAAATAGTCATATTTTAGTTTAATTTTAATTTGAACTCGCTTATGCTTGGGCACCCCAGGTTTGATGTTAGTAATTGTTTCTTAATATGAAAAAATAAAGTAAGAATTTTGGAATAAAATTCGTTTTTGAGTGAATAGAGAAATTTAAACTTTTTGACCCAAATTTTCTTTATGAAAGAAAAATTACTGATGTAAAATGTTAGTTTTCACAAACCCCCAAATTCTGTTTAGAATCTTTGTGACAGAGAAAGTTAAGAAGTACGTATAGAAATTTATCCCGTGTGATCTTAGACAGTTACATATCATAAACACTTAACGAAAGGGAAAGTCATTCACACACAAACTTATTTGTATGAATTCAGAAACTTTAGTTCTGTACTTTTATTTATTTATTTATTTATTTTGAAAGAAAGTCTCTTCATGAAAGAACGTTCTCGAGTGAATACAGAAACTTTTAAGTTTTCGGCTTTCTGCGTCGGGAAAGAAAATCCCTGTTGCTGGGAGAGATCATAAAAATCCCTCCTTCTAATAAGTAGAAATCCCTACGTCGCGATCAATGGTCGAGGTTCTTCGGTGGTTATCTGAACTTCAACGCTCTTTTGCTCCCACGTTCTTGTCCCCAGTGGCGCAACTGGTTAGCGCGCGGTACTTATAAGTCAGTGCTCGTGAGTGATGCCGAGGTTGTGAGTTCGATCCTCACCTGGGGAAGTCCTTTTTTAGAGAAAAAAAATTGGTTTATTATGTCAATTTATTTTTGAGAGAAAAGATGAAACATAATTTTGATCTTGACAAGAGAGATTGTGTGCTCATTTTATTTTTATTCGACAAACTCCTTCCTTAATGTATTACTTTATTTTTATTTTTTTAACTTGACATTTTCTAGCGATAAAATCTTTTCAGAAATTTTATTGCTTAAAAAAATAGAGGTAAAAACAAATAATGATCATGGTTACTTATTACTTATATTTTATTCGGAAAAATGATTAAAGGATGTTTTTAGGAAATATTTAAAAAAAATGAGGGAAAAAAATACTAGGGGAATATGGGGCAAAGTGAAATAGCAGGGCAAAGCTCTGAAAATCAAAGCATATGATAATACAATCAGTTTTCAAAAATTGGTACTCGAATTGTAATATTTTGTTGCAAGTCAAAAATTATTTTAATATTACCAAATGATAAAGTTCTTGCTATTAACATTTTAAATATTAATTGGGACATTCTAATATTCGGTACAATATTCATTTAGTTAATATTTAGCTCATTTGTATTTTTAATATTTTTCACACCTTTATTTTGTCCGTCATGCATTTGACATTAGTCAAGTGCATGTGGGACAAAGTGGATGGGGCAAAGTGAAATTAGTTAATTTCGGTTTCTCATTCAATCATTTATTAAATCACTTACGTATTCATTTATTAACTAATTTATTTACATTCCTTCAGTTATAATTATCTTATTTTCTTATTCATTCACCAGCTTGTTCACTCATTTATTTTCCCTCATGCATTAATTAATTAATATTTTTTTTATTAGTTTCATATTTTTATTCTCTTTTCATGCATTCAATTATCCTTTTATTTGCTCATTAATTTGTTCAAAAATATTTTTCACAATCGATAAAAAGAAAAAGAAAATATTTCATTTTCACTTTACCCCATTATTAAAAAAAAAACTCCACTTTTTTTTGAAGGAAAAATTTTACTCTCTAAAATAAAAGAAATAGTTTTCAATGGAAGTTTTATTATGAAATACAATGTTCTTTCTTTATGTACTGTAATTTTGAAAACAAATTTCTAATTTGTTCATTTTGAAAAAGCTCAGTCATCTTAACCATTTCACTTTGCCCCACATTCTTCTACTTATGTTAATAGAGGTTTCCATAATCAAGATTTTTTATTCGACATATGTTTTTATTAACAGCGAAACATTTAAAAGATCTTACTGTCAAAGGAATGCAGAAATAAAAAAATATTAATGGAGATGACTATTGATTACAATTTTAATTCGGTACGCTTCAATGAAAAAAATAAATGCGTTTAGAAGTCTTATCATCAAAGAAATAAATAAAATGATCATGTTAATGGAAACCTTTTACGTTTTTCGATTTGACGAGTCTCTGTTGGAAATGCAATATTTTTCGAAACCTCACTGTCAAAAGTGACAAGAAAATGATCTTTTGTTTTTATTTTTAATACTAAGTGCCTCACTTTTTTTTTTGGAAATTTCATCATCAAAGCGAAAGAAAAGATAATCATTAGGGTGGTTCAAAAATACACGTAAAAAAAAAGTTTCCCCTAGACAACGGGACACCCCTCAATATTTTTGGATTTTTGGATAGTAATATACTGGAAGAATTTTAGTTTCCTATTTCAACTGAAAGAAGGTGCTCAACCCTCTCCCCCAAACTTCATACGTATGGGGAGGGGGTTAAAAGAATACATTGAACTGAAAAAACAATGCTACTACATATTATAATATACACTAGTAATATGCATATACATAGTAATAAAATAATTATTTAGAAAATAACAGTTGAAGAAATTAAATGTTTCTAAACTTGTGGCATTTTCTATACTACGGCTAATGTTAAATTAAGGGGACACTGAGCACCCTTTTAAAATTTGAGTAAGAAGCTACAACTTTTACAGCATAATACTATTAGTTCGTCCAAAAAAATAGGGGGGTGTCCTGGACTCTAGCTGAAAAAAAGTTTTTTTGAACCACTCTAATGATTATGTTAGTAGAAAAGATAGTTGTTTATGTTTTTAATTCGATTTGTTTTTACTAATAATTATATCTTTGAAATCCTGAAACTTTTAAGAGTGAAAATGATAATAAGATTGAGAGAAATTATCATTATTTATATTTTATTCGACATACATTTTCACTTATTAAAAAACAGGAATTTTTGTAATTGAAATAAAAGAGAAAAAAAAAAGATTCATAGCTTAAATTTTTTTTTTTTTTTTTAAACTCAAGTTTATAGTTTTTACTCAACGTATGTCCCCATAAGGGATGCACCTATTAATTGGTGGTAATCGGCTATAATCGGACACTTTGCCGATTATTTATAATCGGCGAAAAAATTGTTTTAATTAAAATTACTTTCAGAATGCTTAGAAAAGAAACTATGCTAAATGGGTTCATAAACTGTAAATAAATGTAATTTTCTGCTATAAAGGGTAATAATAAACTATAGATTTCAAAAAGGTTGATTCATTCATTTAAAACAAAGATTTATGAATTTAATGCATAATTAGAAAAGTAGTCGGAGGTTTTGAAATGCTAACTTATATTTGTATCTGTCAGTTCCCCTCCCCTGCCTCTCCCCTAAATTTGAGAAAATACTTATTATAATTTTTTCTTTCTTTCTTTTTTTTTTTTTTTTTGTTTTGTTTTTTAGTTAATTTTTGTTGTTTAGTATTCATTGCTGATGCATGGAATTGCAACATACATTTTATTATTTCCTTAAATCATTAACTTTGTCATTTAATAAAAAAAAAATATTATTAATTATAGATAAACATTTTGAAGAAAAGAACATTTTTTAACTTCGATTTTTATATTGATCTGCAAATCTATTATACATCAATGTCGCACAGATCTCATGTGTCAAAACTTTTATGCATACTCTAGTTTTTGCATCGTTTTAAAGATGGTGCTTAAAATTTTGTAAATATTAAATGCCTATGTTAAATGGCTACTACTAATAAAAAAAGTAGATACTAAGCTAAATGTCTAGGGATGGACAGCGGTTACTAGCTAAATATTTCAGTTTTCATGTCTAGTTAACAACAGAATATTATTTTATCAGCAACAAGAAAATGTTCAGAATATTAATAAAATTTTGAAACATTGTTTTAAGAAAAAATATGAAAATAGAGAAAAGACTTAACAGAAATAAACAAACGTAGAAAAGGGCCGAACATCCTGTCTTGAGGATGTCCTGAGAACATCCAGGAGTAAAAACATCAAAATCATGAGTTTTCACTCGCCGCCGGCGGTATTGAGCCACTGCAGGTTGTTAAAAGCATTTTCCAACGTCTGAAAATATTCACAGAAATATCGAAATAACTGTTTAAAATGAAATACAAGAACTATAAGAAGACAAATGCTCCAACAGGAGGTTTAATCTACTACCACACGACAAAATCAAACTTATTCATTCATTCATTCATTCGGTTTTAGCTTTGAACAAAAAAAGTAGTGGATTGAACTCTACTGCGACAGGAATAATGAGGACTTCATTCTGGTTGTTGACATTTAAATGTGTGTCTGCTGTACTGAGCCGTAGCTCATTTGCTGGAGTCAGTCCAGAAGGTGATTATGGCGCATTCCAGGCATCTTTGGCATACATTAACTTGAGGTACTTCCATTTGAATGTCATCAGCATGGTGTTAGGTACATTCATTTGTCTTTTAGGTGCTAAAAATCGAATTGCCAATATTTATTCCGTACAAAACGAAATCTAATGTTACTGTTATCTTTATAATTTATTCAGATATCTTAGTTCATTTTCTCTTTTGAGAAAAAAAAAATCTCGTATAAACTGTCTATACTGTTGCTTGAGTGTTTTCCAGAATGATTTTTTTTTTTTAATTTTTAATCTCAACCAGTTAAGTTGTTTGGGAATGTCCTACGTGAACCAACTTAGTTTTTTATTACCTCTATTGAACATTCCAAAGCAGCAAAAGCAGAAGTCTTCGTAACCAGTTAAGTAGCCGGGCAAGTTACGCAAAGCAGCTGTCGTAGCAGAGAATTTCTAAGAAGCAAAAAAAGTATTCTACTTGGACGTTCATGACGGGTTAGTTGAGTTTTTTCAGGGAATGAAAGTTACCCTTCGTTTTAGTGTTCGCACATTTTACTATCCTTGGTTCTTAGTTAAGTTTTTGATTTTTTCAGTTGTCTTTCAATGTGTAGCTAGACTTTTTCTTCCTAAACCAGACGCGTTAACTACTGCTACAGAACATCTTCTCACACTTAGATGAAGTAGCACAACTCAGATAATCAAAATTCCGATTGTTTGGCGATTTTCACGAAGCCACGATTTTCAGCTCAAACAGAAGCGTTTACGTTAGGAACATAATGAATGCCAATGAACCGAAGTGTTCTTAAGTAACGTATGACTGTGTCATAACTAATTGAATGTGTCATAACTATATTTATCAAAGCAAATCAATAATTAACAGAAGTTTCTAAAGTCTTTTCGGTATTTAAAAAAAAAAAAAAAATGTCTCTGCTTAAATTTAAAACACCTGATTTAAGTAAAAATGACACGTCTATTGGGGTGCCAGCTTCTTCATCACAAGTTTTAGTGCCGTTATAAATTAAATAATAATAATTAATTCAAAATAGTTTTTTCTTGGAAGTCCCAACCATTTTGCTTTTTATAGAAACACTGCCAATAAAGAAAAGTCAGAAAAGGGATATTATCATACAGGGGTGCCCTCCCCTGAGATCAAGGGCGCACCCCCTTAAATCTCGTGAAGACTCCCCAGTCCCCCCTCAAAAAAAGCAATACCCCCCTAAAAATGCCTGACAAATCAAACAAAAACATCTATCAAATTATCTGACTGCCATTTTTTCCACGTCACAACGATTTTTGCCTTCAAGAGATCGTAGACATTCTCGCTTAAATTATTCTGCCTATTTTTACGGCGCAATAAAAGCCTTATTAATCCTCTAAATGTTAGTACAAAGAAAGAAAAATCCATGACGACAAAAATAGGCAAAGTTATTATGTTTTTAAAAAATTTTAAAGCATTTCACCTCAGTGGAGTTAACTGTTTTTGTAAGACTAATAGAGGGCATGATAAGGGCAAAACAATTATTTCAATATGTTGTTCGCGCAAGGAGTTATGACAGTTTGAATATCAGTAAAATGTGACATTTTCGCTATTTCTGCCTAATGTAACTAAAAGCACATTAAACTTGTCTCAGTTAATTATGCATTTTTTCAAAGTGCACATACTTACCTTTCAAGCGACAGTACTTTTGCCTTGGCAACTGAAAGGTGCAATCAGGTTTTCGACCTAAAAAATGCTAAAAAACGTCAAAAATGCCACTTTTTTGTGACCTTCACAGACCTTGCGGCAATAACTTGCCACAAATTTAGCATTCATTTTGAAAAGTTTGAACCTTCTATCCTTCATACATAAAAATAATATGGAGGCCAATTGTTCTCGGCAACAATTGTGGCTCATAGCAAGTTCCATGTCTTATAAATCGCTCAACTTTTGCTCACGCGCGATGACCTTTAGGTGCCCATAAAAACTGAACAACTCAGCTTCAGAACAAAAAATTCAGGATTCAGGTTTTTAACAAGGTAGGTAATAACTGGTAATTGTTTGGAGAGAATCTAAGATCGTATGAATCACAAGCGTGAAACTCTCTCAGATTCTTGCTCTTAATGCCGTGTACAAACTTCGACAGCAGGTAGAGAACATGATAACAAACAAGAATCACTTAGAAACATTAGTCGCAAACGTAATGCTGACGTGCTACATGCACTCGAAACCGGACACTGAAAGATAAGAAACAGCTAAAAAATAATGATAAATTATTGCAGATATTAAAAATTTGCTGTCAGTTTTTAGGAGGGTTTGTTTTAATGTTGCGACTGCAGCTGTAACACATGCACAAAGTACCGACCTTCGCAATTGCGAGCTACTTGGACAAGTTTTTCTCCATCGCTGCGTTGTCATTTGTGTGCATGTAACACGTCAGCATTGCGTTTGCGACTATATGTTGCTGTCCTAAATGATTCTTGCTTGTTATCGTGTTCTCTACCTCCACACCAAGTTTGTACACGGCTCATTCAGGGACACCCTGTATTTGTTCATTCATTTATTTTTTGCGTATCTATTTCAGGCATATTTGTTTCTTGAATCAGTTACAAAGGTATATTTGACATAATTTGCAGTTTTAGTTAATTTAGAGAATATTAATTGGATGTTAGAAAGTTAATGTTGGTACATGGGGGAAAGTAGGCTCGTTTAGTTCTGGACGGAACTTCTTGATAATTAAATTGCGTAATGTTTTAAATTCTGTGACAAAGATAAAAAGATAATTCCAACAATCGGAATTATTACGCTCACAATTAAAATACAAGGAAATATATTGAAAGTAATAGCTACAGTGGCTCCCAAAAGTGTTCGTACACTTTGAAACTTTTTAGTAAAACCAAAATAACTCGAAACTGAATTCGAATATGAAGTTCAATATTTTTTCACATCATTCCTATGTCATTCTAAATACAACCCATTGGTTTTTTCAAAATATTGACGGATCTTCTTTTTGAAATGGGTCAGAAAACGAAGAGACAGAGAAATAACACGCCACAAAAGTCATCGTACACTCAAATATTTTCGAATAAATTCATGATTAAAATTATTATATGCCGTTTTTTTTAAAATATTTTTGCATTGTGTTGATCCTTATAAGTCATTTGGCTTTAATTTTTTGTTTATTTATTCCTTAATGTTGTGCTTATTACTATAAAATGGTAGTATTCGTAAAAAACCGCGAACACCATTCAAAATTTGAATTTTTTTCCCACAGTAGCGGTAAATTCGTTTGAAATGTCTCTAAATTAGTTAATTTATTTGTTTGTAAAATAAATTGCTTGATAAAATGCTTTAAAGAAAAGAATCGGACCGAAAACAAGGTAAGAAAAGGTCAACCGGCAAAGTTGACAAAACGTGATCAGAGATTTAAAGTTAAAAAATTTATGAAAAATAAACATATGAGTGCTGTAAAAATTTCTGCAGAGTTAAATGAAACATCTTACATTTAATTTTCACCTAAAATTGTTTGCCAAGTTCTCTGATTAGCTGGATTAAATGGGACCTCTTCCCGCAGAAATTTTCTTGGTCGCGCGAAAAAACAGAAAGCTTACGCTTTTCACCGCAAAATCAATGATAAATAAGCTAAAAACGTTTTAGAATTATGTCTTACTTACAGATAAAAATGAATTTAACATTTTTGGTTAAATTGTTGTAGAATTGTAAGTAGATGAAAAAAATTAGGAACTAATGTCTTAAGAACTTAGTTGGATCAGTTAATCAGGACGGTGGAGGTGTTCTAGTGTGAGGATGCATATCAGCATCAGGACTTGATAGTTTGGAATTTTTTGATGAGATAATGAATCATGCTGTTCCTTTAAATATTTTAAACACCAATTTTGAACTCTTAGCCAAAAATTTGTTATTGGAAACAACTTCGTTTTTCTGTCTAGATAGCGATAAGAAGCACACGGTTTTCAACGTTTGCGCCTAGTGCCTCGAAAATTGTCCTAAAGTTTGGAAAATACCCCTTCAATCTCCAGATTTTAACTTAATGTAACGTATTTAGAGATATCCGGAGGCTAGATTACGAAAATAGGGCTTTAAAACGAAAAATAGAGCTGGAAACAGCAAGACTCTAAGTGTGGTTGAACACTGACTCAGAAATTACGCAAAAAAAAAAAAAAAGAAAAAAAGAAATCTATTCCCAGACGTTTAAAAGGTGTTATAAATACTGTAGGATATTCTACTAATTAATAACTTAATCAAAAGTTAGATTATTCAATAATACATAGACCTTTTTTAAAGTGTACGAAGACTTTTGTGAGATAAAATTTCCGGCACTTTTTGGTTTTTGATTTTTAAAAAATTAAACTTTAATTTATTTTTAAAATTTTTCATGTAGTTTTGTTAAAAATTGATTATAGATCTTATAATTAAATACCCATTCCGAAATATTAATTCTAACCAATGGATTGGGGCCTATTTCGTTGAAAGTCGTAGGTGTACGAAGACTTTTGGGAGCCACTCTACGTCGGGGATTCGTTAAGGATTTAAAAGATGATTACGATTGATAATAATTACCACAATTTAGCAAAAAAAAAAATGCTGAAATAAATTACATTAAAACATTGATTGCCTTATGATTTAAAATTACATAATAATTATGATTGGATGGAAATATAGAATATTGTAATTTTGATGAATATATTATATATATGAATTGGATTCTATTCGAAGTGATCCGATTCGGAACATCTATCGATCTTTCATAGAGAATATTTATTTTACGTTTCAGTATCATGCGTTTATGTTCCAAATGGAAGGAAAAAAAGTCATAATTTTGAGCGATTCCAGTCTTTCTTTCCGTTTCCCCGTTCCATTGATGGTACATACATTATTTCGGTATTTTCTGCGGGTGCACATAGGGGTCAAAGAAAAAGAGCATTGTTCGAAGGAGGAGGGTCGACAAAAGGAGCTTTTGTTCGATGTTCAACGCGGGGAGTCAGAGGGAAGAGGAATTTTGTTCGCTCTACCCGGTCAGGTGGTAAGCACGATCGAGTCAATTTTCTTTTCTCTTCCTTTTTATCCACATAAATTCGCAGAGGAAGTTACCGTGGAAACCACTCAAGGTCAAGATTGTTTATGCTCGAACAGATACACACTTTCAATCAGATTTTGGTTTCCCGAATCACGATCTGTAAAGCATTTCGTTTTCTTAAGTAATTTGGAACCCCACCAGACACTATACATGAAATTTCGTTAAAATTTTAAATTTTTGCGATCGTTAGCCTGTCTACAAAATAATTGTTCCATTTGAAAAGTAGTTCATTTTTACCCCATTTGAGTTAAATTTAATTTAATTAATTCTTCTCTGAGAGGAAGAAGCACTTGAAGGAACCATATTAATGATATTTATTTGAAATTTAGCCATAAAAAATTAATTAAAAAAATAATTCGCAATTAAAGCTAGAAGTTCCGTCTATAACTAAACGAGACTATTTTCCCATATACCAACATCAACTTTCTATCACTCGATCAAGATTCTCTTGATTAGCTAAAAATGTCAAGCATAAGTTTCTAAGGCTTAATATTGATTTCTAAAAACATAATATACGCCTCTCATTCGATGAAACAAATACGTAAAAAATAAATAAATCAGCAAGTAAAGTAGTAGCACCTTTTACACATAGTGCAGTTAATACATGTTTTTCCATTAAAAAAATAATAAAAATAAAAATAAAAAATAAATAAATTTAAAAAATAATAAATCCTTGAACCGTTTTTTTTTTTTTAATGGTGGGGCGGCGTAAATATGTAAAAATAAAAAGCACGTCAAAAGAAAAAAGAAAAACATTTTATTATAAAAGAAAAAACGTCCGATGTTCTTTTTTTTTTTGTTTGGGAGGACGGGAGGGATAAAAATAAAGCACCTTAAGCTTTATTTTTTCCCTCATTGCCAAAAATTAAAAAAATAAAAAATAATAACAACAAAAATAAAACTTTTGAAAATAAATAAATACTAAAATTCCTCTTAAACAAATAACTTTCGTCAAAATAGTCTGCACAGATGTTTCTTTCTGATAAAAAATAAAGCCCTCCGAATTTTCTTTTGATTCCCGCTGCCAAAAACAAAATAAATGCATTAAAGTTTTAGAGTGAAAACAAAACAAAAATTAAAAATTAATTTCAATTTTGACATCTGGAATTCAAATTATGTTTTTCGCAATCACAAGTGTGTAGGCGTGTGTGTGTGGGGATGTGTGTTTGTGTGTAGGGGGTATGTGTATGTGTGTAGGCATGTGTGTTTGTGTCTGAATGCAGGTATGAGTGTGTGGGTAGTTGTGTGTGTATATGTAGGTGTCTGTATGTGTGTGTATGTGTTTGTGTATGTGTGTAGGTGTATGTATGTGTGTGTATGTGTGTGTGTGTGTGTACGTGCGTGTTTGTATGCGTGTAAGTGTCGGTTATTGACGCAACCTGGAGACGGTTTTCGCTAGAGGAACAGCATCGTGAGAAGCCGGTCGACGGTGGTGCTGCAGAAGGTGCTGGTGGGAAAATAAAATGATAGCACATCAAAACAGTCAAATGAAAGCAATAAGCAATCGTGATTGCTCAATAACTTCAACAATCATCATTTCACAGTAAAAACGAGGGCCGCGGAGTTGCAGTTGGGCTGATTGTGAGGTAAAGGAGTAGGGAGGAAAAAAAAGAAAAAGATGGAAGAAATAGTAAAAGTCACGGGGGGGGGGGGGGTAAAAAATCACACACACACACACACACACACACAAAAAGGAAAATCCCGAGACCGTGGAGCAATCTCAAGTTTGCTTTTGTAAATACCGGCCTTTTCATCCAAATTACAACTTTTATTATCTCTACATTGTATAAAATGAAGTCCCCAAAAAGCGTCTGTGTGTTTGAACTCGCAAAACTCGAGAACTACCCGGCCGATTTTGCTGAAATTTCCACAGTTTGTTCCTTTAAGTCCTGAGAAGGTTTGCAGACCAGTTCGAAAACAATTCGATGAATAGTTCTTTTTTTATTCCAATTTAGGCCCAATTTTTACATGAATTCCTGAATATGGGGGTGAAAAATTACTCGCACATACTAATATTATATATCGTTGGAAAGGGAAGAATTTTCCGCGTTCTACGCAATTTGTTCCATTGCTCCAACTTAATTGCAATGGGAGTTTTTTACGTTTTTAGCTCGAATTTTTTTAGGCTTAGCTGAAATTTAGACACTACTTTCTTAAATAAATCAATAAAAAGTGAAAGAATTGTCCCACAGCTTTCTTTTTGACGCCATTAGAAAAAGCGACCTTTTCACTCCAGATCTAACTCTACCTATGATCGAAAAAATAAGCTTTTATCTCGAAAGGAAAAAAAAGTTACAAGCCTTTTTAAATCAAGTTTAAGAAATCTCGATTCCATTCAAATTGTGAACCATTTTCTTTCGCATTTTAATTCCCTAAACTTATTTTATTTTGTGTTTCCATGGTTACGCTTTTTAAATCTATCTTTCTGGATTTAATTTCTTAAAAGTATTTTGATATCTGTCGTCATTGTTTGGAAAGGAAATCATGATGTTTTTTTAATTTATTTTTTACGCCTGATTGTTGAATATACGTCACTTGACACAATTTTTATTTTCAAGGTGGACCGGGCAAAGCCGGGCAACGCAGCTAGTTTTAAAATAAAATGAATAATAATATCAATGGCACCCCGAACTGTTCACCACTTTGTTCTCGTATCTATTATAATTACATTTTTTGTAGTATGTGTAAGGTAAGGACGTATGTATAAATCTTGCGAGGTGGAGAGGGGGCACACACACACCAATGTCTTTTCTGTCACTGGTCGAAACATTCCTCACTGAACCCTTTTTTTGTAATGATGAAATTTTCCCACATAGAACTGATGAACTGTTTTCTGGAAGTAAGGACGTTTCCGTCAAGATTGCGTTTTCTCTTGCAAAATTTTTTTACATTAAGGTTATGTGCAATACTGTTTTTATCTGTTTGTATATTCATTCATTTGCAAATTAGACGCTAAAAGCAGATTGCACCTTAACTTTTGAGGGCAATGTAGATTGTTTAACCAGCCGCTGTAGATTTTATTAATAATTTATTATATGCAAGGTAAATAGTCATCGCCTGCTGTATAAACCTCATATAGAATTAAGATACATTCTATATCTATATTACAACTAAGGTTATACGAAAACACGAAGAATCAAGCATTTTTTAAAGGAACTTTCAAAATGGCCTCTTGAGTTTCACATAGATTAATGAAATATGAATCCTTTTCTCCTTATGTACAATTAGAAGCCATTTGAAACATTCTCCAAATTGGATTTATCTCAACTTTTTAGCCCATTCTTGCAGTATGACTACTTTTCAAATATTTCTTTGTAAATACAGCTTCAACTTTGAGGTGAATCATAATTTCCTTAAAACCCAAAATTACCACACGGTATTCTATATCTAAAGAGGACCCTTGTTATCTTTTTGCAACGACATTATTTATAAGTACTTATTGTTATACACGCTCATTATTGGATTACAAATTCTGGAAAAATTAGTCTCGCTGCGTTTCTGCTTTTCCTCCAGTTCCGTTCTCACCCTATTTTGCTATAATTACTACTACAGTGCACTCTTCCTTTTACAATCTATTTTCTCCGATTTTACGCAATGGATGAAGTTCAGAGGCTTCTTAAGGGGAATCAGTGAAAATGAATAAAGGTTTCTTTATATTCTCCAATTGGCAAACGAAAAATTGGTTCTTAAGCAAAGACTTTTATGTTGGATTCTTTGGTTAAAATGAAGGCTACTTTCATAAAAATTGAAAAGTTTATGAGGTCACAGCAGATATGCTCCGGTTTTTAAAACTCATTTTGAGCTCGAAGCGCTTTATGACTTGCACCACCTACCTCTTGACTTCAAATACCAACATTATTTTGTTGAGAAACTTGTATCACCGAATGACGGGAACATAAACTGAAATTACTCTACACTGTATAGGATACCATTACAATGTCTCACAATTTGACGAGCGTTGTGAATACTGATTTTTTTTTTTTAGCTCCGGTGCACTTTTTACTTCCTTTTACAAAAAAGGAAGTATTATATTCGCGAAAAAAAATTCACCCAAAAATCGACCTTAATTTCCATTTTGCTCACCTCCAAATGAATGTTGAGTTTTTTTTCCAACCCGACCACACGTGGATATGTGCCTAGGAACGTACAGACACCCGAAATATTCATTTTGACGATCCCCGAGTTAATTACGAGTTTTCTCGTGACGTCTGTATGTACGTGTGTATGTGTGTATGTATGTCGCATAACTCAAGAACGGAATGTCCTAGAAAGTTGAAATTTGGTACGTAGACACCTAGTGGGATCTAACTGTGCACCTTCTTTTTTGGTTGCATTCGTATGCTCCAAAGGGGGTCTTTTGCCCCTTTTTGGGGGGAAATCAGTGTTAATTTCGATGTAAACTCAAGTGGTGTTATAATTTGGCGGACACTTGGCGATATATCGCCAGTCCTTTGGTCGCCAAGTTTTGTCGCCGACTTGGCGACAAATTTGGCGATTTTTTTTTTTTTTTTAAAATCTGGTTTCAATTTGGCCACTATTGGTGATATTTAGAGTAAACTATTGAATCCTATTAAACTGACAATAATGAGAAAATGACATTAAATTGGAGTAAAAGGAAGTCATATTATGCACACATCAGCTCGTTTTATAGAAATTTCTCATGGTATACAAAACTAATCTATATATGATATGGATACGACAAAAACTATCACATATTGCCGTGTAATATATTCAAATTATCGGTTTCAAACCCATGGCAGGAAATACCATTTCCTGCCATCCTAGGTTCAGGCATGGAAATACCACTGCAACATCGTGCTCTTAGCTACCTCGTGCTACCTAGAGTCATTTTCAAATTTAATAGATTTGGTATACACAGCTTTTTGGGCTTCGATTTGATATAGCTACATAGTGTTTCTTGCGTCCCGAATAGGGTTTCCAATCCTGATCCTGAATCCCGCGGGATCTCGCACGATATTTAGCGGGATTAATCCCACGGGATTTCTAATCTGGCAAAGATTTTCCATGCAAAAGGTTTTCAACTTTTGCGGTTAATGAAACGAATATTTTTACAAGTATCATCTGAAGTTTTAATCACCATCCTGTATATCTGCAAGAAGAGCAAGAAATATACTTTGTCTCATATTATGAACGGTGGATTTATCATTGTAGAAAATAGAGTACATATTTTTCGGAGAATGAATCGATATTCTCATTTGAGGTTTCTGTGTTCATACGTTCAGCAATTACGAAAATGCGCAAAACATATAAACCTTTTCGAAAACCATCACTAAATATTGAAACCTAAACGAGCTGATCACATGACTTCCTTTTACTCCAATTTAATAACATTTCCCCATTACTGGCAATTTTAATGTGATTCAATAGTTTACTTTCTAAATTGCATCAACAGTGGCCAAATTGAAACAGTGGCCAATTGAAAAAAAAAAAAAAAAATTGAATTTTGACATCTTGAATTCAAATTATGTGTTTCGCAATCACGAGTGTGTGTATGTAGGCGTGCGTGTTTGTGTGTAGGGGGTATGTGTATGTGTGTATAGGCATGTATGTTTGTGTCTGTGTGCTGGCATAAGTGTGTGGGTAGTTGTGTGCATGAATGTGTGTGTGGGAGTATGTGTATGTGTGTGTAGGCATATGTGTTTGTGTCTGCGTGCAGGCATGAATGTGTGTGTCTATGATTTTGTGTGTGTGTGTTTTTGTGTGTATGTGTAGGTGTCTGTATTTATGCGTGTGTGTATGTGTTTGTGTGTGCATATGTTTGTGTATGTGTGTGTATGTGTTTGTTTGTGTGTGTATGTGCGTGTGTAGTTGTGTATGTATGCGCGTGTGTGTAGGACATGGATGCAACCCGGAGATGGCTTTCTCTAGAGGAGCAGCATCGTGAGGAACCGCTCGACGGTGATGCTGCAGAGGATGCTGGTGGGAAAATAAAATCATAGGACATCAAAACAGTCAAATGAAAGCAACAAGCAATCGTGATTGCTTAAAAATGCCAAATTTGTTGCCAAGTTGTTTACAAAACTTGGCGACCAAAAAACTGGCAATATATCGCCAAATTATAACGCCACTTGAGTTTACATCGAAATTAACAATGATTCCCCCCAAAAAGGGGCAAAAAACGCCTTGAAAAACACCCGAATGCAACCAAAAGGGGAGGTGCACAACTAGACCCCACTAGGAGTCTACGTACCGAATTTCAACGTTCTAGGACTTACCGTTCTTGAGTTATGCGACATACATACGCACATACGTACATACAGACGTCACGAGAAAATTCGTTGTAATTAACTCGGGAATCGTCATTATGGATATTTCGCGTGTCTGTACGTTCTTTACTTATCCACGTGTGGTCGAGTCGGAAAAAAAAAAAACCTCTATATTCATTCGAGGGCGAGTAAAATGGAAATTAAGGTCGATTTCTGAGTGAAATTTTTTTTTCGAATACAATATTTCCTTTTTTGTAAAAGGAAGTAAAAATTAGGCTTTAGAAGAACTTAAGAAACTGCAGTACGCAGTGCAAAATCCGATGAAGTAGCCTGAATATAATGTTTGAACGCTTCTGTAAACTTAATGAATGTGCTCAAAATATTCAACTTACTAAAAGTGCACAACATTGTTTTAAGAAGAAGAAAGCAATGAAAAATCTGATATTATTTTTTATTTATGCTCTCTAATCTTTAGAAAGTGCCTTCTGGTTTCTTTGTCACTGTGAAGCTAATAATATAAATGTGGGTGGCACCTTTAAAAAATTATGTTGGAGGAATTAGCTGAGCAATCTTTAATACTCGGCACGACTCTAAAAGAGGTGACAAAATCTTGGATGAAACACAAGATGACTCAATCGCATGACTGTGCAGTTCATTAAGCTACTCAATTTTTTTTTTATTGTCTCTTTAAAGTGATAGGTAAAATTAGCGATGTTATTCATAACCTTTTACTGAGACTGCGACCCAATTAGCGTTTACACCCTGCTGAAATGAATCAAATGCCCTGATGCAATGACCAACATTACTGAAGCAACATGGCTAGTTAAATTGGATGGAGCAATACACAAATCAAACAGACATCGTTATTGTCCGAAATTTGAAAATGTTGTGCAAAACCCCCCAAACATAACCCAAAAGAAAAGAAAAATCGATTTTAGAAGGTGATGAGTTTATAAGGATCGTTTGCTTAATGTACAAAATTATTTAATCTGAGTAAAGCCGACTGCAGTTGAGCCACATCCAGCGTTTTCATCAATCCTATTCTTTTTTGCGCAAAAATCTTTTCCCTTTTCATACGGGCAATGCTTTGTTAAGACGCATTGAACTCTTTTAAAGCTCACTTTTACGTACCTAACGATAATTGCTCATTGAGATGTGATTTTGTATTTAAATTATATTAACATTGTAACATAAAACTAATTTATGTAACAAAAGCAGTCCTTCCTAAAAAGCACAACTTTTACTATTTGAAATGAAAATTTAACTTTTTGAAGAATAAAGTCAATCCCGCGGGATTCCGGGATCTCACGGGATTGGCTCTCTACAATTCCGAAATCCCGCGGGACTGAGATTGACGCGAGATTGGAAACCCTAGTCCCGAAAATCGAAAGGCCTTCGCGGTGGAAAAGGAATTCACAGTGACTCGAGACTCGTGCGTGCCACGTGAATTCAATAAAAGCCCTGGATCGCAGCTAAATAAATAGCGACATGTCCACCATCTTGGGGCTAATGCCGCTTTTTTCCTATCTCTGCTGTGGTGAAGTAGGGTGTTTTGCTTTTTACTTTCTTCTATATCTAGTATATAGAAGAAAGTATTGGTTTCGAGCAAATTTTCGAATTTCGAATGTTGACAGATTCGAACGTTTTGAGGTGTGCTGAGTCTATTTTGACCATTTTTGGAAAATGGCTGTCTGTGTGTGTGTGCTCTGTTTGTGTGTGACCTTTTTTTTTGTGGCTGCTCTACAGCAAAAACTACCGCATGAAATCAAACGTAATTTAGAACACATATGTGCACCTATGTGAACTTGTACCCATTAGTTTTTGGCGCGAATTCTTCCAAAGGGAATGAATTAATGGAAGGTTTCTTGAGTTATGCTTGCCTGCTATTCCCCAAGAAGTAACTTACGGAATCAAACCAAATTTGGTCCATATGTTGCCCCTGATAGGTACAGGTGTTGATTCAATTTTGGTGTCAATAATTCAAACTGGGGCTGAGCTATCGAACGTTTTTGTCGTCACTTGTGACTCATATATCTCAAAAGAAATAATGAACGGAAGCAAACAAATATTTATCGATAAGTAACCTTTATAAGGTACGAAAGCTGTATTTATTTTGGCATCAATAGCTGAAAAGGGGTGGTGCAATCGAATGTTCTTTCTTTTTCATTGCGAGTGCCATATCTCACGAAGTAATTCCTGCCATGTTCTAGATGAAATTTGGAATAAATATGAATTTATATGTAAGCAGGCGTTGGTTCAATTTTGTCGCCAATCGCTCCAAAGGGGGGTTGATTATTTTTACTTTCTTCTATATGAAATATAATGAAAGTATTGGTTTCGTGCAAATTTTCGAATTTCGACGGATTCGAACGTTTTGAGGTGTGCTGGGTCCATTTCGACCATTCTTGGAAAGTGTCTGTGAGCGTGTGTGTGTGTCCGTCCGTCCATATGTGTGTGTGTGTGTCACGTATGTGTATGTGACCAGTTTTTTGTGGCCGCTCTACAGCAAAAACTACCGCACGAAATCGAACGAAATTTGGTACACATATTGAACCCTTTGTGAATTTGTGCCCATTGGTTTTTGGCGCGAATTCCTCCAAGGGGGTTGGAGCAATGGTACTTTTTTGAGTTATGCGTGCCTGCTATTCCCCAGGAAATAACTGGCGGAATCAAACAAAATTTGGTCCACATGTTGCCCCTAACAGGTACAGGTGCTGATTCAATTTTGGTGTCAATAGTTCAGATGTGGTTGAGCTATAGAACGTTTTTTGTCGTCAATTGTGACTGCTGTATCTGAAGAAATTATGAACGGAATCAAACAAAAATTTATCGACAAGTAGCCATTAGAAGGTATAAGAGCTGATTCTATTTTGGCGTCAACAGCTAAAAGGGGAGTGGCGCAATCGAACGATCTTTTTTGCCATTGTGAGTGCCAAATCTCAAGGAGTAATGCTACGTTTTGGATGAAATTTGGAATAAATGTAAAACTATATGTAAACAGGCGTTGGTTCAATTTTGTCGTCAATCACTCCATGGGGGGGGGAGGGGGGTGACTTTTTTGTGTGAATAAAAATAGCTTTATAATTTCAACAATAAGGGAGATAAATCGTAATAGACTGTTCTGCCTATTTCGTGTGATTTTAATTGTTGGAAAAGGACCAGAAAATTGCGATGATTTAAACTTTTTAACTGTTGCCATCTTGTGTTTGTTAACAAACAAATGTTTGTAATTATTTTAAGCAAGGCTTTTAAAATAACTTTCAATTTTCATTCTTTGCTTTGCTTTTGTTTTTGTTGGGATTCAATGCACGGGGAGGGATCGCAATTCATAAGAAAGATATAGAAAAAAGTTTCGTGACGGCCACAACATACTAGTAACTAGTTAATAGTGATTTCTTATTAAATCCATGTGAAACTACAATCAAGAAGCAAAACATGCTACATCATCATATCAAACACAGGAAAAAGCGGCATTTAGCCCCAAGCACATTGCGCTTCATTATAGTATGGCTCTAATATGTTGAACTATGACCTTGACCAGGATCTGACAAATATTATGCGACTACAAAAAGTACCTTTACGATCAGTTCTTTCAGAACAGGAGTTTTTCTGAAGGCATGTTTATTGAATCTTCCTATAAACTCACAGAAATAGTTTTTAGGAGCCTAAAATATTTTCCTGGAGCCAAAGATTTTTCAGGTTTTTTTTCCAGTCTTTGACTTTTACAATGTTTATCTACTTTTGGGGAGTTTAGGGAAAAAGGAACATGCTAAGGAGCGGATTCGAGTATGAATACTTTTTTGAAGCTACTACGAAAGTAATCGAAAGTGTATTGACGAAAAATGTGTGTAGTGTACATGTGAAATAAAGTTGCATTGGGCGCAATTTATTCAAGCCCTATTTTTGACATCTTAACGCTTTGTTTCTAAACCGTTAAATTGTGGCGACAAATACCCGTTGATACAACCACGTTGCAACGTCGTGCATTCCCCCAGCTTTTTTTTCTTTGAAACTCCTTCCTCATCAAGTTCCATAGTTTGGTGGTAAACATAACTCTATCTTCTGCTACATTGAATCCTTCCAGAAAAAAATCATTGCTGAATTACGAGGCATTCGTTTTAATTATTATCCATTGAAAAAAAAAGCTAATTCTTTTTTCCAGCCTAATTCCTTGTTGCGTAATTGCATCATCCGCATCCAGTGGCAATTTGGCCCCCGTTCCAGATGAACTGCAAAAGAGAGAATCGTTTATTACGTCATCCCCCCATCTCCTGTCGATCATTCCCGTAATGACCTGCCAATTAATGAGCTTTTATCTAACGAGATGTAAAAATACGGCCGAGTAATTGGGTTTCCGTCATCACTCATAATAGGAAAATCTCTTGTTCATAATCCATCAAGGGCTAAGCTCCGCGGAGCCGAATTGGGTTGCGAGGCTCATTTGTTCGTAAATCAAGGAGCCAGGATTTGATTTCGAAGGGGACGCAATGCTGTTTCTTCAAAGCGGATGCCATGTTAATAGTTTTCATCTTAAACCAAAACTCATTTGAAAAATTAATTTGGGCCGCTAATTAAAAGTTGTAAACAGTTTGTAGTTGAAAACAAATTACGTCGTTTTTGCACTCGTGTATGTTTTGTTATTTTAACTTTACTTGAGTAAACAGATTAATTCTGTTTTTCTTTTTTCTTTTGTGTGAAGGGAGATGAATCCACAGATTAGCTTACATATTAAAAAGCGAGTGTATTTATGTATCTATATATTGTCTCCTCAGAGCAACAGTAAGGTATCTAATCCCAGACATATCGTTAGGATATCTTACTGTTGCTCTTAGGCGACGATTGTGAAACAAAGGAATGTAAGTGGCAAAATTAAAAATTTGTAGATAACCAGTACAAATAGTAGAGGAATCTCACCTCTGTTTCGGGCCAAGAAATAGTACTAGTAGTCCTGGTAGGTCTTGCTCTACAGCATAATTTAGCAAAAAAATTCAATGAAAGCTTACCTAGGACGGCATCTTTAAACGCGTTTTACTCAGAACTTGAAAATGTCCACTTACATCCCTTTGCTTCTCACTGCCTCATATGTCACTCTAACTTCTTCCGAACGCCTGAGAATTGACAATCGAACAAGGTATCGATAGATTCGTAATTTCTCAGACTTCATGTTTAGGAAACTTTCGTTTTTGTGCGACTTTAATTAGCGGAGATATTGACTTAAAAAAAAAAAAGTCAACTTCTACGAACAAACGATTCTACTTTTTTTGCCACCGAAAGCGGCTGATCTTGCCGCTGTGGCGGCTAGTTTATTAAAACGTTTGATTTTCTCCTGATATGCGCGTGTGTGTATAACATCCGACTGCGCAAATTCTGAACATTTACATCACCGATGATACTAACTTAACTTTTGCGTCCTTGCAAATATCCAACTACGGCCATACTGCTAGTTCAACATTGACTTACCAGACTGCCGTGGACAGGTAAACGGCGGTATCGGCAGAAATAAGCTTTCGAGATATTTGAAGAATCACGTTTTGGATTCAATACAAACAAAACTGAAAATTTTGAATTAATTAGGCGATTTTTTTGTGATATTTTTTCAAAATGAGAAATCTTGTAGAATTTTGTTGACGTGCAATAGATAACAAAATGCGAAAAAAAAAGTAGAAATTCGTAGTTTCTGCCCTTTACTTGCCCACGGAAGTATACAAGTAGCTATCAATGATCAGTTATACTCAAAAAAAGGTTAAAGCTTTTGAAGTAATCTGTGGATGATTCCGCTTGCCTTCCCCCCTAAAGTAATCTGTTTTCCCATCTCCAGTTAAAATATCAACACAAACTTTCAAAACTACGGTATTATCTACGTACTATTGTATATTACTCGTTAAATGCAATTTATTTTCACATATTAATGATGAAAATATTCTTTGCTATTGTATCTACACTCGGTGTTTATATTGAATCTTTTATTTATTTGAAACATTATTCGTTGATTGCAATCTATTGTTTCGTATGACTTCTTCCTACGATTCAGTCCATCAAAAAATTATACATTCTCAAAAGAAACCGTATAAAAACCAAAAGCGCGTCGATTTTATTCTGGCTTGTCTTAAATGTAAAATAATATCCACTTCAAAGGCTTCCGCTTTTAAGCCACAGAGGTAAATCACAAACGTGTCAACTTTTTTCACGAGTATCATTCGTATCAAATTATCGTAACATTTTTACCGAAAGGTTTTACGCATTATTAACTTTCGTGTCGTGTCGACTACGTTTTCACGGAAAAGTTTCAATGCATTATGTTATGCACCTATATTTTTAGAAATGTTGAGAATATTTTTGCAGCATTGTTCTAGACTTGACTTGTACATTTAAATGACAATCTGCAGAATGATTTTGGCTGATTCGTTATCTTGTCTTAAAAAGCATTTTTTAAATTGTTAATTTAGTTACACCTTGTCTGACTACGTTTACACGTTTTTAACTTATTGTTTCTCAAAATTTGCCCAGTTTTTTTCCGTCTTGATTTGCATCAATCAAATTTCTTTTCCTCCAGGCAGTCTTCCTTATTAGGTAAATGAAGCAGTGTTACCGTTTAACAGTAAAACGAATTGCGTTGAACTAGATTTCAAACTCTTATTGAATTTAAAAGAATTCAAAACAAACTGTTGAGACTAAGGATCCGGTTAGCAAATAAAGGGATAATGAAAATGTTTTATTCATCGTTGACTAACTTTACGACTAAAAGAGAGCTGGAGAATATTAATTTACTCGGGTTAATGCAAATTTTACCATTTTCGTGCAAATATCGACTCGACAGCAGATACTTCTTTAGACTATATCCTCGGTTTTGTTAACTTTAATACCGATTTCATATCTACAGAATCACTTTTATTCGTTTTCAGTTAGTTCACTTTAGATTTATATCGACTACTTTACACATTTCCCTAAGCAGGGCCTTCCGAAGAGAGGGGCAAGCGGGGCCATCGCCCCGGGCGTCAAGATGTGAGACGGCGCCCTAAACTAAGCTTTTGCTGCATTACATATGTTTCAGTATCATTTTTTTTTTAATTTTTTAAAAGCTAACACATTAAACTCCTGTCTAGAATGGTACAATCTAAAAATCTTTCGGATTACACGTTCAATTATGTTCGAAATTAATATAAAAATGTTGGGTACTTTTCCATTATACGCTCACCCTTCTGTGTGTGGGAGGGAGGAAGGGGATGCCAGAAAATACTCGCCCCGGGCACCGTCATCTTTTGCGACGGCCCTGTCCCTAAGCATCTTTAATACCTTATCAAATTATAGTATGATTGTCAAAGTTATTGTTTCCGAAGTGTTTTTACATTCTGGATTGTTTCATTTTCCAATCGTTACATATTAAGCATTACAATTTCCTATTATACAAGTCAGTGCACTCTGCAGAACAAAGCTAGCGTCCCAAGTTCTCAAAAATAGAAGTTAAACTTTTTGTGCCGAGAACTCAATCTGAGCTGCATCGTTAACAAAACACAAGGATTGCCACAAAGAAAGCACACAAACTTAGTCTGGTGTCGAAATGATATCTTTGGGTGGTTTACGGAAATGCGAGGGATTGCTGACACAACAGAATCATTTTTGGGATGTTTAAGGAGGGACTTCTTGAGTGACACTAGCATGATCAGTTGGCTTTTACTGGCACTAATACGTCAATTTGACGGCTCTTTCGGTACTTGTAGCTCTTATGAAGTGCTTTGTTATTTAGAGACATAATGAGCACTCGGTAACTACTCGGTACTCGGCCTACTCGGCCAATTTGCCGAGTACTCGGTACTCGGCCAAATTTTGATCAGGTACTCGGCCAATATCGAGTAGCTGTAAAAAATTGAACATTGTTCAAAGCAGATTTTACAATTAATAAAAAAGTGCAAGCATATAGTATACTGCAATCAATTACAATTCAAATTTAAATTTTGAGAATAATGAAGTTTGTTATGCTTCAATGGAATAAATCTTTTATTTTAATGCCCCAATGTTGATGAAACTTATTTATTGAAAATGGGGCAAAAAAGGTAAGTACAGAAAATATGAAATGTTTTATTATTAAATGGATTTTTGCCACAAACAAAATTATTTATAAGAAGCCTAAAAATACCTTTTCTTAAAAAATAAAACAACATTCAATTCGGAATTGAATGCAAAAAAATGTGAGCTTATAGATTTAAAGACATACAACAAAAGTCGGATTTTTTTACATTCATTAGCTCACATTTTATGCACTGAAAAAGACATTCATTGTAATGCAGAAACACGTGTCTGCAGTGCTCCTGCACATTTGTGCTTTTAACGTTGTTTGATTGGCTTTAAAAAATTATTTACCTTTGGCGGACTAGAAGTATATAGATTGATATAATTTGTCTTAATTCCAACTTAATTAATCCTAATTTCTATTTATTTGTTTATTTTTAATTTAAAAAATAACTCTTTTGTAAAATTATTGACACATATAAAATCTTTTAAATAATGCGTAATTAAATTTCAGCTGGAATTTTGCTTTAAAAACTATTGTTTGGACATGGAAGATGGAAGTTTATACTTTTTTTTTTTTATTTATTTACGATTTGTGTTTTGACCTTTGACAACGATTGTCATGTGACAAAAAAGTGAAGATGTTTTACATTGTTCCGTACTTTTATGGCAGATTTGGATCTAGGAGCATTGAAGAGTTACACAAATCAGTTGAGTGTTTTACTGCTTCGGATAGTGTACTGCTATTTGTGAAAATATGAGCTAATGTTTTTCACAGAACCCGTGTGATATCTGAAGTGTAAATAAAAATTTTCATTTTTGCTCTTTTATTCGTAGCAGAAAAACAAACACTAATTTCAAAACACAAGATCTTTTAGAAAACTGAAGCACACGCTGTATTGTGTTGGTGTATTTTCTTAAATTTTAATGAATAAATAAAACTGACCAATAAAAATATATTTCAGTATTTTTACATCATTTATGATGAATCTGAATTGAATGCAAAACTAGCTAGAAATAGTAAGGTAGAAAAACATTGATGTGCTTTCCTACTAAGAGTGGATGTTGATTTAGTGTTGCATCTGACATTGTGAAGTGAAAATTATCTGAACATTTTCATTTTTGTGCATTCTCAAAACAAGCAAAAGTGCAAAGGATTTAGGATGTCTTGTGGTAGTTGTACTTCTTTTTTTCCTTTCAATTTTATCCAAGTACCTAAAATGATTTTCAGAATAATCACAGAAAACAAATTTCCTTATTTAGGCTTTTTTTGCTTAGGAAAAAGCGAAAATGACTCTTACCACCTGTATATACAATCATAATTCGCTTTCATTCAATACGTAATGGGGAGAGGAGAACACTAAGACATAAAACAATAGAAATACGTAATACTTTACACACAAAACTATTCTTATTGCACTCTACTTGCAGTTTGAGAGCCTAATTTCAACTAAGAATCAGTTTCCTGGATTGTTACCTCTAACTCATAGCTTGAGGCCATTTAAATACGCATCACCGATTTGGCGAAGTCTTGAACAACGTGGGAAAACGAAAAAAAAAAAAAAAAGTCTCCAAACTCTCATCAAGTACCAGCTACGCATATCACTTGAAGAGCTATTGATTTTTGCTCTCATCAATTCCCACTCTCCACTTCAACTATCCCGTGGGCCCTTTGCAACCCCTCTTCTTCGTCCCCCCTAGTTTCGAGCCCCCTAGGCGGCGTTTATCGTCCCATGGAGAACCCTCATTACCAGGGAATCTCCCCTCTCCCTTGCTAGTTCTTTTTGGAACATGGGGTCGTTGAATATGAAAATCAGATGAATGCTTACCTGCATGAAACTGCGATGTGTGATTTTTGTTCCGAAATGGGATAAGTCAGTTCGTATTTCGGTGTACGTGTTATGTTCTCTTTTGTTCAATTGGCAAGTATATGTGCAAAGATTCTTTTCTTTTTGAAGAGCATAAGTTTCTTCACCCATCGAAGTTAAGTTTCAAGAACTTCTTCAAACTTCATTGATACGACCTGCAATAAGTTTATTCTACTCAGCAACAGATTTCCCGCAGGTTTAGTTGGCGCACCCTTTTTTCCCACTTTCTTGTTGAAAAATTCTCAGCCTCAATAAGCATTCTAATACATTATTTGCTGGATTGTTAGCTTTGCTCATCAATAGTCACTGGAGAATGCTCAAAGCTTTAGGATTCATTCTAGAACTTTGTTAGTTCATATAACAATAAGTTTGTATAATAACTGCATATAATTTTATAAATCTGTTCCATAACGTTCAATCGGCAGTCTAATTATTTTGTTGATATTATAAACTAAACAGTAGACTAATCTGAATGAGACATATTAATTTTTGTTTGATTCTCAAAATCTCAATTCTCATGTTAACTGTTCAAAGGTACTATGGACTTTTTACAGAGCAAGTCGTTGAAAAATATGATTTCTCAGATACCTAGAATGTAGGCAGGAAAGATAGTTTTACAGAGATTGTCAATAGAAAATGTCCCAAAAGATTTAACTTGAAGTTCTGTAGAAGCTGTCACCAATATCACCAATCTGACACTGTTCATTTAATAGGATGAATGTATAGATGAAAATTTCTTTTAAGGAATTATTAAAGAAGCAAATACAGTAGGGGCTACTGTATTTACTACTACTCGTACCCCTGTTACGAAAAAACCCCTGATGAAAAGTTTTATTCGTTATATCGCGCTTGTGGGAGACAATAAAAAAGCGCGATATTTCCAAAAACGTGATGATAACCAAGGTCGTTAAAACTAGCGATTGAACTAACATTCAAGCAATTGATATGTGCTTCTACAATAAATATGGTTTCTTCTTATATAGTAGGACGAAGTTTGGAGTGAAAGCAATGAAAGAAAATTATCTTACCATTTGCTTTTTTTTAATAGTATAAAAACAATTTGAAATATTACAATTGTTTTCGGTGAAATAAAAATTGACACCATTGCGACTAAAGATGTAGCGAAGTCAGAAGAATGAAATACATCCATGTTTAATTAATGAGCTGAAAAGGAAAATAAAGAATTTTCCTGAGAAAATACAATATTTTTACTTATTAAGAGATCTCAAATTTAGAACGAAGTTTGATAATATTTAATTTTTCATGGGGCAGAAGAAAATCACGATATATCCGAATGAGCGATGAGCGATATAATAAGGCGCGATTAAACGAAGGGTTGCTGTACATAAATACAGCACTGTTTAGCGAGGTTCTTAGTACGAACGTACGTTTACAGCTGATAGAATGAAAGAGATATTTAGTAATACAGTACACGACGCTACAGTATGTAATTATTATTATTATTATTATTATTTATTTTTTTTTGCAAATAAGAATGAATGAAAGATCTTTACAATACTGTATGTTTTATCTGATAAGCTATTATATAGTCATTCAAACAAAGAAAACTGAATGAACTTGCAATACACCGACTTTTTGCAAAAGAAGTTGAATTGATCATTGTATGCAATTATTTGCTTCATGAAATGTATCTGTTCGTTCGCAATCATTAAAACTTCAATGGGGTACGTTCGGATTTTTGACCTTTTTTAATGTTTTGAGCTTATACAGGGGTACCCACCTAGAAGGGCTCATGGTTCAGACTGCGCCAATGAAATTTTTAGGGTGGGGGTGTTTTCAGGGGTATTTTTCTCTTTTTTGGGGGAGGTGCCCGATCGGGGGGGGGGGATCTTTGTTGTGTTTAGGGGGTGCGCCCTTGCTTTGAGATGGGAGCACCCTGGCACATACATAATATTTTTGATGAACTAAATGATAAGTAACTACTGAACAAAATGTGATCAGCAAGGGGAATCATAAATAAGATATTTACTTTAAAAATATGTTTAAATGCCTTTTTAATAAAATGAGATCATTAGAGTCATATGAATTATACATTTCTAGGAAATAATAACATTCAGTGAAGTGGATACGTTAGATTAGATTAATCTCTTGGACACCAACCATGTGTTAATGTTTCAAATCAACTTGTTGTTTGTCGATAATGGTTTTGAATGAAGAAATGTTTCGTGATTGATTATTTGTTTCATGGAATAGGATGATCTTTATATGAAGGCAGTATGTATCTCCTGTATTCTTTCTCCAATATCTCTCATACATATTTCCGGACACTCCCGGGCATTCCCTGAGATGCACCGCATCCATAACAGTGTCGCTGCCGCACAATGTTTTTACAGTTTAGTGAAGAAAAGATATTGAACCTAAAAAGATGTCTCGCAAGGCAATCATGTCCTGTCTCTATACTAAGGCCACCTCACCTGCATTCGAATGCAGCTTACGCAAAAAATCTTCCTCCATGTAATGCTCTGCCGCTGTAGTGGATTTAGTGTTAACCGGATGCACCACGAGGAGGCCCACTACATTAAACCCCATTACATTGACCCAATTAACTTCTTACTTGTATTACTTTTATCCTTTTGGACTGTTACAGTTTATATTTGAGCATTTTATTCCCTTGTACTTTTATACTTTTACAATTTTTCAATGTTAGATGTTACATTTTATATTTGTACATTTCCTCCTTTTTAATTTTATATTTTTACAACTTTTCAATTTTACATTTTACATTTGTAGATTATACCTTTTCATTTTTTACATTTTCATTCGTTACATTTTATATATTTATAGTTTACTCCGTTGCAGTTTAATATTTTACTCTCTCTTCATGTGTGCTGAGGGCATTATCTATGTGCACTCTAGTCAATAAATTCATATGTTCAAGTGCTACTGCTAAAAAAAAAAATAAAAAAATATATGAAGGCAAAATATTAATAAGATATTTTACTGAAAACAATTATCGCAAACCAAATGAGATTATTACAAACGTGTTAGACGGTTCAGTTTTCAATCGCAAAAAATAGACTCTTCGCGCACAAGATACCTCGTCAATTATTTTGTTTTTTTCGTTTTTTTTTTTTTTTTTTGTGTATTTCTATCTGTCTCTCTCCCCATATAAGACGAATTTCGAGCCTGACTTAACCCATTATTTTTCTACTCTCTTCATTCCAATTCATTGGCTACTATTCGTTTGTCAGTGCCAAACGAGATTTGTGGGGCACTGATTCGGAATGATGGAATCATGCACATCGGCCATCTATCATCTGCACCTCCCCCATAAGGGCGAGAGTGGAACATGAAAATAACCCCTTATATTATCTGTAATGGGGGATAAATTTATGTTGATGGTAAAAGACTTTTCTGAGTCTGTCGAATTCCATGGTGCGAGCTTTGAGAAAAAAATTCCTGTGTGCACAAAACCTCGGCAAAAACAAAACTAGTCAACAACTTGCTATAGTATTTCTCGATACAAATCATATTGTTTTTACTTTTGCTTGGAGTGTGATTTGCTAAAAGTATCTCTTTTCAAAGAATTTATTAACATGATTACACTCGAGGTTTATTTCGTACGAACGTTATTAAACGTTTCGTACAAAGGTTGTTATATTACCTTTGAACTCGATACCTTTTTCACTAAATTTTCATTTGTCGCGAGTGCTGAAAAGTTGACAACCCAATTGTCATAATCACCGTGAGAGGAGCCCATGAGAAGAGATATTAAAATTACCATGTTCCCTCAAGTTGATACTCTGCGGAGTTTGATCCTCTTTATTTTATTACTTTTTGCCCCATTTTTTAACATACCCGTCAATGTTGAAAGCAATTCATTCTCCAATTTTTAGTTTTACTTAAAACAAACGAATTTCTCTTTGTTTTCCATTTTAATTATCATCTTGATTTACGGGGTTCACACATTTTTTCGTGTGTGAATAGAAGTTTACAAAATAGTTTTCCATTTCTTGGTAAGAAAATAAGTTTTCATCCATTGCGGCGCGTGCGCCCCATCAGTGGCGCAACTAGAGGGGGAGGGGGGACGGTGTTGCTGCATAGGGCCTGTGCCTTATGCAGGATGTTGAACTGAGTGATTTTCAAAAATATGCTTTAATATTGAAGAGAAGAAAAAAAAAGAAATCTTTGGAAACAAAGTGGTTTTTGTAAGAAATAATTATTAATAATTTTTTAGAAATATTTTAAAAAAATCTTTGAATTACGCATTTCCAATAATTACAGCTCATTGGTCGGCTAATCCCCCCCCCTCCCTCCCTTCCTATTCCTTCTTTTTTTCTAGTTCGTCAGAAAATAAGAAAGTCTCTACAATACTACTTCTCCGAAGCTCACCCCCCCCCCCTCCCAAAAAAAGGATTACGGATCATCTCAGATTTCGTTTCCAGATTTCAATTTCACAAAATGTCCAGGGGAAGCCCAGAACACCTAACATTTCTTAAAATTATGTTCGAAATGGACTTAAAATTGTATTTTTGGAGCTTCAATTTCGAAAAATTGCCGGTCCTAATGTTTCCAAATACAAGGTCTGACGATCGCATTTTTGAGACTTCAATTTCAGAATATGTTCGGGCGAGAGCATCCGTTCTTCTTTTAATATCGTCAAAAATTGGAATTTTAAAACTACACTTACGAAAGATGTATGTGGAATAGCCTCGGAACCCCTCCTTCTAATATCATAGCGTACTGCTATTTTTTTTTTTTTTTTGAAAAAATTTCCAGGGGAGAGCAGCAGATTCCGCTTTTCATAAAATCTTCAAAGTTTGCGTATAATTGTGGTTTTGGAATTTCAATATCGAAAAATTGGTGGAAGATAATTTGATTTTGACCTATTTTTCCAATAAATTGACAGTCCTTGAACTCTACTCCTTCCCTAACGTCAATAAACACGGCCAAGCATCACGTTTTTAAGGCTTCAATTTCTACAAATTTCCGCTGAGCTTCTTGTACTAGTAGAGGGGCTATGGTAGAATATATAGCCGGAAACTGCATTTTGTGATAAAATCATGAAACTTGGCATGCATGTAGACAATGTACTAACAAACATTTTTGGAAGGGGAGGCAACTCAAAATCCCCTCCACCCCACCCCCCCGGCAGCCATTTTTGGTCAAAAATCCAAAACTACTTTTCTTTTTTATTTTTTGAAAAATACCCACTAGATCTTCTTTTGTGAGTTCTATTATGCTTACTAAAGCGTAAAAAGTCATCAAAATATCTCTAAACCTCCTAATTTTAAAATTAATTTTAAAAATTTGATTTTTTTAAATAAAATTTTAACTAATCAAAGTCTTTAACATTTCTTGAGGGGTCGTTTGAGAAATGTTTTTTTTAATGCATTTTAAAGCACTGTGTTAAGGAAAATCAATTCATTCACAGTAGAACCCAATAATCCGAACCCCAGAAATCCGAACCTATGTTTTAAAGTTTACTATTAAAAATTGATTACAAAACTAAGAGTAAAACTAGAAATTAAAAGCCATAAACAAAGCTAGTAATTTTTCAAAACTTGAAACAAACATTTGAATTGTTGTCTAAGAATAATACAGCACTTTGATTAGTTAAAACGAAATCAATTTTCATTATCGGTGAAAAAAAAAAAAAAAAAGCTTCAAACACTTGGAAATGAAGTACGCAATTTTTTGGAAGTTTCACTCACATTTTGCAGTTTTATCAGTCATATCTGCACTTGAGATAAGGGGGAGGGGGCACGGACGTTGTTTTTACAGAACTCCGATCTTTATTATTATCAAACGCTTTAAAAAAAGTTTCAAGTTTTTTCTCATTAGATGATTTGAGGCGTTTGTTCTATGTTTTAAACGATGTAAGAGGAAGAAATATTTAATTACTACAATAAGAAGTTTAGTGCTATGTTAATAAAGCTAGCAATATTTTTACTGTTAATAAAATTGTTATTTATGGAAATATAATTCACTGTTACAAAAACTACAACTAAATTGCAACACAAATCTGATTAAGTGATGCATACAACGATAATATAGAAGGCAATTTAAAACGTTTGAATTTACAAGTAATTTACACAATTACATAACATTTTCCATTGCAATATTTACACATAGGTGTTTAGATAAGTCCATTTTTGAAGCACCCACAAATTATTTGAGAGCAGTTTTTTTTTTTTTTTTTTTGCACTTGCATAACGTAAATTCGCTTTCAGCAAGAACTTGAAACTTTGGGCAAACTCAAACAAATAAGAGCGTGCTTTTCATCGGTTACTGTAAAACCCCAATCATAAAATAGAGTTAAGGCTAAATTTTTGGGCATACTGCCCCATTGATGTCTTAATAACTTGCCTTAGAGCTTCAGCTGTGGGTGGTAAGTTATTCGTTGATCATTGTTCGCTGGTGGAAAAACAGTTTCCAGCTTCATTTACGGACGGCAAGTTGCATGCAGACGAGTAGTAGCAAAGATTAATGAATTGCTAAGATAATTGAAATTTTTAATTAGGTGTGCATTTTTTTAGGTTAGGATATATATATATATATATATATATATATATATATATATATATATATATATAAAAAATATGAAAATGCACCAATAACATCAGGATAGTCTTTTCATCATTTCCATATCGTCACTTTTTTCCGACCTGCAAGAAAAGAGGTAACCATGAGAGTTCCGCTAAGAATGAGTGGATTTCTCTTAGAACAACTGATTTTTGCTGACCGAATTCGCACGCTAAGTCTTGGACTAGTATAAGTCGAAAGTGTTTTCCAGCTCCAAAATCTTCTTTATCCTTTTTTTTTTTTTTTGTACAGCTGATGGAAGGATCGTTGTCAACAGTTCCAACGAATATGCTCATGTGTCCTCTTATTGTAGCATGCAAAACATGAACGAAGATCCAGAAATTAGCTTCCTCATGATTTTATGGCACTAGAGATGTCTTATTCGATGAAAATCATCGTCACATCATTAAGAGCAAACATAAGATCATATAGCTAGTGCAATCATGGAAAACAATTCTGTCTTATCTGCGTTTCGTAGAAACCAGTTCTTAGAAAGCAAACCATTTTCTCTAAAATGATATCTTTCTCTTATTGTATCCCTCCTTACTTGTTGTATCCTGAAAAGAATGCAGATACTTCGCCGAAAAATTTTCTGTCTTAGGTCGTTTTATGTGAACGATGAAAGAACCATCATAGACAATGTCGTCACAATGTATCTCCATTGCACTTATTTTAAAATTAGCATTCATCATTTGCATCTTCATCATCCCATCTTGACTCGTTTTCTTCTTCTTTCGAGATGTTTTCATCAGTAGGAATACTATAATTTAACTCATTGAGCAGGAATGTTATTGACCAGACTTATTTCTCGTTCAAAGAACTCCATTTATTGAAATCGATGGAGGGTGAAGTTGATTTTCATAGAGGAGAAATTCAACTAGGTTAAAATTTACGGTATTGCAAATAATGAAAAGCTTTGAAAACGAATCTGTATCGGATTTTAATCTTTTCAGTAAAAGAGCAGACTTACTGATTTTTCTGGAAAAATTAAATGCTAAGAAGTTATTGTTTTTCTACCCGTGAACATAAAGTGATTTTTGAGTCACAACTCTTTTCTCTATAAATTTGTTGCACTGTTTTTTTCCCTCATATTGCCCAATCTTCATCAGTTGCTCCACATATTCTTCGTCTACTGCTACATTCGTCTCCAATGAGAACAATTCTTTCGATGACTCTAAAAATGGATTCTCATGTTTAGCTATTTCTTTTCAAGACCTTTCTTGAAATCATGCTTTGGAAACTTAACATTTCTTCATTGCGCATATACAGCGTTTCTTTAAATCAGCAGAGGTAACTTTTTCAAACTGTGTAATTAAATCGATAATTTGAAGACCAGCCAACATCCATCTTCTTAACGCAGTTGGATCTGTGAAAGACCAATAGTCCCACCATCTCTTTTCACTATCGCATTGTTTTGCTGAGCATGGTCCGATCCAGTTACAGAAAACACGTTCATTGTCTTTTTTACTACAAACGTTCCTTTTTTAAAGGCTTTGTGTACGTCTGGAAGGTTTGTGGGTTAAAGAAAAAGATTTTGAATAAAAACTAGTAACCATCTAGCATAGTTACCAAAGTATATATGTATAGCGTATAGCAATAAAATGAAACACACACACACACACAAAATCAACTCCATCAAAGTTTCAGAAAAGATACTAAAGTTGGTTGAAATCTTTGATCTAATAAACTTTAATTTTAAAAGCACCAGCTTTAGTACGGTGCTCCAAAACTTGAATTTGTTTATATATATGTTTTTTTTTTAATAAAATGAGAAAAAGCTTACTGATGATCAATTGGGTGACGGAGAATTAATAACAGCAACAATAGTAATAATAATAATGAACAGAAATTTAAAATTCAACTTTAAATTTCTTTCTATTAGAATTATTTTGTCTTGAAATTAATTTCTCCCTTTTTTTCTTCAAGTCCTTATCCTATTATACCCTTCGCAATTATTTTCAATTATGCGTCCTCAGTCATTAAAAAAAAGGGGCATCATGACCGGATAATTGGACAGTTCGGGCAATTAGAGTTCGGATAACCGGAACTCTACTTTGATAAAATACTAATGTAATGTATCTTCAAATTCAGAAACCTGTAATTCTGTTATGGGGGGAAAAATTCACTTCAGGGAACTTACAATTTAAAAATATAGATTTAAAAAAAAAAAACTTTTTGTGCAGTTATTTCTGAAATTAGACATTTTTTGGAATTTTAAATAGTAAAAAATGTAATAAACATCCATGGAATGACACAATCAACGATTTAAAAAATTATAATAACGAAAATTTAAACAGAATCTCCGTTTATGGTTTTGGACCAAAAATGGCTGCCAGGGGGTGGTTGGGGGGGGGGGGGATTTTGGAATGCCTCCCCTTCCTAAAATTTTTGTTTATACAATGTCTACAAGCATGCCGAATTTCATAATTTTATCACAATTTGCAGTTTCTTCCCCCGTAGCTCCCCGACTATACTTTTCTTTCCCCTAACATCACCCAAAACCGCCTAAATCTGCGTTTTTAAAACTACAAGTTTCAAAACTTTCCTGGGGGAGGCCCTCGGGACACCGATTTCCCTATCAGATGAGAATACTTTTCTTTTCAATGTGCTCCTCCTCCTAAAACTAGATTTTATAGTTGCGCCACTCGGCCCCTTGGGGCTCGTAAAGCAGTTCTGTGTGGACCGTTGTCTTGATCAGCTGTATCAAAAACCACGATTAGTCACTATCTCTCGATCTCACAAATTTGGAACTAAATATTCAGAAATTGGTTTATGAGAAATAGATGCAAGCTTCGTATTAATAAAAAAAAACGCTAATTACATTTCATGTTTTGTAATTTTCTTTCCTTTTTCGTGTTTCTAAAATTGTTTGGAAATTTTAAATAATATTTTAAAATTTTATATGTGTTAAGAATCATCTTAATATGCTGTGCTGCCCTCAGGTAAAAAGGGTCGGGCGCCACTGGTTTAAAGCTATCCAGGCATTATTAAACTATTAAAAACCATGCGGCGATATGCGCATCCAGTTACTTTAGAAAGTGAGAATTTTACTAATAAATATGAATTCAAGGAATGTGATTTTTTTTTATGGGGAAGGAGATCTAATTTTGCAAAAATAGTATAAGCAAGAACTTTCTCATTTTTTCTAACCATTGCCCGCAAGGTAAAAACCAAACACAAAATAGTATATAATTATAATTTCCTTACTTTTTATTTCACGTTTGGTTTTCTTTTAAACTTGTTTTATGTTTTAATCTTTTTCAAAGCAGGCAATAAATGTTAATTATGACACGTCGTCTCTAAATGCCGAAATAAAATTAACTTCGCCATTATGAGGGTTTAAGAAGCTTTTTCCTCAAGTTGAAGCTACCGGAATTTTAATTTGTTTCCAATGACAAACAACCTTTGAATGCAAAGGAGTTTTATCTTGAAAAGGAGACTTATTAAGTATTCATTAAATGGGATTACCTGATGAATAAATAATTTATTTTCCTGGAAGGTATGTTGTAAAAGTTTTGATTTATTGAAATCTGCCAAATACGTCGGAAGGTCACTACAAACAGGTGTTTAACGTAATGAGAAGACGACTGCGGCTGCGGTTTCTGAAAAGAAGAAATAAATAAAAATTCCCACAAGAATGTTTTGCAGTTGCATTTAATAAAAGCTATTTTATTGTAAAGGTTTTTTTAAAAAGCAGGAAGGAAAGCTTAAATAGTTGTGAAAATATCGCTAAAAACCAGGGTTGTTTGGTTTAAACCATGTTTTAAACCAAGTGTTTTTTTTTAAAACCATGTGGGATTTTTTTCAAAAATGGTTCTTTTCAAAAACTTCATCGTTTTCCCCCAAATGTTTCTTAAATTTTACATATCATTGCAAAGAGTTAAATCTAATTAATGCAAAGTAACTAGCAAAGTTTTATAGATAAATTACAGATTTAATAAATTAATAAACATATTTTTTAAGGTAATGCAAGTTTGCTAAGTAGTTTTCTTTTCTTTCTTTCTTTTTTTTTTTTTTAATCAATGCATCTTTCCTGTTAGGTACAGAAATATCCAAGGCAGACCGACTAAACTTTTCTAAAATTACACGGAGCATTACATTTACATCCAAGTAGCTCTTTTTTTATTTATTCAATTATGATTATTTTTCAGTCTTTGTGTTGAATGTAATCGCTTTCTCCATTGGTTTAAAAGAAAGAACTGTGCTTATATCTTATTGGAAGAGACATTTGCAGCTTTCCACGGAGTTCGCAAAATCTCTTCTTTAATCCACCATCGGACTTTGGAGAAAACTTATTGCTATTTGAGAAACATCATTGGATACTGAAAATCTGCCCTCTATTCTATTTAAAGAGCCGCAGTCTTGTTTATCGGGCTTCACTACTTTTCTATATGTCTTGCTGTATGTGTGTCCCCATGTTTCGTATTAAACGTATTTGTTTATGTTCAGCTGTCTGAATCTCTGCTTTACACAACCTTTCAACACTTTGCATTTCAAAGTAGTCCAAGAAGCATATTTCAACCAAAACTTCATTTACTACCTAATTTGCATGATTACTTAAGATTTATTGAAATAGAAAATGTACCATTGAAGCGATGCATAGTGTATGTAAATCTTAACGCTGGAATTAATTTACAAGAATTTATTCTTGGTTATTTGTAATTAATAATGTCTGGTTATCACATTAAATTATTTCTTTGATTATTCATACCAAGGCTCATTTACGTATTGTATTTTTTATAAAAGTTGAAGATTTTCTAACAATATTCTCCTATAGAAATCTCTACATATGAGGAAATGAAATTATACAATTTTACTCTTAATTATTTAATCAATTACGAAGAAATTACGTACAAATATGAATATTAAACATTCCTTAACTATTACTTCATAAAAGCTTCATGATTTTCCTAAAATAAAATTGTTTTTCTTAGAAATAGTGTTTAAACCAAATAAACCTGGTTTATACCAATAAAACCTGGTTTAAACCAAAAACCGTTTTTTTTTACAAACCCTGCTGAAAACGAAAGAAAGAAAAAGTAAATTTTTTGAAATAGTAGGAGAAATGTGCACCTGTCAAAAAACCAACTCAAACTGTTTTTAGTTCAAAAGATCTCCACCGGGGACGTTTAGTATATTCGTTAAGAGACCTTTTTGTACATGTGTACCAATTTTTATAACTAAACGTTTATTTTTTATCCTCATTTTGGGTCTTCGTTTGCTGGACTATGGTGGAAGGAAAAAAAGAATGAAAAGAACACCTGCACCTCGCATTACTTCTTCCACTCCCACCTGACCTCTAATTTCAAGAAATAAAATCCTCCTAATAACCTGTACTACTTCAGACCAAGAAGAGGAAAGAATCACACCAAATAAATCATTGAAGGACTCCAAAAATAGAAAAAAGCGAAAAAAAGATCATTTTTTCGAAAATTCACTAATGTTGACATTTAATTTGTCGTCAACTATTATTGATACAATAAAAGTAAAAAAAGCTTTTTAAAGATACTTTTACGTTCTTTAATCCATTTAATAGCAATTTTGTTTGCAAGTAAATAGTTTTTGAGATATAAAATAGATAGTTTTTGAGATATAAGACAGAAATTGAAAACACGTACTTTAATTTCAAGATGGTCGTGCGAGCTCCTTCCCTACCACCGGGGACTTTAAGTACCCTCACTTGCTTTCCAGTTTCAATAAATTAAATCACCATAATGACCTTCACTACATCAGACTGAAAAGATAAAGGAATCACATCAAATCAATCACTAAAGAGGTGCCAAAAATAGAAAAAGCGAAATAATGGTCAGTTTTCCGAAAATTCACAAACTTGAAATTTAATATCTCGGAAACTATTGTAGCTACAATAAAAATTAAAAAACGCTTTTTAAAGATAATTTTAGGCTCTTTGATTCATCTTACAACAGTTTTGTTCGCAAGTAAATAATTTTTGAGATATTAGACGAAAACTGAAAAAACACACCTATATATACCCCCTCTTGAATGTAAGAAGAATCATAGGTATTGAAATCAAAAACTCAGGTTTGATGGTGTTTTTTGTTTAAATAAGTGATACTTGCATTGAACATGCAAAATGTTCACTCTTTAGGTGAAGTGTACATATATATTTCTTTTAAATTAATCTTACTCCATATCAGCAGGAAGATTCATAGATATTGAAATGAAAAACGCAGGTTTGATGGTGTTTTTTGTTTTAATAGGTGATACTTGAAGCGAATATACAAAATGTTCACTCTTAAGGTGAAGTGTTACATATAATATTTTTTTTATTATTAATCTTACTCTATATCAGCAGGACAACAGAAGTCAAATTCAAAACTTTATCAGGTCTGACCTAAGCAATATTTCAGTTATTTTACTAAGTAACAGCTCATTGTGCTCAAAGATTATTAGTTTTTTCATTATTTGTCAAATAAAATCAATTTTTCAGACCAAAATATTATATATTATACTTAGTCACTTAAAAAAAAAAAAAAAAAAAAAAAAAAATCAGGCCTTCATATTCACAATATTAGTGTCATTCCATGAATGAAATCAAATAATTAGGCCTAAATGACAATAGTTTATCTATTCAAAAATATTAAGTCATTGAAAAGCATCAAATTCAACAAAAATATCAAATTAGTCTTTGGGCCAATTCTCCCTACTTAGCTTGGGTCAAAGCTCCCTAGTTAGCTTTAATTTTGTTTACCTTAAATTTTTAGCATCTTAGATTAAAGTTGTATAACTACTATATATCAATAGATAGCTAGAAAAGTGACTAAAGATTCCATACTTTTAAAATTCATTTCCCTTAAAACTGGAGGTTAAAATCGGAAAATTCCAAAATCTTCAAACTTCACTTTCAAGGTGCAGTCGTGCAGTATCATTTAACACTGAACTTCTTGAAAACCACTGACAATTCTGAAATGGCTTGTTCCTGAAAAATGCTATTGTGTGACTGGTCAACCAATAATATGACTAAAATTTTCCCTGAATATCCTTTTCATGGAAAAAATAATCATGCGTCAAGTCTCCCTAGTTTACCCTACTCACACTTCGAATGACGAGAAAAACCTCCTTCACTTAATCTCCAGCAGGTATATTTTTAGTTTCATTTCAGGCTAGATTTTCCTGTCTTATCATTTCTGTTTGATAAATGGTCACTCAAAATATACACCACGAATGTAATGCAATTTCTTTTTACACCCGCCACAATACTTTCCGAGATCAAGGTTTTTCTGCTTATGCGCACAGTGTTTCAATTCGAGTCAGCTTATTTCAAAGAAGGTTACCCCTATCTATTAATTTTTGCCTCGTGAAAGTTATGACTATTTTGCTAACATTTTACTCTCACCATTAAAATACTAGTGGTACGGCGCACGGCTTTGCCCGTAATAGAAAAATTAAAAGGTCTTTCGGTTCGCCTGTATATTTACAAATAATGTATGGTGAATTTTCTCGCCAATTGGCTTGTACCCATGTTACGGTTCCACGTTATGATAATTTCGTAATTTACTCGTCCATCTTATGATAATTTTGTTCTTAAAATTGGAATAGAAAAAGAACCACGTCGAATTTTTGAAAAATCGCTTCGAGGTGCACACCCCTGGCTACAAACTAATTTTGTGCCTGATTTCATGAAAATCGGCCGAACGGTTTGGGCGCGTCACTGAGATCCTGACAGACAGAGAGAGATCCGGACAGAGAGACTTTCAGCTTTCTTATTAGTAAATATTTCGGGTTGGAATATGTGTTTTGATCATTAAAAAAAAAAAGAAAATGTTCAGCAAACTTATTTTGCTGAAAAAATACTTCTTGGGCAAGGAAACATGTTTTGTTAAAAATAAGTTTCATTGATAAAATGAGTGAACTTCACACGCCTATTACCGTACTAGTAAGATGATGCAATTATTAATTTCCTAAGCTCTTTTATTCCAGCTATAATCATTCAAGACACGAACTATTAAAATTACTTTTATATGAATTTTTTAATCGATTGGCGAGCTTTTTTTTAAGTTTTAATGAAGTTTTGCATGTACGATATTAATATTACTATTATGTATTTTTTAACTTGTACTTGCTTTGGGAAATTTACCCGGGAAGAGCAAATTAATCAAGTTATTTATCGTAATTATGAACCTTAACATATTCATCTGTAATTGTAATGAATACGTTTCTAGTTATGCATATGAGCCTTAATCAAACTAGTGGAATGTGTTGACACAGAAATAACTCTTATGTTCACAAATGGCGTGGCACCAAAAAGACACCTAATAAAACATCATTAGCGTCACTATTTGTCTTCAGCTATTCAAAATAAATGGCCTCTGAAAATTTAATGCCTGTCAACCGCTGCCTTATTATTCGTGATAAGTGTGTACTTTAACAGCACATGAAACATTGGACCAAGAAGCATATTCAAACTGAGGAACTTCAATACTATGCTGGATATGTTACTAGAATCAAATCTCTTCATTCTGGACAAACCTAATCGGACAAACCCCCTATCTCTTGGACAAACCTAAATCGATTGATTTTAGGTTTGTCCAAGAGAGAGTGAGAGAGAGAGAAGAGAGAAAAACTTGAATTCCTTTTTGTCAAATGAAAGTTTTCAAAATCAAGTGTTGCGCCCAGTAGATGATTGTTAAATAATTCTCTTATTTTTTGATAAATTTATTGCTTAACGGTTTTTTTAGATGGGGGTCTAGTGTGATGAATTTAGACTCTGAATTTAATTTTGAGTATGTTTGAAAACAGTAACATGTTGCACCTACTCTCTTAAAAAATTCCAGCGATTTTAACTCAGACTGAGTAAATTTTCACTCCTTTCCAGTGTCGAAAACGCACTTTCCTTATAGGAGTGAATTTCATTCCTTTTGCGGAGCGGTTATTTTCACTCCTTTTGGATAAGCTTATTTCACTCCCTTTTGATAAGTGTTTTTCACTCTTTTTAAGACTAAATTAATATCCTAAATGAGTGGTTGCTTTCTGTTTTGGAAAGCCGCTATTTCACTCTTTTTTTAGAATAAAATAGATAAAATCATTTCACTCTCCTTTGGTGAAATTGTTTTTTAAACGTGTTTTCATGTGCTTATGCTGTGTATTTGAATTTAAAACTGTTTTTAAAACTTATTTCATTTGAAAAAAAGTTAGTTTTTTAATTTAAAAAAAAAATGTTTTTAGTGTTTCCGAAGCAGGGTTGGCAAAAACCCGGGTTTTTTTAAAAAAGCCCATGTACCCAGGGTTTTTTGGGTTTTTTAAAATAAAACCCAAAAAAACCCAACTAAAGTTGGGTTTTTTAAAAGAAATGTGGGTTTTTTTTTTGTCTTTTTTAGGGAAAATGTGGGGTACTTGTAGCATATTGTAGCATAAGTATATGGACAAAGTGCAAAAATTGTCTTTGGGTAAAAAAAAAGCTGGGAAACTAGTTAAAATTTAGCATTTTCTGAAGAAAAGTATAAAAGACAAAAAAACCCAAGAATGGTGAAGTTTTAGATTTTTTAATTTTCATTATTACCAACAGTTAAGGCAAAGTTACTTCTCGAGTGATAAAATCTATTGTTCGTTTTTATTTACTAAATTTTTTTTTTTTTTTTTTTTTTGCATTTTACTTTGTTGTATTTCATTTTGTTATGCAAAACTATTGTAGAACCTCAAGTAGTTTAAATCCCTTTTTACTGAATTCCAGCTTAATCAAGACATTTCTTTGAATTTTATGTTGCCCATTCTTCTATTTCTGTGTACAGAGTAAGAAATATTAAACTTTTCGTAAGATAATGAAAATACTGTACCTGTTCTGTTTTCTGTCGACCGTTTGTAAAATCTGTTTATTTCTAAAAAATATACCTTGTGTTTATTCGAGATTTGTGACGTGTTGGTTAGCAGAAAATAATTCACATGAAAGCCTTTTAACTAGATTAGTTTCCTCTGTACAATCTACAAATATTGAGAAAATCAGACGTGACAGGACTTGGTCAAGATAATTTGATTTATTTATTGACCAATTAAAGAAAAAAGTTAAATATAATTATTTAAAATCTTTGAAGTATTTTTTTATGCCGTTAAGAGTTAAGAAATACTATTAAAGTTCAAAATTCATTTTTTATGTTCGTTGTCTATGGTGAAGAACAAATAAAAATGAAGTTTAAATTGTAAAAGTATTTAAATTAGTTAATTTTTTTAAAAACTTCTCAGAAAATTCAAAAAACCCCAAAAGTGGGCTAAATAATGGGTTTTTTTAAATGGGTTTTTTCAAAAAAACCCATTGGGTCCAACCCAATTGGGTCCAATTCGGCCAACTCTGTTCCGAAGAGGATGCACAAGAACTTTATGGCAAATACGAAGAATTTTCTTTTTTATTAAAACTTTAACTGGTAATATTTCTTGAACTACTGGTACATCGTTACAAATCACCCACGTGCAATATTACGTACATTTCCGAATCTAAAGATTGAAATAAAACTAAAAAACCCACACAGTTCCAAATAAATAGATTTAAAATTTTGAAACTCTATATTGATATTCTCGGTGTGCCTTTTAACATTAATAATGTTTTAAAAGTTACATCAGTTTAAATTAATTTAAAAAGTCACTCATAAATTGTGACAAGATACGTTTGAATTCAATTTTGTTTCTTCGAAGCCATTCATTAATTACCTAAGGACAATTTTGGCAATTTTTGACCTTCCCTTCCCCCTATGTAAGGGTATGTAAGACTCCCCCCCCTATCTTAGGTAAGATTCTTTTTTTTCTTCACAATAATAAAATAAAAAATATTACATCACTGGGATCGTTCTTAAATTAACTATCATTTTTTTTTAAATTTTTTTCAAAACATTTTTGAGTAAAGAAATGTTTACTGTAAGGAATCTAGACCGAATGTTTTTTGACAAATAATTTTTGTATATGATGCGATAATAATTAAAAATAAGACATGCAAAACACAGTGCGATTCTTTTATTATATTTTACACGTTTCATTCTTTGAAACACAAGTAAAAAACAGCTCATCCTATAATACATACTTTTACCTTCCTGAAGCAAATGAAATATAATATTTGCCAAACCACTTGACCGCGGATTTCTAATATAAAATATCGGCTTGGAAAATATTACGTAAGAATGGATCTACCCCCCCCCTCCAAGCAAGGGTATGTAGAGAATTTTCCATCCCCTCCCCATCAGGACCCTGAATTAATGAATGGCCCGTTACACATATGAATGAGTGTATTATACAAAGTTTATGATACTCTTTAAAGTTTATTATACACAAAAACAATGTTTGATTAATTTAAAATATACGCAGTGGTTGGAGCTCCGACCATCGGGAGCGGATTCGGTATCCGACCTGTAGATTTGCGCATGGTCGGGTCTGTAACACCTGCCTAAAATATATATACAGTACACACACACCAAAGATGGTAACGACTGTTTCAAATGTCATATTTTTGATTCGATGATCGAAATAAAATTGTTGATGAAAGTGTCATTCATTTGGAAGAAAAAGTTACAAAAAGTTCGCCGTAACATTGCACGTGGATGATTTGTAATGATATACGAGCAGTGCAAGAAATATTAACAGTTACAAGTTTTAATAAAAAAGAAAATTCTTCGCCCTTACCATGCAGTTTTTGTGCACTTCCTTCAGAAACCTCATTCGGCAACAAATATTGTTTAAATTCATTAAATGAAGACATTTAGATAGCGACATCCACTTGGTACTCGCGACCAACGTTGGGTAAGCCTAACGTGGAGGTATAGAAGATTCTCCCTAAACAAAATCACGTGACAGAATCGAACCAATGAAAATGTTTTTGAGTCCTTCTTTTAAAGAATGTTTTTATATTTCGCTCATCAAAGGAGTGTTTCCGAATTTCACGCGAATAAAGAAAAGTTTTAGTCTTGGTTTTTTCGTAAAGCGTCTTTTTTCGATAAAGCTAGCACTCAGAAAGAATGAATGCACCCGCTATAGATTTCACTCTTTTTAAGAGTTATTTTTTCGCTCTTTTGAATTAAGAGTGTAGAGTTGCTATATAGATAGGCCGACGTAGCAGCTTAAGTTCAGCCTTTTTGGATCGGATTTTTCATCGTTGCGGAGTTAGGGTTACCACAGCGAAGTTTCGTTCAACAAATTTGCCGTAAATAATATTTTATTTAACAAACAATTCACGTGCAGCTAATAATCGCTCGCAGTGAACAATCACCAAACGCGATAACTCGCCAGAAAAGACAACCACTCAAACACGCGCTCCGATCCAATATGGCTGATCTTAAGCTGATGCTCCGGCTCGTATATATAGGGGCCTTAGTTGCACCAAGAGCCACTATATAGATAGGCCGACGCATCAGCTTAAGTTCAGCCATTTTGGATCGGAGCGCGTGTTTGAGAGATTGTCTTTTCTGCTCAGTTATCGCATTTGGTGATTTCTCACTGCGAGCAATTATTAGCGGCACGTGAATTATTTATTAAATAAAGTATTATTTTCAGCAAATTTGCGGAATCCGGAACTTTGCTGTGATAGCCCTAGCAGCGCAACAATGAAAAATCCGATCCAAAATGGCTAAACTTAAGCTGATGCGTCGGCCTATCTATATAGCGACTCTAGTTGAACCGGTTGATTGATTTGATGACGTCACGGTGAGTGTCCATAGGATATTTTCTTTAGTTAGTTTCCATCAACTGGTAGCTCTGTTTCCATCAACCGGAAGCTCTACTAAAACTCGTCTGGTTAGTCACCAGTTACTCTATTCGAACATGCCCTTCGTCTTGTTAAATTGCCATTTTGACTACTTAAGCTACTACTTGCTGCTTTTATTGGATGGATTTGCATTCTAAAAGTTTACATTTTCTGCATTGAAAAGGGGGTTCATCAAAACCCCGAAATTTGTCGCATTAAAAAAAATGTTTTTTTTTTTTTTTTTTCTTTTTTTTTTTTTTTTTAATACGATCATTGACACTGCTTTTCTCACAAACCCTGTATCTAGCTCAGAGCTCCAAGAGGGGCGAAAAGATCGCTCGCGAAGTTCATTTTTGAAGCAAACGTGATTAGTGATCTTTCCAGGTAACAACGCAAAAAGTGTAAAAATGAATCTAAGTTCTAAAAGGTAGCATCCAAAGAGCATATTGCGATTTTTTTTTCTTTTGACGCAAAGCAGCCTATTTTTGATCTGTGCCACAGACAACTGAAACAAATTCTGCTGTCTGGTGCACTAATTTAAGGCCAAAGATAATTTTTTCATGGAATTATCATCTGTTTATTTTTCTGATAATTGTACTTCAACGAAACTGAGATCGAACAAATCCCTGTGCAAACAAGCCTCCGTTGCATCCGTGAGACAACAAATTGATTCTTGTTACCTCCCTTCTTGTCATCAGGAACATGGAGCAAACCGTTCCTCTTTCAGTGACGCGCGCGTGACCAGCCAGCTCATTATTTTTGATAAGTGGCCTCACTGATGATTCATGAAATGCAGAACACCCTCTTGAAAAATGGGATGAAAATTAATCGGCTTTTCAGGACTTCCGATGTCTGACACAGTACGAATTTACCACCGAATAGAAAGTAAGCTATTTACAAATACTAATTGTGTAAGTGGTTATAATACAACCGAACTGCGGCTTGACATTTTTATAAGGGTAATTGAAATTGATGAGATGTTTCAGTTTAAAATCAGGGCTTCATGCCTACGATAACTCTGTAGAATTATGAGTAAACGATAATGAATGAATTAATTATTCAGGGACTTCCAAGTCATTCCGGTTAATTTTGCGCCACTTCAATTTTTAAAAGTATATTTGACTTTAAATATTACGAAGCCTAGTGCTGCATTCCCTTGGCAAGGTTATGAAAATTTTTTCTACTCTTTATCTCACGAAAAGAAAAAATACATAAAAATGTGGCAATATTGTACGCAACTAATTTTATCCATCAATAATTTTGCAGTTTCTGTTTAGAAGCTACTTTTTAAGTTACACGCAATATTCCAGCAAACTTACGGTTTAATATTTTTTAAGTTGTAGAACGTGCTCTTCCTATATTTTAATACTCTATGCGATAATATAAATGAAAAAAAATCATGTGATGTTGTGAAGTACGAAGTAGGAGCTTTTAAACCTTTAGCAATTCTATTTTTTTGTTTTGAATTTGCACTATTTTTGATGAAATTAATTTGTATCTTATTTTGGATAACTATAAAATAGTTTAACGAGTTTTCCCTCTGTTTTATATTAACAAATACAATGAAACTTTTAAAATATCAATTTGACAGTTTAAAATAGAGAAATTGTGGCTAAAAGTTACCCTGAATGACTGTACAGTGTACAGTAAACTCCGGGGTTATCCGCGGAATAGGGTAACGCGGTAACGTCGGATAAGTAAATCGCGGATAATCCGAAAATTAGGTAAAAACGATGCTAATACATACATGCGAATAGTCCTAAAAAAGATCAGTAACACTCACACACATTTCAACTATAACTAAAACGATATCAGTACTATTTGACCACGGATTGTATGTAATTTGGCAAATTGCCAAGTAAAGACGATTCCAACTGAATGAATCTAGCAGGGGAGAAGGGAAAATAACGATGGGGTTTTGATGTACGCGTTTTATAATATCACTAGTGCCTTATTCATTTACTGCATTCTCAAAAATAAAATAAGGGGAAAGAAGAATAGTTACCATGGAAACAACAAAAAGAAAATAAAATATTTTCATTTCGTTCAGGAATGTAAAAGCAAAATGGTAAGCTCAAAACTTTGTTCTGAATAAATAAATCAATTAATTTTACCGTGAGAATATAGATCGAATATACTTTAGATTAAAAAAATGTTGCTGTGAGCAAATTTTCATTTTTACAAAACTAAGGCTAAATAATAGGGAGAGACAAAAGTGTACATCTGAAACAAACCAACTAACATCCCTATAAACTAATAGATACGTCCATTTCTGCCTATAAACCGGATATTGACGGAAATTATATAAATGCCTTTCCATGTAATCGATGGTCAGACAGTATATGTAAAAGCTAGAAAATGATCGCTCATTACTGCAAACGGATTACACTTATATGCGTGAAAGTCGTGCACGCAGATTAACTGCAACAGATCAGTCTAGATTCCAAAGAATCTTTTCTTTGGGGAGGCTGTCTTTCCTTCCGCTTCGCAACTAAGACATGAAACTGCCGCATAATCTATCTTCTAAATTTCATTCTAGTTCATTTGTTTCTGAAATAAAATTTTCATACCACGTAATCACTGCCGAAGCTCGTATCGTGTCTGAAAAACTTATTTTTTCTCAATCTAAAAAATTGAATTTTTTTTAACAGTTAAACAGTTATAAATGCCATATAACTGGTTTAAAGAAGCGGAAAATTCGTGCAGTAGCAGACTAATGACTCCTTGGCTCGCACCATTGATATTCATCGCGCTTTCAAATTTCTGCCTCTCGGTGTTCGTATCTTTGAATGGATGATTACGTTATGCAATTTGACACACACACTCTCTCTCACACATACACAAAAAAAGGTTTATGTGGCCTTGGTGAGAAAAGCTGAATTGGAGATGTATGGATTCAGGAAAGACAATTTATTGTTTATCTGGAATGCAAAAACTACTAATTAACAATGTGTCTTCTATTTTACTAGCTTCTCTTAGTTCAAACTGGTTTATGCAGAGTTCCTTAATGGGATGGTTTCCTTCAGTCAAAAGTACTACTTTTAGTCACTGAAATTGATAGAATGAGTAAAAAAAAAATAACATATGATTCCAGAAAATACTTTTATTTTCCCAGCAGTTATTTTTTAATAAAGTTTTTAAAATGTCCGATTTTAAAAACAAGGCTTAGTCTTGATGACATCACAAATGATGCATTTTTGCGTATCTTTCTACCACGATTCCACGTTATGATAATCAACAAACGAATTAAAATTGCGCTCTACGCTTGCTATCAACCATATCGTTGGCAATACACGATAGTAAAGATGTGAATTTAAAATTTTGCTCTGTGATTGGCAACACAGAATTTCATTTCATCATTTGTGATGTCACACGACATAAGTGTAAACAATGAACGCGCACAGATTTCAATTTTTTTTAATAAATATTATACTTAAACAAATTATTTAAAAAATGGTCAGATCCTATGTTTTTAAGCATGCCCTTTGAGAAAAAATACTTTTAAAATTTTGGAAACGATCCCATTGTGCCCTGTTGTAGGACTATGCCCACTTCAATGTTAAACTACATACACTAAACCCGAACGTGTTCAGGAACCAGTCCAGGTGGATAAAATGGCTCATTCGAAGAAAAAAGTAATTAAATGGTAGAAAATCAAGTCGAGAATGTATGTGAGATCAGTAGGCTAGATTTTGTTCTATTGAATTCCGGTCTAAGTTAAAAAATGCATTCTAAACAACTTTTTTTGATGCTCACTAAATCTAAAATTATGTGGCTTATTAAGACTAGACTGGGGCAAGTTTACTTCTTGTGTTACTTCTGTGTCTTACTTCTTTTACTCAGTGCCCTTTTTTCAAAACGAATTATAACTGGAGAGCCAACAGTTATTGATATTGCTCCCTAGCAAATATCCTCACAAGTTTTTGAGCATCAGTCGAGCTTCAGTCTAGCATGCAGTCTAGCATGCAGAAAGAATAATTTGTTTTTTACTAAGTCGAGTAAATTTTGAATTAAACGTTTTGAAACTTATTGTGAACAAATAATACTTAGTTAAAAGAGAACAAATATGTAAAAATTAGCAGAGTTTTAGCCTTTCTTAAGAATTGTATTTGTGTGAACTGAAATGTAATTAAAATTTTTTGCACGTTAAAAATAAATCCAAATCTGGCGACGGGGCACATTTACGCGTTGACGCCTAAGCGTTCTTACTGTGTCTTACTTCTAAACGTGCCCTGACGCTTTTTTTCGCTCCGAACAATCTCAAACTTTTTAGTATTTTCAGGCTATTTAGTTTTGAAAATTCGAATTTAATTTTTAATTGAGTTACAAATTCATTTCTTATAGCTTACAATCAATGTAGTGCTGTTTTCATGCAGGGTCAGTTTTTACTTTATACACTACTAGCAAAAATACCCGGCGTTGCCTGGGTCAGTAATAATTACGAGAAACAATCGTTACTTGCCCTTGTTTTCTGTTTTAAGCGAAAGAATTTAAAACAAACCTTTTTGACGTGATTAAAAATCGAGCTTCTTCCTTACTCATTAAACTAAAATAGCAATAAGTATAAAAAACAAAATAGTATTCAATTAAAAACGAAAGCACGACATTTAAGCATATACAAATTTGAAGAATTTCCAAAACATGAAATTAAACTTTACATGTTTAAAAAGATTTATCTGTTAGTACTTTTTTTTAAATCTAAAACCTTCTCTGCATGGCTATTGATGTACGAACTGTTTTAAAAAATGTAGCCACCCGTGTTCCCCTTACACTTGCTTTAGTTATTTTGGTAAATTTCAATTTTTGTGAACACTTGGTGCGGTTTAAAATCTTACCAAATTTGCGAGAACCATTTTGGGACACTTTCGATAATACTACCCCTCCTTACTAATTTTTATTATAGAAATATTGTTGCCAGATGCTGATATACTTTTGATCAAAAAAAAAAAAAAAAAAAAAAAAAAGAAAAAAAATGGCGCTAACGGTTTCATCCGAAATGTTTCCAAAATAAGTAGTAAAATTTGGCGATTGTTTGAAATCGTGCAAAAATTAAAATTAATGGAAGTTTTTGTGCGGTTTATGGATTTGCCTAATTTAGTTGTTGAGTTATTTTACACAGTATTTTTTTTTTAAGTATCTTTGATTGGCGATGTTTTGTTTATATGGTGAAAGATGAGAAACATTATTACGTAGTCTTTGGGCTCAAAAACAGTGACAGTGGAAAAAACTGCCAAATGCATCAGCTACTGAAATCTTTCTGAAAACATTCTGGCGAGCAAGTGTCCAATCAGCATAAATAATAATAATAAACCATTAATTACATAAGTTCCGTTTAAAAGTAAAATGATCAGCCAAATCCATTTATTTTTAGCCAATCTTGTGGAAAAACGTTACTTTAAGATTTGACTTGAGAAAAGCCTCAAAAAGTCAGACGAAACGCAAAAATATTCAACAATACAACAGTTCTTGGGAGTTGAGATGACACACTAAATAATGACTTGGGTTGATGAAAGCCTTCGAACAGGGAACAAAAAAGCTCATAACTCGTTTTTTATACAACTTAGAAACTTCGAACAGACGCTATCTTCAGCAGAAAAATTGGCGCTCTCGATGGACATATAATGTTAGTATGTGCACGTTTTTTTCCACCCCCGTATTGGGGCATTTATGCGAAAATTGGGACAAAAATTGGAATAAAAAGGGAACTATCAATCGGATTTTTTTCGAACTCGTCTATAAACCTTCCCAGTACCAAACTGAACAAACGGTGAAAGTTTCAGCCAAATCTGCCGGGTAGTTTCTGAGATCTTAGGGAACAAATTTACCAAACTCCATTTTTATATATATATAGATTCAGTTTGTAATAAACTTGCTTTATTTTAACGATGGTAAGACATTATGTTCAAAACACTAACAGGAATCACGTAGGTGTCAAAATAAATATGCTTAAACGCGCCACGTATCCGTGGCACGTTTACGCAACCGACTTGGACTCAAAAATAATTTTTTGTAACGGTTAAAAACACAAGCTGAGCAACATCTGAATATACCAATTTTGACTCCATTAACTGCTTCATAAAACCACTATGTCTAAAATTTCCTAAGTTAAAACATAAAATTTAAAAAATTCACCGGCAAAAATCCTCGTAAATGTGCCCCGGTCTACCCTACTATCGCCATCAATAATAATATCAATTCAATAATTCTTGGAGATTTTCTCATCTTTATGTTCAAAAATACTACGGTTACTTTCGATTTCTTATCGAATTCAATGCAATTGTACCAGTCCATGTTGACTTTTTTCACTTTTTTGTAGTTTGATGTTATGGGTATGTGGGGTGCAATACTTTCAACATAGTGTAGCACCCACCTCATATGCGTCTTAGAACTATTAAGTAGGACTCGACCGATGCATCGGCGCCGATGGTTCAACTATTTAGCCATCGGCATCGGCGGCCGATGCTAACTTGCAGGAAACATCGGCCCATCGGCCTTAAAAAACATCGAAAAGCCGATGGAATTGGCTGATGTTTTTGAAAAGAAAAAGGACCTTTGTTGTTTTACTTTTGAATACAAAGTAAAGGGAGTTATTGTTTTCATATAAAATTGTTTACTTAAATTTCAGTATGAATTTCTATTTTAGTCACCCCTGAAAGAGTTTTTTATACAGCATTCAGGTACCAAATAAGTTAATTGTTGCGTTGTTTCTTGCGGCTGGATGTACGTATCTCTCATAATTCATAACTCAAAAATGGTAAACTGTAGAAGGCTAAATTTTCGCATGTGGGGTGTGCGTACGTTCCAGTTGTGAACTTCACTTTTTGTTTTCGATCGGGTGTTCTAAAAAGCCTATTTACTCATTTTTTGTGGCTATTAATTACTTATTTCAATGCTAAACTAATATAGCGTCTCAGACTGACGATCATTCGGTGATATATTGCCGAGTTGGAGACCCATGGAAACAAATATGAGATGGCGAAACCGGTTTTGTTTCATTTTGTTAGATTCCAGTTGAAACGACGGTAATTTTTAATTTTTCGATATTTGTAATATGAATCACAGTAATGCAGTCTTTTCTGTATTGCTTCGGCGGAGCTACAAGTTTGAGGCCCGTCGAAATACATTTTGGGGCCCTATTTCTCCAGCACAGAAGTTGTAAAACATTTATCATAAGCATTTTTGTAACTCCTACGGTTCCCCTATGGTTATTGGGCCTCTCGCGCAATTGCAACATTTGCTATATTTTAAATCCGCCACTGCACGTCAAAACAAACTCGGGTGCAAGTTTTAAAAGTGTTTTCCTGGTTCAATGTTTATGATTATTTTGAACTCTATTTTTTACGATTATTTTTTGTATTTCCGAGAACACTTGCGTGCCCCTCCTCCAAATCGAACAATTTCTGAAGTTAAACTGTAGTTGTACTTCTGAGTTGTTTAAAACTAACACCATTCATAAAATTAGAGTTTTTTTTTCAAGCTTTATCTCTTGTTGTCAGAAATTGATTAAAGACGTTTTGAATGGAAACATAATTCGGAAACCAAAGGGACTTTTGAATTTTTTCTTCGAAAGTGCTGAAGTAGATTCAGAAACTCTTCCGAGGCGTTGGTGGTAGCGGTCCTGTACTAAAAAAATGAGGCCGAAGTTTAAAGTTGTGAATCACTCCAAAATCAGAGGGTGACCCCCCTAACCCACCCTCGTCGTTTCAAGCACTTCTTAAATATTTAACGATCATTTATTTTGGTCAAGAAATATCATCTTGCGTATTTCTTATACTTGTTTCACCTATATTTCGTAATGCGCCATCTTTTTTGCATCATTAATAGCGATCGCTTTTTTTTCTGTTGTAAGTAACTATATATATATATATATATATATATATATATATATATATATATATATATATATATATATATATATATATATATATATATATATATATATATATATATAAAATAAATGAGTAAGTTATTTTCGTTTTCATATTTTTAATAATATGTTATAGAAAAGTTTCTTAGGATTTTCTATTATGCAATTTTTTAAATTTCAGAAATTTTTTGTTAAATTTCAAAATTTAATTTGAACTTGTTTGTAGTGCTTCATAAAAGATTAAACAATCAAATTGTTCAATATTACGTGTGAAAACATCAGATCAAGTAGTATATGCATTCAGTTATTAACTTCATGTAAATATTGAGTTTGTTTATTGTGGCTGCGTTTTAAGAACCTTGCTCTTTTCGTGGCTATTTCTTTTTTTTCGCAAAATTTATGTCACGGTTATAGCTTTTATGAAAAATGCAAACTTTTCCTTTCATAAATTTTAAATAAGTATAAAAATATTCCTATTATGATTTAATATTGTAATTTATCTGTTCACTTTTTTGTTTAATTTGATGAGTAAAAAATGTCTACGTGCAATCTTTCCACTTTAATTGCGTAATTTGTTGACGGTTCCATAGTTTTATTCTTATTATTATTTTTTTTGAATGATTAAACAACATAATTTAATGTTTTTTAACGATGTTTAGTGTACCTAAATCCATACATTATTACAATATTACTGAAATCTTAGTTATATGTTCAATTTAAAAAAAGTCAATTGGTTATTAAACAGTCTCTTTGTTTTTCTTCCTTTATTTTTATTTTATTTATTTATTTATTTATTTTTGCTGTTGTTCTTTCTCTTCCATCATACAGCAGTCAAAAAAAGGAGAAGCATAACTACACTCTATACAGATTGTACGTAGTACGATCCAAAAGTTCGGGGACAAGCTGTATAAAACCTTACCCAGAATAGTTTACATTACCGAAGCACATCCACCTTCAAAAGGTCACCTTGAAAGACTATGTACTTCTGCCAATGTTCATATAACTTTTGGGAACACGCCTGGAAGCCATTTTTTGCAACCTTTTATGATGCAGCTTTATCTTCTCATGACGGAAGAAAGCGGCATCCATGCAAATGTTTTTTTGCTGGGAACAGGTAAAAGTCACATGGAGCTAACTCCGACGAAACGTTATTTTATTTGTTCGTCATATCAGAGTATTGACCAATCAAACCGTGCATCCTCAATATAAAAATCGCCTTCTTTCCCACGATGAAGTTAAAGCAGCAGCGCAAGAGGCCTTACAGGAGGTTGCGAAAAGTGTCTTCCAGGAGTGCTTAAAAAAGCTACATGAACGTTGGCAGAAGAGCATAGTCGTTCAAAGTGAGTATTTTGTAGATAGATGTACTTCGGTAATGTGAACTGTTCAGGGTAAGGTTTTAAACAACTTGTCCTCGAACTTTTAGATGATACTACGTACGTATGAGTTTTCAACTTACTATTTCATAACGTTTTTGAGTGACGCAAGTTTAAGCAACATAAAGCCATCACAAGAGAATTTGCGATAATTAACTAAGGAGGCCTTCAAAATAGATATTTCGGTCATCTATATGTTCTTAGGTACATATGCATGTACAGATGTGCCGAAAAAACTTGTGAAGTTTAAATTAGGTAATCGTAAAATAAAAATTTAGATCGAAATATGATTTTTTTTTTTTTGCGATTACAATTCCTTATTCGTAGAAAGGAAGTACAGTGAAATGAATCAATGATCCTTTAAATCCCTGACAACCTGACAATCTTATCAATTTATTTCTGTTAGTTTTTTTTTTTTTTTTTTTTTTTTGCCATCGGCCAACGGCATCGGCCATCGGCAATCGGCCATTTGGAGGAAAACAATCGGCCATCGGCCATCTTTGAACAATCGGCCAACAATCGGCATCGGCCCATCGGCCAAAAAATGCCATCGGTCGAGCCCTACTATTAAGCACATCAATCAATAAAGGTTCTATGTTTTCGTGTTTATACTTCGACAGGATTCTACAACTACTTGTGCAAAACCGCGCAATAAGACGTTCTAAGCTCCAAATCGCTATTTTAGTAGATTTGTTATCGGCATAATATTTGTATGCTTTGGTGTTTTCATTCATCAACATTTCACAAAAAAAAAAAAAAAAAAAGATTCTCAAGAAAGATTTCTGTTTGAATTAAAAATTAACTTTTTTCTAATTTGTTTGTTAGATTTACCTGGTTTTTTCTCTTAGATATTATTGCTGATTTTAATTTAAGTTCTGTTTATGACCTATACAGGTTGGTTAGATATAAACTGAGGATAATAGTACAATCGTAAACATGCCTTAAATGAAAGGAACCTACATGTTTAACCTGCACTGTAAAAACGCGGTATCGTTAAGATTAGAACTAAAAATAATCACTTGCCACTCGTTAAATGGCATACTTTTGCGACTAAACAAAACCTTTAACTGAAAACTTAAATAAAAAAAACTAACCAGCTACAGATCATTTTTATTTTATTCACAATTTATATTTCAGACACATAGTATTCCATTTTATCAACGAATAAGGCCAATTCAACAAAGCTGGATTCTATTCTTTTTTTGACAATTTGATTCATTAAAGCGGCTGATTCAATTAACCGGCGCCCACTGTGTCAAAAAAGTTTTTAAAAAATGCTTCAATTTAGGAGCGGGAGTTGTTTAGTTTTCTCTGTATTGAGAGAACGCTAGCAGTGAAACAAGTTTTACAGAGAAAGAAGTAGAGGTTTTTCGGAGTTTATCTATTGGAGAATTTAGTTCGATATTTGGTGGAAATGTGACTAAACAAAAATAAAAGTTTCGAGAATGTTTCTAATTTTAGGTACTCAATTTTCTTTAAAACTTTGAAGGCTGATTGTTCGCGAGAGAGAGGTACGAGATAATGAGAGACGTTATGTTTGACCGAGTCCGAACTACTACGGTCTGTGATCGAGATGTTCTGCGTTGATTTTCCTCACTACTTTGTTGTCAAGACTGAAGTAGTGCTGTGACTTTCTAGGAATATTGCATCTAATTTCGTATAAGTATTCAAATATTCTACACAGTTTAGTATAATTAAAGTGTATTCTTTTAAAATCAGTATTGTGTTTCAATTTATGACTTTCAAAACGACTTGAAAACTTTGCTGAAAGAAAAATACAGTGCGTGGTTTTCAATAAATTTTAACAAACGATTCGAGCCAAATTTCGAGTAAACAGTGAACGGCTCATCTGAGAGTAAACTTAGTTAAATAGCTTAGTAATCAAAGGATGTTTTGACGAACTCTATGTATTTGATTGATGTGTGCCTATTGTGCCCAGTTGTTAATAGCTTTGAATTCCAAAATGATTTCAAGATACTGCCGGAGAGAAACATTGGTATATGACTGTGTTACTAACTTTCAACTTTGAATCTGCATCATAAGTTCATACTTGATGATCACGATAGTAAACCAGGCTTCATCAAGGTGTGTCCAAAACCCGAAATTCCTTCTAAATCCAAACTGCTAGCTAGAGCCTCAAAGAATAAGAATCTAATACCCCCTGGAGGTACTCCAACCCATCTTTGGTCCCTCTTTCATAATTTTCGACGAGGCATGAAACCTGGAGATAACGTCATGAAATTGTCGACATCTTTCTCAAGCAATGAATCAAAGAAAAATCCCGGCTAACACGGAAGGCGGAGAAAGGGCACGGCGGAAAATCAAAAGCCGAAGGAGGGAACGTAATGGAACAAATCGAGCATTTGATCTTCTTATCTCTAACCTCTAAGTAATTGCCTTATTCTGGGAGCACCCCGTGGGGGATGGGAGGAAAAAATCCTCGTGATGGCTGGAAGGCTAGGCGGGCTCTGTGCTGTTAACAAGGATTTTTTGATATTGGTTGAGTGAACTGTAGCGAGCTGATTCAGAAAAATGCTATGTAAGAATGGTAGTCGTCAACCATAAACATTTTAAATTTCTTTCTAAAAGAATGGATTTTTTTTTCTCTCGAAAGAATCAAACTTTTTACGCTTTTGTTATAGTATTACAGGAAAGATTCACAATATTTATTACATCCGTAAAAGTTAATCATAAAGGTCTGTATTAACTGTAAATATGAGTGTTGAATCAGAGCCGATTTTTCAAACAAATTTTGAAAGTTGCTCTCTAGAATTGCAAGTACGGAACATCTTCAGAACATTTACAATTATCTATCGTTTTTGATCAGAACGGTAATCAGACATTTCAAATTGACGGGGGCATTCAAAGCACGGCAACCCGCCCACCTTTTTTAGGGTCTTCAGATCACTTGTTTTATATGTTCAAATGCTTCAACATATTTAAGTATTTTTGCAGTTGCAATGAAAATTCGACTGTTCTACATAATTGAAACTGATAATGATCCACTCTTTTGTTTTTTCGGGTGTTATATATATAAATGAAAAATACATCGGCAGTCAAAAAGCATCGATGAAAGTAAGTTTTTCGTCTCCGAAATGACAGAGAAGGAGACCATCAAAATGAAGGATGGCTGATTTGTTTTATTAGATTACTAGCAAAAATATCCGGCGTTGGCTGAGTCAGTAATAATTGTGAGAAACAATCGCTACTTTCATTCGTTTCCTGTTTTAACTGTAAGGACTCAAAACACACCGCTTTGACGTGATTAAAAATCAAAATTCTTCCTTGCCCATAAAAGTAAAATAGCAATAAATATAAAGAACGAAATAGTATATAATATTCTGATAGAAACGAAAGCACGACATTTAAGCATATAAAAATTTGAAGAATTTCCAAACTATGAACTAACAAAAACAATCACTAAAAAAAGACTTGAACTTTATTTATTTAATCAAATAATACACACACACACACAAAAAAAAAAACTCTACTATTTCCCTAAGTGCAAAAAGTAGTTTCCAAATATTTAAATGACTTTAAATTCACGTTTGCTTCGGATTAGCCTAGATTCAAAATATTCATTATGATCACTATTTATATTGCTGTTGTAAGGCAACGAATTTTTGTAACAACGGGTTTTATATTAAATCATTTAATGGGGAAATTACATGAAATTTACTGTTTTCCATCATAACTTTTTTAAACTAAGTTTTTCAGAAATAAATTATAGCCTATGTCGCTTCTTGATAATGTAGCTATCTGAGGTGAAAAAAATGGTTAAAATCGGCCGGTAGTTTTGTAATTTACCCCGGACATACTTACATACAGAAGTATCCTTTTATGTATCTTACTACTATTATATATGCGGAAGTTTGTCTGTATGGATGTAATGGATGTTTGTTACTCTTTCCCGCAAAAACTACTTAATGGCTTTTGATGAAACTTTTCAATAATATAGTTTATACATCAGAATAGCACTTAGGGTAGTTTTCACCCCGTTATGGAGGAACCCCCCCTCCTAGGGGGGGGGGGCGATAAAACCCAATTTTCGTATAAATTCTCTAATATGAGGATGAAAAAATACTTGCACATATTAACATTATACGTCCATCGAAAGCTTTGATTTTTCTGCTGAAGATGGCACCTGTTCCAAATTTCTAAGTTGAATAAAAAACGAGTTATGAGCTTTTTAATAGGGAAGTTTTCGATTTTTCAATTTTATTTTTATATGATAGAGTAACATGTATGAACATCATAGGTGAAAAAACTTTTGCGATACGATAAGTAGTTTTTTTTAAATTAATTTTTAAAGTTCAAGCGCCTGTGACGTCAGATGGCTTAGGAAGTGACGTTATGCGCCTTCCGGTAGGGCAGAAGCCGAAGGTCACGCATTCGACTTTGAAGACGAAACGTAAAAGGCTATCTCCTCGCGTTTCTGGAACATTAAACCTCTCATCCTCTCGGAAATATTCGAATATCCTCATTGATGTTACATGAGGAAGATTATTTAGATTGTGCTTTAACGAATCTGGTCTCCATAGTGTGTTCAAAAGGATTATTGAATTTCTAAAAAATATAAATATCGGCGCGCTCAAAATATTCCTAGCGAAAACAAGGGATCTTCGGCGGAAGGCTGCCCGTTCGCGCCCTGTGACGTAGACTCGTGACGTTTCAGAAGCGCGCACTTTTGCGCGTGGATTTTTAAAAATTCATTAAAAATCAACCACGGTGTTTTGAAATTCGGCGATGGTGAATTTTTTAGTTTTGAGGGTCAATTAACAATATCCAATAGCCAAAATATGAACATTTAATAGGTTGCAACTTCCCTATTCCATGTTCGAAGACTTTCCTCAGCACAATACAGTATTTAGGGTATCATCTCAACTCCCTGCTGATAGCGACAATTGTTGTATTGTTGACTATTTTTGCTTTTCGTCTGACTGTTCAAGGCTTTTCTCAAGTAAAATTTTAAAGTGAGTTTTTTTGCACAAGATAGGCAAATAATACATGGATTTGGCCGATTATTTTCCAGTTTTACGCAACTTTGAGGCAATTAATGGTTTTTACTTTCTTCTATATCTAATATATAGAAGAAAGTATTGGATTCGTGCAAATTTTCGAATTTCGAATTTTGACGGATTCGAACGTTTTGAGGTGTGCTGAGTCCATTTCGACTATTTTTGGAAAATGTCTGTGTGTGTGTGTGTGTGTGTGTGTGTCACGTCTGTGTGTGACCAGTTTTTTGTGGTCGCTCTACAGCAAAAACTACCGCATGAAATCGAACGAAATTTGGTACACATATGTGCCCCTATGTGAACTTGTGCCCATTGGTTTTCGGCGCGAATTCCTCAAAGGGGGGGGGGGGGTGGAGCAATGGGGCGTTTTTTGAGTTACGCGTGCTTGCTATTCCTCAGGAAGTAACTGGCGGAAACAAACAAAATTTAGTCCATATGTTGCCATAAACAGGAACAGGTGCTGATTCAATTTTGGTGACAATAACTCAAACGGGGGTTGAGCTATAGAACGTTTTTTGTCGTCAATTGTGACTGCTGTATCTCAAGAAATAATGAACGGAATGAAAGAAAAAATTATCGGCAAGTAGCCCTTAGTGGGTATAAGAGCTGATTTTATTTTAGTGTCAACAGCAAAAAAGGGGGTAGCGCAATCACCCGTTCTTTTCTTCCATTGTGAGTGCCCTATCTCAAGAAGTAATGCTACGTTCTGGTTGAAATTTGGAATATATGTGAATCCATATGTAAACAGGCTTTGGTTCAATTTTGACGCCAATCGCTCCAAGAGGTATTGATTTTTTTTTTTTTTTTTTGCGAATAAAAATAGCTTTATTAATGCAACAATAAGAAAGATAAATCGTAATAGATTGTCGTCTGCGTATTTCTCGTGATTTTAATTGTATGGAAATGATCGGAAATATTATCTCAATGATTTAAAAATTTTAACTGTTGCCATCTTATGTTTGTTAACAAATAAAGTATTTGTAATTAATTCAAGCAAGGCTTTTAAAATAACTTTCAATTTTCGCTCTTTGCTTTGCTTTTGCAATAATTCAGACATTGGGATGGTCGTCAAGTTTTTGCATGTGTAATTTTGTTTTTGTTGGGAATACAGTGAAATTCCGTTACAACGAATACCAATACAGCGAAATTTCCGTTTCAACGAACTACATTTTCAGTCCCTATATAACTGCCATTACATTATTTGAATTCCATTACAACGAAATTCCCGTTACTACGAACAAAACTTACGGTCCCCTGAAGTTCGTTGTAACGGGATTTCACTGTATTGCTTCCTCATCAAGCATGGGGAGGGATCAGAAAAAAATATATATACAGAAGAAAGTTTCGTGATAGCCACAACATACTGTTTTTTTCTTTTTTTTTTTAATTTATATGAAATGAGGAGTTTTTTGTACTATTGTCCGCATTTAAATGGGAACTTAAAAAAAAAAAAAACTGTTGTGCTTACTCTAATTTTAATGGTATTTTTACTCTGAACTTTTTTGGTATTTTAATCAGGACTGTTTACGTTATTAAGAAACAGTTGATTTCCTTCATGTGGGGGATTTTAAAAGTTTGATGTTCTCACTCTAAAGGGACATTATTAGAATCTGGACTTGTAGTGACTGATTAATTTGGAGACTATTTCTCCGGTAAGAAGCTATACAATAATTTAGATAGCAGGTGTAGCGCCAGACACCATTTGACGGGGATGGGGATTATAAGAATTGTTGACCTCACTCGAATTGGAATTTTTGAGAATTACCCAAACTAACTTCTTTACAACTCCTGAACGTTTTCCTGATTTATGTTGTGTGAATTTTTTTGGGTATCTTCTCAGTTTCGCCGACATTTCATTTACCCCCCCCCCCCCTAATTTTTAGTTTTCATCATATCTTTTAATATAATAAAGGGGGGATGCATTTTAAATGTCGGCGAAACTAGGGAGAAACCATTTTTTGGTAACTGACCTCTCCCTGTGGTGACCATTAACTTGAATTGATTGAAAAAAACTACACCAACCATTAACGTGAGCGAAGCCGCGGGTAAAAGCTAGTATAGATATATAGATTCATACGATTGAGATGAGAACCAATACTAATTTAGAAATTGTGAGAGATATTTTATAAGCAATAACTTCAGTGATTGACCAAAATCATGATCGCAAATCTGAACAGTTTTGGTGTTAATATGTTAGCTCAAAAAGTAGCTGAATTTTTACTTCCTTGTACGAGGTACAAGAAGTAATGTATTCTCGAAAAAAATTGCTCTCAAATTTCAGTTCAAATTTCCATTTTACTCCCCACAAATGGATATGAAGTAGCTTTTTCTGCCTGTCTGCTCGTGTCTGTATGGTTGTCCATGCGTTCTACGAACGTATAGATAGCTGGAATACCCATTTTTACTGTTCCCAGGAGCGGATCCAGAACTTTTTGTGAGGGGGGTAAAGTTTCCAAATTTTCAAAGGTGGGGCAACCTGCATCATGGATAATTTACCTCAAATTTTCGTCAAAATTCATATTTCTTCAGGCAAACAGGCTTGTCAAGTTACAGTAAGCTTGCGACATATGGTTTGAGGTAGAATGCTCTGAAAAAAAAAAAAAAAGCTCATTATTAGAGATTATTGTTCATTTGAAAATGAACAAAAAACTCAAAATAGCAAAAGTCTAGTAATCAAACCCAATCAATGCTTTGAATTATTATGTGTTGAAAAGAAATACCTCACAGAACCAAGCAAAGTAAGGTGGTGTAATAGTACATTGATTCCACTTACTATATTTTCAGATATAAAAAAATTTAAGTTTAATAATAATCATTACAAAATTTTTGTCACAGGGGGGTGAGCTGACCCTTTGACCCTCCCATGAATCCGCCCTTGGCTGTTCCTGAGTTATTTATCAAGAGTTTTCTCGTGATGTCTATAAGTTCTTACGTACTTTTTCTTCATAACTCAAAAACAGTATGCCTGTAGAAGATTAAATAGTGCATATTATAGACTCAGAGTGTGGTCTAGTTGTGGACTTCTCCTTTTGGTTGCATTTGGATGTTCCAAAAGGGGTGTTAACACGTTTTTCCGGGCAAATCGGTGTTAATTCAAACTAAAATGATGTCCTTCCTAAATTGGTGACCACTTATCGATATATCGCCTAAGATTTTGGTCGCCAAGTTTCTGGCGCCATAGGTGATACATCACCAAATTTTGACGTCCAAAATGAATCTCTAGAGGACTTTTCCGTATCGGTTCATGGCAAGCTAGGAGAGAAATTAAAATGTTTAATTGCTCACTTAAAAGTACCGTTATATTACTTTTTTCTTTGTACACGTTCCATGTAATTTTTGCGCTTTTTTTTAGACTAACAAAAACATAAACTTTCTTTATATTGAAAAATACCGTTCTCTATGGTTACCATGCTTTTATAGGTTTAGGATGATGGAACATTTTAGAAATAGACTCGTTTAGGGTTTTGAACCCTAACAAGTTTAAATATTACGCGTTTAAATATTAGTTAATAGGTAAGCACTGATACTTTTTCCTGAAATAAACACTTTTATCAACAAATTTTTAATTTGGATTAAATAAATGTTTTATTTGCTTTGTGCAACATTTATTTTTTCTCCTCTGTTTTGAAGTAAAACTTTTCATGCGAGAGCTTTGAATTTCTGATCCCCAACCTTTTTGTGTAAGGTAGTTGTTTTTTAATTGTTGCCAAGAACAACGCAAAATGATAGAAACAATAAAGTTAGCTTTGTAAATAAATTTAACCAAGGCTTCACTTGATACGCGTCCTTAATAAAGGAAAGAAATTCTCTTTATTTTGGTATTAAATTTTAAAATTTTTCACTGCAAAAATCGCGAAAAACTCTCTTTTCGAACATTGTTTTTTTTTTTCAAAATCGATCCACCCGTCTATGCGCTAGAGTGCCACAGACAGACACACAAATGCACAGACACGTCAAACTTATAATCCTCTTCCTTTGTGTGTCGGAGTTTAAATATGATGTATAACACATTAATATTAGTTGAGTTTGAAATTTTGGCCTACATGTTGACATTTTCGTACAATGACACTATAACGAAATATCTATTTCAATAAAAATAATTCATGACAGATTTCATTCCCACTACATTGCTTGACCTACATTACAACGCAATTCCCGTTGGAACGAACAAATTTTGCGGTCCCTTCAATTTCGTTGTAACGTGATCTCATTACATTTCTGGAGCGAAATAAATATGAAATACCGCTTTTAATTTGTAACTCTAAATACTACTTTACTTTCGAAACTCTTACGCGAAGAACTAGTTAAACTCGACGACCCCAACTCCGTGCCGACCTTGCCAAGATTCCCGCCATCAGGCGATGCGTTGTCAGGCGATCCCTTCTGGCAGAGTACCAGAACATTTTGTCAACACAACAATGACGCCACGGATTTTAAAGCTGTCACCCCTCTCTGCCCTCTAAAACAACGACCTGTAGTTGGTTTGGTGCTCAGGGTGGGCGAACCGAATACTTTTAACAGCAGCTAATATGCAGGGTCTTCATCAAGTCTTACATTGAGAAAGAAAGCTTATTTAAAAGGAAAATAAGATAGATAAGATTTATTAACAAACACATACACAACGAACAGTAAACAAAATAAAATAAAGTTATACAAATAACGTAAATTACAAAAGACAATCACAAACATTAAGAAATTCTAAAGTATCGTTCAACATGAGTTAATAAACTGTTTTGAAAAATCCTGAAATTTTACGGTAAAAATTACTGGCGTCCATGTTGCCAGTAACTTTTACCGTAAAATCCTATTTTAAAATAAAATTTTACAGTAGAATAAGCGAGAGTTAAAAAACGCAAAATGTGGGCTGCATGTTCGATCTCGGGACCTTCGGATGGGCAGGCGGCTTTGCAGCCCACCATACGAGTTGAGTCGCATCGAGTGAGGGGAAATACGGTGTTACGTGCTTCGCTTTGTAAGTCACGTGGTGCATCAATTGACTCTGCAATCGTTTATTTATTTATTTATTTATTTATTTTTTTGGTACAATTTACTGTAATTTTTTTCTGTACTGTAAACAGTTCAAGTCCATTTTGCAGTAATATTCACCATAAAAGTTTCCTGAATTTTTAACAATATAGAAGCTTATTCAGATTCTTACATTAAAAAAAAAAAAAATCGATCCCTATCACATTACGTTTTTTCACCATTGGTGCAATCTTAGCTAAAGGCAAGTAAGGTGCGCTTACATCGAAAACTGAAAATGGCGTCTATGAAAGACAACCCTTAAAAACAGTGCTGCGAGGCAGGTTTTGAGAATCAGCCCCTAAAACCTTTAATTTTAACCCATATCGCCAGTTCTAATACATCAGTTTATGTTCGTAACAAGCACTGACATGACCAAACTGGAATGAGACTGGAACAAGAAAAAAAAATGGGGGAAAAACAAAAACAGAAGTGATAACGTGTTTCCCCGAAAATAAGACCCTATCAAAAAATGAACTCGAGCTTGATTTTTTAGATACTCCTAACCAAGCCCTACCCCTAAAATAAACCCGAGTTAAGATCGTGATTCAAAACAACGCTCTCATGTCAGTCAGATCGGAATCTTATTTACTAACAGCAAGATGGATACCTTCCTGTATGACTAAGCTTAGACGCAACAAATACGCCCACATTTGAAAGTTTTTAAGCAGTTATGGGTTATCTTTAGTCACTTGAAGGGAAAATCCTGAACCCTCCATCGACGAACATGATTGAATCAATGATTTTGTTTATTTTATGATGTTTATTTGCCCAAAACTAAATGTATTGATCTCGAATAAATATAGTTCCTTAATTCCAAATGCTTGAATTCGAATAAATGTATTTTTTGAGCACGAACAAATATTATTATTGAGCATTAAAAAAAAAAAAAAGATATCCTCAGAAAGTAAGCGTGTCTTTTGTAACAAAAAATTTCACATGATCGGATCTTATTTTCGAGAAACACGGTAGAAATGCACAGTTTGGTCTGGTGCAGCAGAAATGCTCTTCGCTGGTGGCTGAAGTGTTTTTTTCATTTATCAAATACATAAATGATAAATGCAGCAAAATAAAATTTCTGTAAACCGACGCCGGTAAATCGAGGTTCCGGTCAAAAGCGTTTTAGGTAATCGAGATTGTTCTTTATTTAATGTGAGTTTTATTTATCCTTGCACAAGACTGAGTGTTTCAAAATTTTATGTACTTCTACATATTTTTCTTCATCAAATTCGATTGTGAACAACGAAACGAGATGGAGTGAGACTGGAATCGAACTCGAAGTAGAGGGTGATCTCCGGAGCCATGCCGGCTGGTTCAGCAGTCGATTATTCCTGGTCACAACCTTTTCATCGCATCGTTCATCTCGTGTGCTATTAATAAACCGCCAACTAATGAGTCTGCTCTTTCCGTCGTGGAATAGAACAAGGAGCTTAGCAAAACGGAAAGGTCAACGAATTTCTTCTGTTTTCTTTAATATTCCTCCAACTCACATGAGGTTATACGTTACGTAATTAATAACGGAAACTGGGTTTCTGCTACGGTCGCATTTTCGCAAAATGCGAAAATACAATCTAAAATATAAAATGAAGCAAGGCAATTTCACTTTTCAACTTCAGTAAAAAACTAAATAAACAAACGATACACGATCTCAGAGTGGAAGTTAGCGTGGTGATACTCAACTTAATTTTATTAGAAATCTTATCTAAGGTGTTAAAATTACTATTAAGTTCAACAACTATTAGTCTTAGTCATTATTATGTCCCCTCACTACTGCATGTAAAAATAAAACTTGTGTTTTCTCAATAGTAAGTACAGTTCTATTTTTTTATTTCAAATGAAAATAGCTACACTGCATATTTATTTGATGTCATTGCTGAACTTAGAATTTAGATTTCAGCTATAGCTGAAACACATTGAGGCATTTAGAAAGATGTGTGAATCTTCGACATTTTCGGAAAATATTTTTCACATGAATGAAAATTAATGCCTATGACTTCCTTTCCACAGTTCGTTTTGTTCCTTGTGTGATGCATCATTTTCCCATTTCTTATGCATTCAAGGTCACTAAGAATTTTTTCGAAATATAAGCCCTCCGATATAATTTTTGTTTCTACCACATTTAGCTTCATGGTCTTTATTCAGAATCATTAAACAGTGAATGTCTCATAAAAACCGTCCAAACTAATCAGTTACTCCCCTCTAATCCCTCAAATTGTTACTTAATGATTCTGCTATCATGTTTCCCAAGAGTGATGAAGGACCCAGGATCTTTTTATTCGCACTTGTAAGCTGAGTAATTCAATTGTGAAGTTCAAAGGATGTTCTGAAAGCGATCAAGTTCAGTTGTTATGTTTTAAAATATGTTTTTTTTTAAATTTTACTATGATCCTCCAATATCTGACAAGTCCAGATAAAACCTAAAAGGTTGTTGACTCTAAGAAAGTCCTGCATAAGAGGAGGATCCGAATAAAGATCTTTCCTTTACAATCCATACAGTGAAGAATATGATCTGCAGAAACCTAATTACTTCAGCAATTGGTGCAAATAGCATAGTTTTTCTTGCCTTCACTAAACGTGCGGCACTTGGTGGGTCCTCTTGCAAGGCGAGAAAGCTGTTTGGTAGTCTCTGTCACATACAAGAAATAACGCCGAGTCCTGTCTGGTATCCATGTACCAGTGTTGAGTTGCGGTGTCGACCCAAGACATTTTATTTTGTTTTAAACTACTAGGGACTCCGTTCCCTGCTCGCTGGCGACTAGGACTTTTCGCTAAAATTGATACCCTTGTCTGCGGTTTTAAATAATTGAGAAAATTGGAAAAACTTTATTTGATGCAGAAATAAAATCTTCTTCGAACCATATAGAATGTCAAGAGATGTGGGAAATCTTTCATCCCTTTAGTAGGCAATTTGCGTGAAATTTTAGCTTTAAAAACTAATTACAAAAAACTAAATCGAAGTTATGAATAAAAAAAAAAACCCTGAGCAAGCCTGCAGTGCTCGAAGTAACTTTGTACAAAATTTCAAGGCTGCAGGTGCTATCGGGTCTTCAGGACGTAAGCCCGCCAGAGACTTCCTGCCACAATTTCTTCGGTGTTACTTTTTTTTAATACAGTAGACCCTCGTTTTACGCGGCGGTTACGTTCCACGGAAATGTCGCGTAAATCGAAACCGCGTAAATTGAGACCTAATACTAGTGTTGAAATAGGGGTTTGGTTCCGTAGATAACAAAATACTTCATTCTAGTGATGACTAATTGTATAATAAGTTTAATGTGTATTTATATCGACTTTTATGCACAATATGCATAAAGAAAACATAAATTAATTTCGTGTTCTGTTTATAAAGAGGAGCTGGCTATGATAGTCTTTTGGCAGTCATTAAGAAGGTTTCTCTGTAATTATTTGCAGAGCATTAACGCATACATGATCACTTGCCTCAATTCCATGATAGAATCTTCCTTTACTAACAAATCAGAAACATCATTTCTATTGCCTAGGAATTTCTCAAAATTTTCAATGTATTTTTGGTTGTGCGTCACCGACGTCGGTATCCTCGTTGGTTTTGACCTCCTTTGTAACTCCTAAAAGCTCTTCTTTCAGTGCGTTCTGAACTGTGTGAGATTAATAGTTTTTTACTTCTTCAAAGAGCGCTGAAACCAATCGCATAAAATGTCCCCAGTGGCCCAAGCTCGATTATTAGCACGTCAAAATGCAGTTGATTACGCGTAATCTGCAATCTTTAGGAGTTTGGATTTTGAAAGAGGGGAAAATTTTCGGTTTTCAGCGGATGCGGCAATGTAAAAAGATAAACTCACCACGTAAAATAAAATAAAGGTGTCAAATCTTAAACCGCGTATAATCGAAACCGCGTAAAATAACCCACGTAAAACGAGGGTCCACTGTAGTACATCACGGGACCTAAAACCGTTGCTTTCAAGAAATAAAGGCTTCTCTCTCTCTCTCTCTCTCTCTACGTTTTATCTATCCTCAGTTGACACGTCACAGTAAGAAATTTCATTACAAAAAGCTGACCTGGCTTCCTTATTACCCTTTGGCAACGGGTTTAAAATTTATTTCAGTTCTCGCTCAACAATAGGTTAAAAATAAATATTAATCATCTAGGAGTTATAACCATCCAATGTTTAACTGAGATTCGTGTCTCGAGCGGAAACTTCTGAAGGTGGCAAATTGACTTAGTCCCATTAAAAGATCAAATGGAGTCTAAGATGACTAAAAATTACCTCAGAGTTTCCCAAACTGCGGTCCGCGGTGCTATATTGCTAAAACGTTAAATATAATTGCGATTGAAGAATGAGTAGCAATATTTTAATTAAAAATAAGAAAGCACATTTTTGAGGAATAAAAAAGTTCTTGCCTAAGTACAGTCGTCCCTCGCTACTTCGCGCTTCAACTTTCGCGGCTTTACTACAGCGCGGTGTTTTCTAGTTCTTTTTTTTTTTTTATTTTATTTTAAATATATTAAATAGCCTTTTTTATGCGCTCGTGTAAACTTTTTTCTACAAAAGAATAACAAAGTATATGTCTTTTAAGTAAGGTAAGCTTTTAAGTAAGGTCTGAGGGGCTAGTTGTACTAGTTGAAGGAGTTTAGGTATAAAATCGACGAAGAAAGTGTGGGGAATCCCATTTTAATCGTTAAGCACTAACTGGAAAGTATAAATCACTGTATTATTACTAGGGGATAAATACATCTGTAAATGGTGTTTAACAATGTACTAGCTTTTAAGTTGTACACTTAAATGTAGAGGAAAAAGGGGGCACCTACGGTCACTAACGGGCAATTGATTCTTCATCGAACAAGTTGAGGTTTTTTTTCATAGACTAGTCGACCCGTGCGGAACTCCGCACTGTGCTTCGAATCGTTTCATAAGGCATTTCGCTCTTTAAATATTTCAAAGAAAGAATATTATGATGAAAAACCGAAAAAAGTAAACGGAAAAAAGTAAGCGCACAAGAGAAGGCATGTAATTTGAAGACATCAGTAACAAAACCTCGTTAAATACAACGTTGTGATAATTTGATCTTCGCTCCCCTTTTGGTTGTACGCATTTTCAATGCAAATATAAATATCATTAAAAGTGTGGCTGAGTGACACGTGAAAAATCAGTAATTTTGCATGTGAAAAAACACGTTGTGGCAAATACAGTCCTGCCCATGTGAACATCTGACGGAAAAAAAAGAAACATTAAAGAGATATTTAGTGGCACGGATTCGAACTGGCGCCATTCTGATTAACAGTACGACGCTCCAACAAACCTAGCAATTGTGCCTTCTTTTTCGAATGCTATTCATTGAAGGAATGCGTAATAAAACACAGTAAAAAAGTTTTTCGCCGAAAAAAATATAATAAGATCATTCGTCTATGTTTTGTCATTAGCCAGCATGATACGATTTAAAATTATTCGTAAAACATGGAATTTGATTAAAGAATGAGGAAGATCTCACGTAGCTATTGAAACAAACATTCTAGAGTAATAAAGTAATAAGTAATAAATTCGGTTGAAAAAATAAGTGTTTTTATTTTTAAATATTCAACAATTTCCCACAGCAGGCTTCTTTAACCTGTACGGCTTAAAAGCCCGCACTTGTTTTTCTTTTATTTGAACACTTAAAATTCAAAACCAAAACCAGTTGAACTGAGTCCGTTTTTTAAGTGTAGTTTTTCGAACGTAGACAAAATGTTTTTTTTTTTTTCAGCCGAAAGCAGAGGAGTAGAAAATGATTTCTTACTAAGGAAGTTGATAATAATTTTAATGTTTTATATCGTATTCGAATAAATAATTAAAGATTTACTGGTTGAAACTCGTAGTTTTAATTTGGCGTAGTATTTTTTCATTTGTATAAAAGTTCGACACTGCTATTAGAAAAATCTACATTTCAGCATACAATGAAAATGTTTTTCTGCACATTCCCTTGAGGTATATCTAATGCTTTTTTTATGCTTACATTATGCTCAGTGGTCTGGACGGAGTCAAAGCTTAAAAAAAGGGAAGAACACCCTTCGATTAGCAGTCAACTTATCTGAATGATAACTGTAGCCTGCATAAAGGAGTCGAAACACCAAATAGCATTCCCACTGCGTTTATTTTATTGAGTGCGTTATCTGTTGTATGTTATGAGTGCATGTAATGCGTAATATTACTGTAAATTTGCTACTATGTCGGACAGCCCGAACTGGCTCGAAGTTCAGACAGTTTATAGCCGAACGCTCTACCGAAAAAAAAAAAAAAAAAACCCACAGGTAACTTTAAATTTTTTTTCTTGCCGAGAAGTGTTTTTATTTTTGAAAATTTTTACAATTTGTTATCGCAGGCTGTTTGAACCGTTATGACTTAGATGGCAGCACGTGTTCATCATTTAACAGCACGGTTAAAATACAAAATAATTTGAACTAAGTTCTTTTTTAAGCGTAGCTTTTCAAATGTAGTAAAAATGTGATACGCTATTTGTTTTTTTGCAAAAAGAAGAAAAATATGTATATTACCCTTTAAATTGAGGTAGTATTTTTTTTATTTGTACAAAAAGTCAAAAACTCATTAGAAGAATCTATATTTCAACATACGATTTATTATATTTTACTGAACAAAAAGCAATTCCAATGTAGTCTGAAATCTTAAACCTGATACTTATATTTTCGCTTACATTATGCTTTAATTTTCTTCCCGGAGCCAAAGCTTTAAAAAAAAAAAAAAAAAAAAAAAAACCTTACAATTGAGTATCAATTTAGCTCCGTGTTGCATCAAGTTTTCTTACCAGCTAGGAGCGTTTCTACCTCATGTATTAACTCATATTTGTTATTCATTGTTCATGTAATGCGCGATATTTTTCTAATTTTTTTGATGCAGATTGTCCGGACGTGGGCCCGAACACGCATTCTCCTGGTTACCAGTCGAACGCTCTGCCGATCAAGCTATTCAGCTCTGTCGGTAACAGTGCAAGTTAAAGTTATAAATTTAACCGAAAACCTCATTCTGGTTCTTTAAAACAGGTTTTTTGCCCGAAAAAACAATTTTTAGACCGTGGGTCTATTTTTCGTTAGTAGCCTGCACGATAAGCTTTACAATAAGGTGTAAATTAAAGAAATCGATCAAGAATTGAGGAAAGTCTCGCGTAGAAACCAAAAACAGACTACAGAAATAATATATAAGGATTAGTAGTAGTGTACAAGAACTGCGTGTGTGTGTCGTTTATTTCCCAATACTTAACAATGTGATATCTATTATTTCTAACACATCTAATTTTCTCATATTTTGTGCAATATATTAAGTAATAGTTATGTAATGGTGGCTAAGGGTGCTGTTTCATGTCTAGGGGTCTCTAACTATGATAAAAGCCTATTTAAATCTCCGTAAGTAAGTTTTATGCGCTCTAATTAGAAAAATATATACTGAATCCTAATTCGCGGAAATTCAGATATCGCGGTCAAGTCTGGAACGAATTAACCGCGATAAACGAGGGTTGACTGTACATGCAGGACGCAGCAATCCCTCCCCCTCTCCTCCCGGAACTCTCAAAGGTGAACAAACGACACATCAATTAATTGTGTGTACAATAACGAAGTTCATAATGTTACAAAACTATATTAAGTTAAATGCAAACATTGAGGCACATTTTTACAGTTGGGATAATTATACTTCAAATTGAAATTTTTGCTCCAAAATTTTCAAGACTAAATTTAATAGTCAACATTCAAAATTTAAAGCAAAGGCTGAAATGGGTCAAATGCTATGTTTTGCAGTCAGTTTTAATAATTATGGAGTACCACTGTTTTATAAATTTGTTGCATAATATGCTTGCGTTTATTCCATAGAGTAAAGAAATTACATAGAGAGGCCCCGCTATACTAAGAAATTGAATCCGGAAGTTGCACCCCTGTATCCCAAGATCCTCAGCTTCTTGAGAAACATCTTGATTCAAAACACTCCATTACTGAATCTCAATTGGTTGTTAATTTAAACTTAGATATCGTTGCAAGTTTATGAAGCACGTTTTCGAAATTGCATTAATACATGAATTAAAATGCAAAAGAATCCGCCAGCTACTTTATACGGTCCCTTTGCGAGATTGGTAAAAACTATTCTCGCGAAGCGATCATGTTATCATAACCCCGCTCATTATTGCACCGCTGTATCCCATAATTGCGGCTTCAATTTTATTTACTTTTTACCATAGACGGGGCCTCTCTATGTATATTTCTTTACTCTATGGTTTATTCAGAAAAATCATTTGAAGGAAAATTAAACGTTTGACGCTTGAGATTTTCATACAATCACCAGGGTTTTGGCTCCCTATAATTGAGGTAAACTTAGGCAGGCAGCATTGTGAAGGCTACGCAGTCTTAATCACAGCATTATGACGCTGCCAGGGTAGGTTTTCCCAAACCATAGTTAGTAATTAAAATCCTAATACGCCATAAAAAATACAACCCCTATGAAAAATTAACACACTTAAACTAGGTGGTAGTAGGATAACTTAGAACTAACAGTGTTTTGTTCGCTTACTTCAAAAGTTCATCTTTATTAATAAACTTGTTGTAGAAATTTGGAGGCAACATTTTAATTCTTAATTGAATTTTAAATTTACTTCCGAAACTCAAAATAATAATGTAAAAAATGAAAAACAGACAGGAGCTCTGAAAAATATACAGAACAAAGAATGAATAAGTTTTAAGGAAAAAAAGCTTAAAAATATATTTAAAAAGAAAATAGATTTAACTGTGTCATTTTTTTGCACATGCCCGGGGGTGGAGGGGGGGGGGATTCCGTGAAGTTTATAATTTTTTCGGAGGATGTGCGCTGAGGTTTGAAGTTTAGGAACCTCTGAATTACCTTTTTATAATTTCAGTTTCAAAAGCTTATAAATTTGGAAAGCCAATTTCTCGCATATTCTTCCCTAACTTGGCCAAACATAGCCTAAAACAATGTTTTTCGGACATTACTTTCAAACAATTTCCGAATGGTAACTTTGTCTCCCTCTCTTGTCGAACATCACCAAAGATAACACCGGTTCCACATTCTCGCCCGAGAACAAAAGAGATTTTATTCTCAAAAATAAATAAATAAATAAAAATAAATAAATAAATAAATAAAAATAAGGGCTCGTGTCCACCATTTTGGTTCACTCTGAATCACAGCCCAGCTATATGGAATTCAACTGCTATACTCTGATATGGTAAACACAGGGCCGGATTTGCCTGTGAGCTAAATAAGCTATATTAAGGCGCCCACTTTGCTGAACGTCCCCAACTCCCACCCTCCCCCAAATGCATAATTCGTTCCTAAAAAAATTTTAAGTATTTGAAAAAATAAAATTTATTTTCAAGTTCTTAAAAACCTTGAAAATTTGAATAAGTCCGACTACACCTTGAATTATAAAATTTCTAACAAATGGTAGAGGGTAGCACGGGCGGATACAGAATTTCATTTTAGGGGGGGGGGGGAGGCAGGACCCGTTTAACAGCTGAAGTTAGAGAAAGCCAAGTCTCATTTCAGGGTCCCCATCTCTTGTTTTCAGAATATATATTTTCTAAAAATTTTATGCACATTGAAACAAAACTCACAATTGCTATATGCATCATTTCCAAAAACGGCTAAGCAGACTTCCAAATAAAGTTTATCCCCCCCCCCCGTCGTATTAAACTTTTCTACACTACTTATTTTCACTCCCATTCGCAGCAGATAGATGGTGTTTCAGATTTATCACTTCATAAAATTTATCAAGTGTCATAAAAGTATACTATATAGAGATAACAGTCGTTACTAAAATAATTGTTCGGGTGGAAGTGGAAGGAAAAAAAAACTTTCTTAAACGGAAAGATATTTGCAATTTAAGGGCGGATGTGTGATTCTAAGCCGTCGTTGTAATAAAATGCTGGACTGAAGAGACATACCACCTACAAACTGATGCCTGTTAATGTTAATTCATCGCTGAAAAGTATGAAAACTTGATGTGCAAGATTCAACTCTTTTGCAGAAATTTCTTCTTCGTATGATCGTAAGCGTAAAATAAATTGATTACAAACGTTTGAAAAACGAAACGTTTTCTTTGGACGTCATTTGGGGATCACTAAGGAATAAAATATGCATAGAATAGACGTTTCTTTATGGTTTTTTTTTTCACGGGAGAGACAAATATGTTCTTTGAAAGTTTTGCCTTTTTTGAGAACTTTCCAAGAGGAGAAACTTTACTCTGCATTGTTTTTCTATTGTTTTGTCAACTATTAAACTCCTTTGAAACATTTATGTGTAAAGATTGCTCTTATAATTCTGGTGATTATTTTCCCTGAAATATTCTTAAAACTTTACAATCCCTAGCAATAAATGCATCATTTCTTTCAGAAACATTGCTTTTGTAAAAACTTTAAAGTGGTAACAAATTGAGAAATAAAAGAAGCTGCGATGCCTTTATCAACATTCCAAAGAGTTCCTTATCTCTCTCAAAACGATCTTCGTTATTTATAAACCTTCTCTCCGCCACACGTGTTCCCCACTGTTCTCTCCCATCGTAATGGACGACCTGTGACGAACATCTTGATGGATAGAACATCATCGCGCTGTCGCCCCACCCCCTTCTCCTAGACGCATAAAAAGTGCGGCTGAGGGCCACATTCGGCGTTACCTAATGGTGTAATTGTACCTAATGGCGTACCTATGTTGTTCGTAGAATTTCACTTTCTACGTCTCCGTGAATAAATGGTGGAAAGAATGGTTTCTGTTGGGTTTTGTCGTGCCGCATTTTTCTGTTGTTGTCTATGGTTGAAATTTTGAATGGAATTGAATGAATGTGCGGAATTCTTGGTGTTAAGTTCTGGTTCGAAATGAACATACTTACAAAACACAATGTGGACTGTATAAAAGTTAAATCAACACACTTTATTAGTCGGAGCCACTACTCCTAATTAACTTCTAATAATACATATGAAGCCACTACTTCAAAATAAACAACGCATGAAGCCACTACTTCATTAGATGCAATAACACTTTTGCAAGAAGAAAGAAGAAAGCACACAACAATTATCATAACTGTTGCCATAGAAAACAATTAAAAAATTAAACTTTTTACGAGGTAACATTTTTTGGAGGAAGTACCAAACACTTGGTACTCCTGGATTTGTGTAAACATAAAATGAATTGAAACCTATGCACCATGTAGAAAATGTCGGAGCAGTGGTCAAATATGTTTTTTTCTCTTTCCAGAACGTTAATGAAAAAATTTTTTCTTTTAGCTGCTGCTTGTGGGAAGTGAGGTTAATTATTGCTATTGCACCACGAATAAGGCAAAGATGTTGTTTTAATTAAAGCGCAACTTAAGATGCCTACCCAACTAGTACATAACTCAGAATCTTACTTATCTTGATTGTGTGGCTTTAATTTATTCTTACGAATAAATTAAAGCCACACAATCAAGATAATAATTTTTTCGCGTCCAATTATAATCATATACCACTATCTCTGCAAATCTGGGTATTGCCATCTCTTCAAAACAACAGCAAAAATTTCCGTCTTGAATTAATTCTTTTATTGTTAACCATGTAACAAATTACTCGATTATTTTAGCCTTAACACATTATGAAAACCTTCTGTAACTGAAGAGCACCTAATTACGTAATACTATCTCCTTGTTGTTGGTTGGTTGATTAGATTGATTCTGCTTCCGCATTCCACAAGTACCTTAAGACTAGCATAGCGTCTGTACCACTGTATAAGTAAAGGCTAGGAGTATTTTTTCCTAACAAAACAATTTGTTTCTCAAAACAAGTGTGCACAGTCGACGTGTAACATAGTTTTCGTCTTTTCTTTTTTCTATCTTATGTACATAAATGAGATTTTTCAACTTACAAAATATACAAATTGTCCGTTTCTTTCAGGAACCTAGGCCTTCAGGGACTCGACGTCTTGCACAATCCACAAGCATATTTGTTGGGAGCGCAGCCACTGTGTTCTAGGTTGAGTGGGCTGTCCCGAGGCCAAACCAAGCTCTGCTACCTTTACCAAGACCACATGGCTCACGTCGCAAGGGGGGCTCGGCTCGGCATCCACGAGTGTCAGTGGCAGTTCACCAACAGGAGGTGGAATTGCTCCACAGTTGATGACTCTAGTGTCTTCGGTCCAATGTTGAGTATTGGTAAGTGTTTGTAATGCTTTTACTCGTGCTTCTGCTTCCAAATAAATTAGCGGCATAGCCATTTCTTTTGCGTAGTTTTTTAAATTGTATGTGGCTCTATTTTTTCTTCACTCTAAACTTTAGCTCAACACCAAACGGCTCGCCCAAAATACCTGGAAGTGGTTTAAACGAAGAAAAAATTCATTATAAAGCGTAAAATACACGAATGTCCGGTATTTTTAAAACTTATTTTACGTTCCGTCGAATTAATATGTGCTTTTGCTACGTTTGACAAAAACCAATTTCTTGTTCACTTGGTAATTTGTTCTGAAACAGTTTTTCTTCTTAAAACAGAACACAGAACTTAAGAAAACTTTTCAAAGCAATGCAATCGCTACTAATAAGTTTTTCCAAAATTGATATCCAATCAAAAACTGTTTCTTCAATCCGGCAACCAGCTTATTAGTTATTCTTTATCATTATTTATGTTAAGTTATTTTAGAAGCATTTAAACTCCCTTTCAAATTATTCGTCAATTTTTGTTAGCAATTATTTTGTAGTACGTAATTTAACTTTTTCGTAAAATGTACTCCTAAGGACAGCTACTTGAGCAATACTCTTCTTTAATAGGCAAAAATACCGAAAGATTGTCATTACTTCTACTTCAGTTCATTGCAAAATAAATATGCTAGTTCGTCGTTTCTCATGACACGAGTTTTCAGTTTATTGCAGCAGAAATTCATTATAGTTATATGATCAGCGGTTATTTTTGAAAAGGGTTTTTGCATTTCAAAAAACGTCATTATTTTTTAAAAACACATTGCAAATTTCAGCTTATTTCCATCATAAATAATACAAACACAAAATTTTTACATGAAAAACACCGCCAACTCAGTCATTCCAGCCGAGGACTGCAGTTTCGTGCTTATTAGCACTTATCAGCCCGGTTTAGGAATTGACTGAGCTGGAGGTGGAAAGCCTCTTAAGGAACCCAAGAGTGCCAAACAAACTGGAAAAACCAACCAAAGTGCCAAACTTACTGAAAAAAAAATTTTTTTTTCATTCAAACATCATGAAATAGTGCTTTATTTTATTAGACGAATAACATTGCGACAACTTTCAATGGGGTCTCCAAAAACGTATTTTTTTCTGAAAGAGCATGCTTAAAAACATAGGATCTGACCGTTTTTTGGATGATTCATTTAAGTTTAATATTTTTAAAAAATTACTTAAATCGGTGCGCTTTCGTTGCTTACACTTCTGTCGTGTGACATCACAAATGATGAAATGCCATACAATGTTGCCATTCACAGAACAAAATATTTAATTCACATCTTTACTCACGTGTATTGGCAACGATATGGTTGATAGCAAGCGTAGAGCGAAATTTTAATTCGCTGCTTGATTATCATAACGTGGAAACGCAGTAGAAAGATGCGCCAAATTGCATCATTTGTGACGTCATCAAGACCACGACTTGTTTGAAAAATTGGACATTTAAAAAAATTAATTAAAAGAAACTGTAGGGAAATTGAAAGTATTTTCTCCATGTTTTTTTTTTTTTTTGCTCATTCTATCCTTTTCAATTACTAAAAGTAGTACTTTTGACTGAAGGAAGCCACCCCATTGAGGCAGCGAGAAGCTAAGGGATGTAAGTGAACTTTTAAAGTTTCGAGTAAAAAACCGTTCAAAGTTCAGATCATAGGTAGGTTTTCATTGATTTTTTTCCTTAATCTTGCTATAAAGCAGCATCTATCAGAGCTACTATCACCATATTTTGCTCCAAAACAGAGAAGGGGTTCTCCTATTTATTTATTATTATTTTTCCTAACATTTGCACTTGTTATCACGAAAATATTGTTTTGGCACTCACACACACACACATCCCTTTGCTTTTTCACTGCCTCAATTGCAGTGAAGTGACGCTGAGAAGAAATGCCGCTTGATGCAGGAGTTCTTGTAACAAAAACAAAAGTAGCGTCTAGTTGCGCTTGAAAAGTCCTAGCACCTTGAAGCTTTAAGTTTGCGAAAGAGCATGATTACTTTGACCTTCTGGATAACGATTACACTACTTGACATACCCGATTATTTCCTTCATCCGCATCATGCCGTCAAAATATTTTGAGAAGGCAAAGCCGACGACACATCACAAAGGCGCGAAGTGCTCTTTTTAACCACCAACCTCTTTATGCTGACCCGGGTAAATTTCTCAATGCCCATAAAAAATGTTGCGGCCGCAGAGAAAACACAGAACACAGGCAGAACAGGAATCTGTAAATTAGTTTTACGATCTGGTGTGTCGTAAAACTAATTACAGCAAAGATCCCGACCGTAAATTAGGGGCCAAAGCGAAAAAAGAACTGACGCCTCTAAAAATGTTTCAAGTCTGACTGATTGTTTGCCGTTCATTTTCTCTAAGCATTTGCGGAGAAAAGAGAGAGAACCGGATGCCTTTGGCTTGTCCCCGGTCTCACAGAATCTTGTTTGATGACCGAAGTCATTACAGTTTGACATTTTTAAACGGCAGAGAACGTTGTATTTTATGGTGCCGGCGTTTATTAACCGAAATTCGTTTTATGTTATGTTGTTTAGCTATACGCTATCTATCGCATGTGTACATTATTCTATCGACGATTGAAAGAGTAATCTACACTATAAAGCACTGAATCGTAGAATAAGTGGCCGACATTACATGCAATGTACCAGACAGCCCGGTTATCACATCCTGAGACTGCAGTTTCGTTCTTATTAGAACTCCTCAGTCAGGGGTAGTGAATAACCGAGCTGGAGTCAGATGTCATCTCATTAAAGCTGAGAGTGATCGGAGTGGTGATTTCAAAAATTTTAGGACACAACTTTGATAAAATTTTAGGACATTTTTAGGGCAACAAAAATAAAGTTGCTTCAACTTAAATGTAACTTATAAGGTTGGTTTTCGTAGTGGATGATAAAACGTTTCAAATTCAATCTTGAAAACTACAAAAAAAAAATGCATTCAATCTTTTATTCTTCAACACAGTGACACATTATGAAGCAGAAGTGTATACCACGTACCAGTAGGATAAATGTATGTCCAATTGCTTCATTACTTGCTTTGTTGTTGTTTCATCAAAGTGAATTACAAAGAATGATGAAGAAATATCCTTAATACGGAGGGGTTTAAAGTAAGGTGCAAAGCTCAAAATTTATTATGTACTTAACTTTTATCATATTTTTTTTATACCTTTTGCTATCTCAGAATCACCAAAAATATCCCTGTAAATTACAGATAAATCATTTAAAGATGCAAATGAATAATTTTTTTATGGCAACTTAAACTAAGAAAACCTTTGCTTTCGAAATTTTATCTTGGAGTGAATTTGGAACAAAAGCTTTGAATTGCTTCATAATAACAAATTTGTTTTCATTTTCCGTGGCGTTTTAAAAAAACAATTTACATTTTTAAGGCAAAAAATTAAGTGACTAAATTTAAAAATTATATGTGCAAGAAATAATCTAACTTCACTAAACAGAAACACAAAGCAAGCTGACTCTTTGTACTGTAAGAACAAAATAATGTTCAAACCACACACAAGAAAAGCACAATAAAAACAAATATTACTTCCTATCTGGGGACAAATCATTTAAATTTTTTTGAACCAAGTGTTTATATTTGGGTTCTAACTTAACACATTGTATTTATTTCATTTCAATTAGCTATGATACCTTTAACCCCCCCCCCCCTCTCTATCAGGGAACTGGAATTTGAGAGAAGGAGGGAATACTCTCCCTCCCTCCCTGGTTCACATATTTTTCAATTATTTTCAAAGGAGGAAAAAAAATCAAAAACATCAGATCATATTCCTTTCCCCTAACTCTTTTTCTGCAAAATTTGCTGCACAGCTGTTTTAATTTTCTTTATTATTTTATTTACAAATATATTTTTGCAGAAGAAAAATGATTGCAAGAGTTACAAAGTATAGATAAAACATACAGCTTCATATTGAGTATGTGTTTTAGTTAACTACATCCCCCATCCCCTTTTCCAGGAAAAAAACAGCAGCAGCATAGGCATATCATCATGAAAAGTTTCATTTTTTGGTTGAATTTTATTTTTAAGCGTAAGTAGGGAATGAATAATGAAAATGTTAGGAATTTTAGGACAAAACTCGAAATTTTAGGACAAAATTTGAAATTTTAGGATTTTTAGGACAATTCCTACTCCTGCTAGTAGATAAAGTGAATTTATCTCACCAGCGAGTGTCCGCAGCATGATACGGTTCGACTCGTGAATTGATGGCAAAGCTAATAATTCAATTTACGATGTTAATAAACGCCGCCACCATAAAATACGACGTTCTCTGAACCGTTTGTATATGTCAAACTGCAAGGACTTCGGTCGTCAAACAAGGTTCTGTGAGATAAATTCACTTTATTTACCAGTTTGTTGGCATTCTCAGCTTCAATGAGATGGCATCTCTCTGCCTCCAGTTCGGTTATTCACTATTCCTGACTGAGGAGTTCTAATAAGAACGAAACTGCAGTCTCTGGATATGGAACCAGGCTGTCTGGTATATTGCATGTGGTTCTGCCTTAGCCCTGACTTACGGACGGTAACTTGCTGCTAAAGTAGCGACACGTCCGCCATCTTGGGGCTTAACGATACTTTCTTCCTATGTCTTCTATGGTGAAATAGCATGTTTTGCTTCTCCATTGTGGTTTTATGTTAATTCTATGTTAATCCACAATCAAGAAGCATAATGATCAACAAGCAAAACAAAGTTATTCTTCGTTATAGTAGACGTAGGAAGAAAGCGGCATTTAGCCCCAAGATAGTGGATCTGTCGCTAATTAATCTGCGATCTAGGGCTTTAATTTGCCCCACAGACAATTTTTCCAGAACTCATCACTTTCATGGTCTATGCATCTGAATATTCTGAATTGAATATGCAGATGATTTGTATTCAATTACTAAAATTTTTTGCTTTTCGTAAACCATCTGGACAACATGCAAAAAACTGACAGCCCGGTTATCACACCCAGATGAATAAGATTTATTGAAGTAGACTTTTATAAAAGGGGGAAATAATAATTTTAACTATGGTCATCATTATTAGGGCTATTCTTTTCGAAAGAAGTTCTTCAACAGGCAATAGAATTGCGAAATAGTTTTTTTTTTCTTTAAATCAGTTCTCCGTTTTAAGTTAAGGATGGGTACACTAATGAAATTTTCCTCAGCACATGCTGAAATCTCAGTTTAAGAGTAAAAGAGTCTTCAAACTAGATAAACGTAAAAAAAACAAGACCAGTTCGTGTAGCTCCAACTCTTTTTATTCAGATAAGTGACTACGCTAGAAGGCGAAAAACCATACAATGGGAAATAAATGCAATATTGTTGTCAAGAATGCTTTAAATACAAAAGCTTCGCAGTTTAATTATACGTAATTCAATAGCAATCAGATAGGTGAAAAAGGAAATGCTTCTGCAGCAGTACCATTCCTGAATTGCCGTGCACCGGTACATGAAAGAGAGTTTTACAGAGATTATCTATGAAATGTTCGCCGAAATTCTTCATGAACATTAAATGTTTTAACAAAATGATCGCTCATATGTGTTAGAAATTAACTTTAGATAGTATATAAAGTTTAAACTCACTGCTTTACAATTGAATTATATGTAACTCACTAGCAATTAAATTCGTGAAGCAGGAAATGTTGCAGTACCGCTCCTGCAGAGCCGCGTACCGATGCAGGAAAGAGAGTTTTACAGAGATTATCCACGAAATCTTCACCGAAATTCTCGAGTAATGTTGAAAGTTTTACATAAAGATTGTTCATGTGCGTTAGAAATTGGCTTTAGACTCTATATATGTTCCGATTTTTGTGCAGCAGTTTGTATACAAATTGGCACATCAATCTGCTGTGAGAAATACCGATACTGTTTTTAACTCCAAAAATGTATACGCAAAATGAGCTGTCTGTCATTGACGCTGAGCTAAGCTTTAAGGAGACAGGGGCGGATCTAGAGGGGGGCCATGAGGGCCATGGCCCCTCCCAAAGCCTTGTGATTGTAGGAATTTTTTTAAGGAAAAAAAAAGAAAAAAATATGAGAAGATGGCAAAATTTAACACTTGTATTTTACTGAAAAAGAAGTATAGGCCTTAATTGGGAGATATCCCTATCCTCAAAACAAAACTTTTATTTCCGAAATTTTTCTCCATCTTTTACATCATTTCTTGATTCCAACTACAGACACTTGAACGATCTCTAAATGCTGCTGTTCTCAGCGTATAGCTATGGTTTACAAGATCAAAGAGAGCCTAAATTTTCGTTTTTATGGCTTTAATTTCGAAACTAGGGAGAGAACCCCCTTTTCCCATGTCCTTTCACAAATGCCTTGAAATGTAGCAAAAAAATTGCATTTTAAGTCTTTTATTTGGAAAAAATGTCAACGGAAACTAGCTTATCCAACCCTTATCACTTAACTTGCTTAAAAGCAACTTAAATGAATTTTTTTGGGACTTCAATTACAAACGAGTTTTGATAAGACCATCTCCCTCCCTAGTTTATATCGGGATAATAGCTTTAAAAGGAGGTTTTTTTTTTGAAGGAGCTCATGAATATTCCATCCCTTTCTAAAATATGTAAAAATATAGTTAAAAATCGAATTTTTAGAGCCTCAAAGGCAAAATATTTCCAGGAAGGAAGGATTCTAAGCACCTTCACACTTCCTTAAATGTAAGCAAACATTACCTAAAGGTGCATTTTTAGGCTGAACAGCTGAAGAGCTAGAAGAGCACCCCTCCTCTTCTAATTTCACAATGTATAATGACAGAATATTTTGTTTTCTAAGCTTTATTTTCAAAAAGTATTTTGGGACCAGCGCCCGAAACCTGACCTTTCTCCGTACATCATCAAAAGTAGACAAAATGCGTTTTTAGTTTCCTGATTTTCAAAAATTACTCCGAAATTTAAATTTTGAAACATTTTCGAGGGAGATTCCTAAATCCACCCCGTCACCTAATGTCTCAATGCCCGGAAAATTGAGATTTTAAAACTTCATTTTATTAACATTTCTGGGGAGTTATCAGGGCCCAATTTCCCAATAAGCAGATTAGGCAGCTGCCGAGGGCGGCAAGCTTTTCAGGGGCGGCAAATTTGCTAGTATAATACACATTTTTTGAATTAAATTGTTATTCTTAAAAGTAAAATATTAGTATTCTTTCATTTTCCACAGAGACAATTTTTTCTTGTAATTTAATAATGATTACTTTCACACATCTTATGAAAGTCAAATGTTTTTCAATACTGCATTTGCCGAATCGTCAGCAAAATTTGCCGAATAAAAATTTTTTTGGGAGATCGCTGTGATCATTTCATCGGGGCGCCTCAGAATGTGAAACGCCATCATTTCTTCATAAGTTGGACAGTTTGAATCTGGGAAACACTTTTTTACGTTTTTTTTTTTTTTTGAGTCAAGGATATTTTGCTTCTTTTCGGGGGAAGGGGGGTGGCAGATTTCAAATTTGCCTAGGGTCGGCATAGAGCTAAATTTGGCCCTGGGGAGTTGATTCAAAAATTTCGGATGGCCCCTCCCAACACAATCGGCTGGATCCACCACTGTAAGGAGAACAGTGTTATTTTGCTCTATGTTCGATAAGGTACGCGCCATTTAGTTATTTATGCTCAAGTTTGAAGTATAAGCTTTTGATAAGTTAAATCGCCAATCGCCGGCATGAAAACTCATTTTCAGACAATGTGTCTTCATTCATGTTCTTCGATGTTGCTTCCCGCGATGCCTCCAGAATCCTCTTTTACAGAAAGCTGTATTCTGTTTGCCACGTCCGTGTCTCATATGAGCCAATTATTCGATCGTTTGCGCAATCTGGCAACACATTTACTTTCCAATTCTCACGCTGCATTTCCCGCGCTCTCTATCGATAGAGATCCATCACGTGTTCATAATTCCCTCTCTGGAGTAAATTTTCGTGGGGGAGGGGGTTACTCATTAGAGTATTCTCTCTCTCTGTTTCTCTTTGATACTTTCAGAAAGAGTATTGGAAAGGAGGAGGGTGGGGGCGAGAAGGGGTCGAAGTGTGGAAATCATCATTTATCACCTCCCTCGCAAGAGGTCGTTAGTGATCATTAGAGGTCCCTAATGGGCCCTTCTTAGACAGGCTGACGTATGGGCCCCGTGACGAAATGACACACCTCTGCGAATACCCTTTGCTCCACGTGTTCCGTCTCCGCCTCCGTTTCGCGCCTACTTTTCGTAATCCGCGTTGGCAACAGTTCTGACGAAGAAAATAAGCGTTTAAGGCTGAGAATGATTGTTTTGCCGTTTGTGAGAAAGTGGATTGCGTCCGCTTTCAAGCATTTATTATCCGTTGCGAGTAAATGATTTTTTAAAGAAAAAAAAAGCATTTGTTTATGATCATTTTTTGTGCATGGCTATTTTGATATTTTACTCGTTTTTCATAAATTTTCTCCCACAGAATGACATTAAAATAAAACAGAGGACCTCTCTTTTCCCTTTTGTGTATTCGTTTTGATTTAACAGGATTTTAATGAAAAAAAAAGCCGAATGCTGCTCTTCTAAACATAACTCATGCAGGTTAACTATTTATCGGGCCAATATACAGGCAATATAGAACTTGATTCAAGTATTCTATAGAATTTGTAGAGAATGTATAAAAGAGTTTGTGTGTGAGTTGTACATAAAGTTCTCTGTTCGATTTTAAGGAAACTCTTTTTTTTTTCCCTTCATGAATGAAACCTTCCAAGTACCATACACCAAGCTATGAAAATGTGCACAAAATATGTGTATTTTAATAATAATGAATGCTGATACGATTTATAAATATATACAATCACATATTGGTAGATTATTGATGAATATCCTCAACTATAGAAAAGTTTTAATATAAGTTATTCATTATAAATTGATGACGTAGTTAATTATTAATCAGGAATGCAGTCTCTTTTCAACATTAGGCAGCTTAGAATACATCACTCGTCACTCTAACTTTAGCCTGACTGCCACAGGCACAGTCGGCCTAGTGATTTTATTTTCCTTCAGAAATGCGCGATGAAAAATGAGGCTTAAGGTGTAAAACTATGAGTTGCCAACACGGCAGAGGCGTTGATTACAGCACTGTTGATCAACAAGTTCCAGGGATGCTTATCATTTCGACGCTTACCTATACGTCAACCTGTCTTCATCTGGTTCATTAAGGATCTTTTAATGACCATTAACGATCTCTTTCATTTCAAGTGATGAACGATGGGTTACACACCTCCCCTCCCCCCTTCTTTAGGGAAACTTTTCAAATGGAAGAATTATGGCGAAAAAACAGGAAATCGTGAGGAGAAAAAAGTTTACGAGTATGTGGCTGATTTTAGTCCGTTATGGCAAGCCTTGTATTATATGAAAGAATATAAGCTTACTTAATGGTTTTTCGAAATTGGGGACATCAACATCAACTTCCATCTTATTGATTTGTTATGTTTACTACAAGCAATTTTTATCTGTTATTTTTCTGAAAATTATCTAAATTGCGAGTACAATATCAAGTCTTTTAAAAAATTTCTTTTTGGAGAATTGCACATTCAAGCAACTAATTTCATAATTGAAAATCACTTTCCACCCAGGAGATCCGTTAGTTGTTGACTAGGATTCGACATTACTGGACACCTCGATCCAGATTTCTCTTTTCTGTCAACCATACAAAGTCAAATGTGACATGCTCATACTCTAATGTGACAGCTCCTCTTCACTGTTGTGAAATCTCCATAAGAGTCTCAACGTTATTTGTCACCGTCACAGCAGGTGTGAGTGCATCATAAGGGTCGTCAAAGTGTGGTTTCATAAGGGTAAGCACGTATTTCGTCGTCATCTCGAGCGGCCTGAACTCGACATTTTTCCTATTGCAATGTACCGGAGACAGCAATTTCGTCCTTCTTATGGACTGATCTGTCCGGACGGAATAGTCAATAATGGAGCAATGGAGCTGAAGGCAGATGTCACCTCGTTGAAGTTGAGATAACCTTCCAAAACTGGCAACAAAAACTATTTTAGCACACCAGCAAGAGTCCGAAAGCAATGCTGCGGTTAAACTCGTAAAATGAAGGCAAAAGTTTTGTTGTAAGCAGTAAAAGGACGAACTGCAATTTCTGGATGTCATAACTACGTTGTCGGTATATTGCGTGCAGTTCTGCCTCAGCTTTGGCTCAAGGGCGGTAACTTACTGCTTTTTGAGTAGTCATCAATTGCTTATTGTCCTCACTTGACCATAGTTGATGCCCTATCCTTTTTTCAGAGAAACGGGGACATTTTTTCAACTTATACTGAGAATCTTTTTTATAAATCATTTTTGCGTACATTAACCTTTCTAATAATAGAATGAATTATAAAATTTCAACAAACGCTAATGCACAAAACTAAGGGTTGTCGGCTAAAAAAGTTACAGCTGAAATACAAGTATAAATTATTTTTTAACAATCAATGCTGCAGACGATAAATATTAAATGGTTCCTACGAATCTTTAAAAGTTTAACTAATGATTATTTTGATATTCAAAAAACAAACAAAAAAGAAAAAATAAATATGACGAGACTAACAGAAATTTGTTTAACATTAATAACTTTTAGAATCTCAAAGTGAGCACCTGACTGCAGTTCTTGATCGCAAAAACTTTAAATCTGTCAGAAACAAATTTAAGTTTTTTTAAATTTTTTTTTAAACCTTTAGTGTTCCTATTAGGGAACTAGTAAGTAATGTTTTTTTTTCACGCACATACATTTTTAAAACTTTTCATTTTCAGTCAGCAATGTAATTGCCCTCGTTATCAAACACCTTTGGTCGTGTGGTGTCCAAATATTCGTTCTCGGATATAAATTGGTTTCTGAGCAAAATAATTGGTGATAGCATTTTGGCTATCGGGCAAACGTTCATATTTTTGTCACATATAGGTCGGAATAAAGGGAAATCAGAAGGTGCAATTTCAGGTGGGTATGGTGGGTGAAGCAGTCCATTGATGCTATAATTACATCATTGATTATAAATGAAAAATAAACTAGTATGTTGTGGCCATCACGAAACTTCCTTCTATATTTTTCTTTTTTTTTTTTTCTGATCCCTCCCCATGCTTGACGAGGAAGCAATATTCCCAACAAAAACAAAATTACACATGCAAAAACTTGACGACCATCCCAATGTCTGAATTATTGCAAAAGCAAAGAGCGAAAATTGAAAGTTATTTTAAAAGCCTTGCTTGAATGAATTACAAATATTTTATTTGTTAACAAACATAAGATGGCAACAGTTAAAAATTTTAAATCATTGAGATAATATTTCCGATCATTTCCATACAATTAAAATCACGAGCTGAACGCAGACGACAATCTATTACGATTTATCTTTCTTATTGTTGCATTAATAAAACTATTTTTATTCGCTAAAAAATAATGATAATAAAAATAAATCAGCACCTCTTGGCGCGATTGGCGCCGAAATTGAACCAAAGCCTGTTTACATATGGATTCACATATATTCCAAATTTCAACCAGAACGTAGCATTACTTCTTGAGATAAGGCACTCACAATGGAAAAAAAGAACGGGCGATTGCGCTACCCCCTTTTTAGCTGTTGACACCAAAATAAAATCAGCTCTTATACCCACTAAGGACTACTTGCCGATAAATTTTTCTTTCATTCCGTTCATTATTTCTTGAGATATAGCAGTCACAATTGACGACAAAAAAACGTTCTATAGCTCAACCCCCGTTTGAGTTATTAACACCAAAATTGAATCAGCACCTGTTCCTGTTAATGGCAACATAAGGACCAAATTTTGTTTGATTCCGCCAATTACTTCCTGAGGAATAGCAAGCACGCGTAACTCAAAAAACGTCCCATTGCTCCACCCCCCTTGGAGGAATTCGCGCCAAAAACCAATGGGCACAAGTTCACATAGGGGCACATATGTGTACCAAATTTCGTTCGATTTCATGCGGTAGTTTTTGCTGTAGAGCGGCCACAAAAAACTGGTCACACACAGACGTGACACACACACATACACACACACATACATACACACACACATACATACACACACACATACATACACACACATACACACAGACAGACAGACATTTTCCAAAAATAGTCGAAATGGACTCAGCACACTTCAAAACGTTCGAATCCGTCAAAATTCGAAATTCGAAAATTTGCACGAATCCAATACTTTCTTCTATATATTAGATATAGAAGAAAGTAAAAATGAAGAAAAAAAAAGACATTACTTTCTGGTCTCCTAATGTTTTTTTCTTTTGCAGGAAGCAGGGAAGCTGCATTTGCGCACGCCATCTCTGCGGCAGGCGTCGTGCACACCGTGTCTCGGGGCTGCCGCGACGGCCAGCTGGCCAACTGCGGCTGCAGCCAGACGGCCAGGCCGCGGACCCTCCGGAGAGACTGGATCTGGGGCGGATGCGGGGACAACGTGGAGTACGGATACCGCTTCACCGAGGGGTTCGTTGACGTGCGAGAGCGCGAACTCAACCACCCACGTGGTACTAGGGCCCAAGCCAGGAAGCTCATGAACCTGCACAACAACGAGGCTGGAAGAAGGGTTTGTATTTATTAGTTAACTTTGTCAACAATCACGTTTGCTTATTGTTTTCACTTGACCGTCGAATAGTGTCCTACCTTTTCGAGCTCCACTCGATTCCGCGCGCGGGTGCTCCTCCTAGACGGCAGCAGGGGTGGAATTCTCTGGCTCTTCGTCCATGTCCCCCGAAATCGCCTTTATTTAAATTTTTACCCTACCGAATTTACACACTCCTCTTTAGACAAAAACGGCGTCCAGCACACTGGCACATAACTTCTAGCATTCAGCCCCTGGCATTCATTTGAATTTTGACATCTTGAATCCTATTTATCTTTTTCGCAATACTGATTGGAAGGAGCCATTTGTAGAAACGAGAAACCCCGAGAAGCCAGGTCCTATCGCAATTTGTAATTGCAAAAAACATAATTTGATTTCAAGATGTCAGAATTCTAATTCTTCTTGATCCTAATTTAGCTCACCCCAAGATAAATGATGAACTGCTTCTTCTGGTGTTAGGACCCAAACCAGGAAGTTAATTAACATGTAAAATAACGCACGAGGGTGGCCGGAGGGTTTGTATAAATTAGTTAACGTTTTCTTGATCTCTGCTATATCGCACCTTTGGTTCTAAGACCTAACCCAGGAAACCCTGGTATATGCACAATAATGATGCAGAACCGAGGATTTGTCCAAATAAGTTAACTTTTGCATGATCCTAATTTGGATCATGCAAAAGGATGGCAATGCAATTGGATGCTAAGCAGCGCCTCTGAACGGCGGATCGAACCGAATATAAATAGACGGCTGTAGTGAGGCGTGTATGATTATCGGTGGTTTTTGCTAGAGTAAACGTTAACTGAATTTTTACTATGACTCTTCGACGAAAGAAAGCGAAATTTGAGCAAATTTCGGAGTTTGAACGGGGCAGAATCGTCGGCCTTCGTGAAGCTGGATTGTCTTATCGTGCAGTAGCCGCTCGTGTGCAGCGTAACAGCAGCACATTCATGCGTGTTTGGAAGCAGTGGACGGACGAGGGTCGGACAGCTCGGAAATCCGGTAGTGGACCCCGAAACGTGACGTCAGCTCGCGATGACAGACACCTGGTGCGTATGGTGCTGACGGACCGCACAGCTTCTTCTAGACAATTAGCAGCAAATTGATCAACAGCTACAGGTGTTTCAGTGTGTGCTTTATCAATTCGGAGACGTCTGCTGCAGCGTGGGCTGCACGTAAGGATTCCTCTCACGCAAAACCATCGCCGCCGTGATAACAATGGGCCAATGTGCATAGGAGCTGGCGTGCTGATTGACAACAGGTCGTCTTTTCTGACGAATTCCGCTTCAATTTGTGGCACCATGATGGCCGAATTTGTGTCAGGAGCTATGGTGAACGGCACATTTCGGAGTGCATTACCAAACGCCACACTGGACGAACACCCGGAGTTATGGTCTGGACTGCCATAGCATATCATAAACGATCACAATTGCTACGAATTGTGGGCAATTTGAACAGCACCCGATACATAAACGAAGTTTTACAGCCCAAGCTATTCCTTTCCTGCAAGGATTGCCAGGGGCTGTATTCCAGCAGGCTAATGCCCGTCCACATGTCACCAGGACTGTCAAATCCTACCTTGATTAGCAGCTTGTACAGCTTCTTCCTTGGCCTGCATATTCCCCGGATATGTCACCGATTGAACATGTGTGAGATTTCGTTGGGCAGCGTCTCGCTCGTGATCCTCGTCCGTTGTTTCGACAGACGAACTTTGGTTGCTAATTAGTTAATTTTTCCCAAGACCCTAATTTATCTCACACTAAATTACTCTACTAAATCACCCCTATGGTAATCCCAATCAGGAATTTCTCGAACCTTGTACAATAACAAGACTGAAAAGGGGGGAGGGGTTGTATAAGTCAACTTTTTCATGACTATTTTATCTCACCCTATATGTCTTTGCTGTGGTCTGTATGCGAAGAATCCCTATTCTGCTTAAACCACATGAATTGGCAGGTACAGGTGGTCTTGAAGAGGGATCTAATCACATTTGAGCTTCTGAATCTGTTTCTTTGTAATTCAAATTTAGAGTAGAAAAACATCAAAACAGCGCAGTGAAATATCACGCAATAATAAGACGAAATTAAAGAATATTCCGTTCATTCCAATACCATAACTACACAATGTAAAGAAATAAAGTTACGAATTTGGCGTTGATACTAATACAAAATCATGCAATACCGAAACAAAAATGAAGGAATGTTAAAAAATGCAAACGTTTAATTTTGTGTTAAACGAGTAAAAAACCATATGATTTAAATAAACAACGTAATTAGAAAAGACATTCGCTAAAATATTGCATACACGTGTCTTTTAGAGCCCTTCTATGTAATATTTCTGCAAAGTTTTTTACTTCCATTTTTTTTCTTTTTGTTTATATCATTTGTTGTTTGCAGGAAAAGATTGTTTCTCGGGCGAACTCTTAAACTCTTAAGGAATCCTCTGCCAACTTCAAGTTTTTAACGCATCTCTTCTATTACACCCAAATCAGTTTTCGTGCGGTAGATAGGGATCACATAAAAAAAAATCGCATAGAAAGCAGTCGCCCAAAATTACACTATTAAGCGCTCGTTTTAAAGATAGATTAGTCAATTGAGTCACCTTTTTTGTGAAATGTTCATACACCGCACAAAAAAAAAAAAAAAAAAAAAAAAAAAAAAAAAAAAAAAAAAAAAAATTGCACGAAAAAAGACCGCTCAAAAACAGGTTCGAGTGTAGTTTCCTTTATTTTCCCTTTTATTGCAGGGTAGGTCGATCGCAGATAGAAATGCACAAATGCAAAATAAGGGATGCCACCACGATTTTAGCCTACTTTCCCAGCAAAAGTCACAGAAAGAAGAAAAAAGCATGAAAGACGACTTAATGCATCTTAAAAATATCGTGAAAAAAAAAAAAAATCAAAAATATGTAAAATAATTGAATTTATGTCGAAAAATCAAAAAATTGGAAAGTAGAGTATTGAGATATGGGAAAATGTCTGTCGGTCTGTCTGTCCCCCTTATTAACTTTTCACTGATTAGTCCGATTCGAACCAACTTTTTTTTTGTTCAAATGATCTCGGCGAGGACGCCTCATTCCCATATTTCATTTTTTGATTTGAACAATTTTTCGTTCAATTTTAAACAGTTCAAAAAAAACTTAACATTAGCACCTACGGGAAAATTCAAGGCGAATATAAATCCCGAACTTTGTAGCGAATTTAATTCAAACAAACTTTGTAAGAAAAGTTTTTGAAGAAGAGCATGCATTGAAAATATCTTTTTAATTTGAACAATTTTCCGTTCAATTTTGAACAATTCAAATCCTCTAACATGAGCACCTAAGGCGAAACTAAAATTCACCATAGATCCTGAACGGCGGATTAATCTTATACATATAAAATCTGAGTATCTATCTATCTATCTATCTATCTATCTATGTCCAAGCTTCTTCTCCCGAACGACAGTGAACTGACCATCGAACCAGGTATCGATGGATTCGTCATCTTCCCGTCTTCATGTTTGGCTATTTAACATAATCCTCCGATAATAATTAGCGGAGATATCAATTAAAAATTATTAATTATGACTCTTAGATTTCAAAATAAAATCCATATTTTTCGAAGGCTTTCCTCCATTCAAATTATTATTCAGTGCTTCAACTCAACTTTCCGGATGAACGCTTTTATTAAAATTTACAGCGTGAAGAAAATCATTGAGATGAAAGATCTGTTGCCATTTCTTTTTCTCGAATATGAACAGGTAAAATTCTTCTTTTTGTTTTGAGGCTTTTCCTGTAATCAGGGTGTTTAAGTTGTTTACTTTTCGATTATTTTGCTGTTTTTTTTTTTTTGTTCAAGCCTGATTCGCAACTCCAACGAACTATAGGGGGCACTGAAGTCACTGTCTAATGGCGGAATTGAAAACTAAAACAAACGCACATGGTAACGAAGAAAATGCTAAAAGTGTTGTGATTTTTGTTCGTACGTATGATTGTTCCGCTTTATTCTTTTTAAATTAATTTTCAAAGTCTTGTTGATATTCTGACCCACGTAGAAAGAAATGAGAATTCAAGAAGCATTACTAAACGTCAAACATTAATGCAAAGTACGTAGTTCGTAGTTCTAAGCAGCCATTTTCACGATGTTGAATTCGATATTTATCAATTCTTGATAAAACTAAATAATAATTGTGGCCTGACAAGAATAACAATTAATGCTAGAAAATTTAATATGACATTACAAATTATTACCAAAAGAAGATGATACTTCTTTGCTTTGCTTTGGCTAGAGCTTGTTTTCCATTTGTAGCTGAGTTATTTCTCTTGAATTCCCGAATCGGTTAATTTAAAAATTTTCTGTTTCGATTTTTCTAATTTCTGAGTTACGATTTAATTGTGTCATGTTATGCAAATCATCAACAAAATTCTCACGGATATATGGTGGTAGTTTTCTTTTCAGTTGATTGACAATTATTTCTTTTTACTTATCGAATTCTGTAATCTTACTACCATTTTATTCCACTCATGATAAAAATTGAAAATGGTTTAACTAAAAACGCGAAATCTCGCCAAGGCTACTTTGCTCGCACAATGCCAAAATTATAACCCTAAACAAATTTGGCGATACCTTTCAGCTGAGAATAAAAGGAATAAAGTAAATTCTTTCTCGGTTATTCATTTTGTTCTACGATAATATATTCAAGAAAATATTTTGCATACTGTCCATTCCAACTAAATGCTGCTGTAAAATATGGTAAGTTTAATTAATTTAAGATTAAAAAAAACTCCCATATTCTTACAAATTCATACAAAACAATAAAATTTTTTACCTTGTAGAACGCTATCCAAGTTTGTTAATCCAGAATTTTCGCTTTCACCTATTATTAAGGAAATAATGAAAACTAACATTATTTTGAGGAGCTCGAGAATACTACTAAGCGACGAATTAATTTCTGTAGCTGAAAGCAAACTAAGACACATCGATTGCGTTAATAAATACTCAGAACAAACTGCCTGTGTTTACGTCAACAGACACACATGGAACGCAACGTGGCAAAGTTTTAGGTGCATTCGCAGTTTTATAAATCACCGCAAGGTAGCGTATTCGAGCGCTGGAGTTCCGAATTGTTAAATACGCGTCACATGACATAACTTTCATTTTCGAGGAGGACCGTGCACGTCGTAAAGTAAATGAGTGATTTACAAGTTATTTGAGTTCTTTGAGGGTTTGTACCTGGAAAACGGATTGATGTAATTCTTGTACGACCATGTGGATAGAATCCATCCAAATATTTATCTGAGTGGTATGTTGCATTAATAAACACCCGGGCAACGCCGGGTAGTAGACTATTTTATGTAAAAAGCGGATTGTTATTGTGCATAAATATTTCCGATATAGTCTATCAGATGTAATTCAGTTTAACGTGAGTAAAGATTATAGTTGATAATGCATATATTTTCCCCTTTTGTGCTGACTGAAAATGTACTCATAACTTGTATCATTGATAACGATTATTAACGTTGATGAGGTGTTTTGGCAAAAATATGTTTTACTGGTGTTTTGCAAACCTTGCTTTACGCGCATTTATTTATTCCTTAACGCGTTAGAAACTAGTGTCAATGTACTACAAAAGCATCAACTGGACTGCTCTTACATTTTTTAGGTAGCCCGTGCAACGCCGGGCACGCAGCTAGTTTCAAATAAATTTTGTTGGAAATAGCTCTTGATGACTAACTTCTGATTCCGACTCCTAGAATTTTAGAGCAGTTGCTTTGATTCTGACTCCTGTACGCGAAAATTAGTCGAACTCCGACTTCACAACACCGATTCCGACTCCGTAGCTATGGCAAAAATTTAGACACGGAGGGAAGATGACTGATTTCGACTCTTGAAAAATTTAAGTCTTCGACTCCTTTATCCCAAATTAAGTCCTACTCCGATCCGCCAACAGTGGCACAGTTGCGGACTTGAAGGAAAAATGACCGTTTCCTACTCCCGAATATGACTTTTTTTACCCCAAAATAAGATTGACTTCGACTCCACAGCCATGGTTTTTACTTTGAAATAATTATTGTTGATATGAATTGTTTTCATTTTCCCGCTAAAGTTTAAATTTATGTGTTCAGTGTTTGGTGGAGAAATTCGAAGTTCTTAATATTTCTATATATTTCCTTGTATATGTCCTATATAAATCCTTGCGCAGACGATTTTTTTTTCGGTAATGAAAATTATTCCTTTAAGTCGGCATTTTTTGGGTTTTTTTTTTATTTTGAAAGTACATTTAATTATTTGTTTAATTATTTTTTGACAACACGGGAAAAACAAGCGATTTTTTTCACATCATTTTAATGGGTCTTATTTTGCATTTTTTTTTTTTTGTTTTTGTTTTTTGGTAAGCGTTTAAATATTTTTTTTTGATATTAAAAAATATATTAGCTGCTATGTTTGAAAGGTGCTACTACTTTATTCGTTCGTTTAGTTATTTTTTAACCATCTGTTTCTTTAGATGAGCAAGGCTTATTTTATTTCTATAAATCAGGTTAATTTTTAAAAAAAATACATTTGGGATAATTTGCCATTTTAGCTAATTTTGAGAATATTGATCAGATACTAGAAAGTTGATATTTGTATAGGGGAAAGTAGGCTCGTTTAGTTCTAGATGGAACTTCTTGTTTCTGTTTGAATCCTAATCTACCTCTTTTTCTTGAAACTAAAAAGCATTCTGCTAAATATCTTATTTATTCCATGGGGCCTAGTGATTAGGGTCGCTGTCTCTTATCCAGAAGACCCGAGCTCGATCCCCATCAAGAAAAATTGCAACCACTTCTCCCACACCACAAGGCAATTTCAAGACTTCAGGCTAAAATATGGAGAGTTGTTCTGGAAATGAAACTCCATTCCCATATTTTATTTTCTTGAATTAATCAGTTTTTTGTTTTACTTAACAAAAAATTATTCACGCTTGAATTTGGGCGACATCCTGCGCAAAAATCAGGGAATAATCTGTAAATTTCACAAATTAGTTTCACTTGCTATGTGCAATTATTTTAATGATTTTCGTAAAAGTAGGGTCACACGGGGGAATTATGGGTCACTCTCTTTCCAGGGTAAATAATGGTCACCAACTTTTTACTGTTAAATAATGTTTTTGCTAAAAAACTAAATTATGCTAAGCCATCCTTATACATTCAATTTTCCTATACTAAGGTCAAAAACAATGCAACAGTAAAGTAAATTAGAGAGAAAAAACAGTTTTCATACTTCTATAAAAACATCTTCAAAATTCATCCTCTGCCTCGGAAAATCATGATTTTTTTTCAAGATTCGTGTTGGTGAAACACTGTGGAATAATTTTGTTGGTGCTGTTTTCGAATAGCAAAGGGTCTAAGCTTTTCATACCTACATACATTTTTTCTTCTTTTTAAAAATAATTAGTACTAAAGTAGACTGATTTATAGCACTGGTTTGGTGGGGTAATTCTGGGTCAGTATATTTTTTGATATTTTAGATGTTTTTCTTATTTATTTCTACATGAATAATATAAGTATTAACTTCAACTTATTTTTTTCTATGCCAAACTCTCTCTTAAAAAGAAATTTCAACGCGCCAAGTGTAATATTAGATATTTTATCATCTTCAATTGTTGCTTAAGTATCATGCCCTTTTGGCTAGCAAATCAATTTCAGCTTTGAAAATAATTTATGTCAGCGTGCAATTATGGCACACATCAAGAAGCAAATAAAGCAACAAATTAATGCCAACCACTTTAGTACCAAGTAAGGAGACAAATTTAATACTTATAACAAATCCAACTCGCTTGTCTATCTTGTAACTGCATGAGAAATCGAATTCACAAATGTAGTCGATGAAAAAAACTCAGCTTGCAAAAAATAAATAAATAAATAAATAAAAGTATCTCAAGCTGATATAGACTGTTTAGATGCAAAATGAGCTTTTTTTGGAATTGTTTATGACAACGACAAAAAGAGGGAAGAATTTGCAATAACACAATTGCAAAAATAATCCTGTTTTAAAAATGTTAAAAGATGGTGCTATAACCGAATTCATTCTGTACTTGAAAATCAGATATACTTTGTTGTGTATGATGATAAGCAACATATTCTACAATGGGAAAGTAACTTAAATTTTGGACAAAGAAAAAACAGAAATCAATTTTCTGGAACAAGGTGTCGGAAACTTGAGTTTGTTCAAAGGAGACATTTCTAGAAGTAATTTGAAATAAGCGCATTTTTTTTCAGTCTAGTTAACACTCCGTCGGGCGCAACTGATCTATTAGGCACACCTCGAATTCTTTAGTTAGCCACGCCTCCTCAATAGCATGGAAAAATGTATATTCATTTTCTCAAACTTATGTTACATTCGAAAATCATGAAAAACTGTTTTATTTCTCTTCTTTGGTGTTTGTAGTTGACAATTTTTTCGTAAGAAAATGTAAACATGCATAGAAAAGATCAGTAGATTCAAAGTGTGCTTCCCAGGCTCAATGCGCCCGATCGTGTTCTACAACATATTGCGCCCGACGGAGTGTTAATTGAAATTGGAAAAAAAAATCCCTGCAGTCGATAGAAACATGAATGATGAAGGTAGCATACAACTATTTATGAAATTTCTTCATCGAATTGTGGGCTAAGAGCAATAGCCAATAGTAGTCGACGAGTAAGAGTAACATCAAATTATTTCAATTATAATGTGTTATTCCATAAACATAAAACTTTTTGTCATTAAAAAGTCTCTTAGTGGGCTAACAAATGATAATTTATAACAATTAATTACTTTTGACATGGATTACTTTAAAAAAAGTGGGTGACCCATATTTGCCCCATGTGTGACCCATAATTGCCCCGATCCGGGGTACTTCCTGGTCATTCATTTAATTTAAATAAAATAAATAATAATGTAATTTTAGGTAAAGAGATTATTTTAATGATTTCTTTCTAAATTGTGTAAGCTTACTCCATGCTAAATTAAATCATTTTATCTTTTATACTTAAGAAAATATTAAGATGTTATAATATTTTGACCCATAATTGCCCCGTCTGACCCTACCACTTATATTCACGAATATATGAGCTACTTACTCATTTCCTTCGTACCTTTTTTGGCTACAGGAGAGGAAGATGAACTTTCAGATCAGCTTGGAAGCAGGGTAAATTGCATTTTGGTGGAGTAATTTGGGGTTTTGAAACAGGTCCAAATAACACTTTTAAATGTTAACACGTATTGTTAAACATTATTTCTTGCAAAGTGCGTAAATTAGCAATATGTGTTACACACGCACACACATATTCTCATCAGAAATTGCTCATAGTTTGAGAAACTAAGAAACGATTTTAATTTTAATTAACCTCAGTCAAAAACGTCTAATAAGTCTGATGGATTTGACCTGGTGAACCGTGAATTTGCAAGTACAAAACAAAATACTTATTTTGTACTCAGTCAATCGTAAACTTTAAAACAAATCCTGATTGAGAAATATTTTGTCATTAACAACAAATTCTGATGAAACTTAACGCTAGAAATAACTCGAAATTAAACAGCTGAATTTACTGTATTCCGGATTTTGCACGAGTTATCAGGACAAAAAAAGAAGTAAGTCAACCACAAATTACGCAACAAATCCCTGCTGAGCTTTCCCACATCAAATCCAACCCTCAAGACAATAATAACCCTTAATCCGATACTTTACGATACTAGTCGTGCGATATGCGACAGTTTATCCGAGAAAAGCCGAATGTTTATGGCATGGCCCTAGCACGGTGCATAGGGTACTCCGTGAGATTTTTTTTTCTTTCCAACATTCTGTACTTCTCCATGCAATCGGTAACTTTCCGGTTGTGTTCAGAGTATACCATTTTGGAACGTGATTGGAATGATCTTGGATGATAGTTGCACCACCAACAGGGTGTTTAAAAATTACGAGCGTGTAAATTAATCTTGCCCAAGACTGCGGTGCAACAATTTGTTACGGAATTCAGAGTAAATAAACAAAAAGGAAACTTTTTTTTCAAGAGAGACAGAGAGGAAGATATTTTTTTCTTTTAATTCCTTGAGGTCTGGAAGATAACGAGCTCTTGTACTGAACCACGAGACTTAGAAAAAAAAAAAAAAAAACTGCTGTCTATAAGACTCCACCCTAAAAGTGTTACTTTCTTCTCTTCTGTTTCAATTTAATTACTGCTACCATATTTCAGGGGTAACAATTGCTTCATTGTACTTGGCTTCAACAGCAAAAGTCAGCCACATTTTATTGAGATATTAGTGGTACCCGCACGGCTTCGCCCGTAGTAGAAAATTAAAAGGTCATTTAATTAGCCTGTATATTTGCAAATAATGGATGATGAATTTCTCTCCAATTTGCTGTGTTCATTTGGTCGCTCATATTACTGTTCCACGTTATGACAATTTGGTAATTAACTCGTCCACGTTGTGATAATTTACGCGATAAAATGTTCTTAAAATTGGAATAAAAAAATAACAAAATCGAATTTTCAATCGCTTCGAGGTGCTCACCCCTATGCTACGAACTAATTCTGTGCTAAACTTCATGAAAATCGGCCGTACGGTCTAGGCGCTATGCGTGTAACAGACATACAGAGATCCAGAGACACAGACATCCAGACACAGACTTTCAGCTTTATTATTAGTAAAGAAAACGCAGCAAATATTGACGGTCGTGTGATGAGCCCTTGGGCTTGTAGAGAAAACAGTAGAAGCCTTCAGCACTGCTTCTGCCCTTATAAGGGGCATGTTAGAACAGTACACATTATGGGAGTAGAGGTGACGACATAGCGAGGAAAATAGTTGATGAGCAATTTTGTGTAAAACAAAACACTCTTAAAATAATTATGTTAAGCCTAATTTTCAAAGTTGCAATAAATTTCATCCAATTAGAGCGATGTAGTAAAAATAGAGCAAATCAATTTGTTTGAATTGAAATAACGACAGTTCTGTTGCATCGTTTTCAACCCAAATCAAATTATAATAACCTGTGCTTCCCGTTCAGAAGGTTTAAAACTTTTTTACAAAAAACGAATTAAAATTAAAAAAAAATCTGTTTGGTTTAGAACTTCTATTACATCTCAGACATCTAAAATCATTGCACGTAGTAAGTAAAAAGTGAACGTTGAACGAAGTTACAAAACACGCGAAACATCGAGTTTGAATACGCTATATACCTAGGAATCTCTCTATGAGAGATTATATGGATAACTATGTTTATTAATGTACACTGAATTACAACATTCAGAATAAACACAACTGAAAGGTTAAAATCTGTACATCAGAGCCAAAAGGATCTAAGTCACATTATGATAATTTTACAGGAGAGAGGAAAAACTTTTTTTCTGTCGCATGCAAAGGATAGGACGCCTGCTCTTTTAACCCGGATAAAAAATTGAAAAGGATTTTTTAAAAAGAATTACATTCACATGGCTGGATGCGGAATAGGCTTCTACGTAAATTGCACTAATAAGAAGAAAATCGCAAATTTTGGTCGTACGTCTTTCTTGCTCTGAGGTACATAAATACGATGGGCTAATTTAGATAGAAACATCCACAATCTGCCAGTATTTTCATTGCACTCAAGATGACCACAAAAATTTCTCAGAAAGAATAAAAACAACAAAAATATAAATATTACCGTTAATTAAAAAAAAGCAGATTTTATAATTTGCTTTTACCCAGCTTTTGTTACTTTATTAGCTTAGCTTTTTGCTATATTCATGCTACTAAAAAAAGCAACGAGTATCACAGTAATGCAACATTCACACTACGTCCGTACATCCGTCACCGACGTATGCTTTTCTCCCTAAAACCAGTTTTCAACCGGCGTTGCCATGACAGCAAGCCGTATTGTACGGGACCCGTCGACGGGACGAGAAGCCTGATATCTGACGGCTCTGACGGTCCGTAGAGTTGGGCGTCGCATTTCATTGGTCTCCACGAGATGAGCGCGCTCTCTCTATTGGGTGAGAGACAGACATGTGCCTTTTTCGCGTTCCGCAAAGTATGAATGCTTCTCCCTTTTTGGAAAACGTTACTCTGCCCGCTTTACGTTTCGAACGTGATGTGCGGACGCTGTTTGAATGTTGCATTCCCCTAGTTAAATCGCGCTTGTCAGGAGACAACAAAAAGCGCGATATATCCAAAAACGCGATATAACCGAGGTCATAAAAAGTGACAATTTGATTAAATTAAAAAAAATATCACTTTATTATCATATGAAGTCGATTTTCTCAATAAAAACAAAAGAAAATTTGTCTACCAATTTTTCACTTAAACTAAGAAAAATAATTTAAACTATTTTTATTGTTTTTTGGTAGAATACGAATCAAAAGTTGCAACTTGAGCTGCAAAGAATCAAGTCTCTCTAAAATTCTTTTTCAGTGAAATATAATTTTTTTTCTGTAATGTGAAATGTAAAGCAACGTTAAAAAATCAAAAAATGTTCAATATATTTTTTCAGGAGACAAAGGAAAAGTGCGATATATCCGAATGAACGATGTAACAAGGAGTTTCTGTACATAAAGTTTTTAAATTCCTACCTTAGATTGTTTATTTAAATTTAATTAATGAATTAAATTTTTAAAAAACTGTATTAATATCAAGTTCTATCCACTACAAGTTGAAAAAATGTATTTGAACTTGAGAGTGTGAACTATGTGAACCTCTCCTCTGTTTAGGGGCATGAGACCGTACTAGTAGCCATGGTAGGGGCTGCTATACAGCTTAATTTAGAAAAACATTTAAATGAAAGCCTACCTAGGGCAAGAACTTTAAAATTTGTTTAACGAAAAGCTTGAAAATGTCCCCATCATGTGCATCCCTTTGCTTCTCACTGCCTCATTTAATTTATATAGGGAAAGTGTGCGCTAATAGTAGTACTTGAAAAAAAAGCTGCGTTGCGCTGGTTGTTATTTATGGCGTCATCTGTCTTGAAATGACAATTTTTCCTTTACAAGCATTGGCAGAATAACCCCGCGTCATTAAAGGATTATCAACGCTTTATCATGATAATCCACGCGTCTGAAAGACTTGACGTCTACATCAACGCCATTGTGCGAAATGTAAGAAAGCTACACGACGGTGAAGGGAGGAGCGTCGAAAGTTTCCTTTTTTTTGGTGAAATAAAGAACCGTTCGGGGATAATGGTACACAGAGAGTTATGATTTTTTTTCTCTCGGAGAAAATGGCACGCTTGGGCTGTTTCTGAATAAGAAAAGGGGAAGGGTCACCCAGGTAAACAGAACACTTGATCGGGAGGTTTTGAACCAGGTTTTCTTTTGTATTTCTCAGTTTCCGTCGCTCCACATCATTCAGTTCTCCACAGAAAAAGATTCGAGTCGGGGGAAGTATGTTGGTTGAGTTTCTTCACTTCAGGAATTGTTGAGGTGCTTAGGCAGCAAAAATATGTCTAATCTTCAAGTTATCTTTTATCTACGCTCTAAAAGCTCCCATAAATTAAGGGCTAAACTAGCAGATGGGATGTTACCAAGAATCGGGGCCCACGAAAGGCAGTGTCAACCTAGTCGGGAACTAGGGGCCCGGCCCTTTGGGAGACCCGGCTCTGAGGGTCCGGCTCAGAAGCACAGTAGTCTTACAAGTTGTATGGAGGGAGGAGGGTCCGCTGACGAAACTGACAAGGGGCCTGCCTTGGCTTCGGCGCCCCTGCATGGATTGTGCTGTTAATTTAAATTAACAGTTCGTTGGGGGAGAAAACAAGACGGTTGAAGACCTCCTTTCAAAGTATTTTGAAATGCTAAGGCATCAAATCTTTCCTCAGTGTATTGAAATTGATTAAATATATAGCCATAACACTAAGCAATTTATTCAAATTTGTTTAAATTAGCAATATAAAGTATAATATTAACAAAATAGCATCCTGGAGTTATCTGCATAAATACTGATGATATTGACCCAGACAAAGTGATTAATGTCACGGTACACTATTTTTCTTTCTGTTTATTTCAGTATCGTTCATTATTGTTCTCTGAATATTTCGTAGACTTCTGAATTGAGAGAAGTTAGAAATAGGCTCGTTCGGTGTCTTATTTCAGAATCTGCTAAAGAACGTTGATTGTACACAATTTCATGCAAATGCAGATTACCACAGGGCATCGTAGAGAATCTAGGAGGAAATCCCTCGGACGCGGTTCCAAGGATACTCCGAAGAAAGGAAGGCAAGGGACAGGATTTTTGCGAGACTGAAAATATCGGTGATTTTGCGAGCTGAAAATTTCACGAATTTTATATGATCGGAACCGAAAGTTGTTTATATATAAATGTATAGCTAAAATTGTGTGTGTGAACTATTTCGCGAGGATTGAATTTTCGCGATTACGATTGACTCGCGAAAGTTAAAGCCTCGCGAAAATAATTATTTTTGCAAAAGTCAGAAATTGGTTTTAAAGAAAAGATTGAAACTTTATACTAATAAAATAGTAATAATAACAAAAAAAAAAAAAATCTTTGGTAATTATCTTTATTTTCCCGTGCTTTCTCTTGTTATCTATTATCTAGGGCAAAATTTAACTGTATTTAAATTTTTAAGTGTTATGGAGATTCACCTTAATATGAGGTACGGTCTTTGTGTAAGAAAAAGGTTAGGCACCACTAGTTAAAACCACGACTTTCAAGAAATCATTAATTCCAAGAAAGCTAATGAGCTTGCAAATTGCTGCAAAATGATTAACACGAACTACTTCCTTCCTTCATAACTTTCTTCAGAAGTATTCCTCGCTCTAAACCGTGGACCGTGCTCGCTGACAGTTAAAAATTGTTCCATCCCGAGCCGCATTCCATACCGCGGGGCTAAACACACACATTTAATAATAATGATGCCATATAAAGGACGAGGGAAACTTTCTTGACATGGGCGAATTTCGTCGCTCTCGCATTCCAGAAAGCCTCACATAAAAGTTTTTATTTTTCATTTTTTAGTCTTTCATAAAATAGAAGGGGGTCGAGTAAGGGGTAGTTGTGAGCATAATGGATCTCGTGATTACCGTGTTCGGTTTTTATTCCTTTGTGTTGCATCCGCTGTGACAAATTAGCTCTTGAGGGGGAATATGCTTTTCAGTTCTTTTTCGGGCTAGACGGGAGCTTCAGCGCCGTTTTACCAGCATTGGCGATAATTCGCATTTTAATGTGGGTTACATTCATCTCTTTCAAACTTCGAACTGTGAGGGAAAGTTTCAAAGTGAAACAGACGATAATTACTGATAAACAGTATTTTCAGTTTCAGTACAGTTAAATTCCTAAACAGTGCTATGATAGTGCAATGCACATATGATAATGTTTGAAATTTCTCAAACTTTATGTCATTCTTTCCACCTTTCAACAAACACCATGCTCGAATATTCATGTCTGAAATGTCCTTGCAGAATCGTTTAAACCAGTGGTTTCCAAAATGGTCCACAGAGACCCCCTGGGGTCCTTGTACGTCTGTCCGTCTCAACGAAAGAAAAATTGGGGGTGCAAGAGATCAAGCCCATCATTTAGGGGATCAGGGGGATATTCCCCCCCCCCGGCTGCAGGAAATGATTGTATTTACAACCAAGTGGGCGTGGGTTTTTCTTTGGCATAATTTACATTGAGTATATACTCAAGGCGGGGCGAGCGAAGCGAGCAGGGGTGGATCTCCCTAGGGTATACTACAATGGATTTGCGCTACAACGTGATTCGCCTTGAGTGAAATGGCTGTAACGTGGGTTTTTCGCGAGTAACTAATTTTACAGCTAACATGAATTCCACTTCCGCAATACGAAAATTTTTGGAAGGGAATATCTACTTGTTATTCGTTCGTGAATGTACTTTCATCCTTTTAGCATTATTGAAGCGGAAGTTCCCACACCGTATTAGTCTAAACATCGCTTTGTCAGCGACCTTCCTTCATTTTTCATTTATTCTTTTAAATTGTAAGCATGAAAGGTGATGATATATAACGGCTCCTGAGCGCGCTGTTTCTTCTAAAATTTGTGAGGATGGGAAGATTAAGTTTTTGACAATGTAAGAAAAGGTAAAGATTCTTGATATGCATGAACACCTAGAAAGAGCGTCGAACAAGTAGCACGACAAGTATGTACGAGTGAATCTTCTACTCTACTCTTTACTTCTCTCTACTGAAAGTCAAAAAAAGGAAATCAGAACTTAGTTTCAATATCGTGCGAACCGCACTATTTTATTTTACCTCCTCCCTCCCATTGACCATGGATTTTGTGCATCATAACTGGATTTTGTGCATCATAACAGTATTTTATGTTGAACAAAGCACCTTTTTTAATTTTTTAAATACAGTAAGAGTTCATTTCTTTATGAAAGAAACGGTGATTTAAAGTTAAATTAATGGTTTAAATCAGTTTGAGGGGTGTTTGCAAAGATCTGAAGTAATTGGGTATGTATATTAAAAAAATTTGTATCCATACCCTTTTAAACAACGCGTAATTTCGACTTACGCGAGGGGTCTTGGGACGCATCCCCCGCATAAGTCGAGATTCGACTAGATTACAACCTGTGCGCGTCTCTGTGTGTATATGTATGTGTAACCCAATCTCCTCCAGACTGTCAATATCTACCAGGTCAATACTGGTACTGTTAGATACAGGACATCTAGGACATCCAGGGGAAGCCATTCCGCCTTGTCTCACACCTCTAACCCTTAAGTTGTCAGAGATATAGAGTGATAAATATAGCATTAAAATTATCAATTGTCACAAGCGAAATAATTGATGGCACACACTGCCGCAGGCGGCGACGCGAGGTTGGTGAGCGAAGCAAGCAGGGGCGGAGTCCCCTATTTACATAACACAACATGAGTCCACCACATGACTGTAGGAACTATTTCGAAATAATCTTTCAAACTTCTTACCTCAATTTCCCATACCAATTCGTTCCAGAATCCAGTATCATGGACAGGCAGTGGACCGGGACTCAGATCAGGGACTCTTCAGCTTTCGGCTTGTGTCCTTCTATCTAAACTAATCTGAAAATAAGTAAAAGGAAATAGTAAAAACAAGTTGCCCTTGCCATAGGTCTACATTTTTGCCCAGTAAAGAAGAGGTTAGCTGTAATTCAAGCAAGAAAACGAATTCAATTTTCGTGCAATCGATACCTTATCACGAGATCTCTCTTCAAGTTAAACAACTCACGTTACCCTGAAACTTTCTGTTAAAAAATAGCACAGTTGAGTGACTTAACTATTTTTTAAACTCATTAAAAGTGCGCAAATAGTGTGTTTATTTATTTCTTTTCCAGTTAGAAAAGTTTATATCGCTAATACGTTTACGCAAGACCCTTTTTAGAAATTTTGGCACAGTAGGGCAGACACATTTGTAGGGGACCCTTGGAGTTGTACAAATATAGCAATTGCCGTGTACTTGCAAGCTTGCAACCTTACATCCTTTTGAACATTGCAGATGCATGGCGATAAGCTGCACACTGATAATCAAAACAACTGATATTCCATTTCTGTTTCACTTAGGCCACATACACATGACAAGCCACGTACACGTGACAAATACTTCACGCGTTCACAATCTAAACGTCAATGACAATTAGTTTGCGTCAGATGGAGTTTTGTTTTGTTTTTATAACGTCGCTGAATTCATTAAAAAACAATTCGTTCCTTCTGCTTGAAAATATTGATACCTCATATAGGAGGAGAGCTCCCTGAACTAAGGGACACCAGACCGGGCTTCCGGGGACTAATAGTATATCGGCCCTATTTTACATAACCATCAAATATTGTCAATAGACTATTGATAGTAGAGCAACAGTCGGCAATTGGCAAATCGCGGTCCAGATCTGAACTGCGAAAGGTTAAATTGGTCCGTCATAAATGTTTTCAAGTATAAATTACAAATAAATCATTAAAATAATATTTTTATGCAAGCAACATATAATATGAAGACGTTTTCTTGTGGACCCCCAAAATAAATTTTAAAAGCATTTGGACTTCAATTCAAATTACTAGCCGACCCCTGTTATAGAGAATGTAAAGAACATAAGAGGAACATAATCGTGAACTATATCAAAAGCGAAACTCCGCTTGATTTTAGCCTCCTGATGTTAAGATTGACATCAAGGGGCAAAAGCAGGGTCTGAGCAATTTCAAAAATATTTCCAAATATGCAGCTCTTTGTCAACATGTTAGGATACTTGTCGCCAAGTTTGGCATCGTTTCCTGTAGCTGCAACCCCACCGAGTGCACGATTGGCCATGCACGCGGAAAAGCGAGCGCGGGTCCGGCACATTCTCTTCCAAAATGAAATCCCGAATCCCGATCCGGGTATGCGTGCAGAATGCCATAACGGGGTTGCGAGGAATGCCCGGGCATGGGAAATGAAACAGGCGCGCCACTGATTCACAGGTATCTTATTAAAACCACCGAGGGAAAGCAGACTTTACAGTCACACGCCATAAAAGCGGTCATCGTGCGTTCATGCGTGCGCTCTCATTCTATATGCGAGGCGGATTCGAATGGCGAAGGGGTTTCTCATCTTTCGCGCCACCCCCAGGACATTAATCGTCTGCATTTCTCAACCCGACTGCTGGTTACACGAATTCAGTTGCTTTCCGAACTGGAATCACTTATTGCCTATGATTCATTCATCTCACTGTTCCTACAAAATAATACTGTTTTGGACTTGATGCAAGCATTGTATATCATTAGAGCGAATTGTAACTCTATCATGATACATTTTATACGTTTCTTTCTAAACAAAAGAAGAAAAAGCTGCAATAGAATTTGAACAATTCTTTTCTTAACACTTGTAAAGTAAAACCACCAGTAGTTGACACCGCAGTAGTATTTGACACTTGAAAAGAATAGACTGAAAGGTAAGTATTGAAAATTATACATCATTTAATAATTTCGATTAAAAAGGAATAAAACAAGGAACTAAATGCCTTTTTAATCAAAGTTATAAAATGGTGTTTAAATTTACAACGTTTGATTTTCAACTTATTCTTAATAAGTGTCAACTACTACTTGCATTGCCTACCTGTGGTTTTACCAGCGATGTTTCCAGGGAGGGGGATACAAAGATAAAATCTCCTCTGAAACCCAGAAAAATTTCTTTTTTTGCCTACAGAAGAAGACTAAAACTAGCCTTAACTTACCCCCCTCCGACCAAAATTTAATCATATCCCCCTCCGATTTTTTTCCCGTCTACGACTATGGATTTTTACCTTAATTCATTTCCACAGCTAAGTTCGATTCTACCTGAAATAGGTCTGCCCTATCCTAATAAGTTTTGAGAAAATCTTTTGATTCGAACAAATTTTTCACTCCTTTCCTTATGTTCCACATATCTTCATTAGAACTAGGGTTTTCAATCCCGATCCCGAATCCCGCGGGATCCCGCAGGATATTTACTGGGATTGATCCCGCAGGATTTTGCTCTAAATCCTGCAGGATTCCCAATCCCGAATTTTTTTTCCATTCACGCGTTTCCCAGCTTTTTTCGCTCATAAAACGACTGTTTTCACAAGCACCATCTGTAGTTTGAATCTTCTTCCTCATCTGCAGAAAATAAATCTGCAAGAAGAGTAAGAAAAACTGTGTCTCATATATATTTCTGAGAATGAATTGCTATTCTCATTCGAGGTTTCAGTTTTCATATTTTCAGCAATTGAGAAAATGTGTAAAACTTATTAGCATTTTCGAAAACTATCATTAAAATTTAAAATCAAGTAAATTGCGCTTTAGAAAAAATAGAGAAAGTGTATTATAAATTAACAAAATCGCTGGAGTAGCCAAAATGCAATGTTGGAGCACTTCTGTAAGTTTTAGTAATGCACTCAAAACCTTTAAGTTATAAAAAGTGCACTCCAAAAAAGAAAGCAATGAAAAATCTGACATTATTTCTATCTTCGGCATGACTTTAACATGAGCGACAGAAACTTGTATGAAACACAGGATGACTTGCACGACAGGGCAGTAAGTTAAGCTGCTCAAGTTTTTCTTTAAAGTGATAGGTACAGTTAGCGAAGTTATCCAAACACTTTTACTGAGACTGGGACTTTGTGAAATGGTGAATTCAGGCTATATTCACCCCTTGCTGTAATGAATGAAATTCACTGACACAATAACTAACGTTAATGAAGCAACAAGGGTGTATTATCAATGTAAAGTTAAATTGTTTTCAGCAAAGCATCGTTTCCATCCAACAGATGTAGTTTTTGTCCGAAATTTGTAGTTCTTGAGGAAAAACCCAGCAGAAGAAAATAAAAATGTATTTCAAAAGGTGATGAAGTTAATGCGGATTTTTTTCTAAATGTCCTCAACTATTTACTTTTAGGAAAACCAATTGTAGTGGAGTCACAGCACGTGTTTTCATCAAGCTTGTTTTCATCATTATTTTTAGAACAAAAATCATTTACCATCCCATACAGAGGCGTAGCTAGACCCGACTTTCGGGGGGGGGGGGTTACTTATTTTATATATATATATATATATATATATATATATATATATATATATATATATATATATATATATATATATATATATATATATATATATATATATATATATATATATATATATATAATAAAAGTGAAAAATATTGAAAAGACCACACCAAGAGCCCATAGATGCGCAACGCAGCAAAACTAAAAAGCCAAGTAAATATATATATATTTATATATATACAGTGGCGGATACAAAGGGAGGGTCATAGGGGTCATGACCCCCCCCCCTCCAACCGTCAACAATATTATCCATCCACATTGTGATCAAACAGTTTTTGAATAAAATGCAAACGATTTCAGTAGTCTTTTCAATTCATTAAGTATTTTTTAAAAGTAAATATTTGAAATATTGATTCCTTTCATTGCTTATGAAATTAATTAGTAGCTTTATGCTTTACTAACTGCTTTATTGGCTGATTTGGTGCTTTTTTTTTGCCTCCCAAGCAATTTCGGAAATTTTCGTACCCTAAACCACAGGTTCACTCTTGGGGGGGGGGAGTTTCATTCTTCCACATGTGACCCCCCCCCTAAAATGATACTCTGTATCCGCCCCTGTATATATATTAGGGTGGTCCGAAATAAGCCGAAAATTTTTTTTTTTCGAAATCAATTTTTGGATAGCGCGCAAAAGTTGCGTGATGAGCTAGTTAGCACTCACAAAAAATTTCTTGGATATTAAAAAATATCTAGCCGGCGCTATTTGCCTTAAAAAAACCGAAAAAAATGAGAAAAATGAATTTTTGTCGAAATTTTTTTTTAAAAACTAAATTCCAAATATTTTGCTGGAATGCACCAAAAATGTTATATAATGAGCCAGTTCGAGCCCATAAAATGTTTCATTGATTTTAATGAGCATTTAACCGCTCCTTTCGGACATCAAAAAATTGCAGAAAAATGAAAAAATATTGAATTTTTTTAAAAACCATTGTGAAAATTATTTTTCAAAATTAAATCATAGACTAATTAATTAAATAGCACTATTAATCTTAGTAATTATTATCACGCAATAATATCATACATTTTCTAGAATTACATATAAAGATAATAAAATTTTGAAAAAGAAATCTTCAAATTTGATTTATAATACCTCATGCATAATGAATGTTATTTTTGGAATAATATTGTCCCTTGTTATCAAATGATGGAAGTTCTTTCCTAGCTTGAAGTTTGGCACGAATGTATGCATCTTGTGCAGTTTCACCACGCACTTATATTGCAGCTTCGGTTATTAGTTTCACACAACGTTTCGCAGCTTCCGTGTGACAGGGAAATTTCTCGAAACAGATTAGGCTGTTCTTTGCACATTTCTTTCAATTGTTGGTCTTTTAGATGCATTGTAAGAGGTGGCTCTGTTGCAACACAGTTTGCCCAATGAACTAAATCAACATAATCAATGGCTTCAAAATTGAGTTTAGGACGCTTAAAAAATCGTAACCATTCGAGCTCTTCGTCTTCTTATTTCTAAAGTTCAGAATGCACCTAACAGCTAATTCCCGAATGTATTTTCTTGAGTCAAACAACATTGTCAACAGTAGCTGCTCAGGATGAGTGAAATATGCATTATTTGTTACCTTATCCACTTTTCCAATAGCCATTTTTCTTACTGTCCTTTGATCAATTAGAAATTGTTTTTCTCTATCAGGGACTTTTGCTTTTTTTCTGCAATTACACGAATATAAATCTGCGCATTTGCAGGCACAAACGTCAAAGTTGTAGCCTCTGCTTTAAATTTTCCTAGCTTTGATTGTAAAAGTTGCGTCTTTATATTTTTAGCATTTTTTGTTGCGCTATTATATTTAGAACAATAAGATAAAATCAAGGTAATCACTCTTCTTATCGAAACGAGGAGAAGGGAAGCACGCCCCCAAATATCAATAACTTTTTTTGCAACTACAGCGGCCACACTTGCTGAAGATGGTTGCTTACTTCCTTCTCCCTTTATTTGCATCTTAGTGATTTGATAACATCTGATAATGTCCTCATGTGTTGGAAGAAATAAAGCATCGGAAGGAGACAAATTTCTTTTAGGTCCAAATAGAAGACTACTTGTGCTTGCTCGCGTTACTTTCTTTTTCGCGAGTTTCTACATAACAGTCGTATTGTATACCAAAACAAAGATAATAATGCAATGACATTCGAAATGTTCGGCTCCCGTTTAAAAGACTTCAGAGAATTCACATTTTTTTAATACTCAAGGGCTCTATTTGTCAAACATATATAAAATAGTTATAACATAATCTTAGGAATAATAGAAGCAGTTGAGCGCCGTTTATTGTCCAGGAGAAACAATTGGAATCGAAGATTAAAAAATTAGCATCTTATGTAACTATTTTTTATTTGAGTGTGTGCATTTTTTAAAATTGGCGTACAAATGTCGCATAAAATTGATTGAATTTTCACTGTTTTTTCTAAGTAACGTATTGCGTAACATTTCAGTATTTACTTATTTTGAAACTACTTTTAAATGTTTTTTTTTTTTTTTTTTTCATTTTCCCCATGTGTCAGTCTTAAAGGAGCGTAGCTAAATATTCTACGAAATGTATAAAAGTTTTTTCAGGTTTTCAACTAATTCACTGACAGATACTTCTAATGTTTGCTGAAACTAGCTTCAAACTTTTATTTTTACCCCCCCCCCCCTTTTTTTTTTTTTTTTTTTTGAAAAAGTGCATTTTTGCCCTTTTTTTTCAGTTTTTCAAGGTCAAATAGCGCCGGCTAAATATTAAACGAATTTAGCGAAATTTTTTATGGGTAATAACGGGCCCATATAGCAACTTTTCCGCACTATCCAAAAACAGATTTCCAAAAAAAAGTTTTTTCGGCCCACCCTAATATATATATATATATATATATATATATATATATATATATATATATATATATATATATATATATATATATATATATATATATATATATATATATATATATATATATATATATATGTATAGATATCCCCCCCCCCTTGATAAAGTGTTGGTTCTGGGTTCACCTTTTTCATTTTCTATTTTGATGTTCTTGCTTTTTTCATTTGTATTTTGTCTGTTTGTGTGAATATATATATATATATATATATATATATATATATATATATATATATATATATATATATATATATATATATATATATATATATATGTGTGTGTGTGTGTATATAAACTTTTTTAGTATTAACAAAATAAGAGGGAGGTGAATCTTACATACTTTGGAATGGAGTGCCGAAAGTCCGAAACTTGTGTCAAACAAAACAAAAGCAAAGAAATTTTTAAAGAGATTTTTTAGAAGAAGAGTAAAGGGGTGAAATTCATAGGTTTGACATTTAAGATGAACATTTCAAGTTCATGGTTAATGATCATTCAAGTTAAAAGCCATTTCACTCTGTTATCTGGATTAGTACTGTTCTTTGGTTGCTCTCTTCCTTAAAATTGTGATTCCTTAGAAAACCGAAATGATACGAGTAAAAAGAAAGTATAAGATTTTTTCAACTAACTAAACTAATACAGAGGAGTTTTAATCAACAACCCACATTGTCTTTAGTATCGATTTCAAATTTTCACCATCATATTCCAAATTTCTATAACGTTTCTTAAAGCCCCCGTATCTCAAAACCTCTTTATCTCGATTTTTTTCTTTCCTGTGAAATTCGAACTATACAGATTCGACTGTATGCAATATTCCCACTGCGCCACTCATAAAATTAAACATATTTAACAATTTGCGGAATGAATGACGAAGAAAGGCTACATGTACGTGGATTTAACAAATCAATCTCATTTCTAAAGCGAAGTGTCAAATTTCAGTCAATTATCAAATATTGTCGTATGGAATTCCCATACGAGAAGCACACTTTTGCTCACCAAAAGATAGTTGCTAATTAGGATCTGATTTTGTAGGGCTTTACGATTTCTGTACAGAATTGAAGAAGACTATTAATTCAAGTCACACAAGAGCGGTCCTTCCTAAAAAGCACAATTGTTTCTATTTGACGTAAAAAATAATCTTTTAGAAGAATAAAGTCGATCCCGGGATCAAGCGGAATTGGCTCCTTACAATTCGGACATCCCGCGGGACTGAATTTGGCACGGGATTGGAAACCCTAATTAGAATATCTTAAACCAGATCAGCAGAAGTATTTTTCTAAACTTTTATATGCATTTTTACACATATTTCTTGGAACTTGGACTGTTTACTTAATAATTTCTGAAGGCTTTTGGCAGACCCGTCATTTCGAATTTTTCCAGGGAGAGGGTGCAAAGGGTATAGTATATTGTATACTAAATGCAAATATTTTCGAAAAATAGCAAATACCGCCGTCACTTATCTGTAAAACACTAATTTTTAAGGCGGGGGGGGGGGGTCCCCCCGCTCCAAGCCAGTCATTTAGGTACCCTCCTAAATGACCGACCTTCACAGTTCACGCATTTTTTCTGTTTGAAATTTAAAAAAAAAAAAAAAAAATAACAGACTCCACTTTTAAAGCAGTTAGCTCCAGTGTATTTCATCGTACGTATTTTGTAAAGTTTTCATTTTTGCGTTTGTTCTGTCTCTGTAGCATGTGTTTCTGTCTATAAAACAAGTCAAGGTAATAATTAATTTTGCAATACAAATAAAATGAGAACAATTATAAACATTTCTTAAAGGCTTGCAAGCTAATAAGGTTTCTCGAAAACTAGAAATTAGGGCTTAATAACTTAGCACGTCATAAGTAAAAAGGAAAGTATACTGGTGTTAATAAGCATTTACCCACAATAACAGAAATAATAACCATTTGAATATACCTTTTATATTTTTGTTTGCAGAAACTAAATTTTTTGTCTGTCTTCTCTATCTAAGCATAAGATTCATTGAATACTTTTTGTTTTGATAGGCCGTGATCCGTAAGATCAGAGTAACTTGCAAATGCCATGGTGTATCTGGATCTTGCTCCCTGGTGACCTGTTGGCAACAGTTAGCACCATTCCGAGAAGTTGGCGACTACCTGAAGGACAAGTACGATGGTGCCACAGAGGTCAAAATCAACCACCGGAATAAACTTCAAATACGGAATCCCCGTTACAACCTGCCCACCGCTGAGGACCTCATCTACATAGACGAGAGTCCGGACTATTGCGTCTCCAATGAGAAGACTGGATCATTGGGCACGGAGGGACGCGTCTGCAACCGGACTTCGCTGTCCACGGATGGTTGCAACCTCATGTGCTGTGGAAGGGGCTACAACACTCACAAGACCACTGTCAAGGAGCGGTGCAAGTGTAAATTCCACTGGTGTTGCTACGTGGAATGCAAGACGTGCCATTATGTACTGGACATACAGTCTTGTAAATAGATTCATGACTATCTTCGCTCATGACTATTATCCTCATACTGGTGAAGGTGCAAGGTGCAAACACATCGGTTTAAAAAAGGTTGAAATTAGACTCGTTTATGTTGCCAATTTTTCACACTAATATCTAAAAAGACATAAAATTCATTTTGTGGACTCATGGTTCCCTCTCTTAAAGAATGGAAGCCACTTTTTTCAAATTTCACTCCGAGTGTCTCGCGATATCAAAGTTACTAATAAATATTACCCAGACCGATATCAATGTAGTAAATATGTTACAGTCAAAGTAATAAAACTAGTTAATAAGGAAAACACATGGTAAATATTTGTGATCCTGCATCAGGTCATTTAGATTCAGGTTTGACAAATCTGACCCAGCTTGGTTTTTCGGACGGCATTTTCCCACCAACAAAAATTTTCTGGATGTTTGTATAACATAAAATAGTTATTTCTATTCATTTATTGAAATAGAACTCATATTTGCAAGTTTACATTTTGTTAATACATTAAAGTACTAAATATTCAATTTAAATAGTTTAATTTACACGAATTAAACAAATGCAGGCACATTGCACAGTAAGTAAAATTTTGATAGGCCGTGACACATGAAAAAAGTATAATTTTTTCATAAATGTTCTTAAACTTGGAATATTTCAAAAGTTTTAACACGGAGATACCTATTTGGAAGAGAGTGATTTCCGTTTAAGTTAAAGTTCAGAAGCTAAATTGAAGTTCGCTTTCATTTTTCTTAATTAAAAATTGGTAATACGTATTCAATTGTATTTTTACGTAATCTAAAAGAAGTTTTGGCTAATAAGAACTTAAAGATCCGAATTTAGAGGCACAAGCATTTAAAATGGCTTCACTAGCCAAATGAGAATTTTCATCTGTAGGTAAAAGATCATCACATTCATTACACACACGCACACTATGTGTACTTCAAAACTATGACTTCAAAAACCGAGGGTTTTGGGGGTTTATGGGAGTAAAATTTAGACCACGAATAAACCCTTCGTGGAGTATCTCGAGCGACTCAAAATTTGAATCTATGTTTACCGAGTATTTAGAGAGTTCATTATGTCGCGAATGTACGGATGAACAATAGTTTTAGCAAAAATTATTTTCTTGTGATAAACTTGCAACAATTTTAAGCAAGTGTCAATTTCGTGTCTATAACTTCAACAACATGAGGCATGAGTTAACTTGTATGAATATGCATATGAGACAGTAAGAAGCAAAAAGATGTAAGTGCCAAAATGAAAAATTTCGAGATAACCTGTATAAATGGTAGGAGAACCTTTCTACTGTTCAATGGCAAGATATAGAACAAGTACTCCCAGTAGTTGTTGCTTTACAGCAGGATTTAGGGGAAAAAAAAATCAATGAAAGCCTGCTTAGGATCTGAACTTTAAATGTGTTTTTCTCACAACTCTAAAAAGTTCACTTACACCCCTTCGCTTCTGACTGACACATATGTTCATTTAAAACAATTCAAAATTTAAATTCACAAGTTTTAATCAAATAAACAACTAACGAAACTTTGTTTTTGGTGCCTGATTCGAACAACCTAGAACAACTTCCAGCTGGTGTCAAAAATATTTCATTCATTGAATGAAACGGCTGACTACTGGGCTCATACATAGCCGAGCACTGTATTTTTATGGCCTTCTACTGGGGCATTTTATCGTGTTAACAGTAGGTCGGATAAAAATGTTTTTATTTCTGAAACAATTTAGGGAATCATTATCAGAAAGGTATAGTCTGAAGTCTTGCATTGTTTTTGGTTGTTGTGTTGATTACTGAAATTTATTGGTTAACAAAAAACAGCAATCGCTCTCTTAAAGGGCCGACTACTGGAGCTCTTACCCTCGTCAACGATGCATAATTACTCGTTGAGTAAAGTTGAAGGCCGGAATCATGAAATAAAGTGGCGTTATGTCTTCCATCGTGGGGCTAAGCAATGATTTCTTCCTATGTCTGCTATTAATGAAGTAGCTTGTTTTGCTTCTCGATTGTGGTTTCTTATTAACTCCATGCTAATCCACAATCAAGTAGTAAAACATGCGGCTTCATTAATAGCAGATATATGAAGAAATAATCGTTTAACCTCAAGGTGGCTGACTAGTCGCTAGTAAAGCTACGATTTAGGGCTTTCAGTGTAGTAATCTTAAACAGTGCATGACTTGAACCCACATGTACTAGTATATAAGCAGTCTATGGCTTAAACCTACATTTCGTTAGATTTTGCTACATATACTTTTATTTTACGAATGATATACTCATTTTAAATCATTACTACCGTTGGTATTATAAAGGTAGTGTCAAATGCAACCAATTAAACATTGAACAGCTGTGCAAAGATTATTTTTCAAAGTACTTAAAAAGCTCGGATAACTACAGTTGAACTCCCTTAATACGATCACGTTTAGTACAAAATCACGGCTAAAACGAACATTTTGTTCGTTAAGTTTGGTTTGCTATCTAATTACATTAAACATTTCAAGTATAATACGCGCTTTAAATTGCTAACATCGGCTAAAACGAACAAAAGTTTCTGACATCTTTACCTAAAATGTTTGAGGTTGCATAATTTGAAGTATTAGAAGTCTTACTGTGTACTGAGAAGAAAGTATTAAATATGTTGCAGAGAAAATAAAGCTTGTACATTTGTTTACCTGTGGACATTTTAATTTACTCGACGAGAAATCTGTTCATCTTCCATTGTGGATTACATTCTATTCCACTATTTTCGATATTTTCCAAAAACATTCATTTATAATAAAAAATTATGTTTCTGAATGCACTAAAAGTTAGATTGCAATGTATGTATTATTAGTAATATTTTTTAAATATAGGTAAGTATTCCCTCGTTTTTTTACAGTATCACTCATTCACAGTTGTTACGAATAACGACTAATACGAACAAATTCTTGGATTTTTGACATTTCGTATTAACCGAGTTCAACTGTACTTGATGAAGTACCCAACCACAGAGAGGAAACCTTTGTAAACCCTTGCACTTTCACCCAAGAATTACTTGTAAAATGATCTGAGTGTCGAGGACGGAGCTTTGCATGGAGAAACTGGCGTGAATATGAAAAGACTCGCCATGGGGCGTCGTAGTACTTAATCTTTACATCACACAATGGGACTATGAACTGATTTTTTATATACACATTAACTGTAATGAACTGTTCAGTGTGAATGCGAATATTTCTATGATATCTTGTAAAATGTAAAGAATTCAACTTTTCTCTCCTTACTTATGTATGATGTAGATTTATTGTAATGGTCCATCTGTAAAACATTCAACTGTGCCATACTTGCATTTGTAGAAAATAAAGCTCAAAATAAATAAAAAGAATGTTTTCCTGTGAATAACTAGAGCTTAGTGCTTTTTTGCTCTGTAAGTTTCAATCGATTCAAAAGAAATGTCTACAGAAATTGAAGCATGCTTGAGAAAACACAGACAAATATCATATTTTAAGGTGTATACATACAGGAAATGGCAAAAATATCTAAGTGTGTTTTAAAAGTATAATAACACTTTAGATTGCTAAGCAGTAAATTACAACCCCTAAAACAGAACTACACGCAACATATCGACAGCCTGATTATCACATGCAGAGACTGCAGTGTTGTCTTTGTTATGGACTCATCAGTCCAGAATAGTGAAAAACCGAGCTGGAGGCAGAGGACATCTCATTGAAGCTGAGAGTACCAACAAACTGGTAAATAAAACGTACTTTACGTGCCATACATATTTTCATAGCTACAACATTCAGGAACTAAATTTTCACTTTTTACATAGGCCGTAGTATAAAAAACAAAAAAATTGATAAATCGCAAATGAATATTACAAAATAAAGAAGAATTCAAAAAAAAAAAAAAAAAAAAGTAATAAATAAATAAATTTTAAAAAGAGAGAGAGTTTTATGACCCTTTTAAAAAAAGGGCCATTGGTTAGTTTCCGCCTTGCCCACGCCACAGTAAGGTCCTGGGTTGGGTCCTTACTACGATGTTCCCCATCGTATTAATGGATGATAAGCTTTAAAAATTTGTACATTGGGGACCCATTACCTAGTTCCTTTCATCTGACCGGATGGTATAGGCTATAGGGAAAGGTCGGTACCGCCGGGGTTAAAAGATGTCCCACGTGACGGATATTTTAACTTTTTCCTACAACCCTCATTCGACAGTAGTTTTGGAAATATATTTTCGTACCTATAATAATTATGACAAAAGTTTCAGGAATGTTCCCTAAACACATTAATAGAGCTGAGTGTACCTCCACTCTCAGATTAAACATCGGTTAAGTATAACATTTGAACATTTTTATTTTCAGATATTTCTTCTTCTTCTTCTAAAAAAATGCGTTTTTTTGAGGGGGGGGGGGGGGGGGGCTTGCTAGCGCGAGACTCGATTGGGCCCAATCGGGCCAATTGGTCTGAGGCCGGCTTTGTCTCAACCCAAACCAATCACGGACTGAAATCTCGCTTTAGATTATTTCATCTAATCTTTCATTTTTTATTGTGTGTATTAGCCTTTGCGCTGTGGTTTCGCGTATTTGGAAGTAAATACGTGTGTAACCGTTGAGTTTACGGTGTTAATTGATATTTGCCTAATTGCCATGGTTGATTTAGCAGTTGTAACTACATTTCCTGTACATAGCTGCAAATAAATCTCCTGTGCTTTTCTCACCGAACGCGTAACGGTATATTTCGGCGAACCAAGCATTTCTCTCCACTTAGCAATGATTTTTAGGAGAATATTTTTCATCAAAAAAATTACATGTGGGTATGTTTCGGCTGCCCCTTTGAAGCCATCCTATTTATCTATCTATTTTTTCTTTTCAAATGAAGAACCACGAAGCATGGTTTTGTATAACATGGGCCGCCGAGAGACAAGGAGTGCACCATCTTAGTTTTGTCGCCAACCCTCCTTCCTATTATGCTACTTTTACTCTATGCACAATACTTAAATTTGAGCTGGGCCCATAGTTTCTGATTAGACAGACATACCCACCTCTGCGGCCTAGTGAACTGAATACTCTTTTTTTGAGTTAAAAAATGTTTGAAGCCTTACTTAGATAATCTTAACAAAAGAGAATCATGGATGTTCCTAAATTGTATTTTAAGATTACATTTTCTATTCAAATTTTACAGAAAAGATACTTTTCGTCACTATTATTTCATTTGTTCATTTATAATTATGTACTATTTTATTATTTTAAACAACGAAGTGTTTGCCTTTATCTTTGTTTGTAGCATCGCTAAAATAAAATTGGCGGCCCCACTTCAGAAAAACTGTGGAAGGGGAGAATAGCACTCCTCCCCCCCTTGGCGCCGGCCCAGTCTGAAACATAGAAAGCCGCTCCTATAATGAGCAATAAATTGTTTCGTGTACGCTTTTACATCTCATCCCTCCCTTTCCATTCTTACTCTTTCCCGCCATTTTTATGATGCTGAAAAAGGGAAGGTTTTCTTTTATAAGGAGGTTTTCAAGAAACTCTCTTATAATCAAGTGTTAACATTTTCTTATAAAAAAAATTTCGAAAAACTTCATTCCTTTCTTCCTCCAGGAGTTAACCTCCACAGTATGAAAAAACATTGGTTCCAAGATTTTCCCTCTAACACCCCTTTAGAGAGAAACAAGGAATTGTACTGATATGCTATCAAGAAAAACTCTTGATTGGTATTTAAGTAATTTTATTCAGGTTGTGATACTAAAGATTTACATTTCTAAGAGATTTTCCTTTTACCTGAAAATATAGATTTTAAATATACTATCCCTTCCGCCCCTAAAAAAAGTGCTGCCCCGGGGCAGACCGACCCTCCGCCCAACCCTACAACGGCGATTTACTCCACTGAGCTCCCGTTCATGCCTTGGTTTTAGCTATTTCTGCAACAGATGGCAGCACCAATTACATTCAGCAGTGATTCGCTTGGTATTAAAATTATTTTTTTAACTGATTTTTTCCATAAGCCAGGGGGTATTGCTCAAAAATTACATTGTATCGAAACTGTAATGTATTCTGAAAAAGAAAAGAAAAACTGAAAAACAAAAGAAAGCAAAATGTCTATAGGTCGTTTATAGTTGGGGGCTAGCGTAATAAGGCTGAGGCTAGGATCTGCGCTGTCTTCACAATACGGTTAGTAATAAATTCTCCTTACAGCCAGAAAATATCAAGTTATGTCTTTGCAGGTTTTTAACTGCTTTTTTCTTCAAGAATGGGGAAAAAATTCATTTTAAATCTGATAATAAGTTGAAGATCGTGAAATCATGATGTCTTTTAAATGAAATCTGAGGGCATTAACATTTAGTGGCGCCATCTCTGAGTCTTTTTTAGAGCTATTGGCACATTTGAGCCCAAGAATTGTTTTAAGGTCATTCCATGTCAAGTGATCCAAAGTTTTGTCCCTCACCTTTCTGTATTTCTTTGAAATTTGGCTAATCAGTTGTACCCTTCGAGGTTATCAAATGTTCCACATTTTTAGATTTTTATCTGTTTTATTGTTTCATTTATGAGACTTTGATTTTTAGAAACCAACTCTTTTTTTCACGGATGCATGAACATAAAATGAACAATAACTCAGCACCAAATATAGATAAAACGATTTGGTAAAAAGCATTTTAAAGTACATTAGTTGCTGTTTAATATGATATGCAACATGTCTAATTTCATAAAAAATTTCATTTTTGAAAAATGAAATTCAAATTTAAAATTTAAATTTCTCAGAAAACGTATAATGAGTTTTTTAAAGAAAAATCTCAAAAATTTGTGTGTGTTTTATCTTTGTTTGTACGAAGTTTCAAGTTGGGATCTCAATGGGATCTTTTTTTTTTGAATTTTTGAACAAAATTTGGCATAAGAAATAATGATATTTTTCAGATTCTAGTTAGTTAAATATGGGGTTCTCTTACTGGTGATGGTTTAGTAAGTAGTAATTAATCATAACTATGCTTGAAATAAGCTGACTTGGATTTGTAGATTGGAACCCCCCCCCCCCCCCCCCCCAAGAGCACCACTTTTTATTTATTTATTTATTTTCTTTTACTGTATTCAAAATTAAGGAAAAAAAAAGAAATTAATTTGAATTTTGACATCTTGAATTCAAATTATGTTTTTCGTAATCACGAGTGGGTCATTCCATACAGATTCAACGGATGAGTGTGCTCGACCATTTTTAATTTTTTTGAAACTCATATCCCAAAAAGATGCATATGAATGATGTTTAAAACCACTTTTATTTTTCCTCTAACCTAAACCCTTGATTTTTTAGGGGTCATCAAAAGTGATTTTCGCAGTCAAAAATGGGACTTTTAGACCTTTGCATTTTGGCTAAAATCTATTTGAATTACATTTATAGCAGTTAATTTTACGCGTTGATGTTACAGTGCATAAGATGATAATCTCACATGCTGAGTTACATGGCTGTAATTTAATAATTAAAATAATGGCAACAGGTTAAAGTTCAAGGTCAAATGTAAAATTTTTACTCATTTCAAAGGGTCATAGCTCGCTTAGGGGACGGAAACACAAAATGAAATATGGCAAAAACTAGTCACTGGAGTCACAGTAATGAGAAAATATAGCTGTAATTGTGTGTTTGTTTACTCTTTACAAATTACAGCCCCTCAAAAATCAGAAAATTGAGAAAAATGACATTTTTAGACCCCTGTAAACGAAAAGGGGATGGAATTAAAAATGAAATTTCTTGGCCAATTGAATATTACATTCAAGTACTATACATGTTATATATATTGTTTTGTGTATTTGGTTTGTAAAAAAGATACAGGTCTTTGAAATTGAGCAATTTTGCTAGTTAATTTGCGCACTAAAACAGAAATAAAAAGTGTGAAAACTTCATTGCACTTTCTTAAATGACCTATATAATATATTATACTGAAAAAACATATTTTAAGTATAAAAAACTATTCTAATTTGATAACTTAAAAATATTTGGACATGAATGAGTAGTTCATACTCAGGAGCGGATACAGAAAAATCTTTTGGAGGGTGCACGAGAGATTGAATACCCCCCCCCCCCCCCCCCCCCCCCCCCCGCCTTCGATGTTTCATAACAAAGTTTTGACGACTTTATTTTTAAATATGCGTGTTTTTTTATTTTTTTATTTTTTTAGGATTTCTTAAGGTCAATGAATCTACTTCTAAGTACATGAATATTATGCACTAAAATACTTTGAATATGGACGGAATACATCTTTAACGTTTCAAGCCATTTAAATACTAAACCCAATATAATGTCACCAAGATGCTAGACAATGAGCGGCTTTACCTAGGAACATTGTCATAATGATTAAACACGAGGGCAAGGTTATTAAATAAATCCATACCTCTCTTGAGTTTTTTAAAATTAATTTAATCATAACTTCATAACATATATAAGTTTCACTGAAGAATTCAGAAACTATTTCTGTGTAAATTTCGAAACAATTGCTGATTTGTTCTTAAAGCCATGATACAGTTGAGATAACATATTTTGATACTACATGCCGTTTCTATTAAAAATCATGGTTTTTCTAAAAAACTACCACATGATTTCTTTCATTTTGCATCTTTTATTAGCTGAAAAAGAAATCTATTATTTCGCAAATAGGTTCCTAGATCAAAATGACTCTTTTAGGTGCGCCTACACATTTAAAAAAAAATGTTAATTATTGATTCCATCAAAGAAGAATTAATGGACGAATCGCGATAATGCGGCCTCTTGAATTTGAAGCCAATGAGTTAAATGTATTCTGCAACTCTGGGCCTCTGACTCCAGTAATACATTTTTAGCAAACAAAAATGCTTTTATTAAAAATATGCTGTGAGTATGTTTTGTGTTCTTTTTAATTAGCTACGTAAAAAATGTGCAAAGGAAAGGTCAGTTAAAAGTAATAAATAAAATAGTGAAATTAATTAATACTTTTGGGAAGGGGGGCACGTGCCCCCTGTGCCCCCCCTAAAATCCGCTACTGTTCATACTTGATTGACAGCTCAAGTAGTTAATTTATAGACTATCTACACACACAAATTTTCAATACACACAATTATATGCTCTGTACATTAACATATTTAAATTGCCTTAAACATATGCAAAAACATTTTATATACAAAATTTAAATTTTAAAAAGTGCGTTTTTTATTTCTTGTTTGAGTGTAGTTTTGAAAAAATGAAGTCACCTAGTGGTCCTATAGTTGTAATGGTGACTCAAGTATATGGCGTTTTAAAATGCTTTACCAAGGCACATTCATAATTTGATACTTTGAAAATGTACTAGGAGCAAGACAATGACAGGGGTTCTAAATTTAGTGATCAACACAAGCTAAGTAATAACTTTTTTGACAATAATGGGCATTTTCCTTTGATAGTCTTTTTAGTAACACACTATTCTTCATAGATATTGCAAGGGGACAATAATTTTACAGTGATAATATTTAAATACGGTGGCATAAAGCAGTGATTAAATGTTTTATTGGGAATTTTATTTGCAGAGTCAAACCTTTCTTGCAGCATTTTTTCAGCTAGTTTAATATACTGAATGCTCACAAGGATACATGCAATGCTTAGTAGCAAAAACGCAGAAGGTATACATTTCTGTAGGAATTAAAATGTGACTTCTAGTAGTTCTTTGCAAGCTAGTTTTAGTAGTATCAATTCTTTTTGCGGTTCTTCTGATTCTGTTACAATGTCCATTACCGTGTGATATTCCATAGAAATGCCATTTAGCTCTCAAGTTGACATCCGTTTCGTGATTACATAAATTAAGAAAGTTCTGTCTATTTTCGTTGTGTATTTGAGTAAAGTATTTCAGTACGCCACATGCTGTGTCACCACCAGAACTATAGTACTACTGTGTGAGTTCATTTTCTTAAAACTACACTGAAGCAAGAAATGAAAAACGCACCTTTTTTTCCCTTTCAACTATGTACATAATGCTTTTGCACGTGTTTAGGCAAGTTACATAAGTTAATGTACAGAGCGTATGTTTGTATGTATTGAAAATGTGTGTGTGTAGATAGTCTATAAATTAACTATTTAAGCTGTCAATCATGTATAAACTACTCATTTATGTCCAAATATTTCTAAGTTATCAAATTAAAATAATTATTTTTATACTTACAATATGTTTTTTCAGTATAATATATTACATAGAGCACAATATACGTAATTTAAGAAGGTGCAATGAAGTTTTTACTTTTTATTTCTGTTTTAGTGAGTGAATTAACTAGCAAAATTGCTCAATTTCAAAGACCTGTATCATTTTTACAAACGAGATACACAAAACAATATATATAACATGTATAGTACTTGAATGGAATATTCGATTGGCCAAGAAATTTCATTTTTAATTCCATCCCCTTTTGGTTTACAGGGGTCTAAAAATGTCATTTTTCTCAATTTTCTGATCTTTGAGGGGCTGTAATTTGTAAAGGGTAAACAAACACACAATTACAGCTATATTTTCTCATTACTGTGACTCCAGTGACTAGTTTTTGCCAAATTTCATTTTGTGTTTCTGTCCCCTAAGCAAGTTATAACCATTTGAAATGAGTAAAAATTTTACATTTGACCTTGAACTTTAACCTGTTGCCATTATTTTAACTATTAAGTTACAGCCACGTAACTCAGCATGTGAGACTATCATCTTATGCACTTTAACATCAACGCGTAAAATTAACTGCCATAAATGTAATTCAAATAGATTTTGGTCAAAAAACAAAGGTCTAAAAGTCCCATTTTTGACTGCGAAAATCACTTTTGATGACCCCTAAAAATCAAGGGTTAAAGTTAGAGAAAAAATAAAAGTGGTTTTAAACATCATTCATTTCATATGCATCTTTTTGGGATATGAGTTTCAAAAAAATTAAAAATGGTCGAGCGCACTCATCCGTTGAATCTGTATGGAATGACCCGAGTGTGTGTTTGTGAAGGCGTGTGTATGGGAGTATGTGTGTTTATGTGTAGGGGGGTATGTGTATGTGTGTAGGCATGTGTGTTTGTGTCTGCGTGCAGGTATGAGTGTGTGGGTATTTGTGTGTACGAGTGTTTGTGTGTGGGGGGTGTGTGTATGTGTGTGTAGGGATATGTATTTGTGTGCGTATGTGTTTGAGTGTGTGTATGTGTTTGTGTGTAGGTGTGTGTGTGTGTGTGTACGAGCGTGTATGTATGCGTGTAAGTTATTGACGCAACCTGGCGACTTTGCTCGCTAGAGGAGCAGCATCGTGAAGCGGTCGGTCGACGGTGGTGCTGCAGAGGGTGCTGGTGGGAAAATAAAATCATAGCACATCAGAACAGTCAGATGAAAGCAATAAGCAATCGTGATTGCTCATAAAAAAAGGTGTTACGTAAGAAAAAAATCATAACAAACTGAGACATTGCCTAACATCAGTAGTGATTAAGGCTTATAAATGGGGGGGGGGAGAGTTATAAAAACTAACAGTCAGGAAAACTTTAAAAGACAAATAGAACCACACTCGATTGCAGCTTTTTTTTTTTGGAAAGTGGGACGGTAGGGTGAGGAGGAAACGGGGGGGGGGGGGGAGAAGAAAACGGGGGGGGGGGAGGGGGGGAGGCAATCTGGAATGAAGCTTAACAATATGAAAGGTTATGCTCAAAAGAGCAAAATTTTTTTTTGATCTATAACTGCTTTTAATATATGTATAAATAGATCTCGTTGCATTAATACTCTCCCTTACAACAGAAATTAAAAAGAAAACTAACAATAAAGAAAAAAAAAAAAAAAACAGCTGCATTCCAGATGTTGCAGAAAGACAGTTATGTGGACCGACATATGATCTGATACTTCGACTTATTTTTAGTTTTGTGTGAAAATAATGGAAAAACACTGAAACAACGCGAGGAAAACATTACTATTTTGCTATGATTTTGGTGCAAATTATTTCTTTCCTCCCTCCAAAATTGAAGGTTGGTGCAGGGGTAGGGGATGAAATGAATCATAACTTTGCTTATATGAGATATTGAATTAATCAAGTAAAATTTGGGAAGTTAGGATTGAAAAAGAACCACTTGATCTAAAAAACCAAAAAAAAAAAAAAAAAACATGTAGGTTAAAAATAATCTCCAATTCCACCCCCTGGTGAGGCGTGATACTGGTACAGTGTTAATCGTATGTTTGTGTCGGGGGGGGGGGGGGGGAGAGGGGGAATGTACTTCGTCTTGCTTTAAAGAAGAACATTTACCAGATTTTAATAAGTTTACTATTCATTTTGTTTTATTTTATTTTTATTTTTTTTTTAACATTTTGAAAACAGTTTTGGAAAAAAAAAAAAAAAAAATAAAAATAAAAGTGGTGGTGCGGGGAAGGGGAGGCGGCTTACCAATCTACAAGTTCATGCCAGCTTATTTCAAGCATAACCATGTTTACTTTCAACTCACTAGACCATCACTAGTAAAAAAACCCATTATTTAACTAACTAAAATCTGAAAAAAAATCATTATTTCTTATGTCAAATTTTATTCAAAAATTCAAAAAAGTATGACCCCATTGAGATCTTAACTTGAAATTTTGCACAAATAAAGATAAAACACACTGAAAGTTTTGAGAATTTTTAAAAAAAATTCATAATACGTTTTCTGAGAAATTTAAATTTCATTTTTACTTTCTTCTTTCTATATCTAATATATAGAAGAACGTATTGGATTCGTGCAAATTTTCGAATTTCGAATTTTGACGGATTCGAACGTTTTGAGGTGTGCTGAGTCCATTTCGACTGTTTTTGGAAAATGTCTGTCTGTCTGAGTGTATGTGTGTGTGTGTATGTGTGTGTGTATGTGTGTCACGTCTGTGTGTGACCAGTTTTTTGTGGCCACTCTACAGCAAAAACTACCGCATAAAATCGAACGAAATTTGGTACACATATGTGCCCCTATGTGAACTTGTGCCCATTGGTTTTTGGCACGAATTCCTCCAAGGGGGGTGGAGCAATGGGACGTTTTTTGAGTTTTGCGTGACTGCTATTCCCCAAGAAGTAACTGGCGGAATCAGACAAAATTTGGTCCATATGTTGTCCCTAACAGGAACAGGTGCTGATTCAATTTTGGTGTCAATAGCTCAAACGGAGGTTGAGCTATAGAACGTTTTTTGCCGTCAATTGTGACTGCTGTATCTCAATAAATAATGAACGTAATCAAACAAAAAATTATAGACAAGTAGCCCTTAGAGGGTATAAGAAATGATTCTATTTTGGTGTCAACAGCTGAAAAGGGGGTGGCGCAATCGAACGTTCTTTTTTTTCCATTGTGAGTGCCATACCTCAAGAAGTAATGCTACGTTCTGGATGAAATTTGGAATAAATATAAATCCATATGTAAACAGGCGTTGGTTTAATTTTGGCGCCAATCGCTCCATGGGGGGCTGATTTTTTTTTATTTGTGTGAATAAAAATAGCTTTTTAATTGCAACAATAAGAAAGATAAATCGTAAGCGTTCAGCTCGTGCTTTCAATTGCATGGAAATTATCGGAAATATTATCTCAATGATTTAAAATTTTTAACTGTTGCCATCTTGTGTTTGTTAACAGATAAATGTTTGTAATGATTTTAAGCAAAGCTTTTAAAATAATTTTCAATTTTCATTCTTTGCTTTGCTTTTGAGACAAATCAGGAATTGGGATGGTCAAGTTTTGGCATGTGTAATTTTGTTTTCGTTGGGAATATTGCTTCCTCGTTAAGCATGGGGAGGGATCAGAATTATAAGAAAGATATAGAGGAAAGTTTCGTGATGGCCAGAACATACTAGTTTAAAAATGAAAATGTTTATGAGATTAGACATGTTGCATATCATATTACACAGCAATTAATGTACTTTAAAATGCTTTTTACGAAATCTTTCTATCCATATTTGGTGCTGAGTTATCGTCATTTTTATGTTCAAGCATCCATGGCAAAAAGAGGGGTTTTCCAAAACTCAATGTCTTATAAATTAAAAAAAATAAAAGCGATAAAAATCTAAAAATGTAGACTTTTGCTTAACTCTAGGGGTAAAATCGATGAGCCAAATTTCAAAGAAATACAAAATGGCGAGGGAAAAATTTTCTTAAATTTTGGATACTTGACATGAGTATTTTACGCATTAAAATCGGAAATACATCTCAAAAAGTTGCAGCGCATTTCCACGTTTTTCACTTTACATAAAAGTTTAGCACAGTGAGGTTTGCAAAAAAAAAAAAAAAAAAAATTAGAACATATAAAATAAAGTGGGTTTATTATTTTTTTTTAATTTTTATTTTTTTTTTTTAGAATTGGAAAGCATTATGGTTCTTACTATTTTCGTACACTTCATCTAAAAATTTAGCAGAATATTTTCAATCCCTAAAAAAAAAAAAAAAAATCATTCATTTAAATTTTGAAGTTTTGAATTTCTTTTCGCAATCACAAATTGCGACAGGACCTTATTTGTTGGGTTTCTTGTACAAACGGAATAGAGTGTAAATAGAGAAGAGATTCACATAAGTTACTGCTGATTTTCATGATTAGGTAATGCGAGGCATATCCAGGGGGCGGACTAGACCGCCGCCCTATAAGCCGATACGCCCTCCCACCTGAACACCTTTTTAATTAATTTTTTTTTTTAATTTACACTCTTTTACAAAAAAAATCGACGCACCAAGGAGGTGCGGTCCGATTGAAGCTAAAATTGGTGGATAGGAAGACAATGCACAGAATAGTAAATGATTTAATTCTCAGAACAATTGAATAATTTAGGTCAGAGTTACAGTAACAAGTTCAATAAGGTGTTACACATTAAATTTTTAGCACGGGCATAGCTGTGCGGGTACTGTTAGTAAATAAATAAAAGTAAAAAAAAAAAAAGAAAAGAAAAAAGATTGTACAGATTTGCGAGTTTAAAGAAAAGAAAAAAAAAAGCGAAGTGAAGTCTTACAAGTTTATGAGCACAAATAAAATAAAATAAAATAAAAATAAATTAAAAATTAAGTAAAAAATAAAAAATAAAAATAAATAAATAAATAAATAAATAGATAAAATAAATAAACAAGTAACAATAATAAATAAATAAGTAAATAAATAAAAATGAAAAAAAAAAAAAGGTTTCATGCTTGAAGGCGCATATGATAGCGCTCGCATCGGCCAGCGGACCGAAGGGCCGGCGGGCCAGTCCGCCCCCGCCCCTGACTACGAAGATAATTTAGCTTTCAGAATAAAAGTTCAAAACAGCAAGGAGGCTACACGAAATATTCTTTATTACTTGAATGGAATAGTTAAGCTCATTATCCTAGTATTCAGATTGGAAAGAAAAGCGTGAAAGGCTAGAATTAGGAGAACAAAAATTAAAAATGTATTACACTGTTCAGCAGCAAGTTGCAGATTAATCATTCCACAGGTAACGTGAACAAAATAAACTATTAATGGTTCTACACACTCACACAGTAGAAACAAAAAAATGCTTGCATTACCACAGCAACCAGGTTTACTAGTTATTAATATCGTGACAAACGCTTCATCATATGTGACATAAGCTGAAGTTCATTAAAACATTTCAGCAAGCAAGCTCTCGTTCAGACGCCGAATAGTTTCCTTTTTAGTCGCGCTTTTTCTCACCAATTTTTTCGCACCTTTTTGGTGCGAATATTCGTGTAGAAGTAGTGCATTGCATAATAATCCTCACTTTCATCACTCTTTTAGTTACTTAAAAAAAAAGTGTTTACACCCCATGAGGTAATTGTGCAATGACCTGTTGCCTGGAACAAGTCAAAAGAACTGTTTAAAAGCAGGGGCGCCAGGAAAACTTTTGAGAGGGCGGAAATTCTCAATTTGCCGAATGGCGGTAATTTTGCCGAATGGAACTCCAAATTTCACCAAATGGTGAAAATTTTGCCGAATGGAACTCCACATTTCGTCGAATGATGATAATTTTGCCAAATAGAACTCCAACTTTTCCCGAATGATGGTAATTTTGCCGATTGAAGCTCCAAATTTTGCTAAATGGTCAAAACTTTGCCAAACGGAACTCCACATTTCGCCGAATGATGATAATGGAATGGGTAATGGAATTAGCAGGGGATAACAGTGCTTGCTGCACCTAGTACTATGCAAAGCAATAATAAACTGCAAAAAAACCCTTATTTACTTTTACGATGTGAAATAAAACTTAAATGCTTTATATATTTTATCGGTGATGATGTTCTTAAAAACTTCGTTTCCAGTTTTGAAAAAGTGAAAGCAAAAGACAGAAACATTATTAGTTGACTTGAGAAAAGCCTCGAAGAATCACGTGAGAAACAAAAACAATATCAGATTTAAAATTCGCTATCGACCAAAAGTTGAGATGAAGTATTGAAAAATAATTTCAATGGAGGAGAGCCTTCGAAAATAAGGGATTTAAATTTGAATTGCTGGTTTTAATTTTGCAGAAATTAAGGGGTTTCAATTAATTTCTCCCGAACTAATTGATATTTCGAAAAATCCCAGGCTATATACAGGTAGGTAAGTATAAAATGCGACACACCTTTTCAATATATATATATATATATATATATATATATATATATATATATATATATCTTAATATATAAAAATCAATGTCCTGAGATAATATATATACATATATATATACATATATACATATATATATATTAACGCACAGCCGAAACCGCTGAAGCTTCAGACTTGAAATTTGGCAGGCATGTCCGCATGATTACGAAAGTAACCACTAAGAAAGGATTTTTCGAAATCTCAATTAGTTCGGGAGAAATTAATTAAAACCTCTTAATTTCTGCGAAATTAAAACCTGTTATTGAATTCAAATCCCTTATTTTCGAAGGCTTTCCTCCATTCAAATCATTATTCAGTACTTCATCTCAACTTTTGGTCGATAGCGAACTATAAATTTGATATTGTTTTTGTTTTTCACGTGGTTCTTCGAGGCTTTTCTCAAGTCAAATCATAATGTTTCTGTCTATTGCTTTCATTTCTTCAAAACTAGAAACGAAGTTTTTTTAAGAACATCATCACAGGCGAACTATCCTTTTGAATTTAGAAGAGTGCAGTTTCCTGTTAAAGTTTGCTTTGCAATAACCATTAATAAATCACAAGGACAGACATTAAAAGTAGCAGGGACCAATTTAAGAGAAGACTTTTTTTCACATGGCCAATGTTATGTAGCTTTCTCCAAAGTCAGTTCATCAAGCAGCTTAATAATTTTAGCACCAGAAAAAAAAACTAAAAATGTTGTATACAAAGAAGTTCTTGCTTAAACATAGGTATATCAATAAAATGTGGATGGCCTGTGTTTGCAAAAATAATCAATACTTTAAAAGGATCGTTAATAACAGTTAAAGATCGGTTAAGGACAAAGGCATATATGTAAGGAGTTCAGGGGCTCCGGGATCCTCCCCAAATTAGAAAAAGTAATAGGTAATAAGTAATTATTATAGGGGATTTTCGAAACTAGGTGCACCAAGCACTGTTAACCTCTGCTAATTCCATTACCCGAGCAATGCCGGGTAAGGGAATGCTAGTATATATATATATATATATATATTAAAATTTTTTTGGAATTTAAAACTTTTCGTCAAATCATTAAATTAGATTTACAGTAGCTTTAAAACTCTATTTAGCGAGTGAAACGGTTTTTACTGCAATTTAAAATATTTCGCCAAAAAAAAAAAAAAAAAAAAAGCATCAATTAATATCTTTCATATGTAAAAATAATTCCGCAACTTTATTGTTTATCGCAAAACTTGCCCAGCAACCACGCTATCGTAATCTATCCGTCTAACGAAAAAAAAAAAAAACATCCCGTGGAACATTTAAAAATCGTCGTCAGAAAAAAAAAAAAAAAAAAGAAGAACAACGGATAAGAACAAATCAAAAGTCTCTTTTCTTTCAAAACAAATCGCCAAAACAATTAATTACATTAACGGTTGCCTTAAAACAATAATCCTAGACTGAACTGCTCAGCGCCTAACGACCACGCTACCGGAACCCAGCCCGTTTGCGAGTGAAGCGGATGTTTTTTCTTTGGCAATAATAAATGTTTCGCCAAACAAACAAAAAGGTATAATATCACATTAACAGTAGCTTTCAAATCTTTATATATTAAGAGCTGCGTTGCCCGGCTTTGCCCAGTCTACCTTGAGAATAAAAATTGTGTCAAGTGACATATATTCAACAATCAGGCTTAAATAAAAGAAAAAAAACCACCATGCAAAATTACCCTACCAAACAATGACGACAGATATTAAAATACTTTTAAGAAAATAAAATGCGAAAGATAGATTTTAAAAGCGTAACCATGTAAACATGAAATAAAATAAGTTTGAGAAATTAAATGCAAAATAAAGGAAATAAACAATGGATTCGAAAAGCGTAACCATGGAAACGTGAAAATAAAATAGTTGACAACTTGAATCAAAATGACATATTTCGAAATTGATTTAAAAACGCTTATAACTTTTTTTCCTTTGAAGATTGAAGCTAATATTTTCGACCATAGGTCAAGAGAGATCTGGAGTAAAAAATGTCGCTTTTTCCAACTGATTAAAAAAGAATACTGTGAGACAATCCCTCCACTTTTTATTGATAGATTTAATGAAGAAAGTAGTGCCTAAATTTCAACTAAACCTAAAAATGTTCGAGCTAAAAACGCAAATTACTCCCGCCGTAATTAAGTTAGAGCACTGAAACAAATTGTTTAGAACGCGAAAAATTCTACCCTTTGAAACGATACATAATATTAATATGTGCAAGTAATTTTTCACCCCTTTAATAATTAATAATAGGCAATTTACGTGAAATTTGGGCCTAAATTAGAATTAAAAAGGAACTATTTATCGGATTTTTTTCGAATTATAGCCTATGTCACTCGGTAAGAAAGCACCTTTCATATAGTGAAGGAATTTTTCAAATAGGTGCAGTGGTTCTGGAGATTACCTCGAACATATAAACACAAAAATCCGCCCTCTCTCTTTATAATATTAGTATAGATAGATAATAATTGTCTTTTTTGTTTATTTTCTTTTAATTGCCCCTCTTTCAAAATCAGCGATTCTCATCTCAAAATTTATCTGATCACTCAACATTTTCTGGGTGGAAACTCCAAGTGAAAAATAAACTTCATGGTGTCATACATTGCACGCACGATTTCCTTTGAGTGGCTAAATTTCACTCGTATCTTAACCACGCTTAACTAGCCATTTATTTAAAAATATTAATTGATGAAGCATATTTTCTAACTTGCGTACATGAGTACACGCACCCCGTTTTCCACGATTTTTTTTCCTAATAGGAAAATAATTGTACCCCAATTTGTGATTTAATAACAAGATGGTTTTCATTAGTAGGCAAGAGCCTCAGAAAGGAAATTTAACGTTTAGTATATCGCACTTAGGAAATTCATTTAGAAGTTAATTAGTTATGAATAATGATGGAGAATGGAATTTTATTTCTTATATGGTTCATATGCCTCTTTTTTACACTCCGTACGTTTTCGTTCATTTTCTTTTCATGAAATCTGTTTATTTCTGCATAAAAAAGAAAGAATTAAAACAAATTAAGATCCAGAAAAGTAACGCGTTCAAGTAGTTTATTTGTTAAATTTATTATCCCTTAAGTATCGGATTAGGAAGCTCTGCCTCCTGCTCGCTGACGCTCATCAACCCTAAAGATTGCTTCGTAATTTTATTTGATTCGCAAAGATTTAAATCGTCGAACAAAACGCTTAACGAATTCTGCTTCAAACAAAATAAAAATCCTTCTCTCCCTACCGTATAAAATAGAATTTAAGTAAAAGAGCTCATAATTGAAACAGTCTCGTTCCTACCCGAAGACAAAAATAACTTGACAGAAATATGCATATCCGAGATATTTATATATAAAAAAAAAAAAGCTTTGAAAATAAAGCCTGTCTCCGGTGCTCCGAACTGATTTGAAAACTTGCACAGAAAAGTGTGAAAGGTGCTTCTGAGTTTTGCAAAATGGCTATTTTGTTCGTCTGGAACGTCCGTCGATTTCAATTTGTGGTCTCTAATAATATATTTTGCTCTTTAGCTCCCTGCTTTAGTTGAGCTCTGCATTGGACTTTTCGCTAAAATAGAAACCCTTATACCTACTGTTCTAATAAATTCAGAAAATTTAAGAAGCTCAATCTGATGCAAAAAAAAAAAAAGAAGTCTCTTTCGAATGACCTAGGATTTTAAGGGATGAGGGAAATTTTTCCTCACTTCAATAGGCAATTTATGTGAAATTTTAGCATAAAAAATTAATTCCAAGAAAAAAAAAAAAACAAAGCTCGAAGTAATCTTGTAAAATTTCAAGACTGCAGGTGCTGTGGGGTCTTCTGGACGTAGACTCGCCAGCCGCCACAAACAGAATTTCACATTTTCTTTGTCGTTGCGTTTTTTTTTAATGTATAGAGAAATCTTTTTTCCCAATTGGTACAGTAGAGGACAACACTGTGCAAACTTCGTAGGAAAATTATGTTTTTGAGATTTAATGGCTCATAGCCATAATTTTCTAAATAGTGATGTTCCATCGTTACTTTTGATGTGAGTGTTTGAATTGGAGCAGTACAAAAAAAAAAAATTAGTTATGAAGCAGAAAAGATAAATATAAGAAAAAAAAAACTGATCTTGATTATTACACGTGGCGGTTTAACCTGCAGCATCAATTGTGAACAACCTTTCAACGCCTTCTCATGAGGTTCACCAAGCACCGTACATCCTCAGAAGATATACAGTCGACTCCCGCTACAACGCGATTCGACCTACGCGAAATGGTTATAACGCGAATTTTTCACGAGTAACGAATTTTAGAGCTAACGCGAATTTTTCGCCCACAACACGATTTTTTCGGAAGGAAGTATCAGCTTGTTATTGGATACTAAATATTGATTGCGCGAATGTTATTACATCCCTTTAAACATCCTTGACAGCCAAAGTTCCCACACCAAACTAGTCTAGTGCATCAAATAAAAACTCAGCATCTTTCATTTCTTTATTTTTTTCATTCTAAATATAAAAGTTGTTGAAATATAATGGCACCTTAGTGTCACCTCCATCTAAAGTTTGTGAAGATGGGAAGAAAAAGAAAGTTTCTGATAAAAAAATTTAAAAAAGGCTAAGATTCTCGATATGCTTGAACAACTACAAAACGTTGACGATGAGTCCACAATAATTCGAGTGAATCTTCCATACGTACAATTAAAAGTCAAAACAAAAAGATATCCGTAAAAGTTCAGAATTTAGTTTCAATATTGAAGCTTGCAGAGCAGTCTAGCAAAGTATATATTATGGAAATGGAAGCTGCTCTTGAATTGTGGATTGATGAAGAGATCAGGAAGAGGAGAGGTTGCCACAAATTGAAACGTTATAAAAGAAAAAGCGAAGCAACCATATTTAAAAATGTATTAGATAAGAATAACGATATGAATATGGAGCATAAAGCATCAATATCTTCATTTTTTAACTCTTAAATATTGTTACTGCATCTACTGTACAGTACTATACTATTATAGTGCATCATTTTAACTCACTACATGCTCTGCATACCATGTTATATTTTATGCCTTTCATTCTCATTGGTCATTCATTTCGTGCATCTTAAAGTATTTCATATTGAATAACAGTTTATTTTTAAATATAGTAAAAGTTCAGTTCTTTGTGCAAGAAACTGTAGTGTATGGGTAAGGAATGCTTTAGAGCAGTTTGAGGGGTGTTTATAAATATCTAAAAGTGTTTGTTATGCTTAAAAAAAAATTTATGCATACATTTTTCCACAACGCGAAATTTCGACTTACGCGAGGAGTCTTGGAACGCATCCCTCGCGTAAGTCGGGACTCGACTGTATTGTTAATCCAATATTGAATTATTGCGTCAAATAATTCAGTTTTATTGCCGAGTTTCTTTATCCTATTCGATAGATTTTCGATTCAGTTAAAGTCTTTGCTATCCCCGGGCTGTTTTCGAATGGAAGATGATTGTCTTGAAAGTAGTTTTTTTTCATACAGAAGCACTACAACAAGTATTTGAATCCTGTTGGAACATAAATTATTCATTATCAGGTAAAAAATGCCATGCAGAAGGTGGCTGTTTTAGCAATGAGTAATTTCATTAATGTATTTTTGGGCATTTAATGCTGCAATTAATCATACAGTGTCAATCATACAATATATCATTGCTTTCATACTGCCCTTGGTAAAAACTTTAACCCCGTTTGTATAAACAGTGCGACGTGACGTCTCGTCTGCTCTAAAATATGGCATTAATAACTAAATCCTATTACTAAAAATACCACCTTAATAAAACTGGCAGTATGTGCGTGTGTCTCTATTATACATTTCATTTTACTCCAGGGTCCCACGTGGCTACCACTATTTGAGGTTAAACCAGTTGGATAGGACCTTGAAGACAGCTCTGATTTTTTGATCCAGGCCAGAAGCTGAGCAATCCGTGGACCGGCACTCCCAGAGGTATCGTTTCATTTGGAGCGTTTTGTGACCACGAGCATATTTAACGTCCCCAGTCACTATTAATGAAGACAGTGGATCTTCAACCGGCCGGGATCAACCAGGGACCGTCCGGTCACGAGTCCGATGCCTTACCGATCAGGCCACCACGGCCCTGTTTATCATACACAGTTTACGCCACAGCCACAGTTTACGTCCGATCCTTGCCAAATATGGCAGGTTGCTTAGGTGGAATTGTCTTTTATCTTTACGACTTGGCAAATTTCACAAGGCTCAAATTCATGGTTAATATGCATTTGTTTTACTCCACAAGAAACAGCTTTTATTATCTTAGTTCATAACATTTTACTTTCCGTTTACCAAATTTTTCACAACTACTCTTCATTTTATTTCGCCAATACCAAATCTGACTTTTTTTTCTAAGAATCATTTCCGAAAAGGTTTACTATTTTCATCAGAATTCTATTTCGTTTCTTTGTAGCTAAAATTCTCTACAATGCTTCAATTTACTGAGCTAAAAATTTCTAAAGGGGAGAGAGGCGGAGAAATAAGGAAATAAAAATAATGCAACACAATCGAGGTTGCTTTTAAACGAGTGTCGCAGCATTTAATGAATCTAAAACTGCATTTTATAAGAAAAGGAATCGATAATATCTAGACTGGTTAAAGCTTTCTCATTACAACTGCGAGGAAGTGAAGGAAAAAATAAAGTCAAGACAAATCTCCTCTTACCTGCACTGTTAAAACTACAGGTGACATATGGCACCCTTTACAGATGAAAAGCTTGACCCACGTAAGACACCCTTTGGGCTACCAAAATAGAACCCTTAGTTAGGGTGAGAAAATGACACTCAGAAGAGAATACTGGCATCCGGACTTTCAAGGTGATTATTGGCACCGTTCAAGTAAGGTATTCCCAACTGCGTGGCACATAGGAAGTGCTTCATGTGCGATACAATTTCATATCGTGTGACTAATTGCCTGTTAAAATAAAAAAATTCTTCGATTGAACTAAAAACATTTCTATTTAAAACTAATTACAAGACGTATACAGTTTTTAAAAATGCTTCGCCATCAAATAAACTAATGGAGAGTTTTGACTCGGGTCAAACATCTCGGAATTGATACACGTCAAACTTAAATTAAAAACTGTTTTGGAGAAGGGGGGGGGGGGAACCCATTAAAATAAAAAATTGGTTTGTAGTCCCTTAGCATAATTGTGAGTAAACAATTTAGCATTAATCTGAGCAAACAAAATAACATCTATGTATGTTAATGACATAACACAAGGGTTAAGAACTTGTAGCAAAATATTTACTTTTTTGCCGCAAAAAAGACATTACATGTGATTGCTCCTGCTTTCCACTAAAAGATATTATTTTAAACTAGAAACAAATTTTTATTCTATTTGATACCACGATGTCCAGGTGCTCATCAGTTAAATAAATGGTTAAACATGAAAATGATTGGATCGGCCAAATCTTCCCAAAGGTCAAAATTCCCTAGTTTCCCCTTCTTATCTTATCAAGCAATACAAAAAAAAAGGAAGAAGAACATATCTAAAAATTCCTTATGTTCTTGTTCATCTTTCTGTATGCAAAGTAATTATGAACAGATCAATGGGATCAACAGGATTGTTACAATAAAAATATTCCTTTCTTTAAAAAGTGTATGCGCTTTGTATGAAATGTTCTCTGAAATGAAATTTTTTGAATGAAGATATGCCAAAAGCGAATATTTATTTGCATAACCATCACAAGCAGTGCTGTAGTTGAAGAAAAATATTTGGGGGAACACGCCTTGATGTTTGGGGGGATTCACCAGAACAGCCTGGTTTGACACCAATTTACATTAAATTGCATTATTTTTGCAATGCAAACCCAAATGTTTCGGGGGATGGCATCCCCCTGCGTCCTTCCTTAATTACAGCACTGACCACAAGTAAAAGTTTGACATAAAAAACTCATTAGTCAGGGGGGAAAAAAACGGAATTTTGTTTTCAATGAATCCTACATTTAAATAGCAAGAAAAGAAAACAAAAGCCGGCCACCCGGAGATTTACTTAGCCAATAACCTTTGGGTGGCCGTAAGAGAGTATTTAAAAAACGAACTCGACCACTTTGATGGACTGATTACCTGTCCGCATCCAACGTTCTATTATGAAAGCGTAGATAGCAATCAATAAGCTCTAGAATAGTAAATTTATTTTTGAGATTATCGATTCATTGTTGACGGGCTCGATCTGAGTCATGATAACCTATCATTTTGCCTTTACCCCTCTCCTGGACGTCCTAATGGATGTGATGGACCTGCATAATGGGAAAGGTCACGCAAAGAAAGGATTTTTCTCCACTTTTTCCGAGATTTCATTTCCTTTCGGAGCTGGACGAAGGTTCTAAACCTTTAATCAGCAAGCTAACTAGCTGAAGTCACATTCGCTCTCAAATTTAACTACTGTTCAACAAAACATATTTTTTTGTGTGTTTTTTATAAATATTGGACTGAGATGAAGTCAGGGACGCTCCTATGGAAGGTCACGGGATGTCTCTGTGACCGCCCAGAAATTTTCTTATTCGGCAAACTTTGGCTGATGGTTCGGTAAAATTGGAGACATAACAGCAATATTGCAATTCAAAAATGCACGAATGTAATTTTGCATCAGATGTACGAGTGTATACTCGTATTTTATCATTCAGCAAACCGAGAATTCTCGCCTCCCAAATTTTGTAGTTCTAAGAGTAACTGGATAAAGTGAACCTCAGAATTTTTGGCCTACATAGTAAATATAGTACCTCTACAATAAGACCTTTTAAACCAAAAGGGAGTAGTTGATCCTCTTGCCTCTGAAATGATGTTCCTATATTAATTTAAGAACTACGATTTGCAACTGCGTTTTGCTGGTAATCCACAATTTATTCGTGATATTTAAATAACTCTTTCCATAATAGAAAAAAAAAGCACAAAATCATCCAAACCGAGCAATTTTTCTTTGATAGTAGCTATTTCCTTTTATTCAATATCATCAAATTTAATCACAATTTAGTATCAAGTAAACAAACATAATTTTACGTAATATTTTACTGGTGCTTCAGGTCTCAGTGACATAAAGCGCACTAAATATTGACAATGTAAAACTTTGTATGGTTCAAACTTTCAAACTATTAATGGTGATCACAATGAAAAAAAAAAAAAAAAAATCACATTTTCCCCACTTCACCGCTCCTTCGTATTTGACGCGCTACAAAAATACAATGTGTAACAACTTGGTTAAAATGAAACATCAACACTGATTTAACAGTTCTCAAACTTAAACAGTAATGTTTTTCTCTCCTGAATGTGAAAAGAATAAAAATTATCTCGCCACAGGATGTTTGTGTTTCCAGCATTTTTGTATATAGTTATTTGAAACACTTACCGGAGATTTGAATTCAAGACCATCCCTATTTTGCGCTGAGTAAAAGAGCTATCAATCTACATTAATGATGATGTATCACTATTAAATTTTTTAAAAATAATTTAATGACTCCGCTTGATGCTTCTGTGAATGCTTCGTTGTCAAATTTTTCGAACAGCTTTTAAATCGAGAAGATTGCCCTTCAACTTCTTGCATACGGGTCATTCCATGTCAAGTGATCCAAAATTTGGGAAATTTTTTCCCTCACCCTTTTGTATTTCTTTGAAATTTGGCTCATCGATTGTACCCTTCGAGGTAATCAAAAGTCCAAATTTTTAGATTTTTACCTCTATTATTTTTTTATTTATGACACTTTGATTTTTCGAAAAACCCTCTTTTTTTCATGGATGTTTGAACATAAAATGGACGATAACTCAGCACCAAATATAGATAGAAAGATTTGGTAAAAAGCGTTTTAAAGTACATTAGTTGCTGTTTAATTGGATATGCAACATGACTAATTTCAGAAAATTTTTAATTTTTGAAAAATGAAATTTAAATTTTAAATTTAAATTTCTCAGAAAAGGTTTAATGAATTTTTTTTAAAAAATTCTGAAAAATTTGTGTGTATTTTATCTTTATTTGTGCAAAGTTTCAAGTTGGGATCTCAATGGGATCATATTTTTATGAATTTTTAAATAAAATTTGACTTATGAAATAATGACATTTTTCAGATTCTAACTAGTTAAATATGGGGTTTTCTTACTGGGGATGGTCTAGTATGTAGTAATTGATCATGATTATGCTTGAAATGAGCTGACATGAATTTGTAGATTGGTAAGCCCCCCCCCCCCCACCACTTTTAATTTTTTTTCAAAACATTTCGAAAATTAAAATTAAATAAATAAATAAATAAAACAAAATAAATAGTAAACTTATTAAAAGTTGGTAAATAATCTTCTTTAAAGCAAGAAAAAGCTCCCCCCCCCCCAGCACCACCACTTTAATTTTTTTTTTCAAAACTATTTTCAAGACGCAAAAAATAAATAAATGAATAAAATAAAACAAAATGAATAGAAAGCATATAAAAAGCTGGTAAATGTTCTTCTTTAAAGCAAGACGAAGTACATCCCCCCCCCACCCACACATACGATTAGCACTATAATAGTATCACGCCTCACCTGACGCTTTTTTTTTCGGACCAAGTGTTTCTTTTTCAATCCGAACTTCACAAAATTTACTTGATTAATTCACTATCTGATAAGGAAAGTTATGATTCATTTCATCCCCTACCCCTGCGCCAACTTTCAATTTTGGAGGGAGGAAAGAAATAGTTTGCCCCAAGATCATAGCAAAATAGGACAGTGGTTGGAAGTAGCGCGCTACAAGTAGCGACGCTACTGTAGTAGCTACATTTTTTAGTAGTTTGTAGTGTAGCGCACTACTTTTCAAAAAAAGTAGTGTAGCGAGTAGTTCGATACAAAAAAAAGTAGTTTGTAGCGATTTCTAAAAACTACTTTTAAATAAAGTTTAAAAAAAAAAAGAGAAGAAGAAAGGAATGGAGGTTTCAAAAGGATCTGACTTGTGCAAATTTTGCGCGAGTAAAATTTGCACCAATTAGATTCGGAAGACTCTGAAAATTACGAGCTGACCTCAGATTGACGCTATACGTTCTATCTGTTTGACGCCATTAGTTTGTTTAGCATCGAAATTTTCATTTTCCCAATGTTCACCTTATGGCTTAGAAAGAAAAGAATAAGAGATAACTGCCAATGTAGTACCGCGTTTCATGGGCGCCGATATGGAAGGCACGTTTTGGCTCAAGCTTCCCCCCCCCCCCCCTATGCTTTAGAATTTACCTCTTCTTTTTCGTACATTTTTCGTCGCAAAAATGTAAAAACATTTCTTCTCCAGTCATTAATGAATAAGTTATTAAAAATGTCAATTTTTTGATAATTCTAATCTGTAATGAAATCGGTTTCCGTGTGAAAATATCCTACTAAACCATGAGAAAAATATCTGACCCCCCCCCCTAAAACTTTGCATATGGGCGCCCATGCCGCGTTTGTGTTTTCTGGCAGCTGTGAATGTCCCGTGGATGAACATTTAAGATTTTAATGAGACTATTGTGCCAAAATATCCACCTAGTATGGAAGCTACTGTAAATGTTATGGAAGACGGTGATATTGAACTGCCTTTTTTTGGCTGGCTAACAAATGTTACAGTATTATAGAAATATATGGTCACGGCAATTTTTCGTTTCTTGTAAATTTGCTCCTTTTTCAAAAAGCTTACGGTATTAATGTCACCTGCATATTACTGTCGAATTTCAACGCGAGGGATGCGTTCCAAGGCTCCTAGCGTAGGTTGAAATTACGCGTCGTGGAAAAGGGTATCTATACGATTTTTTATGAGTATACCAATCATTTTGAGACATTTGAAAACGTCCCTCAAACTGTTTTAACCCATTTCTTAACTTCCTATTACCGAATTTAAACATAGAGAATAAAGAAGTGAAATTTCACTGTATTTTTAAAAAAGCTGTGTTATTGAATAAAAACACTGTTAGGATGCACAAAATCAGTGGGAGGGAATGGCATAAAATGAAATGGTACAATACCGTAATTATATTCGACACATTTTTTAGTTGTTCAAGCATATCGAAAATCTTTAGTTGTCAAAAATTAGTATTTTTCCTTCCATTTTCAAACTTTAGATAAACAGCTGCTTATGTTAACTTATGTTTCATCAAACTCATATTTAGAATGAAAAAAATGCGGAGTGGCGAGTTGTAAATTAACAAAGCGATGTTCCGACTAGTACGGTTGGAGAACTTCCGCTTTCAGTGATGCTAAAGGGAAAGTCCATTCACGAAACTAATATTTAGTAGCCAGTATAGTGGGTGATACTTAAGCCCCGCGATGCCCACACGAAAACTTTCGTGCTACAGGGTGAGGAATTCGCGTTAGCTCTAAAATTCATTACTCGAGTAAAGCTCGCTATATAGACATTTCGTGTAAATCGAATCACACTGTTGCGCGAGTCCACTGTAGTTTAAAATTGCACATTGAAGTAAGCATTCTTAGTTATCTTTCATATTTCAGATATTTATTAATATTTGATTATAAATACTAGTACAGTTTGGGGTATTTTCCCATTTGTTTATTTTTTCTTTTTCACTGATTGAATGTTGATATATTAACATAATAAAAGTCGATTATTAAATATTTAAGTTTTTGAGGTTATTCGGTGAAATTGAAAAAATGCTCTTATTTCATTTTATGAGTGGCGTAAAAAAGGAGATGTTGTTTTAGTCTGGACCTCTAGCTTGAAGCTCAAAATCAATTAATTAGTTCCTCCAAAAAAAAAAAAAAGTTCCTCTAAAATTAACTGATATAAATGAAAATTAAAGTTTTTCTCTTTTGTTTAAAATATGATTTTCATGATCTAAATCATTTATATATATATGTATGACTATATAAAATTTAAAACAAATTATGGACTGCATCCAGGGGCGTGCACAGGAATTTTCGGGTCCGTCACAAATGACTTTTCCAGGGCCCCTTCATATTGTTTACCCCTATATTTACCCCTAGATTTATTTAAACCCCTAGTTTTAAAAATATTGGGCTCCTTTCATACTCGGGCACGGGATACACACAACAGGTGTCCCTTCTCCTCTCTTCCCCCGTGCACGCCCCTGACTGCATCTATTTACACTTTCAAGTAGCCGAATTGCACTTCTTGTCTTGAATGAAATATTTACTGATAGGAAAGGATTAAAATTTTTAAGGTTGATTTCCTTCAACTTTAAAATCCTTTCTTGCATCGAATATTCGTAAAAATCGTTTAAAATATTTGGAATGACAAATTGACTCCGCAAACGACGGAAAGAATAAATAATTCTTGGTAATATTCCATGTTCAAATGATTCAGTTTATTATTCTAAATCATTTTTTGAATCTTCGTTTAATCCTCAAACGGTGTATGCTTTTTATTCATTAGTTTTTTTTTTAAAGTAGCTAAAAAGTAGCGAAGTAGCGACTACTTTTCAAAAGTAGTTTGTAGTTGCTACATTTTGGAAAAAGTAGTTGTAGTTGTAGTTAACTACATTTGTAATAAAGTAGTTGTAGTTGTAGTTCGCTACAAATAAAATGTAGTTTTTCCAACCACTGAAATAGGAGTGTTTCCCCCCATTTTGTTTCATTCTTTTCACACTAAACTAAAAATCAATCTAAATATCAGATCATATGTCTGTCCGCATAAAACTAAACGTCTTTCCACACATTTAGAGTGCAGCTGTTTTTTTCTTTGCTTTAATGCTAGCTTTCTTTTAATTTCAGTTGTAAAAGAGAGCATATATGTATCTCCGCATAAAACTGTCTTTCTACAACATTTGGAGTGCGGCAGTCTTCTTTTCTTTAATGCTAGTTTTCTTTTTAGTTTCAGTTGTAAAGGAGAGCAATGCAGCGAGATCTATTTATGCATATATTAAAAGCAGTTATAGATCAAACAAATTTTGCTAGTTTGAGCATAACCTTCCATGTTGTTAAGCTTCATTCCAGATTGCTCTTCCCCCTCCCTTTCCCCCTCCCCCTATCGTCCCACTTTTCGAAAGAAAAAAAAAGCTGCAAATGAGTGGTTCTATTTGTCTGCTAAAGTTTTTCTGACTTTTAGTTTTTATGACCGCCCCCTCCCCCCATTTATAAGCCTTAGTCACTGCTGATGTTTAGCAGCGTGCATCCCAGTTTATTATGATTATAACTCTTATGTGCCAACTTTTTTTTTTTAATACAGTTTTGAAAAAAAAAAGAAGAGAAAAAGTGGTTGTGTGGCGGCGGCGGGGGGGGGGGGGGGGGGGGGGGTACCAGTCTACAAATTCATGTCAGCTCATTTCAAGCATAGTCATGATCAATTACTACTTACTAGACCATCTTTAGTAAGAGAACCCTATATTTAACTAGTTAGAATCTGAAAAATGTCATTATTTCATAAGTCAAATTTTATTTAAAAATGCATAAAAATATGATCCCATTGAGATCCCAACTTGAAACTTTGCACAAATGAAGATAAAATACACACAAATTTCTGAGAATTTAAAAAAAAATCATCATACCTTTTCTGAGAAATTTAAATTTAAAATTTAAATTTCATTTTTTAAAAATTAAAAATTTTCTGAAATTAGTCATGTTGCATATCCAATTACACAGCAACTAATGTACTTTAGAATGCTTTTTACCAAATCTTTCTATCTATACTTGGTGCTGAGTTATTGTCCATTTTATGTTCAAACATCCATGAAAAAAAGAGGGTTTTTCGAAAAATCAAAGTGTCATAAATAAAAAAATAACAGAGATAAAAATCTAAAAATTTGGACTTTTGATTACCTCAAAGGGTACAATTGGTGAGCCAAATTTCAAAGAAATACAAAAAGGTGAGGGAAAAAACTTTGGATCACTTGATATGGAATGACCCATACTTTAATTAAGCCATCAATGTTTGCTCCAAACTTAAAATTGACATTGTGTGTTCGTGTTACGTATTTACAGAATATTGCATTGTTTTTGTCGCGCATGTGTGTATATTATTTGCTTTTTTTTTTTTTTTTAACTTGGTGCAAACACCGTTGGACTTATTTTACACTAGTGAGCAATGGACAATTGCTAAAGACGGATTACAATGGGCTATGTAACGCGTAAAAAAGTAAGTGTAATTCGATGCCAAGTGAAATAAACTAATGCCAGAACTCTAGAACATTGCAATGACGAGTATTCATTGTGCTCTGAAATCCGGAAGGCGTTGAAAAGTGTTCAAAGGACGAAACGGTCGTTTTGGGCTGAATACGTAAAAGTGAATAAATGTAATTACCGCTCCCAGGCGTTCCGGCGTAATATGCAGGGGCAGGCTCGACGAGAGGCCGTGTCAGTCTAGTTGGAAACTAGGGGCCCGGGTCTTGGGGGGGGGGGGGGGACCAGCGACACCGACGCAAACAAAACGAAATAAAAAGAGAAAGAATGAGAGAAAGAAGAAAGAAAAAAGAAAAAAAAAAGAAAGAAAAATAAAAAGGAAAAAAAGGCAGGGGGGGGGGGAACAAGCAAAAAAAAAAAAAAAAAAAAACCTGAACGTACGTAATAAAATTTTCTTTTTAGCCTGAGTGTTCGCAAATAAACAAATGTTCTGTTTTCAGTAATGTTTGGGAGAGTGAATGTGTGTGGTGAAATGATCGTCGATAATTTCGTGCATGCTCTTTTGTATACATGTTTAATAGATTTTTCCCCCAACCCCTCGCCAAAAAAGAACGAGCATAAGAAATCATGAGAGCGTATTGAATTGTGAAATGCAAAAAGTAATATTCACATCAGGGGCACGTTTACACTATTGGAGGCCTATCTCAATGTAATTTTGCACAACTCCCTGTCTATCAATCTAAAATAAGCTGTAATATTTTTTAAAATGAACTCTTCATAACTTTGATCGTTAATAAAAGAAAGCAAGATCGAAGATTCTTCAAAAGATTGTCTTCAGACGTTAGACATAGCATTGTAAAAAGATATTTTATGTTAAAGCTTAGTTTTTCATCTTACGTGATAAGCAAAGATTTATTATTGATAAAATATCACCTGTTCATCAAACACTTTTATTTTAAGATTGATCGACAAATAGCGCTCTTAAAGGACTTTGCAACTGGCAACTAGTCTCGGAGTTTTAGCACTGGAGAACAAGTTTTCAAGAAACTTAGAACTTCGATGAAGTTTAAATCATTTCGCAAATCAAAAAGCAGGGAAGGTTGTTTTGAAATAAGTCCAATATTGTGCTTGTGCATAGTTTCAATGTATAAAAATTTGGTTTTGATGTGTGAATTTTTGTGTCGCAATTTTTTCTTTTTAAATTAATTAGCAAATAGTATTCCTGAATTCAAATTACAATTGTTTATAAAACTGTCTTTTGGCATTTACCGTTGCGGCACTTAAAATAGACTTAATTGTTTTCCAGTAAGCACTTTTTTTTCCCTTCAATTTCTTTTTTTTCCTTGTTTTTTCGGGGGGCCCGTGGTGACGAAACTGACCAGGGGACCGCCTTGGCTCTCTGCAGCCCTGGTAAGATAACAATATGGGATATGGCTACCAAGGAGAGCGATGCAAGCTTCTACACGTCATGTGATGCTTTACACAACATTATCCAGCAGCTGTTGGGATAATTTATCCCATTCTTCTGTCAGTCACGGATAAGGGTGTTATTGGAGGGCGTTGTCGACCAGCAAGACTGCTCCCCAATGCATACCAAACATTTTCAGTATGATTCAGATCTGTAGAACGTGCTGGCCATCCAATGAGTTAAATATTTTTGAGTGAGTTAGATATCCCTGGACGGCGATTCTTAATGACATGTCACGTTACCATTCATGAAGACGAATTTATCGCCCACAGCACCACAGAACACGTGAAAATGAGGCAATAGAACAACATAAATGTATCACTAGCCGTCATATAGTCTTGTTTTAAAGCACATGAGAGACGTACGGCCATTGATCATAATCCTACTCATATCATGACGCAACTTGTAGGATTGTAGGGGGATTGTAGTAGGGACTTGTATTCCTTTTCTTTGATGTTTGCCAACTTGTATGCTGTATCACTCTCATGCCAGGTTAGTCGTTGTCCACAATTAGACGACAGACTGAACCTGCTTTCATCTGAAAATAGTACACAAGCGGAGTCGACTTCTCCAAATGCGATGCGGAAGACATCAGTACAAACTAGCAAAACACTGACTTCCACACAATAGGATGTACAAAACAAGCTGACGGGAGTATAGTCTTACTGCATTCAAACGTTTGGCTACAGTTTTTCAGGATATTTGCTTGCTAGTAGCAGCAGAAACTGCATTGCTACCTAAGTAGTTGTGTTGCGCTGGGTTTTTTTCGTTGCTAGCACTAAGTACTAACCTTCTGCTGACGTCGTATTGCGTACATGACCTCCCTCATGACATTTGCTACACATTTGTTTGAAATTCCAAACTCTAGATACAACACTGTGGCTGACGTCGAATTCCCTGGCAACATCTATTTTTTTTCTGCCCTTCTTTGATGTTGTCAACCACACGGCCACCCATTAAATCATCTAAAGAATTTCGGGAAGACATACCGAAAAATGCAAGTTCGTTAATTGATTCTTTCCTTGTCAAACTTTGCTTTTGAATAACTATGGTCATCACGCGCTCAATCCTTTATATCGCTTATCAGCGCTATCACGTGACCAGCAACGACGTAAGTCTAAAATTTTCATGCTTGCAACAACATAGGAATTAGGTTTTGAGTTCAATCACACGTATAGCCCTTCCAGCATCATACTTCATTAATTCTAGTTCAACCTCTAGAACACTTTTAGGAAATTCAAATAATTTAAGCAATTTTTCAAAATAATTAAATTAATTTCAAATAATTAAATTAATTTAAAAGCTATGCTAAATTTATTATTTATGAACCACATAGGCAAAGTTATTGCAACTTAAGTGTCTAATTTTAAATTTTAGGCAACCACTTTGCCAAGATAAGTAATTGAAAAAAAAAAGAAAAAAAACGAAAGAAAAAAAAACAGAAAACACTGGAAAAAATTACTTCTAAAATAGCCGCTAACCCAACCTCTTAAATACCTTGTTGCCACACATTTTCAAATAATTAAAATAAGGATTAATTTAAAAGATATGATAAATTCTTCATTAATGAACCACAAAGGTGAGATTATTACAACACAAGTGTCTAATTTCAAATTTGATGCAACTACTTGGCCAAGAGAAATTAAAAAAGGAGCAACGAGACTAAAGAATCCCAATGGCCCATTCCCACCAGAAAAAACTTCTAAAGTAGCCGCTAAACATGTTCCAGGCTTCATTGAAGGTGTCCTATTCAAATCATGTCCACTAATTGTGTGTGTTCCCCGGGCTATCAACCACTGAATCTGCGCAAACATGACACGCACGATAAGCACGTCATAAAGCACCATCACTCATTCATGTCAACGAGTGCAAGACAACAGTTTGTTCTCGCGAAGTTCCGCAAGCCCCGCAATTTTGGCCTGTTTTGATAAATGGCCATTCAAGTCTCGGGCGCCATTTTTGCACCATTTGTCAGACGATAATGAATGGAGCGCCTTCATTAACCTGACGGATATCTTGATTAAAGATTTTGCGAAATTTTTTTTGCTGTTTATGTGGTAGCGAAGTTAAGACAGAACCCGCTAAAATCCGTGAAATAACTGCTAAATGCCAAAAATGGTGAGTTCGTGAGTTGTGACAATAAGCTGTGAGGAAAAAAGTCGTGAGTTGAACTCCGAACTTGAGTTCTGAGGATTAGGGTGGAAGAAGTAAATTCACTAAAGCTGTAGCTCACATATACTTCGTTAGCAACATTTTTCAAATACAAATACACATTTCAGATAACTAGGGTTCGTGATGGATACATTCAAACTCAGAGGTATGTGTTTGGGCTGGAAATGTATCCTCTTTGCTCAAAATGCAATATGACGCAAGCCGCTCCTGCTAACTTGCTTTCTTGCGTCGGCATCCAGAAGACACAAATTTTCTTCAATCCTGCTCAAGTTCTTCGAGGTTTGAAGGCGCATGATGGGGTTCATGGACTTGATTTGCTGTTGCTGTCTTCAATAGGGATGAGAAATAACAACAACATTTCAGATAACTTTGAGCCAGATGCGCAACTTTTGCAACACTTCATATTTTTTAGTACATATGAATTCAAAAGAAACCGTGGAAGGTCCCATGATGCACTCTGCTGGTAAGGTTATAATTTCAAAATTTTATCTCCGTATACATATCTTGTTCAAATATTGAAACTCAATTTTTCCCCACTTCTGTGATCGGACTCTTTTGAAATTTGGAATGAGACCCCGGACTCGATGAAAATGCAATAATCTACAATCAAATTAATTGACTTTTGGTTATTATTACTTTATTTGAATTTTGATCAATATTTTGTATGAACCGTGAACCCTCTAATATGAGGACGAACTGCATCAGAAAAAAATTGTTCTTATGTTCAAAGGTAATTAAAACGTGCCTTAGAATTGTTTTGTCGTTCGTTGCTCACCAAAGGTGAGCAACGAATTAATGGTGTCTCACTTTTCCCTCATTGCAAAATATTAACTCAGCAGCTGCCATTCTCAGACAAAGAAAATTAACATCATCATTCTACTGTTAAAATGAACGTTAAGTTATAAGCTAATGTAAGATTAATAGCACCAGTCTGTAAAGTTTATCTAACAGTTTAGAAACAGTGCAACGAACAATGGAGATATTTTACTCCCATGAGTTGAAACTATGATGGCACAGTTATTTTTCTTACATGATACTTGAAAGCAAAATTTTTTCTATAATATTTTTCACAATATGTCAACCTGACTTTTCAATAGTTTTACCAGGCTGCAAATATCATAAAAGAATATATATTACTGTTGTCACACTATTCTCTCTGTCTCGCTGTACTTCTCCCCTACTTGTTGTTTTCAAGTTCAGCATCATCTTATTTTAAGCCTGTTTCGGTGCTGATTTAAATTTTACATGTTTATGTGGCCTAATATTTTTTAGTTCTTTAATCTGCATTACAGACTGTTTGAAAAACTCTTCTGCTGTGAATACGTAAACTTATTGGAACTAGATACAGGAGAAACACAAATTACTAGAATAAAAAAAGTGTAGTTAATTGTACAAGGAGTGCTAAAAAAATTCAGAAAGGTGCTCCTGAGTCAAAAATGGGCTTTTTGAGCTATTCCTTTCTTGCTCAATAAGGCACAAAGTGGTCTCTTCCAAAAAAAATCCCATTTCCCAAAAATGACTAATTTTCTTTAGTAAAATACCAAAGTTTTGCACGGTCAATCCAAGCCTTGTTCTCATTTCTAGTTCTTAATGAATCCAAAAATTACATGGTTCTCAGCATCGTAAAATCAGCGACAAATGATTGGGCTGATCTATTAATATGAGCAATAAAATTGTTGTAACTAGTTAATTACGTTTATTACTCACTGTGTATAAGTCTCAGTTGAGATCATTTTGGCGTAATGGAACATGATTTCGGTAATAACGACCATCTGTCAATATTTGTTGTCGGTAGTCTGCTGTTGAACGATTGGATATACCGCCTTGTTTATAGCCTTGTCATTTAAAGAACATAAAGCTAAATATAACCCTGTTTGGCTTGTTATCCCTCTTTTCCTTTTATCTGTTTTCATATAGGATATAAATTACGATGTATGGGTTGGGTTATTTTATACAAAAATTGTTTCGCATGTATAGGCTCAAATTATCGGGTACTATAGCACGTGCCTAACCGTGAGAATTTTTTTTAGCAGAGAATGCCCTCACCTGTTCAGATTTTTGTTCGTATGATGAAGAAAAGTAATGCGGAGCGCAACATCTTAAACCTGTTAAAATATTTCATATTTTAACGAGGCTTAGTCCATGTCTATTCGAGCAGACAAAGAAAATATCTTATTCTCATAGTCTCGGAAGTTTTTAAATTTAACGTATGTTAAAAGTAAGTTATAGACATGTTTTTTTTTGTTACTAAAACACAAAAATCCAGCGCAATCTAGGCGTTATTAATCACTTGCGACTTTCTATTAAATTTTTAAACTGCTTTATCTCCGGAAGAATGGATGATATTTTTTTTGTGGTTTATTTCATTTGAAAGATAATTACTTTTTCTTTAAGCAATGTGTACCATTTAGAAGTATCAGTTCACATTTTTCTATTACAGCATTTTTGAAAACAATTATAGCTAAAGCTGTGAATTTTCTTTTAATAGGCAATTTTAAAAGCTTTGATTTTTATACAGTTGATTAGAGCCTCAGTGTTTTACATTCTCAGAAAAAAGAGAGTTTCTACCCTTGAGTTTCACAGATTTTAGGCAGAGGCATTGAAAAAAAAAGGGGGGGGGGAGGGTCGGACACTATATATGTAAATGTAAACTTAAAAGTTCAAAATTATTTTTCAATACCGAGTGGGGCAGAAGACACTTTAAATTTAGTTATCAGGGTCACATGTTTATTTTTAGTGCCAGCTTTATCCAGTAATTTTGCTGTTTTTTTTCTTTTTCTTTTCTTTCCTTTTTTTTTTAATGGAAACAAAAGCTCAGTTTTTAGCCGAATTGCTGTTTAGCGTAGCGCCAAAAGACCTTTACCTACCCCAAATTGTTTATCATGCTATGAATAAATCAAAGATTTTATGGTATAAAGCAAAGTTTAACGAAGATTAGAGGTTTCTTAAGAGAGAGAGAGACAAAGTATTTGATTGTAGAATTACATTACATGTAATTCTAAAACCAAACTACAGTTCAATGCAAGAAACCCGAAACAGTTCAAACACAAAGAAAAAACGAAATGAGAATGAACAACATTAATCAAGTTTGGCGCTGCAATATAGGGCAAAGGGGGGGGGGGGGGGCGAAATGAAATGAAAATTAATAAAACCCATGAACGATAGGAAGTGTGGGGGAAAAAAAACTTCTCTTGCATTACATATCAAGATATTTGTGGTTTAAATTTTCAGAAAATAAGGATCATGGTATGTCAAGTAATATGATGCTTTAACCAAATAAAAAAAGAAAGTTGCAGGTTTTCTAAACTAGTACACAAGTAATGACTTCATATTTTCTATCGATCAAATGATGCTTGAAATACTTTCAGAATGACTATTTAAAAAAGAATAATACATATTCGTAAACTTTTTTTTAAAAGTTAAATCATTCAACTTTAAAAAATGGCAGCTAAAATAACATAATCTTCTAAGCCAAATTTTATGTTAAGTAAAAAATCAAATCATGACTTTTAAATGCGACGATGATGACACGTAATGCACTATCAATACTAAATCAATATCGGCACGTAATGCACTATGTCTTACATAATACAGACATCAGATAATATATCAAGAAAAATTGCTCATTACTGTTTGGGGTTGGGGGTCTTTAAGACAGTTGACAACAATACCCTTAGTACTAAATGGTAAGGGATCACACGAACCAAAATATTTTTTGCCGTTTAAGCTGTCATGGATATCGCCCGTAATTGTTCTCGCCGTAATTTAAATAAGATATACCACCGATTACAACTTCATCCGACCACAGTATCATAGAAAACGAATTTTGCGCTTTACATTAAATAAATGGAAATTTTATTTTAATTTGAAATAATCGGTTCTGGGATGCTAATCGAAACCATGCATCTATCCGCATAAATTAACCTTCAAGTGATGATTTAGATCGGAGATGGGATCTGCAAATAAGTACTTTCAAGTGTTTAAAATTAGTTGGAGAAGCATAAATTACTAGAAGAAAATGTGTTTAAATGATTGAATTATCGGTTTATTAATTTTTTTTTCCAAATCGTTTGAAAGAAAGTCGGTAGTAAACTGGGAAAAATTGGTATATCTTGTAGTTGGGCAATTGAAAAACATGTCCTTGAAAATGTCATAACTAAGCGCTTTTTTATTCAATTAAATTTATAGGTCTTCGATTGTGTTTTAAAAGCGTATAATTGCTGTATTTGTGACACATTTGCTTGTTTTTTATGCTTTAGTTGCCATTTTTCACTTCGAACTGATTTGAGAATCAATTTTACCGAAGGGTTGGCCGCTTTCCCAAGTAACAAAAAAATCGAAGATTTTATCACTGCTTTAAAACGTCATTGATCAAAACACCACACACACGCAGATCTGGTAGCAAAATCATGCCTGTAAAGAAAATATTGTAGTGTTGGACATAATCGACTCTATCGATCGGACATAATTCTCATAATCAAATTACTAGATTGTTCAAGATCACTCGAGAACTCGATTATCTGATCTCAAGTTCTCGATTATCATATTTCGAGTTCTCGATTATTGCATCTCGAGTTTTCGATTATCCAGTGTTTCTTTCAGGCCTTTTGCTCCTAGGGGGGGGGGGTGCAAGGACGTATTTAAGGGGGCGGGGCACTTTAAGAGTTCGGAGGGGGGTTAAGTACGTATTTAGGGAGTGGGACCCCCCAAGAAATAAATTCAAAATTAACAACTGTGAATCATTTTATAACTTCAATTTGTGAAGTTACCTTCATGTTTGGCTTGCCTGCCCCTCCTCAAATAAATCCCTGCATGCGTTCACAGGCGGGGCGATATGAGTTTTAAAGAACACTCCTGGTTCATTATATCGTTCTCATAAAAATGTAACAGGTCAAAAAACTAACAGTACTGCAATATTACGAAAAACAAAAGTTTTTATTGAAAAAAAAAAGTAATGAAAACAGTACTTAATCATTAAAGTATGCGTAAAACCACTCTAAGCGGGAAAAATATTATCAAGTTTCATATTGACGGTTCTCCGTCACACTGCAAATGCATAAGAAACTTTTAAATGTATAAAATACGCAACGAAGCATGAATATCATGTAACAAAAATTATTTAAAATTAAGCATATTTACAGAAACAAATATTCGCCGAATTGTTCCTTCTGAAGTCGAGTTTTGTTTCATCAAATTGTCTTACAATTCCTAAAACTGACAGTAACATGCAATAAAAAGAAAATTGCAAATAGTGAAGAAAAATAACTCCCACTAAGTTTCACAGGGGAAAAAAAATACAAGGAAATAGATTAGAGCCCTGATTATATGCACTAAAAAATCATGAAAAAATGTGTGCATATACAGGTAGTTATCAAAATAATGGAAACACCTGTGAAAAGAGTGACATTTTTGAATGGACTTCGTACGTAATAAAGAATAAAACTATATATATATATATATGAAAAATCCTTTGCTATTCCTTTTCCATATTAAGTTCTGTTCACTTATATGTCAGCGCGTATGAGTCACAGACATTATTTATTACACACTTAAATGCTTCTCATACCATATATGGCTATGTTCTAAGCTCAGATGAGATTCCCCTTAAAGTACCTACCAGACACTTTTTTTCCCTCCAGACTTAAGCCAGCCTCTGGCTGCGGTGCAAAGCCCAATAATATTTCGTTATTGCAATCTGCTCCTCCTATATAGATCACGTGAGATCACATGATCGAGGGATAGTTATCTGTAATCTTTTAATGATATTCCCTATATAAAAATCGTGGCACAACTAATCAAGTTGGTTAGTTAAGAGAAGTTCCTGCTGTTATATTCTATGTAAAAATAAAGATGTGATTTGTGAATGTAGCTTTGTCCTCTTCCTACGTGGTGGATTATCACGGCACAACACTGCAACTTGCGAAAACCAAGATTCGTAATAAGAACCGAGCGGCGGTTCTTACATATATATATTTGTATTATTCTGGGGATATATGGTGACTTAATTGAAGTTCGGGAAGTCTTGGATTTTTTTCAGGCGCGTGAAACGTCGGATCTCTCAAATTTTAAAAAAGGCCAAATTGTTGGAGCGCGTCTCAACTTCTTGGCGTTTCCAGAGGAACAATACCTAAAGTCATGACAACGTATAAAGAAAGAGCGGTAAGACAAGCTCGGCAAAGCAAAATAGTGTGCGGAAAGAGAAGCTCAGTGAAAAGACCGACGGATATTGAAGCGGATTGTAAAATTTCAAAAAGTGAACAACAGCAGCAAAAGTGACCACATAACTCAATCATCATCCGGATTCACCAGTGTGTGTGATTACAGTGAGAAGGCACCATCATAAACAGAACATTCACGTCAACGTAGCGATCCCACAACACTTGTCACAGATAGTAATGCTAAACGTCGTTTTCAGTGGTGCCACACTCACAAATCCTGGTTGATGGATGAGTGGAAGAGAGTAATATAGTCTGAGGAATGGTTTTTAACACTTTTCCCTACGACAGGACGGGTACATGTTTGGGGGACACCAGCACAAGCGTGTGATCGCGATTCTCTCCTTCCAACTATCAAGCATGGAAGAGGATCCGTCATAATATTGGCAGCTATGTCGAGGTTTTTATCTGGACCAGTTGTGACCTTGAAAGAAAGGATCCCTGGGGACAAATATGGAGACAGTTTAGCTTACCAGATCCATCCTACGATGCAAACTTTGTTTCCCGAAAGAGAGGGAATTTTCCAAGATAATAATGCACACATACATGCAACGGGACTTGTCCAATCATGGTTCGATGAAGAGGAGGATGAAGTTGTTTCGCAGCCTTGGGCAGCACTGTCACCTGACCTTAGTATAATTGAACCGTTTTGGTCTATTTTAGAGCAATCGGTACGGAATCGATATCCTCCATCAGCGCCTTGACCACAATATCTCCATGAATAATGGTATACAATGCTTCTGAACACTATTCAACACTTGTATGAATCAATTTCTCAGCAAATCCAAGCTGTATTACACGCCAAAGGTGGTCCTATACCATACTGATAAGGAATTCTTTATGAATCTTAAGTGTTTCCATTATTTTGATAAAAACCTGTATATACACTAAAAATACTTACTAAAAGCTTATATGTGCAAAAATAAATAATTAATGAAATAAATAGAACTAAAGTAGAAAAAAAAAACTTATATTAGGGTATTTAAAAATTGAAATCTTTTTTTTTTTGAATATATATTATATACAGGGTGCGTTTTAACCTGCAAGACCTTTATTTTCGCAACCGTTAGTCCTAGATGTAGGGGAAACCCAGCTAAAGTGGATACCCCGGGCAAAGCGAATTTTGCCTATAATTCCCAAATAATTAGTTGGCCCGCAGCCGCGGTGTCATAGCAAGGGTCGCCTGTTGCTGCTCCGTGTGCGGCAAACACGTCGGGACGAGTTCGCGTCACGCGATGCCAGTGACCGAACAAAGTATGTTTTGGGGAATACAATATTAGTTTACAGAGGTAAGTGTTTCATTTATAACTTTAATTGTATTTGTGACATGTTCTTTGTTATGAGTAGGATTTAATGTACGATTATGCAGCTTTCAACTATCCGTAGACAACGAGTTTAGATGCTCTGGTTTCTTAGTAATTTTTAGTAACCTTAAAAATGTACCTGAAGGGCAAAGCGGATTGGCAAAGTGGATATCATATTCACTATGACTGGTCATGACAAGTCACTTCATCCGAATCTAGAAGTCCTTCAACTTTAAGATCTCAAGACAACGCTACCATTGAAGACTGTCCTTATACTCTCATGGGATCTGAAACAACAAGGCAGTGATGTTCCCGCCGCTTCACTCAAACCTAGATGTTCTAAGAACCACTACAGTCCTTCAGTTTTACGAACTATTCCTCAGCCCGTTAAAACAATAACAACACGTAAACAAAAGCTACAGAGATCTACACCCCTGAAAAATACACCAGTAAAGGACAATCAGAAAGAAGAAATTGAAAAATCAAAAAAAGACTGTCATGAAGTAACTAGATGACGTTTCGACTAAAGCTTCTCAAAAGACTGTTAAAAAGACCACTACCAAAAAGACTGAATCAAAAATCTCTGTTTCAAAAAGTTAGGACTGCATAACAGAATGATAAGAAGGAAGTAAAGAAATTTGAGGATTTAAGGTGCATTTTCTGGGATGAAATGTTCATTGATGAATATGATCAGCCAACGGAAAACTGGATACAATGTCGCATTTGTACTCAGTGGTGTCATAAAGAGTGTTCAGCACTGATAACAGCAATGTAGGACTCGACCGATGCATCGGCGCCGATGGTTCAACAATTTAGCCATCGGCATCGGCAGCCGATGCTAACTTGCAGGAAACATCGGCCATCGGCCTTAAAAAACATCGGAAAGCCTATGGAATTGGCCGATGTTTTTGAAAAAGAAGGACCTTAGTTGTTTTACATTTTAATACAAAGTAAAGGGAGTTATTGTTTTCATATAAAATTGTTTACTTCAATTTCAGTATGAATTTCTATTTTAGTCACCCCTGAAAGAGTTTTTGATACTGCATTCAGGTACCAAACATGTTAATTATTGCGTTGTTTCTTGCGGCTGGATGTACGTATGTATCTCTCATAAGTCATAACTCAAAAATGGTAAGCTGTAGAAGGCTAAATTTTCGCATATGGGGTGTGCGTACGTTCCAGTTGTGCACTTCCCTTTTTGTTTTCGATCGGGTGTTCTAAAAAGCCTCTTTACTCATTTTTTGTGGCTATTAACTACTTATTTCAATGGAAAACTGATATAGCGTCTCAGATTGACGATCATTTGGTGATATATTGCCGAATTGGAGACGATGGAAACAAATATGAGATGGCGAAACCGGTTTTGTTTCATTTTGTTAGATTATCGTTAAACCGGCGGTAATTTTTAATTTTTCGATATTTGTAACATTAATCACAGTAATGCAGTCTTTTCTGTATTGCTTCAGCGGAGCTACAAGTTTGGGGCCCGTCGAAATACCTTTTTGGGGCCCTATTTCTCTATCACAGAAGTTCTAAAACATTTATCATAAGCATTTTGGTAACTACTACGGTGCCCCTATGGTTATGGGCCTCTCGCGCAATTGCAACATTTGCTAAATTTTAAATCCGCCACTGCACGTTAAAACAAACTCGGGTGCAAGTTTTAAAAGGGTTTTTCTGCTCAATGTTTATGATTGTTTTGAACTCTATTTTTACGACTATTTTTTGTATTTCCGAGAACACTTGCGTGCCCCTCCTCTCACTCCCTCAATTTCTGAAATTAAACTCTAGTTGTACTTCTGAGTTATTTAAAAACTAACACCGTTCATAAAATTAAAGATTTTTTTTTCTTCAAACTTTATCTATTGTTTAGGAAGAATTTAGAGCATTAATGTAAGAAATTGATTAAAGACGTTTTGAACGGTGACATAATTCTGAAATCAAAGGGACTTTTGAATTTTTTCTTCGGAAGTGCTGACGTAGATTCAGAAACTCTTCCGACTTTTTGATGGTAGCGGTTCTGTACTAAAAAAATGATCTTTCAAATCCCTGACAATCTTATCAATTTATTTCCGTTAGATTTTTTTGAGCAATCGCGATTGCTTATTCTCATTTGACTGTCCTTGACGTTACTCTGATTTTATTTCCCCCTCCCCCGCATCCCTCTGCCGCACTCCCGCCCATCGTCCTCTGCTGGCGCGGCTCCTCCGATCCTGAGCAATGTCCCCCGAATTCCGCTTCTCCTGGTAGGTGGCGTCCATGTCCTACATACGCTTATACACACACATACACACACACGCCTATGTCCATACACAAGTCTATGCACACACAAGCTTACACATGCACAAGCACCTACACACACACACACACACAGACATACACGCCTACGTGTGTGCACAGGTCTACGCACACACAAGCCTACACACACACACAACTATACACACGTAAACGCGCAGGAGAAGGGCAGGTTTGGGGGGAAAACTATCGGCCATCGGCCATCTTTGAACAATCGGCCAACAATCGGCATCGGCCCATCGGCCAAAAAATGCCATCGGTCGAGTCCTACAGCAACAATTAGTATTGTAGCAGAATTTTTTTTTTTTTTTTAATATGCTCCTAAATTTTGGATCTTGACTTTTTTAGTTTAATTTCTTTGTTTGTTATAATAATTACTGCAATAATTGGTATTGTAGAAAAATGTTTTTAATAAGAGCCTTTAATTTCTATGTTTATTTTAAGTTCAATTTCTTCGTTTTTAATAACTACAATAATTAGCATTGTAGCAACAAAAAAAAATTTTTAGACGTTTATTTTATTTTTAATATTTAGTTTCATGACAAATGATGTTGTTGTTCGCTTTGCTCTAATACCGAATCCACTTTACCCGGGGTATTGGGCAAAACGGATATCCACGCCATTGTTGAAAACTGGCCTTATATCTAACAGTATAATTACTATTAAGGACAACTGTTATTGCATTACTTTAAGTTCATTAAATGAAGACTGATTATAAACATTTGTTTCAATTTCCAAATTTATAACTGAACAACAATAATCAAGAAAAGCTTAAAGTGTTCACGTTGCCCGGGTTTCCCTTACACTTCCAATTGCAAAAATGTTCAAAATCAGATGCGGAGTTAAGATATTGAAAGTTTGGAACGAAAATGAAAATGAAAAAAATGAGTCAAAAATGCAAAATTTAACTTTTTATACGGGCCCTAGGTCGCCTAATTAATATTTAGAGAAATAATCTCCGTTGAAAACTATTACTGACACAAAAAGCTTGGCATTTGTGAGACCAAAACTCAAGGAAGTATTCCAGATCAAAGTTTTAAGGGACCATACAGAAGATGAGATTGAACTTATCGACCTTTCATAAGAATGACAGGTCGTCAAAGTAAGAGAAACAAAGTATTTATATTTTGCATTGCTATTCAAAAATAAATGCAAATGTTGTGTCGTGATACGCAAAAACACACTACAAAACCGCGAACAATGTGAAAAACTACTCTATACACGCATATAATTTTGTTAACCGCTATATTTTCCCCCAACAGGTGTTTCCGACGTCGAGTGAAAAACGGTATAAGTCACAAAAAGTTGAGTTTGATATCTCGCTGAACATTTGTCGTACTTATTACAAAATTTTTGTGACGGAATTATTTTTCAATGGAGATTATTTCCTTAAACATAAGTTAGGGGACCTGGGGCCCGTATAAAAAGTTAAATTTTGTATTTTTTGACTCATTTTTATTTTTGCTTCAAAATTTCAATATCTTAACTCTGCATCTGATTTAGAAACCATGTTGATTTACAAACCATGTTTCACTGAATATGCTTCTGAGAAACTCAGAAATAATTTGCCTGAATTGGTGGCATGGCCACAATTCTAAGTTCTCATTCCTCTCTATTAACACTGAGTTCTCATTCCAAATCAATATTTCTGAAGGGTGTTGGATCGGAGGTTGCACAGCTCCTGATTTGGATCAAAAAGACCGCTTTAAAACCCTTTCTAACCGGAAAACCACCGTTGTGGTAGACACAAAGGATTGAGTAGAGTTGTGGGTTCATATTTCTCCAAAAAACTAGAAAGTGGATCAGCAGGTTATAGCCACATAGTTTCATGCAATCATTAACGAAAGATATTCTCTTAAAAAGGGTTTTACTAGTGACGATCTGAGAAATGAATGAGTACCTTCGCACTTCAAAGTTAGTCAACAAATTGCAGACACGTGTTTGGGAATTTCAAAGAACCCCTTTTTCAATGCAAGGAAAGTGTGAGCTCATGGATGTATTGTAAAATCACTTGAAAAAAAGCCACATAGTTTCATGCAATCATTAACGAAAGATATTTTCTTAAAATTTGTGTAACTAGTGACGATCTGAGAAATGAATGAGTACCTTCGCACTTCAAAGTTAGTCAACAAATTGCAGACACGTGTTTGGGAATTTCAAGGAACCCCTTTTTCAATGCAAGGAAAGTGTGAGCTCATGGATGTAGTGTAAAGTCATTTGAAAAAAAAGCCACATAGTTTCATGCAATCATTAACGAAAGAGAAAGATATATTCTTAAAAAGTGTGTAACTAGTGACGATCTGAGAAATGAATGAGTACCTTCGCACTTCAAAGTTAGTCAACAAATTGCAGACACGTGTTTGGGAATTTCAAGGAACCCCTTTTTCAATGCAAGGAAAGTATGAGCTCATGGATGTATTGTAAACTCATTTGAAAAAAAGCCAACTGACTTTACCAACATAAACTAAGCTCATAGTTTTAAAAATCCTTGAAACCCCGAAACACATGTTTGGGTCATTCCATACGAAATGAGCAAAATTCGCAAAAAAGTGGTGGCCGAATGGTGACAGATTTTTATGAAATTTGGTATTTAGGTTCCTTTTATGCTTATATAAAAATATCTAAAATATTTTTGCTTAAAATTTTTTATTTGAAAAGTTACATGCGATTGAAAATTGGTTAAATTAAACAGCATTCTCATAAATGCTAAATGTTGCATTTTTGAAGGCTTGTATCTTATTAACTATTTAATGAAAACATAACAGTTATATGTTGTTGCAATCTATGAAGTAGGGTAATTAATCTGATGTCAGTAAAATTTTCAAAGTTATTATAGTTAACTTTTAACCGAGTTTCAAAAACTGAAAATGACTCAATTTCCTCATAATTAAGCATTTTGTTTTTAAATCTCAATCTTTAAGGAATGCATTAGCTTTGATGAAATTAATACCAAATAATGTGCTAAGTATCATAAAAGATATACCTTACTTTTGAAGTTGTATTTTAAATACTTTGTCTTCAAAATCAGTTTTAAATTTAGTGACATTTTGTAAAATGATGATTTTCCCCTTCACATATAGACACAAAAATTCAAATGAAGGAAAATTCAGACAACTTTAAAATTTTACAAGAATATAGAGCTGTGTTTCTACTCTTTTTGCTTGAAGAAACTCGAAATTGGTTTTTGATTTCCAAACGTAAAATAAAATTCATAAAAACAGCATTTTCTTTGTGTTTTATGGGTCAATCCATACAGGTTCGACGGATGAGTGCGCTCGATCATTTTTAATTTTTTTGAAATTCATATTCCTAAAAGTTGGATATGAAAGATGTTTAAAACCAATTTTATTTTTTTCTCTCAACTGGACCTTTAATTTTTTAGAGGTCATCAAAAGTGATTTCCGTAGTCAGAGAGGGGACTTTTAGATCTTTACATTTTGGCCAAAATCTATTTGAATTACATTTATGACAGTTAATTTAACGCTTTGATGTTAAAGTGCATAAGTTGATGGTCTTACATGCTGAGTTACGTAGCTGTAAGTTAATAATTAAAATAATGGCCAACAGGTTAAAGTTCAAGGCCAAATATAAAAATTTTACTCATTTCAAAGGGGGATAACTCGCGTAGGGAACGGAAACACAAAATGAAATACGCAAAAAACTAATCTCTGGAACCATGCTAAAAAGAATATGTAATTTTTGATGTGTGTTTGTGCACCCTTTATAGATTACAGCCCCTCAAAAATCGGAAAAAGGACAGTTTTAGATCCCTGTAAACCAAAAGGGGATGGAATTAAAAATACAATTTCTTGGCCAATTGAATATTCCATTCAAGTACTATACATGTTATACATATTGTGTTTTGTATTTGGTTTGTAAAAAAGATACAGGTCTTTGAAATTGAGCAATTTTGCTAGTCAATTCACACACTAAAACAGAAATAAAAAGTGTGAAAACTTCATTACACCTTCTTAAATTATGTATATTGTGCCCTATATAATACATTATACTGAAAAAAAAAACATATTGTAATTTTCAAAATAATTATTTTAATTTTATAACCTAGAAATATTTGAACATGAATGAGTAGTTTATACTGTATGGAACCTGTATGGATTGACCCTTATGTGAAATTACGAGAATTCAAAAAACTAGATAAACGACTCAACGATGCAAAAGCAAGTATATCTAACATTTATTTAAAATTTGAAAAAATGTACATTTTAGCAAGTACTTCATAAACATGCTTTTTAGAAAATGAAACACGAAAGAAATGGTTAGTTTTGCTAAACTTACAATAAAAGGAATTAACTAATGAAATTTTGCCTTAGTTTAAGTTATTCTAGTAACAAAAATACGCTGATTCCAATGATTAAAATTTTGTAGCATCTAAAAGACACTTCAATATGTTACGTAAAACAACTTGAGTAAATTTAGAGCATTCCCTCATCTTCAAAAAAAAAAAAAAAAAAAAAAATCTGAAATAGAGGAAAAAATGAAAATTTTGAACATTTTCGATTTTTTAAAGTACGATTTCGTCATCAAAAAATTCATAAACAATTACTAAATTAGAGCGGACAGTTGGTTATAGATAGTTTTTCAATCTGAATCATTTTTACTGTTATTTTTTCATTAAAAGAGCTAGAAGAATGATTTGAAATCTGAAGTAAATTGGCAAAATTTCAATATTTGTTAATATCTCAGATTCAAAAAAAGATCCGAATAAATTTTACTTTACTCTTTGCAATAGAGATTTTTTTATAGAATGCGGATATATTTATTTTTTAAGTGTACGTTTATAACTTACGGAGTTATTGAGTCACAAGCTGGCTGCCATGAACTCTGAAAATTTAGGCTTAGCGTAAACATCAACTTCTAATTTCAATAACAAAGCAAACAAACAGTATTAAAACTTCCATACTTTGCATTCCCTCATAGATATGCATGGTTTACCTAAATAAAAATTTTCATTGAAATTTGTGACGTGTCAGCCACAGCTGATTCGCTCATTTCGCATGGAATGACCCGTCTGCAACTTGTGCATTTGTAACTTTGCTTTTCTCACTGTTACAGAGTGACGATCTTTCAGTTTTGGGGATCACAGCCAGCATAACAATTTTGTAGAAAATTGAGAACGTTCATCAGATTACTTCGTTATAATGACTTCATTTTAAATTCAGGGACGTTCGAGCCTTGAAGGTATCCATTTCTATGTGATTCAAAAATCGCTCGATGATTTCGATTCTAACACAAGGGAGGGTCGATGGAATTTGATTTATTCCATAGTGCGCGCGGGAAGCCGCTTTAAAGAGCTATCATTAAATGCCGACCGAATCATTAGCAGACGATATTTCTACTGCTCTGGGGCCACGTGGCGCGAGGAAGGGGGGTGGGGAGGATAAATAATTGGAGGCAGGTTTTGCGGCTGAACTCGTGACCTTGTCTTGAGGATGCATTTGATGCATCGAGCAAAAAGAAACGGACAGTGAAAGATAAAAAATGCCAAGTGAGAACTCGACAAAATACGGCTATTAAAAGTAAGAGTAGAAGTATTGAAATTGCACGTAAAGGATTGGAAAAAGATGTCAGGCAGCGTAAACAAGCTTGGATTGGATTTCAATAGTTTTAATTCAAACACGAGTTATTAGAAAAAAAAGGCGAGTGGTTGAGAGGAAAATTGAAACGGCATGTAGCATAATGATTTATTGTCAACATCTATTGTGAGTGATCTATCAAGTGTAAAAAAATAATCACAACAAACGCCTGCAAAATAATTTTCAATTTTCTGTTTCCAGCAGTTATGCAAGCACTCATGCCCCATTTTTGAAATCAGTGCTTAATTTGCATGGGAGCTCAAGGAAACTCAGCACTAGTGTTTCTTTTTTCTACGCTTTTATTTTCACATTGATCACAATTCGGAATAATTACGCGTGAATACAGGCCTGAAGATTATACTTTCGGCTACTGCACTTTTTTCGCAAACCTCATTTAAAATAATAAGAAAGATTTGATATGGATCATAATCATATCTAGAACAACCAATCATGCTTTGCAAACAAATGTTGGTTCTTTTTATGCATTTAAAAGGAAATTCAAAGAGGAAAAAAGTTTTTAACACCAATTTGAACTATGAATCACGGCATGTGCATAGTGTTCGAGAAAACGAGCAAAATATTGCAAATGCAGAACTAAACACTTTGTTCTGCACAGTGCATTATTCATGTTAGTAGGTTGGAAAATCAAAATTTCGCAACAGTCATTCAGTAGAAGTCTATTTGTCCCTCTACGTTAGTTTCTACCATACGTAGCAAATAAACAACTATATTCTAAAATAGAAATAGACCAGCGGTAAACAAACAGGTTGCTAGGAGGTTTGCCAATTTAGGTGATTTTTTTCCAGGATGAAAATGAGTAAACCAATATTACCCGTATTCACCGTCTGTTTGAGCCCAATTTGCTTTTGTCCAAGTCGAACACGTGATGGACTTAAAATTAATGTTTTGATTGTTTAATCTAGTTTACGTTTGTTCAAATATAGTCTATCATTTCCGTTATCGAAGTACGATTTGGTAATATTCTGGCATGGCAGAAAAGTTACATGTTCAACATGTCCCAACACTCTCTATTGGAGACAACACTTACTGAGATGCAAGAACATGGGAGGAAATTACATTCTTGTAGACATCGCTGCAAGATTCGTTCATTTTGTAACCCAGTAGTGTTCTCCTCATACATAACACCTGGAAAACTCCAGATATTTTACAGATAGATGGGGTCTTTCTTACGGGAAGGTCTACAAAACCCGGTCTGGAACCTGGAACTATATGCAGCGCAACAAATATCTGTATCATTAAAGTTATGTTGTAAGGTGGATGATTGCTGAAAATTCTTATCGTAACTGCCAACTGAATATATATATGTTTGATCTTCTCTGGAAATTTCCGAAGAGCTTTGTACATCGTATACCTACCCCAGACTAAACAGGCATATATTTTGCACTTCCCTTGAGGATGTGGTACAACAACAACTCGTTATTGCGGTTTTTGCAGACATTGTTGTCAGATCCGTGCATTGCTTGACCGAGAGTTGTCTAGTTGTCTTGACGATAAATGACATCTGAGAAATTCTTGATATTTCACAAACAGATGGCATGATGCAGAGCGTCATTTTCGTACCAAAGGGCCATCTCCAATCAATAAAATATGCATGTCTGGGCCTACAGAATTCGCAGTCTATGACTAAATGCTTCGCCTAAAATATTTTCCTTTTTAAAGAACTGATGTGGCCGATGATTGCCCAATCGGCTTTTTCAGAGACCTTATGTTTGTCCCGACTGAATGCGCTAACATTCTGCATTTGAGAACAAATGTTTCAAAAGGGAACATATCCATTTTTCAAAAATGTTCAGTAGGTGGAAGAAACGAATTTAGGTAACAGCAAAGTAGTTTTATAATTTTTCTGGGTACAGAATTGAGCACAAAAGCATTACAGATTATGTCCCAGAGTAAGAATTTTTCGTTTATAAGGACAAGGAGCTATCGCCATCTTAACGAAAACATGCAAGTTGAGAGTTCCAATTTCATCAAAACCCTAATGTTTCACCACATCACATTATCATATCGAAGTATTTGAACTCAAAACTAGTGGATTAGGTTTTGGACATGTATCCTTTCGAATCAAACTGCTTTCGCACTACAGATACATTCAGGATATGTCCTCTTTTGTTCGAAATGAAAGTTGTAGAGGACGGATTCGCTACTTTTTGATTAAAAAGTAAATTTTTACCCTTAAATAAACTAGGATTTTGGACTTCCTGAGAGTAAGGGATTTGATTAAAGCCATCTGAAAGATATAAAACATGCCATAGAATGATTTTTTTTTTCAAAAAAGTGGATTTGTTCCCTTTTGATAAATTACTCCTCATTTGTCTGGATGAAGTGGTATGCATTAGTCGCTGTTCTTCATGTGTCTGATGGTAGCAGCAAGATGAGAAGATCTCCATCCGGGTCATTCTGCCATGGTGTCCAAACATTCTTGGGTTAGATTCTACCACAAGGAACGCTTCTCATGTTCTCTACGATTGCTTGCCTGAAGCGGATTATATAATAAAAGGTATGCATATTTCGTACTTAAACCTGAAAAATGTAATCAACCAGATTCCCAATTACTCCCACGCAGATTTCGGCTGCAAAAATCACCGCCACGATTGGAGCTGTGTACGAAATGACAGATAATTTCGCCGATTAATACTTATCAAATAAGTTTTAATCGGGCTAATAATCACAAAAACATAGTTTATTAATCAGCTTTTTAGCCACTGGTTGCTGTCTGTTTTTGGGTGGCAATATTCGCTTTAAAAACTGAAGTCTTTTCACAGTATTTCCTCCTTTTTCCGCAGATGAGTTTGGAAAATGCTGTTTTTCATTGCATACTGTTATGAGTTTCGAGACAGTATCTCGCGAGACAGTTCTATTGAAAGTAGTTGTGCTACATGCGTTTCTACAAAGTGAACCTCTACAGTTTAACAAATCTGAAATTCTCTAAGGCCTGACTTGTCGCACAATTAATGAAAATCAAAACGGCACAGAACTTATACAGCCGGTAGTCGGTAGGAGAATATAATTACTATTTTAGTTTAAAATATTAGCTCACACACTCTCAGGTGATTAGTGTAAAACCTGTTCACAAACATTAAATATATCGGTGGGTATTGCCTTCATTTTCAAACTATACACATAAAGACACGTTTACGCCACCCCACGTGTTTGTATCGTTACAACAGACAATTCAGGACGCACTAAATGTCGTAAAGCATTCTGTTATTACATTCGTGTGACCATATCTGGAAAAAGTAATGTTACGAAACACTCAATTACCATTCCAAAATTTACCACAGTCGAGGACACGTCTAGGCTAGAATTTAATAGTTATCTGTCGCACATGTTCTCAGGTAAGTGACACTAAGTTCTAGTTTTTGACATTTCTTCACCCTTAAAGAATTGGTGCACTTCCACTAAAATGGCACATGGGACGTTATTTTGATATTAGTGAGAGCACAAATATCGCATGCTTCAACCAAAACTTGTAATCCGATAGTTTAATCTATGATCTCTTTTTCATGGATCCTTTCTGTGTCACACATCTTACAGTTTAAGCATTTTGTAAACAAAGGTTCGATAGAACTAGACAGAGAATCGAAAATATCTCTTAAATTTTCTAATTGTATTGTAGCTGTACTTACAATGTAAATACATGTGTGGTGTATGCAAATAGTAGCTATCCTGTTTAGTATCTTAAACATATATGAACTGCCACATTAGTCCGGTGTGTTGTATGTGTGTGCGTGATGATCTGAATGTTACGATCTTTTATGTTTCAAATTAGGCGTAGTTTCTTGTTTATTTCATAATTCATTTGATTAATTTCTTTTTTATAAAATTTTATATGTTTGTCACTTTAAATATCATTTTGTCTGCATTATTTTAATTTCTGCGATGTTCTATGCGGCGGGAATATCAGTGAAAGACAGACGTGATCCAGATATTTTCGATCCTAATTATTACATGGCAGCATAACACCATTTCAAGGACATTATTATCCAGTACATCGTCGACTTGATTTTTTTATTCATATTAGTTTTTTCTATTTAAATATTTCTTCCAAGTTCCAGTACACATTCCGCCATCAATAATTTTTTTAACTGTTGTCTACGTTCACAAGCAAAGTAACCAGATAAAATCATGAAATTAATTTGAAATTTATTTAGAATCGGTAAATATAATTAATACGTAAAGAAAAAGTAAGCTTTTTTTTTAAAAAAAAAAAGAAAGAAACTACTTGTACAGTTCCCCAGTTCTTAACAAAGTTACAAAACAATGTTTAAAAACCAAAAAAAAAAAAATCTTATTTTCCATATAAATATTAAAACTTCTTTTATCAGTTTCGAAAACTTAACTGATCTTCTGTTCCTGCTGATGCAGATACATTGTCACATTATACTGATACGCTTTATCTGGATATTTTTTATCATTAAAGAATATCATTTTTGGATCCAGCCTCCAAGCTCAATTTTTTGTCGCTGAGGTATAAGATAATCAAGTGTGTTGATGTGACTGGAACCAATTTTGATCACCAACTTGATTTTATCCGTCCGTTCCACAAAAGAAAAAACCAGATTTCTTCTATGCTATTTTTACAGGGCACCGGTGGAAGTCATTAATTCATATGAAAACATCACGAATGTGAAAGTTTTTTTGAGGCGTTTGATGCTAAGCAGATAGCTAACCGAAATCATAGACATTTTCCTTGACATCGTTTTTTTGAGCTAAGTAAACTCTCCATTCTTTTTCATGCGTAATAATTTACCTTAATCACGTCTATAGAATCAGAAAACTAAATGGTTAACTTAATTTTTCTGTTATAATTCTTTTCTTTCTTAGCTTTGTAGTACTTTCACCCTTCTAATACAATGATCGATCTCCGATTTTTATCGTCCAGTTGGAGACTTTAACAATTTTTAGGACACTTAATACATTCTCATGTTATCCCTTTTTCAGTCAGCTTCGCTGTGTGCCACTCATTGCTATCCAGAGTAAAGTCTTTTTGATTCTATACTTATTTTCCAATTTTCACTGTGGCCTTACCACAATAAATGCAGCTTGAATAAACTTTGTTAAATCTATAATCTTCCTGAGCATAGTATGTAATTTTTATTCCATTTTGATTTTTTACACACTTGAAATGTTTAATTTTTCACATTCAGAGTTAAATGCTGAAGAAAACCCGTCATTTTATGAGAAAACATTCCTGCGGAAGGTTAAAACCAAAATGGGTGACTAAACGAAAAAAGGCAATTTACCGACAAATCTTCGATTGCTCACATTTTAAGCAATCTGAAACCGTCACTGATAAATCAAATGAAATATTCTTTAAGAATTGCTGCTGCTGGATTTGATTCATCACTTTCGAATCATCAGTTTCGGCGAGAAATAAAAAATAACGCCCCAAAGTATTTCGTTCCATTTCAATTTTATTCCTAACCTGTCTGAATTCCAACCATTGTGTGAACCATGAATGAAGAAAACATTTTTAAACGAGGCAATGGGAAAAAATGCCTTTCTGTCCATTCATCATCATCGTTCAAAACGATGAGTAAAAGTCTCTTCAGAAATAGCTTTCTTAATGACAGCCTGGATGCATCTTCGACGGCTTTCTGGACGTCCTGTGGAGCTACTCAGAACCTCATGTGAGCAGGATTGCGGTGGCTGATGGGAGGAACACTGCTGATTTACGCATGACATGATGTTCCAAGTTACCCCTGCTGGTTGAAGAGTCATAGACAAGATTACATACGTGGGGTTTTTTACTAGACTTATTGAAATTAGAGAATGGGAAATGGAAATGTTTATTTCAATCGACAGGTTTTACTTTGGTCGCAGTGGATGCAGATTGAGATTAGCACCGACAAACGGAGAAATCTAATGTTATGATTTAAGGCGTGAAATATCATGAGATTGTTTGCAAGTCAAAATAGTTTCCTATTTAGGTATAGGAGTTTATTTTATCAAAGAATTTGTTTCGTTGGTGGCTGGCGTTTAGCACCAGAAACTTGAAACCTTTTTTTGTGTTCAAAGATATTTTTCCTATAATGTAGAAATACTTTTATGCAGAAGCATACCTAGCATGGGTGATACCCGGGGCGGTAATTTGTGGTGACACCCCTGCCCCTGGGAAAATTTTCAAATTTCGAGTCTTAAAAATGCAGTTTAGCTATGTATTTTTCAAAAACTTGCAATTCCTCTTTGTGTGACACCCCTTAGACGGGTGACACCCGGGGCGGGGCAGACCCCCCCCCCTGCCTTCATGTAACGATACCACTGGAAAATGGTATAGTTTTGCAATTTGAACATCGTACGTACTATGCAAATACTGATTTTATTTTTGTTTTCGCTACCCAGAGGTTAAATGTTCAAAATTCCTATTTCTTGGTAAAAGCAAAAGTTTTGTGACTCAAACAATCCCATTCACTATGAAATTTCAGACCGAGATTATTTTAAAACATAATGCATTCTGTTCGCACAAAAAAATTACGAAGTGAAAATAAGTCAACTGACTGATGATGAGACCTGTGATCTCTTAGTCTGTTTTACTGATTTCAACTCGTTTTACACATCGTAGTGATTAGTGCTGTATCGAGTATTTTCTGTTTCATCAAGTTCTTCTCTATCAGTCATCCTATGGATAATTCCGAACAAGAAAGGTACTGTTTTCCTCTGTACAATTAATGAGATTCATCGTAAGATAATCTCTCAGGTCAAATAGTAGTCAGTTGTGCAGTGCTGAAAGCAAGCCAAGGCCCTTGTCCCAAGAAGCAACTTCTGCGGGTCGGAAAATTCACAATATTTCAGAGGGATTTTTTTTTTTTTTTTTTTGTGTGTGTGTGTGTGTTCTCACTTGATATACACTGGCCTCAAAAAGTTAAGGTACAACATGTTTTTCAAAGCTCACCATTAAACAAATAGCAGTAATAGCAAAATGCATAGTGTGCATGAATGGTAATAACGAATTTTAAAACCATTTTATGAAGAAAAGATAGCTGCTACTTTTATTTTACAGAAAAGAACACATCTTTATGAGTGAGAAAAAAAATATGCAAATATCAAGCTTTTGAACTTTTGTGTGTAAGTTGTGTTGATTTTCAACTGTTGTTGGCAGTTTCGTTGACAACAGTCAATAAAGTTTAGAAAATGTCCTAGCGACGTCGTTTACCTGATTCGTTAAGGTGACGGACAGTTCGATGATAAAAATTGGATTGTCGCAGGCTGATGCTGCTAAACGTTTCAATGTGTATCGTAGTGTTGCTCCGCGACTTTGGGATCAACACCAATCAGAAGATTCTGTGTCCAGAAGACCTGTTCCAGCGCGACCACGAGCTACAACATCTGTAGAAGATCGTTTTCTAATTCTTTCGGCCCGAAGGAGAAGAACCACCACTCTGCCGCAGCTCGTTGCAGACCACTTTGTAACACCAGAAAGAAGAATCTCTGCTATCACGGTGCGAAATCGTCTTCACAATGCAGGTCTCTATGCAAGCCGACCAGTTGTGTGTGTTCCGCTCAGCGGACCATAGCGAAGGATCCGCTTATGCTGGGCAAGAGAACATAGTTCCTGAACCCAGCAGCAATGGGCTTCTGTGCTGTTCACAGATGAGTCCAGATTTATATTGGAGTGTGATTCAGGCTGTCTGCTGATCTGGAGGGAACAGCGCACTAGATACCATCAATCCAACACTGTTGAAAGGCACAGTTATAGAGATGGTGGAATCATGGTTTGTGGGCAGGGATCTCGCTCCGTGGTCACACTGACGTGCATGTGCTCTATGAAGGAACTCTGACTGGTCTGATATATCGGGATGAGACCCTTGACTCATATGTCCGCCCATATGCTGGTGCTATTAGTAATGACATCATTCTGATGGATGGTAATGCACGACCTCACCGAGTTCGGATTGTTTAGGAGTATCTTGAGAACCACGGTTTGGAGCGATTGGAATGGTCAGCTCGATCTCCAGACCTGAATCCGACAGAACATCTGTGGGACTATCTCGGCAGACAGGTTGCAACTTTAAATCCTTCTCCAAAGTCGTTACATGATCTGGAACAAGGGTTACTCTGTGTCTGGCCTTCACTTCCTATTCCGGTGCACGACAACTTAATAAACAGCATTGAAAATCGATGCCTCTAATGCATTTAAGTTAGGGAGGGGGGACATATTCCTTATTAGAACCCATTTTTGTATTGTTTCTATGAGATTTTATTACATAACACTGTGATGTTCTGTTTTCCTCAAGAATGGACTTTCTCGAAAAGATTGCTTTTTTTGTTTTGTTTTTTTTTGTTATAAATAGTTTTTGCAATACACTTATATAAATTTCTATGACACATTCAATAATGAACTATTTAATGCAGATATCCACCAAATTTTTTGTTTATACATTCATTCATTTGAAAATTAGACGTAAAAAACCGGTTGTACCTTAATTTTTTGAGGTCAGTGTAAAACTTGAAGGAAAATGGGTGAGGTTAGGACGACAGTTTAAAGTTTTACCCCAGTTCAGAAAAATCATAGGTCCTGCCCTGCAGTTACGCCTTCACATTTCACAACCAGCATTTAATAAATTTCATTGTATAAAAAAATAAAAACCTATTCTACTGAAGGCAAGTAAAGGGCTGCAAATTTTCCTTTTTTAATTTTTTTGCATATCTATTTCAGATTAGCTTTACAGTAAAAGCTTGATTATTTAGTTTCCGATGAAAAAAAAGCGCGAGAAAAAATTAAATTCCAATATTTCCATATTGTTAGAATTGAATTCAAAACGCATTTCTTCAAATACTTTGAAAATTCATTTTTGCAGATACAGCCGTTTACCTGCCCTCGCCAACATTCTTTTTCTGCTGCTTTTTCTGAAAGAATTCGAGAAAAGTAGTACTGAGTACTTGTAAAATCACACTTCGTTTCGAACACACAACTTTTTCTTTTCTACAGGGGTGGTAAAAATTATAAGGACGCGCAGAAAGTTGCACAGTAAATGAAAAAATTCTGAAATATTTGAGTGAAATTTATACACAAAATGCCCTTTTATGCTAGAAATCAATCAAAATTCGGTCCATATGTTGCTCCTAACAGGAACAGGTGCTGATTCAATTTTGGTGTCAATAGCTCAAACGGGGGTTGAGTTATAGAACGTTTTTTGTCGTCAATTGTGACTGCTGTATCTTATAAAATAATGAACGGAATGAAACAAAAATTTATCGACAAGTAGCCCTTACAGGGTATAAGAGTTGCTTTTATTTTGGTGTCAACAGCTGAAAAGGGGGTGGCGCAGTCGAACGTTCGTTTTTTTTATTGTGAGTGCCATATCTCAAGAAATAATGCTACGTTCTGGATGAAATTTGGAATAAATGTGAATCCAATATTTAAACAGGCGTTGGTTCAATTTTGATGCAATCGCTCCAAGAGGTGCTGTTTTTTTTTTTTGCGAATAAAAATAGCTTTATTAATGCAACAATAAAAAACATAAATAGTAAACGAGCTGATGTGTGCATCACATGACTTCCTTTTACTCCAGTTTAATGTCATTTTCCCATTATTGGCAGTTTTAATGGGATTCAATAGTTTACTTTCTAAATATCACCAACAGTGGCCAAATTGAAGCGAGATTTTAAAAAAAATCGCCAAATTTGTCGTCAAGTTGGCGAAAAACCTTGGCGACCAAAATACTGGCGATATATCGCCAAGTGTCCGCCAAATTGTAACACCACTTGAGTTTACATCGAAATTAATTATCCTCCCCCCAAAAAAGGGGCTAAAGAACTTTTTAGAAACACTCGAATGCAACCAAAAGGGGAGGTGCACAACTAGACCCCACTAGGAGTCTACGTACCAAATTTCAACTTTCTAGGACATACCGTTCTTAAGTTATGCGACATACATACGTACATCACGAGAAAAGTCGTTATAATTAACTCGGGGAATGTCAAAAAGGATATTTCGTGTGGTCGGGTAGAAAAAAAACTCAACATTAATTCGGGGGTGAAGCAAAATGGAAATTAAGGTCGAATTTTGAGTGAAAATTTTTTCGCGAATACAATACTTCCTTTTTTGTAAAATTAAGTAAAAACTGTCGTCTGCTTATTTCTCGTGATTTTAATTGCGTATGGAAATAATCGGAAATACTATCGCAAAATGATTTAAAATTTTTAATTGTTGCCATCTTATGTTTGTTAACAAATAAAATATTTGTCATTAATTCAAGCAAGTCTTTTAAATTAGCTTTTAATTTTCACTCTTTGATTTGATTTTGCGATAATTCAGACATTGGGATGGTCGTTAAGTTTTTGCGTGTGTAATTTTGTTTTTACTGGGAATATTGCTTTCTCTTCAAGCATGGGGAGAGATCCGAATTCACGAGAAATATATAGAAGAAAGTTTTGTGATGGCCACAATATACTAGTTTTCCTTCGCAGAGATCGTTCTATAAGTCGCAAAAACCATCCAGTCCATCCTAATTACACCTTTTCTCATTAGAAAAGGTAACATTATTTTATTTTTTATCCATAACAAAGCACTCAACCCTTGGTCTCTAACAAACTTTTTTAAGAATCGGTCGTAACATTATTTTCACATTATGAAACTTATTCTCTTTTTGTAAAACATGTTGAATAGTTCGAGAACTGCAACGTAACTTGAATTCCCTTCTAATATCTCATGATGTTTGTTTTTTGGAGTAAGCTCCTCTCATATTATAATGTGTTTCACACGTACATAAACATAAGACTTCATACCTGTTCGTTTTTGTGGTCCTTATTTGCCGAGACTTTTGACTAAACTCTTAATGACCAATCTCTCTCTGTACAGATTTGTTGTTATATGACGTAGAGTAAGTCGTGAAGTTTTTCAATCGACCACTTTCCTCTTCTCAAATTCTTTTAAGTTTAGTACGAAGCGGCATGACTAAAAATAGAATGTAACGTCCCCAATCGCTTACTAAGCATTTATATCGTCATGTAGTGCAGTGTGCAGAACAAAAAACAACCAAATTTTTCTTTTTAGAACACACAAATATAATCGTCCTTATAATATATTGTCCATATAACAGTCTAAATTCAAATTTCAGTCTATGAATGCGAAATTCCTATGTATTTCCAACAAAAGTAAGTAAAAATGTTTCTTTTACCATTAGTTTACAGTCATAACAATTGTATAACTTTCCGACGATGTGCAGGAAAGATTTTGGGGATTTTCTTTTTGTCCTTTTAGTTTTGGCTACCACTGTATTTTTATTGGAATTCCATGTGAATCGACTTTTTTTTTTTTTTTTTTTTGTAATCCGAATAACCACCGAATTATTGATATAGTTTTTATTACCATGAAACGAAAACAGAAAAGCGCACTCATCCATGATCACGGATCGAGTTGCCCCTACATGATGCCATATTTTGATTTTTGTAAATAAATTGCGTTTTGTTGAAAAAAAAAAAGAAGGATAGGAGAGACAATATACATTGAGGTCTTACACTATTACCTTTTCATTCATTCAAAAGGGAAGAAAGTTAAGATGAAACATTGAAATTCTGTTTCCATTTACCACAGCTGACCTCACTGCTTTCGTCTTAACAGTAACAGAAACTTTGACAGGTTTAGTTTATCAATCATTTCTTTAGATACATTCCTCAAGGCTCTATAACTCTAACTTGAGGGTGATTCGTCTAATTTGCTCTCGTTATTCCACAATAACTCCATATTAAGGCAATTTGCTTAATTCTATGCCAAGGAAACCAAACTGTCATTTTTTTATTTTATTTTTTGATGTTTTTTTGCCCAACACTACAAGACGGAAGGGTATATATACCTAACTAGTGCCGACAAACCAAACCCCGAGTTGTAGGACGATCGTTTTTGTCAATTGACGTCGCTAATTACGATTTTTTTTCCATCGATGGATGTTATTTATTCAGCGATGATTTACCGTGGAAAGAGGCAACGCATTGTAATAACATTGTACGGAGCTGTGAGCGGCGCAGTTATGCATTTATTATCCACGCTAATGGTGTATATAATGGTTCGGTTTTTGGCTCCGAATTTATGGCCTATCTTCCGCGAAGAAATTAAATGAAAATTGATCTCTCCCGTATAGGTTTAATAACACATTCAAATGCGATGGGTAGATAGGGGGAAGAATTTATGTATTACCTCAAGGGGGTGAAATGAGTTATATTCTCCGATATTATGTCTGAAAAGCTCAACGCTTTGCATGCAGGGAAATCTTTTGTTGTCCTCTGCAGATTGTAGCATACTTTAGCTTGAAGATGAGTGTATTGTGCATTCATGAGGAGAAGGCATTTCGGAACGCCTTCCCGAAAGCAGAGCTAATTTTTCGCGGGGATGATCGCTACCGCTTGCAATGGAGTTGTTTCCTTTAGTTAAAAGTACTACCTTTAGTCACTGAAATTGATAGAATGAGTAAAAAAAATACCATGGACCTAGAAAATACTTTCATTTTCCCAACAGTTATTTTTTAATTATTTTTTTTTTAAATGTCCGATTTTGAAAACAAGGCGTGGTCTTTATGACGTCACAAATGATGCAATTTGACGCATCTTTCTACCACGTTTCCACATTGCGCTCGACGCAACTATTTTGCACTGTGAATGGTAAAACAAAATGGCATTTCATTATTTGTGATGTCACACGACAGAAACGTAAACAATGAAAGCGCACAGATTTAAGTAATTTTTTAAAAATATTAAACTTGATCGAATTATTTGAAAAATGGTCAGATCCTGTATTTTTAAACATGCTCTTTCAGAAAAAAATATTTTTAAAATTTTGGACGATTTTGGCGAGCATTTAAATGTGCGAAAACGTCTTTGTGTTCTTTCCTTTCGTTTCCAGCTTCGTCTACGGGGAATCTTTACTTTTTAAACTGAAAATATTGTATATACAAAAAAAAAAAAAAAAAAGTATGGTATTTTGTTTTTCGAATGAAACTTTTCTATTAAAGATAGGCTTTCTGAATTTTGTACGATATCCTTTTAAACACTGACGTCCTATATTCGAAATTACAAGAGCGCTGATGAAAAAAAAAGGGGGGGGGGGGGCAGGAAAATTTCATTGCCACACAGACTGTGACTTTAAAATGCTTAAGGGTTGCGTTTTTAAGACTTAGAAGACTTAGTATCTCTCTCAATCTTCCTCTCTCTTGTTGGCGGGGGAGGTGACTCAGCAGCTCTTAGGAGTTGGGTATTTGGTGCATCTGTATGAATTGTACAAAATTTCAGATCACATAAAGTGGATATACAGTCAGTAGATCTAAAGTAGCAGTAATTATTTTTAAAAGATGCTAAAAACATTATTCGAACAAAAATTGCCCCCCCCCCCCCAAAAAAAAAAAAACCTGGTCGAACCAAAGGCGGGGACTGGCCAATTGTTCCAGAAAGGATTTACATGTGAGAAATAAAAGTAAATGAGAAAACAATAAAAAATCAATCTGAAATATATTAATGCAATTGACTTTAAAAATCAAGATTATTTCTCTAAGTATTGCATGAATGTTAATGTTTAGAAATATGTAATAATTTGAGGTGCGTTATAAAAAGTGACTTTGGTTGGAATACTGTTTTAAAATTATAGGCTCATCGGTAGGGCCGTCTTAAGAGATGACGACTACCCCCAGGGCGAGTATTTTCCAGCGCGGGGGGGGGGGTGCTAACCAACTTCGTTTCTGAGGAGGGGGGGGGGCGAAACGAAGTTAGTTATAACACTTCAGTACGCAGTAGCTTAACGTCCACACGAGTTTGAAAGTAAAATTGCACGTACATTTTAATACATTACTGCACCATTATTTAAATTGTTGTTGTTAAAATATTTTAAACGACATGGAAACATCAACTCGGCGTCGTTTGAAAGAGCTTGTTTTGAATATTTTGAATCTTTAAAATCAACAAATAAAACTCCAAAAACTTTCAAATAAATCCCAAACTAATATTCTTAACCGAACCTTCATCAAAAAGAATTTGGTTGTTTTGCCATTCTTTCCATCTGTGAGCTATCAGGTTGCTAAGTTTCTAAAACGTTTCCAAGTCCAAGTGGTGTTCTCTCCTATTAATAAGCTTTCATTCTCTTCTATTAAAGGTCCTATTCACCCTCTTAATTGTTGTGGAATTTATAAAATTAATTGTATTTGCAAACTTGCCTATATTGGATAGACTCGGCGAGCTTTGAAATTTCGTTTGAAAGAGCATTAAAATTATGTGAAAAAGCAACAATTAAATAAGTCTAGTAATTGCCCAACATTGTTGGGATTCAAATTACTCTTTTGATTTTAACTCTTATCAAATTATCCAAACATGCCTCAATTCATTAGATCTTGACTTTTGGGAATCTTCCCATATTTTGAGGAACAGTTCTAACTTATTAATGATTTTAAAAGAGTTCCGTATTTTTCCAATGACTGGCTTCCATATATTTAACATTGTTCTTTCCCCATCCATGTTTTCTATGATGGGGGATCTTGAAACTACACATCTTTCTTCAAGTTTTTGTACTTGAGTTTCAACGAAGAAACCACATAAGTAGGGGCATTTGCCGTTCCCGCTAAGTTGCCACCTGGGACAAAGCAACTACTTGTTCTCCACTAGATCTGACATTAGCCAATAACTCCTTCCATGAGATTAAGAATAATAATTTGTTGTATTACACCAGAAATCCAAAAAGAGGATTAATTTAAATTTCTGTAGGCAGGATAAATCAGATGTTGTTTTAATAGAAGTTCCGTATTATTTTATTGACATAATCAAAGTTTGTACATTAACTTTTAAATGAGTTTCTAATCCATAATTCACTTTAGTATTTTCTCTGCTTTTCATGCAAAAAATGTTGGTTAAAAGCTTCACTACAATCCTATTTTCAGGCATTTTTAAGTGACTAACTTGAATTAAAAGAAGGGATGCAATTTTAATGGAACCCTTGGTGACCTCTATGGAGCCCTGGGATTCTGCAGAACACAATTCAAGAAACGCTGCTCTAATGTTTCAGAAATTTAAAAACAAAACGTATGAGACAGTATTATCATCACAAGCTATTTCTTAAAATTTTTTCGCTCTTAAACTAGTTTTAAAATAGAGATATCATCACAGTCAGAACAAAATTCACACCAATTCCATCAATAGAAAGTAAGAATACAAATGCCTTTCAATGCCTTTGCATGCATATATTAAACCAGATTACACCACAAAGCACTCGAACTATCCATTTTGTATGATTAACTGTCATTATTTTAAAAGTATGATTACAACATGGCAAGTACAAAAATTATTTAATCCTCAATTTACTTTAAATGACCTGAAGAATCATTTGCTAAATCATTTTTCAACTAAGATTTTGTTATCAAACGCCATTTTCTTCACGATTCTTACCACCACAATTGTGAAATTTTATTCGTTTTTTAACGCTTAATTAATCATTTCTAAGTAGCATTGTCAAATAATCGAGTTTTAATCTGTCTAAATAGCTAATGACAGAACAGGGAACACATTGATGACTCTATTACATTTTCTTCAGACACGAAATTTTGAATTTAATTCAGTTCAGAGTGCTAATTATTCAATACTATGTTATTATGTAACGTGACCAGAATTGTATTTTCAGCACTGACTTTGCTGAAACGTTATTTTAAAAATTGTAATCATGATGCGTATTCTCAAGTCATGATAATGACCTGAAATGATAGATTTTTGTTGACAGTATAAATTCCAATTTCAAGGTTCCAGTGTTTTTTTAAGTTTATTCTTTTCTTCAATTTTAGAAAACAGACAAATGAAATGATGTCGAAAGAAGATTAATAGCGAAAGCCGGTAACTGAGTTAAATAAAAACGCTATAAGCAGTTTAGATACCATCAAAGGTACTGTAAATCAAATATAACTAGAATGACTAGACACTGAGGAAGGTCAAAGGGAAAAAAAACCACAACCCTCAAAACAAACAAAACTTAAACCTAAGGAATAGGAGAAAGATCGTGAAGCAAACAATACGTAAAACTCTTTGCTGTTAAGCATGAAAATAAGGAATTAAATGTTTTTTTTAGAGAATTATATACATTAAAAGAAAATTTAAAATGTTCAATAAAAATAGGGGAAGGTCGGGCAAGATGAACTTAAGTTAAAAAAACATTTCGCGCTTAAAGAATATGTGAATTAATGTGAATTAAAATTTTGGAACTTCAACAAATGATTTCTTGACATTGGTAGGATTAATTTAAAAAAAATTGAAACTCTGATTATGTATTTTGAAATATAAAGTGAAGTGGATAAGGAGACCAACAGCTATAATGTAGCATTAATATGAAAAATAATGCTTTAAAAATATGTATACACAAATTAAAATGGCTGGATTACTAGGAGAAAGGAGGGCACATGTGAGCACGTTTATTGAAAGTGACACATGCTAAAAGTCATGAAAAATAAGATCACAGTTTTTTTTTTTTTTTTTTTTGGTTTCGTCCAAAAAATTCCTGGGCTGAAAAATAAAGACGCCAAAGATGGCGACCTGGTCATTGTTTCTCACTCGTGATTTTCGACAAAATTTTAAAGTTCTTTATCTCAGAGATGGTACAACATACTTTGTTGTAATTTGTTTCATTTAAAATGTTTTTTTTTCTGTTTAAAAATGTACGCAACTTTTTTGTGTAGATCACACATTGGAGCAGTCAATTTGGAGCCGATATATTTGGAACTGTTTATGGATAAATTTGGTGCTCTGAATTCAATACACATTAGTTTTTCCTAGGAAGTCAAATTTCTAAGACAAAGCATTTTAGCGAAATACTTCTAACACAGGTTTAAATTAAATATTTTTACAAAATACACAAATTATGGAATTTTTATTCCAGTAACTACTTTAAATTATTCAGAGCCTGATTAATGAACACTTTATATCACACTCTAGGGTCACCCATACTTACATGCGACACTGAATACAGATCTGATTTTTTGATCCAGACCAGAAACCGAACTACTCCTGGTCCAGCGCTCCTAGAGGTATCGTTTCATTTGGAAGACTTTGTGACCACGAGCATATTTAACGTGCTTCACTCACTCTTAGTGAAGACTTGTAGATCTTCGACCGGCTAGGATCGAGCCTGGATCCTTCCGGTCACAAGTCCGACGCGTTACCGATCAGGATGTCACGGCCCCTGATTAACGAACAAGTGAGCTAGGCAGTGGTCTCGGGCCTTTAACTTTCAGGGACCGAAAAATGACTAAAATTATTCATGTCAATTATTTAAGAAAAATGAAAGAATGTTAATGTTTTCTGATTTAGATTTATTTCCTTTTTCATTTTTGTATTTAAGGTGTCGGATGCTCTTTACCCAAAGAAACATTTTGAACGAGTGGTTGAGCACCTGAACACCCCTGAAATCGGCACTCCTGGTTGTCCATGAATGCTTGTATTTATAAGCTTCGATTACGCATTTAAAAATAAAAATATTTCGCCTATGGCTCCCCAATACATTGATTGAGAAATACAAATACTACATCCAAAGATCCAACTCGTCGCGCAATCCTAGCGCATATTTACTCCATCTAGTGAAATTTTCGGGAAGTAATTGGACTGCTGACTGCAATAAGGCAAATGTCTGAAGCAATCTTTGTTTCAGAAGCCTTTAGTTTCTTTAGTATTGCACAAAATGGAGTTTAAACAGTACATTTTGGGTATAAGCAGGACTCATCTAAAAATGTAGTGCTTATAGAGAAAAACATATTTTACATTTCGACTCGCCAGCGTCCCAAATGTGGAATTTCCTATTTAGTGATGTTCCGGATATCAGTATCCGTAGAAAATAAAGATTTGTATCCGTATCTTTTTTGACGGATCTTTTCTATTCTAAATTTTTTTAAATATTTGAATAAAAGACTTAAAATTCCGTTTACGTAAGGTTTAAATTATAAGGTATAATTTTAGAAGCCAATCTGTACCCCCCCCCCCTCCTTGTTGCAAAAAGGAAGGGGAAATAAGTTTTAAAAGTGTGTATCAGTGTGTCTTTCTGTGGCATCGTAGCTCCTAAGCAGATGAACCGATTTTGTTAGTTCAGTTTTCGTTCAAAAGGTGACTTCATCAAAAATTTTCTTAGCTTGGCCTCGTTTTTGTAGAACTTTAATTACCGGAGATATTAATTAAAAACCGATTTAACGTTTTTCACAATTATGGTAGTAAAAATGTACTCGTACGTTAAAAATGTTGGCCCTAATTGAGAGAACGAAGTTTTCTGCGTCTGATATTTATTTGAAACTTCTAACATTTATACAGTAGGAGCTATAATCTTGTTAAGTAAATTTTAAATGCAATTCTAAGCCTTTATACGCGTGATTAGTAGCGATTTTCATAGACGGAAGATAAGGAGAAAAAACTCCATGATTTAAAATTTTTACCTGCTGTCAGTTCATATCTGTTAACAAATGTGTGTTCTGAACCAAGAAATTCATCTTAATATGAGGTCGGCTTTCTGGAACATGTTTTTTTTAATTTTTAATTTAATATTAGTTTTTGTTATTAATTTGGGGTTTCTGTTATTCTTCATTTTTGTTTTTATCGGCATTCTTCAAAAAAAGTGAGACTTAATTCTCTATTTACTGTTTGTAAATGTGTTCCCGGCTCTGTACATCGTCAGTTCGGTGGAATGGGTCAGCGCTGCATTTATGCTGAAATAAAATGAAAAAAAAAAATATTTCAAGCCTGTCCAGTAGCAGCTTTACACTCTTGCTCCAATATCCTACATCTACCGAGTAAACTAGAAATAATTTTTCACATTCCATCTAAGCAATAGTACAGCGCTGACCCACTCCTTCCAACTCTCCTTCAATTTTAACGAAGATTTCTTTAAATAGTAAATCATAGTCTTGATTACATTTTTGCAGCAGTTAACATTTTTTGAAGAAACTGCCATTGTTCTGACGGGAATACCTTCCGTCAGATAAATAATATTTTTACACCTTTTAGTACATGTTTAAGGATTTAAGTATAATTGAATCGTTTACTTCAAAAACCACTCGAGTGACAAAATTGCTAATTTCAGGGAAACATCTATTTTACCATATTAAATTATTCAATGATGATTACAACATTGTTGGTTGAAAAATATATAGGGTCTGGTAAGGGAAAGTGGTCAATTGGGTAAGGTGGTCATACGTCAAATAAATGGCTATAGCTTGGAAATAAATGTTCGAATGAAAGTGAAAATTTTATTATCGAGTAGGGCAGTTAGAATCTACATTTTGATTACAAAATTTTATACTTTTGAATACAATTTTTACAATATGAAAATTTTAAAAATCTAAACACCTCTTTTAACTTTCTTGGGAAATTTTGTTTGTTGGGATTATGAACAGATTGACTGCACAGGAAGCTTCCTCACTTACTCATTAGCAGTTAGCTGAATCTATTTCAGATAATTTTTTAGAACCATTTAAGTAAGATGAGGTAAAGTGGTCATAATATTAGGCTTAACGAATACTTTTCTTCTAATGTCACTTAATCGTTAAGTATGAGGCAGATATAAATTAAATAATAATTTCACTTAATAAGTATTGTTTTTAGAGTCAATGGAGTTAAATATACGAGTATATGCGTATTTATACGCATATACTCGTATAGGCACGTATATAGACGTCTTCATATAATTGCACCAATAAATACTTAATAGGTATCTGCAAGTATTTTTTATCTATACAGATATACATTCGACTATACATGTATAAACTCGCATATATAGGAACACTTATACACTCAGGTAGACACGCATATACGCGTACGTACTCGAGTAGACACTTATATACAAGCATGTGATATACAAGTATACAGGATAAGTTTGAATTCTTGCTCAAATTGTTAAAAAGTGTTAGAGGGGAGGATAAGAAGCAATAATCATAAGGAACATATGGTCACAAACACAACGCTGACGCACTACATGCACGCAAAGCCAGAAACTGATGGATGAGAAACGGGTCACAAATTCATTACACAAAGACAATTTTATGCAACATTTTATGCCCCAAGAACGTTTCAAAGCGATAGAGTAACTTTGCGACCTATAGCTGTAATACATACGGGTCTCAATCAAAGCACTCTCTGTTGCAATAACGAGACTTGTAAAGCATACATCAGTCGCTGTGCCTCAGTAACGAAGCGTATATTAGAGCTACTGCAGGCCGTAACTATTAACAACTGCTCTAAATATTTCTTTAAAAAAATTGGTAAAATCATCTTTGTGCAACAAATTTGTGACCTGTTTTGCATCGATCAGTTTCTGGTTTTGTGTGCATGTAGCGCGTCATCGACCATAAGTTCCTTATGATTCTTTGCTTCTTATGATCCCATCTCACACTCCTTAGATTTTTGCCCAAGAGCTTGGATTCACTCTGTAGGCATACATGTACTACCATGCAGACGATCATAGTATATAAGCGTATATACTCGTGTATACATACTGGTACTGGTGTATACACGTAAATGTACGTATATACGCCTATACAAGTATATAACCGTGTTCACACGTATACATACGCATATGTTCATGCTTCCAAATATATATACGTGAGTAGACACGTACAAACACGCACTGGATAAGATAAATAAATACCTTTGTGCTGAAAAGTAAAGTAAGAAATAACAGCGTCAAAAAGCACAAATTGCAGATTACTGCAGACACGGTACATTGAATTTCAGGGGGGAAACATTTAACTTCTTAATTTCTTGCTTTACGCACTGGATGTATCCATGAGTTAAATCGTGTATACCCGTTCTGTATGTACACTTATGTAGGAGTATATACGTCTACTATACAGATATATACTCAGGTATGCATGTATATACTCGAGATACAAGTGCAGACACACATATGATGTTTGTTTATACGCGTATGTACTCGTACATACACGTGACACTTACATACTCGTTTACACGCGTATAAAGTCCTATCGTATACATGCTCATATGCTCGTGTATACACGTATATACTTGAGTAGGCACGTGCATGCATGTATCTGATGAATACATGTATCTACTCATATATGAACGTGTTTACTGATGTTTACATGACACGTATATACTCGTATATACACACATATACTTGTGCATATACTTGTAACTATAAAATAACCGAAATACATATAAATATTAGGGTTATTTGAAATAGTTTTGCATCTATTTTTAACTATGATCACTTTACCCCACGCTATGACCACTTTTTCCCATCCCATGGGTAAAATATTCATAAATATATAGGGAAATGTGTAAGTGTTATAAAGCTACTTAAATCAATATTTTTTCCCCTGAAATTCAATGTACCGTGTTCTTTAATAATGCAATGTAATATAACAAAAAAAAAAGTTGAAGTGTTTAAAAAATTTATTGTATTTATTATCCACCTCTAAGTTAAAAACCTATGATTTTATGACCATCTTACCCTACCAGACCCTACCTATGTGTCCCTTTTAATTTAAAACATTGTAATTCTCATAGAAAAATTTTAATAAGAAGGGAAAAATACTTTTTCGAAATTTTAGAGTTTGTCGCTTGATTGGTTTTTGAAATCAACGGTTCAATTACGTTATTCAAACGCACAAGCGGAGAGGAAACTACGGAACTGAATTTCAATAAATAAATAAATAAATAAAAATAAAATTTAAAAAATACATTAAAATTAATTTGGATTCTGAAATTTTGAACTCAAATTATGTTTTTCGCAATCACGAGCTGCGACAGAACCCTACTCATTGGAGTTACTGTTTCTAGAAACGGTTCGTGACTCGAGAAGCCTGCTCCTTCTCCTAGGCAGTTACATGTGTATAGTTGTGTGTGTGCGTACACTTGTGTGTATGCGCGTGTAGGCGCGTGTGTGTGTAGGACATGGACGCCAAAGCCCAGAAGAAGCGGATTCCGGGGGACAGTGCTCAGGACCAGAGGAGCCGCGCATGCTGAGGCCGTTGGGCGGGAGTGCTGCAGAGGCCCCTCGTCCAAGCTGAAAAAGGAACCGGACCTCAAAGACGCCGATTGCTCAAAAAAAAAAAAAAAAAGATGTGTGTGTGTGTGTGTGTATCTAATTTAAATTCTGACACTTTGAATTCGAATTATGTTTTTCGCAATCGCGAGTTGCGACAGGACCCCACTCATTGGAGGCTATTGTTACTAGAAACGGTTCACATGTCCTCTCAAGCCTGCCCCTCCTCCTGGGCGGTTACGTGTGTGTAGGTGTATAAGGACTTGTTTGTGTGTGGACGTGTGTGTAATGTAGGAGTGTGTGTATGCAGGTCTTGGACGCCACCGCCTAGGAGGAAGTGATTCCGGGGGACAGTGCTGCTAGTGGAGGCTAGGACCAGAGGGGCAGCTCCGCCTTCCGGGGGGGGGGGGAGCTGGGGCCCGGTGATAAAAATGACTAGGGGCCCGCCGTGGCTCTCTGCGACTCTGTAGGTAATGTGTTCATTTGAACTATTATTGTGTTGTTTAATCAATAGACGCAGGGGTGCTCCCACGGACACTGGGCACCCCTCTGAAATGCTTCTGAACACCACATAGCACTAGATCCCCCCCCTCCCGAAAGGAGATCAAGAACTCACACAAATTACCTCTTAGAAATTTCAATGGAGCAATCTGTGCCTTGAACCCCGTCCCCTCTCGTGCCAACCCTGTTAAATGTCACTTGGTAGCATTAACGCATGACCTGTTTTCTCGCCTCATATTATCAGACTTCATCATTAACGACTTACCTTTACTCTTTCTTTCTAACAGAGATGCCTCGTACAGCGTCTGCTATCACATTATCACATCACAAGGCGTACATATGTTTAGACATTACAAAGCTTACCATTTTTAGACATCCTTAATATACACATCATATAATTTCGTATTTTTAATTTTTCAAATTTATATTCAAGAAACACACAAGTAGATTTAAAAAACCGATTCTCAATTTTTTAACTATTTTTTCAAGACTAAGACCCTGCTTAGGACTTTACCACAAAACCCCCATTAGTCACACCTTCATTAAGACAAGTGTGAGACAGCAAATTATAGTCCATAAGACCCGGGACAAAAATAACATCTTCATCTTAATGAGCCCTTTGATACGTTTTATTAGAACCGGAAAATGATAAATTGGCCGCTTATGCTAACCCACAACACAAATGATGATGGATTGGGGCACAATGATTGGGGACATGAGGCTTAATCCTTAAAAATATATTAGAAAAAAAAAAGTAACACCGGAATTTTAATAGCTAATTATTTTATAGATAAATGGATAAGCCTGTTGAAAAATGAAGTTCCTCTTTAATAATACAGAAATTCCACCTGTTTCGTGATGTTGTTGACTTAGTACACTCCTGGTACATATTGAGGCATTTGAGGTCAGGAAAGTCGATTTTCTTGGGGATATATTTATCAGTTTGACAGCAACTAGTGACATCGCATAAATATTGCACTGATTAATCAATCACCTATTTAATTATAATGAAGATTCTGCACTGGTTACAATGTATTTGTCCCTGTTTCTGCCTTCTTGAGTTCAGCCCATTAACCAAGCTGGGGTCAAATTCGACACATTATTAGTAGACACAAAGGAGGTCAAAGCATCAAAAGAAAGATTCATCCACCAACCCAGTGACAGAATTTTTCAGTTCTCTGTGACGTACATACCCCCCCCCCTCCAATAGAGTGCGAGGTAAACCAGCATTAGATTAGTTGTAACGCTTTTTTACAAATAATCACTAAGGAGGGACAAAGAACAAAAGACTTTGCAAATAAAACACCGGCTAAAAATTTTTAAAATAAAATGATAAAATAAGGCTCAGGTCATAGCAAGTGTTTTTGACCTTTCAATCACTGAGGATTCCCGCACAGACTTAAAAGTCTTTTTTGCTTTTTTTCCCCCCTCCTCCTTCATTCTAAACTGTATGTTTCTGTTTTTAATTCGACAGTTTCTGGCAGAAAGCTAGAGCAAAAAATTTTCGAATCGAAATAATCTTTAGACCTTTTGAAGAATCTTCGACGGGTGTCGCAGCATCACACTGTTTAAAGTTTGTTTTCAAGTAATTTTTTAATGGATTTGTTGTTCAAAACTTTAACAATAAATGAGAATGTGAACAAGGACAACTAAGTTTTTTTCTATTTGATTTACTCACTAGTTGAATCGATTATTTCAGAAAGGGCACAAGTCCCATTTTCTGCAAAATTCAGTTAGCTGTAGTTTTACGATACTTGTATGTAGAGAAATCGACTAATGTAGAGGGGAAGTCAATCCTTGTACTACAAAGCATTTTATTTAGGGGCCATATTTTTCGTTTAGTGCAGAAAGAGCAAACCTTTCTGCACTTAACGAAAATGAAGGAATAGTAAGACGCAATGTGAATATATAGCAAGATCATAGAAGAACTAGCTTTTTTTGGCGTAATGAAGTAAAAATAAAAAACTTCTTTAATTTAGCTTTATTACCGTAATGGTAGGTCCGTCAGTTGGGGGGGGGGGTGGATTCAAATCACGAACTGGGTAGAGATAAGGCAGAAAAGTATCGGAACGAAATTCGCTAATTTCTCAGGGATTTTATTAACATTACTCTAAGAACTAAACGAGCTGATGTGCATCACATGACTTCCTTTTACACCAATTTAATGCTATTTCCCTATTATTGCAATTTTAATGGGATTCTCTCTCTAACTCTTTAAATATCACTAGCAATGGCCACATTGAAAGCAGATTTAAAAAAAAAAAAAAAAAATTGCCACATTTTTCGCCAAGTTGGCGACAAAACTTGGCAACCAAAAGACTGGCGATATATCGCCAAGTGACCGCCAAATTATAACACCACTTGAGTTTGCATCGAAATTAACAATGATTTCCCCCCAAAAAGGTGCAAAAGACCCCTTTAGAAACACCCGAATGCAACCAAAATAGGAGGTGCACAACTAGACCCCACTACGAGTCTATGTACCAAATTTCAACTTTCTAGGACATACCATTTTTGAGTTATGCGAGATACATACGCACATACATACAGACGTCACGAGCAAAGTCGTTGTAATTACCTCGGTGATGGTCAAAATGGATATTTCGCGTGTCTATACATTCTTAGGCACTTTTCCGCATGTGGTCGAATCGAAAAAAAAACTCAACATTCATTTGGGGGTGAGCAAAATGGAAATTAAGGGCGATTTTTGAGTGAAAATTTTTTCGCGAATACAATACTTCCTTTTTTGTAAAAGGAAGTAAAAAACTACATATTCCCTTTCAGTAAGGTATATATATGCTGGTCGAAATAAGAACAACACTGCAGGAGACTTTCTCTAGAAAAAACACTGAAGAAATTTAAAAAGATGGTTCATAACTTTCCTCTGAGAAAATATTCGTTGGTTCTTTGCGACCGAGATTTTGGGATAGTAAAACGAATGTTAAACAGATGACAGATTTTTACTGTGTGAAACCTAATCTCTTTTAGTGAAATTCTGAAATTACATCAAGAATCACAGTCAAATCCGTTGAAAACAATGAAATCTGTAACTGCTAAAGCAGGTACCCTTCATATTTTAAGAGAACTTATTGCCCAAATTGAGATTCTGGGAAAAGATTCTACTAGGCGACAAATGTTTTAAATTCTCAACATTCATTATGTTTAAATATTCGATAGAACACCAAAAGAACAGTTTCAGGCTTATTATTTTAAAAACGGTTTTCAAGAGCATACTGCAAAGCAACTCTTGTTGGTTGAGTTACTTTTGCCAACATTGAATACAAAGGGAAAATTTTCATAATGCAATAAGAAATAACAGGTATCAAGATGATTATTCAGTGCAATTTTGAACATAGTCATATTAGTAGTCGTATGTACATTGAACTTGGTACACAAAACTAGACAAGAGAAGGATAGAAAAAGATTTTTATGGAGGATGTATTTGATAAATATGAATAGTTTTATACACATGTGAAACTTTAGTTTCTGAGTTTGTTTTTATTTTCATTTATTTATTATTGTTTTAACACCAGATTTCATTATTTCTTCAGAACAAGACGAGAGAAAGAGGAAAATACAAGACGTATTTTCTCAAAATAATGAATTTATGCGTAAGGGCATCACTCGTAATTTTTTGTCACTGTGTTATGTTATTTTTAATCATCATAAATGAGTTTGAAACAAATCTGTTTCACTTGATTTACATTTTCATCACTCCAAACTAGTCTTTCGGGTCATTGATCCCTAGGAAAGGGAATAAGTGAAATTTCGAAATTTTTAAAAATTAATTTAAGTGACAAAATGAAACGTACTTTTAGGTGAGGTAATGATCCTACTAGTGGCTAGATTAGAAGTAAAAATCTTGAAGAATTTAGTTCATTTATGAATGAAATAATCACTTTTTATTGAATCGTGAAAAGTTTCATTAATGGGACTTATGTATGTCCTTTCTGAAACAATCGATTCAGTTATAATTGGATATGTGTGCATTCTAATACCAGAGATTTTGGTGCTTTTTCAAGTTGGAGATTTCTCGAGGCCTATAAGCGTTTGATTGAGGTTTTTTCATGTACTGCAATTACATTATCAACTTAGCGAACAAATTACCTACAACAAGATCTGCAGTAAAGGCAGAGGTGCCCCTTTTGCAAGGGTAACGTCGCACCCTCCAAAAACGAGCCCCGCCTTCATGAATGAGATCAAAAACACCACAGACCCCCCCCCCATGCACCCCTGGTTGATCTAATGTTGTGTACAAAGAATGACAAAATTTGTTGGATCAAAAAAGCTAATAAAAACATTTTTTATATAGGCACCTACGAGTTATTTTTCATAACTTAGAGTAACATAACTAGTGATTGCAATACCGGTCTGAATGCCGATATTTTGCAATTTCGTAACACTGGTATTTACAGAGGTACAGCACATTCGGTTAAGCTGAAAATAATAAACGATTTTTAATTAAAGAATTCTCAATTTAACATATTAGATATCCTCATATTTATAATATCGAATTCACTGATCGAGTAACGCTGACGTCACCAACAATGAAATTCGAGTCACGGCATGATATTTGACAATATTTTCTGATAATGTTTGACATGCAGGGAAATGCCTTATTTTGACAAGGCTGAACTGGACCCGGAAATTCAACTGTTTTAATGGTAAGACTGTACAGAGAATGAAGAAATGAAGAAGTAGTCAACAATGAACTAGGGCTCGACCAAAGGCAATTTTTGGCCGATGGGCGATGCCGATTGTTGGTCAATGCTTCACGGACGGCCAATTATTTTTTGTTTCAAATGGCCGATGGAAATGCGTAACAAGGGCGGTCGCAATGTAGGTTCTGATATATTTATATTTCTTATTATTTGATGAAAATATTGTGTCGAAATCAAAGCAAAGTAAAGAAAAGTAAATGGACCTCAGAAATATATTTCTAACAGAATAAAAGTTAATTTTCATGGGTGGCAAGTTTTGCTTCAACTATATATTTTTAAATGATATTTTTTATTCTTGAAAGTAAAATAATAGCATTCTTTCAGTTTTCAGAGACAATTTTTTCTTGTAATTTAACAATGATTACTTTCACACACCTTATGAAAATCAAATGTTTTTCAATCATGGTATTTTTGATCAGCGTAAAAAGTAAGTAAAGACGAAAATAGGGTGTCAATTTCAGAAAGTGTCGTTGCGTTTATCCAGAAGTCGCAACAAGATTGGAGTTTGACTAAGATTTTTAGTGCTATACAAAAGTTTATTCAGTACTAGTTTCTTGAGTGGCTGACGGTTATTTTCTTTTTTACATTATTAATATTTAAAAAATGTTTTCTGTTAATATTAAGTTTTGGAGGTTAATGAAAATGAGTGACCAGCGATAGAGGCTGAATGATTTTAAATAAAGGAAACATGTTTTAAATTAAAAACCGAAGAACGAAGAAGAATCTTCAAAAAAATTTTAAACGTGATATATTTTTTCCAAATGGGCAGTTTTCAAAAGAGGAAATTTTTTTCTCTTTGCAAAGTAATTCAGCTACAATTTACTAATGAAATACCATCTGGACCGGATTTAGATATAACTTTCTAACCTTTTTAGGGGCCCCTTTCGTAGTTTGAACAGCGTTTCTATCGTGGTGCAAGAGGCATTTCTTTTTCCTTTCACTGTTTGCCTATAGTAAAAAAAAAAAAAAAAACACTCTTTAGAAGCAAAATTAATTAAAAAGTTAAAAATAATCTTTGGATGACAACCAAACACTTAATTTTACTGTAATAAAAAAAGCGTGGGGGGCTGCCTATTTACATTTTTGCATGTATAACAAGTGGAAGAAATTTAAGACAACTGATAAGAAGCCCCCACGCTTTTTTTTTCTATTACAATAAAATTAAGTGATTTGTCTATTACTTTATATACTTGTCATCCAAAGATTATTTTTAACTTTTCAGTTCATTTTGCTACAAAAGCGTGATTTTTTAGTTTTTTAAACTGTTATCTTATTATAAGGAATATATCTTAGTATTCTATTGCATTATTTGCATCAGGTATTTTGAATTTTTTCTGGTAAATTCATGTGCAAACATTGTTACTCTCCGCAGCTCTGATTTGTACGTTGTAAGTAATTCTAATAAGCCACTGGCTATTTGTCCAAAGGAAAGTTGAACCCACAAACATACAAGTCAAGTTAATAAAAGCGTGTTAATTAGAATAAACTAATAACTTATCGTTAACAAATTAATTTGATTATAGAATATTGCATTATCATCGGGTCTGAGGTTGTATTCCAAATTTTAAAATAATCCGATCACAAAAAAAGGGCGAAAATTGAGTTGCAAGATTATAAATTTAATTTCGGTGTGGACGGGATTAGAACGCACGCCCAATGATTCCCGGAGGTGGACGTCAGCGAAGACCCACGTCTTAGACGGCGCGGCTACGAACGCTCATAAAGTGGTGGAATATACTAACAGTAATAAGCCCAATAAGCCCTTAGCTTTTAGTCCAAAGGAGAGTTACAAACATACAAGTGAAGCTAATAAAAGCGTGTTAAGAAAGGAAGTCTTTTAACTTTTAATGCTTAACAAAACTGAGAATTTTGAAAGTTTGCTCTGCTGAGTCCAATTTAACTTTCATAATAAATATTTAAAAAAAAGTAACATATTGCAGTGCAAGAGAAACTATTTTCTCATGCTGTTATTCAATGATTCAATTCTGAATGCTGCATGTTAATTGCTTCTCTTGATTCATCAAGAGGAAGTACTCTTATTAGTGGAATCTGCTGATGATCTGTTTCACAGGTGGGAAAAGTTGTTGTTTTGACGGGAAAGGGAGTGAGTGTTGTTGAGTCTAAGATAAATGAATGCACTAAAAAGAAAAAAAAAATCGCGCGTTTTCAAAGTCTCTGAGCAATATTCTACGCAACAAGTGTAAAACTCTCTCTCGATAGAAAAAAGTGGTCTCTCTGACAGGAAAAATGAGGAATCTTTCTTTTCCCAATCAAAACGAAGGGAAGAAGAGTGATATTTACTTTTTTTAAAAACAATTTTTAATGGAGGCTATATAATCTGAAGGTTACCAAAAATAGTTTGCAGCTTACGTTTTTATTAATTTTATTATCCATTTCTTTTGTGCCTTCTGACTCTTGAGCAGGACCTCTACCTCTAGTACACCCTCCCCCGCTTAATAATAATTGGGCAGAACGTTTTGAATTCTGTAACCTTCTCTTTCGTTTAAATCTAAATTATACTCCAGATAAGTTTATGAGAGTATTTATGTGATTTACAGTACAGTTAGCAAGATATTTGGTAAAAGGTATTGATTCAGTAATAAGAAAACTTATGCACAGGTATGGGTTGTCCAAAAAATGCAAAAGTCATGCAAAAAGAATGGTTTTTCACTTAATATTTCGAGGGAGCACCTTTGACAGTTAAAACCACTTGAATCCTTCTTGGAATGGAGACATACAAGTTCTGGATGGTGGTAAGCGGAATGTTGTATGATTCCTCATGCATAAACCGCTCTTACTCCAAGGGCGGATCCAGAAAATGTTCAAGGAGGGGGCGATTGTTTTTTACTGTTCACTCTTTGGAACTTGAATCTCTTAATTTTCGAAGGAGTGTACTGAACCCCATCGCTTACCCTTATGTAAACAAAGGTGTCCTATAGTTGTGTTTCTTTCAAAACATATCCAGGGTGAGACTCATCCTATCCCTAATTATCATCTAAGATCGTCTAAAATTGAGATTTTAGAACTTCAATTTCAAAAAAAGTCCTACTGAAAACTCTAGTCCCTATCCCCAGAGTAATAAGAGATGGGCTACGATTGCGTTTTCAAAACTTTAATTCCGGAATAGCTCCCTTTCTTCTAACACCATCGAAGATTATGTAAAATTGCGTTTTTGGAACTTTAATATCGAAAATATACTTGAAGAAAGTACTAGTTTCTCGGCTCAAGGAGGGGGCGATCGCCCCTCACTTGTATCCGCCCTTGTCTTACTCCGAGAGCCGCAGGGGCAGATCATATAACAGAGGAGCTCTATGATATGCAAGTTCGATGTGATTGGACAGTAGGGTGGGCCGAAGATGCGATATTTCCAATAGACAACTTCTAACGGCAAAAAACAGTTGTGTATTGGTATTCTAAGAGAAAAAGGATTTAATTTTATTAAATATTTATGTATTCAGATCGCTCATGAGTTTCAGAATTTCATAAAAAGGTGAAAACTGATCACCTTTTAAGACTTTTAAATGATAAGCCAAATGTTTAAATTTTTTTCTGATACCATTCAAATGATTCCTTTTAACACTTTTCATACACTATGTAACAAAACTTAATTTAAAAAAAAAACCGATGAAACAATGTTACAATACAGTTGGATGAATTTTTCTTTCATAATTTGGTGGTTAATGTCGTGATCATGAAATGAAACATTTATAAATATTTATATGTAGATAGAACAATTTTTTCTCTCGACTGAGCCTGTAATCCAGGCGGAGCGCGTCCCCAGGTGGCGGATCGGGCAATATCTCCACTGGTTTGACTTTGGGCGGTAAGGGAAATCAAATACACCTTCCACGGACCTACAGGCAGAAGTTTAACCCTTCGAGGCTATAGCAATCATCTTACATGAGATCAGACATCAAATATTTAGCGGTCCTTGATAATGTTATGAACAAGCAATAAGTGCATGAAGACTTTTTAGACGCGTTAAATAGAATATCATTTTTTAGCGATTATTCTGTAAATTAATACATCATTCAACAGATCTGTCTTTCAAATGCCTTAATTGCTTAGCGGTATGCAAATGCTTTGCAGTTTCTTTTTTTTTTTAACTTAAGAGCGGCTACTTCAGACAAAAATTGGATTTTTGAAAAAAAAAATCATTCTTTTGGTAATTCTTTTCCTTATAATATCGCAGTCAAATATTAATCGACACAATTTATAAAACTGTTTAATCTAACTTCCAAACAAACTATGAACTAAAGGTTATTTCCTCTAGAAAACATATTTTCTTCTTTACCACAGCAAGTAAGAACAAAGGATAAATCTTCCCAAAGTAACTTCTTTACCACCATTTCCGCATTGTTCCCTAAGCTATCAACAGCTTATGCAGATGAAATTCCAATTTAATAATTGTACGAATATTAACGACAAACCATTAAATAGATTACTGAAATTTTGCGTGTGTGATTTTTTATCTTGTTTTCGCCCTAGTCGAAATCGTTGGTTACATTTTCCCATTATTGAACGGTATGTCGCTTACCTTCCTCAATGCGGAAATTTCGTTAATCCTTGCAAATGATACTTCGGCACTGAGGAGATAGAATTAAAGATGATCTATTTGAATAACTAACTTCTTGTTTTCGTCTTATCAGATAGTAAGCCGTTTGCTGATTCGTTTGAATACAATAGCAGCAATAAACTGGTGCGACTAATAAAGAACGCTTTAGTGTTTAGTCAATTTTTTATGCAACTGTTACGCCTTTTGTTCTATTAATTTTCTATATATTTTATGCTGGTATTCAGTCAAAATAGATTTTTTTATTTTCAATCAGAAAAATTAACGGCAATAAATGACTGATAAAAAAATATTAATATTTATTTTTAAAGATCTTAATTCAAATACAGGGTGCAGCGGAAATATAGAATTCCCCCCCCCCCCCTCAAAACGAAACGCTTATAATTTTTGCTTACAATAATAAAATACTCAGAAACTTACAGTATTCAAGAAGTTATTTTACGACCCCATTCGAAGTAACCTTTGGCGGATGCTGACCACCATCTGGGGGGGGGGGGGACAAGCTGATGAATATAGGATCTACAAAATTTCTGAAACAGCTTGGGCGTCAATAAAAAAGCGCCAAATCGGGGCGGAATAAAGCACATAATATGGCATAACATTACAAATTAATTTCATAAGCAATGAAAGGAAGAAGTATTTCAAATATTTACTTTCAAACAGGCCCGGATCTATAAATTTTGCCCCCCTCCCGTAACAAATCTGTAGGGCCCTTCCCTATATTCCATCAGTGTATATTTGCAACGTTAATAAGTCTTAATGATAGTTTTTTAATTTACTTTTTTAATTTCTTGGGCCGTTAAGGTCCTTAGGGATGTGCCTCCACTCCTCCCCGCACTTCGGGGTCTGCGGGAAGTAGATCCGGGCCTGCTTTTAAAAATAATAATTGATGAGTTGAAAAGAATTCTTCAATCGTATACATTTATTCCTTAACTATTTGAACACAATGTGGATGGATAAAGTAGTCGACGATTTAAGGGGGAGGGGGTCATGAACCCCATGACCCTCCTCTTGTATCCACCCCTGGAAGTAGCTTATAATATTAATTGGTTTTAAAGGACAATAAAAAAGAATAGCAGAAGAACCTTATGAGATGAAAAATAGTATGGGTTGGGAATGGAGGGAATTTTTACTCTCCAAAAACCCATTTTTATATCCGCCCCTGAACACTTATGAGTTAGGCAACGTCAAATCAACGGAAATTTAAATTTAGGACATAAATCTCAATGCCGCCATGAATATAATTATTTTATTACCTTAACAAGAATTTTCGGACCCTCTTACTTCCTCATTCCCGCCTCGAGCGCGATATTACGAGCTGAATTGACAGATTGATAATAAAGACGTCCAGCCCATTCATGGGAAAATGTCCTTTGATTTGCAAGGTCATCCGTATTCGGGGGAACTGAAATGCGAAACTCGAATAGGAGTCAAGACGTCTACAATGCTTTCACCAAGAGACTGCGTGAATTTTAATGGCTGATTAGACATATTTGCACATGAATAAATGGGAGTGGCTTACCGGCAGTGATTAAGTGATCAACAATTAATCGAACTCTATGACTCTGGGCAAGAAAGTAGGCACAACGCTTCGCAGTACTTTGTTTCCCAGTCTTCAGCCAACTTCAGAAGCTGATTTTTCATAATGCCACGGTCCGGGACACAAAGGCTTTTTTTTCGTACTAGAACAGGTCATTAGATGAAACGAGCTGATGTGTGCATCACATGACTTCCTTTTACTCCAATTTAATGCCATTTCCACATTTTTGGCAATTTTAATGTGATTCAATTGTTTACTCTCTAAGTATCACCAAAAGTGGCCAAAGTAAAACCAAATTTAAAAAAAAATCGCCAAATTTGTCGCCAAGTTGGCAACAAAACTTGGCGACCAAAAGACTGGCGATATATCGCCAAGTGTCCGACAAATTATAACACCACTTGAGTTTACATCGAAATTAACAATGATTTCCCCTCAAAAAGGCGCAAAAGACCCCCTTAGGAACATCCGAATGCAACCAAAAGAAAAGGTGCACAACTAGACCCCACTAGGAGTCTACGTGCTAAATTTCAACTTTCTAAGACATACCGTTTTTGAGCTATGCGAGATACATACGCACATACATACGTACATACGGACGTCACGAGAAAATTCATTGTAATTAATTCGGGGGTTGTCAAAATGGATATTTCGGGTGTCTGTAGGTTTCTAGGCATATATTCACGTGCGGTCGAGTCGAAAAAAAAAAAAAACTCAACATTAATTCGGGGGTGAGCAAAATGGAAATTAAGGCCGAATTTTGAGTGAAATTTTTTTCGCGAATACAATACTTCCTTTTTTGGAAAAGGAAGTAAAAAGGGGCTCCCGAACTCAAATTTTTCGGAGGGCGGAAATTCTCTATAAACCAAATGATGATAATTCTGCCGAATAGAACTTCAAATTTCGCCGAATGATGATAGTTTTGCCGAACGGAACTCCAAATTTCGCCGAATGATGATAGTTTTGCGGAACGGGACTCCAAATTTTGCCGAACAGAACTCCAAATTTTGCTGAATCGTCAGACAAACTTGACCGAATAAGAAAATTTTTGGAAGGTCACGCTAACCTCCCAGAAACTGTTGAAGATCTCCCTGAAGGAGATCTTCAACAGTTTTTCCTTTTCTCTTTCTATCCCTCTTTCTCTCTCTCCTAGAATGATTTTCTTTGGTTTAAATGCAAGTAAGGCATTTATTCCATTCTATCGTGTTTGCTTTTTGAAGTATTTTGATTTAAAAAAAAAAAAAAGATTTGTATCTATTTTCGGAAAGTTCCTTGAAGGAGCTCTTATATGGGTTCCGATTTGGTTTTCATAAATGGCAATTTTGGCTAAATCATCCGATTCCCTTCCATACTATTAAGGGCTGTCTGTAAATGAAAAGTTACCTTTTTTTCACCCTATTTCACACCCTTCTTCGTTTGCATATAGCGTCGAACTTTATATTACTCCCCTCCTTCTCTAATCGCATGCCACGCTATATTACTTTCACATTTTGTTACAAAGATTAAAAAAGGGCAATAATCTTGTTACTCCCCTCCTCCCATTCCCTTGGCAAAAGCTCTCACAATTTCACGACCCCTCCGTCTCAATGCGTGACAGCGTTTGTGGACGACCCCTTAGTACATCTTATGGTTTCTGGCGTTAGTGAAAATGGACAACGTCCTTCTTTTTAATGATCCGTTCATCAGAGGATCATTCATTGTTTTAACCCGTACATTGAGTTCGTTTTTAAAAAATCTGTAGGTGACATCTTTGCGAGAGTTGCTCTTTACACGTACATTTGAAATGTTTCATTGGATTAGGTCAGAAATATTTTTTCAAAGATTTGCAACTAAAATTACCCAGCAAGAAAATATTCCAATAAAATATTTTAGATAATGAGGAAATAAACGATCAGGGAGTGAACATAGGGTTTGGTATTAAAAATAGTGATGTGCGGGATCGCCAAAAAAGTAGATCCGCGGATCCGGATACGGATCCGGATCATTAGTGTCAAGATCCGCGGATGCGGATACAGATCTCAATTATTTTTTTACCCAATTCAACTATCCAAGCGTTTAATTTGTAACGGAAGGTATTTCCGTCAGAATAATAACACTGCTTCTTCAAAAAATGTCATCTGCGGCGAAAATATAATCAATACTATGATATACTCTTTAAAGAAATCTCCGTTAAAATTGAGGGAGAGTTGGAAGGAACGGGTCAACGCTGCATTAATGCTTAAATAGAATGTGATAAATTATTTCTAGCTTACTCGGTAGATGTAGGATACTGGAGCAAAAGTGCAAAGCTGCTACTGGACAGGCTAGAAATATTTTTCGCATTCTATTTCAGCATAAATGCAGCGCTGACCCATTCCACCCAACTTACTCCGACCGACAGAATAACAGAGTCGGGAACACCTTCACAAACAGTAAATACAGAATTTAGTCTCACTTTTTCTTTCTTTTTTTTTTTTTTTTTTTTGAAGAATGCAGAGAAAATCAAAATGAAGAATAACAGAAACCCCAAATCAATAACAGAAACTAATATTAAACTAAAAATTAAACGAGCTGATGTGTGCATCACATGACTTCCTTTTACTCCAATTTAATGTCATTTCCCCATTACTAGCAATTTTAATGTGGTTCAATTGTTTACTCTCTAAATATCACGAACAATGGCCATATTGAAACCAAAAAAAAAAAAAAAAAAATCGCAAAATTTGTCGCCAAGTTCGCAACAAAACTTGGCGACCAAAAGACTGGCGATATATCACCAAGTGTCCGGCAAATTTTAACACCTCTTGAGTTTATATCGAAATTAATGATTTCCCCCAAAAAGGGGCAAAAGAACCCCTTAAGAACATCCGAATGCAACCAAAATTGAAGGTGCACAACTAGGTCCCACTAGGAGTCTACGTACCAAATTTCAACTTTCTAGGGCATACCGTTTTTGAGTTATGCGAGATACATACACACATACACACATACGCACATACATATGTACATACAGACGTCACGAGAAAATTCGACGTAATTAACTCGGGGGTTGTCAAAATGGATATTTCGGGTGTCTGTAGGTTTCTAGGCCACTCTATCCACTCTATCCTCTCTATCCACGTGTGGTCGGGTCGAAAAGAAAACTCAACATTCATTCGGGGGTGAGAAAAATGGAAATTAAGGCCGATTTTTGAGTGAAAAATTTTTCGCGAATACAATACTTCCTTTTTTGTAAAAGGAAGTAAAAAAGAAAGAAAAAAAAAACATGCCAACCTGATATTGAGATCGATTTCGCGGGTTAGAACACACATTGTTAACAAGTATGAACTGACAGCGGATAGAAATTTTAAATCATTGAGCTTTTTTCCTTATCCGACTATGAAATAGCTACCGATCACGAGTATAAAGACTTTGAATTGCATTTAAAATTTCCTAAATACGATATAGCTTTTACTGTATATAACTTGGAAGTTCCAAACAAATATCAAACGCAGAAAACTTGAATTTGGGGCCAATATTTTTAACGTACGGGTAAGTTTTTACTACCATAATTCTGAAATACGTTAAGTCGGTTTTTATTAATATTTCCGGTAATTCAAGTTCTCTGAAAAAACGAGACCAAGCTAAGAACACTTTAGATCAAGTCACCTTTAGAACGAAAAAAGAACTATCAAAATCGGTTCATCTGTTTAGGAGCTACGATGCCACAAGTATACACACAGATACATTTTTAAAAATTATTACCCGTTTTTTTTTGGAACCCGTACCTAAATTAAACCGTACCTAATTTCAACGGAATTTAATAGTCTTTTGTTCAAATATTTAAGAATTTTTAGAATGGAAAAGATCCGTATAAGATCCGTCAAAAAGTAACGGATACGGATACAGATCTTCTTTTCCGTCGGATATTCGCGGATGCGGATACGAATATCCGGAACATCACTAATTAAAAACGCCTCAAATAGACTCATGTAGCTGGTAATTCAAAAAATGATAGAGCAAATCGGATCATCACACCCTACTTAAGCAGAAATTATTTTTAAAAATTTTTGTTAACAAAAAATACATTAAGGGAGACAGGCGGTATCCTCTTTTAAGTCCAGATGCTGTATAAAATCTATCATGATCCAAAACTTCGAGTTCAATTTTTTATTGCAAAAAGAAAACAGGGAAATTTGAATTTTCGGCATCTTGAATTCAAATTATGTTTTCGCAATCACGAGCGGGTGAGGTGTGTGTGTGTGTGTATTTACGCTCGTGCACGCGTGTGTGTGTGTGTGTGTATTCCCGTGTGTGTGTGTGTTCCCGTGCGTGTGTATGTATTCCTGTGCGTGTGTGTATTTACGCTCACGCGCGTATGTGTGTGTGTGTATGTATTCCCGTGCGTGTGTATGTATGCCTGTGCGTGTGTATGTATGCCTGTGCGTTTGTGTGTGTGCCCGTGCGTGTGTGTATGCGCGTTCGTGTGTGTGTATGCCAGTGCGTGTGTCTCTAGGTGTTCGTGTGTGTGTCTGTGTATTTGTACGCGCGTGTGTCAGCGTTCATGCGTGTAGGCGTACAGGCGTGTGTGCGTGTACGAGTAGGATATGGACGCAACCTGGAGATTTTGCTCGCTAGAGGAAGAGGCAGAATCGGGAGGGGCCGGTCGACGGTGGTGCTACAGAGGAAGGCGGGGGAGGGAGGAATCGAAAGACATCATTCAACAGTCAAATGAAAGCAATAAGCAATTTGTGATTGCTCAAAAAGAAAAAAAATAATTGCAGCTTTGGGGCTTATTACCTTGACAGTCAGACAATTCACCCCGCCGCACCATCAGATTACGCTTTACTTGAAACAATATCACCAAAACATCTCCAAACTTATAATAAGCAAAAAGTACTTAAAATTAACTAAATTAATACAAATCATAATGTGAGCAACGAAATGAAAAAACAAAATAAATTTTATTCTAGCGAAATGAAAATGCAGGAAAATAATAGTAGGGTAATGACCCCAGAAATTGGTACTTTAAGGGTTTGTCCTTAAACTTACCTATGTTTTTATTACTTAGAAAACGAGCTGATGTGTGCATCACATGACTTTCTTTTACTCCAATTTTAATGCCATTTTCCCATTAGTGGTAATTTTAATGTGATTCAATAGTTTACTCTCTAAGTATCACCACCAGTGGCCAAATTAAAACCAGATTTAAAAAAAAAAAAATCTCCAAATTTGTCGTTAACTTGGCGACCAAAAGACTGGCGATATATCGCCAAGTGTCCGCCAAATTATAACACCAATGGAGTATAAATCGAAACTAACAATGATTTCCCCCCAAAAAGGGGATAGATCCCCTTAGGAACATCCGAATGCAATCAAAAGGGGAGGTGCACAACTAAACCCCACTAGGAATCTACGTACCAAATTTCAATTTTCTATGACATACCATTCTTGAGTTATGCGACATACATACGCACATACGTACATACGGACGCCACGAAAAAAATCGTTGTAATTAACTCGGGGAATGTCAAAATGGATATTTCGAGTGTTTATACGTTCTTAGGCACTTATCCGCGTGTGGTCGAGTTGAAAAAAACTGAAAATTAATTTGGGGGTGAGCAAAATGGAAATTAAGGCCGAATTTGGAGTGAAATTTTTTTCGCGAATACAATACTTCCTTTTTTGTAAAAGGAAGTAAATAGTTGATACGTATAAATAATTTTTTTAAAAAACATCTTTGAAAGGAGCTTAGAATATGCAGTGTATAGGTATGGAAGAACTATTACATTGATAAACTCAATTGGTAATTTTTATTCAACTTATAGTATTCTGGAGATTGGAATTTTCAAAAAACGAGCGTAGTAAAAATATTCATTTGCAAATATTTTTGTATCAAAGAATACATATTTGTGCATCTACTTAGTTCACTAAAAGCAAAAATATTTGAATAAATACTTTTTAAAGATATACGGATAAAAAGTTACCAAAATCACCAGAAATTGGCACCTTATACCCCAGTGTATGACACCTTGTGATCCAGTGATTGCCACCTAGTTATAAAACTGGAAAATCATTTTATGTTTCACTTTTTGAGTACATTTAAATTTTATCATCATAAGAAACATAATTAATGTTAATTTAAAGTAGGTAATTTTGCATAAATTGATGTTAAATCAAACATCTTGACGTTGAAAAAGTATTTTAGAGAAAAAAAAAAATTGGAATGTTACGTGGAATAAAATATCGAGATTATTGATGTTTCATCAGTTGTTGTGCAGTTTTGATTTTGAGAATTATAGCTGTTTTCACAGAAAAAAGAAAATTGACCAATGATTCTAAGGGACCATGAAAAATGAATTTTTACTTTTCTACATTCGCAGCATCCGACTGTGAAGGCTAAATATATTGTTCTATTTTTTTTAAAATTGTTTCTCTTTAAAATATTCTAACAGATTCTGTTGGATTCAAATCGATAGTACAACCTATAATATATTGTTGCTGTAAACGTATCAGAAATCAAACTAGTGACGCACTGCACGACGACACATTAGTGACTATTGGAGCATGTGCCAATTACTGGGGTCTAGCAAAACCGAAGCACCACTAAATGGCATCAATTATTACTTCTAAACACCAAAAGTAACACCTTTCAACTAAACAAAACTTTTGACAACCAAAATTTAAACCATATTTTAAGTCAGATTTTAATGGATGGATGTTCATGCTTCCCTTAAAGCCAAAAAAGAAGCTTTTGCAACAAAAATGTCTGATTTGACCCAAGCCATAATTGTTTCTCTTTCCTATGCACTGCTACCATTTAGTAACATGAATTGAAGTTATAATATTTTAAGTAAATGTACATTCAGTTGTATATAGCCTTCTACACTCTACAACAAAAACATCGACGCACCAAGAAGGAGTGATCCTTCGGCGAAATTCAGACGAAAATTGGTGGATAGGAAGACAATGCACAGAATAGTTAATGATTAAATTCGCAGCACAGTTGAATAGTTTACGTCAGAGTTACAGTAACAAGTTCAAGAAGGTATTGACCCGCCTCAAGCCTGGATAAAAACTGAAGCACGACGTGGCAAACAACGATAAAGCTCCCGGAGGGTGTCCTGCGGTATTTCCGGCCAAATTCGCTCCAATTGTCCGACGAGGTTACCAACATTCCTTGCCAGATGCCATCGCCATCCCATCAAACCCCAGACATGCTCGATGGAAGAGAGATCTGACGATCTGGCTTGCCACGGAAGAGTTTGACAAGTTTACAGACAACACGGGCCGTATGTTATCTAGCGTTGTCGTGCTGAAAACCAGCCGAGGATAGTGCAAAAGGAACTGCAGCAAAACAGGTCTTAGGATGTCGTCGACGTACCACTATGCAGTAAGTGTACCTCTAAGTACGACCAAAGGGGTCCAGTTGTCAAAGGAAATGGCACCCCAGACCATAATGCCTTGTTGAGGGCCAGTGTGGCGTGCAAAAGTGAAACCAGGATCCCCCTCAGGGTGTCTCCAAACACGTCTTCGATGATCATCATGACACAGTTGGAAGCGGGATTCGTCGCTGAAAACTATACGTCCCCAGTCGGCACCATGCCAACCTGATCGAGCCATGCACCACTGTAATCTGGCTCGGCAGTGTGTAGCCGTCAGTGGCAGGTGGCGTAACGGTCGGCGCGAGTGTAGATTTCGTTGTCCCAACCGTCTGTAAATGGTCATTGATGGACATTAGTGTTTAGGTTGAACATCTGATGGTTCATAGAAATGAAGAAAGCGCTGTGACAGCTGATCGGACAATCACGATCTGTTGCGACCCTATGTCGACCGCTCCCATCTTGACGCTGAATTCTGCCATTTTCCCCCACATTTCCTTGCCAGCTTCTTCGAATCGCCGCATCGCTTCGACTCAAATGACGAGCGATTCTCCAATTTGACCAACCGGCCTCTTTCAATCCAATGATACGACCTCTTTTAAACTCCGAAAGTTGCTCGTAATGATCACGCGGCAAGGCATTTTTAAGTTGTTGAAAGGTAATCTGAATTGCAATCAAAATGAAAGTTGTAACAACTGTTGTAGAGCTGCTCTTTATATACATCTGCTGGATGCGCAGTTTCGATGCGCTAGAGATCAGACTATTCATTTATGGGACACCAAATTTTAATCATTTGCATATTTGATCAAAACATTCATGTATACAAAATTTCAAAGCGGATGATTGCTTCTTGGTGCGTCGATTTTTTTGTTAAAGAGTGTACTTTTAAAAGATTGGATATGAATCTTATTCTAGGATATTTTTGTTGGAAGTGCCAATCACTGGTGACCTGTCAATTGACCTTTTACACCCTGGGGTAATACCCCAGGGTGTAAAAGGTTTTGAACTGCGTTAAAAAGTAGCACTATTGCCTTTCATTTTGCTAAAAAGCTATAATTAACTCTGGAAATTCACTGAAAACGGCTGTAGTGTATGCGTAAAACTTCCTTATACACAAATGCTCTTGCAAAAGTCGACACAGACGCACCCTGTTGCTGAAATCTTAAAATACAGTTACTGAGGCGTTTTACTTGGCAAGGTGTGATACCCAAACTGGCTGTATATATTTTTTTTTAAAGTGAGAGAAATTGTTTTCTGATATAATTTCTGTGGTTTTGTTTTATCAAATAATAGGAGCAATCCCGTGTAAAAAAACCTTTTCCTGAGTTTTGAAAAAGAAATTAAATTTGTAGCTAAAATTAATGGTTCTCAGAATCCTGAACTTGCGTTTTGCGCTCAATAATTTTATTTTCACTTAATCACGTCAGTTATAAGGGACAGAAACGAAAAGCACCCCATATTCAGTGATTGTACCCTAATATCACGAAAAACCCATTTTGCTAATGACTAAAGATTTTTCAGATATTATTTGAAGCACCTTGAGCGTAATTATATCATCAGGTTGTTTTAAGATGGATAGCCGATAACCATTTTCATTTTTGCTTCAACAGAGTAGCTATCTTGTTTCTTTTCAGAAACTTGAGTAACGGAAAAAATAGCTCATCATGTGTCAAAACTGTGAATCAAATTTCTACCAATCTAAATCTAACAATCCCGACTCTCCAGACCTTTCCAAAAGACGTCAAATCAATCAAGATGGCATCTTTCAATAAAATAAACAAATGTCTTCAAACTCTACCTTTTTGAAGGAAAAAAAAAAAGACCATGTCTGTTCTTATTAAAACCTGATACCACAACCTTTGATTATTTCACTCATTACTGTTCATGTCTGCAGAGAATATCTTATTTGATAGTTGTTAAAACGTTGTTGTTATTGTAGCAGAGAAAGGACTCTTATAATATATTTGGGGAAAATGACTGTTTTATCAAGTTATATTCGTTATAAATTTTCAGTATCTATGGTTTTTCTATTTATCTTTCTCTCTTAATTAGAAAACTGATGCAACAAGATAATATTATATCAGTTTTTTTAATTAAGCTCTCATTCTCGGCAAATTTACTGCTTTCTTTTTATAAATTAGGTCACGTATATTTTTTCGGTTCTGTGCTATTTTTTTTCTACGTATTTTTTTTTTTTTTTTAATAATCCTATGTCGTACCAAAACTTTGAAACTACATTTTGTCACAGCCGGCCTTAGTAAATGATTGTGTGCTCACACAATACAGAATGACTGTTGTCAGTGTAAGCAGTTCCTAAACATCAACTTTTCCGAGGTGGGTTAAGATTTGAAACTGTCACAATTATCAGTCTTTTTTTACATTTCTAATTAAGGTTTTAAATTAAAGGAAATAAAAATTAATGAATGAGTACGAACAAAATTAGCGTTAATTTAAAAATGCAATTTTAGGCTGTCTTTAACGATATGAGAAGTAGGATGGAGTTGTGGGGGAACGAAGGGGACCTCCTCGAGGAAAAATTTCGAAATTGAAGTTTTAGAAAGTTTTAGTACGAAAAAGAGATGGGGGGGGGGTTGGATTTGCATCAACTATCGGCACACCGTGTGTGTATAGTTTACGCAAACCTAACCTGGCAGCATTGTGAAGGCTATGCAGATCCTGATCACAGCATTACGACGGTACCAGGTTAGGTTTTCAGCGACTATAGCTACTGACTCTCGGGGATGGCGAAAGCCAAGCTCAATATTTTCTCTTTTGGAATCAGGTGATCGTGAAACTCTGGTCTTTTTATCTAGTCTTAAAATAATAGTTCAAGTTCATAAAATTTGATAGTTAAACACTTATCAAAAAACAATAACGACAAAACTTCGTAACAAGTCTCAGCAGTGAAAATTAACAACTGATTAGTTTTCATTTGCCATATATCTGTGTAAAAAATTAACAATAAAAGCATTCCAAGAAGGATACGTTATCACTTTCGAAATTTTATTTTAAAAAAAAAACCGTTGAAATCTATGCACATAGGTTTTAGGGAACTACAGTGGGTGGCGAAAAAATAAGGGACGCTTCTCAAATTCTCCTATTTTCAAGTTTAGGCTCACTTTTTGAAAAAAATAAACCATGAACCACAATTTTTTTAAATTCTGAGTTGCTGCTGGTATTATTATTATTGTTTTTTAGAAGTGGCAACACTACTTGCCTGCATTATTTTACAAATATTTGAGGTTATTCCAGTTTTAGTCTCTAGCGAGAAAAAACTGCTGTGTGTGTGTGTGTGTTGTCGTGAGGTTATATTAAGTATTCTAGAATTTCTTCGAAAGTTTTGGTGCCTGCTACAGGTAATACCTAATTAGTCCTTATTTACAAAGCAATGTTGTTTGGCTCTCTTAGCTCCTTTAAGAGATTTTCTGCCTCCAGCTCAGTTACTTCTTATTCCGGGGTGATGAGAGCTACAAAGCTTGAAACTGTTGTCATCGGATGGAATAACTAAGCTGGCGGTGTATTTTATGTAATAAAATCAATATTACTACAAAGCGATTAAATTTCGATATTTGATTTATATTGTTGCTTGATATTGCGTCAAAACTTTTTTTTTTAAAGAATGGGCAAGGCTTCAAACATGTGTCCTAGAAAGTGTAAGGAAATACAAGCATTGCTACTTCCCTCCACGCATACCCAGAGAGTTATTGCAAGTATGGCAGATGTTTTTAGGTCAATAGCTGGATATATCAAAATTAAAATTGCCCAAAACATACCACTGGAAGTGGATCACTTAGGAAAATGTGACAGAAAGCACATCATCAATGCTCGCACCGGCCACCGATAGTGATATTTCCCTCAAAAATCTCAAAAGGAGTGTATAGTCCGTCTTACTTATGAATGAACAGGGTATTGAAGTTTCCACCAGGACTGTCCGGAGGCCATTGGTCGAAGAGTAAAAAAAAAAAAAAAAAACACTTGGAATCGAAGCTGAGAAAAAGTTAACACAGTGGCTAATACGGTAATTTACTGAATATACCATGCCTTGCCATCAATTTTCGAGTTGAACCGAACCATTGCTTCGGTCACTCGACTGGTCTGTGCTAATTCTACATTAATTACCAGTTTGTTTGGCCTTCTTGGCTTCCATAAGAGGTTTTCCATCTCCAGCTCAGTCACTTTCTTATGTCGGGCTGATGAGTGCTAATAAGAGCGAAACTGCAGTCCTCGGCTGGAAATGACTGAGATGGCGGTGTATTTCACGTATTTCTGCTTTAGCCCTGGCTAATGGGCGGTAATTTACTGAATATACCATGCCTTGCCATCAATTTTCGAGTTGAATCGAACATTGCTTCGGTCACTCGACTGGTCGGTGCTAATTCTACATTAGCTACCAGTTTGTTTGGCCCTCTTGGCTTCCATAAGAGGTTTTCCATCTCCAGCTCAGTCACTTTCCTATGCCGGGCTGATGAGTGCTAATAAGCACGAAACTGCAGTCCTCGGCTGGAAATGACTGAGCTGGCGGTGTATTTCACGTATTTCTGCTTTAGCCCTGGCTAATATCGGAGGTAATTTACTGAATATAGGGAGTAGTAATGCTTTTATTTTCCTACATTTTCTAGGGGACGTGTCTGAAGCCTTGCCCATTCTTAAAAATACAGATTTGACAATATCGAACGATAATATAAATCAAATATTGAAATTCAATCGCAAAATGTAGCAACATTGCTTTATTAAAATGTGTTGCTTACGTATTTACTGTAGCAGACACGAAAACTTTCAAAGAAATAATTCTAGAATACTTTATATAACCTCACGACAGCAGTTTTTTCTCACAAGAGACTAAAACAGGAATAACCTCAAATATTTGTAAACTGACGCAGTCCGGAATTATTGCCACTTCTAAAAAACAATAATAATGATACCAGCTGTTATGCAGAGTTAAAAAAAATGTGGTTCGGGGCTTATTTCTTAAAAAAAAAAAAAAGAGTGTAAACTTGAAAATGCGAGAATTTGAGCAGTGTCCCTAATAATTTGGCCACCCACTAACTGCTTTGTAGAGTTCAACAACTAATTCAACTCCACTTTTCATGGCAAACCAAAATTGAGAAAAATCAGCTGCTTTTCCAGCAGGCAATTTCCCACTCCCTAAAGCCAATTAAACCGAGAAAAAAGCAACAACTGACTGACATTCTTTTGCCACAGAAACTCGGGCAACAAATTCATTGATGAGTTAATAACACCGCTGTGGTTCCATTATCTCCAGAACTTCAACCTTGTCGCTGTCCGGCAAAGACTCATAACAAGTCGGGACTGGAAAGAGTGGGTCACTATAATTTCAGTTTTTCGGGTCAACCCTTTAAACGGCGAGATATTTGAGGACTGTCATTAAGTAAAAATATGTATCCACAGAGCTTTTGATACTATGTTATTAGCAGCTGCGTTCCAGCTTTTTTGGTTACTGTCTGCGTTTGCGCGTTAATGGAGGTTAGATTGAAAGTTTAGATTGAAATAGACAGCATGCTATTTGCAGTTCGCGTGTTATTAAGTGCTTAAAAAGTAAAAGTGTACCTTTTTTCTGCCGAAGTCATGCAGTATCCTAAAAAAATAATCCAGAAATTTTTCAGTGTTGAGAGTTCTACTTTGTAACAATATGCTGTATCTTTGACTAATTTGACTTTAATCTATTCTAGAATTCCCTTAAATAACAAGAAGTTCTGTCTAGAACTAGACGAGCCTACTTTCCCGTATACCCATACTACTTTCTAGTACCTGATCAATGTTCTCAAAATAGCTAAAATCGCAAATTCTTTCAAACATATTTTTCCAACATTTTAAGCTACTTTCTAGGAATAAAATATTCCTTACTCATCTAAAAAAATTAGATCCCAAAAAAAAACAAAAAAAAACAAAACGAACAAATAAAATAGCAGCAACTTTTAAACAAAGCAGCTAATACACTTTTTTCCATTTAAAAAAAATTCTTCAACAGCTTTCAAAACGAAAAAAAAAAAAAATAAATAAAAATTAATAAGCTCATTAAAATAAATACATCCTATCAAAAAAAAATCGTTTCTTTTTCCCCTGTTGCCAAAAATAATTTTTTAAATGAATTAATGCACTTATCAAGATAAATAAAAACAATAAAATGTCAACATAAAGAAATACTTTTCATGGTCAAAAAAAAAAAAGTCGTCTCGCGTATCTTTATGTAGAAACATAAATGACTTCGAGTTTATTCACCGAAAACTGAATACCTAAATAAAAACTTTAGCGTTAAAATAAAAACAAATCACATCAACAATAATTACTTCACAGTTAAAACCATAGCGTCGGAGTCGGAGTCAATCTAATTTTGGGATGAAAGAGCCGGAGTCGAATATCCAAGAATCGGAGTCAGTCATTTGTCCGTGTATAAATTTTTGCCTAAGCTAGGAAGTCATAGTAATGGTCGGGGAGTCAGAGTCCGATTATTTGTCGGGCACAGGAGTCGGATTTGGATTCAGGTGCCCCTAAATTCTCGGAGTCGGAGTCTGGAGTTCGGCGTCAAGAGCTATTTCCAACAAAATTTGTTTGAAGTAAATCCGCCTTCAAGTACGGAATCTACATTGACTTTCAGTTTCCCCGTAGGCGCTAATGTTAAGGGATTTGAACTGTTCAAAATTGAACAGAAAATTGTTCAAATCAAAAAGATATTTTATATACAAGTTTTTCATCAAAAGCTTTTTCCTACAAAGTTTGTTTGAAGCAAATTCGCCTCACAGTTCGGAATTGCCTTGAATTTCCCCGTAGGAGCTAATGTTAAGTTTTTTTGAACTGTTCAAAATTGAACAAAAAATAGTTCAAACCAAAAAGCGAAATATGGGAATGAGGTGTCCTTGCCGAGATCTTTCGAGCAAAAAAAAGTTTGTTCGAATCGGACTATTCATTCAAAAGTTATTAGGGGGGGGGACAGACAGACAGACCGACAGACATTTTTCCCCATCTCAATACCCTACTTTCCAATTTTTAATTTTTCGATATTTATTTAATTATTTTATATATTTTTGACTTTTTTTATTTTTCGGGATATTTTAAAGATGCATTAAGCCTTCTTTCATGCTTTTTTCTTCTTTTTTTGACTTTTACTGGGAAAGTAGGCTAAAAATTGAAAACATTGAATAGATTTGATGGAATTAAATTGCGACAATAATATGCTCGAAAGTAAAATATTGGCGTGAAAATATACTGAAAAAATACTTTTGAAAATAGAAAAAAGTATTTAGATTCGTTATTCTTAAAACATACTATAAATCAAAACTTACAAACACTTGTGGAAAAAGGTTAATTTTGGTCATAAAATCCTGATTATGTACTAAAAATATTAACAGAGTTATTATAAGAGAATACGATAAAATGATACTTTCTTTTAATGAAAATATTTCCCCATGTTATTGTTATTCTATGAGAATATACTTTTCGTTCTGATATTGATATCCAATAAGAATAATTTACATTTTGTCATATACATTACATATCGTCGCCTACGGGCATAGCCCGGACACCCGTTAGGGAGAGGCAATCATAGGCGCAACAAGATAGCGGTTTTAGCTGCCATCCTGCCTACCTTAATGTGGGCCTCGGAAATTATAGTCCTCCTTTCCCTCTAAAAAAAAAACATTTTGTGCGATTTTTGGTTAAATGAGGGTAAAGAAAAGAGGTTATGTGGCTCTTTCCAGGAATTTTTTCGGAATTGAAGTTATAGAATTGCAATTTTAAATTATCTTGGGTGACATTTGGAAAGAGTGTGGGAGTTACTCTTTCCAAAGGAAGGTTCTCTTCTATCGAGGGGCAGTTGCACCTCCCTCCCCAATCTGGCTACGCCCATGTCGTCCTCAGAGCAACAGCAGGGTATGAGCAAAAAGAGACTACGACGGGCCCGTTATTTAAGGGGGACGGTGGGATTAATTGCCCCTCCCCTCCCATCGCTTTAAGAATTCAATGAATTTACATTTAAGGGGGTGCGATTTTTATTGTGTTTTGGTAAAATTTGCCCCCCCCCCTTCCCCCATCAAGATATTAGATATGATTGTCCTGGACTAGAATTTAACCTGGTGTTGTATACGAATTTTTGAACATCTGCTACGCAAAATGAAATTTTGTTCACGAAAGGTGTGAAGACAAAAAAATATCCGAGTGTTCCACTAAATAAAGACTCATTTGTTAAAATCTGTTCCTCAGAGCCAGTCTAATGTTTGTCCAAAAATGGTGACTTTTAGTTTATTCTTGCATTTTAGCATTGTATTCCAAAATCGGTCAAACATTCCAAAATCAGCCTCTCCTTCAATGCCTGCAAAATATTGAAGATGTGACTTACGTTGCATTTTAACAGCTTCCTTTACCTTTTCAAAAAGCAAACGACTGGAAACTTTGGTATTGTTCTACTGTTTAGACCTCTTCGTTTAATGAGTTACTGCATCACTATTCCTTTAATCCCCCCCCCCCAAAAAAAGACCCTGCAGCGCAGAGCAATAAAAAGTTATCACAATTTCATTTAAACAATTACGCATATCATTAAAAATGTTTTCAATGTCATGCTTTAAACACTAATTTTTAATGATGGTATTAGATTCAAAATTCTGAGGGAAGTTTCAGACTTTGAAAATGCGTCAAAAAATCGCCAAGAGCCAAGCGTGAGTCAATATCGTGACCGGAGTGTTGCCAAAAACTTTGCATGCATAAGAAGATTACATTTACTTAATTAATTCAATGCGCAATGACGCAAAGAAGAATGAAATTTTAAAATTATTAAGAACACAAGACCTTCATATCAATCTCTGTTAATGACGAACACTGTATTAAACTCTATTATGCAACTTGTTAACATGTTTGTTGAAAGCGTCGTCCACATCTATGAGAAATACACTAATTTTTTTCCTTTTTGTTTTGTTTTGTTTTTAGTTTCACAGAATGATATTTCCATATGCATGACAGCGACTATTTAAATCTGATAGAGGGAACGTTTTTCGTTTATTTATTTTTTTCGTCCGTTCAGTCAAACAATGCAGATTAAATGTCCAGTTCGTTAATGTCTTTTTTAACGAGAAGCGTTATTAATGACAACAGTACGCCCGAAATATTCACCGTTCACGCGTGTTTTCGTAGTTAAAAGTGGCAACTCAGCTTCCGAGAAAGTTTTTTTTTTGTCTGCAATATTTTTTGTTTTATGCAAATGATTTCGTGAGTATGGTTGAGATACTGCTAGAATTTTTATAATGCGTGGCAGCATGAACTTGAAATTCTTAATGGTCAGAGGCGGGTACTTTGAAATGCCAACACAGGCAGAATGTTAAAGCTGAGTAATCATATAAAGAATACTCCTTTGTGCAACTCAAAAGGAATTTTCTCATTGAAAGTAACAATGTCAAAAATTATGCTCTTGTTCTAATAACGTGAACACACATTTTCTTCTTGAGGTAGAGCAGTCAAACCCGTCATCTAGGAGGTTCAATTGTCCCCCTCCTCTCTGGCTTTGAAAAATTCCTGTTTTTGCATATAAGTGGGCGTGATTTTTGCTGTTTTACGATAAAACGTGCATTGCTGTCCCCTCTCCCACACCCCTAGATAAATTCGAAATGACAAGCCTAATAGCAGTTTCAATTTGAAAAAAAAAAAAAAAAACACAAAAACACGAAGTTTACGCTACCACCTTGAACACATCGCCAAAAATGAATCAGTAGTTTTCTGAGATCTGCCAGCTAAGCAATATTTGTCTGAATCCTTGCATTACTTCTGGAGACACAGCAGTCAGAAATGGAGAATAAAAACGTTCAACTGTCCTCTTTAAAGATTTTGACACCAAAATTGAAACCGCCTCTGAACTCTGTGATCACTAGGAATCAATTTTGTCTGAATCCTTGCCTTACGTCATGAGACATAGTAGTCAAGCGTGCGCACAAAACCTGATTGTTTCCTTCTACTTGGAACGTGTAAATCAGTCGAAATTCGAAAATTTCCCCAAATCCTATTCTTTCTCTTTAAATTGAGGTCTTAAAAACGCTATTATGGGCAATATTTATTGACTTTAGGGTAAAGGATAGGACTTAGTTTTTTTTTTTAAACTAGAGTGAAATCGATCACCCCTAATCCAATTTCTCGAAATTGAAATTCCAAAACGCAGTTACGAACAAACTTTGATGATGTTAGGAAAGGGGGTGTTCTGGCCTCTAACCAAAAAAACATTTCGAAATAGAAAGTCCTAAAAGACGAAGTTTTAAAGAAATGTTCAGTGATAATAGGGAGAGGAGTTTACAGGGTTCATACTCTATTTGGATGAAAAAATTCCATGACTTTTCCAAGACTTTTTCATGACCTCATAAAAATTTTCATGCCCTTGTTACATGAAGAGAATAGTACAATTTAATACCAAGCCTGCCAATTTTTTTTGGAAATGAGCATCAGCAAAACTTTTACATAAATGCCACTACATCATTGAAGCTCTTACTTGTGATTGAAAAAATATCAGTGTTCACCAAAAAAAACTAAGCTATTCTTATTTGTCTTCATCACATAAATTTAAGTAAAAATAAAGTGAATGGAATATAATGATGTTTAATGTCTAACATTTTTTTTTGTTAACAGGCAGAATGATAATGAATGGGATAAAGGTTGAATGACTCATTTATTTTAATTTCAATAAAATTTGCTTCAAAAGTTTCCTTTTAGTATCAACAATGCATTGAGACATCCACATAACTTAACAGTATTTTGGTTCTTTAAAGTAAAGCCACATTCTGTAGTAAATTAATGTTTTTAAGCCAGATATTTATTTTTAAAAAACATTCAATAGTGAATAAATCTTCTGATTTAAATGTACTTTTATTTGCACATATTCAAATGCATACTAATTAAGAGGTATTAATGTTTCTAAGCCAGATATTTATTTAAAAAAAATTCTGTAGTGAATAAATCTTCCGATTTAAAAGTGCTTTTATTTGCACATATTTAAATGCATACTAATTAATAGGTTTTAAAATTCTAGAACTTAAGGGTTTGATACCTGACATTGAGTTTTGCGGACCGTATGTTGGGCACTATTGTTTTAGAGAACTGAATTCCCCTATTTCTGTATGCTATCCCCTGATTAAAGATCTTTATTTTCTAAAACCTTCAACAAATTAAGATTAACTCTGATAAATTTAACAATAAAGTTTATACGAGTAATGGAAACGAACTCGGATGCAATCGAACTGCATTTTTGAGTGAGCGTGGCAAAATCAAAAATGTGCAAAGTCGCTACTACAGAATAAAAAATGTAAGAAGTGTTGAAAATAATGGTAAATTCAAAATGAGTGATGTGCAAGCAATAAAATTAGGATGAAATGAGATTTCAAATTCAGATTTGTTTTTGGGATCATTCAATTTTCCAGTTTTAATAGCTTTTATGTGCAATACTGTTAAATCACTCAAGTTTTTTAAAGCTCTTTTAGATACAGTTACTTTCTCTTTGCCCAGGACATTTTTTCATGAACTTAAATAAATTTCCATGACTTTAAAAATTTTAATTTTCCATGACTTTTCCAGGTCTGAAATGTGCTTAATTTTTTTCCACGACTTTCCAGGATTTCCATGACCCGTACGAACCCTGGGTTTAAAGCTCTCCATCTTTTTTTTTTTTTTTTTCGAAATTGTAGTTTTTGCATTTTCAGACTACGGGAGCATCAGCTCACTCTATTTTTAGGGGACTGCGTGATAAGCACCTCAATCAATTGTCGTTTTAAAAATCCAATTTTTGACTAATTGGATGGTATTAGAGAAAGGGAGTTCGACTGTACGCCGGCGGCGGCACCGATCAGGCTTGGCCCGCGGCTAAAAAGTTACATTTTGTATTTTTTTGGCTCATTTTTATTTTTGCTTCAAACTTTCAATATCTCAACTCAGCATCTGATATAGCATATTTTTGCAATTCGTAGACAATCTAGGACTAACGGTTTTGAAAATAGAGATCTTGCAGGTCAAACCGGAACACCCTGTATATACTGGTGTGATTATGCATTTCATAGGGAACAACAACAAATTACATACGCACACTCATGCACGATTAAATTGCTCTCAAGATCGTGAATGGAGCTATTGACCCCCTCTTGAAGGCTTAAATGATGGACCTGCCCCCCTTCCATTTTTAACTGGATATGTCCTTGTTTACAAATATTGCACATGGTATTACCCGAGTAAAAAAGAAACGACAGCGATGATTAAAGGGGCAGCAAACAACTCGTAATAGGCTGTTTTTTTTTTCTTTCTTTTTCTTTTCTTTTCTTTTTTTTTTTTTTTTAAAGTAGCGTTCAAGCATTTGAAACACTTATGGATGGATTAGATTTGATGCAACCGTTATGATGGGGTGTCCAGCTATTTTAATCGCAAGCATTTAATTTATGGTTACATGCCACGAGATATAATTAACAGAATGATTTACACGTGAGGTTTAATTTCATCTTGTTACGAATCACGAAATAAGGTGCAAAATCAAAACAACTCATTCGTCTTGCTATTAATTAGTCTCTTCGAACAAGCATCTCCATTATTTCTAATAATTGATAGATTAGTTTATTGACTAGTGTTCGTTAGAAAGCTAGTTATTCCAAGCTTCATTTTTTCTTGTTTTGGCGGGAGATTTTTCATTTTTCTGCTAAGGTATAGCGTGACAATGAAACATTTGTTGCCAAATCATGTAATATTTAAGTGATGAAGGGCTAGTTGAATCGACCACCAAAATGGTTCGATTGTAATTGACTTTAGAAATCTTCGTTGATGGTTTCAAAAGCAATTTCGTGCAGTGTTATGAAATAAAACCGGGTTTCATTTTTGTCACATTTTGAATCTCCTGAACCAGCGATTGTGCACATATCACTGCTGGCTTGTAAAAGTAGATCATTCATACTGCATCTTAATCATGGTTTGTCCATAAATGTCATTCGTTTCCAACACATTTGACTCCCTTCCGTTCCTTTGTCACAAAGTGTCCCACTTCATCTTATCGCCTTCCTTTTCCTTGCCACATGTCATGCTATACTTCATGAACATACGATTATGAAAAAAGTTTTTTTCATTTCAAGTAAAGTGTGTGCTGTCACACTTCTTGGTATCACCCAGGGCCGCGCCGTCCCTATGTGCGAGGTCGTGCGACGCACGACGGCGCCAAAGTCAAAAAGGCGCCCAGCTCTACCAATGAAAAATGCTCCAAATGGGTGGAAAAATGTTCAACCAAAACTATTGAACTATTCATTATATCTAATGGTGGCAGTGAAATTATACTGCTCCTCCAACAAGCAATCCTCCTCGCTGCCTGCCTAAAAGCAAAAATTATTGCCTTGCTGTGTCTAAACATGCTGTTATTCAACAGTGGAATCGTTTACAGTGAAAACACATGATGCTAATTGATGCATAATTTTGCATTTTTCTTCATATTTGGAGCCGTGAATGCTATTTCGGTATAATATATTTTTACAAGGTTGAGCATACGAATCGCAAGAAATTTGCTATTACCCATTTTGGTTCTTACGGTGAATATGTTATACTAGAATTTGTGCAATATGTCTTTTTGTAATTTTTAACTATTGCTTGTGGCAATTTCACTGTACCGTACTTCTTTCTGTTATCATATATACAAAAATACGGTAAGCACATTTGCATATCATTAACTTGTGCATAATACACATATATTTTAGACAATAATTTCGGTTATAATTTTAGTTCCGAAAAGTAACGACTTGACCATAATTACTCAATTTCCCTACCCCCTTTTTTTCAACTATTTGTGTATTGATTTAAAGAAAGAGCTTTGGACAATGTGTTTGTTTGAGATATTAAATTTGATGCCTTTTTAACGATTCCGTAATTGAGAATTTTTCGTTTTACCAGCAAGTTTCTGTTTTAGATTTTAATTTGGAATATCCTCTACAATATTATCCTTCAATTTTGAAACATAATGTACCCCTGTGGCGCAACTAGAGGGGGGGATGTCACATGGCACCCTTTGGTTGCCCCATCGCTCTAGAATGCTGAGTTGAATGTTTTTTAAAAAAATATTCTTTATTATTGAGGTGAAAAAAAGGGACACTTCTTTCGAAAACAAAGTGATTTTGATAAGAAAAAAAAATGATGTTGGGGTAAAACTTTTATTTTGTTAAGAAAAAAATCTTTGAAACAAAAGTTTTAACAGATTCATATAATTGATCAGCTACTCGTCCCCTCCGCCCTATTTTTTCCTTTTTTTTTTTCTTGATTATTTTTCTTTTTTCTAGTTCGTCTGAAAGTACGGAAGTCTTAAAATACCGCTCCTCCAAATCTTTCCCTGTCCCCCGCAAGAGCATTACGGAGTATCTCAAATTTCGTTTCCAAATCTTCAATTTTGCAAAATTTCCAGGGAAAATTCCCCTCCCACGGGAACTAGGGGATCCCAGAGGGGTTCCCCCGAAAACCAAATAACATCACTTGAAACTGCTTTCGAAAATCATCTAAAATTGCGTGAAAAATTGACCACCCAATGTAATCAAATATGGTCTTACAATTGCGTTTTTAAGATTTCAATTTCAGAAAATATTCGGGCAACGGCTTCCAAGTAAGCCTATCTTTAATATCATCAAAAAATAGGTTTTTTAAACACGATTTACAAAACTTTAAGTCGAATTGCCTCTGAACCTCTTCCTCTAATATCATAGAATAATTCTTAAGTTTTTAGGACTTTAATTTTGAAAGAAATTCCAAGGGGGAGCTCCAGAATCCCCTTCTTACAAAAATCTTCGAAGTTGTCTACAATTGCGTTTTTGAAAGTTTAAGTTCGAAAAATTGAGAGGAGAGAGGAAGAATCGATTTCTATCCAAAAAGAAAAAAGAAAAAAATCATCGGGTGGAACCCCAGGGTCCATCTCTTGTTCTAACGTCAATAAATATCACCTATTATCACGTTTTAAGGTTTCAACTTCTACAAATTTCTGCGAAGCCCCTTGTACCATTTTCCCCCATACTAAATACTAGCGTCCCTTTATACTCAGTCTAAAGGATCGCTACCAAATACCGTCTAAAACTGCGTTTCTAAAACGACAAGTTTCAAAATTTTTCCGGGGAGAACCCCTGTACCTTTCTTTTTAAAAAAGATTTTTTTTTTAATGTGCCCCCCTAAAACTATTTTCTAGTTGTGCGGCCACTGCTCTTGTTGTCATGTTTTGACAGGGACAGGCATAAAAGTTTTATTAATTATGCATCACTTAGAGATTAGATACTTGTAGACATTCAAAGTGGTGTTAGCTTTGATATTTAAAACATTATCCTTTTCGAAAACGCATTATTGGCACATCAAAAGGAGCTGCTGAACTCGAAATAATTTTGAAATGTGAAGTAAAAACGTACACCATGTTACAAAATTAATATTTACTCATTATTTTTTGTATAAGGGTCATTCTCCAGAAAATGTAATTTTTGAACGCAAAACTTTTTCAATTTCGAAACCTTTTGCTTTCTTTTTTTTTTTTTTTCATTCTTATTTGAAAGTATTACCTACTAAAAGTAACCATAAACAATGGCCCAGCTAAGTTCCAATTATTTTACTCATAAATAAAAAAAAATAAATAAATAAATGCCATGTGCTCATGGAAATAAAAAAAAAAGAAAAAAAGTTTTAATATTTAAATATTGAGGTCAATTCAATATCAAAGTAGTAATTTTGTCAATTGTGCAAACAATCAGCTATTTTAAAGATTAGTGCGAATAAAATATTAAGCTCTGTACGGTTTAATTAGTAGTTTCAAATGTATGTTAAAAAAAGTATTTAGTAAATTTGAGGATATACTGGTAATTTATAATTTCGGTAGAATGCATATTATTGATATTTTTCCCCTCCAACATTTATTTTCACCTCAGAAATAATGACATTGATAAGGTTTGTGACGTAGGTGAGAGTCACGGAGGTGAGGAATTTTCCATTAATATAGGCCTAATAGATACAATTTTCAGGGAATTTTTTTTCTTCGTTGCTACAATCTGCACATGTTAAGCATATGAAAACATGTTCACTTCTTTTTTACATTAATTTACATCCCTGAAATTGAAGTTCACGGAGGTGAGAAATCAGAATAACCATACTAAGTTTTTAAAGCAAAATCTCTTTTTGTTTTTCGACAAAAATCTCTCAATTTCAACTATGGCTGAAAATAAACAAGGGGGCTAACTTGTATCATGGAAAATAAAATTTTATGTCATTACTACCACGTGTTAATGAGGAATGGCATTTTGTGTTTAGGTAACGGAGGTGAAAATTTATTGTGTGACATGACTTCTTGTCCCACTAAAGCGAACTAAAATACAATATTAAAAAACTAAATATACTGAAACGGTTAGTATTTGAGACACTTGGGAAAGGAATAATCAATAAATAAGTGTGTACTTTTAATTAAACAAGTTATTAAGCAACATAAACATTCACGCAAGGTGTGTGACATGCCACGGAGGTGAGAATTCACATGTTGTGAACCAAAAGTATATTAAAATGAAAATTATTGTTAAAAAATTGTTGCCAGTTTTAAAAAGATATATTTTTAATGAAATTAAAAATCATTGTTAAATGAATTGTTCCTTAAAGTGTTTACTGTAAAAGGCGTGTGACAGAAAAATTTCTTTTTGAAGAATGACCCATTAATTAAATGCTAAACGTATTTTTTCCCATTTTATATTTGTTTACAAAATCTCCCTCCAGGTGTTAACTATATTTTCCCTGAACGCCATACCATAGAGGAGCTCAGAAGACATTTGCACGACGGCGCTGATCAGGTTTGGCGTGGCCCTAGTATCACCTCCTTCTCGCTTGTCACAACTTAATAATATCCCTCCTCAACAAGCTGTGAGATCATTCGAATCGATTATTTCAGAAAGGGCGTAAGTCCTTACGGGAATTCACTGGTCTTACGCCCTTTCTGAAATAGTCAATTCATTTATAGACAACCCCAAACTGTGATAGAACAACTGCGGAATTCATAGTTCGCAAGATCTTCAAATTTATTCGAATGGTAAAATACGGAAATTCATACATCCGCTTGCCAAACGTCCCGGTTTTCAGACAAAATCCCGTTGTCCAGGCCGGCTTACTTTACTATAAATAATTAGCTGCGACGGATTACTTAGGATTATTTCTTTGTCATTTGTAACGTTGACACGTAATACTAATATAGAATTAACTTGTGAAAAGTTTTACAGTAAGATAAAAATCAAGAAGGACTTTCTAAAAAAAGTCTCAGCCAATAAAAAGGCCATGTATATTTTTCATTTTTTTTATTCACTCATTCAAAGTGTTTCTTCTGCTTATCTTAATATATAGAAATCTTTTGTGCGGACGTTTGTCACCATAAGGCTTTTAAACGGCTGGACCGATTTTGATCAATTTTTTTGCGTGTAGTTAAGTTGTGGCTAGCATGGTTTCGAAGCGCAATGGATCGAATCGGAAACGTTTTTGTTCATTAATTAATTAATTAATTTAGGCATTGGATGGTTACATCTCTCAAATGATTAATATTTATTTTAACCTATTGTTGAACGAGAACTGAAATAAATATTTAACCCGTTGCCAAAGGGCAATAAGAAAATGCTTTTTGTAATGAAATTTCCTACAGCGATATCTCAATTGTGAATAGAAAAAACGTGAGATAGAAAGAGTGAAGCCTTCATTTCTTGAAAGCAACGATTTTAGATCCAGTGATATACGTATTTTAAAGGAAAATACTGGAAGAAATCGGGTTTCTTTCACTAGGTTCACGCAAAACGCTTATTTTGCGTCGTAGTTAAACCATGTGACCGAATCTGTGCTTTAGGTTTTCCTAACCAAACGATCAGAAAATACCGTACCTAGCAACATTTGTTTCTCGGTTCAAATCCATCTGAGTTTTGGCACCAATCGCAAGAATACTTTTTAATGATTATCAAACTATTCAGTACATTAATAAAGGAAAAGATGGTGGAATTAGAAGACGAAACAAATTTTATTTTCGTCCAGATAAATTACAACAGGGTAGTTATGTACACACAAGATCAGTGCAGTGGAAGATTTTTAGCTTTGGTTTAAAGAATAAGCGATGACAACAAAAGATGAGATCGCTAATCAGTTGGAGTTAGCTTCGCTCACTGATCGGCTAGATTTCAGGAACGTGGTGATGGCTTGGCGACATTGGCCATAACAATACAGTTGCGTTATTATTTGTTTACTACTGTTAATGTAATTTATTGTATTTTTTTGTTCATTTGGTGAAATATTTTAAATTGCAAAGAAATGTTTTTGGTTTTTAAAGAGTTTTTAGTCATTTTAGTTGAATTTTACATGGGAAGGGTGGGGGGGGGGGGAGTGGATGAGTGATTTCTGCTTATTCAGAGAACTGTTTTGACCTTTTTAATTTTTTTAAACGATATCTTTTCGATTGTTGTATTTTAGTTGACAAATGTTTTTATTTTACATCGGGAAGGGGCGGGGGGTGATTTTCGCTTATTCAGGGTACTGTTTTTGTCTTTCTCATTTTTTTAAACGATATCCATTCGACTGTTTTATTCTTTTTCATATGAGGGACGTTGCAGCGGGATTTCCCGTTTTTTCTACATGGGTAGTTATTTATACTTAATATCAAAGGATGATTTTTATCCTTTGGGTATGGCTGAAGGAACAAACCATACAATCTATGAAGATCTTTCAAGTACGTGAGAAAATATAGTTGATGAAACAACTTCTCAGTGGACACTAGATAAATCAAGTTGTAATTAATATAGGCTTTCTGACACCAAACAGCTTAAAACATTTTCTATTTACTTATTTTTTTCAACAAAACAGTTCAAACACTTGATAGTTTATTGAAATTTTTCAACTTTTCAATTTACGAAGTTTGAACAGAACAACGTCTGTCGGGTCCTCTAGTGTACCTTATAAATATTATCATGATTGCAAAAAAATAATTGAATTTATCTGCTCGTGTCATTTATTATTACCCCTGGTTTTGGTTTATAATTAGTAATCGTTGATTCATAGCATTGAGAAAGAACTACTATGCAAAACACTCTAAAAACCAGCCAAGGTGTACCCTTTGGAATTCCCGCAACAATGGGGGCAGGGGGGGAGGGCGTTCTGCTGTTCCAGTTGAAAATTTCAGAAATATGACAATCCTATTCATACATCAAATGAAAAAAGACATTTGGGCTCAGGCCCGCGCCAAGCCTGATCTGCGCCGTCCGTCGTGCAAATGTCTTTTGAGCGCCTTTATGCAGTGACGTTCGACGAAAATATGTAAGTACTAGCTAACACCTGGAATGAGGTTTTGTAGACAAAAATGAGGAAGAAGAAAATACGTTTGTTATTTAATTTATTAAAAAAACAATGTGTAAAAATGTGTATTTAATTTTGGATTGCAATATACATTTTTACTTCATATCTCGAAGTTATTTCAAGCTCAGTAGCTCCTCTGATACGCTAATGCATTTAAAAAAAAAGAAAATATTTTAATTTAAAACACAACCTGTAGATGTTTTTCATTTACGAATTATATGTTTATAATAAACAAAACAAATCATGAAGAAAATAGCAGTTTTGTCTTTTGAAAGCACAGGTAAGATTACAAAAAATATAAGCGAAAAAGAAAAAAAAAATCATGTACCACTTTTAACTGTTTTTATTCTAATCAAAATGTGTGATGTCACAGGTCTTCTTATCTCTACCCTTCCCTTGTCAAAAAAGTGTTGCAATTTCACAATCCCCTCAAGACGTAGTATAATTTGGTAAACGACCCTAAACAACTTTCATAAATTAAAAAGCTAAACATTCATGGGCGCCCAAATGCAAAATAGTAAGGGGGATGGGGCTCAGGTATTTTCCCCATGGTTTAGCAGGATATTTTCCCCGGGAAAACCGACTTCAGGTCAGATGAGTCATTAAAATTTGACATTTTTAATAACTTATTCATTAATGGTTGGAAAAGAAATGTTTTTACGTTTGTGCAAAGAAAAAATTACTAAAAGCATGGAAGTTCTAATTTTAGCAGTGGGCGTGGAGGGGGGGGGGCTCTAGCCCTTACTTGCCCCCCCCCCATATGGGCGCTCATGTAAACATTTTTAAGGAGTTCTAAATCAGCGTAAAAGTAAAACAAGATTCCAAAAACTAGTCCTATATTTAAAGCACTTGTTGTCAAGTTGCACACGAAATCGAAAAAATGAAGTCTACTATAGAACAGCCTCAGGTAAAAATATCTTTGGCAATGGACGGGCTGATATTTGATAAGGTTGAAAAAGGCCAAAATTCTTAGATTTGCAAAACGTCAACAATCCCCCCCCCCTTCCTTTAAGAACTTGAATATATTCAAGTTGGGATTTTCAATTGGGATTTCCCCCAATTCACACGAATTATTGGGAAATTACTGATACAAGTTGTCAATAAACTTTAATGAGAATTTTTTTTATTCTTAAATATAAATTCATGTTATCGGTTTAACGCAAAAGGCAACCTTTTCGGAAGAATGTATGTGTTATAAGCAACAACTTATTAGAACACATTAAAAATTAAAAAATCGCAATCAATTTGAGGTATAAAAAACTTCTTTCCACAACCAGGAAAAGAAGCTGCAAAAAGCAACATTTGTTTTTGATACGACGAGGTACAAGAATTTTAATGTCAATTTGTACACACAAAAAATTAACTTCATCGGGCAGGTCTCATCACTTCAAGAACTATATATAATCTACGTTGTATCTTTCAGTAACTCCTTCAGTTTATAATTTTATATAAAAGTTAATGCACAGGACTCTAAACATGGAATTTTAACCATTTTTGCTAAAAGAAAAGCAAAAATAATTTCATAACATAATCAAACAATACTTTCAAACCTATCAAAAACTTCCCATTTAAACCAAAAGCTCTTTTATGTACTTTGTGACACTTAGTAAAAGAAAAACACAAGGTCGCTTACCTTTAAAAACCATTATGCTATAAATCACCAACGTGTTGAAGAAGCCCAACCTAAATGCTGTTATGTTCAATTACTCGCCAACAAGCCCACCCAGAGTGCTCCAATCTGCAATTCGGGATGAATGTTACTCCTGATGATGTGCGATACCACGAAATAACTACTATTTACATGGTGATACGGCAGCTCGCCAATTTCCGAAATCCATTATTCTCGGGTTTCTGTTGTAGACATAATTTATGCCATGGATACCAAATAGTATCTGTCAAATACAGGAAGAAAATTTGGGTAATTTATTGCTGAAGAAATGAGGAATGAGTCGTTGTTGCGCAAGATAAATTGTTCTGCTACAAGTGACTCTTATTTATGTGTCTTGTTGCAGAGATTAATGGTATTAATCAAAAAACTATTCAATTTTACAGCTCGTTATGATTAAACAAATTGCAGAACTGTTAAAAGATCAGGTAAATGGCGTGAAATACAGGAAAGTAAAAAAATGTCAATTCAGTCATGACTAATACCACAAAACAAGCGATGATCAGTGAATTGGTAAGATAAGTATTCTACTGGTTAATTTAGTGATGCATGATAGAGCTCGATAACAATTGTGGTATCGAGTACATGAAAAAGAAAATAAATTTTTGATTGTGTATATTGGACTATTTCAGGAACATTTTGCCAAATCCTGTTGACAACAACAAAATGTATAGCAATATTTATATGACCTTAAAATGTAACGTTTGATAGCATCTGGCAGTATCATTGCTGCATGGAGAGCAATAGCTGATTTCGTTAAGGAAATAAAGGAATCTTGCACAAAGGTTTTTTGCTACTTAGACTGGTCCAAGTCATTCCGGAACATTGTTTAGATAACCATGGAAAAGACAGCCTATATTATCCCTGGCAGTTATGGGCGGATACAAGGAAGGGGCGATTGGCCTTCCCTTGAGGGATTCTGCACCGTTAATGAAGGTATTCCCGTGAACATTTTTTGAAATTGAAATCATAAAGACGCAATTGTTATCCATCGCCGGTAACGTTTAGCGGTAATGAGTTCAGGGATTTTACTCCGGTATTTTTTCCAAACTTAAGTTCTAGAAACGCAATTTCAGGTGACCTTCGACTTCGATTATGCTAAAAAGAAGAGTTTCTGGTACTTTCCTTCGATTTTTTTTCCGAAATTGAAGTTCATAGAAATTAAATTTTATAATTCTTTTGATGACGCAAAATGGAGGGAATGGGTTTAAGGACTGCCTCCTCCTCCTCCTCCTTGGTATATTAATATGTATATTTTTTTCAAGTAAAACCACAGAGCACCCCTATGCACGATTATATCAGATACGTAATTGGGGGTAAGTAATAAAAATCAATCGCACCCTCCTTGAAAAATGTCTGGATTCGCCCTTGTTTGTCGTATTTGGTAACAGCAAATTACAGCATCAGACGGGTGTGTCATACGTCTTAAATTGTGTTCCGCGGAACCACAGGTTTCCATGGAGATGACTCAAGACTTCTACGCGGTTTTACGAAAAATGCATTCTTTCTTTTTTGTGAATGCGAAATTAATCGTTTAAAAATTGAAAAAAAAAAAACCTTCTCTAGGAAGGGGGGGGGGGAGAACAAAACAAATGAAAGAGGTAAAAGAAAAAGAATGTAACAATCAATCTTCTCTTCCATTTACAATTCTCGATTTGAAATTCCAATCTGGTTTAGCCAATATTGGTAATGAACTTATTTCTCGTTTGATCCCTGCAAATTTTCATTGTAAATGGATGAATCTACCGAACTAGCAGTGACTGTCAGGAGGCAGTTTAACTTTAAATACGAATACATAATTAAATTAGGCACAAGAAATTTGTTAATGTATAGTTTATAAGCAATCCTTATATATTATTTCTGTAGCCTGTTTTTTGTTCCTACGCGAGATCTTCCCCAATTCTTGATCGATACTTTTGATCTACATTATTTCATTTTAAAGCTTATCGTGCAGAAATGACCAAAAACAGACCCACGGTCAAAAAAAAAAATTTTTTGTCAAAAAACCTGTTTTAAAGCACCGGACTGAGGTTTTCGGTTAAATTTATAAGTTTAACTTGCACTGCGAACGACGGAGCTGAATAAGCTCGGTCGGCAGAGCGTTCGAATGGTAACCAGAAGAACGAGTGTTCGGAAGCGAAAATATAAGTATCAGGTTTAAGATTTCAAACTGCAATGGAATGATTTTTTGTTCAGAAAAAAAAAAAAAAAAACGTGTATTGAATTGTAGATTCTTCTAATGAGGTTTTGACCTTTTGCACAAATAAAAAAATACTACCCCAAATTAAAATTAGGCTTTTGATTTAGTTAATCTATGAATATTTATCGGAATACGAAGTAATACATTAAAATTACAAACATCTTGATGGGTAGTTTTTTATTATTATTTTCTTCTTTCGGCAAAAAACAAATAGCCAGTCACATTTTTACTACATTCGAAAAGCTACGCTTAAAAAACGAACTTAGTTTAAATAATTTTGTAATTAAACCGTTCGGTTAAATGATGAACACATGCTGCCATCTAAACCTTAACGTTTCAAGCAGCCTGCGATAACAAATTGAAAAAATTTCAATAATAAAAACACTTCTTTTCAATATATCTTACATTATATATTTTTTCTTAAATATATTTTTTGTGAATTATTTTTCTGTCGGTATGCGAGATCTTTCTTATTTCTTCGAGAAATCCCCCTCTCTCATTTTAAAGCTTATTGGGCCGCCTTATGACGAAAAATAGACCTACGCTCTAAAAATCAATTTTTTGAAAACGCCCCTTACTGGTGCTCTGTAGTTCTGCACATTTTGTTTTTAAACAAAAATCTAATACAATTTTCCAATTTTTTTTTTTTTTTGTGTCGCTTACAGCCAAAAAAAAAAAAAAAAAAAAAACAACTAACCCCCCCCCCCTTTTTTTTTAATAAAGCTTAAAAGCATTAGACTTAGTTGTTCGGTTAAATTGAGAAGTTTTTTTTTTTTTGGTAGAGCGTTCGGCTATAAACTATTATTTTGATTACCCCTGATTTTGATTAATGTTACGCATTACATGTACTCATAACATACAACTGATAATACACGTAAGGCAATAAAAGAAATGCGACGGGAATGCTTCTTGGCATTTGGACTCCTTTATGCAGGCTACTGTTCTTATTCAGTTAAATTGAATATTAATCGAAGGGTGAACTTCCTTTTCTTAAGCGTTGACTCTGTTCTGATAACTAAGCATAATGTAAGCATAAAAAAGTATTAGATTTAAAAATTCAGACCTCAAGGGAATCCTTTTTGTGCAGAAAAACTTTTTCTTTGTATGCTGAAATGTAGATTTTTTCTGAAAGCAGTGTTCGACCTTTTGTATAAATAAAAAAAGTCCTACGCCAAATTGAAATTACGAGTTTCATCCAGTAAACCTTTAATTATTTATTCAAATACGATGTAAATTATTAAAATTACTATTTTTACACCTCTGCTATTGGCAAAAAAAAAAAAAAAATAATAATGCATTTGTCTACGTTCGAAAAATTACACTTGAAAACGGACTCAGTTCAACTGATTTTGGTTTTGAATTTTAAGTGTTCGATTAAAAGAAAAACATGTGCTGGCATTCTAGCCGTAACGGTTAATACAGCCTGCTGTGGATAAAATTATCAATTTTCAAAAATAAAAACACTTATTTTCAATCAAATTTATTATTTCTCCAGAATATTTGTTTCAATCGCTATGCGAGATCTTCCACATTCCTGAACCAAAATCAATGTTTACGAATAGTTTTAAAGCGTATCATGCTGGCTAAAGTCAAAACATAGAAAAACGTTTTTTTTTCTTCTTTGCAAAAGGCTTTTTTTTTTTTCGTATTTTATTACACATTGCTTCAATAAATAGCTTTCGAAAACAAAATCGCAATTGCTCAGTTGGTTGGACTGTCGTACTGATAATCAGAATGGCGCCAGTTCGAAACCCTGCCATTAAATATATCTTTAATGTTTCTTTTTCTTCCGTCAGAGACTCACATAGGCAGAATTGTATTTGCCACAACCCGTTTTTTCACATGCATAATTACTGCTTTTTCACGAGTCACTCAGTCACACTTTTAATGATATTTATTACTGAAAATACATATAACCAAAAAGTAAGCAATGATCACATTTTCACCAACATTGTATTTAATGAGGTTTTGTTGCTGATGTCTTCAAATTACATGCCTTCTTTTGTGCGTTTACTTTCTTTTTTCGATTCTTCATAATGTTCTTTCTTTGAAATTTTTAAAGAGTGAAATGCCACATTAAATGATTCGAAGCACAGTGCGGAGTTCCGCACGGGTCGACTAGTTATTTTATTAATCAAACATAAAATTAAAAACGTCTCAGGCAAATATTAATAAGAACCCTGAGTTTGTTTTTGCTTTCAGAGGTTGCTCATTATTTAGCACCAGCTTGATCAAATACAGCAGTAAATCTTCCTCAACATTTAGTTTGTTTCAATCCTTGCTCTTCAAATAACTCGAAAACCCAAATCCACGCAAAGAAGTTTTCGTAAACCCTGGAAGGTACTTCAATGCAGTGCCTGCTGAATTTTGTGTTCGTTTTTAATACGAGTTCACATGTAAACAAAGTATTGCAATACTTTTGTTTCGATGTAGGATCGCACGAATTTTTCTCCATTTTCGTCATAACTGAATCTTAGCTCTTTCAATATTAATTTGACACTTTGGCTGGCAAATCATGTGCCTTTGACAGATTTGAACGTGCACCAAGGGGTACGCATACCACCTGTTGCGAACTACTCTAAAAGAGCAAAATTTGTTTTTCCTTAATATACAAAAATGCGTACTTTGTTCGTTTTATTTATTTATTTATTTTTTTGCACACATACTTACGAAAAACAAACTTTGAATTAGAGCTTAAAAGAATCGGGGAGAGGAAGTGATTTAAGCATTTATTGTCCTATAAATGATACGCTCAAGCGTTTGTTATGAAAGAGATCCTAATAGAAATACTAGATCTTCAAGTCTGACAACTATAAATACCATCGAAACATTCCAATATTCTTCAATGTATGATTCAGACTCAAAAAACCGACAAAAGGCAAGCACTCGAGCAAACAAAAGAGAGGCCCCATAACTGTCTTCAACTGATGATGTAAGACAGCCGAAACACAATCAAATCTAAAACCCGTCTTAGTCGCCGAAAGACGGACACTGTATCAAAGTTAGGTGGGAAAGCTTCCCAAATGAGGCAGTTTTATAATCAAGGATGGAAATTAAAATGGCCCCTTCCGTGTTGTTATGGCCGCTTTATTATGTTCCTTGAAGAAACCGGGTCGTAAATATGTCTAAGTAAATGGAGGTTTCGAAATTCGACGGGGATTCTTGTGACTTTTCCATCGACGGTACGTAGCTCTTGAATATTTCGAGGAAGACATGAAATCGGTTTGGTAATTATCAACGTACCCTAATTAGGTAGACGTTTTAAAATAACTCACCACAAAAATAGCTCAGGAAGGTTTTGTTCAGTTCTTTGGGGCAACGTTTGATTATATTAACCGTACGTGTCAATGAAAAATTAGTTCATAATATAGAGAATTTGAAGAGAAAGTTAATCAACGAGATTTAGTGGCTTGTTATGTGGGGAAAAAAACCAAAAAAATCAGATATCGCTCGCGAGAAGAGCTCTACTTTACAATTTTGCAAGCAAAGTGTTAATTACATCTGTTAATTTCTCTAATTCAATTGGAAAAGTTGAACTAATTTTGTATTCTTGTCTCATGGTTATTATGAGGATAGTTCACAGTGCAGCAGAAAACACTCTCACATTCTATAACAAACTATAGAAATGTTATAACATTTCTATAACAAACAGTGGCACAGCGAAGGAGGGGGGGGGGGGGGGTTTGAAAACAAACCCCCAAAGTCATTGGTTTTAACATAAATGCAGATTTTAATACAGTAGTTTATGCATATGAAAAGGCTGTTTTGATCAAAAAACCCTTCAGAAGGTATTTTTGATCAAAAAATCTCCTTTAGAAGGTATTTTTTGATTAAAAAATAAACCTTCCAGAAAGTTTTTGAACAAAAAAAACCCTCCAGAATGTATTTCCAATCAAAAAAAAAAAAAAAAGAAAACCCATGCAGAAAGTATTTTTGATCAAAAAAATAAACACTCGAGAAGGTAATTTTGATCAAAAACCCCCCTACAGAGGGCATTTCTGATTGCGCTAGGGTAACGAAGCAATGATAAAAGCCTATTTGGGTACCAGCTCACTGTGGTTTGCCAGGAAATGAGAAGGCTGACTTCTCGGCCAAAAAAGGAACTAGTATTCTCCAAAGATCTTGTGGAGCCTTCCCACTTCACTCTACTAAACTGCACATCGCAAAAGAATTTACAGAAATTCGTTTCATCATCCTAGGCTGCTGAGAGTAAACCCTGGAGAAAACTGCGAGACGTCGCACTATATCTCGAATTCTCCTCGAGCTGCTGCTGTGGCTGTTTTTCAGATCTTTAACAGGACACGATTGTCTAAATGCCAACTTGTACCGTTTTCACCTCACGGATTCTTAAACATGTACTTCATATAACTCTGGATAAGTCATGGACGCTGCTCATCTGGACGATTAACCGCCCACACACTAAATAATTTTAATTGTGTTGCCAAGAGACATTAGAGAGCCCGTGGTCTAATGACCTAATAGTCAATTGACCCAGTATTTGAGAAATAAAAAATAAAAGGATATTGAAAACTGATTTAGTACTCTTAAATGATAATGTTTACCATTTACGTTTCATACCCTGAATTTTTTGGTTTTGAAAATGAAATCGTCCAAACACCCACCTTCATAGCATATACATTTAAGAAGCATCTTCCATCAGTTCTGTTGCATTACTTTCCTGACAATTCAGGTGACATTGCTGCGACTTCTTGACAGACAGCAAGTTTGAGTACTTGTAATGTTCTCACCTTACGATGGTAGACTTAAACCTTCAAATATATCCAGAGAAAAAAATCGCAAAGAGCGAGATCTAGGATCCGTGCCGGCCGTGAAATGTCCCCTCGAAACAAAATCAGGTACCCGTGAAACAATTGCGCCATCGAAGCTCCTATATCAGCAACAGCACACCATCCATAAAGTAACATGCTTTGGCTGTGCAGAGGCCATTCGTGGATCTTTTAAAGACTTTTTGTCCCAGTACCGGAAATTTTGTTTGTTGATGCAACCTGACAAATGCAAATGTAATTCGTCACTCGGCATTAATAACACTATAGCCCGATAGTGTAGGCAGAGTAATGTAAATTTCATTCCATGGCAGCAATTAAAATGGGAGACTGTACTCTACTCAAGACTGTAATAACAATGTTTAACGCCACGCTTCATGAGCGCCAGAGAAACTGAGGTGGCTAGAGTGGGAGTTATTTCCGCCTCCACTGTATTAAGCCTTTGTATAAGACCCGTCAACTAAGAGGGTCAGGTTGGGCCAATTGTCCTCTGGGTTTGAAAAATTAATGTATTTACATATTAGTAGGCATGGTTTTTATAATTTTTCGATATAATTTGCATTGAGTGCATACCCTTTTTACCACCCTCCTCCCCCCCACCCCCAAAAAATTTCGAAAGGTCGGGCTTGCATTTCTTCAGCAGTAATTAATAGTGTGCTGTAAAGACAAAAATATCTAAAAAATTAATTGGTCTTTAAAACAATCCTGTGTTGCCACTCCCTTTTGTTGATCAGGGAGCAGATCTGGCACCGATCCATCACGCGGTGTGTATCTGAACAGTGAACTGATGCACAAAAAACCAAAATGATATCCTGAAGGGTGTGGATACATTCATTGTGATTGAATTTTTAGGTAAGAGTGTATGAAAAAAAGAGGAAAAACATCTAGAAGCTAGAAGAGATCAACAATTCTCACCCTAAAGGCAAACTCAGGAACTAATAACGAAAAACACGCATGATTTTACTTAAAAATTGCAAAACAGTCAGAAATACGCCTCGAATTTTCGAGAAAAAGTGAACGCAAGGATCAATATAAGACAATTTGTTCCAAAATAACATGATTTTAAAAGTAAATGACAACTGAATCAAAATTAAGCAAATCGTTCTACTTACATTAACGAGGAACAACATAAATCTCTTCAGCTCTTTTTTTCAATCACAGATTATTTCACATGTTTCACGTTTTATCCAGCTTGTTGCAGAAACGTACTCAGAAAGGCGAAAAGGATATATGTAGAACACGTTCTCGAAATTGAAACTCTTCAGGATATTACTTTCTATTACAAAAAAGAAAAAAAGATTTTGTCCGTTTTGGGCAAAAAAATTTTCTTTTTGCCTGTGGAGAAAAGATGATTTAAGCTACGCCAGTTATTAAGATAACTAGTCAAAGCCGAGCAGAAAACTGCTCTATAGTGTCTTCTCCTCAAAATTAAAAAAAAAAAAAATGTATCTTACAGCTTTGCAGAATAAACCAACGTACACAGTGTCAGAAGCTGGGCGAGTTTCTGCAAGGGCTACTCTTACGTGGTCGCTTACGATTAACAACGAATCCGAAGGATTATTTTAAAGTTTAATGGATCTTATTTCTGTTTAATGAATTAAATCCATTGCAATTATAAAACTTCGTTAAATCTAAACCAAACTCAGTGGCACAACAATCCATGGGGACTGGGGTCCAACTGTGCCTATCTCACTTTAATTGATCGAGGGCTCCGGGTTGCAAGACAGAGGTTCCTGTTAAGTTGTCAGTCGAACGCAAAAACCCTGTGTTTACTTCCCAAGTACTTTTAGTTCCCGTTTTATCCAGCCATTCAATAGATTAAAGGCTGAGTCGACTGTCTCCAACTCGGGTCTGCGGTGTGGAGGCGGGAAGCGAAGCGATACCACTGAGCCCCTGTGCTTTTACTTCACTAAAGCATTAAAGTAAATAATTTAGACGTAACTAGCCTTGGTACTTTTACTGTCAGGCAGACAATCAGCCATCGTGTGCTTATGTTTGACAGAACAGGTCGAGCTTGAAGTGTCTCAATAGATCGCTCAAAGATTTACAGCTTAAAAAGATTCGTGAAACTGCGGCATGACCGGAATGAACCTCTGCATAACATTCATGCACTTGCTGGGATCAAGGGCAGATCCAGCTCTTGGTTTTGGAGGTAGTCAAATGATAAAGACATAAAGCGAAAGGGGGGGATCATAAGTGTCAACTTCGGGCCCTAATAGAAGTTTTGACGCTCTCCTCCCGGTAATTTCTCGAAACGCACCAAAACACAGTTTTACACTATCTTTCATCCCTAGTCATGAGCCCCTTCACCAACCTGCTAGAAGCACACTTGGCCAGGATTTGGATCCAGCCCTCTTAAAAGGAGCTATTTATGTTACCGTCTATGACATTGGGCAATACAGTAACAACGAAGTAGTATTTAACTAATCAACTTAACAACAAACAATACATTGGAAAACAACAACACTTTACAAGATGTGAGGTGAATATCGTGTCTCTTTCGAAACACTCATTAAAAAGAACTTGGGTTGAAAATTCTAGGGCTTTAAATTCAAACGAGCTGTTGTGTGCATCACATGACTTCTTTTTCCGCCAATTTAACAGTAATAGTGTCTTGGAGTAAGCAAGGAAACAGTAAACACACTCCTGTTTGTGAAAACTGCAACACCATAAAGGAAGCATCATAGTTGAATGAAATGTAATACATAGTTGAGTGGTAATTGTACAAATAAATGATTACATTTTCAAACCAAACAAACAATAAAAAGAGAGAGAAATTAGTATTTTGGGTGGCCACCACGCGCCGAAATAAGAGCTGCTACACGACTCGGCATGGAGTGAAACAAAGTTTGAATATGTTCCTGCGGAAGAGGATTCTACATTGTTTGTATGCGCAACCAAAGCTCGTCTGTCGAAGCAACAGGACGAGGATCACGAGCGAGACGCCTCCCAAGGAAATCTCGCACATGTTCAATCGGTGACACATCCGGTGAACATACTGGCCAAGGAAGAAGCTGTACCTGCTGCGAATCAAGTAGGATTTCACAGCCCTGACGACATGTGGACGGGGATTATCCTGCTGGAATACAGCCCCTGGCAATACTTGCAGAAAAGGAATAGCTTGGAGCTGTAAAACTTCGTTTATGTATCGGGTACTGCTCAAATTACCCACAATTCGTAGCAATTGTGATCTTCCATGATATGCTATGGCACCTCAAACCATAACTCCGGGTGTTCGTCCACTGTGGCGTTCGATAATGCACTTCGGAATGTGTCGTTCACCGGCATAGCGCCTGACACAAATTCGGCCACCATGGTGCCGCAAATTAAAGCAGGATCCGTCAGAAAAGACGACCTGCTGCCAATCAGCACGCCAGCTCCTATGCACATTGGCCCATTGCAGGCGCAAGCGGCGATGGTTTTGCGTGAGAGGAATCCTGTATAAAGAAATCCTTCCGCGCATTCAACGCTGCAGCAGACGTCTCCGAGTTGATGAAGCACACAATGAAACACCTGTAGCTGTTGACCACTGTGCTGCCAATTGTCTAGAAGAAGCTGTGCCGTCCGTCAGTGCCTGCCATACGCACCAGGTGTCTGTCATCGCGAGCTGACGTCACATTTCGGGGTCCACTCCCCGATTTCCGAGCTGTCCGACCCTCGTCTGTCCACTGCTTCCAAACACGCATGATTGTATTGCTGTGACGCAGCACACGAGCGGTTACTGCACGATAATAAGACAATCCAGCTTCACGAAGGCCGACGATTCTGCCCTGTTCAAACTCCGAAATTTGCTAAAATTTCGTTTTCTTTCGTCGAAGAGGTATAGTAAAGATTCAGTTAACGTTTACTCTAGCATATAACCACCGATAATCATACACACCTCGCTACAGCCGTCTATTTATATTCGGTTCGATCCGCCGCTCCGGAGGCGCTGCTCAGCATACGCAGGCGCCACCGGTCTGCAATTCTAATCATTCGCATATCATGCCCTACTTTACATTTCCTGCAATTTTCAGCTCACTCGCGTAAGTCCTTCGTGGTGTTGCAATTTTCAAACAGGAGTGTATTTTCAACCGTACTTTGTTGCGAACCGAAGCAAAAATACGTTTTACACAGATTAATTTCCCTATCATTAGCAATTTTAATGTGATTCAATGGTTTACTTTCTAAATATCGCCAATAACAGCTAAATTAAGACAAGATTTAAAAAAAAAATCGCCAAATTTGTTGCCAAGTTGGTGACACAACGTGACGACTAAAAGTCTGGCGCTATATCACCAAGTGTCCGCCAATTAAGGGTGCGGAGAAAGTTCCCACAATTTTATTAGATATTTCAATAGGTTGTAACTAACACAAAATTTAACAAATCAACAAGTTAAAGCAATTAAAAACTCTTTATTGAAACAATAATAATAATATTAAACAAAAAAATTATAACAATTGTTCAAGATTGGCTCCTTAGACTTCAATACATTTACGGAGCCGTAGTCTGAAATTGCCGACGATGCTCGCGCACGTATCCACCAGTCATTTTGCAGTGTTTGGACGACCACTCCGTGGACGGTTGGCAGTCCCTCCAGTCTCCTTGGAGCGTTTCACAGCGTCATAGACTGTTTTACTTTTAAATCCAGTCGTTCGCTCTTTCGAATAATATCTGTTTTCATTCCCTTTTTTATTCCCTTCTTGTGTAATTCAAGGACAGTAACACGCACATTTTCACGATTCATAGATCACTAACTCAATGAACTAACAAATGATTAAACCTCAAATACTTTTAATGCCAATAAACAATATGTGCCAAATAAATCGCCAACATACGATTTTAACGCCAAAAAAACGTTTTCCGAACCCTGTATAGCATCACATGAGTTTGCATCGAAATTAACAATGATTCCCCCTCCCCCACCAAAAAAAAAAAAAAAAAAAAAAGAGACTCCTTTGCAAAAGACTCCTTTTGAAACATCCAAAAGCAACCAAAAGGAGAGGTGCAAACCTAGACCCTACTAGGAATCTACTTACCAAATTTCAATTTTCTACGACATACCGTTTTTGAGTTATGCGAGATACATACGCACATACATGCGCACATACATACGTACATACGGACGTCGCGAGAAAACTCGTTGTAATTAACTCAGGGATCGTCAAAATGGATATTTCCGGTGTCTATACGTTCATAGGCATGTATCCAAGTGTGGTCGGGTTGGGGAAAAAAAAAAAAAACTCAACATTCATTTGGGGGTGAGCAAAATGGAAATTAGAGCCGATTTTTGAGTGAAATTTTTTTTCGCGACTACAGTAATGTAAACCGGGGCACGTTTACGCAGTGCCCTTTTTTCGAAGCGAGTTATAACTGGAGATCCAACAGTCATACCAAATTGATGCTACTCCTAAAATTAATTGATACTCCTACCTAAATATTCTCACAAATTTTTGAACATCAGTCGTGCTTCGGATTAGCATGCGGATAGAAAAGTCTGTTTTCCACCAAGCTGAGTAAGTTTTGTGTTGAACGTTTTGAAGCTTATTGTGAATAAATAATACACAGTTAAAAACAAATAAATATATAAAAATTAGCAGAATTTTATCCTTTTTTGAGAAGTGGAGAGGAAAATTATGAATATGGAGAGAAAAATTATGAAATTTTGTTGCACGTTAAAAATAAATCCAAACTTGCCGACGGGGCACGTTTACGCATTTTCAGCGGGGCACATTTACGCACGTTCTTACTGTGTCTTATTACTCTATCTTACTTCAAAACGGGGCCCGGACACTTTTTTCGCTCTGAACTGCTTCAAACCTTTAATATTTTTATGTTATTTAGTTTTGAAAATCACCATTCATTTCTAATTAAGTAAGAGGTTCGTATCTTATAGCTTATAATCATATAACGTTGTCTTCATGCCTATAAAATGTTCTTTTTAATTGTGTGTAATTTTCTTATTATGAAAGTGTTTTAAGATAAATAAAACATTTAAATTTGTTAAATATTTCATACACTTACTTCTTGTTAGGATTTTTACTATGCGTAAACTTGTCCCGCGTTCGGGGCAAGTTTACGCAAACGACTTGGACTGAAAAAAACATTTTTTTAATGATTAAAAACACAAGATGCGCATCAACTGAATATACAAATTTTGACTCCATTAACTGCTTCATACAACCACGTTGTTTAAATTTTCCTCTGTTAAAACATAAAAATTAGAAAATTCATTAAAAAAAAAATCCTCGTAAACGTGCCCCGGTCTACCCAACTTACTTTTTTTTTAAAAGGAAATAAAATACGACAGAAATGTGTAAATCCCGAAATCCTTGCGTCTGAATCATTGGTAAGAAAAGAAATTTATTTAGTGAGACAAAATAGCACAGAGGGATGTAAGTACAGCACACACAGTGCACAGAGGGATGTAAGTTTCAAAATTAAAAAGTTTGGATACAGCTAGGACAAATGGTAGGAGAATTCCTCATCTATTCTGGAGCAAGAAGAAATAGTAGTTGTAGCAACGATCCTTGGTTGTAAACTTGGCAGATGCTGGTATACAACGTGATTTAAAAAAAAAAAAAATTCTGAAAGCCTACCTACGGTTTGAATTTTTCACGCATTTTACTCATAACTTTAAAATATTTCCTTTATACATTCCTTTGCTTCTCACTGCATTGTATAAGAAATTGAAATAAGCTTAATCCGCATCCGGTGCGAAAAGAAAAATTATAATTATTCCCGCTAGATTGAAAAGTTTGCGGAAATGTTCATAAGATTCACTTTTTTCTTTCATTCCTTATCGACAAACTGAATCATAAACACTGAATTCGAAGCCTAAAATAGGTGTGGCAACTTTCATCGTTTCATCTCAATGATGGGTCGTTTTTGTAACTCTCTCCCGTGTTCGATCGAAAGGGTGGAGTTATAAATACCTCTCCGGAAGATCACCCTCGTGATAAATGACATTCATATAATCGATCAAATACTGAATTTTGAAGTACTTTTTTTTTTAATGGGGTCAAACAAACACATCCGTTGTTGCTACACTGTAAAAAATCTCGGAAAACTCTCTGAATATACAAAAAAGTTTTCCGTAATACACAGATTCGTACGCCCTCCGCAGTTTTCTGCTATAATCAAAAACGTTTCCCGTTTAGCAAGAAAGTAAGAGTCGACGCATGCGCAGGTGACACGGCAATTTTATAGTTCAGCAGCAAATCTAAACTGAAACTTTCGAAAGCACGCAATGAAAACAACTGCTGACTCATGTATGCGAAGTAACACTCATCAAGGGGATTAGTAGAAGTTTTGTTCCTCGCATGAATTCACTGAAGATAATGTTAAAGTCTTATATTTTCTTGCTTATGTATCGTCATGAGATTGAATTTGAAGCTATGTCACTTATTTTTAAGTACGAAGTGCAAATTCTCGACGCATGTTCGCGGAAGGAATACAAACTGAAATTAAAAACCAAATAATTGCCGAGAGGACGCCATGTAACTTCATTGCGTCGCATAACTTGTGTAGGTAATTTTTCTTGGATACTTTTCTTCTTTCTACCAAATGGGTAATTTTTGTTGGCAGAATTTTATTCTGTCATAAAAATCACCTTTTTGGTGACCAAAGCCTGCAAAAGACCACCACCGATGAATAGGTAAGTCGCTTTGCAACTCTATTACTTTAAAGAGATTTAGTTCATATAAATCTCGTTAAAAAAAAACTATTTTCTTCAGTATAATTTTTTCGTTGTGAACTATTGCAATTTGAAAATATTTTACATTACATAGAACACATATTTAAAGTGCAAGTGTGTCTAGTTTTATTCTATAAAATTTATGAATTGAAGATTATAAAAAAATTTAAATAAGTGTTATTGTGTACTTTGTTTTTATGTGGAAATCTCAGTTAATATTTGGCTGAACATTTATGTATCAAGCATTATGAATTAAATGTTATAATATGCAAATTGTCAGGTTTGATAGTTCGTCTTTAAGGTTGCATGTTTTCATTCTCTTGTAAACAGTGTAGCTAGATTGTATGAAGTAAAAAAAAAAAAAACTATCTCTTGTAATTAGGAACATAGTGCTTCAGTATTATCTAAATGACGATATCTCTTTAAATATTTGCATTAGCGAAACGCTTTAAATTAGTTAAATGTGTATTAATTTATTTAACAAATAAATACATATATGTATTTAAAAGTGTCTTCATTTTTTTCGTTTTACGAGCCTCAATTTTACCAAAAGCAAAAAAAAAAAAAAAAAGACTTAATAAAATAATTTTGTATTTTTACACCATATTAAAGTATTTGACTTATAATTTATATGATACTTTGATTTATAATGTATATGATACTTTGATTTATAATGTATATGATGTTGCTTTTTCAAGGGGGGGGGGGGCGCTTCATAGCATTTTATGGGTGCACCATCACCCTTATGGTGGGGGGGGGGTATTCTCGTATATATGAAATGGAAAAATCATGTAATAGAGTTCAATGTTTTAATAAATAAAATATATAATGCATTTTGCGCACACTATAAAAATAAAATCAGTAACCTATTTTGAGTAAGTATTTATATTTGTGATGAGCTGGAAAAGGGCAAGAACAGAAGAATCAACCCGAATGGTTCCAGCAGAGGGACTTGGTGTCATATTTAAATTCATCAATTTCTCTGTTGGTACTTTTCGGTACACTTTGTTCGTCAGAGAAATTGACTTGAGGTGAACGAATTCCGGAACGCGAAGGGTAGGTAAGTCCTGTCAAATTTTATCCAAAGATAAAAACTATCAAGTTTGATACAAGATATGTTTTTAAATTCTGCATTAAAAATACAATATGTTGATAGTTTTGTCTTGAAAATATTGAGAGAAAAACTGAAGTTTAAGATTGTTTAACAAACAATCCCCACTTTTCAGAAGGTACCCCCACTCCAATTCCCCGACGATTTTGTGATTAGGAATGAAACTAGTAGATTATTTCATAATTTTTCAAAAATTTATAACTGTGCATATGTTATGCTGTTAACCATGCTATTTGTCATTAGAAATTCCAAAAAAAAAAAAAAAAAAAATCCACGAATGATTCTAAAATTGCTTGTATTATTGCTCTTAGATATGAAAGAATTGAAACTGATATGGTATGCAATACTATAATAAAGAATTATATTTTAGAAAAAATCACGGAAAAAGGATTCCGAAATTCTCGGAAACGTTTTTGAAAATTGTTTGGAGAATTCCGAAATACTCGGAAACGTTTTCGAAACTTTCATGAACCACAGCTGCACAGAATACTCAGAAACATTTCTGGAAATTACGGAAAGAGGATTCCGAAATACTCAGAAACGTTTCTGAAAATTACGGAAAGAGGATTCCGAAATACTCAGACACGTTTCCGGACATTTCAGAAAGAGAATTCCGAAATACTCAGAAACGTTTTCGAAAATTTCATGAACCGCAGCTGCACGATATACTCAGAAACGTTTCCGAATTTTTTTTACAGTGTAGAATCAGAGAAAATATAATTATTATAACAGTTGCAGGTAATTTGTAAATATATTCTCATGTTTCGTAATTAATAGTACGTATAGTAATACGATACAAAACTTTCTAGACTGTTTAACTGTCTTTTGACGCTTATTTTTAAAACTTAATAAGAAAAAAAAGAGGGAAACTCAAAAACTCATTCAATTTAAAAACAATGAATGCTGAAAAGGTTCTTTATACGACTTGCAAATTTCCAAGATAAGTTAGACTGAAAACAAAACAATCGTGCCGAATAAATGAATGTATGCTACAACAAAACTAGTATAAGCAATTAAGACATACATAAAATACACCGACAGATCTGTAACTTCCTATTCCGTGCTGATGAGTGCTAAAAAGCACGAAACTGCATTCCTCGAATGAATAACTGAGCTGGCGGTGTATTTTATGTATTTCTGCCTTAGCCCTGATTACTTACAGCAAAATACCAAGCTTTACCTTCAATCTTTGAGTCGAACCGCACCATTGCTGCGGTCACTCGTCTGGTATGCTAATTCTGCATTAGCTACCTGTTTGTTCGACTCTCTTGGCTCCCTTAAGAGGTTTTTCGCCTCCAGCTCAATTATTTCCTATTCCGGGCTGATGAGTGCTAAAAAGCACGAAACTGCAGTCAACGGATGGAACGACTGAGCTGCGGTGTTTTTTATGTATTTCTGCCTTAGCCCTGGCTTAGGGCGATAACTTACTGCAAAATTAAAACATACTTGCTTTTTCTCATCTTGAGCCAGAGATCAAATTAAAGTAGTCGACAACTTCAGCTTGCTTTAGTAAAAATTTTGAAAGACGCACTGTTCCATTTTATCAAAATAAACAAGAATTAACGTATACAGCATTGCTAAGAACTATAAAAAAAAAGAAATTGTCAAAATAAGTAATAATCTAACTTTCTTCAGAAATTAAGCTTAAACTATTTTTTGCAGACATTCATAATTTCCCCCTCCATTAAATATATCGAAAAGGTGAGGTTGAAACTGAAAAACAGGGGGGGAAGAAATTTCGTATCGGCGAAAAGTAGGGGACACCAGTAGTTTTGCATATTCACTAGAAACACTCCACATCCTTTTCAACAAATATTCAGATAAAGATCCAATACTAGTGGTCACTACTTACGAAGTGGTGATTAATCAAAAAGGAACTTTCGACAAGAATCTTTGGTATCATTCTCGACCTGGCTGCTCACTTTCAAAAATCATGTCAGTGTAATCGATTATTGTTTAATTCAATAACTAATTGTATTCTTTCAAACTAATATTTTTTGTGTTTTAGAAGCCGATTGGACATGATTTTATTCAAGTATATTTGTACCACTTTAGACGTGTGGCCTCTTTTAGCTGGATGTTAAGTGAGGAACTTGACATGGATGGCGAGCGTCTCTGGGACTTCTCTGCTATCCGTAATGTCCTCAAATTTTCTTTCTTTAAGACGCTCTTCCCTCTAGGAGAGCTAATAGTTTATCTTTCCTTTTTAACTATAGAAGGACGTAATATAAAAAACAATAGCAGCAGTTTAAAAGCCAATTTGCTATTTAGTTAATTTTTTTTATTTACAAGAAAATTAGCAACTGCAAGAATGAGTGTCTATTAAATAATTTTGATTTTACTCGCTACAAGATACCAAACAATTTTCGCAATACTCATCTTTACTCTTAGATGCCCTGGGGAGTGAGATATATCCTCAAGTAAGTCATGTGTTTGGCTAAGGAAAAAGGACTTAAAAAAATAAACAGTCGAATTAGCTTATTCGCTTGAGCGCGAAGGGACCAGGATATTTGCTTGTTACAAACGAGTACTCATAAAAAATGGGTTCGTGAAAAAAAAAAAAAAAAATCATAGCTATTTTTCCATTTTGTACAGTATCAAAGAAGTTGGTTATTTGGTTTGACCTGTCTTATTGTCTCTTTTTTGTTGTTTTTGAGGAACGTTAAGCCCGAAAAAACCGTCATTTGCATGCGTGGCTTCAAACTAGTTTGGAGCGTTTCTGCACTTTAGAAGCCGCATTTAGAATGTCGAGGGCTGCTGTATTCAGGATTTATGTCTTATTTATAACTTTAGGTTAAATTCAAAATGTTTATGGAATTTTTCCAAAAATAGTATAATCTTTTCTGAGGTGGAAATCAGCAGAAATTTTATGAAATGCAAAAATGTTGCTCGCTTAAGCGGGGTTTGCTTGTTAAAAGCGAGCTTGGTTCCCATAGACTTAACATTGTACCAACCAAATCTGTTTGATTTCCTCGCTAAATCCGAGTTCTCGTGAAATCAGGGTTCGTTATAAGCGAGTTCGACTGTAACAAATAAAGTCAGAAAAGATTCTTAATTAACAAGAAAGAAAGAGACAGCAAACCAACTTGGATTAAAGACAATTAAAACAATAAACAACAATGAAACTTGGATTGAAGAGTGTCTTGGCGCCAGTTCAAATTTGGAAGCTGTTTTTGAAGTTGCTGAAACTGCTTTTCCAGCATTGTAATATTCAAATGATAATCTTGTGATACCAAGGCAGAGTTATAAGCATTTGGAAATTTCCTTTCTCAGATTCAAAGCCGCACCAGTTTTACAAAAATAATTTATTTTGCATCCCATTTTTGACGTGGCTCAAAATTATCCTAAATGGCAGGATAATTTTGAACCAAGCAAATAATTCCCTTTTCACCGTATTCAATTATTATTTCTTAATTTTGAATAACTGCAACTTTATGAGTGATTCTTCTATTTCATGCCGACAAATACAATAAAACTTAAAAATTTGCGAGACAGTTTAAAATTGAGAAATCATAGATCAAAGTTACCCTTAGTGATTTTACAAAAATTTGTAGGTTCTCTATTTAGCAACGATCAAAAGAAAGCAGCCGTTAGCTGCTTTGAGGCGGCGAAGAAAATGTGATTTCGGAACCACCCATGGAGAGCATCTCTCCAGCATCAGCATCCCTCCGCATCGGTTTCGCGGACTCGTCTGATGTTCGATGTGTCGCACCTGCCGGCAGAGGTCCTGTCCAGCCCCTCTCCACCAATGAGCTTCGTCCAGACGAGAAAGGGTGGCCGAGCCACCTTTATCCGCACCTGAAACCGCGTCTTGTCATCACAGTGTGCTCATCGACTCCTCATTCTCTCTTGTCGATCGTCTGTAGACCGTTGTGCGCGCGTGTTTATGTGTGTGGGTTTAGTCGTGTCGGTCTGAGACTGGTGTTCCAGCCATGCGGTGAGGGGTGGACCATGCACCCGAGATCGTTTCTGGCACAAGTATGTGTTCGGGTCTGCCTATCGCTGTTCATCTTGTGCATCATCGTCAGCTCGTTCCACCAAATCAGGTAAGTCCGGAGTCAAAGATGCCGGATATTCGAGCACTTTTTTAATTGCTGAAATACGATAAAATGCATCCTACTGAATATTTCTAATGCAATTCTCTGTGTTACAACAGATGTTGGCTATGTTGCGGACATGAAAAAAATTTAAAGTGATACGTCAGGTGGAGAAATTTTTCTCCTTTTTAAAGACATTTAACATTTTGAGTAAAATAGCAGTCATATTTATCACTGATTCAATGAAAGAATAATATTACATTGATATTTCAACGGTCATATTTTGTTTCAATATTTTAAGGATGACTATATAGTCAAATTCGAAACAGTAAGCATCTATTGCTTTATCAATTTTCAAGAAATTATTTAAAGTATTGATTTTTCCCCCTTTTGTTATTTATCTCAGCATGCCAGACGTTCGTCTTGGAATTGTAATCGAAAATTGAAACTAATCCTTTTTTTATACTATCGATAAAAAAGGAGAAGGTGTACGACATATAAATGTATAAAATCTAAATTGTAATCAAACTAAATGAAATGGTTATATAAGCTAAACCACGATTTCCCAAAATCGGTGACGCAGGTTAGCGCGAGGGGTATCATTTACATATATGAACGTATATATAATTGCCATAATTCATGTAACAAGTCAATAATAACAACCCGTCATAATTCAAGCTGTCTTTATACGAAGAAAATGTTAGAAGTTCTTTAGAACCTAGCTTTTAAACTTAAATTTTTGTAAATTTTAAGTAGTAAAGCTATGTTGAATCAATTAATTTTCTAATCCAAGTCAGAGAAAATGAATACACTTTTACTTTCTAAGTGCGAAGGAATAAAATAATAACTATATCGAAAGTGAAGTAATTTTTTCATTTTTTAAGGCACACTGTCCATTTTTATTCGAAATTACGCTGAGAAGTACGAAGAAATTCAGTTACTAAACAATATTAATAACAGCTTTAAGTGTATCATTCTAAATTGGAGCAATATATGTACATATTACGCATTTTTATGTGTCATTTTTGTACCGACTTCAAAATTACAATCAAAATATGATTGATGTTTGTTTAGAGAATTAATTTATCTTTTACTTTGTAACGCAATTTAGTCATCTGAATGACAGTTTGATTATTTCATCTTCAATTTTGTTTTGAAGTCTGCTATATGTTATGGAACAATTATTTAAAAATATTTTTGAATTAGAAAAATGCGGCTGAAACAGCTTGGTCAGGTGATACGGCTTGCTTTGCTGATGATTCTTTAAGGAAAAGAGAGAGAGTGAGAGAGAATTCTCTTAAAATATCATGTGAAGTAAAAGTAAGCGAAACGTCGCTCACAGTTCAAACACATAACCACGTCTCCTTGATGCTAATAGACTAATAAACGAAGCTGACGAATTTTATGATTGTTTTTGGAAAAACGTTCATAAAAAAATCTTTGTTACAAAAACTATCATGAAGCAGAATACTTATATAAATTTCAGTTATAAATGCTATCTTTTGGTAGTTCAAATGATATAATAGTCCCAATCTACCCCAGTACTTTTAGCTTCGGATAAAAAAAAAAGGTACTCTAGTTATTTTCATTTTTGAAAATTTTTTCTTGAGGAAGTTTTGCATCCGGTTATCGCTTGTTACTGACTTTTACTATCTTCATAGTGATTTATGTATTTTCCTTACGTATGTCATAATAACACATCACTTCTTCAGGCATTGTGCAATATACTTAACAAATGTTTCTCGGGGTTTTCATCATTTGGAGCATTGTAAATCCTTTAATATTTATATTATTAAAAAAAAAATCCATATTTTGAATGTTACTAATTATAAAATGGAAAGAAAAAACTTCTTTAAAGGTTTAGAACGATAATTAACATTTTTTAGGACAGAAGTTTGTAAAAACGAGCTGATGTGTGCATCACATGACTTACTTTTTTACTCCAGTTTAATCTCATTTTCTCACTATTGGCAATTTTAATGTGACTCAATACTTACTCTTTAAATGTCACCAACAGTGGCCAAATTAAAACAAGATTAAAAAAAAAAAAAAAAAAAAAAAAAAAAAAAATGCCAAATTTGTCTCCAATTTGGCGACAAAACTTGGCGACCAAAAAGCTGGTAATATATCGCCAAGTGTCCGCCAAATTATAACACCACTTGAGTTTACATCGAAATTAACAATGATTTCCCCCCAAAAAGGGGCAAAAGACCCCTTTTAGAGCATCCGAATGCAACCAAAAAAGGGAGGTCCACACTAGACCCCACTAAGAGTCTACGTACCAAATTTCAACTTTCTAGGACATGCCGTTCTTGAGTTATGCGACAAACATACGCACATATATACATACATACGTACGTACCTACATACAGACGTCACGAGAAAACTTGTTGTAATTAACTCGGGAATCGTAAAAATGGATATTTCGCGTGTCTGTACGTTCTTAGGCACTTATCCACGTGTGTTCGAGTCGAAGAAAAAACTCAACATTCATTCGGGGGTGAGTAAAATGGAAATTAAGGTCGATTTTTAAGTGAAAATTTTTTCGCGAATACAATACTTCATTTTTTGTAAAAGGAAATCAAAAAACCAAGCGTTATATTTGCATCTACGAATGTTCCAATTCTATGAAGAACCGACAATGTAATTTGGTTTGTAGTGTTTAATTATCAAAAGTATTTATACACAGTTAATTGTTTTAAAAAAATATGTTATTGATATATTTCTAGTAAATTAACATCAAAAAATTTTTTTCTCTTAAAAAAATACTTTTTTATCTTAATATCAATCATTTTTAAAGGTTTAATAAGCTAAACAAAATTCAAGAAATGTTTTACATTAAAAGAGAACGATATTTATATGAACAACTTTTTATTAAAAATTTATAATAATGACTAATTTCATTGAACAAATAGAAAATTGCGAGAAATATTTTATTGTAAACATAATTTTTTAAGTATTGTTTTCGAAATGCCTTGAACGACCTTAAAACGAATTCATTGCAAATTTTTTAAACGCAGTTAATATATACATTTTATTAATGAAGTGTTGCGTAAAAATTATTAGAATTTGATACAGTAAAACCTATAAAGTTGACCACCTGTCTAAGTTGACCGCTTTTGTCAGGAACGGAATTAGTCCTATCTTATATAATGAAGGAAAACCTCTGTAACTTGACCACCTCTCTATCTTGACCACCTGTCTATCTTGACCACTAATATACACCAGCTTTGGTTTGGAGTATTGTAAAAAACCCTTTGTAAGTTGACCACTAGGCAAAAGCAAAGCTTTATCAGTTATGCCTCAAATAAGAAACCAGACATTTTAGGAAAACCTATGAATATTTATGTTTCCATCAAAAAACATTGGGCTACTGTTAAGTTCCAGAAAATGAGCCTAACTTCAATAAGGAGTAACTTTGTTGAGAAGTAGATTACCATGGTCACAAATGTACAAGAAAAAAATCAAATGAAGAATTTGAGTCACTTTTGACTTGTTATGATTTTTTAGGAATTGTTAATATCAAGTAAGTAGTTTTTCATAAGTAATAAGGCAATTTTTTTTTTTTGATCGATTCACAGAAATTTTAAATTTGTATGATACTTTACACATCATTCTGGTAAATAATCTCTAAAAATATTTAAACATTTTTCTTATTGTTTTAAAGTAATGTTAAACAATGAAAGTGAGTTTAAAGCATTCCAGTTAATTAAAAAATGAATGCATTGGACAAGAAATGACAAAAAAAAAAAAAGTTTTCATTACTACCCTCTATAAGTTGGTCACCAAAGTACTGCACCGCAAGTGGTCAACTTACACAGGTTTCACTGTACTTCGTTTTTAACGTTAGTTAAACAAAGTTACTTTTGCTCACATTCTTATTACATTTTCGTATAATTGTCTTGTTTAACGAAAACTTTCATAATTGTCAGATTAATTAGGACTGTCATTCTGTAAACTAGCGTTTGATTTTCTGTTTTGTAAAAAAAATTAAATGTTGAAAGTTAAGCGCATTAGAAGCAACAGGTCATTTTATTTTCTACGTTACATTGCTTCGACATAAGGCTCAAAACTTGTTACATCTTTTCCTCAGAGAAGTTAATACAACGAGGAAACTGGTGAAGAAAAAACTAATCTGCGTCGAATAAATAATTACGCTTCAGGTGATAATAGTATGAGGTTTCAAATTATTCTTCCTTCGAGTTCACATGCTGTCATTCTTATTATTACTCCACTGTCACTCGGTACATTACTTGGCACTTTTACTCTATTCTATGTGAAGTGGAAAACAAAATAAATAAAAGAAATACATTTTTATTTAATTTATACGCTTTGTTTTTTTTTTAGAATACATAAAAATAATGCAATTTTTGTGTTATACAGTCGAACTTGCTTACAACGAGCTCTGATTTAAGGATAACCTGGATTTTACGAAGAAATCTGAGTTACTTGGTTGGTACAATTTTAAGTCTACAGAAGTATAATTTGCTTTTAACGAGTAAACCCCGCTTAAAGCTAGCAATATTTCGGAATTCATACAATTTATCGACTTTCAGTTCAGTTTATCCTTTCTTGGAAAAAATCATTTAACTTTCAGAAGTCAACCAAAGTTAGTGGCGAGTCAGAAATCCTGAGAACAAGTGCTTACTGCACTTTTCTTTAATTTATGGAGTAGAGAAAAATTTGAAAAAAATTTTTTGAGTTGCTGCCAACGTTGTCACATCAGAGATATTTCCGAGGTTGTTGTAGCTCTAATTCAAACTAAAAGAAATGCAAACAATCATAGTGACAACGATAATAACAAAATTTCTATCTGAAACACGCTCAACATAATTAATGGCTTTTGATGTGCAGAAAAGTTTCAAACTCTATTGGAAGTCAGGGGTGCAAATGACAATGTTTTTCGACTCTAAAGCTATCACTTCATAAGGTTTTGTGTATGCAGTTAAGTGAATTAATAGAACCGAGCTACAACAAAATTGCTTTTAATTTCAAATCTTCAAAATTGTGCAGAGGCCATTCCATGTGATGGAACGGGACGTTTGAAGTAGTTTTGTCGGTAGATTTTGTTTCATAAATACAAATAAAACAGTTTTAATTTTGACAGCAACAGTCAAGATTTTCCATAGGAACTATGCAGAACTTTAACATTTTGAAGAAAATAATTGACTGATATGAAAATAAAATGGCTGTGACGGGCATTTTATTGCATAGTCTTCAATTATGCTATTTAAAAACAATAACTTTTAACGTTCTACGCAACTCTAGTGGCGAATAAATCTATAACAAATTTAATGCGTAATCATTTCGATATATATGCCACACTAAGAAAACATGAACAAACATACAGTTTATAAAAATAGCTGGTTATGATAGTCTGCTAACAGCATCTTTCTGCGTTTACAAATCAGAAAGATTATATTTGCGACCGTCAAGAAATGGCTCAAACCTTTCAATGTGAAAGTTTTTGGTTATTGTTTGACTACGGATTAAATGTAATTTGGCAATTGGCCAAGTTAAGACGATTCCATCTGAATGAATTTAGCAGAGAGAAGGAAAAATAGCGATGGGATTTTGATTCACACGTTTTATAATGTCACTAGTACCTAAGTAATTTATTGCATTCTCCAAGTTGAAAAAGAGTTGAAACAAACAGTTTCTATGGAAACAACAAAAAGAAAATACAATGTTTTCATTTCGTCAGGAAAAGTAGAATTAAAATGGTAAGCGCAAAATTATGTTGTTAAAAATATATCAATTAATTTTTGTAGCAAGAATATAAATCGAATCTAGTTTAGATTTAAGAAATGATTCGGTGAACGAACTGTCATTTGCTCAAAACTGCGTCTTAATAGGCAAAAAGCACACATCTGTGACGCTACCACCCCTGCAAACTAATAGATGCGTCCATTTCCGCCTATAAACCGGATATCAACCTTTCCATGTAATCGATGGTCAGACAGCATGTGCCATCATGGATGGATCCAGAAATTGTTCAAGGAGGGGGCGGTTGATTTTTTAGTTCACCTCCTTTAGTTTACCTACGTTTTAAATCTACACATGCTTGCGGGGGGGGGGGAGCACCTCAACATTTTTATCTGACACGACTAAAGTATAGAGATTTATCTAAATAGGTTCCCAAAACTATCGCCTTTCTTTTCAGTTGAAAGAATTATTCTATTGTAAATTGCGTTTAGAACTTCGTTAAGGGCAATGTTTCGAAATCTCCTCTCACTAACTTGATCGAAGGTCATCTAATATTGCACTTTTTTGGTACTACTTCAGTTTTAAAAAATTGCAGGAGGAAAGTCACAGATCCCGTTTCTTCCATTAACCATACACCATACCTGAAATGTCTACAATAGCGTCATTAAGAATTAAATTTTAACAAAATAACCGGTGGAAAGCCTCCAAACTCGTCCTCTAAATATCTACAAAGATCGTCTGAAATAATTTTTTTATAACTTCGATTCCAAAAAAGTTCCGGGAGGAAGATCCGAGCACCATTCCTATCCTTAATTTCGGCAAAGACAGCTTGGAACTTGCGTTTTGGTGATTTAATTTGGAAAAATTGCCGCTGCAGGAACTTTTAAGGGAGGGGCGATCCCTTTTACCCGCCCTTGGGTGCCATTGATGTCGGTATCCTCATTGGTTTCGTTCTCTTTTGTCACTTCGAAAAGCTCTTCATTAGAAGGCGTTGAATTGTGCATGCTATTAATTTCACTGCCGGTCCGCCTTTTCCAGTGGTTAGAGAAGTTTGACTGCGATGGGGAGGTCCCGGGTTCCAATCCTGGCTCAGCAAGTGATGTACTTTCTCTCTATCCTGTCATTGTCTTTTCTTTGCGTGAATTTTTTATTATGCTGTGAATGGCTGCCTATTAACAGGTCCATATGGCAAGTGAGTAACTGTGGAAGTCGGATGTCACACCAAATTAAGATAGAGTTGGAAGAGCGAAGGTGCGTACTCCAAATTGCCGGCCTAGATTTTAGCCCCATTTCCAATGGATGAAATACGCTTGTAGAGCGTTAAACATTTCTCTACTTGTCGCCATATAGAGGGTGATGGGAGCATAGGTAGCCAAATTTTGAAGGGTGGTTATACCAGGGACGATAACAAGTAAGAACCACAAAGGGAACATTAGGGTGGTTCAAAAAAAAAATAAATAAATAAATAAATAAATATAAAAAAAAAATCATCTCGAGTCCAGGACACCCCCCCCCCTTTTTTTAGACTTACTAATAGTATTATACTATAAAAGTTTTAGCTTCTTACTCAAATTTTAAGAGGGTTAAGAAGACCCCTAAATTTAACCTTAGCGGTAGCATAGAAAATGTCAAATTTAGAAACATTTAATTTCCCCAGCTTATTTTTTGTAAATAATTATTTTATTGCAATGTGTATGCTTATTACTCGTGTATATTATAATATGTAGCATTACTTTTTCAGTTCAATGAATTTTTTCACCCCCCTCCCCATACATATGAAGTTTGGGGGAGGGGATTGAGCACAATCTCACAGTTGAAATAGGAAGCTAAAATTCTTCCAGTATATTACTGTCCACAAGTCTAAAAATATTAAGGGGTGTCCTGTTATCTAAGAGAAACTTTTTTTTACCTGTATTTTTGAAGCATCCTAGGGAACATATGGTCGCATATGCAACGTTTAATCGCTACAAGCTCACAAAACCAGAAACTTTCGGGTGCGAAATATGTCGTAAGCAATTATAAAATTATTTAAAAAAATATTGTGTGTCATACAGGCACACAATGGATGTGAAACCTTTAACTTCTCTTTGTTTGTTTCTTTTTTTTTTTAACACTCTGAACTGTCACTTCGCTCGCACGTTTTCTCTCCCAACACGCTTTTGTTTTTTTTCTCCACATAACTTAGGTATATTAACAACAAAATTGTTTCTTTTGATGTAGAAAATATATTATGAACAACAGAAAACGAAACAGTACTTGAAGTCCGCTTTTTAGTTATTCCCAAAAACAATGAAGGATATTAGTAAATATAATATTAATTTTGTTGATAAAAGTGAGCAATTTCAAGGCTGAAGTTAAGTAATGTGGATTACGTTTTAAACTGATGACTTGACTTGAACTATATGCTTGATTAATTTCAGCTTTGAAATTAATTTGTTATATGTATTAACAAAACTAATTTTTTATAAACTATTATCTTTTCATTGTTTTTCGCAGCAATTAAAAAACAATTACATCACTTTTTTTTTTTATTTTGTTTTATTATTTATTTAAACCCCACCAACCACCAGGGTTCAACCGGATGTGGTGTCTGGGGGAATAGAACAGTTCACGAGCGACAGCGACACTCGCTGGAACAATTTTGATATTTACAGAAATCGATATAAATCATAAACAATAAAAAGAACAAAGCATACAAGTGAAGGAGCTAAATAAGACTGGGATGACTGGTAAATACAATGTAAACGGCAATTTTGAAAGTTTTTAGGCTGGATATTTAAAGTCATCTGCTTGAGATATGAGTCGTGACATTATTTTGTGAATATTCTTGCGTGTAACTGGATGAGATAGAATATGTGTAATATTTTTGGAAAAAGAAAAGTTGGAATTTTAAGTGCAATGGAAAGAGCTGGTTAGAGAACAGTTGAATATGTAATGTTCAGGAGTTCCAGGTTGACTGCATACACAAAATGGTGAGCTAATTAACTTAAATCTGTGTAGTTACGATGGAAATGGTCCATGTGCACTGAGAAATTGTACTTCTATTGGATGTTTGCAGCGTTGTTTTAGTTTTACTTTTGGCAGGAATTCATGAACTCTCCGACCAGTTTCTGCTATGTCCCAGATTTCCTGCCAATGATTCGGCCTGCAGTTATTATAATCCATGTGCAGGATCGCCAAGAACCAAACTGACAAGGGTTCCTTGTCAGTTTGGTAGCCGAGACCCCATCTACCCATAAAACTTACCAACTTTATATTGCTCCAATTCCGAGCCGGGCCCCTAGTATCCGACTAGGCTAACAAGGTCTCTCTCATCGACTTGTAAACAAATCGCAACGACAACGCTGCAATCGATGAAAGATCATCAGAATGCCTCGTCATTGCGATGATCGGTGAGTGGTCACTGCAACGCATTGAGTTCATTTCGGAAATTCGCAAATGAAAGTTGCGAATCTTCATGCAAATATGAGAAATTAACTCTTCCCCGCAAATGAAGATAATACTGCAACTTCCTGTGTCTTGACTATTTAAAGAACAAAGAATTCGTGACTTGGCATGAGGCCAATAGGCACTATACACGAACATAGCATTTTATAGCTGTTATTTCGTGCACATTAGTGGCCGAAATTAAAAATGCTTCTTCAAGACAACTGCGTGTCGCTTAACATAGTTTGAGGAATGAAGTAGCTGAAGTCCTCCTGTGGCTTGCAGTTTACTTTAAAAACGAACATAAGCAATTAAATTGAATAATTTAGAATGTTTACATGAATTTAGAGAAATAAGTACTGTAAGGAAGATTTTCTATTGCACATAATCACTAGGTTGGACCGAAAAAAAATCGAATTTCTTCGAAGCACTTAGTCTTAATGCGGAAAATTTCTGACTCCCTAACACTACTTATTCTGCAAAATTTTAATACTCTGAGTGAATATCTTCCGCTCCGGCAAAAAGTTTGAATTTTAGAGATTTAAAAAAAAAAAAAAATAAATAAAAAAGAGAAAAATTCTAAAATATTTCAGATCCGCAGAAAAATTAGCCTAAGGGCGGATAATCTGACTTCCTATCACTAATGTCAGAGCAAAATTTTAGAGCTCTGAGTTAATTTCTTCCGCTCTGGCCAAAAAAAAAAAAAAAACAAAAAATGAATTTTAGAGATATTTAGAAAAAAATTAAAAAAGATAATATTTATACATAATATTTTAAAATTCCGAAGAATGTTTAGTCTAAGGAGACTTTTAATTTCCTATCACAAACTACTACGTAAAACTTGAAGCCTGTGAGATAGTTATTTATGCTCCGGAAAATGACCTAAAATTAGATAATTTCATAAAAAAAATCCTTAAATGCGACTAACACATAACAACGTTCATACATACCTAAAACTCTGCTGGCATGACAAAACATAGATGAATGAAAAAAATGAGATAGGTAAGTTTTATGAGCGATCTGAAGTAGAATACCCTCTTGTAAAAGAGCAAAGGAGTCAATACGTTGGACACGTAACCCCCCGATCAGGGTCCATCACATCAAAAGCATTCATAGTTATGTGGAAACTCACAGCGGTGGATTTGTAAACCTTCTTATTGGAGCAAATGGAACAGTTGTAAACACTATGGCGTAAAAAGTGGAGTAATTCGTCTGTTAGAGCGAAATCTTCGCCAGGCCCCTCCAGTGGGCTATTTGTCTTTTACATTTTAAGGAACTACCATTGCGACATCTTTTCCAATTCGTTGATGGTAAAACGTCAGGCCAAAAACCTAACTTCGGTGAAATTGGAAAAAGCCTATACGACTGTGAAAAGCGTTCCATAGTTAGGTTTAAGCCAGTGGGTTGCAAGTTGCCTGATGTTGACCCGATGATACTGAGTAAGGATCAACATTATTTACTGCAAATATCTCATGCCATTTAATCAGGTGCATGCTCTCTGGATCTTGTTAACAACGAACCGGGTGCTCGAAATATGTCTCGTTGGCTGACAACAGCCAATAGAATCTTGAGATTGTACATTTCAACTATAAAACCATCAGTTGAATTGAAAATCTTGGTCAATTTTATTTTAAACGTATATTCTCCTTCCCTGGTTTAAAATGAAAATTTTCCATTCTATTAAAGACGGAGCAAGACGTGTGGGAAATCACGCATGAAGATACTTGCCAAAAATGTATCTTAACGTAATAGATCCCGTCATTGCTCGGAATGCATTCTTCGCTTTTCCAGAAAACATTCTATTAAATATGCAAACAGATGAAAAGGTAAATATAGAGTCCTAAAGGCTAGAGAGAGTGCATTTCTGAATAAAAACTGTGTGCGCACAATACGTATCCTGAAAGCTTAACTTTGAGGCAGCAGATTATGTTGGTTTGATAGACGGGAACACTTGCAAAATTACATCTCCACCAGTTCTCCGCAACGTCCCTTCAGATGATCTACGAAATATGTTGGTTGATGGAGTTCCATGCGAAAACTGGAAGGTCATTCAATTTTCTTGTCACATACAGACCGTTGAACGCATCGTGAAGTTGGTTTCGAAAAAATCAAATCAAGTATGTGGCCAAGAGAAAAGGGACGAGTATATTTTCATTGTTTTAAAATCACGCAGCAACATACCAGCAATTGAGCATAAAAGTAATTACAAATTACAGTAATACATGATGTATCTATAACTCTAAGTTACAAAGCGTGAATTGTATACTTTAAACTTTTAATAATGCATAAAAAAATAAGCTTTCAAAACCATTTTGTAATTTTTTCCATTTTGAATAAAAATCTATATGGTAAAAGCAGTTCTGATTTTTTGCATACCTCTCAATGAGATTTTCTAACTGTATAAATACTTTGATATCTAACTGACCTTATTTCTACATGCAATTAGATTTTAATTAAAGACCTTCTAAATTTTTAATTTCCCCCCTTTGCAATAGTTGTACAATAAGAAAAAAGTCTGTTTTGGGGCTCTTTAGTCTCTTGCCAAAATGGAAGACTTTAACTCAGAGTCATAAAATTTTGCTCTGACATTAGTGTAAGGAATACACAAATTTTCCACCCTGAGACTAATTTTTCTGCGAATTTGAAAATATTTTGGAAAATTTCTCTTTTTTTTATTTTTGACATTCACTTAGAGTATTAAAATTTTGCCGAATAATTAGCTTTAGGGAGTCACAAATTTTCCGCATTAAGGCTAAGTGCTCCGAAGAAATTCGATCTTTTCGGCCCACTCTAATAATCACCCCCAAAACAGTGTTTTAAATTTCCTCTTATACCACATTCTTTTTGCGAGTTTAGTATTAATGTTGCTTTTTATGGAATACATAATTTACCATTGACCTAGTTTATTTCGTTGACTGCGACATAATTCGGAACTCCAGTGCTCGAATACGCTACCTTGCGGTGATATATAAAAACTGCGAATGCAACTAAAACATTGCCACGTTGCGCTCCACGTGTATCTGTTGACGTAAACGCGGTCAGTTTGTTCTGAGTAACGCATTCAACATGTCTAAGAACGCCTTCAACAACAGAAATTAATTCGTCCCTTAGTAGTATTCTCGAGCTTCTCAAAATAATGTTAGTTTTCCTTATTTCTTTCAAAAAAGTATTAAATGGTTTAAGCGTAAACAAGAAAACTCTGGATTAACAAAATTGGATAACGTTATACCAGGTAAAAATTTTTATTGTTTTGTATGAATTTGTAAGAATATGAGTTTTTTTTAATCTTAAATTAATTTAACTAATCATATTTTACAGCAGTATTTAGTTGGAATGGACAGTATGCAAAATATTTTCTTGAATTTATTATCGTAGAACAAAATGAAAAATGTTTAACCGAGAAAGAATTTACTTTATTCCTTTTATTCTCAGCTGAAAGGTTTCGCCAAATTTGTTTAGGGTTATAGTAGTTTTAGTATTGTGCAAGCAAAGTAGCCTTGGCGAGTTTTCGCGTTTTTAGTTAAACCATTTTTAATTTGTATCATGAGTGGAATAAAATGATAGTAAGATTACAGAATTCGATAAGTAAAAAGAAATAATGGTCAATCAACTGAAAAGAAAACTACCACCATATATAAACTGTGAGTACACATTTTATTTATTTTGTTCTGAGTGAATTTGAATAAATATCAGTTTTTCAATTCGATGAAAAAAAAAAAAAACGAACTTAACAACATTGACTATGGACACTTATCCTTAACCTAATTCCACATAAATGATTTAAATAACCTTTGTTACTACAGTATCCTACTGAAATAGAAAGTATGCAAATAAATTTTCTTGAAAATATTTATCGCAGAACAGATTGAAAAATCCAGAAAGAACGTTAAGAATTTGAACAATAAAAAATAAAAGTTCGCCAAAAATCTGTTTATAAGGTTATGGTTTAAAAATTGTGTGAAAGAATAATGTATCTTGACAATATTTCGCATATCAGGTAAATCATTTCCATGACGAATGAATTAAATGCATGATTTCTTTGGATATCCAATCATATAGTCATAGAAATAAATTATCTAGTGTTAAACGTTACTCTTGACAGTCTGCCACGTATGTGCACTATGTGACAAAAATGTCAACAAATGCCGGAAATGTCACGAAACTGAACTTAATATGTACTAATGTATAGAAAAAACGGTACAAAATGAAAATGCCGTTCGAAGCGAACCAAAAATTTATGAATTCCGAATTCAACATCGTGAAAATGGCTGCTTCAGAACAACTTACTGTGTGTTCTGCATTAATTGTTTACTTTCGTAATACTTTTTGGTTTCTAATCTCTTTCTATATGGGTCAGAATAACCAAAATACTTTGAAAAATCTTTTCAAATGAATAAAACGAAAAAATCATACATAACAACAAAAATCACAACACTTTTAGCATTTTCTTCGTTACCACATGCGTTTGTTTTAGTTTTTAATTCCGCCATTAGACAGTGACTGCAGTGCCCCCTATAGTTCGTTGGAGTTGCGAATGTTATGTTATTTACTTTTTCTACAAAAATGTTTCTTTTAGATATGACTTAAAATAATTTTAAAACAATCAGCTTCATTTACATAATTTTACTTAATAATGCTATTATCAGAATTTCAGTTTGGCAACACTCTTTAATTTTTGTACGTGCTGCATCCTTCTAAGTCTAGTGCAACAGTTTATTCCATGTTTTTGATGCGCCGTGTGTCGTTTTTACGTTATATGTTTAATATGTTCTTTATTTGCCATTTTACTTTTAGTCGAAATAAAATTTCTGCATATGAGAATATTGCTGAACTCTGCTGAACAATTTAACAGTTTCGTCGACTGGTGCCATTTTACATCAGGAGAAAAAATTTCTTGATCCCGAATTTCCCTCATATGGAAGAAATTTGGAAAAACCTCAGACTTGCGTAGTGGAAATAGCGTATAAGTATTAAGAGTATTAGAGCGAGTAGTAAAGACATAGACTGAGAATTGTGGTTACTTTTCAGTTGTCAGCATTTAGCGAGCTGAACGAGTTTACTTTCAGCTAAATAGTTTTTCGAAAATGTAGCGTCCCTCAAAACTAGTTGAACGAAAGTAATTTAATTTTACTGCGATGGCGATAAAGGCACAACCACATAAATTCTTCCATTATTTAAACACATTCTCCGCTTTCGTACCCAAAATTGCAAAAGTGTAATAAAATCGGACGACTCGACGAAAAAATGCATTGCAAGGTTTTTTTTTAAACAAGTATTTACAAGTTAGGGTAACCGACAGGGGCGTGCACAGGCAAGAGAAGGGACACCTGTTGGTCAAAATCAGAGTTTGGAGGAGTGCAAGATTTTTTTTAATGAGGGGTGAAATATAGTATGTAAAGGCCGTAGGGGTAAACGATATGGAGGAGGCCCGTGAAGGTCATTTGTGACGGGCCCCAAAACTTCCCGCCCCCGGTAACCGACTTGATGGTGTCATCTATTGCGCGCACAACTCTTATTCCATGTCGAAGATACACTTTCATATTATCGAAAATTAAATCGATATTAATAGTTCATAATATTTTGATGAGTTTGTGACAAAGGAAAATGAAACACTCATGTAAATTTTCACTGAATAGCTGGATTCAATATTAATTTTCCACTGCAAAATAATCGTAAGGATTCTTAGCACTTCTTATAGTAAAGTGGTTAGAAATTTCGAAAAACATGAAGATCAATCCAGCTTAAAAAACCTAATCAGGAGATTTTCTGCTCAAGCTTTAGACATATGTTCGACTGCAAATTCATTCGGTGGAAATGCTTTCTAAAGAGAAGTAAAGTTCTTGGAGTTTTTATAGAAAAATGCTGAAAATTCTTCTAATTTTTGGACAAATGTATTTGTAAAAGAAATATAAAAGCGATACGATAAACATTCCGACAGCTCCAATTCATGACGTCACTTTAAAGATAAGCGAAAGAAAGACCACTATATACAGTCTTATACTATAGTGGCTCTAAGCAAAAGTGCATCCAACACATCGTGCTGTACACTGCACGGCGCATACCCTACCAGATTGCATCGTACAAACAAGTATTGACAAGTGAAACTCATTATTTCAATTTACAATATGTTATATCTTTAAGGTGAAAAAATATAATAATATTCAACGTTCAAAATGACAATTACAGGAAAATTAACAATATTCACGTCAGAAATGACAATAGAAAAGATCCGAAGAATGTACCAGAACCTGATTGTCATTTCTTTTTTTAACGGGATTTGCGTCTAGGACGTAAACAGCCAAAGACGAAAATAGCCTCTTGCAAAGATAGCATTCCTGATCAATTAAAACGGATCCTCAATCTATTTACTTTTCAAGCCTTCTACTTAAAGGCAGTAATAAATCTTGCCACTCATTGTCCACTTAATATGCAAGCTGAACACCGCGAAGAAAAGCAAAAGTCATATCTACTTCACTGACTTTCCCTAACTCGCTGTTCCGTCTGATGAAATTAGTTTTGTTATCATTTAACATGCAGTCAAAAGCATCGGTGACATCTTCAGTAGACACTTTATGTTTCTTTCACGGACGTTTATGCTTTTTCATGTTCAAATAAATTCGTCATTTGTTTCATAAAGAGCTCTTTTATGATCAAAGCCGTTAATACTTTTTTTCGTCAAATTTTACGAACAGTGGTAAATGAGCATTGGTTTATTGAAACGTTTTTGTCTTCGTTACCTATAAATGTTAAATTTTACGTTTTTTTTTAACTTGAAACGTGTGCTGAATTTTATATCAAAACTGAATCAACGGGGGGGGGGGGGGGGAATCCCTTTTTTTTCGTGATGTATACAGTAAAGACCAATTTACTATTTTCTTTATGCCGGCTGATCCAAAAGTCAGTCAACATATAAATGTTCAATAATTTATGGAATGATATACGTTGAGAAAAAAAAATTGACACACAACTTGAAACCACATGCGGATTCGATGAAACTTTAAAAAAAAATTATGAAACAGACAGCAGAACAATTACGCTAAACGACGATATTGGGCGAAAATATATGACCGCTTCCACAGGTACATTATACCCTCAAACACTGCTTCTCTCATATTTGTCCTTCGACCATAAATAATGTTGTGGAATGGCAGTTGATATGTTTAGTATTTGTTGGGAAAAGCCCGATATTTATTAAGAGCAGAAGAATATAACTTATTGTAGCTACAGTTTATCTAAAAAAAATCCGCAGTATAGAACGTCAAAAATTCGAACGATTTAGAGACATAGTAGTTTGTATTTAAAAAAAAAACATAAACCCGTTTGTGGAGATAATTTTATAGAAAAATGTATTTTGTGTAAATACTACAAGTATATAGAAGTAGAGAGGTGCACTGAGTTTATGAATAATTTAAACAGAATAGAAAATTGAAATAAAAAAAAATGTATATCAATCCCAACATTTAGCGGCATAGATATACAGGGTGCTCCGTTTCACCCTGCAAGAACTTTATTTTCTCAACCGTTACTCCTGATGCATACTTCCAATTGCAAAAATCCAAATCCTCCTCAAAATCCAAAAATTTGTTCCTCAAAATCAGATGCAGAGTTAAGATATTGAAAGTTTAAAGCAAAAATAAAAATGAGTCAAAAACACAAAATTTAACTCTTTATACGGGCCCTAGGTCCCCTATCTTATGTTTAGAGAAATGAACTCCATTAAAAACTATTACTGACACAAAAAACTTGACCTTTGTGCGACAAAAACTCAAGGAGATATTTCAGTTCTAAGTTTTAAGGGACCATGCAGAAGATGAAATTGGAACTTATCACCCATTTAGAAGAATGAGAGGTTGTCAAAGTAAAAAAACAAGGCAGGATTGGTTGAGGGAAGTGGGTCACTGGGATAACCCCCCCCCCCCTAAAACTGAATTATGGATAAAGTTTTCAAACCTTTTTGCACAGATCATGCTAAATTCCATCTCAGTGGAATTTTTTTTCTGTGTCATAGCACTTAGTCACAAAGGCGCCCATATGGGGGGGGGGGGGCAAGTGGAGGCTCAAGTCCCCCTCGGAAATTAGAATTTCCTTGCTTTTAGTACTTTTTTCTTTGCAAAAAATTTTTAACATTTCTTCTCCAGCAATTAATGAGTAAGTTATTAAAAATGTCAAATTTTAATAACTCTAATCTGTACTGAAATCGGTTTCTATGGGGAAAACATCCTGCTAAACCATGGGAAAAATAACTGACCCCCCCCCCCTTAAATTTTGCATATGAGCGCTCTTGCTTAGTCAAAAAAAAAAAAAAAAATCCTGAAAAAAAATTTTTTTTTTGCGAGTTTAAGCAACATTTTTTAAAGAAGTGTTCCCAGGATAGTTTTAATTTTTTTTTTATGATAATGAATTTTTTACGTAAAGTTAAACTTAAAGTTCATACAGCAACAAGAATTTTTTGTTCTAAAATATTATTAATAAGTGTTTAAGAAGAGGGGTCCCACTTACCCCGTAAATTTTTGCTATATTATTTAGCTTCGCTTTTATTAGCTTCCCTTGTATGTTTGTGAGTAACTCTCCTTTGGACTAAGAGCTAGTGGCTTATTACTGTTAGTACATTCCACCACTTTATGAGCGCTTGGGCCTGAGCAGTCTAAGGCACGGGTCTTCGCTGATGTCCACTTCCGGGAATCATTGGTCGTGCGTTCTAATCCCGTGTACACCGAAATTAAATTTATAATCTTGCAACTCAATTTTTACCCATTTTTTGGGATCGGATTATTTTTAAATTTAAAATGCAACCTCAGACCCGATAATAATGCAATATTCTATAATCAAATTAATTTATGAACGACAAGTTATTTGTTTATTCTAATTAACACGCTTTTATTAACTTGACTTGTATGTTTGTGGGTTCAACTTTCCTTTGGACAAATAGCCAGTGGCTTATTAGAATTACTTACAACGTACAAATCAGAGCTGCGGAGAGTAACAATGTTTGCACATGAATTTACCAGAAAAAATTCAAAATACCTGATGCAAATAATGCAATAGAATACTAAGATACATTCCATTAAAAAAATCGAACACACGCACAAAGATTTCATTTTAGAGTTACAAGTGTTAGCAATATTTATTATCTAAATGTTATTTGAATTAAAAAACTAAAAAAAACACGCTTTTGTAGCAAAATGAACTAAAACGTAAAAAATAAAATAATAGTTAAAAAAAACTAAAAAACACACTTTTGTAGCAAAATGAACTAAAAAGTTAAAAATAATCTTTGGATGACAAGTATATAAAGTAATTGACCAAACACTTAATTTTACTGTAATAGAAAAAGTCTTGGGGGGCTTCTTATCAGTTCTCTTAAATTTCTTCCACTTGTTATTCATGCAAAAATGTAAATAGGCAGTCCCCCACGCTTTTTTTATTACAGTAAAATTATGTGTTTGGTCAATTACTTTATATACTTGTAATTCAAAAATTATTTTTAACTTTTTTGTTCATTTTGCTACTAAAGCGTGCTTTTTTAGTTTTTTTAAAATCTATTATTTTATTCCAATTTCCTTTTGAACTTAAATTGATCTTAATCAGCTGTATTACGTTCATTAAACACACCTTTATATGTAAAAGCTAAATATATCCGTATAGACTTTCAATACATTTGACAAATTAAATTGTTTTGTTTTACGCTTTAAAATTTTCTGTGATGCAGATTTAAAAGACAGTAAATATCTCATAAATGGATGTATTTTCAAAAAAGTAATTCACACTAAACATTTACATACTTTATCCTGTAAGACCCCCTTACCCCTTTTCTAGATATTCTTCATTTCATCTTTACTAATAATAAAGCTCAAAGTCTCTCTGTATGGAGGATGTCTGTAGGATGTCTGGATCTCTGTGACGCGCATAGCGCCTAGACCGTACGGCCGATTTTCATGAAATTTGGCACAAAGTTGGTTTGTAGCACGGGGTTGACACCTCGAAGCGATTTTTCAAAAATTCGATTTTGTTCTTTTTCTATTTCAATTTTAAGAACATTTTCCGGAGCAAAATTATCATAAGATGGACGAGTAAATTACGAAATTATTATGACGTGGAATGGGAGAGCGAATGAACATAGTTAATTGGCGAGAAATTCGTCATCCATTACTTGTAAATATACAGGCGAACCGGATGACCTTTTACTTTTCAACTACGGGCAAAGCCGTGAGGGAATCACTAGTTTTAAATAAAAGGGGGTGACCCACTTACCCCTCACTATGGGGTAAGTGGGACACCCAATCGATTTTTTAAAAATATAATCGTTAAGAATATTTAAAGCATTATTTTAGAAAATACTGATGAACTTTTGTTTATTAATAATGTCCAAGATAAAATAAGACAATAAGATCAAATTTTTTAACACGCTTTTATTAGCTTCACCTGTATGTATGTATGTATATATCTTGTAACGGAATCTTGCAGCTCAAATTTCGCTCACTTCCTTTGATCGGATTCTTTTGAAATTTGGCACGCGACCTCAGACCCGATGACAATGCAATATTCTATAATCAAATTAATTAATTAACTCTTTTAATTGTTAGTTTCCTCCAATTTTAATCAATATTTTGGCATAAATCCAACAATGTGAAAAAGGGAAAATTTAAAAAAATACATTAAAAAATGCTCGCAAAAATTATAAAAAAAATATCTACAAAAACCTTTAATTTTTCTGCATCAGACAAAATTTATTCCAATGTTCCAAGGTAATTAGAACATGAAATATAATTGTTTTTAACTAATTTTATGCCAAAATTTAGGTGAACTTTCAATTGGAAATTCAGTGCTGATTAGACCATTGTTGAACAAAATTTTATTCAAATGCATTTCAAATTTTCAAAGTAATATAAATATGATTTCCGCAAACATACATCGATGACTCACAGTAGTTTCCCATCGGGGTGCCCTTGTCTTAACTTTAAGATATTACCTCGCACTCGTTTTACATATAATTTCGTCAATTGTGGATAAATACTTCAACTGTATATAAAAATGCATATAAACTGCACATGGACTTGGTATAAATTTCTGTTTATAGATCAACTTTTCGAAATAGAATTCGAAATGCTTTCTCGTCCACATTGCCAGTCATATTCTGTATGTAAAACTTTGTCAAACTTAATGGAAGTAAAAAATATTGCAGTACTGGGTCTTTTACGAAAAGGAGTAATTGCAATTTTGACTGATAATTCTCCAACATAAGACTAAAAAACAGAAAAATAAAATAATAGTTTAAAAAACTAAAAAAAAAAAAACACGCTTTCGTAGCAAAATGAACTGAAAAGTGAAAAATAATCTTTTGATGATAGTGGTTGACCAATCACTTAATTTTAATGTAATACAAAAAAGCGTGGGGGGGCTTCTTATCAGTTGTCTTGACTTTCTTCCATTTGTTGTCTATGGAAAAATGTAAATAAGCAGCACCCCACGGTTTTTTGCATTACATTAAAATTAAGTGATTGGTCAACTACTATCATCCAAAGATTATTTTTCACTTTTTAGTTCATTTTGCTACGAAAGCGTGTTTTTTTTATAGTTTTTTAAACTATTATTTTATTTGTTTCAAAACTATTGTATAAGGTTACAAAAACAAACTATTCTTAAAAAGGGTTCCACGTACCCCGACCAACCTTACTATTTATATTTTTCATTGCTATTCAAAAATAAATGCAAATGTTCTGCTGTGATACGCAAAAACACACTGCAAAACCTCGACTAATTTGAAAAACCTCTCTTAGCACACATACAATTTAAACATTTGCTAATTGCTATATCTTCCATCAAAAGGTGTTACTGACGGCGATTGTAAAGTGGTGCAAGTCACAAAACGCTGCGTTTCATATCTCGGTGACTATTGGTCATACTAATGTCAAACTTTTTGTGTTGGAGTTTTTTTTCAATGGAAATTATTTTCCTAAATATAAGTTATGGGAACTAGGGTCCGTATAAAAAGTTAAATTTTGTATTTTCTGACTCATTTTTATTTTCACTTCAAACTTTCATTGTCTTAACACTGAATCTGATTTTGAACTTTTTTGCAATTGAAAGTATGTATCTAGAACTAACGGTTGCGAAAATAGAGGTTTTGCAGGTTAAAACTGAACACCCTGTATACATGTTGAAGTAATTATTATTTCCCACATTTTAAGGACTTTCATTTTTCTTTAAAGTTAAATATTTAGAAATTATTTTTAAACTTAATTTTGGTGTAATGATTTGAAAGAAAAAAAAGTGGACTATGTACGCAGTACAGTTGCTACAATAATGAAGAGATGCTTATTATTTATGTACGGAAGATCGTAAAATAGTTGCCAAGAAAAATGAGCTGGAATTCATTTTTTAATTTCACGTGGTTCATTTTTCAATCGGAAAGTAAGTTCATCTCAGCTGACATGAATTTTTAAAGAGCATGTTATTGTGGACATTAATTGGAGTTCATAAATGTTCCACATTAAAAACCTTTCTCGAAGAATAGATGACGTTTTAGTTTTGAAAAGAAATCTTGGGGGGGGGGGGGGGGAATTTACTGATCATATCAGTTTCTATTACGTTGCTACTACGTCCGCAGCAGTACGTGTCTCGAAAGTTGCAAAGCACGTATGTGTAACATTTAAGATAAACTTCCACTCTAACAACTGTTTTGGCTTCCCCAGAGTTAGGGTTGGTATTTTACCCGAGGTGAGATTCAGGATTGAACCAAGAAAAATACTTTTTAAACCATCATTTTGCGAGAAGTTTGAAACCGTAATACAATCCAAGGGTTGGGAGTCGAGTGAAAAATGACTAACTCGGATTCCTCTATACCAAAAGTAGTCAAACTCCGACTCCACAGCCTTGAGAGAGCAGAAGACTTGGAGAAGAGAAAATAAGACTGATTTGTGGAATTTTAAAGTCAGTGCGACATTATCTCTTTTACCCAAAAACGATTCCAATTCCCCAACTCCGCCCCCTGATACTATTCTTTTTTTGTTGCCCAAGTTCCAAGGAAGTTTGGTGCATTTTGAATCCAATTACTTTGTAACAATGTTGCAAGAAAACTGGTCAGTTTTAGAAATGTTGGTTGAATCTGGAAAATCTCTGAGCACTTGAGAGTTATGAATGGAATTGAAAATCAAAGCTACCCCGATTTAGTCCCTTTACAATGGCGCTCCAATACGCTCCCGAAGGTATTTCCGAAGTTCGAATTTTCTGTGAAGAAGATTCGAATCATAGGAATCACTTTCCCCGTCAAATGTTTATTCTACTTCCGAAATTAGGAATGAACGCTGCTGAGATTTTTGAACAGTTAATATCTTGCCACCATCTGGTTCATCTTTTCTTGCCTTTTTCATATTTTTTTATTTTTTTTTTTTTTAAATTCAAACGAATTAGTCATTGTCAATAAACCAACACTCTCGAAAGAGACGATCCCAAAAAGCAAACAATGACTGCGCTGAACAATCAACAGGTGGGCGTCTTTAAGAATGGGAGTAGGTACGATGCCTTTTAACTTGCATCAAAGTTTAATCAACAGTCACCATCAAGCAAACAGGTGGGGCCACCAAACACCACAATATTTCTGCGCCCTGTGTCCTGTTTGTTTGAAATGAAGCTTTAAATAAATCCAGAAAAAATATCAACCTTGCAGTCATTCTTTAACAAGCAAAATTAACACAACTTGTGAAAAATATTCCGTCAGTTTGTTACACAATATAAGTTAAAACTACATTTTCTCTTAGCTACATAAGGGTGAAATTTTAGGTTGAATGTGTCACAATTATTCTGTAATATGAAACTTTTTTCTTGGCAATGAAAAAGAAAAGGTAGTAAACGTAAAGTTATTAAATGAAATAATTTTTCGAACTTATTTCAGAATTTTCTTAGATTCTAGCTGTATCAAAAGCGATCCACTAGCAATATTAGCCAACATGATCACGAATTTAATGTATGATTTTCTCATTAACATTTTAGCATTTTTACTAGTTTGATTTGAAATTCTTTAACAATTGTATACATCTGGTTTCTCAGCCGAGAAATCATATTTAAATTGTTCTATGATTGTTTGCCTGAGATATAGACAAGGGTTGGATCTGAATATTGTTAAGGTCCAAAAACTGCAATCGGTAGTATTAATCAAGTTAAGTCTCATAAGCAGCGGAATTTCAGTGATTTTAATTGCCTTCGATTACCCTCCATTGAGCTTTATCCATAGTAATGGGTTGAATTTGCTTAATCATCAAATATAACAAGGTAAGTACTGCATTTGAAACCAACTAATATTTCGAATTACAAAAAAAAAAAAAAAAAAAAAAGATTTATAAGTTTTCTAACAGCTGCCCAAATTGCGAGATACTATGGATGCTAGGTAATCCTCGTTACCATAATAAAATTCAGACAGCAGTTATTGAACAAAAGGAAACTAAAAACTAGCAAGCCCACTTGCTGAAACACACGGCCACTTATCCGTCTACTTTCTACTTAAAATCAGAGAAACAAACATCAATATAAAAAGTTTCTTTAAACTTTTCAGAAAAGTATTTTAAAAATCAGAATCAAGCTGACCTTTGAACAGAATTTGCGAAGCTTCTTCCCAGTAAAGAACCTTTCCATTGAAAAATAGACGCATATCACTTCACACGCACTGTTTTAATAAACAATTTGAGTTCGTACAGTTTTTGTAAAACATTCGAGTACAGTAAAAATAATAGAAGAGATTTTGTGTTTTAAAAAATAACATAGGAATTTTTTTGGGGAAGCCTTTAGTTTTCAATGTTTAGTGAATATTGAGATCAAATTATACAACTTCAAACGCTTACGAAAAATGCCTCCGTTAATTGAGTTCCCAGATGCTTGCATGAAGATATCAAGGGTTCATTATGACTTGCATTTTCATTTCATGTATACTTATTATTCTAATTTGCCGAATTTCAGATAAACTTAAGACAGACTGGTTCAGATTTACTCTGCACTGGAAAAACTGATACTTATCTTCTGTAAATTAATATTTACGAAAGGAACACGCTCAAAAAACCAACACATTGAAACTAGAACGCAATCAGGAGGGGTTAAACAGTCGTAACCTTTGGTTTTAAACAAAATTGTCAAACTAAGTGTTGATACATTAAGTACTACTGTAACGAACTCACACCGTACCTCCAGGAGGAAATTCTATTTACGTGTTAGCATCACGTACTATTGTGTCGTTGATTTTCAAATTATTTGCCTCGAACGTAGTCTAACTAATCCCCTTAAACTGATAAAACACGTTGAACTGTACTGATCCAATTCAGCAATGTTGCGTTTTAATGTTTCGTCGCTAATAGACATGTTGCGGAAATGACCCAAACTATTCCATCTAATCTCACCAGCACTCGGGGTACAGATGATTTTCAATTGAGGCAGTGAAAAAGCAAAGTTACGTAAGTGGACAATTTAAAGTTTTGAGTAAAACGCGTTGAAGTTCAGATCCTAGATAGACTTTCATTGAAATTTATTTCTAAATAATGCCGTATAGCAGCCCTTCTACCAGGGCTTCTAGTACTATATCTTGCTCTAAAACAAAGAGAGGGTTCTATCATATTTAATGTTTAGCTACAAATTTTTAATTATGGCGCTTTTTTCCCGTTGCCTCATAAGCCTCCAAAAGCGCATTAGCACCATACCCACAAGAAAAACTAAGATTGTTCAATACTCACACAAAATTGCCCCGAGGGCCGGATGAGAGTCACGATTTTCAGTTTAAGGTCACCACTTTAGAATAAAAAGCATGCTCAAGTCCTACATAGATAATTAACATAGTTTAAAAACAAAGCAATGACTATTAAAATTCAGCTAACCATCATTAGCTATGTTTGATTCCAAATGCAGTTTTTTAGATACACTCTAACAAGCAAGATGTTACGTGTGCGAGAAAAAAAAGTAATCTTTCACATGTTTTGATTCTAAATACCACATCCCGATTTAAATTCCAAACACGTGAGGATTGAATTCTTAAAGAGAAAAAGCCACCTCAAAGGATGATAAATTTTACCAACGTATATGGAGAACTGTTATAATCTAGTACAAAAAATTATTTATAGCAGGGAGCGGTTCTGTTGTTCGATGCTAATTCAATCTCTGTGTCTTAATCCCATGCATTTTGCATTGCACGGGCTCTGGAATTACGTTACTCAGTTATTTATGCACTTTTTCTCTGCATTATCGATGTCGCTTACGGCTCATTTTAGAACATAAAAGGAAAATCAATGCTTCTGTTTAATACATACGAAATATTCAAATTACATACAGGTAAGCTCTGTCACGCACCTATAAGAATAAAATGGGGGAACAGAAGGTACTGTGAAAACTGTCTAAGTAGACCACATTTCATCAGGGGTGCCAGGAACTTAAATTTTTGGAAGGGCTAAAATTCTCAATTTACTGCATGGAACTTCAAATTTTACCGAATAGAACTCCAAATTTCGCAGAACGATAACAAATTTTGTCGAATGATGATAATTTTGCCGAATCGTCGGAAGCATGCTTTTCGGTCCTTTGCTACAAAATACAAGATGCCGTAACAAGAGAAGAAATGTTTTTGAATATTTATAGTTTCTTTTAGACTTTATTTCTTTTGTGATATTTTCATTCAAATTCAGATGATTTATTAGACACTAAAATGGATTACGTGTAATTGTGAGTACTAAATTTAAAAGTTATCCTTACAGGAGTTTCGCGCAAAAACAAGGACGGATCCAGAAATTGCTCAAGGAGGGGGCGGTTGCTTTTTCAACTTAACTCTTCCTATGAATCTAATTTGCATATACTTCAGGAGGGTGGCGGTGGGGCTGCCACATCTTTTTTGTCTAACACAACTACAGTATAGAGATTTATCCCAGCAGGTCCCCGAACGTATTCCTTTCCTTTTCCGTTGGAAGGGGTGAAATTGCGTTTTAGAATTTTAATTTGATTTAATTCCGTGGAATGTTTTGAAACCCCTTTCCCCTAACATTTTCAGAAGTCGTCTGAAATTGCGCTTTTTTGGAATTCCAGTTTCGAAAAATTACCGGAGGAAGACCATTGAAAACCATTCCTTTCCCTAATAAACGCCACCTGAGATGGCTACAACCTCGTCTTTACGACTTAAAATTCTTCAAAATGCCCCGGAGGAGGCTTCTGAACTCTTCCTTCTTGCATCACCAAAGATCGTCTGAAATTGCGTTTTTAAAACTAGACACAATTCCTAAAAGTTAACGGGAGGAAGATTGGAAAGTCACTCCTTTCCTTAACGTCGTCAAAGATGGCTTACACTTGCGTTTTAGAACTTCAATTTGGAAAAATTGCTGGCGCAGGGTTCCTCAAGGGAGGAGCGATCGCCACCTTGTATCCGTCCTTGCTCGAAAACAATAACGTGTTATTTTGGTATGGCGGAAATAACCTACTCAGAAAATAATCTAAATCTCTTAAACTGAGGGTTAATGATATTTAGATTATTTTTTACAGGAATGAATGAAAAAAAAAAAAGTCACGTAAGAAATTAAACAATTTTAATTGATTCCGTTGTTTTGCTTTTAGGCGAGTGCTTAACGGCAAAAGACGGAGAGATTCATTACATGTCATACATAATCAATTTTTATATCAATTACAATTTTCGTAACGCAATGAATATTCACATAGGTTATATAAAGTGTTAATTCGAGAATAAAAGCACTGCTGGGCGAGAAATATTCCCGAAAGCACGCACCTCTGCAAAACTGTATGGGGTCACCCTCAAATAGGTCAAGCTTTATGAGGAAGGAAGGAGAGGGAGGAGGAAAGTGAAATTCTGACCGTTTTTTAAGAGGGAGGATGGAGGGGTTTACAAGAAGTGGGACAGCACAGTTTTTTTTTTTCCAATATTTTTATGAAAAACAGCGGGACATGTGACAACGGATGTGGGAGGCAAGTTTAAGTGTGACACTAGAAATCAATTTCGCATATGTTTACGGAATTCGTATAGAAGAAGCTTACTATTTAAAGCCGATAATTTAAACCCAGTCCCGCTGGGGTCCAGCGGGAACGAAAATGTTTGAAAACGCAATTATAGTGATGTTTTATTTTGAAAGTTTTTCAGGAGTTTAAAATAGCGTGGCAGTGCTTCGAAAAAGGCTTCAAAGAGCACCAAAAGAGCAACAGGAAACATTCAAAACGCTAATGAAGTGCACCGAAAAAGCAACAGATTCCATCCAAAGACCGACAGGGCAGTCGCAGCATCCTGCTTAAAAACGATTATAACCACATTTTAATAGTAACTAGAGTCGGATCCGACTTACGCGAGAGATGCGTTCCAAGACCCCTCGCGCAAGTCGAAATTTCGCGTTGTGGAACAACGTATGTTTAGACATTTTTTATAAGCATACTCAATTACTTCAGATATGTGTTAACACCCCTGAAATTGTTACAAACCATTTCTTACGTATATATTACCGTATCTTTTATAAAGAACTGACTTTTTACTGTTAGAAAAAGCGTTACTATTTAACATAAATTACTGTTATGAAGCACAAAATCAATGATCAATGAGATAAATGAATTAAAACAGTAGAGTACTTACATTAAGTACATTACTGCATTATAATAGCACTGAACAGTAGATATCGTAAACTTAATTATAAGTTTTTAAGTGATGAAGATGATGGTTTATGCAATGTAGGAACACCCCTACTTCTGGCCTGTTTGGGCCACAATGAAAGAGCAGCTTCTATTTTCATGATGTTTGGTTTTTCTCAAACGCTACTCTGCAAGCTTCAGTATTAAAACTAAGTTTTGAACTTTTACGGATTTTCTTTTCTTGAATTTTAATTGGACGTATCGAAGATTAACTCCTACCTTATTGTGCTACCTTTGAAGCACTTTGTAATTGCTCAAGCATATCGAGAATCTTTACCTTTTCTTGCATTGTCAGAAACTTTCTCTTTTTCTTTTCACTTTCGCAACTTTGGATGAAAGAGCTCGTTTGGGAGCCATTCTATTTTATCAATGTTCATGTGTAGAAGGGGAAAAAAAAAAAAAAAAAAAAAACACTCTAAGAATAGGAGCGGTTATTTGTATAAACTAAAGCAAAGAGTTGTTTTAGACTAATACAGTGTGTGAACTTCCGCTTTCAGTGATGCTAAAGGGAGGAAAGTCCATTCACGAAACCAATATTTAGTACAGTGAAACCTGTGTAAGTTGACCACTTGCGGTGCAGTACTTTGGTGGTCAACTTAGACAGGTGGTCAACTTATAAAGGGGGTAAAGATTTTTTTTTTTTTTTTGTCATTTCTTGCACCATGTATTCATTTTTTGATTGATTGACACTTACTCTTTCTGTTCAATTCACTTTCATTGTTTAGCATTACTTTGAAACAATAATTTAAAATGTTATTCAAATATTTTTAAAGATTATTTTCCCAGAATGACGCATAATGTGTCATGCAAATGTAAAATTTCAGTAAATTGATCAAAAAAAAAAAAAAAATAAATAAAAATAAAAATATGAAAAGTTACTTATTTGATATTAATAGTTCCTAAAAATTCATAGCTTCTCAAAAATTGCAAATTTTTTATACATTTATAACCCCATGATGATCTACTTTTCAACAAAATAATTCCTTATTGAAGTTGGCGCACTTATTAGACACTAGTTTTAGAAATTCCATATGTGTCAGCTATTTTTCTCTGGCTTTCTCCCTTTTCAATTAATTTTAATGTTTCCTATCTTTTATCAATCTCAAGTTCAACTAACTTTCTTTTTGAAGCCATTTTATGTAAAACTATAACACAAAGAGCAACAAGTTGGAAACTCATAGTTCAAAAAAGCAGTTGAAAATGAAAATGTCGTATCTCTTAATCCCTTGCACGAGAAATACTGCAATGCAAGGAACTTTACTCTTTAGCACAATTCCATTGTTGCCACAAAATATTGCAACTGGAAAAAAATACTTTGTATTTCTCTATAGGGTTCTTAGTAGTTTTCCCATGTGGTTAAGCTCAAAAGGAGGTTTAGTTATGCTGCTGTACCATTTAGTTAGTAAAATGCTGGTCTGGTATCAAAAATATTCTTGGAAAGCTTTAAAAAAAATATTTAAAAAAAATTGCTAAGTAAAATTTTAAAAATAAACCAAGTGGTCAACTTACAAAGGGTTTTTTACAATACTCCAAACCAAATTTGGTGTTCATTAGTGGTCAAGATAGACAGGTGGTCAAGATAGAGAGGTGGTCAAGTTACACAGGTTTTCCTTCATTATATAACATAGGACTAATTCCGTTCCTGACAAAAGCGGTCAACATAGACAGGTGGTCAACTTATAAAGGTGGTCAACTTTACAGGTTTTACTGTACTATCAAAGAAGCCCATTCTAACGCTCCGCCGCTCTTTTCCAAAAAATTTCATGCGGCAGGCGAAAAAAAAAAAAGATAATTACTCAGGAAAAACTCGCTTTATAGCCATTTCGCGTAAGTCGGATCACGTTGTAGCGGGATCCGACTGTATATTCAACGCTAATAATGTGTACTACCTCTACGGTTTTTTTTACTTACTTCACTAGTGCAGCACATTTAAAGGAAAAGTATTCCTGTTGAAATGAATTAAGAATTAAATACAAGAAAGAATTAAGTAGAAGTATTTTAGCAAGTAAATTTAATTAGTTGATTTCCCAGGCGTTAATGAATGAGTAAAAGCTCATTGGAAAGTTTGTACTTAATTTCCTCGATTTAGTCCATTTATCATTGATTTAAAACTTGATAACGATTTTCATTTTGTTCAGTGAGATTCCACTTTGAGTTTAGGCACAGTGGAATACATAATTTTGTTGTTTAAACAACTACTGTGATATTGCGGCACATTTAAAGAAATGTCAATTTATTTATCCCTTAGACAAAGTAATTTCTTTTGCAGCATAAGTAAAGTGAATACAAGGAAATCAGCAAATAAAGTTATGTGCACCATAAATTTTGGAAAACCTCTGTTCACAAGTATTGATTCTCTATTTAATGTTCCTTCTTATATGAGTTCATTATTATTTCAACTTGCACTGAGGGCTTTCATTTAATTAAGCTGTACTGGGTTATGTTTTGATGGTAGGTATAAAAATATTGCATCGTCAATATCACATTCAATTCAAAAACCTTTAAATAATTAAAAGAACTTACTTGGCGTTTCAGGCTCTTTTTACATCAGGTATTTGATGTAATGGTTCATCTTTGAATAAGATCCCAATCGCAGTTCTCAAGCCAATCCTGTATCGAAAAGAAAACACTAAACTATTTACATGGTTTCAAATTTAAGCGACGATCTTTCTTGCTACACCTTAACGATGCTTCGTTTACAAAAACAAAAAACACGTACTACAGAAATTCATTATGACTTTTGCTGCCAAATAACAAAAAACAAACTTTGAGCAGTAAGTTTGCCATCTAGCTGCCAGAAAGGGTCAAATCTAGTTTAGTAACAAAGAATTGACAGAAGCAGTACAGTACTTTTAAAGAAATCTAACTTCCCACGACCTATAAGCATAATATTTCTTGTAAATATGGTGCTTACTTGGGTTTAAGGTACGTAATTTTTTTAATCTTGGTAAAAAGTATTATTACGGGGGGAAAAAAAAACGAGACTTCAAGTAAGCTTGCGTTCGACGAACCTCACCGGTCAACCGGTGAGTAACCGGTTGCTAACCGCAGCGTTCTTGAGAGCTACCGGTTAACTGGTTGCTTCCGATGTCATTTTATGAGCCTCACCGGTTGATCTACCGGTCGACCGCAACTTTAGCAGGTTAATTGAACCACGTGACATTTTTGACCGGTCGCTACCGGTCGTGTTCGTCGAACGTAAGCTAAATGGATAAAATAATGTTGTGTGTTCATTTTAAGAAATTCAAAACTACATAATATTCGCGATAAAATCCATTCATTGAATATTTTTTAGCTTTTATCAAATCAACTCTCAGGGTTTCGTTCACGATTGTTACGCTTTGATTTGAAGCGTCGTTTGCTGCTGAACTAGAACTACCGCATGTAACCACGGGAGTTCGGAAACACAGCTGATTTACCCGAGGCCTTCGAGATAGGAAGGCCGTCCAACTAGCAAATGACGTCATCGTTCGTCAATCCACAATGATATTGGGAAGTGAGCACTTCGATCAGTATTTTGGTTTAATTAAACTATTTGGTTTATTTATTATTGTCTTCTATTATTTCAGTAGCATTAAAAGTTCTACTTTTTCATTTGAAAACATAAAAAGGAACCGATAATCATACACTAAAAAATACACTGAGCTTAATTCATAGTATTTTACATAAAAACATTTATAAGTCTTACAAAGTATTCAAATAACTAAACCACGATTTTATTTTACAATCATGTTAAAACGAAGTGATAAATAAACACAGTTTTATTTTTCATTTGAATTTTTTTTCAAAAACTAATCGGATTTTAACTACTTGTATATTGTATAGAAACATTAACTCTTAAGAAGTATTCAAATAAATAAATGAACTTTCATTTTACAATTACATCAAAACAAAAAATAATTTTACCATTGTATTTGAATAAGAATTAAATGAAATTTTAAAAAATAAACATTTTTACTTAAGTAAATGGGAAACATGACTGCAATATGTTTCAAAGACATAACATCAAATTAAAGTACATAATACCAGATTATTAATGTTAACTTAGCTGAGCAAATTTATGCTTTTAAAAAGACATGAATGCCCTGGTGCCCCCAAGTAGAAACACTGCCCTACCCCTTTCAATTATGAAAACTTCAAGAAAAAATACCCCAAAAAACATCTCCCCCATCTCCCTTAAAATTTCAAGGGCACAGTTATTTAACTATAGCCGTTGAAAAGCTACCATTACTATGAGACTATGATTCCAACCCCCCCCCCTCCCCCTTGGGTGGGCACTCTCGAAAAATTACACAGGAATTCAACTTGAAAAACGTTAATTAAAGAAGGAATTATACAACATCAAAAAAATGTATTCAATATCTAAGCATACTTTTTTTTGGAATTTGGCTACTTTTCCATTTTCAGCTTTTTCTGCTGCTAATGATTCTTGTGTGTGGGGGGGGGGGCTTCAATAGTTCATCATTTTAGGCATTTGAAAAATTATTTTAAAAAGCATTAATTGATGACAAAGTAACCTTTTTCAAAAAACGTTTCATAGAATGAACATTTTACCAACTTTCTTCAATACTTAAAACCACATATATGTTAAATTTAGATCAACATTTTGCTGAGTATGCTCTTTTAGGAATTCAGTGTGACAGTTTAGTGACAGGGGGAAGGGAGGGGATAACAAGAAATATGACATCACGCGTTGTTTATAACAATATGCTCATGTTGAACAGCGTTACGTGTAACAAGGAGAGGGGGGGGGGGGCATTTGATCAAAATTTTGCAACATAATTTATGGACAGCCCCTTAATTCAATTTATGTTACAGTTTCAGAGTTCCTGAAAGCTTATTAACAGAAAACCCAAGGAGTTCAAAAAATATTTAGTTCAAGACATTTTGCTCTTTTTAAGCAGAAACAAACAAGCATAGAGCATTTGGCAAAAACACATTGCATATCCACTGCTCAAAAGTAATCTTTCGTAAGCTCAGAAATTATGAATACCTTTAACTCAACCACAATTTGTGCACAAATATTACAAAACTTAAAGACAACAGTGGAAAAAAACATATATTTTTTTAAGTTTACGCACAGAACCAGCTTGTTTGAATAACATTGCAGGGGCGTATAGTTGGGGGGAAATGTTTAAGTATCGAACCCACGACCTCCGGCATTCAAAGCTAATCTTCTACCTCAGAACTACGGAAGCCCATCAAGGAATGTTTTTTGATCAAAATAACACATGCTAGCGTATGAAACAATTTAATCGAAACCGAAAAAATAAGATTAGTTCAGTTAAAAGCCTGTTTCAATAAACTTGTTTACATACATATTAACTGAATATCAACACAAAGTTACGTTGCTTCTGATAGCAACAAGTATATTTGCAGAAAATTTTGACATATGTATATTGTCAGCTTGGAAAATCCATTTCGAATAAATGCGTGTACACAAGGTTGAAGAAATAAAGAAATAAAAAGTTACAAGTTAACCATTTCAAATATTAAGCAGTACGCTGAAATTACAAATTACAGACAAAGATATCAGAAAGGAACGGACAATTGTTTGTGTAATAGAGGAAAAGTTAAGTAACCTTAACTGCATGACCTCAAAAGCATAAAATGTAAATTTGTTTATCTGAGAAAAGTACTTACCTCCGAACTTTAAAATTTATTCCATGAGGAGTCCAACTTTTTTCTTCGCATGCAGGTTGTTCGGAAGCGGAAATCGCTGACTTACTTTCACTCAGCACACTTACAAAACTTATATTATTTATAAATATATATTTTAATTGCCTCTACATTCCGGTACATGGGAAGGATGAGATAAATCCAACAGTATTGTATTCAAAAATATGCATCCGAAGTTACATATTTCCTATTTCATCTATTTCAGCCAGAGCACTACTGTTTACAGGTAAAACGCACTGCTTTCAAAGTTTCGCGCCATTTTCATAGATCGACGACTGGTGGCGTAACGAAGCGGGGGGGGGAAAGGAGTTGTCTGGCCTGTTATCACGTGGGTCTCGATTTACCCGACTCGCCAGAAAAATACCAGTAACGTCATAACCGCTACTGACTAACCACGCGGTGTAACCGATTGCTTCAGAACGCAGCCTCAATGATAGCGTCTATTCATTGAAAAGTTATTAATTTCCCTGTTAGAAATTTAAAGTAAAAATATCATCCCGTAACGTAGGAATTGCTGAAGTGTACTTCATTCACCGAAAAGATAGACCGAAAGAAAACAAATGGGTTGTAAGAAAGTTTGCCACATTTGGGAATTTTCTCTGCAATTAAAAATATAAAGCTATTGTGAGGCTCTGAGAAGTTGAGCTAAGACTCTGATGATGTTTATCCCTGTTTCGGAAAACAGGGAGGGGTAATTGGCGCTAAGGTGAATTAAGAAACTTTCTTAGAAGCTTTTCAAAAATATTCCAACTAAAATCCGAGCCAATAACACGCCTATTTTGCACTAAACTCCCCTAAAACAGGTAAACATAGTCAAGGTCACAGTTCAACTAACCAGAGCTGCAGAATATATCCATCGTCTGACTGGAAACGTTTTGTTGTTGATCCCGCCAAACACGTGATTTGACGCCACAAAATGACTCAATATTTTGTTTGCATCCAGCTTACTTTTTCCGCGAGGGCAGTTTTTTTTTTTAATAACTTTCATTATATTTGTTCTGTTGTTAGTAGAAAAATGGGACAAGCTTTTTAATCGTTGCAAAAAACAAAAATGAACAACAGTAATTATAAAGCTAAGTTTGTTAATAATGTCTCTTGACAAGTTAATTTTATGGATGAAGTTAAGCAGGCATCAATTCGTTGATTTTGAGCTTTTAAAACTTTTCAAACATTACAGGTTTTCGATATTTCCCTTGATACATGTAGTCAGTTTAAAAGGATTTTTAAAAGTTTTTTTTTCGCCATGAATTCGTTTTTAAATACAGTAATTTAAAGGAATATCAACTGTTGGGCCGTTACGTTGGTAAAAATATTTTCGCTAAAAGGAAATGAGTTCAACAAGTAAAATGACACACTCTGTTGATTTCGTAAGTTTCTATTAAGAAGTCAAAGTCTGGGGTCCCAATTAAATCCATTCATCATCGAATGAAATCTTGATGATGGCTTTCATTCAATCAACAACCATTAGGCTTCATTTTGAAGGAATAAGTCTAACCGAGCGTCTTATATCAGGCGCTAGTTTTAGACATGTAATTAATAAACGACAACAGTTTCACAGTTGTGGCTTTAATAATACGTCTGGACATTTGTTTGCATGAATAATAACTTGTGCTATTAATGGAGGTTCGAGTTACAAAAGTTTGAAATTGACCGCCACGCAAAAAGCGAGAAGTGAATACATTCGTCGCTAGATTTTGCATATTCCAATAAAAATTAAAAGATGATGTTCATCATAATATCTGATCAACTTCAAGGCCCTGAAAGTGTATTTGCGACCGGAGTTTGACAGTTATTACCGTGATTCTAATCGCGAAATCAAAGTGATTTAGGTGACATTTTTGTTTTTATGTTGAAACAAGTATCGATGGTATCACCAATCTCAGCATAATTGCTTCTTGTTTTTGGCCCTCAAGTTTTTCTTGCGCTGTAAAGCAGTTTGAGGTGAATAATTAATGTGAATTTGTTTTTTAAATAAGAACATCATAACTGTTTTGGTAATTATTTCATTACAGGAACTACCGCGGTTTGGTTTTTATAGAGTGTTTATTCCTTCGAGTGGTATTTTGAACTAGATGTGTATTCAGTAAATTACCACCCAATAGCCAGGGCTAAAGCAGAAATACATGAAATACACCGCCAGCTAAGTCATTTCCAGCCGAGGACTGCAATTTCGTGCTTATTAGCACTCATCAGCCCGGTATAGGAAAGTGACTTTATCCAATATGCATAATTTACAAAACATTGTTGGGTGTAAATTTTTCTATTGTGTATTTTGGGTTTAAGTATTACATAATTGGTATGATTTTTGTTTTATTAGCTAATTACCTACAGAAAAATTATTTTCATTACTTGTTTTTGAGTAATTTATTGCTGTTTCAACTGCGATAAGTTTGTTGCGCTGTTAGCTGGTTTGGATTTCTTCATATCTAACAAAATACCACTTGACTGGGAATATACTTGATTACTCTCCATTTAATAGAGTGACATTTCTCATTAGGATGATATTTTACGCTTGACTTGATTGAAAATTCTTTAATAAACGTGGTTTGTTCAGTACGTAAATGCGATATTTGAGGTTATTACATAGTTTCTCGCATTTTACAACGAGTGTAAGGTTTTCCCCGCATTTAGAACTTTTTACTCCCATAAAAGATATGTATTAAATTCATAGTATTTAACGCGTTAGTGTTTAATATTTCAGTTGTTAGTTATCATCTTTAATGCAAGTGAACAATATTTATAGTTCACTTATGCACCATACCGCCTTCAGAAGCAAGAAGATCGATTAGTTCATTTTTGGTAATGAATATCTTTCTAGATATTTGTTTTGAACCTCCTTAATAAGATTTTTTTCTTTTTTGATGCTAACCATTGATACTTTCATTGTTTGCACTTATTTAGCTGCATATAATATTTTTATAAATGTTCAAAAGTCTCGTAAATGATCCTTAAATAAATGATAAATATTTCAAGAAACAGATGAGATAAGTTCTTCTTGCTTAGGGTGGAATCTTTCTGCTTTATCCAAAAACATGACATGTTTTAGTATGCAACACCAAACATACTAAAAAAGCAAATAATAAATGGGGGAGGGAGGATATCTTCCGAAACTCCAGCCGTTAGTGATCCCGATCCAATTCGTTCAAATACAGAATGTACAGCAAACCTAGCGGAACACTAGCTTAACTCAAAATCAGAACACTTTATTGCTGGGAAAATAATAATTTTCTGAAAACAATTGATTATCATGTAGTTAATTAGGGGATGTCTGCAAATGATATCACACTTTTTTCAACTTTTTTGACCCCCTCTCCTCTTTGTCACATGCCATAGCATTTTTCATAAACATATCCTTACAAAAATGCGTGATGTCACACTTCTCACAAACTATTCAATTTCACGAACCCCTCTTTTACTCCATCAAAGCTTGATATAATTTTTGGAACCCCCCTAAGAGGCTATCCAAAAATGATGTCACACTGTTTTTTCAATATTTTTGATCCCCTTGCTCTTTGTTAGAAAGGGTCATGCCTCAACATACCATCTTCCCCCCTTTGTCACGTGTCACGTTATTTTTCATAAACATATCCTTATAAAACGCGTGATGTCATACTACTTCTTACCCCATCCCTTCCCCTTGTCACAAAGTGTCACAATTTCATGCCCCCCCCCAAAAAAAAAGAATAACAAAATTTTTTGAAAGCTCCACGTTAGTTAGGAACATTTCGATTCATTTGCATTCATAATGTTCGCACTGAATATTTGTACATAAGAAGAATGACGTTTTTAACATTAATCTGCAAATCATGACTTAGTAAACATCTCTAAGCATTCGGACATTCTACTTTTTGAGTTGTACCACTGTTCTTCTACAAGTGCGATATTTAGTATATTGATTAATGATCATTTCAGGCAGTTTTACCATTGGCTTCATAACAGGACTTTGATAACTATTTATCATAGCGTAAGCAATTAAAAACCGTAACGTTAGAAATAATTATAAAATTTCAAACACTTACTTAAGTTAAAAATTAATGATCTCCCATTCATGAAAGGATATATTCAAAAAACAAAATGGTGCGAATTTTCTGCGAGCTGTGTGAACTCGTAAATTTTAAATTCAAATGAAGCTGATGTGTCAGGTAAAAATTATATCTTAGGCTATTTGAATAACCTGACAGGTATGAAAATATAAACTCCCTAATGATCCCAAAGCATGGCAGAGATTGATGAGAGAGACTTTTAAAAATATAAACGAAGTAGATTTTGTGTTGAGCGCGGTTCGGAAAATATTTCTGTTACATAAAATCAGATGGCATCACATTTAGGTCCGTGCAAAAAGCAGCAGCCCTGTCCTTTAAGGTTGGGGTTGTTAACGTTCAATCGCCTGCCAAACTCTTAAAATTGATTTTATAACGCGGTTTATTTTCAAACGACTACGGTATGAAATCAATTTTATCTTGCATAAATTGATTTTATAACACAGCCTGAATTGATTTTGGAACGTAACATTTAACCCGTCGTCTATATCCATGGGCGCAGCCAGAAGGGGTAGGGAAGGGCAACTTCCCCTCCCTAGAAGAGAACCTATGACCCCCACGCCATTTCCAAATGTTACCCAAAGTAATTTAAAATTGCAATTTTAGGACTTCAAGTTCGAAAACTTCCGAGGGAGAGCACAATAAACGCTTATTTTCTAGGCCTGATCTGACCATAAACAGCCTAAAATGTTTTTTTTAGGGGGAGAGAATGATTAAAATTCAAGAAAATTTCGATGTTCCCTTCGTCCTTGGGGAGGGGGGGAGCAAATAAAAATCACTATCTCGATGTGCATATGCTTGCCCCTTCCTTTTGGGAATCTTGGCTACGCCCATATCTATAAACGTCTATCAATGTTAAAACGTGTTATAAAAAAAATGCAGCTTTTACGAAAATTAAAAATAAATAAATAAAATATTGTTCTACGCTTGTTTTTTGTGAGTTACCTTTAAAAATTTCGAAAGGTAAGTGTTTCAACTTTTATTTCGTGACCTGATCACTTTTTAAGAGTCTTATTTTTATTCTTAATTTTTATTTTTTGCAAATTAAATAAGTTTATTTATTAATCCTGGTTCTATTTTCAATAAAAAAAAAAAAAAAAGACTTGGAACTTTCTTCAGGTTTATATGAAACTTTGGCGCGGCGTGCTCAAATACAATTATACTAAAAAGTACTCCTTACCAGGGATTAATTTCCTACAAAAGAAGTGCAGGTGCACATTCTTCAAAACTTATTTTAATGCTTAAATAGTCGGAATTCCGTCAAAAATATGAAAATACACGTTGAATTGACAAGAAGTGCAGGAACTGGGCTCCAGTAGCTTTTAATAGTTAAGCCCTGCTTCATGCAACATAACACAACTGAAAAAAACTTTTGTACTTTTTTCTATTTCCAGACACTAACAGTGGTGCCCACCTAGGGATGGTCATGGCGCAGATTGCGCCATTGAAATCTTTAGGGGAGGGATGTGTTTTGTGGGGTATTTTCCCCTTTTTTGGGGGGATTCTTGCTTTTAGAGGGTCTTTGTGATATTTAGAGGGGTGCGCTCTTGCTCTTAGGGGGATAGGTGCTCCTGACATTAGAGTGGTATATACTTTGAACATGGGGGAGGGCGTGAAGCTTCAAATTCTCCTAGAAACCAAGAAATTAATTTTACTCCGGCTCGATTGCCAGAAACAAAAACACGACTGACCCACAAGACTAGTCCACGCAAACATCGAGTATACTCAAAAAAAAAAAAAAAAAAAGATTTATTCCTATAGCATAATTTTTCACATAACTGCTACTTCTGAGCATTTTATTTTACCGAGAGACTTCCAAACGTAGCCAATCATTTGCGTCAAAACTTTTTGTTAGCTTCTTCTTCTTAACATTTCATCATGTCAACTGAAGTTCTTTTACCCATAATTATTTAAACTGGATGGACAATGTGACTATGAGGAAAAAGGAGCTATTCTTTTGTGCTCGTCTGGAGCAAATTCTAACCCTGTTCACAATATTCTGCAAGCATATCCTTTTGCCTTTCCTCCAGTACTTCAAGAACATCAAATTTGTTTTCAACATTTCACTGTTCTTTTTGTTATTTTATCCGTTTGAGCAAACCCTTTTAAAAAATTTCGAGCACTTTCGATTGTCATGCACATACGGCCTGCACAGAAATTCATTTTTAATACGTATGCAAAGAAAGGCGAGCAAAGCAGTTTAAATCTTTATTTTTTTCGACCAAGTTAGTCATTTCGTTGTTAAGGTCGCTCCATATACATAATATACATAGTACGTTCATAGCACAGTATTTATTCATTTACACAAAAGCTAAACAACTTCACATACAGAGGACTGCGTACAGAGCGCCTTGCCTTCGGAAACCCTCAAGAAAGATTTTTCACACAAAATAAAGAAATAACACCCAGGACACCGGCTTAAATTGAAGCCACGACCTCTAGGCATAGAAGACGAAGCATCTAGTTGTAGTTTCTTGCTACGGCCGCTCGAAGACGGCGAAAACCAAGCGCAAGTAACAACAGAAACAACTTTCAATAAGAAATATCTTCGCGGCGAAAATATTAAAAGGACAAATACTTTTTAAAAAATAAATTACTGTCTATTCCGCGATATCAACACTGCCGTGTCCAGGTAATCGGAGTATCTGCAGAAGAAACGCGTTTTGTATTCAGTACTAACCATAGGGAAATGTTGGAATGAGGCGTTATCTTCGCTCTTTTTTTTTCAGTGGAAACCAAATAAGCAAGCTTGTACAACAAAGCTAATCAGTGGCGCCGACTCCATGGGGCTTGAGGGGGCCCGAGCCCCCTCAAAAATATTTTTGAGGGGGCAGAGCCCCCCCAATAAATCAAGAAAATTATAAGTTACATTATGCTTTCTAAACTCATAAATTTATCTTTTATTTTCCTTGTTTGAAGATAGTTTACCTTGTAAAATATATTCAGTAATGAGTTAAAACAAATAATTATTACGGTTTTGTAAGCAGGTTAACTGAAAATGAGTGGTGCGGATGATGATAGTGTTACAGTGCTGCGAATACTGTAAAAATTTGTCCCAGTGCGCGAACTTACGGGTCAAGTCTGTTGCCGGTGGGCAGCGCTGCGGCGCACTCACCTAAGTGTTGCTGATCTGGAAAAATATATATATGAGAGTTTGATTTGCATATAAAATGGGAGGCGTGATAGTTTTGAATACTTTTGGGAATCGTGTTTAAAAGAAAACCTTCACAAAATGATGATCCTTCCCTTCCTCGGAATCGACGTGTACCAAAGAAGTATGAAAACAATGAAGGCAGCTTATCGCACACTTTCAAAATCCCAAAGGAAAACATTTGACTCGCGCTACTTATGCGAAATAGCTATAACACGATTTTTTCTCCAGTATTCAGACCTAACGCGAATTCCTCACCGCAACACGAAAATTCTCGGAAGGGAATCGTGGTGTGTTCGTATCAGCTTTGTTATTGGCTACTAAAAAATTTTTTTTCATGAATGGATCTTTATCCTTTTAGCATCGCTGAGAGTAGAAGTTCCCTTTTCATTTTAAATGCGAAAGTTAATGAAATATAATGACACCTAAGAGCGCTGTTTCATCTAAAGTTTGTGAAGATAAAAAGAGAAAGTTTCATGACAATTAAAGAAAAGCTAGAGCTTCTTAAAAAGCTGATGGTCAACTAAAAAATGCGTTGAAGGTAGCACGAGAATTAGGTATGAGTGATTCTTCCGTATATACAATTACAAGTCAAGAAAAGGAAATCCGTAAAAATTCACCGACTAGTGTCTTGCAAAAATTTATGAAAATGGAAACTGCTCATGTATTGTGTACGAATATCATTAATCGATCGACTGTACAGTACAACTAAAGATGCATTTGCTTTTCTTACTATATACTGTGTCTACCATATACCGGTTTATTTTTTCTTTCTTTCCCATTAATCATTGATTTTGTACATAGTAGCAGTATTTTATGTTGAATAAAACGTTTTTTTTTAAATACAAGTAAACATTCAGTTCTTTATGTAAGAGACAGTAATGTACAGTTAGTTAAGAGATGGTTTTTAACAGTTTGAGGGGGTGTTTACAAGTGTCTAAAATAATTGGGTACGTTTATAAAAAAATTTACACATACCCTTTTCCACAACGCGAAAATTCGACCTACGTGAGAGGTCTTGGAATGCATCCCTCGCGTAAGACGGGAGTTGACTGTACTACAAGGCAATATACATTGAGGTTTGTAAAATGGTGCAATTTTGCATTATTGGGCGATTTACATCAACTGGACACACACAGGTCATTGCAGTTGAACAAGAGTGCTTGCTTTTATTAAACAGAGGTGAAAGAGAAGAGAACATTTTGAAAAATCAACTGAGTTTTTCAAAAATGACCTAGACATTGAGAGACTGCGTTTACACTTGAATATGTTAGCCGATATCACTAATGTAAAAACAACTGGTCTTAAAAAGCATGCGTAAATTAAATTTCCTTTTTACAAAAATACTGTGTGTGTTTGTATTTATTTCTTCCGTTTTTCGAAGCCAAAAAATATGTGTCGGGCTTGTCGAGTTTTCGAGGTTCTAATGTTGATTATATGATTTTAAAAAAACTTTAAAACTCACTATTTTTCATCTCAAATTTAGAAAATTTCCTGCGGCATGCCCCCTTTCCCCCGATATTTTTTAAGTCGGCGTCTCTGGCAGTGCCCTTCAATGCAAGTCAAACCTTTTCCATGCCTAGCTACGGCACTGCATGACTCCCCATAAAATAGAACAAAAAAATGTCTCTTACTAAGACAAGTGACATGATCTAGTTGAACCAGAAAAATTTGTATACCAATTTTTGGATTGTTTTACTTTGAAAACGCCATGCCACATACGGTTTGTTTTTAAATTATACACACCAGAAAATATGTAAATTGGCATTTTCAAGGCACAACAATCGACCTTTATTTGGGGGGGGGGAACCTCCATGGGATTACATAACCCCCTAAACCCCCGGTGATGACTGGGCCAGCCCCCCCAATGATTTTTGCAAGTCGGCGCCCCTGAAGCTAATATACAAAAGATGGAAAAATGTGAAAAGTTTGCATTGCAGGTTTGCTCCTTTACCTGTCCATGGCAGAATAGTGATATAATGATTCCGCTTACTTCAGCACTGTTAAAAATGAAACGCTCAATTTTGACGATTCGGCAATCCTTGAGCACTATTTCGTAATTTTCGACGATCTTTTCGTCACCGAATCACGTGATATTTGACGAAGCCAGAAATCTCAAATTTTTCACGAAATTATTTCGTCCCGATTTCGTCACATTGCAGTGCATTCTGGGAGTTTTCGTTTCAATCTTGTACTTGCTCGTTAAATTATCTTACCTCAATTATTCTAAAGGATTCATAAAAAAGGTTAGTATTTATTGAAATTTGTATGTGCAATGTGCCTTCTTTTATGTATTGTTACATTTTTGTTTAGTGTTGTGTTTGCAGTTGTATTTAAAACACATTAAAATTGAAAACGAACGGTTCGATTAGGTTTAGAATTCTGTGTGTGTTAACTTTGAGTCGCCTCCACGTTAGGCTTAGCTAGCGTTGTTTTTTTTATTTGTAAAAGAAAATGTTGGTTCGTTGACATTTGTTTCCAAAAGCGTACTTCCTTTATTTCGTTAAAAAAATTACAAACATGACTAAAGAGTTTGTACGAATTTAAACTTACAAAAAAAAAAAAAAAAAAACCCTCCTTTAGCTTAACTAACACAGATGATAAATACAGCGCATTTATAAAAGGCATAGAACTTTGAAGCTTTTACTTTCAACATGGAATATATTACATGGTTATGTGTTTTCATTCTTCTCCATGAATTTTACAAAAATAATTCTGTTAAACGAAGTGTATTTTTTAGTTTAATAGTTCAAATTTGTTTCATTCTGCATTTTTATTTTCTTAAACAAATACTATATACCAATCCCCCAATATGCTTACCAGCTAATCCCACGTTGTTTATAATAATCTCCTTTCCCTGCGGCAGATGTTTCTAGCAATAAGTGCTTATTTTCATTATTTGTGCAGCCTTTTTTTTTACTTGCATAAACATGAAGTAAAGTAAATATCAATTTGATAAAATCATTTTAAGATAGAGAAAATATTAATTTCCATAAAGAACTCTATCTTTGTTCTTGATATTTCAGCAGAATAGTTTCAATATTTTTTCAATTTTTCCGCAAATTAAAATAAATAATTGAAGTGAAGTTTCAATGTTTAACCTCGATTTAAAAAGAAAAAGAAGAAAAATTAATTTGAATTTTGACATCTTGAATTCAAATTATGTTTTTCGCAATCACGAGTGTGTGTGTTTATGTGTGTAAGGGATACGTGTGTTTGTGTGTAGGGGGGTATGTGTATGTGTGTAGGCATGTGTGTTTGTGTCTGCGTGCAGGTATGAGTGTGTGGGTAGTTGTGTGTATGAGTGTTTGTGTGTGGGGGGGTGGGAGAATGTGTACGTGGTGTGGGCATATGTGTCTGTGTGCAGGCATGAGTGTGTGGGTAGTTGTGTGTAGGTATGCGTGTGTGTATGTGTTTGTGTACGTGCGTGTATGTATGCGTGTAAGTGTAGGATATTGACGCAACCTGGAGACGGTTTTCGTTAGAGGAGCAGCATCGTGAGGCCGGCCGGTCGACGTGACGGTGGTGCTGCAGAGGATGCTGGCGGGAAAATAAAATGATAGGACCTCAAAACAGTCAAATGAAAGCAATAAGCAATCGTGATTGCTCAAAAAAGAAAAGATAGTATAGCATATTTGAAAATTGTAATAACAATAATAAGCATTTTTTGTTGTTTATTTTCCCACTTCAAGCACTAAATTTCTAAGTTTTTCTATGTCAATTTGTGTTACATGATTTGTCATAATTATGAATTTTTCCATTATACATAGTTTCTACAGCTAAAATAAATGCAGCATTAATTTTATTGCCATATTTGCCGCCTCAAGATATTGTCAACAAAAAGTGAGAAATCCCGGTCTACATTAAATCAGACTAAGAAGCATTTTATAGATGAACTTCCAATAAATCCAAATCTTTTAGTTGGAGTTGTGATTTTGCTGAATATAAAGTAAAATGTCTGAAAATTTAACCGAACTAATAAAATAAACGAAAGGATAATGAAAATATATGAAAAATTAAAAGGATAATGAAAATATATGATAAGATTTATATATGTAACAAGCTTTGCTCACCACACTAGTCCCTATTTTCATTATATACCTTTGAAAAAAAATTCATTGATATCAGTCAATTAGTTCTCAAGACACAAACAAACAAGAAAATGCACTTTGTTATTGGGTTTCCCCTATCTTTGGCAACTCTTCTCCCTTGGCGTTTTTTATTTACTGTGTGAAAATTGCATATTTTAAAAATCAAATATGCTTAGTTAAAAGGTGATACTCCCTTCGTCTCCGTCCCAAACTAGTAAGTAGAGCTATGTTTGAATATTTTTACTAGTGATTGATTCTGATGATTTTATGATTTTGTTCGAATATTTTTTAAAGATTTCAAGGTACTATACTATCAATTAACAACTTTACTTGGCAACATTCCCTCTTAAAATCATTACCAGCTGAGTTAAAAAAATCCGAAGTACACACGCCCCTTAAGTACGCCCCATTTTGTAAGTACTCTACCCCCAGTATAGCAGAAAAATCAGTTTTTTTTCTACCAAATCCCTATCCATCAGCTAGAAGATAGCTTTATGTAATTACTAGTTAACTTATGAAATGGAGCGTGGCTTCGAGTGTTGGAGCCTTGGGTTTTTGACTCTATTTTGATAGTGGTTTAAGGAGGTAAAGCTCGGTAAGTAAATGTTGTTTATTGATAACATAGCACAATAAAATCTCTGAAAAAAGTGCAAATAAAATCATAATCACCAGTTTCAGTAGTACTTAATTCATAAGTACTTTATTGGAACTAATTTGGGTAGGGGGGGGGGGGTACTTCAGAAAACATTCGTGAAGAAAACGGAACACGAAAATCGGAAAAAAACGGTGTATTTTGGCTATCGGTTAAAATAAAAAATAAATTTAAAAAAAAATCACAGATCAAGAATTTTTGCACCCTTGATTTTTTATAGCTCAAAAAAAAAATGAAGATTTACGACTTGATGTGCAAAAGAATTAACTCGTTTAATGGCTAAACAATGCTGATTCTCGATAAATTGAAGAAACTCTAATTCTAGAATATTATTCAGAAATTAATTTCATAAACTAACTGAGAGTCTAGCTGCCTAAATAAAAATTTTGTTCATCCGCTGTAAAAATACCTCATTCTTGTAATCTGCTTGAAAAAAAACTGTCAGCATCGAAATAATAATATATTTTGAAAAATATGAAAATTAAATCAGATGCTTTTCAAAGTCACCAGCGAATCGTAGTTTTCGTAGTTTTTTAACTTAAGAAAAAGAACTGAGATTTTAATAGTAATTGTGAAAACATGTTTTATTTCAGAAATAAACTGCTGAATTTAATCGTAAAACTTTCCTCGAAATAGAAAAAAGGTCCATGTGCATGAGGGCATACACCCATGGACTTAAACCTTTACTTATTATGTATATATTCTCTTTTTAAAACTTTTTTAGGATGGATCCAACATCACGGAGATAATCGGAACAAGGACAGACGAAGACTTTTTCATAATTATTACAATATTCTAAATGTTCGTATATTATACATTGATTTCATGTTACACATGTTTGGAAATAAAAATAAAAACTTAGGGGTAAAAAGCAAAGGTATATTTTTATAATTATTTAACAAACATTACACTAAATTAATTTTACCAAAAGATTTATTTCACGTCTGCATTTTTTTAAGATTTATATTTTCAAATACCTTTTGCAATTTTGGCAGAGAATTGTTTTCAAAGTATGAAGTATGAAATGCATGCAATAATAAAGTTCCTGTATTAAACATAAATTTGGCCAAATAAACATTCTACATACAAGCAAAATTAATAAAACAAATAATTAATTAGAAAACAAAAAAGGTAAGATCTTTCTTAAGATTATCTAATTTTATTTTCTGTATCTAATTTTAGAACAAATATGTACTAACTTAAAGTTGTCCATTTTATTGTACTTTTTCTTTGAAATTTGTGGTATAAGTTGGATAAAAATCTTCGTTTTTTTTCTGGAATTTTTTCATGCGATGCAATGAAGATGAAACTTCTCAGCAATTTTCTCCCGAGCATATATCGATCTAATTGTGCATAAAAGTGGCACATGATTTATTTTTCCAGAACCCAATGCCTGCTGAGGAAGTAGCACTTTTATATTCCCAGTAGGGGCAAGGGCGATGTAGGAATTTCTACATCGTGATGCATCGCCATCCTTACATAGCGATGTAGTTCAAATAGTTTGAAATATTCTTTCCGCTTTAGGGGCACCCTCCTCCCCAATTAGGGGTGTTTTCCTTACAAAAATCCAGTCTTTTATCAGATCTTTTTCTAATTTGGCGCATAGGTTCTTTAATCACATGGGGTAGTACCCCATATGACACCATGGGAAACTATCCTATGTGGATTTTCACCATTAAAGGACATCTGGGCCGAATCTGGAAAAGATCCGACGAAAACTGGATTTTTATGAGGAAAACTCCTATGGGGTTTGCCACACATAGCGGGACGAAAACTACAATATGAGAATTCCCAAACATCAAAAGACAAATGTACCAAATTTGGAACAGATCAGACAAAAACTGGGTTCTTATAAGACCCCTCCCCCACACACACGTGGTTTCCCATTCCATAGCGGGACGCAAACGGGAATTCCCGAGCGTCAAAGGACATCTGAGACAGTTTTGGAAAAGACATGATAAAACTTTTTTTGTAAGAAAACCCCTCATTTGGTGGTTGTCCCCCATAGCGGGGCGAAAACTACCCTATGAGAATTCCTGAGCATCAATGAACGAGCCTCTATGCCAAATTTTGGAAAGATTCAACAAAAAATGAATTTTTTTCAAGGAAAACCCCCCATCGGGGTTCCCCCCCCCCCACCCATACATTGACGATAGCAAACCTCCGTGAATTCCTGAGCATCAAAGAACCTCTTTGGCAAATTTAGAAAAGATCGGACAAAAACTTTTTTTTATGTAAGGAGAACTCCCAATGCGGAAGTGCTCCCCCCCCCATCATGGAGGGTTGAAAACTACCATGTGTGAATTCCCGAGCATCAGAGGACCTATGTTCCAAATTTGAAAAAGATATGATAAAAACTGGTTCTTTATAAGAAGCCCCCCCCCCGTATGGGGGTTGCCCCCCATAGCAGAAAGAAAAATATCCTATGAGAATTCCTGAGCATCAAATAACGAAACTCTAGCAAATTCGGAAAGATCCAACAAAAATTGGATTTTTTGTAGGAAAACTACCTTAGGGGTTGCCCCCCCCCCCATAGAAGGTCGAAAACTTCCCTGCATAAATCCCCGTGCATCAAAGAGACTATGTGTCAAATTTTGGAAAGATCCGACAAAAATTGGATTTTTTCAAGGACCCCCCCCCCCTTTCCCCCTCCCCTTATAAAGTGATGAAAACTACCCTGCGTGATTCTTGAGCTCTGTGGCAAATTTAAAAAAGATCGGACAAAAACTTTTTTTTAATACGGAGAACCCCCAATGCGGGGTTGTCTGTCCCCCCCCGCCCCCCACATAGAGGGGCATAAACGACCTTGTGTGAATTCCCGAGCCTGAAATAACGTACCTCTGTGCCAAATTTGGAAAATATCCTACAAAAATTAGATTTTTTGTAGGAAACCCCCCATTATGGGGGGTTTAATTAGATACCATGGGGAGTTTAATCTGCAATGATTTGTTTTACCTTTTTTAAGAAGTTGTTTGTTTGCATTTTTACATAAATAAAAATTTGCTTGACATATTTTATGTGCCTCTTTTTTTTAACAATTACTTGTCTTCTTTTTTTGATGGGGGGGGGGGGAGACTGCAGGCCCGTTGTTTCAATTTTTTTCCAAATATGACAAAGAGTCTGCACTCAATAAAAATTTTACAGAAAACCAACTAAAACAACGCCCAGTAATGTGTAAAAACATGAATGTTCAAAAATCAAGACGGGAGGAGGGGGGGGGGGTCAATTGCCCCCCTGACCCCGTAAATGACGGGCCTGTGAAAGTAACTATACGCAACAAAGTGGGAAACTACGGTGGTAAGATTCTGAATTTAGGATTTGATCACACGCACACAAATCTTATAAAATACAGTCGAACCTCGTTATAACGAACTTAAAGGGACCATTAAAATCGATTATTATAAAACGTGGTTCGCTTTATCCAAAAAACAATAAACAATAAGACAAGAATTGCAAAAAAGTTCATTTCAGCAGTTATTTGTTTTAAGCGTGTTCGAATTAACAAGGTTCGACTGTATTCTCAAAAAAAAAAAAAAAAAAAACTAATGTGCTCAAAGAAAAAAAAAAAGGAAATAAATTTTCTTAAAAATTTACGAAATTAACGTCCTCATATATGACGAAATTAATTTGGCAAAACTAATGCTCTCAAAACTACGAAAATGATTGTTAATTTGACGAAACTAAAATGAAGAAATATTTCGTTACATTTGACGAAATTCGCATCCTCAAACCACTAACAAAAGCAGTTTCTTCAATTTGACGAAATGTTCGCTCGGAGCATATCCCTGGAAGTGGTTTCGTCAAAAATGAAGAAAATTTCGTCAAATTTGAAAGTCCATTTCTGAGAGTGAGTAGGGTCGACCTAAGGCCCCTACAGTGGAGGAGCCGACGCATCTGCCATTTTGGAGCAAACTTGATCCAGTGTTTCGTAGCGTTATCATTGCTGCCGATGTTTACATGTCTTTAGCATGTGTTAAGTTGAGTCAAATGGATGGTTGTTCGGCTGTTAATTGTGTAAACAGCTCCACAAAAGGATTTCGGCTCTTCAGATTTCCAGTAGAAGCAGAAAGAAAAAAGAAATGGATAAATAATGGCACGCGAAGTGACTGGCAGATTGGAAACGACGCCAACTGTTTCCAAAATTTCGCCAATGTTCACCTTCGCTCTCCGACTCTCTCGTTCCCTGTTTGGCGATGGATTGCCAATAATGGTAGCTTTCCCTGTTGTACGCTTGCTCCAAAATGGCGGATGCGTCGGCCTCTCCGGTTATAGGGGCTCTAGGTCGACCGATACCCATTTACGCAGTGCCTTTTTTTTTCAAAACAAATTATAACTAGAGAGCCAACAGTCATTACAGATTAAGGCTGCTCCCTAGCAAATATTCTCACAAATTTTTGAGCATCAGTCGAGCTTCGGTCGAGCATGCAAAAAGAATAATCTGTTTTCTACCTAGTCGAGTAAATTTTTAGTTGAACGTTTTGAAGCTTATTGTGAATAAATAATATTTAGTTAAAAAAGAACAAATGTATGAACATTAGCAGAATTTTATCCTTTTTTGAGACATGTATTTGTACGAACTAAAATGTTATTAAATTTTTTCTACATTAAAAATAAATTCAAACTTGGGAACAGGACAAATTTACGCGTTGGTGTCTAAGCACCTTTATACGCACGTTCTTACTGTATCTTACTTCTAAACGTGCCCTGACGCTTCCTTCGTTTCAAACTGTCTCAAAACTGTTTAGTATTTTCAGGCAATTTAGTTTTTAAAATAACCATTTAGTTTTTAATTGAGTTACAAATTCGTATCTTATAACTTACAATCATGTAGTGCTGTCTTTATGCCCGTTCAACTTGCACCTCATACCTTATTCAGTCTGTAACAAATTTGCTTTACTTTAACGCTGGGGAGACATTATGTTCAAAACACTAACCGAACCACGTTAGGTGTCGAAATAAATATGCGTAAACGTGGCTCGTATCCGGGGCAAGTTTACGCAACCAACTTGGACTCAAAAAAATTTTTTATTAACGGTTAAAAACACAAACTGAGCACCAACTGGATATACCAATTTTGGCTCCATTAACTGTTTCATAAAACGGCAATGTTTAAAATTTCCAAAGTTAAAGCATAAAAATTAGAAAATTCATTGAAAAAAATCCTCGTAAACGTATCCCGGTCTACCCTACATTTCTAGAACAGCTGTTTCCAATCTTTTTCCTTTGCGAGCCCCTTTCAAAATCCGAAAAAAGTTGGCGAACCCCTTGTGATTTAGTAATAAATAACAAGCAAAAAAAAAAAGAATCGAACACACAATAAAATTTGAGAGCATATTTTTATAAGTACTGCTCAATAGTTCATGAAAACAACGAACACATAATTACAAAATATAAAAGCATCAATATTTCTTCAAAATAAAACAACATCTGCAAGATGAATAACAAATTCAACAAAGAACAAACCCAGTGATTATTCATTGTTCAGATTCGGTCAACTTTGAAAAAATTCTTGATAGGATAGTTGTAGTATATATCGACCAGTTTTACAGAAAGGGCAGCATTTAATTTGCTTCTGTATTTTTATCCTTTTTCACATGGAAACGTTTTCCGAAATGGTAGTAAAATTTTGAAGCATTTTTCTGACACAAGAGATGTCTATGACTGACATAAGAAATCTCTAAATCAAATGTCTATGAGTAAATCTGGTATGAAGACAACTTATTCTCCTCTGGTGATCGTTGACGATTTAAAACCTTTCGTCGAGTGCTAGATAGAGGACGAAACAAATGAATAAATGATGAATAAAAAACGCTCAGCAAGCATGTTAAAACTCCGCAGTTACAGTATTATATTCGTGAACCCTCTTTATACCTCTTCCGAACCCACAGGGGTTCGCAAACCACCGGTTGAGAACCAAGAACCCCAGGGTTCTACGGAGCTCTTCCAGAGGTTCCATGAGACTTGCACGTTTTCTTTTCACACCTTTCAAATTTGTTCTTTAAAAAATCGATAAAACTAATGCTTTTTCGTAACTGAAAAGAAATTTATTTTTGCTTTCTCATTTTAATCTGAGCGTTATTACCCATCAGGGTAAGTCACTATTGGAATAATTTCATTTGTTGCCGAAAATAATGCAAATTTTAGATTACCAAAAATAGCTTGAAATTGTGCCTCCAAGATTTCTTTTAACTTCACAATTTTTCCTAGATCAATCCCAAAATACTTTCTTCTCACCTTCTGTCTTCAAAGATATCCTAAAGTTGCGTTAGAAAAACTTCTATTTCGAAAAATTTCCGGATGAAGTTTTTGATCCCCTAATATCACTAAAGATATTTTAAAGGTGATTTTAAAACTGAAAAAAAAAATTTGAAATTGTGCACCAAACCTCTTTTCCAACAACATTAAAAATATTGCCTAAAATTACGATTTGCGTCGTCAATTTCATATCTTCTGCTCTTGATACCAGACACTCTCCCTGTATCTATGGCAGCATTTGAAAGGACAATTTCAACATTTCACGAATAAGGACCAGTTTATGGAGCATTACTGGTAGAGGGAGTCTAAAACTTCTAACTCAATCTGTCAACACATAGTAACATCTAAGTCCATAATTTATAAATAACTAAAGGATTGCTGAAAAATTAAAGACAGTTTAATTTTTAAGGTTTAAAAATATTTTTTTGTGTAAATTTAAGTGAATTATTAAAACTATTGCTGGTAAAAACCATAAGTATTTATTTTCCTAAATAAAAAAAATATTTTATTCATATAACTCATTCATAAATTCTGAGGTTATTTGTCCCTTTTAAAAATTACAAATAGGAGTGTCAGGGGTGCCCTCCCTTCCTTCGAGCAAGGGTGCACCTTCCCTAAAAATTGTGCTCCCCCCAAACGCAAGAACCCCTTCAAAAAGAGAAAAATGCCCCTCAAAACACCTCCCTAAAAATTTTGATGGCGCAGTCTGCGCCATGACCCCCTAGTTGGGCACCCCTGGTAGTGCATTGGTATTTTACAAAAACAAAATAACTAGCAGTTATCAATAATTAGCGTGATCGTTAATGAAATCTATTTAATTAGCTATAATGACAAATAGTTAATGTGATAGTCTGAGGTAAGAACCTGGGCCTCCTCCGAAACAGAATCGAAGCTACGCCACTGCAAAATGGTGACGAAAAACCAGGGGGTTCCACGAAAAAGTGAGCATCAAAAAGGATTCCACTAATAAAATAAATTAAAAAACGTTTTTCTAGAAGACTGAAGGAAGAGTTGACAAGATATAAATCACTATTTCATTATGAATTCAAGGTTCGATAAATCCGATTTTTCGAGCATACATCTAACATCGTTATCCGAAACTCTTTCTTGTATCAGTATTTTTTTTAAGCAAACTGATTTATTTGTAATCGCAAGGCAATTTGTATTCTTCCTCTTAGCGACTGTTGCCTCCTGTTATATATTATTCAGATTAGAAAATGTGATGTGTACTTGGGCTACATTTTTACTTACGCATCACATTTTCTAATCTGAATAAGATGTATCAAACCAAAATTGCATTCGCTTCGATTTGTCTTATCCAAGTTAAGCGCAGATACTGATTTATAGCTTCAATAAATCATGATAAGATAGCATAGTCTGGAATATTCCTTATAATGAGTTAATAACTCTGGAAATAGCAACATAATGACAGATCCAAAATAAGGTTGCAAATTGTAATTAAATCTTATTTCCAATTCCACTTACAATTCCAAACCTATGTATTAATCCTGTGTGGTGAATATACTGGGAGTAATTAAGTCGCAATTCAAAATGAGATAAATATAGTAGGATATTCCCACCGACAAGTGTGGGAAAAATTGGACAAACATTTTCCCTTCAATTTTTGAAAACGTAATTTTTTTCGGGGCAAAAAGTTAAAAATTTGTTCATTTAGTGAAAGCATTTTATTTATGTGATCAGTTACACTCAACAATTTTTCCATTTCTTTTTTTAATTGTTATTTTTTAAATGAAGTTTATCTGTCACGTGGAGGGCAGATTTCAGGACATCAGCTTTAGACTCATCAGTTATAGCAAAATATTGTTGCACAATTTTTAAATGCATAATTTTCTTTCTTGCTAATTTTTTTTTAGTGTTAGTTTCAAAAAGAAGGAGATAGGGGGCTAATCCTCTAAAAGAAATCTTTTGTTCAATTGGTGACAACTCTATACTTTATTTCAAAAGTAAGTAATGTTCAAAATATGTAATAAACAAAAAAAAAATGCTAAGAAATCACTCATATATGTATGATTTCTTAGGCAAAAGAAGAAAAAAAACGTTTTGAAATAAAACCTTCATTCTCAAATGGCGCACAGGTTTCAGGTTAAAAAAAAAAGAAAACACGAAGGCATATAGTTTTGAGGGCGCTCAGGCGGGAGGGTGCACTGGCTCTCTGGCAGATGAGGTTTACAAAAAAACGCGTACAGGTTCGAAAGCGCCAAAAAAAAAAAAAAAGCCCAAAGGTCCGAGTGTGCAATGAAAAAAACGTAAAGTAGCACAGGTAAGGAGGGCGAAAAAGAAAAAAGAAAAAAAAAACGAAAACGCACTGGTTCGAGGGCGCTCGGGCGGGAGGGCGCAGGGGTTCGCGGGCCGATGAACCGGAAAAATAATGGTGAAATATGATGTGACCTTAGAGTCCCGGTGGGCAGTAAAGATTTATTGCACGAAGTAAAGGTTCTGAGAGCAGAAATTTTATCAAAAAATTCTAGACATGAATATTTCTATAAAATATTTATGTCCGTTATCACTGACCAGTTTTCTGTTTTGTATGATGCATCGTTTAAGAACTCGTTAGTTCAAAGAATAATAACAATGAAAGTAATGCCAACAATATTATTAATAACTATTATTAACGACACAGACTTTTTTACTTAGTTCTCTTCTACCATTATTTAAATGTGAAATATTGATCTTGAAAATTGGGATGAGAACTATTAAGGTCTGGAACTCAAGATAAAGGAAATGTAATATTGCTGTGTTCAACTAATTATTTCAAAATAAAAATTGATTTATCTTCATGTGGGTCCATTACTAGGAAATCAAGATGGAGATAAATGCGCTAGTGGGTTGAAGGTAATTCTTGCAAATGGAAGTCGAGTTCCATTCAATTCCTTTTGTCTTTAATGACTGCAGATTCAATATAACCTGTACATAAGGATAGGTTAAGGTAAAGCATACAGTTAATGAATTGATCAGTACATATCAAAAGCACCGGAGATAAATGGACTGGAGGATATCTAGCTATTATCAAATATACGGTTGGACCACTTTCTTATTAATTGTTAATTAAGCGCGTATACGTTCAAGTTGAATAAAAAGATGAATTGAAAATATTCGTGAAGTTGTGGGAGAAATTAGTTTGGTAAGAGAATAGGTGCACTGGCACTTTACCTCTTGCTTACTTTCTAACGTGATGAAAATGGAAAAATATCGTTTGCGTTGCTGCCATATTTACTCCTTTTGCTTTTAATTCAATCTTCGATGGAATTTTAAAATGTTTTTAGTTGCGTGACTTATTTATTTGCTGGATTATTTTATGCTTTAATGGAACTTCGGTTTTCAACAACTTTATTTGGCGGACTTTTATTATTATTTGAATGAAACTATTATTCTTGTTTAATGGCTTGGTTTATACAATTGGCATATTTGGGACAATATTGTTTTTTTTTTTTAATCTTCTTTCCACTATACATTTTTCAAAGGAGTCCATTACAATGTAAAAACTAAGAAGAGCATCGCCAAATAGCAGTTATTAATATAGTGGAAGTACATGAAATTCGAAAATAGCGTTTCAAATGCGCAAATGAAGAAGAAAAAAACTTATGAAAGTTAATTACAAAGGCAAATAATGTATGATACCTTAAAATCAATAACGTTCACATCTGACTTTGACCAAACACGGCGATTAATAAGTGGGTTTCCAAACAAGAGGAGAATGTGGCCAAACTAGGAAACAGTTTCCATTACAAATAAATCTATCATATCACCAATACTGTGCGCTACAGGAGCCAACTAGATTAGGCAAGATCCGACACGTCTTAAAAAAGTAAGTTTTGATGTCTGTTTTATTAAGAATGAATGAGGCATGGAATTTATTAGAGGTGGATCAAATCTGAAGTAACTTAGGTTATTTCTTGACTAGTATGAAATAACTAACGGGGACACATCCAAAACTAGAGATGGAGATAGAGGTAATTTTATCAAAAAGGAAAGGACTTTAAATGGTATAACTGTTGCAAATGTAAATTTGCGCAGTTTAACTTTTGGACACCAATGGATTTTCAGGCTTTCATTAATAAGCGGCAATACAAATACGCCAAATAATGTTCAGGAAATAACCTATGAGCAGTGATCATAATACAGGACCGAAAATGCAATTCCGGTATTTGATACCTTTTCGAACGTGATATCAGAATGTCGGTTAAATATACCAGCAATATAATATTTTCAAAACATACAGGCTCGGTTACCGTGTTTCACAAATTTACAATAGTAAATACACTATAAAAATGTACAATTTACTGCTAACAAATATAAAATGAAAGATGAAATCTTGTGATCAAAAATAATAAGAGCAGTATAATAATAAATTGCAACATTAAAAGCAAAAGAATGAAGGTTAAGACGAACTATTGCGTTACAATTAATTTAAAAAAAAAAATGTAGCATTACTGTGAAAAAGAGTATAGTATCATCTAAAAAATTTTCTTTGTAAGAAAATGTTATTAATCACACCATCTATAGTTAGGGCAATCCTATCCTAGCAGCGCCTTAATGCTGGGATTAGGATCCGCTGCCAGGTTAGACTTGTCCCAACTACAGTGATGAAAATATACTACACTCAAATTCATCGATACTACATGAATGTTTTTGAAGCCAAATTTTGGTGAAAAATAATTTTGGTAGTCTCATTGATGGAAAAAATATGCATTTAAAATAACAGTAGATATTCAATACTAAGTTAAGTTTCAACTCTTGAATGAAAAATATTTATTTGTTTGCTGCTAATGCCCAATGTACGGTACTTTGCTTTTCCTAATACCTGTTTTACGAAAGTGAAATAGCATCATATACCGTTATTTGGTACATCGGTATTGCAGTCATTAGTTATAAATTTTTAAAATAAGCTCGAGTACTTTCTTGATGCTTCAAAATTAATGACTTTTCTTTGAAAAATTAGCGACTGCTCATTCCGAAGTTCAACAACCTGACCTAACGTGCACAAAACGTAAGTTTATATCCGACTAAGAGAAAAATTCCCTCAACTAAAATCCTATAATCATTCGTTTGGTGATGGATTGCTTTTGCTTGAGGCCCGTTTCACGCCAAATCCCGATTCCATTCATCGAATTGTCCGATTGGAAATTTCCGTGACAACATCTGAACAACGTATCGCTCGATGTTCTCAAATTGTAACTCAAAAGTGGAAATTAATCAATGGGAATTTCACGCTAGTTACATCCAAACAAAAAATGGCTTTCTTCAATTAGACATGACATTTTTTCCCCAGAGGGGAGTTTTATAAAAACTGGATTCATACTGTTTTGAATGTTTTCGCAGCCAAAGATTACTCGAATCCTTCGATACAAGGTTAGTTGAATAAATGTCAAAACATTTCATTATATGAGACAGTGAGAAGCAAGTACCAAAATTAAAAATTTCGAGATAACCTGTACAAATGGTAGGAGAACGTCTCCTCTGTTTCAGGGCTAGAGATAGAACTAGCATCGCTGGTAGGTGTGACAAGATGTAGTCCCTGGTAGGTAGGCAAAGTGCGACAAAGGGAAAGAGATGTCGAGTCAAACAGCTTTTGGAAAAAAATCTGACATTATTTATGGGCAACCTTTAAACAAACAAACAAACAAAAAAAGCTTTATGTTTTGCACTGTAAGGCATCCATTATCCGGCCCTCGTTTATTCGGATCAAATTGCAAACTTTTAAAAAATTATTCACCCTAAAAAACAATAAATAAATAAATAAAGATAGCAAGAACGTCTGGTCAGATGCTCCAAACATTCGCTTCTTCTGCGCACATTGCACAACATAATATGGTACAAACCTGAACTAGTAATGGTAAAAGGTTTACTTGATCGTGCTTCATTCAAACGGCACACGCCTTTGAAATAGATGATCGTGGACTAATTCTTTCCCAAAATGATGAAAAAAAAATTATTTTAGATAAATATTTAATTACTTTGTAAACAATTCTATGCAATTCTGTCTCCAAACTTTGTTTTTACCATAATAAACGGTAAGCTTGCTAAAATTAGGATTTGTTTTGCTTATTACTCTGGAATATCCAGATTTTCGATTCTCCGCGTTTCCTTTGTAGGTAGTACAGTACTAACGAGGTTGTACTGTACTTTTTTTAAGAAAACAATCTTTCCATTTGTTACAAAACTCATACTAAAATAAACGTTTCGAATGAATCATAGACAAGCAAAGAGTACTCTCGATCAAGTCATATTTCAAACAATACTAACGCGCCGCGGGCCTCATTTTGCTCACAGGCCGTAAGCTTGCTGTTCTTCCGTTAAGGAGTACTGTACCATCACAGACAGATATAGATACAAACGTACATGGCTACACACAATATTGTTATAACCCCATCAGAGGTTAAAATTGAAAATGATTGAATGTACACTTTAATTTACGTCTTCTACAGAGATAATTGCAAATGAAAATTTGCAAAGATAACACATAATCCACATTTTTTTTTTTTTTTTGTTAGCGCCTGTGATATTAATGCACTCTGTCATAGAGACAAGGTAATTTGAAATATCCAGTTATAGATTAGAGTAGCCAGTTTGAGTAAATATTAATGAATTTAATTCAACATATTCCTCTTTACGTCAACTAGCATGAAAAATAAGATCAAACTCTCTCTGAATTATTTTTGATGCTAATTTTCCAGTCTTTCGTTTTCGCGTTCCTTTAATTTGAACTAGCGACCGGATACAAGCGTTCTAATCGGATGCCTTAAGCCGGCCCTAACTCACGCCAACAAAAGAATCTAGCGTCCGAGCTCAGCCGATACAAATTGAATTCTCGTGCCGGCGATAAATGGTGAACACATAACATTTCGTTTACTTTATCACGCGATTCGGACATGATTAACGATGGGGTCCTTTCAACCGATTGTTCTAGACTGAATTTTTTTTTCCCTTGAAAGAAGCAATCGAACACATGAATGCGCAACCTTATGGAAATGGAAGGATTAGATCACTTGAAATTAATAGTTCGATTGAACTGCTGTAATGGATAGCAGTTTGTGTTTAGATGTGTTCTATCAGTTTTACAGCAAGTACTTGAGGAAAGTAAGTATGAGGAAAAGCTGTACAAACAAAAAGAGTTGTAAGGAGTTGTTCATTACATAATTTGTGAGTTGTATACATACATTTTTTTGTGTGGGAACTTTTACCTCCACGACTCAAGCAACCTCTTTGACTTCTATGACTCACCTAGCTGCGTTTCCCGCCGTTGCACGGTGTACCTCGAAAATAAAAGTTGTGTCAAGTGACGGATGTTCAACAATGAGGCATAAATAATAGAAAAAAGACTGCGTAGAAATTCCCGTTAACGTGTAAAAAAGAGCAATTTTATGGCTCAAAATTATATAAGTACCTGTTTGGATTTTTTTTCAAAAGTTACAAATTTTCAACCCCTGTTATAAATAGGCGTAAATATTATAGAGTAAACCTGCATGAAGGGGGGGGGGAGTAAACGAAAATCCCTGATGTGAATTCCTGAGCATTAAAGGACCTCTGTGCCAAATTTGGCAAAGATCCGATATAAAATGCAGATTTGTATAAGGAACAAACACAGACACACAGCCATTTTTACATTATACAGATTTATTTTATTTTCAAGGCTGGTGCTTTCTAAATATTAACAGGGGTGCCCACCCAGGGGGGGGGGGGGAGTATGGCGCAGATTGCGCCATTAAAATTTTTAGGAGGGGTTGTTTTGAGGGGTATTTTTCTCTTTTTTTATGGGGGGGCTCTTGCTTTTTGGGGGTTTTCGCGATTTTAGAGGAGGTGCGCCCTTGTTCGAAGGGGGGGGGGCACCCCTGGTATTGGAGTAAAAGATTCTGCTTCAATCCCTTGAAAAAACAGGCTGGCATCTCCCACCTAGATTGTAGTGCCCATTTTGTTTATTTCTGGGATTATACCCCAGCGCAAAACAAGTGAAGGTAAAGAAAAAACGGTCTGTGCTCTTATTCATAAAAGTAATTATTATCATTATTTATTAATACATAACTATACTGTAATCTCTCTCTTCTACGTCACCTCTTTTATCCCTCTTTCTCAGTTGTTCAGGAGCTCTGTTTCTCAGGATAGGCATTACAATTTGTTAATCAAACTTTGAAATGTAATTTTCGTTTTAATTCATATCTATCTGAGGTTAAATAACGTTTTGAATTAATATAACTTTAGTGAGCATTATTTTATTTAAATATATGTAAATATTGTACAACAATTGAGGGGCTGAAATAAGGTACACAATACGTCACAAATTCCGAGTTTTTCGTTTATTTCACGGAAAAACTGTAAACCCACAAGCTCAAGCTAATGGCCTGGAATAAATAGTAATCCAATCGGTAAAATGGTTTAGTTTCTACGAACTACGGAAGATGGCATTTGCACGTAGTCCACGATATTTGACATGGAGATTTTTGCCTCTGTAAAATTTTTGTGTGACTAACTGTCTTCCCTGTGTCAGCCCCTCTATTATGCAAGTATCTTCCGGTTATTATTGAGTTACTCGAACAATTTATAAGTTAATTCAACCATGCTGTGTTCAGGAAAAAGTTTGACTGAAAGTTAATAAACAGGTTGCCAGAAGGTTAAACGCTGCGGCCACTCTTGGGAATTTCTGTGGAATAATTTAATAAAAAAGTTAAGCAAGAGTACTATTCGCATTCGCTGTCTGCTTGGCACTGATTTGTTCTCGGCCCAAGCCAAATACGTGATTGACGCCGCCAAATGGCGCATTTCTTTGTTTACATCTAGTACAGGGTACTCAAACTTTTTCGACTCGCAGCATCCTTTGAAGATTTCAAATTTTCTCATGGCACCCTAGTCTATAACAACAAATAAGCTGTTATTCTCACGGTTTTTCCAAACCTGCGCACAGTTCGTGCACATAACGCTGCATTTGCAGTACAGGATCATATCCTCCTCACAAATTTTCCGGTTTTATATCACAACTGGATTGTCAATAAAAAGAGCCATGATCCTATTGTACTACAATATGCTTTTCTATGTTTTTAAATCTCGGAGGGAAGGAGGGGGAGGAGAATGGCACACAACGACATTTTTCTTTTTTGAGCAATCACGAATGTTTATTGTTCTCACTTGACTGTTTTGAATTCCTATCATTTTATTTTCTCGCCAGCACCCTCTGCCAGCACCACCGTCGCGTCGACCGGCCTCACGATGCTGCTCCTCTTGCGAAATTCGTCTCCAGGTTGCATCCATATCCTACACACACACGCATACACACACACATACACACACTCATGCCTGCGCACAGACGCAAACACACACTCCTACACACACACATACACACACTCATGCCTGCACACAGACACAAACAAATATGCCTACATACACATACACGAACGCCTACACACACGCGCGCGTACACACACAGCACTGCATACATAACACGCACACATGCATACATACATACACACACATGCATACATACACACACATGCATACATACACACACATGCATGCATACATACATACAAACACACGCACCCACACACATGCGCCTACACAAACACACACGCTCATGATTGCGAAAAACATAATTTGAATTCAACTTGCCAAAAATTCAAATTAATTTTTTTTTTGAAGGTTTTAAGAACAGTATGCAACATTTTTTATTCTAGTTAAATTTCAAAGAACCATGCAGAAACAAAATTTACCGCAAAATAAGATGAGTTGGTTTCGAAATCACTCTTTTGCAACAACTCTTGTTACACTGTTGCACTGTTGCCTGGTAGTTAAAATGGTTTGTTGCTAGCGCTTTATCATCAGTTAGGCTTTTTAATGACGATGAAAGAGGATCTAGTGAATTTTTATTACACTGTATCAAAATCAGAGGACTTTCTTACTAGTCAACCCGGAATTATTTGGCGCACTCAACTTACATATTATATTGATACCACGGACATTTCGCGGCACCCCAGGGTGCCACGGCACCCAGTTTGAGAACCCCTGATCTAGTATATCTTTCCCTTATCTATTATAGTTAAACGCAGTATGAAGACATGATTTTTTAGCACACGAAGAATAAGAGTAAAACGCATTTGATTCTGAATTCACTGCCATTTGAATTATGTCCCTGCTGCACCGAAGATGCGGTGCCTTACGTTAAAAAAAATTTAAAAGTATATTTATTATTGTATTTAAGTAAAACGATTTAACTGTTAAAAATAACTTAGAATAAAAAGAGGGTTTTGATGATTTGTTTGCTGAGTTTCATGTGCATTGATTTATCGGAACTCTGTGAAGTGAATATTAATTTCGTAAGCTTACAATATAGAAAATCCCTGTGTCAATTGTTCAAAATCAGGATTTTCCTTCAAGACCGAGTTGGGGCATCAAAACATTATCATTATTTAAATATAATTGATAGGTCAAATTATTTATTGCTGCAATTATTTAATTACAAGAACTCACGCATTTTTACTCATTATTTTAACTGACATTAATTACACATAATCAGTCAACTGCTAGTGATAAAAGGTTTTTTAATTTTCTTTTTACTTTTAATTTCCGTTCCCGTTTTTTACTTTCAAGAAAATCGTTTAACATAAACACTCTCTGAAATTGGATGCTGTTATAAAATATTGAAAATTATGCGTGCACGATAATTTTTTCTTGTCAATTACTACTTCTTTTTTATCGCAGTTTCTTTACGCCATTCGTAGAGGGAATGCAAATATTCAAAATTTCGTAAGAGATGTTTATGTAATCTTTGGTGAGACTGTAACGCTGCACTGTTTCGCGAAATGAATGGGGAATACCCTCGAAATAATTATCGTTTTTAAACTAATAAATTTTTACCAAGTTTTTATTTTCAATCGTTGATGTAATTACCAACGCTATCAACATCCTTTAGTTATCAAGTCTGCAAATTTGCAATCCCTGATCAACTAAAATCAACTGGTTTTTGGAACAAAACATATGGAGATGGCTTTTTGAAACTCAGCCCAATTTTTAAGGTTTTGTCACTTAAAGTATCGGAAGAAAGAGAAATCAGATGGTGCAATGTCGGGTGGAAAGTTTTCAGTACTTGTCAATAGAAAAGGTGTGACTCTGAAACATTATTATTCAATGTCACACTGCTCAAGACGAACCCAAGGATAAAATAATGAATTTCGGTGAGCTGTCTTACCAGCCTTACTCATCAGACATTGCACCACCTGATTGCATTTAATTCTTTACACTATGTGGCAAAAAACGTGAAATTTTGGCTGATATTCAAAATGTCATAACTGACTTTCATCGATCCGGCATTGAAAATTTATACTCTTTCATTCATTCTTTCTTTTTTTTTCTTTTGCTTTAATTAACGACGATAAAAATACAATACAATTTTTTTTAACTCGAAGAAATCAAATATTCAACGATCCGGATTTGCTTAGATAAATTTGAAATATTAAAGTGACATTTTTCCAATTTTTAACATAGTTCCTGTGATTTTTTTTTTTTTTTTGTTACAAACACGTTAAAATATTCCATAAAAGTGTTTAAAAGCTTGAGATATTTATTATTTATCTCCAATCTTTTTTTATAAAAAACAAAATTTTTAATTAATATCTTTTTTTTCCCTCAATACATTTTATACTATTAATTTAATAAATGCTTGCCTTAAGACGGTGCTAACAGTCGCAAACTTTTGAGGATTCCTTCGGAATCTTTCGGTTAGTGAAGAAATAAATCGTCTACGCAAAATGTTGATGAGAACGTGAAAATTCTCAAATATGTATAGCATAGTCTAAAATTTTCTCTAATTTAGAAACGGTTCTATTTCTTGTTCGAATAACTTAGGAACTTGAAATAAACGTCTTTTTGTGCAGAAAAAATGTTCTTCAAATGATGTAAAATATTGTGTTGTGAGGATATTCTTTTTTCGCACTCCTTTTAGGTGTTACATCTGAAAACATAGGTTAAAGAATTAATTCAAAAAAAAAAGAGAAACTTTATTAAATCGCTTCAAGGTGCAGACCTAGAGAGGGTCCAAAATATTTTGACCAAAAGTTTAGAGTATAGATTCTTCATTGTCTGTGTGGCTACATTCACCCACACATTTTCGACAGAATTATTTCAAAACAAACAGATATACTGTGGACTCTATCTCATACTTTATTGCATCAAATAGTATTTAAATCTTTAAAGTATGATTACTTTCAAGCAAAATGCGGCTGACAATCACTTGAAAACATTTTCACTTTTGTTGGATGATAACACGTACCTTGTGCAACAAAGCAAAACCAGGCTAAAAATTACTCTTTTTTTACTTTCTTCTATATCTAATATATAGAAGAAAGTATTGGATTCGTGCAAATTTTCGAATTTCGAATTTTGACGGATTCGAACGTTTTGAGGTGTGCTGAGTCCATTTCGACCATTTTTGGAAAATGTCTGTCTGTCTGTGTGTGTGTGTGTATGTGTGTGTGTGTGTATGTATGTGTGTGTGTATGTATGTGTGTCACGTCTGTGTGTGACCAGTTTTTTGTGGCCGCTCTACAACAAAAACTACCGCATGAAATCGAACGAAATTTAGTACACATATGTGCCCCTATGTGAACTTGTGCCCATTAGTTTTTGGCGCGAATTCCTCCAAGGCGGGTGGAGCAATGGGACGTTTTTCGAGTTACGCGCGCTTGCTATTCCTCAGGAAGTAACTGGCGGAATCAAACAAAATTTCGTCCATATGTTGGTATTAACAGGAACAGGTGCTGATTCAATTTTGGTGTCAATAACTCAAACGGGGGTTGAGCTATAGAACATTTTTTGTCGTCAATTGTGACTGCTGTATCTCAAGAAATAATGAACAGAATGAAAGAAAAATTTATCGGCAAGTAACCCTTAGTGGGTATAAGAACTGATTTTATTTTTGTGTCAACAGCTAAAAAGGGGGGGTAGCGCAATCACCCGTTCTTTTTTTCCATTTTGAGTACCCTATCTCAAGAAGTAATGCTACGTTCTGGTTGAAATTTGGAATATATGTGAATCCATATGTAAACAGGCTTTGGTTCGATTTTGACGCCGATCGCTCCAAAAGGTGTTGATTTTTTTTTTTTTTTTTTTTTTTTTTTTTTTTTTTTTTTTTTTTTTTTTTTTTTTTTTTTTTTTTTTTTTGCGAATAAAAATATTTTTATTAATGCGGCAATAAGAAAGATAAATCGTAATAGATTGTCGTCTGCGTATTTCTCGTGATTTTAATTGTATGGAAATGATAGGAAATATTATCTCAATGATTTAAAATTTTTAACTGTTGCCATCTTATGTTTGTTAATAAATAAAATATTTGTAATTAATTCAAGTTAAGCTTTTAAAGTAACTTTCAATTTTCGCTCTTTGTTTTGTTTTTACAATAATTCAGACATTGGGATGGTCGTCAAGTTTTTGCATGTGTAATTTTGTTTTTGTTAGGAATGTTGCTTCCTCGTCAAGCATGGGGAGGGATCAGAAAAAGGAAAAATATAGAAGAAAGTTTCGTGATGGCCACAACATACTAGTTTCAGTTATTTTACCGATAGTTTTATTGTAAGATTTTACTGCTTAATGCTACGTAAACCTTCCTAAATTAAAAAAGAAAGAAAGAAATGTAAGAGTTTTGGTCCTACAGAGTTGAATTAGACATTGCACTAGCCGCCAATCCAAAATTCAGCACCTCTATCTTGGTAACTGGAATAGCTTAATAGGTAAAATACTGAACATAGTCTATTAACGAATATTTTACATATACATGCATTGTCCAGTCTCCCTGTATAATGAGCGCCCCCATAATCTGAACACTTTTGTTCGGTCCCATGAGTGTTCAAAATAGGTCAACTGCATTTATTCCTGTACATAGAAAATTTTTCTTACTTTTAATGACTTGTTTTATTATCATTATTATTATTTTTTTATTATTTATTTGTCTACTTCGCAATCGTTTCTAAGCAAATTTTCACTTCATCACTTGAGCTAATAACCTTAAAGTCAGATTCCATTTTGTACTTTTCCTGATCACGCTACTCACCACATTCTCATACAATTATCTCAAATCACAATCACATAAATATGATTAAGACAGCAACATACACTTCCATATCTTCCAAGAAAATGTCTAAAGAATAAATAATGAAATAACAAACGAATCTTTTCTCAGGCACCGGAATTTCTTTACAACGTTCCCAACGGGTTGGGCATGCTTCTGCGATTAATATCTTGTACTCGATTGGAACCAGAAGCGATTGTTCCCTTCCCCCCTCCCCCAAGGTCGAGGAGCATCCCAGCCTTGGTACAGATGATAAAAGGTCATCAACTCTCTCGTGTCAGTTTAATCGTGTGTTCTGAATTAAAACTATGGATAATGACTTTTCACTCTTTATAAATCGTTGTAATGGGAATATAGAGCAGTTTATTGCAGAAAAACCAGACAAAAAAAAAGGCTTTTAAACATCCTGGCAAGCAATAAAAAAAGATAAATAAATAAAATTAAAAAAATAGAACGTTTGAAGGTGTGATAAATACATTATTTTGGGTGATACAATGATTTTGCCTGCACAGTTTAACTAATTAAAAAAACCTAAAGTTGGGACAAACCTTACCCGGTCGCATTCGGAAGGGTACGCAGATCCTAATCGCTCCATTACGATGCTGCCAGGTTAGGGTTGCCCAAACTATAAATAACTTAAGTTCGTATGTGAAATTCGTGTGTTGAGATCAGTTCGTATGTGATTTTCTTTGATCTATTTCGGATTTTTTTTTACTTACATGAATTTAGTGTGATTATTTATGTCGTTATCTTTTAGGGAATATTCTAACGTGAAGAACTTATTACATCCGTCCTTATGGATGTCTATGAGAATCGAAGTATGAGCTAAAACCGTAGATAATTAGAATTAAAATGTAAATTCGATGCTTTGAGTTTGAGAAACGAAGAGGTGGTTAGTGTTTCTTGTGACAAGTTTTCAGAGATTCACCGAGTTCCCTGAAAATTCTTCTATTTTCCTTCTATTCAATACTAGTACGCAAGCCCGGTCGAAAAGGAGGGGGGGGGGGGGAGAGGTCATTTGACCCACCGGGAATCTTATTGTAAGCCGTAGTATAGCTCGCAAAAAAGAGTTCAAGCACCACGCCGTATACTATTTTGAGTGGTACATGATGCGACTTTTGCGATTACACCGGTAGCAGGAAGTTACGCATCGGGAGAGGGTAGTTTAGGATAAAAAGATTTTGCACGGTATACAGTTAATTTGAAAGGTAATCAATTCAGAGTTATTTTTAACTGATTGCCGTACAAAAAAAAAAAAAAAAGTCTGGAAAAGCCTAGAATTTTTGTTTTTTCAATTATTTTACTGACTTTTTCAGTGATTTTACCATGTATGGCATTAGCATGTTTTCTTTTCATATATAATTTCACTTTTTTCAGTGCTTTACCAATTTATTGGTAGAAGGGGAGTGAATATATGGTGGTGCCAACGCCTTCTTTCAGAACGAGGGTTGCAGGTCATTTGAAAATGTACGGCATTAGTTGAGAAATATTGTTAAATATTCAAAATAAATTTTAAAAATAATGCCGTCTAAAAATTATGATTATATTATTAAAAAAACGTCAATTTTATAATAACAATTTTCTACATTAGTTTCATTTATTTCTGTACGGCAATAAGTTTTTTGAGTACAGGCCGAAATATATTACCTTTTTACACTATTGCCGTTTAAAATGAGTGATACAACAGTCAAGTAATTAATTTTAAACAATGAGGTAAAGTTGATGAATTGAAAAAAAGTTTAAACTCAGTGTGGTTGACTGAAGGAGTGAATTGATAATATTATACGGTTTTTGGGCTTAACTAAGGTTGAAAAAAAAAAAAAAAAAAAAAAAAAAAACTAATCATAATGCCGTACATTTTTCAGTAAAGGGTTAATCGTAGCTGATGTGTTTTTCAACGATTTTTTAAGGGTGTTTTTTTGTCATAAATTTCTGTACGGCATAACAACATTTAGTTCCTATGAAAAATTCTAATACCGTACATTTTACATGGGACTTTAGTGGAAGATATTTTGATGATTTTTAACACTTCATGTCCCAATGAACATCTTAAATCTTACTATAAATCTCAGATGAATGTGGTTTAATGGAGAGGTTAAGCTTTTGGTTGAAGACCGTCATGAAATCAAACAACATTGCACTCGGAGGCCCTAAAATGATGAGCATAAATTTGAACGACTCGAATAAAGCTGATGTGATTAAAGGGTTTGTGCGATAAACCTTTATCTTTATGACTTTTACCAGAGATGAAGAGCTCGTAGGGAGGCCGCACGATACCAAGAGATTTTATGCGAGTTTTATGGAAGATTTCGAGGTGTTATTGATACCACGTGATAGTATCCGGGTGTGGACAATCGATTTAGGCTCTACATAGTTCTTAAAAGTAAGTGCTATTTGCTTTTCAGTCAAAAGTATGCATGGGCGCCCGTATTCAAAATTTAAAAGGGGGGGGGGGCTCAGATATTTTTTCCCATGGAAACTGATTTTAGTACAGATTAGAGTTATTAAAATGTGACATTTTTAATAACTTATTCATTAATGGCTGGATAAGAAATGGTTTTTCATTTTTGCAAAGGACGAAGTGCTAAAAGTAAGTTCTAATTTGTAGGGGGGAGCCCGCACTCCCCCCCCCCCATATGGGCGTCTGTGAGAAGTGGGGTTTTTTCTTTCTTTTTTGAAGAGTACATGTATAAATTATTGTTTTTGCTATATTTAAGATTCCAGCTGCCTTTTCGTGGCTCTAAGTTTCATGCCTTCAGTTTCTTCGCAATTGAAAAATAAATAAATAAATAACGCCAAATGTTTATCCATTGTCTCTCCCTCTCATACCTTGGAGCTGTTGAGTGAGAGGGATGAGATCTTGAATTTAATTTTGCAATGTGGCCTCTTGGACATTGTCTAGTTAATGTAGGTTAGGGGGAAAGAATAGCAACAAGAGTAACTGATTCAGAACTGTACACTTAGTTGAATTAAAAAATTCAACTAGGTGTAATTCTTTCGCAACCATAATCACTTTATTGCGAAACTTTTTGTAGATGCATTCGCTGGTATTAATCTGTTTGACTGCAGTTTAGGGACAAATCTGATTGATTAACTGTCGTTTGTCGATCGAACATTTTTGAGACACATTATTTAATTGAAATTTGTTTTCATCAATAAATCATTTCATCTATGAACCGTTTCGTTGTACATATCAGGGACGCCTCCAGCCATTTTTTTATTACTTTATTTTGTGCTTTGCACAGTTAAAAAGTTTCATATTCCTAAAAGATTTCCATTTTGAGATTTCAGAAAAAAATGTTCTTTAATATTCAAATTGTTTAGTAAGTGAGCAAGGAAGTATGCTTTGCAGGTAAGTCAAAAGCGGGAAAGTGTATATGACTGTCAAGATGGCAAGTAGTTATTGTTACAATTTTTGATTTCAGAACGCAAAAACAAAAAAAAGTACTTGTAAAAAATGCAACAATCCCTGAACTGAAACAAATGTTATGCATTTGAGAAATATTACTCTTATCGGCTTTTTATATCGAATTAGGATAGATCTGCACGTTAGAGAAGACCAAGCAATATCAGATGTTGACCAAATTTAGTTTATGATAGAAATCTCTGTTCAAACTAGTCTACTTTTAAGTGCAACAACAACAAACATGTGTCAACGCCCTAGTATTGAAATATATTTAACGCATTTACGTAAGTCCTATTATCTTTCTTTTATCAATAATCAGTGTTTTAATTGATAGCTAAAACAATCAATTGACGCATGTAACTGAAGTATAATTAAATTATTTAAAATTATATGTACATCACTAATGTTGCATGAAACAATATTCTCTTCAAGTGCTCGAAATTTAGCATGGTCTTCGACATGAAAGTTAGATAAAGCCAGAAAAGTAATATTCTGAAAATTAATATTTCTGACATTGGTTGTTATTGCTCCTATGTGCAGAAATGGCATCAATTCTTTCATAGGAAAAAAAAAAGTCATGGGCGTTTTCGAAGGTTTTTCATTAACTTTTTTGTAATAACAGTAAAACTTTTAAAACTTTTTGGGCTCGGGTTGTCGGGCCCAGGCTGAGCCCGTCTCATCTCTAGTCCATATACGGCCAATGCGGTAAAGACGACATTGCAGTATTTTCGGTGGGAAACGCTGGAGCTGGAACATCCACCGTGCGCAGACCTTTCAAAGTGTGACGTTCATGTTTCTGTACCGCTAAAAGAAGCTATTCGCAGACGACACACCGAATATCGCGGATATCACAATGGATGACGAAGTGTGTGACTGCGCTCAGTTCTGGATCCGATAGCAACCTACTAGCTTCTTCAAAAATGAAATTGATCGCCTAGTGCGCCTAGTGTCGCAATGTAGTGGATGGGGCTATGGTAGAAAATATAGCCGGAAACTGCATTTAGTGATAAAATCATGAAACTTGGTGTTCATGTAGACAATGTACTAACAAACATTTTTGGAAGGGGAGACATTTCCCCCCTCAAAAAAAAAAAAAAAAAAAAAAAAAAAACCTTGGCGGCCATTTTTGGTCAAAAGTCCAACACTGCGTTTCTTTTTTTCTTTCTTTCTTTTTTTTTTGTTAAAGAAAATATCCACTGTATCTTCTTTTGGGAGTTCTATTATGCGTACTAAAGCGTAAAAAGCCATAAAAATGTCTCTGAACTTCATAATATTAATAATGATTTTAAAAACTTTAATTTTTAAAACACAACTTTAACTAATCAAAATCTAACATTTCTCGAGGGGTCGTTTGAGAAATAATTTTTTAAGTATTTTAAAAGCACTGTATTAAAGAAAATGTATTCATTTACAATAGAACCCAGTAATCCGAACCCCAGAAATCTGAAACATTAGACAATCCCGAACCGAACACATGTTTTAAAATTTACTTATAAAAATTGATTACAAAACCGAGAATAAATCTAGAAACTAATAATCATAAGCAAAGCTAGCAATTTTTCAAAACTTGAAACAAATGCTTGAATTGTTATTAAAGAATGAATACAACACCTTGATTAGTTAAAACGAAATCAGTTTTCATTATCGGCAAAAAAAAAAAAAAAAAAAAAAAAAGAAAGAAAGAAAGAAAGAAAGAAAGAAAACTTCAAGCACTTTAAAATGAAATTCGCATTTTTTTTTTGGAAGTTTCATTCATATTCTGTAGTCTTATATGTCGTATTTGCACTTGCAAAAAGAGAGAAATGGGAGGGGGCACGGATATTTTTTCATAGAACTCCAAAACTTATAGTTAAAAGCTTTAAAATAAATTTCAAATTTTTCTCATTGTAAGGTTTGAGACGTTTCTTCTATGTTTTAACGAATGTAAGAGGAAGAAATAATCCATTACTGCAATAAAAAGTTTAGTGCTATGTTAATGAAGTTAATAAAATTGTTATTATTAAAATATAACTTACTATTATAGAAACTACAACTAAATTGAATTACAAAGCTGAGAAGTGATACATACAATGATTATATAGAAAGTATTTTAAAACGTTTGAATGTACAAGTAATTTACAGACACATAGCAATTTCCATTGCAGCATTTATGCATCGGTGTGCAGATAAATCCATTTTTGAAGCACTCACAAGTTATTTAAGAGTAGTTTTTTTACACTTTCACGACATAAATTCACTTTAAGCACTTAAAACTTCGCGCAAGCTCAAACAAGTAAGAACGCGCTTCTCATCAATTACTGTGAAACTCTAATCATGAATCCAACGTTTAATTTTAGTTTTTTAAAATCTGATAATCCAATTAAAATACCTTTCTACTTCTGCTTAGTATTCGCGTAAAAAACCTAAACCCCTATAATTTACTTCACACACACCGAGACCGCCTGATATTTATAACGTTATACAGAACTATATTTCATTCTTTTATATTCTGGACGTGAAAATATTTTTCGTGCATTTAATAGTTGGAAGAAAATCGCCCTTCTGATTATTCGTACGAAAAAAAAAATTAATTGACAAATACTATGATCACTTAAAGAGGCAGACCTTGCTGAGAGAAAAGGTAAATAAGACCTGCAGTTTTATGGCCTCCTTAAACTGTCATAAAATTGTCTTTAAGTCATTTGGTTATAGGTAGGTGCTTGAACTTACAGAACAAAATAAAGTGGTAAAGTGTTTTCTATACGTGATCATTTGCCACAAAGACTTGTTTACAAATTTACCATGTACAAGATTAGAATTTTTAAGTAAAGGGCTGAAATGGTGGAATTATGCAGTCGCCAGTGGCCAGAAAGAACAATTTCATTATTGGCTCTTTTTTTACCCGACTACGGCGAAGCCAAGAGGAAGTGCAGCATCTTGCAGTCTATGTAGTGTTTGTATTTACGTGTGTTCCACCATCCATAGCGCCTAAACTGTTCATCCGATTTTAATGAATAAAGTGGCAAACTATTCTTGATAATGTCCCGGGTAACATAGGCTATATTTCAACCGACTTCAACAACAGCAAAAGTTTATTTTATCTTGTAAACCCCGATTTTTAGCGATTTCATCCTCTCCTTTCTTTATCGAGGATTTTAAATAAAAACAGTAACCTGACTACGAGAAAAACACTAAAAGGTAAGAAAAAAGTTAGGTGTTGATCAATACTATAGTTTTATTAAGTTATATCACTTTTATAATTAAAATTGTCTATCAGTATGAGATAATAATACAGTAAAACCTGTAAAGTTGACCACCTTCATAAGTTGACCACCTGTCTATTTTGACCGCTTTTGTCAGGAACGGAATTATTCCTATCTCATATAATAAAGGAAAACCTCTGTAACTTAACCACCTCTCTATCTTGACCACCTGTCTATCTTGACCACTAATGTACGCCAAATTTGGTTTGAAGTATTGTAAAAAACCCTTTGTAAGTTGACCACTTGGTTTATTTTTTTAAACTTTCTTTACAAAATTATTTTATTATATTATTTATTTATTTATTAATTATTATTATTATTATTATTTTGATAGCTTTCCAAAAATGTTTTTAATGCTTTGATGAGAGACTAGCATTTTACTAACTAACCAGCAGCATAAAGCTTATGCTGCTCTTTATTCTCCAAACTTGTTTCCCATTTGTCCTATTTGAGATAGCTTTTTGTACTCTGTTCAATGAACATTAGGTGTCAGTAAAAAAGCTCAGTCTTTTCTTTTAGTTCCAATATGTTGTGGCAATACAGGAATTGTGCTAAAAAGAGCAGGCCAGGATCTATACATTTTGGGCCCCCCAGCAACAAAATATGTAGGGGCCCTCCTTAGTGGCCAGCAGTGTCTATTTGTAAAGTGAATAAGTTTTAGTGCTATTTTTTTTTCTATTTTTTCTTCAATTTCTAGGACCGTTAGCCCCTTTAAGGACGCGGGCCCCTTGCTCTGCTTGCACGCAGATCTGGGCCTGCTAATGAGTAAAGTTACATATTTCTGGTGCAAAGGATTAAGAGATAGGACATTTTAATTTTGCCTTTATGAACTGGGAGAGTCGCGCTTACTGCTCTTTGTGCTATAAATTGTACAAAAAAGGCTTGAAAAAGAAAGTTAGTTGAACTTGAGATTAATAAAAAGTATGAAATACTATATTAAAATTAATTGAAAATGGAGAAAACCAGAGAAAATTAGCTGGTATATATGGAATTTCTAAACCTACAGTGTCTAATCTAGTTAAAAACAAGGGAAAAAATAACAAAATTATTTGAATAATATTTTTAATTATTGTTTTACTTTCAATAATGTTAAACAATGAAAGTGAATTGAACAGAAAGAATAAGGGTGAATTACTCAAAAAATGAAAACATGGTGCTAAAAATGACAAAAAAAAAAAAATACCGCCCTTTATAAGTTGACCACCTGTCTAAGTTGACCACCAAAGTACTGCACCGCGAGTGGTCAACTTACACAGGTTTCACTGTATTATAATTTAATTTACCATTCTTGTAATATCAACTAAAATGCTTCCTTCTTAAATTTGTATTATTTATGCTACTACATCACTCTTTTTTTTTTTCTTTTGGTGTTTCATCACAGTTTAAAACGGAAAATATTCTAATGAAAAAAAAAAGTTTGAAAAACTAAAACCCGACAACGGCAAAAAACACTAAAATGTAAGAAACAAGGAAGGTGCTGTCGGATATCATCGTCTTATTGAGTAAAACAAGTCATTTGACATGTTAGATATTCCTAATTATTTTGTTCAAATGAAATCCTCTGCCACTTCCACATTCATAACATTAAAATTCAATTGAAATGCTGTAGTCGTGCGATGTCAACTATACAAAGAAGCATTTTTAATTGGAGAAAAAAGAAAGAAAAAAATCTATAGCTGATATTCACGATTACGGTGTTCGAATCGAATTATAATGTTATTAACGTGGAAGTGGCAGAGGATTTCAACAGAACTAAATAAATAGGAATATCTAACGTATCAAATGACTTTGCTTTACTCATTAAGACGCACCTACCTTGTTTCTTAAATTGTAGTGTTTTTTGCCAAAATCGGGATTCAGTTTTATTTTGTTTTATTTTTTTTTAAATAGTCGAACTGGGTTGACCAAGATGACGCCAACCTAAATTCCCAAAGGGCGTATGGATTTAAGGACGTAAAACATCAAATGTACACAGGTTTGAGGGCCAAAAAAAAAAAAAAAGTCCACAGGTTCAAAAGCGCAAAAAAAAAAAAAAAAAAAAAAAAAAATGTCGCAAAAGTTTGAGGGGAAAAAAAAGAGGAACGTGCACTGGTTTGAGGACGAAAGAAAAAAGGAAAAAAAAAAAAAAAAGGCGCACAGGAGGTAGGACGCATCTGGCCGGCGGGTTAGTCCGCCCCTGTAAATAGTGGTCACTTTATGAAAACAAACTTGTATCTGAATATGTACCGTTTTGCTGGTCCCTTGACCAGCAAAAGTGTACATATTATTTTAATTTGTTGAAATTAATCACCCTATCTTCTTTTACTAAATGAGGTGACGCATATTTTTTATAAATTAGTTCACAAATATTTTCATTTTTTTAAAATTATTTAATAGTGCGCATTTTATGCACTTTAAGGTCATTAACTTCTTTTTGAGGTGGCAATTGATAGATTACTTTTTAATTGGTATTTTTATCATTTATTCCCCTTGTGACTGGCGGCGACCTCCTTTTTTTTCTTTTTACTCTTCAGGCTTATTTTGTGATAATTTATATAATTATTTTATTTTTTAAATTGTGCAATATTTAAACACTTAAAAATTAAACATCTGTTATAAAACGTCAGGAATATTTTATGGATAAATGAATCATTCTATCACTTCTTTGTCACTCTTTTGAAGGTCCATGCATCATTTTTAATTTGAAAGTAACACATTAATTGTGATGGAATGAACCTTTCAATTCAAAAATAAAGTATGCATAATAAATGTTACAAAAGTCGCGCTAAAAATAGCTTTTCATTGAAATATCATTTTGCACCGCCTCGAAGACGAAAAATAAATAAATAATGAAGCAACCAAGATGGATAAATATTGAGATTCTGAATAAATTATAACAAGAAAAACTGCTAACGAAATGATTGATGATGAGAAGCGCAAAAACGATGTCCATAGATTTAGGAGCAGGGATGATTCGATTGTCCCGCCGAAGAGCAAAAAAGTCGGAATTTTTATTGCGTTCTAATGACTGCTATTGACACAAATGTTCTTCTCCACTCCTCTCTCCTTCTTCGTAGACACAAAGTTAGATTGACAGAAGTGAAAGGAATGGATTTAATTCGAATGCGAGCAATATTATTTGCCGTACTTTTATTGTTATGTATTATTAAAAGTTTCTATCCGTACATAACAAGCGCAAGGGATCCTCATTGGAGAAACTTCAGGAATTCGTGCTGGGATAACATTTTTACTTTTTGATCAAAAGAAAAAAAAAAAAAGAAAATGCGACAAAACCATGCAAAAAACTGGCTGGAAGAATCAGTAGCAACTTGCTTGTTAAGAACTTACCATAGTTTTTTTTTTAATGATAAAGTGCAAGTATACGTATTTGTTGAAGAGAAATTTAAGTACACATTGTTAGATCACCAAACAATAATTACATATGAAAAACAAATAATTCAACAACACAAATGTTTTATCATCTTCAAATTCAGGTTTTAATTTACTACAGTATGAATTTATATCATAAAAATTTGAAGCTCTAGAAACTAGAGCTTTCAATTTTCATACGTAAAGAATTTCAAACCAATCTTAATCATAAGGGATCGCTCTCAAATAATCTGCTTTAATCACGAATCACCCAGAGCGATTGCAAGCAAATGTTGAAAATTTGCGAAAGATCCCTTATGATTCGTTGCCCCTCGGTTGCAGAAACGGCGAGACGCTGCGACATCCGACGCAGATTTTTGAGATCTGCAGACTATTTCTAAATTTTACATTTTTTTTTTTTTTTTTTTTTTCATTTTCTGCACGTTTTTTTTTCAAATTCAATGCAGAAAAATAGTGAAAAGGAATAGAAAAATTTGATAATAATAATAATAATAATAATAATAATAAATAAATAAATAAAAAGGTGCCTAAATTTATGCAGGAGGCGTCAGGGGTTAAGATGTCAAAAGAACTTGCTCTAGCAACTACCTGGGCCTAAGTGTTCTGTTTTATATTTTTGAAGCATTATATAACCTTCCTTTTCTTCATTATCTTTTAATCAAGCATTTATTTTTAAGCTATTCTGTTTTGCTGATTCATAGGAAGTGTAACGACTAATCTATTGCTGGTCTGCCTCGCAGACTAATTTTGTGTTTTTCATCTTCGTAGCAGGCTGCTGAAAAAAAAGTTCTGCACAGGGTCATCGCTTATCCAAAAAAAAACTTTACAACACCGATGTCTTGTAAAGTTTTTGTGATATTCAGCTGGAATTTTTTCTTACTAGCCAAATGTACACTGCTGGTAAAAATAAAATTGCACCACCTTCGCATTTTCACAACAATGGGATATGTGAAAAGTTTTGGTCGACCGATTAACGATGAATGTATGTGAAATTCTGCAAAACTTATGAAATAAACATTTAACAATAGGAATCCGATAACTGTTTGCTTTACTTGTGGAAATACATAGCCAAAACTGTAAACAAGTACAATGTGAAGTGCATTCACGTTAAGAAGTGGATAGTGATGTGGATCGGGTAAATACCCAGTGAGTAGGTACATATTTTTTGGGTATTTAACCAAGACCTGGGTAAATACCCAAAAACTGGGTATATTACAAAAAAATTCAAAAAGTGAATGGGATTTTTTCTTTGTTTTGAATCTAAACATGAAATAATTGGTAAAACTGATACATAGATATGTATTACATAGTTTATAATATTTTTTATTGAAAGACTTGATGAAATTATGAAAGAAACATATCGTGAACCAAAGAATCTTTCTTTTCACTGTCATAATTGGAGAAGTAAAGTCGAGTCCCGACTTAAGCGAGGGATGCGTTCCAAGACTCCTCGCGTAAGTTGAAATTTCGCGTTGTGAAAAAATTCAGGTATAAATTTTTTTAGAAGCATACCAAATTCTTTTAGACACTTATAAACACCTCTCAAACCGCTTTAAAGCATTACTCAGCTATAAATTAGTTTCTTACTTTGGAAAAATAAAAAAAGCTGTTTTATTCAACATGAAATACTTTAAGGAGCACAAAATGAATGATCAAACACTTAAATGAAACAACACGGTACACACAGTATGCAGTAATAATAAAATGCTGCACTATAACAGTACTGTACACAGTGGATTAGTAATAATATTTATGAGTAAAAAATGAAGATGATGATGATTTATGCTCGATTGTCAGATTGTTATCTAATACATTTTTAAATACGGTTGCTTTGGCTTTTCTTTAAAACGTTTCCATTTATGGCAAGAGCCCATCTTCCTAATCTCTTTGAACCACAATACAAGATCAGCTTCCATTTTCATAGCATTTACTTTGCTTAGACATTACTCTGCCAGCTTGAAGAAACTAAGGTCTAAACTTTTACGGATATATTTATGTTTCGACTTTTTAATTGTATGTATGGTAGTGTCAGAAACTTTGTTTTTCCTCCCATCTTCACAAACTTTAGGTGAAACAGCGCACTAAGTTGCCATTATATTTCATCAACTATAATATTTAGAATGAAAAAAAAAAAAAAAAGACAAATGAAAGATACTGAGCAGTTATTTGATGCAGCAACAGCGCGATGTCTAGACTAGTTTGTTGTGGTGTCGCTGTCAGTAATGCTAAAAGCATGTAATAATGTTCACGAAATCAGTATTTAGTAGCAAGTAACGAAGCCGATACTTCCTTCAAAAATAATTCGTGTTGTGGACGAGGAATTCGCGTTAGCTATAAATTCGAAAAATTCGCGTTATAGCCATTTCGCGTAAGTCGGATCGCGTTGTAGCGGGAGTCGACTGTATAAGCAATTCAATGATGAAATTTAGCATATTTCGGCAGATATCGTAAATTTTTATTTCAAATTTTAGTAAAATCATTCTCATGTGTGCTTTCCCGTTTTATGAAAGATTAGTAAGCTTTGACTGAAAATTCTGTGTGTTATGGAGCCAAAAATATGCGAACAAAATTTATACTTTAGCAATAAATGCTTATGTCTTCGTTTACATAAGTGATACTTACACAAATATCTATAAAGATATTGTTAGTGATCTCGTGCATTTCTTTTTCGATAAGATAGTTACAAAATCATATTTTTTATCACTAAAGTGTGTAGTCTAATTTTCGTATGTTTATAAGTACCATTTTTTAATTTCTTCCGCTTCCTTGATCACTCTCTTGCCCTTTTGTAAAAGTTAATTTGAAGTATAATCACAAATGTATTTGTACTATGAATAATGTACTCCAACCATCAATTGCAGCAATACTCTATGGATTTTACTTTTTCAATACGTGCCTCAACTAGCCTTAATTTCGAGAAAAACCTTTTCTGTTAGCATAACAAATGGAAATTTGTTGTCTCCGGTAATGGTTTGCTGTCCTGTCTCGCTATTTAGCTGTATACTTGGCGAGATAATACTTTTTGTAATTATATAGGGCCAGTCAATGGCGGTTTAAAAATTGCCCCAGTTTGGCCTTTTGAGATTATTATCAAAAAGTTAAGAGAAAGAAACAAAGGGAAAAAAAGTGTCCCAAGGTGAACCACACCTCCTTATTATATACCAATACATTTAAAGCGTCATATTTACCAAAGTGCTAGTTTACTAAATGGTACACCTTTAACGCTATAATGTAAAAAAATAAAAAATATATTACCTCTTAATTGTCTGGTTAAGTTTCCTTAAGCGCAGCTCCCTAATATACTCAGAAACATCTATCTCAATTTCCAATGTGAGTGTCCACTCACTAAATTGTTCGCTTTTGACACTATAATGTATGAAAAGTAAGAAATGGTTTATCTCTTAATTGGGAGCTTTATTTACCCTAAACGCAGCTACTTGTTACCCCAAAACAGCTACCTATATCTCAATTTCCACAATATATTTATGTCCAATTAATACTCACTCCTCTTCGATTGAAAGGAGAAGATAGGATTTTACCCTTCATAACTTGATTACAAAGTAACTTGCATGTGATTACAAATTCCGTACCCATTTGGATAATAGTTTTCACTCTAACGCAGTTTGCACGTAATTAAACAGCCAGGAGTAGTTAAAAGCTGTAGTGCGGGTTTGATAAAACTATACACCTTAAGGTTTGCGCTTCGTTTCGCTCACCATAATTAGAAGACAGTTTATTTGCATTTAAGGTCGCAAGGGCACCTGATAAGTTGGGAAAATTGTTGTGCATTGGTGGCCGAACCACACTGGAATATTTGACAAGATGTAAGGTGGCAGCATTCTTTTTTTTTGCTTGATAACAGGCATGATAAATGGTTATAGAGTGATTTGCTGAAAAATCTACATGTGTAATGCTCTCGTGATATTCAAGCCTCGTAAGCAGCTGAGAAAATAGTTTATTAGCTAGTAAGAAAAACTATGTACTATAACTTAATTCCTTCGTGCAGAGCTGTAACTTATTCTACTACTTCAAACGTTGTGTGAAGAAATTAAACAACTTATCAGTTTTGGGGTTGTTATCATTTAATGCAGATAAAATTGTAGAAAAAGAAAAACATTGCTTAGAATGTGAAATGAAAATGAATCTGGGAAAAAAGTCAATGCAAATATCAGTACGCTAAAAAGTTGGAAAATCGTATTGTACCCGGTCTCCATAATAAAACGACTCTACTTTAAAGTTGTCTAGCCGCAGAACTATTGCTCAGAAATTAACGAAATTTTGTGTATAACATAATGAAGACATGGGGCAGTGTTTGAGCAAACAAGTTATGATAAAAAAAAAAAATAAAAAAATAGTTCAAAATTTCGCCTTCAGCAGGCGTTTTTAATTAAATACAACTTCCCGATCATCAAAACTTGATCCATATGACTCTAGCTGTGGAGATATTTGAATCATCTCGTAAATCGTGAAAATCCTGGAATTTACCTGATCTTAAAAAAATAAAGCATTTTACGACATGATCGTTGCACTTCAAAGAGCACACTGTGGTCGACTGTAGAATGCGCTATCTCACGATTTCAGAAGGTCGACAAAAATGATAGCCGTCATATTGAACATGTTTTGATTCAAGATTTGTTTGAAAACCATCGTAAATGTATGAAAAATATGTACCTCATAAAAATGCGCTCTCTAGTGACGAAATTTTGAACTATTTTTTTCTTCGCTCAAACAAATTCTAATCGTTTCATTATATACAAAGAATTTCGTTAATTTCTGAGCAATAGTTTCGCGGCTAGACAACTTTAAAGTAGGGTCGTTAATTATTGACACCCTAATATTATACTAAAGATGAGCTCCTCATTCTTATCAAGAAATAGAGTAGCTGCAAAAGTGGACGCTTCCATATTGTAAACAACTTGATTAGAATTTTGATTCAAGTATATAAAAACCTATTTAATCAGAGGCACAATCCGAGGAGTGTTTTTGAGTTCAACTTCCTCCCGAACCGGTCTGAAGCTCGGAAGCTTATACATCTCAGGAACAGTAAATAAATAATTAAATTAATCAGTTAAAAAAATAAATGAATAACTAACCTTTACATAATACTATATGTAGGGTATGGGGGGGAGGGGGGGTAATAGTACGCTGTCACTTTTTGGAAAGACCTCATATAGTTACACAACCAGTCATCAGCTTGTGTATTTGTTAAAGCAGTTCTAGTTGAGAAATCAAGTCCAATTTTCAAATAAAATTATAAAAATAATCATATGTATCAGCAAAAAAAGTAAAATAAAAAAGCACTTTTTTTGGAGTTGTTTTTAAAAAATTCGAGGGAGTTTGAATTTTAAAAATCCCATTCCTTGCATGTGGCCCTAATGTGAGTGGGCGTGTTAAATGTGCGTTAATTATTGAAGAGGGGTTTATAAGTTATAACCTCTCTTTTTAAAAACTCATGTTTATGCCCACACCTCGTATTAGAGTCAAATTAATTAGTAAAATAACGTTGCTTATTTTCTGTCGAATGTATTTTATTTTCATTAATATTCATGTAAACAATAATTAGGCTTAATATTTGACACATAGGCAGCATTTTCGTTGAATAAATGCGTTAGAATCTCAAGAATGCGACATTCTGTTTGAAGTATTCGAACGCGCATTCGAAGCTCCGTTTCGCGACAGGAATATTAATGAGCAACGAACAAAATCGTTTTAAATACCATGTTGTGTATTCTGCGAACGTGGGCAATTCTGATTGATCTGTTTTTTATTGCGTCATCCGACCATGAGCGTCTTCTGCTTGTTTCACCCTCTTAACAGGTTTAACATAAAATCATGAAAGTTTCTGAAAAAAAATGTACACATACATCAATGAATGCATTTGTAACCACCACGGGTTTTCGAAATTTTCATGATTTTTAACAGTCAGTTTATATGTTCTTTATAAATCGCTTGAATGTTATACCAAAGTCATTGGCGAACCTGACCAAGGTCCCAAACGCTGAAAAGAACAACATATAACCAGGATTTGTCAGTTTAAAAAAACGTAAAAAGCATGGACTTCGGGGATTCGTCAATTTAAAAAGTCATGGGTGTTCTGGGATTCGTCAATTAAAATAACGCATAGTTCTGGTTCTGGGGTAGTCCCGAAAACGTTTCGCACTTGAAAAATAATACAAACATACTGCTTTACAACACAATATCTGTCATCCATCCTCTCTAATCGGAAGACTCCCCCCCCCCCAATGTTGGAACGAGCCGATGCAGTTCATTTGCCAAGTTGATTTGCAACTGTAATAGTTGAAGAAATGTTTCTTTTTAACGATATGTATTACAAACACGAAGATCTAAGTATGGGTGTTAAAGTGGCCACTACTACCGAAACGAAGTACGCACCTTGAAGCGAAAACATCATTTGTAATAGCGCATTTTTCATTTCTAACAGCGCAATAATAAATCAAGCAGAAAGCGCGGAGTAGTAAGACGTACGTTCTCTTTTGATGCTATCCATTACAAAATAATAGCAAACATCCTATTGCAAATGATGCTTTCGTTTCAAAGTCATCCGCCATCTCTCCGTGGTTAAGCTTAAACAAGCCTATGCAGCGTAAAAAATTAGTCAGGAATTACAAAAATCTATTAATAGTAAAGAGACAAACGCAAGGATTACCTTCTCTACCGTAGCCAACATACTTATCGAGTTATTTTTTGCAACGTTACACCGAACCATTGAAAAAAACATGGAAAAAATCATCATCCAGAATATGAAATCACATCAAGACGGCTTGCTAAACCGCAGTATTGGTTCTGAAATGTTTTCCACTTAAATGTATGTCTCTTTAAAGGTCCAAAGAGATAGAAATCCCTTGGTACGAGGTCAGGATTGCAAAGAGGGTAATACAGTTTCTCCCAACACGAAATCTTGTACATAAGAACCATTGAATCATATTACACTGGTCGTGGTCAGATTGAACGTTTCTTACAAGAGTTTTGCGTGATATTCAACTGTTAACAGAACAAATTTAGCGGAAAATGAAATTTTTTTAAGTAGTGTGAAGTTGTTACATACCAAAGATTGCGTTTAAAAAATACGATTTTTAAATAATGATCGTACTTAAAAGTTAATGATTTCAGCTTAAGCTAATTAACATGAATATTTTACTTGTAAAAATTAACAAATAAAAAAGTCGACTTAAATTTTGAAATGCTTAAAGTTGCCAAAGTATTTCTAACGAATAAAAAAAAAATTCTACATAACTGCTGAGGACTTGAAACGCAAAGCAAAAATAATATAGCTATTAAAATCTATGTAATTTTTGATCCATGCAAATTTTTACTCGATTATGATACTTACTGTTTTAACAACTAAATTGTAATTCAACATACAATGAATGCATTAAATTTCAAACTAAGTTATAACAATGTAACTTTAGCGAAACAAACACTGAAATTGATTCCTCAACATTGCTCTTTGTTCTATTGCAAAGCGCGTTTATATGACTGTCCAAGAATGATATCATACTTCTTTTCAACAGATTTGACCCCTTCCCATCTTTGTCTCATAGTGTCACCAATCCCCCCCCCCCTCCGTGACATGTTACGATGTACGGTATATGACCAAAAGTATTGGGACACTTTCAAAAATACAAATTTTTAAGGTTTTCTCAATAAATTAGAGACCAATTGTTCTGTAATTTTTTCCCATAAAAAGTACACTCCAGCTGTCATTTTCTAATAAAAATTAAGTCTACTATTCATTTATAGGACCAGCAACAAATTGAGAAAATAAAAAAAAGTTTTTTATCATCCTTCATTGGAAATTGCAGGAAAAAAATTAACGAACTATATCAAAGCGAAAGATATCAAAGTGAAAGTAGACCCTGCAACTCATAACAAAATTACAGCTCGATATCTTTAAAATTAAAAAAGTTATCAGCGACGTAATGAGCCGAATTTCAATAATTCTTGGATAGGCGACGAATCATAAGGTGTCATTCGCAAATTGGCAATACTTTCCTGTTATCGTGCAGAGAATTATTATAAAAACAGATTATTTGAGAACGATGCCTCACGATTCGTCGTGTGTTCAAGAATTATTGAAATTCGGCTCATTAAATCGCTTATAACTTTTTTAATTTAAAGATATACAGCTGCAATTGTATCATGACTTGCAGGATCTTTCTGGACTTTGGATTATGAAAGTCATAAATTGCTATTTTTCGTGCATGCTCAGCGAAAAAATAATTGCTTTAAACGTTCATATTTCATTAAATTTTGAATCTTTCAATTACAAATTTTGTTATTATGTTTCTCTTGTACGCTGTCAAGTGTTCTGATAGTTTAGTAACGTTTGTGTTGTGAGCCCAAAACCTTCAAATAAAATTTATATTTTAGTACGACATGCTTATATCTCCGTGGTTATAAGAGATACTTTCACGAAAATATAAAAATAAATTCTACATAGTTTATTAACTTATTTCTGAAATTTATAGCTTATTCCCAACTATTTACAGTGAAAGGTGATCAAAAACATATTTCTGTTTTCTCAATTTGTTGCTGGTCCTCTAAAGGAACAGTAGATTCAATTTTTATTGGAAAATGACAGCTGGAGTATATTTGTTATGTGGAAAAAATTACAGAGCAATTGGTTTCTTATTTCTCGAGAAATCAGCAAAAATGTGAAATTTTGAAATGTCCAAATATTTTTGGTCATATAGTGTATCGCGTAAACATATGGTTAGATAAAATGATTCGATTTCAACCACTAACGTTGTACTTCTTGTTACCTCTCCCTCCCTCTTCTCACAAGTTGTCACAATTTCACGATCAGACCTTTCTCTAAAAGTGACATCATTTGGGGAAGACCCCAGGCGAAATCACGTGATGGCCACCCTAGTTCTTTGGTTGCGTTCGACGAACATAACCGGTCGACCGGTGAGTAACCGGTTACTAACCGCAGCGTTCTATTATATATCGGTTACCGCACCAGTTACTGTTTTAAACTGTTGATTGGTTAATTGAAGCACGTGATCATTAGCTATCACGTGATCGGTTAACCGGTAGCTACCGGTTGAGCTCGTCGAACGCAAACTTTTAGCCGGAGTTTAATTTGCTTCGGAACTCGCGAGAGCTCCCCGACTGCTGAACATCATTTTAATTTTACTTTAAATTTTACATATTGAACGGATTTTTGACTGTTTACGCATTAAACTATGTAGATCACAGCGATCAAGTTTGAAAGTAAGCTGTGCTTTAGTTCGATTCTGTGATTAAAAGAAAAAGGTTTCAAGTCAATATAGAGTAATATAAAGATCATTTAAACTTTGATTTTGAAACATTTCATTTTCTAAACATTATTTTGGAAAAAACACATTCTCAAACCTTAAATTTCAGAACACGACACAGAATGGGTTCAAGTTTTCCTCGGGGACATCAATACTTGTGTAGTATATATCAACCACATCAAAGCGAAAAATAACTTTCTTAAATATTCATTCAGTATTCCATCTAAATTAATGATCAAATGCAAATCAAGTGTGACAGCAGGCAACATTTAATAACAGTTCATCAAAATCGCATCTGTATGATAAAATCATTATTTCATTCACCAAATGAGTTATCAAAACTGTCAACATTGAGATCGAAAAAGTTCCTATTTTTCTTTGCACTCCCTAAAGACATGGTTTTACGGCTTCTCTTAATTGTGCCAAATGATTATCTTCAAGCCCCATAAATAAATCAATGAAGGATATATTGATAATGGTGACGGATGGTAATGACATGTTGTTGTTGTCAGGAGATTTACGAGGAAAATGCAAGTCCCTGTTCTTCACACAATAATTAAAAACGATGAGTGCCCCTTTTCAATCATTAAATGTCTTATTCATCATTAATGAACTCAGCTCAAACAGTTAGTGGCTTACAAATACTTAATATTAGAGCCTATTATAAGTAGCATTGGAAAGCTAAAATGAAAAACTGATTCTGCAATTATATGTAATTCGATGCATTTACCAGGGCTGTGGAGTCGGAGTCGGAGTCGGAGTCGAAGAGTCAGAGTCGGATAGATTTTGGGGTAAAGGAGTCGGAGTCGGAGTTGTTCAAAAACATGCCGACTCCGACTCCGACTCCAGGCTTCTTATTTTCTTTCCTTTTCACTGATTCTTCTTGCATTTTTTAAAAACTGACTACCAATTGGTTCGATTACATGTATAAAAAGATACTAATGTGATACAATTACAGTCGTTATGGCAATCAGCTAGCTTGAGTGCTTACCGAACTTTCTGTAGCCGTCTTCTAGTTTGCTTGCTTTTGAACTTAACTAATAGCAACTGTCATCAAACGATTTTGTTGCCTAACATTTTCAATTAATCACTTTCAAATAAAAATAGAAATACAGTGTTTTGTTCGATCTCAGTTATAAAATAGTAAAAGAAATGTAACAAATTAGTAAGTCGAGGCCCGTAGCTAAGGTTAAAACGTTTAAGGGTGATCGGCAAATTCAAAAAAGTTATGCCGCGAAAGCACGAATCCAAAAGATCTGATGAAATAATCTCATGTTTTTTTTTCTTTTTTAAGACTCTTTCTATAAGCTTGGTTCTCACTAAAAAGTATGGAACAAAATAAGTGTAAATGATTTCTTGATTACAGCACTCAATAATAGCAGTTAATCTTAAAATCTTCATATTAAGGTTAATTTTAAAGCAGCCTATAAAATTTAAACTAAAAATTTAGCGAAGAAGAAATATAGGTATAATAAAAGCTATTCGTATAAATTTGTATACCCCCGTATTTTGTGTAAAATTAGCTCCTGACGTATATGTGCCCTATTTTCGCTGAAATTTTATTGATGAAATATAATTTAAAATATATTCGCGAAAATTTTCAGAATTAAAATATTTATATTTTTTTATAAACTCTGAAATTAACTTGTGGTGTCATCTACCAGATGGGTGTCACCCGGGGCAACCACGCCCTCTCAAGAACTGGGATTTAGAAAAAAAGCTTTTTTTCTCTCAAGTTACAGCTTTCAAAAATTGAAAGCACACGATTTGATCAATATCAATTTGTTAAACATTAAAGGGGGGGGGGGGGGGAATTACAGATAATCCTTTTCAAATTTTTTAAAAGGGATTTTTAAGTCATCTCACTTTTTAACTCGTAACTATTGGAAAATTTGATTTTTAAATTGAATTTCTAACGTTGTATGCGTCTTAGGTTTACAATAAAAAACAAAATGCGAAATTTTCATAAAAAGGAATTAATATTTAAATCTCTTTTTAGAGTTTTCTCCCCTTCCCCTGAAGGGAGAGAGGGAGTTGAAAAAATAAAATTAAAAATATAAAATAAATACGGAGTCGGAGTTGGAGTCGGACGTTTCAAAATCCAGGAGTCGGAGTCGGCCATTTTCCTTCCGACTCCGCAGCTCTGGCATTTACCGCTATGAATGTATACATACCAGTTTGCTGTATATTTTCATGCTTACTGGTATGAAGCTATGAAGATATGTTGGTTAGCTGTACACCTTAATACTTACTGGTATGAAAATATACTAGCTTGCTGTGTATCTTCATACTTAGTGATATAAAGATATATTGGTTCACTGTACAGTACATCTTGATTCTTGCAAGCTGAAGATATACTGGTTCGCTGTATATCGTCTTGCTTGCTAGTATAAGGATATATTGGTTGGCTTAGAAAGCGACTTAATTTACTTAAAGTGTTACAAAAAATATGTTTCTTTATAATCTAAAGTATTTTTGAGTCCAATTCATGTATGTTTTCTAGAAAATATGCATAACATTACAGATAACTACTTTTAATTTTTAGTTTATCGTGGCCCAAATTAGTTTTCACTTTCTAATGGTCTCCAAGCAGCATTGAGTTTAAGCGTAACCGACAACGGAGAGAAAGATTTACAGTTGTTTTCTTGAAGAGATTTTATGAAGTATTAGCTTTTTTTAGACAAAAATTCTGCAATTAAGTAGAAAAAACAGAAAACTGACAGTAATTTAATGTTTCATTTAAATTATGCGACTTTTAGTTCAAGTTTAAATTTGATGACTTTTAATCTTAACCATGCTTTGTCAGAATTGCTTGACAGCTCAAAGTCCTTAACGGCTCCAAAACACCTAAGACTCATTTCATAATTTCAGTTGTGCAGGACTTGGCGCCAATTATGGTTTTATTGCCGTCGTATCTTATCGATTATAAGCTTTACCGAAAATCCAAACACATTTTTTTTAAAAGTTATTTTAAAAAATTCACTTCATAAAACTTTGAAATTGGATTTGAATCTATATCGCTATTGACATATATATATTTATGCACATTACCCCAGGGGCATTAAAAGACCAGTTTAAAAAGAGTGTAATTTTATTTTTAGTATTGTTCGAGTTAGACACGTATTGCGTTTCCCGGCGATGCACATTCTTTCTCGAAAATAAAAGTTGTGTCAAGGGTGCATGCTCAACATCCAGGCTTAAATAAGAGAAAAAAATAGTGTAAAATTTCCCGTCAACGTGTAGAAAAGAGCAATTTTATGAGTGAAAGTTGAACTCTTTGGATTTCTTTTTAATTCTAAAAATTAAGTAATTTTTATTAATTTGTCCGAAAGCATTCCGTTTCACGGATTTTCTAGAGAATCAAAATACTCCTATGAATTTCTGAGCATCAAAAGACCTCTGACAAATTTGCCAAAACTCCGGCGTAAACTGGATTTGTATCAGATAAACCCACTATGGGTTTTTCCCCGTAGGGAAACGAAAATATGTAAAGACCCCCCCCCCCCCCCCCGAAATTGCACGCATGAGTTGGCAACGCAACGATGGCCCTACAGTTTCTGGGAATCGTTGGACCAATCGTGGATATTTTTAATGAGCCATCGTTGAGAAATTGTTAGGCATTGTAGCAGATCGTTGGTCCATCGTTGGCAAATGGTTGGTTGGGTAGCGGTTGCCAAAGCGGACATAGCCTACCGTTGGGCAATCATGAGCTCCACTGTTCACCAACTATCTTCCTACCAATTGTGGTACTTGGGTAAGCTATGTTTTGTCTGATGAAGTGAATCTTTGTAGATAAAATGATGTATGAATACACTTGGTTGCTCTGTATTAATGAGTTGCAGGTAACATTTGCAGATGGCCAATTTCGTTTTGTATTTTAATTGCAGAAGATTTCCTTTCATCTAGAAGATACGTGCGATCAGAGACGCCCCGATCTGAGGTCGCTATGACATTCCAAAAATTTCCTTATTCGAGTTCTATTTGGGAAAATTATCATCATTTGACGAAATTTGGAGTTCCATTCGGCAGGAATTAGTGCTCTATTAGACACAATTATCATCATTCGGCGAAAATATGAGTTCCATTCGGCAAAATTTGGAGTTTCCTTCAGCAAATTGAGATTTTCTGCCGTAACAAAAAATTAAGTTCGGGGTGCCCCTGCGTACTATAACCAACCTTATGACAAAAGTTTCTTAAAGAATCTCACCTTTTGCCTTGCAAATGAGTTATGTCCTTTTCGTTGCAAAGAAATTGAGCCATGGGCAAAAAATAACAAAGGGAGAATTGAGAACCACATTTCCACTTCTGCAAAACTATCACTTCACGATTGTAAACAACGAATCTGTAATTATGCCACGGGTACCAATTTAACACGTACTTGGTTTTTACAATTATCTTTCTTTGTCTTTTTTTTAAAGGTAATATGGTGCTCTTTTATAATGATTGTTTACCCTATTGTTTCTCACCTCATGAAAAATGAGATAGGAGTATGTCGTTTACTTATAAATGCAAACATGGTGTCCAAGATTGATTGCGGAGAGCATTTTATTAAAAATGACTGCAGATAATGTAAGGTCAAAAACCGGAAGACCATAGAAGCGTGTTCCACTTGTAAATAAATTCTGCATTGCCTAGTATTGTAAAATCAATTTAAACTTACTAGTTTCAACTGTAGAAACATTCATGAAGTGCTAGGTTCCAAACGAGAAAATAATGGAAAATTCTAGAGGTGGGCAATGTCGTTCTTTTTAATGATCCGTTCCTTTGAGGATCGTTCATTCTTTTGATCCGTTCAGTTAATTCGTTAATTTGAACGACTTCGTTCATTTCAAAAAGTTGAAGGTGATCTCTCTGCACGACTTACTCCCGTACATTCGAAATGTTTCATTATCAGTAAAAGTTCTTTGAGGGAAAAATAACTGAAATGATCTAAAGGAAGAAAATATGCCAATGCAAAATTAATCAAAAAACTTGATTCAGGTTTAAAATTATAAAGCACTTGTAGTTCATTTTGTAAGATATTTCTCAGTTGCCGAATGGAAAGATGTGTTTTCCAAAACAAAAATCGCAAGTTCCGTTTAAGCATGTCAAAAAACTAAGTTAAAAATTCGCTCAAAATTATCCTATTATGTTTTAAAGATAAATTAGATCAATTAAGTTCAAATTTGATTGAAATTTTCATATATCGCACACACACAAAAGAAAAAAAAGAAGGCCGCACAAAAACAGGTTTGAGTGTATAATATTATCATAAGACCATCATGTATAACGAAAAAAATAACAACAAATGTATTGTTAGCTCAGCCGAAGTACGGGATAACTTAATTTATAAAAAAGATTCGCCTTAAATATTAGGGAGTTTCAAAGTTATTCCACACTACCGATGAGAACAGTAAAAAGAAAAAAAAAAGATTTAAATCAAAATTAATCTGAATTCTGAAATTTTTAGTTCAAATTATGTTTCTCGCAATCACGAGTTGCGACAGGACCCTACACATTGACTACTACCCCACTCACTTGTTTCTAGAAACTGTTCCCCTTCTCCGAAGCCTGCCCCTCCTCTTGGGCGGTTACCTCTGTATAGTTGTGTATGTGTAGGCTTCGTGTGTGCGTAGACCTGTGTGTATGGCACGTTGGCGTGAGTGTGTGTGTGTAGAGGCGCGTGTGTGTATGTGTGTGTGTTTGAATGCGTATGAGCATGCGTGTGTGTAGGACATGGACGCCACCGACCAGGAAAAGCGGCAACCGGGAGGAGTCGTGCCTGCAGAGGACGGTAGGGTTGAGAAAGGAATTACAACATCACGGACGGTCAAATGAAAACAATTAGCAATCGTGATTGATCAAAAAAAAAAAAAAAAAAAACCGTAACATTTTTTTAAATGGAAAAAAAAATGGACAGTAATAATCCTTATTAAAAATCTCTGGATATTGAATGTAAAATAAGCGACTTGGAAGTCGCCAATCAAGTTGAAATGAAACGAAATGCGTACAGATGGTAGCTGATAGGGATGTTATAGAAGAGAAAAGGATCTTTTTAGAAAAAGATATTTTTAGAAATAATTTTGGCAACAGAAAGCGTGAGAAGGATGCGATAGGGCCAGGAAGTGGAATGTCCAAACGCTTTGTTAGTAGCCCAAACAAGTTACACAAAACATTACTAATGGATACATTGGAAAATTGCAAATGAACTGCAATTGTTAAAGAAAAATGATGACTAAAGCAGAAAGTAAACCGTTCGAATGAATATATTGTACCGCACTGAGAAAAAAGAAATTCGAGATTGATTGTGAGTTAAAAATTTGAAGATGAATGTAATTTTGTTTTAATGGGATTTTATCACAAGTGCATCAATACAATGTTCCAAACTGCTCACCGTTCGAAAGAACGGTCGTTCATTTTTTTAAGTAAACGAACGGATCCGTTCATTTTAAGGATTCGTTCTTTTTGACCCGTTCGTTCATGAACGACACATCACTAGAAAATACCATCATTATCATATCAAATTATTTAGTCCAAACTGGAGGATACAAAATTGCGATCCCCGTCCTTTTTTGGCCGACTCGAGTAAAAGTTTTGACATTTATTAAAAACTAGCGGCCCGTTCCGACCTTGTTCGGGTTTTAAAAAAAAACTATCAATCTTAAATAAATATTATGCAAGTAATTTTCAGTTTAGAATTAAATAATAAGCAACATTTTTTTATTTCGTTTTTATGAGATTTGAAACAAATTTATTTACCTCATTTCCTGATCAAGACAGACTGATATATAATCCCCAGTGAACAATACAATCTTCCCGTATGTAACGTTGTACTACATATCGTATAGTTGTACGTCTCAAGTTCAGATTTGATGATGGTGATGGCATAAGGAATTTTCATTGGAAATTGTGATCACTTAAATTGGAAAATTAATTATGCAGGTACCATGGGGATGCAAGGAAAATGAGCCAACTGATCTGCAGCTGGTGTTGTAAGAATAATAATCTTAGTCATATTATTCCGTAGCGATTTTAATTGGGGTCCAATTCCATTGCATAGATTATGCCAATTAAAATTGCGTAATAAAATTTATTTGACTATCGCCTTTAAATTCAATAGTATGAAGAGAAGTCCTCGGGAGTTGAGAGAGTTAAGGAATTCATGTGCGTGATGCACAGCGTTGTTGGCAAAAACTATTGTCCTCTCGCACATCCATGTGTAATTTTTTTAACAAAGAGTCTTGGTTTCAGGATAAACATTCAGGATCAAATCATTTAGAGAGAATTTCCCAACTCATCTATTTTAATAAAATATCCTGTACCATATGTTTTCCGGTTACCTTCTTGCAGTAAAAAACTCTAGTAATGCTTAAAACCATCTTTTAAACGTTCTCCTATAGTTTTTATTAAAATACAGAGATTGTAAAGGGCTCCTAAGAGGAGACGATTTTAATCAGGCTTGAAGTATATCTGCACAAGTTAGGGCACCACATTAAGAGCTTGATAAAAGACACCGTCTAATACAAGGGAGACACTCATAATTTTGTCTGAACCTTTTTGACCTTTTAGGATTCTATCTACGCCTTCTATAGCCAAACGGTGGCTCATCGAACATTTGTCCTACATTATTAGACATCCTCTTAAAAATATCCTGTACCATATAAAATGGTACAGGAATCCCTATGGTCCGTTTTTTCTTGTGGAACATGCGAAGACTTTTCTGGAGGAAATATTCAAAGTAGTTAAAATGTGGAACTGTCAGTTTTCCCATCACTAAGTAAAGTCCCGGCTGTTCCGTTAAAAAAAATAAAAAAACACATCACAAAAGCCTGCTGATCGATTTTTGACTACTGTTGCATTTATAAAATTTTCCAGTTCCACCGGGTATGCCGAGAAAAAGTAATTCGCGCTCCTGGTTTTCATGTACCAATTTTGTTTTTATAGAACTCTTTTTTTGATTCTCTGCGGCAATGGCAAACAAAAGTCCCCATTGAATTTCTGCTTCATTGAAAAATTTTGCCTTATATTTAAATTAGACTTTTTTTTACACACTGTAAAAAGAATTCAGAAACGTTCCTGGAAAATAATGTTCATTTGATATGCTCAATTTCTGAGGAACGTATCTTGCAAAAAACAAAAATGTTTTCTTCTAAAATTCAGTAACCTTCCTGAAATTATCCTGGATTATTTCGGAAGAATTCCGTAACCTTCCCGGTTAAAGTCAGTTGTGTTATCTGGAATCTTAAGTAGGTGTAATATAATAGCTTCGCCAGAAAAGCTCCAAAAACTTTTTTACAATCATGGCTACAGCAATGACAAAATTGAAAGCGAGTACCATGAATCTAACTCGCTCGCGGAGCTTCGGAATCTAGAGTTTTATTTGCTTTTATTAGGAGCTTAGTCATTCTGGACTGGCCATAATCGAACTGATGCCGATAAACTTATTAAATACGTTCAGTTAACCTTTATATTGGCAACTAAAAATATTTTTCACAACAATGAGAAGTATGCGTTCGTACAACATGTAGAAATTCAGGAAGCTTTTTGACAAAGATACTTGATTTTTCCCAGGAAAAGAATAAAATCCTGTGAAATCCCGAAACGTTCCACGGAAATAATCAGAAACGCTTCGGATTTTTTTTTTATTTTTTTTTAATTTTTTTTACAGTGTGTCATTTAACATTGAACTACAATAATAGAATTTCTGCTGTCGTTCTCCTTGCAATATGTCGTCACATAGATCTTTTTGAAATGTTTGCCATATAGCAATAGGATCTAAAAGTTGACATAGTTATAAACAACTCTCTGAGTTTAGGACTGAAGTAAGAAAGTTACATGTATCAAATAAGGTTAGTTTCCGAGGTTTGTCGTCTTCTATAAGATCGAGTTCTATACTTGCTGCTTGATAGGTTGACAGGAGCTTTAACTGTCAAAAGACTTTGGAAATATGTTGGACTAAGAAAATGTTCTAAATGAATTCTTCCGTGGCAAAATTCTGATTGGCTAATAGGATAAATGTTGTAATTCGACTAAGAGTTGAGATTTTCTCGATCCCGGGATGCCCTTCAACCTTTGTACTTGTTTTCTTCAAAAAAAAAAAAAAAAAAAAAACATGCTTTTTTTCACATGCCTCTACTCTTTTTTTTTTTGGCAATTTCTTCCTGAAGCTATATTTTTTAATTATATCGTTTAAAATGCCTGAATACGATCATGAATAATATTTCTCCAAATAATTTTATTTATTTTTCCTCTTTGTCAATTTCTTTCCTATCGAATGTTCTTTGGTCGTCATTGTTTTAACTCTTGACTTTGAATATAGGGTAATTATGTGCAATTACTCTTTAAGTTTAGAATTTGCTAAACTACATGTACTTAATTGGATTCATTAGCGAGTGTTTTTCATTTCGATTTTTATACGAATAAAAAACCTTAAAGGATAGCCCGAAATGCATGCCAAATTACAACCTTTAGAAGCACGAGTTAATACGTCTATCTGCACTACTTGAATTCAAAAACTAATTTGCTCGAAGCGAATAAATTATAGCCTATGTCACTCAGTAAGAAGGCGCCTTTAATGTTGTGAAGGAATTTTTCAAATATTTGCAGTGGTTCCGGAGATTACCTTGAACATATAAACATACAAAAATCCGCTATCTCTCTCTCTCTGTATAATATCAGTTTAGATATCACAATGGGCGAAAAGAATAGAAAATCAAAAATTAATCATTTTAATAAATGTTCTGGTAAAAGAACAGCAGGGATCGAATTAGACGATTGACAATCGAATATTGCAATAGATAAGGCTACTCAATGCATCATATTGCCACTGAATACCTGTAAAAGCACAGAAAAGATTGAGGAATTCATTTGCAAAGTTTTCCCGAATACTTCATTGAATCACAAAAACTATCGGCGACTTAGTGAACATGCTGAAGAAAGTCGAAGTGGAAACGCATAAGTCTATCGATGCAGTAATGAATCGAAACTAAGTCGCTAATCATTCAACTAAATTCTTGAATCCACTAAATTGGGCAGATACATCGCAGTACATTTTAGCATTAAAAAAAAAAAAAAAATGGCGTGCCAATCATTTTACCCGAAAAGTAAGTCAGCACGACTTTGCAAAAGAAAACGTCTTTTAGTAAAATAGATGATGAACAATATTCCCGAAATATTTAATTGACGATTGGCAATGTTCTAACAGCATGCGTTGGAAAATCTACTCTTTTTATTCGTGTACGTAGTGGAGGAAACAAAAGGTAAAGTGTTAGCATGTAACAGCATCTCGATAAACTTAAAATCGCATTCTTTCTTTGGGTAACATTGCTGCATACGCCAGTTGCAGCGAGTAATGCTACAAACAAAATTATTAATAATAGACAGGCTTGAAAAATAACTTTCAACAATCTAGCAACACAATTCAGACTTTAAAAAGAAATTCCAATAAGCTACCTTGAAAATTGGATGACACAGTCTCTCAAATAGTTGTAATATGCAAGAGAATCTCTGCTCGGCATCACACAGACGAAGGACGTCTGGCAATCGGCTGAGAATCATGTAAAAAAACACGTAGAAAGTAATCGTAAATCATTAACGCTATCTATCAATAAACATCCAAATAGTGAATCTAATTGTGAATAATGACTTTGCTTGGACTGTACGAATGGAGCTGAACTATGTGACAAAAAAAAAAAATTATCTGCATGGATCAGAAACATTTACAAAGGCAATTTGGCAACAATTTGATCTAACTATTCATTGATAGATACCACTTAAAAACACCCAGCTATTAATAATGTTATTCTTTCGAAACTGATAAGCGATACTTCCCAACGCCATCGTTTTATTGAATTTTGTTCTTTTGCCTCCCTTGACACGATTGATTCTTTCATTTGTATAGTTTGTTTTACTACAGTGATGCAGAGAGGGGGGAGGTCACTACCCAGATCCCATAGTTTTAGCACATATTGCCAATCCGCATACGGAGTTCATGCACAGTGCAAGAACTGATATGTCCTCTCCCTTCTGGTTGCATTAGTGCGTTATGGGAAAGAAAGGCCTGAAATCATGCAATAAGTAGCGAAACATCCGCCATCTTGGGGCTAAACGATGCTTTCTTCCTATATCTGCTGTGGTGTCGTTTTGCCTTTTGATTGTGGTTTCTTTGAAACTCTACGTTAATCCACAATCAAGAAGTAAAACACGCTACTTCACTATAATACACAAGAGCGCGGCATTTAGCCTTAAGTTCTGCAAGATACCAGCGCGGTATCAGGAAGAACGGTGTTTGCGGTTTTGTATGGATAGCTGGTTTATGCTTTTAGAGATGAGCTGATGGAACACTTTCGTAAGGTACCACGTAAATGGAACTCACAAGTGAGGACCTCACTCTAACTTCACTCCAAAACAGCGTGTCAATCATGATTTTCTCACCAAAGAAAGTAATCGACGAATGCCGGGATACTAAGAGAATAATTCGGTGGTTTGATAATGATTTTGCATTTTATGATTTAAAAAAAAGCCCCCATCTGCTAGTTGATTTGAATCTGAAAGAATAGTGAAAAAGCTCATTTTTTAATTTCCTGGATATATTCTACTCGTTCGTTGAAAACATTAAAATATCTATTGCAGGAAAGCCGTTAGATAAATTTTCTTACTGTAAATGATGTAGTTATTTTTAAAGTTTTAGTTCTAATACATATTCTTTTCTCTAGCTGCGGGGTTAGTTTTTCATATTTAACGTAAGAAAAAAAATATTATGTTCCCAGAAGTAATTGAAGGGTTTGCAGCAACAAAGAGTTTAATCCATTTTTTGGTCTTTCGGTTCAACAAAGAGTTATCTCCGGTTGATAGTTCTCAAGTTATTCGCTAGAATGGGTTAACTGCTTCATTCGCTTGAGGTGATATGGAGTTTACTCCAGGAAATTTCCCAACAATCAAAAAATGGAGTTAACTCTTTGTTGCTGCAAACCCTTTCATTGTAAAAAAGGTTGTACTTAGGTGGACAGAGCGATTTATGGACATAAAATCGGAGATTCATGTATATCACGGATGGTAATATCTGTTTTTATCACGAATCGCAACACAGCAACACGAAAAGATTGCGATCAAGTGTTTCCCCCAAGTGTGTTCCCTTGTGATTCATTGCGTTTGAACTTCTATGCTATTCAACTGGAACTTTTTATAAGTTCCAGATATGTTTGGCTATTAAAGTTTGAACATTATAACTGCTATTTTGCGCGCATTCGCAGTGAAGATTTAACTCTTTTTAAAAAGACCATATTTTATCGAAGTTTCAATATTTCAAATTTCAATTTAATTATTCTCTAGCATGCTGTCAAGTTTTTTAGGAGTTTCGGCATGTTACTGGTAAAATCCTATCAGTTACGAGCCAAAGAGTTGCAAAGGGTATTGGTAATTTTGAAAGAAATAATTCGATCACCGTGAATGTGAGTGACACCTTTTCAAAAAGTTGTAGATTAATTGTACATCGCAAAGTTGGGAATTAACAGCTAATTTCCAGCTTTTTAGGATGCAGAATGAATGAAAAAACTTTTTTGTTTCTTATATTAGTTATTGTTCTCCTAAGTGCATGCATGATTGAATTTCCCTTGGAAAGTCAACTGAGGCATATCCATTTTTTTACAGAAGTTACTGCACAACTGGTCGGGTTTTTTTCAAGAAATTTAAAAATGTCAATTTTTTTTCTAAGTGCCCGGATGCTTTTGAGTATCTAGCATGTATTGAATATGCCTCGTTAAGTCATAAACTGTAACTTCATCATTTTTTATGTTGCCTACCCTATAAATGCGTCCTTATGACATGTGTGTACTGTGAAATTCGGACTTCACACCAAATTACGGTATAGCAGGAAAACTGAAGCAGCTCACCAAAAACTGCCAGCCAAACTGGTACAAGACATCAACAATAACAGAATTAACACCATAAATGTAACAGCCTTTCCGTCTTTCATGGAAGAAAAAGTGTACAAAATATTTTCAGCATGAAATTTTCCGTGAAATCGGTCGAGTGTCGAGAACGTTTTGAGTCTTTATGGCGAAAATGGAGAATTTTCAACAGATGCAGGAAAATCTCGCCAACTTTACAGTTCGCGAGAAACATTCAATTATGGTAACCATTTTCTGTTAACGCAGCTCTCGATGTCAGTCAAATAGGCAGCCCATCGGACCTCCCAGCTTGAACAGAATATCCCGAAGTTGTCGAAAGTCCCCACAAGCTGAACGTATATTACTTTTAAGCCATTTTATGTCGCTGTTGCTGACATCTGGGGACGAATTGGACAAAAGTGCACGTACTCTTAATCTTTTTTTCTATGATAAATGATGTAACTTTCTGTGTGTGAAAATCATGAAAAGGTATAAATTGTTTTTGTAGTTTCAGGTTGATGTGCTAATAGTTAATTCTGCCCTTCTCAAACTTACTTTAACCTATTTTGACCTTGAATATTTTAGTGAAATGAATATGCTACCTAGCTGGTCACGTCTTTCAGAAAATAAAACTGGTTGAGTAAATGTGTTTTCTCTTTAGAACTATTGATACTTACATATAATTAGTAGTAATCATGACTGATAACGATAAATTAGAAACTCGTCGTTATTAATCGTCAAAGAACCACTATAAAATAATACAAAGGCCAATTGATCAGTTTTGCCATGTTCCTTGAGGATGAGAAAAAATATATATACATTTGAATACGAAATGAAATTGTAAAAAAGGAAATATTTTCTTTCTGATGCAGTAATATTTATAATGAAAATTAAAATGACATTAATATTTATGATACGACATGTTCGTCGAATGTCAATTGCCTTAACACCTTTGCCAAAATTTTCTGGAAATTATCAAGATTGGTATATGTTCAAAAAACAGTTTAAAACATCAATCGATTAAAAATATAGTTCAGGCAATACACTGAAGTTGTATTACTTAAAACAAATCCTCTGCCACAAGGCCTTGATTTTGGTTATCGTGGATGAATTTTATCAAGAATGAAATTGAGTCTCATAAGAAAACTTCCTCCCTTTTCCAAAATTGAAGCTATGCTAGGGAAGGAGATGTAAGTTACTCTTTTAAAATGTAGAGTCAAACACAAGTAAAGTTCAAACTGTACTTAAACGAGCTGATGACTTCACATGACTTCCATTTACGCCATTTTAATGATAATAGTGCCTTGGAGTAAGCAAGGAAACACTTTAAATATCCCCCCCCCCCCAGTTTGTCACGAACCGAAGCAAAAAAGCGTTTTACAGAGGTTAATTTTCTCAATATCGGCAACATTAACGTGATTCGATGTTAACTCTCTAAGTAAGATCGTTAACTTTCTAAATATCACCAATTGTGTCAAATTGAAACCAGATTTGAAAAATATTTCTTTTTGCTAAATTTGTTGCAAAGTTAGCGACGAAACTTCGCACTCAAAAGCTTGACGATATATCGGCAAATATTCGCTAAATTATAACATCACTTGAGTTTGCATTGAAATAAACACTTGTAGCAACTCTTAATATAAAATAGCAAGGTAAAATAAAACAGTTTATTAAAACAATCTCAATTCTAAAACACCAGTAAAAAGGTTAAAAGTAAAGCTTGTAAAATCTAAACATGGCTCACACCTTTACAATTATATTGCAGTTGATAACGATCTCATCTCGGAATGCACTGACTCGAAATCATTTCCTTAACGTGTTTAAACTTCTTGGTTTGTCTTTTTTTTTCTTCGTCACCAACTGTCGATAGAATGGTAGCAGTTCGCTGGGCTTGGTTTCTCCTCGCAGCGTCCGGCAGTTAGTCGCTGCCCACAGTTCCATCGAATATGCCGTATCTAAACGGTTGCCGAACTGCCCTTCCAAAGCGTGTAGTCACTACATTAGACGCAGATTGTTCGACCATTTTCTTAAACACAGGCAAACAGTCTGTAGACAAGAAAGCTGGTTTCAACCTGTCGATGGATATTGTCTGTTTTCGTCCTTTAATTTCCAGATCAAAAGTTTTTTTCTTTTTTCGATATTACTCTATAAGGTCCATCGTATGGTGCTTGCATGGATTTTCTTACTCCGTTGACAAAGGCGTGAGAACAGTCTTTTAGGTGTGAATGTACAAACACGGACATATATCATGGCAGCTCGTTGGGATAGGTCGCATGTTGTAAAAATGTGCCTTGAGTTCCTCCACCGGCTCCTTTGGGGTGCCATCAGTATCCGTCGAAGAACTCTCCTGGTAGTCGGAGCGTCCTCCCATGTACAAGCTCTGATGTTGCTGCACCCAAATTTTCCTTAAACGCAGCCCGGAATCCAAAAAGAACTGTGGGAAGTGCATTTGCCCACTCTTGAGTGTTATATGCCTTTAGAGAAGCCTTTAACTGTCTGTGAAATTCTTCCACTAAGCCATTTGCTTGTGGGTGGTATGGAGAGGACCGAACAGCGTGAAACAATGAGCTTTCAAACTGTCTATCCTGATCGGTAGTTATGCGAACTGGACAACAAATACGAGCAATCCAGTTAACAAAGAAACATCTTGATACCGTTTGTGCCGATATATCTGGGATCGGCACAGCTTCTGGCCAACGTGTGCACCTATCTATCATAGTTAAGCAATAATGTTTCCCCTGCGAAGGAGGTAGAGGACCCACGAGGTAGAGATGCTCATGATCAAATCTCTGTGATTGGTCCGAAAATTTCCCTATTGGTGATTTGGTGTGTCGGATTATCTTTGATCTATGGCAAGGAATGCAACATCTAGCCCATTTAACGCAGTCATCTCGAATAAATGGCCATACAAATCTTGATCTTATTAATTTTAATGTACTGCGGATACCCAAATGTGATAAACTGTGCAAGGCATAAAACACATTCTCGCGGAACTCCTGGGGTACAAACGGTCGAAGCGTACTAGTTGCTATATCGCAAAAAATAGGTATTTCATTCTCGTATGGTAATTCTCTTTAATTTTAAGACTCCCGATTTTTTTATCAATAGTTTTAGCTCTGGATTGCTCTGTTGTGCCTGAGCGAGTTCTGTGTAATTAATGGGGTTTGTCATAGCTATAACGTCTACCCGCGAAAGTGCATCTGCAACAATGTTATCAGATCCGTTCGGTAACAGATATGGCGTATATCTGTAGTGAACTGGGATATAAAATCCAACTGCCTCGCCTGTCTTGGGCTACATTTATCCGAACTTTGTTGGAAAGCAAACGTTAGCAGCCTATGATCAGTAAACAAGGAGACCTTTCTCGCTTCGACCATCTGCCGAAATTATTTAATGTTAGCATAAGCTGCCAACAGTTCCCTATCATAAGCGCTATATTTTCTTTCTGCCGGCGACAGCTTCCTAGAGAAAAAAAGCAAGCGATTGTAAGTGCTTGTTTATTATTTGCGGTACTGATCCCCCAATCGCGAAATCCGATGCGTCGACTTGTAATATCAACTCTGCATCCGGCTTTGGGTGTACCAAAAGAATCGCATCTGCAATCAATTTTTTACAATGTTGAAACTCTTCGTTTGCTTTATCTGACCAGTCGAGCTTAATCTTATTGTTTTTCTTGGCCCCTCTAAAATACGCTGTCAAACACACCTGAAGCCGGGCTATTTTTGGCAAGAATCTACGAAAGAAATTTAAGAATCTAAAAAATCTCTGCAATTCCTTAACGTTTTTCGGTTGTGGTACTTTAAAATTGGCTCGACTTTATGCAGCAGGGACCTTGGGCCACTACCCGTAATTAAATGTCCTAAAAAAAATCTCTGCGACCCCGAATATACACTTTGACACATTTATAGTTACTCCATAATCGTTTAGTCTTGCCAAAACCGCTCTTACATGAGTCTTATGTTTTACCTCACTATTACTTAATATCAAAATATCATCCAAATAAACATAACAAAACTCTTAAGTCACCGAGAATATTGTTCATAAATTTCTGGAACGTTTGAGCAGCTCCGCACAAACCAAAATTCAAAAAAAGGAACTTGAAAAGTCCGAACGGAGGGCAAATAGCAGTTTTTTGTATGTGCTCTGCGTGCACTGGTATATGAAAATAGGCTCGCACTATATCAAGCTTTGTAAAAATAGTACTACCGTAAGTGCATTAGAAAAGTCTTCTATGTGCGGTATGGGGTATCGATCTGGTATAGTTTGGGCATTTAACCTCCTATAGTCTCCAACTGGTTGAATACCCCCTAAACTTTTGGAAACAACATAAAGGGGTGATGACCAAGGAGATTTTGATGACCGGCAGATGCTTTGATTAACCATAAGTTAAAACTCCTTTTTCACTGCTTCATGTAATTCTGGGTTGAGTCTCCTAGGTTTGCTATGTATTGGCGGACCGGTAGTTTCAATATAATGTACCGTATCATGTTTAACCAAGTTTGCCCCAGGGGCCAATTTCGTGAGTTCTGGAAATTCCGCTAAGATACGATGATGCACTGATACACGAAATAAGTTTTACCGAAAAATAGCTGATTTGTAAATTATACCTGCTTGCGTATAGTGACTAGTATTATCAAAGAGTTTGCGTCGTTTAAGGTCTATTAAAAGATCAAAATGTTGCAAAAAATCGGCCCTATAATAGGAACAGGAACGTTAGCAATTAAAAATTTCCAAGTGAAATCTCTCTTCAGGCCCAAATCTACGTTAATTATTTTAGATCCGTAAGCGTAAATTTTTGAATTATTATTAGCTATTAGTTGGAGAGGGCCAGGTTTTCGGATTTTCCAATTACTTGGAGGGGGCAAGCAGGATACATCGTTACCCGAATCAATAAAGAACTTATAATTGTACATTATTTCATATACATACAAACGAGGCGACTGAGCGGCTGTCGTCTAAATACTTCGATCGGCAGCCGCTACTGCACGTTTTTGGTTTCCCTGCCTGGGACCAGCATAAGAACAAGGGGGTTGGCTTTTTCGTGCTTTATTCCCAAATCGCACTTGGTACAAACAATAATTCTCATCGCTGTTATAATTCTCTCGTGACAGAACACACCGCCTGCATGGAACTCCTCCAGTGAAAGGGTCTCGTTTTCCTCCACTAGTTAGTCGTTCCATCTGTTTGCTCATACCTTATTTCGTAGCTTACAAAAATCCTCCTCTGCAGTGATACTCTATACCAAATAGGTGGCTGCAGTCTATTGGCTGCAGTGCAACTATTTTGGTGCCCGACACCAAAAATACCACTGTCCGATGAGGCAGCACGCACCTCTGCAATCCTATATGCCCTTTCAGTCAACTTGTTTAACGTCTCTGAGCTAATTGCTAAAATAGCATGAATTTCCGACGGTAGTTTTTGAAGCCACAATTTTTTTATAAAATAATCGGTATTATTTGTACCCCCCAATTATCACATCTTTCGCAGCAAATAAGATGGTTTGTTATCTCCTAAATGCAGGTTTGAGACCGATTGGGGAAACTCTCCCCCTGGGACTCGGAATATTCCGTTATTAACCGAGATTTTAATGCACCGTATTTAACTGCCGCCGGCGGTACGAAGAAAATATCTGATGCGACCGTTAAGTTCCTTTATCAATAGCCGCAACAATGCAGTTATATTCAGTTGTGTCATTCGTGATTTTCACGAGTTCAAAATTACTTTCGACCTGAATAAACCACAACTTAATTCCAGTTTTCCATATTGGTAGAATCTTTACTGCTAAATGTGATATTTGCGTCGTTTCGCTGACACTATTGTTGTCTACAACACTCATGTTAACTAATTTTTGCGACCAAACTCAATCTTAACTAAATGTAATTGGGGAAGGTTTTTCAGCCCGAGGGATATCCTAAAGCAAAAAACAAGACAACAGCACCAGAACTCAAAACAACACTTGCTAAATTCCTGCATTTGCTCTAATTGTGCCAAACAGGTTGACCAATCACAGAGAATCGAACAAAAAAGAATCTCAACCGCATACGAACCTCTTTAGTAAGAATTCCAAATCTATATCATTTCTCAATTAGCTTCTGTCCAGGTCACCAGTTTGTAGTACTTCGAATATAAAATAGCAAGGTAAAATAAAACAATTTATTAAAACATTCTCGATTCTAAAACAAAAGTAAAGAGGTCAAAATTAAAGCTTGTAAAATCTTAGCATGGCTCATTGCAGTTGATATCGATCACATCTCGGAATGCACCGACTCGAAATCATTTTCTTCCCGTGTTTAACTTGGGGTTGCCTTTTTTTCTTCGTCGCCAACTGGCGGTAGAATGGCAGCAGTTCACTGGATTTGACTTCTCCTCGCAGCGTCCAGCAGTTGGTCATCGCACATTGATTTTCCCCCAAAAAGGTGTAAAAGACTCCTTTTGGAACAACCGAACGCAACCTAAAAGGGATGTTCACATCTCGACCCTACTCAGAGTCTAGATACGAAATTTCAACGTTCTACTGCTCACCGTTTTTGAGTTATGCGAGATACCTACGTACGTAGTACATATGCTCATACATACGCACATACATACGTCACGAGAAATCAATTGGTAAGTAACTCGGGGATCGTCGAAATGGAAATTTCGGGTGCCCATACGTTCTTAGGTTCATATGCAGATGCAGACAGGCCGAAAAAATTACTCAACATTCCTTTGCTTCTAGGGCTTCCATTTTTCGTTTTCTCATATTTTGCTACTTAAGAAGAAAGAAAACCCATCTCGGAATTTTTGCTGTGAGGAAAAAAAGTTCAAAACAGCTACTGCAGAAGATTAATCATTAGTAATTCATATATGCTTCATTCTCAAAAGCATTGAACTGCGCCTTTAAGAATGGCTTCAGTGGATGTTCTTAAACGCCTTCTAACAAGAAATTCTCAATTTTTTTTAAAGCAAGTCATCAATTGAAAATTTCCTTAATTCCAGGATCCTTCAGTGAAAAGACACCTTGATTTCGGGTAGCCAGTTGTTAGTTCCACCCACTTAATTATGCAACACTTTTTAAAGCATTAAAAATAGTTTTCAAAATTAACGGTTGGTTGTGGACAGCAAGTGTCAATCAAGAGATAGGGTCATCAAAGCGACTAAATATTGCATAAAGCTGCATTTTTAAGACTGATTTTTCAAAAAGTTCGCTCCAGATCCGTAATTGAGCCCAAATAATACTTGTGACCTCTTTCCTCTTTTCTAATTATGACTCTTCCTAAACCAGAAGCTGGATCCACCCTTGGTTAAGAGTTTATGTGAGTAAAATATTTTTGATGGATGGAAATGTCAGCACAAAACGCAGTTTAAAAGTCTTGTTTAGTTGATGGATGCCACAAGCACACAGGCCCGTCCTTTTTGTTGTCAGGGTCAGCTGACCCCTCCCCTGGATTAAAAAAATATAAAGTCCTTTGCACGTTGCTGTTTTTTATCTTCTATAAATTGCATTGATTATGCCATTGCCCCCCCCCCTCAAGAAAAAAAAAAAACTTTGAAATGACGGTCTTGCAAGACCATTTAAGTTCTTGTAATAAAAGATTCAGGACTTAGGCTTTCCGAAATTATTTTATGAATATCTCTCTTAATATCTGTAATTAGTAGAAAATGCAATCTAAATACTCGCTATCTTCGACAGAACTGCACGATTGAAAGAATTTACTAATTTGTGGCATAACTTTGTTTTTTTTTTTTTTTATGCGCCATGTACAATATTCCTTGAATATTCGTTTGGTTTTAAATGCCCTTGGAACAATTAAATCCCTAGTGAAGTTTCGGAATGAATAGAGCCCAGTTGTCCCCCCCCTTATGGAAACTAGGCATCAAAATCATATGTGCCATTGACATCTGCGACTAAATGGTGGCACATGAAAGACTGAATACCGTATCACTGGATCGCACTAGGTCTGCAAAAGGCTTAGGAGTTTAATTTCAGCCCCACTAAGAAAATGTTTAGTTTTGAATAACTAAAATATTTCGCACATGAACCAACTGAAAAGGTTTGAATAAAAGCTTATTTGTTAACAACAGATTGTTCCTTCTGTTTTTTCACGTGTGGAACAATGCAGCTAGGGAATGCAACACCGGACCAAAAATGCAATACCGGTATACCGGTATTTTTAAAATGTGATACTGGAATACAGGTATTAATACCGGTATTTAAAATTTCTCAAAAGATGCTTCAAAAAAATTCGTTTTGTTGCCACATTCCATAATTTTGTACAAAAATCGTATTATTTATGAAAACGTATTGTGAACAAATATAAAATGAAGGAACAAATGTCATAAGAAAAAATCAATAATAGTAAAAAACATAGTGCAACTATTGAATTATCTCTAAGCCTGGAACTCATTTTAGTGCTCAACATTCCTACAGTTGAAAATACTCTTTCTGAATTCACGCAGGTCGATTGTACTGTTAACAGTGCGTGATACCTCCTCTAATTGTCTGGAAGTCCTTCATCTTCAAATAATTCGGTCTCTTGCGTGTTATTTTTATATAAACTCTTTTTTTTGTGTGTGTGTGTGTGTTTCTTAGGGTGGTTCAAAAATGCATGTAAAAAAAAGTTTCTCCTAGATAACAGGACACCCCTCAATATTTTTAGACTTTTAGATAGCATTATACTGGAAGAATTTTAGCTTCCTGTCTAAACTGAAAGAGGGTGCTCAACCCCCTCCCCCAAATTTCATAAGGATGGGGTGGGGGGTTAAAAAAGGTATTGAACTGAAAAAACAACACTGCATATTTTAATATAGTATTATGCATATACATTGCCATAATATAATTTAAAAAAAAAACTGCTAGGGAAATTAAATGTTTCTAAATTTGTGACATTTTCTATGCAACGGTTAATGTTAAATTGTGGGGTCATTGAGCACTCTCTTAAAATTAGAGTAAGAAGTTAAAATTTATACAGCATAATACTATTAATAAGTCTTAAAAAAAAAAAAAATAGGGAGTGTCCTGAACTCTAGCTGAAAAAAAGTTTTTTTTTCAACTACCCTAGTGTTTCTATTGTATTGTGTGTATTATTATTATTAGTTTTAATTTACAGCTAGTTTTAATTTCTTACCGAGACACGACACTAAATGTACTAAATGTTCCAACATTAACATCATTTTCTCTTGAGTAGGAGTTTTTATTAACTCTTTGGTTTGAAATCTACAGTAAACTTGATTAAATCTGATCTTGTTAGTTTCTCTTATTCGTTTTCGGTTCCTTTTCAAAATTCTTAGTATTTATAATTATGTGAATATCTGAAAATATGTTTTATTTGATTATACTTACCTCTACTCAAATTTTTAAAGCACTATATAATTTCTAAATAGTATATTGGCAAGTGTAAATTCGATGGCTCGCAAAGGAATAAGCGTGGACTGTATACTTTTTGAGTAACTATTTTATTTTATCTTAAAGCAGAAACTATTAGCTCAGTTAACATGATAAACAGAAGACATAGCTGCATTTCACATCACATAATGGTTGAATGACAAAACACATGGCTTGCAATGCTGAAAAAGTTCGTACAGTTCGTTGCCAATCGGTAATAAGAAAAACAATAAATAAATGCAAAGGCTTTGCACAAATATCGGGAGGAAAGTTGGATAATTCTTTTAGGTAATCAACATCCCGGGCAGCCTTGAAATATTCAATTTCAAAAGATATAAATTTTAATTTGAAGGAGTTATTTGAGCATTATCTTGAATTGGAAGTATACAAATATTGGAAATTGATCTTTTAAATAAACCATTGCATGTACGCACTATGACCACTCTTCCCTTACCATCTTTCCCAGGTATAGCTTCAGTCACCCGGCCTGTAAACCATTTCAATGGAGGTAAATCAGGGTCTTTCAAAAGTACCATCATTCCGACAGTTATGTTGTTTTTATTGAATAACCATTTAGATCGTTGTTGCATATGGCTTAGAAAATTATTTGACCAATTTTTCCAGATACTTTGCGTCATTTTTTGAAATTTTTCCCATTTTTTAAGTAAATTTTCATTCACATCAGTAAGCTGTGGTTCAGGAAGGGCAGTCAATGGCCTACCGATTAAAAAATGGGCTGGTGTTAATATTTCAAAATTTTCAGGATCGGAAGAAAGAGGTGATAGGGGGCGAGAATTTAAGATGGCTTCAATTTGTATAGTAACGGTTAAAAATTCTTCAAAGGTTAATCTAGATGTACCTATGTTTCGTTTCAAGTGGTACTTAAAACTCTGAACTCCTCTTTCCCACAATCCTCCAAATGAGGGGGAACGTGGAGGAATGAATTCCCATTTAATTTCTTCACTTGTCACAAAATTAGTAAAGCATCGATTATTTTTTGCAAGTTTAATTAAATGTTTAATTTCCGAAGATGTACCCTTGAAATTTGTGGCATTGTCACTGAAAATGACTGAGCTTTTTCCACGGCGAGCGAAAAATCGCTTCAAAGTAGCCATAAGAGCATCAGCTGTCAAGTCGGTTACAATTTCAAAGTGAACCGCTTTAGTTACCAAACAAATGAATATTGCAACATAGATTTTTTGATAAGTTCCCTTTCTTTGCCCTTTAAACTTTATTTGAAAGGGGCCACAAAAATCAAGACCCACATTCGTAAATGGGGGACTAGGCTTTATTCTTTCACCTGGAAGATCTCCCATGATTTGACTTACACTCGAGGGTTTTACTTTAAAACATCTTACACATTCATGTACAATTTTTCGCGCAGTGTTACGTCCATTTAATGGCCAATAATGTTGTCTAACGGCATTTAGTAGACCCTGCGGACCAACATGTAAATTACATAAATGAAAGTGCAAAAATATGATCTTAGTAAAATTTTCATTTTTAGGCAAAATGAGAGGGTGTTTCTGATCATAGGCAAGATCAGAATTGGACAATCGTCCTCCAACTCTCAATAAACCATTTTGGTCTAGAAAAGGGTTAAGAAACCTTAACGGACAATTTGGCTGTACTGGAAGTGATTTCTTTAAAGCTTTAATTTCTGCAAGAAAATTCTTACCTTGAAAATGTTTGATTAAAGCATATTTAGCATATTTAAATTCTTCAGTAGACAGAGCTCCACTTAACTTACTTACATTTCTACAATTATTTACAAACCTAAAAATAAATGCTACAATACGAATTATTTTTACAAAATTATTGGACAAATTTACAATATAATCAAAGAAATCACATTCATTACGTGAAATTAAACTAGGAGAAGTGTTAACCTTAAACTCTTGTTTAAATGGTTTTTCGAAATTTTCATTGAAACTGATGTCATCATTTTTGAGCATTGATGAAACATCAGGACCATTAAACCACAGTTGACAGTCAAGTAAAGATGAAGCGTCTAAACCACGTGACAAAACATCAGCGGGATTAAGTTCAGATCGAATGAATTTCCACTTGCAGTTTGCAGATAGCTCTTGAATTTTACTTACTCTATTTGCAACAAAAGTTTTGAGCAAGTGCGGTGATGTCTTTATCCAGTTTAGAGCGATCGTTGAATCCGACCAGAGATTTATTTCAGCTATTTGGATCTTGAGAGACTGGATTACTTTGCGCATAAGTTTCACTAAGAGCAGACAAGCGGATAATTCTAACCTAGGAATGGTTAGAGTTTTGATAGGAGCAACTCTCGATTTGCTACAAAGAAGTCGGCTGGAACTTTCACCGGTTTCTGAGTAAACTTGTGTGTATATCACTGCACCAAATCCTTTTTCAGATGCGTCACAAAAACCATTGAGGGCAATTATTTTATAATTTGGAGTTAGTACGAATCTTGGTATTTTCAAAAATTCAATAGTAGGGAGCTGTTTAATAAATGAGAGCCATTCTTGCAGAGCAGGAGCTGGCAAAGGATCCTGCCAGTCTAGCTGAAGGAGCCAAAGCTTTTGCATAAAAAACTTGGCTTTGCTGATGAGGGGTCCCAATAATCCAAGTGGGTCGAAAAGACGAGCTATTTGTGAAAGAACATCACGCTTTGTAGGCTTTGTATTTGTTGCTATAGCAACCTTGAAACAAAAGGCATCACTAGAATTGTTCCATAACACTCCTAGAGTTTTCACTGTGGCTTCAGACTCCTTGTCGAATGAGAAAACTTCAAAGCCATAAGGTACGTTGGAGCTGCACCACTTATGAAGCGTCATGCCTCCCCGTTGAAGTAGCTCAACTAAATCATTTTGAAGTGTCCTAAGCTCTTGTTCGTTAGAAGCGCCAGACAAGCAGTCGTCCATGTAAAAGTCGTGCAAAAGGACGTCAGACGCAAGAGGAAGTTCCTTTTGCTCGTCTAATGCTAATTGCTTTAGCACTCGTGTTGCTAAGAAGCTTGCAGGAGCAGTTCCATACGTAACAGTTTTTAAACTAAAAACTGATACAGGTTCACTAATATCTTGCTTCCAGAGTATTTTTTGAAAGTGAGTTTGATCAGGGTTGATTTCAATTTGACGAAACATTTTGCTAATATCAGCGGTAAATGCAAACCGGTGCTTACGAAAGCGTAGCATTATAGCTAAGAGATCATCTTGAATAACACCTCCTTTATAAAGAACATCGTTCAAAGAGATATTTAAATTGCTTTTCTGACTTGCATTGAAGACTACGCGAAGTTTGGTTGAAACACTTTCAGGACGCAGTACCCCATGATGAGTAAGAAAATATTCAGAATCGTAGATATCCTGAGAATCGACAATTTTTTCCATGCGACCCAAAGTTTGATATTCGTCTAGAAATTCAGTATACATGGCTTTTAATTTAGGATCGCATTCGAGAGTTCGCCATAATTTATCGAGTCTCTTGGAAGCGATTTGTTTTGAGTTGCCTAAATTTATTGCGTTTATATCCGATTTGAAGGGTAACGAAACCACATAACGACCATCGGGTTTTCTATAATGAGTTTTCGTGAAGTAATCTTCACAATACTTGAGTTCATCACTTATAGGCTTTTCACTATCTGGAACATGTTCTATATTCCAAAATGATTTTAAAGTGTTGTCTAAAGAGACCATACCTTTAGTTAGAAAACAGTGATTGCCTTGATTGGGGTTTTCATTTGAATTTGGAATGGAACCACTAACAATGTGACCAAAAACTGTTTCTTGCAAAAGTAGATTACTTCCCTGAATTTTAACTTTATTAGGCATTAAAATATCAAAGAAAAATTCACAGCCTATCAAGCAATCAATTTCCGAGCAATTACACCAGTTAGGATCAGCAAGTGTAATATTAGAAGGTATATTTAAATAACGAATGTCAATTCTTTTCGAAGGATGACATTTAATAATTTCTGAAGCAATTAAAAAATCAACATTTTGTTTGAAACTGCCTAATAGGTTAGAGACTTGAGCAGTAACGAAATGTGAAACTTTAGAAAGTGAGTTATTAATACCAGTAATTTGAATATTTATTTTTTTCTTGACTAATCCTAGACCGTCGGCAATCTTTTTAGATATAATTGAGTTTTCAGAACCTGAATCTAAAGTACATCTAACTGGAATTTTCTTGCCATGTTTATCAGCAATAAATATTACGCACGAGTTAATTAAACCACTACTTTTTGTTTTCGTAGTTGAAATAAGCGAGTTCGTAACTGAAGGTTCATTGACGGAATTTTTTTTCCACAGCTGAAATAAAAGAGTTCGTAACTGCAGATTCATTGAATGAATTTCTTTCGTCTTCCCTTGGTGCAAGCATTTTTCGATTCTCATTCGAAAACCAGCAAAGAAGTGACGAATGTAACGAGTTTTTATTTTGCGAAACACAATTTGAGCAGCGAAATTCAGATCTGCAATTTGAATCAGTGGTATGATTCAAGCATCGAGGACATATATTATGCGCTTTCACAAATTCAATACGTTCCGATAAAGACTTAGCCTTGAATTTAGGACAGCGGTATAATTTGTGGATTTGTGCACACTCGCAAGGATTATTTTTTCCTTTTGTTACAAGAGATTTGGATTTGCTATCGAAATTCGGTTTTTGCTTGTTGGGAAATGGTTGTTTACTAGTTGGAGAACAATTTTTTAGCCCATCTAAAATTCTAGCTCGTTCTTCTAAAAATTCTAGAAATTTATCAAAAGTGGGAATTTCCGTTGATTTGTTTGACATTTCAAATATTTTCTTGGATTCTCGATCTAATTTCTGACTTAATACATTCAATAGAAACGCATCAGATAAGTTATTTCTATCGAAACCCAAATTTTGAAGTGAGCGAAGATGTCTTTTTACATTGTCAACAAGCAATCTTAATTGGTAGGAGTTCTCATTAACCTTTTCAAAATTAATTAAGCTAGTTATATGTGCATCAACAATAGCACGTTTGTTCTCATAACGACTATCTAGCGCTTTAAATAGCGAATCGTAGGTGTCTTGGGGACTTTCAATAAGCTTAGCATCGGCTTTTAACGAAGCCCTCATATAACACAATTTTTGAGTATCGTTTAAAGCGTTATTTTCTCCTATAACGGTGGTGAATTGAGTTTTAAAGTTCTGATAATCTTTATATTTACCATTAAATGTTGGTAAAGGAAGGTCAGGAATTTTCATATTAGCTTTAATGTTTCCATTTTTAACTTCTTCATTATTCAATTTAGAAAGTAAAATTTTATATTTTACCTCCAGTTCTTCAAGTTCTTCAGCGATAGCCTCCGCTAAAGTTAGGTTATCTTTGATATCCACGGAATCAGGAAGGTTGCAATATCCGTCGATTAATTCTGTAGCGACGGTTTTTGCAGAATACACAGCTTCCAATTTAGTTCCAATAATAACCAAGTCTTGGTTTTTGTCTTCTGTTGGCTCAAAGCTTTGAATAAATGAGGCAATTTTGCCGATTTTGGTTCTAAGTACACCTCGTTTGCGATTGAGTGTGTACAGTTCCATTTTGAAAACGTGCAAGTATCCGGCTACGAAGGACCATGTAAATTCGATGGCTCGCAAAGGAATAAGCGTGGACTGTATACTTTTTGAGTAACTATTTTATTTTATCTTAAAGCAGAAACTATTAGCTCAGTTAACATGATAAACAGAAGACATACAGTGTCTCCCAAAAGTCTTCGTACACTTACGACTTTCAACGAAATAGGCTCCAATCCATTGGTTAGAATTAATATTTCGGAATAGGTATTTAATTATAAGATCTATGATCAATTTTCAACAAAACTACATGAAAAGTTTTTTAAAAATATAAAAATTCATTATTTTTTTTAAATCAAAAACCAAAAAGTGCCGGAAATTTTATATCACAAAAGTCTTCGTACACTTTAATAAATGTCTATATATTAATGAAAAATCTAACTTTTGAATAAGTTATTAATTAGTGGAATGTCATACAGTATTCAGAATACCTTTTAAACGTCTGGGAATAGATTTCATTCTTTTCCTTTTTCTTTTTGCGTAATTTCTGAGTAAGTGTTCAACCACACTTCGAGTCTTACTGTTTCCTGCTCTATTTTCCTTTTAAAGCCCTATTTTCGTAATCTAGCCTCCAGATATTTCTAAATACGTTACAGTAAGTTAAAATTTGGAGATTGTGGGAGGATTTTCTGAACTTTAGGACAATTTTCGAGGCACTAGACGCAAACGTTGAAAACAGTGTGCTTCTTATCGTTATCTTGATAAAAAACAAAGTTGTTTCCAGTAAACAAATTTTTGGCTAAAAGTTCAAAATTGGTTTTTAAAATATTTAAAGGAACAGCATGATTCATTATTTCATCAAAAAATTTCAAACTACCAAGTCCTAATGCTGATATGCACCCTCACACTAGAACACCTCCACCGTCCTGATTAACTGATCTAAATAAGTTCTTAAGATTAAGTTCCTCATTTTTTCTTATACTTACCAGGAAACATCACGAGTTCAGTAATCATGAAAAATGTTAAAAATGGTCGCATTCGAAAGAGTATCTTTAGAATACAATTTGACCCAAATATTGTGTGCCCTCGTCCTTTTGTTTTTGAGATATGGGGGGTCAAAGTCTGTCGAAATCTTACGAAAATTCGCCAAATTTAAAGACTTGGCAAGAAATGGAAAATACCACGTGATTTCATCGCCTGCGTCTAGCAAGACTCTCATTTCCATTTCTGGTCATCTGCAAAGCGCGTAAACGATGTTTCGAGTTAACCCTTTACTTGTGTGGGTAAAATTAAAAAGTAACCATGAAGCCTGTGAAATGGAAACTAGAGAGCTTTATCCAGAGGAGCTACAAATTTATAACGAAATTGAACGTAGGATTTAACTTTGTAATCGTGATAATAATGCATTTCAGAATTTAAGTGCATTTCAAGTTTGTTTTACTTAACTAATTTAAGTTTGTACTCTTGTAATGAAATGTGTTATAAGTAATTAATAATTATGTACGAGAATTAATATGAATAAGTAAAAAAAAAACATGCTTATTAAAGCTTATATATTGAAAATAAAATGGATAGTTTTTGATGTTGAAAGAACATGATCATGGATTGTAGTATCCCAGCTCTTATTTACTTTTTCAAAAGTTATTATCATTCATGAAGTTTTATTGTCTGACCACTGCTAGCGAAAATGTTTAATTTAAAATCGAAAAAAATAATAATTAAAAAAAAAGAAAACAACGGATAGTAAATGTCAAAAATTTGCACAGCAAAACTAACGATGTCGGAAATTACTTCATAACAGATTCTTATCAAAAATTTTACAGTCGACGTTCATTACAACAACCCCTGTAGTTCGAAAAAATCTGTCACTGCAACTGAAAGTCGCTATAACGTAAATGCACATCATATTGCATGTTATTTAGTCATTTTTAAAAATACTGAAGTTACTTTTACCAATTATGTTTCACGTTAAAAGGGAATTCAAATACGAGCAAAATAAACATTAATACAGTTTTTTTTTTAATTTGACTTGTTAGAGGGTTTACACATAAGTTGAAAACGATACACATAACGAAAAACACACTGGAAATAACTGACAGAAATCGTTTTTTTTAATTTGAGAACATGGTTTGAAATCTTTTAAAATGTCGTTTTCTTCGTCTTTAGATACTGTTGAAGACTTCAGATTTACGACTTTTCAAAAAAAAAAAAAAAAAAAAAGACTTTAAAGTGTGTTTACCGTTTCTCTACGGTTATCATATTTTTTTTCAAAACAGTTTCATCATCGAATAAACTCTTTCAGTGGAAATATTTCACCCGCAGAAGCATAAAAGTTTTAAACATCAGTTTTTTAACAGACAGTCTTAAGAATAACAAAAAAATTCCATTGTTTTTACAATAAAATAAAACAAATATTTCGGGCTGTGGCGTTTTCCCTTATACAGTTGCACGTTAATATCCCGGAACACAAGCCCCTAAAAATTTCAATGCCGCAGTCTGTGCCACGACACCCCACGCCATGGTAGTCACCCCGAGTAAAGAATTAATGCGATATTTCTCACGCGCTTTGGTGGTGACCAGAAATGGAAGCGAAATGTCTTGTCAGATGCAGATGTTGAATTCGTGGCGTACCTTCCCTTTCTGAACAAAACTCGCTAAATTTGGCGACTTTACTAAAAATTTCGGCAATTTTTAAGACATCATATTTCGATAACATGGTCACGAGGGCACGTAGTTTCAGTGCCATAAACATGTTTTCCAATGCTCTTTTGAATGCCACCAATTTGGAATTTTTTTGAATTTCCTTGATCGTGATGTTTCCTGGTTAGAATTATACAACAATTTAACCAAAAATGTTGAATTAATTTTTATCTGTAAGTAAGACGTGATTCTAAAACGTTTTTAGCTTATTTATCATTGATTTTGCGACGAAAAGCGTAAGCTTTCTGTTTTTCGCACGACCAAGAAAATTTCTGCGGGAAGGGGTCCCATTTAATCCAGCTAATCAGAGAACTTGGCGAACAATTTTAGGTGAAAATTAAATGTAAAATGTTTCATTTAACTCTGAAGAAACTTTTACAGCACTCAAATGTGTATTTTTCATAAATTTTTTAACTTTAAATCTCCGATCACGTTTTGTCAACTTTGCCGGTTAACCTTTTCTTACCTTGTGTCCGGTCCGATTCCTTTCTTTAAAGCATTTTATCAAGCACTTTACTATATAAACAAATAAATTAACTAATTTAGAGACATTTCAAACCACTTTACCACTACTGTGAAAAAAAAATTCAAATTTTAAATGGTGTTTGCGGTTTTTTACGAATACCAGCCTTTTTACAGTAATAAGCACAATTTTAAGGAATAAATAAACAAAAAATTAAAGCCAAAGGACTTATAAGGGTCAACACAGTGCAAAAATATTAATAAAACGGCGTATGATAATTTTAATCATGAATTTATTCGAAAATATTTGAGTGTACGATTACTTTTGTGGCGTATTATTTCTCTGTCTCTTCGTTTTCTGACCCATTTCAAAAAGAAGATCTATCAATATTTTGTAAAAACCAATGGGTTGTATTTAGAATGACATAGGAATGATGTGAAAAAATATTGGACTTCATGTTCGAATTCAGTTTTGAGTTATTTTGGTTTTACTAAAAAATTTCAAAGTGTACGAACACTTTTGGGAGCCACTGTAGCTGCATTTCACATCACATAATGGTTGAATGACAAAACACATGGCTTGCAATGCTGAAAAAGTTCGTACAGTTCGTTGCCAATCGGTAATAAGAAAAACAATAAATAAATGCAAAGGCTTTGCACAAATATCGGGAGGAAAGTTGGATAATTCTTTTAGGTAATCAACAGGCAAGTATAAAGCCAAATAGTCAGTCTTGACAGCAAATCAATGCTGGTGACAACAAATTACCATTTCAGTAAATTCAGTAAATTACCGCCCATTAGCCAGGGCTGAAGCAGAAATACATGAAATACACCACCAGCTCAGTCATTTCCAGCCGAGGATTGCAGTTTCGTGCTTATTAGCACTCATCAGCCCGGCTTAGGAAAGTGACTGAGCTGGAGGTGGGAAACCTCTTAAGGAAGCCAAGAGTGCCAAACAAACTGGTAGCTAATATAAAATTAGCACAAACTTAAGAGGTTTTCCATCTCCAGCTCAGTCACTTTCCTAAGCCGGGCTGATGAGTGCTAATAAGCACGAAACTGCAGTCCTCGGCTGAAAATGACTGAGCTGGCGGTGTATTTCATGTAAATTACCATTTGTTATGCTAATAAAGAGGAAAAGTTTTTCTCAAAATTTAGTACTGTTGAGACAAATAATTGAAAAAGAAATCATAAAGTATCACTACAATTGATGATTCGAATAAATTGTTCATAAGACATAGAACGAATGCATTAAAAATTATACTGGAAATTAACTTTCACAATAGGGAAAGTGAATGATCAGGGAATTGTAAAAAATAAAAACACGGTGCACAAATGAGTTTTCCATAATGCGATTCATCTCACCAAATTTTAATAACAATATCATTTTGCAATCTTTCTCTACTTTGGTTTAAGGTTATTCTATTAGTTCGTGCTTTTGAAGCCAAATTTTTACATCATTCATTAGATTGAGTTTGGATCTGTAGCATGGAAAAAGAAACGTGCATTTAAAAATATAACTCGATATTTCATAAGTTAAATAGGACATTCTTTAATTGAAACTATTTATTATTTTCAGCTAATACCAAAAATACCGGTATTTTACCGCAGCAATACCGGTATTGCTCAAAATACCGGTATTCGGTATATCGGTATAATACCGGTATTGCAATCCCTAAATGCAGCACTATCTTTTGAGATTTCATTCCACTAAACAACTGCTTTCTTGGTGCAGGAATTTTAATTTTCATCAGTACAATTTTTATACGTTGTGCACAATCTACTTCTCATGGTTCTTAATTATTTATTGCACATGCAGAGCATGTAACAAATCAATAATCTTCCGCAATGCGAATGTGATATAACACAATTTCATATTTCTTTTTGTCGGAATTACTTTCTGATTTATGTCGCTAAGCAACTCCAAGTGTCGGATAATAAACCCGGTTTTCATTCTTATTCTATCCGTTCGTTCTTCGTCGAACAAAAGATCAAAACCGTCTCTCCACTGGTGGTCTAGCAATGTCTTTCTTAAATTAGGAAGCATAAAAAAAAAAATTCGCCATCCAGTGCGTCAATTCCCCCATTTATTACTCGTACCGGAGTGGCGGAGGACATTCATTTCAACCAATTAGAAGCCCGGATGTATATGTGCCCCACCCATAAATCAGCTGCGAAAAGGGAAGCTGTCAGGAGACGCGACGGAATTCAGCAGCCCCCTGGGGCTCAACAGGTAGGCAATTAGTCAATTAGCCATTCGGCAATCAAGACCATCCTTTTGATGGAGGAGGTGTCACTGGTGGACAGCGTGCGAAAAACGCTTTGTTTGAAACATTTTTCAACCAGAGTTACGCTTTCTTACTTTTTTTTTTCCTCACTTCCAATGCGGAAGAGGTTCTTAGTAGGAACTCGTTTTAACACAAAACTCTGTTTAAAACGAGCTGATGTGTGCATCACATGACTTCCTTTTACTCCAATTTAATGTCATTTCCCCATTATTCGCTATTTTAATGTGATTCAATATTTATTCTCTAAATATCACCAACAATGGCCAAATTGAAACCAAAAAAAAAAAAAAAAAAACTCCGCCAAATTTGTCGCCAAGTTGGCGACAAAACTTGGCGACCAAAAGACTGGCGATATATCGCCAAGTGTCCGACAAATTATAACGCCACTTGAGTTTACATCGAAATTAACAATGATTTCCCCCCAAAAAGGTGCAAAAGACCCCCTTAGGAACATCCGAAAGCAACCAAAAGGGGAGGTGCACAACTAGACCCCACTACGAGTCTATGTTCCAAATTTCAACTTTCTAGGACATACCATTTTTGAGTTATGCGAGATACATACGCACATACGCACATACGCACTACACACATACGCACATACATACAGACGTCACGAGAAAAGTCGTTGTAATTACCTCGGTGATGGTCAAAATGGATATTTCGCGTGTCTATACATTCTTAGGCACTTTTCCGCATGTGGTCGAATCGAAAAAAAACTCAACATTCATTTGGGGGTGAGCAAAATGGAAATTAAGGGCGATTTTTGAGTGAAAATTTTTTCGCGAATACAATACTTCCTTTTTTGTAAAAGGAAGTAAAAAATCAGTAACGAAAAGGAAAGTAATAACAAAATAAAAACAATTTAGGGAAACAAAATGAGGCTTTCTTAGGTTGTCGAAGGAAAGGTAATATAATACTACGCAAAATAATTAAAACAACAAGTAGTTTTCTAATAGTAGTATTTCAGCTGAGCTGAGTTTACTTCAGCTACCAGTTTGGTGGCACTCTTAGCTTCAATAGCCCCATTCACATGAACCTAAAATTACTTGCTGGGTATATAGCCGCTAAGCAACCTGGGTAAAACCACTTTCTTGGCTGCAACCGTGCAACCTCTTTTCACATGTGAACGGTAAATTTTCTGAGGAGTTTTTCCTGAGCTATAGCGGGGAATTGAGAGGTAGAAAAGTCTCGTGTGAACGCTGCCAATGAGATGATATCTGCCTCTAGCACGGTTATTCACTATTCCAGACTGCTGAGTTCATAACAAGGACGAAACTGCAGTCTCTAGATGGGATAACCAGGCTATCGGTATATTGCCTGTAGTTTTGGCTTAAGTTATTGCTTTTTAGCATTAATGTCACCAACTTGTTTCAAAACTGCAAAATAACAAATATTTTCATCGGTGGGATTTGTGACCTCCTCTACTGAAGATGTAGGCTCATTTTCAGCAATTTGGTACAAGTAAATTTAAGAATTGACCATTAACCAAACATCCAGCCAAACGAGAGATATAGTAACTACTGAAAATGTGCCTGTTTTTAAATGTATCGCAATGCATAGCCTTGCAATAATGTAAATATGTATGTTATTGAGGAACTACTTTGGCCCATGGTACGCATACAAATTTTGCTACTTAATTCATTCAAGTGTTATCCGAATTTCACTGTCCGTTGCTTCTTTTTGAGATAAATTCTAGTTCCCTCCTTCAAGAAATTAAAAGAACAAAATCCCGTTTCAGTAAAGTGGTCTCAAAAGAACAGAACAAAATAACCAAAAGAATACTGAACGGTATAAACACCAATAACAGCAACACTTAGCTTGAGTTCAAAAGAATTAAAAGAAAGCAGTTTTTTTAAAAAATAAACTTTGCATTGAGCGTACTTCCTTTGCCCTTCCACCTCTTCCTCGGAATAAATTTGAAATGACCACTGTCGCGGGTCTATCCTGCCCTACCACAATTCACAGACAGAAACGTAAATAATATATATATATATATATATATATATATATATATATATTATTTTAACTCTGCCCTTTTTTTTAACATGTCATTATGCATCTGAAATGAATAAAATTGTTTTTTTTTTTACTCACAGAAATGATTCCCTAATTCTCTAATGTCCTTTAGTAACTTCAAAAGGTTGGTTCTTAAAATGTTTGACCTCAACCTAAAATTGAACACATAGTCGTGCTTGCCAGTCATTGCTAAAAGGCGCTTCCCGTCCCTCAAGAACAATAACTCGCCCACCCCTCGAATACACAAATATTACTTACTCTCCCCAAAAAGAAACAGCCCTCGCCCATCCCCCCCTCAAAAAAAAAAAAAAAAAACTTTTAAAAATTTTGATCACTTCGTTTTTAAGGTTCGCCCGGTAGCAGAAATCGAAAGCGCCCGATAGCAAAAGGACATTGAGCACTGTACTGCTGTGAGCAGGTAAACGGCAGTGTCTGTAGAAATGAGCTTACGAGATATTTGAAAAAACGCGTTTTGGTTTCAGTACTAATAATTAGGAAATGTTGGAATTAGACATTTTTTTTTTTTTGTGCTTTTCTTTCAGCGGAAAGCAAAGAATCAAGCTTGTACAATAAAGCTAAAGTACAATAGATAACAAAAATGCAAAGAGATAAAAAATGAAAATTTTGCAGTTTTTACCCTTTTCTTGCCCACGGTAATGTAGGTCTATCTTCTCTATCTTCAAGACTGCAGATTAAATATATCAACATGAAACAAATATGCAAAAGAAAGGAAATTTTAAGTGAGCAATCAAACATAGGAAACAAAAATTACCCCCTTTTTTCTTGTTTTGGCTTTATGTTCCAGTCTTTGCATCAATACATGACAGTTTGGAATCAATATCAAGCAACATCATACTAACCAAACCTGTTGTTGTTACCTATCCCCCTGGTGTAGGAGAGCTTACACCAGGTTCAAAAGATCCCGACGCGCTAGATCGGCTAGATCCTCGTAAATAAGATCCTGCTCATCGAACAGCTGCCTCCATGAGGCGCCAATACAAGCAAGAAGATGAGCAGGACTTACAGAAAGGAAACCGGAACAAGGAGATAAAATCTTCTCCCGTTTAAAAACTTCAAACACGTCAAGTGTGTGCTACGGAATCGATGCATAGCCGATTGAAGATTATGAGGACCACTACAAGAAATCGACAAACAAAACCTTATTTGCAGGGCCTGATTAACGCACATTCCGACTAGGCCTGGCCTGGGGCCCCATCTTTCTAAGGGGCCCCGAAATTTTCGAAAACTTATGCATGGCATTAAAAATTAATGTATTTTAGTAAAAATAATAAAAAATCCTCTTTTAAATAAATGTCAAGCATTATTTTAACATTATTTTACATTGACTGAATGTGATAGAATAGTGAGGGGGCCTCCAAAGCACTGTGGGCCTTGGACCTCACTTTCAGTTAGTAGGGCCTTGCTTATTTGACTTGTTGCAATACAGCGGCACTTCTGTTATGCTTATATTTACTATGACAAATGATTCTGAAACATGATTTAATCATGTTTATATGTTTTATTGTTTCATTGGTCGAGAAATGTAGACGTTTTTGAAGCACAAAGTCTGCAAATGTTACTATTAAGAAGGTTGTTACTTTGAAATTAATTTGTAAATTAATTAATGATTCAGATCAAACTTACCATACTGATACTGAATAAATAATAGAAAAAGATATTGAATAGCTAAATTGCATTAAGGAAATTTTTCCTTATTTTGAAATGTGATTTATCTTCGTTGCTTGCGTTAACTGCTGTTTCAGTGTTTAAATATAAATGTTTATTTTAATGAGGCAATCAAGATTGCATATTATTTCCACCTTTTTCAGCAGCCCGTTGTTTAATCTATTATGGTTCCGAGTGGTAGATACAAGTCATGTGAAATATGAAAACCTAAATTAGCAAACTTATGTATCGTTATATGATATTTCATCGAAAACTGAACGCGTGCAAATCGTTTGCAATAATGAGTAATCCAAAATTACCTTTTACATACACTGTTAACGAATGCGAGTGTTCTTGATTTTGTAAGCTATTGCTTACAATAGCTGCTCTCTATCAATTTTTGGGATTATCCGAGAAATTTGCTTATCCGTGGTTACCGTGACATCACGTTAATCGGAAGTTTTACTGGGGGGGGGGGGGCGATCTTGTTTATCGGGGGTGAAGAGTAACATTTGAGTTTTCATGGGGGAAAGGCACCAGCTCCAGCTGGACAATGAATCAGTAAAAAGCAACATCGTCTGCGGTAGCACTTCCATCTGCGCAGCAAAAAACACCGCATTCCCGCGGACAGATCGTCAATCTGGAAAAACAGACACTGACAACAAAAAGCGCTCCTACCACATCCGCGTCACGCCCAAATTATAACCATAAATACCACACACGGGGAATATAATTCGCAATGGCCTGCATAACAGCCTTTTTAGGTAATTAAAAATTAGTTCCGTGGATGGCCTCCTCCATAAAACGTCCAGCCCTGACATTTAGCGTCTGATTATGTCGATTTTTTTGCTTTCTCTCTCTCTTGGAATGCTGCAGGGACATGCGACAATAATTGCTTGCCCCTTTTCGCTGCCAGAGATGAAGAAGGACTTCGTCGTATTAGTTTTAATTTGCCTCTAATTATGCCGGCAAGAAAACAGTTACAAAAAAACTCCGTAACCGCGGTAGATGATTTCTATATGGGAGTAATTTTGAGAGTTTATGATTTACTGATCAGTAATTGAAACAGGACAGGAATTAGTTTGTATAAATGTTTCAGAAAATGTATAATGACACTTTAGATGTAATTTAAAAACTGCAACGATTAGATACTCTGTTAAAGATATCACAAAGAAACGTGCCTTCCTATTATAGAAAAAGAATGAATAGAAGTTGAAAAAAATGTTTGCAGACACGCCGTTTGTGGCAGCACTAACAAGTCTTTTCTTTTTCTTTTCGATTTTTCCATAACAAACCGATGCACCCCATTCTGTCCGATTTTTAAATGAAACGTAGCGATTCGAAGAGAAGAACAAATGATTAAAAAATACCAAAAAACTGGTCAATACGAACCTTTTCCTTTTTTCGTGTTCCACAAACATGACATATATTTCACACGGGTGGCAGCTTTGAAATGCAGATAAACTAACCTGAGTTGTAAACAAATCGTTCTTTCGCTATGTATATTGAATTCATGTTATTGAACTATATTGAATTCATCGAGCGAACACAACTGCTTTCCGGGGCAAATCGAATCTACAATTTCTGGTGAAAAGGAAAGAAAAGCATTGGAAGGTGTACTTGCTCGAAAAATATATTTATATCACAACTAGTGACTTTTCCGGTGTCTTCCACAAAAAAAAAAGCAACCGAAAGCATGTGCCACGTGGTCCGGAATTTTATATCCTGTTAAATAACAATAAAGAGTTTGATCACAACCGCGAAGTAATTTTTAAAAAATCACTCGACTTTTTAAACAAGTTCAAATAAATGCCTAATAGTTCATGACACATTCTCTCTTACACTGTTATCTTCACCAATAATGAAGCTGAAAGTCTCTCTGTCTGGATATCTCTCTGTCCGGATCTCTCTCTGCCTGTCAGGATCTCTGTGACGCGCATAGCGCCTGGACCATTCGGCCAATTTTCATGAAATTTGGCACAGAATTAGCTTGTAGCATGGAAATGTGCACCTTGAAGCGATTTTTCGAAAATTCGGTTTTATTCTTTTTCTATTCCAATTTTAAGAACATTTTCCCGAGCAAAATTATCATAAGGTGGGGGAGTAAATTACCAAGTTATCACAACATGGAATCGTAACATGGGCAAGCCAATTGGCGAGAAATTCATCATACATTATTTGTAAATATACAGGCGAACTAAAAGACCTTTTAATTTTCTACTACGGGCAAAGCCGTGCGGGAGCCACTAGTTTTAAATAAAGCTTGACCACGGATAGATGGCGGATGACCTTGAAGCAAAATGTCATTTTTATCATTTGTAATAGGTAGAATCTGACAGAAAGTACCGAATAGTAAAAGGTACGGTATCGCTAATCCTATCTATTCCAAAATAACACAAAAAACCTATTACAAATGACACAAATGATGTTTTTGCTTCCAGGTCATCCGCCTTCTTTTCGTGGTCAAGCTATAACACAATCAACAGTCCCCTCAACAGCGTCATTGAAAAGCTGAGTACTGGTGGATCGACATCGGAGCCGATGTTTTTCAAACTTTTGTTAAAGAGGGTCTGGTATAAATACAGTCAATTCCGGGGACATGAACGAGTACGATGAGCGAGAAGGAATTGCCGTCCCTGCCACCGTCCTAGTGGAACGTCCGTGCGCAAAAGCCGGTGAACCCCAAAAAGGATAGGACATCGAGAACGGTCAATAAGTAATCGTGATTTCTCAAAGAAAAATAAATGAATAAAATTAAATTTTTAAAAAATTGAATTTTGAAATCTTGAACTCAAATTATGTTTTTTACAAAGTTCAAATCAATGCTAGGAACTGGATGATGGAAAATATGTGCCGGATGTAGTTTGAACGATTCTGTTTTCGCGTAAAAAGTACTGTAAATACCAGTAGGTCGTTTATAAATAATTCGATTCCGAGGCGCATGGACGCCTGCATTATAAGCATAGAAAAATAAAATCAAAGGACGCGGACGTCATTCAAAAGTCAAGTGAAAACAATAAGCAATTCATGATATCTGGGGAAAAAAATACACGCGGAAATAAGTAAATAAAAAAATAATCGCACGTAAAAAAATAGTTTTTAAAAAAGTATAGGAACTGAACTCATTTAGAAATCAAGCTCTGTATCCCTGGAAGCTCTCATAAACTTTGAAGCATCTACCGGAACATTTGATTTTTCCTTTTAGCGGCCTGCGATTCAGCAAGGGGGCGGCTACATAATGAATAATGTCATTAAATCACATTATATCAATAACATTTGTGGGGAGCAGTGGTATGCAAAAGAAATACATAACAATGATTGCTTGAAAGTTAAAATGAAAAGGGGTTATTTCACGTCAAATCGCCTAAAGCTCTGGTTTCCTAGAAGCGAAATCATCGAGCTTTGACGTCGCTGCTCGGCGTGACACTGAAATCAAAGTCAAGTGATTCCGGCGTGCCACTCACAACGTCGGTTTTGGTCGGGCGCGCATGCGCAGAAGAATCAAGTTTTCCTCTCGGCGAGAAGCGACACCGAAGGTCGGCGCCGTCATGTCTCAGATTTTGTCCATTATTTTTTTACGAACAGATATCTACGAGAAAAGCCAGAATTAATTTTTCTAGATTTTTTGAATAGAAATTTCGTTTTGAAGAATTTTTTCAAAAAGTCGATTTTTGATCATTTTTTTAGAGTTACCGTTTTGGTATAAATTCAGAAAACCTCTCTAATTTTTTGATTTTTCAACCAGTTAAGCTGAATTTGGTATTATTTTCAAGCTAATATTTTTCTCTTTCAATGTGAATGACAGAAAGTATTCTATGAACAGTTGGATGTTGCCACTCTTTATCTAAAGTCAGTTTTTATGTTTTTTCAATTGGGAGATTAAATAAGTTATATCTCCGGAGTACCTACTACGATATGCATCAAAAAAAATTTTTGTAGTGTGTTTAAATTATTCTCTTGCTATGTAGAAACAATTTGAAGGGTGTTTTTTGTTGTTTTGAAATAAAAAAATAAAGTTTGTCTTGCAGAAAATACAAATTTTCTATTACTTTAAATCCCTTTTAAGCTTAAAAAAGATCAAAAACTTTTCAGAAGAATTAATACTGGACTCTCAAAGGATTTGTATCAATAGTTAATCGCTAAAAAGTTGTTTACTTTTAAAAAGAATTGTGCAGAAACTTCCGTTTCAGACTTTGCAAAAATAAATAAATAAATAATAATAATAATAATAAAACAATTTTGACTGAAAGTGTACTAAATATTAAGACTAATAACTTGAAGAATAGTATAAAAAATATTTCTAATGGCATTATTTAGCTTTTTTTTTGACAATACAAGATGGGGAATAAAAGAATAATTTCTATCGAAAAGTTTTCATAGCCTAAATTTGTTTGGATTACGCAACACCTGACAATGATCTTCCGCTCTTACAATACTCATGCAATACGCATCATTCTTCTTTCACTTTGAAAGTTAATTGGCACATAGCTTTCGTCGATTATAAAATGTGAAACGAAAGGCGTGCTTGTGCGGACGGCATTATTATTATTTTTTTAATTTACTATTTTTTTTTTGTATCAGAAGATAAAAAAGTCATGATTTCTATCAATAAGTTTCAAAGAAGTTTTAAAATACACTTCAATCGACAAAAATAATCTTCTTCAGAGAAATCTAGAGTTGTGGAGTACTTACTGTAAGTGTGGAAGTTTATTGTCAGGTGTGACGTAATCCGAACAAGATTATGCTAAGAAAAGTTTCCAACAGTATTTATTTTCCATCCTTTAAATGTGAAAAAAAAAGTAAAATAATTCCATTAAAAATACTTTTATACTATTCTTCACATTATTATTCTTAATATTTAGTGCACTTTCAATCAAAAGTGTTTTTTTTTATTCATTCATTTATTTTTTCGAAGTCTGAAACGGAGATTTTTGCACGAATCTTTTCAAAAGTAAACAACTTTTCAGCCATTAAATATTGATACAAATCCTTTGAGAGTCCAGTATTGATTGTTCTGAAAATTTTTGGCCTTTTTTAAGCTTAAAAGGGATTTAAAGTAATAGAAAACTTGTATCGCAAAACAAACTTTATTTTTTTATTTCAAAACAACAAAAAGACCCTGCCATTTTTTCTACATAGTAAGAGAATGATTTAAATATGCTACAAAAATTTTTGATGCCGATCGTAGTAGGTACTCCGGAGATATAACTTACTTAATCTCCCAATTGAAAAAACATAAAAACTGACTTTAGATAAGGAGCGGCAACACTCAACTATTCATATAACACTTCCCGTCGTTCACACTGAAAGAGAAAAATATTAGCTTGAAATTGATACCAAATTCAGCTTAGTTGGTTGAAAAATAAAAAAAATTATAGAGATTTTTCTGAATTCATGCCAAAACGATGACGCCGAAAAATGATCAAAAATCGAATTTTTGAAAAAATTCTCCAAAACGTAATTTTCATTCAAAAAATCTAAAAAAATTAATTTGGGCTTTTCTCATAGATATCTAATCGTAAAAAAAATGATGGAAAAAATCGGAGATATGACGGGCACGGCCGACTATTTAATTTAGGCGATTTGGCGTGGAATGATCCGCAGTCAATAATTGTCAGCATAATGTGCGAAAAGAAAATATTACCTAAGTGGTTCTACTTTTCCGTTCCAGCACTGCAAGAGGAATAAGGGCTGTTATGGTTGATAGAGCTACGGAAAATTGGCGAGTGAACTGGAAGCGAAAACGGACCGCTTCATTCTTTAATACATAGAATCAGTGAGAACACGAAAGCAGTAAAGTCTCTCGTTCTCACACATCCCACCTATTATGAAATGAAGTGGTCCGTTTCCGCTTTGAGTTCATTCGCCATCTCTCCGTGGTCAAGATTAAATGGCATTCTTTGCTGTTGTATTCTAATTGCGAGAAAAAATATATTGGGAACAAAGTGTGTAACTTCCGGTGAAAGAAAGAAACTCTTAGTTATGTGCCAATTTACGTCCATTGAGAAGAAATAAAAGGTGGAGAGAATGAAACCTTTTATTCTTGAAGCAAAGATCTTAAGTCACATGATTGCATTTGAAATAAGGTATTAGAAGAAACCAGGTTTATTTCATTAGTTTTATGCAAAACGTGTTGCCCGTTTGTTGTAGTTGAATAGTTGAAACACTTGACTTGGGGTATTTGCCTCAGCTTTTCCTAAGCCAATGATTGTATTAGCTCTCTCCAGTTACTACTTCCTGCTCTAAGGTTACGTCACATTTGTGAACATTTCTGAAAGGAAAGAATAGGAAGAAAATAACTATTCATCAGTTTCAGAAATGATATTCTGTTGGGCTCCGGAGCCCACTATTGATGAGCTCCTTTTCTCAACTCCTCATTTGTAAAAAAAATCGTTGAAAAAAAAAAAAAAAAGAAAAGAAATGAAGAAGCTGAGTTTCCGTTAAATCAAATACAAATTAGGTCTTGCGCGTAATACTAATTTCTTTTGCAGCATGTTGAGACGGTTTTGGTTGATTGAAACACAAATACAAAAGTGACGACCAGCATTCTATTGGATGTCTTACAAATTCATTTCTGTAGAACGGAACAAGATTGTGTCGTTGAAAAATTATATATTCTGTTGTGATTGTGACCGCTTAAAAGGGGCAATATTAGATAACGGGCAATTTAGGCTACACAAAATGATACGGGCCGCACCTAATGTCTTGTTAGCGATCACAAATTATGAGCTATTTCTACTTGAGTGACGACAGCTAATTACTATTTTTTTCTGGGATGTTAGGTTGCCCAAGGAAAAAACCACTGGTGTATTTAAAAATTTGAAAGGTGAAAAATGAAGAAACAGTTCCATTAATCACGCTTTCGTAAGACAACTTAAATTTCAAAATATATCTTTTTCACTATTTCAAATGCATGATAATTAATAAACCATGAATCACAATTTAAATCAAATTATACACCAACAACAGTTATTAAACAACCATTTATGATTTTCGCCGAGAACGGACGAGAAAAAAACTTTGTAAGTTAAACAAACGCAGACGTCATTACCATTATAATTAAAAGTACTTTAAATGAAAAACGACTTCTAAAGCAATCACTAGAGTTTATGTAAATAGTAGTTCTCCCTTCGAATTGTTTTAAAACGGGCAATTTCATCTACATTTAGTGATTAATAGTTTTTTACCTTTTGCTAATCAGACAGTTTAGAAATGATATTATTCTGACTAAGAAACAGCGAGTACAGTTTAAATGAATCTTTCAATTAAAAATTTAGAATGTGAATATAAATCGGCAGTTATATAGAAAACTTTCTCAGACGGAAAAACTACTGAAACACGTTGATCGGCATTTGGTTGAGGATAAAACTTTGGTTTCGCGTCACCGACATTTTAATGCTTCGTTGCCATAAACAAAAATGAATGATAGTAATTATAAGGTTTATATAGACGATACATTTTATCGGTAGGGCAATCTTTTCGCAGTACTGACATGCTAATGATGTCAGTATATCCTGTAGCTATGAGTATATGTTGCGTTGTCCAGCATTGAAAGCATATATCACGGATATTGTTTCTCAACGGTGTTTTACTCCTATGCGGATACCCTATAAAGTTGTGTTTCATCAAACTTCACTCATAAGTAGAACTAGGCGATTTTCGGAAATTGAAGTTCCAAAAACGCAGTTTCAGATGATCTTGGATGATATTAGTACGTAGGAAGTTTTACAAATAGAAATTTTAAAAGCGCTGTTGTATGCTGTTTTGGTAAAGTTAAAGGAAGAGATTGGGTTCAATATGACTCTCGCACAGCAATATTTCAAAATAGAAGCTTCAAAACACAATTTTAGACGGCATCCAGAGATATACTGAACTCCTAAAATAGTTTTAGAACAACTTTAACGACGTTGAATGATGATTTGGGGACGCTCTCCGGAATTATTTTATTCTAATTGAAAGCCTTTAAACGCGATTGTAGGTCATCTTTGGTAGGCGTTTGGCGAAAAAGAGTTCAGGGACTCTCTTATGCCAGTTTTTAGACACTGAAGTTCCAAAAACGCTTTAGACGATTTTCGGAAATATTGCGTAGAGAGAGAGCTACGTTAGGATTTGTCCCAGAATTTTTCCTATATTGTAATTTTAAAAACGCAATTGCAGACCATCGATGGTAATTTAAGAGGGAGGGGTGCTGCTTAAGACTCAACCGCAGTAGTTTTTCAAGACTGAAGTTCCAAAAATGTAATTTTAGTCCACGATCGGGGCCACTAAGGAAAGGATTGAGTTCAAGAACCGCTTCTCTGCGCTCTCCTTATCTGCGGCCCTATTTTTATTCATTTTCGATAAAAATTTGTGTGAAAACTTCCTAAAGTTTTTTTCCCCCCAAAAGAATTAGAAGATATGTTTTTAGATAGTAATATTTTTAACTTCCATCCTTATATTTTCATTTATTGAAGTACAATAAATCTCTAGTTAAAGTTTTTTTTTACTTCCGTTTTTACCTTTGAGCTTAAAATTGTGATTTTCGACATAACATTTTCATTAGAAAAATAAAAAATATAAATGTACCAGAGGTTTTAGCTATCAAATTTAGTTATCCGTGTATTTTTTTAAATATGATTTTCCATTGATTTCTACAACGTAATGAATAACTTTTTGTTCTTTAAAAAATGTTTGAAACCTATCTTTCGGCCGTCCTTAGTCAGATTTTTCCATCAGCCATTTGAAACAGAAAATAAACGGCCATCGGCCGTCTTCGAACCATCGGCCAACAATCGGCATCAGCCCATCGAGCAAAAATTTCCATTGGTCGAGCCCTACTCATAAGTACGGCACATTTTAAAGTTTTTCTCTCCACTACTGATGACAAATAAGCAAAGAATACACAAATTGGCTGTTTTTCGGGGGGGGGGGGGACGGATTTCCAATAATTGCATTGAGATAAAACTACTTTTATTGAAAACTTCGCTCAAATATTTTATGAGCATTCTCAATAATGAAGAACCATATTTCGTGTTGATATTTTAGTTGCTTTGTTTTTAATCCTGTATAATATATATAGAAATGTACATTGCGTTAGGATTTTCTTACTTCCCGAAAATATGAATGTGAAATATTTGATAACTCCTTGAAGAATGTAGAAAACTTCTTGAAACTTCGTGAAAGAAGGACGGTTCCAACTTCTCGTTTTGGAGGGGTAAACTCCTGAGGGGGTGGGGGTCAAAGCGCTATTTTTTTTGGACAAATAGGGAATAGGGATTCTAAATAGGGAATCTGGAGTAAATTTTTCGAAATATAAGACCCCAAAATGCAGATTTAGGCAATATTTGGTCGCTTAAGGGGGGGGGGGATATGACCACCATAATTCCTCTTGATCCGCGCCTGTAAGAAAAGGTATGCAGTTTTAAGTCGCTTCAATTGGTTCACGAGTAACTGAGTCCGGTACTTTTTTTTCTGGCTAAAACCAAGTCAATTTTTATATATGCTAATTTTGCATGCATTTTTACAGGGAGGCTATAAATTTCCAGCGCGAATGCTTCTCAAGGGTCAGCTAGTACATAAGTAATACGTGACTGTGCTATATGCACTTTCGATAACGCTTTTTGAGAGAGGGAATTCCTGTAAGTTCGAGTCACCGACATTCTTTAAAAGTAGGCTTGCCAGACGTCCAGGTTTGACCAGGACAGTCCCGGTTTTCAGACAAAATCTCTGTGTCCCGGACGGTTTACTTCACGTCCCGGAAAAGGCAAATTTAATTACAAATAACCAAAAAGGTCTAAAAATATTTAACTGTGAAAAATTATTCAAGATAATTGCTTCATTTGGGTAACATTGATTTGGAAAAATAGTATCGGATTAGTTTGGGAGGATTTTTACAAGATTAAAACCTAAAAAGACGGTAGAAAGAAAAAAAAGTCCTGTAGAATGAAAAATATACCTGAATTATTGTTCAATTTTATGTATATTCAGCTTAATAAATCAAATATTTATATCTAAAAAGTGAAAGGTTCAAATTTTATCTGCTTATGTCATTTTTATTATCCCTGCTTTAGGCTCACGATTAGTAACCATTTATACATCGCTTTGAGAATAAACTGCCCTATAAAACACTCCAAAAATCAGTCACAGGTGTGTAACCGTTTGAATACTAGCGACGGAGAGGGGGGGGGGGACCTTCATTCCGATGTCCCAGTTGAACATTTCAGAAATCTGGCAAGCCTATTTAAAAGCAGTATATCAGTAGCTGTAAGCGTGTCGTGTTGTGCAATATAAGTGCTGTGTTAGCACTAATATTAAACAACAGTCAAGTTAAGTTAGTAAAGCTAAATTTACAACGTAGAAATTTTGAAAAATTCTATTTGCGCAATAGTGTGTATCGCTAAAATAGTGTTTTAGTTTGATTATTATTCTAATTGTGTAATTCTATTACAGGGGTGCCTACCCTCCTAAGAGTAAAGGAACATCCCCCTAAATATCGCAAAGACCCCGCCCCCAAAAAAGCAAGACCCATAAAGTCAAAAATACCCCTCAAAACACACACACCCCTAAAAATGTCAATGGCGAAGTCGGCGCCACGACCTCCCCCCCCCCCCCCCGCCCAAGCGGGAACCCTTGTCTTTTAGAATTCTAACCTGAACTTACAACAGTTTTTGGAAAGCAAATCAACGATACCAAACTTTGCACAACAGATTTATAGTTTTTGTGAAAAACCAAATGAAAGGGCTCAAAAATGTCGACCACGCGTATCGTTGCACAGGTCACACCGGAGAAGGAACGACTGGCACACCTACTCGAATATTACTGGTGTCGTGTTAATTTTCTCCACGGCAAGAACAATTTTCGCCAAGAGACATTCAGCTGACAACCCAGTGATCTCGTAAACTAAAAATATGGTACGTAAGTAGGTAAAAAATGAAAGCAGAGGCGATTAGTTGCATTGCTTCATTTCGTAAAAGACGTTTCTACTTACTTTTTATTGCCTCTCAGAAAGAAATGCGACTTAATGAGTGTATTCTTCCTCGTACGTTCTTGTGTAATTATTGATCGTATAAATGAGTACTAACATCCCTTCCAAATTTGTAAAAGCAATTAGAATCACCCTCTATATACCGTCGAACTCGTTTATAACGAAAGCAAAGAGACCACGTAAAAACGAGTTCGTGAAAAAAATCATAAAAAGTCACCATAGAAGTTTTTTTTTTTTAATTACTGTATAATACCAAAGAAGTGGGCTACTTTGCTTTGAACTGCCTGAATGTCTCTTGTGTTACTGTTTTTCAGGAATACACCTATGTACACGCAACACATTTAAAACTTTTAAATATTTCTCTACCCCACAAATTCAAAAACGTGCTGTCGTCTCTTTTTCTCAGCATTTATGATTTGTTTTCAACGTTAGCTGACTTCGGAATGTTACTAAAAAAAGGGGAAGCTGAGCTGGAAGTCAAATGAAGTTTATGAATCAGAAAAATATTGCTCGATTTAAGCGAGGTTTGCTCGTTTATATATATATATATATATATATATATATATATATATATATATATATATATATATAGAGAGAGAGAGAGAGAGAGAGAGAGAGAGAGAGACAATACATCATTTTAAAAAGTTGTTGACATCAACAATATACTTCCCCTACCAGTTTTCTTTTTTTTAATTGATACTAATTGCGAAGATTTTCGAATTGATTACTAAGTATAATTTAATTCGAAATAATTTATTTGCTTTTGATGATATATTAATGCAAATGCATTAGTCATGAGACTTTTATCTTTCAAATTATTTCTTCTTCTCGCTGTCATTACTTCAACTTAATGATTTTAAAATCTAAGTGGAGTTTAATACGAGGGCGTTGGCCGAAAAACTAATGCTTCAATGCTTCTTAAATTAACAAAAGGAAGACCACACAACAAGCCGTAGCCGATTCATTTATATTCCTTCAATCAACAATTCTTAACAAATTCATTTCTTAGAATTCATACTAATATAACTTTTAAACAGAACCTCAAATGAGCCCGGGAAACTTTATAGATTCATCGCAACCACAGTATGTCTACATAAATTAAGCTATTCTTAAAAAAAAAAAAAAAAAAAAAAGAAGCCTGATATGAATATGGCTTTCACGGGGTTTTCGGTACTGTTTTCTTTGGTGTGTTCTGATAAGTTCAGGTATGGCCTTGGCAATATTTACTTCTTTTTGATGTAATAGAAAAGTTTAATTGGCGCTGAGGTGAGTTTGGTCACTTTTCCACGTAGTATCTTTACGAAAGTACTCTAACTCAAATTCGCGCCAATACTACGCCCCTTTTTCACTAATCTCCCCAAAAAGAAGTAAACATTGTCAAGATCATGCCGCATCACACACAAAAAAAAAGCTTCAAAACTGAGTATCATGCTAGGTTTCGAAATTATTTCTTTCATAAGTTGATATTTTCGAATTGCTACAGATCAATTTTATGCGAAATGCGGATCTTTTCTTTTACCAAGATGATCTTATCCCCACATGGTATTGATTGATCTTATACGTAAATAAATAAATTTCTTACAAGCTGCTAGAAAAGAGTGGAAAATATTGAAAAACAGTTTTATATTTCTTTTCAGCTTGTACGGAACAAAGGGGAAAGGTGTTTTTCATAACCTTCAAACGATTATTATTAAATGCCAACTTTTTAAGAAGATTAAACACTTGTATAATACCCGCTCCCTTTTGAAACATCATTATCAGTTCGAGGAATTCTGTAACATTATCGTCTGTTTTCAGAAACTAAACCAACTCCTGCCAACAAACTCAGGAATTCTACCTTTTCTGTACGCGTGATTCCAACTGTAATCTCCAAGTATTTCACCAGTGTAACATTTTTTTAAGCACGAAATGCAGTATTCTATTTATGCCAACTGAATAAATTGGAGATTTCTGCTCTAAAATGCATTTTTGAATAAAAATTTGAAAAAAGTGAAACATAATCTTCGAATGCGTACAGTTAAGAGTTTTTATCTTGGCTGAAGTTGAAATAAATTCAGTAAAAAAAAATGCATTCAAAATAAGATTAAGATCAGAAAAGGATGAACAACCATCGGCCTACTTTAAGCGTAAAACAGTTAGTTACACGGAGGTGATAATTCTTACTAGACAACCGCAAGAAAGCATGACAAATCGGAATCATTTTTCTTTTCCTTTAGATAGCTCAAGACTGGTTCATTTTTCAAGGTGCAGCTCAGAAACTATTTGGCATGCTTTTTTTTTGAAACATTATGCAATGCGTGACAAAAGTGTAATACTTGAAAATAATTTACAGAAATGGTCAAAAAAGTTGTATACATAAATAGTTGGATAAAGTGCTTTGTTAATTAAAAAACAATCCACTGTACAGTCGACTCCCGCTACAACGCGATTCGACTTACGCGAAATTGCTCTAACGCGAATTTTTCGTTCACAACACGAATTTTTTAGAAGGAAGTATTAGCTTCGTTAAATGGCTACTTAATATTGATTTCGTGGATGTTATTACATCCCTCTACAGGCATCACAGAGAGCGAAAATTCCCACATCAAACTAATCTACGCATCGAGTTGTTAGTGCACCAAATAACCATTCAGCATCCCTTTTTCTTTTTTTTTTTTTCATTCTAAATATTAAAGTTGATGAAATATATTGATATCTTGGTGGTACTTGTTGGGAAGAAAGTGAAAGCTTCTGATTTAAAAAAAAAGCTGATTCTCGAGATGCTTTAACTACAAAACGTCGACTGTAGTCTGATAATAAATATGATTGAATCTTCAATGCGTACAATTAAAAGTCAAAACAAAAAGATATTCGTAAAGGTTCAGAACTTATTTTCAATGTTTAAGCTTTCAGAGAAGTCTAGCTAAGTAAATATTATGAATATGGAAGCTTGCTCTTGTATTATAGATCAGGAAGAGGATCTGTTGCCACAAATTGAACCGTTACAAAGGAAAAGGCGAAGCAACCGCATTTATAAATGTATAACATAAGAATAACGGATCTGATAATAGAGCATAAATCACCATTATCTTCATTTTTTAACTCATAACTATTGTAACTGAATCTACCGATCAGTACTACTATAGTACAGCATTTTATTATTACTATACATACTGTGCGTACGGTGTTGTTTTATTTTATGTCATTCTCTCCCGTTGATCATTCATTCTGTGCATCTTAAAGTATTTCCTGTTGAATAAAAGTTTTTTATTTTTTAAATTCAGTAAAAGTTTAGTTCTTTAGTTAAAAAAAACTGTAGTGTATAGTTGAGGAATGCTTTAAAGCATATTGAGGGGTGTTTATAAAAGTCTAAAAGCATTAGGTATGCTTTAAAAAAATTGTATTACGGGGCGCGGGAGCGCCCCGCCCCGCCAAGGAAACCAAACGTCAGCAGCCAACAGAAGCAAATCCACCGCCAAAGACGAAAGGAAATAAAAGCGACCAAGAACAAGATTACACGACAGAACGAATTCAGGTTTTTTGGGTTTTCACCCCTCTGTATCTCAGCCCCATGAAGACCCCCGGAGTTGATTTTTGGTACACTCAATCTCTAGTGGCCCCTGACGCCGTAAACCAAAATACAATCCCCTGAACCTTCAGGGGGAGGAGGTATTAAAGTTATAAAATCGCTGTTCAAAAAAGTTTTCGCTTTCTTTGACAGGGCTACAGCCCAGACGAAAAAAGGAAAAAAGCTGAAATTTCGCACACACATTCCTTGTGCCTTTGATGTGCCTTTTGTGCCATTTGACCACCCCCTCCTTCCCCCTCGTTTTTACCCCCTAAATTGTACCTTCCCGGGGTTCTATCACAGCCCCCCGGGGGGCTACGGTAATGATTTTTTGTATACATATTCTTGGGGGGCCATTGAGTACATATACAAAAATTCAACTCCCAGGGACATCATGGGCCGGAGTAACTGAAGTTTGAAAATCACTAATTTTCCCTAAATTATCATGTAAGGGGTTGTTTATCTCGGACTGCAATTGCAAGGTTAGAACAGATCTAACAGTTATTCCAAAGTTGTCTTAGGAAATGAAATTCAATCAAGACTAAAACATATCCAACAGTTGCAACTAGACGTTAAATCGCGGATATCACAAATTTGCGACAGCGACTGCGCATGCTCGCAGACTTAGCTCATTGGGCTTTCTGTTTTCAGATTCTATGTTGTTTGTTTATACTTAAGCAGAGAAACAAATTAATGAATGAGATTAGAATGCTGTCCCCCCCCCACAAAAAGTTTTGCCGATACGAAATTTCCTTCCCCCTGTTTTTCAGTTTTTATATATTTATGAAGGGAAGAAATTTTAAATGTCGGCGCGAAACTGGGGTTAAACCATTACAATATTTTACGTGACAAATTATATGAAACTGTACGCATATGAATACGGCACATATAACTTTTTAATTGAAAGCGAAAAATAGCACTTTTTTTATTGGTTTGCTTATTTTCTAAATTAATGGATTTTTCACAAACAACACATAATGAATTGAAAATATATGAAATACGTGTGTGGATATCCGTGCTTTGCAGTAATTTGTTAGCTGAAAATTTTTTTGCAATTAATTTAAGCAAGACTTTCAATGAGCTTAGTCCGCGCACAACATCCGCTTTCGCTATGGCAAATTTGGGATATCCGCGATTTGACATCGAGTAAAGTTGTATAAATCTTCTGACACATTCAAATTTAAAATATTTATTGGCTTATTTTTTTTTTGCTTGTGATAACATGCGTTATTTCGTTTTTTAAATGAACTTTTAAACAAAACTAGGTATTAAACAAGACAAAGACTTCTATCAAGAAAAAGATAAATCACCAAACAATTAAAATTATCCCATAAAACGTAAAATAATCCACGATTTAAGAAAAAATGTAATTAAACAAGAAAGTGAAAAGCTAGATTAAAATAGCCCTCAAGCTGTAACACATTTAAAGAAACCTTCATGAAAATGTTGAATAATCTGTCAAATAAAGAAACTGTAGTAGAATTTATTGCGAAGTTGTAAAATACTTGAAAACAATATAATTTAAAATATAGTATTTTATTATCCAAGTTTTCTTTGCAACCGAGAGGATACAAGAATTGCAATAAAATTTAAACCGTCCAATTCTCGCAAAATGAACATAGAATCTTAATAGTCAGAAAATAACTTGATGTAAAATTAGGCTAGCCATTATTGTTCCTTAAAAACTCAAAACAGCGTTGTTTCAACTGAAAATTTTCTGACTTGAAGTTCTCAATTCTAAAAATACAGACAAAGTAATAATATCAATGCAAAAAGATGTGATATCTCATCAAAAACAACCCTGTTGTAAAAATTTCCCCGCCAAGAAAACCTTTAACTTTTCCGCACAAAAAAGAAAACCTGCATCCTAAACCCAAAAACCCTCAGCCATAAAAATCTATGATATCTAGTTTGCCCGCCAAGTATCTGCCAAACTATCATCCTCCCTCTTCTCCTTTTTCATCACAGCTACTTCCATTAGAACCTCCTCCCACCTTCAATTCCTCAGAAATATGGATAGATCTTTTAAATTGTTTTTCTTATTTGGCGGGAAGCTTTTCAAAGTGAAGTGGTTGCTTGGTGAGCAAAAAGCTTCCCGCCGAACAAGATAAACAATTTAAAAGATCTATCCATATTTATGAGGAATTGAAGGTGGGAGGAGATTCTAATGGAAGTAGCTGTGATGAAAAAGGAGAAGAGGGAGGATGATAGTTTGGCAGATATTTGGCGGGCAAACTAGATATCATAACTTTTTATGGCTGAGGGTTTTTGGGTTTAGGATGCAGGTTTTCTTTTTTGTGCGGAAAAGTTAAAGGTTTTCTTGGCGGGGAAATTTTTACAGCAGGGTTGTTTTTGATGAGATACATATAATTTTTCACAACGCGAAATTTCGAGTTACGCGAGGAGTCTTGGAACGCATCCCTCGCGTAAGTCGGGACTCGACTGTAGTTTAATTTTCGCTTGAGTAAAGAAGCATCTAAGATTTAAATAGTATTACTCCTTTATTGCCATCTTTTAGCAGAGTGCTTTTTAGCGAAGAATTACATCCCTATAGAACCTTCATCCCTTTAAGTCCCCAATTTGAAGTCACGTAATCTTTCTTTTTCTAAAAATTTTCTTAAAAGTCGCAAAAGAAGAGAAAATTTTCTGCACGGCAAAGAAGACTAAAATTGTCTAAATCTCTGTGTAACTTCTTGAGAAAACAAATTCGAAAAAGTGAACACATAAAGCAGTACAGTTGAACTTACTTACAACGAGTTCTGATTTAACGAGAACCCGGGTGTAAAGAGGAAAACATACGTATCTGGTTGGTGCAATTTATTTTAAGTCTACAGGAGATTACAACGCATTTAACAAGCAAACCACGCTTATAGCGAGAACTTTTTCTGTAATTCATGAAATTTTTATCGGCTTTCACCTTTCTAGGTCAAATAATTCATTTTTAGAATTTTTTCCATTCTAATGTTAACTGAAAGATAATGATGATTCACAAATCCTACGAATAAGTGGTTACATCCTGTTTCTCTTATTTTGTGAAAGTCCTACTCCAGAGTATATTGCAGTTTAAATCAAGTTATAGCAGCTGTATGAAATCTACAGGCTGTTCCGTTTTAACCTGCTAGACTTTTATTTTCGCAACCGTTAGACCTAGATGTACACTTCCAATTGTAAAAATGCTCAAAATCAGATGCAGAGTTAAGATATTGAAAGTTTGAAGCAAAAATAAAAATGAGTCAAAAAATACAAAATTTAACTTTTAATAGGGCCCTGCGTCCCCAACTAATGTTTAGAGAAATAATCTCCATTGAAAACTCTTACTGACACAAAAAACTTAACATTTGTGCTACCAAAACTCAAAGAGATAATCCAATTCAAAGTTTTAAGGGACCATACAAAAGATGAGATTGGAACACATCGCCCTTTCAGAGGAATGACAAGTCGTCAAAGTAAGAAAAACAAGGTATTTATAATTTTTATTGCTATTAAAAAATAAATGCAAATATTATGCCGTGATATGCAAAAAAAAAAAAAAAAAAAACACTACAAAACCTCGAACAATTTGAAAAACCTTTTGAATTTTAAAGTTTAAAACAGTTTTGCAGAATATAACTGGAAAAAATGTTTGTATGTTTCTTATTTTTTTATTTTTTATTTATTATTAATTTTTTTTTGGTTAATGGTTATTAATAACGTACTTTTTTAGAAAGTACTGGTGTACTTTTTCCCTAGAATTTGATAACATTGCTCCAAATGAGATATAATAGTTACACTTACTCAGTTGTATATAGTGGTGCAAACTTTTGCAGATTTGAGGGTAAAATTGCACCAAATTTAACAATTAAATAAATATATATATAAGGAAGTATAACCAGATGCTTACATACAAAAGTGTAAAACAAACTCTCACAAATAAATTACACTATATTTGAAATTGCTAGTAATCCGTTTTAGGTGACCAAAGAGACATTTCGGTTGGCAAGTCCAAATATTGGTGCAAAGTTCCCCCATTTTACGGTACTCTAACTCCATAAAAAGTTTTCCCTTTCACATTAAACTGCATTTTCAATGTCACGAACACACCAATGTCGTTAACAGGAGTACCAAAGAAAGGGGGAAGGGCTCAAGACGCAGACTGCATCATTAAAATTTTCTTGGAGGGTCGCTTTAACTGAGTTTTGTCTCTTTTTGAGCGTCTCGCTATCACAAGGGTACTTTGCGAGAGATCGCTTTGGGGGAATATGGTGACCCGTCTTTAAATTATTCAAACTAAGTAATACGTTGTTCATCTTCAATTACCCTTTCTAAACACTAGGCACGGGAATTAATTCCAAATCTTTTTTTCCATACAAAGAAACGATCTCGGCGGTCCTTGGCTAATCCAGGTACTGATAGGAATAATGAAATGAAAGTGCATATGAGACAACACGAAAAAGAGTGGAACAAATCGAGATCATTTTTTACCTTGTTAGCTACTCCCAAGGAGCAAGGTGTAAGTCCTCTCGCTTGAAAAAAATGTGATTTTTCTCTCGCTGAGGCGCGTTTCAAATGATGTGTCATTACACGTTCCCAATCACAATGCTTGATGAAGCGGCAACTGCTCGTCAGAGGGACCGTATAAATATCCATGTCACACTAATTTTTAGATAATTTAGAACTAAGAATGCCCTTACCCCATTAAAATTCGTGATATACAGTTTCAAATGGATTTTAGATTTTTTGAATATCATCCCTTAACAAGATATCAGAGCGACATTGCTAATACCATAACACATACCTTAAAATGTAAAGTTTGTGAATGAGTTAAGACAGAATCGAAGAAGTAGTCTTTTTTTTTGGGGGGGGGGGGATAATTTGAAAGGGGTTTTTAAAATCTCATTTGGGGGAGTTCTCGTTCTGAGGGGGTACGGCATTGCCCTTAGGGAAATTTTGTACTCCCCTGAGTAAAGATGAACACTTGTCTAAGCAATTTCTCCTCCACCCCAATCCATTAAAGTTACACATACATATAAAAAAAAATAGGCAATTGAATAAGGAGACATAACTTATGTAATATTTGACTTCTCGCACAAACAAAAAGATTCACCTTATGAAGGAATCATGCAATTGATTTCATAATTGAGAAACTGCAAATTCAGTGTTTTTTTTTTTCCTTAATACTAAAGCTCAGGGCCGACGAGAGGACATTTCAGCCTAGTCGAAAACTAGGGGCCCGGCTCGGAATTGGAGTAGTATAAATTTGGCAAGTGTTAGGTGTGAAGGATGGGGGCAGTGACAAAACTGACAAGTGGCCCACTTTGGCTCTCGGCGGCCCTGCTAAAGTTTGCTGTTGTGTTTTTGTTTCATGTTTTATAACTTGCTTTCCAAAGTAGATTTTAGTACTAAAACGGGTTCTTCGAAATCATTTCTCATAAATTTCTACCTAATGTGGCTGTTGGAGAAGGAGATCACGTGTCTTCTGAGCTGCTGATTGAGTCATCCAACCAAATCAATGGCAACTCTTATTTGCTTCTCGTATTAAGGCCATAGCTCAATTTATCAGAGCCTCACTATAACTGAGCGACTTCTTCCCTTTTTTTTTTTTTTTGTCCCTCCATGTGAGCACTACAACTACACGAGGGGCCGAATTCATCAGAAAAAAAAAAAAAAAAACTAAAAAACCCCTCTAATCTCAGTGCTTCTAATTCAATAGTTCAAACGTATTGCACTTATGGGTGTGTATAGGTGGTGCATAATTCGTTTTAAAAATAGCAGCAGCAACTATACAAATATGACCGAAGAAAATTGGAAATAAAGCTTCAATCAGAAATGTCGTACCCAGTAATTAATTCATACATTTCCGTACCGTTCTTAAACCACCTTCCAAACTTCTTGATTAAATATAAATTTGTCTTTTTACTCCCTACAAAATAAGAACTAAATGTTTCTTTTAATCTGTTCTCATAAAACTACCAATGTACTTATCCTGTACTATTTATTACAATGCTTGAGATTTCATTTTATGTAGCCTCATTGTTCTTCTTGGAAGTGATTTAAAGAGAGAGATTATTTTTGAATCGGAATAAAAAAAAAAATTGAATTTTCAAATGGGACCTCATACGTTTTCTTTTTTCTTCAAGGAGCAAATGAATTAAGTGTAAAGTAGGATTCCAATCTGGGACGTCTCGAAGAGAGGTCACTGATCTTCCAAAAAATTTCTCATTCGGTAAATTAGAGAGTTCTATTCGGCAAAATTATCATCATTCATTGTTTGGAGTTCCATTCGGCAAAATTATCATTATTCATTGTTTGAAGTTCCATTCGGCAAAATTATCATCATTCATTATTTGGAGTTCCGTTTGGCAAAATTTTCATCATTCATTGTTTGGAGTTTCGTTTGGCAAAATTATCATCATTCATTGTTTGGAGTTCCATTCGGCAAAATTATCTTCATTCATTGTTTGGAGTTCCATTTGGCAAAATGATAATCTTTCATTGTTAGGAGTTCCATTTGGTAAAATTATCATCATTCATTGTTTTGAGTTCATTCGGCAGAATTATCATCATTCAGAAAAATTTGAAGTTCCATTCGGCAAATTGAGAATTTCCGTCGTCTAAAAAATTTTAGCTCGGGGAGCTTCTGATCCCAATCCGTCAAGTCATGTGACTTGGTACAACGTACATAAGAATTCTTGTACACTTTACCGCTAGACCGATGATGTTATGAAATTCATATTTGCAGGCTATTAAATATGCTTTCAATAACCAACAATTTGAACAATGCGTAATATCAGACAGACGTTTTTTAAGACTTTAAACACCTCCAACCAAATCATGCGGTTTAAGAACAGCCCCAAAATACTGTACGCACTGATATTCGGAATAAGTGAGTTTATGTTCATTAATGATATTTTAATCGTTCGGAAGCCAGATTTGAATAAACAGCAAAGAGCTTTAATGATGTTCGGTTTCATTTCATTATGCATTTTCTTCTTTCGGCAGGCAGATGTCGCTCCACCGTCCACCCCAAGATGAATTTACAGTGAGTTGACATTATGATGAATGTTCCAACCATGCAAGATATGCATCGATTTGCTCAGATCGTTCGGTGAACTCGACATGATTCGATTGATAATTCTCAAATTGTTTTTGTTTCTTCATCTTTTTCTTTTTTTTTTCTGTTAAAAAATTTAGACTTTGTATTGATGTGTAATCGATATAAGAGATAGTAAATATCGTTTGAATGTAGAAAGCATTTAATGCCCCCCTCTCCCCCCCATCTCGTCCCTCTTTCTCGCTTTTTGTTTTTGCAGCTTTCTCTTAATCCACTAGTTTTAATAGTACTGCGGCACAAAATAACAGGGACGGAGAATAGGGTTGTAGTCGGACCGAAAAGCGTCGGTACGGCATTCCGAACTGCTATTTCAAATAAAGAATTTTTTTGTCATTTATTTGAAGCTAGCGGTACCCGCACGGCTTTGCCTGTAGTAGAAAATTAAAAGGTCACTTGGTTTGTCTGTATATTTACAAATAATGGATGATGAATTTCTGACCAATTTGCTATGTTAATTTGCTCACCCATGTTACGATTCCACGTTATGATAACTTGGTAATTTTCTCGTCCACGTTATGGTAATTTGCTCGATAAAATGTTCTTAAAATTGGAATAGAAAAAGAACAAAATTGACTTTTCTAAAAATCGCTCCGAGGTACACACCTCCATGCTACAAACTAATTCTGTGCCAAATTTCATGAAAATTGGCCGAACGGTTTAGGTGCTATGCTCGTCACAGAGAGACTTCCCGAAAGAGATCCGAGATCCAGACAGAGATCCAGATATCCAGACAAAATTTGAGCTTTATTATTAGCAAAAAGATAATACTAACTTCTACCGAAAACGGACTAATTTGACTCAGATTTGAACAGACTAATTTCAAATCTGAATCTTGCCTGAAATGAACACTTTTCTAAATCTCTTAAACCATATAATCAATTACACCAAATTAAGCAACTAAAAGCGGTCGATCTCCTTTTGGGTCACTACCCATTAATAATGCAATTTATGTTTTACCACCCAGAAAATGAAAACAAATATTCTTGCAGTAATGGTACATATTTCTTCTAAGATAAGTACTAAAATGGAAAAAAAAAAAAAAAAAAAAAAAAAAAAAACATCAAAAGGTAACAGTTATAATATACTGACTGATTTAATTGTTACTAAAGTATCTGAGAAAAATATACCAGTTGCTCACTTCCAACTGTAATTAACCTAACAGATAAGAGTTAACGACATGATTGTTTTATCAGTTTTTCCAGTACTTCTTTTATTAAGAGTATTATTTATGGTATTTAAGAACATAGCTACTTTTAGAGGAGAAATTATCTGTTGAAAAGTAGTAGTTTCTATAGTCAACGGATTTGTTCTTCACAATTTTACAAATGTCGTGCACAATAACCGGTTTAAGATGTATGAAATCCGCTTATTAATTTTTTCTTCATTCGAATGTAAATTCCTTAAATTTCTATTTTATAACTAATCTTGCATAAAATTGCATTATGTTTCCAAAAAAGAAAAAAAATGCAGGTTATTCATATCTTTAGAATTTGAAAGCTAACGAGTGATCTTTTGTGATATTTTGTCAGCCCAGTACCCAAATGACTGCAGTGAAATCCATTAAAATCAGATGTGAGTTAATAAAAATAGCGAATTAAAGCCGGAATTTCGAATTCCACTTGGTGAACTCGCTGATAACATTGACGCCCTACTGTGTCCTCTTCGAAATTCAAATAAAAGTCGCACATTATAGGGTAACGGCACCAATCACAGACATGCTTAAGACATCGCTCTCAGGCTAACTCAATTTTCTGAGCCTTTTAATGTATTTATACTTTAAAAATATTTTTCTCTCATGCAACTACATCTCATCTAACGTTTGGCTGCTTCTGGATCCTCTTAATTAGCCAATTCTATTTTTATCTGCTCAATTTCAAAAAAAAAAAGGTCCAACCTCCAGTAAAAAAAAAATCAGATGGAGATCAGACACCAATTTGATGATACACAATCCAGTAACAAAAATCAGGCACCAGTAACAAAAATCAGATGGAGATCAGACACCGATTTGATGATACACAATCTAGTAACAAAAATCAGGTGGAGATCAGACACCGATTTGATGATACACAATAATAGACAGGATGTGGAAAGGATGAGTATTAGACAATATTCCCTTTTTATCTTCCAAACGTGCAAAGTTCTTTATTTTTAGAACTAAAGCCTTATTAAATTCAAATGAGCATGAAACACCAGCTGACCTTCTGGTGGCTGTTTATGACTTTTCACCACTGCCTTGTAAATACCAATTGGCTCATAAAATTCACTCTGATAAACACTAGATGGTTGCACCGTATTCATGGGCCACAGCACATCAGTCAGAAATTTGGAGAGATTCCGAAAATTTTAAAGCGACAATGTTACTCCAGGGCTCCCCGCACCAACTAATTTAATTTTTTTGATGTGAAATCGAGTGTCGTCAAAATTTTTTTAAACCTAAGATCTCTTGCGACTATACTTTTACTCTTCACTCGTATTTCAAAACTCGCGAAAATTTTAAACTAGACGAAACTAAAACAATATCTTTCATATTAACAACCTTTTTGTTTTCATTTGGCATACAATGTCATTCCCGTGGAAGCGGGAATCCAGAAGAAAATATAAATACAGTAAGTTTCTAAAATTAAAAGCTCGATTTATGCTGGCTCCCGTCGTTGCTAAGAATGACATAGAACACAAATTAACCCATAAATAACACAAAAGATCTCATATCAACCTTTTTGAGTATGTTGTATTTGTAGTTTTGCTTTATTGTGATATTATAAATAAACGAAGCAGTAGTGTTTAGTTTTCTCTTGGCAGCAATTTGCATTAAATGCAAAGCAATCTCCTTAGTACGGTTTCTAAGCTTAACTTTACTTTTTTAATGTTATCTTGAATCTGAGAAATGGCAGAATTTGCTCTTGGCTGGTTTTTGTACTATATTGACGTCGATGTAAAGGCGTTTTCCTTTCCGTAAGCCTATGTGTTTCATTTCTAACTGATGTCCTAGTAATTTCATCCCAAGTTTCGTCTTCATGCTGTTCTTTCTCCCGTATGTTGTAAGTAATATTTAGAGTTCAACGTCGTAAGCACTTCTCTTTCTTTTCCTTTTTTCTAATTTTTTTGAAAAAAAAAATAGTATTGTCATTCCAAAATACTAGACACTGACAAACTCGACTTGTCAAATTGTTGTCTAAACGATGCTTAGCTCTTTCATTTTAAGCGAGACACATTGTTGCCATCCGGGTTACACATGAAGTTTTTTGTACACAGGGATGCTCTCCCAGAGGGATGCAGACTGCAAAATTAAAATTCTTTGGGGTTAGGGGACTTTTCTTCTTTTTTTTTTTTTTTTTGAAGGGGGGGGGGGAGGGGAGTTCTCGAATGTGTTGGTTTTGTCGGTTGTTTTTTTCTATTGAGGGGGAGGGGGCGCCCTTGATCCTGGTGGTACGGGCGCTCTTGTTTATATATATATATATATACCCAGTATAATTTCATAACAAACCAATACTAATAACATCTAAAAGTAATTATTGAAACTGTTTCTCCATGTGTATACTAAAAAAAATTCAGAATTATTTGAAAGGGAAAGAAAAATTATATAAAAAATTTTGTAGTATCAAAGTTTTGTAACTAATTTTCATTAATTTCAATTTTGAGTTAATCTATTACATGTATTTGCGTGATGTCATGTAATTTACAACGCGAAAAACAGTGTGATCATATTTTACATTTTCTATACAATGCTTGTCATGAGCTGCGCACTATATGTTAAGATTTAGCCCATTTGAAAAAATTGATGAGAGAGAAAAGCATGAATGTAGACCTCAACAAGAATTTTAGAACACTTAATTGTTTATTTGCCTGTTACTGTCAAGACAAGCTTTTACCAGTTAGTTTTTACACAAAATAAGAACCTTGAATTCCTATATTTTTTTTTATTTCTAATGCATTCATACATAATTTTTGTGCGAATTTTCTCTGTGACTGTCCCTTAAATAGAGTGTCCCTTAATGAGAAGCATCTGCATGGAGGACTCAATTCAAAGGGATCGGGACCAGAAAAAATGTCCCTTAAATAGAGGTGTCCCTTAAGTGAGGTACTACTACATACAGTGGCGTCACTACGGGGAGTGGTGGGGGGGGCGGTCTGCCCTGGTTATCACCCGTCTGGGGGGAGGGACACCCAAAGTGGAATTGCAGATTTTTGGAAAATATGAAGCTAAAATACATTTTTAAGATTGAAAATTTGAAAAAAATCGGGGGGGGGGGGGGACCAACTTCCAAACCCCCCTCGGACCCCAATTTTTATTTATTATTATTTATTTATTTATTTATTTATTTATTTATTTATTTATTTATTTTTTGTCCATTAGCCCACCTAAAATTTCGTTCTAACGCAAATGTAGTTGCTTCCTGAAAATTGCACGAATTTCATGTTTTTGTATATGTATATGTATATTTAATTATCTTTACACCAAAGCATGCATTTATAGTTAAATAATTAACATTTTCTTTCATTTAAAATGATGAACAATTCATATGGCACGGTTAGAAAATGTAACAAGTTTTTCAATCCAAAATCGAAAATGTAATACAGTAAATTGTTAAATTCGGGTAAAAATCTCTAAATCGGGCATCTCCTAAATTAAAAAGCCAGATTTGACTGTTCAAAAAGCAATAAATATTTCATGATTTATAAAAATAGTGTTAAAGTTTAATATGTGTGAAAACTTTCACATCCTTTAACTGGAATGTATAACATATTTATTAGAAGTTTATCTTCTTGCGTGAGATAGTTTATGATCGATGCATAAATAATGAAAAGTACTTTCTCTTTTACATATAGTATGTAAGACTTCATTGCTCGAAAAGGTTTGGAACAATTTCTCTTAAAGACACAAAATCATTTTTCCATTGTTTTCTACAGCGTCCAAAAACGGAAGCTATCTTTCACCGATTATAACAATCCAGGGATTCATTACTTAACACAGTTTGTGCTGTTTAAGAGCGGATATAGATACCCACAACTGTCACTAATAGCTGAAGTAGTGTTCTTTTACCGAGAAAGGAACCAAATAAGCGATTCATTATTTCATGCTGCTTGGGTTCAAAGAACGAATGTTTTCAGGACTTCCAAAGAATCGTTTGCAATACCTTAATTTTATTCTAATGGACAAAAAAAATAATAATAATGGTACCGATGAACAATTCTATTCATCTTTGATTATTTTGAGTTTGGTAAATGAAAGTTCATTCATCGTAACTTAATGGAAAAACCACCATCATTATAAAACGATAATTGAATTTGCACTTATTCGGATGTGAGCTACCGAATTACATTACCGAACAAAAGTAATTGCAAAAGGTTTGGAAAAAGGATGCTCCGCTATCCCGAAATATTTAGTTGATTTCTAAGGTTATTGTCAGTTAGAGATATTGTCGGGGGGGGGGAGGTCTATTTGAGTCTGAAGTGAATAATTTAAACAGAATTTTAACGAGACATGTAAATTTCCTGCTACAGTGGACGCCGGTTAATTGAGTCAGTGGTTAATTGAATCTAGCGCTTTAATTAATCAAATTGTCAAAAACAGAACAATCTAGTTTTATTGAATCAGCCGCTTTTTTGAATCAACTGCTTTATAGAATCAAAATGGTTTAGAAAAAACGTGATTCATATAAGCGGTGCCATTGTAGTAGTGCCTTTTTGAAAATTGAAATAAACCCTAATAAATTTATTACTATAAGGAGTTTTAACACATTAGAGTTTTTTCAATTACAAATTTTCGATTGCAAACAGTTTAAGAAGCAACATTTACACTTTCTCTTCAGCTTGGATTTTATATCAGAGGAATTCATTGGTTCATTTAACTACTACTGAATATTTCCAGCAAACAATTCGTGTGGAAAAAAAAACCCATCAAGAAACATCGAAGTGTTTTTTAGACTCGAATTTCGCAATAGCGAGTAACTCCTCTAATCAGAAACTACCGGTTTACCAAAAAGAATTACTTTCCTTAAACTCAAGTTGAAGCAAAAGAATTAAATAGTTTATTTCAGAAACCAGTCAAGCAAAACGCTTTCTAATTTCAAGAAGAACATTTCATCACCATGTGAAAGTCAAACTAATCGTTCTCTTTTATAGCATGTGACATTTTTACTGAAAGATAAACGATTGAATGTGTTTCACATTTCTTACTTTAAATTCAAATAACTGATAAATAAAATTGATTCAATATGATAGTGACATTAACAACAATAAATCATATCATTATTTTTCATTTCTTTCTTTAAAGTATGTAGGTAAACTTGAAGTGACCACTATTGAAGCACTGGTCACTACCTTATTTTACCTTATAATATGAAATTAAGAAATGTTTTTTTAATTTTAAAACTTGACGCTTGACTGGTTTTTGAAATAAACGACTCAAATCATCGTGAAGGATTTTTCTTCAGAATATAGGTAGTCATTGATTACAATCCATAAGTTACTTCCGGATCAATTCGCAAACCGGACAGGACTAGCATTGTTTGTTGTGATCAACATTATCTCTATAAACTGGAGTTACTTTAGTTCAGGCTACTCACAACTAACTCACTGAAAAAGGAAATACAACCCACGATTGTGACGACGAGTGTTAAGTTTTAGTCATTTTGGTGTCAAAATGAGAATTGATATTAGATAACGACAACCATTTCAACTAAAGTCCTGAATCGTAGAACATAGAGTAAAGAAATTTTTTTTTTTTTACTCTACGTCGTAGAATAAGTAGTGACACGTCCGCCCTCTTGGGGTAAAATGTTGCTTTCATACTGTGTCTGCTATAATGAAATGAAGTAGAGTGTTTTGCTTCTTGATTGTGATGCTTTTTGATTGCGAATTAAGATGGAGTTAATAAGAAACCGCAATCAATAATCTATACACGCTACTTCACCATAGCCTCAAGATGTCGTTACTTATTCTACGATTCAGGGCTTTAACCGAAACCAATCACAGCTATCAGACTTTTCCAACTATTCGTTGTTATATAAATGTTGAAACAAAATGCTTTCATGATGTCAGAGGGGGGGAGGGATCTTCACCGTAATATAGATATCCCACTTGTCAAAATGTCCTAACTTCCGGAATTACTCAAGTTCCACAATGACCCATGATAGCAAAAATATTCGCCAGTTTGACGTCTTTCTCACGATCGGCGGCAGCAATTGGCGGAAAAGTGTCACTACTTTTGACCGCTGAAGCCACTGAAATGTGAGAACTGTCATTTCATTGGGCAACCGACCTTTTCTTGACCTGTCACTTACAATCGTACAGCAGTTATCAATGCGAGATAATTACTAATGATCGAATTGCTTAATGGGAAAGATATTGACAAGGCGACTTGAGAATAAAATATCCGGTTGATTATTGAGCGACAATAAAAACGCCTGAAATTAGAGGCAGCCGCGATGTATAGACGTGACAAACGCAATATTTAACTTTTCATTTAACTTAAGATTTCATTCAACTGCTAAAATCGGCAGATTTCCATCTGTTTGTGTAATACGTAGAGCATTAAAAATGTCTTGTGTTTAACAAATTTAATTAAAGAGCGAGGTTCGCATTTCTTGTCTTGTTTTAAAAATTTAAAACACTTTTATGCAAAAATTAATTTTTGTCTTGTAAGTTAAACAAGTAAAAATAAAAAGCTAATAAGAACAGAGTAAGAACTCTTCGTAATAAATAGGAAGATAATGTTAGGATATTACTTACGAAACAGAGAGACATTTTGTTTCTTCGTTTGCCTGTTAATGATGCCCAGATTAATCTATAAAAGAAAGTAGGGAAAACATGATTTTCTAGTCAAATTTACACAGAAAAAAAAAAAAAACAATATATTTTTTTTTGTCGAAGTAGGGTAACGGCTCCAGTAACAGACATGGGTCCAGTAACAGTAAGTCGTAAGTTTGGATTTAAATAATAAGAATTTTAGGGGGGGGGGGGGTAAAAGTGATGTTGCTGCGACCCAAGAATACGGTGCAAACATCGCGTGTTATCAGAGTGAATTTTGTGAGCCAGTTGGTATTTAAAAGGCAATGGTGGAAGGTTATGAACAGTCACCACGAAATCTGCCTGTGTTATATGTTCATTTGAATTTAATAAGGTTTTAGATCTAAAAATAAAGAACTTTAGCACATTTTTTGAGAGAAAAGGGAAATTATGTCCATTACTCATCCTTTCCTCATCCTATCTGTTACTGGATATCATCAGAACTGTCGGTGTCTGTTACTACAGTAAAACCTGTAAAGTTGACCACCCTTGTAAGTTGACCGCTATTTTCAGGCACAGAATTGGATCTTAGCATATAATTTAACCTCCATAAGTTGACCACCTGATTAAATTGACCACTAAAGTAGTGCACCGCAAGTGATCAACTTACACAAGTTTCACTGTATGTTTTTTCGAAATTGAGTTACTAAAAATGGAATTAACTAATTCAGAAGATGCAATAAACAGAGATAGGCTAGGGTGCTTTGAGAAAATGCTAATTTTTAAAATTGGTGCCGTGATAAGAAAAAGTTTGAGAACCCCCGAGTTACACCGTTGCTGGACAGCAATGCCGCAGATGGTAAGGAAATAAGACTCAAAATTTGATAGGAAATTTAAGTATGACATATGTCAGATGCGTATGTGTGTGTAAGCTGTTCACACCACTAAACTCGTGTGTGACCACTACATTAGGCTTTATGTGCCCACTTCCCACAAATTTTGGTAACAAATCTAGTTTCATTATCCGGACTAAATCTTCCTCAAAACCCGCTGATTTTGGTCTCCATTTATCCCATTAAAGGAAATTATTTGGGAGATCCTCAGTACACAGTTTCGTCTCCTCCCCATCAATCTTTTTCTTCGAGATGCTGTTATATATACTCCTTAGCTCACTTGAGCAAGAACCCTTTCATCGAAGTGTGAAAATTTAATACATTAATACATAAGGTAAACGCAGCAGTAGTGGCCACTGCTCCAGTAGTGGCCACTTTAAGGTTTAAAGTTGAAAAATAAGGATTCCAGGTCTCCCAATGGATTCAAACTTGTAGGAGGTAGAGCTCAGACTATATTGTAGTGAGCAGTTCAAGGAGGAGTGGGTAAAGCATCATGGAAAACTGTTATAAATTGTTTAGTACGGTCGTCTGGATTGTCCATGTTTTTTCAGCTGTCTTCTAACGCTTCTCCATAACGAGGTATAAAAACATTGTGTTGTGTTATGAATAGAACAATGCTCAAAAATAATATTTTTAGAGCTGTAACCATGTTATGAAATGTGAAAGATCATGTTTGGAACGTTTCCAACTCCAAATAGTTGTTTTCTCGGCTGACAGTTTATGTGGCCATTGCTGGTACCAAAAGTGTTAGGAAATTCAAAAGTGGCCACCGAGTGGCCACTACTGAATCAGGAAGGTTTTTCATAAATTATCTCGATTTTCCTTTCAATAGGTTGTAATACCTTAATATAATAACCTGCGTCATTTCTAATGTAAAATTATTGTGTGATCTAATATTGGCCACCCGGTGGCCTTTTCTAAGCAACAATATGGCCACTACTGATTCATGTACAATGGCCACTGATGGATCAAATTTCAGGTTTGGGAAATAATTGAAAAAATCGATATTTTGGCATTTAAAAAAAAGGACAATTGAGGAAGAATAGGGCTATAATATGCGCATTGAGTTTCAAATATGGTAATTAATACTATAGCCCCACAGTTTAAAGAAGCCACAAAATATGCTTCACTGTGTCAACTGCTAGGTGCGTTTACCTCTTGTATATACAGGCCAGGATTACACATTACGCCATCCCCTAGGCCCCAACCTTAGAGGAGCATATCACAGAGAGAAAAAATTATTAAATAGCTTGTTAGTTAAAAAAAAAAAAAAAAAAAAAAAACAGGAGTTTTGCGCACTAGTATATATAGAAGAGAAAAATTCAACTAGAACCGATTGCAACTTGCCTGCTGAGCAGGTAAAAAAATGCAGAGGGAAGGGCCTTATATTTGATATTTCTAATCAAAGCAGATAATTTTTAATTTCTTAGGTTTAAGAAATCATTTCTTGAAAATACTGTTACAAATCCTGTAAATAGTAATTATTGTAGTAACGTAACCTGTAAATAGTTTCCCGTAATGAATATACAACCCCTTTTTCATATGGCTAAAATATACGACCCCTATTCCCTTTTTGTTCACTGATAAAATTTGATAACGGTCAACGCATTTCGAGAAGCGTGTGGAATATTTGAGAAAATTCTTTTCGGTGTATTTAAGCCGTTAGCGATGGATAAACAGTGAGTTTCGATTCAGATTTCGAACTGAGTGTGTGTGTATTAGCTTTGTTTATAGCGAGGCATTTCGCTGTGTTGTTTTCGTATTTGGAAGTAAATACGTGTGTAAACGTTGAGTTTACGGTGTTGTGTGATAATTGCTGATGAATAATTTAGCAGTTGTTAACGGTTTCTCCTGTACATAGTGTAAATAAATTTCCTGTGTTTTTATCAAGAACTGTGTCTTCATTTCAAGAAAGTGGAAGTCGCACCGAATCCGTTACAATTGGCGCCCAACGTGGGGCTTCTTCTGGACTTTGTTGGAGTAAGTGTGACTTTGGACATTTTTTCATAAAGATTTTTTTGAATTAGGACTTTATTTTTATGGTGATTACTCGCGCAATGGATGAACAATTAAAACAACTTCTTGACGCAATCACCTCTGTGAAGAGTGATATGGCGGCTAATCAAGAACAATTAAAAAGTGACTTGACTGCAAGTTTTACAGCCAATCAAGAACAATTAAAAAGTGACTTGACTGCAAGTTTTACAGCTAATCAAGAACAATTAAAAAATGATATGGCAGCTAATCAAGAACAATTAAAAAATGATATGGCAGCTAATCAAGAACAATTAAAAAATGATATGGCAGCTAATCAAGAACAATTAAAAAATGATATGGCGGCTAATCAAAACCAATTGAAAAGTGATTTAACGGTGCTGAAAAATGACCTAGTTTCTAACCAAGAGGAAATTAAAAACGATCTTACTTCGGTAAAGACTGTGATGGAAAATAAATTTAATGAGATAGAGCATCGAGTTGATGCTATCGAAGAGAAATTTGAAAAAAAATTAAGTTCCGTGGAAGGCCGATGCAATGCTGTAGAAAATAAACTGGAAGAAGAAGATAGAAAATTTCATCAACTTAAAGAAGACATCTTTAAAGACCTGGAAAGGAGATTGGCGACCGCGGAAAGCAGCTCTGTACAGTTTGGCGCTCCCACATCGGTTGCTCGACCGTCCATTAAACTTGCCACATTTGATGGGAAAAGTTCGTGGCAGGTATACAAGACCCAATTCATGATAGTGGCGGAAGCGAACGGATGGGACTCTGCTACCAAGGCCTGCCATCTTGCAGCATCCCTGAGAGGTGACGCAGCGGACATTCTTCAGACCCTTCCGGACAGCCAGCGCCTGGATTTCGCCGCCCTCACATCTGCGTTGGAGCTTCGCTTCGGTGAGAAATGCCAGAAAGATTTCAGCCGACTCCAGTTGAAGTCCCGTTTCCAGAAAACCGGGGAAACCCTGCAAGAGCTAGCGGCGGACGTCGAGAGACTGTCTCATCTTGCTTTTTGCAACTGTCCTGCGGATGTTCGGGACAACCTGGCACTCAACTACTTCATCGACGGAGTTCGGAATCCTGAGATCCAGAAGGCCCTCCGGATGGCGAATGTAAACGACTTGAAATCCGCTTTGATGTATGCGATGAGATACGAGGCCGCCCAAGAAGCAACCCGTGTGGATCGCCATCTAATCCGGACTCAAGAAGCTGATGAGTCTGATTCCAGGTCGTCCCACCTCGCTGAACTTGAGAGACAACTCGGTGACTTGACAAGACATCTGAGCAGCATAACAGCCCAAAAGAAACAAGAGCAGAAGTGCTGGAAATGCGGTAGTGAAGGACACCTGCGAAGGAGTTGTCCGGCTCGCCAAGCTACGCGAGGGAAGGAAATCACCACCACTAAAGCTCTGCAGATTTCCTCTTCTAGTAGTGGCAGTGATGGACTTTTCATTTACGCACATGTAAATGGGAACCCCTGCAGACTGATTGTTGACACTGGAGCCAATGTGACAATCATTAGGACAGATGTGGCTCGTGAATTTGGATTGAAACTGTTGTGGACATCGCCACGCGTAAGTCTCCAGACTGTGACAGGTGACAAAATTGAGATTGAGGGTAAAGTGGACTTGGAAATAGTGTTTGGGAATGCCACCTACCATCATACGGCATTCGTTGCTGATATCACGGACCCCTTCATTCTCGGATTGGACTTTTTGAAGAAATATGACTTCACTCTCGACTTCAAGACTAATGAGCTGCACTCGATGAGAGAAGACATAGCCGTTTTCCCTGCAGAGAGTGATGTAAAATCCGCTCATCAAATAATAGCCCAAACAGATTTATCGATTCCCTCAAGGTCAGAATCATTAATACCTGGCTCCATTGAAGAAACCAATAGTTTTCGATTTGGACTCATTGAATACCCTAACCTAAGCAATAGCCTAAAAGGAGTACTGGTAGCATCTACGCTTGTGGACCTTTCTAAGGATGTAATTCCTGTGAGAGTCGCCAACGTGAGTGAAAGGCCAAGGAATATCCGAAAAGGTGAAGTGTTGGCAACTTGTACTCCAGTAAACTGCATCATTAGAAGAATCAATTCCCCTGAGACTGTGTCTTCTGAGTCCTTGACATCGAAGTTAATTGGGAGTGCACCCTTATCGAAGGATCAAAGAACTGCTGCGGAACAATTGGTGGACGACTTCAAGCATCTGTTTTCATCTACATCGGAGGATGTTGGCCGTACGAATTTAACGCAGCATAGGATTGACACTGGAGAACACCCCCCTATTAAACAGCATCCAAGACGACTACCGTTCGCTAAGAAGGAAGAGGTTGAAACCCTCCTGAAAGAGATGAAGGAGAATGATGTAATCGAACCGTCATCCAGTCCTTGGGCCTCTCCCATCGTCTTGGTCCGAAAGAAAGATGGCTCCACCAGATTTTGTGTCGATTACCGACGGCTGAATGAAATCACCAAGAAAGACAGCTACCCTCTTCCACGGATAGACGACACCTTGGACACTCTTTCCGGACACAAGTGGTTTTCGACCCTGGACTTGAAGAGCGGCTACTGGCAGGTTGAGATACACCCTGATGACCGAGAAAAGACAGCATTTACAACTGGACAAGGCTTATGGCAGTTTAAAGTGATGCCCTTCGGCCTCTGCAATGCACCAGCTACGTTCGAGCGTCTTATGGAGACAGTGTTAAGAGGACTTTCTTACGAATCCTGTCTGGTCTACTTAGACGATATCATCATCGTGGGACGCAGCTTCGAAGAACATCTGGCAAATCTTAGGAAGGTGCTGCAAAAGCTTAAGGAAGCCAATCTGAAGTTAAGCCCGTCCAAATGTAATTTGTTCCGCCGGGAAGTGAACTACCTTGGTCACATCATCTCTTCTGAAGGTGTACAAACCGATCCAGAAAAGTTATCTGCGGTCAGGAGTTGGAGTCGTCCCGAAAACATCCATCAGCTGCGAAGTTTCCTGGGGCTCTGCACCTACTACAGGAAGTTTGTAAAGGGTTTTTCCAACATTGCACGACCTTTGCATAAGCTGACGGAGAGCAAGCAAAAGTTCGAATGGTCCAAAGAATGCGAAGATGCATTTCTACGACTGAAGGAGGCTTTAACATCAACGCCTATCCTCGCCTATCCTCAGCCTGAAAAATCCTTCATCCTGGACACTGATGCGAGCAACGAGGGCATCGGAGCTGTTTTATCCCAAGAAATTGACGGAAATGAACATGTCATCGCTTACTGGAGCAAATGCTTATCAAAGTCGGAGCGAAATTACTGCGTCACCAGAAAGGAGTTACTGGCCATAGTGAAAGCTGTAGAACACTTCCATCATTACCTCTACGGCCGAAAATTTCTGCTTCGGACAGATCATGCCTCATTAACTTGGCTTTTGAACTTCAAAAATCCGGAAGGCCAGATAGCCAGATGGATACAGCGGCTCCAGGAATATGACATGGAGATCAAGCATCGAAAAGGGTTATCTCACGGTAATGCTGACGCTTTATCAAGGAGACCCTGTCCTGAGAACTGCCACTATTGTTCCCGAATCGAGAAACAGTATGGAACGACTAACCCTACCGCCTATCAGGTGACAGTGACTCCAACTTCATCAGAACCTGATCCATGGAGTGATGACCAAGTTCGAAAAGATCAACTTGAAGACCCCGACATAAAACCAATTTTAGAGTTCATGGAAAGTGACAGTCGACGCCCTAGCTGGCAGGACGTTTCCATCTTCAGTCCTGCAACAAAAAGATACTGGGCTTTATGGAACTCACTCCATTTACGGAACGGCGTGCTACACCGGAAATGGGAATCTGACGACGGCAAAACATCTAGGTGGCAGTTACTACTTCCCCGATCAAGGATTTCAGATGTTCTGAAAGAAATACATAGTAGTGCGACTGGAGGACATTTTGGTGTCTTGAAAACCCTCAATAAAGTTCGGGAGCGCTTCTTCTGGAGCAAGGCGAAGGATGATGTGGAGAAGTGGTGCCATTCTTGTGACGCCTGTGCTGCTCGTAAAGGACCGAAGAAAAGAAGCAGAGGGAAGCTACATCTGTACAACGTTGGAGCTCCTTTCGAACGAATTGGGATCGACATCCTGGGTCCTCTACCAAGAACTGCTGATGGGAACAAATACATTCTTGTTTCCATCGACTACTTCACCAAATGGCCGGAAGCATATCCCATTCCAGATCAAGAGGCTACTACCGTAGCAGAGACTCTAGTCCAACATTGGATCTCGAGATACGGAACACCTTTGCAGATTCATTCCGATCAAGGGAGGAATTTCATCTCTGCTGTGTTTAAGGGCCTATGTCAAATTTTCGGAATTGAGAAAACTAGGACAACACCACTACACCCACAATCGGACGGCATGGTGGAGAGATTTAACCGCACAATCCTGAATAATCTCTCACTTATGGTATCCAGAAATCAACAGGATTGGGACAAGAAGCTACCTTTGTTCCTGCTGGCCTACCGCAGTGCTGTCCACGAGACTACCGGATATGCCCCATCTCAGATGCTCTTCGGACGAGAGCTTCGGCTACCTTGTGATCTCGTCTTCGGTCGTCCTCCGGATGCGCCTTCATCGCCTGAGGAGTACATCCAGGATCTCCAGGCCCGGTTGGAAGGCGTTCATAACTTCGCACGAGAGCGAATCAACATCGCGGCGGAGAAGGTGAAGACCAGATATGACACAAGGTCTACTGGACATAAATTCAACGAAGGCGACAAGGTTTGGTTATGGAATCCCATCCGACGGAAAGGTCTGTCACCCAAATTGCAGTCGCATTGGGATGGACCCTACAAAGTCCTTAACCGACTAAATGACGTCGTAGTGAGGATCCAAAAATCACCTAATGCAAAACCTAGGGTTGTACATTATGATCGGTTAGCCCCATACTATGGCCATAGTTCATGAGTATTACGTAAACAACCATGGTTGATAACATAAAAGTTGTAGATAATTTTTGCTTTTAATGTTTAGTAATATTTCTTGTTATTATTGTGTTTTCTGTATCTGTTAGTTATTAATTAATGTGTATATTTGTAAACTTGTGATAGAAGTTTGGCACCCTTTCTGGGGATTGTACTGCCCGGGACGTGCAGTCCTTAGGAAGGGGGCAATGTTACAAATCCTGTAAATAGTAATTATTGTAGTAACGTAACCTGTAAATAGTTTCCCGTAATGAATATACAACCCCTTTTTCATATGGCTAAAATATACGACCCCTATTCCCTTTTTGTTCACTGATAAAATTTGATAACGGTCAACGCATTTCGAGAAGCGTGTGGAATATTTGAGAAAATTCTTTTCGGTGTATTTAAGCCGTTAGCGATGGATAAACAGTGAGTTTCGATTCAGATTTCGAACTGAGTGTGTGTGTATTAGCTTTGTTTATAGCGAGGCATTTCGCTGTGTTGTTTTCGTATTTGGAAGTAAATACGTGTGTAAACGTTGAGTTTACGGTGTTGTGTGATAATTGCTGATGAATAATTTAGCAGTTGTTAACGGTTTCTCCTGTACATAGTGTAAATAAATTTCCTGTGTTTTTATCAAGAACTGTGTCTTCATTTCAAGAAAGTGGAAGTCGCACCGAATCCGTTACAATACAGATTTCCTTATTAGAAGTAAATCACACACCGTAAAATTAGTAAAAGCCATGATCTATAAAATTTTCAGTTATGAAGCTTGTTTGAGGAACCATTTTTCTCTTGGAAGTCTTTAAATCATGTCAGTAAGAATGTGTTTCGCAATTAATAATCTATTAATTCATATTTATTAATGACTGCTAATAGTCAGGAGCACCCGAAATTCAAAATTTTTGGGAAGGGGGACGAACTGAACAAAATGCGAGCATTGTACTACTTATAGTTTTCTAAAATATCTGTGACTAGCAATAATTTAGTGCTTACTAAAATTATATTTACAATAAATAACATAAATAATCAGAAAAAAATAAAATATTAAATCAAAGTACTTAAAAATTAATTTACCAGACAATACAAGATATTTACCACCAAAGTATTAGGATAGGTTACAAATATTGTAAAACTTCCGAATATGTGAAATATGTAACATTTATGGACTTTTTAAAAAATTTACCTTTGAAAATTCCCTGATTTCTGTTTTTTTATCGATGTCCAAAACGTCCTTAATTAATTCTTCAGACCGATTTTATTTTCTAAAATCTTCATTAACTCAAGACACAGCTGAGAATTAATGATAATTTTTATGAGTCTCTTGAATCAAAACGGATGAATTAACATTTTCTCATTGAATGCGATCGGCAAAAACTAGAAGTCTAAAAGTCCTCAACTACACAATGAGACATATAAGGAGGATTAAAAAGAATGCTAAATAAATAATTATAAATGTCCAAATGGTAAAATCTCATGAAGAGAAAAACGAGCGAGTATTAGAAAAGTAGATGCAATCGCATTTCGAAATGTGTGAAAAATTGGGATTGACGAGTAACAGCGTAAAAAATAGCCAAGATGTGTATGTTTAATCTAATGTGTAGAATTCGATAAATATTCAAAATGTTCTTGAATTCAAAATCCATGACCAATAGACAATTTCCATGATTTTTGAGCATTTTTTGCCGAAAATCATGGCTTTCCATGAACATTTTCGATCATAGCCAAATTCCATGTCTTTCCAGGACACCCTGCCTTTAGTAGTATTGAAATCTTATGCTACCAATATCCGATATCCATTGATGTGCATTCGTAAGTTGTAGGAAACAAATTGTCCTAGAATTACATTGAATAGTGTGCTTACCTTATTATTAATTATGAATGATTTTGAAGTGATGGTAATTATTCAGTTCATACTTACCAAAGTTTATATGTATAATACCTATATAAGTATATACATTTTCTTTTAATTTATTTTTTAAATTAGCCTACAAAAATTACAAATGCAAATTTTCTATTAAAAACGTTTTCTTTTATCCTAAGTACTTATGTACTTTGAAGAACAAAATGTACTATAAAAATGTGATTAGTACAGTGAAATCCCGTTATAACGACCTTCAAGGAATCGCAAAATTTGTTCGTTGTAACGAGAATTTCGTTGTAATGGAATTCCTGTAGTGCAGTAGAAATGAAGTCAGGACTGAAAAGTTCTTTCGCTGAAACGAATATTTCGTTGTATTGGTATTCGTTGTGATGGGATTTCACTGTACATTGGTACATAATGTAACTATCGTATTGAATCAATTTTATTCATCAGTTATTTGAATTTAAAGTAAGTAATGTAAATTCTAAGGAAAGGATGTCAGATGGCCACTACTGACTCATGCATGTGGCCACTACTGAAAATCTCAGATTTTGGAATGGCTACTAATGGATCAAATTCGAGGTTTAGGAAGAAATTAATAAAAAATTGAACAAATTGAAATTCTGGCATTTTTGTAAAATGGGACGATTAAGGGAGAGTTGGGCTATAATACGCTCACTGAGTTTTGAAATTAGTATTGATATTGTAGAACCACAATTTAATAAAAACACAAAATTTCCTTAACTGTGGGCACTACTGGTGCGTTAGCTTACATATAGCCAAATTCGCAGCCGCCTCCCCGTTACCTTCTACCGCCACCCGCGACGTAACAAAAAAATAAAAGCACAAAGAACGACAGTTAAGTGAAATTTTTTTGAATTTAATGAGAAAAATAACAATTGAAACAGAGTACATTTACATTCTAGTAACATGTTGTAGAATTTTGTAATCAAACAATTAAGGATTAACAACATAAGGTCACAAAAAGTTGGCTTTTTACGATGATTATATCCTTACTGGAAACCTACAATGATGTTTCCTTAACGGGGATACCAATCATGTGTCTTCAACGTAATTCTGTTTAAAGATATTTGAGTGAGCAAGATTGTCTGCAGAGCGTTTTTACCCTACTTTCCCCCAAATACACATAGCCATGAGGTGTTGGCAGTAAATCAGCTCAGACCATGAAGTTGCTCACCTCCTTTCGATTTCGTTGATTTTTTTAGTAATGTTGATTAAAAAACATAAATTCGCTCGTGGGAGACGAAATTTTTTCCCCAGTTTTTATCACTCTAAATAAAAGGGGGACAATTTTTTGCATGAGATCAAATTTATTCAAAAGTCCTAAGTTTTCCTATCAGCAATGAATATAATAGTTTTTGAAATGATTATGAAGGTTTTTCAACCTTTTGAATAATTATTAGATCTTTCCTTTTCTTACTTCTTTTTTTTTTAATATAGATATGAAACGATTTTCACTTTCTTTGGGGCATGTTTTTAGTACCTTATTTTTGTTTATTTATTTCAAAAGGCATTTCGCATTGAGGATATTCTAACGGTATTTTAATTAATTGAATAAAATGCATGTCCTGTGCAAAATTTATTTTGAAAAATAAGTTTTGCTGTTTTTTTTTTCTTTTGCTTTTTGTCATTTCTTCAAACATTTTATAGCGTAAGTATGTTTTCTTCCCTGTTATCTTTTCATGGGATGACTAACTGGTCGCGCATGAGACTTTCGTTCTTTAACCCATTGCTTGTACATGTGTAAAAAAAAATAAACACACGTGATTGCTTACACATCGAAACACAAAAGTTATTTTTACAAACTGATGTTTACATTAATTTGCTGCGACACGAATATTTTTCCGAATGTACATGAGCAAACAAAATGATAGTCGATTTATACTAAAGCCTTTCGGTACAGGTTCACTGCAACTACGCTAGACAAACTGTTCATTCACTGAACGTATTTCTCGCTATGGGTTTGTTTAGGCGCCTTGATTTTAAATTCTTAGTGCAAGAGAACAACGAATGACTCATATAAATTTTCAGCACGGGCAACGGCGTGCTTGGAATACTGAATTTATGCTAGATTTTATAGTTACTTGTTTGTAATGTATTATTTAAGATCATTTTTATATTTTTAATGAAGCAAAAATTACGACTTTTTACAGTGAAGATAAAGGGGTAATGTTTGGAAATTTTACGCTTTTTGAGATGAATTTTATTTTCAGAGTAAATAAAGTTTTTCAGAAAGATAGTACATCTGTTGAGTTAGTTTTGCAATCAGCCACAAAAGACTATATACATTGAAAATGATTTTTCGGAGAAAGAATTCTTAAGCTGTTCCATTTGACATCAGCAGAAATTTCGATTTAAGTACAAGAATTATTTCAGTTGCTATCGCTACGGCAGGTTAAGTGATTCCAATGAATCATAAACACAAAAAAGGTTGAAAACTAGTAATGGTAAAATAAATTAATGCCACAAAGTTAAATTAATGAAGTACCTTTATGGATTGTACGAGTATAGTTCAGCATATTATAAGAACGGGAAAAATGATTCCGGAGAACTTCCATTCAAATTACCTCTTCCCTCCGTCCGAAACTTGTTGCTACATTTGAGTAATTTTGAACTGATTAATGATACTGGGTATTTTATTTATTTATTTTTTTTTTGTTTGAACATTTGTTAGAGATTTCAGGGTGCTATGCTTTGAATTAACAACATTTCTTATGAAACATTTTCTCCTTCCCTCCAGTTCAGTACTAAATGATTTCAAAAACCATGGCTAACCCACTCTCCAGCCACGCCCCATTTTGTTAAAGAGTATACAAGAAGGATGCACTACCACTCGTATACAAGAAGGATCAGTGCGCTTTCTTATGATTTGACGATTTATCAGCTGTAATATAGTTTTTGTGATAACTGGTGGAAGGGTGCATACAAAATGGAGCATGTGAATCCTAGGTTCTTAAAACTCATTTGATTCTGATTTAATGAGGGAAGGAAGGAATGCTTCGTAAGTAAATGTTGTTGATTGATAGCACATCACCTTAAAACCTCTGCAAAATGTTTAAATGAAGAAGTTAATTTTTAGTTCAAAAATATTAAAATGTATAAATGTAGCTACAAATTTGGGACCAAAGTTTCGACCAAAATGGAGAGACTAATTTGGGACGGAAGGAGCATAATTTTTTTGCTGACCCACTTTGCTGCTTTTAATGACACATTTCTGAAGTGTGTCATTATCAAATCGAAATAGCTGCAGAATCGCAATTTAGTAAACGTTAACAAAAACAAAGCATGTTGTTCTTCATTACCTATATCTTTATATTATATTCGCTAAAAGTGACTTATAAGCCATGATGGGGTCGTTTTCAAAACTTTAAAAGTATTTAAGTATGTCATCACAAGTAAAGAAATGCCATTCACTGATGCCATTATCACGGTTGACGGCACAGCGTAATCATTTAGCGCGGCAATGGAGTTAGTGCGCCAAAGTACAACACTTGTGACGTCATAAAGAGCACGTCTTATTTCCAAAATCGGGCAGTTAAAAAAAATATTTATTTTCTGGCTCCATGTTATTTTTTTGCTTATTCTATCAATTTCAGTGACTAAAAGCGTATTTTTGACTGAAGAAAACAACCCCATTTTCTATTGAATTATTTCGTAGCAGTCAATAAAATGGAACTAGTGGTAAAAAAACATAAAAAATTGGAGATTCGTTAAGGGGCCAGTCACAAATGATGTCACCTTTCTTTTTGAGGGGGGGGGCTTGTGAAAGTGTGACAGTTTATGACAAAAGGAAGGGAAGATGTAATAAGAAGTCTGACATTTTAAGTAGAATGTTTATGAAAAACAGCGTGAAATGTAACAAGGGGAGGGAAGAGGGTAGGGTTAAGTGTGACTCTTTGTGACAAAGGGGAGGGGCATTATTTGTGAACTATCCCTAAAGATCGTCAACTGATAAATTGTGTTGTCTGAAAAAGTTTTGTTGTCAAATTCAATAAGTTTGAGCTCCTAAGAGTACGCTTTTAGAAGAAAGTATTGCTATTCTTACCCCTCAGTTCAATTTAAAAATAAAAAAATGGAAAATGGAAACTTGAGCAAGCAAAACATATGTAATCACAAAATTGTACTTGAATGCGTTGGTTTCTTTTAACAGGCACGAATTCGCCCAAAGTTAATTATACACACCTAGTGCTGATAGGGAAAAAAATGAGAAGGAATTTTAATCCTTCAAATTGCTCTTTAAAATTTTAAAAATGAATGAAAAGCCTAAGCTGATAGCTGCTCAGATAGAAACCGTCGAACTTTCTATAGAAAATAACCTAGATAAAATCGAAATTCTGACCAACACTTGATTTTAACGATGCCGTGTCGCTTCATTAGAAGAAATTAGGCTTCAGCGTGAGATGGATTACATTTGCATTCAGCGGCATCGTCCATTATTTGCGCCATCCGCTGTCACTCTTCTGAACTCAAATTTGAAAAATCGTTTTGTACCTGCGGGATTTGAATGGGACCATGGAATTAGCATAGAATTTGGGTGTTTGAGAGCAAACACAAGCCATTAATGATGAGACTTCGTTTTTCGTTGCATTCTCTTACCACTACTATTCAAACATTTCAATATATATTTAATTTCACTGCACATTAAGGGCAATTAACTTCAGAAAAAAAAAATCCAGGGTGAATTTGAAACGGCTAGACACTTTGCTATATTAGTCGAACCTTTTGGATTAAGGGTCATTAATGGAGTATTTGTTTTACTTCACCTTAGAAAAAATGAGTACTGCTTTGACCTACGGTTATTTCATCAAAGAGCAATCATTCATTAATTCGAAGCAGTAAAATTATATTAACTGTAATTGTCGCAATTAAATGCCACATTCAGAAATTATAGATAATTTTTGGAAGCATCTTTTGTTCTTAACCGTCTAGCTAAATGTTTAGCAACTTCGAGGCACATCATTACCGCCGTGTGTACAGCGATGTCTTGTAGAAAATTGTCTACCTTCATCAGATTTAAGACCTCTTTATACTGATACAAACGATAACCATAACAAATAAAAAGGTAACTGGCAAAACGTTTAACCAATCAATTATCAATCTTATGACTTTTGTCCACCAACACCAGCATATATGTCGTTGGTTTGCGTTTGCTGTTTGGCTGATGCAAAGGGTTGTCTGCAAATGATGTTACGCATAGAAGGGTTATGGTTCATGAAATTGTGAGAAGGAGAGGATGGGGGTACCACAAAGTGTGATATCACGCATTATTTTATGATATTACCCAGAAAGAGTATGACATGTCACCAATTCCTTTCAAAAACGTCATATCTCAAAAAGTAGCGACTTTGAGTTATACCTTTTTTTTTTGAACTGCCATGAAGGAGTAGCATACCTCTGCAAGACCTGCATTTCTATAACTTCATATTTCACGGTTAGGGAGCAAAAGTGTCGTATTTGCATTTTCAAGTATTTTTGAAATATTTGTTTTCACATCTTGGGTTGTGGCTGATCTATTACGCAGGAAACATCCGTGTCGTTTTGTGAAAGGGTATTATTTATTCCTAAAACAGTATTGCGCACAAAAAAAATATATTTAATTTATTCATTCTTATTTTATAATCAAGACGCACTATTTGCATTTATGTCGGTATTCTAAGCAGAATAATTAGTACCGTATTACCCCGCAGTATCCGGCATGCCGCGAAATTCGGGGGTCACTAGATTTTTAATAACACTTGCCTGGTCCTTTCTGTCATGCCGGAAAAATCGATGTCATTAAAAAAATATTGATACTATGAAAAATATATGTTTAGCTTAAAAATGAATATGACATATAGTTCTATACATATCTTATTAGTAATAATAAACAGTTTAATTTTATAAAACTATTTACTAACAGTGTCATTTGTTCTTTTAACAGAAAAATATTGTTTAATAATGAATATTTTTCATAAAAAATTAACTAAAACTAAGTAAGTAAACATTTAAGCAGTAAATTACCGCCCCTAAACCAATGCTAAAGAATTTACCATAGAATAAATAAAAATTAAGCTTACCGCTCTAAAAGGAAGATAAAATAATTTATTTAAAAAATTCGGGTTGAAAAAAAAATTAATATTCATTCGGTGGCGAGCAAAATGGAAATTAAGGCCGATTTTTGGGATGAAATTTTTCGCGAATACAATACTTCCTTTACTTTGTAAAAGGAAGTAAAAATATGAAAACATTTATAAAAGCTTAACCGTGGGAATGGTGTATTTGCTGACATAATACTCGTTTTCTCATCATTATGACAATGTTGATTATTACTAAACTATGTGTGGGAATTAGTATGCAGTTGGGCTAAAAATAAAATGTTTAAAAATATGACCGCTCTCATTCGCTAAAAATAGTTTCGTATTTTGAAGTACATTAACTGGTTTAAACATCTCATAAAAAATTGAAACAGGGAGAAAAAAGTTTTATGATACTCATATCTAAAATTTTTCCAAAGGAAAAGTTTTTACTCTCCGTCCCCTCCAGAAATTATGGTTTATCCCTAGTTTCGTCAACATTTAAAATTTCCTCCCCCCTTACATATATCAAAAGGTGATTGAAAGTGAAAAACAGGGGGGGGGAGGTAAATTCTTGTCGGCGAAACTGGAGGGACACCGAAATTTTTTCTGGATCCGTCTCCAACCTGAATGAGTATTATTGTATTTATTTCAATCAAAAACCATTGCAAAAGTTTTTTAGAAGTGTCTAGGAGCATTCCTCTATAAAGAAACCGCAGGTTTGTGTATCCGGCATTTAAACATAGAGGTCATTTACGCCAATAATTCGGGTGATTTGAGTGCGCGTTCTCAATGCGTTAAAAGGACGTCCCGCCGACGTCTTGCAAATGATCATCATCGGGCACTGTTTTTAATGACGTAATTGGCAGCTCCGTCCGTCATTTGGCCTAGGCCAGAATGATGCTGCAATCAGGGATCGCTGGCGGTAGCGTCAAACACCCCTCAGCAGAACAAAGCACGTGCTAGAACTTAAAAAGAAAAAAATAATAAAAAATCTCCTGAGGCCCAGGTGAAGAGCGAGTTGATGGAAGAACGAATCAAATGCAGAGAGTCACTCGTGGACGCCATTTTGGTGAACAAAGTAAATTGCTTATTGTTTTTTATTTCCAGAAACTAGTCACACATCACACCGCACTCTAGGGTCCTCGTAGCTACCACTATTCGTTGTTTAACTAGTTGAACGTGGACGGTACCCTAAAGATAGATCTGTTTTTTTTTTTAAATCCAGACCAGGAGTCAAGCAATCCCTGATCCCCAGAGATATTGATTTGTAACGGGAACTGGGTGATCACGAACAAATTTAACGTGCCCCATTCACCATTAATGAACTCCAAGGATCTTCGACTGGCTGGCATCGAACCCGAGACCCTTTAGTTACGAGGCCGACGGCTTACCGATCAGGCCCACGGCTCTTCTATTGGATATTACACTGTTAAAACCAGGGGTTCCAGACGAAAGAATATATTCCTCCTAAGGTGAAAGCATGGTGCCCAAGGGTGCCATACTGGTCAGGAAACACAGCAGGGTTGCGAAAACAGCAGGCAATCGCAGAATGAATCGTTACGCATGTGTGTTGACTTCGACATTCATTCAACCACTTTAATATGGCGGACGCAGGATAAGTAGCTCGATGTTAAGTTCACATTGAATTAAGTAAAATATTGGATCAAAACTCGACTTTTCTAGGATTCAACTCCAAAATAACAAGTAAGTACAGCTTTTGATCACTTTGTAGCTTTCAGGGCTTTCAAACATAGTTAAAAGTGTTTTTAAAAGTACGTTTACTGCTTTTTATTGTTCAACGGTTACTGTAGTGCTTTTTCCAACATTCAAAACGTTACTAAAATATCTATCATTACTTTCTTGAGTACTCGATAAGCAACATTTAACCTCCAAAATATTAACCGGCAATAACATAATCAATAATCAACAAGTGAGATGAAATAAAGAAAAAAATGATTCTTGTACTTCGTAGATTATAACAGAATAGCAAGCGGAAAAAAAAATAACTGAAAAATCTCTCTCCGTCTAGCTTTTTTTTTTTTGCTTTTTCATTCAAGTGTTAAAATCATTTCCTGTTAGAGGATATCTGGTTGGTGCTATTTTGAGAAGCCGATAATATAGCGTTAGAAATTTCTTTTGGTTTTTTAAAAGTGTCGAAAAACCTAGTTTTTAAATTCAAATATATTTGTGACATCTCTTTGATACCAAGTAAAGGGGGTAGATATTTATTGTTTTATTTATTTTTAATGTTACTAAAAAAAAAAAACTCATCAATACGCAGAATTTTATGACACGTTTTTAACGGCCACGGAGTTGTTATTTTCATTATTATAATTTATTTTATTTATTTTTAAGAAAAGGATAAAAATTTCACTGGTCCGCAATTCTTTTCATTTGCTTTTACCGGTCCGTCGGTCAAAAGAGGTTAAGAAACACTGAGTTAGAGCACAATTAGATGAATTAAAGCAATGAACGCGCTTCTTGACTATGCTGAAAACTCTGAAATATGATCAAATGCTGTAATTACAAGTTTTAATCATTTCCAGTACTTAATTCAATGTGAAAAATGTCCTAAACGTGGAATAGCATGAATCAAAACTAGACATATAAAAAAAAGAACAACTACACAACTGTATTCAAAAACACACATAATACAGAAAAGGGGGAAGAAGATCTACAGTAGAAATCAGTAAGGGTGCCATTTTTCTCTCAGAAGGTTCTTTCTTGTCAACCCCGCTGCTTATCTTTTAGAAGGTGCCTGTTTTTCATCCAAATAAGAGGTGCCATTTCGGCTCCGTATTGGCTGCCGCTGGTGAACAAGCTTTTTACCCCTGAAAGGTGCCAAACACAACCTGTAGTTTTAACAGTGTACTATTACAGCCTATAAAAGCAGTTTCCGAATTATGACAATAATTATTGCGTGCCCTATAATTCCAAATGAAATTGCGGAATACACGGAAGCTGTTCTGGGGAGTTTGCAAGTATTTCCCCGAAAATATTACGGGAGTATGTTAGAGAAATTTCAGGAAAATTTAAATAAATATTGATTTTAACAGCAGTACCTCAGTGTTAATAAAACAAACATATCAGTCTGAAGTACAACTTGTTGACTTTTCGAGTAACTGTTAGTATTTACACTCATCATAACGTAAAGTTGTAATTAATGATGTATGGAAGATAAAAACAGATTTTGGCTTTAGGAAAAGTTGTGTACTATCTTCAAGAGGAAAAATTAAAGTTAATGATGTTAAATGCTGAGATGCAACAGGTTCACTGTCCGGTAAATTGTTATTTACACAATTAAAACAATTCAATTTGAGAAATCAACTTCGACATAAAGCGCATTATCGTATTTCATTGACTTTCCAAATGACTAAATAAAATTTTGATTGCTCATTACAAACCAGGAGATAACAGTTAATGTGCTCAGTGTAAAAATTGCTTTAAATTATATGTCTTCATTTGCCCGACAAATAAATAGCACGTTCTGTTGACGTTTCAGAATTTTCAAATAGTAATCCTGGAGAACTGTTTTGGGACAAAAACTTAAGGGTAAACCGTGTTCTAGGACAGGCCTTCGCAACCGGTGAGACGCGGCACACTGGTGCGCCTCGACAAGGAACCCGGTGTGCCGCAGTACTTTCGTAGTTATATAAAAAGAAAGAGCCTTCCTTGACGGATTTTATTTTAAAGTTACGACCGAATAGCGTTTGTATCGTTCTGTAACTTCTCAATTCACCTTGTCGATCATGTGCAATAAGACATACCCAACATGGGGAGAGGCGGGGTTTGCTGCCCCACCTCTTTTAAACTTCTTGTGATCCTATTACTTTCAGTTTTTGAAAACAGGAATCTAATTTCCACGAAGTCAACTAATAACACAGAGTTTTTTTCTAAATCTTTCGCAAACGGAACGGGAGTATCGCCCCCTCCCCTGGGCAGGGATCGTGCTCTCCCGCCTTGAATTTTAGCCCCAGCTTTAGCTTTTGTTTTCCTTTTTTCCAGTTCCGATACTAATTTCATTTTATCGTAGTTTCTCAAATCTCGATTCTGAGACTTAGCAAAATAGAAATTAAAAGGAAACAAAAAATTAAACTGCAAAAACATAATCTAGGACGAACGAATATTTTCGGTTATTGCTGTTTGAACAATTTTGAGAGTAAAGCGAAGAGTCCAGCTGTCTTTACTTTTACCTGTTGCATACGTTAGAGCCAACGATCAGACATGTGTTACTTTTGAAGATTTTTTGTTGATCTATAAAAAGCGTGTCAGAAAAAAAGAATTTTTTTTTTAAACTTACGTTTGCTATTGATTTTTTATTATTATTATTTATTCGGCTCATTTTAGACAAAAATTATTCTCGCTGAATTCACCAGCAGTGACATTCTGGCATGTCTACATACGCTCAGTGTATTTATTCGGATTGGCGCAAAACATTCGCTTTAATTACGAATGTGACATGGAAAAATTCTTGGATGCAGAAGGTTCACCAGCTCCTAATTCTGCGACTGAATGTACTGATACAGATGGACCTCCAAGTAAAAAGGCCGAATCACCGAGTAGGCAGTACTAGAGTCCCTTTCGGTTTTTCGTGGATCGGAGATGTAAAATAACCAAAACCTGAGTGTCTCATTTGCGGGAGAAACTTTCAAATGAAGCGATGGTCCCTAGCAAATTAAAATGTCACCTGTCTACTAAACATCCTTCTTACCTAGGCAAAGGCATCGGTTACTTCAAACGAATTGCTGGAAGAGAACTCGAAGCAAAGTTCCTTCGTGAAAGCCAGCACAAAAGTTTCTGAAACGGCTCAAGAAGTTAGCTATAAGGTTGCACGGTTAATTGCTAAAACGAAAAATTCACAATCGTTAAAACGCTTATTTTACCAGCGTGCAAAGAAATTGTACGGGGAATGCTAGGATCCGAAGCAGAGAAGGAGGTGGTCCGAGTGTCACTTTCTGATGACACTATCAGGAGACGAATTGATGTCGGGTGACGTAACAGCAACATTGGTAGAGAAATTACGTGTGGCTGGAAAATTTGCATTACAAATTGATGAATCAACAAACACCGGAAGCTGTGCACAGCTCATAGCCATTTTGCGCTTTGTTGATGGGGGACGCATTAAAGACCATTATCTTTTCTGTTAAGAACTTCCTCAACGTGCAACCAATGATGAGGTATTCTGCGTTACAGATGAATGTCCGAAAAGTAACGGGATTCAGTGGCAAAATTGCACAAGTATTTGCACCGACGGAGCTGCTGCAATGACAGGATACAGGACCTATCATAGGGTTCCTGTCGAATGTGAAAAATCGTAACCCAAGTTTTCAAACCATACGCTGTTTCCTCCATCGTGTAGCTCTCATGGCAAAGAACTTACCAGATGAGCTGAAGCCAGCTTTTTCTGAAGTCGTGAATTTCATAAAATCGAAGCCTCTTAATTATCGCCTTTTCTCCCTACTTTTGAATTGAGGGAAGAATTGAGGGAAATTCAGTTTTTGATTTTAAAAAACGAAACGTAGTACACCAGTTTGTTGAAAGACAAATTTTGGCTGGCAAAACTAGCGTACATGGCTGACAGTTTTGAACACCTTAACGAATTAAATCGGCAAATGCAAGGACAAGGACAGAATTTGGTTACATGTATGGTCAAGTTGGACGGGTTCAAATCAGAAATTCAGCTGTGGAGAGAAGAAGTAGGGCGTGGCTCATTGGACATGTTCAAACGGACCATCAACATGGTATGTGAAGGAAATGGCATGGGAGAAAAGCTGCTGAATGTGGTGGCAGAACATTTAGTCATACTTCAGGACAAGTTTAAGCACTATTTCAAGAATACTAATATAGAACAGTATGACGGGATTCGCGATCCATTCTCTTCATCTGCGGATGCATCAGTTAAAGACCTTCTTTGAAGGCGCGAGAAGAATTTATGGACCTCAAGAGCGAGAGTACTCTTAAACTTAAGTTAAAACGAAGGGCCTCTTGACGAATTTTGAATGCAGGTTAAAATGTGTATCCCACCATCTCTTGTCTTGCTATTGATGTGCTGCTACCATTTTCAACTACATAGCTTCTCAGCGCTGACACTTACAAAAAACAGCAAGAGATCATCTCTAAACAGCCTGGATTTAGAACTTCGTGTAGCTCTTTCCAGCAGAGAGCCGAACATTAACCTTCTTTGCTCCTTAAGGTAGGCTCAAGTGTCTCATTAGTGTCAAACGAAAGTAAGGTGCTTGGTTTTTACTTCTTGCTTGCTTCTTTCTTGAAACATTTTTTGATAAATCGTTTAACTGCAGTATGCACTTTAATGACATGTTTGACAGAAATGCCTTGAATCATATCAAGTATAATTTTCTGTTAAGTCTGATATATGTAGTTTTGTTGTTCATTATCAACCTCAATACATTCGAAATATTTCTACTTTCTAAACAAATTTAAATACACCACGTTAGTTATAATTTTTTTATCCATATGAAAAAAGTCCTCCGCCCCCCCCCCCCCCCCGCCTCATGTCTTTTTATCAGTGAATGATAAAAACATTTCTCTTCTACCATATTGCGAAATTTAGTTCAGTGTGCCCCGTTGATCTGGAAATTTCTTAAGTGTGCCGCAAAGTGAAAAAGGTTGAGAAGCGCTGTTCTAGGAAATGCAGATTTTTCTCGACTTCAGGAAAAAAATTTCTACATGCGCGCAAAACTACTAATTGGGGAATATGGGGCAAAGTGAAGTGGTGAAATATTTACTTTGCTTTTAGTATCACCTATCTGTTAATATTTAACTATGTAGTAAGACATAAAGTCTATTCCAGTTAAGAAAAAATTTTCCTCTGAAAATTATAGAATGTGATATTATAAGCAATTTTGAAAAAATGCTACTCATATTGTAATATTTTGTTGTAAGTCGAAAATTATTTTTGGCATCATTAAATGAAAAAGTTCTTGTAATTGACAGTTGAAATATTATTTGAGAGCTTCTAATATTCGGTTCAGTATTTATTTAGTTAACATTAACATTATTTGTATTTTAAATATTTTTTACAATTAGACATGTACATGCAGAGTACAGTGGATGGGGCAAAGTGAAATAGCTAATTTTGTTTAATTGTTCAATCATTTATAAAATCTCTCACATATTCTTTTTTAATTACTTTATTAATATACCTTAATTTAGCAATAAACTTATTTATTTATTCATTCACTTATTTTCTTATGCATTCACTCTTTTACTCACTCATTTATTTGTCATCAAATATTAATTAGTTATTTTTTTCAGTATAACATCACCTATTCATTAAACCTTTTATTTACTGATTCATTTGATCAAAAATACTTTTTATAATTAAATAGAAAATATTTCAGTAAAAAAGTGTTTCATTTTTCACTTTGCCCCATTAAAAAAAATCACTTTAATTGAAAACGAAAATTATTGACTGCCAAAAATAAAAAATACCATTTCAACGAAAGCTTTATTTTAAAATGCAATGTTCTTTCTTCATGTACTGTAATTTTCAAAACAAATTTCCAATCCGTTCATTTTATAAGAGATCTGTCAACTTAACCATTTCACTTTGCCCCACACTCCCCTACTTTTCTGGCAGATACAAGGTCCCAAGAATCAATTAGTAAGAACAAGCCGACGCTTGCAGTCCTATACTTTATGGTTAAAAATTCGAATATGGCTCAAAATTCTGCAAAAGCTTTTCAGTGTTTCCCAGACCGTAAGAGATTTTTAATATTAATTTTAAAATATACTTTTTTTCCTCTATAAATTTCGTGAAGAAAATACAAAGTTTCGATTTTGCTGAAATGAATCAAGTCCTCATAATATTAGGTCACACTGTCCCTAACCGTAGGTGCAGATAATACGTTTGTTAGATAAAGCGTTCTTTTGATTTACGTCACTATTGATTTACGTCAAAAAAGTTCGTGCACAAAAACTTGTCGAGTTCCCCGCCCCCCCCCCAAAAAAAAAAAAAAAAAAGTTTATCAGCGTATTTAGTGTCATATTCAACTCATGAGTTCATGATACTGAATTCCAGTTGTAAATAAATGACATGGAGATTTGAATATTATTTCTTCATCTGTACTCGTCCCAATCCAGTTCAGTGGTACAAAATGGCTGACGCACTGTCTAGTCGTACCTTGTCTATTCTCAAGATTAAAGTATCTCTTTAAAGGTGTCATTTGAGGGCTCACCTCAAATAAGTCAGTACGAAAGATGAAAATTTTTCATTTAAGTGTAATGTCGATTCACATTATAATAATAATAAGAAGAAGGAAAAGCTGGCAGAAGCATTTTCCAGTAATAAAAGGACTAGACGCCGACTTATGACAAAGGGGTTGTGTCGGAATCAGAAAAGAAATCGCAGCTTGCCATTTATATCCTTATTTGCCTACAGGCCTTATCCTCTCCTCCCCCCTCTTCCGTTCCGTCTTGATATATTGGCGAAGATTAATGCTCGTTCTCACTTCATTTTGGCCCAGAAGAGGAAGTTTTTATAGATGTGCTTTCAAAATGACGCCAAATAAATTATCCTGTTCCCAGTTGCTTATAATGTGGCACTAAAAAAAGGTGTTTACGAGCAAGTGAAATGACGTTTTTCGAGCAGATAAGTTTAGATGAGTCCTTAAATTGAAGAAAAAAGATCATTTAAGCATGACAAACAATTCTTCCCTGGTCAGATTACTACAAATCAATGTCAAGGGATGAAAGCTGAGCAAACGTGATAATTACTTAAACGAAGAATGCTCGGTTCAATTGCAGCAGAGTAAAAAAATAGGCCACATAAAAGTAAGGGATTCGTAAGATTACAGGCCCTTGCATAGAGATAAAATTAATTAGAAAATTAATCTTCGTGATTACAAGCATGCTTATCGTCTACAACGGTATACGTAATACTAACTGCTTCTGTTAAGTTAGACGGTTGGAAATAGTTAACAGCACAATAATTTCTAACAAGCTACAAAGCTTGACTTTTCCAATTTATTACAAGAATTTATAGCCCCTAATTAGTGCTGCAAAAGAAAGCTGTTTTTAGTTTTGCATACATTTTTTAAGGAAAAAGAATTTTTCTCAGCGCAGTTCTCGATCAAGATTACATCGCCATACTGATAAATACGTATTAAACTTACTAAATATGCAGACTTTCAAAGTAGTACAATAAAAATTAGCTGAACATCTGAAGTTAATGTGATTTCAAAATTGACTGAAGCCAGAAAATATCACACTACATGTGGCTTTGTTAAGTAGAATAAAAAAGCTTTGTGCAAATTTGGAAATTGATAAGATCTAATTGACAAGACATTTTTTGTTTATTCAAAAAAGCTCAGTTTAGAGGACTTAATCCTTCTTTAATTCAAAAAAAAAAAAAAAAAAAAAAACCGCAACGCTATTTTGGCAAAGTTAGCAACGAAAATTTAGTGACTAAAAGTTTGATGATATACTGCCAAGAGATCCCAATTTATGCCATTGACTCAATCTGCAATAAAATTAACACCGATTTGCCCAAACATTTGGAACATTAGAAAACAATACGAATGGGAGGTGCACAACTAGACATCACTCAGAGTCTATCTACAAAATTGTGAGCCCCCCCCCCCGCCCCAAGATCAAAGGAGCACGAAGTAGATTTAAAAAACCCATGTGATAAAAGTTTAACATAGACCAAAGTGCCGCAAAAAATAAGTTGCGACGGGCCGCAAAACTTGTAAATCCATCACTGACTGAAAAAGTAAAACTATCATCAAACATCTTTTTATTGCTACTCCACTAGGAACGATTAGCGTCAAAATCTAATTTGCTCCTGTTCCCATTGAGGTGCTTGTGGACCCCACAATTTCTGTTTAAATACTTGCATTACTTCCTGAAATAAAGCAACGTCACTGAACAAGAAAAACGCTCGACTGCGCTTCCCCTCTCCGAGCGATTTGCATCAAAAACTAATCAGTATTAACTTTCATCAGAGAAAGAAACTTGTTCTGAATGTCATTCGATTGTATTGTGTTTTACGGTGCAGCGTCTAAAGCAAAGTGATTACTACTCACATACTCATATGCACGCGCGCACATATACACATACATGAAGAGAAATAGATGTTTATATTGAATTTCGAAAATGTGTTTAGCACCATAAATCTACCAAAATTTGTATCTGGAAAGTTTTCACGATTCCAATACTTTGTTCCACATGCTCTGGATATAACAAAAAAGTAAAAATGGCATTAACTTCGGTTTTTCACCCAATATGAAATGTCTACTGCTTTGGTGATATTTTTCTTGTGATTGTCGTCACGATCTAGGGATCTCGGAAACTTTTCTTCGCTAACATTTTCTTTCTAAGTTCCCATCAGACACTTTTATACATTATATTATGGTTAAGTAGTAGGACGTTATACCGAAAAAATAATTTAAATGAAACAAGACCTTATCTTTCTCAATATAATCACTTCTTATAAGCTACTAACCTAAATCAATCATACAGACTATCAAGACCGCTGGCCTGTCTGTTATTATTTTATTATGTATGTAAAGTAACTTTATTTCTATGCAACTACTTTTATTTTTTGTTTAACACGAAACAATCTTAAACTACATGCAAAATACATCAATCAAACTCGATTCGACAAGAAACCTCCCCACCCCCCATTTCATGTACAAGTACCAGTTTGAATCCAAGAAACAAATCGTCTTTGCTTATACTAGTAGCACCTGTTGATGTAAACGATCTTCGGAACTGGGTGCAGTAGTTAAAAAACAAATGAGGCGCAAGATTTGGTCGGAAATGCTCCCCACAAGTCTCAGCGTACCAGTTCCGGCACGCCCAAAATTGTATTTTTTTTTTTTCAGCAAGACATAGCCCAACGTGGAGGACCAGCCATCTATCTTGTTCATAATGGGCAATAGGTGCGTTACCTCTACTCTTCACGTACTTTATCTTCAAATGAATTTGCTCTCTTGATGATAGGGTGTAAACAAAATGTTTTTAAATGCTTAAAGTGTTGCCCCTTAGTTCATTTTTTGTTTCTTTACCTCTGGTAATATTAACGTATTAGCTATATAGTTTAGGTACTTTGATGTTATCAACAAAGATAACACTCGTTAGCGATAACACTGGTAATATTAACGTATTAGCTATATAGTTTAGGTACTTTGATGTTATCAACAAAGATAACACTCGTTAGCACATCAGCTTACAAAAAAACATAATTCAGGTAAGTTTTTTATCACTAAAGAACGATTTTGGCCAGTTTCTTCAGAAAAAGGAAAAATGGTAGGAGTTGCAAAAAATTTAGTGGTTAAGCATTGGTAAGGTGACCATACGTCCCGTGTCGAAAGAGACAGCCTCGTTTTGAGGTAGCCTGTCTCGTTGTCCCTTCACACAGCTGTGGGACACTGAAATGTCCCGTTTTCAGAAGTTATACAACGGAACACTCCAAACGTTCCCATTCAAAGTCGTTGGGTAGAACTGCTTAAGTATTTTCATACCATTTTGTGCCAACATCATTGAAAAACATTGATGTTATCTCGGCCGTAATGCACCGGTAAGATGAATTTGTTGCTGAATTGGTTGACCAGTGCAGTTGCAAATCGAAGATTCTAAAGCAAAATTAATTGCAAGTGTATTTTGTACGAAAATTATCCCCAAATATATGTTCAAAGTTGCGGATTGAAAACATAATTCTGTATCTATTTCTCTTTTTAAAGAGTTAATTTCTGTTCTTTTTCTAATAGACACAAACTTAAAATATTTGACTTTTATTATTTTTCAATACACATGTAGTCACCTAAATTTTTTTTATAGTCCCGTTTTGAAGGGAAACATTAAAGGCCACGTTAAGCATTCAGACATTTCATGCAGTAGTATACTATATTATCTATACTAATATCTTTACTAATATTATAAAGAGAGAGGGCGGATTTTTGTATGTTTATATGTTCGAGGTAATCTCCGGAACCACTGCACCTATTTGAAAAATTCTTTCACTATAAGAAAGGTGCTTTCTTACTGAGTAACATAGGCTATAATTCGAAAAAATCCGATAAATAGTTCTTTTTTTATTCAAATTTAGGCCCAAATTTCACGTAGATTGCCAATTATTGGCTATTAAAGGGGTGAAAAATTACTTGCACATATTAATATTATATATCGTTAAAAAGGGTAAAATTTTCCGCGTTCTAAACAATTTATTTCGATGCTCTAACTTAATTACGGCGGGAGTAATTTGCGTTTTTAGCTCGAGCTTTTTTAGGCTTAAATCTATCAATAAAAAGTGAAGGAATTATCCCACAATTTTCTTTTTGACAACATTGGAAAAAGCAAGATTTTTTACTCCAGATCTCTCTCGAGCTCCGGTCGAAAAAAATTAGCTTCTATCTTCAAAGGAAAAAAAGTTACAAGAGTTTTAAATGAAATTCGAAACGTCATTTTGATTCAGGTTGTCAACCATTTTATTTTCGCGTTTCCATGGTTACGCTTTTTGAATCTATTGTATTGCAACTCTTATTTTGCATCTGATTTCTTATATTTATTCTATTTCATGTTTCCATGGTTATGCTTTTAAAATCCATCTTTCGCATTTTAATTTCTTAAAAGTATTTTAATATCTGTCGTCATTGTTTGGAAGGGTAATTTTGCATGGTGTTTTTTTTTCCTTTTATTTAAGCCTCATTGTTGAATATATGTCAATTGACACAACTTTTATTCTCAAAGTAGACCGGGCAAAGCCCTGCAACGCAGCTCTTAATGTATAAAGATTTCAGAGCTACTGTTAAAGTGATTTTATACTTTTTTGTTTGTTTGGCGAATCATTTATTATTGCCAAAAAAGAAACATCTGCTTCACTCGCAAGAGGGCTGGGTTCTAGTAGCGTGAGAACTAGAACTATACTAACTAATGTATATATATATATATATATATATATATTAGGGTGGTCCTTATTTATATGGGAAAATTTTTTTTCGGAATTCAACAAGTGACGCCCCCTAGTTTTGTGACACTATAATAAAAAGTAACGTGTGCAAAATTTGAACTCGATCGGTCAATAATAACACGTGCCCCTAGGCCGTTAAACTTTAACACTTTTGATAGTTTTCCCACAAATCTTCGAGTTTTTACTTCACACCCAGTACATCGTTTCTCCTAGGTTTGCAAAATACTTTTACAGTGAGGTAGCACTAAAATTAATCTTTTTAATTACTTTATATCATTTAAAGATTTTACGTTGAATAAGAATGAAATAATGCTTTAGAAACTTTCCTTAATCGTACGCTTTTCTCAATGTATCTCGATAGTGTGTATTTTTTTTCGATAGTCTTGGACAGTCTGTAAAATAAATTGCTTTGTGACTCATATTTGGTAAATTAGTTGTGAAATTCTTCAATTAATATTGTGTTCCTCTTTCAGATGTATCATTCACAATTTTCAGTACTTTAACGATCTCTCTTCCTTTTAAATAGCTTCCTTCATTTTGCCGTGAATCAGGATCAAATAGGAAAACATCTTTTAGTATTTGTAAGTTATCAAACAGTTTTATTGACTCGTAAATGATTCTATAAAGAGGATGATCTTTACTAAGAAAGTATTCCAAATCATCTACTGTTATCTGAAATTTTTTAAACAGTCATCAGACACGTCTTTCTTATCATAGGCACTTTTTGGACTAGTCTTTTCCTATCTTAAAATTTAATTCATTCATCCAATACGGACAAAGCCCCTAGTTTATCCTCTAAATATCATAAGTGATTTATGAATTTTCCAATCACTACTTCTGCTGCATGTTTGTCGTCATTTTGTACGCTGCTAGTTTTTCAGACATATTATATTATTCAAAGGAGCCTCGATTGGGTTGCTGCAAAAAAAAACATATTTTTATACAGCATTTAATTGTAAAACAGTTTTGTAAAACAGCATTGAAGGGCTTTCTTTTCATGTAAGGTAAATTTAAATTGTTTCCTAAATATAAAAATTTTCAAACAAAAATTCCTTTTGCCATCCATGTGGCTCAGGGATAAGCTCTAGGTTGCCGAAAACATATCCCTGTAGGAGGAAATTCACCAGGAAATATCATTACAAGTTATGAAAATTCTCTGCAGTCTTTCTCAATTCCGCTTTTTACGAACAATAATATGTCATCAACTTCGTCTTTTAGAATTTAAGTGGTATGTGTACTTGATTGAAATGTTATAAGTTCTGAATGATGGAGATCTTTCCACAAATTTTGAAGCACTTAAATAATTAAATATCTGATCTAGAACTAAGAAAAGCAAGAACTTCTTTAAGGACACACTCTGCAGTACGATTTCAAGTGTATGATGATGGCAATCCAAATGCAATATATCACCGTTCAGTTTTTCCTCTAAAAAATTGCATGCACAATTTATACGGTTAGTATTGCAAGTCGTTGTATCAAACACTACAGCTAGAACAGTTAGCAATAAAGAGCTATCATCTAAGATATCATATACAACTGAAGAAATATCTAAGGAATTCCGAGTAGCTGTTCAATATTAGGATCTGAAGCTATCACGGTAATCCTGTTGGCGTTCTTTTTCCAGTTACATCTAGATGTATCTTTGTACCCCAGTGAATAACTACAAAATCTGAATTTAAATTCATGAAATTTAATTTTACCTCTCGAAGATTTTCTTTTGCTTTCTTAAGGAATGTACGATTGATCAGTAGGTCATTTGGATTTAAATTTACTGCATCTACATAGGTTGTAAAAAAATGAACAACATCTTTATCACTAATATGGCATTTGTCTAACAGTGATGAAAGGCGAGCACATATCAACAGTTGTCTAGCTTTTTTGCATTGTGGTAGACCAGCTCTAGAAAACTAAAGTTCAACAGGTTAGGATAGATACCCATTTCGGTTTCTGAATCTTGTTAATCGCAAGAATTTGATGATAATAAAGGACTATGTACTGAAATAGAAGAAAATTAATTTAAAGTTTAGATTTCTACATTGTTCCGATCTGGATTTTTTTTTAAATTTATATTTTAGCTATTGAAAATACAGTATATTTTTATTTTAGGAGTAATCGAGGATTTTTCGAAATTTATATTTTAAAAATTAAAAATTCCATAAGCATTTAGGTATCATTATAACTAAAGAACAGCGAATTAAAATGTAATTGCAATCACTTATATTTATAGCATTGAAACCTTGCGACTCTATTTGCCACACCTATTACATACGCAGGGAATTTTGTAAATCAGCACCTCCAAAGCCTGGAGGAGGCAATTTGTTGTTGTCAAAGATCGTTCATTAATGGCCTAGGCCATTCATTAAGGCCTATAGAATCCCTAGTGTCCATCTTGATGGGAAGAAACGTTCCCCTGCCGCTTGGTTGGAACAAGCGCAGAAGAGCGGTACGCTTGACCCAAGGCCATCGTTGTACATTTTCTTCTCTGTAACATGTTAAATTTTACAAAATGAAAGTGAGAGAATGGGTGGTCTGGAAGTAGCAGCACCTATTGAGGTGCAAAATTACTTTTAATATAAAACCTTAGAATATTTTTGCATAAAAATGAGAAAATCTGCAATTTTTTCTTCGAAACTCAAAGAAGGGGGCCCTAGGGGCACGTGTTAATATTCATGGATTGACTTAAAATTTTGCAAGGAGTATTTATTTGTACAATGGAACAAATTGAGGGGGCGTCGCGTAAAATATCTGTAACTTCAAAAATAAGGACCACCGTAATATATATATATATATATATATATATATATATATATATATATATATATATATATATATATATATATATATTGAAAAGGTGTTTACGCGTTTTATACAAAGAAAAATGATCATTTCACATCAGAGGGGGGGGGGGCGTCAATTTTTTTTATTCAACGGACTTCCATTAAATTTTTAGCACGGGCATTGCTGTGCGGGTACTGCTAGTGTCAATATAAAACTATTAAATGAGTTTCCCTACGAGACATTTTCGAGTAATCTTTACCATGTGATTTATTCAATTTAAACATGCTATTAATCAGTACAGCCTACATACAAAACGACTGTACTCATGCATTTTTAAACCAATTCAAAAACAAATAAAATTCATGCTTTATTTTCACTATCCGCTATTAAACACATATGCCTAGCGGAAATTGTCTCATTGCGCTTTTCCTTGTTGACTGACAAGAAATTGTGTCGGAGCTTATCAGCATCTTCCCAAACTTTTACTTGACTGCAAATACATTTGACGCTCGACCATATGAACTTCTAATTTAAAACACTCGCGATTTTACGAATAGCTCGACAAGACTGAAAACCCATTTATTAAAACAATGCAATTCGATTTTACACAATCGCATTTTTACGAACATCTTTCGCTGTCTCCCACAGTTCGTAAAATTGAACGTGAACTGTAATCGCAAAACGGCCAGTTAAAATTAAAGACCAATTATAAGACTACAAGTCATTTCGCTTTTAAATTAGTATTCTCTCCTTATTTTTTCATAATTCAAATAAATTTAACTGTAATGCTTTCATTTTTTATTCCAATAAAATCGCCATCGTCTTCCTACACCCTAGCATAATCGTAATTCTTGCTCTTATTTTTTCCCTAATCAAAACTGATATTAATTATTGCTTTATCAGGTTTCGTAGTCTAAATAGCAAGAACTGTCCGTATTTTTTCTGAGCTACTATCGTTCCATTATTTGTTACAGGGGAGAGTGGGAATGGGGCACAATGTAGAACCGTATTCATTTCTTTCCCTATAATTACTTTAATTTTTGTTTGAAAGGATTTAATTATAGAACAATGATTATGAAATTCCTTTAGCTATTAATGCAATTTTTTTCACAAATTTTCCTTATTCCTTTTTAAAAAAATGATTTTCGAAAGGCTTTCAAGATTTCCAACTGTGTCCCATGTGGGGTACAACTTGAAAGCATTTGAACTTTCGAATGTGCTTCATTATTATCATAAATGTGCCCCATTGGAGGGAACAGTAGGCCGAGGCATAGGTACAGTGGGACATTTAGGAGGAATCATAAAAGCCAGCTATATTACGACAATATATCATTACTTTAAATACAGGATGAAGTAGGCATTATACACAAAACGTGTGAAAGCAGTTTCAAACAAAACTAAAGGAAACAGTTCTAATAATAAAGCACATGTGAGAGTTCTAAGGTTATTTTAAAAAGCGTTTGAGGCATTGAATATAATTAAGTAACATTAAGTAAGGCACACAGAAGGATGACAAAATGGTAACTGTATAATGTAAAAACATAATAAAAGCTTCATTTTAACTTGGAAAAACATCGGAAATGTTCAATTACCGGGCTAATTTTGTTACATAAGGAATCTAGACAAGTGAACTATTAATGAAAAAAGTCGGTTCGTAAAAAAAAAAAAAAATTATATATATATATATATATATATATATATATATATATATATAACATGATAAAACAATCAAAGCTGTCATCGTGTTCCTTTTAGTGAAATTGTACCTTTAAAAGAAAGTAAAAACTTTATTTTCCTAAACGTTTCTACTCTTACATCATTTGCCGTCGAATAACTGAAAGTGGTTATAATCGCAATCCCCTCTTTCTGTCGTTACATTACATGCCTGAGAGGCACGAAAGTTATTAACACTATCCTCATTAAACACTTCGTTTTATGTGTCACTATTTTTATATGGCTAGTTAATCCAACTTAATAAATCTTCTGTGAATTTAGTGACTTTCATGTGCAGTTTAGTTGCTTGTGATTTTAATATTTGCTATTTGTGCACTGCATGCATACTTAGGAATCTATATAATGTATCTCTAATGAATAGACTGACAAGTAACTGGATAAATTTATCGATGAAATTATTTTCATCACTGAATAAGATAAACATTGTACTAACACGAAACTTTCGATATCTATGTTAGTAAAGAAGTTAATGACTACCGTTCATTTAATAGTAGCTGGAAAGCTATTAACAGTAACCATAATTAATAAGAATCAAAGTCGTAACCAAAAGCATATTTGTTGCGTACCTTCACAGCCATTATGAAATTCATCACAATCTCATGGTAAGCAAAGCAAGAAGCAGAAAAAAAAAAAAAAAAAAAAACGAATCGCCATCGCGAACATCTTTACAAAATGAATACCTACCAACAGTTCTTACATCATTTGGGTTGAACTGGCAGCAATGATCGAATATCCTAATGCTCCCCTACTTACATTAGCGCCCGGTGCCCATTAATAGTTTTGTCACTTGCTTGGGCTTCTCATTAGGAGGCCCGGCAGAAATCAATTTTGCCCGTTAATTAGAGCTAGAATTAAAAAAAAAAACTTTCGTTTGCAATAATGAAACACCCCTCAGTCCACTTGAGCTGGTCATGGATGTTACATTTGCATATCACGTCCCTCTTTAGTCGGTCACTAGGAATTGAGTCGATGTGTGTAGGAACTTGAAGGACGTCGATTAATCAGCCTACAATCAATTTCGCAGACAGCGATGCAACAACTTTCAAAAAATTGAAGTTCAATCACTATTATTGATGCACAAAACCTGCAGCAACAAGCCGCTTAATATCTTCATTTATGTTTGATTACAGTTAATGTATTATTAATAATCTTCAATGTTTTGTCATTTTTCCAAGGTTAATTCTTTCTTTCCAAACTCTAGCACCTACCTTATAAATTTCGTAATTTTGCTTAAGCATTTTAGCCCTTACATTACTGAAACATGTTTTACTTTTAACTAATATGCTTCTTGTTTAGATGAACAAATGTTAATATTAACATTATTTCCAAAGTACCGGTTGTGCAGTACAAAATAAAATTTTCAGACACTTAAGCAAACTGAATACATTTTATCTTGTACTACAGACAACTAAAGTTGTGAATATCTGGTAATTCCCTCCTTCAATTTACTGTTTACGGATTGCATCCGATGTTTTGCACGTTAATTAAGAGTTTTGACTTATTAATGCTTGCATGATTCGTGTCTCATGAGAAAACCTTCTGGCTTGCACTTTCAAAACCCGTTTATTATGCATAGTATGCAGTTTTGAAAAATCTGTTTCATCACGATCAGTCTTTTGATCATTTCCGAAAAATATTATGATTCAAAGCAATTTCAGACAAATAAGTAAAACTTTCTGCCTATGATATTTTAAGGCTGCGATGAGTATTTAAGATTGAATAAATCGTTTTACTTGAAAGAAAAAGCCAAAATAACTTTAACGGTGATTTAAAACTCGGTTTTCCCTCAGTTTCGCCGACATTGAAAATCCCCCCCCCCCTTAATATGAGAAAAGGTATGACTGAAACTGGAAAACAGGGGAAGGAAATTTCGTGTCTGCGAAACCGAAGGGGGGGGGGGGACATCTAAATGTTTGATATCTATATTCGCACACTAAAAAAATAATCCAAAAACGCTTCTGAATATATGGGGCATCTGCGGTTCATGAAATTTAAAAAAAAAAGTTTCTCAGTACTTCGGAATCCGCTTTCTGTAATTTCCAAAAACGTCTCTGTATCTCGGAATCCTCTTTCTGTAAGTTTCGAAAACGTTTCCGAGTGGGGCGGAAGTCTTTTTCTATAGTTTTAAAAAACGTTTCCGAGTATTTTGGAAATCGTTTTCTGCATTATTCAGAAACTATTTACAAACGAAATGTTATTTACGGAACAACTAATGTTAAGCATTTTTTTTCACTGTTAATCATTTTTTAAAAAAATGAATACATTGGCATTACCATATGTTGAATTGGATATTTAAAAAATTTATTAGAATTTGTGTATCTATAATATACATAAAATACGTATATTTTAATTGCTTAATTTTGAACATGGGCTGACATGTTTCTTAAAGCTCACAGTGAAAATCAAATTTGAGTGTATAGATAAAAGTCCCGCGAAAAAACGTTTTGGCCATAGAAGAGATTTCATGCAATTTAAAAGAAAATAAATCGAACACTAAGTAATAAATATTACTTACCCGCATCTTGAGCAAATGAAAATAATACGAACTTCTCTTTGATCCGTTTTACTATATTTAATCTTGCCGCCAATAATTTAAAAAGTCCTCGCACTCTGATCACCATATTGAAATATGCCATAAAAGTTTAGTTTTCGTAGTCATTTTATGTGTCAGCAACAAATAAGATGGCTTGCGCACTTTTTATAGTAAATAATACTAGTGTACTCTTCGTTTGCATCGCATTCTCGTGAATTCACAGTTCTCAAGAAAACCGATTTTAGATCACGCAAAAGTAATTCGCAACTCCAGCGCTCGAATACGCTACCTTGCGGTGATTTACAAAACTGCCGAAAAAACTAAAACTTTGCCACGTTGCGTTCCATGTGTGTCTGTTGACGTAAACACAGTCAGTTTGATCTGAGTATTTATTAACGCAATCGATGTGTCTTAGTTCGATTTCTGTAGTTATCAGCTACAGAAATTGTTTCGTCCCTTAGTAGTATTCTCGAGCTTCTCAGAATAATGTTAATTTTCCTTATTTCCTTCTAAAATATGAGTTGATTGAGAAATGGTTAAAGCGAAAACTCTGGATTAACAAACTTGGATAACGTTAAACAAGGTAAAAATTTTTATTGTTTTGTATGAATTTGTAAGAATATGGGGTTTTTTTAACACGCTTTTATTAGCTTCACCTGTATGTATGTATGTATCTTGTAACGGAATCTTGCAGCTCAAATTTCGCCCACTTCCTGTGATCGGATTCTTTTGAAATTTGGCACGCGACCTCAGACCCGATGACAATGCAATATTCTATAATCAAATTAATTAATTAACTCTTTTAGTTGTTAGTTTCCTCCAATTTTAATCAATATTTTGGCATAAATCCAGCAATGTGAAAAAGGAAAACTTTTAAAAAATACATTAAAAAATACTCGTAAAAATTATTTAAAAATATCTACAAAAACCTTTAATTTTTTTGCATCAGACAAAATTTGTTTCAATGTTCCAAGGTAATTAGAACATGAAATATAATTGTTTTTAACTAATTTCATGCCAAAATTTAGGTGTGGCTTCAATTGGAAATTCATTGCTGATCAGACCATTGTTGAACAAAACTTTTATTCAAATGCATCTCAAATTTTCTAAGTAATATAAATATGATTTCCGCAAACATACATCGATGACTCACAGCAGCTTCCCATCGGGGTGCCTTTGTCTTAACTTTAAGATATTACCTCACACTCGTTTTATAAATAATTTCATCGCCTGATAATTCTCCAACATAAGAATTAAAAAACAGAAAAATAAAATAATAGTTTAAAAAACTAAAAAACACGCTTTCGTAGCAAAATGAACTAAAAAGTGAAAAATAATCTTTGGATGATAGTAGTTGACCAATCACTTAATTTTAATGTAATACAAAAAAGCGTGGGAGGCTTCCTATCAGTTGTCTTGAATTTCTTCCATTTGTTGTCCATGCAAAAATGTAAATCGACAGCACCCCACGGTTTTTTGTATTACATTAAAATTAAGTGATTGATCAACTACTATCATCCAAAGATTATTTTTCACTTTTTAGTTCATTTTGCTGCGAAAGCGTGTTTTTTAGTTTTTTAAACTATTATTTTATTTAAATTTTAAATTAATTTAACTAACCATATTTTACAGCAGCATTCAGTTGGAATGGACAGTATGCAAAATATTTTCTTGAATATATTATCGTAGAACAAAATGAAAAATGTTTAACCGAGAAAGAATTTACTTTATTCCTTTTATTCTCAGCTGAAAGGTTTCGCCAAATTTGTTTAGGGTTATAGTTTTAGTATTGTGCGAGCAAAGTAACCTTGGCGAGATTTCGCGTTTTTAGTTAAACCATTTTTAATTTTTATCATGAGTGGATTAAAATGGTAGTAGGATTACAGAATTCGATAAGTTAAAAGAAATAATGGTCATTCAACTGAAAAGAAAACAACTACCATATTTCCGTGAGAATTTTGTTGATGATTTGCATAACATGACATAATTAAATCGTAACTCAGAAATTAGAAACATCGAAACAGAAAAATTTTAAATTAACCGATTCGGGAATTTGAGAGAAATAACTCAGCTACAAATGCAAAACAATAAGTGCTAGCCAAGCAAGGCAAAGAAGTATCATCTTCTTTTGATAATAATTTGTAATGTCATATTAAATTTTCTAGCGTTAATTGTTATTCTTGTCAGGCCACAATTATTATTTAGTTTTATCAAGAATTGATGAATATCGAATTCAACATCGTGGAAATGGCTGCTTAGAACTACGAACTACGTAGTTTGCATTAATGTTTGACGTTTAGTAATGCTTCTTGAATTCTAATCTCTTTCTACGTGGGCCAAAATATCCTCAGGACTTAAAATATTGATTTAAAAAGGATAAAACAAAAAAATCATACATACGAACAAAAATCACAACACTTTTAGCATTTTCTTCGTTACCACGTGCGTTTGTTTTAGTTTTTTCGTCCGCCATTAGACAGTGACTGCAGTGCCCTCTATAGTTCGTTGGAGTTGCAAATATGAAGACACACATAGTGAATTAATTCATGTGAAGAAGTTATAATAGCCCGCTTCCACCTTCAAATTTCTCTGTGTTTGCTGTGCGCACTCAGGCACGCAACTTCCGTTTATATGTTTCCAAGACAAAACCCAATATTTCAGTAAAGTTTCCGAGATACTGTGTAAAGTTCTTTTAAACGAAGTTTTCTGGTATATTTTCGAAAAAAAAAAACTGTTTACTTCAAAACGGTTTCCGAAATTTGTAAAGTGCATGTTTAACTAATTTACTTCTTATCGTTGCGTTAACAGTTTTACAAATAATTTTTACTCCTTGTACGAAGGAAAGGAAGTATTGTATTCACGAAATTTTTCACTCAAATTTCCACCTTAATTTCCATTAAACAAGTCTGAACCAGTTTGGACTTCTACAAGAGAGTACTACAAAATGTGAACATTTAGCACATTTTTCACATTAACTCAAACTTAGTGTCAATTAGAAAATATCTCTAACTAAGTTTCGAAACGTTTTTTTATTTGACCAAATCATAAGGTAAATGAAAAATTAACCTTTTTTGTTTAACTCCAAGAAAGCAACGGTTGTTACAGATGAAGCTAATTACTTAATTTCAATTGCAAAACCTAATTGTTGACGCTATAAACAAGAGAATAATTTCTTTTATGAGATAAGTATTTAAACTTAGAAAAATTCTGCATGCAAAAACTTGAGGAACTTTCTCAAGGAAATAAATAAATAAAAAATAAACTAAATAAACACACACACACACATATATATAAAACATTAATAACTGTTTTAAAAACGTTGATGAATCTCAATTTTTTTTTCTCTGAAGCAACCCAGTTTACGTGATCAAGTATCAACAGTTTCCTTAAATACGTTCCTTTTACTTAATGAAATCTTAACAGTTGCTTAAAAACATTTCATTGTAAGTACAAAAAACTTCAGAAGCTACTGCAAAAGCAACCCCTTTTACTTGTTATTGCTGCTTAGAAACAACACACTTTGCGTGCTTGAACATCAAAAGTTTCTTCAATAACAAACCAATTTTTGTGACAAAATCTCAAATGTTGCTTCTGAAGCAACCCATTTTATATGTGAGATTATCAACAGTTGTCTAAAAAATAACCTGACTTACATTCTGCACACAGTTGACTGTTGCTTAAAACCTAACCCAGTTTACACGCTAAGGCACCCAAAATTGCATAATAAAAGTTTTACACAACCTAATGAAAGATCAAAGTCATTAAACATTTTGGCTACCTTCTTCGAAAATAGTTTCTTTTGATATGAGTAATGTGGGAAAAGCAAAAGAACTCCTGGTGTTACTCAGAGTAATGGCAAAAGAAAGATAAAGAACATGTTTCCACAACGCCCAGTGATTTGTTTTCGTTAATGCGATTTCTCTACCAAGCAAGAGACAACTCGTTTGTCATCCCATTCAAAGTGTCGAAAAAGAGGTTCTGACCCTTTGAGAAAGGATGTGAAAAATAACGGATCAAGACCCTTAGAACTGGCATTTTTAAAGACTCAGTATATTTAATGTACGTTACAATAAATCAGGGTTCGTATTTATTTCTCATTGAAGTGCTTTGACTTTCTTCTCCATTTGTAGTTAGATTTTGGTGCATTCTTTTTTTTTATTATTATTTTTTTAAAAATAAAGTTAGATCATTTAAGCAGATCCTCGAAAGTCCTACATTCAGAATCCTAACAATTTCAGTGAGAAGATTGGAGGTCTTGGTTCCGAACTTTTTGAAGTTCGTCAACGCTTCTCCTCAGAGTGGGCTTCGTCAACAATCTACTTTTCTTTTTTAAGAATAAGCCAGTCCTCATTTTGTGAACAGCGGATTTACTCGAGGCAGTGAGGAATGATTTTACTCCTTCCTGTATTCCACCAAAATATTCTACTCTTGGTCAGATACCTGAACCGCAGATTGAAACCTTCTTATCAGTGGAATAAATCTTCGGCCGGCGCACAGAGGGGAAAAAACGCCAAAAAGCGCTTAAAAATATTTTTAAACCACTCGCGCTTGCTTGTTTACACAGGCGTGTTGTTATGGAGTTTTTTTCGAATTGTTTGGGCTCAGGCTTCAAAATTCGCAGGTTTACGCAGCTATTCCTTTTCAGGTTCTTTCTACAGACCATTTATGACTAATTAACATTAATTTCTAAGAGGACATAAGAGAACATTTTTTTGTACAGTGTTTCTAAAAAAAATAACATGTTCCCGAGTTTTCGGTGCTGATCAAACCTGATTTTCGGTTTGAGAATTCGATTACTCATTTTTTTCATCTATTAGTATCGTTGAACACGAGAGAAATTAAATATTCCAATATACCCGCCTTTAATAAGAAACAAAAATTATAGACTGCTTAAATGCTATTTTTGTAAATTCCCGCACTCATGGTTCTTCAACTTTCTAAAGGCTCCCTTCATCTTTGTAGTGGACAAAGGGCTCAGAAATTCCAGTTCTGATTGCCTAAAAGGTAGGCCTGTGCAAATTTATTAATCCTCAATTGGTTTAATATAGGGAAAAAAAAAACATTTATAAGCGCTTTTTGTCGTTTTCGCCCCACTGTGCGGCGGTTTAACTGTCTGACAGAGGTTCAAATCGTTTAGCAAATGAACAGTGATCGTTTAGTGAATCGTTAGTGTATATTTGACCATGTACACTTTTTTTAATGTCAAGACACAACTTATTTCCTTTTAACTTGACAGAAAAAAAAAAGTTTCTTGACATTCATGTCTCCCTCCTTCCTTGATCTGTATAGTATCTTCTTATTATGTATCCAATTGTTTAATGTTCATAGAAATGAATCCCTTTAAAGTCAAGTTTTTCATTTTATAGCTCACTAGTGGCGTTGCCAGCCTTTCCCCAGTCCTCCTTGAAAATAAAAATTGTGTCAAGAAGCGTATATTCAAAAATCAAATTTAAATAAATAAATTTAAAAAAAAAAACATTATGCAAAATTTCCCTCTCAAACAATGACGATAGATATTAAAATACTTTTAAGAAATTAAATCGAGAAATAAGGATTTGAAAAGCGTAACCATGGAAACACAAAATAAAATAAGTTTAAGGAATTAAAATAAGAAAGAAAATGGTTAACAATTTGAGTGGAAATAAGATTTTTTGAACATGATTTAAAAAAGGTTGTAACTTTTTTTTTCTTTCGAGATAGAAGCTTAGATTTTCAACCATAGGTCAAGATGGATCTGGGGTGAAAAACATAGCTTTTTCCAATGGTGTCAAAAGGAAAACTGTGGGACAATTCTTTCACTTTTTATTGATAGATTTAATGAAGAAAGTAGTGCCTAAATTTCAGCTAAGCCTAAAACAATTCGAGCTAAAAACGCAAATAACTTCCGCCATAGTTAAGTTAAAGCAATGAAACAAATTGGGTAGAACGCGGAAAATTTTACCCTTTCCAACGATATGTAATATTAATATATGCAAGTAATTTTCACCCCGATATTCGGGAATTTATGTGAAAATGGGCCTAAATTGGAATAAAAGAAGAATTACTCATCGAATTATTTTCGAACTGGTCCGCAAACCTTTCCGGTGCTAAAACAAAGGTACTGTGAAAATGTCAGCGAAATCGGGCGGGTAGTTCTGGAGTTTAGTGCGTTTAGACAAACAGATGCTTTTTGGAGTCTTCATTTTACGCTATGTAGAGATGCGTTAATCGGTCAACTTAGATGAGGGGACTTGGTAATGTTTTCTGTAAGTGAGTCTTACACTAACCAGGGAAGCCAAATTAAAAATGTTTGAATACGGGCAGGTAGGTTAACAGTGGTAATGGTACCAGTGGCAACGGTAGGGGCCTCGGAAAGCTCCTGGTCCCTGTGTACTGATGATTATAAAAACATGCAAAAGAAAGAAAAGCTATAAATTGCAAAGATTTATCTTGATACAAAACCGTTTTTGTTGTCTTGTGCCAGCTAGGCTGGCAATTGGGTGGGAGGGGGGGGGGGGCGCTACTTCACTTTTCCAAATGTACCGTAATTTGATGTGAAGACTGACTTCCTTAGTACACACATGCCATTAGGACCCATTTATAGGGTAGGCAGCCATTCCTAGCACAGAAACACATTTACACAAAAAAGGGACAAGGACAGGAGAAAGAAAGTACATCCTTGCCCGAGTCAGGATTCGAACCTAAAACCTACCCATCCGCGGTCCGACTTCTCTGACTACTAGACAAGGCGGCCGATAGTCAAAACCTTGCTGATTGGATAAAGAATTCTTTTGAAGTTTTCGGTCTGTCATAAAACTCATAGCTGTGTAACCATCACTGATAATCATTAGCTTCAAAGCTAACGCAGCTCAATAACGAACAAAAATTTGAAAGTTAAGAAAATTTTTGAATTAGGTTTTCTGTTGCATGTTCTATTTACACGTTAATTTGAAAAATGGGCAAATTTAGCAATATTGTTTTCCTAAATGTTCTGAGATTTAGTTCATGCTCAACAAAGCGGTAGGGGCACATTGCTGCATTCAGTACAGTGATGCATGCTGGTGCATCTTCCCTGTAGTCCGTGGGACAGACAACCATATCGTTTGATTCTACGACAATGGAAGTACAAAATGAAAAAGCAGCAGAAATGAACGAGAAAATATTCGATCATTAAAATATTAAAATATCTTGATTCGAAGTTGGGGCAAAAATAAAAAAACGACAATGAATTACAGATCATGGCCCCACTAAATACGCATATAGTATATACGCATATAAGTAGTATTAAGTGGGGCTATTTTTCCGATTTATAGGCAAACCGCGTAAGAAATATTGCGTCGGATTTCTTTGCGACGAACCAATGGGAAACGACGAAAGTGTAAACAAACCTCAATTCTTACGCAGTGTTTATTTTGTACAAGCAGTGCAGTATGATCAAGTTGAACAGCGTTAGCTTGATTTGATTAGAAAAAAAAAAATGTGGTTTTCTTTCTAATTTTTTTATTTTCATAGTTTTTATCGTAATTAAAATACTTTTTTAACAATCGTTCCATAACTGTTGGCAACCGGCAGATAATGTTTACGTGGAATAATGCTTCAAGTAAAAGCGTTGCTACTTGGGAGCTCCGTCAAAGCTTTTTTACTTTCTTCTATATCTAGTATATAGAAGAAAGTATTGGATTCGTGTAAACTTTCGAATTTCGAATTTTGACGGATTCGAACGTTTTGAGGTGTACTGAATCCATTTCGACCATTTTTGGAAAATGTGTGTGTGTGTGTGTGTGTCATGTCTGTGTGTGACCAGTTTTTCGTGGCCGCTCTACAGCAAAAACTACCGCGTGAAATCGAACGAAATTTGGTACACATATATGCTACTATGTGAACTTGTGCCATTGGTTTTTGGCGCGAATTCCTCCAAGGGGGGGTGGAGCAATAGGACATTTTTTGAGTTACGCGTGCTTGATATTCCTCAGGAAGTAAATGGCGGAATCAAACAAAATTTGGTCCATATGTTGCCATTAACAGGAACAGGTGCTGATTCAATTTTGGTGTCAATAACTCAAAGGGAAGTTGAGCTATAGAACGTTTTTTGTCGTCAATTGTGACTGTTGTATCTCAAGATATAATGAACGGAATGAAAGAAAAATTTATCGGCAAGTAGCCCTTAGTGGGTATAAGAGCTGATTTCATTTTGGTGCCAACAGCTAAAAAGGAGGTAGCGCAATCGCTGGTTCTTTTTTTCCATTGTGAGTGCCTTATCTCAAGAAGTAATGCTACGTTCTGGTTGAAATTTAAAATATATGTGAATCCATATGTATACAGGCTTTGGTTCAATTTTGACGCCAATCGCTCCAAAAGGTGTTGATTTTTTTTTTTTTTTTTTTTTTTTTTTTTTGCGAACAAAAATAGCTTTATTAATGCAACAATAAGAAAGATAAATCGTAATAGATTGTCTTCTGCGTATTTCTCGTGATTTTAATTGTATGGAAATGATCGGAAATATTCATAGACTAATAATAAGAGTAGACCGAGCTTTCTCAGACTTACAGATGAAAAAATTGGTTCATGGATACATCATGTGACTGGTGGAAGGCTTGGCGAAAACTTTGGCAGCATGATTGCTAAATGGCAACATTATCTATAGTTTGGCACTCCACATGTATTTTAAGACGTAATGTGTATTCATTATAATTTTTTCCAGATGCAGAGATCGAACTGTTTTTCTTTTAGTTATGCAATATTTTGACATTAGTAATTAGTTTTTGATCACAGTTTTCTCTAACTTTTATTTCATTTGGAACTGCTATGTCAGCGTTGGCGTGAACGTAATGGAGTAAACGTTTTGCGTTAACGCAAAATTGTACTAATCGGTATCTTAAATTGAAATTGTAGGTAAAAATTTTACCGTTTGCCGATTCTTTTTGGGAGCTTGCATTTTTAATTGCTTAGAGGGTTATTGAAATTGACTAAAGAAAATGCACAATACTATCTAAACGAAAAACTCACTATATTAACAAAATATTTACAACTTAGAATAACAAATTTACAAATCGGACTCCATAAAAGATGATTTTTCCGTGTTCCATCAATTCTATTTATTTTATTTCTCGCGGGCGTTGATCGTCTGCTACGATCAACGCCCGCTGTTGCTAGGATATCCACCAGTCACATGGTTTGGTTTATGAGCAGCAAAAGTTTTGCTATAGCTCGGTCTACTTTTATTATTAGTCTATGGAAATATTATCTCAATGATTTAAAGTTTTTAACTGTTGCCATTTTATGTTTGTTAAAAAATAAAATATTTGTAATTAACTCAAGCCAGGCTTTTAAAATAACTTTCAATTTTCGCTCTTTGTTTTGCTTTTGTTATAATTCAGACATTGGGATGGTCGTCAAGTTTTTTCATATGTAATTTTGTTTTTGTTGGGAATATTGCTTCCTCGTCAAGCATAGGGAGGGATCAGAAAAAAAAAAAGAAAAATATAGAAGAAAATTTCGTGATGGCCACAACATACTAGTTTATTGTGTATGCGGAATTTAATGATAAAGAAGCGTTATAATTTGTGAAAATATGCATCTCGCTACAGTATCTCCTATTAAAGATTTAATTTTAAAACGTAGCATTGCAAATAGCAGAATGAGCTGAAAAGAGGTACTAAGATCGCAGAAAAACAAGCAGCTCTGACACAGAAAATTGCAGTACTATATGGTATTCTGAGTTGTACAATTAGTTATATTCTATGATCAAATGTTTAATTATTACTTAGATTACAATAAAGAATAATAAATGATTCCATTTAATAGTTTAGTAACGATTCCATTTAATAGTACTTTAATATGTCCCTTCCCGTAACAAAGTGTTCCGGGACGCGGAACATTGTCTCAAAATACGGGGTTGCCCCGTAAAATCCAGGACGTTTGGCAATTATGACACTAAACTTCCGTTGTTGATAAAATTTGAACCGAATAAATAAATAAATGTGTATCTGAAAAGTGAGATCTATCAATTGAAAATCGGATCTCCATAAGTCTTCTAGAACAGTGTTTTACAACCACGGCAGTCTCCAAAGCGTCATAGGGCAAAGGCACTTGCTAGCTAATACTCGGCGAAAAATTTTCGTCATAACGTCTTTCCAACGATTATTTAAACCATTCAACTCTCCTCCAAAAGCAAAAACCTAAGTACATCCATGCACATGCATGGGACACAGCACATCAAATATACACCTTTATTTGAAATAAAATATTTTACACGATCTCAATTCAGCAATTCTTACACTGAGTTAGATAACGGCGGTACTTTGACGTTCGAGGGTTCAATATTTCTCAATACCTCTCAGATGTCGATCGCTGAGTTCTAGATAAAGAATATTCATCTCTAAACTGAAAGAAAAATATTAATAGGTTGGCTCTTGTTTTTGAATTCTTGCTTCTATGAAAAAAATATTTTCAACTACGTAAACTATTAAAGAAAAAAAAAGGGGGGGGGGTGTATTAAAGCAGCGTTTATGTTTCGGTCAAACAAACCTAAAACCACAACAAATTTATTAAAAGATTTGCAGCTGGAAATAATGCAAAAACTAAAAATTATAACTCTGTAACTCTATATGTAGCTCGGAATAAGGACATAAATTACCAGAGAATGTATCGCTTTTTTCTATCTTTGGCTGATGATGCCGACCTGTTATTTTTTTTTTTTTTTCCAAATTTATCAGGTTTGCAAGCGTAAAAGGAAACGTGAGAAAACTTATCGACCTCTGTATAGAGGTTAATGGGAAAAAACCCTATAATTTTTACATATTCCTGTTTTAGATAATTTTTATTGTTTTAATAAGGTAAAAACAGGATTAAATTTCTAGCAAAAGACATGCGGCAGGTCCGACGAGAGACCATGCCAGTCTAGTCTAGTCGGAAACTAGGGGACCGTCTCTTGAGAGGGGAATCGGAGTAGCATAAATTTTGACGAGTTTTATGGGGGAAAGTGGAACGGTGACAAGGCGCCAGAGTACGGCAGTCCTATAGTATTCTGAACCTAATATTCATTCGTAAACAGCCTCAATTTCGGCTGAATCGAAATAAAGTACAGACGCTGATTTCCCGTAAACTTCTGTGCAAATTACGCCCCGAGTAAAAGTATCTTTCTCGTAAAAAATAACCCGAGGTGTACAAAAAGCATAGCTTTCAAATCTTTTTAAAAAATCAGTAAATGAGCAGTTTGTGGAACACGGATGATGTTCGGCTCCTTTTCTCCGTCTAGGTGAGGTAAAACTACAATTTTTCTCCATCTTCTAGGACTTTCTTCGACTTCCAAGCCCAATTAATCACTTAATTTGGACAATAAAAAAACACGATTGCCTCAAACATGCGATATCTATCTATCAGCTGTAGAAGACATTACAGTAGGCTATCTCTCACCCTTTGAATTCCCAAGCTGTCAAATCCAAAATTAGCTGAAGCGTGCAAGAAGACAACTTCATACTTTCCTGTTTGCTTGATTCCACACATAAATCTTGCTGTAAATTGGCGGATCTCGGGTACAGCATCTCTCTCGATTACGACCTCTGGTCCAAAAGGGGAGGAGCAGCCAAAATGATGCCGCATCAGAGTCCCATTAAGAGTGATTCTGTCGGAAGCATCAAGTTTTTGGGTGTTGTCGCCTGTGGCTCTCTCATCAGAAGTGAAAAATGGGTTCGGAAACAAAGAATGCGAAAGGGCATGCTTCCACGTTAAGGAAACGACATTGACGTTTAAGAACCACCGTACTGAATCACAGAAAGACCAATCGTTCTCTTGCTATGGGAAAGGAGTTCTCTTCAGAGAAGTCTTTCGATGTAGAAACACCAATTCAAATAATGAACATTTTGTCTTTAAGCTTACATAAGGTCTGTAAATTTAAACTTGCGTTAGTAGTGATTAAATATTAATTAAAATGTTTTAGCTCAATTAGTATCTTAAACTGTCGGTTTTCTCGAAATTGTAAAAGCTTTTCTGTGTGCTATAAGAGTTAATAATTCACAGAATAAGTTACACGAAGAGATAAAAATTGACATTCAAGCTTAAAATAACTTAGATATTTATTAAAGTAATAAATATCTAAGTTTATAACAGTAAATAATATTCTGTATTAATATATCTCAAATCTGGAGATTGAAGGGGTATTTTCTAAACTTAAGGACAATTTTTGGGGCACTAGACGCAAACGTTCAAATCCGTGTGCTTCTTATCGTTGTCTTGATGAAAAACAAAGTTGCTTCCGATAGCCAAATTTTCGGCTGAGAGTTCAAAACTGGTTTTGAAAATATTTAAATGAATAGCATGATTCATTATTTCATCAAAAAATTGCAAGTCCTGACGCTGATATGCACCCTCACACAAGAACACCTTCACCGTCCTGATTAACTGATCCCACTAAGTTCTTAAGATTAAGTTCCTAATTTTTTCTTCTATTTACAATTATACAACAATTTAACCAAAAATGTTGAATTCATTTTTATCTGCAAGTAAGATGTTATTCTAAAACGTTTTGAGCTTATTTATTATCGATTTTGCGACGAAAAGCGAAAGCTTTCTGTTTATCGCACGACCAAGAAATTTTCTACGGGAAGAGGTCCCATTTAATCCAGCTAATCAGATAACTCGACGAACAATTTTAGGTGAAAACTAAATGTAAAACTTTTCATTTAACTCTGCAGAAACTGTTACAACACTCAAATGTGTATTTTTCATAATTCTTTTAACTCCAATCTTAATCTCCAATCACGCTTTGCCAACTTTGCCGGTTGACCTTTTCTTACCTTGCTTTCGGTCCGATTCTTTTCTTTAAAGCATTTTATGAAGCACTTTACTATAGAATGGAATAAATTAACTATTTCAAAGACATTTCAAACCAATTTACCGCTACTGTGAGGAAAAAAATTTCAAATTTCGAATAGTGTTTGTTGTTTTTTACGAATACCAGCCATTTGAAAGTAATAAGCACAATATTAAGGAATAAATCAACAAAAAAAAAAAAAGAAGAAGAAGAAGAAGAAGCCAAATGACTTTTAAGGATCAACACAATTCAAAAATAATAAAAAAACAACATAATGATAATTTTAATCATGAATTTATTCGAAAATATTAGAGTGTACGATGACTTTTGTGGGTGTTATTTCTCTGTCTCTCTGTTTTTTGACCCATTTCAAAAAGAAGATCCGCCAATATTTTGAAAAATCTACTGGGTTGTATTTAGAATGACATAGATATGATGTGAAAAAATATTGGACTTCATATTCGAATTCAGTTTTGCGTTATTTCGGTTTTACTAAAAGATTTCAAAGTGTACGAACACTTTTGGGAGTCACTGTGTATATGTGTGGGGGGGGGGATGTTCCTTATACAAATCTACAGTTTACGTCGGATCTAGACCAAATTTGGCAAGGAGGTACTTGGTCACCCGAGAAGGAGCGTAGGAGCCAAAAAAGAATAGAACCGATCGAAATTTAATTTTAGGTCCCAAAAAAGGCATTAAATGGCTCTTTCTACCCGAAATAATTATCCGACCAATTCAAATTTAGCGCCATTCTAAAGCGCGTGAAAAACACCCATAAAATTCATTCATTTTCTTCGAATTTCTAAAAAAAGAAAAAAAGGTTGTAAAATCACCGAGAAAAAATTAGAAAGCACTTCTAAGCCTTATGGAACTCTATTTTCATATCGAAAACTATCGTTTGCGCGATCTCATGTTAAATTAGCGTGTAAAAGGATGTCACTTTTTTTTTTTCTGGACTGTGACTATAAAAAATTTTGTTTTTGTTTTTAGATAAAAATTCCCCTTTTGATTATTATTTGGCGATTTAGCTACTTTTTTTTTCTTAGGATTTTAGTTGTATTTATGGAGGGCTGCGTTTACTTTAATCGGGATTTTTTGATTTGCCGTTTTCTTCCCTTAAGAATGATTATTTTGACGGGAAATTTTATAGATTTTTTTGTCTCTAATTGAAGCATGATTGGCGAAAGTGCGTCACTTGACATAACTTTTATTTTCAAGGTAGACCGTGCAAAGCCGGGCAATGCAGCAAGTATTATACATAGACTAATAATAAGAATAGACCGAGCTATGGCAACCCTTTTGCTGCTCATAAACAAATCATGTGACTGGTGGATATCCTAGCAACAGCGGGCGTTGATCGTAGCAGACGATCAACAATATATAAAATAACAAATAAAAATTAATTTGAATTTTTGGCATCTTGAATTCAAATTATGTTTTTCGCATAGACTAATAATAAGAGTAGACCGAGCTATGGCAACCCGTTTGCTGCTCATAAACCAAACCATGTGACTGGTGGATATACTAGCAACAGCAGGCGTTAATCGTAGCAGACCGAGGCCTTCGAGATAAAAAGGCCATCCAACTAGCAAATGACGTCATCGTTTGTCGATCCACAATGATATTGGGAAGGGAGCACTTCGATTAATATTTTGGTTAAATAAAACTATTTGGTTTATTTATTATTGTCTTCTGTTATTCAAGTAGCATTACAAGTTCTACTTTTTCATTTGAAAACATAAAAAGGAACCGATAATCATACATTAAAAAATACACTGAGCTTAATTCATAGTCTTACAAAGTATTCAAATAACTAAACACGATTTTATTTTACAATCATGTTAAAACAAAGTGATAAATAAACACAGTTTTATTTTTCATTAGAAATTGTTTTTTAACTAATCGCATTTTAAGTACTCGTATATTGTATTGAAACATTAAGTCTTAAGAAGTATTCAAATAAATAAATGAACTTTCATTTTACAATTACATCAAAACAAAAAATAATATTACTATTGTATTTGAATAAGAATTAAATGAAATTTTAAAAAATAAATAAACATTTTTACTTAAGTAAACGGGAAACAGGACTGCAATATGTTTCAAAGACATAACATCAAATTAAAGTACATAATACCAGATTATTAATGTTAACTTAGCTGAGCAAATTTATGCTTTTAAAAAGACGTGAATGCTTGGGTGCCATCCCCAAAGTAGACGGTGCCCTACCCCCTTCAATTATGAAACCTTCAAAAAAAAAAAAAAAAAACCAAAACATCTCCATCTCCCTTAAAATTTCAAGGGCACAGTTATTTATAACTATAGCCGTTGAAAAGCTATCATTACTATGAGACTATGATTCCGAACCCCCCCCCCCCCTTCGGTGGGCACTCTCGAAAAATTACACAGGAATTCAACTTGAAGAACGTTAATTAAAGAATGAATGATACATCATGAATACTGTATGTTGTATATCAAAAAATGTATTCAATATCTAAACAGCCTTTTTTTTTTTGGAATTCGGCTACTTTCCCATTTTTAGCTTTTTCTGCTGCTAATGATTCTTGTGTGTGTGGGGGGGGGGCTTTAATTGTTCATCATTTTAGGCTTTTGAAAAATTATTTTAAAAAGCATTAATTGATGACAAAGTAATATTTTTCAAAAAACTTTTCATAGAATGACCATTTTAGCAACTTTCTTTAATACTTAAAACCTCATATATGTTAAATTTAGATCAACATTTTGCTAAGTATGCTCTTTTAGGAAATCAATGTGACAGTTTTGTGACAGGGGGAAGGGAGGGGATAACAAGAAGTGTGACATAACGCGTTGTTTATAACAATATGCTCATGTTGAACAGCGTTACATGTAACAAGGAGGAGGGGGGGGATTTGTTCAAAAGTTTGTAACATACTTTATAGACAGCCCTTTAATTCAATTTATGTTACAGTTTCAGAGTTCCTGAAAGCTTATTAACAGAAAACCCAAGGAGTTCAAAAAATATGTAGTTCAAGACATTTTGCCCTTTTTAAGCATAAACAAACAAGCATAGAGCATTTGGCAAAAACACGTTGTGTATCCACTGCTCAAAATTAATCTTTCGCAAGCCCAGAAATTATGAATACCGTTAACTTAACCACAATGTGTGCATAAATATCATAAAACCTAAAGACAACAGTGAAAAAAAAAAACCATATATATATTTTTTAATTTACGCACAGAACCAGCTTGTTTGAATAACATTGCAGGGGCGTAGTTGGGGGGAAATGTTTAAGTATCGAACCCACGACCTCCGGCGTTCAAATCTAATCTTTTTTCTCAGAACTACGGAAACCCATCAAGGAATGTTTTTTGATCAAAATAACACATGCTAGCGTATAAAACAATTTAATCGAAACCGAAAATATAAGATTAGTTCAGTTAAAAGCCTGTTTCAATAAACTTGTTTACATTTTTACTGAATATCAACACCAAGTTACGCTTCTGATAGCAACAAGTATATTCGCAGAAAATTTTGACATATGTATATTGTTAGTTTGGAAAATCCATTTCGAATAAATGCGTGTTCAAAGTTGAAAAAATAAAGAAATAAAAAGTTGCAAGTTAACCGTTTCAAATATTAAAGCAGTATGCAGAAATTACAAATTACAGACAAAGATATCGGAAAGGAAACTGACAATTGTTTGTGTAATGGAGGAAAACTTAAGAAATCTTAACTGCATAAAATGTAAATTTGTTTATCTGAGAAAAGAGTACTTACCTCCGAACTTTAAAATTTATTCCATGAGGCGTCCAGCTTTTTGCTTTACATGCAGGTTGTTCGGCAGCGGAACTCGCTGACTCACTTTTCACTCAGCAGATACTTAAGACTTATATTATACATATATTTTTTAATTGCCTCTACATTCCGGTACGTGGGAATGAAGAGATAAATCCAACAGAATTGTATTCAAAAATGTGCATCCGAAGTTACATATTTCCTATTTCATCTATATCAACCAGAGCAAGCAACACTACTGGTAAACTGCACTGTTTTTAAGTTTCGCGCCAAGTTCAAAGATCGACTACTGGTGGCGTAACGAAGCGGGGGGGAGGGGAGTTGTCTGGCCTGTTATCACGTGGGTTTCGAGCAGACGATCAACGCCAGCGCGAAATAAAATAAATAGAATTGATGGAACACGGAAGAATGATCTTTTATGGAGTCCGATTTGTAAATTTGTTATTCTAAGTTGTAAATATTTTGTTAATATAGTGAGTTTTTCGTTTAGATAGTATTGTGCATTTTCTTTAGTCAATTTCAATAACTCTCTAAGCAATAAAAGATGCAAGCGACCAAGAAGAATCAGCAAACGGTAAGATTTTTACCTACAGTTTCAATTTAAGAAACCGATTAGCACATTTTTGCGTTAGCGCAAAACGTTTACGCCATTTCGTTCACGCCAACGCTGACAGCTCCAAATGAAATAAAAGTTACCGAAAACTGATCAAAAACTATTACTAATGTCAAAATAATGCATAACTAAAAGAAAAACAGTTCAATCTCTGCACCTGGAAGTTTTTTTTAATGAAAACACATTGTCTTAAAATACATGTCGAGTGCCAAACTATAGATAATGCTGCCATCTAGCAACCATGCTGCCAAAGTCTTCGCCAAGCCCTTCCACTAGTCACATGATACGTCTATGAACCAATTTTCTTCATCAGCAAGAATGAGAAAGCTCGGTCTACTCTTATTATTAGTCTATGGTTTTTCGCAATCACGAGCGTGTGTGTTTGTGTAGGCGCATGTGTGTGGGTGCGTGGGTGCGTAAGTGTATGTATGCATGTGTGTGAGTGAGTGTTGTGTACGTGCGTGTGCGTGTAGGTGTTCGTGTGTGTGTAGGCGTTCGTGTGTGTGTAGGCGTTCGTGTGTGTGTGTAGGCGTTCGTGTGTGTGTGTGTAGGCGTTCGTGTGTGTGGGACATGGACGCCACCGCCCAGCAAAAGTGGATTTCGAGGGACAATGCTCAGGACCAGCCGCGCCGCCGCCGGTGGACGGTGGTGCTGCAGGCCTGGTCCAAGCTGAAAAAGGCACGGACGCCAAAAACGGTCAAGTTAGAACAATAAGCAATCGTGATTGCTCAATAAATTGAATTGATGGAACACGGAAGAATGATCTTTTATGGAGTCCGATTTGTAAATTTGTTATTCTAAGTTGTAAAAATTTTGTTAATATAGTGAGTTTTTCGTTTAGATAGTACTGTGCATTTTCTTTATTTAATTTCAATAACTCTCTAAGCAATTAAAGATGCAAGTGCCCAAAAAGATTCGACAAACGGTAAGATTTTTACCTACAATTTCAATTTAAGATACCGATTAGTACATTTTTGCCTTGACGCAAAACGTTTACGCCAATATTTTTACGCCAACGCTGACGTAGCAGTTCCGAATGAAATAAAAGTTACTGAAAACTGTTAAAAAAAACTAATTACTAATGTCAAAATAATGTATAACTAAAAGAAAAACAGTTCAATCTCAGCACTTGGAAAAAAATTATAATGAAAACACATTACGTCTTAAAATACATGTCGAGTGCCAAACTATAGATAATGTTTCCATCTAGCAACCATGCTGCCAAAGTCTTCGCCAAGCCCTTCCACCAGTCACATGATACATCTATGAACCAATTTTCTTCATCAGCAAGAATGAGAAAGCTCGGTCTACTCTTATTATTAGTCTATGGTATTATATAAAAAGTAAAATAAAGAACTGGGGAATCACCATAAAGGGGAACACTCGATGCGTTTTCTATACATTTTGCCAAACTAGTCAAAACACAAAGAGTTTATCTGCTTGTTATTCGTTGCCAGAAACAGTTTTTCAGAAATAAAAAATTAAATGTTCAACTTTTAAATAAAACTAGCCATTTAACTAGGAGAAAAGTTCTATTAAAAGAAAATCGATCCTCTGGTAGATAAATTAAGCCATTAAAAAGTAAAATAGCTACCCAATTAAATCTATTCGCTACTCCAATGAACTATAGGGGGCGCTACAGCCAATGTCTAATGGCTAATGAAAAAGGTAAAACAAACAGATGCCGTAACTTATAACTTGCTTTGACGCTTAGTGAATGGCGGTAATTTTTATCTGAAGCTTGTAATTTACCCCAAAGAAAACATGGCCATGGAATGTTTTACCTTATTCGTTAGTATTGTTAATCTCCGCAAGGTAGCGTATTCGCGCTCTGTAGTTGCGAATTATATCATCAGAATTTAATAAAAATTCCATTAAATGTAAAAATTAAAGCATGAAGAGCAAAAAATGGCAACACCAATTTCAGCAATCGGAATGTTTTTAGCAATTTGGCACGTCCCACGTCATGATAATCACCCCTGAATAACTGATCGCAAAGAAACAATTTTAAAGATGGGAAAAAATGTAAGTAAATATCTTCAACGTTAATATTATTCAATCTCAGAAGAATAAGGTTTCCTTTTACATTTTGATTTGCAGGAAATCAATGACTTCAATACCAACATAGGAGAAACATTCGATATTACCTGAATAAAAACAAATGCCTTGAGGAAAGATCGGTGTATTTATAGGCATTGAAAACCCCGTGAGTTGATTGACAGGAAAAATAACAAGTTAAGGTCAATCTTTTGTTGATAATTGTAATACTTATTGAATTCCAAGGATTCTTTGAACTATTTTATACTACGTTCAAACATTATAATTCGACAAATAATACTACCAGTGGTTGGAAAAGATACTTTTTTTTTTTTGTAGCGAACTACAACTATTTTGTTAAATATAGTTAACTACTACCACAACTATTTTCTTTTATTCTTTTAAATGTAGCAACTACTAACTGCTTTTTAAATGTAGTCGCTATTTCGTTTCTTTTCAAAAAATAAATAAATAAAAAAGCATACACACTGGGGTATCCCACAAAAAATGGAAGTCGATTTTTCAATCGCATACCTTCTTATCTTTTGCATCTTAAGTCAAAACAAAACAATTGTCAAAAAAGTTTTATATAATTTGAACAACGGCAACCCGTGCCGACTTGCGTCTGAAAGTGTAAACCAACACTTGTATACTTGTATGCTAGGCCAAATAAAAAAATTATAATAATAATTTGAATTTTGATCTTTCGAATTCAAATTATGTTTTTCGCAATCACGAGCGTGTGTGTTTGTGTATGTAGGCATGTGTGTTTATGTGTGTGTGAGAGGTTTGTGTGTTTGTGTGTAGCTATGTGTGTTTGTGTCTGTGTGCAGGTATGAGTGTGTGGGTAGTTGTGTGTATGAGTGTTTGTGTGTGGTGGGGAATGTGTATGTGTGTGTAGGCATATGTGTTTGTGTCTGTGTGCAGGCATGAGTGTGATGAGTGAGTGGGTAGTTGTGTGTAGGTGTGTGTGTATGTGTAGGTGTCTGTATGTATGCGTGTGTTTATGTGTTTAAGTGTGTATGTGTTTGTGTATGTGTATGTGTTTGTGTATGTGTGTAGGTATATGTATTTGTGTGTGCGTGTGTGTGTGTGTGTAGTTGTGTATGTACGCGCGTGTGTGTAGCATGTGGATGCAACCTGGAGACGGTTTTCGCTATATGAGCAGCATCGTGAGGAGCCGGTCGACAGTGATGCTGCAGAGGGTGCTGGCGGGAAAATAAAATGATAGCACAAAACAGTCAAATGAAAACAATAAACAATCGTGATTGCTGAAAAAAAAACTTTTTTTTTAGAAACTCGAAATTTCTGTTAATAAACCGTTGCCTGAATACCCCACATGTACCACAAAAAAATTTATTGAAATTGAACTACATTTAAATGTCCTACATTTGGCCTAAAATTTATAATTTTCTTCAAAAAATTGATATTTATTCTACTTTTTTTTTGAAAAATTTCATATAAATTTAAATAAAATATCAAGTTCAAAAATTATTAGCGAACACATTTTCAGATCAACATTTGCAAATGAATAATAAAAATAATAATATATTAAAAAACATTTAACAACGTAAATCCTGAAAAAATCCATATCTTTGAGTGCGAGACTTAAATATTACAGAAGAGCAAAGAAGTCTATACGCTAGTTACCTATTTTACTGTTTATAATTTTCAGCTTGATAATTTCGTTAAAAAAAAAAAAAACCTTAAAAAACCTTACATTTTTAAAAAATGTATCGAAAAAAATTAATTTTTTGAAGAAAATTTTAAAATTTTTGGCCAAGTTTGAGATACCTAAATGTTTTTGTGGTGCATGTGGGGAATAGGGGCAATGTTTTATCAACAGTAATTTCGAGTTTCTTTTCTATAAATAGTTCCTTTTTTATTTGGCCTAGCGTCACAAGTGCTGGTTCACATTTTCAGACAGAAGTCGGCACTGGTTGCCGTTGTTCAAATGGGGTCGTTTCCGGAATTTTAAAAGTATTTTTTTTGAAAGAGCATGCTTAAAAACATAAGATTTCATCATCCTCAGATATATAATAGCGAATTCACTGATCGAGTAACGCTGACGTCACCAACAATGAAACTCGCGCGACGGCATAATAATTTGATAATATTTTTTTTTTTGATAATGTTTGACATGCAGGGAAATTCTTTATTTGAGAAGGCTAAACTGGATACAGTAACTTAACTGTTTTACTGGTAAAACTATAATTTAGGAGAATGAAGAAACGAAAAAGTGGTAAACAATGAACGCTATATATTGGAGTTGATAGAACGCTCGATTGATCCACTGGAGTAAGGGTTAAAATTTCTGCTATCAAACTATCCGCAAACAGGCAGCTACTCCGTTCAAATGCAGAAACAATTTTCACCCGTCATAACAAGACGGGCGATTTTCTAGTTTTTTTTAATTATTCGACAAAGTTAAATATTTTTAAAAAATATTTTAATCGGTGTGCAGATTCATTTTCCTTTTTTACGCTTCTGCACATGACATCATAAGTGATGAAATGTCATTAACTGATGCCATTAGCGCAGAGCGCAATATTTAATTCGCTTCTGAATTATCATAGCCCGAAAACGCGGTAGACAGCAAGCGTAAACATTCAGCTCGCCAGTGAAGTGCGTGCCAAAGTTCATCACTTGTAACGTCATAAAAACCACGCCTTATTTGAGAAATCGGACATTTTTAAAAAATAATTAAAATTAAACGTTTTGAAAATAAAAGTTTTTCCTCGCTCTATGTTATTTATTTATTTTTTATTATTACTAAAAAATGTAGCTACTACGGTAGCGTCGCTACTTGTAGCCCGCTACTTCCATCCAACCACTGAATACTACATATATACAGCCCATGTGTAACCGAAACAAACAAGTTTTATAACCTCACAGGTTTTACATATATTTACTTATTTTTGAAAGGAACTACTTTTGCTAATAAAGGATTTAAAAAAAAAATGTTCTATGTTATTTTCATTTACAGTAAAAATTTCTTCATAGTGAATTTCTGCAAAATAAACTTTTAATGTAGTATATACATTGTGTTTCAAGCAGTAGTGTTTATTATTAAAATATTTCTACGCTTGAATACCACATTTTTTAAATTACAGAATAAGAAATGCCCTTACGCATGTAAAGTTAACACATAACTGTAAAATCTGCAAAGAAGGTGACGTTATTGAACGGAATTTAATGCATTAAAATTCATGCAGATGTGCTAGAAAATATTTTTTCTCGTGTATTACAATCGATGCAATATGTATAAGTTCACAATTTTACATAACTTTTGAAGTTCTAACACTGAATTCTTTAAGCATGAAATAGTTCCCCGGGAAGCTTGCCGGGGTTCTAAAACTTTCAAGCTCTATGCTCTTGCTTGATCATTGACATAAGACCTCCCACCCCACGATATGCGATTAATAAAAGTATAAGAAACTAAAGCAAAGTATTTAGCAAAAATACAGATAATTACACACATTAAATTTAACATTGACATATAAACAATGAAAAGTTGCATATATTATTATTCAAACATATGAAAGCCAAGAGCAAAAATAAATGAATGAATAAAAGAAAAAAATATAATAATTTTTTTTTTTTGGGGGGGGGGGGGTAATCTAGGACTAGGTAGATGCAGTTGGCTATTTTTATTTATTTATTTTTTTGAAACTCATGTTCCTAAAAGCAGCATATAAAAGATGTTTAAAACTACATTCTTCCACTAATTTTAACTTTTGATTTTTAGAGGTCAACAAAAGTCGCTTTTGTAGTCAAAAGGAGGACTTTTAGACCGTTTTATTTCAGCCCCAATTTATTTTAATTGCATAAATATGCAACAAACTAATCACTGGAATCACAAAAATGAGAAAAATAACAGTATTTGTGTGTTTGTGTACCCTTTATAGTTTATAGCTCCTGAAAAACCGGAAAAATGACATTTTTAGACCTATGTGAACCAAAAGTGGATGAAATTAACGGATTTCTTTGCGAATTCAGTATTTCTTTTAAGTACTCTGTTTTGTGTATTTTGATTAAAAATAGACAGTTGTTTGAAATTGAGTAATTTAGCAAGTAGAAAACATTACTGCACTATGTGTGTGTGTGTGTTTAATACAGTAGTTTCATACGATATTGTTTAAACTAAAGCCCTGAATCGTAGAATAAGTAGCAACACGTCCGCCATCTTGGGGCTAAGCGATGTTTTCTTCCTCAGCTATGGGAAGCAGCGTGTTTTGCTTCTTTAATGCGGTTTCTTATTAACTCCATGTCAATCCACAATAAAGAAGACAAACACGCTACTTCATTATTGCAGAAGAAAACGGCATTTAACCCTATGACGGATGTGTCGCTACTTAAGCTGTGATCTAGGGTTTTAGTTTGAAGTAGAGTGGCCGCAAAAAATTATTCTCTCCCAAACAAACACAAACAGATGGAGTTTTAACAAAGATGATCAACATGGGTTCAGCCCATTTCAAAACTTGTAAATCCGTCGAAATTCAACAAGTTTCAAATGTTTAGTACTTTTTTTTTCATACGTTAGATACAAAAAGAAGAAAAAAAACTGATCAAAACAATGAATTTAAAAAACAAAAAGAAAAAGAAAAATCATTTTAAGAGAATAAAGGATCGAAAAAGCTTATCGGATGTTTCTCGTAGCAAAATCCATTTCCCCTTGTTAATCTTGTTGTGAATTAATATTCATAACATACGTTTCACATATTACACATATTTGAGACGTTGTAATTATAGAAAGAAGTAAAAATAAAAAAGGAACTAAGAGAGTAATAGTTTCTGGAACTGATGAAAAGCCTTCACTCACAAGCGGAACCAGAAATTATCTTCTGGGTGGTTGGTCGTAAAAGTCCTTACATGTATGCAAAATATCATTCTAGAACTGATATTTCGTCTTAAAATCGGGAGTTCTGGCCGGAGGGGCAGTGATCTTCAAACTACCCCCTCTTAACTTTGATAGCAGCTAATACTTAATTCCATCAATTTTTAAAATGTACAAAATGCTACTAGTACTGATATTGTTTCTTTTTTTTTCTGTTATAAGGAGTTATTTTTCATCAGCAATTTGTCAATTAGTTACATTTTTACGTGTATTCTGGAATATCGTTCATCGCTGAGCCCCAGCTGTGATTTAATTCCATCAAGTAATAAAATTTTACTATTACTGAAATTAGTATTTAGTGTATCTTGTAATTAGAACTTATTTTTCATCAGCAATTAGTCACATTGTTACATCTGCCCCTGAATAATTTGCCGAGTATCCTTCGAAAAATATTGAATACATTTAAACTAACTCGGCATGAAACTGCCCACAGGCATAAAAATCCTTCCCTAGTTTTTACTGTAATTATAATTTATTTTTCATGAGCAATTGGTCAATTAATAACACTTTAACTTGTATTCTTGAATAATTTGTCATGTACTCTTTGACGAACATTGAATACATTTAAACTAACTGGGATATAAAAACTGCTCACAGCCACAAAAATCCTTCAATGATTTTTACTGTAATGAGACTTAATTTTTCATCAGCAATTAGTCAATTAAGGTCATTTTTAAGTGCATCCCTGGGTAATTCGCTTTGTGCTCTTCGATAAGCATTAAACACATTCAAGCCAGCTCGATACAAAAACTGCCCACTGAGGAATCCTTCTGTGTAATGGACTTCAGGGATATTCAAATGCGGCAGCTGGCGAAACAAATAAATGAAACTCGCCGAGATAAGAAGCTATTAAAACATGAACGGCAGACCAAACTCATTTGCTCTTACTCTCAGCGACAAGTACCCGACGAGGGTTAATGGAATTCGAGCAGAAAACAAACATAGAAAGTGCCTGGGATCGAATGTTCAAGGCGACCCCTCCGATTTTCGTTTTGAATGATGTCCACCGATAAGCATCTATCTCATCTATCTCTTTAAAGGCATCATTTGTCGAGTAAATCATTTGCCCTATTCATCATTCCAAAAGCATTTAATGTAAACTTTTAGTTTCTATCTGTTTTCGTTTTGTTTCGTATGCATAGAACGGTGGGAATGCTCTCCACCATGGACTGATCTTCGCAACTATAGCATGACCTGCGGGCCCCCCTAATTGATGATGAATGGCATAACGTATGCAAGAAAAAAGAGGTTTTCACGCGAATATTAACGTGTTTATTGTCAAGGAATCCAACTAGTGGTAAATATTAACCATGTGACCATGAGCAGTGCTTAATTTGCATGGAACAATCGGGAGCTCACCTCTTTTCAATTTTATGTGAATTTTTACACATTAGAGGAAATTTAGACGGTTTACGTACGAAAATAGGTTGTAAAGATTAAGGGAAAGTAGTGGAATGCTGCTCACTTGAGGAAAAACATTAATAGTCAGTAAAATGTTTATAAAACTCATCAAGTCAGGGGGGTCAGGTATATTTTTCTCTATTTTAATATTTTAAAAGAGAGAATCTTATGGTGGAGGGGGAGGATAAGTTGTAGATTTTGAGAGGGAACGCCATCGCTCTTGGCGGGATGGGAACCCCTGAATACAGGGTTACTATAAATGATTCATTCGTTTTCGAAACACTATGTGCACTAAAGTAAAACACGTACAGCGATAAGAAATATACTAAAATAACCTCAAATTCATCAAGTTTTGTAATCGTGTTTTCAGTCAGCAGCTTGGTAGCAGTATTTTTTCAATGGCGAGAAAACAAGAAGATAGTTTATGTTGTTGCAGTATGTAGGATGTTCATCTGTTGTAGGAGAGCACATTAAGGATACTGTTCATGCACACCACTACTAAATACGTTAAAAGAACTTAATGATCGTATCCAGCTAGCAGGAATGTCAATCCACTTCCAGGTCGAAGGAAATTTGTGGGACGAATTTCTCTACTGCACGAGTAAAGACTTATAGATGGTAGGTAACGTTGTAACGCGTTCGCCGTCTTGGGGCTTAATGTCGTTATCTGCTTATGTGCGCTATAATAAAGTAGCGTACTTTGCTTCTTGATTGGGACATGGAGTTAATAAGAAACCACAATCAAGAAGCAAAACACATTACTTCACCTTAGCAGAGCAGACATAGGAAGAAAACATCGTTTAACCCCAAGATGGCGGACGTGTCGCTACTTATTCTACGATTCAGGGCTTTATGTTAGAGTATGTGTCGATGACTTACAGAAGCACACGTCAAACATTCATAGAGCATGTTACGAAATTTGTATTATATGGTTATTTTTATATATTTCTGATCGTTCTACGTATAATACCTTTGGATAAATTACGTTTCAGAAACAAATGAATCATTTGTAGTAGTCCTGTAGAATGATACTTCCAAAATGTCAGAAGCCCTTCCAGTCAGAAGAATTCCAGCCCTTCTTAAATGACTTGAACAATCCTACAAGTATCTTTCGTTTCAAAAATATGCATATTTACTGCATCCGCATTTGATTATTCAAGAATAAAAGGTTTATCTTGCCTTATAAGACGCCCGCTGGACTGTTGCAAAACGACGAGTATAACTAAGGCTTATTTTACGCATGGGGATTAGATTAGCAACAGTCAGAAAAATCGCGACAAGGCTTTTTTTTTTTATCATGTCTTATTTTCGGGTAAACATGGTAAGATGATACTGTCTCTGCTAGACAAATATTTCTCCAAAGAATGCAATTTCTGTAAAATCCCATGCGAGTTCATTAGAATCTATTCAAGATCTAGGAACATCGCTACTAAAATTGTTTTTCCGCGTCTGTAAATTTACATAAAGTCCTAAAAGAAGTTCATACTCTCTGAAGCCTAAGTTCATGGCCTTGAAAATGGCTAGTAAAGTTTATTTTATGACATAAGCCTGCTTAAAGAAATTATGACCTTTAAATTACACAAGTGCAAAGCGCATCAAGTTTTAGTATTTTCTGCATAAATTATATGCTGTTTCTCTAACTTTTTAAGCATAATTTATTTTCCCAGTTAAGAATTTAACCGATAAGAGTAACCCGTAGAATCACCATTGTTAAAAATATGTATAATTGATTAAAATAATGCCTGTTATTTTGTATTTTAATTCTTATAAATGAATCGTCTGATAAGGAAAAAAAGACGAAGGTAAATAACATGTCTTAAAGTCAACTAGGCTAGACGTGAGCATTAATCTCTGAAGAAAACTCAAATGACCTCTTCTACATCCAATTTTAAATTTTTGAAATCTAATCTTGAAAATTTCTTTATTGTCTGAGTGCAATGCGGAAGCAACGACAACATTCTTCTGGTTGGGGGGGGGGGGGGTCAGTAAATTAACTTTATAAACAACCTATATACACATATTGTGTCTGAGAGAGATTTCTAACATTACAAACATCAAAACAAAAATACTAAAAAAGGAAATAGAATATAGTTTGCCGAAAGAAAGAAAAAAAATCGAAATGTTTTTTATTATCTAAATAATTGCTTCTATTACATTCGTTTTAATGGTAAGATGCAGCTAGTGATCCTCACTGTTACTCCGCAAACGCTGGAAAACACTTAAATCGCGTTCAGACCATTCAGACTCGACATTCTTCCTGCTGCTAACGGGAAACTCGCGTCGGAGGTACCGCCCCCCCCCCCTCCCAAGAGTAACTGAGCATCCACTTCAAATGCTACGGAATAGCTCTCCAAATGCAAGCCCCTCAAAAGAAAAAGAAAAGAGCCGGCAACATAATCTCCCTTGAACATTTCAATTGCACAACCATGACCCCCCCCCCCCTCCCACCCCCTAGAGGGCGTCTTTGGCTCGCGTACAGTTGCAAGAGTATGTACTTGGAGAGTATAGTATCAATTTCTGACTAAATCTGTCTAACATTTTTTTTTTTTTTGAAGCTTAATAAAGTTTTGTGTGAAAAATGAATTTTTTGCCAACAAAGGGTAATTCTGAAGTAGCATTTTCACTTTAAAATAACAATTTCTGAACGGTAAATACATTATTTTCTTCCAAAAACGGGAACCTATTTGTTCACACCATTACTATACCCATTCAAGAGTGCCCGAATGAGAGGTTATGGGAGGTCACTGTGACCTTCCCAAAATTCCCTTATTTGCGAAATTTGGATAAGTATTGCAATGTTCTCAAACTTTTTATTTTTATTCCTGATATCCTGATGTTTCATCTCATTAGATGAAGGTAGAAATGTGTGTATACTCTCTCTCTATCGTACTTTACCATTTAAATTTTTAAATTTAAAAATATGTATATTAATATTTATAACTCGTTGTTTCATTCGGTAAATTGAGAATTTTCCCCCTCGCTCAAAAATTTACTTTCGGGGAGATCTAGTACAATCGAGTCCCGAAGTAAGTCGAAATTTAGAGTTGTGGAGAAGGATATGCGTAAAAACTTTTATAAACATACCCAATTATTTTAGACACTTGTAAACATTACCTAAAACTGTTTTAAACCATTCCTTTAACTATACATTAACTTTCCTTACATCAAAACGGAATTTTTATGTGTATTTATTTAAAAAAGCTGTTTTATTCAACATAAAATACTGTTACGATGCAAAATCAATGATCAATGGGAAAGAGGGACATAAATTAAATTAGTACGGTACGTACATAATACTAATAAAATAATGCACTATAATTGTACTGTACAGTAGATCCAGTAATGATATTGGTAACTTTAAAAAAATGAAGATGATGATGATGATTTATGTTGTGTGATCAAACCGTTATTCTACTATATTTTTAAATACAGTTTTGCTTTCACGCGTTTTATACGTCGTGTTCGCACTCGACGAGCTTTTACGGATTTTCTTTCTCTTGACTTTTAATTGTGCATACGGACGATTCGCTCATACCTAATTGTCTTGCTACCTTATTTTAGATGAAACAGTTTCGGTGAAAGTGTCATTATATTTCATTAACTTTCGTATTTAGAATGAAAAAAAATATTAATGAAAAATAAGGAGTAGTTATTTGTATGCACTAATAAAACGATGTTCAGATTCAAACTAGTACGCTGTGGGAACTTCCGCTGTCAGTGATGCTAAAGGGATGAAGGTCCATTTGCGGAAAAAATGTTTTTTGTAACCAATAAAAAAGTTGATACTTAAGCACCGCAATTCCCTTCCGAAAACTTTCGTGTGGCTGGAAAGGAATTCGCGTTAGGTCTAAGATTTTATACTCGTGAAAAAATCGCGTTATAGCCATTTCGCGTAAGCCGAATCGCGTTGTAGCGAGAGTCGATTGTATGCTTCTCTTAGTCAAGCTCACAAGCCATGACAGTTACATTCGTATAATTCACCAGACTATTTGACTCGAAATGTTTATGTACAATTCCATGAAAAATGGATTGTCTGCGCTAAATTATCAGCAAAAATAGTGAAATGCTATTGGAATTTTTCGAATCGATTAAATTATTCAATAAAATAACGAATTATTCGAATAACTTTCAATAATTTCGCAGAATTGTTCGTCTTCGTAGATAGACTCGGACAGCCAGTGATGTCCATTTGCTGGTTTCTTAAAAAGGTCAGTGAAATACAGATCATTTGTTGCCGAATAATACTAAAGCACCACAAATCGACTAATATAATTAACTAAACGATTAAAAAAAAACTAATTGTGTTCTTCCGAAGACTTACGACGTGGCTGAAAAGAAAAAAAAATGCCTGAGTTCATAGGCAAGATCCATCATCTTAGTCATCCGGTGATGTCTATATGAAGAATCCCACAGAAATTTTCAGGCAAAATCTTTTTGGCCATATCGAAATACACCACTGCGTGATTCTCAACCACATCACGTGCCAAACTCATATTTCATGGCTACGAGCGCATGCCGTAACTATTTTTTTTTGAACTGCTCTGATTTAGGAAAAGTGGCATGGTGGAACGTTGCGATTTTTCCATTCTTTTTCCCCCAGCGGTCAAGGCTTGGAAAGGGGAAAAGAAAGCTCCGGTGAAGGCTTGGCTGCATAGATAGTAAATTTCAGCAAAAAAGGTTCGGTAAATAATTGTCCTTGCTTTTCAGTTGTGACTGCAAATATACGAGTTCATTGACTGGATTTGTTTAATTTGATTGATTATGTAATTTAAACGAGTTAAATGTTCGTTCGATCGATAAATTTATCACATTGGATTCATTTTACATTTCAGTGTTTCTTGAAGTTAAGTTATTTTTCAAAATAACAGTTTATTGAACTAACGGAGATAAAGGTTTGAAGGGTTTTTCAAGCCTTTATCTTTTTATTTTAATGTTTGATACTATGGTAATTTAAATAATTTTTCACTTATTAGGACGACAATATAATATGTTAGTTGCAGTAAAATGCTGCTATAGGCATGACACCAACAGTGATTGATGATTTATTCATTCGATACGTTGCTCTCCAAAAACCATGATCTTCTTTGTGAATTTAATTTTTAATGATGAAATAAAAAAATCAAATGAGAAAGCGATACACAACACGAAGACTTTTTAAATTACGTCACATCAATGACTTAGGTCCATAACGATTTTTCTTTCTCTTTTCTTTGTCGTGGATAATCAGCAAAAGAATAATGAAAAAGTTTCTTGACTATCAGTAGGCAGTTCTTTAGTTTTTTTTTTTTTTTTCAAACAAACCAATGAAATATCGAAATTAAATTGTGTACCTTTGTGCAAAAGGTAAAAAATCATCATAACAATAGTAAAAATGCACAAATAGCAATAGGAATTGCAGACACGCGTTTGCAACTCCGGTTGCTTCTATGCAGTTCTACCCTTGTTTCTTTTTTTGCAAAGAAATATTGCTTTGTGAGGATGCTGAAAAAAAAAGAAAGAAAAAAAGAAAAATAAAGAAAAAAAAAAACGAATTTTAAGCTATCCTTTAGTTCAACGAGGAAAATTTATTGACTAACAAATTTATTTTTAGTTTTTATTAAACTAGACTTCAGTCCTCTAATTCGTGACCCAAAAGTATTGCTTTGGATTAGGAACTTCGAGACTTAGGTGACTACGACAGATTAAACATGCACCAGTCATCATTATGTACACGCAGAATCTTCATCCGACAGACATCGAACCCTCGACTGCCTAGTTGCGACGTTGCGAGTCCAAAACCTTGCCGATCAAGCCACCACAGTGTCTTCATTGTAGCAATGAAAACATGAGAATCGAACATTTAATAGCTTATTTTATTTCATTTTTTTCTAACGACCAAGCAATGCCTAGCTTATAAGTGATTAAGCGGTCACATCGGGAGCCAAGCGAAACCTTTTATCTCTCTGCAAATATTGGGAACTAGTGCTGAAAATATTGAATTAAATGTGATCATTAAATCTTGATCGTATCATCTCGACTGTAGCCATTTGAAGCTAATCATTGTCTCATGAGTCATCTTGTGATTAAACGCTTTAATCTTAGGATCGCTTAGAACCCCAACTAAACTAAACTTCAGGGATAATATCTAAAGTTACAATCAAGTGAAAAATATCTTGGGTTGACTAGATGTCTCGTGATTAATAGATTTAGCTAAATGGCTTACGATTTTCAACTTGGTTTCTTCTAAGTGAATGATATCTTTGATTAGAGATAACCGCATTAATAATAAATGATCGTAATAAATTATGAAAAATAATTACGTCAACAAAATATGATTGTGTGGTCATAGTAGAAATACTATAGTAATATCTAACCATCTAAATAATATCTATCCATGGCGAGACTAATAGTCATTAACCACTTTAAGAAAGATGTCGAAACTGATTACATAGTTTTGTTCAATTGAATACTTTTAACGATATTTTTTCGCAGTCGAGATTTTTCCTAATTAGTTTCTCTCAATATCAAATGTTAAAATAAAAAGATATGCTTATCTGTCTTTCTGTCTGCAGTAGAGTTCTCATAAGATCAAGACTGTGGCTGCAACTTGAAATTTGATACAAAGGTACTACAGAACGTGATGAAATGCACTCAAAGAAGCGGCTTTTTTAATATTCAATGTAACTTTTGTTTTTATATCCGTCTGTTCTGGGCAGGCACGTGTCCCCAGGATCGCCAGTTGTCTGGTTTTATGGTAAATTTAACCTTGCTGTTAATATTCTCATGAAGTTCTTTGCTAAATGTTTGTGTATCGCTGGTTGGCGAGAGAGGGCTAACACGGTAACCATAGAATTCTTTTGTTAATTATAAAAAATTGTAATTTTAAAATCTATCGTGATTATGTCTTACCGCAAAAAAATGCTGTGTACCGCCTCAGAGCGAGGAGTTATAAACTTTTTTTTTGAGCAAACGTATTACACAGGCCCACAATTTGATAGGTCTCTTGAAACTACACCGATGTTGCAACCTTTCTCAAAGTTATTTTTGCAAAGTCCACCATTCTCATATAATACTCCAACACGCATCGAGACCCCTACACATTCTTCAAATGCCGTTTGGAATTTCTGACTGAGCAATATCCCCAATGGGTTGGTTGTACGGGCCCCATTCCTTGGCCACCTATACCACTAGACCTGACTCACGTGGACTTCTTTGTTTGGGGATGCTTAAAACAAGTTTAGAAAACAGAAGTAGCCATTTTGCAGGAATTGAGCAACCGGCTTAATGAAGCAGTAGTGAAAATAAAAAATGAAATTCCAATTAGAGAACGCACATAGGAGTACTTGTATCAAAAAACCGGACAAAAGTTTTTGATGCGATTTTTTGTCATATAATGCATTGAAACTTGTTACTCGATCAAAATAGGGAGTTTAGGAAATGCCCGGGGGGGGGGGGGTGCCCGGAAAGTAAACAAAATGCTTAATTTCTAAAAATTGTAGTGAAAAATAAACACCCAATTTTGACTTAATTTCACAGAGTAAGAAAATGACAAATGGCGAAATAAATCAATGAAGCAGGAATTTAGATGGAACTACATACCTCCCTTTTCCATATTCAAAAGTTTGTTTTACTAAATTTCATCGCATTCAAATACAGTAACAATAAAATGGATACTTAGCATGAAAAGCGTCGAAAGCAAAAGCGAGAGGATCCAACACTGTCTAAGTTCCGACTAGCGTACACCAACGGAAATGCAACAGGTGAAATTTTCACTGCTGTCCTATGATAGAACAGTTATCTGACTTGAAGTAAAGTAGGTTTAATACAATTTTAATACACAACTTTTTTTATTTTGGTTTTTGTCTGGTTTTACTGGCCAAATACTCCTATGTGAAACGGTTGTTTCCGTTCGCAAAAGGGCAAGAGCGTGTATCAGGTTTGGCGGCGACCACTTTCAGCAGCTTTTGTAAATTTTGAAGATTGATTAAAAAATACTCATTGTTTGTGATGTTAGTGTAACTTTTTTACTGTTGATTATTTCCTTTGTGAAAAGCACGGGAAATTAATACTTCTTTTATTTCTATACTTATTGTTATATCTTGTATTTTTTCACTTAAAAAAATGTTTAAAATATCATTTTAATTTAAAAATATAATCTTCTTAATTAAAGAAAGCAACATGCTTACTTGAAATAGAAAATTTAAAACAGAAAAGTGTGCGTCTTCTCTTGTTTTTCTTTTTCAACGAATGCAGATTTTTACACTGTTTCAAACAAAAGCCTGAATTTCCGCTGAACTTGAAGCCCAATATGATTTGTTGTTGTATCATCTGAAAGCTAGTGAAATGGGTCAGTTTTTAGTAGATTTGACCGATTGTAGCTTATGTGGTTGTTTTTTAAAATGTCGATTGAAAACTATGGCACCATTTCAATTCTGACAATGTTCAATGTTTCAAAGCTTGTAGCTCGCTGTAAAATGCGTCTATCGTGATGGGAAAAGTCTCATTTTGTAGGATTTAGTCTGTTCTTTTCAAATATGTACTTATTTTGTGTGTAAGCCCTACAGAAATCGGTCGTATTCCTCAAATTTTTTTTTCACTCGTTTTTCTTATACCTACCATAACTCGGTTATGGGTAAGGATCGGACTTGGGTTCTTCGATCACCCCCTTTCATATGGCAGATTCGATCGAACGCACCCTGTATAATACACAAAATACATTTCGAATAATTTTTTCATAAACTGAGAGAATTTAACTACGTAAAGAAAACCCCGAATATGTACCGTAGTGTCAGCGCTAAGCTGCTAGAAACAACAAGAAATTCCGTTCAGAACTAAATGAGCCTACTTTCCCGTCTACCAATATTGACTTTCTAGTATCTGATCAATATTCTCAAAATGAACTAAAATCGTAAATTATTTCAAAAATAACTTTTTAACATTTTAAGTCGATTATTAGAAATAAAATATGCCTCGCTCATATAAAGAAATATATGCTTAAAAATAAATAAACGAACAAATAAAGTAGTAGCACCTTTTAAATAAAGCAGCTAATAAATTATTTTCCATTAAAAAATCTTCAATCGCTTTCAAAAAGAATTAAAAACAAGCTCATTAAAGGAAATAAATTATATTTATAAAAAAATCGTTTGCTTATCCCCTGTTGCCAAAAAATAATTTAAAAAAAAAGTTTCAAAAAAAATAAAAATAAAAACAATAGAATGTCAACTTAAGGAAATAATTTTCATTATCACACACACAAACACAAAAAAAAATTGCCTGCGCTTATCTTTAAGTTAAAATATAAAGGCAACCTTCTGAAATATTGTTCACGCTAATTTAAAATGATATCGCGAAAAATAATTTTCCGATTTAAAATTTCTGTTCCACAAGGCTTAGCAGTGCTTTTTAGTTTTTTTTCCCGGTGATTTTATAGTCTTTTTTTTAGGAATTCGAAGGAAATCAGTGAACTGTATGAGTGTTTTTCGCGCGTTTTTAAATAGCGCTAAAATCAAATTGATCGGATAATTATTTCGGGTAGAAAAAGCCATTTATGGCCATTTTCGGGTCCTAAAATTAAAATTCGAACGGTTCTGTTATTTTTTGACTTTCGAAGCCCCCCCCCCCCCCCCACGTTCCTTCTCGTAGGCTCAAGTACCTCCTTGCCAAATTTGTTCGAGATCCGACGTAAACTGCGGATTTGTATAGGGAACATACACACACAAACATACATACGTATTCTCTGTTTTATTTATATGGATTGTTTATTTGGCGAAACATTTTAAATTATAGAAAAAAAAACCCGCTCACTCGCTAAACGACAGGGTTACGGTAGCGTGGTTGCTCCGCGCGTTAAGCGATGAACTATACAGTTAAAAGATTATTTTGAGTTTTAAAGCTACTGTTAATATTTTTATTTGTTTTGGCGAATATTTTTTCAATTCCAAAGAGACTTGGATAGGTTTTTGAAAAGGAGTGTACGCATTTTAGTAGAAGAAAAATTATCTTTTCACATCAGAAGGGGGTGGCTTTTTGTTATTCAACAGACTTTCTTTAAATTCTTTAGCACGGACAACGCCGTGAGGGTACCTGCTAGTAACGAATAAAAACTACCTCTACTCGCGAAAAGTAGGTACAACTCTTTAAGAGCGAGAGTAAACGAGGTTGGTTAAAATAACTCTTGAAAACTGCTATAAGTTTAACGCATGCGCTCCATCTGTATTTAAATAATACATTGAAAGCTAAATTTTCGCGTATTTTCTCTTTTAATCGCCATTTTCACACGACGTGAATAGATTTTTAAAAAAATTCCCTGGACGATATATCAAATTGTCACTTTTCAGCTGGCAGCATTTCTGAGATCACGCCCATAATCTGTAGCGTTGTTTTGGGGAGGTGAAACCTTTGAAAGTTAACTCTATGATGACATATACTTTTTTTATGATGGAGAAACAACCAAACTTCAACATTAGGATTATAGTACAGTAAAATTAGGCCAAAAAATGGCCAAACCCAAACATCCAAAAAAAAAAGTGAAACCTGTTGCAAATTACTTCTTACCCTTCCAGCAAGAAGGGGTAAAAAGTCCCAGCACTTTGCGCTTCGGGTTTTGGGGGGAAGGGGGGGAGACGAAATAATCCTCTATTTAAATAAAAATAATTTCTATTACTTAAAAAAAATTCTGAAACCTCTCAGAAACCACTCTATAATAGTAAAACAATAAACTCTCACATAAAAAAATTCTAATTATCCGGGGTGTACAGGCGGGGGGGGGGGGAAATGGGGGGGGGGTGTCCATGGAGCAGCTTTGCGTCATTGGAATTTTTAAGGCAGTTTTTTCAAGGGGTATTTCTTTTTTTATTGAGGACTTTTATTCTTGATGGGTACTCCGTCACACTTAAGGGGTGCGCCATTGCTTTGAGGGGGGGGGACCCTGAATTTACATTCCAAAATCACAGTGAGTGCACATTTGCAGTGAAGTTCACGAAAAAATTTCCCTGACTTAAACTTTTCCGAAGTACAAAATGCCTCACAATGATATGGTAATGTCAGAATGATAATTCTAAAAGATCTAAGCGAGCTCAGTAACCAAATTATTTGTGATTGGAGTTATTAAACTGTTTAGAGCGCTGGAAAAAAAATTCCTGTGCAGCATAAAAAAAGTCCAAATTGACCAAAGTTTCCCTACTTCTTGATTAACTTACTTCAACCTTTCTACAATCTTTTGCCATCACCGTAAGGGTGGGACAAACCGGAATTGCCAATAGTGAGACGGGCAATGCTGCAATTCTGCACCCTCTAAGTCGGTGGGGGTTCTCATTTGCAAACACCAAGCTACCTCTCTTTTACGCAGCTGGTTATGTGAATTATGCTAAATATGCGGACATATACTTGCAACTCTATCTGAAACTTTTGAGTACATTATGCGATAAAAAAAATTTGATCACATCAAACATCAGCTATCCATCGATCTAACGCAGTGACAAATTCAGGTGGTCTAGAACCTGTAGTGATTCAACGATAGAACAAGTCTTGATGAGAGCAATGAGCAATACATCAATAGAATGCTAAATATTTACACCTTTTTGTCTCTCAGTTTGGAAATCTCAATCCGTTTCTAAAGCCCCAGAAGTTTCTTCCCTCTCAAGTTGGTATGGGTATTGCTCGACGATGATAAGGTGAGTTGCGATAAGACCTTTAACGTTCGGGTAGTAACATCAAATCATATTGAAGTCAAACAATTTTGTGGCATTTCTTTGTAAAGGAGGTAAGCAGTTATGTCTTTAACTTCTGTTACGAGAGTAGTTACTATCTGTAAAGATGTGTAAGCCCAAACCATCTTTTACACCGAATGGTATGAACAGTAAAGATGGAATAACAAATTGCTAAAAACTTCTGGTACGAGTTATGCGCTGATCCTCCATCAGTATTCGATGAATCTGGTTTCAGAAGGAAAGAAATCCTGTATCGTTAAAATACTATTATCTGAAGCAAAAGGTTCATCCAAAATCACAGAACGAACAGCTGGTGTCATATATGAGGCAGTGAGAAGCAAAGGGATGTAAGTGGACATTTTCAAGTTTTGAATAAAACGCGTTTAAAGATAAGATCCTAGGTAGACTTTCATTGATTTTTTTTCTAAATCATGCTGTATAGAAGCAACTACCAGGTCTACTAGGACCATTTCTTGCCCCAAGATATAGGAGAGGTTCACCAACTATTTGTACTGGTTATCTCCAAATTTTTAATTTTGCCCTTTGCTTCTCACTGCCTTATACAGTGGCTCCCAAAAGTCTTCGTACACCTACGACTTTCAACGAAATAGGCCCCAATCCATTGGTTAGATTTAATATTTCGGAATAGGTATTTAATTATAAGATCTATGATTAATTTTTAACAAAACTACATGAAAAGTTTTTAAAAAATATTAAAACTTAATTTTTAAAAAATATAAAACCAAAAAGTGCCGGAAATTCTATGTCACAAAAGTCTTCGTACACTTTATAAAATGTCTATATATTATTGAATAATATAACTTATTATTAAGTTATTAATTAGTAGAATATCATACAGTATTCATAACACCTTTTAAACGTCTGGGAATAGATTTCATTCTTTTTATTTCTTTTTTTTGCGTAATTTCTGAGTAAGTGTTCAACCACACTTCGAGTCTTACTGTTTCTAGCTCTATTTTCGTTTTAAAGCCGTATTTTCGTAATCTAGCCTATAGATATGACTAAATACGTTACATTAAGTTCAAATCTGGAGATTGAGGGGGTATTTTCTGAATTTTAGGACGATTTTTGAAGCACTAGACGCACACGTTGAAAACCGAGTACTTTTCATATCGTTATATTGATAAAAAACAAAGTTGTTTCCAATAACCAAATTTTTGGTTAAGAGTTCAAAATTGGTTTTTAAAATATTTAAAGGAACAGTATGATTCATTATTTCATCAAAAAATTCCGAACTACCTAGTCCTGATCTGATATGCACCCTCACACGAGAATACCTCTACCGTCGTGATTAACTGATCCAACTAAGTTCTTAAGATTAAGTTCCTAATTTTTTCTTCTACTTACAATTATGCAACAATTTAACCAAAAATGTTGAATTCATTTTTATCTGTAAATAAGACGTAATTATAAAATGTTTTTAGCTTATTTATCCTTGATTTTGCGACGAAAAGCGTAAGCTTTGTGTTTTTCGTGCGAACAAGAAAATTTCTGCGGGAAGAGGCCCCATTTAATCCAGCTAATCAGTGAACTTGACGAAAAATTTTAGGTGAAAATTAAACGTAAAACTTTTCTTTTAACTCTGTAGAAACTTTTACAGCACTCAAATGTGTATTTTTTATAATTTTTTCAACTTTAAATCTCCGATCACGTTTTGTCAACGTTGCCGGTTGACGTTTTCTTACCTTGTTTTCGGTCCGATTCCTTTGTTTAAAGCATTTTATCAAACACTCTACTATACAAACAAATAAATTAACTAATTTAGAGTCATTTCACACCAATTTACCGCAACTGTGGGAAACAAATTCGAATTTTGAATGGTGTTTGCGGTTTTTTTTTTTTACGAATACCAGCGATTTTATAGATAAGCACAATATTAAGAAATAAATAAACAAAAAATTAAAGTTAAATGACTTATAAGGGTCAACACAATGCAAAAATATTAATAAAACGGCATATGATAATTTTAAACATGAATTTATTCGAAAATATTTGAGTGTACGATGACTTTTGTGGCGTGTTATTTTTCTGTCTCTTCGTTTTCTGACCCATTTCAAAAAGTAGATCCGTTAATATTTTGAAAAAACCAATGGGTTGTATTTAGAATGACATAGTAATGATGTGAAAAAATATTGGACTCCATATTCGAATTCAATTTTGAGTTATTTTGGTTTTACTAAAAAATTTCAAAGTGTACGAACACTTTTGGGAGCCACTGTATGTAATAGAAGGAAGATACCCGCTTGAACATATTTTTGGTAATGATATGTAAGTTTCAAGGAAATATGCCAGCAATGCAGCGTGTAGGTCACTTGTAAGTATGGGAAAGCTAGTGTCATTTTTGATGGGTGTAAAGAAAGCACCACAGAAATATAAATGAAGTCCTATTACAACAGCCAAGCCTTCTGCTCTAGAAGACTTTCTGCGTCTCAAATCTCGTGCTTGCTCTGAGGGGTTCATTGGATATAGTGAATGTTTGAAAAGTCTGAAAGTAGACTGAAGTGCTCAATTATATGCACAAACTGTGTTAGACGTAGCTGCAACAATAACGATTTTGCAGATCTAGATTCCAGAAAACATCTTGATAACGAAGACTTTTTGTTACAAGCTTAGGAGAAATCATTTGAAAGCAAAAAACAGTTCAGCGTTATTTTTCTGGCCATTTAATCAAATGTGCACCATCAGAGGGGGTGGGGGGAGGATAATATTTTAGTACATAATTTCGTTTTGGGACGTGAGCTACTGTTCTTATGGGGTGGACAGTCCTGATTACTGCATTTTAGATTTGCATGAAATAATACTTCTACTTGAAATAAAAGGTGGGGGGAGGGGGGGAGGATTTATTTTATTTGGCAGAGGGGGGGGGGGGGGGTGTTGTAGCTTTGAGAGGAGGTGCACCATCGCTCTTGGAAAATGAACACACTTGATTTCTAACAATTTTCATAGCATAAAATAATGTTTCCATATGAAATGTATGGAGGGGGGTTCGGGGGTACTGCTTCGCTTTACGGGGATAGGGGGGCTCTGTAGCATTTGTAGGTTTTGTCATCCCTCTTGGGGGTCAAACACCTTTTATTTTATGCTTTTAAATTTAGTATAACATAATATTCTCACTTTAAATTTATTCTAAAAATTCTGAAAAAATACTCAAAACTGCAATTTTTAGATGCCCTCCATTCCAAAACCCGACGCACAATGGGGTGGGACTTTTTACCTGTTCTTATTGGGAGGGTAATAAACAATTTGCACCAAGTTTAGCTTTTTTTTTTTTTTTTTGGATGTTTGGGTCCGACCCCTATTTTACTGTACTATTACTCAAGCTGATGAAATGATAAATTTCATTCTTTTTCTTTAACCACATATTATTCACTTCTTTCCAAAAAAAATATTTCTTTTTTTAGATTACAGGCAAATGTACTTTTTCACGCAGTTTTTATTTCATTGCTGTTCTATTAAGTATAATTCAATGAGTTCTTCACCTCAAAGACGGTTGATTGTGTCCGCAAATTAGGGCAGCGTGGAGAGGTTGTTGGTAGGAACTCATGAAGTTATATAATCATTGATTCAAATTCTTCAGTTGAAAAATTAACGAATGTCGGAGTTTCTGAAACATACTGCAGTATACAGTTCTGGTGATTGATACACAACTCATCGGTACAGTGTGAAAAAATACAACATGGTTTGTCTTGAAGAACTGCAAAGCTATGCAGCTGTTTAATGTGGAGTTCATCAAGCTGTCTCTCGATGTGGTATTCCATTGCACTCCTCTAAGCACTGAGTGCTTCTTATTAATGTGTATCCGTTTGTAGGAGAAGATAAGTAAACAGCAGTGTTAGGCAAAAAGCAACTAAACTTTCTTTCGCTTGACTATTAAGTAATTTAAAAAAAAATCTTCATTTTACAGATTTATTTTCATCTGATTAAATTCAACGGCAGACGCTTAATGTTACTTCAATCTCTAATTGGTTTAGTCGACGAAAAAGGATTCATTTAGTTCAGATTGATCAATTTCAGATTCAATTAGATTGATTTAGTCCAGAGAAAAAAAATCATATTGAATTTTATCAGAACAAACTAGGCCTACTAAATTCAGCTCGAGGTATCTAGATTGATTTAAAACCGATAAAGTATGATTCACTCACGCATTCAATCAAACGTTCACCGTTAGCTGACACAATAATTCAATCATTCATTCATTAATTGAATCAATCCATCATACGGTAATTCTGACATTTTATATATCAATCTACTATTCTTTCAATCAATCTTTCATTACTTTAATCAATCAATCAATCGATAGTTTATTCGTTAGTTAGTACATTCATTCATATTCATTTTATTTACTCCATCTGTCAATCGATAGATTTATTCATCAATCGATTGTTTGACAGTTCACTCAATCAATCATTTATTCAGTCCTTCAATCAATCAAAGCTAGTCGTTCAATTACTTGCTCACTCATTCATTTATTTATTCTTCCACTTCATCGTTGACTCACTCCATGCAGTTACTGAATATTTAAGTCTTATATTTTATCATTTTATTTATTCAACCATTCTTCCATTCACTTGACTCCATTCACTCACTTGATTATTCACTTATCAATTTAAATATTCATTCATTCATTTTTTAGTGTTTGTTATACTTTTTTAATCATTATTTTTTTTTCATTTTATGAGAATTCAACCCAGCGTTTGTTTTGGAACAATAGAAGTGTGAGACCTCTATACTACCGTGGAAGGTAAAGCGTAGTATCTGCAGAAATGAGTTTCTGAGATATTTGAAAAAGCGCGTTTGGGATTCCATTCTAATCATAGAGAAATATTGGAACGGGACTTAATTATTATTATTTTGGTGGATTATACATATTTTCAGCCGAACGCAAATTAGCAAGCTTGCAAAATAAAGCGAGCTTTGCAATGGTCCTTCAAAGTGGATGTCAATTTCTGACTGTCTTCCGGGCTAATTTCATGAGTAATACTGCTTTCCTGAAGTTTTATCTTGGTAGCAGGTTTCTTAGAAGCCATTATATACCCATTTTATGATGACATATTTAAATACAAAACTATTCCAAGTCGAATCCAGAACTTTAGTGCCAGATTTTTTTCATGCAGGACTTCATCTGGTGGAAGGAAATAGAGAAAAAATAACTTTTCCAATATCCGTAACGCTTCGTAAATTAAAACTTGTAAATAACTCGAAAAACTCATTAATAAATAAGCTGGATTTACTTACTGATTTAGTTGTATAAAGAGTGAAAAGTTTTCTTGAAAATACAATTTCCAGTACTTTTCAAAATAATGAAGCAAAGTGGTCAAAAATTTGAAATTTACGACTGTAACATGGAATACATCCAAGTATTTCAAGATCTTAGGAGAGAGTTTAGAGCTAACAATTCAGAATCATATTGGAAGGTACGAGAAGTTGCATGTTTCAGCAGAATCCCTGTTGAAAAATATTCCCCTGAATTTTCCCTGCCAATACAACGAAATCTGCACGTACAATCCAAATTTTTCATTAATGATTTCATATTCCAATTTACAAGTTCTCATCCTCAAAAAATTACAGATTTTGGAAAAGTAATTTCCCCCAATTTCTTCCCACCAGATGTAGACATACATGAAAACATAGGCCTAAACTTTTGGATTGAACTGGGAATAGACCTGTATTTAATTTTGTCGGCATAATATGGGTATAAACAGGGTTCGCCGATATTTATCAGTCGATATATATCATGATATATCCGATATTTATTTTGAAAATATCTTGATATTTTGATATTTTCGATATTTATTTTTTCAACTGCGGTATGTTTTCAATATAAAAATTATATTAATCATATTAATATTGTTCATTTAATATTAAAAAAAAAAGTAATGTACTGTATTTTTTTGATGAATTAATACATCATTAATATAACAAAGTAATATAATATTCCTTTTTTATTTTATATATTCATAAAATTATTAGTAATGTAACAATTTTAATTCATATTAGAAGTGCCAAGTTAAATATTAAACTTTGGTCGGAAAAAAAAATGTCTTGACTGTCCACCGATATTTTTTTATTCCTGAATCATATAGCTGTGTAAAACTAGCTAACAGAAGAAAAATGAGTAAAACAGCTAATGCTAAACTAGCTCCATTAAAATTGATAAAAATGTAAAATGAAATATTAGGTATAAATTTTGAAGAAACCTTAATTTTAAATCTAATTATTGTATTAACAATTTTAGAAGAGAAAGAGTGATTTGAGGATGCATTTACTAATTTGAAGACTTAAGTTAGTGCTGGTTGAAAATGTCGGATATATATCGGATATATATCAAAATATCCGATATGTATCAAAATATCGGATATTTTCGATATTTTTGAAAATATTATGATATTTTCGAACCCTGGGTATAAAATTGCTTATAAGAATCCTGCTACCAAAATAATACTGCAGAAAAGCATTATTATAGGTATATGAAATTAGAACGGGGGTCAGTTGAAGTTCGACGATCTCTATGACATTGTAAATCTTTCCTCGCAGCTCGTAGAACATTTAATAAATATTGAAGTGTTTATAGTAGACACGAATGTATAGAATGCAGAACATATGTAATATTTCCGTTATTTGAATTTCACGTTGATTAAAAATTTGTATACTTATTGATTTATTCCGCGTTCTTCTAAATACTGCACTTTTTCCCCTTGTTTCATTTTTTGCGATACTTGAGAGGAAATGATTTATTAATCCCAACAAAATATGATTGAGATTAGTCCTACAACTGTATTTTATCGGAACAAAATCCTTATTGTAGGAAACATACTCATCAAAAATATTATTCGCACAATTTTCACAGGTGTATTGAAATTCATGAGCGGTACGGCATTTTTAAACGTCATTTAGGTTGTTAAACTGTTTCTCAAAATGCCATTGGTCTTACATTTGACAAATTGACCACATATTTTATCTGAGATTCTCTTTCATCCAGTCTGGTCATTAGTTTAAAAACCTTTTGTTCAGCATATTTCGCCTTTGAATAGAAAAACACACGCTACCCCCCTCTATAGTCTGTTTACATATATTTATCACACAAATGCGCTTCAGAGCGGAAAATCTTAAGCTTGATATTAGTACAATATTTCGATTTATTTTCGATGATATTGCTAATTGGAATACTAAGATTGGATAATGAAAAAAAAACAAGGCTTCAACTGATTTTCGGCTTGAAAGACATAAACAATGTATCAAAAGTAACGTTACGCTACAGCTGCTCTTATATTTCACCTTTCAAATTGTGATACAAAATGTAATCTTTGTTAACTCAATAGCCCTATTATGAAAAAAGAGCGAAATATTTCTCTAATACTGCAAGAACAAATCAACCTTTCAACGCATCATATTTTTCAATGGACCTCAAAAGCGGCACCGAATGACAGCTAATTTTATCTTGAAAACGACAAGACGTTGTCAGTTGCAACTAAAAGAAGAGGACGTCAAAATGCTGGTTTGAATTGATAATAGCAACGTTTTCTTTTGTAGTATTCACGTTGTAGTAGCAGGTATGAACCTATAACAAGTATAATTTCGGATTAGGAGAAAATTCATTCACAATACGTTTAAGAACAAATTATAACACTGGAATATTGTATGAAGATATAAAACTACTTTATTTTTCCTCCATTTTTTTTAAATGGGGTATTTTCTATTTAATTTAAACAATATCATTGCTTTTGAACGTTGCACTTTCTTAATCTGCTTGAAGTATGCCACTTGGTCAATTTTCGGAAATTCACAGAAAACATTTTACTTCGATCTTGGATGGTGGTAGGGTATAATCAAGGGGATTTGCAACCAGAAAACTCGGTTGGTAGATTAAAATTTTATGCCACGGACCCGTTTCGTAGTAACTAAAACGTGTAGGAAAATGTAGGAAAGACCAGGGCACGGGGACAGTATTTATTTCTTTTGTATTTTAGTTTTAAAGACATATTGATTGCAGAACATCATTATAGAACTCTTTAGATGTCAATCTATTTTTTTTTTTTCGAATTTTTCCTTTATACATTCCTTTTTTTAAAAAAATGATTGATTTTCTAAACGCTTTCAAGCTGTCCCAATGTGCCCCAGGAAGATATATTTGTAAGAAATGAAGTTAGCAGTAACTACAATAAAAATTGATACTGTAGAGACAGCACTGAACTTGTGCACTTTTCTAATTATATTGATTTCAGTTTTTAAACGAAATTGTAAAAAATAATAAAATAAAATATAATAATTGAGATGTTTTTTTTTTCAGCAAAAAAAAAAAAAAAAAAAATGTATCGTCACCTCAAAGCAACAGTAGGATATCATTCTGTTGTTTTCAGGCTTAAATGTCTTATTGTTGCTCTGAGACGACGATATATAGTAAACAGTTTTCTGGAATTGTTTTGAAAATTTTCGTAGAACCACACGTGAACCGAAAAAACTCACCTACTGTATACGATCCTGCTATAAAGACCCAACATGAAGCATTCAAAATATTCGTCAGAGTATGTGTGGAAAACGGTACTGAATTGAAAATTGCACACATATTAAAGATGTCGTCACATATTATGAGTCGTAAATACACTCCGAATTGTAGAAAACGCAAATCAGAGGGAAGCTTGTATCAAGGGAATTAGAAAAAAAAAAAAAAAAAAAACTTCAACATGAATCACTTGCGACCAAGGCTTGATTACTGAATAGTTAAACTAGGCGGTTGACGAGGGGCCCTAACTTTTTTGGGTACTCCAAATAGCTAAAACTGTTTTAGTCGGTGGCTAAACTTGTAAGGATTAAAGATTGATGCTCCCAAACGAGTGTTTGGCCTTGAGCCCCTGGATTTTCGAATCGGACCCTGCTTGTAACGATTTTATTCCAACGTTTTCATTGAAAATACACGGACGGACCTTAATTACGCGTTTTGCAAATTGATTAACTCAATTTGGTCAATCTTTATATTTTTTAGAACGTTTATAGTATACTGAAGAGAAATATACTCAGACTTAAGTTGTATTAAAGAAATAACAATGTTAGATTGCACAAATTGTGCAATTTGGTGTTACTTTTTTTTTTTTTACTTTGTTTTTACAAAGGCATTGATTCAACTTTAAGCTGTATTATTTTCAGTTGAATATGGATTTTTTGGAACGATTTGTCCTATAGTGAACACTTTGCTAAATTTTCTGCTTTACATTTAAATTTGATAATTAGCGTGAGGTACTCGACTTCAATATGAATTGCATGAAGATAATGTCTTTTTTGGTGTCAGAAGGGGGATTTTAATTTCTCCTTTAGATTTCCCACGACGCTTCAGATCGACGTGCGGATATTGCCCTTTTTAAAAGTGCAAAACGACAAAAGCTCATAACTGACATATCTGGAGATTTAACCAGCGGAATATGAAGAATATCGCCTGCTTTTTCTGCTTCTTTTTTCATTTCATCACGGAATTTAGCACTGCCTTGCAGTGCATGGCGGATTGGTTTAGTTTATTGCATATCGTCTAACTGATGACACTGATGCCACTATACGTAAATGAAAAGCACTTTGTCTCTGAAGATTAGCGGTGACATATGTTCTTTGATTACATCTTACCGATTTTTCCATTCTCGTTATGGTTTTGCTACGCATACAATCAACAACAGATGTCTCTAAAAACAACAGATAGCTCTTAAAATATTAAACGGTTTAACTTTTTTTTTTCGGCAAGAATAAAAGAATCTCTTCTTGTTGCAGTTCTTTAACCCTTCATCGCAGGCTCCCAACCTCTTTTTTGGTTATAACCATGACCCATCCCAAAATTTCGAACTCCACATATGGTGATAGATAATTTGTATTATTGAAAATATGAATGCTTTTCACGAGGCATAACCCAAGAAGATCATTAACTTGGTTTAAAAAAAACACTTTCAAATAGCATGTAATCATAAAGAGGAAGGAAAGAAAAGTTGGTAATGCAAAAAAGAAAATCACCGAAAGTCAAAATGATTAATAACTCATTCTTGGATTGCCCCATGAAAAAAAAATAAAAAAACTTCATGGTGAGACGTGCATTGCAATTAGCAAAACACTGCGTTATAGTGCCCTTCTCTTCCAGTATTAGTACTTCAAAATGTTTTTGAAAGTAAGATTCGTTTACGCAAAGAAATTCATTCACTTCATTAAAGAAAATAAATTTAGCGCGAAGTACAACTCCCTCGACTATGATAACATATAATGCAGAGGTGGGAAAATTGTTTACTACGTAGGTGGAAAGTATTATTACCGTAGGCAAAAAAAAAAAAAGTTTAAATGTACGTACAGTAGACCCATGGCAGGTTTGGAAAATAAAAAATGAATTTTGGGAGTAGTACTTTACGATTTCCAGCGGGCCCAAATAGCACTTTTAAGAGTCTGAAACATGCGTTGTTGGGCATTATTTATTACAAATGGTACAAATTAGTGAAATATATACTTAGGCCTGGTGGCGTTTGACTTTGAAATGCCCTCGGCAAAATTAAATCTCTAATGTAGTTTCGCATCGAAAAGAGCCAAGTTGGCTCCCTCTGGCGACGAAACTGAGCGTCAAATTCTCGTGGAAGGCTCTCTGCAGGCAGGGGTGCCACGTAAACGAATGGATGCCCTCTCGGGTTATCCACAGCCTTCTATATATCAGGCCTACGCGCTGTATTGCGCAATCGGTGTCACGTGACCTCAAGCAGGCTTTGAGCGGGGAAATCCCTTTAGTTCAAACAGTGTTGTGGACTTCAAGTAGCTGCTCGTTGCGGATGCAATATTGTATTTCATCTCACAACTTTAGTATCAAATAGCAAAGTAATATTTATTCCAAATGTGTGAATACGTTATCAACTGTCTTTATGAAGACTTGAAATGATGTTTTCTTTTTTGTTCTTTGTATTTGACTGTGCTAAAACGTTACGTTTCGTCAAGTTTACATTATAAGCCGTTGGGATACTTTGGTGGTGAAAATTTAACGTATCAAATGTTTAACATTTCCAAATATGTTTGAAGCTACTATTGTTGGATTAAAAAATGTTAAGAAGGTAAGTGTGGTTACCAATGGTTATTTTTAAGCAGAATTGATAATAAAAATAAATACAGTAAAATCCCTCCTAGCGGATACCCCTCCTATGTGGACAGTATTTAATTCTTCGATTCTAAGGTAAAATTAAAAGGTATTATTAAACCTCTGTCATGCGGACACCCCTCAAAAATTTTTGTCTTGATAGTGTCCGTATTAGAGTAGTTTTACTGTACTTGTAAAATAATATTTTAAGGATTTTTTACTTGTAAGGGGCGAATTTTTATGTATGTTTTTTCATGCTACATATTTTTATCACTTTCGATTTTAATGACGAAGCTTTTTTGCCCTCAATTTGTGTAATGATTATTTTTTGTAACTATTGTTTAAAGGAACTTTTTAACATCAATTGGCTGAAGAGTACTGTTTAATAAATACATTAGATCGCGGTTCATTAAAAAGAGCAACTGTTTTAACTTTTAAAGCAGTTTCTATTTCTGTAAGGTACTATACTCTATTATTGAAAGGTACACATTTTTATTTATGTTTTTTTCATGTAATACACGTTTATTGCTTTCGATTTTAATGACGAAACTTTTTGTCTTCACTTTGGTAAATGATTATTTTTTGTAACTAAAATTTCAAGGAGCTTTTTAATATGAATTCTCTGAAGAGTGCAGTTTAATAGATACATGAAATCGTGACTTTTGAAAAACACCAACTTTTTCTTTTAAACCCAGCTTCTATTTCTATAAATGTATTTTGAAATGTTGTGGATTTTTTTTTTTTTTTTTGGAGGAATTCATAGCAAATGAAAATGAATTAAAGCTTTTAACAACTATTAGCGAGCCATGCATTAGAAATGTGGTACATGACCATTACAAGCTTAGCTTTCACACCATTTTCTTGATTTTGAGAAATATTATGCAAACGATTTATAACATACTGTAGAATAACTTCTCCAAAAAAAAAAAAAAAAAAAAACTCACAGATAACTAATTATATTACTAATAATTATAATACTAGATTAATTATATTTTTTACTCTGAAATATATGCATCAGTATTGTCCTTTTATAACAATTGTTTAGTTTGTTTCAATTGTTCAGATGTTTTGTAATTATTATTGGGTATTGGAGTGATTTTTTTCTCAAAAATGTATGCTGTTTCTTTTGTTTGTAACAGTTAGAAATATGGCTAAATATTGGTTTATTTTATTCCATCTTATTATTTTTTTTTTCATTTGTCTGTATTTTTATCAAAGGAAATCAATACTACTGTAAATCATTCGTGTGAAAAATGCAAAATATTTATTAGTTTATGAATAAGAAATATGCACTTCCCGTTTATCTTCCCCGTCTGTCTTAATCATTTTACAATTTACAGTAAGCAAAATTTATTTCGTACTTTCTTTTGCATTATGATTTGAAGTTGAAGTGTATTTTCTTTTTATCCATTAAAATTTTCATTTTTATTCATTATCTATATATTTATTGCGAATATAATATTTAATGTGTCATGCATGAATTTTAATTTAGTTTACTATTTAAGAACTATTTGTGTCGATATTAAAACTCGAACGATATAAATTTTTAATTTAAAGATGTATCGGAGTATTTCACGTAAAAATTAACTGTTTTTTTTAATGGATTATAAAAAAATCTAAATTTTTATTCACGGTAGAGCTATTATGAGATGTAAACAAACCGCCTTCACGGGCGGCCATGTTGAATGAGCGCGCAGGCCTTGTGTTAAGATGGCTGTGGGTTATCCCACGAGGTATGCGAATACAGTGGTGGTCAGAATTAGAAGAACAACAGAAAAATTGTACAGAAAAAAAATATTTCTGAAATAATGCAGAGAAATTTTTATACAAAATGCCTTTTTGTGCTAGAAACCATTGTGAACGTGTGTTTTGCCATGATTAAATAAAAATTGTCATTGTTAAAACTGGACAAAATTGTAAGCACAACGAGCGTTTTGCCATGAAAAGCCCTAGTAATCAATAATATCCCACTTTTTTTCAATCACTTTTATCAGTCTTGATGTTATGCAAGCTTAAGAACTTTCTTGGAAACTTTTATCCTAGCTTTTTTGATGGAAAAAATGAGTCCTTGCTTGTTTCGATATTGAATACCATTTTTTCATACTTCAGGTCCTAGAATGCCTCAGTAAGTTTCGATTAAACTTAGATCGAGTTTTTTGTCGGGTCAGTACAATTATTTCGCAAAAATAAGCATCAAGCAATAATTTTGAGGATTGAGAAACATGCAATTAGGCATTATTCTGCTGGAAAAAATAGTTTAAAGTCATAATTAACGGTGATTTTGGTTAAAAAAATATTTCTCAGTCCATCAACATTACTCTCAGTATTCATTCTGCACTGTAGAAAAAATATTGGTATAGTTTCCGTCTGTTGCGGAACTTAATCAGATCATTACTGAACCGCCTCCAAATGTACGCTTTGAGATTTTTTTCCCCCCTTCTGAGTTTTCTGGTTCCAGAAGTAGCAAAAACCATCCAGATCATTCTAGTTAAATACTTTTTCTCATCGGAAAACACATTACATTATCACACTTTTTATCCACAAAAACTCATTTTTCGCACGCTCAACTCGTGGTCTCTTGTAAAAATTTTTAAGAGTCTGTCATGATATTAGTTTCACATCGTGCAACTTTTTCTTTTTGTAAAGATTTTGAACAGTTCGAGCTCTATATATCGTATCTTAAATTCCCATCTAAAATGTCTTGATGTTTGTTTTTTGGAGCAAGCTCGTCTTATCATTGTTATTAGTTTCATACACAGAAACAGAAGATTTGCTACCTTTTCGTCTTTATCGACCTTACTTGCCGAAATTTTAGAGAAAGCTCTAAATGACCGGTCTCTTATCTATTCAACTTAGTTGCGATTTGATGTACAGTGAGTGCGTCGTGAAATGTTTCAAGCAACCATTTTCCTTTTTTCAAATTCTTTAAGTTTAGCACCAAGCGGGATGGATTATTGTAAAAATAGAATGACACTTCCTCATTCCTCAATCGCTTACTAAGCATTTTTATCGTTATGTAGCGCAGTTCGCAGAACAAAAAACATGCAAATTTTGTGTTTTAGAACACACAAATCTAAATGTCCTTATAATTGTTCAAATCACGCGGATGTCTCAACTAAAACTTCTTTCTACGAATCAGAAATTCCTTTGTATTTCCAATAAAAGTTTTCAAAAAAGTTTCATTTACTATTAGTTACTAGTCATAAAATTTGCATAACTTTCCGACCAAATGCAGCGAAGATGTGGTAGAACCTCTTGTCCCTATAATTTTGACCACCACTGTAGTTCAATCCAATAAAGGCCAGTCATATTAGAGAAATATCTATTGATAGACACAATGTTTTGATAATTTAAAAAATCAGAAAATATTTTTAAATGTTCCTAACATATATTATAAATATAACATATAACATACCTTCTATAGTAAGTATAAGAAGCAGCCATGCAGGAGTTTTTGCATCTTTTGGAATTTGGAATTTAAAAGTTAAGAAATATATTTTATTGTTATTAGCATAAAGTATCTTTCTGGCACTGTAGACGAATTTACAAATTAAAACAACTAGTTCAATCACAGCTAAACTCAAATTTAAAACAACAACAACACCATCTTTATTGAAATAAAAATAAAATAAGCAAATTTAAATTAGCTTAGTTTAAAATAATTAAAATGTTTACAAATTTCAAAAGAATTAGATCCTTAAGCATGGATGCAATTTTTAATGAAACATGATTTTTTTGTCTTCACGTTTCTACAACACGGTTTTATTGACGATAGAAATTTAGAAAGTTCAGATCAAATATTAAAGACAATCATTTTAATCTTTCAGATCAATCGAAATTTTGTACACCGTAAGTACTATAAGAGATTATTTCAACTAAACACTTGTTTAAATTTACTAAAGACGGACTTTCAATGTATTAGTATGTAGAATGAAATATAAGAACGTTTTATCGCACAAAATTGCAGATTACTGTAGATACATGTTTCGGGGTTTCAAGGAACCTCTTTTTCAGTGTAACGAAGTGTGAGCTTTAGGATAAAATCAGGGGTGTGCTTGCAAGCATGAAAAACATGTTTTCAGTAACCTGAAATTTAGTGAGATAAAACACTGTTTTATCTTATTTTACTTTTCAAGTACAAAGGTATTTATTCGATTCGTAGTTGCATGTACGTAGTTCTATGTTTAATCAAACACTGAAAGGTCTGAAAAATGAAGTTAAAACAAGTTTTAAAAGATAACAATACACCAATGATTAAAATGAAGCACAAAATAAACCAATTTAAAATAGCATACAGGATTCAAAAACTTTTAACTTCCAAAATAAATGAAATATTTTTTAGATGCAAGAGAATTGAAACTTCGAGTGTGACATGCAATTATCGGCGAATCACGTGTTCGATGTTGGCATGCATCCAAAACAGCTGTTTTTATTTGTATGAGGTGGAAATTAAGAAAACTTAGTTCAAATGTTAAAAGTTCTTCCCCAATTAGTGTAAATATGTGACAATACCTTTTACCTTTTTTTCATACCTGATGTTGACAGATCAAATGATTTTTGAACAGTCCTTCCACCTATTGCTTAATGTTTTAGAATTACAGGTACCAATATTTCAGTATTAGGACAATTTCCTTTAAAATTTAATTTGAAAAAAAAAATCTGCCCAAAACTTGATGCTTTCCACAGTTTTCATTAGTGTTTCAGTAGATATCAAAGAGTATGTTCTTTTATCCTTTCTTAGGATCTAAAGAACATACTTTTTGATATCTTAGCAATTTCGTCTCTTAACAATTAAAAAGTTCTGATTAGAAAGTATGCAAAGTGAAACAACCCTTCAATGCTTCTTTTCCATAGTTTTCGGTAGTGTTTCAGTAGATATCAAAGACTATGGTCTTTAGATCCTTTCTTAGGATCTAAAGATCTAAAGAACATACTTTTTGATATCTTAGCAATTTCGTCTCTTAACAATTTAAAAGTTCTGATTAGAAAGTATGCAAAGCGAAACAACCCTTCAATGCTTCTTTTCCATAGTTTTCTGCAGTGTTTCAGTAGATATCAAAAAGTATGTTCTTTAGATCCTTTCTTAGGATCTAAAGAACATACTTTTTGATATCTTAGCAATTTAATCTCTTAGCAATTAAAAATTTCTGATTAAAAACTATGCAAAGTGAAACTACCCTTCAGTGCTTTTTTGCAAACACCACTTCGATAAAACATACATTTCGAGTGCAAGACGATAACTTAGGCATTAAAAATGTAGTTAATATAGAAAAAAAGTTTCCTATCATCATCATCATTTTTTATGCAAAAGAAAACACCTCTAAAATCTACCGACAGTATTTGCAGCTGACATTTTTTAAAGCCATTGAAAAAAAAAAGAAGCTACTTGTGAAAAGTTTTCAGAATGCTTCAATTCATTTAATAAAATCTAACTAAACACTTTTCAGCTATACACGTAAACACGTATTATATCCTTTCTTTTTTTTCTTGCTTTGATTACTATTCTTCTGAACCATTTGTCACAGAAGACACCAAAAGATAATCTGTGGAATGTAACCACGGAAAACAAAGCTTGGGTGGGGCTGCGGTTGCCAAACACTTTTCAGCATGTCATCATCAGTCTTGTTCGAGTAGTGAAAAATGATTTTAAGGGATCATGAGGGCTAAGGAATACACCTACTAGTCTTCGATTTCGGGTGCATTCATTTCCGGTTTGATTAGTTCCGATTTTGAAGCATTTTCTTTAAACAGAAACATGTTCCATTCTTAGCAGGAGGTAAATTGGAGAATACTGCAAATGATTCTTTTCTTTTAATGGAGTAAAATGTCAGATTACGAGAAGTCTGTCATTGAAAAAACTTTTTACCGGGATAAGCAAGCTAAAAGGAGAAAATTTTTGTTCTTTCCGCATTGTAATCCACTCTGAAGAGAAATAAATGTGTATCATGAAAACCTAGAGTATTTTAATTCAATGTGTAATTTTTCTAGTCAGTAGTATAAGATAACCACTATGACCTACACCATATCCACAAATTAATAAAAATAAATAATAAATATTACTTAAAAAGCTAAGCTATTTTCCTTTCACATCTTATTGCGTCATTTAGGGAAAAAAAAGTAATCACAAGATATCTTCTATCTTCTTTACTAATAATAAAGCTGAAAGTCTGGAGGTCTGGGCGGTCATTCCAAGCTCGTCAGCTTGCGAGATCGAGATTTTCGCTCACGTGATCGTTTGTGATGTAGAGATGTCACAAAGTAGTATTCTAATGTACTTAGAACTTAGCTTGCGGCTAGGTTCGAGCAGATTAGAATACTACTTTGCAACATTTCTACGTCACAACCGATCACGTGAGCGAAAATCTCGATCTCGCAAGCTGACGAGCTTGGAATGACCGCCCTGGATCTCTGTGACGCGCAAAAAGCCTAAACCGTTCTTCCGGTTTTCATGAAATTTGGCACAAAATTAGTTTATAGCATGAGGGTGTGCACCACGTAGCGATTTTTCGAAAATTCGATTTTCCTCTTTCTCTATTCCAATTTTAGGAACATTTTACCCAACAAATTATCCTAATATGAACGAATAAATTACCATTAACATGGGAGAGCAAATGAACATAGCAAATTGGCGAGAAATTCATCATACATTATACGTGAATATACAGACGAACCAAATGACATTTCAATTTTCTACTACGGGCAAAGCCGTGCGGGTACCACTAGTGAGAAATAAATCTGTATTCATATGGATTAAACTGGGGTTACTCCGAGGCTAAGTCCTAGGTACTTTAAATTAACGAAACTGATGGTATTAAAATTGAGTTTTTATGAACTTTATAACAATTAACCTAGATTGTCGTAACTAGTGATCGCAATATCGGTATATTCGGGCCGAATACCGGCATTTCAAGCAATTTAGCAATTTTGTGATACCGGTATTTGCTGAGTTAAAATATCGGTATTATCGGTAATAGCTGAAAATAATAAATAGCTTCAATTAAAGAACTTCCAGTTTAACTTATTAAATATCTACATATATTTTAAATGTACATTTGTTTTCCATTGATACGGAACCAAAATCAATCTATTGATGTAAAAATTTTGCCTCAAAAGCACGAACTAATAGAATTTCATGAAACAAAGGTAACGGAAAGATTGCAAAATGATCATATATTATTAAAAACTACACTGTAAAAAAAATTCGGAAACGTTTCTGAGTATATCGTGCAGCTGCGGTTCATGAAATTTTCAAAAACGTTTCTGAGTATTTCGGAATTCTCTTTCCGTAATGTGAGGAAACGTGTCTGAGTATTTCGGAATCCTCTTTCTGTAATTTTCAGAAACAATTCTGAGTATTTCGGAATCCTCTTTCCGTAATTTCCAGAAATGTTTCTGAGTATTCTGTGCAGCTGTGGTTCATGAAAGTTTCGAAAACGTTTCCGAGTATTTCGGAATTCTCCAAACAATTTTCAAAAACGTTTCTGAGAATTTCGAATCCTTTTTCCGTGATTGTTTCTAAAAAATAATTCTTTACTATAGTATTGCATGCCATATCAGTTTCAATTCTTTCATATCTAAGAGCAATGAAACAAACAATTTTAGAATCATTCGTGGATTTTTTTTTTCTTCTGAATTTCTAATGACAAATAGCATGGTTAACAGCATAACATATGCAGTTATAAATTTTTGAAAATTTATGAAATAATATAGTAGTTTCATGCATACACTGCAACAAAATTCGGAAACGTTTCTGGATATATCGGAAACGTTTCCGAAATAGTAGGAATCCTTCATCCAATAGCGAACTAGTCAATATTCAGAAAGCTTTTTGTTATTTCAAGAAATCTAGAGGCGGAAGGGATGACGCAACGCTTCGAAGCCTATTTCATCCTTCCAACACGGGCGCCAATGAGTCGGAAATAACGAGAACTTATTTTTTTTTCTTATCTATGGTTGCTGCAGTCAGCAACTGTTTAGCATTGGATTGCTTGTTATTTCATGTCTAGAGAGTAGTAAAATGTGTCGAAACTAATTTTACGCCTTTGCATTTTGGACTGCCCTTGATTTTTTAGACGACGTACGCAGCTATTAAGTCAGTTAATAACCATTTGCTTCTTTACAATTTCCAATGCGACCATAATTAGATATATATTGTGTGTTCAAGCGTGAATAGTTTCAACACCCGTGTTTATACTTAATGAAACGAAACCCTTTGGATTACTTATTCAGTTGTAATGGAGGTACTTAGATTTTTTTCCGCTCATGTTCACTTGTAAGTATTAATGAATATTTTAAAACATGTTGTTATATACATTTATATTTTTGTTGATTTGCATTTGATGAGGCTCCAATTGTAACTGCTTTTGGGTTTATCGAATTAATTTAAAGTTATCCTACATACCTTTGTGCGCGGTGTACTATTTGTTGTAACCAACTGAAACTGATTAATTACGCAAAAGAAATAAGATTTATGTTTGAGAAGCAATCACAAAAAAGTTATTTCGAAATACTTGGATGTACATACATTTTGGTTCAAAAAGAAAAAAAAATCAATTGTTTAATTCATTAAAAATATGGTAATGCAAATATTTTCTAGTATTGTAATATGCTTCACAAAAAATGTGCAAGTATTATTTATCTTTTTTTATTATAATTTATTCATTCAAACCCTTCAAGCGGCCGTGACGTAAAATTCCTTCACCCAGGGATGTATTGAAGAGCGGCCGTGTCGAAAAATTTGGCCTTGAATATTCTGCTTCGAGAACAGCTGCGGCGTAAAATTCTATGGAAGAATATTCATGGCGAAATTATTCGACACATCGCTGGGTGAAGGAATTTTACGTCACGGCCGCTTGAAGGGTTAAAAATATTTATACTAACGCCCCTCGTCTTCTCCCCATATGTGCATTGCATATTAATAACATAGTATTTAAAAAATGATCACTTTTAAAACGATGACATGAAATAATATTACTTTTTATTTCGGCATGTAAAAGCAGCTGTTCCATTTTTGCCCTTGACTCATTCCTCCTGACTGCCCTACATTAAACTAGTATATATACGAAGGAAATGTTATTTTCGGAACAACTAATGTCAAGGAATTTTTTTATTGTTAACCACATTTAACAAAATGAATAAGCAGATGAATTAATGCATAACTATGTTCTTACTAATAGATAACATGGTCATTTTCTAATGGTATAAATATTTTTAAATGAATGAATAAATTATAATAAAAAAAGATAAATAATACTTGCACATTTTTTGTGAAGCATATTACAATACTAGAAAATATTTGCATTACCATATTTTTAATGAATTAAACAATTGATTTTTTTTTTCTTTTTGAACCAAAATGTATGTACATCCAAGTATTTCGAAATAACTTTTTTGTGATTGCTTCTCAAACATAAATCTTATTTCTTTTGCGTAATTAATCAGTTTCAGTTGGTTACAACAAATAGTACACCGCGCACATAGGTATGTAGGATAACTTTAAATTAATTCGATAAACCCAAAAGCAGTTACAATTGGAGCCTCATCAAGTGCAAATCAACAAAAATATAAATGTATATAACAACATGTTTTAAAATATTCATTAATACTTACAAGTGAACTTGAGCGGAAAAAAATCTAAGTACCTCCATTACAACTGAATAAGTAATCCAAAGAGTTTCGTTTCATTAAGTATAAATACGGGTGTTGAAACTATTCACGCTTGAACACACAATATATATCTAATTATGGTCGCATTGGAAATTGTAAAGAAGCAAATGGTTATTAACTGACTTAATAGCTGCGTACGTCGTCTAAAAAATCAAGGGCATTTCAAAATGCAAAACCGTAAAATTAGTTTCGACACATTTTACTACTCTCTAGACATGAAATAACAAGTAATCCAATGCTAAACAGTTGCTGACTGCAGCAACCATAGATAAGAAAAAAATAAGTTCTCGTTATTTCCGACTCATTGGCGCCCGTGTTGGAAGGATGAAATAGGCTTCGAAGCGTTGCGTCATCCCTTCTGCCTCTAGATTTCTTGAAATAACAAAAAGCTTTCTGAATATTGAGGAGTTCGCTATTGGATGAAGGATTCCTACTATTTCGGAAACGTTTCCGATATATCCAGAAACGTTTCCGAATTTTGTTACAGTGTAAGCATATGTACCTATGTATGTCCAAGTTACTTCTCACGAACGCCAATGACCTGACCATCGAACCTTATATTTCTAAATAAAATCCCTATTTTTCGAAGGCTTTCCTACATTCAAATTATTATTCAGTGCTTCATCTCAACTTTCCGTAACAACGGTTTTATATTAAAATTTGTAGCGTGAAGAAAATCATTGAAACGAAAGCTCTGTTGCCATTTTTTTCTCGAAGATGAAAAAGTAAAATTCTGGGCTTTTTTTAAAAACTTTTCCTGTTATCAGGGGATTTAAAATGTTTCCTTTTTGGTTAATTTTCCGCAATCTGCCGCAAAATTTTACCCTTTTTTTTTTTTTCAAGCCTGGTTGTTGAACACGCGCCACTTGACATAACTTTTATTTTTGAGGTAGACCGTGCAAAGCCGAGCGATGCAGCTAGTATTGTCATTAATAGATGGTGAGATTAATCGCATTTTCGTGCACTTTTGTGCACCATTTTTTAATTTTTTTTCCATTTCCCTGATCACTCACTTTCCCTTTTGTGAAAGCTAATTTCAAGTGTAACTTTAACTGCATTTATCTCTTGAACAATTTATTCCAACCATGAATTGCAGTAATAGTTTAAGATTTGTTTTTTAATTATTTGTTTCAAGTGTACTAAGTTTTGACAAAAACTTTTTTTTTTTGTTCGCATAACAAATTGTAATTTATTGCCACCAATATTGATTTGTTGTCCTGTCTAGCTATTTGGCTTTAAAATTTGCAAAATAATATTTAGAAATTATATTGAGACTTGAAAACTTTCATAGAGGTAAAGCATAAACTATTGAAACATATTTTCAGATATTTACATAATTATAGTTGCAAAGAATTTTGAAAAGAAAGCGAAAACGAATAAGAGAAACTTACAAGATCAAATTTAGTCATGTTTATCATAAATTTCAAATAAAAGGGCTAATGAAAAGCAAACACAAACCTCTCCTGCTGAAAATAATGTTAATATTGGAAAAGTATCGTCTCTCTGAAAGAAATTACAATTAGCTTAAATTAAATTATATGACAAAAAAGTAACAATAAAACACACAATACAGAAGAAACACACACAGAAAAGAATTTATCCAAAAATAACACGCAAGAGGCCGAATTATTTGAAGATGAAAAACTTCTATCTACAATTAGAGGAAGTTTATCGCGCATTGTTAACAGTACCACCGACCTGCGTGAACTCAGAAAGAGTATTTTCAATTGTAGGAAAGTTAAGCACCAAATCGAGTTAGTTCCAGGCTTAGAAACAGTTCAATGGATACAGTATGTTTTTTACTATTATTGATTTTTTATTATGACATTTGATCCTTCACATTTTATAATTCTTCAGAATACGTTTTCATAAATAATATTATTTTTGTATAAAATTATTAAATGTGACAACGAAACAATATGTTTTCAAGCATTTTTTGAGAAACTTGAGCTACCGGTATTAACACCGGTATTCCGGTATCACGTTTTTAAAATATCGAAAACTGGTATTGAATTTATGGTCCGGGTATTGAGTTTTTGGTCCGGGTATTGCAATCCTTAGTCGCAACGTTTCCAGTGCTTTCTTTTTGTGCTTCTCTTAGGAAACAAGAAGTTCCGTCTAGAACTACAAGAGCCTACTTTCCCGTATACCCATACTACTTTCTAGTATCTGATCAATATTCTCAAAGATAGCAAAAATCGCAAATTGTTTCAAACATATTTTAAAATATTTTAAGCTGATTTCTAGGAATAAAATATTTCTTACTCATCTAAAACATTAGATGCGTAAAAAAAAATAAATAAATAAACGAACAAATAAAATAGCAGCACCTTTTAAACAAAGCAGCTAATACACTTTTTTCCATTAAGAAAAAACTCTTTAACAGCTTTCAAAACGAAAAAATAATAATTAAAATTAATAAACTCATTAAAATAAATACATCATATCAAAAAAGAAAAAAAAGGTTCTTTTTCCTCTGTTGCCAAAAATTTTTTTTTAAATGAATTAAGAAACTTACCAAAATAAATAAACACAATAAAATGTCAACTTAAAGAAATACTTTTCATTGTCAAAAAAAAAAAAAAAAAAAAAAAACCGGCCGAACAGTCGAGACGCTATGCACGTCGCAGACATCCAGACAGAGAGACTTTGCGCTTTATTATTAGTAAAGAAAAGATAAAAAAGATATCTGAAGAATCTTTCATTGCAAAATAACAAACTAGGAATTCTGTTCCACGTCTATGTTCTATCATAATTTTATTTGTGATATTTTTACCATAGACTAATAATAAGAGTAGACCGAGCTATGGCAACCCTTTTGCTGCTCGTAAACCAAACCATGTGACTGGTGGATATCCTAGCAACAGCGGGCGTTAATCGTAGCAGACGATTAACGCCAGCGCGAAATAAAATAAATAGAATTGATGGAACACGGAAGAATGATCTTTTATGGAGTCCAATTTGTAAATTTGTTATTCTAAGTTGTAAATATTTTGTTAATATAGTGAGTTTTTCGTTTAGATAGTACTGTGCATTTTCTTTAGTCAATTTCAATAACTCTCTAAACAATTAAAGATGCAAGCTCCCAAAACGAATCGGCAAACGGTAAGATTTTTACCTACAATTTCAATTTAAGATACCGATTAGTACATTTTTGCGTTAACGCAAAACGTTTACGCCATTATGTTCACGCCAACGCTGACGTAGCAGTTCCAAATGAAATAAAAGTTACTGAAAACTGTGATCAAAAACTAATAATTACTGTCAAAATAATGCATAATTAAAAGAAAAACAGTTCAATCTCTGCACCTGGAAAAAAATTATAATGAAATCATATTACGTCTTTAAATACATGTCGAGTGCTAAACTATAGATAATATTACCATAGTTTTCGCCAAGCCTCCCACCAGTCACATGATGTATCCATGAATCAATTTTTTCATCAGCAAGTTTGGGGAAGCTCGGTCTACTCTTATTATTAGTCTATGAACAATAATTATTTCACAGTTAAATCCATAGCGGCGGAGTCGGAGTCGGAGTCAATCTCATTTTGAGATAAAGGAGTCGGAGACGAATATCCAAGAATAGGAGTCAGTCATTTGTTTTCCGTATATAAATTTTTGCCAAAGCTACGAAGTCAGAGTCGAAGTCGGGGAGTCGGAGTCCGATTAGTTGTCGGGCACAGGAGTCGGAGTCGGAGTCAGGTGCCCCTAAATTCTCGGAGTCGGAGTCTGGTGTTTGGAGTCAAGAGCTATTTTCAACGCAATTTTTTGAAAAAAATCCGCCTTCAAGTACGGAATCTGCACTGACTTTCAGTTTCCCCGTAGGCGCTAATGTTAAGGTATTTGAACTGTTCAAAATTGAACGGAAAATTGTTCAAAGCAAAAAGATATTTTATATACAAGTTTTTTATCAAAACTTTTTCCTACAAAGTTTGTTTGAAGCAAATTAGCCACACAGTTCGGAATTGCCTTGAATTTCCCCGTAGGCGCTAATGTTAAGTTTTTTTGAACTGTTCAAAATTGAACAAAAAATAGTTCAAATCAAAAATTGAAATGTGGGAATGAGGTGTCCTCGCCGAGATCTTTCGAACAAAAAAAAGTTTGTTCGAATCAGACTATTCATTCAAAAATTATTAGGGGGGGACAGACAGACAGACAGACCGACGGACCGACAGTTCGATATTTATTTAATTATTTTATTTATTTTTGACTTTTTTTGTTTTGTTTTTCGCGATATTTTTAAGATGCATTAAGCCTTCTTTCATGCTTTTTTCTTCTTTTTCTGACTTTTACTGGGAAAGTAGGCTAAAAAAAAAGGTTCGCTACATATCATAGTAGCGAAACTAGGGAAGTTCTTGGATCCTGGACAACTACAATTTCCCAGCTCTAAGAAAAGCTCCTATCCTATCCTATCTTAGAAAAAGATGCTGATGAAATTGAACTCTCAATTTGTAAGTTCTTCAAAAATGTAGCAATCACTGTCCATAAACTAGAAAGTCGCCCGTCAAGGTATGACGGGTGAAAATTGCTTCTACTCTTCTCATTTTAACGAAGCAATTTCCTGTTTGTTGATATATTGCTAGTTAAAATTTTAACCCCTTACTCCAGGGGATTAACTCTAAACCTCAGTAGATAGCGTTAATATAGTTGACTACTTTTTCGTTTCTTCACTATTCTAAAATGACGGTTTTACCAGTAAAACAGCTAAGTTACCGGATCCAGTGCAGCCTAGTCAAAATAAAACATTTCCCTGCCATGTTAAACAATAACAAAATATATTATCTAATTGTCATACCGTGGCCGAAGTTTCATTGTTGATGACGTTAGCGTTACTCGACAAAATTGCAACAAAAGACATTTGACGTTAGCGTTACTCGTTATTATATACATTGTTGGTAAATTACTAAGGACGGATTCCAATGGGCTAAGTAGCGCGTAAAAAAGTAAGTGTAATTCGATGTCAAATGAAATAAACTTATGCCAGATCTCTAGAACATTGCAATGGCGATAATTTATTGTGCGCTGAAGTCCAGAAGGCGTTGAAAAGCAAAAAAGTGAAAAGCGTAAAGGACGAAACGGTCATTTGGGGCTGAACACGTAAAAGTAGATAGATGTAATTACAGCACCCAAGCGTTCCGGCGTAAGATGTCAATATGGGATATGGCTACCATGGAGAGCAATGCAAGCTTCTAGACTTTACACAACATTATCCAGCAGCTGTTGGGGTAATTTATCCCATTCTTCTGTCAGTCACGGATTAGGGTGTCCTTGCTTATTGAAGGGCCTTGTCAACCAGCAAGACTGCTCTCCAAAGCATCCTAAACATTTTCAATGTGATTCAGATATATAGAACGTGCTGGCCATCCGATGGGTTGAATATTTTGAGTGATCCAGACACTCCTGGACGGCGATTGTTAATGACATTTTACGTTGCCATCCATGAAAACAAATTGATCGTCCACAGCACCACAGAACAAGTGAACATGAGGCAGTAGAACAACATTAATGTGTCACTAGCCGTCATAGTCTTGTTTGGAAGATCACGAGCGACGTACGGCCATTGCTCGTGTGCTCCCAAACAAGACTATGACGGCTAGTGATTCATACCATGACACAACTTGTATGATACTAGTTTTTTTCTTTTATCTTTGGAAGGAAAATTGATTTGCACCTTGTAAAAAAAATCGTTGTAGTTTTTTTTGTCTAAAAACATATACTTAATCGTGGTATAATACCTCCACGGTGTTTTATACGTCTTCAATACTCGTCTGAATTAAAGTATTGCTAAAATCCGAGTGTTTATTTGCATTGTATAAGTTTTTTTCGAAGTAGGTGATAGCGTTATCTGCTGGTAACATAAAATAAACAAAGGTGATAAAAGCATCTTTTTAATTTTGATGCAGCGAACTTGCGTAGCAGAACATTCAACCCCCCCCCCCCTTTTTTTTTGCGATTTGTAAGGGCACAAATTACCGCCCCGGGGTCACCCATGCTAGGTACGCCACTGTCTATAATGATGCTTATGCTTCGCCGTAAATTAATAAATTAAATTTAATGCTAAAAAATAATGTAACATTTTTGTAATGTTTTTTGTTTCCGACAATCGATAAAATAAAAAGAACAAGATCGTGTTGGAAAGTGATTTCGCTCTCTCTGGGGAACAGGAATAGCATTGAGTAAGTCAGGCAAATGATGTTCAATGAACTCTAATTTTGTTTTTTCTATTAGGTTACTTCGAAACAATACGGACCAAACAAATGATCTCCGATTACGCTAAGTCAAACATTTAAGCAGAATCGAGTTTGGAACGGTGAACTTCTATTTAAAAAAGGATTATGTTCAGCATACTGACGCCAGTTATGCTAATTTATGATGCCCCCTCTAGTGAACAACGACTCATTTGCCTACAGTATCTTTCATAGAAAACGTTGTTCTTCAATGTCTCGGGCTAGTAGTCATCTGCAAAATGTTACCCGTTTTTCCAAATCTGAATTGCCCAACTCTAGTGTACAATGGTAAGCAGTGGCGTAGCTAGACCCGACTTTCGGGGGGGGGGGGGGTTACTTCTTTTATATATATATATATATATATATATATATATATATATATATATATATATATATATATATATGTGTGTGTGTGTGTGTGTGTGTAATCGCTTGGAATTTTTTCCTTTCTCTTCTTTTTCTCTTTTTTTTTTGAGACTAACTTTTCGGGGGGGGGGGGTTTGTCCCCCAACCCCCCCCCCCCTTAGCTACGCCCCTGATGGTAAGGGTGATACTTGTTTAGGTACAATATTTTCATCACTTTACTTTGTGAAAGTCCACCTTCTGTAGCAATCGTGCATGAACTCACACTTGAGTTTTCCGCTGCGCGGTCCGACACTTACTCCTCAACGTCGGCAGAGCCGTGATCCTGCCCACTTTCCTGCATCGGAGAGAGCGAAAATCAATTTTCAACACGATGGTAACCTGCTCATTTTCAAATGCCTTTCCGAATTTTCTAACCGAAAAGTATCCCCAATGAATGGTAGTACGCATCCCATTTCTTTGCCACCTAGATCGCCAGATCTGACGCCATGGACTTCGTTGGGGGTTTTTAAAACAAGAAGTATACAAAACAGAAGTAACCAGTTTACAGGAATTGCGCAACCGTTTTGATGGAGTAGTAAAACTAAGAAATGCAATTTCACTTAGAGCAACGGTTGTTTCCGTTCGCAAAAGAGCAGAAGCATAACGTGTGGCTGCGACCAATTTCAGCAGCTATTGTAAATTTTGAAAATTGATTAAATATACTTATTGATGTTTGCGTAATTTTTTAATTATTGATTTTTGCTTTCTGAAAAGCACGGGAAAGTAATGCTTCTTTTATTTCTACTTAATGTTATCTCTTGTGTTTTTTCACTTTACGCAATGTTAAAACTATTATTTTGATATAAAAATGTCATTTTCTTAAACAGAGGAAGCAACATGTTTACGCAAAAAATGTGACTCTTCGCTGTTTTTTTTTTTTTTTTCAAAAAATGCAAACTTTTACACTGTTTCAAACAAAAGCCTGAATTTCCGCTAAACTTGAAGCTCAATATAATTTGTTGTTGTATCATTTGAAAGCTAGTGAAATTGGTCAGTTTTTATTAGATTTGACCGATTGTAGCTGATGTGTTTTTTTTTTTTTTTTTTTTGAAAATGTCGATTGAAAACTTGGCACCATTTCAATTCTGAGTGTGTCCAATGTTTCAAAGTTTGTAGCTCGCTGTAAAATGCAACTATTTTGATGGGAAAAGTGTCGTTTTGTAGGATTTAGTCTGCTCTTTCCAAATATGTACTTATTTCGTGTGTAAGTCCTACAGGAATATCAAAAATTGGTCATATTCTCAGAATTTCGTTTTTTCACTCGTTTTCCTTATATCTACCATAACTCGGTTACTGTTAAGAATCGGACACGATAATGGTTGGTTCTTTGCTCCGCTTAGGCTCTATCATCACCCCTTTTCGTGCGGCAGATTCGATCGAACTCACACTATATTTATTTCCATAACTTTTAGTATCACCACCAGTTTGAATTGAAAATGTCTTTTATGCCAACAATTAATGAAGCATCAAACACGCATTTCGGAAAGAAAAAAGCAATTTTCGTGAAGCTCCCGCTGCGTACATGAACTCACGCTCTGAAACACGATCATAAAGTATCATTTGCAGAACAGGTGTTGCCATTCATCAGAATGAAGACCATTTCTCATCGATTAAAAACATCAATCATGTCTCGATCGTCCGTCATTCCTTACACGAGCAAGTCGGATCTGCGTCCACCAATCAACTGTTCGTTGAAGAAAGAACATGCCCGAACATGGGTTTCGTTACAGTTCATATCTGTCATAATGACAACATCAGGCCGAGATTCCCATATATTACACATCGTGACAAGTTGTAGCTTATAATCCACGAAGTTGGGGAGACCCTTTGGTCTTGTTTCAGGACAGGCCATGTTTCATGAAGCAAAACTGGCGCTTCAAAATTTATGTCTAATTGATGCTTTTGATAATCGATGAATGGGCTTCAGTTTGATCACTTTCACAAATGAATTCTGGAATTTCGGAGGCATTTTTAGTTGTTGAATACAGGAGGACTATTTCTTCCCCCTCATCCTCCGATAGGCTGTAAATCAAAGGCGGTTAAATAAAGAACATTGTTTTCTTAACCAATATTATGCATGATAAAGGCTACTTCTTTTCATCATCATTTTGAGGATTGAGGAATTCGTTACCTTTGTGAACAAGCTTTGAGCTACCCTCTTCATAAAATTTTGCTCTCGATGATTTGAAGCGAGTTGTGACTGTTTCTTGGAGCTCCTGGTAATTTTGGGAGCGTCGCCTTGAAAAATTCGTGGACAATAAAAACCGTTGCAAGACTTCTCCATCAGCAAAATTTTGTCTAAACTCTAACTTCTGAAAGAATATTTTTCTTAGTTTAAATAATTCTGAGTTTCATTCAATTTCATAATAAAATTTTAATATTTAAATTCAAATTTTAATCGTTGACATTTATTATAAAATTATACTCGGTCTCAATAAATAAAAATTATATAAAATCATAAAAAAGTCAATGAACCTAAAAGTCTGACTAAAATTAAGTTCTTATCAAAGACAGAACTCAAGGTTCACAATTTGGTATTCCATGTTGACTTTAGACTGCATGAAATTAAATTGGTTTTGTCACTTGAACTCTTGAACTCATCCCTAGACTATATTATACATATATATATATATAATATGCAGCGCAGGAGTAATTGTTATCGTAATTACTTTTTCCCTGTGGATTATAATCATAATCGGAATTTTAATCCGCTACTTTTCATGCTCACAATCGTAATCGATTCCATTTTCTCGTAATCGACTCCAATTCTGGTTTACAATGTGCCTGCACTGAAAGGAAAAATCTATCCGTGTTTCTCATTAAAATAAGCAATGCAGTAAAAAAGCTACTGTACGACGGGGAATATTCCTTTTGAATCCCCCCTCCAGTGGGTACACTTTGTTACCGCATACAACAGACAGTCCCTTCATTCTGACATACCCGTAGTTTCTGAAAAATAAATTCATGTTTATCATCAGTAGAAATAAGTTCACTTTCTTTTCACTTTGTTTTCAAGCACAAATTGCAACTGCAGTCAACTGTCAGCTGTTCCACATTATCTAAAAGACACATTCACCTTACCGTTATACTCATAGAAGCATCTTCAGAGAGTGGAGTATAATATATCTAGGTGACGTCAAGCCAAAATTCATAATAGGCTCCGAATTCGAATGGAACGTCAAAAACTTAGCCACATTGATAACCTCACCACGTCTTCCCATCGTCCTCGCCCAGAGGCGATCGTCGATGTTTATCTGGAGAAACAGAAAGAGAAAGAGGTGTCATAACTCATTACGACCACAGAAAGATGGACTCCGCTGCTGCTGTTAGCGAAGACCGCGATAAATAAGCAGCCGATATGTCCACCGTATTTTCCACTATTGGTCGGATTAGTGAATTGAATTGAAAGGACAATACGCAGATTATTTTCTCCAACATAACTCATCTGAAATGAATACTTTTGAGACATACTATAGACATAAGTAAATTCAAAGTTCTCTGACTCAAATTTGGGCAAAAAGATTGGGGTTAGAACATTTTCCTTACATCCTTTTATAAATTCAAATAACAAAACCAACTGATAAATTTAAAGAAAAAAAAAAGATATTTGCCAAAAACTTTTACACAAATTTACCACACAAACAACAAATGTTAAATGTTTCTCATTTCTCCAATGGTTTCCCTTTCATGCTACGTTAAGAATATTTCAGAGTATTTAAACATTTATCAAGCCGAAAATTGCTTTTAAAATCGTAGTAGCTTTCTTTCTCCTTGATTAAAAGTTAACTTGTCGTTCGCCTTGCATGCTTTAGTCGTAAACAACCCTTTTATTTCATTTTTTCGATCAAGATGTGGAGTGGGAGTCAAAGGGGACGTACTTTATGCAATTATGTCTAAAGATAATAAACCATGCCCATTGCCCACATACATGTAAATACATTAATTTCTCAAATTACAATTGCCTCCTCTGACCCCGCTAAATGACGGGCCTGAAATCAAAAGGATCGAAGTTGGATGAGTCTAATCATCTTTTCTGCTCATCCAGTTGCAAGCGAAATAGCCTGAAATATCGCAAAAGAGAATCCAAATTAGATTTTTCAGTTTTAAGACCATACATATATTGTTTCAGAAACTTTAACTAAGTTTTGTAGTTGATAATTTTACTCATAGTGTACGTGTATATACATATATAAATAATAAACATACATAATTACATTATTGTGTCTTCGCAAAGCAACAGAATGGTTAATCCATTGTAAGCTATTTATGCGAGTTGACTATTTATTTTGCCCACGAAACTAGATTTTTTTAAATTTTCTGTAACTATTTCTGTATTAAAACAAAATTTCACATTTTTGACAATTTGTGTTTATTACAGATTAGAGCAGAAATAAACTTTTAAAAACCTACTTAAGATAGGTACTTATAACCGTCACCTTTTAGAAGTCGGTTGAAAAAGAACTGATGTACTATATTTTCAACACAAAAATTTGCTTGAGTACATTTTGGTGCTGGTTTCAAAATCAGAGTGGAATTTTTGGCCGTATTTCATGCAATTTACTCTTATAAGGAACATTGCTTCTAAGAAAGTTGCAACTGTGCTTTCTTTCACGGAGACCACAAAGTATTTATAAGCGAAAATACCCCTTTCTGTTTTATTAGGGTCGGGCGACCATACTCAACAAATATGCAAGAGTTCGCATGATTCAACTTATTGGTATGAGAAAGCATATACCGTTCCACGCAGCGGTTTATGGCTGAAATATTTTTAGTGTTCTATTCTGTCATTTCAGAAAATGGAACATTTCAGCGAGGACAACAGCACAGGCTACCTGAAAGGAGAACTGTCCAGTTCAAAATAGAGCCTAGGATCACCTAAATGCTAACAATACTTCCTTGAATCAATGAAAGAATGCCTCATTAAATTTAAATCATTAATTAAACCAGACGAATAATCACAAAATATCAAAACCATATCTTTGAAGATTTTACACTTTCTGAAACGGGTTTAAATGTCTTCATAATAGAATGCGTCCAGGTGAAGAGGACTGAAAACAAGCTAATATCTAACACAAAGACCAAACATGGCATCTACAAGATTTATGTTTATGTCTGGAGGGTTTTTGCTGCTATCATTCCCTGTAGCATGATGAAGTTGCGGTCTATTCTCTGCCAACTTCTCATTCAGAAACGAGGCAGAAGGACGAGGTTTATGAGCAAGGTATGAATTATTCGTTTAGTACAGAGGAGTAAGCGAATAGAAGCTGTTTAATGGGTCTCGAACGATTAGTTGAAAACTATTATGCAACGCGAAAAATAGCGGATGTTTCCGACTGTCGTAGACGCATAATTTTTCCTTGGAAGTTGATCTTAATAAATATTCCAAATACCCGTAAAAGATAAAACATATGCAAACCTGCCTATCTGGTACGTTGGATTTGAATGTTCAACTTTCTTTTTCTTTTTCAATTTTTATTCGCATTGGTAATCCTAATTTGTTACATCTGTCATCTGAGCAAGATGGATCTTGAAGAAGTGTGATTTTGACAAGATGATAAGTTCTTTCACTGATGCCATGCATTTTTTTCCTATTCTGTTGCGTAACAGGTCACGAACAATTTCTGAACTGAAAACTAAAACCCAACGTGTTCATTGCTAAAAACAAGCGAAACTGCTTGGAAAACCCCTTCGAAATTTAAAATTATAAGAACATAGATATTGTTACAAATTCTGTAAATAGTAATTTTTTTTTATGATTAATTTGCTGTAATCTAGCTAAATTTGGCGTTTATTCCATTATTTTTCATCTAAAATTATCTCAGTAACGTAACCTGTAAATAGTTTCTTGTAATGTACATACAACCCCCTAACATTCAACTAAAGTATATGGTCCCCGGATAACATTTGTAAATGGAATAAAAAGAAAATACGAGAATTTTCTTTTTATTCCAGTCATTTCGAATTTTGTCGAAACTTCACTAGGATTTATAAATAGCCTCCGCGCGTGATAGTTTTGGTTTCGCTTTTTTTAAACTGTCTAAGCCGTTAGTTCTGTTATTGTGCCTTCGCACTGTGCTTTCGCGTATTTGGATGTAAATACGTGTGTAACCGTTGAGTTTATGATGTTAATTAATATTTGCCTAATCGCTATGGTTGATTTAGCAGTTGCAACTACATTGCCTGTACATAGCTGTAAATAAATCTCCTGTGCTTTTCTAAAGAACTGTGTCGTCATTTAAAGAAAGTTTGAAGTTGTATCACGAACTCTTAACAATATGAAAATACAACCGTTGTAGCCATTTGATTGACAACACCTTACATAATTCAGAATATTATAGATTATTCATACTGAATAGGAAAATAAAAAATGCTTTGTTTTGCCAGCTAAATTTAAAGTGTTCCATTTTGAAATAAAATCCACCACACCAGGAAACGGATCAACTGTTACATACTTCTTGTGCAGATGCATTTTTTACAATGCTTCGTAAAGTTGTTTTGCCTGCTCCACACTCTCCCTGAAAAGCACGAGAGGTTTTTTTTTTGCCGAGAGATCTGTGACGTCATGGCGAGGGAAGCGTTGAACGAGAGAGCCGTTCACACTCTCGGGCGAGGTGTTTGCGCACGCAGAAGCCGGTGATGTCACGAGCATTCGCGCGCATTTCAACTGTCAATCCGCTTGTTTGTTTACAAAATGGACCACGAAGTAGATGCAGATTTTGCAATGTGCCTGTATTCTTTTTACATACAACTACCTACACATTTACAACACCAAGAAGGCAAAAAAGAAGTCGAGGAAGAAGAGATGGTGGTTGACAAATATGTTTATCCGCTATTTTTATGAAACTGTTTTATGACAACAAATGTGAATTTAAAAATTAAGATTACAACCAAAAATGGCCACAATATTATACAATTTAGTTATAAAAATAAAATATAAAGATCTGTACTCATGATTTTCATAGCATTGAATTTACACTGTGCGGGGAAAAAAAAAAAAAAAACCCTTCGAAATGCTTCTGACATTTTGTCGGCTGATTCTTATGTAAAATGACTCCCTGAATCCGAATATGACCTCCGTTTTCCTCCTATACGTCCCAATTTTATTAAAGTCCCCCCCCCCAAGTTTTTTAAAAATTTCCTTAGTCTTAGAGCAAGTATTTTTTTTTTTTTTTTGGAAGTGAAAGGAGCTTTATATTAACTGCTAATAATAGTTTTGATGGGCAAGAGAAGTTCATAGTTCAAGATTATGGACACTGATCGCAAAAAGGGGGACTTGGGGTGTATACCCCCCCCCCCCCCCAATATTAGAAAAATAACGAAAACGGTCTTTTTATTCTGCTTTTTTAAAAAAGATGTTTGTAAAAAAAATTTCAGTGCAGAATGAGAGTTATAAGACTCTTCTATGAATGACTCCTATATCCAAAAAAAATTTCGCGATGTAAAAGAAATTAAAAAAAAAAAACTGTCTTGTGCATGTGGCACGTTGCATACGATTGAATCGCAGGTTTTCTTTCGAAAAGACATTCTTCTGGCTGATTCTAAGGTAAAATGACCCCTTGTTTCCAAATACGACCACTTTACCCCCATCTCGCCCCCCTTTTTAGAACTTTCCATACCCCTCCTCTAATTCAGAGCCATTTTTTTTTTAATTTGGAAGGGGAAAAGAGCATTATATTAACTATAAACATTAACCGTAAGAGATGTCCAAAGCTCAAAATCTTGTGCATATGTGGCAAAAAGGAAAACATGGGGGCACCCCCCCCCCCCAAAACACACTGCGCAGCAAAAATAAATTTTCAAATGATTCTGAGGCTATTCCGCCTGATTCTTCTGCTAATTGACCCCCTGAATACAAATATGATCTCTGTTTTCCTCCTACACGTACAGATTTTTGTAGAAAATCCCCCCTTTTTGAATTTGGGGGGGGGGGGCAAGTTTTATTTGTTGCTACATATGCACAAAATTTTGAGCTTTGCACATCTCTAGTCATTCAGGGTAATGTTAACGGTTATTGTAATGCTCTTTTCCCACTCCAAGTTTTAAAAAAATGACTCTGATTTAAAGAAGGGGTGGGGGAAAATCTAAAAGGGGGGCGAGATGGGGGAAAGGTGGTCGTATTTGGAAACAAGGAGTCATTTTACATAAGAAGCAGCCAGAAGAAATGCGATTCCATGCATCAAACCTTTTGCTTATTTTTATGATCCGTGTGCTTTGCGTTCCAAATTATAGGCTCTGTTTGAAAAATTTCCAAAAATTTCAACTCCAAAGAGTTGTTCCAAACCTAATTATTAGACATGGCGAACTGCGATTTGCTTTCTGAAAACCAAAACAAAGCAAATTCCGCGCGACGGACAGATGGCGCTGCAGTAGCCTCTCGCGCTCCTTTGACTCGGTAAAACAATTTACCGACATTTACTGGAGGCAACGCGAGACATTCGCGAGAGGTACCAAGAGGCGCCGAGTTCCCCATCCACACTCTACCCCTTGTCTTGTCTTGTGCGCTCGTTGGAGAGTGTAGAGCCGGCGTTTCAATCGGTATCGTTTCGTTTTTCAGTAAGCAAAGATGTCAGGGCCGATAGCATTCAAGCCAATTGTGGGCTGTTGGTACGAACTTGTATATCAAAAAATTTTTAGTTATAACGTGTCTTTGACATGAACTGCCTGTTTTCTTTCTTAGCTGAATCAAAATAGAAGTAGAAACCAGGAAGTAAAATGATGCAAATTTGAAATCCAAATAACGTGTTCAGCAGTTCTTCCAAAGTAGCGTCGAACAAGACAATAGCGAGTTTAAAGTTCCTCGACCTCAACGCATCGCCCTCTTCCTAGGTTTAGTATGATGATAAATGTTATGCTCTCTACTTGGTAAGCAACATTACTGGTTACCATTAATCCTTGGAGCGCAGTAGGTAATTAATTTCTAATTTCTGTCGCATCCCATGGTTGAAACTTCTAGCTTTCACATTGTGCAAGTTCCTATGCAATTCTACATTAGTTTAATGTGCTATTCCTCTATCAAAAAAAGTAACTACTTTTAAAAATCTGAATATTTACAATTCTAATCATGGCTCTTTAAAAAAAAAGGGCAAATGCAAAATATTTCAAAAGCAAGGACCATGTGCTTTCATAAAGCAATCGAAGCATCTTTATGACATAACCCTGTGTCTTCGAAGAATAATTGGAGAAGTTTACGGCTATGCTTTCATTTACGAAGATACGAAATGAACCTATATTAACGTTCTAAAAATGCTTTTCGAACAGCTACTAAAATGTTCTAATATTATGATCATACTTCTGCAGTGACGATCAATTGGAATTTCACGAAATGTCTGTGTAGAGGAAAATATCCACACATCATGAGTTCCCCACATGTCAACATACAGTGTTCAAGTAAGGAACCAACTAGGAACGATAAAATTTAATCTTACCAAGGGTAAGAACATCTCAGAGACAATCTAGACACAGGATCAAGACGAGATGTTTTCGTGTCCGGCTCATTGTGGTTCTATATATATATATATATATATATATATATTTTTAATTATGTTTCATACATTCACTGGCCAATGAATTAGAAACCTTTGAGAGCAACTTCATGTCTTATTCGCTGTGTGCAAGGGTCTGAAGGGAGTATCATGGTATGGAGCATGGAGCCCTGCTGTTCCTCGAGTGTAAATAAACAGATACCTAGCAATAATAACGATACCTAGATATACTGGCAGATCAAGTGCACCCTGCAATGTTGCATTTTTATCCTGGTTGAGAGGGATACTTCATGGACGATTATGCAACTATACATCGTGCCACAAGTATTGAAAATTGGTTCGCTGAGCATCAGTCTGTGTTCCAACACCTTCCCTGGCCACCGCATATCCAGGATCTCAACCCCATAGAAAATGTGTGGCATATGGGGGAAAGACGCATTCAACATATCTTCTTTCAACTTCATACAACTTCTTCCATTTTATTTACACGATCAAAAAAGCTGCATAGCTAATGCATGGTATTTGGTGGATGGAAATACTCTCCAGAAGCTTGTAGACTCGAGACCAAAACGAATCAGAGCAGTTATCTGTGAAAAAGGTGGTTCAATAATAAAATATTGATCTAGGTCAGTGTTTCCCAACCTCTTTTGTCTTGCAAACCCCTTCCAAAATCTGTACGAGTTTAGCGAACCCCTTGTGCACTAAGTAATAAGTGACGAGCACCCCAGTAAAACTTGGAATATGTTTTTTAGTCTGAGAAATAAAAATAATATTTGCAAAATATAGAAATACAAACATTGCTACAAGCTAGTTATAACAGCTAAAGAAGTATTACAAAACAAACTCAACTGAACAAACCGAGTGTAACAGGGTTTGTTCACTGGGGTCAAAGAATTATCACTGAGTAATAATTCTTTGAGTTTCAACCCACTTAGAAACAATTCTTAATGGGAGGGCTGTGAAACAAAGGATTTCAAAGTTTGGCTCAAATGTCGTGTCTGACAGTTTCAGTCTTACATTAGGCTCAGGATTGAATTTCCTTCTGCATTTATCTCTATATGCTGAAATTCATTTTCCCGTTTGAGATGAACTTCGTTGAACATTTTTTCTTTGAGATGAAGTTCAGACTTCATCTCAAACAAACATGTTAAATTTCCGCCATTTTTTTTCCCATGATAAATTTACACTATTAGTTTCGCGAGCCCCCTTTGTACCTCTCGCGAACCACCGCACAGTGTGGCATAGTGGGCAAAAATCCACCGAACTCGCGAGTTTTGAGCTAGGATCTTCTATTATGGCTCAAAATGCGGCAAAATTCTTCGACTATTTCGTAGTGGTGCTACAATTTTGAATTTCTTAACCCCCTAAGCCCCGCAGAGCTCAGAATGGACCCAAGTCGCGATTTTGAAAACTAAAAAGTATGACCATATTTTTTCCCTGATATGTGGCTCAATGCTTAGTATAAATCGAGGAATTGGACGATAAAACACAACTTTTGATCGCTGCCGGGTGTTTAGAAATGCTTTTTTCCACCGTATAAGTCATTAAAAACATGATTTTTCAGGTTTTTTCCGTTGAAAAAAATGGGTTTTAACGGTCTTCACACATCTCCCGCGCAAGAATAAATATATATTTTAATTCTAATCTACAAGTTTTCAATCATTTTCCAAAGTTCAAAAGGTAAAATCCCCCCAAAACGCCGAAGAATCGCTCAAAGTCCGAATTTGAGCCCGAGATCCTACCATTGTCTACGAGAGTGCATCTGTGCAATAGCGGCAAACAGCTTATTTTACATGTATACATTTATATGTATGCATTTCGAGAATAAATCGTCTGCGTTTGAATAAAGACCTTTTAGATTTAGAATTTCCAAATGCTTTTGATGTTTTTAAGAAAATTAAATGTATTAAAGTAACAGTTGAGCAAATGTGTAGGTGCAAAATTAGTATGTTTGTCTGTTTCCTCGGAATAATCGTAATATTTGAATTGTAACTGGTATTTTCACTTTTTTTCGTACGTGTTTTTGTTGGAATTCTAACTTAAAATGTAAAAACACATGTTAAAATTTTAATGTGTTTTAAACTAAACAATTAATGCTCAGATGAACCCTTTTAGCCCCAGTTTTGTTCTTAACAACATCATTTAAAGGTTATAATACAGCTAAATTTAAGGTGGGGATGAAAGGATTAATGAAATTATATGATTTTACTTCACTCTATTTAATTTAAAAAAAAACAAATATTTGCAATTATATGTCAATTAGCTTTCACTTTAGAAGTATGAAAAACTGTAAAGACATGTTATTTTAACTTGATTATGAAGTTTTTTTGAATTTATATTAAAATTTATGTTGTTTTGTTGGTCTTACACGCAGAAACTGATTTTTAAAAAATGTAATTTACATAATTTGTTTAAATACCTATTTATGTAACAGAGGACAAAGTTTTCTATTTTGCATACTTATGCAAAAGAGTGAACATACCTGCCATAATTCAAATATTCCGATTAATCCAAGAAAACAAACATACTAATATTGCGTCTACACATTTGCTCAACTGTTACTTTAATACATTAAATTTTCTTAAAAACATCAAAAGCATTCGGAAATTCTAAATGTAAAGGTCTTAATTCGAACGCAGACGATTTGTTCTCAAAATGTATACACATAAATGTAGACACATAAAATAAGGTGTTTGCCGTTATTACAGATTTATTCCCGTGGACAATGGTAGGATCTCGAGCTGAAATTTGGACTTTGAGCAATTTTTCGGTGTTTTAGGGAGGTTTTTACCTTTTGAACTTTGGAAAATGATTGAAAACTTGTAGATTAGAATTAAAATATATATTTGTTCTTGAGCGGGAGATGTGTGAAGACTGTTAAAGCCAATTTTTTCAACGGAAAACCCTGAAAAATCATGTTTTTAATGACTTATACGGTGGAAAAAAGCATTTCTAAACACCCGGCAGCGATCAAAAGTTGTGTTTTATCGTCCAATTCCTCGATTTATACTAAGCATTGAGCCACATATCAGGGAAAAAATATGGTCATACTTTTTAGTTTTCAAAATCGCGACTTGGGTCCATTCTGAGCTCTGCGGGGCTTAGGGGGTTAAGAAATTCAAAATTGTAGCACCACTACGAAATGGTCGAAGAATTTTGCCGCATTTTGAGCTATAATGGAAGATCCTAGCTCAAAACCCGCGAGTTCGGTGGATTTTTGCCCACTATGCCACACTGTGCACCGGTTGGGAAACGATGATCTTGGGGTAATTCCTTCGCTAGTGAGTGTATATCTGTAATAATGTCTCGTAACAAATTAGTTTGTATTCAATAGCTTAAACTCACGGCCACGACACTTCCAAGGTTTGAAATGAAAGGGGTGCTTCGTAGAATCTTAAAGGGTTTGCCAAAAGTTCGTGAGAGAGTGAGCACTCCTTTGTTAGATTTTGCATTATTATGCCGTCTGAATAGTGCAATTACATTACCTATGTTTTAAGATCAATTATAATGTTTTTAGGATAACTACACTGATTTATGTAAACAATAATGAAAATAATGTGCGAATAATATTCATGAAACATTGAAGAGCAATATGCCATTACTCCTAATCACTTTCCTCCTTTTAACTTTTTTTTTCTTCTGTGTGCGTTTGCGGTTTTGAATACTAAACATGATTTCTTCAACTAATGTGTTCATTATATCAGCTTGAAATTAAGAATGTCTGATGCATAATAATCCATTTACATATATAGATTGAAGATATTAAATCAATTATTTCTTTATTAAAAAAAATATTGTATCTGTATAATCAAAAGACATCATGTCTGACATTTTTCAACAACACATCAGCAGTAGCAGTCTTCTGATGCTGAAGTAGAAATCTTGACAACCAAAAACCTGTAATTGTTTTTAAAGAGGCAGAAGGTAAGAAAAGCAGAGTTTTCTTTCTCTTTTTTTTTAATCCTTCTATACACGGATAGTCTTTATTACGCTCATTTCCATACTGGTTTACTTTATAAATTAATGATAACTTTGGAGACACTTTAATAGCAATGTGCGGCATTTTAAAGCAAACGGAGCTTGAAAAATTCGATTTGTCAGTGCATTCGGTTAAGACCATTTACTAGATGAGCCGAATTATCCGACATTTTGGTTCCAAGAGGGAACGCGTAATACTACTACAGTGGAACTCCGATTTTGCATTTTCGGTCGGACTAATGATAAAAAACATACTAAGCGGGACGATGAAAAATCGAGGGGGGGGGGGCTAAGAATCTAAGTATATTGTTTAAAAGTTGACACTTGCCCAATGAACTAGAGGAAGAAATGTAATCTCATTTTATTTTTTGCTTTACTAGCGGCGTCGCCCAATTTTGCACGGTGTACCTCGAAAAAAAAGTTATGTCAAGTGACGTGTGCCAAATAAATTAAAAAAAAAAAAAAAAAAAATCCGCAAAATTCCCCGACACATCGCAGGAAAAAAAAGGGAAGAATTTTAAGTTCCCCGATTACAGGAAAAGCTTCAAAACAAATGCCAGAATTTTATTTGTTTACATTTGCGAAAGAAAATGACAACCGATATTTCTTCTCAATGATTCAGGTTAATTGAAACTGATTGCAAGGCAGACGATAAAATTTCTATTTAATATTGACGTTTTTCGACTTAAAAATGTTTATAAATTTTCTCCATGTGATTTTACAGCCTTGGATTTTTTTGGAATTCGAAGGAAGTAAATAACCTTCAGGGGTATTTTTCGCGCACTGTTGAATGAGACGAAAATCAAGGCAATCCGATAATATTCCGAGTAGAAAGAGTCATTCAATGTTTTTTCGGGTCCTTAAAATTTGAATGGTTCGGTACTTGATTGGCGTTCAAGTAAAATTTGAACGGTTCGGTACTTTGTTGGCGTTTAAGTATTTCAACTCATATCCGGATAATATGGGTAATAAGCAAAACACATTCGTAGATAAACAGACATATCTTTTATTACAGTAAAAAACACCGCTTTGTAACTTAATTGCATAGGCTTGTCAGCGGTGCCCCCCCTAAGAGCAAGGGCACCCTCCCTAAGACCCCCCCAAGCAAGATCCCCCCCCAAAAAAAAGGAAAAAATACCCCTCAAAACAACCATCCTAAAAATTTCAATGGCGCAGTTTGCGCCACGCCCCCCCCCCCCGGTGGACACCCCTGGGATTGTTATTCACAAACACTTAAACATTAATAGTTACCTTCGGTGGTGTCGGACTGACACTCCAAAGACGCCATGTTGTTTATTAGATGAGTAGGTATAATTCATTGCATAATTTACGCAGGAGTTGCACATTTAATCAAAATAAAGAGCGAACATTTGGCACATTCGTAGTTCCGTTCTTGCAACAGTAATTTAGAATTATTTAAGTCAACATATTTTTTTTAACTCTACAAATTCGATCCGGATAAACTGGAGACTCGGATAAACGGAAACCGGATAAACGAGGTTCTACTGTATCTACAAACAAACACTTGAAACGAAGCTGGATCCGAAGCTCTATCAGAACCAAAATGTCCGACAGATCGTCCTGTTATCTAAAAATGGTTTTAGTAATGGTAGTTGTGCTTTTGTAGCTCATCACTTACGATTCCTCTAGCTCACGGCATAAGGACAGTCAGGAACATGAAATAAATGATTCGTTATCAATCATGTAACAAAATACGTAACTACAAATGCCAGCGTATAATATTGCAGTATAAATCATTGCACTGATTTTTTTTTTTTTTTTTTTTTTTTTTTTAGTCCGTCGTCAGGATTTTAAATAAATTCTTCCATTTATTTCAGTCTTCTGTTCCATTTGTAAGTGGTGGAAACTATAATTAAGGAAAGCCAATTCAAAAGTTTCCCTTTGAATTAGCTTACAGAAATTAGCTGATTAATAAAAAAGTCATGTTGCATTAGCTTATTAAAAAATATCATGTATGATGCTTTTTGATAATAAACTATAACAAATTTTGAGTCGATTGGTTGTTGAATCAGCAATCACGTATCGCCATAGGTGGCCCCGTTAATCACGGCAGTAGATAAGGGATTTTTGATCTCTATCTCGTCTCATGGCGGAAACTTCAACCTGTCACATTGGGCAGTTTGATTTCCTCCGAAATTCTCCATCAGTTGTTTAATGTGCTGATCAGCTTTTTAATTATATGTACTGTTTTTGAAAACTGATACATTGAAGGTTATAATCATAGTTGTTTGTAAAACGAAACAAAATACCGGGTGGAAGAGTTGGAGTTGGGCAGATCTTGAGGCAACGAGTGTAAGTCACTGAAAAGATACCAGCTCCAGACTCCTGTATTTTCTTCTTCTACTTTTTTTTTTTAATTATTACTGACGATTAATAGTATAGCTCTGCCTATTTATAAGAAAAAACTACCATTGGTATAATTTATACCAATATAGTTGACTTAATTATTTATTGGAGTAAGTGTAACCCCCCCACCCCAGGTCGTTTTTGAAGCTTTATACAAATATTTTGAAGCAAAATAAAAAAAATTAAATAAAATTCAAAAAAAAAAAAAACCTGACTTATCCTGAACATTATTAATAAACAAAATTCATCATTATTTTCTAAATAATGCATTAAATTTTCTTAACGATTATATTTTTTAAAAAATCATATAATAGGTGTCTAACTTACCCCATAAGAAGGGGTAAGTGCCCCCCCCCACTTTTATTTAAATTTAAATTGAACACATCTAAAAAAGTGGTAAGAGTGTCTTGGCGAAGTATGTAAATTTTTACCGTGGAATTATTTTATTCTATTTATTTATTTATTTTGTAAATGCATCCGTTTATGAGATGTTAACTATCATTTAAATCTGTATGACGGAGATTTATAAAACAGAAAACAAAACAATTACGTGTATGAAATTTATTGAAAGTCTAAAGGTAATTAATATTGCTTTTAAATGGTGTTGAATAAACGTAATACAGTTGATTGAGATTAATTTTGGTAAATTAGTCAAAATTATAAGTTGAATCAAAATTGGAAATACTAAATGGTGACGTCTATCTAAAGTTGGCTAAGGGAGCCCATTATACCTTCATCCTCAGAAATAATTCCAACATCGTCTGCATCAAGGATAATAAAAAAGTGTCGCTATCCCTTCAGCAGTATTTTTTTTTCTTTGCATCATTACCTTCCAACATTAGAGCTACATAATACTTTATGGTTTTCTCTTATGCAAGTTTTACAAATACAGTCACCAGCTTCAGCAGCTTTTGTAGCTGAACTATCAATTCCCACTAGATTTTCCCAGTTATCTTTTATTTCATTAATAGACACATTTCATCACAGTTGTTTTTGATTTTAAAATTGTAACTTTTATGGGAGGCTCACTTACCCCTTTTCACTGTGAATAAAACTTAAATTTTCACTAGAGTGAAAATTTAAGAGGTAAGTGGGACCCCCTCCTCTTAAATGCTTATTAAAAATAAATATTTTATGTAAAAAATCCTATTGCAGTATGCACTTTACGTTAAACTATATACATAAAAGTTTAATATGCATAAAAATTATAAAAAGTTACCTGGAAACACTTCTTTAAAAAATGTTGCTTAAGCTCTCTAAAAAATATATTTCGGAAATATTTTGACATAAGTGCTACGACTAAGAGAAACGTTCTACGACTCAGATTTCAGAAAGCCCTATGTAAAATCAATCACTGTGATGAAATATGACATGATTAGTGTAAAAAAAAGCCATACCTATATTTTAGTGTTAGTGGGGGGACCCACTTACCACAACCAACCCTATAAAACTTTCTGTAATTGCAGTCTTCTTTTATTAAAAGCACCTGTCATCGAAAAAGTTTGCAGGGGTTTTGATTCTAATGTTATTACATACTTTCAAATTAAGATGATTATGTGAGGCAGTGAGAAGCAAAGGGATGCAAGTGGATATTTTGAAGTTTTGAGTAAAACGCGTTTAAAGATCAGATCCTACGTAGGTTTTCATTGAATTTTTTTTCTAAATCAAGATGTATACCGGAACCTACCAGGGCTACTAGTACTATTTCTTGCCCCAAGATAGAGGAGGGGTTCACCTACCATTTGTACTGGTTATCTCCAAATTTTTAATTTTGCCACTTGCATACCTTTGCTTCTCACTGCCTCATATATAATTTACTACGTTCGCAGTTATGAGCTAGCAAAAGAAAGGAATCTCTGAAAAATAAACGAAAAATCAAGTATATAAAGTTACAACTTATAAGTAAAAAATGTTTAAGTATATTTAAATTAAACTCGATTTCAATAAGAAAATTTAAATGAATGTAATGCTTTAAAAACATAAATAAAACAAAACAAACAAACAGTAATTCAAAAAAGTTACTACTTTTAAAATAATTTTTAAAAGAGACGATATAACTTAGGAAAACTCATTTCAGTCGAAGGGGTAACATTGATCGACAATTTTTTTTCTCAAGTTGTGTAATTCTTAGAATCAAAAGCTTCTGAACTTATGTAGAGGAATGTGGAGCAAAATGAAATAGTTAAGATAACTTACTTCTTCCAAAATGAACAAATTGAAAATTTGTTCTGAAAATAACGGTACAGAAAGAAAAAAAAATGTATTTCATAATAAAACTTGCATTGGAACATAATTTTTAATTTTTGACAATAAGTTTGTGTGTTCAAAAAAAAAAGTGGAAATCCTTCCACCCCCCCCCCCCCTTTTTTTTCATGGAGCAAAATGAAAAATAGAATTTTTCTAATGAATTATTTTCTATTCGATCTTCAAAGATATTTTTGATCAAATAAATGAGTAAATAAAGGAATGAATGAATAAATAACGGTATTATTAAAAGAAGGAATGTAAATGAACTAATTAATAAATGAATACGTAAGTGATTTGATAAATGACAGAATAAGTAAATGAAATGGAACTGTTTCACTTTGCCCCGCATGCACTTGACTAACTGCACAAATCCATCAAAATACAAATAAGCTTAATATTAAACAAATAAATACTGTACTGAATATTAGTAGATCTCAATTGTTATTTCAAATGTTAATAACAAGAGTTTTATCGTTTAATATTACCAAGTATAATTTTTTAGATGCAACCAAATATTACAATATGGGTATCAATTTTTGAAAATTGTATGTATTATCATATTCTTTGATTTTCAGAAGTAATTTTTTCTTGACAGGAATAGACTACACGCGTTACTATATAGTGAAAATATTGCTAGATAAGTGGTGATAAAAGCAGAGAAAGTATTTCACCATTTCACTTTGCCCCATATTCCCCTGCTAGCTATAAGATGCAAGCAAATATCTTTAAATTAATGGGAATTCATCATAACTTTAGATAATTATAAAATGAGACAAAACCTGGGGAAAACGATTTGAACAATTACTTACACAGTTACATTATACTTCCATTTTTTATGCATTTACATATTTATTTTCTTACTTTAAAATTTGCCTTTTGCGTATTATTATTATCCAATATACATTCCTTCAACCAGACATTAAATAATTTTAATTAAATTCCTATCCAATGCTGCATTTTGCTTATGAAAAATAATTAGAATGTGAAGAGAATATTCCGCACTCTCTCTCTCTCTAACCTCATTTCTGAAGCCCAGAGATGCTCTAGCTGAATCCATTCAATCCTTATATTCGGAGAGGCAATGTCATTTTTTTTCAAAAACGCATCGCATTTTATTTGTTACTAATGGTACCCGCACGGCTTTGCCCGTAGTTGAAAATTAAAAGGTCATTCGGTTCACCTGTATATTTACAAAAAATGGATGACAAATTTCTCGCCAATTGGCTATGTTCATTCGCTCTCCTGTTCCACGTCATGATAATTCCGTAATTTACTCGTCTATCTTATAATAATTTTGCTCCGGAAAATGTTCTTAAAATGTAAATAGAAAAAGAATAAAATCGAATTTTCGAAAAATCGCTTCGAGGTGCACTCCCCCATGCTACAAACTAACTTTGTGCCAACTTTCACGAAAATCGGCCGAACAGTCGAGACGCTATGCACGTCGCAGACATCCAGACAGAGAGACTTTGCGCTTTATTATTAGTAAAGAAAAGATAAAGAAGATATCTGAAGAATCTTTCATTGCAAAATAACAAACTAGGAATTCCGTTCCACGTCTATGTTCTATCATAATTTTATTTGTCATATTTTTACGAATCCCGGTGTCTATCGCTTAATTTCACTTCAACCAAATTGAATAACAATTTGTTCCCAATCAGTTTCCCAATTTTATTCGATCAAGCTTCATTTCTATGCAATCTTGTCCTATTATCGAATACAAAATATAATTTGCTATTCGAAATTTTACGTAACTCGTGAATACAGCAAATATAAATATTTCTTTTGATTGAAAAAAAAAAGATTGCTCTCGTTTCAAAAAGTGCCCATTAGGCTGATATCGTGTTTTCTAACACATCATTACCCAGAACATATTTCCCGAAACTTGTTCTGTTATTTAATTTTCTACGCCATTTTTTCTGATTAACTTTTTACCAACCGTAAAAGCGTTCATTATTGCACAGTGTAAAGTGATAGTTATAATGAGTCATAATGAATATTCTATGCGTTCCACGTAAGAATTTTTGTTCGTTACTTCAGTTGAAATGAGCTAGGCGTTTCTAGCCGCCTCATCAACAATTGCAGAATAATTTTCATTATTCTTTTGTTTCGTATAAGGACACACAATTTCTGCTCTCAATCTGTTGTTTGTATTTTCGGAAAATGTAAAACATACAATTAGGTTTCATTCATTTCAAAAGTGTTATTCACTGTGACCGTAAAATGAGTGTTAGCAGAGAGAACTATATTTAGCGTTTAGTCAATGCTTCGAGTCATTAATGTTTTTCCAAGTTTTGGTTACTTGTAATAGAAAGAAATTCTAACAAAACTTATAGATTGAGTTCATGGTAACAGACGGCTTTCTGCAAATTGAAGACGGTATGTAATTTCACTACAGTTTATTTACTTCACAAAAACTTATAATTAAAAAAAAAAAAATGCTCGTGAGTATGTAATGTTGTGATACCTTTTAATAATAACTTTCAATAAACATACATTCCTTGGATGATAATGGAAAGCAAGCAGAAATTTGCTATTTATCGAAATGAAATTTTCACAATTTTACTGTGGTATCTTTATTTATCAACAGCTGCTTGCGTTTGTAATGTACAAATTGCCATTGAGATTTTCTTTACTCTTAGACTACACAAATTATTATTTTAAAAATAAAAATCGCATTTAGTTATGGCTAAATATGGGTCACAAATTAAAATATTTCTGGATTATCAAATCAACAAATATAATTTTTATAATACTTCCTGAAATATTTTTCTTCAAGAAATTTAATTTTTAATTGTCCCAGATGACTAACTTTCGATTGCTCGTCATTCCAAAAGACAGCGTAAATTTTGAAATTTGTCCATAATTGTAAAAGGAATTCGGGGAATTCTAGAAGATATGTAATTTTAGCCGATTGTCTGCAAGTCATAAAGATAATCAGAAATTACAGGCGAAATTCTAAATTTGCAGAAGCCAATGTAATTTTGAAAGGTAGAAATGTGTGTAGTTGAAATATTAATGGTACTGAATGTAATACGAATAAAATGTTAAAACTTTACGGTATACATGAAGAAGAGAACCTGGAATTACATTGCAGAAAATAGTCCGCAATTCAAAAGAATCATCTATATTAGAGGCTGTCTACTAATAAGTTCATTTCTTCAGTAAATTTGACACCCTTCCCTTTTTTAAAGTATCACACTTCACCTTACTCTCCCCCCCCCCCTCTCCGCCCTTGTCACACATCCGGCTATTTTTTACGGGCATTTTTGTTGTAAAAAAATGGGTGATGTCAATGGATGTTATCCCCTCAATTCCCTCTTTCCCCTGCCCCTTTCACGGAACACCCTTCCTCTCAAAACGTCACATCATTTGTTAACGACTCCTTATTCTCTTGTGGTAAAGTGTGTGAAACAGTCTCTGATTGAAGAATACTTTTATGAATACCCATACATAATATGTTTCTTTCAAAGATAGATCGTTACTCAAAAAAAAAAAAAAAAAAAAATCCTAGAATGTGTAGTCATTTTACTTCCCTGAGATATTTAATATTTTAAGAATGTTACATTGTTTTTCAAAATCTTTTGCAACTGTGATAAACATTTTGTGTAATTGCATTAAATATTCAGCAATAGTTCAGCACAGGGGCTCTCAAACTGGGACCGCGTCACCCTGGGGCGTCTCACGTGGTGGCGAGAGGTGCCACGAAGTGTCCATGATACCAATATATATGTAGATTATAGGGGTAGATTAGGGTGTCGTGAAAAATTTTTATTTCTTCAAAGAGTGCCGTGAATCGTAGAAGTTTGGGTACCCCTGGTATAGTCGGTTGCTGCAAAAGCCGCTGACAATTTCTTAAAAATTATAAAAGCTGCATCAAATATTGAAACATTTATCTCAGATGAGATGTAGATTTTACAGAATTGAAAGAACATACCACTGAAATCTTTTAATGTTTTTAAAAAAGAAAAGAAAAGAAAATGTTTTTAAATTTTTAGGCACGATTAAACTTTTAAGATTTTTAAATAACCACAAATACAGTTTGTGAGAGTTTTAATTATTTTTCTGTCTTTTTTTTCCAGTGTGATGGCTTTCACTGCTAGTATTATTTGCGGAAAGATACCAGGACTTACTCCAGGTCAGCAGCGTCTTTGCCGAGAGCGTCCAGATTTAATGGCAGCGGTGGGAGAGGGTACCCGAATAGGCATCGCCGAATGCCGCAAACAGTTCCGCAACAGAAGGTGGAATTGTACTGCAATAGGAAGTTCTTATGTGTTCGGACACGTTGTCGTCGTGGGTGAGTGTGATTTTTTTTGGTTTGTAAATGCGGTCTTACGCAGCAAATTTGATATCAACAGAATTTCATGGTATTCGATTTTTGAACTTAACTTTTTGCATTCCAACAATGGATGAATAACTAAAAAGAAAAAGAAAGCAAGTGTGTGGTGAAAAAAACCTAAAAAAGAGTTTAAATTGATGACTTGAATCGAGAGAGGCTTCAAAAACCTCGATTCTCTGAAAAGTTTGATTAGATTCAAATGTCTATAATCTACAATTTTATATTTTTTTTAAGTTCAACCTTGAAGCAATTTTGTTGATGTTATAAACAATTAACTTTATAATGACTATTATTTAGTTTGTGAAATTCGAAACCCTTATATTTGCAGTTCTAACTAATTTAGAAAATTGGAAGAAGCTCAACCTGATGATGAAAAAAAAAATCTCTTTTGAATGACATAGGAAGTTTTGCGCTTGAAAACATGCAGTGAATTTCGGTTGTGTGTGCTAGTTTTGACATTCTATGACTGGCAAAAACTTTATTTCTAAACTCCAATACGTATAATAATTTGAAGTAATGTGTTCTTTTGATATCAAAATCTTTCAACTCATTTTTGGGCATGTTTCGTTATTTAAAGTTTTTTTTTCCTTGAATCACATCACTGTTTAAGACCCACGCTATGCCACTGCTGAGCTTTATATTAAAGGAGAAATCAAATGGGCCACTGGAGGAAACTTTCGAGTCTGTCTTTTTTTTTTTTTTTAATGTCATTTTGTCCAACCTGTTCTTCATTTTCAAGAGAAAATGCGTGGTAGATTTTATTTATGCAGTTAAAAGAAATTCCTTGTCTCAATACTTCAGCATGTATCATTTGACGCTTGCAACCAGTACTGCGCCTTTCCCTAATCCATCATCACCGACCCTCCCTGTAATCTACCATAAGCTGGCATTGCCGTCAGAAGACGCATGCAAACACTAAAAACAAAAGACTAAGCATGAAGAATATGGTGTTGAAAATGTCAGAATATCTTCCGGAATAAATACGAGGAATATTTTCTAAGCCAGGCGTTTACCACCACAATGATCTTGATAGCATATTCATTTTTTTTTTCTTTTTTGAAGTCCTGCAGCATAATTTTGATGAATCTCTTATCCGGATCAAGTTATCTGATGTAGAAGAGCGCCGTGAGGTGCTCATCTACCTAGTAGATAACGCGTCAAGATCGTTATCTTTGCGCAAACTCATTTCTTAATTCCCACTAAATGTAGCCGCCTGGAGCTCCTGTGCTGTTAGGGAAATATAAGCATTTAGCTTGTAATCTATAGCCGAATGGTTTTAAAGAGTTTAAGAACATTTTCGAAAGAAGATACAGATTGCTTTGAAATTACTGAAGTTAAAATAAAATTCGTTGAACAAGTTTCAGTTGTTTCCCAACTTCAACAATACATTGCAAAATAATTACTAAAATCAATGCTATTATACACTGCTCAAAACAATTAGGGGAGCAAACAAAAAAGTGGAGAAAACCGCGCGATACAGCTAACTTTTGGCATACATTGAATAGTACACGCGTATCAATGCGCAATACAGAAAATGACGTAAAAAAATATGGAATTAAGCTTTAATTCTTTAAAAATATGGAAAAAACATGAAAAGATTATTTTGGGCAATAATTTGGTTACTTGTAAACGATAAAAAAAAAAGGTAGTTTTGACATGATGGATGAATTTTAATAGGGTGTGTGGTCTTCTCGAGCAGCAAAGACTGCTGCACACCTGTTTGTTTGCTATGGATTTGATGAGGTTATCGATCTGTCTTTGGGGAGTACTGTTCCAAGTGCTCCAAGTCTCGAACAGTAACAGCCGGCCTTGGTCGAGCAGCAATGCGTTGTCCTAACATGTCCCAAACATGATTGGTTGGATTCAGGTCAGGAGAGCACGCTGGCTATTCCATACGCTGAATTGTTTCAGCTTCAAGCATGTTCTCCACCAGACGAGTTCTATATGGTTGGGCATGATCATCCTGGAAAACAAAGGAATCTCCAATGGCTCCAGCGTAAGAGATGACACGAGGTCGCACTATCTCGTCTGCATACTTTGTGATGATTCCACCACATACCATCCATCCAACCAGCTTCTCGGTTTTGTGACCTTACACGAACGAATGTGGGGTTATTTCGAGTGCCCCGGTCTCTGCATACCAGAACACGTCGAGTGTCACACTCCAGACTGAATCGGAACTCGTCTGTAAACAGCACTTGGCTCCAACCATGTTGCTCCCAATCTCAATGTTCAGCAGCCCATCTTCTTCGGGCCGCACGGTGGCTTGAAGTCAACGGAATGCAGACCATTGGTCTACGTGCATAGAGTCCTCCCTCGTGAAGCCGATTACGTACTGTTTGGATGGACACCCTTCGTCCTGTAGCTAAACGCAACTGTCTTTGCAGTTATGTAGCATTCTCTGTTCTGTTTAGACGGGCTGTTAATGGTATATACCGGTTATTGATTGCTTTATTGGAGCATGGCCTTTCCCTAGTCGACGTCTAACATTTCCTGTTTCTTGGAATCGATTCCGCAGCCTTGGAACAGCACTTCTGATGACTCCAACAGTGTCCGTGACACTACGTTGTGTTTGCCCGGATTCCAATCTGCCTATAACACGTCATGCCATGGATTCTGGTAAATCACGTTGTTGAGACATTCTCAAGTTACCTTGTCTCAAAAACAAATACTGTGCAATCGAATTTCACAGTTATGGCAATAAAACAGACGTTTCTGCAACATCTGGATTTCTGCCCTTATCTCCTTTTTCTATTTTTTGAGTCATAACCTTTGATTTGCAAGTAAAGTTTTCTTCCTCGTTTCCTGACAGGCTTTAAATTATGGATTATTCATTTTATGTTACTTAATAGTATACATCATTGCTCTTAATTTTGTAAAACCATGTGCTCCCCTAATTGTTTTGAGCAATGTAGTTAGAGAGATTTTTTTATCAATTAGTGAGAACTTGATATCAATAAGTAGTCATCTTTAAAATTCCTTCAAAGGGAGGTATTGGCTCACAGTGGATGGTCTAACCACCCACGATGATGATGATATTTAAAATTCAACACACTTTTGCACACTGCTTTTACAACTAAGCAAACAATCGTTTCTTTTTACTTTCACAATCATATTCTTCTCAGCCACGAAACCAAAGCGTCGCTATATGAAAAACAATTATTTTGACACCACGAATAAAATTTAAAACTTTGAATCTTGAAATTTGATGTTTTCACTTAATTTAATGAAAAAACATGATTTCTTTCACATTTAGCTATCTGCACCATTGTTTTCAACAGTTCGTTTTCACCGCAGTTTTTAAAATCAATCACGCTCAATCACAGCATTTTTAGGGACAGTTGCTGCGGTGTCCTTTCTTGTAAATCCTTAATCATCTCTTTTTCAATCCAAAAGTAATATTAATGACTGAATTTTAACATCATCAATTCAAACGAAAATAACTTAGTTTAAAATTTGAACTCAAGGGATTACCGTGTTAAATCACAACTTTTCACCAAAATTCTTGCTGAATCTTTTGCTGAAGCAAACTTTAGAATGACTCTTACTAAACGAGTGATAAATGTCCAATTACTAGCTTGTTCCCATTAAGGAAGCTTATCTACCGATCTTCTCCTTTCATTGAAGAAAAAGTACTCCCTGTCCTTCGTTAACAAGTTGATAGCAGTCCCTGAAAAGGCTATCGTTTGAGAATCTTCCGAATGCTTTTATTTACCACGCAAAACAACAAAATTTACGACGCCTTGAAACAGAGGCATAGGTGTCCATCTGTCAGCAGTACGGAATTAGTGTAATTTTTAATGATAATTATTTCGATTTATTGTTCTTATTTCCACAACTGCCTCATTATCTCAGATAATCATCGACTCTGCTTCTAAGGTGGCATTTATGCGCTTTCTAGGTTCGAACAGGGTTGCCAAGTTGTTTTGCAGACTGACCATAGCTGGCAGACTTCGATTTTCTTGAAAAGCTCTCGTATATTTCGTGATTTTGATGTAATGAAATTTTGATAAATAGTTTAGTAATTAATAGAACGACACTAAATTAAAAAAAAAAAGAGTGAGGAGGAAAATGGTGGCAGTGAAACATCTATATACATGCAATCTATTTATAGAAATTCATTGAAATCCTGTTAAAACAAATACCAACGCAATGAAATATCCGTTACAAAGAAATAAATTATCAGTCCCAATTAGTGATGTAAAATAACCGGGTATTTATTTTTAGGGGTAAATACCCAGGGCATATACCCGGGTAAATACCCAAAATGGGTATTCACCCAGGTATTTATTTCAAAAATTTATATTCAACTAAAATACTTTTCTGTATGTATTTTACTATGTATATATACAGGGTCTATTCCAAAAGTAATGCAATTTTTTTTTAAAGTAATTTATTGAACAGATTTGCACAAACACTTAAAATTCTTCAAAGTAATGTCCTTGTGCTTCTGCTCATTTCATCCATCGTCTCTGCCATGATTGTTAAGTATACTGAAAGGCGTTTTTGGGGACCTCCCCTAAAAGGTCTTCGTCATGGCTGATTGGATCCCTTCTAGGGATCAAAAATGGGTTCATTTCATGCCTGCCTTAATCCGAGTGAAGAAAAAGAAGTCTGCCGGGGCGACGTCAGGACTTTTGGAGGCTAGGACAACGTTTTAACCTGGTGTTCAGCCAGGAACTCGCGGATTCGCAGCGCGTCATGGCAAGGTGCTTCGGCACGAATTTGTCTCACACTTTTCTCATCGCTAAATCTTGAGTAATGCGAAACACAGCAGCAGACAACGTGTTCAGTTTATTTGCAACCATCTTGATAGTCAATCGAGGGTCAAGGTCCAACAATTGAGGAACACGAGCCACATTGTTGTCGGTTTTGCTGGTTGACGGCCGCCCAGAGCGTTCTGGCCAATTCCAGTCAAATCAATCAAAAATTATAACTTTTTCACATCACCATTAACGATTTTAATGAAAATTGGTGTGAGGGACACTTATGACAAGAAAAGTAATTCTGCCAATTTTTAGAATTCTACTTTGAAAATTTGATAAAATACAGGGCTGTTAAAAAACTGAAAAAGTACGAAAAAAACGAAAAGGTGTGATATACAAATGACTGCAACTTCTCTCCTAATTGTAGTAGAATAAAAATTTTAAAACCATTGTAAAGCTAAAAAATAGAGCTTTCTATTGATATAAAACATGAGTATCTCACGACAGGCTTAAGTTTCAAGGTCATTCACCGTGACTTTTGACCTTGAATATCTCAGAACATGCCCCCTTACAATTTCTTCAAAAAAAAAATACATTTTATAGCTCTAATACTATTCTTTCACTACACTAAAACTTAGACTGGGATCGCAATGGCAAGGTACTGAAAAAAAATCAGGAATGTTCACATGTTTTACATATGGAATTCCATATGTCAGGTTAGTCACCTCCTTAATCTACTCATCATTTCCGATTTTAATGAAATTTTGTGTGAATGACACATATGACAAGATAAGTAATCCTGCCAATTTTCAGAACTCTACTTTAAAAATTTTACGAAATACAGTGCTGTTGGAAACTTAAAAAGTGCGATATAAGTGGCAAGTTGTGACATGCAAATGACTGTAACTTTTATTCCAATTATAGTAGAATAGAAATTCAAAAACCATTGCAAAGATAAAAATTAGGGTTTTCAATTGATATAAAACATGACTTTCTCACCACAGGTTTGAATTTAGGTTACTCACCGTGACTTTTGAACTTGAATATCTCAAAACACTTCCAAGATTTTATTTCCAAGATTTGTTGCTAATTACAGATAAAAAAGTTCTGCCATATTCTAGTTCAAATTTAAGAAACCTGTCGATTTGTCAAAATATGCATTCTTTATGAAAAATACGCCCAAAAAAATAATAAAACAATAATATTATTACAATTTCAATGCGAAATTTTCAATGCGAAACTTTCATCTACTATCTCTTTGACCTTTTCAACGAGACTTTGCATTCTCAATTTGCATCTTTTTACTTCGTTTAAAACAGTCCAAAACGCCTCTAGTTATTTCTTCTTTTAATTTATTTCTCCTATAAACCCTATTTCAATAAAAATAAAAGACGACCTGACGTATTCAAAAATTCATGAAAAGTTTTGTCAAAAAAAAAAAAAAAAAAAAAAATCAGCATCTTTACATTCCTATAAACCAGCTAAAAATAAAATTACTCACCAAGTCCTCACTCATCAAATGGCGCATTTGAGCTCAGGGAAGGGAGGTCAAAAGCTCATACACCAATTACCAGGCTATTTACAAATAACGTAACACAATAAAAAGCAAATGAGAGCTGCACACTAAACTCTGATCAATCATCTGGATGTTAAGAATGGCGGGAAAACGAATACTAGTTAAACTAAACGAAGTACTAGTTGCTTACTGTGGAATCGTTTCGACCATACGAGAACACTTTCCCAAGTCATGGTACATTTTGAGAACTCTTCGATATCAAATGCATATCATATTAAAAAGCATAATATTAAGTTATTAGTTTGCCATTTATCAAATTTAATAAAGTAGTAATTACGTTTTTAAACCTCAAACTATCGGACCCAGAAAAATGTAAGGCCTAGTTCATGACTTGTCGGACCGTGCTTTAATTAGGACCTAGTTATGGGGTTACTTTAATAGGTGTTTGTTGAATTTAATGATTATTGACTGCTTGGCGGTTTGACGCATGACTTAACCTAATTGTGGTAACCCTACTCTCAGAATTTTACTCCGGGTTCAGCTTTACCAGGTTCGAATCGAGGATCTTTTATTCCTTTGCAAATGTTGCCTTGAAGCTAGAGATTACTGCATGGCAACAAAAAACAAAATGTTGAGGAATATTCTCTCTCTTGTACAGGCATACAAAAAAACTCGTTTGGGACATCATCCCAATTGAGAACTTATTGACGAAGATAAGAATTACGCCCAGTAAATCAAATATGTGAAGGAATATTTATTCTTTGCGGTGTCGTTTATCAAGCGTTCCCTGTTTTGTTGAGAAAGCCTTTAATCACATTTGCCGAAGTTCTCTTTTTTTTCGTGAAATTGGACCAACCGCATTGGAAGGAGAATGAGTTATGTGCTTGCTTTTGTAACAGCAAAACGCTGTCAAGTGATAAACAACTACCAATGATCGAAGTTTGATTCATGTAATAACAAAGTATTTCTAACCGAAGTCGAATTAATATTTAATCCCACATTTCGGCTCCGATTAAGCGTCAGCGCCATCGTAGATCAAACGCTAAACGGATTGTCCTAAAGCATTAGTTCGTTTTGTTCTAATTTATTCGAATTTCAGAAATTGCAAAAAACATTGATAATGTACCTAGTATTGTGCAAAAAAAGAAGTGGTACTCGTAGAGAAAGTCCAAGTCTTCTACTACCAAATTTTAGTTGAAATCTGTTTACGCGTTTCCTCAAACTGTCCAAATATCTGTCTATGGGCAACAAGAAAGAAAGGTTTTAGAATAAAGGATACTTTTTAAAATATTGTTTGAACTTCGTTAATTCTTCTCCTCTACTTAACTTGCTGACTGTGAGTTATCAGAGAAAAGATAATTTCGTTAACTTATTTGTTCAGTTTTAATTGAATATTTTTTCCTTCAAACTTATGCAATTTTCCGGTTTCAATACATGCCACTGTTTTTCCGAATGGAGAAAATGCTTATTTGTGTCTACTTTGCCTAAATTCCCTTTATCAATCAATTCACACATTTACAGAATTTGAGAGTAGGTATTCTCAAGGAAACATGGCTCCCGTGGACGCTACAGAAGAAAAAAATCATACAAGAGGAACAAAATATATATGAAGCAGTATCTGATTACACTGTGGGACAAAATTTTACTTTTATTCTATAACATTGAGAAAATAGCTTATTTATGTCAAATTGGGTCTGCTAAGCAGAAATATATAAACTAAATTCTTGTAACACGTACCATTTCTTAGTTATAACTAATTTCCATAAATGGCTAAAAACTGAAAATTTTTAATCTAATCTAAACATAGAACAACAGATGTACTTATATTTTGAGTTTTAATGCAAATGTAGTTATAATACACACTTATACATACATTGTGAGGAGAAATAACATAGGTTTTATCATTGAGTAGAAAAATAAGACACATGTTATTAACGGAAATAATGAAAAATTAACTTTTCATCTTGTGAATAGGGAAATCCTCTTGAATGAGAAATCAATAGTAATCTCCCAGCATTTTTGCCTTCCATTTTTCTTCGCAACGTTCTTCTATACGTTTAACATCTTGATGAGAGCGTTCACCTTGCTCATTACTCACCGTTGCTAGATTAGGAGGGAAAAAACCGAAGTATCTTCAATTACATTCTGCACTCCTATCGTTTCATATTTTTGCAACAAGTTTTTCACTAAAAATTTGGCATTTTAAGTTTTATGACTGACTAAAAATACTTGAGTTACCAATTCTTTAAGGACAACCAAGACCTTAGTTCTTTTTGGGTGAGATTTTCATCAATGTCATTGTTCTTCATAAGCGATCTTATTTATGGGTCAACAAAAATGCCTTCTTTTAGCAACATTAACTTTGGGAAAAATAGTTTTCAAATATACAAAAATCCTTTTTCATTTTTATCCATAGATTTGATAAAATTTTCGGAGAACAGAGTTTTATATGTAAGGGGGGAAAAATCGTTTTCTTGAGGATTAAAAGTGGTAAATTAGGATATTAAGTGTTGCCACCTCAAAAACTTACAGCAATTCCACTTGAAATAAAATATTCCGTCAAACAATAATTGTTGCAGATGATATTTTTCAATTTATATACTAATAGGTTATTTTATTCTTCTAATTATCGAAATATATATGGAATTAAAATAAAAAAAATATCACATAAGCGAGGGTGCATGAAAATGCTATCGAGGCTATAACTTTGAAACGTGACGTGTTAGACACCCATATCATTTGGCAATTTTGGTTACAATTAAATAAATAACTCAATTCACATGATAGTATTCATGTTAGCAACTCCGATCACACAGTGTTACTTTTGTGAAGAAAATTGTATTTTTTGGATTTGATAGTCATATATTTCTGTTGATATTTGAGCGAAGGGGGGGGGGGGGGGCTTTTCTGAGAGAACATAACCGAAGATAGACCATTATTGTGAAAAGCATTAAAACTGCCACTATCTTTCACCCAAGACGACTAAAGTTCGATCATCTGCGAGGGAAGATCACACCATTTCTCTCGTGATATGTGGCAATGGTAAGGATTAATATTAAAGTGCGCCAATTTGTTGAATGAAACTATATTTCAGATACTTGCGAGCGACAGAGGGGTGGTGTTGTGAGCGACATAACTTAAAACTCGGAGATAACTCGTGCAAATAAAAGTGCGCGTAGTGATTGCAGTACCGGACCGAAAATTCAATTGAAGTATTAGTTTCCGGTTTCGAATTTTTCAAGAAAAGTGCAATAATATTCTTGTTTCGTTGCTATGTTTCAAAATTTTAAAAATATATAAAATGAAATTGTAAAGGAAAAAAAAAAACCTGGGACTTCTAACTCTGTTTAGAAATAAATAAAAATCGTTGTGCAGAGAAGTTAAAGGAAATCAACAACGTTTTATCGCACAAATCAGCAAAGTATTGCATTGAAAAAAGGGCTCCCTTGAACCCCAAAACACGTGTATCGAGTAATCTGCGAATTTGTGCAAATTGTAAAAATTTGTAAAAATTGTTGATTTCCTTTTACTTTTTACACAATTCCTGAGATTTTCATCTTAAATGACCTCAGGGATTCAAATATGACCACCGTTTTCCTCCAAACACTCAGCACTTTTTGGAAATACCCCCACCCCCCCTCCCTCCCTTTTTTTTTTTCACTTTTCCACAGTTTAAAAGCCATTATTCTTATTTGGAGGGGAAGTGAGCATTATATTTGCCGCTGACGTTCTTTTGAGAGGCTAGGGAGGTTGAAAAACTCAAAAGCATGAATATTTGTAGCAAATAGGGGATCAGGGGCCAATACAGAATTTCATTTTGGGGGGAAGGGGGTCATGTTCAATAATGTAGTCTTACGCACGACAATTTTCTTGCACTTAGGTTTCTTTAAGTGTCAATAAAAGCACAAAATCGGCCGTTAGTTGGTTGAAAACGTAATTAATTTTAACTATTATGAATTAAATATACTTAAATTATTAATTATTAAACTTAATTAATATTAATTCAATACATTAAAATGACCTAGTTAAGTTGCATTATAACCCACCGATTCTTTTCAATTGTCGAAAAATCATTGGCGAATGAAGACGTCGCAGTCTCAGAGTCTGATACAAGAACTCCAGATATGTTTCCATTGGTTTTGGGTTCCTCAGTTTTTTTTTTAACTTTTCAAAAAAGACAACAAGGTTTTGTCACCCGAACGCTTCATTATTTTCGTTGCAGGTGGTCCTTTTTCTAACAAACGTGGCTTTCTTCAGCACAGTTTCCGTCTAATAGGATGGGCTAATTACGGAAACCCTCGTGTAACGAGGTTTCGGGCAAACACGGTATTAAATTTTACATTTCTTGCCCGAAAAATAAAATCAGCACGAACAAAAACGAAACTATAAAAAAATCACTACAGAAAAAAATAGACTTTACACAAAAAAATATTGACACATTAAAATAACTAACGGCGATTAAATTTGTTTTATAAAAAGCGATCGGGCGGCAGACACGTCTTTTCATTATACTGGCACTTGAAGACAACTGCCACGAAGAAGAGACTGTTAGGCCAGTGCCAATATCTTTGAAAATGGTAAAAAGTCGAAAAAATTTAGAACAGGATAAAACCAGTTAGAAAGGTAAGAAAATCTAATAACATTCATAGGGAAAATAAATTACGGGTTAGCTGAGTTCGGAAAGGGGGGTGTAGGGGGGTTTAAGGGAGGGGAAACGGTTTATCACGATTTCCGGAAAAACTAAGAGTCCTATGGAAAAAAACTAAGCTTCAAAGTTGTTGGTAATAAAAAGATCCACAACTTTTGCATTTGCACTTTTTTTCTATAACCTCAAAACTTATGCGAAAAATTCAAAAAAGCAACTTTTTGGTTTTTTATTTTTATTTCTCACAAAAAAAATTTTTTTTCACTAAATTTAATGAAAAGTTACCTTATTATGTCCCAAATGCGCTGTAATTTTTTGAATTTAAAATATTTATTTTTTCTCCTTATTTTGATTCAATATTAAAAAAGTATCAGAATTTTCATTCAAAAAATCTCACGTCAAAATATCTGATTTTTTTTAAAATCTGAGCAAGTTTTTTTCTTTGGAATCTCTACTTTTTGATGGTATAAAAAACAATATACAATACTATGGAAGCTTTTCGCAAAAAATGAAGAAAATCAAAAAACTCGAATTTGAAAAAAGAAAAAAGTCATATGTAAAAATTTGTAGCTCTTTATTAAAATGTACACTTTAATTACTCGAAAAATGAAATTTTCCATGTTACATTGACACAAACTGAAAATAAAAATATACTGCAATAATTAAAAATCAAGCTACAGCATGCGTTTGTTTTACCCTTCTCATCCACCATTAAACAGTCACTTTTGGAGTTACGAATAGCAAGCTACACTGTAGCAACAGATTGGGGAAGGAAACAACATCTCACGGGCATTATGCCCAAATTGACCGAAAAAGCATTAATTCCGGAAATATTGCTGAAAACTATTTATTGCAGCTGTGAAACTGGATGCCACAGTCTAAAATGTGGATGCCGAAAACATGGTTTAAAGTGTACGAATCTAAGTTCAAACTGTCACGGTTCTGAAAAATGCGTTAATGTGGAAGTAAAAACCTACGAGGAAGTTGGAATGAAGAACTAATACAGACTGGAAAAAATATTGGAGACGAAGATGATGGTTTAGAAAATTTCGAAGATCTACTGGAATCAAGATCAATAGTTGAGCATAACGATGAAAAAAAGCCATCAAAGAAGCGAAAACTAATGGATAAGTAAAGGATGTGATTATAGTTAAGATTAAATATTGATAAATAACAAGATAATAAAGCGTTTTGTTAAGTGAATGAAGTATTTTTTAAACGAAATAAATGTTCTATACCTTTTTTGTGTAATTGAAGTGCAAATTTTAATAAATAGCTTAAAATTTTACATAGCGATGTTTTTTTTTTTTTTCCAAATTCGAGTTTTTTTTTTTATTTTCTTCATTTTTTGCGAAAAGTTTCCATAGTATTGTACATTGTTTTTTGTACCATTAAAAAGTAGAGATTCCAACAAAAAAAAAAAACTTGCTCCGATTTTTTAAAAAAAAATCAGATATGTTGACGTGAGATGTTATGATTGAAAATTCTGATGCTTTTTTACTACTAAAACAAAATAAGGAGAAAAAATATATATTTTAATATTTTAAAAAATAAATATCCAAAAAATTACAGTGTATTTGAGACATAATAAGGTTTTCATTAAATTTAGTGAAAAAAAAATTGTGCGAAATAAAAATAAAAAACCAAAAAGTCGGTTTTTTGAATTTTTCGCATAAATTTTGAGGTTATAGAAAAAAAGTGCAAATACAAAAGTTGTAGATCTTTTTATTACCAACAGCTTTGTAATTTAGTTTTTTTCGATAGAACTCTTAGTTTTTCCGGAAATCGTGATAAACCGTCCCCCCCCTTAAACCCCCTTCCCGAACTCAGCTCGACTGTAATTTATTTTTCCTATCAATGTTATTAGATTTTCTTACCTTTCGAACTGGTTTTATCCTGTTCTAAATTTTTTTTTTGGTATTATTCGCACTGGCCTATGTCTCAAGCAGAGTTAATTTACTGCCTACATATAAATAGAAAAGTGATATGTAACACCGCTCAAAAAAAAAAGAGAATTCAAAAATTATTTACTCTATTGTGGTTTCAGTTAGGTTTTCTTTTCTTTCTTTTTCAAGCAGTCTTTTTCACTACTCAAATGCAATGAGCTTTAAAAAGTGTTGTCACAGATTAGGGATAGGGAGTTCACGACTCCCCCCCCCCCTTTCTTTGTATGCACCACTTCATGCAATGCCCAAAAAAATTGAATACAAAAAGATATTTACTTTTTCTCATTGTTTCCACGTTTTTAATATTTTTTCAATTAAACATTCAAAATTTCCCTCGCGGTTTTTTTTTTTTTTTTGGGGGGGGGGGGTCATGACACCCCTTGTATCCGCCACTGGAGGGGACTCATGGGGGTATTCCTCCTAAAATATTGGAAAAACCGTCAAAAACCATCTTTTTCTTTGGAATTTCTTTTACGCTATATTTTACTAACATTTCAGCATAAAGCCGGAGTATCAACGAAGTTTCTTTGAACACTATGTCCAAAACATTTCTCATACGGAAAAGACTTTTTATAAAAGTCTTGGAAGCACCGCAGGTTGCTTATGAGTAGCATCGCAGATCTTTAGTAAAGAAACTTCCTGTAATATTTATATATATTCAAGATACAATCACAGATATATTTAAGACTCGAAACAAAATCAAGTATGCTTATAACATAGCATTACTTAACGTTGGTTTTTCACTTTATTTATAGCATGAATGTGCTCATATTTATACCGCTTATGCACCGCTCCCATTGTTTATCACTATATCATAAATTGATAAGCAACAAGGGTTGGAACTGACGCCCAGGTTGCCATTTTTAATGGGCTGTATCTCGGATAAGGAAGTTTTGAGGGCAAAACAAAAATGTACCTATACGTAACTTTTTTCTGAACTTTACCATATTAATTTTCACTTCAAAACATCCGAGCCTGTGAAGGGAATTTTTTTCTTTGTCTGCCTGAATTGACATGGACTATACCAGGAGGAAAATGGTGTACGTCATAAACCAAATATATCATGTCCTATACTGGTCCGTCCTTTCGAATTTTTCCCAGGGCGCAAAGGGTGGTTTACACTTGACCGTTGAATGGCGTACCTCTTTCGATTTTATTTTTCAATGCTTATAATGCAGGTTTCCATGTGCCTCTGAATCTAACTATTTATAAACGACCTTCTCGACTTTACACAATCCTTTTCACGAGAAAGCCATATCCAGCACACAACATTTGCATTCAAGCATTAAAAGTTTTTTTTTTTTTTTTTTTAATGTTTTCTTTTCCGTATTACAGTTCAAAATTTACTGATTCTTACCAGATACTACAGATAGATACACAAATGGATTATCAAATTGATATCTTGAACTCGCTTACATGAATACACAACCGATGATGTGCATGCATTGATTGATTCACATGTAATGAGATAGATGGATTAAAACGTACTTAAATATACACCGAAACAGATTGTTGCCAATTGAAGTAGCAGCGGTAAAATGCAACTGAATCTTGACAAGCATATTTTTTCTTGTTAAACCATCATGATTTCAACACTAAGGTGATTCGAAAAACTAGACTAACAACCTTTCTTTTTGACAGTGAAACTCACGCTCGGATTATGAAAACTGCATTAATAACTGAAAACGACAAGAAGAAGTGAAACTTTGCCTCGGTAAAAATTCGATTTGAACGTAATTATCGTATCAGTCAAGCATTTAATTGGCGAGTCGTGGTTCATAACTCCTCGCCCCAATAATTTGCACTCTAATTGATCTCTTGATGTCTCACTTCGGAAAATACCATTTGTACTTTTTCATTCGAAAATTCCATATATTATTCGCTTTTCTGGATGTTCCTTTTAACTCTTGCCATTTTGCTAAACAATTGCTGTTTGAAATCGCGACATGATTAATCGGTTCGAATTAAAGCGTGTTAATTGCAATGGGATAATTTGAGACCAAATTCAGGGTCCATTGCAAAAAAAAAAAAGGTTGATGGCTTACTCTCGAAGATCAACAGATGGTTAATCTTGAGGTCACTCAAGTTTATAAATCTGTTTAAACACAGGAAAAGAACATTTCTCCTGGGGCAGAAATATGTTCTTCGAGCGTCCGAAGCTCAATTAGAGTTAATTAATCTTCATGGTAGCAAGAAGATTTTGTTACAACTTGTTGCAAAATGCATTTTTCAGAAAAACTGCTTTTGTTTCTTATATTTTCTAGCATTATCATCAGCTGGGTTGATATTGCCCACTTTTAAAATGTAAGTTTTATCAATTCTGAATCTTGGCAATGAAGGTGTGCATATCGAAAGGGGGCAACTTGATTAGTTAACTTTAGTAGTTGCTCGCAGAATTCGTGCTAAATACTCCAAAAGTAATCGATTGTATCATGACCTTAAAATCATAATATAATTGCTCGTTATATCACAGTAAAAAATTAGCAGTTCAATGAGTACTACTTTCACCAAATTTTAGTTTTTGTAGAACTTTACTTTTGTTTATTTGACCAACAACCAACGAAAACCAGTCGTTAATTTGAGCAAAAAATCATGCAGTTTATACGATTTTGCAATATTAGGTTTAGATTATCTTTTTCAATCTTGATCCTATGTACACAAAATATATATTTTCTCTAGAAATAACGCTTTTTTTTTTTCCACTTTCCTTAGAGCTAGCTCCAATAGGCAGAACATCAACAATTACTCTTTAAAGAGTTACATTTGATGCAGCCAACAGCCTTAAAACTCTGTAGAGAACAGAAAAAAAAAACACTTATTCATTGAAGGATGAGCGAAAATTTTCGACATTGTTTCAACTCTTAAGGACCCAATCCAGTAGGATTTTTCAAATATTTGCAAAACTGTTCATGGCGAATGGGTGGATCTCGTTCAAGTGTTTGATTAGATTACTGTTACAGTAACCGGCATGAATTAAAGAAGAGTTATGTGATTGAAAGAACTGGGAGTTCTTTCAAGAGTATAAATTCTTCTCTGGCAGAGTTAACGAATGCTCTCTGTGAAGAGATATGACCAACAATTTAATCTACTCATATGGAAAAAGAAGGGATATGTGATCATAACTTTTCATTTTTAATTACAATTTTAATCATTAAAGATCTTCATATTGGAACTTGCAAGAAAAGTTTTTAATTTAAGTACAACATAGAAAAATGCATATTTGCATACCCTTTTTCCCCTTCTTACTAGATTTGGTTGTTACTGCTCAAAAATATTTTTAGTTGCTATTCTAATTGCAATTTTTGTGACGTGGGACGATCAAAATTGGAGGAGGTCGACTTTCACCTATGATTTAATGGGTTTATTTACTCGGTCTTTCGACAATGTCTTTGATATGTGAATGTTGATAGTCGCCGCCTAGTGTTAACAGATACCAGATTTCGGACTTTCACAGCAACATATAGATATAATGTATATCAACTCCTGGCGCTCTGTAATTTGTAGCGTCCTCCATTCCAAATGCAATTAATTATTTTTCATTATCTTTATACGAACATAATTTAACACTAAACACACCATTAACTGGTCAACAGACTGTTCCATTGAAAATGCGCATGTCATCTTCGCTTTTGCACATTTGACTTCTTGACTTTTTGCATTAATTATGGACAGTCAGTATTTTATTGTTTCTCTTCAATTGCATTTTGCTTATTTAGAGTAATACTTGATGTGTACCGTTATCTACCACAACCAGTCATTTAACCGGCTGTGGTCGAAATAGGCCCGCTATAGTGGAAATTGGGCGATTTCTGCAAACTTAAATTCATTTGTCGCTGTAAATTATTGGGACATAACGCCTAGGATTTTGAAAGAATGAATCTCGTTTTGTTTATATGTTAAGAGGGTGATGAAAATTAAATCCCGCATTCAAAAACTGAATAAACGTGATGAAGCGGGAAACATTTTTTAAATTCTATATCTTACTCTCCCTCTTCAAGTATATTAGATTCAAATATTTAGTCACTTTGACCAATGGCCGGGGGCGCCCCGATGGAAGTCACATTAGGTCCAAAAAGTTCCTTATTCGACAAATTTTGTCTGACGATTCGACAAAATTACCATCACTGGGCACAATTTGGAATTCTATTTTCTGCGAAGTTATTATTATTCAGCGAAATTTGGCATTCCTTTCGGCAAGTTCAGAATTTCCGCCCTCCCAAAAATTTAAGTTCGGGGAGCCCCCGCCAGTGGCTCTTTTCATGAAGCATTTTGAAATTGGTAGTTAAAATGCCATCACCCTGTAGATCTGGGATTGTATAGGGCTCTCCGGTGGAAGAAATTGCATGTCGTCATGTCACTAGAACTGGGCGATCTATTAGCATCATCATTGCAGGAAATTACACGTCTTTCCCTAATAAGTAGATGGTTTACGGCACTGTATTACACGTGGCACTAGCCTTCTAAAATCACATCTTTTCGAGATCTATGTCGCCAATTGAGGCAGTGAGAAGCAAAAGGATAGTGGACATTATCAAGTTTTGAGTAAAACGAGTTTAAAGATAAGGTCATAGGTTGGTTCTCATTGAAAAGTTTTTCTGAATTATGCTGTTTAACAGAACTTACCAAGTTTACTAGTACTATCTCTTGCTCCAAGACAAGGAGAGGTTCACGTACCATTTGCACTTGTTATCTGCAAATTTTTAATTTAGGCATTTACATCCTTTTACGTTTCACAGCATCAATAGTCAAATTTTAAACATAAGGATAGAAAGTAAATATTGGAATACTTGAACCATTAAGTAACCTATTCTTTTTTTTTTTTTTTTTAATCGTTGCCGGTAGAATTTTGGAACAAAATTCTGACTGTTAATCTTCTAAGAAATGTATCATCCATTTATGCTCCTAACTTGGAGTAGTATAAAAATGTATTTTGTTTTTAAGTCATAGTCATAGAATTACTTAGAATGCGTATATAGAATAATTTGAAGTTTTATTGTACAGTTATTATGTTATTAGGACAGAAAATATTTTTTAACTGCAGGTGTTTTCAAGCCCACACACGGTTCGAAATAGTCTTAGTGGTTCACATCATTTTTCATCTGCTCATCAGAATCAAAGCATACAAGGTGGCCTCATTTTTCCCATGGTTCTAACAATTAGAAGATTCTTCTAATGCTTCGAAAAATAAATAAATAACAGAAGACATAAAGTTAAACCGCAATTACTACCTTATTATTTACTTCCTCCTTTTGAAAAAAAAAATGAAACGATAATGCTTTTAAGCGTTTTATTATTTAGATACTTAATTTTTTGTCGAAACTATTCCATGATTTTTTCCACCGCTGTAATTTTTTTAAACACGTTTTCACACAGATCCTGGTTTGTGAGATCGTTTTACAAAACGTCATTCTTACAATTTTAAGCGACAATTAAATGTTTATGACTTTTTTTAACTATGTGTGTAGAAAAAAAATATTTTCCCCGAAATCGTAAAAAAGCAGGCAATTTTTACTAAAACAAAACTATAGCAAATGAATAAAAATACCTAGGAACCTAGATATTTGCCGGATTATCAATTTCAAATTATTCACTGATCATAAAATGTGTTTGGTAATATTAGAGCTAAATAATAATTATAATAATAGTAGTTCGTTGTCGTTGGAAGGTCACAACAACCTCCCATAACTTCCCATTGGGGCGCCCCCGTGTGTTTAGATTCTTAGTATTCACGAGAAAAAACACAAAATGGCATCCACATTTCACTTACTTTAATTCAAAATAAATACTTGCCTTCATTTTTTTTTTTTAAATAAACCAAACCAAATGTAAAAGACAAATTTTCGAAAACAAATTGTAGGGGAAAGGGGGACGCATGTGAAAAGTTTCTTTTTTTCGTTAATTTATTTCTCAAAGAATATTATCAGTTTCTCAGCGCAAAAGTGTCCGTCCGTATGATTGAATGGTCCTTTTATTTATTTATTTTTTAAATTTTTATTTTATTTACTTATTTTTATTTATTATTTGTTTATTTATTTATTTTATTTATTTATTTATTTATTTATTTTTTTTGTGCCCTGGAATTTTTTGAGATTTTTTAAACGATTATTTCTTTATTTTATGGAATTTTTTTCAGATTTTTTTAAAGATTATTTCTTTACTTTATGGAATGTTTTAAAATGTCAACTGTTCACATGTGTCCCTAGAAGGGGCACATGTGAACATTTGAATATTGAACATGTGAGCAAGCCTGGGGCACATATGAACACGATTGAAAAATGCAGGACAAGCATCATATCTGAACGAAAAACTCTTTAATATAAAACATATACCTTATGTACCAATAACATTCAAGGGTTTGTAACCTATAATATGTCAGTTTAAGTTGTGTAGTAACCGTCAATAAGAAAATATTCTTCCGAACTATATAACTCTTCTCACTCTCATATTTTACAGGTTAGTAGTATGTTCTAATCACTGGATCGACAAGAAAAAAGTTTTAAGACTAAACGATAGAAAAAATATTTTATTGCGTAAAGTTTATTCTTGTTATATACTGCAATTAAGCTTCATACAGAACATGATGGTTCATTTAAAAAGTATTTTAAACTTCAGCTTTTAATAAACGGAATTTTTTTTTTCTTGTCAATGTTATATTTCATTAAATTGTTGGTCAACTATTTAGTAACAAAATAATTTAAAAATAAACGCAATAAAAAATTACTAAGTAATTAATTAACAATGTAATAAAAATTAACAATAATCTTACAAACTGATTATAGCAAAATAATAATTATAAATCATTACACATTGTTTGACACTTATGATAACCCTACGCTAATATTTACATTACGGAAATGATATGGGAGCTGTTCACATGTGCCACTAGATGACATGTTATGTTCACAAGTGCCCTGTCATCTGCCTTAGAACCAATTTTTCAAAAATTTTGATTTCTTTATTTAATTAAAAAAATGAACTATTGTCATAAATTTACTTGAATGTTTATATAATCGTTTTCAATATTTAAGTTTAGCTTATTAGTTTGCTGAAAATACGTTTTCACTTGAAGAAGACAGCGATAAAATTACATACAACACCTGCTAAAACAAAGAAGTTGTCACCACATAAACATAAACTGGCTTATTGCTGTAAAGGTTTGGACAAGAAGTTTGATTGGTACTTGCATTACTTGAGAATTTTCAAGATTTTTTGCTTGACGTTATCTTAATAAAACATACCATGTTCACATGTGCCCCATGCTCACACGTGCCCCCTTTTCACCTACTTACATTTTCTTTTCTCTATATAAAAAAAAAAGATAAATTAATAGAGAAAAAGTAGCACCTTCTTGAAATGGCGCTGCCCTTCTTCAAATGTTATGTGGTGAGTGAAGACCGTAAATTTTTACTTCTACTTTACAATGTCTGCGGTAAAAAAAAAATTAATAAATAAAAAGAAATCTCTGCCTTTGAGCTAATGTCACTGAAACTGCGCCCTCAGTTTAAATGGTGGAAAGGCATCTCCACAGATAACCGGCAAAAGTGACGCTCTGAATCAATTTAGATACATCCCAAGTGCTCCAACCAGATTTATTGTCTTTGTTGCGCATAAACACTGTCCATTAAATTGTCGCCTTTTCGGATAACACACGACAAACACTTTCTAACGGAGACACTGGACCACCGAAGAGCTGATAAGAAAAGGACAAAAAGATTTATTTTTTAGAAAACACTCAGATAAGGGAGGGCTATTTAGATCCGTTTTTATATCCTAAAAACGGACTTGAGGAAAAATTGCGACCACGGAGATGACTTAAATACCTAATTTGCTTTCATTAGAAGATTTTTGTTTTATTCGTTTCTTACTTTAGTAATGCTTTTCTTCATTTTTGATTTTTGTATGGTTAAATTATTATTTTGTGCCCTAACAAAAAAAGTCAGTTGGACAAAGTTATTCTCATTTTATTAAAATTATCGCATTTTGATAAATATGAAACAAGAAAGTTTCCTCTGCGTTATGCCGAACACGTATTTCATATCGTTTGTTTTGTTTTTATGCTATTCTAAAAGCATTAAATAGCCAGATACCCTCTTGTGGTAGCTATTCGAAATGTCTTTCCTTCGGCCAAAGAAAAAAAAATCATTCTTCTTTAAGGAAAAATAGAGCGCATTAACAGTGACACAGCGTGTCCCGGTTTAGCTAGCAAAACCGCTATTATCTTTTTACACATTAGTCCTGGATACAAACTTCCGATTGCCAAAATGGTCAAACGGAGATGCTGAATTGGGATGTGGAAAATTTGAAACGGTAGAAAAAAATTAGTACAAAAGTACGAAATCTGTTTTTTTATACGATATCTGGATCTATAAAGTTGCATCCAGGAAAATTTTTAAGCATAAAAATACAATAACAGGAAAAAATGACATTAGTACAACCAATATTCACTGAGATAAGAAACACGCAAAGTTGTTATTTATACCATTTAATACTCCTGAGTTGATGTATTTAATTTTCGTAAAAATTTCAGGGTGTGTTAGTGGTACTCTGACAAGAAAAGGTAAAGTTTCTTTTTAAAAAAAACTGATTTGTTTGTCCTTGAGTAGGGGTCAAAGTTTAAGGTCGTGAAAAAAAAAGAGCTAAATATACGATTGCTTTGCTTCAAAAGCAATGAGTGAACCAAGCCAATTCTTTTAAATGTGGGTACTACTTAATACTAGGTACGTACATGCTGTCATAAATATTTTGGTGGCTCACTCATGGCTTTAAGGTCAAAGGTCAATTGAAACTGCTACTTTTTTTACTTTTTTTGCCTTGTTTAGGCCCAGATATCAGCTAAAGCCGTGAGTAACCCTCGGAAATAAGTATATGATTAACTACTCGCCACAGTATAATACTAAGAAAAATATAAAATAGCTTTCGTTTCTCTAGACTTTGGTAGTTAAACGGTCTCAAAGTCGATGATTTTTTAAAAATTTCCAAGTTTCTAGGTCAATAATTTTGATCGCGACGGTTCAACAACTTTGGGACACAGCTGTAGTTATAGTCCGAGTGGTGTAGTTTAAGGTCCACGTTAGAAATCAATGGCAACTAATCAACTTTTTACATCTTTTTTCAAAAAAGGAAGTATTTAATTCGCGAAAAAATTTTTACTCAGAATTCGGCCTTAATTTCCATTTTGCTCAGCCCCAAATTAACGTTGAGTTTTTTTTTTTTTTCAACCTGACCACACGCAGATAAGTACCTAAGAACGTATAGACACCCGAAATATCCATTTTGACATTCCCCGAGTTAGTTACAACGACTTTTCTCGTGATGTTCGTATGTATGTATGTAAGTATGTATGTACAGTCGTCCCTCGCTACTTCGCACTTCGACTTTCGCGGCTTCACTACATCGCGGTTTTTTCTGTTTTTTTTTTTTTTTTCAAATATAGTAATTAGCCTTTTTTGTGTGCAAGTGTGAACTTTTTCCTACAAAAGAATAACAGAGTATGTCTTTTAAGTAAGATAAGCTCTTCTGAGGGGCTGTAGGTTGAGGGAGTGAAGGTATAAAATCGCCGAAGAAAGTATAGGGAATCGCTATCTCAGTTTAACTGTTAAACACTAAATGGAAAGTAAAAATCACTGTACTATTACTAGAGGATAAACACATCTGTTCAATGGTGTTCAACAATGTACTAGCTTTTTAAGTTGTATACGTATGACGGGGGCACATACGGTCACTAACTGGCAATTAATTCCCTATCGAACAAGTTAAGCTATTTTCGTAGATTAGAAGTATGTAAGAACTGCATGTGTAGTTCATTTCCCAATAATAACAACGTGATAGCTATTACGTCTAATGTATCTCCTTTTATCATATTTTGTGCAATATATTCAATAATAAAAATGTAATGGTGGTAAAGGGTGCTGTTTCATGTCTAGGGGCTCTAACTATGTTAAAAACCTATTTAAATTGTCGTAAGTAAGTTTTATGCCCTCTAATTAGGAAAATATTGGGTTTATAAGTACAGAATCCTACTTCGCAGAAATTCAGCTATCGCGGTAAAGTCTGGAACGAATTGACCGCGATAAACGAGGGTTGACTGTATGTATGTGCGTATATGCGGATGTGCGTATGTATGTCGCATAACTCAAGAACGGTATGTCCTAGAAAGTTGAAATTTGGTACGTAGACTTCTAGTGGGTCTAGTTGTGCACCTCCCTTTTGGTTGCATTTGGATGTTTCAAAGGGTTTTCTTTGGGAGGGGGGGGGGGTGAATTAATGTTAATTTCAATGAAAAACTCAAGTGGTGTTATAATTTATGCAAACACTTGGCAATATATCGTCAAGCTTTTGGTCGCCATTTTTTGTCGCCAACTTGGCGACAAATTTGGCGATTTTTTTTTTTTTTAAATCTGGTTTCAATTTGGCCATTGTTGATGATATTTAGAGAGTTAACTATTGAATCACATTAAAATTGCCATTAATGGGGAAATAACTTTAAATTGGTGTAAAAGGAAGTAATGTGATGCACACATCAGCTCGTTTAATTACGCGGTATCAAAGTTGATAATTTGAAACAAAAATAATCAAAGATTTAGGTCAATTACTCAGGGTGGCGACAGATCTGGGAAATCAGGGAGATCAGGGAAAAGTCAGGGAACTTTATTAATCAGGGAAAAATCAGGGAAATATCAGGGAATTTTGAAAAAATAACAAAAATTCAGGGAAAATTTATTAAATGAAGAGAATTTTTTTTTTTTTTTTTTTGCTTTGCAAAATTAAGTACCCTAATTTCCTATGCGTCTTCCGCCAATTATCTGTTGAGAAAAAAGTAAAATTAATGAGATGCGATTATACACTGCTGCATATTTGTGCATCTTTTTTTCTCAACGTCTAAGTATTGAATCTTAACTTATTAAAAATTGGATGAATTTCCTATAATTGCTTCTGTGTCTGTAAAGTTGTTTATTTTACTTAGCTCGAATTTACCTTTCACGAGTTCCTGGCTATGTAAAATCAACAACCCTACAGGCAAAATGGAAGCCGTCAATAATGCCTTAGCGCCCTTGCCTTTACTCATTGTCTTGAAGTAATTAGCGTACTGCAATCACGATTTCAAGAAAAAATCTTTGTTTTTAAAATTAATGCAGATAAAAGCTGTAAAATTATTACTTCTTCGTATTTTTAATTTAATTGCTAAAAATGAATGTTGAATGAAAATCAACTTTGTTTTTTGCCATCGTATTATTCGCTGTCGCCTCAAATTACACGAAGGGTTTTTTTTTTTTTTTCAGACTATAAATTTTTTATTTTAAAACCAAGTTATATATATTATATATATAGTTATATATATATATATTATATATAATATATATATATATATATATATATATATTGGAATTAATTGATTGTTTTTTTGCATTTCAGTGCTGTTTGTTACAAAAGTAATCTAAGATTTTTTTTTTCCCGACAAATAAGGAAATCATTTGAAATTGAGTTACTTTGTGTACATAAGTAAATTTTTCTTGTTATTCTTGCAGCAATAATTATACTGTTTGAAAATTTAGTTCGAAATTATTTCTATATAAACTTTCTAGTTTTCTCATGATTAGATATTTCTTTAAGAATGTCTGTAATAATTTCTTAGAATTCTTATGTTAACTGGTTACTAGAAGTAAAGTATTTGTTTTAAATTTCCAAAAAATTTCCCTGTAGATAATTTACTATACTAAAAAAAGGAGCATATTTTCAAAATATATTCTTAACAGTTTAAAACGTTTTAAACACTGCATTTTATTTAATATGCAGTGGTTTTCACGTAGGGCAAAGCAAGGAAACCATTATTATTGATAACGTAAATCAGGGAAATTTGGTGAACTTAATCAGGGAAAAGTCAGGGAACTTTTTTTGGCAGTTTCTGTCGCCACCCTGTTACTCTAAAACGCCTGAGTCAATAACTTTGATCAAGAGCTGTAATTATGTTCTACGTGGTGTAGTTTTAGACTAATGTCAGAAAACAAAGAGATCTAATCATCTTACTTAGTTAAACGGTCTCAAAAATAATGACTTCAGTATGAAAGGCGTTTTTTTCACTATATTTATATGCGTGCAACTCAAAATCTTATGAGCTCAAACTCACATAAATACTAGAAAGAATCAATAGCCAAATGTACTTTAAGGTCACAAAATTTCATGCTTATAGTGTAATAAAATTTTCTGTAACCTTGAACACAACATGGCAATTCTTCTCATAAAGCTGATCCGCCATTTGGAGCACTAATTTTGGAGATTCTACATCCTAAGCATTCGGATCTCGGAAGCTGAAAATTAGCATCAGCTTTGTTTCAAAGACATCTCTACGCATCTTTAAATTTCATCGAGTGGGGACAGTTTGAAAAATCCGGTCAGTTGAGGTGGAATCACTCTGATATAAACATTATGCACTTTCACCGCATCTTTTGTTATTGTCTAACGAACCTTTTTTTTTTTCTTTTTTTCTTTTTTTTTCTTGACGTTATATTTATGTTTTTACTTTCGAGCCTATTTAATACATTTGTTCATTAATAAAAGTTTATTACTAAGTAATGTACATGCAAATTCTACTGTAACTATGAATTCAATACCTTACCCAATATCAATCTTATTCCTAAAATATAGCATTTATTTATGATCATTAGAAAGTCAAAAATAACAAAAGAAGCATGTGAATTGCCACAATGTTATATCAGAGTAATTCCACGTCAACTGAACTAAATTTTTCATACTGTCCCTTTTTGATCATCCCCGCGAATGGGATGAAATTTTATTTAATCCCATTCATTATTTAGAAATGTCTTTGAAGCTAACCTATGCAAGTTTTCAGTTTCCGAGATCCGAATCCTGAGGATCTAGGATCTCCAAAATATAGTGCTCCAAAATGACGGATCAGCTTTGTGCGAAGAATTGCCATGTTGTGGCCAAGGGTACAGAAAATTTTATTACACTGGAAGCATGAAATTTTGGGAGCTTAAAGTACATTTGGCTGTTGATCGTTCTAGTATTTACGTGAGTTTGAGCTCATAAGATTTTGCCTAGCACGCAAATAAACTCGTGAAAAAACGTTCTTCTATACTGAAATCATCATTTTTGAGACCGTTTTATTAAGTTAGAAGATCAGATCTTGTGGTTTTCTGACTTGAGTCTGAAACTACACCACGTGGAGTTATTGACCTATAAACTTGGCCATTTTTAAAAAATCATCGACTTTGAGACCGTTTAACTACTAAAGCCAAGAGAAACAAAAGCTATTTTATATTTTTCTTAGTACTATACTGTGGTGAGTAGTTAACCATGTACTTATTTCCGAGGGTTACTCACTGCTTTAGAAAATTTCCGGGCCCAAACAAGGCAAAAAGAAGTTTAAAAAGATGCATTTTCAATTGACCTTTGCCCTCAAAGTAATGAGTGAGTCACAAAAATATTTATACTAGAATGTACCTAGTATCAAGTAGTATCCTTATTTAAAAGAACTGGCTAGGTTCACTCATTGCTTTTGAAGCAACGCAATCATATATTTAGCTCTTTTTGATCACGACCTTAAACTTTGACCTACACTCGAGAATCAACAAGTCAAATTAGAGAGGAAAGAAGCTTCACTTTTTCTTATCTTAATATTAGTAAAATATCCTGAAAGTTTCCGGAAATGTTAAGGTGTCAACTATCAGGCCCCCATTCACTTTGTCCAGCTTTAAAAAAAAAAAAAAAACTCTTAAGCAGCTACGGCGTAAAATTTTTGAATTTTTTTCCCAAATTGTGGGAACTTTTGTAGTGTTTTTACGTCTCACACATTTTGTTGTAGTAGTTTATCGCTTGTCAATGGTTCCTAATGCCGCACAAACATTTTCTTAACTTTTTTGTAGTGTTTTAGACATTGGTAGTTGATAAACATTGTCTTTGACATAATCCCGTTAAAAGAAATCATGCGGTATGTGGAACGAACTGGATTACAGATAAGATGGTTATCGTGCAAGAAGCTTACATATTGAACAATGGGTTTGTTTCCAACACTCAAAATTATTACTTTTGGTCACTGAAGTTGATAGAATGAGCGAAAAAAAATAATAATATGGAGCGATTAATATCTCTTATTTTCAAAACGCTTAGTTTTTTTATTAGTTTTTTTTTTAAATCAAGGCGTGGTCTTTATGACGTCAAGAAGAGACGAACTTTGGTGCGCTACTCCACTGGAGCGCTGAATGCTAACGCTTGCTGTCTACCCCGCTTCCACGATATGGTTATAAAAAGCGCATTAAATATTGCGCTCTACGCTTGCTCTCAATCATATCGTTGCCAGTACATGTGAGTAAAGAAGCAAATTAAATATTACACTCTACGCTAATGGCATCAGTGAATCGCAATTTCATCACTTGTGATGTCATGTGCAGAAGCGTAAAAAATGAAATTGAATCTGCGCACAGATTAAAATAATTATTAAAAATGGTTAACTTTGTCCATTGACGTACTTAGCACGGGTGAATCCCGGGGTGGTAATTTGTTGTGTCACCTCCTCCCCCTCCCACAGACGCAAAAAGAGAAAAACTTTAATATTCTATGTAAGCATGAAATTTCATACAATTTTCAAAAGCAACTACATTTGTGCTAGTACGAAATTTTAAGTGGGTAATACACAAAAAGACAAATAAAAACTGTGAACACTTTTTACATACCTTGCCATAGACGCATTTGTGCAAACCGTTGGGAGATCAAAAAAGTAAGGGGATATATGAAATTGATGACCCCTTAATTACAACGTATCTTAAACTAAGAGATAGATAATAGGGTTCAGCTTATTAGTATCAGAAAAAATCACAACTTGATCTAAGCTCTAAGTATTGACAATATGAACCTAATCTGGAATATAGTGTTCACATGTGGGTTGGGAAAGAGGGGATCCGGGGGTCCTCCTCCCCACCCCCCAGAAAATGTTCAATTTTGTCGTCTTAAAAATGCATTTCGGCTTCATATTCTTCAAAAACTTCCAATTCCACTTTGGGTTCACCCCCTAGATTGGTGCGCCCCCCCTCCTCCACTGCTTTGTCAAATTATGTTTTTAATAACGAATTTTTTAGCCAAAGATATGAAACTGCCCAGTTTTTTTCCTTTAAAAATATATTATCCCCCCCATAAAAAAACAGGAATGCTGCCTTATTTCTTTTTTTTTTAATCGTGTGAGTTTTAGTGCTCTTTATTTTCCGCTTTTATCAACGCCCATTCCATGTTACTTGAGACAGGTGACACCATTTGCTATCTTCTTCGCCCAATCACATAAAGAAAAAAAAAAAAAAAAAACACACAATTCCAATTGTAATTTGATTCCTTTCCTGGCCTGAAATTATTTTATTAGCAGTGTAACTTGAAACAGGAAGAAATCAGAGCTTTTCAGTTTAAAATAATTGCAGCCATTTGAGCTTATTTCCTTTCCCTCTCCCTTTAGGTATATTAAATTCCATGATTTTTGTAACTTTGGGACTTACCTGATAATATTCTGAAGCAAAAAAAATTTTTTTTTTTTTTGAGAAATATATTCAACAAAGAATAAAGTATATATACGTATATTTGTGCTCAATGAAAACAAATAAACATTCTGTAAACCAACGAAAAACAAAATAGTACTTCTTTGGCTATCGCTGATATTACTATGAAAAATAAAAGAAATGTGCCTTTAAACTTCAATTTCCAAATTTAGCCGAGGAAGATACCCAAATTCTTCTCTACACGCTAAACGTCTTTAAACACACGCAAATTTTTACTCTTCTAAGACTTGAACATTTATAAATTTCCGGATGTTCCCCCCAAAATTCCTCGGGAGAATCCCCAAACATTTTTTTCTTCGTATATAACCTAAAAATGACTTCTTGAAAGAGATTTCGGGACGGAAGGAGACCGATAGGGTAAAGAGGAGGCCAAGAAAGTCCTCTTTCCTTTATCTTTCCCAAACCTAAACTAGGACCAGCAGTTTAGTGACCCAACAGTCACATCTTGAGGACCTCAATTTTGAAAAAAAAAAAAAAAAATCGTAATAAAAACCTGACATCACTTTTGTGACGTTAGGAGAACCCCTAACGTTGACGAAGAAGGCGTACCGTTGAGTTTTTTTCGAACTTTAGGGTCAAAAAACTTCCAGAGACAGCCCGTGAACTTATTTGTTAGGATACTTAGTTGTTAAAATATTTTTATAGAAAGCCTCATAAACTTCTCATTTTTGAAACTTAACCAAACATCGACTAAAATTGCGTCTTTCAGACTTCACTGGCGAAACTTTTCCAGAGAGTGCCTCCGAACCTTCTTCATTTCCCCAAGCGTCACTAGCTACAGCCTAAATTGGAGTGTTCAATGTCGAAAGACTTCCGGAGGAGAGCTACCTAGTAACTTAAATTCATCAGAAGTTGCGTAAAACTCCTTCTTCCAATTTTGAAAATTTTTCAAAGTAGATCACCAAAGAATTCCTCTACTAATGTCTCCAAAAATAGTCTATAATCGTGTTTTCCCGAGTTCTGCAGCGAAAAACTTTCAGCGAGAGCCCCTGGACCTTAACGTTATCACATATAGCATAAAAATACGTTTTTAACCTTTTATTTGTGCAAATTTCTAGAAAGAGCATTCGATCCCGTAATATCTCTAGTGAAAGCTTGAAATTGACTATAGTAAGGAAAAATATTCGGAAGGAACCTCAACCCCATATCACCTAACTTGACCGCCAAAACGTTCCGAAAATTGCATTTTTGACATCAATTTTTCAAATTTCTACGAGAGGGTTCTGACCCCTTTACGCATCCGCTTCTTTTTACTACTTTTCTCTAGCAAAAGCTGGGATTTGTTTATACCCTAGCTTTTATCTTCACTTTTTCGATAGGGAGTCATACCAAGTTTGCACACCTCTTTCTGTTTATGCGAAAGTATTTTTATCTACCAATGGATCATTCTATGCGAAATGAGCAAATCAGCTGTGGCTGACATATCACAGATTTCAATGAAAATTTTTATTTAGGTAAACCATGCATATCTATGAGGGAATACAAAATATGGAAGTTTAAAAACTGTTTGTTTCTTTGTTACTGAAATTAGAAGTTGATTCTTACGCTAAGCCTAAATTTTCAGAGTTCATTGCAGCCAGTTTGTGACTCAATAACTTCATAAGTTATAAACGTACACTTAGAAAATAAATGTTTCCACATTCTATAAATAAATCTCTATTGGGAAAGATCAAAGTAAAATTTATTCGGATCTTTTTTTGAATCTGAGATATTAACAAAAATTGAAATTTCGCCAATTTACTTCAGATTTCAAATCACTCTTCTAGCTCTTTCAATGAAACAGTAAAAATGATTCAGATTGAAAAAATATCTATAACTATCTACTCTAATTTAGTAATTGTTTATGAATTTCTTGATGACGAAATCGTACTTTAAAAAATCAAAACTTTCCGAAAATTTTATTTTTTTCTTTATTTCAGATGATTTTTTTTTTTTTGAAGATGAAGGAATGCTCTAAATTTACTCATTTTTTTTTACATAACATATTGAAGTGTCTTTTAGATGCTACTAAATTTTAATCATTGGAATCAGCGTATTTTTATTACTGGAGTAACTTGAACTAAGGTAAAATTTCATTAGTTACTTCTTTTTATTGTAAGTTTAGCAAAACTAACCATTTCTTTCGTATTTTATTTTCTCAAAAGCATATTTATGAAGTACTTGCTGAAATGTTTCCTTAATTATTGTGTTGAATCTTATTCTCCATTCGTGATATAGGGAAAAAAATAGCTCTTAAAGAACATACTGAGTTTAAAGATATGGGCAGAGGACAATTTTGTCTAATTCACAATAGCAAAACTCGTCTCTATTTTAATTATAGCTTTTCCTTCCAAAATAAAAATTTATTGAAGCACCTAGACCCATAGCTGTCTTGGAGATACGAAATTACCGTAATTTCATCCCAATTGACAATTGAACACCTAAACTCCTTGTCTCACATTTATTTCAGTCATCAGTGAAATAAGCATATGTTTGAAGAGAAATAGTTTAGAGATTAGGCCTAAATCCAACATCAATAATTTCATTTATTTGTTATATATGTATAGTAACTATTCGTGACTAAGGACTAAGTAATGTTTTTCTACGCATTGATTTTATGTATCGATATTTTTTCAGAAAATTGTTTTCCTTAAGTTACTGAATCCATATGGACCGTCATCATAGTACACATGACCGATTAGAGATGATATTTGTCTGCAACTACTAGAATTATATTAATGAAAGAACTATTAATGTCTTCAACTGGATATTTCTACAAAAAATGAGTCACAAGTTTTTAGCCAGATTGAAAGATTTTTTGTGGAGAGCAAAAAGAGAAAGGAAAAAAAAACAATATTTCTTTCGATGCATTTGTTGAAGTTATTATTATGTATTATTATTATGTATGTTATATTAATTTTTATCCGTAAATAAAATTCACATTATACCAGTACCTTTCTTAAAAATTGAAATATATGTTAGATATACTTGCTTTTGCATCATTTAGTCGTTTATCTAGTTCTTTGAATTCTCGTAATTTCACATAAGGGTCAATCCATACAGGTTCCATACAATATAATCTACTCATTCATGTTCAAATATTTCTAAGTTATCAAATTAAAATAATCATTTTGAAAATTACGATATGTTTTTTCAGCATTATATTGAGCACAATGTATGTAATTTAAGAATTTGCAATGAAGTTAGCACACTTTTTATTTCTGTTTTAGTGTGTGAATTGTCTAGCAAAATTGCTCAATTTCAAAGGCCTGTATCTTTTTTACAAACCAAATACAAAAAACAAAATATATAACATGTATAGTACTTGAATAGAATGTTCAATTGGCCCAGAACTTTTATTTTTAATTCCATCCCCTTTTGGTTTACAGGGGTCTAAAAATGTCATTTTTGTCATTTTTCCGATTTTTTGAGGGATTGTAATCAAAAAATCGACAAACACACAGCAACAGTTACATATTATTTTTACCATGGCTCCAGTGATTAGTCTTTGCCGTATTTCATTTTGTGTTCCCGTCCCCTACGCGAGTTATCCCTCTTTAAAATGAGTAAAATTTTTACATTTGACCTTGAACTTTAACCTGTTGCCAATATTTTAATTATTAACTTACAGCTACGTAACTCAGCATGTAAGACTATCAACTTGTGCACTTTAACATCAAAGCGTCAAGTTAACTGTCATAAATGTAGATTTTGGCCAAAATGCAAAGGTCTAAAAGTCTCCTTTCTGACTACGAAAATCACTTTTGATGACCTCTAAAAAAATCAAAGGTCCAGTTGAGAGAAAAAATAAAAGTGGTTTTAAACATTTTTGATATGCAGATTTTAGGGATATAAATTTAAAAAAAATTAAAAATGATCGAGCGCCGCACCCATCCGTCGAACCTGTATGGATTGACCCATAAAACACTAAGAAAATGCTATTTTTCTGAGTTTTATTTTACGTTTAAAGATCTCGAAAACCAATATCGAGTTGCTTCAAGCAAATAATAGAAATACAGCTCTATATTTTTGCAAAATTTTCAAGTTTTCTGAATTTTCCCTTATTTGAATTTTTGTGTTTATGTGAGTGAAGGGGAAAATCATCATTTTACAAAATGTCACTAAGTTTAAAACTGATATTGAAGAGAAAGGAGTTAAAATACAACTTCAAAATTAAGGTATTTCTTTTATGATACTTAGCACATTATTGGTTATTAATTTCAGCAAAGCTAATGCATTCCTTAAAGATTGAGGTTAAAAAATAAAATGCTTAATTATGAGAAAACTGAAATATTTTCAGTTTTTGAAACTCGGTTAAAAGTTAACTTTAATAACTTTGAAAATTTTACTGATATCAGATTAATTACTTTATTTCATAGATTGCAACAACATATAATTTTTATGTTTTCATTAAACAGTTAATAAGATACAAGCCTTCAAAAATGCGACATTTAGCATTTATGAGAACGCTGTTCAATTTGACCAATTTTCAATCGCATGTAAATCGCATGTTCAATCGCAATTCAAATAAAAAATATTTAGCAAAAATATTTTAGATATTTTTATATAGACATAAAAGGAACCTGTATACCGAATTTCGCAAAAATCTGTTACCATGCGGCCACCACTTTTTTGTGAATTTTGCTCCTTTCGTATAAAATGACCCCAATGTGATAATCTACTCAGCTTTATATGAGGTTTTTTTGCTTAAGCATGATTTAAATACTCCATACTCATGAGCATAAAGCTAGAGCGTAGCTGTAATGTCTGGACTGTAATTGACCTTTCCGATGTTTGCTTGCAATTCTATCTTACCTCTAGCCATGGGGCGGTAATTTGTAGCTTTATATCCAACTGAGGTGCATATAGTATTTTCAGACCTTTAAAATGTCCGCGAAATTATTTATATTCTTCAGTATACTGCATAAGTTTATTTCAAGTAAAAAGCACTATTTAAAGTCCTAAATTTTTCTGGAGAGGGACCCCTTGTAGAGAAAATTCATATTGTTTAAACAGGGGTGTCTGTCCCTCTAAGAACGATGCTCCCCCCAGGGCCCGATTACGGTATCGGGGGGCCCTAGGCCAAACAGTTTTTCGGAGCCCCCCCCCCCCCCGTAGCTAAACCATACAATTTTGGTCATTGGCTAAATTTTTTTAGTGAATTGGGGGCTCCTGAAAAGTGGGGGCTCTAGGCCACGGCCTAGTCAGCCTGTTCAGTAATCAGGCCCCCCCCCCCCCCCCCCGAGATTGAGAGTATCCGCAGAAACGACGAAAAATATCCTCTAAAACACTAACTCTCCACTTGGACCAAGGTTAGCTCCCCCCCCCCCCCCCCTTGCTCGAGTTCTAGATCCGGCACTGCATCCAGCCTATTACGCTTGACGGCCTTTAGTTCACGAAAAAATAGAAATGATGCTGAAAAGTTAAGTTGGAGACAAGTAAAGTTTTAGGGAAGAGCGACTGCTCTTAATCATAACCTATTGCGGTTTACGTGAGGGCAAGCACTTTAATAATTGAGCCTGTTAGTCACGCCAAATTTTCGGCTCTGTCACTATCTCATTAGTTTATTTCTCACCTAGCAACAGAAAGATTATTCATCTTCTGTGAGCGCTCTGTTATTATTTAAATTAGAAAGTGTCTGGATATTATTTGCTGGTGAAGCAATAGAAAACACTACAAAAGTAAAACTAAGTCAAACCTAATTTCATACTTATCCGGGACAAAGTTGGATGTATTACTTTTAATTTTTGTTTAAATGAGGTTGACATTAATCAATAAGGACATTAAAAGTTTTATGTCACCTAAAAAGTTTATTGTAATTGACTTTTCGACTCAGAAAATTTACTGGAAATAGACAATGGAAAAATTTTCTTTTCACATTACTAAATGTGACATAAAATATGTAAAGTGGGTGTTTGCGTAAAATTATTCCATGGCCTTTCATGAAAAATGAGACATTTTGTCCGGTACATTACTGCTCTATATTTCATTTCAAAACGAGCAATAAGCAGAATTTTTTGCTTATAGGAAACCACACAAGTGTGGGATTTTTTAGGCATAAAATTTTTGTTTACTACATTTTTCAAATGTTACTTTTGGATCGAAATTCAGAACTGTCAAGCGGAGGTCAAAAAGGCTAATTTTCTGTAGAATGGTCCATTATTTGTAAGTTCAGAGCGTAACTTAACTGTTTTACATGGAAAGACTGTAATTTTAGTAATGCTATCTACTGGAGTTTAGGCTTAATCCACTTGTGTTAGGGTGAAAATTTCAATTAGCAAAATATCACCCAATAGGCAATTGCCTAGTTCAAATGTAGTGACAATTTTTACCCGTCATACCTTGACGGATGATTTTCTAGTTAGTTAATAAATGCAACTACATTTCGGTTTCGTATTTCCTGGCAGGTAAAGTGCGCAGAATTACCAGTACGGGTAGGGTAATTCTGCGCACCACACGTTTTCAGTTTTTATCTTCAAAATTTATTTTGAAGGACGTAATTACTCAGATACTTTGTGTAGCAAGTTTTCGATCTCTTATGTTTCGCGTGTTAAGGAAATCAGACTAATCGTAGTCATATTTAAGGTATTACTGCTCTGTTAAGTTAAATGCACAGAAATTGCCCACTTTCTATTACATATTATAAAAAATAGAATAATTAACCAGAAAATTGCAAATAAAAAGATTTAGCTATTCAATAATGATGTATTGGAGGGTGCAGGTGCCTATCTCACACCCCTAAATGTACTTCCTGAAGGCCAAAAGCCCGAAGCAGCCTCAATTTTCATCTCAGTTGTTACATTGTAGTTAAAAGCTGTAATTTTAATATCTATCTATCTACCTTGGTTAGTTTTTGATGCATCGGTCAAAACATAATAATATACTCTTCCTGATACAGCTCTGACTTCTTCCCTTTTATTCCAAGCTCGACCAGCTCCTCCCCTCCAGATCGTCTGAAGTTTGAATTCTAATAATACGTTTCGGGATTGAATAGAATGTTTCTTTCTATATTCTGGAGCAGAGCAAGAATGCTCCCGTGCCCTTTAGTGATTTCGTCCCGTGCAAATCAATCACTTGCTCTAAAGAGATCTTAAGGCCATGAATGTTTACTTGTGGAGTCTAATAGCTGACGAGTGTCTAAATTAGGATTTTAATAACAGGGTTCGGTTGTGAAAATGCAAATACATGATGAACTTTTGTTTCTCTGTTTTTAGTTTTTGAAGGGGAATCACGTTATTATGCGGCAGATAATTACTTTAAGGGAAGAAAGGTAGCAATTACCATACAATTGCTGACAAAGCTACGTCATAGGATACATAGTTTATCAATAAGGTACAAAAAGTTTCCTGCATGTCTGAAGTTTGCTTCGATGGAAGAGAATAGCTTTCATCAAACAGAGAATACGGAAAAGCACCTACACACACTTATATATATATATATGTGTGTGTGTACTGTAAAGGTATTTTCCGGGTTAGGAGCTTTGTTTTCCATTTATATATTTGTAAGGTTCTTTGTGTAGTAAATCTGCCAAGAGCCACACTTGATTTTAAAAAAAAACTCTTTATTTTCCATGTAACTCTTCTACAATCGCCACAATCAACAAAATATCCGGAAAAATTCATTATACATATCAGTTCGGTTTGCCAGATGCAACCAAATTTTCATGTACCGTACCACACTTATTAAAATTGTACTTACATTTTGTTGCTGACAAAGATCAATACCCAAGTCTCAAAGAAAATAATACAACGCCCCAGAAGTTGAAATTCAACACATTTTAATCGACGAAGTGCAATAATAAAAAATATTTTTGTCACTTTCTATCTGTTTTGCAGATTTCAGTTTTCTGAGCGATATGAACTTACCTTTCACATCGTAGCAGTAGCATCGAGCCCTTACTCAAGCAAACCACCGTAATAAGTGTATCGCCGAAGATGACAACGTAATCTAAAAGCTGCTCCAAAGAAAAATTGCGTATCAGTAAATTATCCTTCCTTGATGCCAAACGAGCACTCTGTTACTGAGCTGAGAGGGATGGACTGTTGCCATAACTCATGGCTCAATAGACGGCATAAATACTGGTCGTAGCTCTGAGACTGTCACATTCTGTGGAAGCTTGCCCTCCTCCTGCTTTACTTGTCTCTCCACACAGAGATTAATTAGTGCGCTTACCGATGATTATCAGAATCTTAATTGGTAGAGATGCTAGTCAGTCACCTATGGCCGTCCAATCAATCTTGGAATCTTCTCAGACGATACACATTGGATCCTGGGTGGTCTGAAAGTTTGTTTGCAGGAATTAGTGAAGAAGTGATTAAATTGCATTCTTAGCCTTATTTCCGCGGCTGGAATAGTGCTATTAAGCAGCATGCTTATATAGTGGCATTTTTCGATTACGTCACGAATAGAATTGATTAGAAGATTGTTTTGAACAGATTCATGAAGGATTTAAGTAAAGAAAATGTTTCAGATTTTCAACATGAAGCACCAAACCTGCAGTCACTCAGAGTAACTTTGAGCCAAAATTTCTATTGATAACTCCCATATTCATATTTTATTATTTTAATGCATTTGTTGGTATAATAAAGAAGAAAAACTCTTAAAGTATTGTACACTTGTATCCGAGGTAAAGAAAAAGTAATTATTAAATCCATTTAAAATGAATTATTAATGTGGTCAAAGCTATCCTACCATTTAGACGAACTTTAAAACACATCAGAAATGAGATGCAAAATAAATTATTCTAATAAAAATAATGCAAATTTAAAGCAGGAAAATAAAATTTCTAAATGATGCTCATTTTAATGATACCCTGTAATTCCTCATGATGTGATCCTAACGATACCCTGCACCCTCAAATCCCACGAAATTTCAGTCGTATTTCGTATTTGACGCATATGTATTTGTAGAAACGTATTTCGTATTTGACAAAAAAACGTTTTTACCGAGGCTTCGTGAAAAACGCTGCGATTAAACTGTTCGTCAAACTGTGCAAACAATTAGTCAAATTGACGGAAAGTCATTTGAGAGATTGTGTCCTCGTTAAGAAATGATGTGAGGATCCATTTACCTAACTTTTAATCAGGGGCGTGCACAGGGGAGGGGGAAGAAGGGACACTTGTTGGCCTGGGCCCGAGCCTGAAGAGGGCCTGAGATTTTTAAAATGAGGCTGGAAATATATGTGGAGACATAGGTGTAAACAATAAGGAGGGGACCCGTAAAAGTCATTTGTGAGGGACCCCAAAATTTCTGTGCCACGCCCCTGCTTTAAATGTCTTATAAACAACTCTATGTATAAAGCTACAAATAACCGCCAATTGCAGGCAAATACCGAACAGCTCTCTAATAGAACTTCGGTATGTGCTTGCTGTTCTATGTTACATTGTTGCAAAATATTATTTTTATCTCAATAAACGGTAATTCTGCTTATTCAAGAATTTGTTTTGTTAATTGTCCATTTCACCCGAATTATCCGGTTTTCGACCATCCGGATTACTGCTGGTGCCAGCTATTCCCCTGATTGATCTCCATACTTTTAGAAAGTTAAGTTTCCTTCAATTTTTTTCCCCCTTATAAGAGTTAAATTTTATTTCCTGTTTTAAAACTAAGTTAATCGGCCATATTTGTAACCCCTGACACACAAAGGAGGGGGGGGGGTTAAGTTTGGCGTGCATGTGTATCTGTGTGTTTGTGTATCTGTTTGTGGCACTCTAGCGCCTAAACGGATGGATCGATTTTGAAAACAAAAATTGTTCGAAAGGAGAGAGTGTTCGAGAGTGATCTCAGTTAGGTTGCGTCTTTGGATGACATTAACTAACGAAGATATTAATTAAAAACCTCTAAAAGGTTTTCGTGATTTTTGCAAGGAAAACATATTTTAAAAGTTTAAAATTTAATACCAAAATAAAGAAAAAAAAATTCCACGTCTGATAGAATGTGTTTGGAACTTCCACGTTACATAAAATTCGACTGACAACGTTTTTTAAAAGCAGTTTTAATAACGGCTAAGCCTTTATTCACGCGATTGATCAACGAATTCATTGTTGGCCGACAAGGAAATTAAAAGCAATGATTCAAAATTTTTATTTGTTGCCAGTTTCTATTTCTTAGAAAATAAAATTGAAATAGATTTTTGATAGTATAAGGCTTTTAAAAAGATTTTCAATTTTCCCTCTTGATTCTACAGTTGCGACTCAGTCGGGATTTTTTAAAGTTTTTAATTTTACATTTCTTGTTAGGAAGTAAGTTCCCCTCAAAAAATTCTCTTTCAATTTTTCTTCCTCTTTTGAGAGCTAACTTATATTTCCTGTTTTAAGAACTGAGGAAAGCTACCGCTTAAGCAATAAATTACCTTTTAATGACTATCCTTCATTTAAGTACTCCATCGATCCAAATAAATCTCCTCTTTTTTAGAACAAAATTTACGCAAATAAGCCTTTACCTTTCAGAAATTGTTTCGCCACTAGTAAACCTCCTCCATTTATGTTTTAATTTGTCCTTATAGTGAAGTTCACCCTTTAACGAACTCATTCACTCCTCGTAAATTTCCTCTTTTATGACTCTAAATAGTTGTTAATTAATAGTAACATTTTAGTTAAGAACTCTATTTAGCAACTAAATATCCCCAAACATTTTTATAGTTCCATCTAAAAAATAATGAGGGATCACGAAAATGTCATTTGCATTTGACATATTACAACTTTTTTTTTTTATACTGGGTGTTCCGTTTTAAGCTGCAAGACCCCTATTTTTGCAACAGTACCATACATACTTCCGATTGCAAAAATGTTCAAAATCAGGTGCAGAGTTGAGATATTTAAAATTTGAAGTAAAAATGAAAATGAGTCAAAAAATACAAAATTTAACTTTTTATGCGGGGCCTAATAGGTTCCCTAACTTATATTTAGGGTAATAATCTTCATTGAAAAATAATTCCAACACAAAAAGTTTGAAACAGGGGCGTAGCTAAGGGGGGGGGGGTTGGGGACAAAAACCCCCTTCCGAAACGTTTGTCTCAAAAAAAAAGAGAAAAAGAAAAGAGAAGAGAAAGAAAAAAAAAAGAAAAAAAAAGGAAAAAAATCAAACCGACTTTTTTTTGAGTAACAAAGGTCAGAAATTCACTTCGCTCCCCCCCCCCCCCATACATACGCGAAACGACTGTCCTTTTCTTAATCTTCCTAGAAAGCGTATTCGTGGAACGCATTTCTCCCTTTTTTCCACTGCCCCCTCAGCTCTTAAAGACAATTTTCTTTGTTTCTGAGTATCTGAGTTGAAGAAAATGTTTTTGTTTGCTGCTTTAAAGATCATTGGGCTTCGAGTCCGAAAATGATAGCATAACTGGAACTCGAGACGATAGAAGTTTTTGTTGGTCTGATCTCGTGTGTGTCATAGGTCATAGTCAAAACGACCTTTGCTAACCAGAGTATCCAGTGCAACTGAGTCACAACTGACTACAACTGTATTCATGTCGAGGACTGCATACTAAGTGCCTTGCCTCCATTATTTTTTATACCGATAAATGGCAGCACCATCACCAGATCGAACAGTTAATGAGAATTTAGAACTAGACCAGGAGCTAATAGCTACCTGGTGCTAGCACCCCCAGAGGTACCGTTTCACTTGGAGGACATTGAGACCACGAGCATATTTAACGTCGCCCAGTTCCCTTTAATGACGATGGTGGATCTTCGACTATCGATGTTCGAACTCAGGACCCTCCGGCCCCGAATCCGACACTCTACCGATCGGGCTACCACGGCCCAGTATCCATTGCAATCACATTGATTTTTCATCCAGTATTTACTGGATATACTTGGTATATTTCATTTGGAAACATACAGTCCGTTTAAAATAGTACATTCTAAGTGAAAGTTGTTGCATAATGAAGCGAGCAAAACCGACAACAAGCTTTTTTAAACACAAAGAAAAAAATGAAAATGAAGAAAGGGATTGCTCTAAAGAGAGAAAGTTTACGTCATCTGAAGAAAACGAAGTACAGTCTGCAAAGCAGCCCTAGTCCCATCGGACCCTTCTGAAGGTAATTTTATTTTAATTCAAAAGAAAAACTGTATAGCATTACATGAATAAAATGTTAAAAAACGAAATGAATCTAGACTATTTCTGTTAGCTTGGTTCTTATTAAAAAGTAGAAAATAAAAAAGACTTCTGTTTATAACACTCGAAAATTTCTGTTGCTCTCTCAAATAGATATTTATGTAAATTCTAAAGCAGCTAATAAAATTAAAAATAGAAACTTGAGAGGATAACAGATGGTATGCAGCTTTGAGCGTATAACTTTCTACCGCCTATATTTCTTCCATAATTTTTTTTATTCAAATTTTATTAACTGCTTTAAAATTAGCATAAATGTAAATATATAAAAAGCAACATATGAATATAACGATATGAAAAGCAATTTCATTTTTTGCGGGTTATAATTCAAGAAGTCTTTTTTTATTATTTTTTTTTCATACTCTTAGTGCAAACCAAGTTGAGGAAAATAGTCTTTATAGTCTGACCACCGATGAGATTGAAACTCAAACATCCAGTTTACAGGCGGAAATGGAAGTATCTATAAGCTTTCAGGGATGCCAGCTTTTGTAGATGTGTGTTAGCCTCCAAATTAAGCAGTCACCTTTGAAATGAACGGAACACGCTCATTGGTTTGGATTGACTGGTTTTGACAAGACCGTTGCTGGAAAATTTCACTTTAAATTAAATGGAGGGAAAAAAAAAGTTGAATTTTCCATGACATTAGAAAAACATAATAACATTTCTTTGCTTTTGTTTACTTTTACACAAGTATCGGACTTGGAGCATTCCATTCCAAACTATGTAAGATTCACCTCCCTCTTATTTTTCTAATACTAAACAAAGTTTGCACACACACACACACACACACACATATATATATATATATATATATATATATATATATATATATATATATATATATATATATATATATATATATATATATATATATATATATATATATATAAAAGAAGTAACCCCCCCCCCCCCGAAAGTCGGATCTAGCTACGCCTCTGGTTTGAAATTAGTACGACCAATATTCATGGATATATGAAATGCAGCGTTTTGTGACTTACACCGCTGTGAATAACACCTTTTGGGAGAAAATATAGCAGTTAACAAGAGTTTGAAATTACATGTAGCCCGGTCAAAATAGACATTCGAGTTCGGAAAAATTCCCATAAAGCTGAAAATTGGTACAGACCTTAAGAACATTATTATAAATGAAATGTCAAAAGTCCCCATCGATCCGAGTAGAGCTAAAAATTTTATGCAAGGTCAAAGGTCAAAATTGAAATTTAAAAAAAAAAAAAAATTGAAAACATTCGTACAGTGCTGAAAATTGGTACAGACTTTAAATGCATCATTGTGAATGACATATGAAAAATTCCCATCGATTCTACTTGAACTAAAAATTTTATGGAAGGTCAAAGGTCAAAATAAACAAAAAAAAAACTTAAAAAATCGGAAAAATTCGCATAGAGCTGAAAATTGGCAGAGACACAAAATACACAATTATAAATGAAATATAAAAAATCCCCATCGATCTCACTTAATATAAACATTTTATGCACGGTCAAAGGTCAAAAAAATTTTTTTTTTTATTTTGCAATTATTTCAAAAGCATAACTGTTATTATAAAAAGCGCATATTAATATGTAAATGATATAATATGTTGAAAAGACGTTTTTATATGAAGTTCAACTCTTTCTGGTTCAAATTATGTGAAAATGGTGAAACAAGTACAGCTTTATTCCTTGTTTAACGGATATAAGATGCCTCTCAGTACCTATTATCCCTAATCAGATTCTTCAGGTGCAGCAGCAACAATTTCTCTAGCCTTTGCATACAAAGGTTGATCAAAAGTAACAAGTAATGCTTTGTATTCTCCAAAGCACAAAGTAAAGTAGTGTATATACTATTGTAGTCATTTGCAGGTTGGTGAAAAAATGGTAAGAACAAAATTGTAGACATTGAAAAATCCATATTATTCTTTGTTAAACCTTCAATATAACCGTTCCAACCTGGTAGCGATAAATTATTCCATTTCCTATGCAACCATAACAAATCTATTTTCCGGAGTAAGAAAGAAGTTGTATCACTTTCATAAGCAAAATTATGAGCAGTTATTTTACTATATCCTACTACACCATTATTGTGGTACTCTTGTGTTGGCACATGAGCTTTTTCTGCAAAATCTTATGCAGAAATAATTTGTTTCATTCGCGATAAAGGATCTTCTGCTAAAACTGAACTTCTAGGAGTAATAATTTGGATTATGCCCATTATGTGTAGAGTGTTAGGGCCATCTAAAGTGTGTACGTTAATACCAGCATTGTCTGCTGCGTATTGAATAAATGTCCCGGTTTCTGGTATTAAAATATGTGGCTGATGGTTAAAAACTGTAGCCGCCTCATACGCCATAGTATCATTATACGAAGCACTTAAACCAAAAGACGAGAAAATTTGTATCACACGTTTAGATCCAAATCGTCGATGAAAAAAAACTGAGAGACCCAATTGTAATCTCGAGATGAAAGATCTAGGACGAACAGCAGCCATAATACAGTGGCTGACACTAGTACATATTAATTTCAAATGTTCCAATTTAGATCGTTTTCTTTTTAAGATAATTTGCTCCAAAGAATAAGTCAATGACTCCGGAATGTCACTATTAATATTTTCAAACATTTGGCATGGCGGGGGATAATTGTTACTGTCGCACACGACAGATTGAATATCTTCTTGAATAATTTCTGCCGCAGTCTTTAGTATCCTAAATCTTTCCTCTTTTGCTGTTTTTTTTATTTATTTTCGTACCAAGCTTTGTTCAGTATATCGTGCTGAGTGTAAACAAATCATTGCTAAACTTCCACGTTTCTCGGTTATAATCATTCTATTGCCATACCTTAACTTTAATCTGTTTTTGATTGTTTTATCATCTGGGATTTCAGTTTTACAAATATTTTTTAGCTCTTACAGTGAAAACTGACAATCATCATTATTTTCAATATAATCAAATATTTCTGTCATTGCCATAGTAACAGCGGGATTTTCAGGACGACCTGCTTTAAGACCTACAGAACGCTTTAGAAACGAAGTGTAACAACTAGAATGGTACTCCGCTTCAGCAGCAACTAAATCGTATTCATATTGTATGCGTGCAATAACAATTTTTGCTACGTCATCTGAACGATTATGTGCAATCTTTAGAATATTGTCTTTAAAGGAAAGAGTAGCAACTTGACAAATTCTACGCCGTATATTCTGCTGTTTTTTCTTTTCAGTCTCTTCATTTGCTTCATCACCACAAAATAAGCAACAGTTTTTAAAACAAAATGTTGTCTCACCTGATAGGACTCTAGTACGAGGTGGACTACTCAGAGATGTACTGGCCTCTGTCTCTTGTTGTCTTTAAGCTGCTGCAATGCCCACTTTCGGGTGTACATTTTGCGACACTACATGAACTGATCCACCGACTGTTTGTCTTTCAAGTATTCAACAAACCCATCGTTCCTTGCACTACTTGAATCAATTAAAGATTTTAGTCCGCGTTCAACAGTAACAATTTCGCCGTCAGTCAAAGATTTATTGCAAATGAAGCAATCTTGCGGCATCTTTGAAGAAATATTTGTTAAGGGTACGTATTCATATCAAAAATAGTATCAATAAACCCGACTTTTCACAACAAAGAATCACTCCCTGTTAATAGGAGCACTTGTGCGACTGACTTTGCTCATACAAAGGAATCTAAGAGCATCCACTCTCCCCTGAATGTAATTTGATCTTTTCAATTTGAAGGGGGGGGGGGTGTGAATCGTAAGAGGGAATAGGCATAGCGGTCAAGTGTAGTTTCTCTAGGTCACTCGAAAGAAAGAAAAGGAGCTTCAGTACTATTTCCAAGTTTCAAAAACTGCGATACCTTATAAATGTTATCATTTATTGGGGGGGGGGGGGCACAAATATTGAGCTTTTTTAACACCTAGGTCAGATCCAGCTTCTGGTTTTGGAAGTACTCGTTATCAGAAAGGGATCAAAGTAATTTTCGGGCACAAATAGGGGGTTTAAGGTCAACGAAATATGTCATCAAAATGCAGCTTTAATTTTGTCGTTTACGGGGGGGGGGGGGGGGGAGGGCTGGGGGTTAAGACCACCAAGGCACAGCCTCTAAATCTCCGCTTGTATGTACATAAATGCATGGTTTTAAACCTTTGTATCCTCTATTTTAAGACACTTACCGTTTAAGAGATATTTGTGAAAAATTGATTTTCTGAGCTTCGACCTTGAATAAAACGTTTAGCTCCACTGGGATTCGTTGGGAACGTTTGAAATTTCGTTTATAATGATGTCTCTAATTATTTCTATGGTAATTTCATAGTGAAAGTGCAATATTTGGACAAAAATTGGGATTTTAGGGTGAATTTTTAGAAATTTGAGTCCCTGAACTGCAGTTTTAGACTTTATTTTATCGCTTTAGGGAGAGGGGGGTATGACCCCTTGACCCATCCACTGAATCCCCTCCCGTTTGTGCTTAATTATGTATTAATTATCTATTAATTATCTACTAATTTTCAATCTTTGTATCCCCTATTTTTACACTAACACTTACCGTTTAAGAGATAGTTGCGAAAAATCGGTTTTTGACCTTTGACCTTGAATAAAATTTTTAGCTCCATCGGGATCGATGGGGACTTCTGACACTTCACTTTAGTGTTGTCCTTAACTATATTTGTGTTAATTTCATAGTCAAAGTACCAAATAGGGGTTACAAATAAGGGGTCTAAGGGAATTTTTTTTTTTAAATATGTCTCTAATGCCATTTTAACTTATATTTAGTAGCTTTAGGGTGGAAGGTATGACCCCCATGACCCATACTCGGAATCCCCACTTGTTTGTACACAATTGTATACCTTTCAAACTTTGTAACCTCCATTTTTTCGCTAAAAATTATCGTTTGAGAGATATATATGAAAAATTGATTTTTTGACCTTTGACCTTGCATAAAATTTTTAGCTCCACTCGGATCGATGACGACTTTTGACATTTCATGTATAATGATGTTCTTAAGGTCTGTACCAATTTTCAGCTTTATGGGAATTTTTCCGAACTTTCGCTTTTTTTTGGTCTATTTTGACCGGGCTAATGTGTGCATAGAGTGGTTCATCAAATTTTTCGAGGTTTTGCCGTGTGTTTTTTCGTATCACGGCATAACATTTGCATGATCTTTTGAATACCAATGAAAATTATGAATACCCTTTTTTTTAATTTATTTATTTATTTTTTATTTTGACAGCCTGTCATTCTTCTGAAAGGGCGAGAAGTTCCAATCTTATCTTCTATATGATCCCTTAAAACTTTGAACTGGAATATCTTCTTGAGTTTTGGTCGCACAAGTGTCAAGTTTTTTGTGTCAGTAATAGTTTTCAATGTAGGTTATTTCTCTAAACAAAACTTAGTGAACCTAGGGCCAGTATAGAAAATTAAATTTTGTATTTTTTGACCCATTTTTATTTTTACTTCAAATTTTCAATATCTTAACTCCGCATCTGATTTTGAACATTTTTGCAATTGAAAGTATGCATCTAAGACAAACGGTTGCGAAAATAGAGGTCTTGCAGGTTAAAACGGAACATTCTCTATATAAAAGAGAAAGCCGGTCATGAACCTTAAGTCAATGGGGATGTGTAAATTAAGAGTACATTAGGGACCATGTGAAACGAAAAAAAAAGCTCTTTCCAACTCGACGACATCCAAAATTTTTCAAAAAAGAAACACCATTTCATATAAAATCCATTACGGCTGACTTCTGAACTCAGCTCATATTTAGACGAACGTCTTCAAATTATCGGTTGAAGGCCCTTCTGTTCAAAGACCATGCATCATTTCTGTCACTGAACAAGATTAATCGACGGGAATTGACCGTAATGTCGACATTCTATTAAAACACTCACTGCCATTATATCCATCGATGTCATTATTTTAATGCGCCTGTACATGAGGAATACCGGGAGCTGCGGTGGGCATAAATAATATCTGGCAACAACCCTTTCATCCATCCACTGACCCGAAAAAACGCAACAGAGCTCATTAATCATGATGGCGATCTCCCCTTTTCTCTTTACAGGAGTGTTAAGGACTACCGTTCGTGGCCTTCGACCCGAAGGATCAGCTGGTGGCCTTAACGGATTCCAATGTGGTGACGGAAGGAGATATAACAATGTATAATGCTCGTGGCTGTTGAGATGTCCGAGCAACTTCGGAATTGAATAAATTAAGCACCTGAAGTCGGAAACAATGCACCCCCGCCTGCTTTAGAGTATTCGGTACCTTGTACAAGGTTATTGGGCCCGTGCCGAGGAGAGGTACAATAATCTTGCCATTGAGCACCAAACCACCTGTTCTCGTGAGAGGCCGAAATTGGAGAATGTCGACTTTCGCCGGAATCTTTTTTCTTGGGAGGGGGGATTAAGAATTAAGTAAGTTAATTTAAGTAGTTAAGTGCTAATATTTTTTGCTGGCAGTCCGAGGACCGATCAAGTTTTTCCGCTAACAGGACCTGCGGTCAAGAGACCTTGATCGAATATGCAAGATTCTTTTATTTATTTATTTTTTAAATGCATGTGTGAGTTTGTTTAGATGACTGTTTTCAATACCGCTGGCTGATTTTACTTTAGAGAAAAAATCGAATTACTCGTATATTTCAAAGGGAATTTGAAAGAAACTAAAAAGTCAAACAGGTTGATTTTTGATAGTTCACAAAATAGAACTAAACCTGACTAAAAAAAAAACAGTAATTAAACTAACAGTGGAACTTATATCATGCAATTTTCGAGTAAAGATTCGCGAAGACAATATATAAGACTTTTCAAATAAAACTTCTAAAACTGCCAAGAAATATGTAAACAAAATCGCAAATAAAAGTCAATACTGCGGTATCTGATGCAAAATCAGACAGATTTGATATGAATAAACAAGAATTTCTACATGAACTTTTACTGAAATCTCCTTGGGTATCATTATGCATAAAAATTAGCCCAGCAAGTCGAATGCATGCTTCCAAATTTTCTTGCAGTGAGTTAAAAATAATAATAATTTTAACTTACCTTACTTTAAGGACTTAATCACACGCCGGTCACACAAGTGCACAGCGTAATTTAATTCTTAAAAATATGAATTTTTTGCTGTTTTGCCTTAAAAAAGCTCAAAATATAAAGTTTATGTATGGACAAACCAAGTAGTAATTATTTATCAATGTTTGAAAGAGGACTAGATGTATGTAAAATGAGATAGTCAGAAGCAAAAGGATGCAAGTGCCAAAATAAAAAATTTGGACTTAACCAGTACAAATGGTTGAGAGAATATATCCTGTTTTGAGGCAAAAGATAGTACTAGAACTCCTGGTAGGTGTTGCTTTCCACCATAATTCTGTTTTTTTTTTTTTTCGATGAAAGCCGACCTGAACTTGAAACCCATTCTACTCAAAACTTCAAAACGTCCGTTTACACCCCTATGCTTCTCACCGCCTCAATTACGGTTTACGCTTTATCATCTTGTTAAAAGAATCAAATAATAGTACTAATTCCACATTAGCTACCAGCTTGTTTGGCTCTCTTGGCTCCCTTAAGAGGGTTTTCGCCACCAGCTCAGTTACTTCCTATTCCAAGCTGATGAGTGCTAAAAAGCACGGAACTGCAGTCCTAAGATAGAATAACTGAACTGGTGGTTATTTTATACTATTTGCACTAAGCAATGAAAATTGAGTAAATATTTGCATTTGGACTGCTAGATTTTTGGCTGGGGGGTCACATGATTCTTGTGCACTCTGAGAAGTCAAAGCCCTGCTTAATATGCATGTAAGACTTTCAACCAATCATTAACTTAGCACTGATTAAAGTAATGAATAACTACATTGAAAATGTAACGACTAATTTAAATTTCTCTGTGTAAGAAGTATGCATTTTACTTCCTTGTAAAAAAACCTGAAAGTATCTCAAATAGAATGTATAACAAGCAATGTCATTTCGTCTACCAGAACTGAATGTTGAAAGCATTTAGATGAATTCATTGTCGCAAAATGCTCTACAAAAGATACATCAATAGCTGGAACTGAATCTTAAAACGTTTTGAACACACGGTAGCCGATGAAGCAAATATGCATTCCACACACATCAATTTATTTTATATGTTGATTTTACGATTAAGTTCCAAGCTTTCCTCACCCAAAAAGAAGTGAATTTTTCTATTTTTAGACTATAATGACTTGCAATCTTTGATTTGATCACGCATTCTAAATTATGGGATGAGATGATTTATTTTTCTGTCTCGATTGGTTATGACTTTGTCAGATAACAATGGGGTTTGAATTCTTAATGCATGCAAATGATCTATTAGAGTTCCTCTCTATGTAAATTTTGTTCTTACTTCGACACCTAGTTTAAGGTAAAGCAAAGCTTGTATTTTTATTATAATCATCATAAACAAACACCTATCAGGGGGGGTAACGAGAAGGGATCCCCCTTTTACTTTTGTAATTATTGTCAATTCTTGTATAGTATTTCAAGAACACGTAAGAAATGTTGTAGTTACCCCCCCCCCCTTAAGAGGAGCTCTCTACAGATTAACAATACTATCAACAGTAATTTTTTGTTTGTGGCGGTACCGCCACACTTGATTGTAACTAAAATCATTTTTGCACTAATATTTCTCACTCTTTTCTTTTTCTCAGGCAGCCGGGAAGCGGCCTACACGTATGCAGTGACGTCGGCGGGTGTGACGCACTCCCTGACGCGGGCGTGCGGCCGGGGAGAGCTGCGGGGCTGCGGCTGCGACACTCGACGCGAGGGGCTCCTGGACGCTACGGGCGGATGGAAATGGGGCGGCTGCAGTGCGGACGTGCGGCAGGGCGCGGGCCTGGCGAGGCAGTTCCTCGACGCCCGGGAGATGGAGGGCGACGCCCGATCCCTCATGAACTTGCACAACAACCGGGCGGGCAGAAAAGTACGTGACACTGATTTCTGTCTCTGTAAACATTTGCTAGACCAGGGATTTCCAGCATTATTTTTTTTTTTTTTAGTCATAACTTCTATCGTACTGAGGTGATAAAAGTCGCGGGATAGCTCCTATATCGTGTTGGACCTCCTTTTTGTCGGCGAAAAACAATAACATGAGTTTAACAAGTCAGTGGATGTTCCTCATGGAAACATTGAGCCATTCTGCTGCAATAGACCTGTATAATTTCGAAAGTTCTACCTGTGCGGAATTTTGTGCACAACCTCATCTCTCGATTATGTCCTGCAAATGGTGCACTGTTATCCATAAAAATTCCATCGCTGATTGGGTAGATAAGTCCATAAATGACTGCTAGCGGTCTTAAAGAAGCTGCCATATCCATTTCCAATCAGTGATCGGGGCAGTCGGGCTCAGGCCCGCGCCAAGCCTGATCGGCGCCGTCGTGCAAATGTCTTTTGAGCGCCTTCATGCAGTGATATTCGGGGAAAATATGATTAACATCTGGAGTGAGATTTTGTAGACAAATATAATGTGAGAAAAATTACCATAGGCATTTCATTTATTTAGAAAAACAATATGTAAACATTTTGTGCTTTGTTAAAATGTACACTTAAATACATTTACTGAAACATATATTTTTTTTAAATGTAGCATTGAAAGCAAATTTATACATATGTTTATTACATGCTGAAGACATCTTATACTAAATATACTGATTGACACGATCGGCTAAGAGTTACGAAACAGTGACGCAACCGGAAATTAGTTTTAGGGAAGGGGGAGGACACATAATCCCCTCCCCGTATGAACTTAACTTCAATTCTTCATCAGCCGAAACACGCAATTTTATAGAAGTTTGGTAAGACCTCATTTGGAGTATGCTGTTCAGTTTTGGTCTCCTTATCTTAAGAAAGATATTAATGTATTGGAAAGGGTTCAAAGGCGGGCTATAAGGCTAATAAATGGACTTTCTCACTTAGACTACGATTCCAGGCTTAGAAAGCTAAAAATGTAGTCTTGAGCAAAGAAGAGACCGACGGGACATGATTCAGTTGTTTAAATTTATTAAAATGAAAGATGTTACGGGGCTGAAGTTTAGCACTGAAAACAGGACACGGGGTCATTGTTTTAAGCTATTTAAATCTCAGGCTAACGTGGATATTAGGAAAAATTATTATTATAGCAGGGTAGTGGAACCTTGGAACAGCTTACCGGAAGAGGTGGTAATGAGCATTAAGAGGACCATTGATATTCACTGGGGATTAAATTGACTAGGACCAGTCTAGCTGGGCCCAGAGCCTGTTGCTGGTCGTCACTTTTGTATTTGTATCTTTGGAGATGTAAGGGGGAGAAAAAGTTCCGGAAATTTCTCCACTATTTTCTAAAATTGATGTCTTAAAAACACGATTATAGACCATTCTAGCTGCCGAAGGGAAAGACTAATTAAAACTTGATTTTAATAGTTTTTATTGAAAATACAAAGGAATTTCTTCGTCGTTGAAGGAAGTTTGAGTTTAGACATCGGTGTGATATGGACACAATGATAAGGAAAATGAAAATTAAATGTTCTAAAAAGCAAAATTTGCATGTTTTTGTTCTGCAAACTGCGCTACATATCGATGTAAATGCTTAATAAGCGATTGGGGGGGAGTCGCATTCTATTTTTACAATTATTTCGCTAGGTACAAAAATTAAATAATTCGAGAAAAGGAAAGTGGCTGCTTGAAAAATTTCACGACTTACAGTGCGTCAAATAGCATCAAATCTGGATAGATAGAGATCGGTCCATTTAGAGCTTTCTCAAAAATCTCTGCAAATAAGGACCACAAAGACGAACGGGTAGGAAATCTTTCGTTTCTGCAAGTGAGAAACACAAGGTAATAAGAAACGAGCTTGCTTCAAAAAGCAAACATCAAGAGGTATTACATTGGAATTCAAGTTACGATGGCAGTTCCCGAACCATTCAGCATCTTTAACGAAAAGAGAAAACGTTTCATTATGTGAAACTAATGTCATGACAAAAAAGTTCAGAAGAGACCAATTGGTTGAGCGTGCCAAAAATACGTTGTTATGGGTAAAAAGTGGGATAATGAAATCGCTTTTGATGAGAAAAAGTTTAACTAGAATAACTAGATGGTTTTTGCTATTTCTGGTACGATCTCTGTGAAGGGAAAAAAAAAATATCTCGAAGCGTGCATTTGGAGGTGGTTCAGTAATGGTCTGAGCATCGCAAAGGAGGAAAACTATACCAATATTTTTTGTACTTGGCAGAATTAATTTTAGGAGTAATGCTGATGCACTGATAAACATTTTTTAAACCAAAATCACCTTTAATTATGAGTTTAAACTATTTGTTCTAACAGAATAATGCCTAATTACATGTTTCTCAAAATTCGAAATCATCGCTTGAAGCTTATTTCGTGAAAGTACTGTAACGGCAGGACAAAATGCTTTACATAAGTTTAATGGAAACTGAGGCATTCTAGGACACGAAGTATGAGAAAATGGTATTCAATACCGAAACCTTTTTGTATGTGTGTGTGTGTGTGTGTGTGTGTGTGTGTGTGTGTGTGTGTTTTTCTTCTCTATTCGTTGTTAATTGTTTGTATGTTGTGCTCATTTTATTTTGTGTATTTTGTACTGTTGTGCCTCTTACCTTCGGGCCCTATATGATACTATGTGGTGCATAGGGAGTTTATTTTTTGTGTCTAATAAAAAAAAAAATACCGAAACAAGCAAGAACTCATTTTTTTCTATCGAAAAAGCCAGGATAAAAGTTTCAGAAAACGTTCTTTAACTTCTATGACATCAAGACTTAAAAAAGTGATTGAAAATAAGGGAAAAATTACTAGGGTTTATCAGGGCAAAACTCTCGTTTTCCTTATAATTTTGTCCAGTTTTAGCGATGGCATTTTTTTATTAACCACGGTAAACCAGTTATGTTTCATATTTTCAAATGTTCTCTATTCCACGATGATTTCTAGCATAAAAACGCATTTTGTGTATAAATTTCACTAAATTATTTCTTTCTTTTTTTTTTTGTGTGTAATTTTTCTGGAAGTAGCTCATTTTGTTTACGCATTCAATCATTTATTAAATTACATACGTTTTCATTGATTAATTAATTAACTTGAATTCCTTCATTTAATATTTCCCTTATTTACTCATCCGTTCACTATTTCATGCACTCATTTATATTTTATCATTATTAATTTTTTTATTTATTTATTCGTTTATTCATAAATTCTGTTATTTACCTATGTATTTCACCAAAAATATCTTTAATAGTCAAATAGAAAATATTTCATCAGAAAAATATTTTATTTTTCACTTTGCCCCATGAAAAAAAAAGAGAACTGTTTTTTGAAGGTACAAATCTGCTGCCAAAAATTAAAAATAATGGTTCAAAGCAAGTTTTATTTCGAAATACATTGTCCTATATTTATGTATTGTAATTTTCAAAGTGAATTTGTTTTTTGCTCATTTTTAAAAAGGTAAGTTATCTTAAGTATTTCCCTTTGCCCCCCCCCCTCACATGCCCCTACTTAAATTAAGGCTAAAAAATCAATTATTAGACTTCTTCGAGGACCCGATTTACGCCCGACCACTTAGCGGTAATTAACTTTCTCTGGGCTACTGCTACTCAGGAGTAGTCACAAATTATCAGCTACAATACTAAATTGACCCTAAAAACAAAAACATAATTCGTCTTAACTTGTTTCAGTCCATACTTACCAGACGCAATACCTTGGGCATTCAAGATCATAAATCAGTCCCGGACATCAATGTAAACGTCTACCCAGAGAATAATTTAGAAGTTTCAAATCCGAAGAATGAAAATTAGTTCCATTGCACACCCTTTTACTCTGATATATAAGGTTTGAACACGAAATAAAGTAATTCACACTTGTTCCATCTCTTGTTCGCTGTTTTTAATTAACTCCATAATAAATGTTGCCGCCAATCGGTTTCATTTTATTAAAAAGTGAAGAGCGAAGACACTAAGCCGGCTATTCCCCTCCCCCCTGTCGACCGGAACCCACGGCTACACTGAAATTGATACGCGTCACAGCACGCAATGTTGCCATGTGTAAAAAAAATTGAAGATTAATTTGAGATAACGTTTTTTAATGCTCTTAAAGATGTAAACTAATTATGGAAGCAAATCCATTTTGTTTCCCAGCGTGAGTTTCCTACAGTAGATTGTGAAAAAAAAAAGTTTTATCGACTAACAAGTTGAGTGATTCGTTACGTTTTAATGTTTAGTGGACGAAAATATTTATTAGAGGTAATATGTATGTGTGTGTGTGTGTTATCGCCTAGTTTGGAATCGGGCATTGTATTAAACGCCTGTCCTAGGCATTCTATATGATACCAAAAACTAGTCAGTAACGTATGAAACAATCAATATTTCACCTATTTCCTGGGTATTCTATAATGGAACGCTAAATGGGAAGCTGGCAAAATATAAAATAGTACATTTCCGATCTGCTTCGAATATAACGTGGTGAGGCACATGACTTTTAACACGCGCTCCTCAGGTTCTGAATTTGTCAGTAGCGCTTCGTAGTTTGTTTGGGAGTGTCAAAATGCATGCAACTTTGCTGGAATTTGTTGAGCGAAAAATTATGTTTTTTCTTCTGTTTAAACTTAGTCATTATATACGAATTTTATGCCCAACAATAACAACTCCTGCAAATTTTTACTTATCAGGTAACGTTGTACTTTGAAAATATATGTTTTCTAAGAGTTACATGAAAAGATATGTTTAAAGTGATCCAGTGAGGTTGATGGTCTTATCATTCGCAAAAATGTTACCCTAGCTAAATGAAAACTAATAATAAACGTTCAGCACCACCCCCCAAAAAGCTCCTCCTGTCTGAAATATCCAAGCAAAAAAAGTTACCTATATCTGATAACATCCCTCCCTCTGGACGCTCCTCCGCAACCCCCTGTGGACGACCTTCCTTCGTTTCAGGTAATGATCACTCACCTCTTAACCCTCTGACCTCTCGCTCTGTGGTAACTTGGCAACAATGTGGACAACAGAGAGCGGTGCCATTGTGGTCGCCTGCCACTTCCATCCTTCCACATTCCCTTCAACAGAATCACGGGGGATTAAGTTCTTTCTGTGAAACAGGAATCGTCTGTTTTACTACCGCCTGTCAAACGCAGAGAGGTAATGAGCCTCCTTGGAGAATGGAAGCTTTTGACTGCGGAAAAGATGTATTCGGCGGGGAACAACGATTTAGAAGACAGACAAGACGGCGAGGAAAAGTGGCTTCTCTTTTAGCCTATTCTTTCGACTTCCTGTATTGTCCATATTTTGAAATGATTTTCCCCCCTCTTTTTAGCCCAAGTACTTCGTTCCCACACTTATTTTTTTCACTCTTAAAATATTTGACGACCAAACAAGCCGTACACCAATACATTACACAAGTGAATGGGAAGGGTAAAAAGGCATGTTTGTTATTTTGATGTGCTCGTAGATGTATGAACATAAAATATGTACAATGGAACTTCTGTGAGTTTGTTGCATTGTTGCAACAAATCTCTTGGACTACTTGTAGTGAAATCTTCTATGTCGATTTCTACTTCCTATTGAACTTAGCTTAATTGGTCATTCTTATTGAACTGTACTTAATATTGCGAATGAAAAGAAGAAAAAAACATTCGTAAGCTATTTCTCATTATACATATACTTACTACTGGTCGGCAACTACAGATCAAAAAATAGTTTACTACTAACTAGGGAAAAGTAGAAAATCCAGTTTCATTCAGTACTTCTCTGGGAGTAGTTGCATCTACAAGTTAAATACCCTCTAACAGGAAAACAGGTTTGATATCCACTATTTAGACCCGTATAATAGAAGTAATAAATCAGCAGTGACTAGTTACTGCTGAAATTATATTTACGTATCGCAGCACTTGAAAATTATGATAGTATTTATGTATCCTCACTACGAAAAGTTTTAGAAGAACTTAAAGATAGCATCCATGCGGTAGTGATGACCATAACGTAGTCTGTGGCGCAGCGAAGTGGTGGAGGGTAATTCCCATGGGCGGATTTACGGGGGTGCGCCGCACCCCTAAAATTATTGGCGGTGTTTTGAAAAAAATTAGTTTAGTATATTTCACTCAGAAACGCAGTTGGGAAAAAAAATCATAGCTGATTATACTAGTAAATTTACTTGAATCCACTGTATCACCACACGTCGCTAGTGCAAGAAAAACATAACTGTGCTCATGTTAAGAATTAAAATAATTTTATCCATTTGCAAAAAAAAAACCTAATAAATAATTTCATGCAAATAAAGAAACTTCTCAAACAATTTATAGTTCAGTGCTGTGTTATTTATAAACTAATTACTGTACATTCGTGATTAATTACTGTACATTCGTATAGTAATTGCATGTTCTGTAATTGGGTATTTATTCGTATACCAATACCAATTCTTCAATTTTGAAACAACAATGGCTAATAAAGTGCAAAAAAAAAAAAAAAAAAAAAACATGGCTATTGCGAGAAACTTTATCAATAAAATCTACACCGAAATCAACCGAAAACCAACATTTTTAAGATGAATTTTCAAAAATTTTTGAAGGAGGACTCCCGGACATTTTGCTGCAGTGGTGCATCTAGGGGGAACGGGGCACAAGACTGGTGACCCTCCCCACAAAATGCTGAGTAGATGTTTAAAAAATATATGCTTTATTTTTGAAGAGAAGAAAAGATCTCATTTTGGGAAAACGCAGTTATTTTACGAAAAAAAAAGAATGTTGGGAAAAAATCTTAATTTCTCTTTCAAAAAGAAATATTGACATTTAAATTTTTCAACAGCTTCAGATTATTGGCGGCGAATCGTGTGCCTCCCCCCCCCCTCCTGGTACAATCCTCTTTCTTTCATATCTCCCCCCTCCCTTTTTTTTTTTTTCATTTTTTCTATTTCGTTTTCATTTTTCCTATTAGTCCTAAAAAAATTTCTTCTCCAAAGCCCTTTCTTCAGCCAAAATTGTTACAAAGTACCTCAAATTTCGTTTCTTGGGCTTCACTTTCGCAAAATTTCCAAGAAAGATCTTTTAACCACCTAAATGCATCGAAAATCATTTAAAATTGCGTTTTTGGAGTTTCAGTTTTGAAAAACTGGTCCTAACGTTACCAAATATGGTCTTACACTCATGTGTTTAAGACTTCAATTTTGGAAAATATTCGAACAAGGGCCTCCGACCCCCTTTCTCTAATATCATTGAAGAGTGTTAATACTTTGGTTTTGAAAACTACTATTTCGAAATATTTAAGTGGAAGAATCCTTTTTTTTTAATACCATGGAGTATTGCAGAAGAACTTCATTTTTAGGACTTCAATTTCGAAAATTTTACAGGGGAGAGCTCCAGAACACCCCGTCCGGTAACAGCAGCAAAAATTGTCCTCCGTAGTATTTTTAGAACTTCAATTATGAAAAGTTAAAGAGGTAGCGTGGGGAAGTGGTTACGTATTTCTATCTGCTTTTCAAAAAATCGATTGGAGACAGTCTGATGTGAGTCTCATTCCTAACCCAAACTATAAATATGGACTATAATCACATTTATAAGACTAAAATTTCTAAAAATAGCTTTAGAGCCACACGTACCTTTCTTGCCCTTAAAATATCACCAAGAACTGTAAAACTGCGTTTCCAAAACTACTATTTCAAATTTTTTCTGGGTGCGTGAATCCCATTCAAACCAGTAGCCTGATTCATCCATTGCTTAAATGTTAAGAATTGTCCATCCCCTAATCTTACCAAATATGGTTTACATTGCGTTTTTTAGATTTAAAAGTGTGTCCCGCCCTAAAATTATTTCCTGATTTCGCCACTGCCTTGTTATTCCGGGAATACCCCCCTCCCTTCCCCAGATCCCTGTTATTGTTGCATCCCCAAATATTTCGACCTAAATCCGCCTATGGTAATTACCTCCCCTCTCCCTCCAAGCCCTTGTTTTAAAGATTATTCCAATCCCTGTACACTAGTTTGCACACAGGTAAGGACTGTTTTGATCAAAAAGCATCCAGAAGGTAGTTCTGATTGTGCTAGTGCGTAGAGTAACTGTCCTGTAAAAAGTTGTGTCCTGCAATGGTCATCACAGCCACATAAATGCTGTCCTTCCTTGAGTTCTACTAACTCTTTTGGTGTGTGTGGGGGTATATAAAGAATATCATTAATGTGCCCCCAAAGCACGGCAAAAAACAGATGAACAGCATGCATATTGAAATACACACACACACACACACACAAACCGCTTTTCTTGTTTTGTCGTCATTTTAAAAAGAGTGCCTGGTTAATCAAATTTCAAATCTTGACGAGTTTGTGGTAATTTTCATATATTCTTCATCGCTGTATGTGCAATACTTTTGAGGACATAGCGTTTCGAAAACAAATGATTCATTTATAGTAACATTGGTAGTTTCTGTATTTTGACACTGAATATAAATCCCACATTCTTCTCTTTAATTAACTACCAATAAATAAATGAATTTAACACATACCCAAGTTACTCTGAATTTGTGTTACTAAAAACTAAAAATAAAAAAAACATTATTAATCGGAATCTTTTTTTTTTAATTTTTACATTGTAATTTTTTAATTTCCTACTTGATCTTTTGTGATACATTTTATCAAAATCTACACCTTGAACACTCCTTAAACTAAATTAAAACAACAGCAGAAATAATCTTTAAGTTTTTTCGATGTACAACAGAACATGATGCAGGTATATAAAACTTGATCTTCATACGAGTGCATATATTAATAATAATTAATGATCTTTTAATAAAAAAATATGCATATTTATTTCAACCATCATCGTGAAAGAGATGTTCTTTTAAAAGTGTTCACTACCTTTAAATGTATGCGCATAAGCCAGAAAAGAAAGATAAGTTCAAAGAAAATGTTCAACAGTTTGTTGAAAACTCAAGGTAAAAATGATTAATTTAGATCTACTCTCATACATGAATATTTAACAGATAGTGAAACACGTATGATTGTAATATGCTGTTTGGTTAAAAAGCAGAGGGCAGTTATTAAGTGTATGAAAATAAAAACACTCACGGTGTAACATCTATTAAGAGAATACCCTTTTCCTTAATTAAGTACTCATTAAAACCTAACTTCTGTTAGGAAATGTATTAAAAACTGGTATGTAATTAGTAAATAATGGAGTGATGTTAGATAATTAGTAAGATAACGGAGTGATGTTAGATAATTAGAAGGCGCGTTTTTAGTTACCAAGATCAATATGTGATTTATATGTGCCAGTAACAACACAACTGCAATATACTATGTGTCAAAATTAAGTGACTGGTAGACATAACTTCTACTGAAGGGTATTGTTACACACAAGGGCGCCCACATTCAAAATTGTAAGGGGGGGGGGGCTCAGATATTTTCCACATGGTTTAGCAGGATATTTTCCCCATGTAAAGCGATTTCAGGATAGATTAAGAGTCATTAAAAATTGACATTTTTAATATATTATTCATTAACGGCTGGAGAAGAAATGTTTTTACATTTATGCAAAGAAAAAAGTACTAAAAGCAAGGAAGTTTTAACTTCTGGGGGGGGGGGGGGGCACGAGCCCCCACTTGCTCCCCTATATGGACGAACATGGTTACACACAACCTTCGGCATAATGATACACGAATTTATGCTCGGAAAAATGGCAAAACTATTTTACTCGGCAATTTTACGATAAAAATTATATTTCATATTTAATACTCAACGATGATTCCTCTTCATAATTAACATAGCTCTTGAGAAACCGAAGAGAATGTAATATTTTCAAGGTTGATACAAGTTTTCTGACATCGGCACCATCGGCGTGTGCCCGCAATGCTACCAGGAATAGCTTAATAGTCCTATTAGTACACACACACACACAAAAAAAAGGAAGAAGAAAGCAAGAAAATTAATAATTAAAAAATGAATTTGTTTCTGAGAAATTGAAAATTTCACAATCAAGGGTGCAAGCCAAGTTTTTAACATTTTTAAACCATTTTTTATATTAAACAGCATACAAAGAGGCCATCCACAAATGATGTCACGCTTTGAGGGAGAGGACGTAACAATTTGTGGGACATCACACATTTTATTTATAAAAATATATTTTGAAAAACTGCTTGACATGTGAAAAGGGCAGTGGAGGGGTAAGGTAATGTGTGACACAGGGAAGGAAAGAATTCATTGCTAGGAAGTGTGACATAATCTTTAACTTTAGACAGCCTCAAAGAGAGCAAGCAGTACGCTGTTGTGATCATGGGAGGCGGAACTTAAATTTTTGGAAAGGCTGAAATTCTCAATTTTCTAAATAAAACTATGGTTATAATTTTGCCGAATGATACTCGAAATTTCGTCAAATGATGATAATTTTGCTGAATAGATCTTCAAATTTATCCGAACGATGATAATTTTGGAATTCGTCAGACAAATTTAGCCAAAAAAGAAGTTTTGGAAGGTCACATTGACCTCCCGTGACCTCTCATCGGGGCGCCCCTAATTGTGATATTTAAAAAGTTAAAAACCTTTTTTTCATGAAGCAATCCTTCAAAAACAAATTATCTCTGCATATTCAGTAAAAAATGTACGCTTTCGTAAATATAAAAAATAAAATGTTATTGAAAAAATTGCAATTTTTATTTAAAAAAAAACTATTTTAACGGTCTAAATGAAAATAAAGAGTAAAGTCTGAATGAGCACATTAAAATATCTTAAGCATAAGATGTTCTTAAGTTAGGCATGATTTAAAGAGTGCTCTTTCATAATTACCGTATATAAGTGTAAAGTTAAGCCGGTGTGTCATTTATTTATTCAAGGAAAATATAGGGGATTAAATCCAACCATTGCGACAAAACATCAGCAGAAGCGGTTACCGACAGGAAAAAAGTCATGCGGCCTAGTTAATTGATGACGGGATACAAATCTGGTGCCACGGCTTAAAAATTGCTTCAATGTTAATGGTGACTATGTTGAAACGTAATAAATTGTTCACATTTTAATTTGTCATGTGATTTTCAACCATCAATAAAGTTTCTTTTCCTTAATTACAAAACGGTTCTCACTTAAAAAAATGACCCTCGAATAACAGCAAACAACGATAATAATTTCAAAAGTCAAATAGCCTTCATTTTCGTTTGTCACACACACAAAAAGGGAAAAAAAAAACCTATAGCTCTCACGGAGATAAAAAAAAAAGTTTCATTGTAGGTACTATTGGAAAAAACTAATATTATGGCTAAATATAAATTGTATCAGTAAAAAATGCGTTTTTAAAATTTAATGAAAAATATTGATATGAAATTCAGCGCTCAGAGTTGATCTTTTATCCCTCTCCTTCTACTTTCCGTCTGTTTCCTACCTCAAGTTTTAATCGAAGGACATTTAGTCTTTTTGAGTGCTTTGCCCTTATTTTAAAAGTAAAAATTTTTCCTCTGAAGAACATTTTTTGCTTGGTAGAACCAGTGCAAACCTACGGGTTGGGTCACGGGAATTATCCCTTCCCCTGTAACTAAACACAGCCTAAAACTGTATTTGGGGACTTCAGTTTTGAAAAATTACCAGGCAGAAGGCATGCTAAGATCCCGAATTTTACACTTATGACTCTCCTCCCGAAATGCACAGGTTAGAGTTTACTGAATTTGTAAGCAAGAACTTTGGAGAAGATTTTAGAACGCAAATATTGTTTCGGTTGAGAAGACATACGTATCTTTCTCTAATTTATGTTTCTTTATTTCAGGCTGTCATCTTCACCATGCAGACGGAATGCAAGTGCCATGGCGTTTCTGGTTCCTGTACCATGAAGACGTGCTGGAACACGCTGCCAACCTTCAGCAAGACCGGTGATTACCTGATGCGGCGCTACTACGCCGCCAAACGTGTCTTCGCTCTTTTGAATCCCTCGAAAAACTCTGTGTCACCTACGAGGAAGAATAGACCCCTCTACCTCCGCATGCGCAGAAGCAAGAGGTCTCACAGAAAACCTAGGCCTCGAGACCTGGTGTACCTCGAGAAATCGCCAAATTACTGCGAAGCAGATCCTATGAAAGGATCTACAGGAACTGTTGGAAGACTATGCAACAGGACATCGCGTGATACGGACGGTTGTGACCTCATGTGTTGTGGGAGGGGCTACAACACGCACCAATACGTAAAAACATCGCAATGTAATTGTAAATTTCATTGGTGCTGCTATGTGGATTGTAATGTGTGTAGAGAAAGGACGGAATTATACTCTTGCAAGTGACGCAGATTTATGAAACATTCTTATTGGAGTTTTTGAAACTAAGAGTTGGCAAAAAGAACAAATGTGTTAATATAGTCACCAACAACTGATCCGACAAATATGATATCGTCTATTTGTTGGTATGGAAAAAACGTTTCTAGTAAGAAGTTGATTTATAAGTAAGAAATGATTATTTGGTTCGCAGAAGCTTAGATCACAACATCTTTCTTGCGATGACTACTTTGATAAAACATATGAGCCAGTGAGAAGCAAAGGGATGCAAGTGGACTAATTTAAGTTTCGAGTAAAACGCGTTTAAAGTAGGTATTTTTCTTTCTACATCATGCTATACAGCAACACCTACCAGGCTACTAGTACAATATCTTGCCTAAAGACAGAAGAGAGGTTCCCTTACCATTTGTACTGGTTATCTCCAAATTTTTAATTTTGCGACTTGCATCCCTTTGCTTCTCACTACCTCATATTAACTTTCACTTTTTCCGTTTGAATATAAAATCATGCCACAACAAAGAATCCTTCAGTAGAAGAGAATTTTTAACCATTGAGCTAAAATGACAGTTGAACTGCTCACTGAGCATACTGAGCCACACTAATAGCGCTAGGATGAGTGGAAAACAAAGTACCAATAAACTCCGATATTATAGCAAGACAATTTACATATCATAGTTTGAAACGTGTTATAGTTAATAATATCCACATGTTAACATAATATTTAAATCATTGAATTTGTTACAGTAACAGCTGAAAGTTTAAAAAACTCTCTCGCTTGCAACGTTGCAGCAAAGTAGAATATACTTCAAACTCAAAGGCAGAAAACTGTTTCAATTTCAACATTTCAAAACCGTAAGACTTTTGATAAAGCCCACGAAACGACATGTTCCAATGCTGGTTGATTCTCTTTCATAATTTTGAATGTCATAATATTGCTTGTCTAGCTTTTGGGATCGAAAACCTCATTGCAAGTGCGATTAAAATAATTACTCCAGTCGTAACTGGAAGGGTTTTAAAATAAGCTCAGTTAATCTATTCTCGATAGCTTATGCAAAATGAAATCAAACCATGACAATGTTCAAACATAATCAGCAAAATATGGGTTATATTTTCTTACAATACTAACAAGCTTAACGTGTACATATGCTTTTAGCAATGAACGGTTCGTCCCAAACTTTTTCTGAAAATGCGTCAAGTGATCAATGCATTTGGAGTAAACTATCGTCAGTTTGAACCGATGCTTCAATTCTCATTCCATATCACAGATTCAAGTTTTGTAACGTCGATACCTTATAATTTGTGGTAAAACGTCTTATGATTGCATTGCAATATCATTTATTTTGTGTCGTGTTCTCAATGTGTTATCATAGTTAAAAATATATCGAAAGTCTCAGTCAAGCCAAAAATTGTGAAGAAGAACTTGATATTGGTGTTAACAAGTTTACAGTATCATGCTTGATGAGTGAAAAAGTGCCAAACAGCAAAAAACTACACAAATAGTTATGGTTTCTCATAAAAATTCGTGCACATGCAGAAATCAGAAAAAGGATTTTAAAACTCAATATGTATTGGCAGATATACTTGATCTATTGTTAGTACTGTTGTCTGGTTCCTACAAACTATTATACTCACAAAATATGTCTGAAAAAATCCTTACTTTTCCATTAAATGATTTTTTAATTTAATACAGTCTAAATTTAAATGCTCTTGTCAAACTGTTGTGGAGTGGTGTGTGAGAACACATAACAACATCAGCCACTTTTCCTTATTTAACAACATAAAACTCATTGTTTTAACGATAACTTCATTTATATAAAGATTTGGCTCATTAAGCAAGCCATTATATATATATATATATATATATATATATATATATATATATATATATATATATATGTATATACACGCACGTGTGTGTATTACTGTGAACCTCCGAAATCTGGTCAATGTCAACATTAGCCGGTGAATAGAAAAATTAGCATACCAAAGACGTTGGCGAAAGACCGAATATTTCCGGCAAAATACCTGTTACTGTTAACATTCTCCAATTTTGGTCATTCATGGTAACATATGAGGTAGCGAGAAGCAAAGGGATGCAAGTAGACTTTATAAAGTCTCGAGTAAAAACGAGTTCAGAGTTCAGATCCTAGGTAGGCTTTTATTGTTTTTCTTTTCTAAATCATGCTACATAGCAGCACCTACACCAGAACTACTAATACCATCTCTTGCCCCCTAAAACAGAGGTTCTCCTACCATTTGTACTGATTATCTCATAAGTTTTTAATTTTGGCACTTACATCACTTTGCTTCTCACTGCCTCATAATGTATATTTATTTATGTGTGGGGATTGTTGCCAAAGAGTCTTCAACAGTAAAACCCAGTATTAAAGATATTATTAATATTTAATTGATGCCTATTTACACAATGTAATATTTACGAAGAACCGTTTTCCCAATGGAGACGTCCCTCTATCTCCGCTTTCTAACAAAATGTTAAACCGTCCTCGTGCTAAATTGGAGGCAACGCTCACTGGCGAAGCTTATTCATGGGAGGAACGATGGTATGAGAATATGGGGCACCACATTTTCAGCCCGATTGAGTTCGATTGGTCCACCCAGACTTCTCTAATAATATAACAAAAAAAGAAAAAAAAAAAAAAAAAAACGGAACAACTGAAAAAGAAAAAAAAGAACTTGATTTGGTCTAAATGAAATCTTTGTGTCACAAAGTTTCTCAAAATGAGCATGTTTCTGAACTTCTTCATTGTTCTCATGCCTATTTCAACAAATTCATAAGCCTTTCGTTTTCTTTTATTTCATCTTAAATGTCTTTGGTCGTTGGGGGTCTCACAAACACCCCCGATTTAATTTCGAAATTTCATACATCAAAACCAGGCAACCTGACATGTATTTGAGATGAAAGCACACAGTATTTACAAAGGCATCCTCCATTTAGGGCTGTAGAAGTACGAAATGAGATCATGTGTAGCACAGGGATTCCTTCTCCCATTATGAAAAAAAAAGTAGTATTTCCTGTTTAATAACGGTGTGCGTACTAATTTCGTTAAGGAAATTTAAAGCTGCACATGACAAAGAAATACAAAAGTTTGTCGATAACATCTCATACCATATGTAATATAATTGACTATATGAGCAAGAATTGCTTATACTAAGGCCCCTATAGTGGAGGAGCCAACGCATCCGCCATTTTGGAGCACTTTTGATCCAGTGCTTCGTAGCGATAGCATTGCTGCTGATGTTTACATTTCTTTAGCATGTGTTAAATTGAGTCAAATGGGTGGTTGTTCGGCTGTTAATTGTGTAAACAGCTCCAAAAAAAGGACTTCAACTCTTCAGATTTCCAGCAGATGCAGAAAGAAAAAAGAAATAGATAATAGCCCGCGAAGTGACTGTCAGCCTGGAAACGACGCCAACTGTTTCCAAAATTTCGCAAATGTTCACCTTCGCTCTCCGACTCTTTCGTTCCCTGTTTGACGAATGATTGCCAATAAAGGTGGCTTTCCCTGTTGTACGCTTGCTCCAAAATGGCGGATGCGTCGGCCTCTCCAGTTATAGGGGTTCTAGCTCATACAAAGTGCTTCAGTTAACTGTTTCAGAACTCCCAAGAGGAGTAAGGTGCATCGTGACGACCAGGGTCGCCGAGAGCCAACCCCCTTCCCCCACTCTCCCATAAAACTTGTCGAATTTATACTACTCTGATATTCCAAGCCCTCAAGGGACGTGCCCCGACAAGGCTGTGACACGGCCTCTCGTCGGCCTTGGTGACGACTCAAAATCATATAGCAATGAGGGGTCGGAAATGCTTTCCCAACCCGAGAAGTTTGAGACATGCCAGAAGTATTTCAGACTGATACTAATATTAAATCCTATCCCCTCTGCAAGCACTGTCCCCAGTCACAACTAACGCCCAGATCATGTTTTTAATTACCAGGCCATTATTCGCTCCCTCCTCCAACTTGGAGCAAAACCATTTAAAATCCTCTACAGACACCAGGCTCCAGAATCAGCAGATCTTGTCATCAAGACTTTTGTAGGCATCTAAACATTTCGCACTCGGCACTTCGTTAGACTCGAAGACAACAGCAGCATTCCAGACTCTTTGGAGTCCTATGTGCCGAAGATGTGAGATGTGTATTGTAGATCAGTTGAAAATATTTCAAACACCAACTTGGACCCATGTACACTTTGCTTTTTTACGTGTACATATTATTAAAAGATTTTTCACTTACGGTCTCTTTTCTTTATGGTGCTTCTGTGTTCATCAGCGCTACGGAAAGCATTTTCGACCCCGCATTGCTTTTTGATTTCAAATCATCAGGATGCAATCCTACCCCTCCTATGAGTTCCGAAAGAGTTCACTGAAACCACCTTATACTTCTCTTAGTAGGGTAACAGCACCAAAGGTCCAGTAACAGACAGTCATAAGTTTGGATTTTTAGGCGGGTAAAACTGATGTTGCTGCGATCCATGAATACGGTTCAACCATCTAGTGTTACCAGAGTGAAATTTTATGAGCCAGTTGGTACTTACAACGCAGTGGTGGAAGGTTATGAACAGCTACCACCAGGTCTGCCGGTGTTTCGTGTTCATTTGAATTTAATAAGGTTTTAGATCTTAAAATTCAGAACTTTTGCACATTTTGATGATAAAAGGAGAATTCTGTCCAATACTCATCCTTTCCCCATCCTATCTGTTGCTGAGTATCATCAGATTTGTCAGTATCTGTCAATGGGAGTCGGATCTTTTTTCGAAATTGTGCAAATAAAAATACAATTAACTAATTCAGAGGATCCAGAAGCAGCCAAACGTTAGATGAGATGTAGTTGCATGAAAGAAAAATAGTTTTAAAAGTCTAAATACATTAAAGGGCTCAGAAAATAGAGTTAACCTGAGAGTGATGTCTTAAACATGTCTGCTACTGGTGCCGTTACCCTATATACACGGCAAAAATTTCAATTAGGATTTAATGCAAAAAAAAAAAAAAAAAAAAAGTTTTTAACAAGAAGATTTTCGGTGTTTAGTTCAATTTTACTAAAGCAACAGCTCGTTATTAAAAGCATAAGAGTTTTTAGAAATTGTATCGTCTGAAGAAAGTCATGTTTTAAGACTAAATCAACAGTATAAAGGAATGGAGTTCGTTTACTCTCATAATTCCCAATGTCCCTAAGTTCGAGGTTTATTCTCTAATAACTTCTATGTTAATTTCTACTAATAAAAATCTTTGTTTGCATACTACACTGGTGGACAATTGCTAAGGACGGATTCCAATGGGCTATGTAGCGCGTAAAAAAGTAAAATTCGATGCCAAGTGAAATAAACTAATGCCAGAACTCTAGAACATTGCAATGATGATAATTTATTGTGCTTTGAAATCTAGAAGGCGTTGAAAAGTGTTCAAAGGACGAAACTGTCAGTTTGGCTGAATACGTAAAAGTGAATAAATGTAATTACCGCCCCCCCCCCAGGGGTTCCGGCGTAAGATGTCAATATGGGATTTGGCTACCATGGAGAGCGATGCAAGTTTCCACACGTCATGTGATGCTTTACACAACATTATCCAGCAGCTGTTGGGGTAATTTATCCCATTCTTCTGTCAGTCACAGATAAGAGTATCATTGCTTATTGGAAGGCGTGGTCGACGAGCAAGACTGCTCCCCAAAGCATCCCAAATATGTTCAATATAATTCAGATCTATAGAACGTGCTGGCCATCCGACGGGTTGAATATTTTGACTCCTGGATGGCGATTCTCAATGACATTTTACGTTGCCATCCATGAAAACAAATTGATCGCACAGGGCACTACAGAACAAGTGAACATGAGGCAGTAGAACAACATTAATGTATCACTAGCTGTCATAGTCTTGCTTGGAAGCACACAAGCGACGTATTGCTGTTGATCATAATCCTCCCCACACCATGACACAACTTGTAGGATACTAGCCCTTTTCTTTTATGGTTACCGGTTTGTATGCTGTACCACTCCCATGCTAGATTAGTTGTCGTCCACAATTAGACGACAGACTGAACCTGCTTTTATCTGATAGTAGTACAAGCCCAGTCGACTTCTCTCCAAATGCGATGCTAAAAACATCATTACAAACGAGCAAAACACTGACTTGTAGACAATGGGATGTACAAAACAAACTGACGGGAGTATAGTCTTAATGCATTCAAATGCCTGGCTACAGTTTTCGGGATATTTGCTTGCTAGTAGCAGAAGGAAACTGCTTTGCTACCTCAGTAGCTGTGTTGCGCTGGATCTTTTTCGCTGCTTGCACTAAGTATTAATCTTCTGCTGACGTCTTATTGCGTACACGACCTCCCTCGTGACATTTGCTATACATTCCAATTGTTTGAAATGATTTCCAAACTCTAGAAACAACCCTGTGGCTGGGCGTCGAACTCTCTGACAACATCTGAATTTTTATGCCCTTCTTCGACGTTGTCAACCACGCGGCCACCCTTAAAATCATCTAAGGGATGTCGGGAAGACATACGAAAAACGAAAGTTCGTCAATTGATTCTTTCCCGTCGAATTTTGCTTTTGAACAACAATGGTCATCACGCGCCCAATCCTTTAAATGTTTAAATCGCTTATCAGCGCTATCACGAGACCAGCAACGTCGTGAGTCTAAAGTTTGCATACTCACAACACGTCTTACTGTGTCCCGAACTTATGCTAATTTCGATATTTCCTTGTTTTCCATTTTGTGGTTGCTAACGCTCCTATTACAATTCGTCTTTGGCACTTTGTCCACCAGTGTATAACCGGTGTTCTTTTTTTTTCTTCGGGGCAGTCCTGAAACTGATAGTCTAAGATCCCACTAGGCTTGACCTACCCTGATCGAGTTTCTAAAAATTGTTGCCATAGATGAAGAGTAAAAGTTTTAGATAAAACGCGAAAGTAAGAATTTCTACCTCTTTCACGTGAACTGATCAAGGCTGCCAGGAGTTGAAAAGTGCCTAAAAATTGAGCAATTTACCCTCATCGAGTTTCCGAAAATTGTTTTCATAAATGAAGAGTGCGAGGAAACAAAACGCTTAAATAAGGTTGCCTACCTTTTTCGGGCCCCTAATCTGGGTTATCAGGGGGTAAAAGGTGCCCAAAGAGTTAGATAATTTACCCCTCACCAAGTTCCCCGAAAACGTTGTCATAAATAAAGAATAAAAGCTGTAAACAAAACGCTAAAGTTTGGTTATCTAAATTTTTCCTATCCCTAAGCAGGGTTGACAGAGGCTAAAAAGGGCACAGAAATAAGTAATTTACCCTCATTGAGTTTTCAATAATTGTTATCATAAATAAAGAGTAAAAATTGTAATCGAAACGTTTAAATAAGCAGGGGTAAAACTTTGGAGAGACAAAAATGCTGACTTTACTGACAAAAATTTATAAAATACTGACTAAAATTTAAAAACTGAATAAACTTTGGCGTAACAAAAAAGAGTATCATACTTAGTGAAATAGATGCTAACTTTATTTATAATGTGCAGCAACGTAATGCAAAGTTTATTTGGTACAAATTTTGACTAAAAGTTGTGAGTTTAATTCATATGTTTACTAAATAATAAATTAATCTTTTTTGAAACCAGAAAAAAATTTAAAAGATCTTGCAACTGGTCAAAATATTATTAAATGATTAGGAGCAGTGTTTCATTCACATTTTCTTTTTTTCTTTGAAAACTAACTGGAAGCAAGTGACACAACTTTAAGAAAAATTCTGACATCAAGAAATAGAAAGGGAAAAAATATATAAATTGTAGCCTTGTTAATTTTTAGTTTGAAAAATATTGTAGAAAACGCAGAACACATTTAGAAGATTGTTTTAATTACTAACTCGCAAATATTTTTTATGTACAGAAACTAAGTTCATTTATACTGCAAGAACTTATGATGGCAGTAAATAAAGAAAACAATTTAACATAACAATTTTTTTCTAATCTCAAAACTTTCCACAAATGTAGTTATCATGCATACCTTATTGCTCTGATATTATCTTCATTTTACTTGACACTTGGAACAGAAATTAGGAAAAAGTTTCTAAGAGATATTTTCAATGATGATAAAATGTAGAGTATTAAAAGAATGTAAAGCATAGTTAATGGTTGCATAAATTTAAAGATAAAACATCAAAGGATTGTTCTTATGCAGTGAAAACAGATCATATATCACCTAGTAAATCTGCAAATAAATTAGAAAATACTAGTTTATATACATAAAGTTTAGTGCATATTTATCATACACACAGTACATTTTAAAATATTGTGGGCGTGAGAAATGGACTGAAGTGTACAAAAAATACAGTAATTTTTCTATGAAACTTATGCTTTACTTTTTCTCTAAGTATGTAAACAATTTATTTTACTATTTTCAAAGATTACTCTTGTATTTATATACTTAATTGAATAAATAAAAATCCAGGAAAATAATCAAAATGCGAGAAGTCAGTTTCGTGGGACGGGGTTGGAGGGGGGGGGGGAGCTGAACCTCGGTTCAAGCTCTCGTCAAAACTTTGTCATAATCTGACCCTGCATTCCGAGGAAAAAGTCGTCCTGCACCCGAATCTGGCAATGAATAATAGTTGGTTGCGAAAATCTAAAGAGCTTCCGACATAATTGCTTTATTTCAAGTTTTTGGTTTTCAATTACCATTCCGAAATTTCCGTTCACTTTCTGTGCGTCCTCCAGCAGTGAGAATAATTTTTTATGGACGTGATGGTCGAACTTCTTCCTCAGACGCAGGCAGTGATGCGGGCTTCTTCAAAATAGATTGCAGCTTTAGACAGATTCTATGCTTTGCAGTCCTCTCCCTCCATATTTTTCTAACATCGCTTTGTTCTCTTTCAGTCATTTCTGAAACACTGTTGATTTGTCCCTTTTTCTTTTTTCTACAATACTTTTCTTTTTCTTTCTCTCTTAATTCAGCACTTTTAACAGGATCATTTTTAATTCTTTCACGACGTAATCTTTCAGCTCGACGCTTTTTTTCCAGTCTCTCTTCCCTTGACTGCCTTTTTTTAATGTTCGCCATGTTTTTTGAGTTCGAACGAGTCACTAGAACAAATAAAAACGAAATGTTATGATAGTAAATATTAACGAAATAAAATTTCGCCATCCTCTGGGAAGGGGAGTATGCATTTCCCCTTGGATAAAAACTGCCAGAGGAGTGACGCCAGAGAAGGGACAAAATTACAGATAACCTATAAAATAATCTATAAATCAAGCGTTCTTCTTACCAGAACTTAAACGTAATCCGAGATGCCTGAATATACATAGCCTTGCAAAACTGTACATGTACCTAACGATAAAATATAAAAACATATTTACCAGGAGAAAGACTACAACGATTGGCACTAGCACTTTTTGTGGTAGTACAATGCGAGCAGATGCAATATTATTTGAAGTTTGCTCAACCTAACTCAGAGATGAAGGGGAAAAAAAAAACAGATGATACGACACTTATCCCATATGAAAGGATAAGTGGGTCACCGCGTTTTTTTTTAAACTTAAAGGAAACTTAAAAGAAAATGGCCAAATGGGTCTTACTTGATAAAGTAGGTACATTTTTAGTATGAAATATTTTTTGTAAATGCAACCATACATTTAAATCTGTTTGGTGGAAAATAATAAAACAGAACAGTTACATCCGTGAAATTTATTAAAAGCCTGGCATATATTTTACTTTTTACATATAAATCAGCGTTGAATAAACATTATAAACTTGATTAATATCAATTTTGGTAAGCTAGCAAGCATTGTAAGTTAAAAAAGACTTTGGAAACAATAAATGGCAGTGTCTATCGAAAGTTGACAGAGGGAGAATCATTATAACTTCCACCCTCAGTAATAATTCCAACATCATCTGCATCAGGCCTATAAAAAGTGTCGCTCTTTCTTGCAAATTTAGCAGTATCTTTTTCATTTGCATCATCAACTTCCAAAATTAGAGCTACCCAATACTTGGCGATTTTCTTTGACGCAAATTTCAGAAATATATAGTCATCCGCCTTTGCAGGTTTTGTAGCTGAACTATCAATTCCATCCAGGTCTGCATAATATCTTGTCTTTCATTACAGAAATTTCTTCATCAGAGTTGCTTTTCTTTTTAAAATCGTCACTATTATAAAGGGACTCACTAACCCACTATAGGAAAAATTTACGGGATAAGTGAGACCACTTTTCTTACACACTTATTAATAATACTTTGAGTAAAAATTCCTATTGCAGTACGCACTGTAAGTTAAACTATACATAAAAGTTTAATGAATAACAAAAATAATAAATTGTATCCTATACACACTTATTTGAAAAAGGTTGCTAGAAAGCCTAAAAAATATTTTTTCGGAAATTATCTTTGACACAAGTTATATGACATAGAAAAAAAAAATCCACGAAGCCTAAATGTATGCAAAACCAATCACTATGATAAAATGTGACATGATCAATGTAAAACAAGAAGTTCCGTAAAGATCTAAACGCGCCCACTTTCCAGTAGACTGATTTCGACTTCCTAGTATCTGATCAATATTCTCAAAACTACCTAAAATCGCAAATTATTTTAAACGTAACTTTTTAACATTTTAACCTAATTTCTAGAAACAAAATATGCCTCGCTCATCTGACAAAGTCGTTGTGCAAAAAATAAATAAACCAAAAAAAAAAAAAAAAAAGAAAAAAAGTAGCATCTTTTAAACAAAGTAGCTCAAATATTATTTTCTATGTATATTAAAAAAAAAAATCTTTAATCGCTTTCAAAAATAATTAAAAATAATAAGCTCATTAAAAGAAATATATTATACAAAATAATAAATAAATAAATAAAATCGTTTGTTTTTCCCTTGTCGCCAAAAAATAATTATAAAAATGAACAAATGTACTTCACAAATAAATAAAATACAATAAAATGTCAACTTAAAAAAATAGTTTTCATTAAAAAAAATCGTCTGCGCACATGAAAATGAAAACAAATCATATCAACAATAATCATTTCAAAGTAAAAACCATAGCTGCGAGAGTCGGAGTCAATCTCATTTTGGGGTGAAAGAGTCGGATTCAGAAGTTGAAGGTTCTTAATTCAAAGACTCGGAGTCGGAATCGATCATTTTCCTTTAAAGTCCGCAACTCTGTCAATGTTTGTAGAGTCGGACCTATTTTGAGATAAAGGGGTCAGAGTCGAAGAGTCATTGGAGTCATTTCCAAGAGTCAGAGTCGGTCATTTCCCCTCCGTAATTATTTTGCCAAAGCTACGGTGTCAGAGTTCAACTAATTTTCGGGTACAAGAGTCATTTGGAGTCAACGGCCCTAAAATTCTAGGTCAGGAGTTGGTCATCAAGAGTTATTTCCAACAAAATTTGTTTGAAGTAAATCCATCTTTATGTTCAGGTGTTCATGACCTATATTTACTTTTAGGCGCTTATACAGGGTGTTCCATTTTAACCTGCAAGACCTCTATTTTCACGACCGTTAGTCCTAAATGCATACTTCCATCAATTTCAAAAATGTTTCAAATGAGATGCAGAGTTAAGATACAGTGGCTCCCAAAAGTGTTCGTACACACATTGATGAGAGATTTTGTATTAAAACTGAAATAACGCAAAAATGATTTCGAATATGAGGACCAATTTTTTTTTCACATCATTCCTATGCCATTCTAAATAAAACCTAGTAGTGTTGTCAAAATATTGCCTGATTTTATTTTTGAAATTTGTCAAAAAACGAAGGGACAGAGAAATAATACGCCACAAAAGTCATCGTAGACTGCATTATTTTCGAATAAATTCATAATTAAAATTATTACATATCGTTTTTTTATTATTTTCGCATTGTGTTGACACTATAAAGTCATTTTGCTTTAATTTTTTGTTTATTTATTCCCTTATATTCTCCTTATTATTTTAAAATGGCTGGCCATCGTAAAAAACATCTAACACCATTCGAAGTTTGATTTTTTTCCTGACAATAGCGGTAACTTGGTTTGAAATGTCTCTAAATTAGTTAATTTATATCATTCTATAGTAAAGTGCTTGATAAAATGCTTTAAAGAATAGAAGCGGATCGAAAACAAGGTAAGAAAAGGTCAGCCGGTAAAGTTAACAAAGCGTGATCGGAGATTTACAGTTAAAATATTTATGAAAAATACACATTTGAGTGCTGTAAAAGTTTCTGCAGAATAAAATGAAACATTTTACTTTAAATTTTCACCTAAAATTGTTCGCAAAGTTCTCTAATTAGCTGGATTTGATGAACCTCTTCCCGCAGAAATTTTCTTATTCGTGCGAAAACCAGAGAGCTTACGCTTTTCGTCTCAAAATCAGTGAAAAATAAGCTCCAAAACGTTTTGCAATAACGTCTTACTTACAGATGAAAATAAGTTCAACATTTTTGGTTGAATTGTTACACAATTGTAAATAGAAGAAAAAATGAGGAACTTAATCTTAAGAACTTAGAAGGATCAGTTAATCAGGACGATGAAGGTGTTCTAGTCTGAATGTGCTTATCAGCATCAGGATTTGGTAGTTAAGAATTTTTTGATGAAATAATGACTCATGCTGTTCATTTAAATATTTTAAAAAACAATTTTAAACTATTAACCTAAAATTTTGTCGAACAATTTTGTTTTTTTTATCAAGATAACGATAAGAAACACAAAGTATTCAAAGCCTGCTTCTGGTGACTCAAAAATTGTCCTTAAGCTTGAAAATATCTCCTCAATCGCCAGATTTAAACTTAATGTAACACACTTAGAGATACCTGGAGGCTAGATTACGAAAATACAACATTGGAACGAAAAGAAACTAGAAACAGTAAGACTCGAAGTGCGGTTGGACACTTACTCAGAAATTGCACACACAAAAAAAAAAAAAAAAAAAGAAAGAAAGAAAGAAAGAAAGAAAAAGCAATGAAATCTATTGCCAGACGTTTAAAACCCGTTGTTGATACCGCATGATACTCTACTAAGTAATAACTTAGTAAAAAGTTAGATTATTGACTGATTTTTTGAAATTTTTTCAAAGTGTACGAAGACATTTGTGAGATAAAGTTTATGGCACTTTTTGATTATTTATTTCTTAAAAATCATGTTATATTATGTTGTTAACAATTTTCATGTAATTTTGTAGAAAATAGTTCATAGATCTTATAATTAAATACCCATTCAAAAATATTAATTTTAACCAATGGATAGGGGCGTATTTCATTAAAAATCGCAAGTGTACGAACACTTTTGGGAGCCACTGTATTTAAAGTTTGAAGAGAAAATATAAATGAGTCAAAAAATACAAAATTTAACTTTTTATACGGCCCCTTAATTTATATTTAGGGAAATAATCTCCATTGAAAAATATTCCGACACAAAAAGTTTTTAATTAGTACGACCAATGTTCACCGAGATATGACATGTAGTGTTTTGGGACTTACACCACTTTACACCCGCCGTCAATAACACTTTTTGGGGGGAAATATAGCGGTTAACAAGTGTTTAAAATTGTACGAGTATGTACGCAAAGAGTGGTTTTTCAAAGTGTTCGAGGTTTTGCAGTGTGTTTTTGCATATCACGGCATAACATTGCATTTATTTTTGAATAGCAATGAAAAATATAAATACCTTGCTTTTTTACTTTGACAACCTGTCATTCCTCTGACAGGGCGATAAGTTCCAATCTCATCTTCTGTAAGGTCCCTTAAAACTTTGAACTGGAATACCTTCTTAAGTTTTGGTCGCACTAATGTTTTTTGACTCATTTTATTTTCGCTTCTAACTTGCAATATCTTAACTCTGCATCTGATTTTGAACATTTTTGCAATTGGAAGTATGCATTTAGGAGTAACGGTTGCGAAAATAGAGGTTTTTGCAGGTTAAAATGGAACACTCTGTATAATGACTTCTTGACTGACCTTAGGCGCTAATGTAAAGAGATTTGAACTGCTCAAAATTGAACGGAAAATTTTTCAAATCAAAATTTTATTTTCTTTAAATGGTCTGCTTCAAAAACTGTTTCCTTTTTATTAACACGCTTTTATTAGCTTCACCTGTATGTATGTATGTATGTATCTTGTAACGGAATCTTGCGGCTCAAATTTCGCCCACTTCCTGCGATCGGATTCTTTTGAAATTTGGCACGCGATCTCAGAGCCGATGACAATGAAATATTCTATAATCAAATTCATTAATTAACTCTTTTAATTGCTAGTTTCCTCCAATTTTAATCAATATTTTGGCATAAATCCAACAATGTGAACTAGTATGTTGTGGCCATTACGAAACTTTCTTCTATATTTTTCTTTTTTTTTTTCTGATCCCTCCCCATGCTTGACGAGGAAGCAATATTCCCATCAAAAACAAAATTACACATGCAAAAACTTGACTACCATCCCAATGTCTGAATTATTGCAAAAGCAAAGCAAAGAGCGAAAATTGAAAGCTATTTTAAAAGCCTTGCTTGAATTAATTACAAATATTTTATTTGTTAACAAACATAAGATGGCAACAGTTAAAAATTTTAAATCATTGAGATAATATTTCCTATCATTTCCATTCAATTAAAATCACGAGAAATACGCAGACGACAATCTATTACGATTTATCTTTCTTATTGTTGCATTAATAAAGCTATTTTTATTCAAAAAAAAAAAAAAAAAAAATCAACACCTCTTGGAGCGATTGGCGTCAAAATTGAACCAAAGCCTGTTTACATATGGATTCACATATATTCCAAATTTCAACCAGAATGTAGCATTACTTCTTGAGATAGGGCACTCACAATGGAAAAAAAGAACGGGCGATTGCGTACCCCCTTTTTAGCTGTTGACACCAAAATAAAATCAGCTCTTATACCCACTAAGGACTACTTGCCGATAAATTTTTCTTTCATTCTGTTCATTATTTCTTGAGATACAGCAGTCACAATTGACGACAAAAAACGTTCTATAGCTCAACCCCCGTTTGAGTTATTGACACCAAAATTGAATCAGCACCTGTTCCTGTTAATGGCAACATATGGACCAAATTTTGTCTGATTCCGCCAGTTAGTTCCTGAGGAATAGCAAGCACGCGTAACTCAAAAAACGTCCCATTGCTCCACCCCCCTTGGAGGAATTCGCGCCAAAAACCAATGGGCACAAGTTCACATAGGGGCACATATGTGTACCAAATTTCGTTCGATTTCATGCGGTAGTTTTTGCTGTAGAGCGGCCACAAAAAACTGGTCACACACAGACGTGACACATACACACACATACACACACACATACATACACACACACAGACAGACAGACATTTTCCAAAAATAGTCGAAATGGACTCAGCACACCTCAAAACGTTCGAATCCGTCAAAATTCGAAATTCGAAAATTTGCACGAATCCAATACTTTCTTCTATGTATTAGATATACAGTGACTCCCAAAAGTGTTCGTACACCTTAAAGTTTTGTAGTAAAACCAAAATAACGCAAAAATGAATTCGAATAAGAAGTTCAATTTTTTTTTCACACCATTCTTACGCCATTCTGAATAAAACCCGGTAGTTTTTTTCAAAATATTGCCAGATTTTATTTTTGAAATTTGTCAAAAAACGAAGAGACAGAGAAAAGATACGCCACAAAAGTCATCGTACACTGAAATATTTTCGAATAAATTGAATAAATTCATAATTAAAATTATCATATGTGTTTTTTTTTTTTATTATTTTTGCATTGTAATGACACTATAAAGTCATTTGCCTTTAATTTTTTGCGTATTTATTCCCTAATATTCTGCTTATTATTTTAAAATGGCAGGTATGCGTAGAAAACAACAAACACGATTCGAAATTCGATTTTTTTACTCACAGTAGCCATAAATTGGTTTGAAATGTCTCTAAATTGGTTAATGTATACCATTCTATAGTGAAGTGCTTGATAAAATGCTTTTAAGACAAGAATCAGATCGAAAACAAGGTAAGAAAAGGTCAACTGGCAAGGTTAACAAAGCGTGATCGGAGGTTTACAGTTAAAAGAAACATGAAAAATACACATTTCAGAACTGAAAAAGTTTCTGCAGAATTGAATGATTCATTTTACGTTTAATTTTTATCTAAAATTGCTCGCCAAGGTTTCTGATTAGCTGGATTAAATGGGACCTTACCTCGCAGAAATTTTCTTGTTCGTGCGAAAAACAGTAAGCTTAAGCTTCCCGTCGTAAAATCAATGATAAATAAGCTCAAAAAGTTTTGGAACAACGTCTTACTTATAGATGAAAATAAAATCAACATTTTGGGTTAAATTGTTGTATAATTGTAAATGGAAGAAAAAGTGAGGAATTTAATCTTAAGAACTTAGTTGGATCAGTTAAACAGGACGGTGAAGGTGTTCTTGTGTGAGGGTGCATCTCAGCATCAGGACTTGGAAATTTGGAATTTTTTGGTGAAATAATGAATTATGCTGTTCATTTTAATATTTTAAAAAACGATTTTAAACTATTAGCCCAAAATTTGGTAATCGGAAACAACTTTGTTTTTTATCGAGGGAACGATAAGAAGCACACGTTCGCGTTTGGTGCCTCAAAATTTGTCCTTAAACTTAGAAATATCTCCTCAATCGCTAGATTTAAACTAAATGGAACATATTTGGATATATCTGGTGGCTAGATTACGAAAATACACCATTGAAACGAAAAGTGAACTAAAAACAGTAAGACTCGGAGTGCGGCTGAACAGTTACTCAGAAATTGCACAAAAAAAAGAAAGAAAAAACAATGAAATCTATTCCCAGACGTTTAAAAGCTGTTGTTGTTACTGCCTGATATTCTGCTTAATAATAGCTTAGTAAAAAGTTAGATTGTTTACTAATTTTTTGACATTTTTTCAAAGTGTACGAAGACTTTTGTGAGATAAAATTTCTGGCACTTTTTGGTTTTTGATTTTTAAAAAAATAAGTTTTAATGTTTTATTAAAAATCTTTATGTAGTTTTGTTAAAAATAAATCATAGATCTTATAATAAAATACCTATTCCGAAATATTAATTCTAACCAACGGATAAGGGCCTATTTCATTGAAAGTCGTAGGTGTACGAACACTTTTGGGAGCCATTGTAGAAGAAAGTAAAAAGGAGAAATTAAAAAAAAATACATTAAAAAATGCTCGCAAAAATTATTTAAAAATATATACAAAAAACTTTAATTTTTCTGCATCAGACAAAATTTGTTCTAATGTTCCAAGGTAATTAGAACATGAAATATAATTGTTTTTATCTAATTTTATGCCAAAATTTAGGTGACCCTTCAATTGGAAATTCATTGCTGATCAGACCATTGTTGAACAAAACTTTTATTCAAATGCATCTCAAATTTTCAAAGTAATATAAATATGATTTCCGCACACATACATCGATGACTGAGATGGATTAGCTGGATTAGACAATTACTCCACAGGCAATTTATCAGCGCAGTTGAATGTTTTTAGAGCTCGACTATTACACTTTAAGGGGGGTACAGTTGCTCTTTTTGGAGTTCGAGAGACCACGTTTCAAATGCCACCCGAGATCTTAAGTCGCTTTTTTGGGGCAAATTTCATGCATATAAAAGATTTTGAACAATGTTGAAATGAATATTTTTTCGTAAAACAAGTTAAACTAAAAAGAAGAAAATAAAATAATATCTTAAAAAACTAAAAGAAACACGCTTTCGTAGCAAAATGAACTAAAAAGTGAAAAATAATCTTAGGATGATAGTAGTTGACCAATCACTTAACTTAAATGTAATATAAAAAAGCGTGCGGGGCTTCTTATCAGTTGTCTTGATTTTTTTCCATTTGTTGTCCATGCAAAAATGTAAATAGACAGCACCCCACGGTTTTTTGTATTACATTAAAATTAAGTGATTGGTCAACTACTATCATCCAAAGATTATTTTTCACTTTTTAGTTCATTTTGCTACGAAAGCGTGTTTTTTTAGTTTTTTAAGCTATTATTTTATTAAAGTGTGTTTGAAGCAAATTCGCCTCTAAGTTCGAGTTTTTTTTTTTTTTTTTTTGCCTGGAATTTCCCCGTAAGCGCTCATGCTAAATTCTTTTGAACTGTTCATAATTTAACAAAAATTGTTCAAATAAAAAAAGAACAATGGGAATGAGGTTTCCTCGCCGAGATCTTTCGAAAAAAAAAAAGTTCGAATCGGACTGTTTACTCAAAAATTATTAGGGAGGGAGAGACGAACATTCCCCCCCCCATCTCAATACCCTATACTTTCCAATTTTTCGATATTTAATTATTTATGCCTTTTTTTTTGTCTTTCGCGATATGTTTAAGATGAATTAAGCCTTCTTTTATGCTTATTGTAGCAAGAATAACAAGTAATAGTGAAAGAATAGAACTAATTGACATATTTATGCAAAACAGATGAAACCTTATGTCATCCATACATGGGAAGCTTTTCTCTAATCGAGAACATAGGTTTTAATGAATAAATACAGCATTTTAACAAAAATAAATAAATAAATAAATACAAAAATAAATAAAAATAAAGGTATTTAATTAAGTACACAAATTAACTCTATTTCAAATGATTTCAGTATGTAACGAAAAAAAAAAAAATCTTAGATTGCTTTTGTAACAAACAACTTTAAAATGAAAGGAATAAAAAAGAAAAAAAAAACAATTAATAAATTTTAAAATACGTAAAAGAAGAATCCAACTTGGTTATAAAATTAAAGAATCACTTAAGTCTGAAGAAAAGAAAACCTTTATTATCTGTGGTGACAACAAATAGCATAACGGCAAAAAACAAAGATTTTTTTATTGAAAGTTCAGTTATAGCAATTAAATTAAAAACGTGAAGAAGTAATAACTTTTAAGCTTTTATAGTATTAATTCAAAAACCAAAGATTTCGTCTTGAAATCGTGATTACAGTACGCTAATTACTTCGATACAATGGAATAAAGGCAAAGGAGCTAAGGCATTAATGAAGGCTTCCTCTTTGCCTGTATGGTTGCTTATTTTACGTAGCATTGAAAGCGTAAAAAGAAATTTCAAGCCAAGTAAAATAAAGCAGTGTTTAATCGCACCTCATTAATTTTACTTTTTTTTTTTTTTTTTTTGAACAGATAACTGGCGGAAAATGCGTAGGGAATTAGAGTACTTAGTTTTGTAAAGCAAAAAAAAAATTTTTTTTTTCTTCATAAAATCCATTTTTCCTGATTTGTTATTTTTTCAAAATTCCCAGATATTTCCCTGATTAATAAAGTTCCCTGACTTCTCCCTGATTTATCGTCACCCTGAAGTAGGCTAAAAAGGGGATTTTATTGATTACTAGGGTTTTTCAGATCGAAACGCTCGTTGTCCTTTACTTAGTTCAGTTTAAATAATAACATTGATTTTAATAATAACAATGATTTCTAGCATAAAAAGTCATTTTGTGTATAAATTTCACAGAATTATTTCATAAATATTTTTTTTCTGTGCAGTTTTTTGCTGTCCTTATAATGGGGTCGTTTCCAAAATTTTAAAAGCATTTTTTTCTGAAAGAGCATGCTCCGACCATTTTTTAAATAATTTGACTATGTTTAATATTTACTCGTATCGTATCCGCAGGGGCGTATAATTCGTAGGTCGTAGGTCCTAAAATTGACCTGAAGAAAAAAAAATCACGGATAATCTGCGGCAGTGTATAATCTACACCTTATCAAGTATACACTTTTTTAACACATAATCCCCGGAATGCTCGTATTTATTGTAAGCCGGCCAGGGTAGTTCAATATCATCCTTTTATGTAATATTTACTGTTTCTTTATTTGGTGAATATTGTAAAAGTACTTATTCTCCCGTACCCATTGTAATCACGATAATTTAAGCCTGGCAAAATATTTTTGTGTTTCAACTTTCGGTCTGTTCATATAACATTCACGAAATTTTCAACTCTCAAAATCACTGATATCTTCATTTTCGTGAATATAAGTGCTTTTACAGTATTGGAACAATAATCTCTTAGACATTTAAAGCGTTCATCCATGGGACATTCTCGGGAGCTAGGAAAAAAAAAAACGATGGAGCTACTACATTTGCGGTTATCGCTAATTCATATACTTTTCTTTTGAAGTCAAGCTCTTTTCAATACAAATATTGGTGAAAAAGGAAAATTACGATGGCAAACAAACTAATGGCGTCAAACAGATAGAACGTATGGCGTCAAAATGATATGCCTAAGGTCAGCTCGTATTTTTATGAGTCTAATTTCTCATTGCATCCGCTGATGTACTTGTGTAAAATTTGCGCCAATCAAATTCGTTTGAACCTAGATTCTTTTTTTTTTAAATTTATTTAATAGTAGTTTCCAGGAACGCAACAAACTACTATTTTTAATTGAACTACTCACTACACTACTTTTTTATAAAAAAGTACTGCGTTACACTACAAACTATTAAAAAGTGTAGCCACTACAGTAGCGTCACTACTTTCACTCACTGATCGAAAGATATAAGTGATTGAAAGATATAATTCGATCGAAATATAATATAATTCGTGTATGACAATAAGTATGATAAACTTTTAATCCAATTAAGAAAAGATGCAAGTTGAACCAGGTTTGCCTTTTTGTTGGCAGAAACTGGTTAAAACTGGTAAAAATCACCAGGAATTGGTAATAACTAAAAGACCTCTTTAACAGTTCAAGCAACTACCATAAAACGGTACAACTTTGTGCCAAGGAGGGCAACAATGGGCCACTGTTGCCATGACCATGATTTTGCTCTCTAGGGTCCTCTTTTTCGAACTTACGAGCTCCAAAAAAATTCACCAGGTAGCGTAACCATTTAGGTAGCTAAAGACTCTTTATCAGAGAATGTCAGTTTTTGTGTACCTTAGAAAAATTAGTCGTTCTAAGAGAGCCAAAAGTCTCCTTTGGGCAGACCACTTATACTGTTTTCCAAGATCTGGTAAGCTCAGATTCGCTTCACTAGTTTGTCAGTTATGAATTAAGCAGCTTGTTGACTTAAAATGTTTCATAGTTTTCAGAAGCTCTCAACATTTATCCAAAATGGGAATGTTGGGGTACAACAATGGGCCACCTATTTTTCATGGATTTTAGTGGCTTGGGGCTTCATTTAATTCCCTGTAGGGATGCTTTTGTCATGTTTTGTGTTATTTATCTCAAATAATGGCAAGAAAAGACAGAAGAAAGCTTAAGGGTCGCCCTATCGCCCGTACTTCTTGGGATTTTTCAAGAGGGTGCTGATTGATATCCGGACCAAATACAAACTGAGATTTGTTTTTTAAATTTTATTTTGATGAGATTTGTAATAAGAAATTTGAAATAAAAAGTGATTTTGGATTTCAGTTTTCAAAAAAAATTTTTTTGACCTTGTTTAAAATGTGCCAGACCTATGTATTTTCTGAGACCTAAGTATAGGTACCTAACCTTTAGTTGGTCAGATTTTTCTAGTTTTCAAAGGTTTCTATGTCAAAACCTAGACAGATAATAAAGAACGTTACCCACGTTTACTATGTTAAACTTTATTAAGCCATTGAGATGACAAGTGATAAATTGAGAAAAAAAAGGTAAATGATGGACTACGAAAAATCTTTATACAGTTTCAAGCAGAGGACAATGTGTAGTCTCAGAAAACACTAAGCCAGATCAAATTTTCAATGTGCTTTTTAGGTTAAAATGAGGTGGCCCATAGTTGTACCCCTTGGGGCACAACTATGGGCCACAGGAAAAAAAATTCCCCTTCCTCTTCCTTCCAACTTCGATTTTTTTTTAACATTTCATTCGAAAGACAAGATGTATAGCTAACATTGTTAAAATCATCAAAATTCTAAATCAAAAATATACACGGAATTTACATTGAAAAGTGGCCCATAGTTGGACCATTTTATGGTACTAAATATCATGTGAATTTAAATACACTTTAAAGTAATTAAGCTTTAATTCAATTAAACTCCATTTGAGGCATTGAGAAGCAAAGGGATGTAAATGGCAAAATTAAAAATTTGGAGATAACCAGTACACATGGTAGGCGAACCTCTCCTCTGTCTTGCGGCAAGAGATATGGTACTAGTAGCCCTTGTAGTTGCTGCTATACAGCATGATTTAGAAAAAAAATTCAATGAAAGCCTACCTAGGATGATATCTTTAAACGTATTTTAATCAAAACTTGAAAATGTCCACTTACATCCCTTTGCTTCTCACTGCCTCATTTCATCATTGAAAAAAAAAAAAAAAGAAAACCAACATTATTTAGTATTGACTTTGGCTTAGTTCAGAAAAAGAACTGTTCAATTACAGATGTTTGTAATGTTTGTATTAATATAAAAACGGAGGAAAATCTTTCGGGTACGTATGAAAAAGAAGAGGCAAACAGATTGCTTTAAACAGACTGATAACTTTACTGATTATCATTTGCTAGTTTTTGGGGCTATATCCAAAGTGCTTGGGATTGAAGTTATCATGTGCTCAAGTTTAAAAAGCAGGAATTTCACTTGACAATATCAATCCACATTTTGTACCTAACATCTTAGCTTTTTAAAACTAGTCGGCTTTGCTTCCTGCAACACATGTATACAGTCAAGTTTTAAAAGAACCCCAGTTACTACATGGTAGATCAGCTTAATAAAATAAGCAATAGATGAAAGTGTTACAAATCTTGCTTGTTCCTTGATCACAAAGCCTGTTAGTTCTGTGGGTCTTGAGAGAATCTTCTCGGTTTTGATTGATGATAGTATAGTAAATAAATTGAATCGGCAGGTTTAAAAAGAGAATAAAGACCAAAAATTTCAAATTTTGTTTTTGCAATCTAAAATATCTCCTAGCTTCAATCTACATGTGGGTGGTAAGAAATAAATAAAAAACATTCTCTAGAGATAGTTATAGAGCATTGAATTTAGCGTCAGGTGTAAGAAGGAAACAAATCCCGGATTTATTTCCTTCTTAGAACTTATAATTAATTGGTCCGCTAGGTTGCAGCACGAGTAATTACTCCAACTTAACCAATTGAGAAAACTATTTTAAATGTTTACTATATAATCGTTCGCTGTTGGTTTACAAAACGCTTGTTTTTTCAGTGTATCCAAGTCTATTATATCGTCATTTCCATCAAAGTATGATTAATTAATTATTTATTATTAACTTATCTACTGCAACAATGGTATCGGGAGGTTCCGATAAAGTGTCGGAAGTTTGTGGTTACCCACAACGGAAAAGAAGTGTTCATAATATTGATAAAACGGAGACATCCGCAATTTCAAAATACAGAAATTTAATATATGAATCTTCAACTGCAGGATATGTAACTATTTGTGAGTTCATTGATGGTCCTGTCAAAAGAAGTTTTCTCTTGCAAAAAACTAGAACTGATGTAAAACTCCCCACGGGTCCAGCTTACATTGCTAACTTGCAATTAATTCAAAAAAAATGGATGATCTGAAAAAAAATTCTTTGTTACATTCCAGACAAAAACAAACCATTTTACGATGTCATGGTGACTTGGCCTATTACATCTCACCAGGGTGAAGATTATTGGATGATTGATTTTGTGCTTTTCTTTATAATTTAATTTTTACTTCTCATAATTTAACTTTTTCACTTTTGTAACTTTCATTTAAATAAAGTAATAATTTCTTACTAGTTTCAAAAGTTGTTTGCTATTTTTACCCTGATAAATGTCATAAGTTTTAAGAAGGAAATAAATCCAGCAACTCCTACCAGATCTACAAAAATTCTAAATAGTTCTCATATTTTTTTCCCCGATACTACATTACACTTAACTGAACTTTCAAAGCCATGCGCAAAGCCGGAAAATATTGAATGAAATTTACGTAACTTATACAGTTTTTTTTAAATTTCCCAAAAACTCTATTTTTGGACTTATACCCTTTTCAAACCTGTCGATTCAATTGTACTTTGGTTAACATTTAACTGTTTGCCCTGTGTATTACACAGGGGAACAGTCATTTTGGTGCACCGGTATTTAGAGCTGATTTTGTATGAATTTTATACCCCGAGTTCAAATATGACATCAACTTTTGCACAGGAGCTCAAATTTCTAAGATATAACATTGAAATATGTGTGACATGAGTATAAGTTACATTCAGAGATCAAATAAAAAACAAAACATGGAATTTTTATTCCTATTGTTTTAGTCAAATAGATCAGAGATTATTTACCAAACAGACCAATTAGCCTGTTGACCATGGTTCCCAGATTTTTAAGAGCCCCAAAAAGACTAAAATTGTAGCAGTCTATTATTTAATAAATGAAAGAAAAATAAGGTACTCTCCTTTATTCACTTTTTTTAGGTGTATAAGGGTGGAATGCTCTGCCTTCCAACTACAAGTATTTTGAATGAGTGGTTCAAAACCTCAACACCCCCTGGTTCTCCATTAATGCTTATGTTTCAAAGGTTTGACAGCCCAAAAAACATTTGTTTACGGTCACCCATTACATTAATCAGGCCTTGAAAATATTATATACAAAGATCCAACTAGTCACACATCACGCGTAGTGCACATATGCAAAACAAGTTGAACTTAATTCATTGAAGCGTTGTTACTCAACTTGCCAGATAATTACTCCACATAGCGAATTTTCCTGAAGATAACTGCACTGCAGACTGACAATAGGGCAAACATGCTGGAAGCATATACTTGTTTCAGAAGCCTATACTTGCTTTAGAAGTGTGCAAAATGGAGTCAAAACTGCATACTTTGATAAAAACAGCAGCACTTATCTGGAAAAGGAGAGCTGCTAGAGAAAAACTAATTTCATGTTTTGATTCAGAGCCAAAATATATCTAAAACTTTTTTTTTGTCCCCCTGTGTTATCTATTGCAGTGGTGCCCGATCTTTTTCTACCCGAGGGCTGCACCTCATACCAAAATGATTCTCGCAGACCAGAACACATACAACATTTCAAAATATTTAAATTTTTTCTAAACATGGAAAAATATGAAAAAGGAAAGAAATCAAAAATAATTGTTCTTGTCATTTCTATGCTTCTTCCATTAAATGCATTTGTTTTTCAGAAAACAATCTCTGAATGTTTGAATTCAGATTTGTAACATTGTCTTTAATCCTCTCTTCAAATTGTAGCCTTAAATGAAACAAAGGGGCCATGCCAATCATCTTTGTGTGCAGTAGGTTGGACACCACTGATCTATTGTAGGTCTGTAATTACTTTCACGTAATTTCCTTAGTTTCAGCCAGTTTTTGCTACAAATGTGATTCAAACGGGTGTTTGCCATGCTAGTTTTAACTAGTTTCTACTTGTGATTTTAACTGCTTCGGCAGAAACTTGCCTACCCTAAGTTAAACAGAACTTGCAAAATTACTCAATTATTAAAGGCAGTTTTTCCTTATCAATCGCCTTGCTTTTTCATTTAAAATCAACTGAAAAATAATTAAATAAAAATTGCAAAATCTTTTAATAGAAGATAAAATATGTACACACAAATTGTACATTTAGCCCCGTTATTTTTTTAATTAAAAAAAAAAGAAAAAAAAGAAAAAAAAAAGAATATTCTAAATTTGCTAGCATTAAAATGAATCAACATATTTCAATACTTTATAATCTTGTTCATTCGGACTAACTGGAACTAAAGGCCATCCAGATAATCCAAGTATAATGGTATAAAGTAAGCAAAACAAATCCTTAACTAAGGAGACGTAACTTTTATTGAGTAAAAAACAATACGGTGCAACAAAATTACATAAGAATGTTTCACGTAGTTTTCATTTTATTATTTATATTATTCAATCAAACACTATCATTTACAGTTAAGCTGCAGGACTGACATTCAAAAGTACACCATGATGCTTGTTAGATTGCGATAATTCATTGAACAATCTCTGCAAGAGAAGCACATTTAATCAAAATAAAATGTAAATAATCCAAAACGTGCACTGATAGTTCAGCTACCATAACCCAAAACCAGTGGTTGGAAGTAGCGCGCTACAAGTAGCGATGCTACTGTAGTAGCTACATTTTTCAGTAGTTTGTAGTGTAGCGCACTACTTTTAAAAAAAAGAGTAGTGCAGTCAGTAGTTCGATACAAAAAAATAGTAGTTTGTAGCGATTTCTGAAAACTACTTTTTAATAAAGATTTTTTTTTAAAAAGAAACAATTTGGTTCAAACGAATTTGACTCGTGCAAATCTTACGCGAGTACATCAACGGATGCAATGAGAAATAAGACTTATAAAAATACGAGATGATCTCTGGCATATCATTTTGACGCCATTAGTTGGTTTGCAATTGTAATTTTCATATTTCGCCAAAATTTGTATTGAATAGAGCTTGACTTAAAAAGACAGGTATATATGAATTAGTGATAACCGCCAATTTAGTAACTCCTTTGTTTTTTCTGACTGTCGGGAATGTCCCGTGGATGAACGTTTTAAACTTCAAAGAGATTCAACACTGTAAAAACATTTATTTTCTCGAAAATGAAGATGTCGATGATTTTGCGAATTGAAAATTTTGTTAATTTTATATGAACAAACCTAAAGTTGAAAAGAAAAATATATATAATATATATATTTCGTGAAGCTTAAATTTTCAAGCTACTGTAAATGTTATAGATGAGGATGATATTGAATTGCCCTTGCCGGCTTACAATGAATACGAGAATTACAGTGTTATATAAGAGAAGAATAACGGACATTTTGGGGGGGAAAAATAAATAATAGATAATTCTTAGTAATATTCCATGTTCAAATGAGCTAATTTGTCAATCTAAACCTTTTTTCGTTCAGTCCTCTTACCGTGTGTGTTTGCATTAGGGTGTCCGCCAAAAATCGAAAATTGATTTTTCAAGTCGCACACCCTTTTATATTTTCCCGCTTACATCAAAACAATTCTAAAAAAAATTCATATAATTTATAAACAACTGCAACCAGTGCCAAATTAAAAAAAAAAAAAATTAGAAACTCAAAATTTCTGTTGATAAAACGTTGCCCCCCTATACCCCGCATGCACCACAAAAACATTTATTCAATTCAAAAAACATTAAGGTATCCCCTACACTAGGCCTAAAATTATAACTTTCTTCAAAAAATTGTTTTTTTTTTCGATACATATTTTTTAAAATTTATGGTAAATTTTACGAAATTACCAAGCTGAAAAATATCAACAGTAAAGTAGGTGGTAATTACCATTAAATAGAAATTTTTGCTCTCCTGCAATATTGAAGTCTTCCACATAGTACTCAAAGATATGGATTTTTTAAGGTTAAGTTGAATTTTTCATTTTAAATGTATTATTTTTTTGTTACTCATTTGAAAATGTTGATCTGAAAATGAGCTTGCTAATAATTTTTGAACTTGATTTTTTATTTAAATTCATGTGTAAATTTTTAAAAGATAAATAGTAAAAAAAATCAATTATTTGAAGAAAATTAAAATTTTTAGGCCAAGTGTGGGGTATCCAAATGATTTTCAATTTGAATAAATATTTTTTGTGGTACATGTGGGGAGTTTTTGTTTATTTACTTATTTTTTGAAAAGTAGCGAAGTAGCGACTACATTTCAAAAGTAGTTTGTAGTTGCTACTTTTTTAAAAAAGTAGTTGTAGTTGCAGTTAACTACATTTGTAAGAAAGTAGCTGTAGTTGTAGTTCGCTACCAAAAAAATGTAGTTTTTCCAACCACTGCCCAAAACTAGTATTTGTGCAAATATAAATATTTTAAAATTCTGCTAATTTGATCTGGATAAACCGGAGGTTTGGATAAATGGGGGCCAGATGATTGAGGTTCTGCTGCATTTAAAAAACTTCTGGGATTTGTGTTTAAAAATAGGACGAAATGAAAAAAGGAAGAAGGGAGAGAGAGAGATGAACTAAACAGCCCAAAAGAAAGATTGGCAACTTCTCATAAAACCAAGCACAGAGAATGTTCAGAAAATTGTTTTAATTGCAAATAAGCAAATATATTTTCGATAGAAACAGAATTCACTTTTATCATAAATATGGAGATAGTACACAAAAATTGCTGTCATGTATAACTTATTTTATCAACATTTTCCATGTTACATATGGGATAAAAACAGAGGGGAAAAAATCAAAGAGATTTCTAATTATGATGAATTGTTTCCAATGTACAGCATAGTTTAACAATTTTGTATAGATTAAAATATAACACATCTACTCTATGATTATAAGCTGTGAAAATTTAATCATAAAACAAACAGACAATAGTAAATATATGTGTAACATATTTATCACACACTATGAATTTTAAAATATCGGGGCAGGGAGGAGGGCATTTTACAGAATTGGGGAAAATAATGATGCTGCTTTTTTTTCTTATGAATTATCCAGTGAATTTGTGAAGAAATTGACATTGTTGACTAAAATCTGAAAACATCGACCAAATTGTAGATTACTGACTTTTACCGAACAGTTTTATGCTCGATTACAAACAATTAGTGCAAATTAAGATGGCTTCTTCTTTGCTCACAATGCAAATTTTCATGTAGCATGAACCGCACAAAAGGAAAATTCAAGCTATGTAAAATAAACAATCCATCAAGCAAAGAAGTCATCTTTGTTAGTGAATCCTGCTGTACAAATTGAGGTTCAATACTTTGATGTGGAGGAAAAAAATACAAAGATATTCCACAGCAGCATGTAATCTATACCTCATTAATTTTACTTTTTTAACGGATAATCAGCAGATAAAGTACAGGAAATTACGGCACTAACTTTGAAAAGCGAAAATTATATATATTCATTTAATCAATTTTTCTGGAACTTTATTACTTTTTTGAAATTCCCGATATTTTCCAGGTTGATAAAATTCCCCAACGTTTCCCTGATTTACTTGTTCTGTGGTCATCCCACCCACAGACACACATGTAATTACACAAGTTATCAAACACATTTAAATAAATTAAAACATGCCTCCACCTTTCGCTATCTTAAAATAGTGAACAAATCTTGCCCTACAATTTTGATTACAAGAACAAAAGGTTTATACTTATTTGAGAAAAAAAACAGGAAAATATTTTGCAAAGAATTGGTTTTAATAATTATGAAAATGCATAATATTCACAATGTACTTAACAGTGATCTTCAATAAATTAAACCATAAAAACAGATAATGATTTTATGCAGTGACAACTGGTTATGTTACACAAAGATACAGATATGAGTTGACTTCTAAATGCTAAATAACACCCACACCTCATACATTTTATTGGATGAAAGTATTGACAAATCAGGCGAGACAGATGTGGTAAGATCTAAGTTTAAAAATCCTTAGAGATTATGTGGCTTACTTTGCAACCCGTACTCATTTAGGGTTGTAAGGATCCTATATCTTTAAGTATCGCCAAAACCACATTCCAATCTCTGAAATCAATATCTCTGAAAAAACTTTTTATACTTTTTATAGATCTAGAAACAGCAGTTTGTCAATTATATAACTGAAACTATAAAAATACTATGAAATAAAAGTAGCAGGCTATTCAATTCCAGATAGAACATCAATCAGACATTAAACATCACCTTTGTCCAGGGGTGCCCACAAGGGTGGATTATAGAGCAAGTTGCACCATCAAAATTTTGGGGGGTATTTTTCAATCTTTTAAAATTTATTTATTTAATTTTATTTATTAATTGATTTTTAATTTAAATTATTTATTTTATTTTATTCTGTTTATAATTTATTTCATTAATTTATTTAGTTTGTGTGTGTGTGTGTATGTCATTGGCGTAGCCCAGAACTTTTCTAAGAAAATAATAACAATAATAATAATTAAAAATAAATATAAATAATATTAAAAAATTACTTAAAAAAATAAATAAATAAAAAAAGAGAACTTAAAAGTAAAAAAGGGAAATAATTTAGAAAAATTTGGGGGAGGGGGGATTTTTGCGACATTGAACTTGGGAGGGATGGGCATCCTTGCCTTCATCAGTTTGCAGAGGCAACATGTATGACAGCTATCAGGTTGCTCCAGACTTTTACCAACTTTAAGGATAGGAACTAGGAAGGCTTAAAGCAAATATTGTTAATTTTGGTCCACATTTTACAGAATAAATTTAGAAGGTTGAGCAAAGGATGGTTCCAAAGTTTTAATTTCCTTATCTGAGGGATATGTAGAGAGCATTTGTTAGTTCTTTGGACATTAAGTTTGAGTAATTAATGCTTGAAACGAATGACATAAACTTAAAAGTGTCAACAAACTTTCAAATGAGCAATGTCTTCATTTGTTTTGGGGCTCAAGGGAGGGGGGGGGGGACTTTCTTAGGAAATTTTTAAATTTTTCTTAAGTTGGAAAGTGCCTTGAAATGAGAGAGTCTCCTAATTTTTTCATGGCAGCATATAGCCAAGGGATTCATTGAAGGCTTACATCTTAATAGTTACAGAACTTGAAGTTATTGATTTAAGCTTTTCAGATTTCAGTAGCTTTTAACCCTTTCCGGCATAGAGGTAAAAATATGTCTTACCTACTTATACAAATTTTCCTTGGTTAGCAATTACCATTAACTATGATCCAATTATTAAAAATTACAACTTTATAGTTTTTATTTCACTCAATAGGTGTCACTACTATATTAGAGATTTAGTTTATTTGAAATTTTTTTTTTTAAAGAGTCCCAAAAGTACTATAAATATATCTATCATATTTTAACAGCTGAACTATTTTGCTTGAGAATTTTGGCTAAGTATGTTGTAATTTAATGTTCTCAGGTATTTTACCTCCAAAAATATTTTTTAGATTTTGGATTTTATAGCATCGATTTTGCATTTGAAACAGCAGGGTCAGGGGGTAACCCTCCAGATACTTGAGCATCTGCACCAACAGATGGCAGCGCCACAGATTTTTTCTCTCGTTATATTTTATTTTTAATTGTGTGCCTTCTTGAAGTCTTTGTGATACTAAAATGTCGAGGGAAAAAACTAACTGCCCAAGAAACTTTAGCTCTAATTGCTGAACTGCCATCTGATTCTGATTCAGATACCGATTCTGATACTGATAAAGAGCTGTTTATTGAACCCCCAGAAAGGGTTATTGATGAAGAAATTTTTCAAGATAATAGTGGGAGTGATAATGAGATTGAGGTTGAAGAACCCTCGGAATCTTCTGCTCCCTGCTGGAGGAAACAAGAAGTAGATATTTTACTGCCAGAATTTAGAGAAAACTATGGACCTACAGGAGAGAATTTAGATTTGGGTGATTTTTCTCCTGCAAATTTATTCCTCGGAATCTTCACTATTCAATTCATAGAGCATATTGTATTTCAATCAAATTTATATGCAACACAGAAACACTCCTTTCCCCTCTTGATAGTAATGAGTTTTTGAGATTTCATGCAATAAATTTGCTTATGGGTGTAAAACCGATTCCCAGCTATTGACACTATAAGAGAAGTATCAGATTATTACACGATGAATGTATAGCAGAAATAGTGCCTGTCAACCGATTCAGTTTCATTCTTGGAAACTTTCATTTGAACGACAACTGTTAGCAGCCAAAAAGAGACAAACATAATTTTGATAAGCTTTATAAAATGCAGCAGCTATTAGATCATCTGTCAGAAAGGTTTTTGGCAATATTTAATCCTGGTGAAACACAGGCAATAGATGAATCAATGATTAAATTTAAAGGGAGAAGCAGTCTAAAACAATATATGCCAAAAAAACCCATCAAACATGGATACAAAGTGTGGATGCGATGCGATAGCTCTGGGTTTGCATGTCGATTTGAAATTTACACGGGCAAATTAGGCAACTCTGTGGGAAAAAAGCTAGGTGAGAGAGTATTCGAAACTTTGTGTCAGCCGCTTTATGGACAACCACTTTAGCAGTTATGATTTGTTAACATTTTTAAAAACAAGGAAAGTTTAAGCATGCGGTACAGTTAAAATGAATCGAAAAAAGCTGCTCAAACATGTAAAAGGAGACAAACTGATGTTGAGGGGAGACATAGACTTCACAACTAGTGATAATTTGGTTTATTGCACAAAATATTGATAGCAAAATTAGTTTGTATGCTGTCTTGCCTGGAAAAAACCAACTGAAATTAACGAAGTCAACAGAAAGAAATGCAATGGAGCTACAAAAAAAAGAAAAAAAAACACTGTGCCCAAACAGCATTATTTCGTGCAATAAAGATATGGGCTTTGTTTATTTATTTGACCAATTGAAAGTACTCTACGAATTAAATCGCAAATTAAAAAAATGGTGGCATAGGATTTTGTTTTTACTTTTTGGATGCACGCATAGTAAATGCCTTCATTGTATTTAAATTTGTTAGGGAACCTGACCACAACATAAAAACAATCCTAGACTTTTGCCTTGAAGGTATAGAAGGTCTACTGGCTCTGGCAGAGAAGAAAGAGTCAAAGAGGAAGCTGAAATCCACAGTTCAAATAAAAAATAAAAAAGCCTTTTGTTCCTGCTCAAAAAAGATTTAAAAATGCGAGCCATACACCAAAAAGAACAAGCAGAAGACGATGTGCATATTGCAGCATGACCAAAGAAGAGCAGCGTACATTTTGGATGTGCGCAGCTTGTAATGTCCCCCTTTGTTTACAAAAGAATAAACCTACATGTTTTTCAAAATTTCATGAAAAGTAACTCTTTAAAGCTTGACTTTTTAACTCTATGTACATGTTTTAAAATTAGGTTGCCAATTTTTAAATTGTATTTAGTATTAAATGCAAATTTTCCTATTTTGAACCTTAAGATTAAAGTTTAAAAAATACAGAATTTATTTCCTTATTATTTCATTAATTTATATATATTTTAATTAGAGAAATATATTAACAATAATGCATTAAGTTCATACTAAATGTGTTACTGAACAATATTTGAGAATGCGTATTTAATAATATTCATTCACATTACAAACCTAACCCATTTTTTTGTAATGCAATAATGCGCAGTTCGACATGAGCTTGTTACATGGTGGGACATACAGTGTCCGTAAGAAATGAAAGTGCAGAATTTTTTTTCAAGCCTGACATACAATTATATAAAGCCATCAGACTTATTCTAAGGCATTTTTTTTTTTCAAAATTAAAAAATATTTTAAACATGCGTGCCGGAAAGGGTTAAAGTGAAAAGAAAAAAAAAATCATAAGAATTTCAAGTATTTGCTACAGATTTCAAACAAGAGTTGTTGCTCATGGCGGAGTGCATAGTTTACAGAGATGGTGACCATTATTTTGTACAAATACACAGACAGCAGGCAAGCTGGACTATAGATGTAAATTTTACGAAAAATTAAAACTGGGAAAAAAAAAGGTTCTTTTCCGAATAAATAGATTTTTTACATGAAAATGTATTCAGTCACTATATTTTTGTAGAAAACAAAAAATGGGTTTTAAAGGTATGTGCATTATGCAATTCATGTTATTTTCTCATTTTTACACAAATATACATAAAACTTACAAAAAAAAAAAGATAGCTTTCTTAGTACAAACTGCCATAAAATTTAGCTAAACTAGTCGAATCCTCAACCAAGCATTAATTTCGAGTAAGATGTGATTTTCGTACATTGTTAAATCAGTTTTTTGACAGGATTATTTTTTTATTTTTATAAAACATAAGATTCTAAACAGAGAGTTGATTTTTTTCTTGTTTAAATTATTAATCATGAAAATTTGCTAAATGCATTTATGTATTTGTGTGCAAGAATATACACTCGCTGAGTGGAAATGTATTAAAATGTCCACTTAAACGCTTTCACTAATTAATATTACTGATATACTAATTCTGTCTTGTGTAAATAATAAGTGTCAATGAGAAACATAGCAAAAAATACTTTGGTGTACAGGAAAATTAAATTATTGCAGAGCTTGCATTATCAAAGTTACTGTTTTCATGTGGAATACCAAAAAAAAAAAAAAAAAAGAATTGAAAGTATTAAAAATTTTTGAAAACAAAATTTGGTGCCAGAAGTTTTAAAATTTTCATATTCCTCTGAGAGGAAATAAGGTCCTTTGGAAAAATGATGGAAAAAAGAAACAACTGGTTTGTCCCTCAAGATTTCTGTGTTTTATCCCGACCATTCTCATCTCTAAGCTGAAGCTGCAGTTAGCAAATGGAGATACTTGCAGCATTAATAATTTATAACTTTGAACTGCCTTAAAAAATTTTGTATCATTTTATAAAATATTATCACTCATTGCATCAAAATAACTCCATAGATACATAATGAATATATACAAATACTCATGCAAAAACATGAAAAAAAAAAGTCTTCATTAAATTTGAGAATTTTGAATAGTGTCCTCGTCATGTGTAGTCTCTTTTATCTTATTAGCCAAAGATTTATAGGCATCTTATTCACAACATGAAACAATCACAAGTCATCTATGCAAGCAATGAAATTTTAACTTAGACATAGACAAGTGGGTAAATTTACTTTACATTAAATAAGGAGCATTTAAAAAAGATTTTAAAAAAATCTCTATATTTCTGTTTAAAACAAAAATATGAGGATTTTTTTTAAGGCCTTAAAATTTTTAGACTACAACATTATGCTTAAAAATTGTATGATTTTACAAAATAAACTGAGTGTTTAAAATTAAAAAAAAAGAAAAACATCACAGCCTGAAAGAATACAAGAAGGAGTACTTGCATTGGATTACTTACATTGGTGATGCATTGCAGAGATATGCCTTTCAAAGAAAGATTCAATTCAAGTGAGACTACAGAGATTATAATTAAACAATTGATTTTTCTGAACATGCCTCAGTAAAGGCCGTTAATGATTGTGCTTCCGTTGAAGGTCCCGCTCTTTCAAGAGGAACATAAAAAGGGGTGTTCTTATGTGTTAGAGTGATATGCCTTTTAAGGAAAGGTTTTTTCTGAGTAGTGAAATTACAGTAACTACAACGTAACAGCTGGCTTTCCTGTTCATGTCTAAGTATGTGTTGTAAATGGTCATATTTTGATTGAAAGGTGCATTCACACAAATTACATTTATACAACTTCTTCTTTACTTTGTCCTTCCTATGGTTCTTTACCCATTCACTTACTGTAAAATTCATTGCGGAATAAGACTTTATTGCACTTTCTACAGGGGTTTGAGCCTGAGTATCGCTATTGTTCTTTGGTTGTATCTTTGCAAAACCCAGGGAATCACCGTCCTTCTTCTCCCATGTTACAGTACTTTGATCAAGTCCAGAATTTGATCCCATACAAGAAAGTGTATATGGAAGGCCCAACAAGTTAGAATTGCAAAGGTTAGTAGACACAGATGGCAATACTTTGTCTATTTCTTTTCCAGAATAATCCATTCTTTCCGAGTTTAAAAAAGTGGCTGGAACTTGATCTGTCTGGCCAAGTTTCTTTGCATGACATTTCTGTTTTGATTTCTTCATTATGACTTTCTTCTTTCCACTGCTGTTTTTGCCATGTTTTTTCTCTTCGCTTTTACTGTCCTGCTTCAGCTTTTTCTTTCTAGCATTAGAATCATTTTCACTTTCCTGAAAATTAGTTTTTAGAATGTTCTTTATAGCTGTATGCCAAGTCTTGGAGTTCTTCTTTTTAGATTTAGTACTTTTATTTTTCACTTTCTTACTCATAGCATTTTTCTTAACATCATCTTGAACTAATGCTATCTTCTTCAATTTTCCACAAGTTTCAAGATCGGTTTCATCTGTTTTTTTACTTAATACAGAGTCAGAAATAGCAACATCATTAACAGCATCACATCGTACTAATTCAACTCGCAACATCTTACAATTTTCTAAACTACTGGATGCAGTATTTTGGTTTGCAGTATTTCCCTCATCAAAAACAGAAAATATTGAATCAATTTTACATGTATCTGGAACAGAATTGCAGGAATTCAGTTCAGGTTCAATATGACATGCTTCAGATTTCATTGATTGGAGATTAAATTCGTATCCACTGTTTTCCACTGGCTCTGCATTCAGACTAACTGCAATGGGAGATGCTGGTTCTAATTTTAGGTTGGTTGAAAATGAGCTTTCTATTTGCATAGCTGCATCATCACAAGAAATGTGTTCAGCACTTTCATCAAGAAACTCATCCTCAATTTTCACCACTGCAGATGGAAGAAAAAATTGGGCACTTTCTGCTTTGTTTTCATCATTTTCATAATCCACCTTCTCCGCACAAGTTTTAGGACGTAGAACTGCACCTTTTTCAAGCACTGAACAAATATCTTGAGCTCTTTCAACATTTGAAATTCCATTTTCAACAAAATGATCTGAACTAGAATTATTATTTTCTAATACAGATTTTTCTTTTAGCTTGTTCCCCCTCTCATTTTCACAAATGCTCCAATTTCTATCATTAACAGAAGAAGCATCAGATCCATCACGTGTAACAACGTCACAAAAGGGAATTTTATATACGTTTGGAATATCATCAGATGAATATTCAACAGAATCCAATTTTTGTTGACTATCTAATGTGCTGATAGCATATTTCATTAAATAATCAAGTGCCTTACCGTTGTCAAACGGGCTATTCTTTCCTGAAGTAACTTTGCAGGAGTCATTCTTCTTCTTTTGAGGAACACAAAGGTTGGATTCAGCTGTCAGAAACACTGTTTTCATTTTTTGACGAAGTTTGACCACAGTACCTACAATTTCATATGAAAACACAACATTAAACAAGCCAAACAGGATAAGAATCAATTTTTACATAATTATTAAATGTACATCAAAGTGAAAGTATAGGCAACTTTTTTTTTTTTTTAAATCTAACTTTTAATGGCACGGAAAAGTTGTGATTCCGTCCCATAAAGAAAGAGTGAAAGCACTTTTATTTTGTGTTTCCATCTTGAGCGTCCGCTCTGATCTTGAATTTTTTATCCTGTTTTCGTAACATTTAATTTTTAACACATTTATTTTTTTGTATGATAATCAATTTAATCAAATTTTAGTAGAGTGGAAAAATTATCACTTGGTATCAGAAATGATAGTAGTTAAAACATTTTTATTTTGAGATTTCTTCTTGAGGTCCTTCTGAACTTGAATTGTACAAGCTTTGATTTAATTTTGTAATATTTAATTTTTAACTTTTAACTTAGTTTTTTTTTCTTTTACAATTGCTTCAGTGAATTCAAGATAGTCTTTTAAAAATAAGTAGGAATGATATATGAGCTGATTAACAGTACTTATTTGGCATAATTCTTTTTTTAATTAACAACTTTCCGGGGACACAAAAAAATCGCCGCTAAGAAGAATTTGTCCTCAAACAGAATTTTTCTTAAACTACAGTTGAGGGTCCGAGAACATAAAGTCATCTTAAAATACAGAAAGTTGTTAGAAAGAGCATCATTAAGCACAGAAACAACTATGTTTAGTGACTGGCATGATCACTGACACGCTGTTTATGGAATTGTTTTGCACCCAGACACATAGGTAAGACTTTTGAATTTTTGTTGGTGGTAGGGTTGAGTGTTGTTGATAGCCTTTGGCTTCTAATAACAAAGACGAAAGCCCCAGTGTACAGTTTTAGGTCTTTTTCTTAGCTCCAAAAATCTGCATTCATTTTTCACATATGGTGTGCTTAGCCCAATGTATTCCTGAATGCCAGTTTTTTTCGGAACTGGACATCCTCCATTTTGTTTTTTGTGTAATTTTTTGGTCGTTTGACCCTAAGATGAAGCCTCCACTGCTGAGGAGTTCTGGTTTTATCTACTTAATTTAATCTATTTTGTTATGTAATCTCATTTGCTTGCTATTTTATTTGTGTTTATATAATATAAATATATATATATATATATATATATATATATATAGAGACGTACCGAGTACTCGGTAACTACTCGGTACTCGGCCTACTCGGCCAAATTCTGATCAGATACTCGGCCAATACGGAGTAGTTGCAAAAAATTGAATATTGTCTAAGACAGATACTAAAATTTATATTAAAAAAGAGCAAGCATTATATTCTGCAATAATTTACAATTAAAATATATAAGTCAAATCTAAATTTTGAGAATAATGAAGTTTGTAATACTTCAATGGAATAAATCTTTATTTTAATGTCCTCAAAGTTAATAAAACTTGTTTGTTAAAAATTATGCAAAAAAAGGTAAGTATAGAAAATATGGAATTTTTATATTAAAAATGGATTTTTGCTACAAACAAAAATTAGTTATAAAAAACATAAAAATACCTTTGCTTAAAAAATAAAAGGAATTAAAACAATGTTAAAAGTATAATGCAGGAACACTGCAGACACGTGTTTTAGCTTTACAAGGAATTCCTTTTTCAATGCACAAAATGGGAGCTCGTGGATTTAAAGGCATCCGACAAAAGTCGGATTTTTTTGTGGAATGTCTTTACATTCTTTAGCTCACATGTTATGCACTGAAAAAGACGTTCCTTGTAACGGGGGAGGAGGGGGGGGGCAAAAACGCGTGTCTGAAGTGTTCCAGCACATTTGTTGTATTAAAAAAAAATTATTTATGTTTGGCGGACTAAAACTATAATTGATTGGTATACAGTGAAACCCCTCCTAACGGACACCCCTCTTATGCTGACAATTTTTAATTCCCCAGTTCCAATGCAAATAACATTATTAAACCCCTGTACTGCAGACACCTCTCTATTGCGGACAAAAATTTTGTCCTGTTAGTGTCCGCATTAGAGAGATTTTACTGTAATTTGTTTTAATTCCAACTCGATTAATCATACCTTTTATTTATTTATTTTTAATTTTAAAAATAATTTTTTGGTAAAATTTTTGACACAAACAAAATTGTTTACATAACGCGTAAATAATACGCGTTAAATTTCAGCAGGAATTGAGTTTTAAAAACTATTATATGGACAAGGAGGTCTATACTACTATTCCAATAAATTCAAAATTCATCACATGTGTGTCGGTGGTTCTTCTTAAAACATAATTGGTACTTGGTAACTTGGCCGAGTCGTGAAAGGCTGAGTACTCGGTAACTCGGCCAAAGTGCTACTCGGTACATCTCATATATATATATATATATATATATATATATATATATATATATATATATATATATATATATATATATATATATATATATACTAGCTGACCCAGCCATGCGTTGCTGTGGCGAGAAATAGTTAGATTAAAATATTATTTTGCTCAATACTTTGATAGAATCTAACTAATATTTTTAGTAAAGCTTAAGATATTATACCCAATTTTAAAACATATGAGATTGACAATGCTGTGTTAGGCTGAATTAAGTACTTATTCACTTTAGCAAGTATTAACTAAATTTTCAATGGTAAAAGCACTATACCTACGCTTAGTAAATTTTGCAAGTATGACTTCAATCAAAAATAAAAGCAAAATAACTTGAAAGTGATAGTAAATATCGAAACTGATTGTAAAATATCGGAATGTAGAAAATAAGCGTAAACCAACATAAACTTTTAGAATGTACACTACATTTTATTCCTCTCAGATTTCCCTATAGTTTGTAATAAATAACATTTTTTCAAAATACATTAACTAAATTAAAATCATATAAAAATGAAATTTTATAAATGAGGTAGATAACATTGACTTCAATCCATTGTTTCTATTATTTGTCTTTTGCTAACACGAATAGGTATGATGACTTTCCCAATCAAGATTAGGCCTTCAAGATAAAGGGTGTCCTGAAAAAGACTGTAAATTTTTCAAAAATTTATAACAGGAAAATGGTTAATGATAAAAAAAAAATAATTTTTGCAGAAAATTCATGTGATGGGCCGTAAGTTTCGTCCCACCAGAGCTCTAATGTTTAGTTCAAAAGTTTTTCAATAGATGGCGCTGCAGATAGTAAGCCTCTAACAGTAATTATTAAAATTCACCGATTTTTCCTCCAATTGCGACATGTGGTTGCAGCCTGCGGCAGGCATTTTGAAAATATTGTTGCGAAATTTTATTTATTAAAATTATTTTTCAAAAAACTATAATGTAATTTACTGTCTTTCTTTGATTTACGGTCTTACATCTGCTGCGCCATCTACTGGAAAATTCTTGAACTAAATTTTGGAACTTAGGGGGATTAAACTTGCGCCCATCACATGAATTTTCTGCAAAAGTTATCTTTTTATCATTAACCATTTTATTGTTATGAATTTTTGAAAACAGTCTTTTTCAGGACACCCTGTAGTTGCCCATGGGAGAAAAATGTATGTTTCAAGTCCAAACCGAAAGTAGACATTGTTTGGTTTTGAGATCTATGTATGGGCTCTTCAAAAGCTAAACAAATCGGAAATTGAAGCCTTCGAAATGTGTTTGAAAATTATGATGCTATAAATGGATTACTTGCAACACAAAAATTTCTCCTTTAAACTTTTCCGTCAAAATTGTTGAAATTTTGATGAAGAAACGGGTACCGTTGCATAATCTAGGTGGGGTTGTGAAAAAGAATAATTGGTGAACCAATTTTCAACAGGAAACCAGCTAGTAGCATTCCTGGTATATCCAGAGAATTTAAAAATTCAGTTGGAATGTTTGCTGCTTTGTTTTTATTGACAACTGTATAGCCTTGTTCAGCATCAACGGTCAACACAATCTAATCATATTTTTTTTTTCAGCTTTCAGTAATGGCTCATTATTCACAATAATTGTAGCTAAGACAGCGCGTTGTTGCACTGTTTTTTCTCGTTGTAAATCAGTGTTAACTAAGTCAACACTAACCAATCAGTCACGCGATATCACACCATAATGAATAAAGAACAAATTTGAAACTGGAATGCATAAATCTTCAATTAACACTAAAGCTTCATTATACATCTTGGGTGTAAAATCTTGATTTGAACATCGGTGTGTTTGTTTAACCCTATGGAGTACATCTTCAAGCATAAAATTTATGTAGCTTCCCCACAGAAATGATAATTGTGTTGGATATTACGTCGTCAAAATTATGTTAAACCGTTGACGAATACTCTTTCTCGTTATGCAAAACCTGCATTAGAAAATGCAATTCCCAATGATTGTGTTCTACCAATAATTACAATTCGTGAAATGCATCGTGATATGTTTTAAATAATCGACAATTAAGGGTTTGCAAATATTTTCGTCTGTTAGGGAATGTTTAAGGAAAACAAAAGCAAAAACAACATTCTCTTTGTTTTGGCTGCACAGTTTTGTTTTAGATGGAGTTTTGATCCCAATGTCTAGACTTTAATTTTTCATTATGCCCGAGATTGATGAATGTTGTGTTCTTTGTTTGCTTGGCATGAATGATTTTTTTTTTTTAATTTATTCAACACTGTAAAAACAATTAAGAAACGTCTTGAAAAATAATGGGCATCGAATACGCGCAATTTCTGACAGTAACGTATCCCACTAAAAGTGAGAAACCTTCCTAAAATTATCCTGAAGTTTTTCCTAAGAATTCCGAAACCTCTCCGATTCGAGACAATCATTTCTCTGAAACCTTTAGAGAGAACCGAAGTAAGATTAAAAGTAATAGCTTGTCATATTTTTCGACTCACCAAGAAAGTACCGAATGCATTTTCGCTACCATGGCCACTGCTAAGATAAACTTGCAAGCATGCGCAAAGTATTCCACTTGCTTGTTACTCTTGGAAAGTTACGGAATCCAGAGACTCACTTCCTCTCATTGGGAGTTACTTCAATCTGGACGGACCACGACGACAGTAGTGAAGTCAGTTCTTCACTAAAATTCATTAACCTTCCTGAAATTATCCTGGAACCTTTTTGAAGCATTCAGTTATCTCCCTGGCTAAAAGCCCGTTGGGCCGCTGGACCTTCAGAGAAAACCTTAAATAAGTTTAATACAAAAGCTTGACACCTCTCTACTTTCAATTAAGCTCCACCAATAATATCGCAAGCATGGCGAAACGTACTTGTATTTAAGTACCCCAGGTCTAGCTCGCATGCGATTCTTGCAATGCTACGGAGTCCAAAGGCTCATTCACTCCCTGTGGGAGCTTTTAGTCATTGCAAACGGAACGTAATTGACTTGAAGCCGATACACTTAATAAATGCGCTCAGTTAATCTTTAAACTGGGAGCTAAAATATTTTTCGGAACAGTGAGAAGTCTGCATTCATGGCGTTTGTAGCAATTCAGGAAACTTTTTGATGAAGATACTTCATTTCCCTATAAAATTGTTGATGACCTGTGAAATCCCAACATGTTCCACGGAAATAATCAGTGACATTTTGGATTTTTCACGGTGCGTATAAAATAGCGTGGAACATTGGTAAATAATTTTATTTTTGAGAATCAGGCCAAACACATTAGGTTTTAGACAGTGTAAAAAAAAAAAAATCATTGTTGTTTTTGGTGATTCAAGTGCTTTTCGTTGAAAATATCTTCGGAAAAATATATTCGTTGACCGTTTTCAAGATGTACTGTAAGATGCTGTACAGATGGGTCTCTTTCGTACATGGGGAAGCCAGATAGCTTCGTTGCTGTTTTTATGTCTACTCATTGCTCATCGCGTTATATCGTTAATTTCTCGTACCTCTACCTGCGACCTAATAAGAACCATTAAAAACGTATTTGACAAAGTATTTTGTTGACCTCACGGAATTGCAAAAATCGACATTTATATGAGACTCATACGTTTTTAAAAGCAGTGGTGAGAATGGAACTTCCCGCTGCTTATCAATTTTAACTTGATTTGTAGAATTTGACATTTACATTGAAAAGTGTACCCTTAATACTCCCCCCTTTCTCTGGCGATATTGTTGATAACCATGAATATCCGTAACATAGCATTATTTGTAAATTTTAATTAACTTAAGAATACAACTTTTGAGGATGAATTAACTTACAGCGCCATCTATTAAGAATTTACAGAACCAAACAATTAACACACACTATTAATACATAATAAACATTTTATTTCCAATAAAAAATAAAAACCACCCTATCTTTTAAGTTGGACCAAATTACAGAAACTTATGAAATTTGATAAAATTCGGTTCAGTAGTTTCAGAGTTTACCCCGAACAAACATCATGACACAAGATTTTTATATATATAGATATATATACAGGGTCATAGCGCATTTTGAAGGTCAAAGAGTAGGATATTTGTGCAAAAAGTAGGAAAAGTAGGACACTTTTACAAAAAAGTAGGAAAAGGTAGGACCAGTATTTTAATGCAAAAATAGGAAATTTTCAAAACAATTAAAAAGTAATTGAACAATATTTTTCATGAAAAACTTCCTTTCATATTTTTAACTTGCCAGCACATATCTTACATGCAAATTGCAAAATATATAAATTAATGAATAAACAAACAAAGTACAAACGTAATTATACTTAACTGGAGTAATATATACACTTTTTTAGGTCAACTCAACTTCTTATTTGAGTTATTAAAAATTACATTTCTTTGAAGTTTTTTTTTTTTCAAAATATCATTTGCAAGCATGAAATCAATGTGTACAATACTGATGTAGAAGCAATATTAGATTGTTGACTGCAGAAACTTCAAATTATAAGTGAAATTTACAACTTTTTAGAGCTGTTGGTGCATAAAGCTTTGTTATTTTAATTTTACCATTTTTTAAAATTCTAATGAAACATCATTCATAAGCATGAAATCAAAAGACATGTACAATACGTATGTCGAAGCAATATTAGATTGTTGACCCCAGAAACTTGTAACGTTTTAGAGCTGTTAGTACATAAGGCTTTGCTATTTTAATTTATTTTTAAAGGCTACATCCTTAGTTGAATGCCTTATCTTAGAGCTCAGTTACATTTCCTCTAAAATTATTCTTTTAAATGAAAATTTTATTAATTTTAAATTGAAAATTGCCTTTTTTAAATACTAATATGTAATTTTAACTAAATACTTCTAAAAGGTTAGCTAAAAGCATGCAAGTAATTTGTTTAAAAACTAGAGAACACGACAGACGTTGTTCTGTTCAAATTTTGTGAATTGAAAACTTAAAAAATTTCAATAAACTACCAAGTGTTTGAACCATTTTGTTGAAAAAAATAAGTAAAAAAAAATGTTTTAAGCTGCTATGGTGTCAGAATGCATACATTTATTACAACTTGATATATCTAATGTCCACTGAGCAGTTGTTTTATTAACTATTTTTTCTCCCGTACTTAATGCTTTGCTCCTTCAGCCATACTCAAAGGATAAAAAACGTCCTGAGATATTAAGTGTAAAAATCTAACTACCCATCTAGAAAAAACGGGAAATGCCGCTGCAACATTCCCCATATGAAAAATAATAAAACAATCGTAAAGATTTCATTTAGAAAAATGATACAGGTAAAAACAGTTCACTGAATAAGCGAAAATCACTCATCCCTCCCCTCTCCTCCCGATGTAAAATAAACACATTCTTCAACTAAAATGACTAAAAACTCTTTAAAAACGAAAAACAATCCTTTGCAATTTGAAATATTTTGCCAAATAAACAAAAAATACAATAAATTACATTAACAGTACTTTAAAATGTAAACAAATGATCGCGCAACTATATTGTTTATAGCCAAAGTCGCCAAGCCACCACGTTACTGTAATCCAGCCGATCAGTGAGCGAAGCTAACTCCGATCGATTAGCGGTCCGATCTTTTGAACGAAACCTTTTTAAACTTCATATATTGCCTAATTTGTTCTTTCCACCAAAGATAAAGATCTTCCACTGCACTGATTTTTTGTGTACAAAACTACCCTGTTGTAATTTATCTGGACGAAAATAAAATTTGTTTCATCTTTAAATTCCATCATCTTTTCCTTTAATAATGTACTGATTAGTTAGATAATCCTTAAAGTATTCTGGACATTGTTGCCCAAACTCAGATGTATTTCATCCGAGAAACAAATGTTGCTAGGTACGATACTTTCTAATCATTTGATTAGGAAAATCAGAAGCACCGATCCGGTCACATGGTTCAACTACGACGACAGAACACACGTTTTGCATGAACCTGAAAGTACTTTACTTTAAAATATATCACGGGACTTAAAATCGTTGCCTTCAAGAAATGAAGGCTTCACGCTCTCTCTCTCTCTACGTTTTATCTATTCTCAATTGACATATCACAGTAAGAAATTTCATTACAAAAAGCAGAGCTGGTTTTCTTATTCTCCTTTGGCGATGGGTTAAAAATTTATTTCAGTTCTTGCTCAACAATATTTTAAAATAAATATTAATCATTTGGTAGATATAACCATCCAATCTTTAAATTAATTAACAAACACGTTTCCGATTCGATCCATCGCGCTTCGAAAACATGCTTGCCACAACTTAATTACACACAAAAAATTTGATCAAAATCGGTCCAGCCGTTTAAAAGCCTTATGGTGACAGGGTTTGTACTCAATTTCAGAAATAAAATGAAGGAGTTTTGGAGGAGTTTTGAAGGAGTAAAATGAGATTTTAAAGGAGTACTAATGGGCTGTCATTAAATGATGTTGCACTTTTTTTTCAACATATTTGACCCTCTTCCCCTTTTGTCACACTTCTCCTTACTCCCCCTCTTGTCCCATGTCATATTTTTTATAATCATATTGATATAATAATTGTATGGTGTCACTTATCGTCACCCTCTCTCTTCCCCTTGTCACAATTTCATGAACCCGTCTCCCCTTCAAAGCATTGCCCATTTTACAATATCATAACGGCAATTTACTAAACAATTGTTTTTTTTTAAACACAACCACTTAATGTAGTACATCTTCTTATGTATTTTTGAATAGTTAAATAATGATTAGAGAACCTGACTTATGTTGCTTAGAGTGTGGTGGAGAAAAAACAATATAATCATAAAACTTGAAAAAATAGCCAAGCACCATTTAAGCATGTTTTATTTCACTTATGAAATGTCTTGTCAGATAACAATATTTTCACCTTAAACTTGTATGACTTCTATGATCAATTTGTAAATCACATTTTTATGAAAAAAATAAATACACGAAATTACTACATTAAATTCGCCCTTATACCTTCGCTCTTGTGACGAAGTTAAGTTATCGATCGAAGTTCGAAGTATTTTATGTTACTGTTATAGAGGAAGATTATGTAGTCTTAAACTAAAAAAGAAGGAGTTTTGAAGGAGTTAAAACCAAAATGAAGGAGTCTTAAGGGCCCTTTGGAAAAATTTCTTAAATAAAGGAGTATTGGAGGAGTTTTGAAGGAGGGTACGAACCATGGGTGACAAACGTCCGCACAAAAGATTTTTTTATATTAAGAAAAGAAGAAGAAGAAATATAACAGTTTGTCCACTGTAACAGGAAATTTCAGTTTATTGTTTCAAAGCAGTTTATGTATTACCAGTAGAATTTGATATCAAAAACATAATTATCCAGTATCGCAGGTTGTCAGGCAGTATCTTGAACATAATACGAACAAATATGTAAAGTTATATCACTGAGCAAGAACAAATAAGACATGGATGCCCCCCTGCAAAATTAAGGGCGCACCACCCTAAATATCACAAAAAAACCCTACATAGGAAGCCCCCCAAAAACAAATATCTCTTAAAACATACCCCCCACCCCCCCAAAAAAAAATCAACAACACAATCTGCGCCATAACCCCTCTAGGTGGACACACCTGATTAAGAAAAATACTTGAACCAAATGCTATTCTATTTCTCAGAACCCACTCCCTCCCCTTTTTTCCTTCTTTCTTTCTTTTTTTTTTTTTTTTTTTGAGACTTTGATCAATATACTAGTAGCAACATTAAATATACAGTTTTTGCTGCACCACTTCTTGAAAAGTTTTTTAAGTCAACAAGAACTTTTTCACTCAAGAATTTGTGGGCCATTCGATATAATAAAATGAATACAATTTTCTACTAAAATTTATGCTACCATTTAGGGTTTCAATGAAATTGGTGCAGGGATGACACATTCAAAAAGAAAGCTTTTTTTACATTTAAATATGAACCCCATTATGATTCATGCCATTTCAATACATACATTTTTTTTTTTTTTTTAATTTCTGAAGAGTTGCATTTTGTAAAAAAAAAGAAGATTTTATTTTAAATTTTAATCTGAAGAACAGTTTGTAAATTAAGCCTTCAAAGTTTAGTTAATTTTTTGGGTTTTTACACTGCCGTACTTTCAAAATGGATGAATACTTTGAGATGTTTTTAAAGATTTTTTATGTGTTATCGATATCATCCTCTATAATTAATTTAATTAAAAAAATGCTATTGTGCAGCTAAGCCAAGAGTGCCCCAGTGGGAAGTCACTGTTGATTGCCAAAAATTTCTTTATCCCGCAAATTTGAGACATAACTGCAATTTTTTGATACCCAAATGTCTCTTTTTATTAACACACTTTTATTAACTTTACGTGTATGTATGTATCCTGTAACGGAATTTGCAATTCAAATTTCGCCCACCTCCTGCGATCAGATTCTTTTGAAATTTGGCATGCGACCTCAGACCCGATGACAATGCAATATTCTATAATCAAATCAATTAACTATTAATTATTAGTTGATTAAAATTTTAATCAATATTTCGCCATAGATCCAACAATGTGAAGAAGAAAAATTTTAAATACATATATTTGAAAATATCTATAAAAACCTTGGATTTGCATCAGACAATGTTTGTTCCAATGTTCTAAGGTAATTAGAACATGAGTTATAATTGTTTTTAAGTAATTTCAAGCCAAAATTTAGATGAGCCTTCAATTGGCATTTCATTTTTGATCAGGCCATTATCGAACAATACTTTTATTAAAATATATCTCAAATTTTCAAAGTAATATAAATATGATTTCCGCACACATACATTGATGACTGAGATGGATTAGCTGGATTAGACAATTACTCCACAGGCAATTTATCGGCACAGTTGAATGTTTTTAGAGCTCGGCTATTACACTTTAAGGAGTATAATTTTTCTTTTTGGAGTTCAAGAGACGTTTTGAATGCTGCCCGATATCTATAGGCACTTTTTTTTGGGCAAATTTCATGAATAGTATAAAAAATTTTGAAAAATGTTGAAATGAATATTTTTTTGTTAAACAAGTTAAACTTAAAAAAAAGAAGAAACAGAAAGAAAAAGAAAATGATAGTTTAAAAAACTAAACTTAAAAAAAAAAAAAACACGCTAACACGCTTTTGTAGCAAAACAAACTGAAAAGTAAAAAATAAACTTTAGATGATAAGGTTCATTTTGCTACAAAAGGGTGTTTTTTTTTGTAGTTTTTTAAACTACCATTTTACTATAAGTTATATCTATTTGTTGATACCTGTAGTTTATCATTCGCCAAATTCAGAATTTTTGCCATTCAAAAATTAAAACTCAAGAAGCCCCTGAGCCAAGCTATTGTCAGCAGCAAGAACGTTTAAAGAAATTATGATACAATTTAGATAAAATTTCAGAACATTTTTAGGATAATCAAAATAAAGTTCAAACAATATTGAATAATAAACATTGGAGAAATATTATCTTATTGCAAAGCCCCAGCTTCAAAATCAATGTTGAATGAGGAAAAAGGATTTTTTTTTTTTTGTTTTCTGGCAAGAGAGGTACTGGGTACATGAAAACTATTTAGCAGCATTTTATAGTGCTTTAAATGTTACTATATCTAAAGACCTATCTATTTAAAGAAAGCAAAAAGTTTGAACTAGTTAAGCTCAGTACTTTGTATGCAACAAAATATTTTAGGTCAGAAATAACATGAAATTTCTAATTTAAAACTTTTTGACATAAAAAGAAAGTTTTATTTCTCTGATTTAACTGAACTCCATTCTTCCATACTGAAAATTATATCTATTCTACAAAACTTTTGAATTTTACAAAAATGTGACAGAAACACACACACACAAAAAAAAAAAAGGTGGGGGAGGATTCAGTTTTTTTGACTATAGTTCAAACTGAAATTCAAATATAATAACTAACATTACATGCCAAAAAAAAAAAAAAAAAACTTTTTTCTTAACACAAGCAGTAGAATTCAGAAGGAATTGCAAGCATGTGTGAAATAAATTCAATATACAATAAACAATTTACAATTAACAAATCTTCATTTTCTGAATGCAAGTTTTTTGAAATCACATCAATTTCAAAGTCTTTTGAAGGAATTTCAAGTTAAATTCCAAAGGAAAATCATGCTAAAAAATTGGAGAAGTAAGAATTTTTTGCTGAAAAGTAGGAATTTTTGCTGAAAAGTAGGACAATTCCTACTTAAGAAGGAAAAAGTAGGAATAGTAGGAAAAGTAGGAGGAAAATGAGCCCTGTATATGTAGGGGAAATGTGAAAAATAATATTCTACACTTAACCATACTGCATTTTCAATTATAAATCTTTTTCTTTCAATTCAATAAAATCAACTTATTTCTCAACAATGAAAAGTTTAACCAAAACGTGCCAATATTAAGTCATTAAGTGCCAAAATAATTTGGTTGCCTCGATTGAGTAACGTCATATTTCAGCGCTAGGGCCTTGTATTGTGACGCAAGCGATCGATTCCTACTTAAATGGATTTAAGAGTTTAAAAAAATTGTAAACGCTTCATTTCTAAAATTATTTGCAACATTTTATAAATTACACTCAACCTATAAAACATCAAACTTGATTTTTAATCGGAAGTTTGTCGCGCAGCTACTCTTAACATTCAATTAAGCCAGCCTTTCAAACGGTGGAGTGTGTGTTGTGTTGGTCTGAAGCTAGGTTTTCAGCTACATAACTCGTTTATTACTGTTTTAGTGTCTTTCGGAACATTCAGAATTGTTAGGCGTGTTTATAATTGTCATGTATGCATGTGTGGTGAAATGTTTTTCCGTATTTGAGGCAGGAAACATAATAAATTTATTTCAAAGTACAGTATAACGTCGATTCAATGATTTCCTCAATTTAATGATACATTTCACTGATCCGAAATTGACTGATTTGAAAGTCTATGCTCCATGATTTAATGATATCCTTGATATAATGAAAAAAATTTCCAGTCCCTTGACAATCATTAAATCGGGGTTATACTGTAAGAACCCAATTTTAATCACAGTTTACTGTAAGTTTAGTTTGAAAAGATTACTTCATGATAGTAATCCACACTCATACTTGTGTGTGTATTAAGGAATAAATAATTGGTAAGCATTTTTTATTTTTTGATGGGTTCTTTTACCTACAGTGTATTCATTATTTTTTCTTCCATTATTTTGCACTGTTTACATTTACTTGATTCCATATTATCTGATATTTTATTTACTTATTTTAAAAATACATTTATATTCAATTTAAGTGTTCTTTTTTGACTGAAAACGTTATAAGGGATTAGATTTTTAGTATTTCAAGGGTGATAACTTCATTCTGCATAGGAAAGTTACTGCATTAAAGGAATTTATAATGCAGTTTGACCAAAAATACTGAAGTTGTGTTAAGTTCATTTCCTGGCTTTGTACAAAAGCTACAGAAAACAATGATTTTAAAATTGTAGGCCACCAGCCTTATATTTGTCATTAAATCAGTTCTTGATGAGTCACGGCTTTCTAATGTTTTGTTTAGGCATAATATTCAATTCTAATATCTCTATTTTTTCAGTGACTTAGGAACTCGGTTTTTGGTTGCCTCAAAAATGCTTGTGGGCAATGCCTGATATAGCTGGGACCGTTTCCTAGGGCGGCAATTACTCAGGAGTTGAAAAATTTAAGTGTTGCACCAATGTGTGGATCCAAAGGCGGACATCACTCCTAAAAAACAATTAAAGAGAGCCTAAAACTGCACTTCAGGCTTTTAATTTCGAAGCATTTTCAAGGCAGAGCGTCTGATCCGCACAAACCTCCATCATGTTGCCAAAAATAGTTTTAAATTGTATTTTTAGGGTGTGAATTTCAAAAAAAATTCAAAAAACAGGCACACAGTTTAACCACCAATTAGATGGAAAGGCAAACATCCGGTTCACAGGTGGAAATGGGTGTATCTACTACTTTTCCAGGGTGCCAGATTTTGCAGCTGTATATTAACCTCTAAATTAAGCGTCACATTCAATTGAGAGGAACATGTGCATCAAAATTTTACTTTTCCCCCTCATTCAGATAAACTCGTCTCAACTGGATGTTTGCCAAATTTCATATAATCCGTAGGCAGACTGTACCTGCCTTTTTTTCCCTTCTTTGGTCAAATACAGCCCAAAATGTAAATAAATAATTTGTGACATATTTTGCAAGAATTGATGGAATTTTTAAAATTTGGCATCATCTGATGCAAATGAATGAAAGAAATGAAAAAAGGTGGATGAACAGAGATGGATTGTAAATAGAAATAAAAATGAATCTTTTTATGAGTATAATAGCTTTTTACCTGTTTTAAGAGTTATATCTGCACATATCAAACTACTCACCCAGTAAAAAACAATATGAAGACATAATATTAAAGAACTTTAAAACACACCTATTGAAAAAACAAAAGACTTTTTTTTTAAGTCTTGACCTGGATCACAGCCTTCTATATATCAGGCCTTCCACTGTATTGCGCAATCGATGTCACGTGACCTCAAGCAGGCGCTGAGCGGGAAAAACCCTTTACTTCAAACAGTGTTGTGGACTTCAAGTAGCTGCTCGTTGCGGATGCAATATTGTATTTCATCTCACAACTTTAGTATCAAATAGCAAAGTAATATTTATTCCAAATGTGTGAATACGTTATCAACTGTCTTTATGGAGACTTGAAATGATGTTTTCTTTTTTGTTCTTTGTATTTGACTGATAAATCGTTACGTTTCGTCAAGTTTACATTATAAGCCGTTGGGATACTTTGGTGGTGAAAATTTAACCTTAACATCTCCAAATATGTTTGAAGCTACTATTGTTGGATTAAAAAATGCTAAGAAGGTAAGTGTGGTTACCAATGGTTATTTTTAAGCAGAATTGATAATAAAAATAAATACAGTAAAATCCCTCCTAACGGATACCCCTCCTATGTGGACAGTATTTAATTCCTCGATTCTAAGGTAAAATTAAAAAGTATTATTAAACCTCTGTTATGCAGACACCCCTCTATCGCGAACAAAAACTTTTGTCTTGTTAGTGTCCGTATTAGAGGAGTTTTACTGTACTTGTTAAATAATATTTTAAGGATTTTTTACTTGTAAGGGACGAATTTTTATGTATATTTTTTAATGCTACATATTTTTATCACTTTCGATTTTAATGACAAAGCTTTTTTGCCCTCAATTTGTGTAATGATTATTTTTTGTAACTATTGTTTCAAGGAACTTTTTAACATGAATTGGCTGAAGAGTGCTGTTTAATATATATACATTAGATTGCAGTTCATTAAAAAGAGCAACTGTTTTAACTTTTAAAGCAGTGTCTATTTCTGTAAGGTACTGTACTCTATTATTGAAAGGTACACATTTTTATTTATGTTTTTTTCATGTAATACACGTTTATTATTTTCGACAGGGTTGCCACAGAAGTTCAAGAATGAAATTCCCTGACATTTCCAGGTTTTCCAGGTGGTTTTGAGAAAAATTCCAGGTTATCAATCTCCACCTTCATCTTGCAACATTAATATATATATCTCAAATTTTGATAAAATTTACCTCATTTTCAAACTTTACAAACAATGGCTACCAAATTTAATTTATTCAAGCTGAAATAATCAAAAATATGTACTAAGGGTGGTTCAATTTTTTTTTTCTCTGTCGGCTCGAGTCCAAGACACCCCTTATTTTTTTTAGACTTACTAATAGTATTGTGCTGTAAAAGTTTTAGCTTCTTGCTCAAATTTTAGGAGGGTGCTCAATGACCCCTCCATTTAACATTAGCTCTAGCATAGAAAAAGTCAAATTTAGAAACGTAAAAAAATCATGCACCTTTTAGCTTCACATATTTCCCCTGTTTGTGGTTCATAACACAGGGGTGCTCCCCCCCAAGTTAAATAGCACCCCCCCCCCCCCCAATATTTCTGAACGCCTTAGCGCTTTTTTTATTTTTAACCCTCTTTTTTTATTTTTTTACCTATTTATTTATTTTTAATTATTATTGTTTTGAAAAAAAAGTGTGCTCGCGCCCCAATAAAATACACACACACAGATGAAAATAATATGAGTAAATAATTTGAATAAAAATAAAGTAAAATAAATAATTAAAAAATCCCCCCCCCCCAAAAAAAAAATTGATGGCGCAACTTTCGCCATAATCACTCCTGTGGGCACCCTGTCATAAAGTTAAAGTTTGAGCATTGATCGGAAACTTCTCTGATGTGCAGATTTTTTTTTAATCGGATTACTTTTATTTTGAAAGAAAGAAGCGCATTGGAAGTCTTAAAAGATCACTACCAAAATACTAAAAGATTAGCGATAGTAAGTAAAAAGACTGTAAAAAAGAAACTTTCTAAGTTTAAAATTGTCTAATGAACTAAATTTACAGAACAAAATTGTTTAGAATAATACGATTACATTAATTAATTTAAAGAAATAATATAAAATATGAAAAGATTATTGCAGCTCATTAAAAACTTCAGTCGGCACTCCCAGACAAAACAACGTGCTGTGCATCATAACAACTTCAGAACTGCTGACGTAAACAAGCAGCGCTTAAACAGAGCCCGCTCAAACCAGCTCAATGGCTCAAACGAGGAAGAAAAGAAGTACCTTCTGCGCATGTCCGCCGCTGACTGCTATGGTGCACGCCGACTGCTATGGCGATGGCGCACGTGCCAATGGCAGAGATGTTGATAAAAAGAACTGCAGGGGGAAAAAGAAAGAGGGGAATGAAAAAACGACGAATGGGAAGGGAATGGCGGCGAAAAAAACAAGGCAGAAAGTTTTTTTTTTTTTGACGTCATAGACCGCAGGCCGCGCTAAGAAGATCGGATATGTGCAATTTTTTATTTTCCCTGACATTTCCCTGATTTTCGGCCATTTTCATTTTCCCTGACAATTCCAGGTTTTCCCGGTTTTCCCGGTGCGTGGCAACCCTGTTTCGATTTTAATGACTAAGCTTTTTGCCCTCACTTTGGTAAATGATTATTTTTTGTAACTAAAATTTCAAGGAGCTTTTTAATATGAATTCTCTGAAGAGTGCAGTTTAATAGATACATGAAATCGTGACTTTTGAAAAACACCAACTTTTTCTTTTAAACCCAGCTTCTATTTGTATAAATGTATTTTAAAATGTTGCATTTAGAAATATGCACTTCCCGTTTATCTTCCCGGTCTGTCTTAATCATTTTACAATTTACAGTAAGCAAAATTTATTTCGTACTTTCTTTTGCATTATGATTTGAAGTTGAAGTGTATTTTCTTTTTACCCATTAAAATTTTCATTTTTATTCCTTATCTATATATTTATTGCGAATATAATATTTAATGCGTCATGCATGAATTTTAATTTAGTTTACTATTTAAGAACTATTTGTGTCGATATTAAAACTCGAACGATATAAATTTTTAATTTAGAGATGTATCGAAGTATTTCACGTAAAAATTAACTGTTTTTTTTAAATGGATTATAAAAAAAATCTAAATTTTTATTCACGGTAGAGCTGTTATGAGATGTAAACAAACCGCCTTCACGGGCGGCCATGTTGAATGAGCGCGCAGGCCTTGTGTTAAGATGGCTGTGCCTGAATGCACGGAAATTTTTTTTTTTTTCAGTTTTCTAAACTTCAATTTTATTTTTCATATTTCTGGGACATTTAGTTACAGTTTGTGACCATTGCTCCTTTAGTACCAGCCAGAGAAAATTGAAATTTGATTTTTGTTCTTGTCTATTTGAATTTGTTCAGCTGCTACATGAACTTTAGAGTTTCTGTGCACACAAATTTTCTTTCGTAAAGACTTTTGTTGTGCAGCTTTTTTTTCGCCATTAGGGGCAATATTAATGTGAAACCAATTGCTCTCAGTTGGAGCAGTCATTCCTTGAGTTTTAAATGCTCCCAAATCAGTAACTTTTCGGCACGTAGAACATCCTAACTTCTTGTTTTTAATCATCAACCAAGGATATTTTTTTTGGAATTCTACAGCTTGCTGTTTTGTCCAGCATATCGGCAGATTTTCTAAAGTAAGTGGATGTAAATCCCGATCTTTGTTTTCATCTTCATTTATACTTGAATTAGCACTAGTACTTGGCAGAGTATGTCTTACAACAAATGAGCCTGACTGTTCTGTTACCATTTGAATTTCAGTTTCTAGTGGGATTGGAACTTGTTTGGACTGTTCAATCAAAGCCCACCTTTTTAACTTCCCTGCAGAGAAAAAAAGAATCATGAGCTTTTTGCTTATTAATTTTAGTTTTCATTAGAATTATACCTTTAACAGCAAAAGTATGAAAATTTTGGTTTAAAAAGTTTCTGAAATGCTGAACATGAGAAAGACGCGGTAGATGTTTGATACGTTAATTGTGGCTCCTTGATGTTGCATTTTTAGAGAGACAAAACTAGTGGGTGTATAACTTCCAAGCAATAGCTAAAAAAATGGTTCACAGTTGTTTGTCATGTTTTGTAACAGATAAAAACTGTTACGAAAAGACTAAGGATAACATGAAGAAAATGCCTACTTGGTGTTTTCCCAGACTAAAGAAGGGACACTTTTTGTTTAAAATTTTATAAAATTAGAGGTGCTTTTTAAAACTTTTTGGGACACTATATATATACAAAACCCTAGAATTTTTTATAGTATTTTTTTTTTAATAAGAAAAAACCTTTTAACATTTAGTTTTTAAAGTTGGGCAAAAAACATTCATATTAATATTCAAATCAAATTTTAGTAAATAACTGAAACGAAGGAGTCATGTTTCAAGGCCAGGCTTGTGTAAATCGTCACACTTTAAAAAAAGAAATTGCTTTTGTGATAAAGATTTGTTAAACTTTAAAAGGGCAAAGAGGTTGCATCAAACTCAAAAGAGGCAGAGGGCAGCACCCTCCTAAAAAAAGGCCTGAGGGAAACACGACTACTGATCAGTTTTGGATGAAAATAAGTATTCATCAGATTCGAAAATAATGAAGTGGTGGGCTCTGGAGACGATTGAACAAATATGATTGAACAAAGTTTCTATTTTTGAGCATGCAAACTCAAGGATTGAAAGTTTAAACAGATTGGTTCAGCATCAATATTGCTCCTAATGGCAAAAAAAAAAAAAAAAGCAAGAAAAGTCTCTAAAGAAGAAAATTTGTGCATACAGAAACTCTAAAATTCATGCAGCAGCTGGAAAAATACAAAAAGACAAGAGTACAGATCAAATTATAGTTGCGATTGTATCACAATAACAAATATATACATAAATATATATATATACACTGGTTACCATAAATTAAGGGAAAATCACAAAAATAGCGATAACTCTCTCAAAAATAAGCTGAACTGTATAATATTTGAATATGTTGCTGAGTAAGAATTGCTCATAAAGAGTGTAATATGCAAATTAGTGGTGCTGAAATCGAAGTGGTGCTGAAATCGAAGTGCGTCATCTGAGACGAGCATAAAAAGGCCATGTTTGAGAGCATGCCTATAAAATGCGCTGTAATACTGCCATAAGAAATCCGAGATAGCCGGTTTGTAACAATGACTTTCAGGCATCCTTTGCCTGCAGAACTACAATGCAGAGCCATTGGGAGACTACAGGCAGGGCAAAGTCAAACAGAAGTAGCCAGATGTCTAAATGTGAGTCTTTTTGAGGTTCATAGACTTTGGAGCCAATTTCAAACGACAGATTCGGCATCAAGAGGCCTCCGTTATCATCCACCAAACATCCACAAAAAAGATGGGTACGAAAGAGGCAGTGTCGGTGTTTGAGGTGACATCTCTTTAGGTAAATGCACAGACCTCCATGTCTTTCAAGGGGAACCGTAAATGCTCAGGTTTCTAGAGATGACATCCTTGATGCTTATGTGCACCCGGGCAATAGGTGATGCTTTTCTGTTACAGGACAATATCGCAAGATCACACAGAGCTTGCATTGTAGATGATTACTTTCAACAGGCTACAATTCTCAGCATGGAGCGGCCAAAAAAAAAATTTTTTTTTTTTAATCGTTCGGTTCACATTGTGTGGACTTTTAATTCTTCTTTTTTGCACTGATGAAGGGGCTTGCACGTGACAGCCCCGAAACAGCTGTTTGCTGAGTTTTTAACTCTTTTATACTACTTTATTTGTACTTTATACACGTTGCTGTCATTTTTATTCAAGTACTTAATCATTCGAATTTTAATTTCGGGATATGAAAGTGACGTCTTTCTATAATATGAGGGCGAAAAAATTCTCGTAAAATGTTAAATGTATCTCTCGGGGAATGTTACAGATTTTGTTTTTTGTTCACACCTGATTGTTGAATGCACGTTACTTGAAATAACTTTTATTTTCGGGGTACAGCATGCAGAGTTGGGCGACCCAGCTTGTGTATTATAAAAAAATTCCTGAAGACAAAATAAAGTCATAACTAAATTTGATAGCTAAATTAATAAAGACAAATTAAAAAATCAAAAGCAAGGTTTTAAGATTGGAAAAGGTTGTTGGAAAAAGCTCATGACATGTACAAAATAAGATTTTTTTAATTGGCTGTTTTAAGGCATTTTTGAAAACGTCAAAAAATTTTAACATTAACCCCTCTCACTTACAGTAGAATTTCAAATTTTCATTTTCAGTGCAAAAACGCTCAACACACAACAAGAAAGTTGTGAGAGAACACAACTTCCTTCAAATTGGGTCTAGAAGTGAGCAAATAGACATGCAGGACAAGAAATGAAAACCAATCAATCAAAAATTACAAGTTAACCCAGAGAGTGCACCAAGGGGGAAGACAATCAATTGGATGCCAGGAAGTAAAATGAGCAACCAGAAAAAGTAATTATAGAAAGTTTCCAAATATCAGAAGAGACAAAAAAAGGAGTACTGACTTGAGAATGAGAAATTTTCTAAATATAGTTTAGCTCCCCAAAAATAGAAGTTATAGACTGAGGGACATTTACGAATAATTCTAACAGATGAAAAGCCAAAACAGTGGCCAGATGTCCACCAATGCCGAGCAATGGGAGTTCCTTATGTTTAACATAATTTTTATGCTCTTTCAGACGGATACTTGAGAGCATGTTTGGTCTGACCAACATAACCAAATGCACACTTGCAAGAGATGCTAATAAATACCCTAGTTACCATGACAATCAATGGGATGCCTCAAGTTAGTAAATTTGATCTTATTTACAGGAAAAAGAGCATTACCGAACAAAACTTTTTCAAAATCTTTGCAACCAGATGACTGATTTATAGATAAAAAGGCAAAACAAAGGTATAAGCAGCTTTAGAAAAAGAAACATTGCCAGAGTGAGCCTTCTTTGAAATTGGCAATTTAAATTTGAATAAAAAAAATTATGTTTGGGCTCTGAAATTAACAATGAAACTGACTAGGATCAGCCTAGAAGGGCGCAGAGCCTGCAGCTGATCATTAATTTTGTATTTCAAAATGATATTAACTCACAGAGTAGAAAAAGTTTTATGGCTGCAAATTATCACTTCTTTGTTTTAAGACCTCGACAGAATTCCCATGTGATAAAGAAAAGGACACAAATTTTATTGTACAAAGTTTTAATAAAAATCAGTCTTAACCTATGTCTTACACACTAGACTCTGATAATGAGGGAAGAAAGAACTTTGATGATTTTTGTAAGAAAAATTCTTAGAAATATTTTTGGTGCTGTTTTGGAAAACAATATAGTATGGCAAAAACGGTAAGACTTCAAGCTGTAAAAAGTTTGGAATGACTGAATGGACAAAGATTTCGCAATTGTAAAAATAAAGAACTAGAGGTCAATTTATGGCAACAGAGAAGTCATTTGAGAGGAAGGTCAAGGCCAACTAGGAACTGTCATGCAACTGTTGAGAATGATAGTTATTGTCTATGGCTAAGGTCATTCATTCAAAGGAATAATATTGAAAAACTTGATTATCTATTCTTAACAGGTAAATATTTTTATCTCACACACTATTAAAAAAAAACAATCATGAAAAGCCTTTTCATTTTTCATAAAATCCAGATCGTAGGATAAAAATAATCTTGACCACACTACTTACTAAAAGCAACTGAGAGTCAGATTGTGTGAAAAGTGAAAATAAAAATGGCACAACATTTCCAAAAGTTTTGTGTTGCCAACTTGTTACAAAATTTGTATTTAAATTTAATAGTATTCTAGAAACAAAATATTTTATAGCGAGTCACATGACTTGCATGACAGATCATCTCTTATTTTCTTGTTTATATTATAAATGTTAAGTTAGTAACTATTTCATGAAATAAATCAACTGAGGTTACAAATATAATATGAATTCAACTTACTAATCTCTCTTCCAAATAAACAAGAAGTTCTGTCTAGAACTTTACGAGCCTACTTTACCGCATACCCATACTACTTTCTAGTACCTGATCAAAAGTCTCAAAAATAGCTAAAATCGCAAATTTTTGAAACATATTTTTTAATATTTTAAGCTAATTTCTAGGAATGAAATATTCCTCACTCATCTAAAAAAAATTAGATGCAAATAAAATAGCAGCACCTTTTAACCCTAGATTGCTCGCGCAGGGTATCTCATACCGGAGGATGTTTTTTAGTATTTCTGAGTTCAATTTTTTTCCAAAAAGGTTGAAAATGCAAATAAGAGAAAAGAGAATAATTATAAAATACTTTCTTAAAAGAATTGCATTCAATTTCTACATTTTTTTGCAAATGCATGCCATATAGTCCATGCAAATATTTTTGGCACATTTTTCACACACAAATTCTTTCATATTGGGGCTTTCAGTACAGCTTTTGTACGTTGACTTTGCTTTTTTAGCAGGATCACGATGCAATGTCTTCACTAGATCCTAGTTTTAATTTTAAGTATCTTGGAAGCATTGCGTATGCTTTAGTTCAGAACTGTAGTAGAAATACCCGTGCAGGGTATAAGAAGCCAATTCCAAAGAAAGTAATTTTAGAATGTCCCTACCGTTTCTACCCCTTCAAGGTTATGACCTATGAGTCAGCTACTCAAGGAATCGTCCACTTCCAAAAAACAGGTGGGGAGAAATTTGATTGAAAGCGAAGATGTTGGTATGTCATACCCTGAGCGAGCAATCTCGGGTTAAACAAATTAGCTAATATACTTTTTCTATTGAAAAAAATTCTTTAACAGCTTTCAAAACAAAATAATAATAATTAAATTAATAAGCTCATTAAAATAAATACATCATATCAAAAAAAAAAACGTTTCTTTCTCTCCTGTTGCCAAAAATAATTTTTAAAATGAATTAATGCACTTGCCAAAATAAATAAAAACAATAAAATGTCAACTTAACGAAATACTTTTCATTGTCAAAAAAAAAAGTCTGCGCAAACTTTAGCGTGAAAATAAAAACAAAATCATATCAACAATAATTATTTCACAGTTAAAACCATAGCTGCGGATTTGGAGTCGCAGTCAATCTCACTTTGGGATAAAGGAGTCGGAGAAGAATATCCAAGAATCGGACTCAGTCATTTGTCCTCCGTGTATAAATTTTTGCCAAAGCTACGAAGTCAGTGTCGAAATCGGGGAGTTGGAGTCCGATTAATTGTCGGGCACAGGAGTCGGATTCGGAGTCAGGTGCCCCTAAATTCTCGGAGTCGGGGTCTGGAGTTTGGTGTCAAGAGCTATTTCTAACAAAATTTGTTTGAAATAAGTTCGGAATCTACATTGACTTTCAGTTTCCCCGTAGGTGCTAATGTTAAGGGATTAGAACTGTTCAAAATTGAACGGAAAATTGTTCAAATCAAAAAGGTATTTTATATACAAATTTTTCATCAAAAACTTTTTTTTACAAAGTTTGTTTGAAGCAAATTCGCCTCACAGTTCGGAATTGCCTTGAATTTCCCCATAGGCGCTAATGTTAAGTTTTTTGAACTGTTCAAAATTGAACAAAAAATAGTTCAAATCAAAAAGTGAATATGGGAAAGAAGCGTCCTCGCCGAGATCTTTCGAACAAAAAAAATTTGTTCGAACCGGACTATTCATTCAAAAGTTATTAGGGGGGGACAGACAGACAGACCGACAGACATTTTTCCCCATCTCAATACCCTACTTTCCAATTTTTAATTTTTCGATATTTATTTAATTATTTTATTTATTTTTGACTTTTTTTTGCTTTTCACGATATTTTTAAGATGCATTAAGCCTTCTTTCATGCTTTTTTCTTCTTTTTCTGACTTTTATTGGGAATGTAGGCTAAAAAGGGGGGAGGGGGCGGTTGGTCAGACTTAACTTGCTACTTCCAAAAATAATGTTTCAGCAATGATTTTGAATGCAAAAGTAAACAAAGTCAGTGTGGACAAACATGGCATGTCTGAAATTAGAACTAACCGACAATATTACTTTGAAATACATTTACAAGTCGAAGACATAGTATCACACGTAACTTAAAGACTTTCTACAATATAATTTTTAGAAAACATTTCAAACATTGTCAATGAGTCAGGTTCTTTGCTACTATCTACCAACCACAAAACGAGGAATGGAGATTTTTTCAAAATTTTCAAGAGTTTGCGGATAGCCCTAAAAAGTAAAAATTTATTGGGTTCTATCAGAGTTGAAAAGCATGCAATATGATTATTGGTGCTTTTTAAGAACATAAAAATGAAATATAAGTAGTGTTCTAGTTAGTCAAATTGGTTGATGTAAAAAGAATTTATCTAAATAACAGATCACACTTTACAATCAAAAGACTTTACACAACAAAATTTTACACTTATCAGATGTAATTGAATCACACTTACCAGATTCATTCAGAGGATCCAAAATGTTTGAATATGAGACTTTTTGACTTGATATTGAGGGGACTGCATCCTGAGGATTCGAATAGAAGATACCTGAAGAGATAATTGTATGAAAATTAAAATTATTACTTATATGAACTGCATCTTAAAATTTTGAAACAGATAGATTTGGTATCAAAATTACAATTGTAATTATGTGTTTATGCTAAAAGGAAATATGTCATTTGTTATTATTATCACCATGCATATGTATAATTTTATTCGATATTTCTTCATAAATAAATCATTGTTAAACCTATAAAATAAAGACAGAATAACTTCTGATCTATTATTAACTATAAATTAATAACTTTACTTCACACTATAGTCATGTTTACTAATAAAACACTACTTTTAAATCATAGGTAGTATATTGTTAAAAGCAATAGTATATAATTCTAAATACTATAAGCATAATCTTTAATAAACCATAAGTAACTAATTTTAAATAGCAATAATATAGGATAAGTGAGCTTTCTCTTCTTTAAAAAAAAATCTGAAATCACAGAATTTGCAGCTCATACAGTTTACATTTCCAAAACGAATGAGAAAGCTCCAGCTGACACTGAAAATTCACCTCTGCCACAGAAGCAGAATTTTCTGAACCCATATGCAGCATCAATTCCACAAGCGAAAACTTATCAGCAACTCTCAACGATGAAGAGCCAAGTTTATTATCATCAAAAGTTATTACTAAGCCAAATGTGAAAATTGTCAAGGTTGCCAACCTTGGAGAAATAATTTGAGGAGCATCTGTGGTGATTTTGAGGAGCAGCTAGGTACATAGGCGCCTATATAGGAGGGGGGCAAGTGAGGGCTCAACCCCCCCCCTATAAATGAGAACTTCCTTGCTTTTAGTACTTTTTTCTTTGCAAAAATGTAAAAACATTTCTTCTCCAAACATTAATGAATAAGTATTTAAAAATGTTAAACTTCAATAACTCTAATACTGAAGTCGGTTTTCATAGGGGAAAATATATTGCTAAACTATGGGGAAAATATCTGAGCCCCCATAAAATTTTGCATCAGTGCGCCCATGGCACGGTAGTTCGTATAAAAATAAAAAAATAATAAACCTCTTATCTAAAATTGTTTTTGAGATTTGATCATCATTTCAAGCACTGGCATAAGAATAATTATTTTTAGAATAAACAACACTTTAACCCCTTTAACCCTATAACTTTAAACACTGTGTCAAGCATTGAGTATAAGGGTTTAATTTTCACATTTGCCTAATAAACTAGCAAAATATAATGAAAATAAATTTTATTTTATAAAAAACTTTGGTAAACCTGGTCAGAATAAAGACCAAATGGGCGACGTGGAGTAAAATAACTTCTTTGCAGAGCTGTGGAATTTTGGTATTTTTGCAGAGCATTTCCGCAAAATGTGGAGCAGTTGGTAACCCTGCATTTCAAAATTATATGAAACATACAATTCTAAAAGATAATATTATACACAAATTTTTCAAAAAATTTATCATTAATGCATAGTAAAATACTACGTCTTTTTGATCGACTTCAATACTCAACAAAATGCTCGTAAATAACATTTGAGAAAAAGAACCAATAAACAACCTTCAGAATGGAGCAAAGTCAACTTTGTCCGAACTGTAATTAATGATTTGAATTAAGGAATGCCTTTTGAATTTTAATTCAAAAAACAAATAATTCAACAAACAAATAATAATTTTTTTAATGTTTGACTCAACAATCAACTCTTAGTCGTTCTCGTTCAATGGGACATAAATTTCAATATACATGCGTTTATTTAAAAGATGATTTTGAAAAAGCAGCATGTGCCATTTTCGGCTGAAAGGAAAACAATAAGCAATCCTTGATTGCTCAAAAATTTCAGAATAAGAGCCAGTTTTTGCTTTTATTGTACCAGTGCTGGCTCTTTTTTTTTAGTTTCATTGTAATTTGATGACTTATCTGAAAGCTTAAAGACCAATCTCCAGTGCTTGATGCCATGTTGCACAATTTCTGCTACCAGAGTTATAGTATAGTTTTGAGTTTCTGTAAGAACATTTTGAAATCCAAACTTGAAGCAAATAAGCAAAGAAGTGTAACTCTTGTTTGCTTTTTAATATCACAAATATATGCTTTAATCCATTTAGGGAGGTTTGGAAATTAACTACTTTTGCTTCATTTTCCCATTCAACATATTACTCCATTCTTCTGAGCTATAAATTTCAGCTTCATAAACATTTCAAATAATTTTCATTCAGTGGTGATGCTATATGACCAAATTAATATGATCAAAAACTTGATATACATTCTAGCAGTCACTTCTAATGACAGCAATGTTTTTTCTGTGACTTTCATATATATATACTTCATTCAACTAAAGTAAGAGTAATCAACATCAGACTAAACAGCAACAGTTGCATAAAATGACTAAAAATTATTTTCGACTTTTCTTACATAAAAACACCTGAAAAAGAAAAAAAATACGACATGGTTAGAACATTAGTTATTTCAAGTTCAGTATAAAAATAGAACAATGAAAAAAAAAAATACATATGCATGCCATATTCTTCCTAAACCAGCAAAGCATGATGAAAAAATGAGAAATACTAACGTGGCATTAAACCTCTTATTTTCCAGTAGGTCTAGATAAGATGATAACTACATAGATAGTTATCATTGGAAAAGCTGTGATGAATTGACTCAAATGACATAAGAAATAAGTACTATTTTGAGTACAATATCCCCCCCCCCCACCCCCATTCATCCTATGTACTTCATTTTTTTCCCTAGCAAAGGTCATTAGTTCTTTGCATTTCAGCAGTGAGAAATGAAATTGATTTTTTCAAATATCTTATTCGACTACTAAAAAAATTCCACACAAACCTTTTTACCATGTAGTTTGTCAGCAAACTCTTGATTTTACAGGTACACTAGCTAATACAGGGATCAGGGTAAATGTATACAGTAGAACCCAGATCCGACCTTCTTTTACCCAAAACAACTATATAAAACAATTAACTCAACTCATACTTTTAAACAGCGACTTTAAAAAAAATTTCCTTTCTCTAAGAGAAAACTTCCTGTTAACCGAAATTCATTTTTGAAGCTATTTCCTCCCCTTAAGATTTGTTTGAATTTTATAAATTTTACCAAATTTGTGTTTGATAAAATACCTAGCTATAATGATTTGATTCTAAAGGAATAATGAATAGGCTAAATGATTCAGATGATCAAGGATTTCTAGTTTTAAACAAAGAGTAAATAATTGACATTATCAGAGGGCGGAAAGTGAAAAAATGGGCAAAGAAAAAAAAAAACAGAAAAGGAAACTCTGAAGCTTTAGAGCACTATTAAAATGTTTTGCACATCTGGCAGCGGGAAAAATGACTGTTACAACTAAGGCCTAATGCTATGAAAGAAACTGACAGAGCTGCAAGACAATTGGGGACTAATTTTTAAAAAGTGAACATATTCATTTTCTAAAAATATTCAGGAGGTGAGAATAATGAATTAGGGTAAGAGCAAAACAGCTTTATCATCTTCTCTAGGCACAGAATTGAGCATGAAAGCACAGCAAATCATGGCCAGAGTAAGAAATGTTTGTGTAAAAAAAAATAAGGAGATATTGCCATCTTAATTTTGGATATATGCCCTTTTTAAACGAAAACATGAAAGTTGAAAATTCCAATTTCACCAAAACCCTAATATTTCCCCTTCTCATATTCTCTTATTGAAGTACATGAATCTAAAAGTAGTGGATTAAAATTTGAGGATTTTGGACATGTGTTCCTTTGGATCTAAAAGTCTTTATACTACAGATTCTTTCAGGATTTGCCCCTTTTTGTTTGTAATAAACCTTGTAAAGGACTGACTGGTTACCTTTTGATCAAAAAGGATTTTGCCCATGCCTAATACATAATAAGAAACAGAGAATATTTAATTGTGGATAAAATCAAAATTTAAACATCCTGGATCATCAAAAATATTTGGTTGTTTAAAGGCAGTTGGCCCAAATTACTACTGTATAGTGCATATACATATATAAATAAACAAGAAACACAAGAAAAGAAATATCTAATTAATTTAGAAAAATGTGTAGAAATAAAAAATAACCAATTTTTATAACAAACTGCACACTTAAGTAAAATGATATTATAATAAATATTATTATAATTTTCAGTTTCATAGAAGAAGCTGCACTTAGTAAGACTACATTTATAAAATTATTTTAACGGCTAACCCCCTACCCCCCTTTTTCACACAACTTCTATCTTATAGCATGAAGCCCTGGGATTACCAAGCACTGTTCACGGCCTGATGTGATGAAGTACTTTACCTGCCAAAAAATCAAGCCATGGACATCTGGTTAAACACAATAAGGGCTCTTACCATCCATTTACAAAGGATCTCAAGCTGGGGATGTAATTCAGGTATAAAAAGGACCACAATCTGTCTAAAACAGTAATATAAAACTAAAATTTCTTTAAAAATTATTTAAAATTTCATCAATGGTTACAAATTTTACAGACTTTTATTTAAAAAATTGTTTAAAACCATAATCAAGAGTTACAAAATTCAACATTACCAAATAAAAAATTTGCAATTACATCCTATAAATTACATTAATAACTAGTTTGAAACAATGAATCACTAATTTTAATGAGATTAATACCTATTAAGTTATAAGGCTAAGTAAATCAGAATGTAAAAGAATGTAAATCACATCAGTATTGTAAAACTTTGATAAAGACTAAATTAAAATAATATTATGCAGCAAATGTGTTGCAAAAAAAATTTATTTAGTTTGGCTTTTCGAGGGGCTGTGACACTAAAAAGGTTGAGAAACAATGAAAAAGGGCTGCTTCATTCCTTTTCTCTAAAGCTCTGAAATTTTCAGTTGGTTGTATTAGATGAGAAATATAGCTGTTTTCCCCATGTCAGGGATCAAGCTCAGGACAACTGGGTGAAATGTAGGGAGGGGCCTTAACTACTAGACAACATGGGACTTTATTCCTGAGTGCATAGAATTTTCTACTACACATTAGCTTTCAGGTAAGCACTAATTACTTTTTTAGTTCACATGATAAAATTTACATTTGCACACATAAATAAATAAAAATAAATAATTCTTTAAAAAATAACCAAAAACTAAGATATAAATGATTTTTTAAATGCAGAACTGAAGATACTTTAAAAATTCTGAAACTGACGGTAATTACATCTATTTAACTAATAGTAAAATATTATGATGGAATATTTTCTTTCCACTCCTATCCCCCCCTTCCCCCGATTCAAAAAAAAAAGAGAGAACGCTATAAGTATTAGGAATAACATTTTACATTAAGATCATTTGTATTAAACTAATTTATAGGTAAATCGAGTGTCATTGCAGTACCAATTCCATTCCTGCAAAAGAAAAAGGACAATAGGGTGGTTATGCTACACAAGTAACAGTAAGTACACCAAAACATATACCGAAGAAAAAAGGTAACAAAATTAAAAAATTCATTAAGAAAAAGCATAAAAGAAATCAATTCAAAAAAATTGTTTCTAAAGAATGAATCATTTGAAAGAATTTTACAATTGGACAAAGGACAATAAGCATATGTAATTATTACAGCAAATACAATAAAAGATAAAGAGCTCTACAAAGATTATGTGTTTAAAGGTTGAAAAGAACAGATTAAAGTTGAACTGCATTCAGGGGCATAGCCAAGGGAAGGGGGATCCCCAAGGAGGAACAAAATTATATAAATATAGCACAATTTTACACCACATGCATGGGTTTGAAATTGTGCTATTCCATCCTTAAGTTTTAAACATTTCATATGCCCCCCCCCCCATGAAAAACTTTTTGCTATGCCACGGACTACATTATTGTTCCTTCTGTTATTAAAGAACATCATTTGGAAGTACTAACAACAAATTAAATCTACTGGTATTACATGTCATTATGGTTAGAAAGCACAAAAACAGAATTGGTTTGGTATTTTTTAAACAATATGAAGCATGATGAAGAATTAATTTCATGAAATTGGAAACAAGAAACAAATATAATTTACATCAGTACGCTAAAGTTATGCAGTTAAAACATAAATGTGTAATAATCAGTCTATGCACAGTTATAAGAGATTTTTTTTTTTTTGATTAACTTTTAAATTTTTACAAGGCATTTTTAATTTATATTGCAATTGTTACATTACTGATATGAATAAAAATTTTAAAAGTACTATAAAAGAACTACTTTACTATTAATCACTTCATTAATGATATATTAATATATCATATTATTTTCAAAATAATAAACAAATAATATTATTCTGATTAACCCCCTTGCAGTTGGAGAGTCCCAGAACTACACGTTAAATGGATGAGATATCTTGTCATAAACTGCAAGGTGGTTAATACATGTAGTTTTCATTCTGAAAATATTATGGTTCGAAAAATCAGTATCGAAGATATTATTAAACTTTCAAAATAAATATCAGATATATATCAGCAAACCCTGATTTTATTCCATCAACAAATGTAATTTGTTTAAAGAAAGAAAATTTTCATTGCAATATCACAAAATTACAGCAATTAAATGTACAAACGCTTTCTGGTAAATTAATTATAATATAAAGTAAATATGTTCTGCTTGAAAGCAGTGCTGCTGAATTTGATAGTAGTAAACAAATTGCTGCTTGGATCACTCCATCAATAGTTGAACTTCACCTAAAGAAAGAAAAATGAAATTTAAGTATAACAAAATTACAATCAACAACTGACAACAGTTCTAGAAAGTGCAGTAAATGGAAATGAGCTGCTAATCTTAATATAGAAGGAGCTTTTGATAAAGTCCCAAGCAAGATAATACAATCAATTAGCGATAACTCAAATCTAAAGGAACCGATGAAAAACTTCGACTTATCAGAAGATCGACTTACCGCCAGTTTCTGTTTTTGACATTTTAATATTAAAAACCATTGAATATTTTAAATAATATGTACATATAACAGAAAAAATTACAGAACTTAAAAGTTTTTAAGCACAATATGCACATTCTAATCAAAAATATTGAGACAGAAAAAAATCAAAAGCATGGTTTTGATTTCGATACTGCTGGAACCACTTGAGTAGAGCTGATACTTCAGGAAAGATGCGCATCTTCATTCGTTTCAACTTCGGATTCATGGATTCTACAGCTTTAGAAGTTTCTCTTTTTCTTTTAATATCATTGACAGAGTACTTGCTTCGACATCTTTAATAATAAAGAAAACTTTCTCTGTCTCTCGGGAACTTAGCAGCAAATGATCGAACTAAAGAATGAAGGGGGGAACACATTATAACTAAGGTCAGCATATGAATAAAGATACAATCAGTTGACTTGACAACTTGACAGCTTAAAAACATTCGTAGACCAGCAACATGTCAAAGCGTAAACAGTACAGTACAACAAAAGAAAACAAACTAACTCATTTCCGCACGTGTAACTCATTGGCTTAACAGGCCTTCTCCTTGCTTTAGAGGTCTAATGTGCAGGAATTGCAAGTGAAGGTGAATGAATTTTTCTCTCATAGTCGTTTTTCTTTTCTTCGTTGTTTCGAAATAAATTTCGAGTCATCTTAGAAAAAGCTTTGAGTTAAAGGAAGTTAACTTTGAGATATTGAGAATAATTAGCATGGATTTAAAGACAAGGGGGTCCGGACTTGATAAAAACTTCGAGTTATAGTAATATTCGAGTTACCGCGAATTGACTGTATATAACTCCTTAACTCATTGAGGAATTAATCCCATGGTATGTACCTGGCTTAATAGCCGGCTAACCACCCATCTGCAAAAACATATCTGCTCAAAGAGGATAGAAGGAAGGGGAGATGCCGAAAGCCGCAAACTTGCCCTTGTGCACTTGTTGCCACGGACAGAGGTAGGAAAGGGAAGGGGGAAAAGTCTACCAAAGAAAGCAATGGTATCCAATGTGGAACACTAGGGAAAACGTTTAGAAAGAGAAAAAAATGTATGTTGCAATTCCATAATTTTTATTGACGGAGCACAAAATATGCTTTACTTATCACATACAACAATGGAAAAAACTATATATTTTTAAAGGGACGGGGATTCTTAGTTTAATTTATTTTTGAGGCTGGTGAATGCATTTTGGGAATGTAGCATAGTTATTCATTTCCACCCATTTCAGAATACCACATGATTTCAAAAGCTTAAATGCACTTAATTTATGAAAAAGTATGTCTAAAACAGTGTTTAGTTAGAATCAGGTGCAGTCTTCAAATAGTGTATAAACACTTAACATATAAATTATACTTTAAAATGTGGATTCTTTTAATCTTAAATTTTGAACATTGTTTGAAATAACTACATAATGCATCAAGTACAGAAAATATCTTTATAATCCACAACAAATGTTGATATATTGAAAGTAAAACAAATGTATGACAAATTTTAATTTCTCAAAAAATACCCTTTAAATAACCAAAAATGTAAATAATATTTCTATTACATTTTCTTCGTCAAGAGTTCAATTCAAAAAGTTTTGTTGAAAGAAAAATCTGTCTTTTAGTTCAAGATTTATGTATTGCTCAAGCCATTTGCACAAATATGAAATTTTTACGTATGTATTTGCCCCTGCCCCTTATTTCTGGGACTTTAAAGTTTGGATTTTAATTGTGATGTATACGAATATAATGAATCATTGTGTATCATAACAAGAAGTAGCAACTTTATAAAGTTTTCCTCCGTTTAAAAAATCATGATTTGTGCATCAGAATTAAAAGCCAAAGTTTAAAATACCAGAAATAAAGTGCAAATGTATATGTAAAACATCACACCACTGCAAATGGATTGAGCATTGAGCAATACGCCTTTTTTGATAGGATTGGTCATTCTGCCGGCAAAAGATTATTTTTGTCAGAACAGTGGCAAAAACTGGAGAAAACCTACAAAAACTGAAAAATTACCACTCACAAAAAGTTACAAAAGAACAATATAATTTTGCACGTAATTTAATTGAAACTTAAAGTTGAGACTTAATTAGATTTTTTATTAACATAAATTTACAATTAAAACAACTTAAGTAATGTTAAGGGAAGTAGGTAATGTTTTAAAATTTTCATATCATAACGCAATGTCAAAAAAAAAGTGCTGCTATACAGAATTCAATTTAATTTGAATAAGCTCGAACTATTTCATGAATAGTTTTCAATAATTCAAATATTGTTTAATATGAGCTATAGCTCTTTTTCATATTTATGTTTCACACTAGATATGATCATAGTTTACCTCTTTTATTTTTTACTCTGATGACATTGAGAAATTTGCACAACTCTGCCAAAAGTTAATTAAAAGATTAGAATTTCATATTTAATAGTTTGGACAGTTTAATAGTTAAAAAACAAAATTAGTGACTTATTTTATTGTTAGTTACTCTCCACTTTCTTTCATTTTGCATTCAAACTATTAGTTAGAAAAGCATTTTACTGAAACAGTACAAACTTAACATGTGGATTACTGTTGCATGATGCAATTTAATATTTTAGGTATAAAAACATGAAGGGTATTAGAATACTGTTAAAATTACCGTAATATTAAACTACTTACATTCAATCCCCACAAATAAAACACATTTAGTTTTGCACTTTGGCAAATATGGGTAAAAATATTTTTGCCAGGACAATTTTTTTTTTTTACTTTTGACAAAAATATGAAAAACCTAATTTTTAAAAAAAATTACTGATCTCAATTTTTTAAAAGAATTAGACTCATAAAATTTTTACTGTGTTATTTTGCAACATGGTGTAGTGGGGATTTAAAATGATTGCTTTTGTTACTGTAGGAGTTGCCAAGAGGCAGAAGTAAACTCAATTCACATACTGTGTTATTGTAATTATTATTCTGCAAAAAGATTTGAATATTTAGGATACCACTGTATCAAACCCAGGGAATTGTCTAGTATCTAAGCCCGACAACTGCTCTGATTTATTTCTGCTATTATGATCTATTCTGGGTCCTAAACAGGAAAGTACAGTAGTGGTGCAATGGTTACAAAACATATACAAAAGCTTTCTGGTAAATTAATTTATCATGGTATAACTAAAGTAAGCTCCATGCTACTTGAAACCCCATGCTGAATCTTAACGTAGTAAACAAATTGCTGCTTGGCTGACTCTATTATTCCATCAATAGTTGAACTCCACCTAAAGAAAGAAAAATGACATTTAAGTAATATAGTAGGGGGGGCATACTACATTCCGTGGGAAATTTCGTGAGGAAATTGTGAGACCAATTCTATTATGTTCCTTATGGCCTGTGTAACTATGCCTCACCGGGTGTTTTGCTTGAATTTGTGTCAGACGGCCTGTATGACGTCATCAATCCAAGATGGCGGCTGTAATGAGTTTTTGCAATTCTGACTCAATTTTTGGGTATTTTGTGATAATTTTCTGGTAAATTTGCTTGATTAATATTCTATTACTTTTCTTATTATAAGTTGAAAGTAAAATACCTAATTTATTTGTTTATTAACTCATTTAAAAAAAAAATTCTGAAGTCTTCATTTTTGACTTTGGCATTCTGAATAAGCTAGTTTAAAAGTACCTCGGGTGCGTTTTTGCAGTTAAAATTACTGTTAATTTTTGGGCTAAAATGATTAAACATTAGTACAGTCGAACCTCGTTAATTCGGACACGCTTATAACGAATTACTGCTATAGCGAACTACATTTACGATCCCCGTCCTACTGTACTTACACTTAAACTTTTTTTTTTTTTTTTTCAAATAAAACGAGCTACTGTTGAGAAAAATTTACTTTTAAAGTCCATTTGAGTTCGTTTTTAACAAGGTTCGACTGTATAATCGTTTAACAGAATTCCTTATAACCTGTATAATTACGCCTTAGGAACTTTTCTTGCATCTTTTAGAACGCACTTTTCATTTCATCAACGCAACTAACGTTCATGCAGAAACTGGTACATGTAACTATATATATTTTAGGGGAAAATTTACCAACAGTAATCACCATGGATATTGGATTATACAAACCAGTTTTAAAACTTGCTCTGTCAAACAAAAACTTATACAGGTCTTGACGACAATTTGACTGAGTTATACAGTGAATCTGTAGTGTCAAAAATTCTTGCAATAAAGTGTGTTACACGGGCTACAGAAGCACATTCTTCATTAAAGGTTGCACCATTTAAATGTTACCCTCGATGCTTTTTATACACACAATGAAGACATGGAAGTTCAATGTGATGATAGAGTGCAAAAATTAGTTGCTTTTAAGAAAAAAAGTATGGTGAAATAAAAGAACTTTCCTCAAATATAATGCAGATATTACTAGATTCTAAAATAAATGAAAAAATGAAAGATTTGAGGACACAGAATCAATTGGAGGACCAACATTTAAACTTGCTTTGTTATACATGCATATGATGGATACCATGTTACTTTTATATGGTCTGTTAGATCAGGAAATTGGGAATTAAACATTTCTTCATTCGAAGTTTTCGTTCCCTATTTCTTTGTTTTGAATTTAACAAATTATGCAAGTATGATATCATGGTACTTGACTAATATGAAGCGTCTTATAGTAAAGCAACAGAATCTTCGGAATAAATTCATGGAAGGCAATTGGGCTGTTAAAAAGTCTTTTGTACCGTTTTGTGCTTTAGGGTCAGACGAAGCTTTTGAGCAAGAGAAAAAGAGTATGAAAGTAATTGGCAGAATAGTAAATACATAACTCAATAGAAAAATAGTTTAGCGTTAAAGAGTAAACATTATCATTTTACAGGTTCAAGAGGAAAGCGACTACATGAAGATGTGCAATATATATATAGTACCCTCGGAATATCAACAAGCCCTATAATACATGAGGGAAGTGAACTTGTTAACACAACAAAGTCTGAACATAAAAAAGCAATACAAACAGGCATTTTAAGCAAAGGCCATGACATGTACGCCACTTTCAAACGAGAGAGAATTAAAACTGAAAACACGAATTTCTGGGCCCAATGAAAAAAGAAAAGCTAAATCTATGTAAAAATAGCACGAAGAAAGTTGCAACAAATATAGCTGACACTGTTCTACAGTTAAAAGCCGATCGTTATTTAAACTTCTGCTAGTTCTATCGAGGAGTCGAGCAGATATTGATTTAAAAACAGAATATGAGTTTTAGACTGTTCCACAGTCAACGTTTAATCTGGATGGGTAGATAAGATTGTCCCAAAACAAATTAAAGTTAATGAAGGTTTTAGAAGAATGTGGCTCAGAAAAAGTAGACAGCAGCATCGAAGATTCTTAGAGAATCTTACAATGTTGTTGTTCTTTATGGAATGGCACAGCTATAATCATAGAAGAAACCAAAGCAAGTGAAAACACGTAATGATTTAGCTGCAGAATTTAATAATAAGATCAAGGAAATTCTTTTAAATTACGATGAAACACACTTAGTGTTGGACACATACATTGAAAACTCGCTAAAATCTGCCAATCTGTCATGCGGAAGAAAGAAGTATATTAACACCCATTGAGTTCAAAATAACCGATTGTACTAATATTAAAAATGTACATATGAAGACCCTACTTTCTCATGTAAAAACAAAGGATAACTTAACAGCTTATCTGGCGAATAAAGCGTTAATATACACACGTAGCATTGAAAAAAACCTAATCGTTAACTGAAGAAATGAAGCTAAATCATCATTAAAAGGTGATGTGACTGCACTGCAAAGCAGTCATGAAGAGGCGGGTGTTAAAATACTAGTACAGTGAAATCTGTGTAAGTTGACCACCTACGGTGCACTACTTTGGTGGTCAACTTACAGAAGTTGCTTTATATGATAAGGGCTAATTCCGTGCCTGAAAAAGCGGTCAACTTAGACAGATGGTCAACTTACAAGGGTGGTCAACTTCACAGGTTTTAGTGTATTGAACTATCTTCATGCTTCTAGCGAAAAAGCAACCAGTACTCATATATATTCGCCCGACACTGATGCATTTTTGCTTGCATTGTTCTGGTTCAAATCATGTCACTGTCCATGCACATTTTTGTCTGGGGTAGGGAGCAACCGAAGAATGAGCAGCATTATGACCGCATTAGGACTAGATAAAACAAAAGGAATGTTATGACTCTATGCTCTGTCAGGAAGTAATATAACAAGTTCACTTGCTTAGAAGGGAAAACTTTCTTTTTGGAAAATTTATAAGACGCCTGACAAAGATACTCTCAACGCTCTGACTCAACTGGGGGTCAATTGAAGAATTCGGTACAAATGATAAAATTGTTATTGAAAGAATGCTTTATTTGTTCTGTATATGTGCAGCTGACAAAGATTTCTGATATTGGAGAATTTCTTTGGTTCATGTTTTTTAAGCAGGAGACTCAAAATGAAAATTTGCCACCTGCAAGAGCATCTTTGTCCCCTTTCATTTTAAGAGCGCATTATTAGGTATTGGAACGGCATATGGCTAACCAGCAGCACCCGAATTTAACATCACCGTCAGACTTTGGATGGGAAGAGAAAGACAACTTCTATGCTCCAGTTAAGTGTACACTTTTTTGTGCTTCTGAGTCCATTTTAAAACTAGTTTGATGCAGCTGCGTGAAAGGAAAATGCATTGTTTCATGTAAATGCAAATCTCAATCACTGAACTTTGTGTGTGAAGATGATGAGGACTTATGTGAAAATCATAGCCCACAAAGCGATATTTGATAACGCTTCAGATGAAGATCTTTAAGTAAGAACTGTTTGTTTACCTTTAAATCTATATTTTGAACTAAAATTAGAGTTTAGATAATGAAATCAATCATTCATTACTTGAGTACATAAATAAAATTATTATTATATCTAATATTAAGCATCGGAAGTTGAAATTTCTTTCTGCAGTAAAAAAGAATGCTCCTTATAACCCCGAAACGCGTGTATGCAAATTATTTTACAGGTTTTTTGGAATAATAAATTTGATTTTATCGTACAAGCTTTCCAAAATATTTTTTAACTGCTATTGGTTACTAAAAAGGTTCATAAAATCTGCAACGAAACAAAAAATAAATAAATGAATAACTTATTTTAAATTGGCAATTAGTTTTCAAATTTGAAATATCATTGTATTAAAATATTAAATATATAAGATAAGTTGAAAAAAATGTCATAATATGTATGAAAAATCAGTTAAAACCGAAAATTTTCATCAATATCTAGTGCAGCCGCCATCTTGGATTCATGACGTCACACAGGCCATCTGACACAGGTTCAAGCAAAACACCCGGTGAGGTATAGTTATATAGGCCATAAGGAATGTATTAGAATCGGTCTCAAAATTTCCTCACGAAATTTCCCACGGAGGGTCTTTTTCCTTAAGTATGCAACTGGACTAATATGACAAAATAGCAATTATAAGATGACATTCTTACAAATTAATTATGATAACCGAAATAATTCTTTTTTTTTTTTGCCTGATAAAAGTTTTAACTGATATTGTAGTAAACAACGGCGTACTATAGGGTCCAGAGCCCTAGGCGAACTTTAAGGATTGCGTCCCCCCCCTCCGCACCACTTTATAGAAATTCAATGAAATCAATAACATTAGCATTCATAACTGCATTATGAATATTAATAGTATTCTTTCTTGAGCCAAAGACAGGATACATTTTTTAGTTTAATTTAAAACAATACATTTTTTTTCTCTCAAAAGGGCATTAATTTTAAAATTATTGTTAAAAACACTAGAAGACTGTGCTCACAATGAATAAAAATTACACATTTACTAAAAGAAAGAAAACATAACTTTAAAAGAAAATATAAAATTAAAATTAAAGCATTATCAAAGATTCCATTATAGTTAGACAAGTAAAACACATATAAGAAGTAATTGGTTCCCTATTTCAAGCAGACTTGTCGAGAGGGCAAAAACTAGCGTGTGTGTATGCGTGTATGAGGCGGGGCTTGACGGCCCCTCAATTTATTCAAACGTAAAAATATGATAGTGAGATAAAGGGTGGATTAAAGCCTCTGGTTCAGGTAGGAGAAAAGAGTCATTACCAGTCAAAATCCAAGTATTGGCCATAATGATCATAATTGTAAGTTAAATAGGGGGACTCGGGGTAAAATGGGTAGCCAGGGTAAAATGGGTGTAGTTGCATTTTTCTTGATTTTATTCTAATGGACAACATTTTTGGAAAGTAAAAAATTATAATGAAAATGTGTACATATCTGGCACCATTTTGTCTTGGGGAAAAAAAAATCTAACAACTCATTTACCAGGCTTAGCAACAGTTTTATTTTTCAGAACACAGAACAATGAGTTTATAGTGAGTGATTGAACTTCTTTCTAGAAAAATTTACAGGAAGAGTTTTGGAAGTTTTTTATTTGAATTTGATAGAAAAAGTATTTTTCTAACAGAAAACTCAAAAAATAAGTAAATTTGAATATTTACAAAAATTTTATAGTACTTTTAGTTGCATGGGGTAAAATGGGTATAGCCAGCGTTTTGCAGTTTAAGACATTGATTGAATGCATAAAGATTTTTAAAAAATGTCATGATTACTGTGGGTTTATTATGTATATGGTTCATTGCTACACATTATAAAACAGAGTAGTAGGTATTGATAGCTAACATGCTGTCTTTTGAATTTCCTTTTAAAACCAACTCTCTCTCTCTCTCTCTCTCAATCTAAATACAACCTCACACACAATCACAACAGAATCCTCATGCCGTAGAGAAAGTTGTACGAATGACTAAATTCTCTTGCTATACCTCTTGGTTCACAGCCATTTTTAACACTGCTAAGGCTGTGAAAAATTAACAAAAAAAAAAGTAAGAGAGTACAAACAAAGGTGGGAGAAGTTTTAATTATAGAGCAGGTGGCTGCAAGATTGTACACAAACAGGCAAGAGACACAAGCAAAAGCAGAAAAAATAAACAAATAAATAAACATTAAATAAATTTAAAAAAAAGGACATTAACAATAATTGATAAAATAACTAATAAAGTAGAAGTGAAAATAGGGGTTCTCCTAGTTGTCTGTTGAAATCTCAGCTGAAGGTGAATATACAGAGATGTTTGCTACAAAATCATCTGCCGAATTATCCTACGTGCTCTCTAAGAAAGATGACATTGATGTTGCTCAGGCATCACAAGTTGTAAAAAAATACCTCAGCCAAACCGCAAGTTTTTGCCAATACACCTATTGCTCATAAATTTGGTTCAGTAAACATTTTTTGCAGTTGTTTTGGATTAAAGTTTTTATCCTCCAAAACTTTTTTTTTTTTAAATTTTCTCCGTTAGTTACAGTGTAGTTCAACTTTAAACAGTATATACCCATTTTACCCCGAAACACAGGGTAAAATGGGTATACATAGGGGTAAAATAGGTATACCTTTTTACACTAAATTTAAAGCAAAAAGTTAACACAAACTATGTCCAAATTAGACCTAAGATACACAATGTATAGAATATTGAACAAAAACACAATTATATCATGATATTTCTGCTATGGATCACTGAAATCAAAAAAGCTGTTTTTTTATACCCATTTTACCCCGGGTGACCTATCCAGTCAGAAATAGGGGGGTCCAGGGGATGGACCAGGGATGGGTGTTGAAGGGGACCTGGAAAATTTTTGAAATTGTAGTTTTTAAAACGCAGTTTTAGATAAACTTTGGAAATGGTTGGTTTTTGAGAAGGAAAAAATTGGAACCTTTCCCTCAGAAATTTCAACTTTTTAAAAACACAATTCCAGATTGGCATCAACCATTTTAGGGAGAATGGGATGCAGGGGGCTCGCCCCGGGAAAATTATTAGAATGAATGTAAATATGAGCTATAGACGATTTTTGGAGACGTTGGGCCAGGGGAAGGGGCCTCCTCAGAAACAGGGGTGGCAAATAGGGGGCAAGAGGGAGTGGTTGCACCCCCAAAATTTTTTAGTGAATGATAAAAAATGAGTAAATCGCAACTTAATGTTCATTTTAAAAAAAACTCTCATTCTCAGTAATATTTGATGAAACTCAACACATTTCCAGGCACAAGCAAGTCTTTTCCGTTACTTAAAAGATGACTTAGGAATTTATGAGACATTTTCTGGCCTTTTCAGTACAGAAAAAACCGAAGAGAACAACGGTGACCTTTAACTAAAGAAGTAATTTTCCTATATAGGCTAACTACTTCATTTTGTGTGTCCAGTGTAACGATCTATAAATTTTGGGCCGGGTGCACCAAAATCCGCTGGGCCTTTCCCCAGAGGTCAGCACTGTGTATTTGCAACGTTATAACCCTGAGTACTAGTTTTTTCCCTTTTTTTTCAATTTCTTGGGCCATTGGGTCCTTTAAGGACAAGCCCCGATCTATAGGAATGCAGATCCGGGCCTGAAAGCGGAACGATGGTATCTGCAGTGGGAGAAGCCCGTGCAAGGCAAGTGGTTTGCATGATTTTCAAAAGAAAATTTCTTGGTACTTCACATTGATTGTTACGCTCATATGGTCTTCAGTAGTTAAAAAACCATAAAGCTCTTCACGATAATTTCAAAGCAGTGATTGGACGCCTGGCAGAATTATTGCAAAACGATTCTTTATCTGGTGAGAAAGCTGGTGCCCTTTTTACATGAATGGCTTCTTTAAATTGTATTTAATTTTTTTATAATGTGGACAGTTTTTGAACAGCGTTTTACTCTATCAAAACGTCTTTAATCTGTTACCTTTATTTTTAGACTTATTCAAGCTTCAGTTCAGTTTACAAATGAAACTGTTAATGGTTTTAATTTGGATTTTTATTTCAACCAAGGGTGCAACTTTTCAAAAACAAAAATTAATTTAGAATATGTGAAAGAAATCCACATGATGATGAAAAGTCAAACATTGATATAATATTCTGTGTAAAATATTAGATGTAGTTTTTAATGAAGTTAACCCAAGATTTGATGATGAATATTTTTCTGTGTTTTTGACTTTATATTATTTGGATTGGATTTTGAAAACGAAAAATAAAATATTTCAATGACACAGGAAGCATTGTTTTGTGGATAGAGACTAGATTATGAATGATGAATTATGATGAAAAATGAAGCTACTCAATTTTTAAAGTTGCCTGGGGGGCAATTCCATGGTGTTGGACGTAAAAAATGAAGAAAATTTTCTCAGTTTTAATTCCATTTACCACAAATATAAACTGTTCCAAAATGATCAAATTTATTTACAAGATACTTACTACATCCCACTGAATAAAAAATCATGTTAGTTTTTCAAAATAGATCCCTAAAGTATAAATTAAAAAAATTTAAAGAGTTGGTGTTGGATGTAAACACACAAAGAGTAAAATTAATGGTTCACTTAAAAATTATTAAAAGTCTGTGAATTGGCTTACATTTTAATTTTAAAAACAGCATAATTCTAAAGTACACTTGTGATTGAAGCATATTTCCCAGTTTTCAAACGATATTATAAGGTATAAAATTATTTTAAAAATATTTTTAGCTTGGTGTCGGACGTAAATTTTCGGTGTCAGACGTAAATTGTTCATATTGAACGTAAACTTTTGCTCTTAAATGTTAATACATAACAATAATTACAGTTATAAATATGTAAATCATATTTTACATATACTGACACAAAATTTACCAAGTCAATTCAAAAGTAGGGTTGATTGGGGGAAGTGGGACACTGGGGTAAGTGGGTCACCCTCCAAAAACTGAAATATCCATATGGTTTTTATACTTTTTTACATTGATCATGTCATGGTTCATCAGTGATTAGTTTTGCATTTTGGGTTATGTGGAAGTTTTTTTCTAGGTCAGAGATCTTAGTCAAAAAAAAAAATCTGAAAAATATTTTTGGCGAGTTTAAGCAGCATTTTTCAAAGAAGTGTTTTCCGGTTAGCATTTATTTTTTTATGATCATTAAACATTCATCTACAATTTAACTTAAAGTGAATACTGTAATCAGAATTTTTGAGTAAAATATTATTAAAAACCGTTTTAGAGGAGGAGCATCACTTAGTACCCCGTAAAATTTCGCTATAAGACGTCCCCACACAATGGGGTAAGTGGTTCCCCCCCTAACAGTGAGGATTTGAAAATCAAAAGCAACTTTGATGAAATATTTGTATTAGTGAAATACAAGACAACTATGATGGACTTACTAGGAATTGATAGTTCAGCTACAAAAGCTGGTGATTAGTTATTTGAAACTTAACTGAAGGAAAACCATCAAGATTTATATGGGTTGAATGTTGATAATGGTTCTTCCTTAGCCAACTTTACATAGACGCAGTCATTTAGTGTTTCCAATTTATTTTTCCACTTATAGTTTTGGCAAATTTGCCAAAATTGATCTTAATCAACTGTATTACGTTCATTCAACACACTTTTTCTTAAAAGGGGTCCTACTTACCCCTATCAACCCTAAATGTATATGGGTAATTCCATTGTGACGGGTGTGACGTTGAGACGCTATTTTTGAGAGTTGTATCTGAGTTTTACCCAGTTAATAACTTAGTAAACACCAACAAAGTTTTAAATGATGTTAACCTATGCATTTGCTTAAATAATTAAGCTAAAATAAAACTGTGGAAGTTTTCAATTTTTTTTTTTTTTTAAATTTTAAATTTTGTGACGGGTGTGACGTTTTTGGGACATGAGTTTTCACTTACCTTTGCATTTGTACAATTTCCTGTGAATTTTTTAATGTTTCATTTCTGTAGCTTTTTTTTTCTATTGAATGAGATTCAGATGAAACTTAAAACACAAGATTTATAGCACAATTAAATTTTTTTACCTCGCAGGAAATTTTTTTTCTGGCGTGACGGGTGTGACAAGTTGTGAATTTGAGAAGCAAATTTTTGAAGAACAGTGATCAGTACAACTATTAAACTGGACAATACTTAACATATACTGTCCGATATTTTAAAGCGAAACCTTACTCGAATTTGCGCATGCGTCAGGTCTCTTCTAATTTTATCAAAACAGGGGTGATGGCAAGAAGGAAGCAACGAGCAAACAAAAACTGAATGAATCGGGAAGTGCTCTTCCTTAAACCATCACCCCTTTTCCAATTGGAACCGTTTGCCGCTGCTAGTCGCGGAGTTCGAGAACAGACAGTACTTACATTTTATTGGAAATAACACCTATATAAACATACATACAACTGTTTTAGAACTTTCAGTAGCCTGTACTAGAGTCCCTATATAGAAGCTACGCTTCAGAGTCGCGCAATACGCAACCCTCCGCTCATTGGTCGAAGTCTCCAGTTTACCCCCGCAGGCGATAAAGATTTTCCTCCCGTAGACTTAACATGGAGTGTCCGAGAAGCTATCAAAAACACGCAGAATCCGAGGAAATACAGCACTGAACAACTCTTTTGCTATTTGTTATCAATCTATGGATGTTTAATCTATATGCATATGCAATTTTTTTCTGGAAAAATCCCTTTCTTTATTTTTAAATCTTATTTTTTGTGTTCTGGTAGTGAAGTATCCATACTGTTTATACTTATTCTTTGCTCAATATCCTTATACAACCTGCTTGAATGAATGAAATGAAAGAGAGGGGGGCTCAGCAGAGCCAAGCACTGCGACCAGAGGTCTATTGTACTAAACCCCAAACAAAAATCTTAAAAAAGACCAGTGGCCGTAGCAAAGATTAGCAGGCATTTAACGGGAATGTCATAGATTTCCCAAGGATCAAGTAAGTGACGGCCAAGGTGCTCAAACCTATAGGCAGAAAAAGTCTCACAATCACACAGAATATGTGCAACAGTTTCCTCATGAAAGCGACAGCCTCTACAAATTGGGTCATCAGACACGCCCATAATAGTAAGATGCCGCTTCAAAGTACAGTGACCAGTAAGGAGGCCAATAGCTCTTCTGATGCTGTTGCGGTTCAGACTTAAGAGCTCCTTTGCCCTAATACTAGGGCAACCTCTATTAAGTTCTTTCGCCTGCCGCTGTCCATCAAGGTTGCGCCAGTTATTATACTGTTTTTTACCAAAAATATCAAAAACAGCAGTTCTAATAAGATTTTTCGAAATCCCAATTGCTGGCTCAGGGCCAACAAAAGGGATATCAGAACCATTCCGAGCAAGATAGTCGGCCTTTTCATTTCCCTGCACTCCAGAGTGTCCAGGTACCCAGCAAAGGGTAACCTTGTTCAGCTTTGCAAGGTTGCAGAGCAAATTATAGCACTCCCAAACGATGTGGGATGTCATAACATCCTTCTTGAGTGCGTTTAAGGCAGCCTGACTATCAGAGCATATATGAACACAACGGTCTCTATAGCCACGACTCAGGCAAATACCACAACACACCAGGATAGCGTAAATTTCAGCCTGAAAAACAGAAGTAAATTTGCCCAGGGGACAGGAATATTCAATACCGTCGCCGGGACAAAAAGCCCCAGCCCCAGTCCTTTCATTCATCTTAGAACCATCGGTGTACCAGAGAGTGCAATCTTTACCATGAGATAAGGTAACATCCCTCCAGTCACTCCTAGAAGGAAAGATAACCTGATATGGCTTATCAAAAGCATACTCGCCAAGCATGTAGTCACTTGGCAGGCCAGAAAGAGGATGAGTAAGTACATCCTCATCAAAGTACTTCCAGGAAAGGTAACAAGAGTAGGCTTTCCATTGATTTGAGCGTTTAAGCCTCTCCATACACAGGAAAGCTTCTGCTTCAATCCGCATATGGAGCGGACATAAACCTAAAAGTAGTTCCAGCGCAGCAGTAGGCGTTGTCCTAATACAGCCAGTCATGGCTATGCAGACTAACCTCTGCAGCTTGTTAAGCTCATTTTTAGCAATGTCAAGTTTAGTTCTTGACCACCAGACAATAGAGCCATACGTAATGATGGGACAGATAACCATCTTGTAGATCCAATGGATAACCCTGGGGCTGAGCCCCCAGGTTCTACCAATAGCTCTCTTGCAAGACCAAAGGACTTTATTAGCCTTTGCCAAACAGTGGGTGAAGTGTTTCTTCCAGTTCATCTTGGAGTCAAAATAGATCCCAAGATACTTGACCTCGTCAGCGCAGCTGAGAGTTTGTCCGAAAAAAGTAATATTACTCACCTGGATTGCTCTTTTACATGTAAAAGCAACCATAGTGGTCTTAAGAGGATTTACAGAAAGACCCTCAGAATGACACCATCTTTCCACACATTTTAAACCATGTGATAGGATTGAAGAGACAGTGTCTAAGAACTTGCCTCTGGCCATAATGACCACATCATCAGCATAGCCACAGCAAAAAAGGCCAGAAGAAGTAATGCTTTCAAGCAGCGAATCAACAACAAGACACCAAAGGATAGGTGAAAGAACACCACCCTGTGGACATCCAGCATTTGCGTGAACAGTTAAATCAACACCACTAAGAGAGGCATTGACAAACCTATACCGTAATAAATTTTCAATCCAATTAACAATAGTTACGTCAATACCCCTACTGGCAAGGGCTCTCAAGATAGTAGTAACAGGGACTCTATCAAAGGCACCTTCAATATCAAGGAAGACAGCCAGAGCTAACTCCTTGTCCTTATAAGACTTCTCCAAAACAAAGGAGAGACTATATAAGGCAGTTTCAGTAGACCTGCCAGGCTGATAAGCATGCTGAGAAGGAGAGAGAGGGGAGACTTTCAACACTGTTTCCCTAATATGTCTCTCAACTAACTTCTCCAAAGCCTTCAATAAAAAGGAGGTGAGACTAATAGGTCTAAAGGACTTAGCCTCAAAGTAGTTATCTTTTCCAACTTTTGGTATAAAGATAACCTTGGTATGCCTCCAAGCAGTTGGAACGTGCTCGAAAGCAATACAAGCTCTAAAAATCCTACAGAGTACAGGGGCAAGAACCTCAATACCCTTTTGAAGAAGGGCAGGAACGATGCCATCCATACCAGGAGTCTTGAAAGGCTTAAATGAGTTAATTGCCCAAAGAACCCTTTCATAAGTGACAATGCTTCTAGCACAGTCCCATTTGCGCTTTGTACACCATCTAACAGGTAATGTGGCTGAAGGGAGTGGGCCGTCTATAACATTTGAACCGGGAAAGTGAACCTTTAGCATCTCAGCTAGGGTATCACCTCCAGATTCAGTGAAGCTACCGTCAGTGCGCTTTAGTACAACCTGCTTATTTAGATGCTATACGATATTTATGCATTCATTTTCATTTTGTTATTATCACTTAATTATACCACTGTAAACGCAGTCTACTGTTTTAAATTTTGCTTTTATATTCATTTTTGTGTGCGCTTAGCTTGGCAAGCTTTTGAATGCATTTGGTGACAGTAACGCCCGCCAAGATTTTGCTGCGTGCGAAGAGGATTTAAATTTAAGTTTTGTTACTTTCTTATGAATAACTATTAAGTAAAAGTGTCTAGACATGGCCAAGGTTTTGCTGCATGCAAAGAGGATTTAAATTTACGTTTTGTTACTTTCTTATGAATAACTATTAAGTAAAAGTGTCTAGACATTCTGAATTGTAGCTTTAGATAAGTGATTGCTGTATTAATGTCAATAATTGAATCGAAATATAGACGTATTGCGTAATTTGTAGTTTTTAAAGAAATAGTTAATTGCTTGAACTTATAGAAATGTCATGCATGAATCACTTTAATTTTCACACCTATTTATAAGTGTATTGAATTATATTCCGTGAGAGTTTTAGTTTTATTAGAATTAATGTAATGAATTGATTTGTTGTAAGGTTAGATGTAATGCAGATTTTTTTTTTTTTTTTTGTTTCCTGCAATTTGAAATGAAGTAAGTCCCTTTGAAATGGTTTCAAGAAACCATAAGATGAAAAGACAAGGGGCTTTTATCGGATGTCTTTTCATCCACAAGTTCACTTATTTTGCCTTCAAAAAGACGTTCCTTGAAACCCCGAGACACGGGTATGCAATAATTTGCTTTTTTTTTCAATTACATTATTTCTTAGTTTACTTTTTCTGCACAAAGGTATTTATTCAACCTTTAAATCTAACGTAACTTTCCCTAAGACTTACGGAACGTAATTCTTCCTTTCTATTCATAATTAAGTTCTCCAAATTAATAATTAACTTATTTGTTCATAACTATAATAACATCTGCAAATTGCATTCTGCATTCTCCCCCCCCCCTTTTTAATAAAGAAAACATCTTTTATTTTTTAAAATAGAGTTACCTCTATTAGTTTTTAAAAAATAAGATTTCTTTAATATAAATTAAAAAATTTTAAAGTGCAGATATACAATTTCAGACTTTATTGTTAGTTTAAAGCATGTTTTCTCTGGGGGAGAATGCGGGGGATGAATTTTTTTCTGACAAATTCAAAGTTTTCGCTATCAAGGATTGCAATCAGGTTTTGGAAGTTTTTTGAAACGCTCTTTCTTCTATCTTTCCATATTAACACCAGGGGTGCCCATTTCCCTAAAAGCAAGGACGCACCCCTAAATATCGCGAACACCCCCCCCCCCCAAAAAAAAGCAAGAGCTCCCCCTTAGAAAGTGAAAAATCTCTCCTAAAAATTTCAATGGCGCAGTCTGCACCATGACTCCCCTCCTTCCCAACTTTAAAGCACCCCTGTTAATGCTTTAAAGTTGATTAATTTATTTCTCAAAGTTGTAATTTTTATTTACACTAAATATCCACAAAAAAATTTCTAATAACGGGTAATATTTTGAATGTTACACCATAATACATGGAGGAATCACATAAAATATTTTAACAATATTGCAAGGAATGTGCAAATTTGATATCAAATAAAGATAGCGGTAAAACTAATTTTAAAAAGATCACTAAATTTTTGCGCAAACAAAATGAAAAGAAAAAACATTCGAAATGAATTCTTTTAAATATAATTTTGGTATAAGAAACGCTTAAAAAAGTATAATCATTCATATAGTGTTCACTCTAGAAAAAAAAAGGGCAGGGTGCTGGCCTTTGAAAGGGGCAACTTTTTTAAAAAGGGCACTATTTCAACGCGGTGTCCCCCCCACCCAAGACCAATGATGCACCACTCAAAAAGTACTGAGTGCCCCCCCCCCCTACAAAAAAAAGAGAAATAACACTTAAAATACCTTGCAAAAATTCAAACAGTCTAGTCTGCAGTCTGCACCATGACCCCCCCCCCCCCCCTTGATTGCCGTCACCACTGACTTTATTATTAAATATGATTTCATCCAGAAAACGACTTGTCTTCAAAATAGGGTTAGCTCCCCCCCACACACACAAATGCCAACTAAGCTAAGCACATTTTCCACACTCCATAGGAACATTTAGCTAATGCTGAAACTTGGCTTTGGGTGTTTTTCAACACTTTTCAGGCCATAATTTTAACTACCTATAAGAGTAAAAAAAATTCTAGGCATTTCAAAAGCCTTTGAATTTCAATTTAAGAAAAACAGTATTTAATTACTGATCTCCCCTTCCTACCAAAGAAACTGCCTAGTAATGTGCATTGTGCCATTAAGTATTTTAGTAGACATCAAAATTTTGATGAGTGTAAATTCTCCTTTTTTAAATACATTACGCTTCAAATAGAATAATTAACTTAAAATACTGTGTGCCAGTGCTTCAAAAATGCAGTGATAGCAAGTTGCAAAACTAAAAAGACTTTATTTTAGCTTTATTTCCTAGTCTTGGAGTTCAAATTCATAACACAAATGTGTTGGCAGATGTATGCGCTCCTAAATGCAATGCATAAGCAGCTTGGGCCAAGCTAAGATTTTTTATCTCAGACAATTTTTGTGAAAATTTAATATTTCAGCATTTTAATTGTGTGATTTTTTTAAAAATCAATTGTATAATATTTATAAAAGAAAAAGAAACAGTGCAAGATTATTTTTGTTAGAAAAAAGCACAAGTATGTCAAAAGTATGCTTTTTATTATGTCAATAAGTGTTTTAAATAATCTGTTATATGAATCACATATACAAAGATAATAAAAATACTTAGCAAAAAGGAAAGAATTGAATGAACGCCCTGTCAATGCGATGTTTCCATTTCAAACGGCTTTTTAGGGGGGCTGGGGATGGGGGTTAAAAATCCAAGATATTTAAAAAATACTCTTGCATTTTAGCCCAGTAAGCTTTGTACTATGTTCTTAGGAAACAATCAGAAAGTTAACTTTCCAGAAACAGATGTGAAAAGATTGCTACAGAATCACTAGCAATGCGCTAAAATTAGCTAAGCCTAATTTCCACGTGCAGACGAAGAACGGACACAAAGGGCTGAAATGTTAGGAAAATGTCCTATTCCCTCTCATTGTTGATTCTCAGAAGATCAAGGATGGGGAGGAATGAAACAAAGCTCTCTCCCTTCCCAGAAGACCCTACTCCTTCCCACAACCTTTCAAAAAACCACCCTTAGTAGAAGGGAAGAACATGCCTTTGTTTCCTATTGATAAGCCTGTTTGAATTCTGATAATCTCATCCCTTCTTTGCCTAGGTGTTTGCTTCCCCTTTTGTTTATGGGGCCGTTTTCAGGGTGAAATTCTGGGAACAAGGATAAGACATGGGCGTTTTTACAAATGATCGCTGGACAAATAAAATTGCCCCTATATCACGGCAGGTTGAAACGATGGTTGAGGCATCTTTTTAAAAACACAAGGTGCAATTTCTTATTTTTGAGAAGGGCGGGGCGCATTTCGCGATCTAAAAGAATTGCAGGGCGCATTCTGCTGATATGGAAAAGGGCAGGGCGCTGCGCCCTTCAAAAACGGCCTAGCGGGAACACTAATTCATAACTACCCTATCTAAGCCTTTAAATTTTCATAAGATTTCAAAAATATGGGGGGGGGGGGGTGCTCTCTTTACGACGCATCGAAAGGTGTTTTTCATAGTAATATAACCACCCATGTACTGGTTCTGCAGAAGTTTTAAAAAAAAAACGGGAAGAAAATGAAGTGAGCGATTATGCGCGCCAATCATGCACGCGCTTAACCACAAAGCAACCCCTCTTGGTAAAGTCGCTCTTCGTATTGCGCGACTCTGAAGCGTAGCTTCTATATAGGGTCTCTAGCCTGTACTTGTTACAAGGGCTTGTGGAGCAACTTTTTAAAGAAGAGTACAGACAAACAGAAGAGTACATACAAATAGTGAGCTTGACAATAGTTAATATATACTTACATTTTATAAGAAATTAAATCCTATACCTATATGTACCATTGTTTTAGAGCTTATAATGGCCTCTACTTGTTACAAGGGCTGGTGGAGCAACTTTTTTAATAATTACCGATATTTTTTCAGATGAAATATCTTCTTTTTTTGGCCAAATCCAATGGGGTTCACTAGCCTGCATACATTTTAAACTTACTTCTTCTTTCGTGATGTCAATGTCCAAAACAGTAGCATAATAAAATTTATTTATGCAGTGCTTCGTACTGCTGCCTGTAGTGGTAAGTGAAACCAAAACAAAATCACCAATTGTAAGCTCAGATGGTTGTAGGATCCTGCTAGGAGGAAGATCTACTGTTTGAGTTGAAGTGACAGTAACTTTTTTCAATGTAGACTTAGCAGTCTTTCCAATTAAAAGATTTGTAGAATCGCACACCTGAAAGTGGTGAAACGATTTTATGCCTTCTATTGCGATAGATTTGTCCCATCTTGATGACAACATTGCCTTTGACTGTAGTATTTGATGAGCTATGATGTAAAAAGATGTAATATTGAAGAAAAACAGCTTCTGTTACAGGAAAGAAACTTTGATCTCTTCACTATCAGAATCACAAAAGAACTCTCACAAAGAGATAGAGTTATATGAGATAAAGTTACAGTTTAAAAATGTAAACCACATTTAATTCTATGGCACAGTTATGTCTATATAAAATTAATCTTATAATTTGTATTTATCAGAAAATTTATGAAGAATGAAAGAAAAATGAAATACTAAATAATTACAATTCTTGCCAAATTCAAATGTTTTGAATTTCAGGATTTATTACTATTTTTTAATCTTTTAATTTTTTGTGAAACTGAAGTATGTAAACTGTTCTATTAAATTTAGGAATTATTTTGAAATTTAGAGTGTTTCGAGGGTTGTCACACCCGTCACAAAGATTTTATCACACCCGTCACCCCAAAATTTTCATATTAATTTTTTTTAATCAAATTTTTTTTGTGTCATACTTAATCAGATGCACAATAATTAGACTTTTATGAAATTTCATGCTTTTTCATGGAATACTGCATTTGCTATGCTATATTAAGCATCTTTTCTGTGACGGGTGTGACAGACAGACCTTATAAGTATATTTGTATTACAAATGTTCTTTAATGTATTTTTAGCAAATATTAAGTACTTTAAAAGATAGTCAAAGGTCAGAAATGACAATAAATGTACACAAAATAAAAATGATACTGTTTGAAGTATTGTTTCAGAGAGAATGAAAATACCCTATTTTTTCAAACTGAAAGTTTTTTATGTTGCACTAACTTGAAGCCCAAAAAAAAGAAAAACAGTAATTATAATGAAAATATTCTTTATAGTTTCATAATCCTCATATCATTACCTTTAATTTGACATATTATTTATTGCAAAAGGACAATTTTGAAATTTTTACCCTCATGTCCACTTTTTCGTGGAACTGTCCATATACAATAAATTCACTTAGTTGTTTTTTATGTATGTTTCACTTTAACTTCGAAATTAAAGGCGAAAAAAGGAGAAACACAGTTGAAAACATAGGTTGTTTAAAGGAAAGTAACAGTGTCGGACGTAAAAAAAATGTTACGTCCGACACCTAGATTTTAATAAAAAATATTCACTTGTTACAAAATGAAAGTAGGTTACATCAAAGAGATTGAAATTCTTACTTTGTACCCAAAAATACATGTATGTAGCTTTAAAATTAGTGGCTCAGCCAGGGTTGGCAGGTTTCTGCCAAGGCGGTAAAAACCACTGGTAGAAACCGGTTAAAACCGGCATGGCAAAAACCCCTTTCTGCCACATTTATGGCAGAAACTGGCAGAAACTCAAAAAATGACATAAATGCAATTCCTGACAGATAATAGAAAATGTATAAGAAAAATAATTAAATATTAACCCAAATACAATTTATTTACAACACTATCACCATTCAAAATCAAATTTTACATTGTTTTCACACTGCAGCAGCCTGTAACAAAATACAAGTTTTGACGCTGTTTCTAAACCTAAACAATTTCTTAATTTGTTGTGCACAAAGGAGAAATTTGAGAAGATTCTTTCAATCCCATCAAAACATTGATGTTAGAAATTAAAACATTGATCTTTTTATCAATGTATAACATACATTTTTGAATATACTACACTAATTTAAGCAATACAAAAGAATACATATCCGACGAATATATTGAAAATACTGAACCTCAAATCATGAATATAATTTAATAAGAATAATTTCGCAACAGCTTGGTATTATAGTTGGGCAAAAATTGATAATAAGACAAGCACCAGTTAATACAATCTAGTTATAGTAATAAGGAAATATTTTCAAACTGAATTAAACTAAAAGTAAATTTACATCAAAAAAGAATCTAAGAAAAAATGCATCATGCACTTACCGTCAGTTGAATGATGAGAAAAAGTTGTGCTAATTATTTTAAAAATACAAAATTAACTCTAACAATAATTTTTAAGAGTAAGAAATATGTGTAGTACTGTTAGTTAATAATTAAACACAAATTTAAGGTAATAGGCGGACGACTTGTTCGAGGAAATTGATAAGTAAGCCCGAATATTGGTGCTGACAGTTTGGAGAAAAAGAAGTTTCCTTACTTTGTCCCCCCAGAAGGGCATTTCTCTTTTTGCAGACTATCCCACCAGTCTGAGAAACATCTCTTTCGATGGAACAGAAGTTTCAATCACTATCAAATGCGTATAGGATTTTCCTTTAGTTTAAGAACTGGAGCCTTGAAATAGACTGCAAGTTCTGGCACCAGACTACCAGTGTCAGGTTCTTCCAATAGCTTTGATCTCTTTTTTACTCTCTAGTTAATCTTTTACTATCTTGTAGTGATCTTCCCAAAAATCATCCTCTACGCAGAAAAATTGTTCTTATAAAACGGGTGCAAAAAATGATTTTTTTTTTTGGCAACTCCATAAGTAAACTTAATTACCTAGCGAGAAGATTGGAGCAAAATTTTGTGATAATTTTCAATTAAAATGCAAAAACATCAGCATCGAAAAAACATCGAAACCAAAACATCGATAGTCCAAAAACATTGAAAGTAAAACATCGATGTTTTAACAAAAAAATCGATGTTTCCAAAACATCGACATCCATGTCGCACCCCTAGTTTCAACCAATGAAACTCTTTACATTTATGAGTCAGTGAATCTAACCAATTATATTGTTTCTTATATACAGCAAAGTTGAAGACTGTGTTAGTACTTATATAATTGGATTATTAGCTTTCCATAGAAATCAAAATGGGGGGGGGAGCTCTTTGTTCTCTGAGAATAGCTTTATTCAGTTATATTAAGTGTAAAATGACAAGTTTCTGAATTTTAGAATTTAATGAAATAAAAAAAAATCTGTATTTATTTAAATATTTGATATATCACACTTTATATTAAATGCAAACAAAATAATTATAAACAAACTGAAAAATTTGTTACTTACAAAATTACAAGGCTAAAATTTCTAACACATAGCAATTTCAACTACGATAAATTTTACTTTGCTTTAGAAATGTCAGTCTTGTTATTTAACATATTTTTATACTAATTATTAAATAACTATTATATTAAGTTTTTGCAATGACGAAATGAGTTATATATTTTATTTTACTTAATTGCCTGTCATTAAGTAATTACTAGAGCTATTAAAAACGTTTTCTAGTTTTTGCCAGTTTCTACCAGTTTCTGCCGGTTTTTACCGGTTATAACCAGTTTCTGCCACCGGCAGGGCAAAAACCAGTTTCTGCCGGCAAAAAGCCAACCCTGGGCTCAGCATAATTAACTCCGTATTTTGGTGTCGGACGTAAAGCACTTAATGTACTCCAAAGGAATTGTTTTACAAATCAAAATGAATTATATTTCGACAAATTTTTGCAACATCACCAGCACCACATTGTATTCTTAATTGGTTATTCATCTCAATTCATAATATTAGTATGTATTTTTTGGAAAAAACAGAATTTCTTCGAGAGTCACCAAATGTGGTTCTAAAATACTCAAGATGTTGACCTTAGTTTAACCTCCTGTAACTTATTTATAACTGAAGTGATCAAATTTTAGACAGGCATTTCAAAATATACAATTCTTTACCTTTAAAATGACATCTCATTTGTTTAGAAATTTTAATTTTGAAAATTTGATCATCTGGCTGACCTTATCATGGAATTGCCCTTATCATCCCCACCCTGCCACACTATACCACGGATAATCGGGAGTTTAATGTATTTTAACATGGCAAATCACAATATATCATATATTATTTTCTAAAGTTGCTTTGTTTAAGGAGAGGAGCCCTAGAAATGTTTGTGTATACCCCTTGTCTGGAGTATACCCTATGGGAACACCATTGGCTTATCTATCGTAATTTTTAGATTGAAAATTCTAATCACATTACTAAAGACAAAAAATACATCAACATTCTATGTTTGAAGTGGGCATGAAATTAAACTACAAATATTACGAAATTTTTTTTAAAAATCAGACATTTGTTGTTAGGCCAATCATAGTAAGATAAAAATATAAAGTATCTGGAAAAAACTCTCTGCAGGTATGAAAAACAGTGCATAGTGAATAGGCAAAATTTTTGTTATTACAATGCATTTTGCTTTCAATCATGTATCCATGAGAGCAAAAGATGAACTTTCTTCATTAATTTATCCAACTATTTTGAAGATAATCAATATTAGATATTAATTAACAATTATCAGGCAATGTACATTTCCACAGTAAATGTATCGTCAATATTTGGTTAGAATTTCAACCTAATATTTGGTATTTGCAATGTGTTATTTTTCCTCAAACGGGACACTTATTAACTGTCGGAATCTAAACCTGAATAATTTGAAAAAAAAAAAAGCTTTTTTTTTATAGTTTACGGTGACCTACAAAAACAGAAATGAACACTTAGAAGAGAATTAACGAAGGGGGGGGGGGGGAGTATGTATAAATTTGTAGGAGTACATTTAGTAACTGATTCTAAACAAAAATGAACTTTTTGACAGAATCTGATACAAATGACTTTTAAAATCAACATTGATTTAAGAACTGTGATTTGACACTATGCTTTTTCACTGGTCCGCGAACTAGAAATAAGAGCAAATACCCTTTCTATAAGTGTATTAGCCCCGGGAAAACATAAAATATATCTAAATATATTATTTATGATTTAATATTATTGGTATGAAAATGCTTAGACAGCCCCACATAGTGACTTTTGACAGAAACATTCAGTGTTCCGTTCTCTCACTTAAGAAAACGGGGAATTTCATTATCTGTAGGGACAACGGGACACGATACCTGAAAACTAGACTGTTCTGTTTAAAACGGGGTGTATGTTCACTTTAGGTAATCAGCACATGTCCTTCTACATAACAGCTTTTTACCGCAATTAAGCGGTTCGCCTGAGACCAAGGTATATGTCCGAATAAGTCCGATACGGTAATGTCTTAAAAGTAAATGAAGGCAGAAATAGGGCACACCAGAGAAAAGCGCTCATTTTGCTAATAAACAAATGAAATAAGGAAATGAAAAATGTTTTTACCAGCTGTCGACAGCTCATCGAAAAATGCGAAAAGCACTTGCAAAAATTGTAAACAAAATGGTATTGCCAAATTATAAATTACTATATGGAATAATATTTTCATTGCCATATTTCATACTAAAACTTTAGAAATTCTTTATGATTTAGTTATATTCATTTCTGGATGAATATTCTAGAGAGAAAAGATTTTTTAGGGTAGAGAGTACGAATAAATAAATGTAAACAGTAATTTTCTGCTGTAGACACGATGGATAATATTTATCCAAAAATTTTAGTTGAATGTGCAGAGGAATTAGTGGATGTTATTTTGAATATTTTCAGTGCTTCTTATAACTCGGGGACGGTGCCAGAGGACTGGAAGCTGGCTAACATAATGCCACTCTTCAAGAAGGGGTCTAAAGGTATTGCTGGGAATTATAGACCTGTAAGTTTGACTTCGGTGATTTGTAAGATTTTCGAAACTTTGATCAAAATTAAGATCATGATGTTTAGAGACTAATAGTCTGTTGACTAGTTTGCAGTATGGTTTCAGGAAAGGTAAATCCTGTACTACTAATTTATTGCATTTCTACGACAAGGTTACCTCAGCTTTAGATAACAAAAAATGTGTGGATGTTGTTTATATTGATTTTCAAAAAGCTTTTGACAAGGTACCGCATGTTGCTCTTCTCAGCAAGTTAGCTGACATTGGAATAGGAGGAAAAACTTTACTTTGGGTTAGAAATTGGCTTACTGGTAGGAAGCAAAGAGTAGTTGTGAGAGGAAATCATTCTAATTGGAGTGATGTTTTAAGTGGGGTTCCTCAGGGATCAGTTTTAGGGCCTCTTTTGTTTATTATATTTATGAATGACATCAATGATAATATTTCTGGAAGCATGAATTGTTTTGCTGATGATGTAAAAGTTATGGGGATTGTCGAAAATGAAGAACAAGTAAAACAGCTGCAAGAGGATTTAGATCATATTACTAAGTGGGCAGATAAATGGGGTATGGCAGTTAATGTACGGAAATGTCAAGTGCTACACTTAGGTCATGGAAATAAGCGTATGAGATATCGTTTACAGGGTTCAGTCATAAATCAGGCAGAAAATGTTATGGATCTGGGTGTCTTTATAAATCAGGACTTCAAGTTTAGTCAACAGTGCAGTATTGCTAGTAACAAAGCCAACAAAATGCTTGGGTTCATCAATAGATCTATTTCAAACAAATCTAAGAAAGTTCTTCTGCCTTTATATAGGAGTTTAGTATGACCTCATTTGGAGTATGCTGTTCAGTTTTGGTCGCCTTATCTGAAGAAAGATATTTTTGTATTGGAAAGGGTTCAAAGAAGGGTAACTAAATTAGTAAGGGGACTCTCAGATTTAGATTATGATACCAGACTTAATAGGCTTAACATGTATAGCCTGGAGCAAAGGAGAGTCAGAGGGGACATGATTCAGTTATTTAAATTTATCAAAATGAAAGATGTAAATGGATTAAATTTTTGCGGGGAAAGCAGGACAAGGGGTCATTGTTTTAAGCTATTTAAATCTCAGGCTAACTTGGAAATCAGGAAAAACTACTACTTTAGCAGGGTCGTGGGCACTTGGAATAGCTTACCGGAAGAGGTGGTAATGAGCAAGGGAGTGGATAGCTTTAAGAGGGCCATTGATCTTCATTGGGGACTAATTAATTGACTAGGACCAGCCTAGCTGGGCCCAGTGCCTGTTGCTGGTCGTCACATTTGTATTTGTATTTGTATTTGATATGTAGGGTTCGGCTATGGGTTCGTTCGCATAGCGCTACCGGTTAACCATGGTTACCGGTGACCATAAAAATTCCGAAAAAACTGCATGATTTGTTACTTTGCAAATCCAATAAACAATTAAATTACACCACAAACTGTCTAAAGCCTGTAATTTACCCCCAAAGAAAACACGTGGAATGGAATGTTTTACCTTTTTTTTTTAGTATTTTTAATCACCGCAAGGTAGCGTGTTCGAGCTCTGGAGTTGCGTAAACTGATGAAAATTTTGAAAGAAAAAAAAAACATTTCATTTCATGTACTCGAAAACTTTGAACATTTGGGGAGATGTAGTTTCAAACTTTGAATTAAAAAATTTCTAAACAAATGTGAAGAGAAGAGGGGACGCCAAAATGTGTCAAATTCAACTTCTTGATGCTAATCCGGCATCAAAAACGTATAATTCAAGGTTCTCACGTTTCTGTAACATATTGCTTGAGATAATTTTTTGTGACTCACATGCGTTTCATATTTTGCCAATACACTGTGTGGCAAATAAAAAAAAGAAAACCTACACGTCCCACTTTTTGAAAATGACAACCCCCCTCCCTTTTTTTTCTTCCGTTTTCGACAGTTTTTGCCGTTAATATTATTGGGAGTGGAAGGAGATGCTCCATTAACCATTAATACTCTTCTGAGAGGCTAGAGAGGTGCAAAGTTCAAAAGCATAAATATTTGGAGCCAGTTGGGAAATTCATGGGAGTATTCTTTAAAATCTTTTTAAAATCATCAAAGCCGATTTTTTTTTTCAATTCCCAGGAGTTTAATTAACAGTTCTTCTTTTATTTTTCGGCATCATAAAACCAGAGCATATTACTCACTCCTATGAGCTCCATTTCTGAAAAAAAATTCTCGTTTTAAAAAAAAATATGTAAAAATTATTGGAGTCACCGCATTTTGCATAGTCAGACTCTCATCGCAGATCTTCAATTCGAAACTCCAGAACTCGAATACGCTACCTTGCGGTGGTTAATAATACTAAAGAAAAGGTAAAACATTCCATTCCACGTGTTTTCTTTGGGCAGGGCCGATCCTAGGGTATCGGCCGCCCGTATGTAAAGATCTAATGTGCCGTCACTCAAGAGTAATTTGCATATTTTGACTAATCTTTGACGTCCATATAAATATTTCTTGAAATTTCTATATCAAGTTCTAATTTAAAAAAGAAAAAAAAAACAAGAATGATGAACTTATAAAAAGGAAGAAAAGTTTTATAGTAAGAAACTCCTTAGGTACAATTGAAGAAAGTAATAGATACCAAAATTTACTGGTCGTAAAAACGCATTTTATAGTCTGTCTTCGGTGACATCAGAGAAAGGACGGAAGAGGGGGAATCAGGGAAGGGGGGATTGCTCCCAGAAAATTATCGAAATTAGCGTACAAAAAATAGTTTTAGTAATCTTTGGTTGTGTTTGGATGCAAGGAGAAAAGAGTCGGGTATATTCAAGGTGCATGGAGAAATTTTCTAAATTGACGCCAAATATCGCAATTTTTGGAACTTTTTCGGGATTTCAGGGGAAAAGTATGTTGGAATTCTCTCCTAAAATTCTTTCAAAATTGAAATCAATTCAAACACCGCATTTTTTGTAACCGTAGCTTAGGAAAGATCGGCGCTCTTCCCGAAAATTTTCCGAAATTGAACTTTTAAATAAGCAGTTTTGGGTTATCTTTATTGACGTTGCTATAGAGGGAGGGACATTCAACCATCTCCTATCAAAAGTTTCCGAAATTGAAGTCTAAAAAACAAATTTAAGCTGTCTTTGGTGACGTAAGGATATCTGGCGACTTTCCTCCAGTAATTTCTCGGCACTATTGTTTCTAAAACCCATTTTTGGCTATATTTGAAAACGATAGGGAAAACGTGAAAATATTCCGAATCGAAATATTTTTCGGAACTAAAATTCACTTTAGGCTATTTTTAGGATAAAAATATTGTTGTGATGAGAAATCTGCAGCATTAAAAAAAAAAAAAAAAAAAAAAAGAAAAACTTAAAACATTAACTAATTACAAGTTTAGAACGATTAGGTAAAATGATGCAATCAATTATTGAAATGTTAGAGACAGGAAAGTGTACACGAAGTGCTTTAAATAAGTTTAATCATTCTAAAGTCCTTGAAAATAATTAAATAATTCTTTGAGTTTACTTGAAAACTAGTTCAATTTTATTTCTTTTCTAGTGTATAAACTATAAATTGTTTGAATGACTAAGATATTACGGTCACGATACCTATTTTTGGAATTTCCGCACCATTTCTTTTAAGAATTTTGTGCATTTTTTACTATCGATGATGTTTTTTGTCGGTGGGTTTGTCGAATGATCAAAAATCGACTATACTATGTTATATTCCCCGCCATCCTTGAAGTGACGCTAGTCAGAAATTCTCGCAAATTACTTTTGCTGGTATTTTTGTTAGTTCAGTGCGAACATTTCAAATGTGAAGGTCCCCCCCGTCCCCCAAGCAGCCGTAAGTGTTGTCGTAAATGTCTATTCAATGCCTATTACTGACTTTTCTGTTTGTGTTTTTCATCTTGATAACTTCTTAATTATTAACTTCTAATAATCCTACAGGGACAACGTTTTATCAACATAAAATTTCGAACTTCCGAATTTTTTTTTTTTTTGTTTATTATTCGGCCTAGTGGTTCTTTTTAAGATTTTCAGGCGCAAGAAGGCACGGGTTGCCTTTTTTCAAATTATATGAAAACTTTTTTTTTTATTTTTAACAATGGGGTGGTTTTTAAAATTCCGAAGTATTTTTTTTTTCTGAAAAAGCATGCTTATCTAATGTAATCTTAATATATCTAATGTAATCTTATCTAATCTAATGTATCTAATGTAATCTTATCTAATTTAAAGCTATCTTATTTTTTTAAACATAAGATCTAACCATTTTTTGAATAATTTGAGTTTTTTCTCGCTCCATGTTACTATTATTATTTTTTGCTTATACTATCAATTTCAGTGACTAAAAGACTTGACTTTTCGACTGAAGGAAACAACCCCCTTGTTTTGAAGAAAAATATACAAGGGTATGCCACTTAAAAAATCGACTTTCTTTTTATTTTTAGATGCCCTAATGTAAACCTTCTAATTACTTCTTTGGTAGGGAGTATTTGAAGATTAAACAAATTCATTGATACTATTTGTTTTTAAACATAACGTTTGACGTAAATTGGGACAAATTTCCTACATTTTTTTTCATTCGCTTTTACTTACGTATGAAAACTGATGTAACGAGTGACATTCGACTTAAAAATTCGCCAAAAAAAACTAGAATTTAACATAAAATGATGGAGTTCTTACTGTTGAAGTAAAAAATTAAACTATACATTCTGTCGCAAAAGTAACTGACCTGAGCGCTACTAAATGGAAGAAAAAACGTTTAATGATCTAGTTTTCAACATTTTAACTTTTCCCGTAGTTTCCCTTCTAAAATTACGATAGTTTTTATCTTCAGTTTTAAAGTTCGCTGAAACTGCAATGAAATCAAAAGGTTAAGTTTTAGAACATTTTCAAACTTTAACACAAGCGAAAACAATTAAAATGTTCAATTTTGTATAAAGTGCACATCGTTTTCTTTTACATACATTTATTTTTCTTTAACGTGGCATACATTTATTTTTCTTTAACGTTGACGTTGACTCACGTAAAAAAAAAAGAAAAAAAAATGATAAAAACATAATTTGTTTTTTTAATTTCATCTGCAAATGAAAAATTTATTCCGAACCTCGATGACAGAAACGCTTTGGTACAAAAACGCCCATATAAGGGGGCAAAGAGGGGCACGAGCCCCCCTTTGAAATTGGAGCTTCCTTTTTTAGTACTTTTTTCTTTGCAAAAATGTCAAAACATTTCTTCTCCAGCCATTAATGAATAATTTATCAAAAATGACAAATTTTAATGACTCTAATCTGTCCTGAAATCAGTTTCCGTGGAGGAAATATCCAGCTAAACCACGGGGAAAATATTGGAGCCCCCCCTTGCAACTTTGCATATAGGCGTCCATGCTTTGGTAGGCTCGGTGATTATACTGCTGTAATCACTTTCGAAAGATGATTAAAAGTGCCTATTACCTACCACAAAAATAAAATTTAAAGTTTCAATTGAAAGTTCACTCCACCCCCCTCCCAAATATGATTTATGAAAATATGAAAAAAAAAAAAAAAAGAAAAACAGCGAATCTAAAACGTTCCCACGCTGAGCAATTCCACGTTAATGGACGCACCAAATGTGGTTGTTTCCTTCTGTCAAAAGTACTACTTTTAGTCACTGAAATTGATAAAATAAGTTAGAAAGCTATCTATTATCTTTGAATATAATTTGAGTTTTAAGAATAATTTTCACAATTCTGTCGTGTAATTCCGTTGGAAGTAAGAGTACTACACTGTAAAAAATCTCGGAAAACTCTCTGAATATACAAAAAAGCTTTCCGTAATACACAGATTCGTACGCCCTCAGCAGTTTTCTGCTCTTATCAAAATCCTTTCCCGTTTAGCAAGAAAGTAAGAGTCGACGCATGCGCAGCTCACACGGCAATTTTATAGTCCAGCACCAAATCCAAACTGAAACTTTCGAAAGCACGCAAAGAAAACAAGTGCTGACTCATGTATGCGAAGTAACACTCATCAAGGGGATTAGTAGAAGTTTTGTTCCTCGCATGAATTCACTGAAGATAATTTTAAAGTCTTATATTTTCTTGCTTATGTATCGTCATGAGATTGAATTTGAAGCTATTTCACTTATTTTTAAGTACGAAGTGCAACTTCTCGACGCATGCTCGCGGAAGGAATACAAACTGAAATTAAAAACCAAATAGCTGCGGAGAGGACGCCATGTAAATTCGTTGCGTCGCATAACTTGTGTAGGTAATTTACTTTTGTCTTGGATACTTTTCTTCTTTCTACCAAATGGGTAATTTTTGTTGGCAGAATTTTATTCTGTCATAAAAATCACCTTTTTGGTGACCAAAGCCTGCAAAAGACCACCACCGACGAATAGGTAACTCGCTTTGCAACTCTATTACTTTAAAGAGATTTAGTTCATATAAATCTCGTTAAAAAAAACTATTTTCCTCAGTATCATTTTTTCGTTGTGAACTATTGCAATTTGAAAATATTTTACATTACATAGAACACATATTTAAAGTGCAAGTGTGTCTAGTTTTATTCTGTAAAATTTATGAATTGAAGATTATAAAAAATTTTAAATAAGTGTTATTGTGTACTTTGTTTTTATGTGTCAATCTCAGTTAATATTTGGCTGAACATTTATGTATCAAGCATTCTGAATTAAATGTTATAATATGCAAATTGATAGGTTTGATAGTTCGTCTTAAAGGTTGCATGTTTTCATTCTCTTGTAAACAGTGCAGCTAGATTGTATGAAGTAAAAAAAAAATTATCTCTTGTAATTAGGAACATAGTGCTTCAGTATTATCTAAATGACGATATCTCTTTAAATATTTGCATTAGCGAAACGCTTTAAATTAGTTAAATGTGTATTAATTTCTTTAACAAATAGATACATATATGTATTTAAAAGTGTCTTCATTTTTTTCGTTTTACGAGCCTCAATTTTACCACACACACAAAAAAAAAAAAAAAAAAAAAAAAAAAAAAAAAAGACTTAATAAAATAATTTTGTATTTTTACACCATATTAAAGTATTTGACTTATAATTTATATGATACTTTGATTTATAATGTATATGATACTTTGATTTATAATTTATATTATGCATGAAATATTATTTATCTCAGCAGAGCTTCATTGTACGATTTATTTTAGTTGCAATGTACCTGCCCTTAAGGGAAAGAAGCTGCAAATATAACAAACAAGAATTATTTCTCAATAATATATTTTTGTGTATATATGAAATACACAAGCAATGAATAGCAATGAGAAAAAGAAAATTAAAAGTAGCAATTATTAGAATAAAGTTGAAAGGTTGAATTCGGAGCTCATCAGTCGTGGAAAATTCGATAAATATGGTCAAAAGACCAAAAGATATTAAACTATTTACTAAATAGAGAGTGTTTAAGCTCTAATATATGCATTACATTGGGCCAAACGCACCATATGCTAAACTATATGCAATAAACAAGAGCTTAAACCTAAAATTAAAAGTAGGGTTTTTTTTTACCTCGGCTAAATTAAGAAACAAGTCCCTATAATGTCTTCCTCAGGACAGTACCTACTGCATGCATACTACTTTAATGTAGGACAGTCAGGAGGAATGAGTCAGTGGCAAAAATAGAACAGCTGCATTTACATGCCAAAATAAAAAGTAATATTATTTCATGTCATTGTTTTTTTATTTTTAAAAAACTATGTTATTAATATACAATGTACAACATATGGGGAGAAGACGAGGGGCGTTCACCACGCAGACTGTGCCATTGACATTTTCAGGGGGTTGCTTTTTCAAGGGGGGGGGGCGCTTCATAGCATTTTATGGGTGCACCATCACTTATGGTGGGGGGGGGGGGGATTCTCGTATATATGAAATGGAATAATCATGTAATAGAGTTCAATGTTTTAATAAATAAAATATATATTGCATTTTGCGCACACTGTAAAAATAAAATCAGTAACCTATTTTGAATAAGTATTTATACTTGTGATGAGCTGGAAAAGGGCAAAAACAGAAGAATCAAACCCGAATGGTTCCAGCAGGGGGACTTGGTGTCATATTTAAATTCATCAATTTCTCTGTTGGTATTTTTCGGTACACTTTGTTCGTCAGAGAAATTGACTTGAGGTGAACGATTTCCGGAACGCGAAGGGTAGGTAAGTCTTGTCAAATTTTATCCGAAGATAAAAGCTATCAAGTTTGATACAAGATATGTTTTTAAGTTCAGCATTAAAAATACAATATGTTGAGAGTTTTGTCTTGAAAATATTGAGAGAAAAACTGAAGTTTAAGACTGTTTAACAAACAATCCCCACTTTTCAGAAGGTCCCCCCCCTCCAATTCCCCGACGATTTTGTGATTAGGAATGAAACTACTAGATTATTTCATAATTTTTCAAAAATTTATAACTGTGCATTAATTATGCTGTTAATCATGCTATTTGTCATTAGAAATTCAAAAAAAAAAAAAAAAAAATCACGAATGATTCTAAAATTGCTTGTATTGTTGCTCTTAGATATGAAGGAATTGAAACTGATATGGTATGCAATACTATAATAAAAAATTATATTTTAGAAAAAATCACGGAAAAAGGATTCCGAAATTCCCGGAAACGTTTTTGAAAATTGTTTGGAGAATTCCGAAATACTCGGAAACGTTTTCGAAACTTTCATGAACCACAGCTGCACAGAATACTTAGAAACATTTCTGGAAATTACGGAAAGAAGATTCCGAAATACTCGGAAACGTTTCTGAAAATTACAGAAAGAGGATTCCGAAATACTCAGACACGTTTCTGGACATTACAGAAAGAGGATTCCGAAATAACTTTGAAACTTTCATGAACCACAGCTGCACGATATACTCAGAAACGTTTCCGGATTTTTTTTACAATGTAGAACAATAATTTTTTTTATACAAATATCTGTTATACTTCCTTTTTTTTTTCAATTTTCTGTTTCGCTCTCCTCCCCCCCTCTTTTTCGTATGTGCATGTTATCAACTTTCAAAACTAATACAATTTTTTCTAATTGATTCGCATTAATGATTAAATACCTTCTTTCAGTTTTTGTACTATTCAGCTGCAAATTTATAAGATTTTACAAAATTATTCCAATAATTTGTATTGATGGTTCAACTTTATGAATTTCAAATACTGTATAAGTTATATATCCCTTAGCATTATATAATTTGGAATGCTAATAATTAATTATTATCATTATGATTAGCTTTTATTTGACACTTAAATAATCTTCATAATTGATAAATTGATTACTGTGAATTTAGTTCTAGCATTAAGGCGTTTTTTAGAGGGTATTATGCATAAACATGCAATAAAAGTTCAATGTTTCAAAGCATTAATGTGTCATAATGTTTTTAGGTCAACGTATCAATACCATCGATCTTTTAGTTTCGATCATCGATATTTTGAAACATCAATGTTTTCTGATCGATGTCACACCACTAGTATAAATAATATTCCCCTAAGTACTATCTCTTTTTCAATTATTACCTATTTTGAACATCTAAATCGCACTCTCGGTTTGGAGAAATAAATACGCAAAAAAAAAAAAAAGTCTGCTCTTGATTTCTGCAGGAATGCAGAAAGCGAAAACTATGTTAAACCAACGCCTCCTTTCTACTAAATGCCTAACAACTTTGCCTCAAAAAGAGTTCCTCCACCGGTACACAAACAACCAGTGGCGTAGCTTGACTTTCTGCAGCTCGGAGCCTTTGGCTTTTCCTCAATTTGTCGCCTTTTTTGATGAGAAATAGTGGACACATTAAAGAGTCAAAAGTTTTTAATGAAAAATAAATTTTTTTTTTCTCTTCTTATTTTTCTTGCAGAAAAAAAAAAAAAAAGAAATTCAGAGCTCCACCGAAACATTTCTAAAGTTAAGTCAAAATTCGAAATTTTAAGCAGTTTTTAAGTTTTTAGTAATGCTTAAGAAAAGATGCTTGGAGCTCCCTCCAGATTTTTTTTTTTTTGCTTTCAAAATTAAAATTACTTTTATGCATTCTTTCGGGATGTTAGGTGTCCGGAATTTCTCAAGGAAAGTTTCTGAAACTGAAGTGTTAAAAAAGCAATTTTAGGCTATCTTTGGATATGTGAAGATATTGGGGAAAGTTCGGGGGCGCTGTCTGGAAAGTTTTTCCACAAAACTGAAAACCACTTAAATATAGGCTGTATCTAGTGGTGTTAAGGGTCTCCCCTAACTCCAACACAAACTGGAATTTCCTCCCGAAATATTTTCAAACTTGAAGTCAGTTTTAGTCTATTTTGGATGACGTTAAAGAGAATAGGGAACGTTCATTAGCTCTCCGAAAATTTTTCGATGCCGAAGTTAAAAAAAACGCAATTGTAGGCTATCTTTGACGGCATAAGTTTTCAAATGTTTCCAAAACAATTGAGGAATAAGATGGATTTTCCGTCTTCTCTTGAAACTTTTTGAAAATGACATCCTAAAAACGCGATTTCAGCCGTTGTTTGAGGGACAACGTTATGATGGAAAGTTCGGAGAAGAATTTCCCACCTGAAATTTTTTTCAAAAAAAAAAAAAAAAAAACTGTTGCTTATTTTAAGCTCTTCACTACTGAGAAAAAAATGGATTTGCGGTCTTCCCTCAGGAATTTCTAGAGCTAACTGTGATGACGTTTGGTGGTTTCGTGCACATCTGAGGACTATACCTTAGAATTTTTCTGAAGTTTAAGTTTCGAAAACCCAACTTTAAGCTTTTTTTGGAGACATTGGATGAAATGGGGATTTTAAAGTTCGAAGTTGATGTGCTAAATACACACTTTAGACTATCTTAAATCATTATACAGGAAGGGTCAGGGCTTGACCGCCACAGGAATGTTTTGGTATTGAAGTTATAAAAACTCAATAACCAATATTAGGCTAAAAGATGAGATGTGAAGGGATGGGGTGGGTGTTATCCCTTGGAAATGTTTCGAGATTCAAAACCTAAAACTGCGCATTTGGGATGTTTGGTGATGTTAAGGGATAGGAAGATTCGGTTACTCTTTCTGAAAAATGTGACATTTATTGAGGGTTTAACAACGCAATTTTAAGCTGTCTTCGGTGCACTGTAAAAAATCTCGGAAAACTCTCTGAATATACAAAAAAGTTTTCCGTAATACACAGATTCGTACGCCCTCCGCAGTTTTCTGCTATAATCAGAAACGTTTCCCGTTTAGCAAGAAAGCAAGAGTCGACGCATGCGCAGATTACACGGCAATTTTATAGTTCAGCAGCAAATCTAAACTGAAACTTTCGAAAGCACGCAATGAAAACAAGTGCTGACTCATGTATGCGAAGTAACACTCATCAAGGGGATTAGTAGAAGTTTTGTTCCTCGCATGAATTCACTGAAGATAATTTTAAAGTCTTATATTTTCTTGCTTATGTATCGTCATGAGATTGAATTTGAAGCTATGTCACTTATTTTTAAGTACGAAGTGCAAATTCTCGACGCATGCTCGCGGAAGGAATACAAACTGAAATTAAAAACCAAATAACTGCCGAGAGGACGCCATGTAAATTCATTGCGTCGCATAACTTGTGTAGGTAATTTACTTTTTTCTTGGATACTTTTCTTCTTTCTACCAAATGGGTAATTTTTGTTGGCAGAATTTTATTCTGTCATAAAAATCACCTTTTTGGTGACCAAAGCCTGCAAAAGACCACCACCGACGAATAGGTAAGTCGCTTTGCAACTCTATTACTTTAAAGAGATTTAGTTCATATAAAAAAATTTAAATAAGTGTTATTGTGTACTTTGTTTTTATGTTTCAATCTCAGTTAATATTTGGCTGAACATTTATGTATCAAGCATTATGAATTAAATGTTATAATATGCAAATTGTCAGGTTTGATAGTTCGTCTTTAAGGTTGCATGTTTTCATTCTCTTGTAAACAGTGTAGCTAGATTGTATGAAGTAAAAAAAAAAAAACTATCTCTTGTAATTAGGAACATAGTGCTTCAGTATTATCTAAATGACGATATCTCTTTAAATATTTGCATTAGCGAAACGCTTTAAATTAGTTAAATGTGTATTAATTTATTTAACAAATAAATACATGTATGTATTTAAAAGTGTCTTCATTTTTTTCGTTTTACGAGCCTCAATTTTACCAAAAGCAAAAAAAAAAAGACTTAATAAAATAATTTTGTATTTTTACACCATATTAAAGTATTTGACTTATAATTCATATGATACTTTGATTTATAATGTATATGATACTTTGATTTATAATGTATATGATGTTGCTTTTTCGAGGGGGGGGGTGCTTCATAGCATTTTATGGGTGCACCATCACTCTTATGGTGGGGGGGGGGGTATTCTCGTATATATGAAATGGAATAATCATGTAATAGAGTTCAATGTTTTAATAAATAAAATATATAATGCATTTTGCGCACACTGTAAAAATAAAATCAGTAACCTATTTTGAATAAGTATTTATATTTGTGATGAGCTGGAAAAGGGCAAGAACAGAAGAATCAACCCGAATGGTTCCAGCAGGGGGACTTGGTGTCATATTTAAATTCATCAATTTCTCTGTTGGTACTTTTCGGTACACTTTGTTCGTCAGAGAAATTGATTTGAGGTGAACGAATTCCGGAACGCGAAGGGTAGGTAAGTCCTGTCAAATTTTATCCGAAGATAAAAGCTATCAAGTTTGATACAAGATATGTTTTTAAGTTCTGCATTAAAAATACAATATCTTGATAGTTTTGTCTCGAAAATATTGAGAGAAAAACTGAAGTTTAAGATTGTTTAACAAACAATCCCCCACTTTTCAGAAGGTACCCCCACTCCAATTCCCCGACGATTTTGTGATTAGGAGTGAAACTAGTAGATTATTTCATAATTTTTCAAAAATTTATAACTGTGCATATGTTATGCTGTTAACCATGCTATTTGTCATTAGAAATTCCAAAAAAAAAAAAAAAAAAAAAGAAAGAAATCCACGAATGATTCTAAAATTGCTTGTATTATTGCTCTTAGATATGAAAGAATTGAAACTGATATGGTATGCAATACTATAATAAAGAATTATATTTTAGAAAAAATCACGGAAAAAGGATTCCGAAATTCTCGGAAACGTTTTTGAAAATTGTTTTAAGAATTCCGAAATACTCGGAAACGTTTTCGAAACTTTCATGAACCACAGCTGCACAGAATACTCAGAAACATTTCTGGAAATTACGGAAAGAGGATTCCGAAATACTCAGAAACGTTTCTGAAAATTATGGAAAGAGGATTCCGAAATACTCAGACACGTTTCCGGACATTACAGAAAGAGAATTCCGAAATACTCAGAAACGTTTTCGAAAATTTCATGAACCGCAGCTGCACGATATACTCAGAAACGTTTCCGAATTTTTTTTACAGTGTGGGTCGAAATTCTCCGGTCTCAAAACACATTTTAAAGTTATCTTTGGCACACTTTAGACAGCAAAAAGGGGGGGGGGGGTTGAAAACGCCCCGCCCCCCAAAATGCTGTTTTAGGCTATGTTTTAGTGAAAATTTTGTAGTCAATGACCAATCAAAGCAATTTTTGAAACAGATAATGCTATCCTGGAAATGAGCAAGAAATCGCCCAGCATTTCAGACCATTCTCCTTTAACCTTTGTTGTCACTCTCCTTTAAAAAAAAGTGCTTTTTTTTTCTTTTTTTTTTTAAAAAAATGCGGTAGCTTCCTAGAATCCTTCTCCTGCTCCTTAAAATCCTCCCCAATCATCATATAACGAAAGGTTATGAAATTCATTGTTTCCTCCGTAATAGTTAACCTTAATAGCAAAAAGAAAAAAAAAACATGGTCCCTTGACTTTACACTACTACCTCCCTCAGTCTGTAGCTTCAGACGAATAAAGAAAAAAAAAAACAATAGTGCTGAGATGTCCACAAGAAAAACACGTTTTGTATTAGAGTAATTTTATTAACATAGTCGTACTAAAACCCTACAATTCGAACACTTTTTTTTTCTTTTTTGCCTCCAGTAATAGATCTCAAGCATGATTTCCTGTTTGGAAAATTAGTTAATTTTTTTCGCATCAAAAGTGTGAAATTGCAGCCCCCCAAAAAGTGCCGCCGGGGCGGACCGCCCCCTCCGCCCCTCCCTAGCTACGCCACTGCCTGGCGGCAATTACAAGGATGGCGTTGCTATGACGATGAATCCAAACAATTCAATTATTTGCTTCGCAAATATTGTCTGATATTTAGAATTGTTTTCATCTTTTGCTTTTTGGTTATAATCGTTTGCTCGAATTAAATCTCTTGTGAAATTTTTGTCTCTGTGTATTTTTTTTCTTTAAAATATTGAAGCGCTTTAAAGATTAGTGCGGTTTTCTTTCTTTTTTTTTTTGAAATGTAATCATTTCAATAATGCCTCAAACCTGTTGTATACCTTTTTGCACTTGGAAAAAGTAAGTTTTCTTCAAATTCCTGCTGAGGTAAATCAGCGAACATTATGGCTTAATGTCATAAAAAAATAGGTAAATATTTTTTTTCCGGGTGGAATTATTATATCATTTTTCGGAGTGCCCTGCAATCCAAGTCGATTGCCCTACCTCATATCAGTGGCTAGCTACAGCCCTGTTACAGCAGCGATTCTTAACCGGTAGTTCGGCGAACCGACACGGCACCGATCCGCAGAAAGATTTGACCGACCCTTAGAGATTCTTGCTCGTTCACGTAAAAAAAATAAAAAAAAAAAAAATCCTTTCAAAATAAAGGGGAAAAAAAGTAATAATATTGAAAAAAGAAAGAAAGAAAACACCATCTTAATGATTGCATACCAGATCTTTTACTTGGATTTTGTGATTGTTTTTAGTAGTTTTCCATGATGGGTTCGGCAATGCTGTTTATTTATGTATATTACTGTAATTACTTATCTTATATCCTGCATTTAAACATTTTTTGTAACTATTCTTCAGCAACAAATAAAGTTTTATTTGCATATTTATTAATTCATTTATAAAGATTATTATTTTGTAAAAAAAGGAAAAACATTTCAGCCGTTCACAATTATTTTTCACAAGTCCCCGAGACGAAAAATTGTCCTTGCAAAAAAAGGGGGGGGGGGAGGAAAAGAAGGGAAAACCTCACCGGTTTGTAAAAAATAGCATGTTTTAACGGTTTTCAAATATTTTTTTTTAGAAGAAAAAAAAAAGATTAATTCACGGTTAAGAAGCTTCGTTTAAGAATTTTAGTCAAGATTTCAAGGCTACCAAAAAAAAAAAAAAAAAAAAAAAAAAAAAAGAAAGAAAGAAATTCTGGAAAGGTTATTAGTGATTTAACCTTCTGGGATTTTTTCAATAACTGGTCCATCGGACCGGTACCGGACCTATAAATAAAATTTACTGCACTTTAAAGACAGGGGCGGATTGAGTTCCCCAAGAGGGCGCCAACCTTGACTACCAAAGGGCGAAAAAAAAAAAAAATATTAATTTGAATTTTGACACCTTGAATTCAAATTATGTTTTTCGCAATCACGAGTGTGTGTGTGTAGGCGTATGTGTTTGTGTGTGGGGGGTATGTGTGTTTGTGTGTAGTGAGTATGTGTGTGTAAGCATGTGTGTTTGTGTCTGTGTGCTGGCATAAGTGTGTGGGTAGTTATGTGTATGAATGTGTGTGTGGAGGGATGTGCATGTGTGTGTAGGCATATGTGTTTGTGTCTGTGTGAGTAGGTAAAAATTGACAGTTCAACGTCAGGAGGCGCAATGCGCAATATTGCGCCTCCCACCCCCTGCCGACCCCCCTCCACTTCCTCCGACCTTGGGGTTGACCTTGGGTTGCGCCTGAATCTTGAAGAAGATGACGAGGGTTTTTTCCCGTGATTTCGCCCTTCCTCGTTTTCGCTCGCGTTTTTACCGTGAAAGGTTACGAATAGTTTTCGCGCGTTTTTGAATATTTTCCCGCGCTTTTGGACTTTGTCGTTTTTCTAGTCATAGAAGACTAGGAGGTTTTTCACTTTTTAAATGACAACGTCAAAGTTTTGGTTGTCATGACAACCAGAGTTTTTAGTTTTCGGTTGGCAACACTTGTTGTCATGACAACCAGAGTTTTTAGTTTTCGGTTGGCAACACCTGTTGCTATGCTTTAACTTATGCGGTGTTTAACGTTCATGGCGCCATCTATTGAGAGGTTTATTTCTATTTTTTTTATTTCTACGAATTTAATTATTTTTATTTTTTACAGAGTGTTGAAGTTGGGAATCGAACACCAAAAGGTTTTCGTAGTCGAGGGATATTAAGCACACGCGCTAACCACTCGGCTACGAAGGCCTACATATGAGTACGCTAATTGACATCCCAATATAATTTTCACATGAGGTAAATGCACATGGCGCCATCTATCGTGACTTTGAGTATTTTTTTTTTCTGGACTTTGAATAATTTCAACGAATGGTTGTCAAGACAACCAAAGTTTCGCGAATTTAATTATTTTTTGATTATTTCAATGCTTTATGAACTTGGATTATTTTTCATGAATTTGATTATTCATTTTAGAGTTCGAATATTTTTTACATTCAGGTCTTAGACTAATTCGACGTCTTTCGTTCTTTTGATTATTTTCGAGCGTTTTCAAACTTTAAATATTTTTCACAAAACTTTTTTTTTTTCATAGTACCAATCAGCTTTAATATTCAATATGATTTATACATTTTCATGAGTTATGTTTTAATCGCGTTATTAATCGTTTACACTGTCATTTTATTATTTCATGCATTTATTATACTTGTAAAAATAAATCCCAACTCTGTTATATTTATCATTCTTTCGGTGATTTTTTTTTTTTTTTTTCGGACTTTGAATAATTTCGACGAATGGTTGTCAACACAACCAAAGTTTCGCGAATTTAATTATTTTTATTTTTACAGAGTGAAATAGGATCTTTAAGATTGAAAATAAACATTTGTTTTAAGTTGATGGTCCCACCAACCAGCCCGGTGTATCAAATACACCCCATCAACTTTTTTTTTTTTCATCAGCCGATGCATACCAATGCAGCTAATTTGGAATATGTCAAATCATTTCCTGAAATAAAATTTTTCTTAAATAAAATTTCCTGAAATAAAATTTTCTCAAAAAAAAAAAAAAAAAAATCAAAGAAGGACTCTAGAAGTGCTAAAAATCACAAGTCCCTTTAAAATGTGCTGAAATGAAATGCAACTTTTTACGATTCCCCTTCCGAAAATAAACATTCCCCTCCTTTTGAAACGTTAGTCTTTCTCCGTATGCGTCAACGAATTCACGCATCAGTGAACACGCGAAAACCACAAAGGGTCAAAGGGGAGGAAGATAAGAACTTCTCTCTCTCTCTCTCTTTCACACATACACACAATGGAAGGAAAACATTTCTCAAATGATTTCATTCTAGCGTTTCTTCTAAGTCTTTAAATAGTTTTATTCATATAATATTTTTTCTCAAACTATTATTTAAAAAACAAAATGTATAAAATAAATTGTCATAGTTGAAAATACATACAAATAAAAACAGAGAAATTGAACCAAATACATTAATTTTAACATACACATTACTAATAATAATGAAAGTACTTACAGATAGGTGTTTAGACTTTTAAAATATTTAAAATCAATTTCTTGTATCATACTATCATATATCCAAACCGATTGTGAAATTTTACTTGCAAGTTCATTTAAATTAACAGTTAGAAAAATATAATTTTCGCTGCATAGATATTTCGAATGAAAGTTTTGCGACATACACTCATGTTTCGATTGCGATTGATACAATATTTTACATCTCGCACAGCGATAGTTTTCGTTCAGACAATCATGCATACTGCTCAACATACGCTTATGAATTTTACTATGTTCGTTAATCACTTTTTTCGGTTTAAATTCATCACGATAAACACGGATCATATCTTGTAAAATCGTTGAAAACATTATTTCGAGTAATTTTTCCATAATCATGCAAAAACTATTCACTAAGCACTTCGCAGATTCACTATGAAGTACGAATTTTTCATTGTTGAATATAACATTCGATTCAGAGATATCAACATGATACATTGTACATTGTCCTGCTACATTAAATACAATTATTTCATTGTATGCAACAAAACTGCAGTCTTTATACACAAGATTAAAACTGCACATTTTTCCCATGAAGTCGACGAAAGCGTGAGGTGAGAAATTAATTTTTTTCCCATTACTGCAGTCTTCAATCATCATTACTATACTTCCATTTGGTTTAACCACAACATATAGAAAGGTTCCCAATTGTAAATCATAAGCTTTTATCTTTCTCTCAGCAAATCGTGGAAGGGTACCTTTTAGATTTGCATCAACCCGGTCATCGGAAGGAAGAATGGGAGTCAACCCCATGGGAGGTCTTTCGTTCATATTGAGAATCTGATGGGGTCCGTCTTCTTCGATCAAGCTTGTTGATGGTGCGGGGGGTTTCTCCAACGTTGGAAGTTCAATTTGTTCGGCAGGAGTACACTTCTCGTCCACAGCATTCACAATGTTTAATTCACAACTTTCAAAAACAGATTGAGATGCGGTGTATCGACTCGGAACTTTTTTTCGTAGAGGAGAGCTGTCCGATGCAATTACCGTTTCAGGATGATTGAAGAGAGGGAAATCATCCACATCTCGAATCGCAAAACGTTTTGAAATTGGACTTGTCATGATATTACCCTCACTCAATGCGAACATCAAAATCGTCAATGTTCAATCCTAAGCGATTTAAACCTCTTTGCATGGCAACTTACAACGTGCAAATGAGGCAATTCTAATCAGGTCGACTCATACGAAAGGTTGAAGATCACATGATCGAATATAGATTAATCATCACACGCGTTGATAATGATTACCCTTCGGTCAGTGATGATTAAGCACCGGACGGACACAGTCTGAAAACACAGGATGGTGAATCAGCTGATTAAGCATTGATAAGATGTCATTGCTATGTCCCTTCCTCTGGGCACGTGAGGTCGATGATTAACTATCTTGTGATTATCAATCAGAGCGATTACAGCGCCACGACTGGAAGTGAGGTTGTTATCCTGATAAAATTTTCATTCTCGCTCAGATTTTTATGTGTGGTGTTCAGTTGCTCGGTGCTCTCTCCCTCTCTTCAAGAATGGATTACTTACTAAGTGCAAATGGTTTGAATGTTCTAGTTAAAGAACAATTCTACACTCGTGAAGTCGCCAACAACATATTCAATGAACTGCTGAAATTGCCGTTCCAGACTATCAATGTGATCGTCCATGGGAGACACTATACCCCAAAACGCAAAAGTTTCGCATTCGGAGATACTGGACTTGATTACCAATACTCTGGCACGTCGAACCCTGCACACGAATGGACTCCGGTGATGTTGCGAATAAAAGAAGATGTGGAAGCTGCGACTGGACAATCGTACAACTACGCGTTATTGAACTATTTTTCCGATGGGACCGCGGCATTGGGCTCGCATAAAGACGACGAGAAAAGCGTAAACCCCTCCAACGGTGTTGCCTGTGTGAGTCTGGGTGCGTCCAGAACGCTGACATTTGAAAGACGTGGATTTCAACCTCAAGAATTACTATGTCGCCATGGCAGTATGTACGTGATGTTACCACCTACCAATGAACTATTTACGCATGGAATTAAACCTGACAGAACTGTGACTTTACCGAGGATTAGCATTACATTTCGAAACATCATGAGTGACGCAAACCCACCTACAGCGGAACGAATGAGAATGGCACTGGATGATGATGCCTCCCTCTTCAACCAGCCTGAAATTTCGACAAGCATCATGTCTCAAGAAAGCGATACAACAATGAACTTTGCTTCGCCTCATGCCTCAGTGGATCCCTCCCCCGTCGTTTCTCCACTTAGTGAAGGAGAAAACCCTACACTCCCTCGGGACGATTGGTTGGAAAAGTTCCTTTCGAGCTCCCTTCAACGTTTTGAAGAGAAAAAGAACAACATTAGAAGTTTACCGACAGATTTGAACATCAGTGTATGCCTACGACAAAATGGAAAAATCGTAATTCAGTTAGAAAATACTGTTTCGGGTGCCGAAGTGAATTTTCAACCACCGAGTTGGCTGCATTTTTTAACAAAAATGTGGGACTTTAATTCCCACTACGCGAGTAGTAACTTTGTCGTTGGAACGGATGCTATTGTTATTACCAGAGAAAAGCAGTGCGAAGTGCACCAGTTAGAAAAAGTCGACGGTAAAATGTGTATACAAAAACCTCCCATTTTATTACGAGAAGACGTTAGAAAAATTTTGAAAGAAGAAGATGACGGTATTCTAGGAGAGATCCTCCGTGCAATTTTCACCATATTTCGTGAAATGCTCCGTGTTGAACGAAAAAATATTCAAGCTCCAACGATTGATGAAGTTGTAGCGCCTGAACTTGCGCACGATTGCTTCATTGAAGAAATGCGGCGAACTGTATTAAAAAACTTTGAATGTGCCGGCTGTAAGGTAGAACATCCCTCACAAAGAAGACATGAATGTATGTCGTTAACATCCAAGGACAAATACACTCTATTATGTGAAAATGAAAATATTTTCACTACTATGAACTTTGTCGAACTTTGCGATAGCATTTCCGAAAAAATATGTTTAAGTGAGACTCAAATTGCAATGTTTACAGTGGATTATTTGAAGGAGCGAACGGCTGATCTGTAAGTAGTTTTTGTATATACTATTTTTATTTGTTCAATAAATGTATTATTCCATTTAACTGCTTTTATTGTTTTCATTTGCATGCAGCGAAAATAATAACGAGACAGAATTAATGAACTAAAATATTTTATTGATACATAGTATCCCATACAAAATCGGGCTGTCTTTTCGCCCTTTTCTTTCTAGGTGTATCGAGAGACGAAGGTACATTGACAGCTTTAGGTACAAAAGTTGGAGTCACATCTGTTAAATACTTATTTTTCACAAAATGTTTGGGTACATTTATTTCATTTAACGTGTGTAAAAATTCATCTTTCCATGGTATATGAATATTTTTTCGATTGCTGAAAATTAAATTCATCAGATCCGCAATATTACTATTCGGAATGTTTTGTTTTTTATAAATAATTTGTCCTTTTTCATTCCATGATAAAAGATCGGAATGTTTCTTCAGGAGATCCAACAGATTTCTTGCTTGATGCAGGTAATTCTTTGCAACACTTTTCAGTATCGTAGGTTCATAATTTTCAGTTTTTGTTATTTTTCTTTCTTCTTCTTCTTCTTTTTCAATAACTTTATTTTCTTGAGGTTGGGTCCATCTTGGGTTGAATTCTGTCATGTTCAACTTCCTTTGTAGCAATTCTGTATATTTCAATAACTTTTCATGATCCGCTAACTTGCTCTGTAAAATCTTTAACATTTCACGATCCAATTCACTCAACTGATTGGAAGTGACTGTATGTTTCAGAAATATTTCCTCGGGAACCAAGGAATATTTCTTAGCGTGTTCCATTTCCGAGTATAGTTGATAGTACGCTTACAGCTGCGGGGATTAAAAAATTCAAAAATCCACCTTTTTGAACAACCAGCTTCCGCTTTTTTGACAATGCTAATTTGCGATTTGCTAATTTGCGCAAAGTTGTCTTGTGCTTTGACAAGTTCTTCTTTTGATGTTTCGATAGAGGAATATTTCCTTTCAGTGTGTTGTGACAGCACTCACAAATTGCTTTGATACATTTCACATCAATCTTTTTCAATAACTCTTTTTGAAGTTTTGCTGGACAGATTTGCAGAAGGTGCAGCTCGTTCAGTTGTTGCTTTGTAATTGTCATGATGACAAATGAATGTTATTATTTATACCCATTCATTTTTATAGTATTTTTCTCTGATATATATATTGAGTTTGATTGGGTAAAATATTTGTGCGCAGGCGCATTTCCTCGGGTGTATCATTTTTCAAATCGATTAATAGATATGAAAATTTCTCCTTCGTCGCATCCTCATACACTTCTTGAAAAAATTTTAAATGTCTTGGAAAAATTTGTTTTCCTAAATGAGTCACTTGACTCAAATCTCTCCTATTTTTGAAAAGAAGAATATAATGTGCGTTTAAAGTAATTTCACGCATTTCTTTTCCTTTGTGGAAAAAGTTTTGTGTGATGAAAATTACAGATATATTCATATGATGACTTCCACGCGTGAACAATTTAGTCATGACTTCATTTTTACCGCAAGAATGCATTAAATCATCAATTATGTAAACCGTATAATTCCCTAAATACTCTCGGTAATTTGAAGGAAATCCTTCCACAAACGTCACATCTGGGATCGTGTCATATAATTCTTGATAGATTCCATAGAACCATACAATTTTGTCGGGGATGATTGAAAACATCTCACGTTTATGTTTGATGAGATCGGCAACGAAAAATGACTTTCCCGAAGAAGTTGGTCCGGCTGCGACCATCGTAAAAGGAACCTCCAACTTTGGAAACTCCATGGCGAATGAGAGACAGACAAAGAAAATATTCGTTTAAATATATTTATTGATTAAAATTTGGAAATACATGAAAATATTTTGCTACAAAATTGTATACAATCTTATCATTACAAACATGCGAATCTATAAAAGAAGACAATATATTTTTCAAGGAATGTCCACGGGACATTTTGAATACAAATAATAAATACAATATTGACCACATACTGCCGTGACATTACTTTGCAATGTCATGGGATTAAAGTTTACATTTGAAAATTGTGATACAAAATCATCAATGTGTCCTTTGAAAAAAGAAGGCGGATTCCCATAAGAATCGAAAAATTCCAATTGTTTTCCGTCTACATAAAAAGCCACCCAATGGCTTCCGGCTTCCGTCGAAGTATCCACGTTTGCAATAAAACAGGTGGGGGTTATATCGATGACAATGTCCTTCAGATGATCACTTGGGAATACACCCAGAAAATATTTTTTGGTAATTGAGTCACTTTGAAGAATATTCTGTATTTGATTCGAATCCATTTTTAATTTGCAAAATCACACAGCACGTGACGAGATTTTGTAATTTCAATCACGTTTTGAAATTCTGCATAGATCAATAACGAGAGCGTTTCTTCGATGGCTGTGCTAAATTTAATTTCAACTCTCAAATTTCCTTGATGTTGTAAATTTAAATGAGGACCGTTGCATAAGTCTGCTGAGAGATCAAAATTGTAAAGTGTCGTACCTCGTGCGAATTGTTCACGAGACAAATAGATGCCTTTATCACTATTAAATCCGTCAAACAAACTGTGATAAGCACGAATGTAATTATTATTTTTAAAATCCAATTCCATAGGTTTACTTGGTACGGGTTGACCATCAACGTAAATAGAGATGAAATTCACATCATGATGTGAAAATAGAAAGGGATTTTTTGAATAATGTCCGTTCATAGCAGCATTTTCGACGCAGGCAATCACGACTCTTTTCGGCATCACACCTAAAAATACATTATCTTGCATGAAAGAAAAACTTCCTTTCGAAATGGAATAAGTTTTACATAAAACTCTGTCGATGGGATACTTGGCAGAACTTTTTTCCAAAGCTTTTGCATGACCGAGTGAAACTCCAGGACTCACTTGAACTTTTCGTATAAATAATGACGCATGTTCTAATACCACTTTGTATGCAGCATCCACTTTTGACGATAGAAGACAAAACGCTGCATTGCTTCGAGTCATTTTAATTTTAATATCGACTAAATTTAACATGAGTCGATTCTGTTGGAATATGTCACAGTGTAATTGTCCGATCATATCAAATGTTTTACTGTGTTTACTGAGCTCATATCTTGATTTCAATCCGGGTCCAGCATTCACAGCCTTGGGGTCGATTTCTTCAGGATCTTCGTCTTTGTAAAACAGCTCACAGGTAAGTTGACTTTTCTTGGCATCTTCTCCATAATTTAGCAGAGTTTCAATGTATGCACGATATGGATAAGTGTTGCTTGCAGATGAAATATTTCGTTCATTCAAACTGATGTCGATTTGTGAGAACAGAGAATGGAGAAATAAGTTGGTTGGCACTACAACTTCTTCGACTTCCGATCCATCGGGCTTGGAGGTTTTCGGTGATATGGGGGATCCATCCGCTTTGACGATTTTCGCTTTCACGTAAATGTAGGATGCGTTGAGATCTGTATATTCCACACCGCTTCCAGATATTGAAAATTCGAGAGGTGATCCGTCTCGAATGCTTGCAATGGGGTGATATTCGACAAATTGTCCTTTTTCAATAGCAGCTTGAGTGGGAGGCAGTGTGAATAAGTCCAGTTCTGATTTCACACACACTGGAGAATCGCGATGAATGAGAGAAGACATTTTTTTAAGAGAAAATATCGTGATGTGTTTTCACTCTCTTGGTTTTACGAACACTGACTTGTTTCTTGGGAAGTTTGCGCTTTTTATTCCTTCTGCCGGAGCCGATCATGGTCTTTAATTTAACTGCAGCTTTATCCGTCAAGTTTTTGCCGGCTTCCTTCAAACGTCGTTTAGCAGCCACTTTGAGATTTTCACCACGTGAGACATCGTTGAATACATCAACACCGCTGTTCAAAATTTGTTTACCGACCGCTTTGGCACCCGACTTGAAAAGTGGGACTGCAGCCCTGAAGAAAGATTTAAAGAGTCCTCCGAAACCATAGCCTCTTTGATAGGGTGCACCTTGATAATAATTAAGACCATTTCCAGATTGATGGGTGTAGTAATCCTCAAAGGATTTTTGACAGCATTGATATGGAATATACATCATGAGAGGAATTTCTGACGAAAGTGAAGTTTCACGTACGACCTTCCACGCTCGAATGGCACTAACATTCCTGTGTTGGTTCTTATAACGATTTCGATAGTGTCAATAATTTTTCGACTCACGGGCAAATAGTGAGGTCTTTCATATTCCACGCTGACCATTTCTCCGTCGGAACCGCTGACTTTAATTGTTCGCAGGAGCGGAGCATACACATCGCCTATGATTTGAGGTTCGATAATATCTGTATAAACCATTAGCACTCTGAAATGTGCATTAGGATCTGCAATCTGCGGGCTGAACACGGTCTGTTCAACATTTTTGTCGCTATCGCCCCCTATAACCATTGGGGGAAATCCTAACATCTGTGATAATCCTTCATGAAAGACGACGCGTGCATTGTTTTTCACTTTAACTCGCACACGTTTCGTCACATGATTGTAATTGAAGGAAATCTTATTATCATGATCGGGTATGTTGATTGCCTTCAAAATGTCGGATACATTTTCGTAACATCCGGGTGGAATATTTCTTCCTAATTCTTTTCCATCACCTAGATCGAATCCAATTAAATTATTCTCTCGATTCACATTATACCAAGTATGCGGGTAAATGACTTCCACCAATGCACAATCCCAATGTCCAGTCAGTTCAATTGGGGTCGGTAGACGTGTAATAAAATGGGATATTTTATTATCTGGGAAATAGTTTAATGAGCTGTCGCTGGGCAAAGTCACATAGAACGAGCCCATCTTGCAGAGTGAGCAAATGATATCGTGTCTCAAGTATTTATAGGTTGGATAAATGTGAGGCCGGAATCCATTGGTTAAATTTTTCCGGATAACCACGAAACTTGACAAAATATTCAGTTTTGTTTTCCTTTTTTCTCTTTCGTAATATTTTTTCGACAGTATAATCTTCTTTCAGTTTGACTTTTTGTAATTCTTGAGGATAAAAAGTTCCTTGGATGGGTTCACCCATTAAATCTTTCACACGGTACACGGGAATAGTTCTTTTGACACATTCGGTGATGATGAATAATTCCTCCGTCCAATTCGTCTCGTATCCTTTTTCAAAAGTGAGTTTTTGTTTAGAAATACGAACGACTTCACCCACGTTGTAAACACATGGTTTCCTTTCCGCATCTTGATTATCTCCGTAGATCGCGAAATACACTTGTCCTTCATTATTCGCATTCACTTCCACAGGTGCCCTCTTGATGGTGGAATGGTAAGTAGTATTATAACTCTTTATCAAATCATCTAACACGTCAATATAGTTGTAAGTGTTTTGACTCGTGAAATATTTCCACATTTTAGTTTTCAAAGTACGATTGAATCTTTCCACTACTGAAGCCTTTGTTGCGTTGAACGTTGTGAAGAACTTGACTTGATTGTCTCGTAGAAACTTTTGAAATAGTGCATTTTTAAATTCACTACCTTGATCCGTTTGAAGTAACTTGGGTTTTCTCTCTGTAAAAATAGATTGGAAAGCGTCGACAATCTCTCGGCCCTGCTTCGTTTTTAAAGGCTTCGCCCATGCATATTTTGAAAAAATGTCGATACATGTTAATATATACCGATAACCACGATTATGTTTCTGTAAACTTCCTAAATCGGCGAGATCTGCCTGCCATTGGAAATCTTTATGATGAACGAATACGCGATTCGTCGGGAATTTCTTTCTCACAGGTTTGTGTAGAGTGTACGCATCGACTCCCGCTAGATAATTCTGAATGGCTTTCTTGCTTTCTTCTCCTTCCAAAGCACGAAATAATGCATTGACACCGCCAAAACTTACTTCTTGAGCCGGTTTCAGGTAAGCCTTCTTCATTGCAGAAGGAAAAATGATTATTCGACACGTTGAAATGAATCATCCTCGGAACGTAATGAGTGAATTAGAGGTATCATTTGGTTTAAGTAGAAAATCAACAGCAAAATCCGATTTCCCTGTCAGAATATAAATGATTCCCATGACGCAACATAAACTCAGATAAAGGACCGTAATCCATACAACCTCTTCTCTAGGATGCATGTTTAAGAATAAAATAGAAATACATGTGCTATCATCCTTTATACGCTTTTATATCGATTAATACATGCTTGAAAAAGTACACAAAAGCCTCAATAGGTGGCGATACGAGCATTTAACCTATGTGAAAATTATATTGAGATGTCAATTAGCGTACTCATATGTAGGCCTTCGTAGCCGAGTGGTTAGCGCGTGTGCTCAATATCCCTCGACTACGAAGACCTTTTGGTGTTCGATTCCCAACTTCAACACTCTGTAAAAATAAAAATAATTAAATTCGCAGAAATAAAAAAAAAATAAAAATAAAAATCAACCTCTCAATAGATGGCGCCATGAACGTTAAACACCGCATAAGTTAAAGCATAGCAACAGGTGTTGCCAACCGAAAACTAAAAACTCTGGTTGTCATGACAACAAGTGTTGCCAACCGAAAACCGAAACTAAAAACGCGCGAAAACTATTCGTAACCTTTCACGGTAAAAACGCGAGCGAAAACGAGGAAGGGCGAAATCACGGTGGTCATCTTCTTCAAGTTTCAGGCGCAACCCAAGGTCAACCCCAAGGTCGGAGGAAGTGGAGGGGTAATGGTCGGCAGGGGGTGGAGGCGCAATATTGCGCATTGCGCCTCCTGACGTTGAACTGTCAATTTTTACCTACTTGTGTGCAGGCATGAATGTGTGGGTAGTTGTGTGTACCTGTTTGTGCATGTGTGTGTACGTGTTTGTGTGTGTATATGTGTGTGCGTGCGTGTGTGTGTAGTTGTGTATGTATGCGCGTGTGTGTAGCACATGGATGCAACCTGGAGACGGCTTTCGCTATAGGAGCGGCATCGTGAGGACCCAGTCGACGGTGATGCTGCGGAGGGTGGCGGTGGGAAAATAAAATGATAGGACATCAAAACAGTCAAATGAAAGCAATAAGCAATCGTGATTGCTCAAAAAAAAAAAAAAAAAAAAATAGTCGCACAGGTTTGAGGGCGAGGCTTCGCGCCATCGTGTATTCAATAAAATAAAATGAAATTTAAAAAACAGGTTCGAGGGTGGAAGAAAATGAAAATGAGAGAAAAAGCACAGGTTCGGGGGCACAAGAAAAAAAAAAAAAAAAACCCGAAGGCGTACAGGTTTTAAGCGGGCAAAAAAACGAAGATGCACACACGGGTTCAAGGGCTCAAGAAAATGAAGAGAAGAAAGAAAGGGGGGGGGGGGGACGAAGGCGGCCACGTTCTAGGGCGCAAATAAAATAATAAAATAAAATAATAAAATAAAATGCAAAAAAAAAAGTTCAATGGTTTAAAGAAAAAGAAACGAAGTCACACAAATTTGAGGGGGTAAAAATAAATAAATAAATTAATTAAGAAAATTCTAATAAAAGAAATTAAAAAAAAATAATAATAACAAAACGAAGAGGCACACAGTGGGCGTTCGAGGGCGCACCGGCCCGCGGGCTGGCGGGCCAGTCCGCCCCTGCTCAAAGACCTGTCCACGATAGTTTGAACAAAAATGCTTATTAAAACTTACAAAAATTTATCATACATAATCTAATTACTTTTAAAAAATAAATGAGTTAATAGAACGAAGAACTTTTATGATAATTTTAATATTGATTTTTGATTGCATTTTATAGTTTTTTGTGTTTTTTCTTAAAGGTTTACTTAATTACGCATAATAATTGCAGTAATTGTTCTTTACATTTAAATATCATTACTAGTAAATAAATTACTTCTTTATTAATCGCTCTTTCTTTCTTTATTTATTTTATTAAATACGTAAAAATTAAAATATTAACGATCAGCGAATATTTTTCCGATTAGCGGGTAAAAAACTGTTGACAAACGCAGATTTATATTGTTAAATATTTAGCTATTAATTTCTAATATCTTCGATAGATGGCAGTAGCGAAGGTACAGAGATATTACATTTTGCTCTATGTTTCAAAGTAGTGATCTGCCGGATCGTTAAAAAAGTAGATCCGCGGATACAGATCATTAGTGGCAAGATCCGCGGATACGGATACGGATCTCAATCTTTTTTTTTACCCAATTCAACTATCCAAGTGTAAAATTTTTTACGAAGGTATTCCCGTCAGAATAATGGCAGTTTCTTTAAAAAATGTCAACTGCGCCAAAAATATAATCAAGACTATGATTTACTCTTTAAAGAAATCTCCGTAAAAATTGATGGAGAATTGGAAGTAATGGGTCGGCGCTGCATTAATGTTTAGATGGAATGTGAAAAATTATTTCTAGCTTACTCGGTAGATGTAGGATACAGGAGCAAAAGCGTAAAGATGCTACTAAACAGGCTAGAATTTCCCATTTTATTTCAGTATAAATGCAGCGCTGACCCATTCTACCGAACTTCTCCGACCGACGAAATACAAAGCCGGGAACACCTTTACAGACAGTAAATAGATAATTTAGTCTTACTTTTTTTTAAAACATGCCGAATAAAACAAAAATGAAGAATAGCAGAAACCCCAAATTAACGACAAAAACTAATATTAAATTAAAAATTAAAAAAACAAAACATGTCCCGGAGAGCCGACCTCTTATGAAGATGAAATTCGCGGGTCAGAACACACATTTGTTAATAAATATGAACTGACAGCAGGTAAAAATTTTAAATCATTGAGCTTTTTCTCCTTATCTTCCGACTATGAAATCGCTACTAATCACGCGTATAAAGGCTTAGAATTGCAGTTAAAATTTACTTAACAAGATTATAGCTTCTACTGTATATAAGTTAAAAGTTTCAAATAAATATCAAACGAAGAAAACTTCGTTCTTTCAACTAGGGCCAACATTTTTAACGTACGGGTTAATTTTTACTACCATAATTGTGAAAAACGTTAAATCGGTTTTGAATTAATATCTCCGGCAATTAAAGTTCTACAAAAACGAGGCCAAGCTAAGAACACCGATCAAGTCAACTTTTGAACGAAAAATGAACTATCAAAATCGGTTCCTCTGTTTAGGAGCTACGATGCCACTACAAAAAGGCACACTGATACACACTTTTAAAACTTATTTCCCCTTCCCTTTTTCAGCGGGAGGGGGGAGGGTTCTAAAAATTGGCTTCTGAAATGATACCTTATAATTTAATTAGGGAATAAAACCTAATTTAAACGGAATTTAAGAGTCTTTTATTCAAATATTTAAAAATTTTTAGAATAGAAATGATCCGTTAAAGATCCGTCAAAAAAGTAACGGATACGGATACGGATACGGATCTTTATTTTCCCTCGGATATCCACGGATACGGATATCCGGAACATCATTATTTAAAAGCTAGAAGTTGATAGGCATTTACGTAGCCTACGAGGATGCAACGCTGCGCCAGATCTTCGTAGGCTCCGACATCTAAGTATTAGGAGAAGTTAGTTAAACTAGATGGTAAATTTTTTTTCAACAAAATTTCGTACCTGCTCTTTCGTTCAACTTCCGTTTTCCTGCTTTTTCTTGCAACTTATTTTCTACGTTACATAACATTTGAACTTCTTTCTGCTTTCTTGCCACATTTGTTTGCACAAATTCATTTAAAACTCTAGCACAGGGAATTAGAAATAAAAAGAAGAAAAGAACTTGTTGTTTTTTTTCCCTAGAAAGAAGATGGAGAAAAATTTAATTGATTTCATTTTTGGTCGGGAGAAAAATGAAAGCTAACTGAAAACGAAATTGTAGAAAAAACCTGGAAGGATTTTTTTAGATCAGATTCTTTCTAAATGCAGTCAACATTTTGGTGTTGCCGTGCCGTTTCCCGCCCAGGGGTGCTCGATGGAGGTCACGAGAGGTCACTGCGACCTTCCAAAAATTTCCTTATTCGGCAAACTTTGTCTGACGATTCGGCGAAATTGTCATCATTCGGCGAATTCGGCTTCTATTCGGTAAAGTTATCATCATTCGGCAAGATTTGGAGTTCCAATTGGCAAAATTATCATCATCCGGCGAAATTTAGAGTTGCATTCGGCAAAATTATCATCATCCGGCGAAATTTAGAGTTGCATTCGGCAAAATTATTATCCTTGGGTGATATTTGGAATTCCATTTGGCAAATTGAGAACTTCTGCCAGCCGAAAAATTTGATTTCGAGGCGCCACTGGAAGTAACGGTAGCATAGAGAACAAATCAAAACGTAATCCTTTATAATTATAAATGTAATTTCTTTCTTCACGTTTGTTATTTATTGCTATATAAATAAAGTAGTATATTTGACTTTTATGTGTCTGTGTTCCCGCTCACTTAGGTTTCACAATTTCAACTAGTAATACATTTAAAACTTTAAGCAAGGCATCTCCATCTCTCTCACACCCTAAATGGCTGGATCACTTTGTACCAGGCTAATAAATCACTTAAAATGTGTTTTATAATTGCTCATTAGTTTTGGTTGCTCTACAATAGTTTTTGTTTAGTTTTGTGCCAGTGGATTCAATAATCCTTTAAAGATATCGGTGATGCAGTTAAAAAAATAGGGAAAATGTGGATCGAAGTTTCCCAGAATGATGTGAATGACAGCTCTATGAATGGAAATTCTGTAGTAGTTCAATTTGTTGTAATTGCAACAACTGAGAGAGAGGGTTGGCTGATGTGTGTGTGTTAGAGAGTCGATGTTGCTGTACGGAAAGTGCAGTAAATTCGCAATAACTCGAATTCTCATAACTTGAACATTAGTATAACTCGAAGTTTTTATTACGTCTCGATCTCTTTGTCTTTAATTCCATGTATCCCGAAGTTAACTTCCTTTTACTCGAAGTTCTTTCAAAGATGACTCGAAATTTATTTCGGAAGAATGGAAAAAGAAAAAGGAAAGAAAGAAAGAAACAAGTGACTATGAGAGAGAAATTCATTCACCTTCACTTGCAATTCTTGCACATTAGATCTCTAAAGCAAGTAGATCACCTGTTGTTTGTTGAGCTAGATTGTTTTCTTTTGTTGCACTGTTTACACTTAGACATCTTCTAGGACTACGAATCTGCTTTTAAGCTGTCAAGTAGTCAACTCAACTGATTGTACCTTTATTCAAAGGCTGACGTAAGTTAAGATGCGTTCCCCTTCTTTAGCTCGTTCATTTCTTAATAAGTTCCCAAGAGACAGAGAGAGAGAAAGAAAGATTTGTGTCTTTACCATTAAAGATGTCTAAGCGATAGCTAAAAGCCTTAGATTTAGAAAATAAAATAAATCTTATTTATGACATTGAAAGGAACCCAACATTCAAAAAGAAAGATTCTTCTGAAGCCTGAAGCGGTACGAATCCATGAATCCGAATTCGGAAGGAATGATGGTTCCAGACGAGTGAATATATTCCCTCAAAGGTGAAAGCATGGTGCCTGAAGGTGCAATGCAGGCCAGGAAATAGAGCAGAAGAGCCGAAACAGCATGCAATCGCAGAAAGACTTGCTGCGCATTCGCTTTTGCTTTAAACATACATTCAACCACTTCAATATGGAGGACAAATGATGATTGCGTTTCTGTGTCTTTCACATTGACTAAAGTACATTATTGGATTAAAACACAACTTTTCAAGGATTAATTATCCGAAATTACAAGTAAGTACAGCTTTTGATCGCTTTGTAGCTTTTAGGGCTTTCAAATATAGTTAAAAGTGCATTTATTGCTTTTCAGTTACCGTTATTGTCGTTTAGTTTCAGTTTACCGTCACTATCGTGAAATTTCCGTTACTCAAAACGCTACTAAAAATATCTCTCATTATTATCTTGAGTACTCGATAAGCAGCTTTTATTAATCACCAAAAAAAAAAAAAAAAAAACCCCACCGGCATTAAGATTATCAATAATCAACAAGTGAGAGCCTTAATAAAATGATTCTTGTGCTTCGTAGATTATAACAGAAAGCTGGCGAAAAAAAAAATCTCTTTCAGTCTAGCTCTTCTTTTTTTTTTTGCTTTATCATTCAAGTGTTAGAACTATTTCCTGATAGCGGTTAATGTCTCGATAGCGTAAGAAATTTCTTTTGGTTTTTAACTGTCGAAAAACTTTATGTGCATTTATTTTGTTACTCTTGATTAGCGTTTATGAAACGATTTTGTTTTTCCGTAACTGTAATATCCCAGAATAGTTTTGGCTCTTCATGTAAATAATTCATAAGTACAGCTATGCTCATTTTCGGAATGGGTCATGTTTCAGTAAATTTCTCACATTATTTAAATAATTACTCGTCTTTTAAATTATAACGTATTTGTGATAGATCTTTGACACCAAGTAAAGGTGTAGATATTTATTGTTTTATTAATTTTTAACATTACTTTTTGTAAGGAAAAAAAAAAAACTTACCAGAACTCCGAACTTTTTCACATGTTTTTAACGGCTCCAGAGTTATAATTATTAATATTATTTATTTTATGAATTTTTAAGAAAACGAAAAAGATTTCACTGGTCCGCAAAGTTTTTCATCTGCTTTTACCGCGCCCTTGGGTCAAAAGACGTTGAGAAACACTGAGTTAGAGCACGATCAGATGAATTAAAGCAATGAGCACTTCTTAACTATGTTGAAAACTCTGAAATATGATCAAATGCTGTAATTACATGTTTTAATCATTTCCAGTACCGAGTTCAATGCGAAAAATGTCCAAAACGTAGAATATCATAAACCAAAACAAAACTTTAGTTAAAGAAAAAAAAAATACACAACTGTATTTTAAAACGCACACAATACGGGGGAGGGGGGGGGGGAGGATCTATAGTAAGGGTGCCATTTCTCTCTCTGAAGGTTCCTTTTTTTCACTCCGGCTGTCCATTTTTTAAAAAGTGCCTGTTTTTCACCCTATTTAGAGGAGCCATTTCGGCTCCTATTGGGTGCCGCTGGTGAACAAGCGTTTCCCCCCTGGAAGGTGCCGAATGCATCCTGTAGTTTTAACAGTGTAGAATCAGCTCTATTCAAGTGGTTCCAGCAGTATCGAAATCAAGACCATGCCATTCCTAAAAGAGGTCTTTGCTGCGTACGAAAGCAACGAATTTTGCTATATTACTGAACATAGAAAATTTCCACGCCTGCGCTGGATGGCTGGAGAAGTTCAAGACCAGACACAACTTCGTCTTCAGAACTCTTCACGGAGAAACAAAATATTGTGTGAAAAAACTTGAAAGTTCTATAATTTTGTCTGTTATATGTTCACATTAATTGAAATATTTGATGTTTTATAATATTAAAATGTCGAAAACCGAAACAAGAAGTAGTTCGAACTTCCGATAAGTCGAAGTTTTACATCGGTTCCTTTAGATTCGAGTTACTGCGAATTGACTGTTTATAAACAACCTTTACTTTGGCAGAGACCATGCAAAATTTTGGAGACTTCTGATTGCTATTACATAAAAACGTCATCCACCTCCTTAGTAGCTTGTTTTACATGCATTAATATTTGTTCCATTTCGAAACAAGATCAACTATGCGTTGTTCTAGGGAGGTGGGGGGATTAAAGACATGAAAACGGGAATTCAGAACTTCTGAGAAATGAAATTTTTTCATATGTGTTGGATGGGCGATAAATATGGCCGACCCATTTGCGTCGGCTGGCCAATCAGGAGTCTCAAAACTATTACATAGTAGGTTGTTTATATGAGCAGGCTCATTTTACTCTGATCGACCTTTTTGAACTATAGAAACACATTGTTATTCTTTCTGTTATATGTTCCATCAACTCAGCGCTTATTTAGAATGAAAACAGCACTTTTGCGAATAAGGGCTAGAAACTGCAAGTGATCGAAGTATTTATCCAGTACGAAAAGACGTAAAAAATTCAATTAAAAATATCAATGGCAGGGGCGCTCCGACCTTTACCGTTTGGGAGGAGGGAAACTCTCTTTTTCCCGAATGAAAATCCCAATTTTACTGAATAGTAAAATATGATTCATTACAAAAAAAAAAAAAAAAACGAAGTGTTGCTGATTATTTCCGTGGAACGTTGCGGGATTTCACCTAATTCCCTGTAAAATCAAGTATTTTTGCAAAATAGTTTCTTGAATTGCTTCTGTCTTGCAGACTCCTCACTGGGGTGGTGAAAAATATTTTTAGCTCCCAGTTTAAAGAGTAACTGAGTGCATTTATTAAGTGTATCGTTTTTACTTCGATTACGGTCCGTCCAGGTTGACTAAGCTCCCGATGAGAGCAAATAAGTCTGGACAGCAGCAACTTTGTCAGACAGAGAGATCCTTGGTTCTTACTTGCAATTCTGCTTTGACCATGTTTGCATTGATGCTTTTGGAGCTTTCTTAGTAATTCTGGAAGGTTCTAATAAATTGTATTACGCCAACCGAGTTTTCCTTGAAGGCTCTAGACTGGCTTTAACCAGTGAGAACTCCATATTCCTTAGAGAGATTCAAGGCTCATTTCAGGAATGTTACTGATTTTTTGCAGAAAACGTTTCTGGTTTTTGCAAGATATGTTACTGGCAGAAATTGGGCACATTAGCTGCCCACTAATTTCCAGAAACGTTTCTGAATAGTTTTTACAGTAATAGGCACACATATTTACATCTAGTATATTGAGAAAAGACGGTATTGATGTAGCAAGAGATTTACCGCTCTTATTATCTTGTAACTCAATGCACAGCGCCACTTAGACTAAGCATAAAGAATGAATGATTGATTTTAATGATTCGAATTTTTTTGTTAAACATACAACTAGAACAGTAGAATACCTGCTACGCTAATGTCAAAGAGATATGAAGCATCATTAAGTAAATTGGAAAACATCAGTATTCTCTCTAAATTTGTCAAATTAGAATGTGTGGCAAAAAAAAAAAAAAAAAAAAAAAAAGAGAGAGAGAGAGAGAGAAATCCTTCAAAATGCTTTTGACATCATTCTTGCTTAGTCAGTGAGCATAGGGTGGAGCCCCCTTGTATTTTATATTCTTTTATAATTTACCTCTACGAAACCAATATCAATAAAATTGATATTAATAAAAAATTTTCCTTACCTATGAATAATTTATTACGTCATTCCGTTCCTGCTTTAAGTACATATAATAAACCAAAGACATTTTAGATTTTTAATAATAATCTAAATAATTGTTTGTAATAAGAAAATAATACGAGTCTTGTGATTAAAAAAAAATCCTTAAAATTCAAAATAATTCAACAGTATAATACACGTTTTTCATAACTTTCTTTTGGAGTGAAACCTGCTACAGATTCTTTCTTCCAATATCCTAGAGAATATTGGCAAGATATTTCGTTTTTGAACTGAATGAAAAATTGGTATTTTTCCTTATATATTCCAACGTAAAACTCTAAACCTGAAAAAAGGGGAACTGTTCCTTTCTTACACCGAGCTCTTAAAGTTCTCATTTACAGTGTGTGATAAACTTCAACCACAGTCAGTGGTTGATGAAGAATTAAGGAAACGTGTTGGTAACTTTCCATTGAAAATGTAAAAATAACGGCATCAGCAAATCGTGGTCCTTTCCGTGTAGAGCATTTTTCATTACAGGAATAAACAGCACACATCCAGTTAGTAAAATACTATTCTAACGCGAACAGGTTAATTAAATTATGTGGTATAAATGACGACGCAAATGTTGGCGACGGAAATTAAAGTGAAAAGAGAAAAAGTAAACGATTCAAAATAAATTGAAATCTGGAATTCTCGAAACGCTGAAAGCAAAAGACCGCTGTTTTCTACAAAGGCGAAAAAGAAATCAGTCTTTTCTGAATTAGTTCAACACGAATAAAGTTTAAACTCATCTGTGAATGCTGGTGAAATATTTCGAGAATTTTAAGAACAAGTGCCGGGAAGTAACAAACATCCTCCCCCCCTCCCAGTTATTTCGCAGTATTTCAGCTCACGAGTATAGAATGTATTGTTCACCCTCTAAGAACATTATCGATTTTGCAATCAGCGGAAATTGCTCGATGGCTTATTCTTTTTCCGACTTGGTAAGATTAAATATTTATTATTTAAAATTGCTGGATGAAATATAATAGGAATTTAGGAAAATAGTTTTGCTTAGCGGCGTCACTCTTACAAAGGACAGATCATTTGTAAGGCTTCGGGATTTCAACTGGTGTTTTTTAAATGTCCTTTGAGTTTACTCAGTTTTGGAATTAACTTGAAAGTTTTTGAACTCAATACTTCACGAAAAATTAATTGGCGAATAAAATTTATATGTTTCGAATCACTTTTAAGTTAATAAACATTTTCTTTGAAACTTCTTAAAAACTGAAATTTAATTAACTCCTCCCAATCTAGTTATACAAAATAACGAAAACCATTTTTGTGTTAAGACAAAATGCATAGAAAAAAAGAAGAAAAAAAAAAGCACTTATTCCGTCAATCATTCTTACTGGGGGAAATGTCAGAATTAAACTGTAAGAAACGCTCGTAAATGATTCCGGTAAACCAAGATGACGGGGCAGAATTTAGTGGGCACGTTCATTTATTTCTACGGGTTCTTTTCATTGATCACTCAAAGAAATTTATCAAAGTGACCTAAAAATCGGAATGCAAAGGAAAATCATTCATTGTTCCCAGGAGAATGAGCATGAAGGGAAGAGAAAATGGGTGAATCTACTAGAGGTTCATTTTGTGAGCATTTCTCTTCCCAGAATTCAAGTTTCTTATAATCCATTTCGGTTTCATGTAGTCAGTTTTCTATCTCAACAAGGGGTCGAAGTTAAGAAGACAATCAGCCCCATAAGGGGGGGGGGGGGTTCTACCTGCCGGAAAAAAGAGCATTAGTGAGATTTCACGACCCTTTCTGGCCCTGTATCTTAAAAACTAGAGCTAATAACTTTTTATGGTGATTTTCATGTTTAGCGAGGTAAAATTCTACAGAGATAGCTATTTTTGAACCGGATGCATTTTTGATGTTCAGTAGTGAATTAGTTGTGTAAAAGGATGTCAACTTTCCCGCTAAGCCTACAGAGCTCTTAGCTAACTCTAGCTAAGCAAGGGGAAAAAAAACTTACAAATAAAGCTGTAAAAAGTGAGGTAATTTCGGAGGACAATTGATGGAGTAAACGCTAACTTTAGAGATGGTAGCAGATTACACTCATTAAAACAAGAAAATAATGTCTTTCTAGAAATTTAGTTTTATTGTTCTAGTAATCCTAAACGCAAAACCAGGAAAGAAAAATGAAAAGACTTGCAAGATGAAACTCGAATAGGAAGGAGTTGGAAATGTATTCTTTCTGGGAATTATCAACTAACAAGCTTTAAAAGTCATTTAGCCGTAACTGACATCATATACGAAAGATAAGTCATATAGAGAATGCGATAAACGAAACAGCATAACTTTACTACTTAAAATAAATCTCTTAAACAAATGAGAAAAGAAATTATCTAATATCCGAAGGAATAAGGGACCATTTTCCCTAAAAGTACCTCTCTGCATCAAACACTCTCATTTCTGTACTATCTTCTCGTTAAATGTTCATCGTTTTAATCAACAGACATTTGAACGACTTTAGAAAAATAGAGAAAATTTGTCTTGAAGGAAGGGCACGAGAGCGTTTCAATAGCTTTCAGGTGGTGAATTCACAGAGTTCGAAAAAGGAGCTTCCTTGGAAGAGGATTGCTGGAACACGAGTGAAGATAATGAGCGTCTTAAGGAGTCGATTGGGAGCTTTCCGAAAGAAACGATTGTTACTTTTCTACTTTCTGGAGGAAGTCCATCTGGATCTCAATGTAAGTAACTGAATTTGACGAAGGAAGTGCTAATTGACGAACATGACGAAGATTACTGAATTATATGTATTATCTGCCATTTTCAGTTTCTTGATTTTGTTTTGTGACTTACAAAAGATTGTCTTTCCCCAGATTATAGATTTTGTTAAGAACAATATAGTCAACAGACATTTCGGCATTTTCGAAGTGTATCGAAAGGGTGTCCCTTACTTTTCGCCGAAATTTCCTTCCTCCCTTGTCTCTTCCTTTCAATCTTACGTTTGATATACACTGCTCAAAACAATTAGGACAACACATGGTTTTAACAAAATTACGCAAAGATGTTAACCAATAAGTAACATAAAATGAATCATCCATAATTTAAAGCTTACCAGGAAACGGAATAAGAAATTTTTTTATGTAAATCAAAGTTCATGACGTCAAAAACCAGAAAAGGGAGATAAGAGCAGACGGGGCTTGTGCCCCGGGCGATAGATTTTAGGGGTGCTAAACCGACAAAGTAAATGTTCAAATTAATTTTTGTAAAAATTATATATATTGTTGGAAAGGAAAGAGTTTTCAGCATTCTATTACGCAATTTGTTCCAATGCTCTTACTTAATTGCGGCGGGAGTTTTTTACGTTTTTAGCTCGAATTTTTTTAGGCTTAACTGAAATGTAGACACTATTTTCTTCATTAAATCCATCAATAAAAAGTGAAGGAATTGTCCCACAGTTTCCTTTTAGACAGCATTGGAAAGAGCTGCTTTTTTTTACTCCAGATCTAACTCGACCTAAGGTCGAAAGTTTAACCCTCTATCTCCATTAGAAAAAAAGTTACAAGCGAATTAAATGAAGTTCAAAAATCTGTTCTCTATTCAAATTTTTAACCATTTTATTTTGCGTTTCCACGGTAACGCTTTTTGAATCCATTGTTCATTTCCCTCTTTCTCATTTTCAATTCTTATACTTATTTTATTTTGTGTTTCCATGGTTACGCCTTTTAAATCCATCTTTCTCATTTTATTTTAATTTATTAAAAGTATTTTAGTAGCTGTCGGCATTGTTTGGAGGGGAAATTTTGCATGATGTTTTTTTTTCTTTCATTTAATCCTGGTTATTGAATATACTTCACTTGACACAATGGTTTTTTTTTTCTAGATAGACTGGGAAAAGCCCATAGATCTATGGCAAAGCCGGGCAACGCAGCTAGTGTTCAAATAAGATAATCTGTTCAATTCGAGCTATTGTAAGTTGTCGGATTAAAATCTATGTACTAAGTAGTAGCAATATTCAATTAATTTCACGTGAGAAACAAAAACAAATAGCCCACTAAATTTTTCATCGGAGTAAAAATTATTGCACACGTTATTGCGACATATTGTTGAATACTGTTATTTTTCTTACAAATTTCTTCATAGTAGTATAATATAAATACTTAAAAAAAAAATAATTGAAAACATTTCTGTTTTATTGTTTTCCTTTAAAGTGGTGATTTTAAATTCGCATCTTGATACATTTAAAAAAAAAAAAAAGTAACGTCAAAGAAATTGTGAAACGATGCCTGTGGCGTGCCTACGTCCAGGAGACCTCAGAGCACCTAGCCTTAAAATTTTGTACAAAACTACTTGGAGCCCCAAAGATTTGAACCTGGGGTTGTTTGCTTTGAATTTCTAATTTTTTTTTTGTAGTTAATTTTTTAAGCTAAAATTTCACATAAATTGCCTTTCAATGAAAGATTTCTCGCATCCTTTAATATTTCATGTTGTTCCAAAGAGATTTTTTCTGCATGAAATAAAACTTGTAACAATTTTATCAACAAATTAGAACAGCAGGTATAAGGGCTTCTATTTTAGCGAAAAGTCCTATGTGCAGTCCGGAGCTAAAGAGCAAAATACATTATTAGAGACCACGAACTTAAAAGCAGTCTTCAAATGTACAAAACTGCCGTTTTGCAATGCTCTAGAGTCCCTTTACCAGCAGCGCCTGTAGCCGAGGAAGTTGGTTCAAGTTAGTTTCGAATGAGGGAAAATGCTCTTCCATGCGATCATTTTTTTTCAAATATCATCTCATTTATGCAAATTTCAATCAAATTAATTTTATATTTTCGGGTAGGAATGGGATTGTGTTCAAAAAATTAGCTCTTCACTTACAGTCTATTTTCTATGGGAGGGAGAGGGGAATTTTCACTTTGTTCGAAACGAAACTCGTAACGTGTTTTTCAATCTGATTTTTTCTGACAGACGATTTAAATCTTCGCGAATCAAATAAGGTTGCGAAGCAATCGTCGGGGGTTGGCATGCGTCAGCGAGCAGGGGGCAGAGCCACCTGATAAAAAAAATAAATGCAACAAATTGTTAATTACTCTCTTGTGGAAATACAAAGTAGTTTTCCTTGAAAAATTTCGTATGTAAAATAACAAATGAAATATTTAATGATTTTTACCCACTATCGAACATTTAAAAAATGCAATCCAGTGATAAAACTGTAAAAACTTATAACTACGTAAAAGTCGCATTTATAGGCTTATCAACACATGCGGCCTCCTTATAACTGTCTAATTTAAATTTATATTTTTAAAATAATAACTTTTTGATATTTATTTTTATGGGGAGGGGGGAGTGGCGTCGAAACGAGGTCTTGCCACTGCTCGAAAATGACCTAGTTATGTCCCTGGGGCAAAAAATCGGGATTTTGCAAAAACGTCTATTTTTTTTTTTTTTTTTGCTGTAACTGTGAAATTCGATTGCACAGTATTTGTTTTTGAGACAAGGTTACTTGAGAATATCTCAACAACGTGATGTACTGGAATCCATGGAATGGCGTGTTATGGGCAGACTGGAATCCGAGCAAACACAACGTAGTGTCGCGGACGCTGTTGGAGTCGCCAGAAGTGTTGTTACAAGGCTGGGGAATTCCTATTCCTATTCCGAGTCACAACTGACTACAACTGTATTTATGTCGAGGACTGCATACTAAGTGCCTTGCCTCCATTATTTTATATACCGATAGATGGCAGCACCATCACCGGATCGAACAGTTAACGAGAATTTAGAACTAGTCCAAGCGCTAATAGCTACCTAGTACTAGCACCCCCAGAGGTATCGTTTCACTTGGAGGACATTGAGACCACGAGCATATTTAACGTCGCCCAGTCCCCTTTAATGACGACGGTGGGTCTACGACCATCGAGGTTCGAACCCAGGACCATCCGGTCCCGAATCCGACACTCTAGGCTGGGGAATTGATTCCAAGAAACAGAAAATGTTAGACGTCGACCAGGGCAAGGTCGGCATGCTACGCTACAGCAACTGATGACCGGTATATACGGTTTACAGCCCGTCGAAACAAAACAGAGTATCTTACGCAGCTGCAAAGACAGTTGCGCTTGGCTACAGGATAAAGGGTGTCCAGCTAAACATTGTGTAATCGGCTTTATGAAGGGGGGGGGGGGGGCTCTATGCACGTAGGCCATTGGTCTGCATTCCGTTCACCCCAAGCCACCGTGCGACCCGAAGAAGATGATCTGCTGAAAATTGAGATTGGAGCAACATGATTGGAGCCAAGTGCTGTATACAGACGAGTCGCGATTCAGTCTGGAGTGTGACACCCAACGTGTTCTGGTATAAGAGGACAAGGGCACTCCAAATAACCCCACATTCGTTCGTGAAAGGTCACAATACCGATCAGCTGGTTGGATTGTATGTGGTGGAATCAGCATAGGCGGACGTATGGGCCTGCATATCATTTGGAATGGCCCTTTTGACGGGCCGAAGGTATGCCGACGATATACTGCGACTTCATGTCACCCCTTAAGCTGGAGACATTGGATATTTCTTTGTTTTCTAGGATGATTATGCCCGATCATATTGAGCTCGTCTGGTGGAGAACATGCTTCAAGCTGAAACACTACAGCGTATGGACCAATCCAATGACCTGAATCCAATCGAGCATGTTTGGGACAGCTCGGACGTCGCAGTGCTGCGAGATCAAGGCCGCCTGTTACTGTTCGAGACTTGGAGATCGCACTTCTTGAGGAGTGGAACAGTATTCACCAAACAGATCGGTAACCTCATCGCATCCATGGCAAACAGGTATGCAGCAGTCTTAGTTGGTCCGAGGAGACCACACGCCCTATTAAAACTCATGCATCATGGCTAAACAGTACCTTCTTTTTATTGTTTACAAATAACCAAATTGTTGCCCCAAATCATCTTTTCATGTTTTTTCCATATTTTTAAAGAATTAAAGCTTTATTCCAATTTTTTTAAATCTTTTTTCTGTATTGAGTATTCACATATGCACTATCCACTGTATGCCAATAAGTGGCTGTCTCCTATGGTTTTTTTCACTTTTTTGCTTGCTCCCCTAATTGTTTTGAGCAGTGTATTTAGGGATTTCATGTCAATAAAACGACGGGAGCTATTGAAAAATAGAGAAATGAAATTTTGCGTCGGCAAAACGGTCAAAAATATTTTCTCCTATTTTAAGTCATGTGTGTCTTTTGCTTTACTGTTTTCTTTCTTTTAACGACTAAAAATCATATTTTCAGACATACAAATGAATATTACGAAATGTTTAACTATATGCTTATTTAATTTCCTTTTTTAGTATTACGGGGACGTTGATAAGAAATCGGTGGCAGAGTTGCCAGTTTTTGAAGCAGAAAAAATGCTAAATTTCCTCTGAAAAAATGCTACGAGATGCTACATTTACAAATACTGCAAAATACTGTGCCGTGTAGTGGAGCGAAATAGAATTAAAAGTATTCGTACTCTGACAAGTTATTAAACGATTTTTTTTCGTATTGACATTAAATATGATTATAAAATCATTAAATACGTTTATAAATATTTTTCTAATAATAAATGTATTCAATTATTACCCTTTATTTTTGAATAAATAATGTCGGAGAACCGGAAGAGTAACCCATTAGTTTTCTCTATTTCGGCGAATTTCTCAGTGAGAGGGGGAAGAAAATTTTATCGTTGGTGAAACGGATGATAAGCTATTGGAAGAGTTTCATAGGTATTAATGATGCAGTATGATAACTTTTAGGATGATTCCTAATACAGTCAAACCAGTCTGTCTCAAAAACCTCTTTATGTCGAAATGTTTCATTTTTCCTATATTTCGCATTATTTCAATGCTTTTCCCCATGTTTACCTCGATTGAAATTCTCCGAAAGCCTCTTTGTCTCGAATGCCGGCTACATTGTCTTTTTTGAATTCGATCCCTAGCAACCTTTATCAACTGTGGAACTTAGAGACAAAAGCAATTATCCTAATATTAGCAGTGAAATTAAGCCTCCAAGTCTTGTGAGACATGTAGCTCAAAAAACTATATGTACAAGGAACAAGATTTAGAGCAATTTCATCCACTCTCAAATTGAGGGGAGGATTCAGTAAATTACCGCCATGAGCTGGTGGTGTATTTCATGAGAGGAGGATTCTAATGTTTAGATTCTTTTCATTTAGGAAAAAATAAAAGTTCTCTCTTCTTCCGGATGTTTTCTTTTTGAAATCAATCTGTGGAGCTGATTTACAAATTCTTATAGAAACCACATTCATTGAGAAAGACATACTGAGCCAATGCAGTTTTGTTTCCATCATCGTTTTTAGCACGGTGACTTTGAGGACCGCTTAAACACATGTGCCGTAGCCTTCCTTTTCTGGAAAAAAGCCCCCCCCCGTGTCCGTTTACCTTGTCTTGGTAAGAGGGGGGGGGGCTTGCGATGTGGTAAGTTCGGGGCGAGATCTTGGACGGAGTAGTGAACCCCCAGTATCTGCGGGAAGGGGCTTTTTTTCCTTCCTTCCCTCATCGCACTTACCAAATTCGGACGAAAACCCCTAAGCCAAGGTGTGTCAACCGTGCCGATAGCTGCGTGGTACCGGGGGTAGTCGGTGCCTCAAACGGACGACTTCAGGGATAGCAGGCGAACCCTGTCGTACGCAGTCTTACCTTTGTGTAAGGGGGCTACACAGGGGTTAGACACCACTTTTCCTCTCAGTTCTCTGGTTAGATTATGGAAGAAAACACAAAGAACACTTCCTCCCTTTGTGGGAAGCGTCAGAAAGACTCGTTCAGCTCTGCAAATTTTTTTATAATAAAAAGAAACGAAAACCTAACATTCACTGCTGTGTCCCCATTCTTAATTAACAAAGCTTTAATAAATCTTATCGGTGAGTTCCAGTCAGTAAAAAAATTACGCACTGGCGATTTATTAGTAGAAATTAAACATCCTAAACAAGTAGAACGCATACTAGTCATTAAACAATTAAGTTCATATCTTTGTACAGTTACAGCTGACTCAACTTTAAACTTTTCTCGGGGAATCATTTCAGAGCCAGACCTTTTATTTACATCAGAGAAGGAAATTCTAGAGAAAATGAAAGATCAACAGGTAAGTGGAGTGAAGAGTATCACTATCAAATGCAACGGCGAAATGCAGAATACGAAACACATCATTCTGACTTTTAGTACGCCTATCCTCCCTTCACGTGTCAAAGCTGGTTATCTCTCTTGCCCAGTGAGACCTTACATCCCAAATCCCGCTACGGTGTTTTAAATGCAAGCGTTTTGGACATTCCAAGCTATCATGCTGTGGTACAGGAACCTGTACCAGATGTGCTGATACCGGTCACGATAGCAATGAATTCTCAAGAGAATTTAAATGCGTCAACTGCAAAGAAGACCATCCTTCTTACTCTAGAAAGTGCAGTAAATGACTCTGCGAAAAGGAAATATAGGTTATCAAAACCACTCAAAAAATATCATATCCAGACGAGAGGAAAATTGTCCAATCTCGTACACTTACAGCTGGACTCTCATAATCTGCTGCTGTAAAAAAATATTCAACTCCATAAGCACACAAACTGATCCTCCAGTAAACAAAATAACCAGCAATAAATTACCGAACTCACCTAAAAATCAACAAGTAAACAGCTCAATAATTCTAAACCACCACAAAATTTTTGTAACGAATGCAAACTGCACAAAATCCCAGTACAAGCTACTCAGCTACATTAATTTCGAACAAACCAACTGAACCCCCCCCCACTCCCCCCCCCAAGAGGAAGATGAGGATGTTGAATTTGAAGACCTTCCGCCACCGACGATGAAAAGTGGACGGACCAGCCTCCTTCATGAGCTGTTCTCTGTTCTTCCGGCCGTTTTTCCTTCCTTTTCTCTCCATGACCCTGGACATTCTTATTGGCAGTAATTCAAATAAAACATGTAAAGTTCTCGACCATGTCACTCCCTTTGAATAGTTATGTTCTAAAAGCAGATTGAATACCAGTTTCCATTGCGGTTACCTGTATATCACATTTAGTACGAATCGTTGCGTCACTTCATAAGGTATTGCAGTTTCGTTTACTTTGTTTTAGTCCTTCTTTTAAGTAAAAGAAAAGATTAAAATCAATTGAAAATGCAGTAATATGCATTTGGATCATTCTCAAAGAGACGGCCATTTTCATTGCCTTGTAATAATTTACGAATGTTTTAAGACTCATACATTTTATTAGTGGTTTAAGTAAAGAAAAATTTTGATATTTTGTTTTAAATATCTTTAATGTGAGTCTAAAGCAGTACCCAAATGTCATTCCCTCACGTGCCCCGACTGGCAGTAAAAAATAAACAAAAATTATTCCTAAGCAGACAAACAATAAATTCACATTTTTGTGTTTTCGATTTCGTAGTGTTGAATAATTGAAGGTAAAAAAAAAATCATCCAAAATTGGTTCACGGAATGGTTATTAAGTTTGTCCCCAGTGGGTAGTGTCATTCCCTCTCAACAGTCAGTTTCTTTCCCAGAGTCCCTAAGAAATATGTATTTTATTTAAAGAAAATGTATCGTAATTTACAGGTGGTAACCCAAAAAAATATCGCAACATGTTTACGTCTCTAACTTGTTGGACGTTTGTTCTTGGAAACTATATGAAAGCATAAAACTAGATAAGTTTGTTTTTGTATCTTTCATTAACTCTCATCTGTTTTTACAGTTAAATAAAGTAAGACAATGCGAGAAAACTGAATGATCATAAGTTACTTACTTGTTAGAGTATTTGTATGCGAATAAACTCCAAATATGAGTGAAGTGTAACTACTAGAATCAAATTTTAATATAGTCGTCACTTCCTCACTAGTGAGGTAATGACGTTTATATGAGGGTATGAAGCTATTCAAAAAATATTTTTAATTTGAAAGACTAATATTTGTTTTATAAAGTCCTTACATATATTTATCTCTGTGAAGGGTTTCATCCGAACTAAAAAATTCAAAATGGCTGTTTTTTCGGAGAATGACCCATTTATTAAAAAAAATGATATTTCATGCATTTTTATGCACTAGACGGAAAAATATGCAATTGCTTGCATGCATAATGCGAATTCTATTAATAATTTATAAATTTATTCCACACCGTTTTTTTACAGCAATTAAATACTAATGACTGGCGTTGTTTATCAACAATGTTTATTCGTAAAATAGTACGTTGTTTACTTGTGTCACAGTTGGGGCTTTTTTTTGTATGCAAAATACCACATGTCTCTAAATATGTAATTGAACGTGTAGGCTGTTGATCAAAAATTAATTTGCCAAGCAAATATGTAAAATTGAAAGTTGTAAATAGCACATCCGATGTAAAGAGAAACGCTGAAAGCAAAAACATTATGCAACATACCATTTCAGCGGTCATCTCTTAACTTCCTATTCTACGTATCTTATGTAAGTAAGTCGGGGGAATATGTATGTTGGGGGACTCAAGTTTTTTAATAATTTAAATTTATTCCCCACCGTTTTCTTACTAAGCTAACGGGAGTGGAATATCATCAACGGTTGCCTCCACCAGCACAGAACACGGCATTTCCTGTCTAAAAGCAACTAGCCCTATTTCTCTGAGCAAAAATCATAAACCATCCGGACGTAAAAAACAAACAGCAGAAGTCTTAACTAATTCCGAGAGGAGAGCAACTATGTGGGAAAACTCCCGAGGAAAGCTAGAAAAGGCAGGTAAGTTCAAAACGCAAATCAAAAAACCTTCGAAAATACAGAAGAAAAAGAGGCATGTTCGGCTCGTAGTCCTCAAGTGAAGAAATTCCTCTAGATACCAGTGGTGACAGTTTTGATGAGGATAATAGTGGCGATTTTTGTACTTTGTGTAAAGGGTACTTTTAGCTGAAAAAGGTCCCAAGTGTGACAGGATTCAGTGCATCGAATGCAACAAGTGGTTGCATGAAGATTGCAAAGATGATCATTTGCATAAGTGAAATGTTGTGTAGGCTATCATTCGAGCCTGTACTGTTATTATTTTTCGCAAACTAACTATGACTGAATTTAATTTGTTTTTCTATAGTTATTGTTAATTCACATTTAATTTTGTAATGCTTGTCTTATTTTTTTATTTACCGTGGTGTGGTATCTTAACCCATAACTGGTGGCATCTTCCCCATATAGAGGAGGAACATGCTCTCCAAAAAATAATTTTCAATTTCTTATTTAATTTGTATAATCAGTTAAATATTGAAAAATAAAGTGTTTTCTTTTCATGAGCTTGTTGGTTCAATTTTCACTGTAATTACCGAAAAATCCTTAACTGTGGGATCTTCCCCCGATTTATATGGTTCTAAACTCACTTCCATACCATATAATTACCTGCAGCGTCGTTAAAGCACCCTTCCCCTCTCTCCCCTCCTTCCTTTTCAAGCAATGATCATTTGTTCAACAATATACTATACACATACACATTTTACTTTTTTTGCAGTGAGGAAAAAAAAACATGTTAAGCGTTCCTAAATAGCTTGAGCGAGGCAACATTTTCTGGGCTTAAACGGGCAATGAAATATAAATTAGCACATTCATTTTTAATCTTCGAACTTATTTCTCGTCGTTTGAGCTTATTTATGACCGCGGCGAAAGAGCGGGACGTTATAAATCAGTGGCTGCAAAAAAGGGTACCTACGCTGTTTTTGTCGCCCCATCTTCTAAGCTCGTTTTAATCATGGCGTACGGTCCATGGCTCATTAAGGTTTACTCTTAAATAATCTTAATGTATGACTTTTGGTTCACTTTTTTCGACGCATCTTTTGTTAGTATAAATTGCTAAATCTTTTGTTTTTTCAAGCGAAGAACTTTTTTTTTGTTGCAAAGGAAATGTTTCTTTTATTGAACGATAGCAAAATTGGCTCTGACGGGAGATCTTTATGCATAGTTTTCACTTCAGCCGACAGATGTAAAAGCATAAAATTATAAAATAATAGTCCTTTTTTGAATTTTCAAATTAATTGCAATATCAAAATATTTTTAGTAATTAGAAAATTCAAAATATGAACATCACAGTGTGCCCACGGTAACTGCAAACGTCCAGCTTGAACGGGTTTATGTTGTAAATCGAATGTTAACCTTTCCATCGCATCGGTGGTCAGACAGTAGGCTGTTTTATCGATTCTCTGAGCAACAGTTAAATATTGCATGTGTACATGCAATGTACCCCACTGCCTGCCATCCAAAGACTGCAGTTTCGTCCTTGTTGTGAACTCATCAGTCTGGAATAAACAATATCCGTGATCCTTAATTGCATGTAGGGTTGATTTATTTTCCAAACACAAATATTGACACGATGATGGGAAATATTTGAAAATAAATGTTTTATTTTTGATATTTATTTTTCTGTAAAAATATATCAACATATTTATCAGTCACTTTTGTGTACTTCAATACAATTAAGCAATCAAAATAATTATCAAATGAAACACAATTTAAGAAACGCGCAGCATGCACGCGCTCAACTTTCCTCGAAGTCAGTTTAGCTTTACTTCTGTAGCGATATACAAAGATATATAAATGAATATATAAATGGTTTTTGCTACTTTTCGGTATAATTTACTCTGAGTATATACCCTTTGTCCCCCCTCCTCAGAAATTTTTGAAATGACAGTTCTGGTTATGTATTGTGTAACATTTTTATGGCTAAAGCTAAAATAAGTTGAAGGAAAAAAAAAACATTGCTTTAAAATAAAATTCGGCCCCGAAAGAATTAAGGACTCCTTGCTTCGTGTCTCAACAAAGTTTTAAGAAAACAGGATCAAACTGTCGCTAAGAAAGTAATTAGCCCCCCCCCCCCCAAATAACAACACAATCCTCTGGTTTCACCCATATTACCGAAGCGTGAAACATAGCTGCGGCAGATTTCTTCCCTTTTCCATTAAAAATAATGAGATTATCAAACTCTGAGATGGAAGTCATGAAAAGGAAGAAACTGTGCAACGGATACCACATCTTTAAACCGCTCTTTTACTTTCTTATTAAGGAAATTGCATACTTTTACTTTTTCTATAATTGGGAGCTACAACTCGAATACTTTCGGAGGAAAAAGAAGTTGATGATGGAAATTACGGCGCAAAAATGTGAAGTGTTCATTAAAAAGAGAGACTTTTTTTTTAGAGTTTCTTTTTTAAGTCTTCTTTTTTGATTGCTTTAATTAATTTAAAAGATGGCCTGTTGAAAAATGCCCAACAATACTTTATTTAACCCTTAACTGGTGAGATGAGGTGTCCTAATACACCCCAGAGGAATTTCATTTTTGAATTTAATCTTTTGTAATGCTTTATCTTTTGTATGTCTTTTTCGGTATATGTATGTCCTTTACGGGGCCGTTTCACCTGTATTTCTATTAAAAAATAATACAAACATCGTTGGAAAGTTTCTACTTTAATTAGCTGTACATTCGGTGGAGTTGCTGTTGTTGTCGTGTGTCAGCTAGGTTGGCAATTTGGGGTGCGCTGCTTCACTTTTCCAACTGTACCCTAATTTGGTGTGAAGTCCGACTTTTTCAGCTCACACATGCCATAACCTCCTCAGACCCGAGAGAAAAATAAAAGCTTGATATTTGGTAAGAGGTACTTAAATAGTTGTTATGGTCACTATGGTGTAGAAAAGTGCAATAAAAAAATTATTTTTAATTTATAGCAGCTAGGGGGGATGTATCACATGTGATACATCAGGAACAAGACACTACAATCAGAATTTTTTTAAATATCAAGCAAGATTAAAATAAGTAATTAAAGCTTAGTCTTTAATCACACAATACATACATTTAATAAATCCAACATGAAAATCAAGCTTTATTGACGTTTTAGGTACATATTAGTAGTATCATTGTAGTACAGTAACATTATTTTTTATTTTCGTGAAAAGCGTTGAGCAAAAAAAGTCAGATGATACATCCAGATCATCTTCTTCTTCCATCTTACTTCCATGATCACTTTGATAATCATCTTCGTCTGACAGTGAACTTACATCAGAATCATCACGATTCATCAGCTCCAAAACTGCATCTGGTGTCAAATATTTCACTGAAAAAAAAAAAAAAAAAAAAAAAAAACTTATTAAAAAAATATCATGAAAAATAGATAAAAATAAAAAGCAAACACCTCAACTAAAGATTTTACCTTGAGAAAAATTTATATCACTCTGCAAATTCTTCCAAAATATTTCAAAAAATTAAAACAAAATAGATTAAAAAAGTGTGTTCATAAAGTGATTAGGACCCCTTGTATCACATGTGATACAAACAAATTTAACAAGTCATTATGCTTAAATATTTCAATAAAATTTTATTTTTTTGGTGTTAACTAGTAAAAAGTACACATGCAAAGAAAATGCATAGCTTAAAAAGAGTTTAATATTTGTATATAAATAAGGAAAAAAATACTTACTTCGAGGACGCGCAGCCATCTTGTTTTGATTCTGAGACTCTACTTGAAATCCCTATCATGGAAAGGTACTACCATCTGCTGACTAAACGAGAAAATTATATGCGGTATTTCAATTTGTATCACATGTGATACAACCGGTCCCAAATTTGTTTTTGCGTTTCAGGCTTCACAAAAAATTATGAAACTTATGTATCACATGTGATACAAGGGGACCGAGGAGGATAAGGACCCGTTTATAGGGTAGGCAACCATTCACAGCACAACAACACATTCACAAAAATGAAGGTCAAGGACAGGAGAGAGAAAGTACGTACCTGCCCGAGCCGGGATTCGAACCCGGACCTTCCTGTCGCAGTCAGACATCTCTGACCACTAGACAAGGTAGGCGCCAATTGGTGGAGTGCACAACGAATATAATGTTCGGGCAACGTACCCCACTTCACCATATATCAGTGGCGTTCCTATCACTAGTGTCACTGGTGAGGTGAAAAAGTGTTCTTATAAGAGTTTTAAATGCAAGTCAAACATTTATTATTGCGACCTGTTAATTATTCAATTTGAAAAATCAAAATTGTTCATGTCAAATTACAAAAATAAATAAAACAAAAGCAATAGCGATTGATTCTTATATTTAACAAACAAAATCAACTATGTAATAGGGCCATTACACCATTACTTGCCGCTTGCCGGACAAAAAGACGCTTGAATGTCATTAACATTTAGTCATCTTTCTTAATCTTCATATAAATAATAACTGATGATCGAATAACCAGCGTGTTTCAACAATGAAACCCGCGCCACGGCATGATAATTTGATAATATGTCATGAGGCTTTATTGTGACAAGTCTGAACTCGATCTGGCAACTTAACAGTTTTACTGGTAAGACTGTCTCATTTCAGGGGAGTGAAGAAACGAAAAAATTGTCAACAATAAACGCTACCTACTGGAGGTGAGGGTTCATCCGCTGGAATTAGGGCTGAAATTTCAAATATCAAAATATCACCAAACAGGGCAATTGCTTCGCTCAAATGTAGAAGAGTAGAAGCAATTTTCAACCGTCATACCTTGACGGGCGACTTTCTAGTATTTTAATTAAGCACGAGAAAGCGGATTTTTTAATCTTTACATTTGATACAAAGATACTCGTGACACAGTTATATTTTTACTAAACTAAGGTAGCGCACCAATAGTGGCCAGAGCTAAGGATATTTTGTGTGTTTTGTAAACTGTGGATCTACAATATCAATACTAATTTCAAAACTCAATGAGCGTATTATAGCCCAACTCTCCCTTAATTGTCCCTTTTTACAAAAATGCCAGAATTTCAATTTGTTCAATTTTTTATTATTTTTTTCCTAAACCTTGAGTTTGATCCATTAGTGGCCACTCCAAAATCTGAGATTTTCAGTAGTGGTCACATGCATGAGTCAGTAGTGGCCATCTGACATCCTTCCCTTAGAATTTACATTACTTGCTTTAAATTCAAATAACTGATGAATAAGATTGATTCAATATGATAGTTACATTAAGTACCAATGTACAGTGAAATCCCATTACAACGGATACCAATACAACGAAATATTCGTTTCAGCGAAAGAACTTTTCAGTCCCGACTTCATTTCTGTTGCGCTACAGGAATTCCATTACAACGAAATTCCCGTTACAACGAACAAATTTTGCCGTTACTTGAAGCTCGTTATAACGGGATTTCACTGTACTAATCACATTTTTATAGTACATTTCTTTCTTCAAAGTTCATAAGTACTTCGGATAAAAGAAAAAGTTTTTAATAGAAAATTTGAATTTGTAATTTTTGTACGCTAATTTAAAAAATAAATTAAAAGAAAATCTATGTACTTATATAAGTATTATACATATAAACTTTGGTAAGTATGAACTGAATAATTACCATCACTTCAAAATCATTCATAATTAATAATAAGGTAAGCACACCATTCAATGTAATTCTAGGACAATTTGTTTCCTACAACTTACGAAGGCACATCAATAGATATTGGTAGAATAAGTTTTCAATGCTACTAAAGGCAGAGTGTCCGCGCACCTGGAAAGTCATGGAATTCGGCTATGATCGAAAATGTTCATGGAAAGCCATAATTTTCGACAAAAAATGCTCAAAAATCATGGAAATTGTCTATTTGTCATGAATTTTGAGTTCAAGAACATTTTGAATATTTATCGAATTCTACACATTAGATTAAACATACACATCTTGGCTATTTTTTACGCTGTTACTCGTCAATCCCAATTTTTCACACATTTCGAAATCCGATTGCATCCACTTTTCTAAAACTCGCTCGTTTTTCTTTTCATGAGATTTTACCATTTGGACAGTTATAATTATGTATTTAGCATTATTTTTAACCCTCCTTATATGTCTCAAGGAGTAGTTGAGGACTTTTAGACTTCTAGTTTTTGCCGATCGCATTCAATGAGAAAATGTTAATTCATCCGTTTTGATTCAAGAGACTCATAAAAATTATCATTAATTCTCAGCTGTGTCTTGAGTAAATGAAGATTTTAGAAAATAAAATCGGTCTTAAGAATTAATTAAGGACGTTTTGGACATCGATAAAATACAGAAATCAGGGAATTTTCAAAGGTAATTTTTTTTAAAAAAATTCGTAAATGTTACATATTTCACATATTCGGAAGTTTTACAATATTTGTAACTTATCCTAATACTTTGGCGGTAAATATCTGGTATTGTCTGGTAAATTAATTTTTAAGTACTTTGATTTAATATTTTATTTTTTTCTCATTATTTATGTTATTTATTGCAAACATAATTTTAGTAAGCACTAAATTATTGATAGTCATAGATATTTTAGAAAACTGTTAGTAGTACAATATTCGCATTTTGTTATTCGGTATTCGGTTCGTCCCCCTTCCTTAAAATTTTGAATTTCGGGTGCTCCTGACAATTAGCAGTCATTAATAAATATGAATCAGTATCAGTAGATTATTAATTGCAAAACACATACTTACTGACATGGTTTAAAGACTTCCAAGAGAAAAATGGTTCCTTAAACAAGCATCATTAACTGAAAATTTTATATATCATGGCTTTTACTCATTTTACGGTGTGTGACATCTAATAAGAAAAACTGTATTTTCAAGAAATGATTTCTTAAACCTAAGAAATTAAAAATTTTCTGCTTTGATTAGAAAAAGGATTACCTCGATCAAATATTAGGTCCTTCCCCCTGCATTTTTTTACCTGCAGGCAAGTTGCAATCGCTTCTAGTTGAATTTTTCTCCTCTATATATACTAGCGCGTCAAACTCATGTTTCTTTTTTTTTTTTTTTACCAACAAGCTATTCAATAAATTTTTCCCTCTGTGATATGCGCCCCTAGGCTGGGGCGTAGGGGATGGCGTAATGAGTAATCCTGGCCTGTCCATACAAGAGGTAAACGCACCTACACTGTTAAAAATTTTCCGGAAAATTTACGGAAATTGTTACTGGCATCCATGTTGCCAGTAGCTATTACTGCAAAAATCAAATGTTACTGTAAAATTTTACGGTTTCTTCAGTAGGCCACAGCAACCAATTGGAGCTGGGATCGCTTATTTTTCCGGTATAAATTACCGTAAAAATCAGCGATGCGTTAAGTCCGCCATTTTACAGTAACAATTACCAGAAAATCTTCCTGAATTTTTAACAGTATAGCAGTTGACGCAGTGAAGCATATTTTGTGGCTTCTTTAAACTGTGGGGCTACAGTAATAATTACCATATTTGAAACTCAATGAGCATATTATAGCTCTATTCTTCCTCATTTGTCTTGTTTTTCCAATTGCTAGAATATCAATTTTTCAATTTTTTCCGAAACCTGAAATTTGATCCATCAGTGGCCATTGTTCATGAATCAGTAGTGGCCATATTGTTGTTTAGAAGTGGCCACCGGGTGGCCACAACTAGATCACGCAATAATTTTGCATTAGAAATGAGGCAGGTTATTATGTAAAGAGATTACAACCTATTAAAAGGAAAATCGAGATGATTTATGAAAAACCTTCCTTATTCAGTAGTGGCCACTCGGTGGCCACTTTTGAATTTCCTAACATTTTTTGGTACCAGTAGTGGCCACATAAACTGTCAGCCGAGAAAACAACTATTTGGAGTTGAAAACGTTCCAAACATGATCTTTCACATTTCATAACATGGCTCTAAAAATATTATTTTTGAGCAGTGTTCTATTCATAACACAACTCAATGTTTTTATACCTCGTTATGGAGAAGCGTTAGAAGACAGCTAAAAAAACATAGACAATCCAGACGACCGTACTAAATAATTTATAACAGTTTTCCATGATGCTCTACCTACTCCTCCTTGAACTGCTCACTACAATATAGTCCGAGCTCTATCTCCTGCAAATTTGAATCCATTGGGAGACCTGGAATCCTTATTTTTCAAATTTAAACCTTAAGGTGGCCACTACTGGAGCAGTGACCACTACTGGTGCATTTACCTTATTTTATTATTTAAAATTTAATTTATTTGCCTGCGTCACCTTTTGTAACTTGTTTACGATTTAGTTAATTTTTTGCTCTATTAATATATTAATAACAAGTTGTAGATTTTGAGAGCAAAGCTCCAACGTGAAGGAAACATATAACAGCTCATTTGTCAAGAGACAATAGTTTAAACCTTTGAAAAAAAAAATATGATTTAGACCATTCCACGAAAAAGTAGTTTCTTTTTCCTGCACGTGACGGTTTACTTATTTCATTAAAAAGTAATTATTTGAAAGAGTAATGTCGAAATCTTTTGCTTAAGGAATCACACATTCGTTTGGAATTTGTTAGGCAACAAAAATTTTATCGCAACCCTTTAAAATTACTGTTTTTAATGAAATATATGTGGCGTCACCAGCGGGACAAAGTTACCGTTTCTGTGGAATGGCCCAGTAGGAAATAACTAACGTTGGTAAAGAGCTTTTTACTTTTCCATCGGTTTTGCTCAAGTATTCAGAGAAAACTAAGAAACAAATATTAAAAATGCATCTAAAATTTAACTTATGTAACATAAGTGATGAGCGAAATTAGTGTTTTATCATCATAAACTGTGAAAACTAGTTGAAATTAGTGATTTGTAAAAAAAAAAAACATTAATTTTCAAATTTCTACAACGATTTAGGAAAAGTTGATCATCAGAGATAAGTTTTGTAACATATTTAAATGTCAGTTTTTTTAAGCTTTCGCTGTTTGTAGCGAATTTACTTTAGTTGGAGGTTACATTTTGTAACGCAGCGGCACTTCTGTTAAACAAAAAGAAGAATTAATACCATATGCTAATGTGTAAAATTATATCAAAGGTTACTTGATCCTGAATCAAGTCTCCTTGGTTTGAAAGTATCAAGTATTTCTAAGTAAACTTTTCTTTCTAAAATATTAGCTAAAGAAAACTACAAGTTGTTACTTTTCAGTTTTAACATCTTTTTGAATCTTCCATTATCGTATAAAAATAGGGAATGCAATACCGGACCAAAAATTCAATACCGGTATTCGGTATTTTTAAAACGTGATACCGGAATACCGGTATTAATATCGGTATTTGAAATTTCTCAAAAGATGCTTCCAAGTATTTCGTTTCGTTGCCACATTTCATAATTTTGTACAAAAATTGTATTATTTATGAAAACGTAATGTGAACAAATATAAAATGAAGAAACAAATGTCATAAGAAAAAATCAATAATAGTAAAACACATAGTACATCTATTGAATTATCTCTAAGCCTGGAACTCATTTTAGTGCTCAACTTTCCTACAGTTGAAAAGACTCTTTCTGAGTTCACGCAGTCGCTATTAACGGTACGTGATATACATCTTCTAATTGTCTAGAAGTCCTTCATCTTCAATTAATTCGGTCTCTTGCACGTTATTTTTAGATAAACCCTTTTGTGTGTGTGTGTGTGTTTCTTTTGTATTCTGCGTATTATTATTATATTTTTAAAATTTATAGCTAGTTGTAATTTCTTACCGAGAGACGACACTAAATATACTAAATATTCCAATATTAACATCATTTTCTTTTGAGCAAGAGAGGTTAGTGCTTGCTTTTTAGTAGCTCTTTGGCTTGAAATCTACAGTAAACTTGACTAAATCTGATCTTGTTAGTTTCTCTTATTCGCTTTCGCTTTCTTTTCAAAATTCTTTGTATTTATAATTATGTAAATATCTGAAAATATGTTTCAACTGACTATGCTTACCTCTATGCAAATTTTCAAGGCACTCTGTAATTTCTAAATATTATAATGCCAAGTATAAAGCCAAATAGTGATACAAGAAAACAAACCAATGATGGTGACAACAAATTACCATTTGTTATGCTAATAAGAAAAGAGTTTTTGTCAAAATTTAGTCAGTTGAGACAAATAATTGAAAAAGAAATTATTAAGTATCACTACAACTGATGGTTCGAATGAATTGTTCATAAGACATAGGACAAATGCATTCAAAATTACACTCGAAATTAACTTTCACAATAGGGAAAATGAGTGATGAGGGAAATGTAAAAAATAAAAACCCGGTGCACAAAAGAGCACGAAAATGCGATTAATCTCACCATTTAGTAATGACACTATCATTTTGCAATCTTTCGCTACTTTGGCTTAATGTTATTCTATTCGTGCTTTTGAAGCTAAATTTTTACATCATTAAATTGGGTTTGAATCTGTGTGTTGTTGGGGCTTATTCCTCCTGATCTAGTCGAAACTAGACCAGGACCATGAGTTTATGTATTGTTAGAAAGTCGTACACTAAAAGCGGATTTGTCATTAAATCTTTGTATGTTAGTCCTAAACAAGTAAGAAGGTGGGAAGGAGAGGCCTTAGCTGAAGCACATTTAGTGCAGGTCTGAAAGCTTTTCTCTCCGCTGGAAAAAAAACAGGCTCTTAGTATGTCCACTCTTGAGTCTACTGATCCTGAACTGGATGGTTTTATCCACCCCAAGAGCAAGGGCGGTGCCTGGGGATTTTTCAGAATACCAGGAATGTAGTGGAGGCGTCTTAAACAGATTCCGATAGGACGTCTTGAACTTTGAACATATCTCAGATGATGTAAAACTCCCGGGAGAGATTAAAAGCCCAGAAGAGCCCTCTTTGGCTAGATTATCGGCTGTCTCATTGCCCATTATACCAATATGTGAGGAAATCCATTGAAGAAAAATCCTGTGATGTTGTGTGAGTGTTTTTAAATTTTTCAGAATTTTGACTGAAGTATCATCTCCAACCCTTGTCCAATTGGTGAGGTGTTGAATGGCAGTTCGGCTATCGGTTAAGATCCAGACATCTTCAAAAACATCTTTACAAAGCAAAATCTTTAGTGCCTCGTTAATAGCAATGAGTTCTGCTCTAAATATTTAGCAGTAGTCTGGATTACGTATCTTGATCTCAACCAATTAAGATGGTAGTTTAATGTAAACACCACTACCAGAGGCACTTTGATCGTTTCTATTGCCGTCGGCATAAGCCTGAACTGCCGAGGTTGGTATTTGATTTATGATTTCAAGGGCGAACTGATAAAGGTAGCCAGGTACGTCATGTAGTTTGTTGGTCTGCACACCAAGTTGGGTTTGAAATACACATCAGGTAAACCCTGGAGAGGGCTAATCATAGTTTTTAAATAGTATTTCTTGACGTCTGGATTTAGTAGTTTCATCGGGTGTAGTCTGGAAAATGTACTATCTCGTTTAATCTTTGATTATACTGCCATTCCCCAAGATACTTCGATGTTCTATTTTGATTTCTGTAGCTGTGCAGTTTATTGAACTAAGTAGCGAGGCCCGAGATTCTTCGCATGCTCAAGTTAAGTAGGTCACACACATAAAGGACCAGTTCCGTTGGGCAAGAACTTTTCATTCCTGTAATGATACGAGCCGCTACAGTTTGGAATTTGGATCTGTGTGTTGTTGTGTTGTTGTTGTGGCTTATTCCCCCTGATCTAGTCGAGCTAGACCAGGTCCATGGAAAAAGAAATGTACATTAAAAAATATAAGTCGATTTTTAATAAGTTAAAATGAGCATTCTTTAACTGAAAGTATTTATTATTTTCAGCTAATACCGAAAATATCGATATTTTACCACAGCAATACCGCCATTTCGAAATTGCAAAATTGCTTGAAATACCGGTATTTAATATACCGGTATAGTGGTATTGCAATCCTTAAATCAGGCACGTAGCTCGAACTTTGTTAAGGGGGGGGGGGGGGTCCAAGGTTGCACGAAATTCAAAAGAGGAGGCATGCTAATGCAGAATTAGTAGCTCATATTTATGTTAAAAAATAAATCCAATTAAAACTAATTATGAAAATATAATAATTAACTAAAATTACTTAAATAATTGAAATTGATAGAGCAACTAATTTGAATTAGTTAACAAAAATTTTATATTAAGTGGCAAATAAATTATTGTCAGTTTATAAAATTAACATTAAACTATAAGTTATCCCATACTAAGTTTCCAAACATGGATAGAAAAATTCCATTACATAAGCTTCCTCTGTTCTGATGCTTTGAAAATTAGTGATATAATTCCTATTAACAAAAAGTTCACAATAAAAGAAAATCGGAAAACGAAAACTGTTCTAGGGATTACTTGGAAAATGCAGGTGATAATTTAATAATATATTAAAGTTTTGTAATATATTTCAACAAAATACGAGTCATTTTATTTGAAAAAATAAAGAAATCTATATCTATCTAGTCGAATGTATAACTGTATGAATGCTATAGAACGTAATTCCGCCATCCTGTTCGATTTGAACAAGATTTCTGGCAAAATTCAACCACCCTCTCGACGAAAATATTAGCAAGGTTTCATCACCTGGTAATTTATAGTTAAATGCACATGTCCGTTTTTGTTACGTTTAATGCTACCTTCGCAATTTACTAATGATGGATGCATAGATGCTTACTAAATAATTCCTCAGGACAAAGGTGCTAAATAACAATCAGAAAATTTATTCCAATGAAACAAATACAAATATGCTTTACTTGAAAAACGGAATAACATCGAAGAAAGATTTTGTTCGTCAGTTTTTTTGTTCGTGACTAACGGCTCTTCTCTTGAGGACCATAGACTCACAATTCAGTCTGATTTAAAAGTACGAATTTCAAATAATTACTTTTAAATTGCATGTGTTAACATGGCCGAACTTGCAATTTCGTAAACTGATCACAGTAAAATATTCGAGTAATTTTCAGTTTCATTCTTCGCTTTATAAAATTTTGATACAGTGTAAACTAATTTTGTTGCATCAAATTCAAATTTTATTTATTCACTTATTTTACCTTTAAACACAAATTCCTTTTGGGCATTTAATATGTTTCATGGTCATGTTTAAATATTGGGTGGAAAAGTATCCGTAAAAAATCTAGTTTGTTTCTCAGAAAGGAGAGAGAAGTTTCTCAATGTTATCTTGAGCTAAAAATAAGACAAAAATGTTTAAAAAAAAAAAACTATTTTTTTAGGATTACAGTTTAAAAGTTGTAAGCTTCAGGGGACATAAATAATCTATTATTGTTAAAAATAAACTAAAAGTTTAAATAAGATTATTAATCAAAATATAAAATGAATCTGAAATGAATCATCCCAAAAGCATAAAGAGCAAAAACAAATAAATTAATAATTAATGTTCATTTTTCTCATCCTCAAACAAGCGAAATGTGTAGAATTTCTTTTCCGTTGCTGTCTGAACTTAATTTTCAAATAGGAAAACACATTAACACCTAAAATTGCTCGTATTGTTAAGAAAACTTAAAAAGGGACTACAACTTACCTAGTTTGTGTAAACTTAATTTTCTTCCGATTACAAATTTGTTCTAGATATGTTTTCTGTAAGTGTGTGGTAGAAAAATACTGTGTTAAAACAGAAAATAATATTAATTTCAATTACTGATTCACCAGGGATGCACCCCACTCTGGCTGACCTTCATGCAGCATGTGTCTAGGAAAGTCCCAATAATAATAAAAGAACTATTTATCGGATTTTTTCGAATTATAGCCTATGTCACTCAGTAAGAAAGCACCTTTCATATAGTGAAGGAATTTTTCAAATAGGTGCTGTAGTTCCGGAGATTACCTCGAAGTATAAACACACAAAAATCCGCCCTCTGTTTTTATAATATTAGTATAGATGAAGAGATAAGTGCAACCAAATTTGATAATGTGAAGAAGCTGTTCAAGATTCACGAACAAAATTTCGGATACGAATACGAATACAGATATTTTTTCTCTCTCGGATATCCGCGGAGTGGATACGGATACGGATATCCGGCCCATCACTAATCAAAGCATCGTCTTCACTGGAATGAAAAGAAAAAAAAAAAAAAAAAACTCATGCTTCCTTAAGAAGAATGAGACAGAACCAAGCCAAGCATGAAATGGCAAAATCACCGCTACCTTTAAACTTAGCCAATGCTAAAACCACATCCATAACTCACGTTTTTGCAAAATAGAAATGATAAGAAGCCGTGTGGGATGAATAAATGTAACTCTAAAATATTATGCATGGTTCACGAAATGCGATTTTCCGCGAGAGCCAGCCACCGCATTCATCAACTTAATAACTGTTTTGCGCTCCCTTTAATACGCTTCATTAAGGTAAATAAAATGGCGATCCATCTTTCTGTATGTGCTTGGCGCAGAAAAGTCGCTCTTCTTTAATTACTTGGCGAAAAGCTTGTTATTTAGAGAGATAACTATACGTGGAGCGTAATTTCACGTCTAATGCCAAATTCCAAAGACTCGTTAAAAATTGTGGCACTTAATATGCCGCATAATAAAAGGAATTTTCTGTACTCGATTAAAGTGTGGCGTCCAAGAAAACGCTAAACTTCCGAAAAGATACTCTCTTCTTTTTCTTTAGCATGGAAGATTTACTCTTGCGAACAATGACGTCAGAATAATGATGAGAGAAGATTTCATGAAGGGAGAGTTTTTCTTCTAAACTATGGAACCTAATCACATAACATTATTTTTTTAAATTCAATAGAGTTTTTTTTGTAACTGTTATAGCAGGGGTGGATGCAGTCTACTATTTTTTTGGGGGGTGGGGAGGCGTCACGCTGAAGAATGACCCTCCATGACCCCCCCCCCCCCCCGCTCCCGATGAACGAACTTCTAGGCTTGAACGCGAAAAATTTCTGATAGAAGGTCGATAGAAGTACGCAAATAAGTTAGGTAATCACGGTTTCGTGTCGAGAAATATGCAAAAAAGGCAATCAAATAAGAAGGCAGCATTTTAAAGGGTTACAGGAGTTGCTTGTAAGAGCCGATAAAAGGTGTTTAGAACTTCAGTACGATTTGTTTTCTAGACAGACGTGTTTGAATGGTTTCCAGAAGACGAATGGAAAATTTTGAGCTATGGTGCGGTGTCGGACGCACTGAAGCAGGACATTCAATTACGGACAGATGTTGCTCTTTTCTTTCGTGTTCATCTCTTCGCCATTTCACAATTATGGAAACAATTTCTAACGATCCAAACATTTGCCCGAAGACTTATGGCCGGTTGCCCAATGGTTCCGAAGCACGTGGAAAATCGATATACTATTGCTGTTGTACCCAAGCGGATTCCGAAGAGAGACCTCTACACGAGTGACATCTACGGTTGCAATGGCCATTGTTAAGACGCTATCTTCCACTACTATGTGCCGAAGTCTATACATAAATGGGCTGTATGCCCGGGTACCGCAAGTTTGTATTCCTCTCTCACTCCAATCCAGAGGGGCACGATTAAAGTGGTACTACCAACGTGTCAGTTGGACTGTGTCTGATTGGGGCAATGTTATGTTCACAGAGGATTCAAGATTTGCTCTGCGACCCGATGTCGAGCGTGCAAAGGTCTGGAGAGAACAAGGCACGCGTAACGTAATCGCTACTTAACAGGAGAGATGAAAAACTGTCGCTTTGTGCATAGAAAGGCTTGGACTCGTGCTCTATACACTCTGGTAGTTATTACAAAGGTTTTTTTTTTTTTTTTCAGAATTGCGTTCATATGGCTCGATGTTTATTAAGATTCTACATGCAATGCACTAATAAAAGGGAAATCACAATTTTTTACTTACGTCCATCAGTCTGGCTCTGAGATACAGAATATTGAGTGGTTTACCTGAAAAAAGGAAATAAAATATTGCTAAGCATCATTTTTACTATTATTTTTTACCGAGTTCAAAAATTATTTTTAAAACCAGCACCGATAGTGTACAAGAAATAAATGTATTTTTTACTTTTTTGAGCAATTGCTATAGTTGCAGTTTTGAAGTCGGTTCTATTTTTTTTCCAAAAAGTGTTTTCGCTTAGAAATTTATTTATGTATTTACTAGCAAAAATACCCGGTGTTGCCTGGGTTGGTAATAGTTGTGAGAAATAATCGCGGCTTTCATTCGTTTTATGTTTTAACGGAAAGAACTCCATTAATCAGGCTCTGAGGTACATAATTAAGAATTAAACATTTCTACCGTTTTAAAAATATGCTGTTACCAATGTAATGTATGCGAATGCTATTGAAGAGCATGGCTGGATTAAAATTTATATTTGTAATTGAATTTTGATAACGCATAGTTGCATCTATACTGTTTCTGGTCCGACTTCAAAACTTATGTTTAAAAGTAGCACCGATGGTGTTTAAAGAATAAAATAATTTTTTTACTTTTTAGAACAATTTCTAGCGGCAGTTTTGAAATCGATTCTATTTTTTTTTTTTTTCAAAAATGTTTTTCAGAAATAGTATGATGTTACCATCACGAAATTTCACCTTATTTTTCCAGATAAATGCTCCATCGTTCGTTCCTCTCTGCGATTTATTTCTGCTTATTTCACTAGAACAGGGGTCTCCAAACTATTTTCCCTCTATTGGATTATAACTTTTCAGAAATTCCCCCACTTATTGCATTTCCACTGTATTGAAATTGTAACTCAGAATCACGGGCATATTTTTGCATTAAAACTAATCAAAATGTGCAAAATGTACATTTTTAGTTAAGCATTATTACGGTATTCATAGAATATAAAAACAAGTTTCAAATTTCCCTTCAAATTTTCAGTTCTAATCCTCCAGATCTCAGAAAATGAACATCAGAATTAACATTCGTTAATCACTGGGTTAAAACAATAAACAATCAAAATTACTTTAACATTGATTTCAAATAGGTTTATTTCATGACATTATTTTTTTTTTTTAAATCAATCATCATTAGTTGTTATTCGTGAAAAAATACCATCAGTACCTGTTAGAGACATTTTTGTCTAACCTCATTGATTTAGAAATATTCTCCAACATATTTTTCTTGTAGGTGAGAATCAGAGGAAATGGAACAACGCTGCATTCATGCCGAAACAAAATTTAAAAAATATATTTCCAGTTTATTCAGTAGATGTAGCAGCTTTAGACATAAGTTACTGCATTCACTGGGCATGCTATAGAAGCTTATTCACATTTCCAAATAAAAGCAGCACCATCCCATTCCTCCCAATTCTCAGTTTCTAATCTTTTCATCAACTGTTAGTGTCTTATTATCTTTAATTTCAAATGAAACAAAGCAAATAAATAAATAAATAAATAAAAAAATAAATAAATACAAAATAATTAATAAAATAAATAAATTAAAAACAAATTATGGTATTTCGAAATGTAAGATTTAAATGCATATTCATATTCAACTCTAACATAATTCGATTGAATCGAATACGATCAATTGCATCTACAAATAGCGCAGCCAGAAATTTCCTTTACCCCACGTAGAAGTAGACAGAATATGACCGAATCGAGTAGAATATTCTCCTTAGAGAGAATACATACAGGAACTGAATTACCTGATGGTACTAAGCATTTAAACGATTGATATTGTATTTTTCCTAACATATTCAAAAATTAGAAACTCACAAAATGTAAAAAAAACTCACAGTGTAATTAAACAACCCGAGTAATTATGACTAAGTTATTTTATTGAGCTAAAATTAAAATGCTTGCGGCCTGAGAGACATCTTTACAGAGACAAATCTTCCGAGGGACATCTTTACACACTTTGTACATGCAGATGAATAACTTGCATGGCACCTTAAATTCCTCGCCGAGACTTTTCTTAAAATTTCGGCAGACTTTTGCAAGTGAAACGTTTGCAGGTTGCGAGACCGCAATAGACGTCATTTGCGGTTTGTGCCTGTAACAAACTCAGCCTGCGACGCCGCAACTTGCTACGCAACTTTGTGGGAGGAAAAATATCGCCATAAATACTTGCGAGCGGTTTTAATGGCGAACGCGTTGCTATGGGGGCTAGGAAGCGCACTCGATTGGCGCGTCATTGTAGTAATCCCGAGGTAGCGGGTTCGATTCCCGCCCGTTGAAATGGTTGTAACTTCCTTCTCAGTGCTGTTAATTCTGTTCTACACTATGTGCCTGTACTGTGCTATCTGTCATATTGGACGTGAGTTCAAAAGCGGGTTCATTGTGACCCAGTACACGAACTCGAAATGTATGTTGTCAACAAACCAAACTTAATGCGTTGATGGTAATAAGAAGGCATCGACGTCGAATAGTTCGATTGAACCGACATTTGAGTTTAAAAGATGTCAGCGATTCATTTCGGATGAGAAGTAAAGTTTTTGTTTCGAAATTTCGCCTGTCGAAGCAAACAGCGAGGGATCTGAACGAAGAACTAAGGGTTGGGCTTCTGAGGAGGAACCTCTTACACCCAAATGGATATCTTTTGGAACTTCAAGTAAGTACAATTATGTTTTCCTTTAGCATTAACAATGTCTAAAATTCACCTCTTTTGTTCTGAACTATGAATTGCTGTATGCATTATCAGCGATTGATTTCATATAATACCAATTACTTATCGTTACCAAGAAAAGTTAGCATTAAACAATCGATCAACCATTTTTCTTGAAGCGCTCTTCAATTGCATGTTTATTCGCACATTCAATTGAAAATAAGCATGTTGTTATGTTTATTGAAGTAAAATGTTAACAAACGGTACTGATGAAGATCGTTCGAGCTATCATTGGCTGAATGATGTGCTTCATTCTATTTACCCCCCCCCCCCCCCCCCCCGTCTTCACTGCTGAAAAACTATGCCATCAACAAGTTTAAATACAATGTGAAAATATCTTACTTCGCATGTTTTAGGGATGTCTCACCTTCCGAGAAGGTCTAAGCTGAAACATGTACTATGTTCCTAATTCCACAAAAAATCATATAGTTTGATTCATAAAGAGATAAACGTAGCTTTTTGGATCCTGAGCAAAAAAATAAGCTTTGTTTCCTTATTATTTCTCATCTTACTCAAACTAACCAACATTAAATCAAGTCAAGACTTAACATGGGGGAGGAGGATAAATAATTTATGCGTCAAAAAACTGTCCTAACATGCTCTTCGATTACTACTTATTTAAATTTTCTTCATTACTACTCTATCGCATGGTTGCCTGGTGAGCTTTAGAACATCGACGCTCGGAGGGAGGAGGGGGGCGGAGATAAAGAGCCAAAATGAAATATTCTTCTTTTGGGTTAAAACTTGGATGCGGTCAGTTTCGAAGACTAATGATCGGCAAAGAGTTAGAGCCCACTTTATGTCGGTTTAATCCATCAAAGCCGCCATAAAATGAATGTACCCTTGTTTTTCGTCGCGGTCATTATTGAAGATTTCATCGAGTCCTTTGTCTCCCCCGGACGTAAAAGCTCTCTGCTGATTATTAATCTTTTCTTTCCCTTTTCATTCCTAATGCGTTTTCTTAAGGGATCGCCTCCATTTCTCAACAATAATGAAACCCAACAGACGCCGTCTCTCCGATCTTATTATAGTTTCAATGACGGTTGAAACTTGTTCGGGAGCGTTCGAAATACGTCGAAAGCAAAACATACGTTATTGAAATCTTAAAATGTCTTTTCAAAGCGGGTCAAGACTGATCAATGGCATAACCTATATTGTTTTCATACAATGGGGTTTGGTTCATAAATATTGAAAATTAATTAATTTTAATCTGATTTTTACTCTCTAAAAAATAACTCATGAGATTCATTTTTTAAACTTGACTCTCTTTCTAACCTTGTTTACTTCATCTTTTTACTTAAAAACACAACCTTGATTTCTTCCTATTTTTCTATTTTCCTTAACTTGGAATTTATTACTTTGGAGTTTTTTTTTTTTTTTTGAAAATGTTTCAAGAAAAACAAAACAATCTATTTTATGCTTTGTGCTGTCAAAATTTAGAAATTTAAAATCATTTATTTTTTGTGTGCTGCAGTTAAAAACCTGTAGTTAGAGAAGTATAGTAAAACACCACACTTCAATTGTTAACAGGTAGGTAAGTACACTGGCCTCAAAAAGTTAAAGTACAACCGGTTTTTGGTGTCTAATTTGCAAAGGAATGAATGTAGAAACAAAAAATTTGTAGGATATGTGCATTAAATAGTTTTTTATTGAATGCGTAGTAGAAATCTGCGTAAGTGTATTGCAAAAATACCATATTGCAAACCAGAAAAAAAGCAATCTTTGCGGAAAAGTCCATTCTTGAAGAAAACAGGACATCGCAGTTTCATGTTGTAAATTATCATAGAAACAATACAAAAATGGGTTATAATAAGGAATGTGTCTCCCCTAACTTGAATGCATTGGCTGCATAGGTTTTCCATGATGTTTATTACGTTGTCGGACACCGGAATAGAAAGCAAATACCAAACACAAAGTAAGCCTTGTTCCAGCTCATGTAACGACCTTGGAGGAGGATTTAAAGCTGCAACGTGTCTGCCAAGATAGTCCCAAGGTTGTTCTATCGGATTCAGGTCTGGAGATCGAACTGACCATTCCATTCGTTCCAAACCGTGGTCCTCAGGATACTCCTCAACAATCCAAGCTCAGTGTGATCGTGCATTACCATCCATCAGAATGAAGTCATTACCAATAGCACCAGCATATGGGTGGACATATGGATCAAGGTCCTGATATCTCAGACCAGTCAGAGCTCCTCCATGGAACACATGCAGGTCAGTGTGACCACCGAGCGAGATCCCTGCCCAAACCATGATTCCATTATCTCTATAACTATGCCGTTCAACATTGTTGGATTGATAGTATCTAGGTCGCTGTTCACTCCAGATCAGTAGACGCCCTGAATATAACGCCCTCCAATGTATATCTGGACTCGTCTGTGAATAGCACAGAAGCCCATTGCTGCTGGGTCTAGGAAACATCTTCTCTTGCCCAGCATAAGCGGATCTTTCGCTGAGGTCCATTGAGTGGAACACACACAACTGGTCGTCTTGTATAGAGACGACCTGCTTTGTGAAGACGATTTCGCACCGTAGTAGCAGAGATTTTTCTTTCTGATGCTAAAAAGTGGTTTACAACGAGTTGCGGCATAGTAGTGGTTCTTCGCCTTCGGGCCGAAATAACTAGAAAACGATCTTCTGCAGGTGTCAGCTCGTGGTTAGCCTGGAACAGGTCTTCTAGACACAGAATCTTCGGATGGTTTTGATCCCAAAATCGCTGAACAACACTGCGAAACACTTGAGACGTCTAGCAGCATCAACCTGAGACAATCCCATTTCCATCCATCCAACTTCCCGCCATCTTAACGAATCGGGCAAACGACGTCTCTTAGACCTTTTCTAAACTCTATTGACTATTGTCACCGAAATTGCCAACAACAGTTCAAAATCAACACAACTTACCCACAAAAGTACGTAAGTCTGATATTTGCATATTTTTTTCTCACTCATAAAGATATGTTCTTTTCTATAAAATAAAAGTGGCAGCTATCTATTTTTCATAAATGGTTTTAAAGCAAACTATGCATTTTATTGTTAGTGCCATTTTTTAATGATGGACTTTGCAAAACATGTTGTACACTGTTAAAAATTCAAGATTTTCTGGTAATTGTTACTGTAAGATGGTGGACTTACAGCATCGCTGATTTTTACGGTAATTTATGCTGGAGAAATAAGTGATCCCAGCTCCAATTGGTTGCTGTGGCCTTCCGAGGAAACCGTAAAATTTCAACTAACATTTAATTTTTACGGTAATAGTTACTGGCACCATGGATGCCAGTAACAATTTCCGTAAATTTTCCGGAAAATTTTTAACAGTTTACCTTAACTTTTTGAGATCAGCGTATTTTTTAGAACATAGACTTTAAACCCTATTATTTGTCATTTGTGTTACTAAAATTTTCGCGGAACCTATTACTGCATAAATGATGCGTACGGTCTGATTATTGAAAAGGTTAACTAGGGTGTTGCCTAGGCCTCCTGCTTTCCTGGAGCCACTAAATGGCTAAAATTGTAAGGTTGTACTCCATAGAGGCCCCAAAACTGCTTGGCCTAGGGTTTCCCGATATCCTAATCGAGCCGTGATAATGTGTGTTTTTTTTTTAAACCTCCACTGTACACGGCTTTGTTTGGGTTCAATTCAGAAACAGTTAGAAACTGCACTAGTCATGCGCATTTTTTCAGATTATCTCCGCAAGAAATGTACCGTAAATTAAATTTGTCTCATGACGTTTTCGAATGGGTATTTACAACGGCGGCACACTTTAAGAATTCCGTGACACACTGAAATGAAGATGTTTGACGCAGTGGTTGAGAATATCTGCTGTTTTTATACGTTTTGGTACAAGTGTAATTTGCGTTCTATCGCTCTATTATTCAGTCATTTCAAAGATGGCAACACTAAAACTCAACCTGAAGAGCAATCGATTTCACTGGCGCCATCCATTAAATAATATAATAATTAGAGCAATAAATTGCCTGTCATAAAAAAATGCTTGATATTTTTTTCTTTTTTATTTATATTTTTTCTAATGGTCAAAATAAAAATGTGCATCCATCACGTGAAGCTAAAACCTATGAGAGTTTCTGCAACACAGGTAACTAGGCTTTTTAAAGGAATTTAAACAATATTACATGCTGTTTCCACAGTTATTCATCGAACCTATAGTTCTGGAAAGTTGAAGACTAAATGATTTTTTAACCACTGTATATATTTATGTTAGGGTCAAACCCAAAACCAGTTCCAAATTGTAATATTCAAGGTATTGACCTTACCGACCATTATAAAAATGTATTAAGTCCCAGCATTTTCTCCGTCTTGTTGGTTTCCTTATTAAAAACCACCCACACTGTTTTGCTACTATTTAATTTCTCTCCTAGACGCTCGTCTCAACCTTTATGAACTCCATAAATCCCTTGCCCGCAGAGAAAAAACAAAGGGACAGCGTCTCCCCTTCAAACTGAATGGGTCGTTTAATAACGTTACCGTCCGAGTGGGAACCAAAAGTGCTACCTCTTCGAACGCCCTCCCCCCCTCCTCCCCCCCCCCACACACTTCTTTATTATCTCCGCCGTTAGGAAGGTTCTTCAGTGTTTCGGGCTCCATTAAATTGCTCACGTATTTAAAGAAGTTCAGTGCACAATAAAATCATGCAATTGTCTCATTCAATTCTCCCGGTTCGTCCCATGCTTCTGCCCCTCACTTTCTTAAATGAAAGCTGACAATAATTACGTTTACCCTAAAATGGTTTGTAAAAACCAATCTAGATATGTACAACCCAAATTCAAAATAATAGAATACTTTTTGGAAAAAAATTTTTCTAACCAAATATTTAAGTGCAAATTAGGCATTTAAATGAACGTGCCACTTTTCTTAGACCTTAAAGTGTGCCTTTCATTTCAAATATACTCAATTAAAAATAACCTTAGATAGAACAATCCACAAGTTTATAGAGATGAAGGTTTACATTGAGTTAAAAAATTAGAATATTCAAATTATAGGGGGAAAACACTTTCAAAAAAAAAAAAAAAAAACAATACTAGAGTGCGTCATTTTTTGCTGAATTCAATGCTTTAATCCTTTCACACGGATTCTGCCACCTGTTTATATTAATCGTCTCTGATTGTTTCCACACCCTCTTCAATGCGGCAACGAACTCAATTTTGTTGGTTCGCACCAGGTCTTGAACAGCTTTCTTTAGATTTGACGGTACCACAAATTCTTGATCGTATTGAGATTGTTGGAGTTTCTTGACCAGTGTAATACTGAAATTTCCGTTTAAAATGTATGAGTCAATTTAGACACATGACACGGAGTAGAATCTTGCTGAAAGATAAAATGTGTCACTAAATGTGTAACTGCTGTGCTTCAGATCGTGCAGTATTACTGATAAACAGTGCAAGTCACTCATTGTTTTATTTTTAAAAATATATAATTTTCCAATTCGCTCCCAGCAGCCCTCATTTACTCACGCACCAAAAAGGATGTGTCAAATTGGAGAGAACGTCTTACACAAGATTTTTCATACGCTTTTCTTTTTAAACATCAAACCCGAATCCCATTTTTTTGTTCACAGATATTTCAAAAAAAGATTCATCACTGAATGTGTGTAATACTTTTCAACCTTGTTGCTCCTGTATGAGCGTCTCTTTGCTCCAGGAGAGTCGTGCACGTTTCTGCTTCAAGTTTATCTTAGGTTTTGCTTCGTAGATCTGCAATTAAAACTGCAGTTTATGCAACCGTCCAACTGTTATTAGCGTGGACAAGATAACTATACATTCTTTCCAACACTTATGGACGAAAGAAGCATTTTTCAACGATTATTTTGGAAGTTTTACTTTAATTTAGGTTCATCTCTGTCAGGTGTTACAATTTTTCTACCTCGTTTATTTCAGTTAATTTTTAGTTGGTCAGTCCTACTTGTGACAAACTATCGGTTTACAGGTATGCAAATATTTTCTCTTCTTTTTAAAATTCACATTGAGTGAATAGATAACTCTATTTTTTTAACCCGTATAAAAATATATCAATTTTTCCAATGTGTTAATGATCCATAAGTTGTTAAAATAATATCTGAAAAGTTTTTAAATTTGATTTACCCTTTCATGAATAACGAGTTTTACTCTTTTTAATTTGCATGCGTTCATTTTCCTCGATTCAGGGACAAGTTTTGTTCAAACAGCTCTGATATTCTATTATTTTGAATTTGGGCTGAATCGGAGGAGATGAATCAATCTTTTTTTTTTTTTTTTTGAGAAACCTTTGCATTATTTTTCTTCTGGTTTCCCCAAACAAACTGCATTTGCTTTTAAGTCGAAAACAAAATCTGGATCCAGAAAACTGTCATTCGGGGAGATGAAAACCGTGATCATCCTCATGCTTCCGCTTGACATTTCAAAGCACAACCGCTGGAGGCTGTCAAAAAAAGGCTGTCACACGATGCCCCTTATTTTTTTCCTTCTGATCCTTATTGATCTATGTCGAACAAATGCCATTTTCGTACATTGCTATGCTTAGTATTCCTTAGTGGGAACGCTTGGATATATTCGTGTTAATATCTTACATTTCGGAGTTCATAACGTGGATGAATTATGATGCATAAGAAAAATGTTATAAGAAAAAAAAATGCATTGTGCTAAAAATAATACAGAACATATCTTTGTGAAAAAAAAAATACCTCACACACTTGTTTCAAGAGCAACAAGAACCCCTTTTTTCGATACAGATTTTCAACTTCCGACGCTAAGCAAGCGCACCATTTCTATAATGAAAAATGGTGGCTTTTTACTCACAAAACACGTGTATGCAACAACTTTCAAAGTTCTCAGCTGTAGGTTTTAAAATTTATTTTATTTATTTATTCTAATTTAAAGAAATGTGTCCTCGAACCAATATAGAAATTGTTTTTTTGACTTCAACTAGTAATAGTTTCCATACAATAACCTTGGTTTCAGTTGTGGTAAAATATTACATGGCAGAAACGAAAATTCTGTTTCAGAACTTGCAAATTGAGACAACAGAAAAACACATAATTTTTTAAACTTTAAAAATGCTATAAGATAACTTATTGACTGCACTCTGTACATCACGTTTATAGTTGAAATCAAATTTATTTAAGAAAAACTTTGGATTCATGTCTTTTCACCTAATATAATGGTTGGAAAAATATTATTTCGATCGTATATAATCTACTTAGTATTCGGATGGAAACCAAGTGGTTCTCAGTAGGCAAAAGGTTGAATACCATTGTACTAGCGGTACCGAGGGTAACATGTTTTGATTATTTGATAATTCAAGTCTAGTCTTATCTGTGTTTTGTTCAAATGTGAACATATCCATTACAAAATCAATACTGATACTGCATACTAAATCCTTCTCCTTCGAGTAAAAATCTAGAAGTTGGTTCATTCAAATGTAATAAAACGGAAAAATGAGCCAATTCAAGAAGCATACATCACGAAAATTAGTTCCAATAAGACTGACCACCATGTTGTTACTTCAGTAACGCAAACCTGAATTCCATCACCACATTTATTGTCTTCATGACAGGATTTTAGTTGTGAATTATGTATTTTTACATTATATGATGTGGAAAAATAACTTAAAACCTCTTATTGCGCAAAAACTGTAGGTAAAGGGAAAATTAGGATTGCTTATTTGAAATCGGCATCATAAATTACCTAAGAGACACTTCATGTTTTACGAGCTAAAATCTTTGTTTATCATTAAAAGATGCAAGAGGAGGAGAATGAAGCATATATTATTTAAAATACACTGCGCCATAGATGTACGCAAAAAATCATTTAAAAAAAAAAAAATCTATTTTATTCTCTTTTCATTGTAATTTTAAGCGAAAATGTGACAAATTTCCGACTATGGAGGCGAAACATCCTTTTAAGCATTAAAATTTCATATTAAGGTCTGTTCTACAGATCTGAATTTTTAACGTAAGATAAATTAGTTGAACTCTTTCAGTCGATTAGATCGTGTAAATTGAAGGTTAAGGGTATGAAATTAAAAAAAAAAAAGGAGAAAGAAGCAAGGGTACACGGTAATTTTGTAAAATTTTTTGGTGGCCATTTTGGGTCTTCTTTGCACATTTTTGTGCTTTCTTTTTGACTATGAAGCGAGAGCCATTAGACATTTCACAAGAAAATCACAAAATTAAAACTTTATTTGAGTATGCATGTTTTCAGGAATTTTATAAAACGTTAATTTTGTCATATACTTCTGATTAAAATAATCTTTGTTGTTAAGAGTAGAAAAAAAAAGTTCTTCAGGAGAGAAGTTCTGGTCGTTTATTTACCTTTCAAAAGTAAATGAAAAAAGCAAATGGAAGCTATGATTGCGTAAAGCACTACCGGGGGAAAAACATACATGGCATGGCGTGAAAGATACTGTATGATGCTTCTCCTGATGAACAATATCAATTTTCGCTGCTGCTTTTCTTTCTCTCTCTCTTTCACACTCGCATTTTGGTCGGAAGAGCTAGAAATAATTAAAAAGTAAGAAAATGAAGGAAGAATTGAAATGAAGGAAAAACAGGTGTGAAAAAAACAAAAAAGAAATGCCCAGAAAGAAAGGGGGAAAACTAAAAAGAAGACACCGTGAATAGAAAGAACTTAATAAATATTTTGTGTTAGAAGAATTCCGCTTTTCAATTACCCCCCTCCCCCCCTCCCGTTTTTTATAAACATATTTCTTATTTTTTAACTGAATTTGATTTCATTATTGAATAACGGACATCACAAGTACTGACGCAGAATGTCTATGTGTTTTACACATACCGTACGTTTTAGTATTTTTAGATATTTATATTCATTAGTAAACTGATTTATGTCCTTTTAACGCCACATTCAAAAATTAAGTAAGCATATGCTTATTTGAAAAAAGTAAGAATAAAAATTAAAAATTTAAAAGAAAAAAAAAAAGAAAAAAAAACTTAAAGGAGCGACGAACGACTATTTAATATCACAATTCCTCCGTATTAATGTATTCAGAGAATACAGAATGTTCCCGAACTACAAGCACAAGCTTGTAGGAGAGGTAGAGAACACTAACCACAAGCAAAAATCACTATTAACATAATGCTCTCAGACGCAAAACTGACGCGCTACGTATTTGTAGGCGCGCACACAAAGCGAAACACTAAAAGAGGTAAAACAGGTAACAACACAAAGACGATTTTACACAACATTCCAGTTTTCAAAAGGGGCTAAAAGCACTTGTTGAAAATTAGGGGCTGAAAATGTAATACACATGCGTCGCAATGACAACGCACTAACCGTCATAATACCGAACCATTTTGACAAGCTTTCATCCATTGCTAGCTTGTATTAGAACTCCCCTCCGCAAATTTAAACAATCGCTTTAAACCTCCTTTTAAAATCTAAAATGTGAAGTAAAATCCTCTATGTGTAATAAACTTATGACCTGTTTCGCATTCACCAATGATCAGTCATCCTTTTCGTGTGTATGTAGAGAATCAATATTGAGTTTGCGATCGATGTTTCCTTAAGTGACCTTTATGTTCCTGAGTAACTCTTGCTTATTATCATTGCTCCCTACTTTTCCGATAAAATTCTTGCATGAAGCTCTGCGATTCCCTGTATATGCTTATTTGAATTAGGGATAGACACTAGTTGTCCCATCAAACCGACTCCGAACCTGTTGCATGCAGCCTTACAGCAGGAATGAGTAATTGGAGAGATCGGGTCCAATCACTAGCTTAGGAAACGGCAAGGCAAAGGTCCCAAGCCACATGGCTAAACTACGACGAATGATAGAGACGTTTTACAAAAAGCGAGTGAAGGAAACCTGATTTTTTTCCAAAACTTTACTTTAAAATAGATCAGCGACTTCAAATCCTTGCTTCAAGATTTGCAAGCTTCTCTTTCTCCACCTTTCTACTTAGAGTGCAACAGAAAAAATATCAATTGGCAAAAAAAAAAAAAAAAAAAATAATAATAATAATAATAATAATAATAAAAAATAAATAAATAAATAAATAAAAATAAATAAAATCCGGATTGAACTCATAGTACAGTCAAAGTGTGCTCAAAAGAGGGCTGTTGCGAGCATGGAATATGCACTGTTTGACTCCAGGAATTTGTTAAGAGTAGTTAGTCGATAAACATACTAAACGTCCCGCCAATGGGATGTGAACTTAAGGTGGAAGGAAGGAGGAGTCAATTTTTAAGTTTTTCTATATATCTAGGAAACGGTTGAAAAAAAAATGCTTCCAAAGCTCAAGTTCAAATTAATTACCTTTCTTGTAAAATTGTTTCTATGCATATTTGTCGAATTTAAAATGCTTTTCGGATTATATGTTATTAAAAATCGTAATTTTTTGAAGAAATCATTTTTAGCTCAATTTTTTTGTCAAACATTTACTACCGGTGGATTATCATTGCTGCAATCGTAACTCAAAAAAAAAAAAAAAAAAAAAAAAAAGTCTCTTGATCATACAGCAAATTAAAGAACTCTGGAGTACATTTTTTGACTTGAACGCTGTGGACAAAAAGAAGAGGGGAAAAAAAAAACCCTGATTAAATTCTCATCGTTAAGAACTTAAGTGCCTTCCTGTGGTGGGAGCCTGGGGGTCAAAATTATTCAAGTAACAGTGACGTCCACCAATAGTGCTGCTGCAGGAAAGAATGGTTACGAGTTTCTAGGGAATGGACTAGATCTGCAATGGTGAAGAGTCGATAAGTAACTTCATTAGAAACATCTTTCCAAGTTATTTAATTTGAGTTTTTTTTTAGCTCGAAAAATGACATTTACATCAAATAGAAAAAATTCGGTTTGCAATGAATTTATCTCTTATTTTACAATTCTGATGAGTTGCACAACACTTGACTTCCCTACACGTTCTCATTTACTAAAAGAGATGGTCAGTTAAAAAGCAAACTTTTCATTTTTTGGGGAAATAAATTGTGAGAATAACTTTTTTTTCCACATCAAAGGAGCTATTCCTTGCAAACCCGTAACATGTAGATGCTTAATTTGTGCTTCGTCACTTTTTTTTTTCTCCAGAATTTCTGATGGCTTAGTTTTTAAATGATATAAATGGGGGGAGGAGCGGTAATGGAGTAAGGATGTCTCGAAATACGATCGTAAATTTATTACAGCAGATTCTCGTATATCCGGCCGCCGGTTATACGTATCTCCGGTTTATCCTTATCACATTTGTAGAGCATAAAGAAAAGTCATTCACTTGTAGAATAATTTTGAATTACGATAACAAGAACGGAACTATAAACGTGCCAAAAATTCGATGTTTATTTTAACGAAATTCTGCATAGGTCGTGCAATAAATTATAGTAATCCATCAAATAACGTGGAGTATTTAGAACGTCAGTCATACATCACTTCAAATGAACTATAAATGATAAAGTGTTCGTGAGAAGAGATCCTCTGTAATTTTTTTTACAAAGCTTCGTTTTTGCTCTAATAAAAGATGTCTGCTTATTTTAGAACGTGCTTTGCTCATTATTCATACTACCCGAATTATCCGGATTGATTTTGGTCCCAGTTAGTCCAAATAAAAGAGGTTGTGCATAACTTAAATTTTCTGAAAGGGGGAGATTTTTCACTTAGCTCCGAATTTCTCCTAATGAGAAAAAGTACGAGCCTACACATATATCTACATCCAATGAGAAGATATATTAGGCATTCTTCTGTAATAGCTGTATTGAAATGGAGTCTACTAATATGCCGATTCGTCAGACAACATTTGAAGAATAAAGAATATATTGGGAAGATCCTCGTGATTTCCCATCGTGGTGCCTTTTTTTATTGGGCAAAAGAAAGGAAAAATACTGAAAATTTGAGCATATTTAAGTACTGGATAGTTGTGCAACTGTTTGAACTGGACTGTGCCCTCCAGAGTTTTAATGCAGCCAGCCAGGGCCTATTACGTAGTCTAGATGGCTCACTTGCAGATATGTCTACATCTAATGAGAAGCTATATTAGGCATTCTTCTGTAATAGCTGTATTGAAATGGAGTCTGCCAGTATGCCGATTCGTCAGACAAAATTTGAAGAGTAAAGAACATATCGGGAGCTTATCGTGATTTCCCATCGTGGTGCCTGTGTAAGGGAACAGCATGAACCAAACTAGGTAGGGAGTCGTCCACAAATAATTTCATGCTTTGAGGTGGGAGGAGATGCTCGAAATTGCAAAAGTTTGTAACAAAGGGGATGGAGAGGAAAACAAGAAGAGCGACATCAAACATTTTTTATAACAATATGCTTAATAAAAACAGCATGGCAGGTAAAAACGGGAAAAGTAAGGTGAAGTGTGACACTTTGTGACAAAGGAGAGGGGTGGCAAATATGATGAAAAGAAGTGTGGCATTGTTCATGGACAGTCCCTTATATAAAATTCATTAGTCAAAGGTGTTAAACAAATTTAAAAAAAAAGAATGGAAATGAGAATTACTAAGTCCTTTGCATATAGAAACACAAGGAATGAGTAAATTTACCAGTATGGTTGCAGATTTCACAGTCATGCTGAGCTAGGATGATTGAAAACTCCTCGAGGGTGTTATAAAAATGAATAAGTAAATAAAATTATAACAAGAAGAAGAAATTAGTTTTATTCGTGCCTCAAGAATCTCCATTTAATTTTCAAAATTGATCCGAAAGCATTAACGTTGGTCATCGATATAATAAATGGTAGCCATTTATCCGAACAAAAACGAAGCTTGCATTCGGCAAAGATATTTGTAACTTTTTGTACATAAATAACAGCCTTTGTGGGATGACAGAATGGAATGCGTACCACCTCCTCTAAAATGCGCACACATTACTAAATAAAATTTCAGACAAATGCATTTCATTTTCTTTCTCATCTCCTTTTTTTTCTTTCACGAATGAATAACTTATTGGAGGCGAAGTAAAAGGAATGATTCAATTCCATTTGTGAGGGGAACGATCATTACCGGCTACCCCTTCATAAATCAATCGGTTTATATGTGTCTCGACAATTGTTAAAATTGAACTATTCCTTTGTTAAATGACTCACATGGATATTAATAGCAAAAGTGAAACTGTAAATATATCACTTGAACGATTCATTTTTTGAAATGTAGCAATAGTTTTATTCAATTTGTTTTTCAAAATCAATTTAATTTCGTTTCTTTAAAAATCTTTTTCTTGATTACAAAGACTTAAGAATTCCCCCTGTAGTTTGCGTTGTATCCAACTATATTATAAAACTTAGATGAAAGCGTCGCAGCGCCGACGAAAGATCAGTCAGCCTAATCAGAAACTAGAGACCCGGCACTTGAAGGGGCCGCCTTGGAGTCCCAGTAGTATAAATTTTATGGCTCGGCAATCACAATCACAAGGGACCCGCCTTAGCTCTCGCACTGTTAAAAATTCAGGAAGATTTTCTGGTAATTCTTACTGTAAAATGGCGGGATAACGCATCGCTGATTTTTACGGTAATTTTTACCGGAGAAATAAGCGATCCCAGCGCCAATTTGTTGCTGCGGCCTACCAAGGAAACCGTAAAATTTTACAGTAACATTTGATTTTAAAGGTAATAGTTACTGGCAACATGGATGCCAGTAACAATTACCGTAAATTTCCCGGAAAAATTTTAACATTGCGGTGGCCCTGGGGCGTCGCCGCAGCCAATAAAATTCTTGAAACATTCTGAAGTCGAAAAAGTCGGGTTGAATTTCACTATCGTTGTTTAACATTTCAAGCAAGGCTGAAACATAACTAATGCTATGTTTAAAACTAGTGGCACCCGCACGGCTTTGCACGTAGTAGAAAAATTAAAAGATTTTTTGGTACGCCTGTATATTTACAAATAATGTATGATGAATTTCTCGCCAATTGGCTTGCCCATGTTACGATTCCACTTTATGATAACTTGGTAATTTACACTTCCATCTTATGATAATTTTGCTCGGGAAAATATTTTTAAAATTGGAAAAGAAAATGGACAAAATCGAATTTTCAAAAAATCGCTTCGAGGTGCACACCCCCATGCTACTAACTAGTTCTGTGCCGAGTTTCATGAAAATCGGTCGAACGGTCTAGGCACTATGCGCGTCACAGAGATCCTGACAGACAGAGATCCACACAGAGAGACTTCCTTACAGAGAGACTTTCAGCTTTATTATTAGTAAAGATAAAGATAGGTTAAATGCTGTCGGGATTAGCACTTTTGTGCAAATTTGTCGGGCAATAGTTTTGCTCTTATTTAACAAACTGATTTGAAATTAAGATGGAAAGAAAGTCCAGTCGGGAGGGCTGATACTTGAGATTTTGCAACAGCAGTAAATGTTTCGCAAGTGTTGCATCATTCTGGTAATATCGGCAATTCCGAAAAAAATAATTGCCCCGAATATGTTGTTATTACGAGCTTACTATTCACCCCGCATCCAATCTATACTAATATTATAAAGAGAGAGGGCGGATTTTTGTATGTTTATATGTTCGAGGTAATCACTGGAACCTTTGCAGCTATTTGAAAAATTCTTTCACTATGTGAAAGGTGTATTCTTACGGAGTGATATAGGCTATAAAATATGCATATATGTACTTGTATTGTTTTTTAAAACCAATAGTTTGTCTTCGCTACCAGTTTATGTTTCTTACTGAGCTATTCTTATTTACGCAAACACAAGCACTGATTGTTCCGCACTTGCAGTGACAAAATAGTTGAAGGTTCCTTTTGAAATGAACGTTAAGGAATAGAAAAATGAAAATAATTACGGTGTCGGCATAAGAACCGCCAAAACCTTTACATGTGTTTGTGGCTGCAGAGGATAAGGTATATAGCATTATATTAGCTTTGGTAATTGCGAATCATTTAGAGCCGCAGAATGTTAATGCATCAAAATTTATTCAAAAGAATTATAATTGGTATTCGCTTCGAGCAAATTAGTTTTTGAATTCAAGTAGTGCACATAGATGATATTGATCCCTGTTTCTAAAAGTTGTAATATTGCATGCATTTCGGGCTACCCTTTTTTTTTAAATTTATACTAATATTATAACGAGAGAGTATTTACTTTCTATGTTTATACGTTCCTGGTAATCTCCGGAACCACTGCACCTAATCAAAGAAATTCTTCTTTGTATGAAAGGCACTATCTTTCACAGTGACATCTATACTAATATTATAATGAGAGAGAGAGAGAGAGAGAGAGACTCGCCTATGATCCCAGGAAAAAAAATATTAATGTTTATCGGCATACCCAGTGGATCTCAAAAAGGTTTTAATAAATTTAACCAAAATCAACAAACAAACTGAGAATGTGTGTGCGGTTTTTAAAAAAAACTAAATTGCAGCAATTTTAATTAGGGGTGGAAAAATTTACCACTCTAGATTTAAACTACTTTGAATGTCTCCCCCCAGAAAGACTAAATATAAGAAAAAAATGGGCCATTTGGAAGCGTCTTCAAAAGATGTGCCCCATAATGTATTACGGCTGTTCGATGAGCCACTGTTTGAATATAGAAACCGTGGATTCTAAAAGAACTAAAAGATTAAGACAACATTGAGAGAGGTGTCATCTTCGCATTTGCCGGTGACTCTTATCAAAATATTCCTGTGGTTCCCTTGATAAACGCGTGCAGATATACTTTAAGCTTGTTTAAAGTCGTTTCTTTTTAGTAACTCTGTACGATCTCTGTATCTTTAAAACATTTTTAAGAGCCTATATTCATTCTATTAAAATTAAAGGCGGTATTCCACTAATTTCGTTACGAAAGTTTAATTTGTCTTCTGTATGCAATGGAACTGGACACCAAGTAAAATCAATATGGACTAATATGACTTACCGTATTATTCCTATTGGACCAGAAGCAGGTCAGTCAGGAATATACCTCGAAATCCCATGGTCCTTGCGCATTTCCGTTTCCAATAGAAGTAATCGCAATTTCCAATGAAAATTTCTTACAACGGGGAGAGAACATATGGGAAGATTTTATTGTTCACGTGGAAGTTAAGGTTGGTCTCTCTTGATTATGAAATGAAGTAAATCAATTTATTCCGAAACCTCATAAAAACGGAACAAAAACATTGTTTCTTTTTTTATTCCATGATATTTTAAAACCATGATATTTTAAAACAAAAAAAATCTGCATAATATTTATTTAAGGCAAATAATTTCTTAACCCGAACGAGTTCGGAACGGGACCCTACTAGATTATAAAGATGTAAAGGTGTGGTGAACTAGCGCAACGAGCTCGGAACTCGAACGATCCGAGTGGAACTTTGGTAGCATCACTACGGGGACGGGGTGTTCCGGCCCGGATGCCACCCCTAGACCGTAGAGAGATAGACGAAGACTTCCATTCATTCGCTATTGTATGCGCTGAAGCAGGAGCATAGGCTACAAGTCTGATCTCCTGGGGAAAACATCAAATAATTTTGCCGGAGTGTACCACGTGACTACGACCTTTAAGATTTTGGAGTTTTCTCCATGCGTCTCCATCCAATCAGTAAACCCATTTCATTGCGTAGCATTGTTTTGTCGACTTTGAGAAATGTTGATCTAAATCGCATTTTTAAAAGCCTAGAAAGCCATGTGTTGGAATAGCAAGCGGAAGAAAATCATGTCTATAAATTGAATAAATTAATTGCCAACAAATATTTAAATATTCGAATGCATCACTTTGTGAAAAATATCAACAAATCCAAAAGTACAGCAAAAACACGCAGCAAATGCACAAAATTAATTTTGTTTAAAAATCAATAAAAAATATCTTTTGTTCTCGAATCTTGTGTTACAATTAATTTTATTAGCAAAACATTTTTTCTCTAAACAATTACAAACGTTGAAGATAGCATATTTGGATAATGTTATTTGAAAGTTGAAAGACTTATCCTGGAAAGTGAGAATTAATTTAGATATAAAACAACGTCTAACTGTAGCAAAAAAAAAAAAGGAAAAAAGGATGAATGATTGTGTGTGGGTGGGTGTGTTTGTTCTTCATACAAATACATAATTTTCGTAGGATTTTTACCAAATTTTGCACATAGGTATGCATTTTGGATATGATTCCCCAGACAGGTGTTCCCCCACTCAATCACGTCCCCCGTAGTGATGCCACTGCATTTTTCAGCAACTCTTTATAGCATTTTTGGTGTTACTCCCCCCAGAAGGGTGTCACCTGAGGGGGGGGGGAGGTTTGATAAAATAATTGTTAGTATTTGATAAAATGCTAACAATTATTTTGTCAAAATCTTTTTTTTCTCTGTCCTATAAAACAATATTAACAATTTTTCCATTTCACCGACCACTTTTACACGCTATAAAATCATGTGCACAATGAAAGCACTTCTCTAAAATCAACCAAACTCTAACTTGTGAAGTTTATGGAAATTGCATTTCGGATTTCACAAAGAACGTTTTTCGAATTCTGAACACAAAGTATTAATAATGTTTAGTTTTTCTGAAATTTTCTCTATTATTCAGCGATCAAATTTAAAAAAAAAAAAACCTTTGCTGAAAACTATAAACAAGGTATAGTTATATTAAAACTATAAATGAGGTTCAAACACCCAAGGGGGTTGGGAGGAAAAATTGCAGTTCGTCTTTTAAAAGTTTTTTTTTTTTTTTTTTTTCATCATTCAATTTAATTATTTTTGAAAAATTCCTTTGTGTTTTTGGGGTTGGGTTTTTGCGATAGATAAAATCTTCATTCATTTCATTATTTTTTTTAAAGAAAAAAAAGCTTTTACGGGGAAGATAGGCTAAAAAATAGTTTGAAATACATTACCATTTAAAACATTTAACGTCATTTTCACGAATTTAATATTTTATTCATTTCCAGTAGGCATGAAATAGTAAATGAATTAGTAAAATAAACTATCTTGCACTATAAAAGGAAAGAGAAGAAGAATAAAGAAATTTCCATTTATCGTAAAGAACTCTACTTTGCTGCTATTTACTTTTTTTCGGAAACGTGTGTGAAACACCAACTCTATTTCTCAATGTGAGCAACTTTTAGAACCATTTTTAAATCGGCTTAACTCAAAAACTTACTGTAAAAATTGAAAAAAAAAAAAAAAAAAAAAAAAACTGCATGAATCAGTAAACTATGCGCTTTCGGGTGACACAAGAAAAAAAAATGTGCCAAAACAGTTAAGGCAGAAGGTAAAAAATTAAAATTGACGACAGTTTAAATCCTTACGAGAATTCGAGTAGCTTTGGCGAAACGTCTTCCGTGAAAGGTCGCAGTCACGTGGTCTCCCCTCACTTTTCCCCGCAAAGATTCCTGCCTCAACAACCACTCCACTTGCTTCATCTATGTCTCAATGATTTAAGATGCCACCCGTCTGGGGGTCGATACTCAAACTGGAGTCGCAAGATTTTTGAAATAAAATAAATACTTCCATTTTACTTTCAATTTCTTCCACTATTTTAAAATTTATTCACTTTATCAAACGCAGTAGCATCACCGAGGCGGGGAGACGTTCACGTCGGAATTCACCTGCTGGGAGAAGGGAGCTGATACAAAAATTAATTTAAGTTTTTAGGAAAAATTTAGATATTTCACCTTTGAAAATTTCCTCCAAAATTCTAAATTATATTTAACCCATCAAACACTGTATCATCACAACGTGGGATGGGAGCACTTTCGCCGGTTGAAAGTCGGGAGGGGGAGGGAGACCCAAAATACATTTCAAAGTTTATGAAAAAGAAAAATACTAAAATCGCAATATATTTTTAATGAAATTTACTTTATCACGTGCTAAAAAGCAGTTTATCACAAATTAGCGGGAAACGAAATCTTCTTCCTTTTTTTTATCCCTTCCAACGACGCCAGAATATCTAAAGTCAATATTTTAAAACTACAATTGATTTTTTTATTATTCTTATAGATTTGTTCGAAACATTTGGAATTGGAAGGCGTGTTTACAAAAGTTTATGTATAGTAAGGGTGAGCGATCCATCGATTCATCGCAAAAAACTGGTTTATACTATACATCCTATATTATTAAACCCGTTGAGAATTTTTCTCTGAATCAATGCATCGATACCGCACCGACTACATATCCTGATACTCATATGTTACGCATTTTCTGACACCGGTCTACAATCGTTGCCGTTTTAGGTTTCTTAATTGTCCCAAAACGCTGGTGGAAGCAGGGGCGCCCCGATAGGAGGTAACGGGAGGTCACTGTGACCTACCAAATATGTTCTTAGCCAAAAATATTTACTGACGATACGATAAATTTGGAGACTGCACTGCGAAATTTTTTTTTTAATTATTTTTTTTTAAATAATGATGTCTCTTCTCATTAGATACACGTTTGTGTTCATACTCGTATATTAACATTCGGTGAATTTCAGAGTAACATTCGGCAAGTTAAAAAGTCGCCCCCTCCCAAACATTTAAATGCGGGGCGTTTCAGTGTTTAAGTATCATAAGCAAACGAAGAACCTTCACTTTTCTTAAAACTTACGGGAAATGTAATTTTTTTAGCTCTTAACGGAAATGTATTGGTGAACAAAATTTATCACATAACCACCATAAAAAAAAAAAAAAGGTTCTTCTAGTTCCCCCTTTTCAGCCTACTCTCTCAGTAAAAGTCAGAGAGAAAAAAAAAAACTATGAAAGAAGGCTTAATGCATCTTAAAAATATCGCGGGAAAAAAAAATCAAAAATGAATAAAATAATGAAATAAAAATCGAAAAATTAAAATTTGGAAAGTAGGGCACTTAGATAGCGAAAATTTTTCTGTCGGTCTGTCTGTCGGTCCCCCCTCTCTCCTAATAACTTTTGAGTAAATAGTCCGATTCCAAAAAAAAAAAAAAAAATCTTCGAAAGATCTTGGCAAGGACACCTCATTACCATATTTCATTCTCTGATTTGAACACATTTTCGTTCAATTTTGAACAGTTCAAAAAAAAAAAAAAAAAAACTTAAGATTAGCGCCTACAGGGAAATTCAAGGCAAATGTAAATCCCACACGTAAAGGCAAATCAGCTTTGGACAAGCTTTTTAGGAAAAAGCTTTTGAAGAAGAACATGTCGTCGCCTCAGAGCAACTGTGAGATATCTAATCCCAGAAATGATACTAAGATATCTTACTGTTGCTCTGAGGCGATGATATATAGAAATACTCTTTTTGAGTTGAACAATTTTCCGTCTAATGTTGAACAGTTCAAATCCCTTAACAATAGCGCCTACGGAGAAACTAAAACTTAATCAAGGTCCCGAACTTCAAAGCGGTTTTATTTCAAACAAATTTTGTTGGAAATAGCTCTTGATGACCAGTTCCCGACCCCGAATCCTAGATTTTTAGGGCAGTCGATTCCGACTCCTGTACACGAAAATTAGTCAGACTCCGACTCCTCGGCTCCGGATCTGACTTCGTAGCTTTAGCAAAAATTAAGACAAGAATGGAAAATGGCTGGCTCCGACTCTTGGAACTTTTAAGTCATTGATCCGACTCCGACTCCTTTATCCCATAATAAGTCCGAATCCCACTCCGCAAACATTAGCAGAGTTGCTTCGGGGGAAAATGACCTATTCCAACTCCGAGTTTTTGAATTCAAAACCATCCAAATCTGACTCTTTTACCTCAAAATGAGATTTCGACTCCACAGTCGTGGTTTTTGCTGTGAAATAATTATTGTTGATAGAATTTGTTTTTGTTCTGTATGTTTCTACATCAAGGTATGCGCAGACAACTTTTTTTTTTTTTTTTTTTTTGAGAATGAAAATTATTTTTTTAAGTTGACGTTTTGTTTTTTTAATTTATTTTTGAAAGTATATTTGTTCATTTTTTAAATTATTTTTTGGTCAACAGGGGAAAAACAAAAGTTTTTTTTTCCTTGACATAATGTATTTATTTTATGGAGATTATTTTTTTAATTCTTTTTTGTCTTCTTTTTGAAAGCAACTGCAGATTTTTTTTAATGGTAAAAAATATATTAGCTGTTTTGATTAAAAGGTGCTACTACTTTATTTGTTCGTTTATTTATATTTTACACATATATTTCTTCAGATGAGAGAGGCATATTTTTATTTCTAGAAATCAGCTTTAAATGTTAAAAAGTTATGTTTGAAATAATTTGCTATTTTAGCTAATTTTGAAATAATTTGCTATTTTAGCTAATTTTGAAAATATTTATCAGATACTAGAAAGTCGATCTTCGTAATCGAGAAAGTAGGCTTGTTTAGTTATGAACGGAACTTCTTGTTAAATGCAAGAAGATGAGATTGCTTTTATAAGCTTTACATTTTTTTGTATTGAAAAAACAAGTTCATTGAAATCTCAAAACACGTCTGTACTATTTATTGCTATCTTGCACATACAATATTAGATCTTTCTTTCTTTCTTTTTTTTTTTTTTTGATAATTTCTAGCTAGTGCTAGAATTTGTATGTAGTTCTGAAAACTCTCGATTATTCACGATTCAATCAACAGTCAGGAACATGCATTTTCGCAGCAAAAAGCAAATACTAATGGCTGTTTTTTTTCCCGAAACATTGTAAACCTGAACTCAGTTGTTTTTGTTTTATTTATTTATTTTATTTATTTATTTTTTGTGCTTTTTCCCTTGTACATACACTTTTTTCAATGTTAAGTTTTGTTGTGCAAAAATACAAAACACTTTTACTGCGCTACGGATAATTGGTAGTTTACTGCATTTATATAGAAGTGGAAAGAACCTTTTCACTTTCGTTTTTGGAGAAAGGCGGGAAAAGGGATGCAACATGCTAGCGCTAGTGCAACGAATTTAATTTACAGTAACGACTTAATATAAAGGTTGTTTTTTTTTTAGAGGTAGAGAACCTTAGGTTCAAACAAAACAAAGTTAAATGTTGTTAATTGCCATGAATGTTGCTTTATCCGAAAGATGATTTTTTGCCATTTTTATTTAAATATGATTTCTGGCGTATGGCCCACCTCGGCTGGCTCGGAGAAAGTCCAATTGGAAAGTCCAATTTCTCACTTTTTGCAGCAATAGAGGTCGTATGTCAGTAATAAGGTGGCGAATGTTCTCTTCCAAGGCGTAAATCGTCTAAGGCTTATCGGTGCAGACCAGAGACTGCACATAGCCCCACAAAAAGTAGTCCAGCGGTGTTAATCCTTTAAACGCCGCTCTATGTTCCAAATGTAAAATATTGAACTGCTTCATAAAAATAGAACTCTTTGGCATCCCTTTACACAATACAAGAAGAAATTTTCGAAAAAATTTTTTTATCAAACATTTTGGGCATGTTCCCGTTTGGGAACATTGGCGTGTTACGTTAAGTTTTTTTTATTAAGGCTTTTAGTCGTTATACTTTACGCTTGCTATCACTCTAGTTTTGTATTTATGCAGAAACGTTTGACGTATATGATACTATTTGTCACATATATTTTAGTTTCAAATTTTAAATAGTTCAAATAATGTAAAAATAGAAAAAAAAAATCAATACGTATTTACAGGAAAATTCATTTAAAATCTGATGCCAATTACATAAAATCCAAGAGTCGGAGTCAGTCATTTTTTTTTCTCTGTGTCTACTTTTTTTTTCCAAAGCTACAAAATCAGAGTCGGAGTTGGGGAGTCGGAGTCCCACTAATATTCGGGTGCATGAGTCGGAGTCGACTGCTCTAAAATTCTAGGAGTCGGAGTCTAGAATTGGTCAACAAGAGCTATTTCCAAAAAAATTTGATGTAAATTTTCCTTTTAGTTCGGGATCAAGATTGACTTTTATTTTCCCCGTAGTTGCTATTGTTAAGGGATTTGAACTGTTCAAAATTGGGAAGATTGTTCAAATCAAAAAGATATCTTCTATACATGTTCTTCTTCAAAAGTTTTTTTTACAAAATTTGTTTGCAGCAAATTCGGCTGTAAGCACGAGATGTATATTTGCCTTGAATTTCCCCGTAGACGCTAATGTTAAGTTTTTTTTTTTTTTTTTTGAGCTGTTCAAAATTGAATAAAAAATTGTTCAAATAAAAATAAATAAATGTGGGTAGGAGGTGACTTTGCTGAGATCATTCGAACAAAAAAAAAATGTTTGAATTGGACTAATCACTCAAAAGGTATTTGAGGGGGACAGACAGATAGAACGACAGACACATTTTCCCCATCTCAATACCCAAGTTTCCAATTTTAATTTTTAAAATTTATTTAATTATTGAATTTATTTTTGATTTTGTTTTTGTTTATAGCGATATTTTTAAGACGCATTAGCCTTCTTTCATGCTTTTTTCTTCTTTATCTTACTTATACTGGGAAGGTAGGCCAAAAATTGAAATAATTTAATGTGGCCGAATCTCTGGAAAGTCTCATGTGACCAGGGAGGGGTTGTTATCAATCTATTGATAACAGTTTGAAGCCTAAGCGGGATACTACAGAAGAGCTGTAAACATCTTCATTTCTACACACAATACGATTTTTCGATATCGCTCCCACCCTAAATCTGGAGACAAAGGGTAGGGGAGGGGGCGGGAAGGGGAACAGTGAAATGTCGCAATGCCGCTCACCTGTTTTTAGATGTATCAATAGAGACTGTTCTCAATTCTGAGACTTTCACTAATCACATAACAGAACTTACGCAGCGGCGTAAATTGCCCAGTTTTGTATAACGGATCACGCCAATGCTCTCGATCGGGAACAACGAATTTTGTTCGCTTATAGGATCTACATTTTTGCTGGAAATTATTATCGGTCATGTTTGGTCGTCAAAAGGATCCCTATTTAATGTAACTCTTGAATATCAAAACAGTTAAGCATTTTTTAAAAAGTATATAAATTTTTTAATCTGTCACCGTGAAAATCGGTAAGAAAGCACATTTTTGCGAATTTTTGTAGAAAACAGTAATTGCAAATTAGAACTAGTTTTTCAAAAATTCAGGTCTATTTTTGGCAATAAATAGAAAAAAAAAATAAGTCCTCAAAAAGCGAAACATTATTTTTTATGATTTTTAAAGTTGATGTTCCCATTTGGGTGCATTTTCACTTAAATCGCATGATCTTGCAGGCCAATTCACGGGTCCATTACGCGAAATTATTCGTTCACCACAAGTTTCTTTCAATAAATCAATTCTGATACGCGCTGTGTGGCATGTTGCACTTCCTTGTTTGTTGTCTATTCATGATGAAATGGCAAACCGAACTGAACATAAAACAAGTGACAGCTATCAAAATGGCACACATATCAAACAGTGTTGCCAACTTAAAGTTCTATACCTCTAAAAAAACACCCTTTAAAACATTATCTGATTCCAGCCTATTATGTAATATTAGTCAGAAAGGAAGCGACTGTAATACATTCTAATATTTTTTGTGTGTGTTGGTAACAGAAAAATTGAAAAGCATTTTTTAAATTTATTTTTTTCCCCGACCATGTAAATAAAATACGTGACCACCTTGAAAATAATCATATCAATTCAAAACCGATAAATTAAACTAACCAAATTAACATCAAATTGGATAAAAATAGAACAACGTTTAAAAGCACAAAAAGGATAAAAAGTTTATAAAAACGCAGACATGTTTCGGAGACAATAGCCCCCTTCCTCAGTGCGAAATGTACAAATGGATGAATCAATGTCAAGGGAGAGTTTAAATTGCGTAACCGGAAAAATATTGACCAATCAGCTATCAGCGAGTGCTGAGGCAAAATATGACGTATTCTAACATGTAAGATTGAATAAGATAGGAGAAAAATGCTATCCAATTTACCTTGCACAAAGCTATCGCTTTTCAATCTACTTTGCTTCAACGGGCCTAGGTTATTCATCTGTACTGTTTGCACATTTGGTTGTTTTTGATCAAGGGAGACCGTTCTTCTTCTTTTTTGTGTACACCATGTCGTCACTTTTTAATCGTTTTTCCAAACTCCAAATAAAAAAGGTAAAGTTTTTGAACCATTTAAACTTCCTTACTACTTGTAAAAGACTCAAATTGATTCCCAAGTTCATTTCCGTTGATTGCAATCTCTCTGGTTCGCAAATTATTTTCTAGAGCTTTAAACAGATGTCATTTTATTTTTCTTAGAACAGCCATTAAGGATTTTCGCTTTAAGCTTTCTAAAATTGAATTTGAATTGTATTCACTTCATTTGGAACTTTCGGCTAGCTTCGTCGAGTTTCCTACCTTCGATCAAATGTCTTGGAACAATGCTTCGTTTATTTCATCAAGTCATAGATCTAAGTTAAACTCTAAACTTCTTAAACTTCGGACCCCCTGTGTCCAAACTTGCTCTGCACTCCCCAAGGTCAACATTAATTCTGTAGTAAACCTGTCAAATTTTCCTATCAGTGTGGCTAATGTTCTAAAATTAAATTCCAATTTTTTTTTGTAACTTCTAGGCCTTCCCCCGAAGGCATTTTGGCTCCGATTGAGAGTTCGTTCAAACATAGCAAATTAACTCCCACACAAAAGGATTCTATAAGGCATCTTATTATTAACAATGTTTCATTTAATTCAGGTTTTTCGGGTAGTAACCTTTCTCCAACGGAAAAAAGAAATTTACGTGATATCTCTTCCAACAATAATTTGATAATTACAAAAGCTGATAAAATGGGACCGATTGTTATAATGGACAAGTCCAAGTACATTTCCGGAGTCAACGAGCTACTCCGCGACGGTCCTTACACCCAGTTAAAACAAGATCCCTCGCCGAACGAATTAAAAACCGTCCGCAGAGCCATAAAAACAAGTAAGCTTTTTTTATAACTGCTTTAATTTAATCCCTTCGGTTTCGCACTGTGCTAGATTTTACACTCTACCTAAAGTCCATACGATCGGAGTACCTTTAAGACCTATTGTTTCCAACATAGGCACCGCTTCTTAAGGACTGGCCAAATTTCTCATTTCTAGGTTTGTCCCATTGCTGGACTCCAACACACATTCTGTCAAAAATTCTGTTGATTTTGTTAATACTCTTCGTAAGTTCAAACCCAATAATTCACTTATGGTTTCTTTTGATGTTAAATCTCTTTTTACCAATGTACCTGTTATTGGAGCCTTACGGTGTCTTGAAACAAGACTCCGGGAATTCCATCACACCCAACACGAAATTTCAGAACTTGTAAATTTGACTGAAATTTGTCTTAAACATTCAACCTTTATTTTTAAGAGTACTTTTTACCAACAAACTGACGGCCTTGCTATGGGCAACCCTTTGAGTCCCATCCCCACTGAAATCTACGTGGACTTTTTTCAACAGAAATTGTTTCAGTTATTTGACTTTCCACTCTGGCTTAGATATGTTGATGACACTTTCACCCTCTTAGATTGCACTGTTGATTTTGTTCCGTCTATCATTGATCTAATTAACTCCGTCGATTCTAATATTCAGTTTACTTCTGAGATTGAAAACAATAATTCTTTGCCCTTTTTGGATGTTTTAATCTCGAAGAACAATAATAAGTTTTCTACTACCGTTTACCGAAAACCATTTGCTGTCGGTCTTCCCCCACACTCTCGTTCATGCCACCCGAAGAAGCAAAAAATGTCCGCTTTTTATACTTTTGTCAACCGAGCCATCTCCGTATGTTCTGATCAGACCCTTCTCAACAATGAACTCAATTTTTTGAAAGCCGTGGCTCTGGACAGGAGTTATCCTCTTCAGGTCATCGACAAGGCTTTTTGCAAACTTTCAACCCGGAATAAAACCTCCAACATACGTAGTTTTTCTTCAACAAATTTTTGTGGTTTTACCGTTTTATCCACACATTTCTTTTTGTATTTCTAGAATTCTCAGTAAATTTGACTTTCGCGTAATTTACAGACCCATAAATAAACTTTCTTTTTTCAAACTGAAGGACCCAATCCAACCACTTGATCAGTGGGGCACATATCACATCCTTTGTCAATGTAATATCGGTTACGTGGGACAGACAAGGCGTTCACTTAAATTTTGTTTGAAAGAACATGAAAACCACTTTAAAAAACAGGAACTGAACAAATCTTCAATTGCTAAACATTGTTGGAACACAGGCCACAATTTTCTCTTTTCGGAGCCAAGATCATTTGCAGACCTACAACAGTAGGTGAATTAGATTTTCAGGAATCCTTTTACATTCATAAAAACTTAAATAATCTTTGCAATGAGTCTTTTGCTGTTCCGCATTTTTCTCCAATCTTATTCAATCTTACATGTTAGAATACGTCATATTTTGCCTCAGCACTCGCTGATAGCTGATTGGTCAATATTTTTCCGGTTACGCAATTTAAACTCTCACTTGACATTGATTCATCCATTTGTACATTTCGCACTGAGGAAGGAGGCTATTGCCTCCGAAACATGTCTGCGTTTTTATAAACTTTTTATCCTTTTTGTGCTTTTAAACGTTGTTCTATTTTTATCCAATTTACCTTGCACAAAGCTATCACTTTTCAATCTAAATTGACATCAATTGAATAATCAATTAAAAAAAAAAAAAAAAACGTAAAGCATATAGGGAAATGTGGGCAAAGTGAAATAATTGGGCAAAGTAAAATGGTGAGTATTTTAGCGCCACGTGTCTGGTAATATTTAGCTATGTATTAGCACATGTAGTCTATTCCAGTCAAGATAAAAATGCCTCTGAAAGTTAAAGTTAATGGTATTACAGACAATTTTCTAAAACTAATTTTCACTTTTTAATATTTTGTGTAAGTTAAAAAGCATTTTTGTTTTAATAAAATGGTAAAGTGCTTGTTGTTAACGTTTTAAATATTAATTGAAACCGTCTAATATTCGATGCAGTATTTATTTAGTTAATATTAAAATTATTGTATTTTGAATATTTTGCATAATTAGTCAAATACATGCGGGGCGAAGTGGATAGGGCAAAGTGAAATAGTTCATTTCGTTTACTCAATCAATCAATTACTAAATCTCTGATTTTAATTTATTAACTTATTCACTAACTTCTACACTTTAACTTATTCACTTCATTTATCAATACAAATTTTTATTCATTTACAATCCCTTATTTTCTTACACATTCACACTATTTTATAACCTCATTTATTTTCTTCATATATTAATTAATTTATGTTTTTAATATTTCGTTTATTGTTTCATTATGTTTTCATTTATTTATTCAACCTTTTATTTACTCATCATTTGATCAAAAATACTTTTTATGATCGAATAGAAAAAGTTTCATTCGAAAAATATTTTATTTTTCACTTGGCCAATTGAAAAAAGAAGTGAGAGATTTCCACTTTTTTTTAAGGCACATCAGATTTACTGCCAAAAATATAAAATAATGTTTCAATGCAAGTTCTATTATAAAATACAATGCTCGTTCTTTATGTACTGCAGATTTCAAAACAAATTTTCTATTTGTTCATCTTGAAAAAGCTCAGTCATCCTAACTATTTCACTTTGCCCTACATTCTCCAACATGAAATTTTAAAAATCAAATGATAAGTGAAATAATGAAATTAAGTGAAGGAGTATTTAGTGTAGGAGGAAATATGCAACAAGTAATAGTTTATGTTGGCAATCTTAAACTACTCGTGTTCACAATTCAAAAGTATTCAGATTTAATTCTTCGTAAACGTGTTACGTGAACGTCAGCTTTGAGGATCAATGTTTCATTCAGTTGTATCGAACATTTTGTATTGTTTGTCTTTACTTTCGTGCAGAAGATTACCGATTACTGCTGATTAATCGGCGCATCCCTTAGTAACTAGTAATAATATTCTTATGCCTATTTCACGGAGTTTATATTATACATCTTTAGAGTTCCATAAAATGTGCATTTAGCACTGAAAGAGAACAATTTTATTTTACTTTGTTTTTTCCTTTCGGAAAATCCAAATGGAACCTCTTTCAAAATACTATTTCCAACGGCAAAGTACCTTTTTATTTGCTCTAAAGTCATATCGGGAATAAAAGCATTTCGGGCCATAGGCTCGTCTTCCGAGACAAAATGCAAATGTCTGCTTTATGTACGATGGAACACATTTTTTTCCATTGTTTTCTTCGAAAATCAAGACGAAAACAGACTGGCGCGCAAAAAATCCTTTATTTCGAAGCATTTTAGGTATGCATCATTTATTTAACTGGTTGAAAGTAGAATTTCGTATTTGTTTCTGTGTCCTCTGTGCTGGGTACTTACTGGAAAAGACCCATTAAGCTTTGTTCCATGAACTTTTTATTCATCATAAATGTTTTAAAGCTTGCTTTGAAGATGTTTTCTATCTTCTCATGATGAAAATTCTAGAAGGGGCTCTCCTTTCACACAACGTTTTTGCATCTTTTATTTTCCAGTGATTTGGTCCGGAAATATATATTATACAGAGTGATCCTTGAATATAGAGCAAGCACGTATGAAAGGGTTAACTCTTTGTGATGTACCGTAAAATGGGGTGACATTGGCCACTTTTCGAGTTTAGAGTCAATTTTTTGTACTTGCTAAATGAATATTAGAATAATGAAATTTTGCAGTTTTAGAAAAGGCAAAAGGAATCGAGATCGCTACTACCCCCCTCCTCCATTTAATTTTTGAATCACTCGATATTTTTTTTAAATAATGAACAACTGGGTGGGCAAAATAAATCTGCTAAAAGGGGTAACATTGCTCATTTATACTTTTCATAGGAAAAAGCCTTTAAATATTTTGTTGGACAAAGTTAACTTTATCAGGGGTGAATAAAGCCACATTGTTTATTAATTAAAAATATTTATTGGACAAAAGAGTGCAGGTAATGGATATAAACATTGATATGTACAGGAAAATGGGGAGAAAAAGAAAAACATTCTGTTTTATACACCACAAAGCAAGGAACCACCGGCAGTAGTATTAGCCAGCAATAGTAGCTAAGTACCACTAGCAATAGTTTTAGCAAAGATTAGAGATCTTTTGGAGCTATTCGTACTGCTTTCAGGATACTTCACTCCAAGTCAAAATATCAATAATTTGGAGCCCGGGTCATCACTGAAATCAGTTTCATCGTAGCTCAGGGTATTTTCGGGTGAAATGGTGCAAAGATTCATATTGATGATTGAAATAAGAAGATATAGATTAAGGACCTCCACTCGGCTCTTGATCGGGATAGAATTTGACATTTACTTTGTGAGAGCTCTTTTTTACGAATATTCAGAAATAACTTAAACCAATCTTCCCCTAGAAGATTATTCTTGAACTTTACACACACACACTCTGCCAACTGGAGACAACTAATCTTTAGTAATGAGCCGCAGAGGCATGTCCTAATCAGCGCACATCAAAAGGTGTTTCATTTTATCGCTTTCTACTGGTACTGATATGCAAACGCATGTCCCCCCCCCCCAGGTTGTTTACTGTTTTTACCTTGAGATTCCCCCAAAAGTTATTCAAAGAATCCCATGATTTTCAGCCAAATACACAACCTTGCCATCTTGCCAAATCGACAACACAAAAAAATCAAATCATTGAACATTATAAAGCAGCAAACACTGTTCATCATCAAATTTTCAAATACGAAAACTGACAAGATTACGAAAGTCATCATATGTTACGTTTAAATCTGCGTTCATAAGATAATGTTTTCTAGATCTTTGCGCAAATTCGTCAATAAGAAGTAACCTTTTTAACTCATAAAAGTATTACCTATTTGATTTAACTTGCATAAAACGAGCGCATTTGCTCAAGCCAATTGGGACATTCCAACGTAATTAATGGAACATAAAAATGGATTTCCGACTGAAAGGAACAGCTTCGGAAACAGCCGCGAGGCCTTTGTTTGTTAGACAAACATCACTTAGCGGATGAAATCGAATCGATGATTTGAAATAACATTGCTATCGCTCCCAAGTACGCTTATTTGAATTAATTGCGAAAACGATTTGAACAGCAGGAAATTTCTATTACAATTATCGGAAACGGTTGTTTAGTTTATTATTAACTATGTAGAAGTTATGATGATCGAATAATAAATAGAAAGCATACAGTGATTCCTTACGCGCCTTTTATTCAAATTATCACTGTAAACATTATTTAGGCATTGTAAGTTTTATTTAAGTTTTGGAATGTTTTTTGTTCTTGATAAAAAAAAAAAAAAAAAAACTATATACAGATGAATGATAAAATAATACGAACACCTATGAAATAAGAGAAAAACTTTACTAATAGGGGGTTGGACCACCATGCGACTTTAATTATAGATTGTATGCAAGGTGGAAGGATTCATACAAGTCACTTAATGGAATATAAAATCATTCTTAATGGAAAATAGTCACTAATTCCGAAAGCAAGGAATGTGGAGGAAATTGAACGCGGAGTTTTGACTCCAAACATCCCCTCAAATATTTAACAATGCTTATGTCAGGAGGAGTTTGGCACGTAAGACGCCCTACTTGCTCTTCATCCTCTGCAAACCATTTTCGACGATTTTAGCGGTGTGGATAGGAGTCGTGTGGTTTCGATAAAGTGAGCATTCTCCTCGAAATTAACTTAGGACAAAATGGTGTGCTGATCCCCCAGAATATCGACATAGTTGCTGCTGCATAGACAACTGCACCGTTCTCATGCAGAGTAACAAGCCGCCTAAGAGCCATACCATACGGAAACTACAGGGTGTCCTGAAAAACACTGACTGTTTTTAAAAATTCATAACAGGAAAACGGTATACGATAAAATAATAATTTTTGCAGGAAATTCATGTGGTGAGTCGCAAATCCCCTCCCCCCGAGTTTCACATTTTAGTTAAAAATTTTTCCAATAGATGGCACTGCAGATAGAAAGCCCTAAATCACGAAAAAAATATAGAAAATTACATCATAATTTTACGAAAATAATGAACAAAAGAACAAAACAATGTCTTCAAACAATTGTCCCATGTCGCAATTGGAGGAAAAATCGCTGAATTTCAGTTCTTCTTCTTTGACTTACCGGCTTAATATGTGCAGCGCCATCTATTGAAACCTTTTTGAACTAAAATTTGGAACTCTGAGGGAAAAAATTTAGGGTCCACAACATGAATTTTCTGCAAGAATTTTTTTTATCATTAACCGTTCTCCTGTTATAAATTTTTGAAAAAAGTCTGTCTTTTCCAGGCCACCCTGTACCTGCATGAATCCCTGTAGGCAAGAGGCAATAAGGGAAAAAAATTTTTAGGCCATTGTAAACATGAAAGTACGCAGTTGCCTGAAATGTTATCAAGATGGATTTATCAAATCAAAAGACTTGCTGCCACTGTTGAGGTATCCAGTTTCTGTGTATTTTACACCATTAGCATATCTGGAAAGCAGGACGTGATATCACCAATAGTTTACGAACAGCAATTTTTCCGTAAACGGTATAAGCAATAAATCCCCCCTGGACAACATGAACTGAAATTACATAGATTCTAGAGGTGTCTCTTTCTCTCTGTCATTATATCTGGGAGAAAGATTGTTAGCGGTTTCGAACCACAATGAGAATCAACTCTCCTTCTTTGCCCCTCTTGGAGAGCGTTCTTTTCAGCTCACTATCATGCATCGAAAACGATACATTGCCGCATTTCATGTGCGCTGACATTTAGGCTGGCACAAAACTCCGTGCACGCCCCAAAAATTGACTGCTTCCATCACCGAGCGACGAGTGTACCAAACTCCAACAAGCGGACCTTTTTCGAATCCTGACTGGTCAGTCATTATTGAGTTTGCCAGAATGTATAGTAAGCGCATGCAGCACCTATGACTGATGTTGAGCTACTAATACCTTACCTTTTATAACCACAAGGTTGCAAATTTGAGCGTAAAGTGACACACGTGTTCTGATTCATAGAAAATGATCATGCCTTTTTCATGGGTTCTAGTATTATTTTGTCATCCATTTGTGTGAGTGTGTGCTTGAGTCTGTGTGTGCGTTTAAATACATGCATACAGAACTAGAAACTCATTTTACTAGATAGAGTCAACTCTCGATAACTCGAAGTCCCAAGGAATCGGCTAAATCCTTCTTATAATCGGTAGTTCGAGTTATCGGAAGTTCCTTTGACAGCCTTCTCAAGAATATTTTTTTTTCTTTTTCAGGAATAGTACATAATGAGTAGACTATAAAACTTATAGTTTGGATAAAATTAATTATTTGTACTACAAAAATTATTTTTACAGAGAAATTTTATTAAAATACTTGGAAAAGGGAAGTTATTTTTGACTGCTTTTATTTTTTAATTTCATCTTAAAACTTCATCGGGGTTGTCTGTCCCAATTTCTTTTCTCTTGATTTCAGTTCATATTGCTTTTAAGCGTCTTTTTGTCCTTAAAGTAGTTTATTTGAGTCATCCAGAAAATAAATCCTCCTTTTTTCAATTTTTTCCATAAGTTTAAGTTTCTGAAAAAATTGCCATCAATAAAATTTCAGGTAGTCATCCACGGCAAAAATTAGCCCAATTGGCTACTTCTCATACAATTTTGTAAACTGGGCGCATTAAGGAGTCCTATTATAAATGAATCATCTCCCTTATGCATGCTAATAAGCAAAGAAGCGTGTGAAAGGGAATTTTTATTTTTTATTTTGGCAGCATAAAATGAAAACGAAACTACCATCAAAACTTAGACTTAAAAGGAGTACATTTGAGATACAAAGACAACTTTGCATTGAAAGCAATAAATTATCTTGGAACCGCATGGAAACTTCGAGATAAAGGAATATTCGAGTTATAAGACTTCGAGTTATCGAGAGTCAACTGTATACAAACTACAATACCGTTGTATTCAGTATCCATTACCGTTTGATGACTATTTCAATGGAAACTTGTCAGAAGGTTCAGTGATTTGAATCGGATCCATACCGGCGGAACGCTTAAAGTTTTTGAAAGAATAGTCGAGAGAAAGAGGGAGAGAGAGAGAGAGAGAGAGAGAGAAAGCGAGAGCTCATCCCGACTTTATTGCATTTTAGAAATCACAGTAAAATTTCGAGATTGCAACAAAGAAAGAGAAAGTTTCGTCATTTTGGTATATTATGTGTTAGGAGATAGGAAGTTCAGTGTCATTCCACGAAGAAGGGTGTGGGGTGTGGGGCGGGAAATGCATATCACCCATGAGAGACGTGGGATTGGATTTTCAAAATAAGGTATCATCAGGAAAATGGCTGCTTTTTAAATTTAAAAAAAGGAAAAAGCGCAGCAGAGTTTTGAAATTGAACATGAAATGGGAGGATCCAAAATGCTATACGCAAAGGGCTCAATCCATTTGCGCTCGCGTGACATTTTTACGCATATATTTGGACTTTATTTCCGGAATTTTAAACGTTGGCTTTTAATCGTAATACATTTAAATACAAGGAGTCATTATATGTTACAAAACGAAGTATCTTTCTAAAAACTATTTTTGTACTTGAAAAGGTACTCCGATCAAGCCCGCAACAAGTACAAATCATTACTTTTTAAGTACAAGAAAACTTAGCACAAAATTGGTACTTTATATTTTGACACATACTAGTTTAAATATATAAAAATCAAAAGCCAAAGTTTAAAAAGCTCCGGGTCTTAATTAATATTAGCAAAAGCCATAGAAGTTAATATTTTTATTAAACTTCATGAAAGAACTTTTCTTGAATGTGACTTATTGACGATGAAAATCGATGAAATTCTTCGTAGAAAAATGTGATGAAAAAGCAAAGGATAAACCTACTAGTGAATAGATGCTCTCTAATGAATGAACAACTCATATATTTGAAAATGAATAAATAAATAAAATAAACTTCAAAAGTTTTTCTTTGTTGTAAACTGGGCAACATTGACAGCAGTAGGTGGAGGAAAAAAAATAAAAAGAATTACGGTCAAGTAAAAAAAAAGCAATCGTGATTGCTTAAAAATAATATTATATATATGAAAAAGTTTTTACTGTCGTTGGTCACAATTCTAGTTTTCACGATATCATGAAATTTTGAAAATTTCGTTTTGTTTAAATGTTCATAAACTGATATTCTGCTTAGCCTACTCAGTGTAAACAGAGCATAAATCGTCAAAACATCAAAGTAAGCCTATATTAGTGCACAAATCAAGGTGTGTAATAAACATTTAATTCTGTAACATAAAAATGTAATAAACATTTAATTATTAGTGAATAAACGCTCAACACAAGATTGTGAAGTTGTTGCAACAGAGAAAGAACACGGCATGTGTACGAAAAATGTCGGATATAGTAAGATGTTTCCAGTAAGACGAGGTCTGACCTTAGGAATGTCTTCTTGAGGAAAACATTGAAACGGGAAAGTGTTGTTGACGTAGATTTATGTTAGATCTTCTTCGAAGTACTACTCCGACACCAAAAGCAACTCAGTTCTAATAAACTCCCCACTATCCCCAATCCGGTGAGCCTTACAAGTAGAAATATGTTTCCTCAAGATACGGCTTATTCTAATCAAAGCCGTGAAATGGAAGCAACTTAAAATGAAGAATTCAGGGTGTTATATTTATTTCTCGAATTTCAATAAAGTTCAATGTTTCAAATGCAAACAAACAAATATGACGTTTCTTTGATGAAATGCTCCCAAATTTGTGACTTTCTTTAAAATTTGAATAAAAACATTGGACTACGTTTTTTCTAGACGAAAAATACCCTATGTTCTATTCTGCACCCCTGACAATTTGTATACAAAATTTCACGATGAAAAATTGAATAGTTAAAGGGTAATAGTGGGACAAACAAACAAAAATGCAAGCAAACTCACTTTCTCATTTATAATATAATTAAGGATTCTCACCATAGGAAAATAGAAGTAACAGATCAACAACGAAATCATATGCCCCCATAAAAAACCTAGAGTATTGAATCAATGCATGATGTCACTATATCTTTAACGAAAATCACATTTAAATTCATTTGGTTATATAGAAAGAAAAACTTTTGAGACCCTTTAAAACAAAAAAGAATACGTGGAATCACGTGAAAAAAGGCTGAACGGTTTTCGCCACTCGACGTATAGAAGGAACGAAGGAGTAACTAGTCAGTAACTAAAGACCACGGTTGTAAAATAATGCAGGGTGTCCGAAAAGTCCTTGACACATTTAAAAAATTCATAGAAAACCAACAAATTGTCGTATGAATTTGCGGTTTGCACTATAATACTTCATAGGTTCACTAGTCTTTATGACATCGAAAAGAAAAAAAAAATGAAAAGGGGAAAAAAAGAAGTAAAAAGGCATTTCGCTTCTCACACATGTCAGTATATGCTATGCTTGTAATTTTTCGTTTAGTTAAGAAGATGAATAAGATAAAAAAAAAAGTTTACAAATTAAAGTAATAACAAACCAGCGAAACGAATTGAATTACGGCTTTTAAAATAACTTCAACAAAGATAAACCAGGAGGTACCATCACACACAAATGAAAGGAACAAAAAGAAAACACAAACGTACGAAAGAGTCCCAAAAAAGAAAGACACAGCTTACAAATTTAAATGACAGGCTAAAATCTTTAAAAATTTTCTTGGACCCGAGTAAATATTACGATATAATAAAATATGCTCCACAGTCTCAGCATCCTGTCCACAAGAACACAAATCCTCACTTACCAAATTAAATCTAAACAAACAACTTCTAAAATTTCCATTTCCTGTAACAAGTTGTGTTAACTTAAAATCAGTGAAGAACTCTTTACACTTTAACCGCCGTAAGATAGATGGAAAGAACCTTTTGGTCCATAGAGCTTTTTGTGCAGCCAAAAACTCTGCATTCCAGCTTTGAAGAGTTCGAACCCAAGCTCCATGCTTGAAATGAGACCACGGAACTGACATTGCTGCATCAATATCCCGAGAAATTGCATCTTTGGCCAAAACGTCAGCCCTATCATTGCCTCTCTTTAGTTTGATTATGAAACATATTTATAACTAACGTCATTTTTAACCAAGTTTATTAAATTACAGGGTTAATGAAAAATAATGTAATAGTCTCTTTAACGTAAGCACATGGGTCAATCTCGAAACAGAATGTTGGCTACACCACTGCACCCAAGCATTTAAAGCACCGCAGTGGTAACATGCATAAACTAAAAGCATTTTTAGATCACTCGTCATCGTAAACAGCAAACAATACGCTGTAAATTTTAGAAATTAGTTTACTTATTATGCGCAATTATTTGTGCAGATTTTCATAAAAGTATCATTTATATTCGGCATCAAGTATGCATAGTTAAAACTTTAATACACTTTGCAGTTAAAACTTATTCTACTGTTTACGGATATATTTTGCACATTATGTATTAAATTTGTGAAATGATCTATGTAACGCAAAACTCTAATCTCAAGGTATTAGCGGGGTTATAGCGGGCTTCTACTGTTTTTCAATTTGAAATATTTACTTTTTCATCCATAAAAGTTATATCCTTTCTTTAGGGATGTTTCCCTGGTCGTATCCTTTCTTATAAATTTCCCTGAATTGTCCAGGATATTCAAGTGCTTAAGCACCCTATTAAAATGTAGTGTATTATACATGGAGATATTTACTGATAGCATAAAAAAGATTAATAATGGAAGCAATGAGTGAAATAAGTTTAAGAAAGTAGCTCGCAGTTTGAATTTAAACTTTTGAGTTGCCTTTCTTTCTTTGGAAAAGGCAGTGAAAAAGACAATAATAATAATAAAAAAATACTAAGCACTTTTCGTAATGCACTCAAAAGGACAAAATAACTTTTCTGGATCAGAAAGGGCAATATTTAAGTATTCCTGTAGTTTTCAATTATACCAAGAAAATGACTCCACAAACGAGGACAAGTGCGGCTCAAGTCAGGTAGAGAATTTCTTATCATTATCTAACTTTCTGTCATAAGTTTTAGTGTTTAAACATGCATATTTTTCTGGGAATGTTTTGTTTGAAATGACTAGAGCTGCACTTTCCCTCGTTAGTGAAGTCATTTTCTTGGAATAATTAAAAACTACAGGAAAATTTAAATAGTGTCCTTTCTGACCTAGAAAAGTTACTTTGTCCTTTTGAGTGATTATGAAAAGAGCTTCGTATTTTTTTTCTTTTTTTTATATTCCGTTATTTTATTCTTTTTAGTAGAACTGTATTTCAGAAATAGAATAATGTTATCATCACGATATTTCATTTCTTTTTTTCACATAAATGCTTCATACTAAAAGGGAAAAAAACTATATACATGTTTAAAACTTTAAGCATTTGGAACTAAAAATGATAATCCTTATTCTCCTCTAGGATATGTTTGTCTGCTAATTTAATTAGAACCATTTAAATTTCAAAGGTTTGCGAAACTAATTCATATTTCACCACATACAAGTTTCTCGTGATAAAGATCCTAATATGTGTCTTTACTTAGCCCCCTTTTCGATTATTGACATCAATGAGAATAAAAATCCTAAGAAAGCAATGACAGTGGATAAATTTCATGCTTGCTCCAGAGAAGCCTTGATCAAAATTTTCATTATGATTACTATTAATATTGCTGTTGTAAGGCGGCAAAATTAGTTTCAATGGGTTTTATATTTAAACATTTATTGGGGAAATTACATGAAATTTGCTGTTTTCCATCTTAACCGAAATAATCGTTTTATTTTATAATAGAAATTGAATTTTTTTAGCGTTAAGTTGTACCTTTAGATTAAAGAAATCATTTAGTGAAATCCAGAAGTCTCTAAGTGGTCTAGTGGCTGAGATATAAGCAAAAGCAAGTCTCAGATATTTCCGTGACAATTAGGCCAAAAATAATAAAAGTGCTTAAAAAGTCGAACTGTAGCCATCAATTATCTTCAACCACACGCTTTCCACATCAGATTCAAAAAATACCGTTTCATTTCCGAAAACGAATATGCTGTGGATTAACAAAAGATAATGACATTCATACTTCAAATACTTTCACAAAAACTACTTTCTCATTGTTTAAAAAAAAAAAAAAAAAACTCCTTATGGGAGTTCGGAATGATATTTCTTGTTCGAAACGTGCTCGTTTCAAAATCTTTTTTCCCACCGCGATTTGTCGTTTCCCAGAGATCGTTTTCTTTCATGTGCTTCTTTTAATTAGAAATTTAAACCCACTTCGAAGGAGGAAAGAAAATCCTCTCTTTTTCTCCCTTTAAACAATCGAGGGAATTTGATCAGATGAGGGCTTAAGTAACGAAGTCGAGTTTGTTCGGAATGAATTAAACCTTTCGAAATCATTTTAAAGTTCATTATCCGGAGAATATCCGACTTTTCTTTTCCATGGCAAATGATTGAAATCATTTACAAATTGGTGCTGCATCAGCGTTGTATCTGTCATTTCGGCGTCTAGCAAAATATGCATCACAGATATTGCTTCTCCTGTAATATTTATATTACTTTGGTTTTTATGTCTGAATGTGTCAGACATATATTTGGATTTAAACTTTTTAAATAATGCAGGTTTCTTTGATTGAAGTTCAGTCATCAGTTTAAAAACGTAATCCATATTATTCAACCTTGAAAAATGTTTGTTAACTTTTATAAACAAAACTAACTTTACAACTGCTATTATATTTCATTGTCTTTGGTTATAATTAAAATCCGGATTTCGAGTATTGTTTAGTTTTCTCGCTGGTTACAATCTGTTTTCTTCATTAAAATATACAGTTTTATCGCGAATATGCTTAAGTCAGACGCAGAAAGAACAAGAACTTCGCTTGAGGAAAACGTGCTTGTGAATAACAGTTTAAAATGTAAAGAAAAGATAAAAGTTGCACTTCTATCGTGTGTCTTTACGACATACATTTCTTGTTTACAGCTAAGTATGGTAATTCTTTAATTCTAACATTTTCTTTCACTTTTGTACCAATTTCGATTTTACACATTTTTTTGAGCAATCACGATTGCTTATTGTTCTCATTTGACTGTTTTGAATTCCTATCATTTTATTTTCCACCACCTCCCTCTGCCAGCACCACCGTCGCGTCGACCCGCCTCACATTGCTGCTCCTCTTGCGAAAACCGTCTCCAGGTTGCGTCCATATCCTACACACACACACGCATACACACACACACGCATACACACACACGCCTACACACACACGCATACACACACACGCCTACACACACACGCATACACACACACGCCTACACACACACACACACGCATACACACACATACACATACTCATGCCTGCGCACAGACACAAACACACACTTCTACACACACACATACACGCACTCATGCCTGCACACAAACACAAACACATATGCCTACATACACACACACACACACGAACGCCTACGCACACGCGCACGCGTACATACACAGCACTGCATACACAACACGCACACACATGCATACATACACACATAAACACGCACTCACACAAATGCGCCTACAAAAACACACACACACGCTCGTGATTGCAAATTACATAATTTGAATTCAAGACGCTAAAAATTCAAATTAATATAATTTTTTTTTTCTTTTCAAAACTTGATCTGAAAGCGAACTTTGAAGTGGTTTACCGATGGTGGATGATAAAAACAGATTTTTGTTTCTACATGTTGTAACTAGTACAGTGGGAGCCACTTATATGAGTCATGTGTGTTTTAAACAGTTTTGATTCCATAAAGTGACTGATTCAATAAAACGGCGAATTCAATAAAGCTGGATTTTATTCTGTTTTCGACAATTTGATTAGTTGTGGTTGATTCAATTGACCACTGTTTCAGTTTTAACAGACGTCCACTGTATCTTAAATGCATGGTTGCAGTGGTGTAGCCAGCATTCTGCTTCGGGGTGCATCCAGTTGCTTAAAATCAAGAGATGATCACAATATTTTTCACTAAACCTGTAATTTAATACATTGGATTATAAATAATTCTAGTTATAGATAATTGCCAATTATAAATCAGCAATTATTTATTGTAAGATATCAAGACACACATATTTGATTCTGGATATTTTGAAAAATAATAAATAACCTCAAAATGAATTGAAGAGTAATATGATTAAAATACTTTCGTAATTACGAGACAGAAATAACGAAGTGGTTTTGCTAACAATGACACTAATAACTAATTCTAATTCAGCCTAACATTAAAATTAAATCGCCTCTTATCGAATTTATTTTTTAGTTATCTTCTAATCAAAGATTTTTATTTATCTATAGTGACATTAGACAGAGCAAGGTCGTTCGGACGCTCGTGACCAATATTGCTCATTAAGTTGGTTTTAGTATTAATAGAAAATGTAAATAATTGCAACTAGCGTCGAAAATCACACTTTTAGGCAGTTTTTAGTAACTATTTATGAGAAAGGGAGTTTGAGACGCCCTCCTAATTTTTTCCCAGAACTGAAGTCAATTTCGAACCACCTGTGAAAATGTTCAAAATTGCAGGGTTTTTTTTTTTTTAAACGCATTTTTAAAACGAAAATTGTTTGAAATTGAAGTCCCAAAAACGCTATGTTTGAAAACATTAGGAAGTTGCTTCGGGGTTTGGGGTCGCGGACTTGTTCCGAAATTGAAAGGCTATAAACGTATTTGTTCTCGCCAAGAAATTTTATAACACCCTTTTGGATCCGGGTTGGTACATCGTACTTGCATTGGTGAAACATTTTGGGAGGGACCCGGCCCTCGTTAGCTCCTCTTCTGGCTGTTCCATTGGACTGGGTACTCAATTTTTATTAGAAAATGTCAGTTAAAACATATGAACTCTGTGAGAAAAGTTACGAACCATCTTATTTCTCTAGAAATTCCTAAAAATGTGATTTTTACTTCCTTTTACCAAAAAGGAAGTATTGTATTCGCGAAAAAATTTTCACTCAGAAATCGGCCTTAATTTCCATTTTTCTCACCCCGAATGAATGTTGAGTTTTTTTTTTTTCGATCCGACCACACGTGGAATATGCCTAGGAACCTACAGACACAGACACCCGAAATATCCATTTTGACAACCCCCAACTTAATTACAACGAGTTTTCTCGTGACGTCCGTAGGTACGTATGTATATATGTGCGTATGTATGCTGCATAACTCAAGAACGGTATCTCCTAGAAAGTTGAAATTTGGTACGTAGACTCCTAGTGGGATCTAGTTGTGCACCTTCCTTTTTGGTTGCATTCGGATGTTCTAAAGGGGGTCTTTTACATCTTTTTTGGGGGGAGGGGAATCATTGCTAATTTCAATGCAAACTCAAGTGGTGTTATAATTCATCGGACACTTGGCAATATATCCCCAGTCTTTTGGTCGCCAATTTTTGTCGCCAACTTAGCGACAAATTTGGCGATTTTTTTTTAAAGTTTGGTTCCAATTTGACAACTGTTGGTGATATTTAGAGAGTAAACAATTGAATCACATTAAAATTGCCAATAATGGGGAAATGAAATTAAATTGGAGAAAAAGGAAGTCATGTGATGCACACATCAGCTCGTTTTTTAAAAGTGTACGTTCTTAATTTGCAAAAAAAAAAAAAAAAAAAAAAAAAAGAAAGAAAGAAAGAAAGAAAAATTGAACTTTAGATAGACTATTATACATTCTAAACTACCAAAAACAATCAGTAAACAAGTCTTAAATGATGAATGCGTCTTTATGCATTAAAAGTAGTTTTGAGTAAAACCTTTATTTCTCTAATAGTGTCTTTATTCTTTTTGATAAATCACTACTGACGACGGTGATCGTTACCTATTATGCATTGGATAATCTTTCCAATATCAGCTTCAACTCGCCTAAAGTATGAAGTATACCTTGACTTTGCGACTCATCGATCTATCTTTTTATCCTAATTATTTGGGCAAAGTCATTCTGAAAGGTCACTCTTTAAAATTGGGCTGTCCTGCAGCTGATGACACGCTCATTAGGCGACTCCAAAGTTTACTGTGTCCTCAGCAAGCAAACATTCTGACTTCTGAATAATCTATGGCTCCCTTAATCCCGAGAGACGACATTAGTGTAATAGCGGATTATCTTAGAAGTAAGCTTTATTGGACACGAGTGAATTAGCTGGGGAGAGTACTTAGTAGTAATCCCCACTTGATCCGCATCGTTTCACCCACGGTACGTTGCGGATTGTAAAAGGATCAGCAAGTAATATGCAGTTTCTGATATTGGTGATTGCTTCTTTGCTTACTTTCTTTCCACTTTTAAAGGTATTTAAAAATTATTTTTCGTCTCTTTTAAGCTTTTTTCGGATGGGGAAGTGTCAACTTTTCGCAGAACCCACTTCCAACTATTTCTAGCATTTATCGGTGTGGTACTCGCTACTTGATGTTTTGTCCGAATCCAAATAAATTCCTTCAGTTAAGGTTACTCAACTTTTTTTCTGTAAACCAATCAGCGTGACACTATAACGGGAATATCAAAAAGAAAAAGAATTCAAGAAAAAAAAGTAATTAAACACTTTTGCAATATGATGCCATCCAAATATTTTCTCAATTAATTGACTTCTTGTCAACGGAGATGCACAATTTGCTGCATATTTCTAATACTTGAACAGCGATTCAATTATCAACACAAATAATGAATTTATAGTGAACTGGGAGAAGACTGTTGGGAAAATTTCTCTTTTATTGAACCAAGTTACCGATTGAACCGAATATTCTCCAGATTGTTATATTTTTGATTAACCTGATCTGGTCATGGAACTTTTCTTGTGTAAGGAAACTTTAGGAGGGTTACGAGAAACTTTTCCGAAAACATGAGTCAAAAATATAAAACTAAGTGAACAGTTTTTCGAAAAGTACTGCGTGGGATAGACACGGTAATAAACTGGAAATTCTTACACAAACTGTTGCACGCAAAAGGGCGCGGAAAATGCCGAAATTCACCAGCAGATTTTTATAGGTATAACGAACACATGAGTGATGAAATGGTTTGAAAATAGGTTAGAGCATTTTTAGGACAAATTATCACGCTACTTAGGACCCTAATTTGACACTCAGAGACTACCATCTGTTCTTTTTCTTGAAAAGGTACCTAAATGTTAACCTACATAAAATATTTTATTTTTGAAAATTTTTGTGCAGGACTCTGCTTAAAGCTTTGAATTTAATTGTGTTGAATTTTTTTATGTTATTTTCAACTTATAGACCTTAAAAAGCTCAACTATTTTTGCCAGAAAAAATTGTCATAATAGTGAAACAGGAAAACAGGTGTTTGTTGCACTTGTTTTAATAGCGCTATTACATCAATAGGGTCAATTGGGGTTTAAGGAAACAAGGGACAAGTTGAAACGACTTAACTACCACGATAGTGGTAATTTTTTAAACTAAATTGTTGGTGAGCAAAGACTAGGTATTGTATTAAAAAAGATTCTGAGATTTCGCGTGTTTCTAAACAATATTGTGTAAGCGTCACCGTTGTTTAAAGATGATTGTCATTTCTTTTTTAAAGTTAAGCAATCTTACATTTCCCTCTCCAGAAGGTCTAGAAAGACGAAGTAACTGGTTTAGATATTTTTGATGAGCAATTCAGGTGTTTCCATTTACGTCATAAAACTGTGCTCTGGGGTAACTAGAAAGGACAAAGTTCCCGTTTTTTGGAAGATTACATTTTGATGCAAAAACAGTTTTGTGTGTATTTTACAGCGCATAATTAATTTTGTTTGCAGACTTTTTCTTCTAAAATGATTTTAGGTTACATATGGAAAATTCAGCGAGTCGCATGCGACCTATGGGTTACAAATCGAGTATTGTTGGTGCAGAACTTCTTAAGTTTCTGATTTTGTATATTGTGTTTATTTACCTAATTCAACTATGTGAAGAAACAAATGGGGTGTTTACATTTACCCCCTAGCCTGTGGGGTAAAAAAAACCGCTAAGATGAAAGAAAACATAATTTTACTCTCTGACAAACAGTCTTATTGCCGAAAATTTTCATACCCAGTTATTCTCCGAAAGTGTAGTCATGGAGACAATGCACAAAATTTTTTGTCGCAATTGATCCAAAAGAAAAGGAAGGATCTAAAATTAAAACATTGAAGTTTGGTTTCCCTTCAGTCCAACAGACCCTACTTAAAATTTTTCACAATATTCTATTTTTAGCCGACTTCAACAAGGAGGCGGTTATCAGTTCATACCGTGTGTATGTTTTTTTTTTTTTTTTTGTCATCTCACAGCGTGTCACCTAGAGAACCGATTTCGATGATTATTTTTTTAATGCATAGGGGATGGCTCAACTTAAGTCCCATTACTTTGACTGTATTTGTTCTTTAGAAAAAAAGTTATGGTCAAACAACTTATGGTCAAAAATTTCATACTTTTTCCCTATTAAATGATTAAATACAAAACCCTTTGTTACAAAAGTTTGTTGCCATACAACAGTAATATTAATAGTAATTGTAGTGACAATATGGAATGAAGGCTTCTCTGAAGTAAGCATCAAATTTCTTCAGTGTCGTTGCTCTATAGTGGGGGTAAATCCATAGAGTAAAAGGGTAAACCTAACCTGGAAGCGAGATAATGCAGTCATTAAGATCTGCTTAGCTTTTACAATGCTACCAGGTAAGGTTTGCCTCGACTATATTAGTATTTTTAGCGTTATCATCTGCCAATAACAGATGATCTGGGCTAAGTAAGGAAATACAGGATTGCATCACAAGCAACTTGTATGCTGTGAAATGTAAATTACGAGGGTTACTTTAGTTTTCAAGGCCGATCGATCGCGGAGTGAAAACCAGAAAATTTAACCCATGATGCTGTGCGTAGATTTGTTCCGCTGTCTCTCAAGTAAGATTGTGCAGTGCATCAAGTCATTACGGTTATTTCGGAGCACGCAGTGAACGAGGAAACATGCCTCGAACAATTGTGTCTCCCGTTAAGTGTGAAATGCGTACTGTAATTCGATTTCTGAATGCTGAAGGAAGGGCAATTCAGAACAAACTTAGAGGAATGTTGTCATCAGGCATTGTCATTCTGCACGACAATGCGCACCCACACACTGCTGCTTTAACAAAAAAATCTCCTGGTTTCGCTGGACAGTGTTTGACCATCTTCCATATAGCCCAGACTTGGCTTCCGATTACCATCTCTTTGGTCACATGAAACGCTGACAAGGAGGAGAGACGTTTGGCTCCACGCCGAGCTGCATACCAGCGTACAGGACTGGCTGAAAGCCCAGGCGGCTGCCTTCTATGACGAGGGTATAGAAAAATTGGTACCACGCTACGACAAATGTCTTAATCGAAACAGCGACTACGTCAAGAAGTAGTTGGAAGGTGTATGTACATATTCCAAATAAAAGAGTTTTCATTTTTTTTGTTTTTTTTCATTTCGCGATCGATCGGAACTTTAAAAAAAAAGAAAAAAAAAAAACCTCGTAGCTAGGGAAAACGTATAACATTTAAATGGTTATATAGGTAAATTAACACACATACGAATTCCAGAGAGGAACAAAGATACATTTAAGTTTAATGCGTGTTTATATACTATATGTATATTATGTATATTTTTTTTAGTATGGGGCATTTTTATGAAAAAAATAAGGTGAAGTTTTGTGATAGTAACTTCTTACTATTTCTGAAATACATTTACACTAAAAAGAAAAAAAATTAAAAAATTTTGAAAAATAAAATAGAACCGACTTCAAAATTTTTCTAAGAAGTGAAAAATAATTTTATTCTTTAAACCCATCGATAATACTTTTAAACATAATTTTTGAAGTTGGCGCAAAAACGATAGATAAAATCATTCAGAGCCATAGATCAACTACAACTGTAAATTTAACCAGGCTCAGTTTCTTCACTACCACATGCATTGTGCATTGATGACAGCAGATTTGAGTAACGATATAATTATTTCTTTCCTAACTTTGGATGATTTTCTGAAAAATATATGAACAAAGCATGGTTCCACTGGATTTTACTTTTTGTTTTTGCGCCAACTTCAAAAATTATGTTTAAAAGCATTATCGATGGTGTTTAAAGAATAAAATTATTTTTCACTTTTTCGAGCAATTTTGAAGTCGTTTTTTTTTTTTTTTTCAAAATTTTTAATATTCTTTTCGAAAGCGTTAATTATTGCTGATGAGTTTTTCTTTTTTTTTGTTTTTGTTTTTCCTATTATTTGTGCACACAAACACTTTTAGATAAACATATTTGTATAGTAATAGATTTGTGTAAGAGATTTGTCCCGTCTAGAACAAACTTCTGGCAGATGTTATCAAAGAATCAAGAAAAAATAATTTATGAGGTCAACATTCGCCATTTTGTTACACATTTGATCCCCAGTAACTAAAAAATAATAGTAGATTGCGATAAGACTTTTGAAACTATTAAATCTTCAAATATTCTGGCGTTTGCCATTGACCACATTCCTCAACGCCGTCCATTTTCAGCAGAGACAGCAGCAGCAAATAAAGTAGGCAAACTTGATGCCATGGTATTCTCAGCACTAGACTACGATAGAAATGAGTCCGCCCTGTCCCACATTTTGGTTCTAAGATTATCTTTGATCCCGTCATGCTTGCTGCCTTTAAAAATCTTAAGTATTATCTCTGGTTATTATGTCGTTAGAAAAAGATGGGATGAAGTTCAATGAATTCAATGAAAAACTATACTAGTTGAGTTTCTTGTTTCAACAAATGGAATAGAGTGAAAATAACCAAGTAATTTGCATCTGTCATATTATCACTGGTGATTTTCTGATGTAAAGTATGCCTGAGTTAAGCGCTGAAAAAAATGTAAACAAAATTGAACCACAGACAATTTGCAACTATGACGACGAAAATTTCGCTCTCTAAATAAATATCAAAAACAATCGTCGTCATGGCAGTCTTAAAAACCAGAGCAACATCAACTTTGGTCAAGTGAGGATAAAAAGCAATTCGTGATTGTTCAAAAACAGTTTGTCTGTCTTAAAAGTGACTTAATCCTTTATGATCCAAATTTCCTTATATTTTAAAAAAAGTGGGAAGTGATAAATAAATTTAAGGGGAGATTACTCGGACATAAAAAAGGCTTAATTAATGATTTTTTATGTGTCCCGATTTCCGTCGGGTCATAAAGGATTAAATTTCAACAAATGAAGTCTTCTGTTATTATATACCAAAAGTTAATCAAATAACATGTCTGCAACATAAATATGTAATCTTAGAAGCATTTTTGGCCGTGCAAGTGGTTCTATGTGGTTTTGAGAACCAAAATGTCGGATGTGTTGAACCTCTATTATTGTCATATCTTAACTTTTGCTCCTAGAACGACAACGGGGTCCGCATTTAAATCAAACTGGAGCACGAGTCCGAATAAAAATTTATGTAACGAAAACAATACCGCGCAGAAGACAATAAATCTTGTCTCTCAAAAGTGGTAGATTCCGCGACTCAAAAGTGGACCGAAGACTTTTCCCGCCGTTGGGGGGGGGGGGGAGGGAGCGAGTGGAGTCAGATAAGTGTGATTTATTCAGTGGTCATTCCATTGTTCCAAATCACATAAATTTTTTCCACAGAAAAGAACTAATTTAATTTCTAAATATCCTAAAGTCTTAAATGACATATATTTTCAATTCTAGGACATGCTTTCTATTTATGAAGAAAGAGAAAGTTTCTTTTATGTTTATAATATACAAAAATTTTTTTTTTCAATATAGCTAAGTATAAATACAACGCAAGAGATCAGAAAAACATTTCTTGGCATTTAGAGCATAACTTTTCTTATGGCTAGCCTTGGTTTGAAGTAAACACTGTTGTTAATAACTGTTGTCGTTGCTACATAAAGGTCAAATATTATATCCTAATTCATTTGCTACATTTAAATAGTTTTGCCTTGAATATAGAAACCGCTGGGGTTATGATTTTATTATAATCTTTCTCTGAGATTTCCAGTTGATAGTTTATCAATCAACATTTATTTACCGAGTATTCCTTTCCTTAAAACCATAACATGAGAACAACAAATAAGAACAATTATTGGCGTGATTTTTCAGTTTCCTCCTTAATGTGAGAATTCGAATTTTTAAAGCAGGTTTCTTTCCTTAGCGCCGTAACCGTAGATAGTTGAGCCACCGTATGGATACTTTATGAGGCCCCCACGATTTGTTTTGACTGCTCTCCAAGTTTTATGTAAAAATTCTCAAGATAAAGTTTTTGTACATAGTTTGCAACGCACCTCATGCAATTTTTAACAATTTCATATTCGCCTTATACATAGCAAAAGTCATTTGGAGCATCTTCATAGAGTCTCGAATTCGAAGCCATGCTTCCCAGTAATCACTATATCAGTGCACATGTGACACTACTCATTAAAGCAAAGTTGAGGCAAATTTCAAATTTTCTGACTCTTTTATACTACTACAAACACAGTAAATGGACGATCGTTTGGGTTAGAGAAATATATATTGGATCCCTTATGATGAAATCATTTTGATTTTACTGATAGCACTCCAGGAAAGTCGTAGAAATTCGGGGAATACCTACAAGCTGTCGCCTCGCGCTTGTACGCCTGCAACGTTGGCTTTCTTTCATTAGAAACGTTGCGATTGAAAAAGCACATTTACAGTATGAAACCTGAAGTTCTTACGGGTACGGGAGTAAAATTGAAAGCAAAATAATGAGAAAGAAAACATCGAAGTTGGAATTATTAAAGATCTTTTTTCTTTTTTAAATTTCGGAAATAAAAAAAATCAATATTAGCGAAATGTTACCTTCTTGATGCAAAATTTCTTCTGGATATTCTTTAAAATTTGATAGTTATAGGTGAAGGAAACTGCCGATTTTGCGTTCGCTTGGTGAGTGTTCTTACGAAGTGAGTGAACTAAAATAAGGATTCGTGCTGCGTTATTATTAGATACTGGTGGCTTCCGCACGACTTTGCCCGTAATAGAAAATTAAAAGGTCTTTTGGTTCGCCTGCACATTTACAAATAATGAATGATGAATTTCTCGCCCATTGGCTTGCCCATGTTACGGTTCCACGTAATGATAATTTCGTAATTTACTCGTCCATCCTATGATAATTTTGCTTGGGAAAATGTTCTTAAAATTGGAATAGAGAAAGAATAAAATCGAATTTTCGAAAAATCGCTTCGAGGTGCACACCTCCATGCTACAAATTCTGTGCCAAATTTCATAAAAATCGGCCGAACGGTCTAGGCGCTATGTGCGTCACTGAGATCCTGACAGACAGAGGTCCAGACAGAGACTTTCAGCTTTATTATTAGTAAAGATTGCGACAGGGAGAGAAGGACTGGTATCATGGCATCTATGTTTCCGGTTTCATTACTGTAGAAAAATGATTAATACAAGTGAGGTATTAAAATAAATGAGATCGTTACACTCCTTGCTGTCACGAAAACTTGACGTAACATGAAGCTATATCGATTCCTAATGGTAACTTTCTTTCTATTTTTAAAGCTTTGGCTCCGGTCAGAAAGCAAAAGCATAATGTAAGCGAAAATATAAGTATCAGGTTTAAGATTTCAGACTACAATGGAATAGTTTTTTGTTCAGAAAAAAACAAAACAAACCGTATACTGAAATGTAGATTCTTCTAATGACAGTTTTAGACCCTTTGTACAAATAAAGAAAATTCTACCACAAATTGAAATTACGCTTTTCATTTAGTTAAACTATGAATATTTATTAGAATACGAAGTAAAACATTATAAAATTACTAACAACTTGATGGATAAACTTATGCAGATATTTTTTTAAACAAAATTTTAATACAATTTTTCAATTTTTTTTCGTCGCTTTTGGTGGAAAAAAAATCTACATAGCCTGTTTCCTTTTTCTTTTTTATTTTTAAGTAAAGATTAAAAGCACTAGACTTAGTTGTTCGGTTAAATTGCTATTTTTTTTTCGGTAGGGCTGTATACTAACTGAACTTTGGGCCCGCTCAAGCTGTCCGACATTATAGTTAATTTAGATTAATATTACGCATTACATGTACTCATAGCATACAACAAACAACACACGTAAGGCAATAAAATAAATACGACGGGAAAGCTACTTGACATTTCGACTCCTTTACGGTGGCTACAGTTATTATTCAGATAAGTTGACTATTAATCGAATGGTGTTCTTTCTTTTTTTTAAGCTTTGACTTCGTTCAGACCACTAAGCATAATGTAAGCGTAAAAAAATTATTAGATTTAAAAATTCAGTTTTCAAGGGACTCTTTTTTGTGCAGAAAACCTTTTTCATTGTATGCTGAAATGTATATTTTTCCCATAGCAGTGTTTGATCTTTAATATAAATGAAAAAATACTACGCTAAATTGAAATTACGAGTTTCACCAGAAAACCTTAGTTACGATGTAAAACATTAAAATCATTATCAACTTCATTAATAAGAAATCATTTTCTACTCATCTGCTTTGGGGGGGGGGGAGGATGCATTTTCTCCACGTTCGAAAAATTACACTTAAAAAATGGATTGAATTCAACTGGTATTGGTTTTGAATTTTAAATGTTCAATTAAAAGAAGGACATGTGCTAGCATTCAAGCCATAATGGTTAAAGCAGCCCATTACGGCTTGAATGCTATGCGAAATTGTATCAATTTTCAAAAATGAAACACTTATTTTCAATTTAATTTATTATTTCTCTAGAATGTTTCTTTCAACTGCTACGCGAGATCTTCCTCATTCCTTTATCAAATTCCATGTTTTAAGAATTATTTTAAAGCGTATCATGCTGGCTAATAACAAAACATAGACACATGATCTTTTTTTTTTTGGCAAAAAGCTTTTTTTTTTTTTGCTGTTTTTTATTACACATTGCTTCAATGAATAACATTCGAAAACGAAGGCACAACTGCTCGGTTGGTTAGAGTGTCGTGCTGTTAATCAGAATGGCGCCAGCTCAAATCCTTGCCAGTAAATATCTCTTTAATGTTTCTTTTTTTGCTGTCAGATGCTCACTTAGGCAGGACTGTATTTGCCCAACCCGTTTTTTCACATGCACAATTACTGCTTTTTCACGAGTTACTCAGTCATATTTTTATTAATATTTATGTTTGGCTTGAAAATACGTACAACCAAAAGGTGAGTGATGATCACATTATCATAACGTTGGATTTAACGAGGTTTTGTTGGTGTTCCGCACGGGTCAACTAGTTTTGAGAATATTGTAAATATAGCTAAACTAAAAAGTTTAAAATTAACTTTTAAGTAAAGTGCCGTACCATATTGATACTAGATTTTCTTGCTCTGCTCAAAAATAATATATCTTTGAGTTCTTGACAGTAATCTCATAGGGGTATTATATAATTTCTTTCATATTCTGTCCAGGTCACTGAAGTTTTTTTCTGACAGACGAGGGAGGATTTGGAACTTAGTTATTAGGGAATCACAATAAAATATAAACACAAAAATCAGAAAGGGGTGGAGAGGTATTGATCATAATTCATTTAAATTGAAATTCTTTTAATCTTTATTGTAATATTAGTTCTTGTTCAGCGCAACGACATTGATAAATTTGAACTTCAGATTGTTACACTAAAATATTCACAGATCTGTTCCGAAAATTTAATCTTCAATAGAATTCATCATAGAGCTTTGATTTGTGAAATGGAGATCATTGATCGACTAGCTCAGCGGTTCTCAACCTATGGATCGCGACCCCTAAGGCTGTCGTGAAGCATTTCTTAGGTGGGCGCGACATTATCCCTACATTTAAAAATATATCATTGCAAAGTTGAAAACTTAAAATACATAGGGGAAAAATAGCATCATTTTAGAGTAGCATCAATACTTTAGAGGACTGGAGAATCCAGGAGAAGGGCTAGATGGCTATATTCTGTTCTTCAGACTTAAATGTTGAGAAAAACGAAGTACGCGAAATTCTCTCTCCCGCCACATCATTAAAACTCGTCTAAAATTTCATTTTTGGAACTTCAATCCCGAAAAATCTACGGAGGGGGGGGGGTCAGGGGGCTCTGAATCCAAACCTTTTTTCTAAGGTTAACTAGTATGGCCTATAATTGTGCTTTTAGAACCTTACAGTTAAAACTTTTCCGGGCTAATGTCGCCCGAGGCTCTTCTCTTCCCTAACTTTCAAAGATAGTATATAACTGAGCTTACTTTGTACATATCATTTTCATTTTCGAAAAATTACATAGCATAACCGATACATCTCCCCCCTCCCCCATCGTTAAAAATCGTCCGACATTATTAGGACTTTAAGAAATTTCAGAGGCAAGTCTGTGAGCTTGAACCGTTCATAAAAGTATTTGAACCTCTTTTCCTCTGAACATCACCAGAGATCGTGTAAACTGCAATTTTAGAACCACAACTTCAGGGGAGGACTGTCGCGAATGTTACACGTGACTATAGATTCATAGTGTTAATTGTCTTTCTCCGCTTACATAACGCAATTCTTTTAATTTGATTGCGCATATGCTACACTGTAAAAAAATTCCGAAACGTTACTGGTTATTTCCGTGGAACGTTTCGGGATTTCAGAGGTTTTCACCTATTTCCCCAAAAAATCAAGTTTCTTCGCAAAAAAGTTTCCTGAATTCCTAAAAGATGCACGAATGCAGACCTTACACTGGAGTGAAAAATATTTTTTGCTACCAGTTTAAATATTGACGGAGCGTGTTTATTAAGTGCATCGGCTTTTGATTGTTTATGGCCCGTCCGGATTGACTAAGCTTCCAATAAGAGCAAATACGTCACTGGATAGCTACAGCCTTGCGAACAAGAATTGCAGGCAAGGAATATGCTTGGTTCTTGCTTGCAATTTTGCCACGGTAAGCTTAGCCGTGGTTGCTCTAGTGTTTCTGGAGCTTTCTTAGTAAATCAGGAAGGTTCTAATCATATAAATTAAACCTATTTAATTTTTCTAGAAGGTTCACGACCGACTTTAATAGGGGAGATTTCTTAATATTTCAGAAAGGTTACTGACTTTTATCGGAAAATGTTCCTGGTTTTTGCAAGACATGTTCCTGGCTGAACTTGGGCACATCAGCTGCCTATTATTTTCCAGGAACGTTTCTGAATCGTATTTACAGTGTAGTAATGACATCTCCTCCTCTCTCCCCCTCCCACTCCAAATATAAATCAGGACTTTCTCTCTATCTTGCTATACATGCGTTTGAAAAAAAATGAGAATCCTCCAAACGCCCCCCATCCCTCTGAATTTTTCGACCTCGCGACAGGCTTGTTAAAAGAAAATGCCTTCATTCAATTCATTGAAAGCAGGAGAAAACCAACTCCTGCATTCACTAATGTTAGGAGGCGAGAATTTTGAAAGTGCCGAAGTGTATTTTTTAACATAATTGAGACTATCTTTTTTTTTAAAAATTTCTGTACAAAATGTAGAAATAAAAAAATACCTTTTAAACGAAAATAAAATATATTAAGCACCATGAGTTATTAAGTAAAATATGCGCAATGTCTGCGCATGCGCACACACCCACACACATATATAAATAAAATGTATGGGGGACACTTAGGGGGTCGCAGGTTTTTTAGTTGGTGGGAAAAGAGTCCCGACTAAGAAAAAGGTTGGGAACCACTGGACTGCCTTATGCAAAAATAGCATGTAAAAGAAAAGCGAGAAGTAATATGAGTGAAAAAACCGTCATATTTTTTCTATGAAGAAAATTTGGACTTTAGGGGAAAAAAAGTTGGTGATTAACTTTTTTCTTCGGGTACAATTTTTGGTGATGCATTTTTAAATGGTTATGCTTCCTGAGTAGAGAGTAAACAGTGCATTCATGTAAGATTTATGACATAACCATCATTGTTTCACAACCAGCGCAGAGAGGTAAATCTTGAATGATGTCGTTTCACATTCTGGAGAACAATTAATGGCAACATGTATGTTTTTTAAAATAAATATTTTAAAAGGAAAATTGCTTAGTGGGTAGGAAGTTTGAGATTCATAGCGAAAAAACTTGTCGTGTCGAATATATTCGATGGTCCGATCGATCTGCCGGAAAAGAGCCGGCTGTGTTGGATGATGGATCGGAGAGAGAAATCTGTAAAACACCGACTGATTGATATACAAGGCAATAAATCACTTACGCGTCTGGTTCGTCGTTGATTTACGGCATTTTGGACCTCATTCATGATCTTGGAGATGTTTTCTGCGTTTGGAAATGGATCTTAGTTCTCAAAACAAAATGTCTGACGCAACTAAGAAATCAACAAGAAGGCAGCAATTGCATTAGCAGAAAAGAAGAAACAGATCTTTTTTACTTTCTTCTATACGGGGTGACAAGAAATAACTTAGACACACATTATACACCATTACTTTAATTCTAATGAAAATGTTACGACCAAATTTTAAAATAAATATGAATACATTATTTCGTCTAATATATTTACAGAGTAATATCATTATATTACTTTAAGAACGTAATTACAACAATTACGTTTTCAAAGTGGGAATCCTTTTGGATTAATACAGTGCTTCAAACGTGTCACAAAATTTTCTGCTATGGGCCGCAGCTCACTTACTGATAGATTATCCCATGTCTTGCATAAGGATTTCTTTTGGGATGTCAGTTTTAGGAGGTTTAGCACACACCCTTGACTCCACGATGGATCAAACAGTATAATCCATTGGGTTTAAATCTGGGGGATACAGTGGCATTCTTGAGCTCCAATGAAGTCCGTAAAATATGTCTTTCACCAGTCTTGAGTGTCTTTAGCTCTGTGTGCAGGTGTGGAATCCTGTTGGAAGGTCCATCTTTTGTTTCCAAACAACTTTTGCGACCAAAGTAAGACAACATTTTCCAAAATCCGTTTGCGATATGTTTCTTGCTAATTTTATCCCCTGATCAACAAAACAAGTGATATTTTCTCACTTGCACGTATCCCCTCCGAAACTATTAGATTGGGGTTGTTGACGCAGTTCTAGAAGATTCTGGAAACAAGGTTGTGTGCTAAACTTCCGAAAACTTTGGCATTCCCAAAGAAATCTTTATGCAAGGGATGGGATAAAGTATCAAAAAGCGAGTTGTGGCCCAGAGTCGAAAGTTTTTGACACGTTTAAAGCTCTGTATTAATCTTAAAGGATTTCCACTATGAAAATTCGTAAATATATTAGACGAAATAATGTATTATAATGTAATGTATATTTATTTTGAAGTTTGGTTGTAATATTTTCATTAGCATTAAAGTTATGGTGTAATATGTGTGTCGAACTTATTTCTTGTCCCGCTGTATATCTAATGTGTAGAAAAAATTATTGCACTCTTGAAATTTTCGATTTTTGACGCAATTATACGTTTTGGTTGGTGCTGAAACCATTCTTCGCCACCCTTCTGAATTCAGGTGTGTGGAATCTATTTTGACAATCTTTTTAGCCTACTTTCCCAGTAAAAGTCAGAGAAAAAAGAAAAAAGTGTGGAAGAAGGCTTAATATGCATCTTGAAAATATCGCAAAAAAAAAAAAAAAAAAAAGTCTTGAAAAAAAAAAGGTAAAAAAAAAAAGTAAAAAAAAAAGGATTAAGATGGGGGAAAATGTTTGTCGGTCTGGAGGGACTTGAAGGGAAATGACCGATTCCAACTCCGAGTCTTTGAATTAAATATTAAATACCTTCGGCTCCCGAATCTGACTCTTTTATCCAAACTGAGATTGACTCCGACTCCGACTCCACAGCTATGGTATTTACTGTGAAATAATTATTGTTAAGATGATTTATTTTTACTTTCACTCTCATGTTTTAATTTATGTATTCAGTTTTTAGCGGAGAAATTCGAAGTCCTTTATGTTTCTACTTAAAGATATGCGCAGATTTTTTTTTTTTTTTTTTGACAATGAAAATTATTTCTTTAGTTGACATTTTATTGCTTTTATTTATTTTTGAAATTACATCAATTCGTTTTTAAAATTATTTTTTGGCAACAGGGGAAAAACGAATGATTTTTTTTTTTTTTTTTGATATGATGTATTTATGTTATCGCATCTAACTCTTTAGATGAGCGAGGCATATTTTATTTCTTGAAATCGGCTTAAAATATTTGAAAAATATGGTGTAAGTAATTTGCGATTTTATCTAAGTTTGAGAATTCTTATAAGATACTAGAAAGTCGATGTTAATATACGGGAAAGTAGGCTCGTTTAGTTCTGGACTGAACTTCTTGTTTAAACTGTATGTCTGTAAGTGTTAATGATGGGCGTAATAGAGTTCTCATAATAGAATCACTCGATTATTCAAGATCATTCGAGAACTCGATTACCATGCGTTCTCGATCATCGTATCTCGAGTTCTCGATTATCACTTTTCGAGTTCTCGAGCGATGAACTTCTCGAGTTCTCGATTATTACTTTCCAAGTGCTCGAACGATCAACTGCTCAAGTTCTCGATCGTCACTTTCCGAGTGCTCGAGCGATCAACTGCTCGAGTTCTCGCTTTGAACTTCTCGAGATGATGAGTTCTCGAGATGATGAGTTCTCGAGACATTGAGTTCTCGAGATATTGAGTTCTCGAGATATTGAGTTCTCGAGATATTGAGTTCCCGAGATGTTGAGTTCTCACTCGAGTCAATCACTCTAGTAGTGTATTTTTCAATCGATTTGATAATCGAATGAACCTCTGAATATTGTTGACTTCTGACAGAGGTGACCACCTGGGGGGGAGGGGGTCATGGCGCAGGGACTGCGCTATTGACATTTTTAGGAGGGGGTGTTCTAACGGGTATTTTTCTCATTTTTGAGGGGCTCTGCGATATTGAGGGGGGGGGGGTGCGCCCTTGACCTCAGGGGGACACCCCTGCTTCTGAAGTGATTCAGTTGCAGGGGCAGATCCGTCATTTAGGGGATCAGGGGGCTGGCTTTGAAAATTAATGATTATGAATGGGCATGGTTTTTGTTGTCTTCCGAAAATATTAGCATTGAAACTCTTTAACCCTTCCCCCAGAAAAATTTGGAGTGACAGGCTGCGCTGCGGTGCCCACAGGGGAGGTGGGTCATAGCGCAGACTGCGCCATTGTAATTCTTAATGGAAGTTAGTCTTTTTTAGGGAGTATCCTTCTTGAGGGTGTGGGGATGGTCCCTAATTTTAAAACGTGTTCCAGCACACTTGAGGAATAGATACCCTTGCGAACTAAATAATGTTATGATCAAATAATTGCCTCTCGAATGTTTTATTCGAACAGTGTTTTAATTGAATGTATATGCTGTCGAATGCTTGGTTATCAAATGATTCTTTGGGATGCTTTGGTAGTCTAATGATATGTTTTGAGTGAAAGGTGTTAATGAATGAACACATGAACGGGTCTGTGGGAGACATGTGTTGTGTGTCCCGGTATTGGAAATAAAGGTTGGGGGTGCTAATAAGGCACTAACTTGAGAGGCATTAAAATAATATTTCAGGTAAAAAGGGGGAATACCTAATTTGAAAACCTGAGGGGACGTCATCCCCCTTACGTCCACCTTCGACTATACCACTTGGTAATGATACAAGCGTAACAGGCAATAACAAACATTTTAGAGCCCAAATACACAGATTACTGCAGACACGTGTTTCGGGGTTTCAAGGAAACCTTTTTTCAACACAAAATAGTGAGATTGTGTATGTAAGGACAATACCGGATGTCTTTAGGGACCATTCATTAATTACGTCAGGATCCCGAGGGGGAGGGTGGGTTAGAAAAATGTCTACATACTTTGGAGGGGGGGGGGGCTTCAAACCCATTCTTACGCAATGTTTTATAAGTCAATGTTTTACATTTGAAATCGCGCGGTCAAGTGGTTTGACTTGATCGCGTCAACATTTGCCGCGTTGTTCGGCAAATGTTGCCGAAACAACATTTGCCGAAATTTGGCAACTGTTGGCCTCTGCATGAGTAAACGTTTTAAAACGATTGTTAACGCTGTGACAGTCATGTTAAAACGTTAATGACACGTTTAAACGCAATGCGTTTATAATGCAGTGATGCCCATCCCCCCCCCCCCCATGGCGATGACACTCCTCCCTCAAATGCGACGGAGAACCCCCAGAAGGAGAGCCCACTAAATTAAGGGCCGGTTGGAAGTGAAACGATCGCAGGTCGCTCGCTCGTATTTTACGTCATCTGCGATTTGTGCAATGCAAGTTGTAACAAATCTGCGAGCGACGCGGCAAATTACAACTAAACTTTGTGAGAGGGATCATCCCGCCACAAATAAACTTGCGAGCGACATTAATGGCGGATAGCGGATGTTGTGTAGTTGCTCGTTGTAATTTTAAGGTGTCGGAGTTTGAGAATTGAACGATAAAAACGATTCAATTCAAATGAGAAATGCTGCTATCAGTTGACAATTTCTTAAGGAAACAGCAAGAGCAGGAAACAGTTCTTGACAAGTTGCTAATTCCAAATGTCTGGTACGTCCAAACAAAATGGGCTGCAAAAGGGTATGCTAGTATACTTTTAAAGTCTACATACTCTATTGCTGACCTTTTTTGTTCAATTCAGCATAATTTCAAATGCCATGGAAAATAAGTTCGCAAGAGTTACCCTTGTCCAAGGTATTTAGTTATTTTAATGCTCTGCTATTCTAAACATGAGTATATCTAGCTAGCATATTGTAATAATCAAAATATCTTAGTATTTGTTATTTTGGCAAAAATCTTCATTAAGAAGTTAAATTACTTTGTTTGAAGATACATTTTTTGCTCATTCAAGCCGACCGATTTAATTGTTTACCTAAAGCAACCGTACATTTTTTTCCCCTTGTACTTTACTTGAGTAAATGTTTATAACACTCGATAACTATGGTTTTTAAAATTCTACTTAATTCGAAAGTAATCCATTCAAAATGTAAATACGTATATGCTAGCAACTTCCATCTCTTGTTTTGACTGTCTGATGTTTTATCTATAATTTGAATGCTTGTATGCAAACTGATTAGCTTCTTATAACTTCAGGTATAGAAGTCATTAGTTTTATTGAAATACAGCCTTTTTTTTTTAAATTTCTCAATTTGATTTTAATATTATGAAAATAATCGTAAGGTAGTCTGAGAATATTGATGATTCCACGTTTCAGTCAATTTCATTGCTGCAATGGTTTTATTTGAATTTTAAAATGAAATAAGGCTTAACAATAAAAATTACCCCTTCCAAGCACAATATTTGGAACGAGCAAGCCTGAAATGCGCTTCCTCCTTTTTTCCGCTGGTACAGAACAAGTAAACGTGTATCAGTCAACGTTTACGCAAACTACCATTTTTCAACTGCCTTTGCAGCTCTACAGTTAGCGAGTCCAATGCCTTACCAAGCGGGCACCTTGTTCGAACTGAAGCCCTGACAGGGGAGGAAATTTTTGAAATTTAGAGATCAGTAATAAATAAGATTACAGTTGACTTGAAAGTTCGAGGTTCTGTTTAATCCGAGGTACTTCATTTACATTTTAAACTTAGTTTTTTAGTCGCTTAAAACATATTTTCATTAAAATCTGAAAATAGAAATTTTGCTTCTGTAAAACTAATTAACTTCCAACAGGAAATAAGGAAAAGACATTGAGAAGGTTGTTTCAACAACTCCCAAAGAGGCACGAAATATTTATCAACTAAAAGATATGTATTACGACTACAAGGTATGAATGGAGATAATAACTTGATACGCAAAATTGACATTGAAATTTTCGACAAAGAAAGTGTTAACATCCCTTTTGGAGAATCTGATTGCAATAAAAAAAGTAGGTGCACAACTCGACAAATGAAATTTCCATTTAGCTTGAAGCAAATAAAAATTAGTTATATTATAAAACCAACACTGTAATTGTTATTTTAGCAGAATCTTAAATACAAATTTGAAATTGCAAAATTTTGAATTTTCGTCTAACAAAAATATCAACCGTTAGAATTAGATTAAGGAAAAAAATCATGCATAAAATGTGATGATTATGAAGCTTTCATCCAGTTTCAAGCTAAATCAAAAATTTACTTGTATTTCGCCTTTAAATTCTACCTTTTCATCTGTGTCATTGCAGTGTTCAAATTTATTTTGTATTCAAAATGTATTCAGTTTTTTCCGCTAAAACAAGCAAGGAAAAAAAGATGACAGGGTCAAACATTCTGTGTGCCATGCTGCAATAGCTGAAAAAATTAAAATGCAAGAATGTTTAGATTAAATTCGCTTTTCCCATATTTCTCCAGCGTTTTTATAAAGAGCGTACAATCGTTGCATAATGTAAACATAACAACTTCTGTGAGTCTGACGTCACGGGATGCCCCCATTGGCTGAAAGTTGTTTCTTATCGGTTGCAGTTGCCGAGGAAGATAGAGAACTTGTGAGTTGCGGAAATGTTACACTTGCATCGGGAACTGACCGCAGTTCGCTCGTAACCCACTCGCAAACCGCAAATTGCAACTGCGGAGAGCATTTTACTTGCATTCCTCTGTAAGACCGTCGCGAGCCTAAGCATTTTCAGCAGTTTTGCCTCAACGTTACGAAAAAAAAACAGAAAAAGAAAACCTCATAAAATCAGTACATCCAAAAAAATAAATAAATAATAATGATCTGTATAAAATGTAATTTTTATTAAAAAACTGAGCCAATGAATGGAAGGTAAAATAAGTTCCACACGACAAGCTTCAATATTTCTTTTTAATGCACTCAGAAACATTTCACATTCACTCCCTATAATTTTACTGTTATTACATCTTCCCCAAGTCAGCGAATGAAAAAGAAAAATAAAAAAGAGCGAATCACTAGAACGAAAAAAAAAAAAAAAACATGAACTTCAATGCACTTCAAGCTACACTTGTACACTTTCAATGCGCCGAGAATCCCATTCCAGTACTCTCAAAAAGAACACACACACACACACACACACAAAGCAATAAACAAGAATGAATGAGTCCTTTTGCGCAGAGCAACTACTCTACTTGTTTTTATTATTAACTTCGTGTTTGAGCGTTCATTAGTTTAAATGCATAACCGTTCGAATAAATCACTCAAAATGCATGTTAACTCCGAGTTGGTCGCCCAAATGCCGAGCTCCTAGTTTCTGACAAGCTAATTGCCCTCCCCCCATGACAACCATAAATTGAAGTTTCAATGCCTACAATGCGTCATGACATTCAGGCCCGTTATTTCGGACTTTACAAGAGAGGAGGAGGGGTTTAAAGAGTGTCCTACGAGTTGCATATTATGCCGAATAACGGTGAAAACTTCATTTATATGAGTACAATAATTCTAAAAGAAAGGAGGGTTCGCCCGTTTTTACACCCCTAAATGATAGGCTTAATGGCACATTCCTATAATGAGCGCACCCCTGCCAAAACAACTCGGGAATTCAACTATTCCAAAAGTCAGGGGTGTCCAACCCCCCCCTTTTCGCAGGGTTATTGCGCACCCTCTCAAATAATACGGAGCATCCGTCTAGAAAGAGTTCTCCCCCTCCTCCCAAAATGAGATTAAAAATATAAAAAAAACTTTCAAAAAACCACTTCTAAAAATTTCAGTTTCGCAGGCTACGTCATGGGCCACCGCACCCTCCTGAAAATGAGATCAAAAAACCCTCTCAAAAAAACGGGCCTAAAAATGTTAGTGGCACAGTCTGCGCAATGCTCCCACGTTCCCGAAAATGAGATAAAAAACAGTCTGAAAAAACCGGCCAATGGCCCCCTCCTCCCTTTTAGTGTGCACCCCTGTAGCAGTCAACTCAATTCTTAAAAACTCAGAAAGTGAACTACTTGAGTACTCGATTCAAACTTCTCGAGATCTTGATTTGAAACATCTTTAGATCTCGATTTAAAACATCTCGAGATCTCGATTTAAAACATCTCGAGATGAAGATTCAAAAGATCTCGAGAATTTAATTGCTCGAGTACTCGATTCAAAAGATCTCGAGAAGTCAAGATTATCAATCACTCGATTCATCGACTTGAAAAGATCCCGATTATCAATTCCTCGATTATCAGAAGTACTCGATTCTCGAGATTATCAAAAGATCTCGATTATACCCATCCACTAATAGATGCACCACCTCCAATTCAACTTCCTTAGCGCACGGTAATCTAGTGGCACTAATAGTAAAACTGCACCCCCAAAACTTTCAGAAATCCCTATTGGAATAAAAGAAACAACCTCTAAGTATTTTGAGAAGTTCTCAAAATACTGCTCTTCATTAGAATTACAAAAACACTGCATAAATATTTCGAAAAAAAAAATTATATGTAAATCGCTCATTTAGAAAAAGTGCCACAATACGAAAAAAGGAAATTTTACGGGAAAAGCGTTTGAAGTTGAACTCTTCAGGCAATTTGCATTAAGAAAAGTAAGTTTTCTGTGCTCTCTAGTGGTTAATATTAGAAAAAAAATCCGTTATTATTTTCCGAAGAAGAAATAGTTATTTGAAGCCCTTTAAGCAAAAAAAAAAAAAAATTAAAAATTTCTTATTGTGGCACTTTTTTTCCAAACGAGCGATATAATCACCACAAGAATAAAAGTAGGATAAAAGTACTACATCTACTAGTAAATAATTCGAAAAAATCAATATATAATCACCACACGAATAAAAGTAGAATAAAAGTACTACATCAGCGGCAGCAGTTCGTAAACAGCGGGGCTCTGGAGTCGGGAGTCAAAGGTTTACAAGTCAAGACTTGAAGCTGGAGTTGGTCATTTTTCCTTTAAAGTCTGCAACTCTGCAAGTACTCGCGGTGTCGGGCTGATTTTGGTGTGAAGGAGTCGGATTCAAATGCTCCAAAATTCCCGGAGTTGGAGCCGTAGTTGCTAATTTTCCCTGCGACTCCGCAGCTCTGGTGTCGCCGCTAAATCAGCAGCAACAATGCTTAAATATTCCCACCTAGTTCCTGAAATATATATCTTTAGACTAACAGCATTTTCAAAATATTCCCTAAAATACTCTTAAATGGACACCACTAGACAACAGCAATAGTTCCTAAACATTCCCAATAACTTGTGCATATGAAAGTCTTAAAAAACGAACGCATCGAGGATATATTCATTTTAATCAAACTCATAAGTCATGGAAAAGCTGGATACTGAAGAAAAAATGTGTTTTTCCTTCTTCGATTTTGCCACTCGCAAATGGATTCTTAAGGGTTAATTAATGATAGTGATCTGAAAAAATATTTTTTTTTCTTTTTGCAATTAGTAACACGTGTTATACAACATAATCAAAAAACTATAAAAAAAATAAAGGAAAAAGAAACCCTTATGAGAAGTTTCACTAATGAACATGAAAAAATGAATAAATAAAAAAGAAAAAATAACGCAAAAAATGTACTTCTGATTTGAAAATGAGTAGGAAATAAAATGAGAAAACTGGACGAAAATATGTTATTCTGGGGCATCGGAGACGATTTTTTTTTTTCGATATACATATTAAATTTTTGTAGATTACTCATTTATTTTAGGTGGTTAGGGAAGGGTTGGTAAGGTTTTGGACACTACGGTAAAAACTCTGGTTTTTACCGTCCTATCCGAAAACCTTGTGTCCAAAACTGTCCGAAAGTGTCCAAAAACTATATTTTTTTTAGAAAAATTTTATTTTGAGAAAAAACATCAAGAACATAATAAAATGTATCTAAGTAATGTTTTATATTGAACATTTACTCAAAGGAGAACATTCAACTTATTTATGCAGCTGGTTTTAATCTAGTTACATAGAAGTTGAATTCTTGATTAAAATTTCAATTTGTATGCTTTAGTTTATTTATTTATTTATTTATTTTTTGATCATATTGTAACCAAATTTCCCCATGTTTATACATGTGTGCAAATGAAATCAGGATTGGCAAGGTTTTTACCACTCTGTTCAAAACCCTTGTGTCCGAAAGTGTACAAAACTATTTTTTGAGAAACTATATTTTGTGAGAAAATATCAAAAACAGAACAGAATGTGTCATTTTTTTTTTGACTATTTAATTTATTTTTCACTGTGAACAATCAAGTTTTAATATACAGGGTGTTCTGTTTTAACCTGCAAGACCTTTATTTTCGCAACCGTTAGTCCAAGATGTATATTTCCAATTGCAAAAATGTTCGAAATCAGATGCAAAGTTAACGTTTTGAAAGTTTGAAGTAAATATTAAAATGAGTCAAAAAATACAAAATGTAACTTTTTATACGGGCCCCAGGTCCCCTACCTTATATTTAGGGAAATAATCTCCATTGAAAAATAGTTCCAACACAAAAAGGTTGAAATTAGTACGACTAATATTTCCCGAGATATGAAACGTAGCGTTTTGTAACTTATACCACTTTTCACTTGCTGTCAATAACACTTTTTTGGGGGGAAATATAGCTGTTGACAAGTGTTTAAAATTATATGTGTGCATAGAGTGTGGTTTTTCGAATTGTTCGAGGTTTTGTAGTGTATTTTTGCGTATCACTGCATAACATTTGCATTTATTTTTGAATAGCAATGAAAAATATAAATACCTTGTTTTTCTTACTTTGACGACCTGCCGTTCTTCTGAAAGGGCGATACGTTTCAAACTCATCTTCTGTACGGTCCCTTAAAACTTTGAACTGGAATATCTTCTTGACTTTTGGTCGCACAAAGGTCAAGTTTTTTGTGTCAGTAACAGTTTTCAGTGGAGATTATTTCCCTAAATATAAGTTTGGGGGGACCTAGGGCCCGTATAAAAAGTTAAATTTTGTACTTTTTGACTCAATTTTATTTTTGCTTCAATTTTTCAATATCTTAACTCTGCATCTAATTTTGAACATTTTTGCAATTGTATGTATGCATCTAGGACTAACGATTGCGAAAATAAAGGTCTTGCAGGTTAAAACGGAACACCCTAATTTATTTATGCAGCTGATTTTAATCTAGTTACGTAGAAATAAAATTTCTTCATTAAAAAATTTGGATGCAAAAGTTTTTTTTTCCCCATAAACCAAATTTTTCGACATTTACGCATGTCTGCAAAACAAAATGTTCAAAATTTCGCGCAATAGTTGACTTAAATGCAATAAATTACAATTTTTTGTAGTTACTGTATGTATTATATTAAAATTATGAACTAAAAAAAGGAATAGCTCAATTTTTACAATATAAGTGTTGAATCATTAGTTTATTGTTTCTTAACCTATGATTTAAAAAATAATTTTCGCTAAAACATCATGTAAAACTTATTGGCAAAAATCATTAAAAAAATTACACTTTTTTAAACTTGAATATTGCACATTTAATAACATTCCTTTGAGTTATAAATGGAACTATAATTAGTTGTCTTGGTAGTGTTGTGAATTTCCTCTCATAACTCTACCAACTGTTACACAAGGAAGTTTTTATGTAATAGTTATTGGCAGTTTTTTAAGCAAAATATTTTTTAAATGAACATTTTGGGAGAAAAATATTATCAAATGCTCATTATAATTAAACCTCGGTAATATCTATATTTATGCATTACGAATATTGCAGCAAATACGAATTCATTAGATTACACCCCTTTAGCTTTAGCATAGTTTTGGACAATTTAAGACAGCTTCCACACTTTTGGACAGTTAGACGGTAAAAACCACCTGTCCTGTTCTAAACTAGTTTCGAACAGTCCAAAACCCAACCCTGGTTTAGGGGCAGAAAGGTGTTTAGTGCCATATAAAGTATCTACATAACATATTGTGACTCATTGAGATTAAGAAATAGCGTGTCATTGTTGTGTCAATCACAAGAGTTTTAATTTGCTCATCCTGCAAAAGTCAAATGTGTGAAAAATATTCTTTAAAAGATAATTGAAATTTCAACGTAGCATTTTGAAAATTAATAACACAAAGTTATTTACAAAAGAATTTTGAAGACAAAAAAGCATTTTTTCAAGCATAAAATCAGAACCGGAAGAAAGACGAAGAATGGGAGAAACTATCGCTTTTATATTATTTCAATGAAAAGTAAGAAAAAACCTTTTATTTCTCGAAAAGGTTAAAACTAAAGAAGTTCTTTCGGTCTTTTTTGTAGCGTGTGCGTCTATAAAATAAAGGGAAAACAATAAAAACTTTCATTAAACGTCAATTAAATTTATGATTAACTTCTTCTTTCTTGAGGATGGAGTTTCATTATGTTTTTATAATAAACTTTTACTCCCGTCTTCAGCGATTTATCTTTTAATTAATTTTATTATCGTCTGGCGTGTATTTCGAACCCCTTTTTACTCTTATCGTTACATGAAGTTTTAATTTTCAATTAAAGCTCTTAATAGTAACTGTCAAAAATGCAAAAAATTATTTCCCTCATATCTGTATATCATAACAAAATAATTAATCAAGTTTTAATAAAGAAACTCTGACACCTTTTGTTAAATAACTCAAGAGTGCTGAAATTAAAAGTTATTAAAACATTCAAGTGCTATAAAAAGTTATAGATTTACCATGTTGCAATTTCTAGGGACCCTCCTCCCAATCCGACCATTGGTATCCCGAAGGATGTTTTAAAATGCACATGATAAATACTTGAAACATAATGAAAGAACAGATAAAGGGGTCCCCGAAGGTGCATTGCGACGGGCCCGTAAATTTGTAAATCTGTAACTGGCTATAAATGCATTTTAAGTAAATAAATAAAATTATTAATGTTGGTTCTAAGTTAATAAAAAGCTTCATTTTACAAGGTTGAAATCAAATGAAGATTATTGCGACGCAATGCTCTTCAGCTGATTCTAAGCCTGCTGTGACCACGACTGAGTATTTGTTTCAGCGCACTTCGACGGCTTGATAGTATAACTATGAAAACAAAACGCCTGTTCTTGGGAGAGTTCATTTTTGCTAAGGGAGAAAGAGAACGAATTTTCACATTATCAAGAAGTCAATAACGATCTTAGTATGCTAATCACGAAGTAATTAACATACTAACATCTCTTCTCCCTCCTCTTTTAACTAATGAAGTCGTTTAGGCCTTTGTCCACTGGAGTTCAAGTTACCAGACTCAAATTATACGCATTTAAAAAAAGCCCGCCTTCGTCTTGGCAGCCATTTACTAATTTACTTATTCATTGAAACTGTCTTTCCCCTAGAGGACTGTGATTTGTTTATTTCACCTGTGACGTAAAACAAAAGCTGTCGCAGCTGGTGTAAGACATAGTAGCCAGGGCCAGATTAAGGTATCGGGAGGCTCAAGGCCAAAAACTTTTTTGGGGCCCAACTGTCGTCAAACCTTTTAATTTCATCCTTTTGGAGGCCCCTAAACAGTGGACATTTTAGATCAGGCCCTGCTGCAGTTTGTACGAAAACAACGCACCTTGTGGCTGTTGCAGCCAGTATGATAACACCATCATGCTGGTGCCAATTTGCAAGTAAGAGGCAACAAGACATATGTCTCAGGTTTTGCAACTGATAGCTAGACATAATGATAAAATTTTGAAAGTTGTGCGTAAGCGTATAGACTGTCTCACGTGGTCTGATGCCGTATCGGAGAAATCAAGAAGTCAATCGTGGTTCATTTAATAAATGACGTTTCGGAGATGTCACTCTACAATGTCACTTGGAATGAAAGGCTCGGAAACATTAAAGATTGTAATGGAACTGGAAATGAATGACACCTCGGAAGCATCAAAGACTGCAATAGCATTGGAAATGAAACACGGGTCTGAAACATTAAAATCTGCAATGGGGGGGGGGGGGGGACTTTTGAAATAAAAGACGTCTTAGGAACATTAACCACTGTAATGACACTGGGAATGAATAACATTTCGGAAACTGCAAAGACTGCAGTGGCACAAGAAATGAATGACGTCGCTCCGTATCTATTGCCAGTCGTGGGGTCTAGGTTATTGTAAAAGTAACGCAACTGTTTGATTTTATTTTCATGCTTGAGGCTTAAGCGTATTAGTAATTCACTCGTTAGCAGTAGTTTTTTTATTTACAAATTGTTTTGAAAATTAAAATTGTCTTAACCTTTTGAGTAGCTAATTTATTGACACCGAACTCCCTATTTCACAATTTTCGTAATAGGTCCAATTGTTTGTTGTCCTATTGTTAGTTATTTATTCATGAAATTGTTTTTAATTGAAGACTATTGTCACGAAAGATATTAGTCAAGTATATTTTTTAAATTACACAGTCCTTAAAAATTGAAGAATATGTTTGAAAATTCTTTCTGTGTATAGCATTAAATTACAAATAGATTAAACTTTGTATATGCCTAAAGGGGACCATTGTTGAAATAGCGCCTTCTTTGTCGCTTTGGCAGCTGGCTTACCTATTTGAAAAATGGGTCGAATATTAAAGTTGTAAGCATTTCTGTACGCAAAATGACAGCTGCACAGGAGATATTTACTGCATCCATTCTTAAATGTAATTCCAAGCAAGACGTGGGAATTGAAACCTGAAACTCGTTGAAAAGAGGAAAATATCGATATCTGAACCCCAGGAAACCGTAAACTCATTTTCTCCAAAAGATTCTGTAAGAACTCGCCAAGACAGAATTGGAAAAAGTTTTTTCTTTACTGCCACATTTTCTTCCACGCACAAACTTTTTCCAAAGGTATTATATATATATCTTAATTTTCAATAAAAATCGGAGCCATTCTTTCAGTGTGAAGCATTGTATTTTGGTACAGAACATTAAATTTATTTCTTTCAACTGTGGGATATAATTCGCCGGAAAAAACTAGGAATATTGATTTTCTTGTCACCTGATACCCCTCGACTTTGAAAATAAAATAAAAGGGTTTTATTATGCGAGGAAGAGGAAAAACGTGAAGAGAGTGAATGACATACACAAATACAGCTACATAAGTCGATAACCTGTTTTTTCTTTGAAAAATACTTTCATTTTCTTTCCTTACAGGGAAGGGAAGAAAAGTATTATACCAGTCCTCGAGTTTTAAATAGGAAGATATTGCAGCTGTCCAGAGCGTTAAGTTCTGATATGGACACTGGGGTCAAGCCCGGCTTCTGGGGTAGGCGACTTCTGCCACTACCTGTGGGCCAGATTTTAGGGGCGGCAAATTTTATAGTGGCAAAATGTAAAGAGGTAAAAAAATAAATGAATAAATAAGTAAAAACTCAAATTTGTGCCTTAGTTCTTCTTCTTTGCAGCTCGAATTGCAGCAATACGTGAGAGCATGATTAAAGAAAAAAAATATTATTAAAATGAGGGGGCGGCTCTTGTCAACTACTCCTGGGGCGGCAAAACTACAGAAACCAGCTTTGAGTAGGGTATGTTCAAGCCCGTCATTTCGAGTTGTTCCAGGTGGGGAATATATATGCACTAGGTTGCCAAATTAATGTCGACACTCAGAAAATTTCATAATTTGCCTTTTTACGTACATTTTACGTGTGTATTGGTATTTCAAATAATACAAAACTTTATTTTAGTACGCAAACTAATTTTATTTTTCGTAAATAATGATTTATTATTAATTTTCATCATGAATTTTTTTAAACAATAACGGTTTCGATTTCAAAACTAAAATTCGTAAAAATTTCAAATTGTTGAATTACGAGATTTTAGCATCACAAAAAGTTTTCCCTCCTACAGTTAACTAACAAATGGATTTCCTTGCAGAAAAAATATTTTCCCCCCTAGAATATTTTTGTTTTATTTTTCAACAATTGGGGTCGAGATGCAGATCTTTCTTTACAGAAAAAAAAAAAAAATCTGATATAAAAATGTTTTCATTGCTTACAGATCACTCCCAAAGGAAGATAGCAAATAGTTTAGCTCTTTTTAAATTAGTTTTTAACGAAGTAAAACTTAATTTTATATAGTTAAAAACTGAGCGTATGTATACCTATAAATGTAATTATGTATGTCCAAGTTTCTTCTCCGGAACTATCCACGTAACGATGGATTCGTAATCTTCCCGTCTTCATGTTTGGCTATTTAAAATAATCCTTCGATAATAATTAGCGGAGACATCAGTTAAAAACTATTAATTAGGACACTTAGATTTCGACATAAAATCCCTATGTTTCGAAGGATTTCCTCCATTCAAATAAGTATTCAGTGCTTCATCTCAACTTTTTGCAACAATGCTTTTATTAAAATTTATAGCGGTGAAGAAAATCATTGACAGGAAAGACCTGTTGTGTGTTCTTTTTTTTCCCCTCGAATATGAACAAGTAAAATTCCTGCTTTTGTTTTAAAGGCTTTTCCTGTAATCGGGAGATTTAAAATGTTCACTTTTTGGTTATTTTTCCGTATTCTGCGCAAAATTTAACTGATTTTATTTATTTATTTATTTATTTTTGTTCAAGCCTGAGTGCTGAACACGTGTAACTTGGCATAACTTTTATTTTCGAGGTAGACCGAGCAAAGCCGGTTGACGCAGCTAATTTGAATATAAATTGCATCATTCCTGCAAAACATAAAGGGATTTTCCAACTTCAGTTGGAAAATAACTGAATGGCTACGGGAAACACCGATCAAAGTTCACTTTCTTTTGCCAAACTCAAGTTAATATGCGAACTGGTAGATAATTCCAGACAGTATTTGACAATAATATTATTCAGGCAAAAGAGATATTAGTCACTGAGTTATAACAGGAACAGACTGAGGACTTAGAACTTAATAAAAAGTAACACTGAAAATTTGGAAAATGGGAACTATGACCTCATGGTCCTTGAAATGCGAAATCTCTTGGGATATTAGATAAATATGGAATTATGATAAACGTAGAGTCACGTTTCACTTGCAACAGGATAATATTCAGATTTCTTTTAAACTGTTCATTAATGAGCACTATATTTGATGTGCAGGATGATGTGAAACTTATTGATGAACGAATAATTTTCCTCCTGAAGAGCTCAATATTAATTACTTGGTAAACATCGAAATCAATGTTAATTAGTTTTTAATTACCACTACCTTTCTCTTATTCACTCTTAAAAAGAAAGAGGCAATTGCCCGACGCGACGGAACGACACATCTCAAAATGTTCCTTATTCAACTTCACTTCCTTATCAGAATGCCGATAAAGATGATCCGAACATTTGTCAAAAATACTTCACTGGCGGTTCTTTCGGGGAATTATTAATTTCCAATCTATGTTACCACTTGTATCGGTTTACGAGATGACGCTTTCGAACAGGCGTTGGGGATTTCATTTTTAATGCATATTTAATCGGATTCTGCTTCCATTATGACATCAAGAACAGGTGATAATTTAAAAGATTGAATCTTAACGGTTGTGTTACAGAGATATTTTTGAGAAATTGATCATCCTTGCTCGGTTTATCAGGGTTAAATGTCAGAGCCCAAACCTGCAAAATGGCTTGAGTTAAGGCAGGAAAGTGATGGATAAAAATATCTTTGTTGCACGAGATAAGTTTGGAAATATCGCGCACTGTTTTAATTGCATTTGTCAAAATACGAGTGTTTGACAGGAGGTAACTTACGGCTAAAATAAGAAAAGTGCTATTTTTTTTTTTTTTTTTTTTGTATTTTTTTTTTTTTTTTTTTTTTCAGAAAACGTTATTTGACAGTTGTACTGATTAACGTAGAAGAAAGTCTTTTTTCTTCTAATAAATACATTTTTAACAATTTTATGCTTTACCGACTGATATAGAGAAACATCGTTATAACCAACCCATCTAATCATGCTCCCCCCCCCCTTCTCCTTTATGTGACTAAAGATAAGGAAAAACTGCGTTTTTGAGGACTTATACCTCGAAAAAATTAACCAAGATCCCCTGTCTCGTCTTTGCCCCCTTTCCAATTTGTGCACTCACGTTTCAATAATGAGACCCAAAGAAATCAGATATCTAACTTGTGTTTCATGTCATTCTCAAAATTGTCCACTGATGCGTAGCTGGAGTACCCATGACCCATCGCCTAGGTGCAATATATAGGGTGTTCTGTTTTAACCTGCAAAATCTTTATTTTCGCATCCGTCAGTCTTAGATGTTTACTTACAGTTGCAAAAATGTTCAAAATCAGATACAGAGTTAAGATATTGAAAGTCTGAAGCGAAAATAAAAATGAGTCAAAAAATATAGTATTTAACTTTTTATGCGGGGCCTAAGTCCTCTAACTAATATATGGTGAATTCCAGAGGAAACGGAAACACGGTTTTGCAAAAAAAAAAAAAAAAAAAAAAACGATGGATTTCTGTCTGTAAGCATATCAAAATACATATTTTTCCAAAAATCGATGTATAGACTTTTATACACATCAGAGTAAATTGCAAAAAAAGCCAAAACCAAGAATGTTTCGTTAGTAACTTTTTTAAAAATCAAATTTAAAAAGCGGTAGCGGAAGGACGTTTTTTCGACATGATTTTCAAGCTATCATGTGCTCCCCAAAAGTTCAGCTAAACTATAAAAGGGGAAATTGTATAAAAATAAGAGCATATACGGGAGTGTTCACTCATTACAATTTCACCTCCAGTTTTAAAAAATAATTATTTTACGCATGTAAATTATGCATTTGTTAAGGGTAACGGAAGAACAGTAACGAAAGGACAAGAAATCCAAAGCAATTAAACTTGGTAAATTTTAAATAAAAAACATTTATTCAGATAATACAGCAGTCTGAAACAATATCTAATGCTTGAGCCATCTGTTACAAATCTGGATTATTTAAATACTCAATAATTTTATCAGAATCCATAGAAAAATTATTTTCTTTCTCAGGAAATACAAAGATCATTCCCACATTATTATGCATTCTCAAACAAGCTATTTCTATTCCTTTATCTTCTATATTCACTACCTGTCCAATTTTGCTCGTTGTTAATTTCTCTCCCTTCCATCCAACTAACAAAACTTGTCCAAACATTAATGAAACATTTGGCATATTCTTTATGATTTAGTGATTTTGATTCAACTGTATCTTCATCTTTAACATTTATTTATAATTGCCCTCAGTATGTTGACTTTGAAGTAAAATCTCCTTCGATTTATTGAAGTAGATTTGTTGTACTGCTATCTTCGTAGTACGTTTAACAGTTAAACCAGTGGTTTCAACAGTCCTTTCCTGTGACTTGTAGCAACAAATCTGAAATCAGTTTCAATATTGTATTGTTCCAATATAAATTTCAAGTTTGTAAGCAAATGTTTCTGCTTGAACTGTCTTGCCATATCACAAACATGTCATAGCAAAATGATTTTCACATGCTCAGCAATTTTTTAGTGTAGTTTTCATGATTTTCATCACATACAATAGAAGAAATAAATCACAAATTTTTTTTTTTTAAACTTAAATAAAAGATTATTTTTTATTTTTTGCACTTATAATTTTTGTTCAAATATTACTTATATATGTTTTAAATGTAACTACTAACTTTAAACAATAGTTTTTTTTCTACTAGAATTCTTAAATATTACCCTGCATCAGCTTATAGATAAATGTCCTTCCGTTACCATTAAAAACTATTAAAATTTTAACTTTGCCTCCTTGACAAGGGAAAAAACTTTGCGTTGCATAAAAAAACATTAGTTTCTATATCCCATAGGTTCTTGGTGAACTGATTGAGATGTTGTATTTCGGTAACGGAAGGACATCAAATTGTCACCTTAGTAATGGACCTATTTCACGGTTGAAATAAATGAAATTTGAAATTACTTACCAAAATGTTTAACTAGAGATTCAAAAAATAAAAGTTAACCTAAATATTATTTACTGATAATAAGTGTGTTCAAATTACAGTATGTAAAAAACAGAGATTTTTTGCTCTGTTAAAACACAAAGAGAAAACTGGATTTTGCACTTGATTTTCTTAAAGCTATAACTATTTGGGAAAAACAGGTTAAGATTCAAGTTCGTTTATTTCTGAAGAAAATGGTATATTGTAAGTGGCAGAGTATTAATTTTTAAAATTCAAGTGTCATGTCTCCTTTTTCCTGGAATTCACCATATAGAGAAATAATCTCCGTTGAAAGCTATTACTGACACACAAAAAAAATGACATTTATGCGATCGAAACTCACGGAGGTATTCCAGATCAAAGTTTTAAGGGACCATACAGAAGATGAGGTTGGAACTTATCGCACTTTCAGAAGAAAGACAGGTCGGCAAAGTAAGAAAAACAGGGTATTTATATTTTTCATCGCTATTAAAAAAAAAAACGGCAAATGTAATGCCATGATACGCAAAAACACGCTACAAAACCTCGAACAATTTGAAAAACCTCTCTATGCACAGATATAATTTTACACACTTGATAACCGCTATATTTCCCCCCAAAAGGTGTTAATGATGGCGATTGAAAAGTGGTGTAAGTCACAAAACGCTGCGTTTCATATCTCGGTGAATATTGGTCGTACTAATTGCAAACTTTTTGTGTTGGAATTATTTTTCAATAGAGATAGTTTCGCTAAATATCAGTTAGGAAACTGGGGCCCACATAAAAAGTTAAATTTTGTATTTTTTTACTTATTTTTATTTTCACTTCAAACTTACAATACCTTAACTCTGCATCTGATTTTGAACATTTTTGCGATTGGAAATACACATCAAGGACTAACGGTTGCGAAAATAAAGGTCTTACAGGTTAAAACGGAACACCCTGTATAGTATTGATTTGAAATGCATTCAAGGCGCCCCGATGGAATTTCACAGTGATCTCCCAAAAACTTAGTTATTCGGTCTGACGATTCTGAAAACTCATCTTCATTCAGAACACAATTTGAAGCTCTATTCGGCAAAATTATCATCATTCGAAGAAACTTGAAGCTCCATTGGCCTAAATTATCATCATTTGGCAAAATTTGGAGTTCTATCCGGCAAATTAAGAATTTTTGCCTTCCCAAAACTCAAAATTGGGAGCGCCCCTGAGTAGTGACACCCAAATTCGAAAGCTCTGCACAGTGCTAATATGTGCGTAATAATATTATTTATTTATTAATATATCTGTAGGACAGTTGGCTCAAAAGAAAATATGATTGCGGAATGTCTTCAGTAAGGGCCAAAATGTTTTGTCAGTGTAGACATCGCACTACTCGGCCCTCGCGTAGCTACGGTCCTTTCAAAATGTACGATGAGATCAATAAACAGCTTCAAAATCAGATTCCGAACAAAAATTTCAGATTCATTGATTATTGCAACAACTTTTTTGTAAGAAAAGGAGTAGAAAACACGTTAGTGCGCGTCACTCGGCTTTCTAGAATTAAAAAATAGATATAATAGATAATAGATATATATAAAAAAATGGATGAAATATTCGAAGCGGTACCGAGTCGCTCTAACGTGTATTATGGGAAGATAGTTCCCTAGAACTTAAAAAAATTATCTTTTTTCAGTTTTTATATATTCAAAATACACTACTGGCCATCAAAATTGCTACACCAGGAAGAAATGCAGATAACAAAATGATATTCATTGGACACATATATTATATTAGAAATAACAAATGATTAAATTTTTAAGAAAATTGGGTGAACAGATCCCGAAAAATTAGTACTCAGAACTACCACCTCTGGCAGCAATAACAGCGCTTATACTCCTAGGCATTGAGTCATACAGAGATTGGAAGGCATGTACAGGTACAGATACTCACGCAGCTTCAAAACGATGCCACAGTTAATCGATCGTAGTGGCTGGCGTTAGCTGACGAGCCAGTTGTTCAGCAACCATTGACCAGACGTTTTCCATTGGTGAGACATCTGTAGAACGTGCTGCCAGGGCATCAGTCGAACATTTTCCGCATCAAGGAAAGTCTGCACAGTACCGGCCAGATGCGGTCGTGCATTATCCTGCTGAAACATAAAGTTTCTCAGGGCTCGAATAAAGGGGAGTGCCACGGGTCGTAACACATCAGAAATGTAACACCGACTGTTCATAGTGCCGTCAATGGGAACAGGAGGTAATCGAGATGTGTATCCAATGGTCCCCCATACCATCAAGGCAGGGGATGGGACAGTATGACGATGGCGAATGCACGCAGTCAGTGTGCGTTCACCACGATGTCGCTAAACACGAATGCGACCATCATGATGTTGTAAACAGAACCTAGATTCATCAGAAAAAATGACGTCTTGCCATTGTATACCCAGGGTCGTCGCTGATCACACCGTCGAAGGCGCGCTTGTCTGTGATGCAGCGTCAATGGTAGCCGCAGCCATGTTCTCCGAGCTGACAGTCCATGCTGCTGTAAACGTCGCTGAACTGTTCGTGCAGACACTTGTTGTCTTGCAAATGACCCTATTTCTTGACTCAGGGCTCGTGACGTGGCTGTACGATCCATTAAGGCCATGCGGATATCATGCCTGTCCTCTCGGCTGCTAGTGATAACTGGCCGTTAAGAATCAGCGCGGCGATCTGTATTACCATCCTGAACCCATTGAATCCATATTCTGTTAACTGTCATTGGATCTCGACCGACGGTGAGCAGCAATACTGCGATAGGATAAATCGCAATCCCGGTAGGCAACAATTCGACCTCTATCGAAGGCAGAAACGTGCTGGTATGCATTTTTTCTTCTTACACGAGGCATCACAACAATTTTCCACCTCACAACGACGTTCAGACTGAATTTGCACGTGGGAAATTGGCCGTACAATTTCTTCATTTAAACACATTGTAGGTGTCGCTGCGGGCGCCTGCGCTGTCTAAATGCGCTGAAAAACTAATCCTTTGCATATCACATCATCTTCTTCCTATCGTTTAAATTTCATGTATGTATCATGTCGCCTTTTTGGTGTAGCAATTTTAATGGCCAGTAGTGTATTTAAATCAAGAGCTGTCAAGTAACACCGAATGCTTGTTTCTACGTCGATTAAAAGTAATGCAATTTAAAAATTAAACAATCTGGAACGCATTCAAATTTAATTTTAATTTCAAACGTGATTTTCCCCAAACATGAATTTTAAAAATTCCATGTTCCTTTTTCTAGAAAACTACTTCACAGACTACTTTAAAATTTGGCACCATATTTTATATGTCTATTCATAATTATACTCAAGAGAATTTTGGCGTTAACACCCACATTTTTCTCAAGACATCTGCTTTTATGGTCCACAGCGGTGTTTTTTTTCCATTTAAACGGTGACGATTTTTTAAAATATTTATAAATTACTAGCAAAAATACCCGGCGTTGTCTGGGTCAGTAATAATTGTAAGAAACAATAGCTACTTTCTTTCGTTTTCTGTTTTAACTAAAAGAACTCAAAACACACCGCTTTGACGTGATTAAAAATCGAGCTTCTTCCTTACCCATAAAAGTAAAATAGCAATAAGTCCTTTGAGAAGGAATAGATGGAGAGAGTGTAATCCTACTATCCCGAAACGACAACAGCACCATGTGACCTGGGGAGTAATTTCGAGTTGATCGTAACCGCTGAAGAAGTTTTCATTAGCTGAAGCCATGCATGATAACAACCTTTAACTGTAGAAGGGAAAAATTAGATTTATTGTAATAGTGCAGTATTCTAGCATTGTAAACTGTGAGGAAAAAGCCACACCAGTAGGTCCAGTAACTTTTCCCTAGCATGTACGAATGTTTTATACTGCTAAAAAAAGAAAAAATAACATTTATATGCATTCAACGAGTACATATTCCACAGTTACTTATAATTTTAAAACTTTTGTACTTATTTTACCTATAAAAGTTATAAAACATTGTATATCTTGAGTGCAAATAACATTTTAGTTCCATAAAAACACTTTTTACTTAACTAGTAATTATTTTAACGGCTCTTAAGCATTTTGTGTACATTTGCTTTATTGGCGAGTATCTTCTCGCCAAGCTTCTGTGAACAACAGATGCGCAAGAATAAAGAATTGCTATTTTTATGCTTCAATTTAAATATTAGTATGCCTACGTAAGAAATCATTTCAAAACATTGATTACAATACATATGAATCCATAAATTTTCAGTCAATAACAGAACACTTTAAACTACTTATACATGCCCGTCATTTCAGGGAATAAACATCAAAATACATGAAAAATGCAGTTAAATTATATTTTAAAGTCCGGAAAGAAGTGGAGAGAGGGAGTTTGAGTAATAGGCCTGTATTTGAATCCGTTATTTATTTATTTATTTATTATTATGCGGTAAAGGAGTTGGAGCCAGAGTTGCTCTGATTTGTAGCTCCGACTTCATAATAAGCGCCGTCGCGTCGTCTGAAAAATATTTAATGCCAAAAGAGCGATTGCGTGACAAAACGCGACAACTTCCCAGCCAAACAAGTCACCTGACCTGGGAAACATTGGGTCCCAAACTTATTTCACTGAGACATTTGCTATGGCTCCCTCCATTAGTATTCCTTCTCAATGAATAAGTCTAAAGAACCAACGAATATTCATTCAGAAACGAAAGCACGAATTTAAGCATATAAAAATTTGAAGAATTTCCAAAATATGAACAAACAAAAACAAATATCACTAAAAAAACCGTGCGCTTGCTTCATTTAATTAAGTAGTACACACACATAAAAAAAGAAAAAAAAAAGCTCTCTACTATGTTTCCCTCAGGGTGTGAAAAGTAGAATTTCCAAATGTTTAGTTGACTTTAAACTCATGTTTGCTCCGGAGAAATCTTGTTTCAAAATTTTTATTACGATTACTTTTAATATTGCTGTTGTTAGGCAACGAATTTTTGTAACAATAGGTTTTGTATTTAATTACATAGAGTAAAGAAATTACATAGAGAGGCCCTGCTATACTAAGAAATTGAAGCCGGAAGTTGCACCGCTGTATCCCAAGATCCTTAGCTTCTTGCTAAGTATTTTAAGATACATCTAGATTCAAAACATTCCATTACTGAATCTCAATTGGTTGTTAATTTAAACTTAGATATTGTTGCAAGTTTATGAAGCAGGTTTTTGAAATTGCATTAAAACATGAATTAAAATGCAAACCAATCCGCCAGCTACTTTATACGATCTCTTTGCGAGATTGGTGAAAACTATACTCGCGAAGCGATCACGTTATAATAACCCCGCTCATCATTGCACCGCTGTATCTCATAATTCCGGCTTCAATTTCATCTCCTTTGTACCGTAGACGAGGCCTCTCTATGTATATTTCTTTACTCTATGTTTAATCAAAACATGGGGAAAATACATGAAATTTACTGTTTTCCAACATAACTTTTTTAAACTAAGTTTTTAATTAATAAATTATAGCCTAAGTTGCTCCGTGACAATGTAGCTATCTATGGTGAAAAAATGGTTAAAATCCGTCCAGTAGTTTTGAAGTTTACCCCGGACATCCGGACAGAAGTAGCCCTTTATGTATAAAGATGAAATAAACTGAATCGCCTTAAAATTTCACTTCAAGTAGGCTCTTATATATCTCTTGAAAACACTGAAAATAGTAAGTTTCTATCATTAAAAATTTTTGAGAAAAAAGTACGTACACATTACGCGTATACAGGGTATCAACTGTGATAAAATATGTAATAGATTTTGATTAGATACCAAAACCCATTACAACTGTGTTTGACACATTGCATTTGACCTTCTTTCCTAAAAAACCACCGTTTCAGAGAAATTTAACTTACCCTTGTTCCAGACACCCATTGAAATACAGATGCATAATTTTACGCGTTAGAGGCCCTAGTGGGTAAAGCACATTTTCCATTTTTCTGTTAAGAGGAGTCTCATGACGCAGTAGCGAGACTTTATTAATGCTCCGGGATTAAATTTCGTTCCTTTTGTCCCGTTTCGAGGAGATAAAACTCTTGAGCCATTGCCCTGTCGAATAAATCATACTTATCTGCTCTTTTCTTTCTCCCCCCCCCCCCCACTCTCTTTTCTCCGTATACTTCTAAGAGCTTCTTTTTCTTCAGGGTTAGTTTACCTAATGGATGAATGTACATGATAGCAAGCCTGTAAATATATAAAAAGTATGTATAAATAAAAAAATAAATAAATAAATAAATATATATATATATATATATATATATATATATATATATATATATATATATATATATATATATATATATATATATATATATATATATATATATATATATATATATATATATATATATATATATATATATATATATATATATATATATACACAATTCGGTAGGTCGGAATGCACTAAGCATATTAATTGACTGGGAAGATGGGATTTTCGTACTTGAACTAGTCATTCACAAGTGCATTTTTTAATAATAACTACGCAACTACGCGAGAGGCAAATTCAAACTAGTGATGGGCCTAATCGAGTTCTCATAATCGAATCACTCGATTATTCAAGATCATTCGAGAACTCGATTACGACGAGTTCTCGATTATCGTATCTCGAGTTCTCGATTACCACTTTTCGAGTTCTCGAGCGATGAACTTCTCGAGTTCTCAAATACCACTTTTCGAGTTCTCGAGCGATGAACTTCTCGAGTTCTCGATTATCATTTTCCGAGTACTCGAGCGATGGACTGCTCGAGTTCTCGAATATCACTTTCCGAGTAATCGAGCGATCAACTGCTCGAGTTCTCGATTGCCACTTTCCGAGTGCTCGAGCGATCAACTGCTCGAGTTCTCGCTTTAAACTTCTCGAGATCTTGAGTTCTCGAGATGTTGAGTTTTCGAGATGTTGAGTTCTCGAGATGTCAATCACTCGAGCAATGTATTTTTCGACCGATTTGATAATCGAATGAACCTCTCAATATAGTTGACTTCTGATAGGGGTGCCCACCTAGAAAGGGAGAGGGGGGGGGGAGGTCATGGCGTAGCCTGTGCCACTGACATTTTTAGGGGCGGTGTTTTAAGGGGTATTTTTCATTTTTTGATGGGCTCTGCGATATTGAGGGGGGTGCGTCTTTGACCTCAGGGAGGTACCCCTGCTTCTGAAGTGATTCAGTTGCAGGGGCGGATCCGTCATTTAGGGGGTCAGAGGGCTGGCTTTGAAAAGTTAATGATTTTACTTATGAATGGGCATGGTTTTTGTTGGCTTCCGAAAAAATTTGCATTGTACCCTTCCCCCAGAAAAATTTGGAGTGACTGACGGGCTTCGCTGCGGTGCCCACAGGGGAGGTGGGTCATGGCACAGACTACGCCATTGAAATTCTTAGTGGATGTTAGTCTTTTTTAGGGAATATCCTTCTTGAGGGGACAGGGTGTTTTGAGGGGTATTTTTCTCTTTTTTTTGGGGGGAGGAGGTCTCCGCGATATTGAGGGGGGGTACCCTTGACCTCAGGGCGTGTGGGTACCCCTGCTTTTGAAGTGTTTCAGTTGCAGGGGCGTATCCGCCATTTAGGGGGTCAGAGGGCTGGCTTTGAAAAGTTAATGCTTTTACTTATGAATGCGCATGGTTTTTGTTGTCTTCCGAAAAAATTTGCATTGAACCCTTCCCCCAGAAAAATTTGGAGTGACTGACGGGCTTCGCTGCGGTGCCCACAGGGGAGGTGGGTCATGGCACAGACTACGCCATTGAAATTCTTAGTGGATGTTAGTCTTTTTTAGGGAGTATCCTTCTTGAGGGGGGGGGGATCCTGATTTTAAAAGGTGTGCCAGCACACTTGAGGAATAGATACCCTTGCGATCTAAATGGTGTTATTATCAAATAATTGTCTCTCGAACGTTTCATTCGAATATTGTTGTAATTGAATGTATGCTGTCGAATGCTTGTTTATTAAAAGATCCTTTCTAACTTGAGAGGCATTAAAATTAAAATTGTATTTCAGGTAGTCAGTAAAAAGCGGAATACTTAAGTTGAAAACCTGAGGGGACGTCTTCCCCCTTACGTCCACCTTCGACTATACCATTTGGTAATGATACAAGTGTAACAGGTGTTAACAAACGTTTTAGAGTCCAACTATACACATTACTGCAGACACGTGTTTCGGAGTGTCAAGGAACCCTTTTTTTTTCAACGCAAAATGAGATTGTGGATGTAGGGACATTACTGGATGTCTTTAGGGACCATTCATTAATTACGTAAGGGTCTTGAGGGGGAGGGGATTGGAAAAATGTCTATATTTGGGGGGGGGAGGGGGGTTCAAACCTATTCTTTTGCAATATTTTCCAAGTCGATGTTTTACATTTGAAATTGCGCGGTCAAGTGATTTATTTGACAGGGATTATATATTTCATTTGCGTCTGGAAAATAAATAACGTATTAGGATAAGCTGTTTTTAATTTGTTTTACAAAGAATGAATAATGTTAAACATAATAAAAGAATCGCACTATGCATGGCATGTTTTATTTTTAATTAGTATCGCATCATATACAAAAAAATGTCGAAAAAACATTCAGTCTAAATTCCTACTTTCTAGTAAATATTTAATTACACAAAAAAGTTTAATTTAATAATAGTAAATTTAATTTCGATTCCAGTGATGTTAGATTCGTTATTTTATTATTTTGAAAAACGAAATGGAATCTTACGTAAGAATAGGGGGAGGGGTTTGAAAAATCTTCCGTACCCTTACATGGGGGGAGGAGGGTCAAAAATTGCCAAAATCATCCTTACGTAACTAATGAATGGCCCCTTACATGCAAAAGCTTACTATTTTGTTGAAAAAAGAGCACCTTAAAACTCCAAAACAATGTTTCTGCAGTACTCTGTGTATTTGGGATACAAAACGTTTGTTATTTCATGTTACTTCTCGGCACAAAGGTATTTATTTATTTCTTAATAAAACAAGTTTTACTTCTGTAGTTTCTAACTGTAATTCCTTCTTATGGGTGCAAATAAGTTTTGACACAAACAGTGGGATTGTAATTTTTAGGAGATTTTGTCTCTTTTGGGGGTATTGCTCTGGGGGAAGAGCTTCATAGGTGTCGCGCCTTCGCTCTTGGGATGGATAGATTTGGAATGATTTTAAAATCGAATGATTGCTTTTCGCTTGCTTTATTCGAATGGGGTTATAGTTGAATGTTTGGCGTCAAATTTTCGATATTTGAGAGATTTCATAATAATCGAACGATATTTTTCGAACGAAAATTGTTGATTATCATATGAGCGGATTTATGGAGGGGCATGCGTTGTATGAGTGGCGGATACAACGGGAGGGTCATGGGGGTCATGACCCCCTCCCTCCCACCCTAAACCTACAGTATCCGTACGCATTGTGTTCAAACACTTCATGCATAAAATGCAAACGATGACGGTATCTTTCATTTCATTAATTATTTTTTAAAGTAAATATTTGAACTACTACTTCGTTTCATTGCTCATGAAATTAATTTGCAACGTTTATCTCCAATTAGGTGCCTTATTCCTAATCGATTTGATGCTTTTTATTTACTCCAAAACACGTCCAGACATTTTTCGTATCAAAAATGGGAATTTCGTTCATGGGGGTGGGGGGGGGGGCTTTCTTCAACACGACCCCCCCCCCCATAATGGTTTTCTGTATCTGCCCCTGGTGTGATTCGGCGGTGAAACGCTTTCCATACTGTTTTGAACTTGACAGTTATTAAGATTAAATATGTACAATTTTTATTAAAAAGTGAGTGATAATGATAATATGGGCGGGTCTTTGGGCGACGCGACACTAGCAGGTTTAAACTTGAGAGTTGTTAAACTTAAAAATATATTGAACTAGTATTGCACAAACTGTGTAATTGAGAATTTAAGGCGGTCTTAGCTCGTTTTCGGATCATTGTTTCTTAGGGGGAGGGGGAGGTGGAATTGTCATAAGAGGCGCGCCATTGCTCACAGGAACAGACGAACACCTCTGTCATTCTATAAGGTTTCAGAATCAAATAATTGCTTCTGAAGTGCTTTTTTTTCGGATGGGGTTACTCAGAGAGCACACTTCGTTGAGATAAAGGTTTTAAAACGATTGTTAACGCTGTGACAATCATGTCAAAACGTTTGTAAAACGTTTTAACGCAATGTGTTTATAATGCAGTGGTGCCCATCACCCCCCCCCCCCACCTGGCTATGACAATCATCCCTCAAATGCGACGAAGAACCCCCAGAACGAGAGCCCCCTAAAATAAGACGAAAAGCCCTCTTATAAGTTACCCTCTCTCTTCAAAACTTCAATGGCGCGGTCTGCGCCATGGCTCTCCCCCCCCCCCGCCCTCTCTCTCGTGGGAACCCTTGTAAAATATATTGCTTGGTGCGAATGTTCGGTTATCGAGCGTGTCGGATAATTTGAAAATCCAATACGTAATCTGCTTTTCAGAGAAACTTGGTAATCAATTTCTCCTTTTTGAGGACCAGCGCACGGAAAATGAAGCGCAGCTACGAAACCTTAAATTCCAAAATGGACCGTCGCGAACCAAAGCATTTTCAGCAGTTTTGCCTCAACACACTTTACAAAAAAAAAAAAAAAACTCATAAAATCAGCACATCAATTGACTCCAAATTGTTAAGTTGAGTAAATAATATACTAATCAACATTTATGAAAATATAAGGAATATGACATTAAAAATATAAGGAATATGACATAACCAGAAGCGAGTAAAACGAGAAACACATTTAAATTCAACTACGCACGCAAAAATAAATGCTACGCACACAAGAAGTCACAAATATCTTGCGCATGGAATTTAAAAAAAAAAAAAAAAAAAACAATAATCTGTATAAAATATAATTTTTATTAAAAAAAGGGGTCAAAGAGTGGAAGCTAAAACTAATCCCACACGACAATCTTCAATATTTCTTTTTAATGCATTCAGAAACATTTCAACTTCACTCCCTGCGCTTTTAATTACATATTTAAGTCAGCGAATGAAAAATAAAAATAAAAAAGAGCGAATCAAGAAAGAAAAAAAAAATCATGAACTTCAATGCACTTCAAGCCACACTTGTAACTTTCAATGCGCCGGGAATCCCAATCTTCTGGAAAACGCAGCCAGAAATATTTTACCCTCCCACCTCATGTATCAGTCAGATTAATATAATTCTACTAACAAGAACACACTCACACACACACACACACAAAAAAAAAAGCAAAAGCAATAAACAAGAATAAATGAGTCCTTTTGCGCAGAGCAACGATTCCCCTACTTGTTTACATAATTAACTTCATGTTTGAAAGATCGAAACCGTTCGAAATAATCACGTGATATCTGAGAATCATTACTTTAAATGCATAGCCGTTCGAATAAATCACTCAAAATGATAGTAAAAAAATAAAAATCGAGAAATCAACCCGTTACACAAATTGAGATCGAAGGGAGAGGGGGTGATAGCATATCATTTCAATCACTCCCCCTGAGGGCCACCAAGAGTCAAGGGACCGTTGCCAGGTTTTTAGCCGCCACCCATAAACTTATAAAAGTTTATACTACTCCAAGCCGGGTCGTCCAAATGCCGGGCTCCTAGTTTCTGATAAGCTAACAGTAGTGTTGACAAGCAATGAATACAATAACTTCTAAAAGCCAGGAGGGTTCGCCCCTTATTATACCCCTAAATGATAGGCTTAATGGCACATTCCTATTTTGAGCGTACCCCTGCCAAAACAACTCGGGAATTCAACTGTTCCAAAAGTTAAGGGTATCCCCTCACCCCCTTTCGCTGGGCGATATGGCGCACCCTATCAAATGTTACGGGGCATCCGTCTAGAGAGCTCCCCCCAACACCCGAAATGAGATTTAAAAATCTCTCAAAAAATCACTTCTAAAAATTTCAGTTTCGCAGGCTGCGCTATGGATCCCTCCCCCCTCCCGAAAATGAGATTTAAAGAACCCTCTCAAAAAACTAGACCTCAAAATTTTAGTGGCACTGGCTGCGCCATGCTTCCACCCCTTCCGAAAATGAAATAAAGAAACACTCTGAAAAAAACCGGCCAATGGCGCAAGTAGCACCATGCCCCCTCCCCCTTTTTAGTAAGCACCCCTGTAGCAGTAAACTCAATTCTGGAAAAGCTCAGAAAATGAACTACTTGAGTACTCGATTCAAACGTCTCGAGATCTCGATTTGAAACATCTCGAGATCTCGATTAAAAACATCTCGACATCTCGATTCAAAAGATCTCGAGAAGTCAATCGCTCGAGTACTCGATTATAAAGATCTCGAGAAGTCAATCGCTCGAGTACTCGATTATAAAGATCTCGAGAAGTCAATCGCTCGAGTACTCGATTATAAAGATCTCGAGAAGTCAATCGCTCGAGTACTCGATTCCAAAGATCTCGAGAAGTCAATCGCTCGAGAACTCGATTCCAAAGATCTCGAGAAGCAAATCGCTCGAGTTCTCGATTTCAAAAGATCTCGATTATCAATCACTCGAGTGATTGACTTGAAATGTTCTCGATTATCAATCACTCGATTATCAGAAGTACTCGATTCCCGAGATCTCGATTATCAAAAGATCTCGATTATGCCCATCACTAATTCAAACCAATGGGCGAGATTATAAACTTCAACATGTGTTCCTCTCTTATCTTTGTAAATTACATTTTAGAAATTTCAATCCTGAAAATTCCCATGGGAGAGTCTTTGAACCACAGCCTTTCTCTTAATTGCGTATTTAGAACTTCAATTTTGAAATACTTTAGAGGATGCGTTCAGTACACCAGCCATTCTCCTAAGATGAACAACAGCGCATCAACGGAGTGTGATCCTTCTTCGTGGTGTGATGGCAGGTTCACATAATAAGTGGTGAACTCCTGCACCGTTTGGCACCGTCTTTGGCGCAATGCACCACGTTCGCAGACCACTGTCGGCCTCCGAACCCAGCTACACTAGTTGCCCGCTTCGCGGACCCTTCTTGTAATACAACCTAAGGTGCGGGGTGAGAAGAAAAAAAGCATTTCTCCCTAACATCATCAAAAGTTGACCTACAACTGCAGTTTTAGGACATCAATTTCAAAAAAGTCTTTAGAGGAATCCCTTCCCAACATCATTTAAAATCCAGGGCTGTAGAGTCGGAGTCGGACTGATTTTGGGGTAAAGGAGTCGGAGTCGGAATAGTTAGAAAACATGCCAACTCCGACTCCGGGCTTTTTTTTTTTTTTTTACTTTCATTTTCACTGACTTTCCTTGCATTTTTTAAAAATTGATTACCAATTGGTTCGATTACATGTATAACAAGCAACTAATGAGAAAATAACTGTAATTCTGGCAATCAGCTAGCTTGATTGCTCACCGATCTTTCTGTAGCCGTGCCCTGGTTTGCTTGCTTTTTAACTTAACAAATAGCAACTGTCAGCAAACAGTTTTTTGCCTAACATTTTCAAGTAATCACTTTCAAATAAAAGTAGAAATGTAGTGTTTTGTTCAATCTCAGTTATAAAATAGTTAAAGGAAAGTAACAATTTAGTAAGTCGAGGCCCGTAGTTAGGGTGGAAACTTTTGCGAGTGTTCGGCAAATTCAAATAAGTTCTGACAGAAAAGCACGAATTTAAAAGATCCGATAAAATAATCTAGTTTTTTTTTAAATTTTATTTATTAAGACCATTTCTATATGCTTAATTCTCCCTAAAATGTATGGAACAAAATAAGTGTAAGTGATTTCTTGGTTACAACACTCAATAATTGCAGTTTTTCTTAAAATCTTCATATTAAGGTTAATTCTAAAGAGGACTATAAAATTTAAATTAAAAAATTAGCAAAGAAGAAATATAGGTATAAAAAAAGCTATTCGTACAAATTTTATTTGTGAAACATAATTTAAAATATGTTCGGTAAAATTTTCGTAATTAAGGTATTTATATTTTTTTACAAACTCTGAAATTAACTTTGGATGTCGCCTACCAGATGGGTGTCACCCGGGACAAACCACCCCCTCTCAAGTACTTAGACTTAGAAAAAAAGCTTTTTCTTTCAAGTTGCAACTTTCAAAAATTGAAAGCACACGATTTTATCAATATGCATTTGTTGAACATTAAAAGGAGGCAAATTACAAGTAATCCTTTTAAGTTATTGAAAAAAATGGTATTTTTAAGTCATCTCACTTTTAAACTCGTAACTATTGGAAAATTTGACTTTTAAATTGAATTTCTAACGTTGTATGCATCTTGGGTTTACAATAAAATACAAAATGCGAAATTTTCATGAAAAGAAATCATCATTTCAATCTCTGTTTGTGGTTTTTCCCCCTTCCTGAAGGGGGACAGGGAATTGAAAAAAATACAGTAAAAAAGAAATCTGGGGTCGGAATCGGGCGCTTCAAAATCCAGGAGTCGGAGTCAGCCATTTTCCTTCCGACTCCGCAGCCCTGTTAAAATTGTCTCATTTAAGATAATGAGCCCCGCCCCTTCCTCTAAATTTATCAAAGGTTTGCGATTTTAGGACATCACTTTCAAAATATATTTCGAAAGGATCGCCCTTAAATACCCTTCCCCATCCCAGGGTTGTCAGGATTGGCTAATATTAGACATTTTGAATATTTTTGATTACACTTGGCTAGAAAAAAATGCAAAAGCATCAGCCAAACTGATCTCTCGAATAACATTTCCCTACAAAGAATTGTAAAATTTTTTAATCAGAAGATACAAAAGAGATATTAAAGCAATTATTAAACAATATATTTATAAAAATACTGAAGCATTTGAATAAAGAGATTATAAATGTTGAAAATAAAACACAAGAAATGCCTTCTAAATATTTTAGTACGAATGCAATTAAAGGTTTAAAATGTATCTGTAAGAGAATGGTTTGCTAGCAGGTTGTATATTTTTGGCTAATTTCATGAACCGGTTTGGCTATTTTTTTCAATAAAATTTTCACCTGGCCAACTTTGCCACCCCACTCGAACATTATTAAAGATCTTCTGAAATATAGCTTGCCTAAATGGGTTTGGGTTTCTTATCAGAGAATTGGAAAGTTCTGAGTGATAGGCAGAAGAGCTTTTTTTTTTTTTTCAAATTTGTATTATTTACTGTCTTTTGAAGTTTTGCTCGTAAATATGCCAAGCACTACGTATCGCTACGCCGTCGTATACAATACATTTTATTTCCCGCAAGTGATGGAATCGTAGTCTTTCAAGTACTGCAAACATACTCCAAGAGCCAACTTCTGTTAACTTTTAAAACAGAGTACAGATAAGTTGTTCCACAAAGTTAATGATATTTCAAAACATTCAAGACGTACTAGCACCCACAAACAACTGTTTAGTGAAGGGTGCCCATTCCTCAAAATAGACATCCCTTCTGCCCACGAGACACCGAAATAAGAGACTAAATTCCATTAAAGCATTTCCTTAAAAATTTCGCGACTCCCCCCCCCCCCCCCCCCCCCACCTTGGTTAGCACTCCGGTAAACGTAACGACAAAAAACTAACTCGAGATACAGTTAACGAACAGACCTGCTTTGAAAAATTTAAGTTCAGACAACACGTCCACTGTAACCAGTTAGTCGGCATAAGGTAGGCTCCGCCACAAAGTAAAGATGGAAAGAGGTAGCTTGTGGTAGCCCTTTCTCACGCCAGCATGAAACTGGTTTTGACCATGTGACTGACAAGCACCGCGGAAGAGCATAGCATGTGTTTTTACGAAGGATAACTGTTGTTTTAAGATAAAATCGTTTCTTATATTTGTGCATTTGGATGTTGGGAAAAATTGGTCAATTATGAACATATACATTCCATCAGTAGTTAGATACTGTTACGAGTTTCGTGCAACTTCAAACTTTCTTTAAATGACGACACAGTTCTTGACAAAAACACAGGAGATTTATTTACAACTATGTACAAGAAATGTAGTTAGCAACTGCTAAAATACCCATAGCAATTAGGCAAATATCAATTAACACCGTAAGCTCAACGGTAATAAACGTAATCACATCAAAATACGCAAAAACACAGCTTCACAAAACAGAGCTAATACACACTCTCTAGCACAACGGCCGAGTCAAGACTAACTTTGATCATGCCGATGTGGCTATTTATAAATTCTTGAAAAGTTTTACAATATTCCATTGAGAAATTTCTGTTACGTACTACCACGTTCTCATATTTTCTTTTTATTCATTCACGAATCTTATCATTCAGAAATAGGGGACCATGTACTTCGAACAGTGTTGGGCATTAATCAACTAAATCCTCAATCGACTAAAGTAATCTGATCTCATTTAGTTCCGACTAATATTTTAAAAATTTAATTCAATTGCAGACGAAGATTAACGTTAGTTTAAACTAACGCGTTAGTTGATTAAAAAAACTAATTAAGTTCAGATTGATTTAGTTCAGATTAAATTAATCAAATTGAATTTAGTCAGATTAAAAGTAATCAGATTAAAAGTAATCAAATTAATTTGATTAAATTTTTAATTCAGATTAAATTCGTAAAATATAAATGTCACATGAACAGAGACACATTTGTATTTCTACGTGTATGTACATACTTACGCAAGCATACACGAGTTAATACGTGTATATACGACTATGTGCGTAAATATATGTATATAAACGTGTTATCCCGCGTATGTTCGTGTGCGGAGGTATATTTGAATTTTTAAGTGAATATACATATTTATGTGTGCATACACGAGTAAATATGTGTATATACGAGTATGTACGTGTACACAAGAGAATATGCATATGGATATGTGTTACCCCGAGTATACTCGTGTAAAGAGGTAAATTTGCTTTAATTGTGAAAACACATACTTATGCGTGCACACAAGCGAAAATACGTGCATATACGTGTACACATGAGAATATGCGTATAGATACGTTTTATTCCGAGTCTAATCGTGTAAAGAGGAACATTTGTATTTCGACGTGCATATTCATATTGAAGCGTGCATATTCGAAAAAGTACGTGCATATACAAGTATGTTCGTGTACACACGAGAATATGCATATAGATATTTGTTACCCCGAGTATACTCGTGTAAAGAGGTACATTTGTATTTGTACTTGTATATAAATATTTCTGCGTGCATATAGGAGAAGGAACGTGTATATACAAGTATGTTCATGTACACACGAGAATATATGTAAACATACGTGTTACCCCGAGTATACTCGTGTACAGAGGTAAATTTCTATTTAAACGTGTATAAATATATAGATGCATGCATATAAGAGAAAATACGTGTATATACGAGTAAGTACATGTAAACTCGACAAATAAGTGTTTAACCCGAGTATACTCGTGAACGAAGGCACATTTGTATTTCTACGTTTATATGCATATTTATGCGTTTATAAACGAGTAAATACGTGTATATACGAGTATGTACGTGTACACATGAGAATATGCGTATAGATACGTGTTAACCCGAGTATACTCGTGTAAAGAGGTACATTTCTATTTCGACGTGTATATACATATTCAAGCATGCATATACGAGAAAGCACGTGTACATACAAGTATGTTTGTGTACACACGAGAATATGCGTATAGATATGTGTTACCCCGAGTATACTCGTGTAAAAAGCTACATTTGTATTTGTACATGTATATAGATAATTATGCGTGCATAAACGAGAAGGTACGTGTATATACAAGTATGTTCATGTACACACGAGAATGTATGTAAACATACGTGTTACCCCGAGTATATTCGTGCATAGAGGTAAATTTCTATTTAAACGTGTATACACACATTGATGCATGCATATACGAGAAAATACGTGTATATACAAGTAAGTACGTGTACACACGACAATAGGTATATAGATACTTGTTTAACCCGAGTATACTCGTGTACGATGGCACATTTGTATTTCTACGTGTATATGCATATTTATGCGTTTATAAACGACTAAATACGTGTATATACGAGTATGTACGTGTACACATGAAAATATGCGTATAGATACGTGTTACCCCGAGTATACTCGTGTAAAGAGGTACATTTGTATTTCTACGTGTTCATGCATATTTAAGCTTACATATACGAGAAAGTATTTGTATATACAAGTATGCTCGTGTAAACACGAGAATATGCGTATAGATATTTGTTACCCCGAGTATACTCGTGTAAAGAGGTACATTTGTATTTGTACGTGTATATACATATTTGTGCGTGCATATAGGAGAAGGTACGTGTATATACAAGTACGTTCATGTACACACGAGAATATATGTAAACATACGTGTTACCCCGAGTATACTCGTGTATAGAGGTAAATTTCTATTTAAACGTGCATATAGATGCATGCATATAAGAGAAAATACGTATATATACGAGTAAGTACGTGTACACACGACAAATAAGTGTTTAATCCGAGTATACTCGTGTACGAAGGCACATTTGTATTTCTACGTTTGTATGCATATCTATGCGTTTATAAACGAGTAAATACATATATATACGATTATGTACGAGTACACACGATAGTATGCGTATAGATACGTGTTACCCCGAGTATACTCGTTTACAGAGGTAAATTTGCTTTTAATTGTGTATATGCATACTTATGCGTGCACACAAGCGAAAATACGTGTATGTACGTGTACACATGAGAATATGCGTATAGATACGTGTTACCCCGAGTATACTCGTGTACGAAGGCACATTTGTATTTCTACGTGTTTATGCATATTTATGGGTTTATAAGCGAGTAAATACATATATACGATTATGTACGAGTACACACGATAGTATGCGTATAGATAAGTGTTACCCCGAGTATACTCGTGTACAGAGGTAAATTTGCTTTTAATTGTGAAAACACATACTTATGCGTGCACGCAAGCGAAAATACGTGTATGTACGTGTACACATGAGAATATGCGTATAGATACGTTTTACCCCGAGTATACTCGTGTAAAGAGGTACATTTGTATTTCTACGTGTTCATGCATATTTAAGCGTGCATATACGAGAAAGTACGTGTATATACATGTATGTTCGTGTAAACACGAGAATATGCGTATAGATATTTGTTACCCCGAGTATACTCGTGTAAAGATGTACATTTGTATTTGTACGTGTATATACATATTTGTGCGTGCATATAGAAGAAGGCACGTGTATAGACAAGTACGTTCATGTACACACGAGAATATGTAAACATACGTGTTACCCCGAGTATACTCGTGTACAGAGGTAAATTTCTTTTTAAACGTGTATATACATATAGATGCATGCATAGAAGAGAAAATACGTGTATATACGAGTAAGTACGTGTACACACGACAAATAAGTGTTTAACCCGAGTATACTCGTGTACGAAGGCACATTTGTATTTCTACGTGTGTATGCATATCTATGCGTTTATAAACGAGTAAATACATATATATATATATACAATTATGTACGAGTACACACGATAGTATGCGTATAGATACGTGTTACCCCGAGTATACTCGTGTACAGAGGTAAATTTGCTTTTAATTGTGTATATACATACTTATGCGTGCATACAAGCGAAAATACGTGTATGTGCGTGTACACATGAGAATATGCGTATAGATACGTGCTTCCCCGAGTATACTCGTGTAAAGAGGTACATTTGTATTTCGACGTGTATGTACATAACATATTCAAGCATGCATATACGAGAAAGTACTTGTACGTGAAAGAATGTTCGTGTACACACTAGAATATGCGTATAGATATTTGTTACTCCGAGTATACTCGTGTAAAGAACTACATTTGTATTTGTACGTGTATATAGATATTTATGCGTGCATAAACGAGAAGGTACATATTTATACAAGTATGTTCATGTACACGCGAGAATATAAGTAAACATACGTGTTATCCCGAGTATACTCGTGTATGGAGATACATTTGTATTTCTACGTGTATATACGTATTTAAGCGTGCATATACGAGAAAGTACGTGTATATACAAGTATGTTCGTGTACACATGAGAATATGCGTATAGATGCATGTTAACCCGAGTATACTCGTGCACAGAGGAAAATTTGTATTTATGATTGTACATACACTTTTTTGCGTGCATGTAAGAGAAAAGACAAGTATATACGAGTATGTACGTGTACGCACGAGAATATGCGTTTAAACCAGTATTATGCATTAATCAACTAAATCCTCAATCGACTAAAGTAATCTGACTCACATTTAGTTCAGATTATAATTAATCTGATTTTTTCAATTGCAGACGACGATTAACGTTAGTTTAAACTAACTTGGTTAGTTGTAGGGAAAAAAAACTAATTTAGTTCAGATTGATTTAGTTCAGACTAATTTAATCAGATTGATTTAGTCAAACTAATATAATCAGATTGATTTAGACAAACTAATTTAATCATATTGATTTAGTCAACTAAAGTAAGCAGATTAAACTTCGTCAGATTAAACTTTATACTAAATCTAGAGAGATTGAAATAAATCTACACCGTATGTACTTGTATTTTCTCATGTATGCACGCATAAAAATGTATGTACAATCTTAAATAGAAAATTACCTCTACACACGAGTATACTCGGTGTAACATTTATCTACACGCATATTCTCGTGTGAACACGTACATACTCGTATTCTCTTATATGCTCACATAAATATGTATATACACGTTTAAAAGCAAATTTCTCTGTGCACAAGTATACTCGGAGTAACAAGTATCTTTACGCATATTCTCTCGTGTGTTCACATACATAATCATATATACATGCATTTGCCTATGTATAAGCGCATAAATATGCATATACACATAGAAATTCAAATGTACCATTGTACACTAGTATACTCGGGCTAAAAAGGAATATATACATCTATTCTCGTGTGTACATGAACTTACTCGAATATACACGTATTTTCTCGTAAATGCATATATATATATATATATATATATATATATATATATATATATATATATATATATATATATATATATATATATATATATATATATATATATATATATATATATATATATATATATATATATATAAACCTCTGTGCACGAGTATACTCGGATTAACACGTATCCATACGCATATTTTTTGTGTACACGTACATACCCGTGTAATCACGTATTTACTCGCGTATGCACAAATAAATTTGTACATACACTTAGAAATTACAGATACCTCCGTCCACGAATATACTCGGGATAACAGGTAGAAATAAAAAAAAAAAATGGGTTTACACTTATTTACTCGTATATACACGTATTTACTTGTGTTTACACGTACTTATAGGTATATACACGTAGAAATACAAAATTTCCAGTATACACGAATATTCGGGATAACGCGTATATATACGGATATGCACAAAACTACTCGTTAATACATGTTTTTTCTCGTATATACAAGTGTATGCGAGCATAAATATGTTTTTTAACGTATTAACGTACAAATACAAATGTACCTCTGTACACGAGTATACTCGGGTTACACGTATCTATTCGCATATTCTCTTGTGTACACGAACATACTCGTACATACTTGTCTTTTCTCGTATATGCTCGCATAAAATTGTATGTACAATCTTAAATACAAATTCTCCTCTCTGCACGAGTATACTCGGGTTAACACGCATCTATATGCATATTCTCGTGTGTACACGAACATACTTGTATATACAAATACTTTCTCGTATATGCAAGCTTAAATATGCATTAACACGTAGAAATACAAATGTACCTCTTTACACGAGTATACTCGGGGTAACACGTATCTATACGCATATTTTCATGTGTACACGTACATACTCGTATATACACGTATTTAGTCGTTTATAAACGCATAAATATGCATATACACGTAGAAATACAAATGTGCCATCGTACACGTGTATACTCGGGTTAAACAAGTATCTATATACCTATTGTCGTGTGTACACGTACTTACTTGTATATACACGTATTTTCTCGTATATGCATGCATCAATGTGTGTATACACGTTTAAATAGAAATTTACCTCTGTGCACGAATATACTCGGGGTAACACGTATGTTTACATATATTCTCGTGTGTACATGAACATACTTGTATATACACGTACCTTCTCGTTTATGCACGCATAAATATCTATATACACGTACAAATACAAATGTAGCTTTTTACACGAGTATACTCGGGGTAACACATATCTATACGCATATTCTCGTGTGTGCACGAACATACTTGTATGTACACGTGCTTTCTCGTATATGCATGCTGGAATATGTATATACACGTCGAAATAGAAATGTACCTCTTTACACGAGTATACTCGGGGTAACACGTATCTATACGCATATTCTCATGTGTACACGTATATAAACGTATTTTCGCTTGTGTGCACGCATAAGTATGTGTATACACAATTAAAAGCAAATTTACCTCTGTACACGAGTATACTCGGGGTTACACGTATCCATATGCATATTTTCATGTATACACGTACATACTCGTATATACACGTATTTACTTGTGTATGCACACATAAATATGTATATTTACTTAAAATTTCAAATATACCTCCGTACACGAACATACGCGGGATAACACTTTTATATACGTATATACCCGCACGTAGTCGTATGTACACGCATTAACTCGTGTATACTTGCATAAATATATATATACACGTAGAAATACAAATGTGCCTCTGTTCATGTGATATTTATATTTTACGAATTTAATCTGAATTAAAAAAGTAATCAAATCAATTTGATTACTTTTAATCTGATTACTTTTAGTCTGACTAAATTCAATTTGATTAATTTAATCTGAACTAAATCAATCTGAACTAAATTAGTTTTTTTAGTCAACTAACGAGTTAGTTTAAACTAACGTTAATCTTCGTCTGCAATTGAATTAAATTTTTAAAATATTAGTCTGAACTAAATGGGAGTCAGATTACTTTAGTCAACTAATCAATCAATTACAAATTTAGTTGATTTTTTTAGTTGATGCCCAACACTGACTTCGAATGTCAGGGAGTTAGTATGTACATTACAAGAAACTATTTACAGGTTACGTTACAAGGATAAATTTAGATGAAAAATAATGGAATAAACGCCAAATTTAACCAGATTACAACAAATTAATCATAAAAATAATTACTGTTTAAAAAGTTTGTAACAACACTTTTATAATATTTCAGTTAATTACAACTTTTTTGGTTTTATAGCTGAAAATAGAGTTTGAAAGCATTTACCACTTTTTTGGGGGAAAACGTTTTATATTGCCAAAATTAACAATTTTAACTGAGCATTTGCTTTGTTATCTTTTATTTCATGAAGTACTTGTCATAGAAGCTCATATCTTCCCCGATAGGGCAAACCCAAAGAGTTTTTCCATAAACTAATTCAATTTGCGATTTCTTTCTCTTTTAAATTAACCTTCATACCACGAAGGAAACTATAAACAGGAAACATACTTCGAATTTTTTGGCATTCTCTTTTGACCCGTTTTCGTTGTCTCTTCTCCTCATCTTTTGCCTCAACTACAGGAACTTGATGCGGCTTTCTTCAGAGATAATTGATAGTGGTTAGGAGAAAGTTGAAAAAGGAAAAACCTTATGTCTAAGAAAGGGAAAAAACATGATCATCGCTTACTACTAAATTCACACTTGAATCGTTTAAACACAGCAAAATAAAAAATAAACATACTTTCTATTTTTCAGCATTCAATTTTGGCTCGTTTTCGCTATCTCTTCCCTTCATCTTCCACCTCCACTCAGCGGAGTGTTTATACGGCGTTCGTCGGAGATACTTGATGGTGGCCACGAGAATGCTGAAATAGGCAAAACCTTAAGGACTCTTAACCTTCAAAATTTTCAATTTTCTGGAAAAAATGTATGTTATACATAATTTAATTCTGAACAATTTGATACCTAATTTATTACCATACGCAAAAAACTTTTCAAGTTATCGTAAAAATGCGTAAACTTTCCCCATAGAGATTTATGTTTACAGCAGCTGTTTTTAAGCCTCTTTTTCTCAAGTGCCGGTTTCTCGTTTTGCGCGCATGATATTTTAGAAAGTTTCTTAGGTGTTTCCGTAAAACTTTTTATGCATTTTTGTCTGGTTTATTTTTATGATCTGAACCTAAATTTCAACTAAAAATAAAAGTTAATATTTAAAAAAAATATTTCCCTATAAAATTTTTTAAAATTATGATACTAACTTATAAAATTTCAAAAAAAAAAAAATAATAAATAAATAAATAAATAAATAAAAAATAAAAAAAATTAGGTTCAGATCATAAAAATAAACCAGACAAACATGCACAAAAGGTTTTACGGAAATATATAAGAAACTTTCTCAGATATCATGCGCGCAAAACGAGAAACCTGAGAAAACGTAACCTGAGAAAAAGAGGCTTAAACAGCTGCTGTTAACATAAATCTCTGTGGGAAAAGTATACGCATTTTTTCGATAACTTGAAAAAAATTTGCGTATGATAATAAATAAGGTATCAAATTGTTCAGAATTAAACCAGGCATAACATATATTTTTTCCAGAAAATCGAACATTTTTGAGGTTAAGGGTCCTTAGACCCCTTAAGTCTAAGCAAGGGAAAAATGTTTGTCATTTAATACTAAACTAATCATTTAAACGACCCCAAGAAAAAATAAAAAGGAAGCTTACTTTGGACCTTTCAGCATTCTTTTTTTTTTTTTTTTTATTACGCGTTTTCGCTGCCTCCTTTGTTCATCTTCCGCCGCCTCTTTTGTTCATCTTCCGTCGCCACTCTGCTGGATCTAGTTACAGCTTTCTCTAGAGACACCTGATAGTGGTCACGAGAATGTTGAAAAAGGCAAAACCTTAAGTCTAAGCAAGGAAAAAATATGTTTGTCACAGAATACTACATACACACTTTCATAATGTAAACACAATGGAAAATAAAAGAAAAAGAAACTTGCTTTGCATTCTCTCTTGGAACGTTTCGCTGTTTCTTCTCTTTATTTTCCGTCTCCTCTTTGCAAGGTCCTGATATAGCATTCTTCGGAAATACTTGACAGTGGCCACGAAAACGTTGAAAAATGCAAAACCTAAAGGAAAAAATATGTTTGTCACCAAATGCTACATACACACTTGAATTAGTGTAAACACAACGAAAAAAAAATAAACAAGAAGTTCCGTCTAGAACTAAACGAGCCTACAACCTTACGTATCTGATGAATCTTCTCAAAATGAGCTAAATTTGAAAATTATTTCGAACATAACTTTTTAAAATTTTAAGCTGATTTCTAGAAATGAAATATTCCTCGGTCAGCTAAAGAGATAGATGCGTTAAAAATAAATAAGCGAACAAATGAAGTAGCAACACTTTTTAAACAAATCAACTGATACATTATTTTTTATTTAAAAAAAATCTTTAATCGCTTTGAAAAATAATTAAAAATAATAAGCTCATTAAATTAAATGCATCATAAAAAAAAGAATCGTTTGTTTTTCCCCTGTTGTCAAAAAATAATTTAAAAAAAAAGGAATAAATGTGCTTTCAAAAACAAATAAGCAGTAAAATAGTCAACTTAGAGAAATAATTTTCATTATTAAAAAAAAAAATCATCTGCGCTTATGTTTATGTTAAAATCTAAAAAACTCCGAATTTCAACGTCAAAAACTGAATACATAAATTAAAAATGAAGAGTGAAGCAAATCATATCAACAATAATTATTTCACAGTAAGGACCACGGCTGCGGAGTCGGAATTAATCTCATTTTGGGTTTAAGGAAAGTCGGGAATCGAAGATTTTTAATTCGATTTCTCCGAGTCGGAATCGGTCACTTTTTCTCAAAGTCTCCCAATGTTTGTGGAGTCAGATTCGGACTTATTTTTGGATGTCGGAGTCGAAGTTTTTAAATTTCCAAGAGTCGAAGTAAGTCTGTTCCCTTGAGTGTCTAAATTTTTGCTAAAGCTACGGAGTCTGAGTCGGAGTTGTGGAGTCGAAGTCCGCCTAATGTTTGGGTGCAGGAGTCGGATTCAGAGTCGACACCTTTAAAATTCTAGGAGTCGGAGTCGAAAGTTTGTCATCAAGAGTTATTTCCAATAAAAAAATTTTTAAGCAAATCCGCCTTTAAATTCATGATCTACATTGACTTTTAGTTTCGCCGTACGGCACTAATGTTCAAAGATTTAAAGTGTTTAAAATTGAACGGAAAACCGTTTCAATCAAAAAGATATTTGGGTGATTCCCCAAAATCCTAACAATATTACGTCCTCGTAGCCTTACGCAAAAATTGTTTAACCCAGAAAGTGTTTTAATTTTTTAATAGTTAAAAGTAACTTATCTGATGTTATTCTACTCTTATTAAAATAATAACTCATTCAGTTTTTTCTACAAAAATTTTTGAACAACCAGAAAGTCACACCTTTAACGCGTCCCCATCCGTTTTTCAAATAGAATTAAATTCTTTAAATGTTTTATATCAACATTCCACAAATTCAATTTGTAGTACAGAATTAAGCATGTACTTAAAGGTGTAAAATAGCATTCTTTAAATAAATTTAACTATTTAAATCATCAAGGTACATCGTTTTAAAATTGGTCCCCAGATTTTCATTGCCATTCTCCTGTCCTAGGAATGAATTGAATGTCCTAGGAATTATTATAGATAAAAAAAGGAATTTTTAATCTGCTATAAAACTGTTTATTTTCCCCATTGTGTTGGATTACTCGAGTATTTTGTTAGTATGCTTTGCTGTTCTCATTACTTTTACTTTAAAAAATTTTTGAAAAAAAAAAAAAATAGAACCGACTTCAAAATTGCTCTAAAAAGTGAAAAATAATTTTATTCTTTAAACACCATCGATAATACTTTTAAACATAATTTTTGAAGTTGGCGCAAAAACGATCGATAAAATCATTCACAGCCATAACTCAACTACAAGTATAAATTTAACCACGTCCAGTTTCTTCACTACCACATGCATTACGCATTGATGACAGCATATTTGAGTAACGATATAAATGTTTCGTTCCTAAGTTCGGATGATTTTTTGATAAAAATATGAACGAAGCATGGTTACAATGGATTTTACTTTTTGTTTTTGCGCCAACTTCATAAATTATGTTTAAAAGTATTATCGATGGTGTTTAAAGAATAAAATTATTTTTCACTTTTAAGAGCAATTTTGAAGTCGGTTCTATTTTTTTTTTTTTTTTTCAAAATTTTTTTATTTCATTCTTTTTAGTGTAAATGTAGATATTTCAGTAAAAGTAAGAAGTTACCTAGTAAGAAGTGCGACTCTATATTACTGTATTACTTTAGGAAAGCCTTTATTCAAAATTCTCATTACAATTACTATTAATGTTACAGTTATATGGCACCAAATCTTTCTAACATTGAGTTTCATATCGTCGCGTAGATGAAGATAGCGAAGACAATGTGAAAGCCAAATGAAGCGAATACTCGTTAGTCTCAACTCGAGATCTTTATTCAGAACCACGAATGAACGTTACATCTCCTTATATACAACTTGAGAAAGTGCTGGAACTTTCCAGACTTGAAAAGATACAGAAATTAATAGAACATTCGAGAAAATACGGGAAACAATAGAAACGAAATTTTAGTAAAATTCACTTTGTCCTAGTCGAGATTTGAACCCGGGTCGCTCGTGTGGGAGACGAGAATTCTACCACAGAGCCACCATTATCCACGGATGAAAATTGCGAACTTCGCTACAATATCATTTTAATCATTTAATAGGGAAATTTACTGTTTTTTGCCCATAACTTTTTTTCTAAAGAACAAATATGGTCAAACAAAGTAATGAGACCTAAGTTGAGTCATCCTCTATCCATTAAAAAAAGAATCATCAAAATCGGTTCACTAGGTGAGACGCTATGAGTGGACAAAAAAAAAAAAAAAAAAAAAAAAAACATACATACGGTATGAACTGATAACCGCCTCCTTTTTGAAGTCGGTTAAAAATGGTATTTTAAGGCTTTCTGAGCGAAATCAAATGATCGACAATGTGCCCCAAGTTTTTTCTATTCACTTCAGTAACTACTTGGTGCACTTTTTATGTTATTAGAAATGAAGTAAATTATCTTTTGAAAAAAATTTACATCTTTAAAAATTGCCGATTTCTTCTTTTTTTTTTCCTCAATTTGAGGGCTCTTGCGCGATTTCAAAATTTTTTAATATTTTTAAAAGTTATTTTTCCTGTTATTAGGATGCCAATGCGCAAGTTTTCCGAGCTATTAGAAATTGATTAGAAAAAAAAGTGTTTTTCAACCCACCCTATTGCGCAATAGTACTTCCAGCAATGTTATGTACATTTTAAAATGTGTATATTTATATCAAATAAGTTAGTTAAATATTTTTTTAACGACAAGATGTGTTTAATAAACTGCAAAATAGGAGTTCAGAGGTCCTAATGCGACAGTTTAAAATTTAAATTAAATACTTGTTTTAATTTTTACTACATTAGGAAACTTATTTCTTCCTTGAGACAATTTAACTTTTTCAAAATCCCTCTGTATTTCAAAGTATAGAAAAAAAGAGTTTGACCAGGATTTTCTGTTGACTCGAGTTTTTATTTAAGGAAAATCGCATTATTGAAAAAAATTCAAGTACAACTGAAACTTTTTGAATTGAAATGGTACATTCAACTCAAACAGAATTCGATCGAGTCGAATACGATTGTATCTACAATAGCGAAGCCAAAAATTTGCTTTGCCTCATCCAGTTGAAATTTCTCACTATGCTACTGGTAGATAGAATTCCTTCGAATTGAACACAATCGAGTTGAATGTGGCATTAAAAGAAAGTGAGTTACGTTGAATAGATTTAAATCAACCTAATCGAGTTTTCACAAAATATTATTTCAAAAATAATTTTTCCGAACAGTCATACTGAAATATTAAATTAGAAACAGTACCTAGTGAAATATTTGTCGCTCAATTTGTCACCAAGGGGTCATCCATTCATAGCATCATTTCATGGGCATATCCTACTCTAACATAATTGATGATTCGATTAGAACCAATTCCACCAAACAAAAGAGCAGCCAGAAATTTCCCTTACTCCACCCAGAGTAAAATTTCTCGCTACGTGGCTGGTAGATAGAATTCGATCGAATCGCACATAATCGAGAAAAATATGCTTCTTATTAGTCGTCATTGAAAATTACACTATTTGGCTCAAAAAAAAGAAAAAGTGACTTCTTTTGGAACCTCTGTGCACAACCAAAAAGGGAGGTGCACAACCAGATTCCACTTAGTCTACATACAAAATTTTAACTTATTACGGCTTACAGTTTTTCAGTTGTGCGAGATGCATTAAAACCAGGTGTGAATTGATGCTTGAACTTATCGGAACACCGTTACTTTTCAAGAAATTAAATTCCGCTTTCACACAAAACAGGCTAGGAATCATTATTCAATTATTTCTCATTGGCGTTTCTGTTACTGGAACTTTTACGAATTCTCCTCTGATACATACGTACACACTGACGTCATGAGAAAACTCGTGTTAATGAATTCAGTAATTATTAAAAATGGGCATTTTGATTGTCCGTACGTTCATATGCACTTGCAGACGGGTCGAAAACACTAAACATACATCTGGGAATGAGTAGAATGGAATTTTTAGGCCTAATTTAAATAAAAAGGTTTTTTTTTAAATTCAAATACATATCTTCCTGTACTTTGCACAAGGAAGAAAAACTAAATACTAATTAATTGATAATTCCATCTTTGCAATGAAGTTACACAAAATTCATTAGTTATTAAAGAATTTCATTGCATTTTAATGGTTTGAGACACTACTTACTTTAATCGTCATTGATCATAAACCGTGTAGTAGACTGTACTGAGTAGATAAGAAGTAGAAACGTAAACAAATAAGATTAATAGACAGTAATAAAAAAAGTTTTTGTTCTTAAGGAATTACCTTCTTTAAAAATTAATTTATGAAACCATTTGTTTTTGACACATTTTTGTTTACTTTTTACATTATTGATTGGCTTTGAAAATGTAATTATGGAAACTTATTTTTCAAATTTTGATGTCATTTCTGTAGAAAATATGATTTTGTACTACGATTTTCTGCTACTTTTGCTGTAAACTATTCAATTGATTTTGAGATGCCATTAGAATGTAAATTTTCATAATAATAATGCAGATTAATAATCATATTCAGTCAAAGCCTAAGCCCATTATCAAGCCTGCAGTCTCAACAAAAGTGAATTAAGTGCGTATTTTTTTCTTGTTTTTTTAGCTTTTTTTTATGCTTGTGTAGCACGCATTCCGGGATGATATTAGTGATCCGTAATTGTTCCAAAATTTATCTTAAAAACTGTACCAAAACCTGTGCCAAAAAACGTTTAGCGCAAGTGTTCGAAAACCATTCTTTTACACTATCCATGAAGTGTCTAAAAAGTGCGCTAAAAAGGAAATACATGTTCCGAATAGTGTTCCTAGAAGTGTTTTAAAAACCGACCGAAAAAAGTGTTCTAAAAAAGGGGACAAGTGTCCGTGTTCAAAAAGTATTATGACATGTGTTCTCAAAACGGTTCTAATCACTATTAGAAAAATAGTGTTCTCAAAAAGGAGACAAGTGGACATGTGCAAAAAGTGTTCAAAAAGTGTTAGCTTATTTGCAGTGTATACTTGATAGGGGCTACGAGAATGTTGAAAAGGGCAAAACTTTCAGTCTAAGCTAGGGAAAAAATATGTTCATCACTTAATACTTAATGCGCACTTAAAATATGTAAACACAACGAAGGAAAAAACAAACGAGCTGATGTGTGCATCACATGACTTCCTTTAACTCCAATTTAATGTCATTTCCCCATTACTGGCAATTTTAATATGATTCAATAGTTTACTCTCTAAATATCACCAACAGTGGCCAAATTGAAATTAGATCAAAAAAAAAAAAAAAAAAAAAAACCCGCCAAATTTGTCTTTAAGATGACGACAAAACTTGGAGACCAAAAGGCTGGCGATATATCGCCAAGTGTCCGACAAATGATAACACTACTTGAGTTTACATCGAAATTAACAATGATTTCCCCACAAAAAGGGGCAAAAACCCCTTTAGAAACACCCGAAGGCAATCAAAATGAGAGGTGCACAACTGGACCCCACTAGGAGTCTACGTAACAAATTTCAACTTTCTAGGATATAGCGTTCTTGAGTTATGCGACATACATACGCACATCCGCACATACGCACATACATACATACTTTCATACAGACGTCACGAGAAACCTCGTTGTAATTAACTCGGGAATCGTCAAAATGGATATTTCGCGTGATTATACGTTCTTAGGCACTTATCCACGTGTGGTAGAGTGGAAAAAAAAACCTCAACATTAATTCGGGGGTGAGTAAAATGGAAATTAAGGTCGATTTTGGAGTGAAATTTTTTTCGCAAATACAATACTTTTTTTTTTTTGTAAAAGAAAGTAAAAATAGGCTTACTTTGCATTTTTCAGCATTCTCTTTTGACCCGTTTTCGTTGCCTATTCTCTTTGTCTTCCGCCTCCACTTGTAGGGTTTTGATACGGCATTCTTCGGAGATACTTGATAGTGGCCACGAGAATGTTGAACAAGAAGTTCCGTCTAAAACTAAACGATCCTACTTTCTCGTATACCCATATCTACTTTCTAGTTCCTGATCAATATTCTCAAAAATTGCTAAAATCGCAAATTGTTTCATACATAATATTTTAACATTTTAAGCCAATTTCTAAGAGTAAAACATGCCTCACTCATCTAAGGAATTAGATCCGCTTTCAAGAAGAAAAAAAAAATAATTAGCTAAAAAACTAAATACATCATATATTTAAAAAAAAAAAATTTTAAATAAAAAAAAAGTGTTTGTTTTTCTCCTGTTTGCCAAAAAAAAGTTTTTTTTAATGAATTAATGTACTTTCCAAAATAAATAAAAACAATAAAATGTCAACTCAAAAAAATAATTTTCATTGTCAAAAAAAAAAAAAAAAAAAAAATCCGTCTGCGCATTTCTTAATGTAGAAACATAAAGTACGAAAACTGAATACATAAATTATAATTTTAGAGTGAAAATAAAAGCAAGTCATATCAACAATAATTATTTCACATGAATTACACCGCTAACTCAGTCATTCTAGCCGAGGACTGCAGTTTTGTGCTTATTAGCACTCATCAGCCCGACATAGGAAGTGACTGAGCTGGAGATGGAAAACCTTTTAAGGAAGCCAAGAGTGCCAAACAAACTGGTAGCCAATATAGATTTAGCACAGACCAGACGTGCGACCGAAGCAATGGTTTGGTTCTTGAGTTGAACCGAACCATGCAATTACCGAACCTATGAATTTCATACTTATGGCACAAATATAGTGCAAGAAATCACTGCTCTTCGATACTTCTCATGATCAACATCTTGTAAATGAAAGTCTTATTTTTGCTACTTATGGAGTCAGATTTCTTATCAAGAACATCAATTCCGTTCAACACAACAAAATCGTATCTCGAGGACTCGATTCAAAAAATCTCGATTGTCAATCGCTCGAGACGTCGATTCGAAAGATCTCGATTGTCAATCGCTCAAGTTTTCTATTTCGAGATATCTCGACTGCAATCGCTTGACTTATCAATTTCAAAAGATCTCGATTGTCAATCGCTCAAGTTTTCTATTTCGAGATATCTCGACTGCAATCGCTTGACTTATCAATTTCAAAAGATCTCGATTACCAATCGCTCGATTTCGAAAGATCTCGATTGTCGACCTCTCGATTGTCAGAAGTACTCGATTCTGGAGACCTCGATTACCAAAAGTTCTCGATTATGCGCATCATTAGTAAAGGTATTACAACTTTATTTACAAAAACCAATACAACGAGTAGCAAAAAAATCATATTTTCAGAAGAAACTACGTGTCACTCAAACAGCTAAAACCCCTCCCCTCCAGAAAAATATTTTGATCGCTCTTTTCAAGTTTCTCCAAAAGTAACCATTTCCAACTAAACGGGATGATTTCTTACGAATTTCGCTTGCATTGTATTAGAGATATTCTTCTTGCTGAAAACATTTAAAGTGCAGTGAAAGATTTATCTCCTACTTAAGGGCGCTTTGTGTGTTGAGACGAGTGTTATTTAGTACGTGTCAGGATGAGAAAGTAATACCACCACTGTTTACCCAAACAATGTTCTGCATGAGTATTATATTTCTTCTTGCTGTTTCATTTGCATGAATTAAGTGAAAGTTGTAGTGAAGAAACGCATTATACGTGTTACGATGAATGATTGGATGTAATCGTCGCTGAAGAACACTTACTCATTTTTATGCGGCCAACGCATAATGTTTTCCCAAATGATCGTTTTTCGGTGTCGTTTTTTTTATCGCTCACTTTTGAATAATACCGAGTTCATGTGCAAACAAGGGACTTCGTTGAAGGGGGATATTAATAGCTGAGACGAGAAAATGGTTTTGCTTAGCTGAATAGTTAGTGATATTTTAGGTATTATGCACACAAAAAATAAACACATAAGGGAAATGGTTTGGATTGTGACTTTCCGCAAGGAGAGAAAGATAAAAAAAACATTTGTGGCACCGATACTCCCTTAAAATATTTCCTTCAGTGATATTTTACAGGTTTAACTTATTCATTTTAGTATTTTACTTTACACTAAACTTTCTTCATTACATGGAACGACCCAATGGGAGATCACTGGAGGTAAGTATGGTCTCGCGGAAAACTTCCGTATTCGGCAAATTTTTTGCTAAAGACTAGGCAAATGTGGGGGAAGTATTGTAATACTGCATTTCTTTTTTCTGGTTTTTCGTTGGATAATGCGTAATGTTTTTTCAGGCGTAGGTATAAGTGCATGCTTTTATATTGTGTCATTCAGTAAATTTAAAAGTTTTATTCCGTTTCTTTAGAATCATCCCCTCTCTTCCCAAGTATTTAGGTTCGTGGCTGCCTCTGAGTTGAACCTTTAAGCATAATAACAACAATACCAGTATATATACCTCTCATAGAGGTCATTCCAGCGTAACGCGTGCGACTTTTTGACACAATTTCTTTGCAAAAAACAATAAAAACCAATATGATGTTTCAAAAATATTGATTAATAGTTTCTATTTGCGTTACAGAACATATATAAGAGTTTTTAAGTGGCAGTTTTTTTTCATAGGTTAATTCTAAATTTTTTTTATAAAATTTTAAATGCAGCGTTACGTGTGTGACTCGTAAAATCTGAAAATAAGCTGTACCTCTCAGTATTTTGTAATTTAATGTGAAGTTTTTAAAGGTAAATGAACAGTCTTTTTTGTGCATGTGTCTAAGTATACCAACTAAGTATTCCATAAATATTTTTTTTTTTCTAAAGCTCGTGCAACAGCAATAAAAATATTTTATTAGCGTTACGTGTGTAACATTAGATCGTTCCGTGTGTGACCGCGTGCAGCACAGTTGAGGGAGATTTCCTAATAAAAATCCAAAGTTTACGTCGGATCTTTGCGAAATTGCGCACATGAGCTCTTTGGTGCTCAGGAACTCACATAAAGATCTTTCCCCCGGGGGGGGGGGCTACGGGGGGTTTCCTAATCCAAATTTAGAAAACATCGGATCTTTCTTAAATTTGGCACAGAGGTCCTTTGATGAATGCCCAAGAATTCACATGAGTATTTTCTCTCCCCCCTCCCCTCGATGAATGTAGACCCCATCGCGCCCCCCTTAGGATATTTTAGCCAGAAAATCCGTCAAACCGCATAGTTAGCCTTTTTATTAACAACTAGCAAAAATACCCGGCGTTGCCTGCGTCAGTAATAATTGTGAGAAACAATCGCTACTTTCTTTCGTTTTCTGTTTTAACTGAAAGAACTCAAAACACACCGTTTTGACGTGATTAAAAATTGAGCTTCTTCCTTAACCATAAAAGTAAAATAACAATAAGTATAAAGAACGAACCAGTGTTCATTTAGAAACGAAAGCCCGAATTGAAGCATATAAAAATTTGAAGATTTTCCAAAATATGAACTAACAGAAACAAAGATCTCTAAAAAAAACCGTGCTCCTTATTTAATTAAATAGTAAACACACAAAAAAAGAAAATACATAAAAGCTCTCTATTTTTCCCTAAGTGTGCAAAAAGTAGAGTTTCCAAATGTTTAAATGACTTTAAACTCATGTTTGCTCCGAAGAAGCATTGATTCAAATTTTTCATTATGATTACTTTTAATATTGCTGTTGTAAGGCAACGAATTTTTGTAACAATGGGTTTTATATTTAATCATTTAATGGAGAAATTACATGACATTTACTGTTTTCCATCATAACTTTTTAAAACTATGTTTTTTACGAATAAATTATAGTCTAAGCTGCTTCCTGATAATCTATGGGGAAAAAATGTATCTGGGAAAAAATGGTTAAAATCCGTCCAGTAGTTTTGAATATTACCCCGGACATACATGCACACAGAAGTAGCCATTTATGTATAAAGACTAGCTGCGTCGCCCGGCTTTGCACGGTGCACCTCGAAAGTAATAATTATGTATAGTGACGCGTGTTCAACGGTCAGGCTTGAACAGAAAAAATAATCAGTAAAATATTACGGCAGATTGCGGGAAAATAACCAAAAAGTAAACATTTGAAAACGGCAATTGCAAGAAAAGTCTCAAAACAAAAACCAAAAAAAATTTTTTTTTGTTTATATTCGAGAAAAAAATTGCAACAAATCTTTCATATACCGATTTTCTTCATGCTCATAGAGTAAAGAAATATAGATAGAGAGACCCCGTCTATGGTAAAAACGAGATGAAATTGAAGCCGGAATTATGGGATACAACGGTACAATGATGAGCGGGTTTATGATAACATGATCGCTTCGCGAGAATAGTTTTTACCAACCTCGCAAAGGGACCGTATAAAGTAGCTGGCGGATTGGTTTGCATTTCAATTCATGTTTTAATGCAATTTCAAAAATGTTCTTCATAAACTTGCAACAATATCTAAGTTTAAATTAACAACCAATTGAGATTCAGTAATGGAGTATTTTGAATCAAGATGTATCTCAAGAAGCTAAGGATCTTGGGATACAGCGGTGCAACTTCTGGCCTCAATTTCTTAGTATAGACATAGAGGGGCCTCTCTATGTAATTTCTTTACTCTATGTCACGCTACAACTACAAATCTTATAAAACTTGTTACGGAAAGTTGAGATGAAAAACTGAATAATAATTTGAATGGAGGAAAGCCTTCGAAAAATAAGGATTTTTTTTTGAAATCAAAGAGTCATAATTAATATGTAGTTTTTAATTGATACCTCCGCTAATTATTATCGGAGGATTATGTTAAATAGCCAAACATGAAGACGGGAAGATTACGAATCCATCGATACCTGGCTCCATGGTCAGTTCTTTGGCTTTCGGGAGAAGTTATTTGGACATACACACGCTCAGTTTTTAATTATATAAGATGATAATATTTTTTGAGTTTAAGAAAAAAGCATAAGATGTCTGAATTTAAGATTTGAGGTATAAAATTACTCTTTTCTACACATTGAATGGGACATTTCACACATTTTTTTCTTTTATTTAAGATTTGAAAATGCTCCACTTGACATAACTTTAATTTTCGAGGTAGCCCTTGTACCCTCCAGCAAACCTGATCACCAAAAGAAAAATCAACAATATGATGCACAATGAACAATAATTCTACAAAACAATTCCATTTGTTGATTCAAGAAAGAAATTAAAGATACTTTGTTGCCCGATGCACAACAGGAACCATACTTCTATTGTTGTAACAATAATGCTTCTTAAACGCTTTGGACATTTGTCAATTTGAAGAGAAATTGTGATGTTTGTTGTATGAGATAACTTTTCTCTCATTTACAATTGCTTATTCGTCCTCAAATAGTTCTGATTCCGCCGACGTTTCGGAAAAGGTACCTTTATTTTTCTGAGAATCTTAAAACACCTTTGAAGATCTTATCTTATCTTATCTTATCTTATCTTAAGAAAAGTATTGATTTCGAATTATTTTAAAAATAGAATGCAAGCAGCTATTTTTCTCTAAGATAACTTCAATGTACATTTTTCCTATTAATCATTGAAATTATTTCTTGCTTTTTAATTCGATAAATCAATGAATAAAAAACCCTCCTCGACAACATTTTTGTAGTTCGTTCATTGAAGGTATCCAATTCAGTATTGATCTTCAGTATTGATCTTATTATTTACAACATTACGTTATGCTATATGATAAGAAACCATTTGCTTAACCAAGAGTTATAGTTGGTTCAAATCAAGTTCGAACATTCGAGAGGCAATTGTTTGATCATAACACCATTTAGTTCGCAAGGATATCTATTCCTCAAGTGTGCTGGAACACGTTTTAAATTTAGGCCTCCCCCCCAATCAAGAAGGATACTTCCTAAAAAAGACTAACGTCTATTAAGAATTTCAATGGCGCAGTCTGCGCTATGACCCACCTCCCCTGTGGGCATCACGGCGCAGCCCGTCACTCCAACTTTTTCTGGGGGAAGGGTTAAAGGGTTTCAATGCAAATTTTTTCGGTAGACAACAAAAACCATGCCCATTCATAAGTAAAATCATTAACTTTTCAAAGCCAGCCCTCTGGCTCCCTAAATGACGGATCCGCCCCTGCAACTGAATCACTTCAGAAGCAGGGGTGCCCCCTGAGGTCAAGGGCGCACCCTCCTCAATATCGCAGAGCCCCTCGAAAATGTGAAAAATACCTCTAAGAACAATGACAATGGTGCAGTCTGCGCCATGACCCCTCCCCCCCCCCAGGTGGGCACATTTGTCAGAAGTCAACTACATGCAGAGGTTCATTCGATTATCAAACCGATCGAAAAATACACTACTCGAGTGATTGACGTCTCGAGAACTCAACATCTCGAGACCTCAATATCTCGATAACTCAACATTTTGAGAACTGAACATTTCGAGAACTCAACCTCTCGAGAAGTTCAAAGCGAGAACTCGAGCAATTAATCTTTCGAGTACTCGAAAAGTGACGATCGAGAACTCGAGCAATTGATCGCTCGAGTACTCGGAAAGTGATAATTGAAAACTCGAGAAGTTTTATCGCTCGAGAACTCGAAAAGTGATAATCAAGAACTCGAGATACGATAATTGAGAGATCGTGGTAATCGAGATCTCGAATGATCTTGAATAATCGAGTGATTCGATTATGAGAATTTGATTATGCCCATCACTACAAGAAACGCCTTTTTGAAGGCAAAAGAAATGAGCTTATGGATAAAAAGCCATTAGACAAAAGCTTGTCTTATGTCCTTGAAACGACGAAACACGTGTCTGCAGTAATCTGCAAATTGTGCTGTTTGGCGCTGTTATTTCTTATATTGCCTTTTATGCACAAAGGTATTTATTAATTTTAAGAATCAGCTCATCCTTTCTTTTGTAAAACAGAGCAATCTTAGCTAAGCGTATAATAATAAAAAAAAAAAGAAAAAGAAAAACATCGACGCGCTATTGGCGCAAAGCTAAATCATCCAAAATAGAAAAGTGCTTTCTATATTAATTTGTAATTACCCATTATCGTCTTCCATTCTTCTTTATTACGTGACGCAGATAGGTGAAATTGTGAAAATTAATCTAGGGCATTCAATTTAACTACTTTGAAACAGCAGAAACTAACAAAATCCACAAAACTATATGTGAAATTTCCAATAGAGCACTAAGAACCTTAAACTAAAAAAAAAGACCTAATATCTAAAAAATATATAATTAATCTTGAGGAACGAAATGAAAAACGAAAGTTTACCAGTGGAACACAAGAATGAAACTATTACTTTTAGTGAAGCAATATTTGAATGACATTAATTTAGGAATGACATTTCATCTACGAAGCAAATTTCATGAAATTTGAATATAAAAGGGGCTTAAAATTTCTAAGAAAAGAAGGGACGATATTATGAATATCACTAACTATTAACGGCGATTAAAACTTCCAATTAACAGATGAACATGTTTTCTACCGTACTTTAGATTTCGCCTCACCCAAAGCTCTGGTGGTCAACATCAAGTATCTACGGAGAAAGCCAATTTCCACCTGCAAAACAGAAGGGGGAGGATTTAAAGAAAATACAGTAAACCGGGTCAAAAGAAAATGATGAAAAAGGCAAAGTTATGTGAAATACACCGTCAGCTCAGTCATTTCCAGCCGAGGACTGCAGTTTCGTGCTTATTAGCACTCATCAGCCCGGCATAGGAAAGTGACTGAGCTGGAGATGGAAAACCTCTTAAGGAAGCCAAGAGTGCGAAACAAACTGGTAGCTAATATAGAATTAGCAGACCAGACGAGTGACCGAAGCAATGGTTCGGTTCAACTCGAAGATTGAACGCGAGGCAAGGTATATTCAGTAAATTACCGCCCATTAGCCAGGGCTAAAGCAGAAATACGTGAAATACACCGCCAGCTCAGTCATTTCCAGCCGAGAACTGCAGTTTCGTGCTTATTAGCACTCATCAGCCCGGCATAGGAAAGTGACTGGCTTCCTTAGGAGGTTTCCCATCTCCAGCTCAATCACTTTCCTAAAAAACGCGGGCCATAAGAGAATGCTGAAAAACGCAAAGTAAGTCTCTTTTTATTTTTTCTTTCGTTGTGTTCAAATGATTTAAGTGCACATTAAGTATTAAGTGATGAACATATGTTTTCTCTTGCTTAGACATAAGGTTTAAGTTAACATTTCATTGTTTTTATTTATTTTGGTAAGTGCATTGATTAATTCATTTAAAAAATTATTTTTGGCAATAGGGGAAAAAGAAACGATTTTTTTTTGATATGATGTACTTATTTTAATAAGTTTATTAATTTTAATTATTATTTTTTCGTTTTGAAAGCTGTTAAAGAATTTTTTTAATGGAAAAAAATTAGTTGCTTTGAAACAATTTGTGATTTTAGCTATTTTTGAGAATATTGATCATGTACTAGAAAATAGTATGGGTACATGGGAAAGTAGGCTCGTATAGTTCTAGACGGAACTTCTTGTTTTATTATTATTTTTTCTTTCTTTGTGTTTACATGATTCAAGTATTTTTTTTTTTCGTAAGTGATTGAACACATTTTTTTTCTTGCTTAGGCTTTGAGTTTTGCCTTTTTAGCCTTCTTTCCAAATAAAAGTGAGAGAAAGAAGAAAAAAGCATGGAAGTAGGCTTAATGCATCTTGAAAATATCGCGAAAAAAAAAAAAAAAAGCCAAAGAAAGAAAAATTAATTTGAATTTTGACATCTGGAATTCAAATTATGTTTTTCGCAATCACGAGTGTGTGTGTGTGTGTGTGTAGGCGTGTGTGTTTGTGTCTGTGTGCAGGTATGAGTGTGTGGGTAGTCGTGTGTATGAGTGTTTGTGGTAGGGGGGGGATGTGTAAGTGTGTTTAGGCACATGTGTTTGTGTGCGTGTGCAGGCATGAGTGTGTGGGTAGTTGTGTGTAGCGTTTGTGTGTGTGTATGTGTTTGTGTATGTGTGTAGGTGTATGTATGTATGTGTACGTTTGTACGTGCGTTTATGTATGAGTGTAAGTGTAGGATATTGACGCAACCTGGAGATGGCTTTCGCTAGAGGAACAGCATCGTGAGGAGCTGGTCGACGGTGATGCTGCAGAGGATGCTGGTGGGAAAATAAAATGATAGCACATCAAAACAGTCAAATGAAAGCAATAAGCAATCGTTGTTGCTCAAAAAATAAATAAATAAATAAATAAATAACTATCGAAAAATAAAAAATTGGAAAATAGGGCATTGAGATGTGGAAAAATGTCTGTCGGTTTGTCGGTCAGTCTGTCTGTCTGCCCCCTCCCCCCCCCAATAACTTTTGAGTGAATAGTTCGATTCGAACTAGTTTTTTTTTTGTTCGAAAGATCTCAGCAAGGACACCTCATTTCTGTATTTCACTTTCTGATTTGTACTTTTCTCGTTCAATTTGGAACAGTTCAAAAAAACTTATCATTAACGCCTACGGGGAAATTCAAGGTAATTCCAAACTTAGAGGCGAATTTGCTTCAAACAAACTTGTAGAAAAAAACGTTTTCAATTGCATCACATATTGTGATCCGTAATTCCCCGGGGAGAAATAGGAAAAACACGGTCACCTGACTCATTCGCCGCCACGTGGATAAGATCCGCACAACCCGGAAGTTACGTAAGCGGCAGATGAGCCTGGCTCTCCACACGAAAATTTTGAATTCGAAGTGTGATAATCGAGAACTCTAGATCTGAATTTCGAGAACTCGTGATAATGGAGTTCTCGAATCATCTTGACAAATCGAGTGATTCAAGAGAACTCGATCATGCCCATCATTAACATTCACTGCAAGCAATTTCCACGGTCTGCCGTGCTAAGCACATTAGTCATATCCACAGCTTTTATTCAAATTCAGTTATTGTCACGAGATTCTTTATGACATATTTTACTTTTATACAATGTTTTATGGACGTTTGTAAATGCTAAATATATTTTTAAAATTCTGAAAAAGTAGAATGGTAATCAAATGTAAGCAGCCGTAAAACTTTAAAAAGCAGTTTCTCATTTTGAGCTTTGCTACAGATACGACTTGTGTGTTAAGAACGGCAGATATTCTAATTAACAAGCATCATTTTAAAATTTTCAAAAAATGTGCATGAGACTTTGGATTTAAAAGGTTCATATTTGAGTAATTCCATTTTATTAGCAGTAACATTTAAAACACTAAACACTCTACAAAAACTCAAAACATTTTGGACCCATGTTTCATCGCATGAATCATATCAAAGTTTCTAAACTTTTCAGGCTCCCCCCCCCCCCCCGTGATGAGCACCGATGTAAGATCACGCCGCTCCCTACCACTACCGTATCTGCTCACTACAAGTAGTACAATAGGAACCTGAAGCTGATTAGGATAGGTGAAATTGGCATTTAAATAAACATATAGATAATTATGCACACAAAATTTAATAATACTCAAAAAATGGTTAATTCTTTCTGAGCAACATTTTAGAACACATCAAATAAAAGAATTAAAAAATCTTTGCGCAAATTAATTTGAGGGCTCTAGATGAATTTTCTATGTAATAATCACAATATCAGTTATTTTTTCCAGCATCAGTGGGAGAGTTGCCACAGTTTGCCCTGCACTATTCTTTGAACATTAGATTATGACTGAGAAAGCACAATTAAAGACACTTTCAATGCTCAGCTCGATATTTTGACTTCAGGTATATTAGTGCTAAAAATCCATTTTCATAAATATCATGAATACTACACTAAAAATATTTAAAAATAAACCCCAGAATAAAGCAAAAAAAGAAAAAGAAAAAAGGTGGTAATGTTGAAAAAATTTACATATGACTAAAATATTGAGTAAATCATTGGTAGTTTTACCTTCTTACTTTACGCATTTGCTCCCCTGAATTTCACCTACGCTCCCTAGGAGGAGCGCGCCCCCAGGTTCTGAATCGCTTAACTAGAACTAAAACTTGAAATATGAAGAACATGAACTTTACTTCTGTATAATGCAATAATGTTTTTAAATTTTCCAGAAATATTGTATTTAAATATCATTTTTTCGGTTCAGTATCGAACGTATCTTATGAGTGTCGCAACTGATTGAGGTTAATCTTGAACTTTTCCTTCCACCACAGATCTGAAGTGAACTGAGCAATGAAGAAAATAAATAAAATAGATGGAGCATGGAGCGAAGTTTTTTCAACTCGATTTGTAAATAGTTATTTGGAGTTGTACATAATGTGTTAATATATAGAGTTTTCTTCAAAAGTACTGAGCATTTTTCAAAAAGTTGATTTAAATAACTCTCCAAGTAATAAAGATGAAGACGCATTAAAATAATCGGTAAAGGGTAAGAATTATACCTTTAATTTTATAAAAGGTACCGATTAGTACAATGAGATGGGTCTGTTACGAAGAGAAAAATGATAGTTAAACATTGTTCTAATAATCTTCAAAATTTAATTGCATTACAGAAAAGGAGAGTTCATAGTCTTCTCAAAGTTGGTGAAATGAAGCAACTAGCTAACACATTTGGAGTCTTTCTAGACATTTTGTGTAAAATTGACAAGTCACTTACCGTATTTTGCCATTCGCAACTCCAACAAACTATAGGGGGAACTTCAGTCACCGTCTAATGGCGGATGAAAAAGGTAAAACAAACGCACGACGTAGCGTAGAAAATGCTAATAAACCTAGTAATTTTTGTTTGTACGCATGACTTTTTCGTTTTTTCTTTTTAAATTAATTTTTAAAGTCTTGTAGATATTGAGGACACTAACGCTTAAAGTTCATCGGATTTTAAAATATTTTGTAAATTTTCCCCTTTTTTTGATGTTTTTCTAAAAGTTTTCAAATCTCTTGCCACCGCAAAAGACATTAACTCAGAGTCACGAAATTTCGCACAGTAATTAATGTTAGGGAGTCTCAAATTTTTCGCACTAACATTAAGTGCTCTGAAAAATTCGATTTTTCTGCCCACCATATATATATATATATATATATATATATATATATATATATATATATATATATATACATATATATATATATATATATATATATATATATATAACAGTACAGGGTGTAACAGAGTGTAACAGTACAGTGTTTACACACTTTCAGGGCAGATAGATTACACTTAGACGATGGGAAAACACATAGCAATGCATAGTCGGAAACGCTTTCCTGACGCGTTAGTGACGACACAAATCACTTAAAAAAGACCTACACCAATAAGAGAAGAAAGCATGCTCATTATCCTTAGTACAGCAAAAAACTAAGAAAAAAGAACATGAAAGAGCCAACAATCCTCTTTTTCAGTAGGTGTTTGAAGTAACAACCCCGGAGCGTGATGCATGTCTCACATCTCCAGCGCATTGAAGATCGAACATCAAAGCGAGGGTGGCAACAAAAACTGCGTGTGCGCATGCGCCGTCATCTGATGCTTCGGTTTACGTAACGATATCTATCGTATACTCCAGACAAAAACTTACCAGCATTTTTGCTGTATTAAAAATAATAAACATTTTTTCTCCTCTTATTCGTTTCTTGTCTTTCTTGTGCTTTTTGTCGTATGTTCGCGTCAGGAAAGCGTTTCTAGCCATGCATTACTATGTGATTTTCCGTCGTCTAGGTGTACTCTATCCGCCCTGAAAGTCTGTAAACGCTGTACTGATACACCCTGTATATATATGGAGAGAGAAAGATAGATGTATTGAAACTGTTATACGTAAAGAATGTTTCAGGCCGAGAAGGGTTAATGGGTTAAAGTACGGAAAATAGGTTCTTTGAAGTCCGAAAAATTGGATTTTTTTTTCATTTAAATGGGAAAAGTTTTAATCTATATCTCAATCCTCATAAAATTGAAACTGATCGAAGTAGAGGAACGACCGGCAGAAAAACCCTTTCTTTCACTCAACTGCCCCCTCCCGACTTTCCTCCGAGACAAAGAGGAGCGAAGTTTCCATGCCAGTGGCAAATGTTTTCAATCAAACAAACCATCCAGCGGAGAGAGCGCGGCCCCTCAGACATCCTTTAAAATACATGTTAAACACACGAACAGGAATCCAAATTTCTTCGGACGAAGAATCCCTTTCCGTTTATTTTTCGAACCACGTTCGAATTGAAATTGTTCGATCAGACTCTGAGCTAGGAACAATCGCGTCTGGCAGATGGAAATGAGAAAATTCTCTCTCTTTTTCAAGAGAGAGAACTTTTTTTTTTCTTTTTTCTTTTTTTTTCTCTTTTTCCTTTTTCTCGTTGGTGTTTTCGATTGAAATTTTGAGGTTTTTGGCACGAAGATATGTTTTATCGAGGTTTTCTAATGAAAAGAGGTGTAAAAAAAAGGTGTGGTAAATCTTTTATCCCTTAAATAGGCAATTACTGTGAATTTTTCGTTCAAGAAAAACAAAAAAATCTAAATTAAAATATATATATACTTCCCAGGTGCAAACACCCGGAGCTAAAAGTAATTTTATACCAAATAACAATGCTGTAAGAGTTATGGGGTCTCCAAGGCGCAGGTACACCGCAGGCATCCGCTCTTAATTTCTTTGACGTTTCTTTTTATAAATATAAAGCGATTATTTCATTACTTTATGGTATTAAAAATACATCTTCAATTGTGCTGATGGGATCAACCTGGAACATATATGTACAAGAGTAAAAAAATAGGACAATCATCATATTTCAGGTATTCTTTATTCGGTTTTATAATGTAAATACAAAATAACGTTGTTTTAAATTCCACAAGGACATTTGTAAATAAATTTACACAACTTTAATGAACTCATGATGCTTTTGATCAGTTACTTATTCTCCAACACACTTGTGAACGACATATTTTATAAATAAAACTAATACTTTTTTAAAAAGTAGCGTAATGAAGCTAAATTTACAACAAATAAAACGAGCTGATATGTGCATCAAATGACTTCTTTTTACTCCAATTTAATGTAATTTCCCCCATTACTGGCAATTTTAATGTGATTCAATAGTTTACTCTCTAAATATCACCAACAGTGGTCAAATTGAAACAAATTCGGAAAAAAAAATCGCCAAATTTGTCACAAAGCTGGCGACAAAACTTGGCGACCAAAAGACTGGCGATACATTGCCAAGTGCCCGCCAAATAATAACACCACTTGAGTTTACCTAGATATTAACAATGATTTCCCTCCAAAATGGGACAAAAGACCCCTTTAGAAACACCCGAATGCAACCAAAAGGGAGGTGCACAACTAGATCTCACTAGGAGTCTACGTACCAAATTTCAACTTTCTAGGACTTAACGTTAGTAATGCGACATACATACGCAGATACACACATGCGCACATACATACGTACATACAGACGTCACAAGAAAATTCGTAGTAATTACCTCGGGAATCGTCATTATGGATATTTCGCGTGTCTATACGTTCTTAGGCACTTATCCATGTGTGGTCGAGTCCGAAAAAAAAACCCCAAAATTCTTTCGGGGGTGAGTAAAATGGAAATTAAGGTCGATTTTTGAGTGAAAAATTTTTTGCGAATGCAATACTTCCTTTTTTGTCAAAGGAAGTAAAAAATAGGATGACAAGCACAAAAATCAACTTATTTACTTCTTGTCTTGCAAGAGTAAAATTAAGAGTTTGATCGATTGAATTAATTTAAAAAAAGAGAAAAATGTAAATATCAGTGCACTTATAAAAAAGAAAAGAAAGCCTTGCATATGTTTTCAAAACTTGAACAGCAATCAATTTGTTTGTTGTAGTTCTTAAAGTTCCGCTCAACCCAACGGGATAAGTGCAGCTTAACACATTTTGTCAATTTTTCAGGAAAAATAAATAGATTGCTTAAGCATATAACCCTTTCGCTTTAGAAAACTTATTTCAAACTTTAGAATACCAACTTTGCATTTTATCCATTAATGGGTGTATATAATGGGCAACTCACTTTTTTGTTGTAAATTAAAGTATAGCAAAATCATTTTTTTAAATTCAAACAGGAGTTTGACATCTAACAAGGGTTTCAACTTTTTCAAGCTCATTTGGCTAGTCAGAACATAATTCATCAGTAGAGTTAGTTTATGCTTAGATGTTTTAAGGTGTTATATGGGTTACAAGTGCAAACTGATATTTCAATTGTTTAGCATATTTACTGCAGTGATTGTTTAAATCTATCACTCATACAATAGTAAATTTTATTATGTTTACATCGTTTTGAATATTTAAAGGTAATTTCAACTAAGTAAACAACGGTTATATTGTTTTCATTGTGTTGATATTGTCATATGAATACTTGGTGCCTGGGATCATGTATTCCTCAAAACGAAGAGATCGAGTGTCCTTAATATGCGATTTTTACAAACATACTTGTTCTATTATTATTATTAACAATCAGTGGCAATTTACTAAAAATATGTCTCAATTATTAAAGATTGTCTATACTTAACATTACACTTCAGTATTTTTTTTTTAAGTTGTATAAAACGGATTAGGTAAACTTAAGAATGCTTTCCTAAAAAAAGGTTTCCCAACACATATTCTGACAATCACTTTTTAAGCTAAAACAAAATGGCTGAAAAAAAACAAAGTGTTGACAGTTTTTAAATACAAGTATAACTTTAACATAATTGTCAGGTTTCAAATCTCTACTTAATGATTTTGGTACATTTTTGGCTGTGGGATCATGTATCCCCAGGAATCAAGCATCCCCAGTCTCCCCTATAAATAGCAAAAAAAAAGGTACGTAATTGAAAAAACAAACAAGACACCTAGAGCCGAAGTTTATTACATAATTCCATTAAGAAAAAACTGTTAAGTAATAAATCTCCAAGGAATCTCATAAACAATGCTTATTGTCCAATAAATAAATAAAAGCACGCCGTATAAATTAGCAATTAATTTTACTGAATGGAAAAGTTATGCACCGAAGTAATATAACAAAGAGAGAAACAGACAAAACAGAGTGAAAGATAAGCAAATTGGAATTAGTTGATCATAAAACGAAACATGAAAGCAAAAAATGAAAAAAAAAAAATTAATCAGAAGAAATGTGTTCAGACAAAAAGCCTAAATTGGGAAGGGAGATGCCAGTTTACATAAAAATAATAGAAAAATAAAACCAATTATAAAAATAGAGTCCACACTAAAGAAAAATACGAATCATAAAACATACCATATTCACGTGTGCCCCTGTCCCCCATACACGGGGATTTTAAGAGGAATCACATGCAAAAGTGCTTTGAATAAACAAAAGTCTAACAATTATTAGGCATAGAAATATTTTATAATTCTCAGAGCAGAAAGAATAATAAAGTTTTTTTCTCTTCGTCAATTTTTCTTTAAATTTTTTCGTGCAAAAAGTCTTTAATATGTGCATAAGGAAAAAAAATCTGTCCCATTCAAATATCAATTAATTTTGAAATGAATCTAGCAACAAACTTTCTTTTCTAAAAAACTCAAGTCAAAAGTTTTAGAACATTTCTTACATCTTCCCTCATTACAGTTAATAAAATCTGTAACCGGCTGACAGAAATCAATGAGTACGTTTCATTCTCTTCGCATTTTTTTCTTTCTTTCTCCTGTGAACGAAACATTGACCAATATGGCAGAAAAGTTAACGACGGATTTTCTGTTCTTTTTCACGTGATTCGCCTTACAAGCCCCAGAATGATTTCTTACTAATGGCAGCTATTGGCACCTAAAAAACGGATGGAAATAAAAGGGTTTGAAGGAATGGGAAGGAAAAACTTGTATGCTTCTTTTCTTTTAAAAATGTGGGATCCCCTTTGTCAAAAAATACACTCTCCCACAATCTCTCTCTCTCTCTGTATATATATATATATATGCAGGAAAGAGAGGGGAACATGTGAGCATTTTTATTTTTTAATTTTTCAAAGTTAATACTATTTTCTCAGATCAAAAATGTTCCCACTATTGAATAGTGTTTTCTTTGTGTCATGGATTTTTTTTTTTTTTTTGAGATTTTTTAAAAAATATTTCTTTTTTTATGGTATTTTTAAAAAATGTCTTCAGTTGCTCATATGTGACAATAAAGGGGAGGGGGACACATGTAAACAGCTCCGAGGCACCTATGAACATCATTTAAAAATGTAGGGCATGCATCTTATTTTAGAGAAAAACTATTTATAAGGAACCATATACGTACTAATTACATTGAAGGATTTGTAACCTATACGGCTTCAGTTTAAATTGTACAGTTATTTTGTCATTAAGAATTTTTTTTCCTGAATATACAACTGCTCACTGTCAAAGTGTGAAGTCTCGTAGCCTGTTCAGGGCATTGTATAGACACAAAAAAACTTATAAGAGTAGAGTGATTTGCCTGTAGTTGATCATTTAGTGGACATTAATACAAGTTCGATTTAATTTTAAAGGAAAAAAAAACTGAAAAATAATTGAAAATTTTTCTATGTGTCTATAAAACTATCAGGGTTAACGGTTACCAATCATTTTTCTGTTTTACTTACTATTTTTCAAGTTGTTTCGAATATAAGTTAAAAAGGGAAATTTCGCCAGTCGTTGACCACCTCATTTCCAGTAGGAAAAGCGTGTGCGAGTAGTTGACCACTTTTGAAACACTGTAAAATCTGAAATCTACACTGTTAAAATCGGACCGGATGCATGCCAGTATGTTCTTATGTTCCCTTAAAGGTCGCCCCTGATTGGTTGTTGGGTGGATAACGTCATCACAGATTTCACGTGACATTGATGATGGTTACACGACAATAATGACTAACAGGTTAAAATGTCGTGAAAACTTCGTGACATTTGGCGCCAAAACTAAGTCACCAAAAAATGGTGCCAACTTTACAGTAGACCCTCGTTTTACACGGGTTTATTTTACGCGGTTTCGATTATACGCGGTTTAAGCTTTGACACCTTTATTTTACGCGGACGAGTTTCGATTTTACGCGGATGCGGCATTGTAAACAGATAAAATTTCCCTCTCTTTCAAAATCCCAACTCCTGAAATTGTAGATGACAAGTAATAAACTGCATTTTGATGTACTAACTAGCGAGCTTTGGCAACTGGGGACATTTTTTGCGATTGGTTTCAGAGCACTTTCCAGTTATTAAACTCGCAAAATTTAGAATTCACAGGAAGAACTTTTAGAAGTGACAAAAGGAGAACAAAACCAATGAGAATATCAATGACACAACCAAAAGCTTTTCACTGAAAGTTTTGAGCCATTCCTAGACAATGACAAATGATCTAGCGAAGACTGCTGTCACAAAAAACTCTTGAACACGTATGAAGTGAATACAACGAAGTGGTCCCTTCATCTAAGGAGTTAAGCTAAGTCTTAAATACATAAGTTCTTGTTACTGACTAAAATAACGACTTAATTTGACTGACTTCATTTTTTTAAATTTTGAATTCTTGTTGTGTAATAAATTTTTAAGCTACAATTTCACATAATTTGCGCAACAATGAACTGAACGAGTTTCCTTACTAGTATAACATTTTTATGTACTTCGAAACAGCTTTTGTTTCTGCACCAGATGAAGTATGCTCCAATTTCCTTAACTAATTAGAACAAGATGGGTAAGAGTTTCTAATTGAGCAAAAGTCATACAGGCTGAACTCAATTTAAGCACGGAGATAAAGAGGAAAATAAATTATGGATACCAGAAATTTAAAAATGTGCAAAATGTGACCTAAAGGAAAAGTTGTACTTTAAAGCGCTTTTTTTTTTTTTCAAAAAAACAATAATTTTTTATGCTTGTTTAAACCAAGTTATTTTTTTCCTTTGGGTGAGAGTGGAATTTTCATTTTGTTCTGATCGTAACTTATGATATAATCGATTCTTCTTAGCAGACGATTAAATAACTAAATAAGAATGCGAAGCAATCTTCGGAGATGGTAAGCGTTAGCAAGCAGGGGGAGGACCTCCTTATTGTTTAAAAAAATACATATGAGGCGGTGAGAAGCAAAGGGTTGTAATTGCCAAAAATAAAATTTGGGAGATAACCAGTACAAAATGTTAGGGGAACCTCTCCTCTGCTTTGGGGCAAGATATGGTACTAGTAGCTCTTTAGGGTACGAGTGAGCTATACAGCAGGATTTAGAAAAGCTTTTCCATGAACTCTTACTTAAGATCTGAACTTTAAACACGTTTTATAAGAGACTTTAAAGTGTCTCTTACATCCCTTTCCTTCTCATTACCTCATATGCTCAGCATGAGTGTGTGTGTGTGTGTGTGTGTGTGTGTGTGTGTGTTTGCGCTTTTCGCATGAAAGTAAACTATTCATGCAATTAATTCACATAAGTACATTTGATATTTATTTAAGACTATGATTTCGAAGAACGACCGCTACGATTTCTTCGTAGATCCTTCGTCATTACTTTCGGCTGGGTTCGTTACATGAATGGCTTCTTCTAATGCCCATTTCTCGGAGGGACAGAGGATTCCGATTTCAAAGTGAGATCATCTTCGATAACTCCGTCTTGCCTTGCGAAAGATGTTCGTCATCTTCTTCGGGAGATTCTGTTAATGGGCTTCTCCGTTCTCCAAAAATGGGACGGGATTTCTTCATCTTCCTATCTCCGGCATTTTCGCCGCTCTCTGCTCGGTATCAATGTGGGGCATCGACGGAGACTATTTCCTTTCTCGCCCGATCACAAACTGAAGAGAAAAGGCATTTCTTCACCCAACTTCAAAACAGTGGACGCTCGGTATGTACGGCTTGTACGCGTTTTAGGAAAATTCTTTCTGAATATGGAGTCCGAGTAGTATGGGAGCAAAGGAAAATAATGCAGGGAGTCCAAGTTTACCCTTCTTATTATAATTAATAAAACTCATAAAACAATTAAAATTTTGTTGTTTTTATGATAGTTTGGAAAAATAGCAGAAGGGCATTTTCACGGGCAACTGAGTGACATTTTCGAAGCAAAACCATTAGCATTTTGTTACATTCCACACAAGAGGTACATTACTTTAAAAATACTTTCTACTCGTTTAAGCAGAATTTAAAGCTGTAGTTAAATTCTAAAAATAATTTTTGGTTGATTTTTAAAAAATACAGTAGACCCTCATTTTACGCGGGGTTATGTTCCTCGGAAATGCTCCATAAATTAAAACCGCGTAAATTAAGATTTAATATTAGTGTTAAAATAGAGTTTACGTTCCGTAGATAAAACAAATAGTACTTCATTCTATTGATGACTAATTGCATAATAAGGTTAATTTGTACTTATATCGGTTTCTATGCACAACATGCATAAAGAAAATACACATTAATTTAGTGTTTATGAAAAGAAGCTGGTAATGATAGTCTTTTGGCACTCAAGAATTTTTCTCTGTAGTTCTTTGCAGAGCATTAACGCATCCACGATCATTTCCATGGTAGAATCTTCCAGGATAGGATCTTCCTTTACTAACAAATCAGAAAGATCATTTCTATTATTGTCAAGAAATGGCTCAACATTTTCAATGTTAACGTTTCTGGTTCTGTGTGTTCTCCTTTGTCACTCCTAAAAGCTCTTCTTCCAGTGAGTTCTGAACGGTGCGAGTTCAATAACTTCCTGGAAAGAGCTCTGAAACCAATCGCATAAACTGTCTCCAGTGGCCCAAGTTTGAATATTAGCTCGCCAAAATGCAGTTTATTACGTGTAAACTGAAATTTTTAGGAGTTTGGATTTTAAAAGAGGGGAAATTTTATCTGTTTGCGTTGTCGCATCCGCGTAAAACCGAACCTCATTCGCGTAAAATAAAATAAAGGTGTCGAATCTAAAACCGCGAAAAACCGAAACCACGTCTACTGTAACGAAAAAAAAATTATAATTGATGACATATTGGTTGCATTAATACCAGTCAGTTACCATGTTTTTTTTTTTTTTTTAATTTTAAACACCATCCAAAGAGTATCACGGGAATTAAATTTCCTCATTAAATTTGGCTTAAAAAGAACAATGAACGAGGAAAAAAAGATTTTGTAAATAGGGTAGACCGGGGCACGTTTACGCGGATTTTTTCAAAAGAATTTTCTAATTTTCATGTTTCAACTTAGGAAATTTTAGACATTGCGGTTCTATGAAGCAGTTAATGGAGTAAAAATTAGTATATTCAGTTGTTGCTCAGCGTGTGTTTTTAACCGTTAAAAAAAATATTTTTGAGTTCAAGTCGGTTGCGTAAACTTGCTTCGGACACGGGGCACGTTTAGGCATATATTTATTTTGACACTTAACGTGATTCTGTTAGTGTTTTGAACATAATATCTTACCATCGCTAAAATAAAGCAAATTTATTACAGACTGAAGGGGCCTGAAGACAGCACTATATGATTGTAAGCTATAAGATAACTGTGTAACGTAATTAAAAATTAAATGGTAAATTTCAAAACTAAATAACCGGAAAATACTAAAACTGTCTGAAACAGTTTGGAGCAAAACATTGTCAGGGACACGTTTAAGTAAGACACAGTATCAACGATCGTAGAGATGCTCCGACGTTCAATGCGTAAACTTGCCCCGTTGCCAAGTTTGCATTTATTTTTAACGTGCAAAAAAGTTTATTAACATTTCAGTTCATAAAAATACAATTCTCAAAAAAGGACAAAATTCTGCTAATTTTTATATGTTTGTTTTTTCTTAACTAAGTTTTATTTATTCACAATAAGCTTCAAAACATCCAACTCAAAATTGACTCGACTTGGTAAAAAACAGATTATTCTTTCTGCATGCTAGACCGAAGCTCGACTGAAGCTCAAAAACTTGTAAGGATATTTGCTAGGGAGTAGCAGCAATATGTTATCGCTGTTGGCTGTCCAGTTATAATTTGTTTTTTTAAAAAAGGCGCCCCGTAAACGTGCCCCGGTCTACCTTAATGCATTTTTTGCATCGAATGTGACAAAGTGCATATGATTTTGTTCCAAAAATGTCAGTCAGTGACCCGTAGAATTGAAGAGAACGTTTGCTCGGGTATGAGATTTTTCTGCATCTATTTGCACTTTTTTCCTGGAATGTTGAACTTTGGATCTTATTTTTTATAAATTTGAATAGAAGGGAACATTATGTTACATGCTATTAAATATTAGTTTTCTAAAAAAATTCTTTGTAAGTACTTAAAAACCAATTATTCATACGTGTTAGGAGTGTATTCGTAATAAGTTCCCCTAGTGACATATACAGTGGCTCCCAAAAGTGTTCGTACACCTACGACTTTCAATGAAATAGGCTCCATGCATTGGTTAGAATTAATATTTCGGAATAGGTATTTAATTATATGATCTATGATCTATTTTTAACAAAACTACACGAAAATTTTTAATGAAACATTAAAACTTAATTTTTTAAAAATCAAAAACCAAAAAGTGCCGGAAATTTTATCTCACAAAAGTCTTCGTACACTTTGAGAAAGTGTCAAAAAATTAGTAAATAATCTAACTTTTCACAAAATTATTATTTAGTAGAATATCATGCAGTATCAATAAAAGCTTTTAAACGTCTGGGAAAAGATTTCATTGTTTTTTCTTTTTTTTATGCAATTTCTGAGTAAGTGTTCAGCCGCTCTTCGAGTCTTACTGTTTCTAGTTCGCTTTTCGTTTCAATGGTGTATTTTCGTAATCTAGCCGCCAGATATCTCCAAATATGTTCCATTAAATTTAAATCTGGCGATTGAGAAGATATTTCTAAGTTTAAGGACAATTTTTGAGGCACCAAACGCAAATGTGTACTTCTTATCGTTATTTTGATAAAAAACAAAGTTGTTTCTGATCACCAAATTTTGGGCTAGTAGTTTAAAATTGTTTTTTAAAATATTTAAATGAACAGCATGATTCATTATTTCTTCCAAAAATTCTAAATTTCCAAGTCCTGATGCAGTTATGCACCCTCACACAAGAACACCTTCACCGTCCTGATTAACCGATCCAACTAGGTTCTTAAGATTAAATTCCTTATTTTTTCTTCTATTGACAGATATACAATAATTTAACCCAAAATATTGAATTTATTTTTATCTATGAGTAAGACGTTGTTCCAAAATGTTGTTCCTTTCAAAAATTTTCCAGAAAAAAAAAAACACTCGCATTTTTACTATTTTGTTATTTAAACTTTCGCTTAAAGTAATATTGAATACAATAGCTAGGCATATTTTACTTAAAAGTCTATGCGGGAAACTACATTTACGATTTTGAGCCAGTTTTTTAAAGTTAGGTACTCGAGAGGAGCCGTTCATGCGAAGTGTCTTCAAGGTAGGCGATCGTTAGTCTTAAACGATATTTGTTCCTCAAAAAATTCATTTTTTAAAACAAATTTTCACAAACGAATGTAAAGCCAAGAATGATACCAAGGCTAAGTTCTTCTCAATTTCTATATATTTTTTGTGACATGTTTATTTTGAACTTCTTCGGCAGATACAGGTTCATTATATTGCCAGAAAATGTGTTCGTGCAAGTTTATTGTCCCCATTTGAAGAGCTTTTAAAAGCAGCACACGATTTTAAGAATAAAGCGCCACACAAATTCTTCATCCCTTGCAAAGCTGCGGAATCTTGCTTCAAATTCCTTCTTCAGATAAGAAATAAAATGTGAAAATACTGCAAAAATATGTTTCAGAATTATTTTTCAGTTCAAAAATTGCTGGATAGTGAATAAATTCTTGACATACAATATATTTTTTCAAATAAATCTGAAGATGCTTGAGATCAAAGATTTCCTTCCTACTGACAGAGGACACATACTTTAATATCAGGTCACATATTAATTTCCCAATTCCTAGTGCTCAGTATTGAGCCTATTTAAAGTTTTTTAAGTTACTTTCAGGAGATTCAGATGCTGCAGCATTATTGTGTTCGTTTTCTAGGAACTCCAAATGGTTTCTTGCTTCTTGTATGCCCGACTTTTTTAAGAAAGAAGGTACTTCTTTTGCTTGCAAAAATCATTCAACCATTGGGCCTTCACTAAACCTTACCAAAAGTACTATTTTTTTTTGAAAATACATTAAAAACTTATTTGAACGAAATAATTTTGCCGGTTCAATTTTAAACGTTTTGCGGTCCAAATCAGTACCGCTATTTGCCAGTTGCCAAACTTTGTACTACGCTTACTATGCACTTCTTGTATAGCAATGTTTTTGTCTTATTTCAGTGTATCTGAAATTAATGTGCTTGTACAAATAAGATTAAAGCGAATGGCTGGATGAAAACAAATTTTATCATCGTATGCAAATAATAATTAAAACATAAGTTCATGGTGCTGTGCAGAAGTTAGAAAATACGTTGCACACTTAACTGCAAATAGCAAATCATTGTTATACAAACTCTGTTATTTCTGTACCTCAGAGCCAGACTGCCGTAACTCCCAAAATTGCGATTTTCCGTTTGTTTGTGCATTGTATATAGAATTTTGTTCCGCATCGAGCCATGTGAACGTGATTCTAAAAAAAATCCTTTACCAGCGTTAAAAGAGTGCCTGTCCCATCTTTTGCATGCGCCAGAGAACCTGTTTTCCTCTCTCCTGCAAAGTAGCGATTATATGATTTACATTGTTCTGACTCTGAGGTACAGATTTGTTAAAATGACACTCTGGTTTTAGCTGAAAATCTATTCGAATTCAAGTTCCCGTCTTGTAAAGAAATGACATTCTCGTTGTAATTAAATAATTCATATTCGAGCACAATTTCCGTTCTGTAAGGAAATGACACTCTCCTTGTAACTAAATTGTCAGTCTTGTGCGAGCTCAGTTACTTATTAAAATGACATTCTGGATGTAGTTATAAATTTAACGGTGCAGAAATGCGTTGGAATGACACTCTCGTTGTAACTAAAATATCACTCGTGATCAAGCTCTGTTATTCGTTGAAATGATATTCTCGCTGTGTAACTAAAAATTCATTCGTGCACACAAGTTTCATTGTGCGTTGAAATGACTCTCGTTGTAAATAAAATATCACTCGTGCTCAAGCTCTGATGCTTATTAAAACGACATCCTTGTTGTAACTAAAATATTACTCAAGCGCAAGCTCTTTCTTGCTTGCTAAAATGACGTTCTCGTTGTGATTAAAAATTCTCTCGTACACAAGTTCAGTCGCGCGGTCAAATAACACTCTGAGTGTAACTAAAATATAATTTTTTGCACAATCTCTGTAACTTGTTAAAATGACATTCTCACTGTGATTAAAAATTTATTCGTGGACAAGTTCCGTTATGTGTTGAAATGACATTAGCTAGAAGTTCATAAAAAACTTAGAATTGAATAAGCATACATGTTCTAACTTGCATAAATGAGCACAAGCATCCATTTTCCCCCGTTTGATCACAGGCTTTAGTCCTTTCTTTCTGGAAACAAAGAAAGATATCCCTCTCCTTCCCCTTCTGGAATTCTGGGCACGCGAAAAATGTTATCAGTTCTCAAGTTCGGAGCTATTAACCAAGAATTATTCCCGATCAAGCGTCCGCGCAGAGGCCTCGCACGTCTTCTTTTTATGGCACTCGGTCCATTTCGCGCTCGAAATAGAATAAAAACGTCAGAGGGATGTTTTATACGTTAACCTCGATTAAGTCGCATAAACTCCTTCTATAGCACATGACTAAAAAGAATCTGGGGCTTGAACATTCCGATATAGGACTAGGCAAGACGATTGCAGGGGGGAGGGGGTCAAACACCGGACCAACTTTCGTCCCCCTACTTTCTGAAAAAATTAAAAATATCGAATGAAATGAAAGAAAAAGAGAACACACACACACACACTTCTCTGTTACGTTCGAAGTACTATAGTTACATCAGAGATATAAGGTCTATGATTGCATGTTAGGTTCGAAATATTGCTAAACTTGGCAATAATTTGGTGAATATCTCGCCAAATTTTGCTTGAAAATTAAGAAATAAAGTAAGAAAGGGCCTTAAAATTCATAAACAAACATAAAATAGTAGAATTACTGTTAACAAATACACACACCCGTTTTTTTCAGTTATTAAAAACCATTGATCATTTAATCGGCGAAAAGAAAGTCCTATGGTGCCCAAATCAAGCATTCCTTCCTTAGAAATGAAGATAAAGTAAAGTTTTGATTTTCAAATGGTATGAACATTTAAATTATAACACATTTAATTGATATTATCCGTCAAAACTGTAACATAAAAATTGTTCTTGTACATACTCAGCGATTTTCCTATGCGCTGAATATAAAGTTTTAAATTGGTGGAATTTTTTTTCATAAGGATGTGTACACATTGAAGTTGAGTTGCATTTTAAAAGATTTCCTCCTACCTTAACGGGTCAAAATGTACCAAAATATAACTTCAAACAATTTATGAGAATATGACATAAAAAAATTATGAGACATTATTTTAACATAAATTGAACTTATGTTGATTCGGTATAGTTGGTTCAAGCGTTGGAAGGAATTATAACTTTAGAAGGATTTATTTAAAGTAATTGCTTTTTGTTTTATAATTTTTTTTAACTTGAAGAGAAAGAGAGAGAGAGAGAAAGAGTTTCGAAGTACTCGCGCTATGTGGTTTGCTTTCATTTACCTTATGTTTCCAACAGCTCCAAAGCAACGGTTTTCTTAATATATATATTTTTTATGATGTATCTCTTAAGTAACACCACGTGATAAGAGCGAGTTTGATAGCATTAGGTCTACTGGGATCAGTTGCCAAGTAAAGTGATTGGACAAATGCAAATAGGATCTTCCAATTGGTTGCAGAACATTTAATCAACATGAAAAGAAATCCAACACTATTTTTATCTACGTCACGTATTCCTCAGAAAACTAAATACGAAATACTACACGGGAATTTCTGAATGCGAAAAGTTTTATTTGCATTATCTTAAGTGCAGGTAGCAGTAGCGTTCGGTTTACTGGTACGACAGAGTTAAATTCTGCATCCGAAAAGAATCCCTGTCATTTCCCTATTGGCTCCTCTAAGTTATACTTTAAAAGTTTATAGGAATTCGCTCTTTCACACAGCCGCTCGTAGCAGAGTAGCATAAAAGGAATCACGATGGCTGTTTTGTTTGAGTATTGCCGTAGGTCGTAAAACGTCAGAAGTATTTCTTGCTCGTAAGTGAGAATTCTCACGCGTAAAAGTTTAGATCCTGCCTCACGGCGGTGTTAAAACTCGGAAATGCGCGCTCGTGGAAATCTTTTTTACGGTGGGTTTGGCGATTTTGCTCATTTTTTTTGGAGGATTTTCGTGTCAGTATATTCAACGCAACCTTATTCCCGCCTCCCCCCACCCAAAGGTTAGTTTCAGATTTAAAAAAAAAAATGTCGAATATTATAAACTTAATTTAGGTATTCAATACTTGGTAGGGCAAGTATTCCTAAGTTACGTATTCAATACCTCTCGTCGCAAGTTATTTAAATTTAGTACTGCTTCAAAAATTCAGGCAATTATCATAAACAGCTGCTGTATCTAGTTTTTTGAGCCCCGGTAAAGACGCTGCTCGAACAGTTGGGAATAGGTAAGACTGATCGAGAAACTACTAGATTTGTTTCTGGAAATTGGGTAATCATCTGGAGATATCTCGTCGAATTCGACACAAAAATTAAGATTCCATATCTAGTTTTTTTTTAAAATCCTACTCTTCCTTAAAAGTTAAAGAAAGATTAAAAAAAAAAAAAAAAAAAAAAAAAAAAAAAAACGAAATAATAATAATAACTTGAACTTTGACATCTTGAACTCAAATTATGTTTTTCGCAATCACGAGTGTGTGTGTGCGTATGTAATGATGTGTGTTTATGTGTGTGGGGAGCGGTGTTTGTGTGGGGGGTATGTACATGTATGGGTAGTTGTGTGCATGTGTAGATGTGTGTGTGTGTATGTGCTTGTGTGTGTGTAAGTGTAAGTGTCAGTATGTATACGTGTGTGTGTATATGTTTGTGTGTAGGTGTATGAGTGGGTGTATGTGTGTGTAGGTGTATGTGTAGGCAAGTGGTGACGCAACCTGGAGACGGTTTTCGCTAGAGGAGCAGCATCGTGAGGCGGCCGGCCGACGGTGGTGCTGCAGAGGGAGGCGGGGGGAAAATAAAATCATAGGAATTCAAAACTGTCAAGTGAGAACAATAAGCAATCGTGATTGCTCAAAAAAAAGAAGGAAAAAAAACATGATATATATGGTTTAATGCATACCAAAAATATCGAGAATAAATAAAATATTCAAATAAATATTTAAAATTGGAAAAGTACTCTTTTGAACAATATTTCTTTACAATTAAAAGTTACATTAGACAAAAAATGTGACATTAGCGTCTACCGTGAAATTTAGGGCAAACATAGATCCCGAACGACGGATTTACTGATGAAGATATGGAAAGGAATTTCTTTAATATAACTATTTTAAAAGTATCTTTTAAAAAATGAAAAAAAAAAATCTACATTGACGCCAAAGTGAGAAGATACCAAATATTGAATGAATTGTGCAGATTCTGAGTATGTTCCTAATTTTCAGCTTCAAGAAATAAGAAAAAAAATCATTATTGAAAATCGAAATACCATTTCTCGTAGACTTAACATTGACATAAGTCAGATATATATAACTGAATAAAAATAAAATGAACTCAAAGCGTAAGTATTTTTATCATGCTGCGTAAACGAACTCTGACTCCTGGAGTTTTATGGCGTTCAACTCCAGCTCCGACTCCGTGACTCTGACGTTGACTCCGCATCCATGGTAGAAATTGACTCAGAGAGAAAAGGGACTCTGACTCTTGGAATTTCGACATCCGACTCCGTCTCCTTAACTCCGCCTCTTCCATTAATTAGATTCTCTGTTCTACTCTCATTTGGCAAAAATGCGAATAATTTTAAATATTCCGATTAAGTGTAAAAAGAAGTCCTTTGAAAAGAACGTTTGTAGCTTTTACGTGAACAGAATACAGGGTGTCTCAAAACAATCGCATAAACTCTGCATAGCTAGATTCTTTGCTGGGAGTACATGAAAACTGTTCAGAGAAATGTTTCTGTACGATCCACAGTTTATGAGAAAAAATACGAAAAACGAAATATGACGTCACTGCCGGTGCAAGAAAAAGCACTTTATTGAATCAGCAGCAGTATACGTCATCGACTAATAATAAGAGTAGACCGAGCTTTCCCAAACTTGCTGATGAAAAAATTGGTTCATGGATACATCATGTGACTGGTGGAAGGCTTGGCGAAAACTTTGGCAGCATGGTTGCTAGATGGGAACATTATCTATAGTTTGGCACTCGACATGTATTTTAAGTAATGTGTTTTCATTATATTGTTTTTCCATGTGCAGAGATTAAACTAATTTTCTTTTAGTTATGAATTATTTTGATATTAGTAATTAGTTTTTGATCACAGTTTTCAGTAACTTTTATTTCATTTGGAACTGCTACGTCAGCGTTGGCGTGAACGTAATGGAGTAAACGTTTTGCGTTAGCGCAAAAATGTACTAATCGGAATCTTAAATTGAAATTGTAGGTAAAAATCTTACCGTTTGCCAATTCTATTTGGCTGCTTGCATCTTTAATTGCTTAGAGAGTTATTGAAATTGACTAAAAAAATGCACAATACTATCTAAACGAAAAACTCACTATATTAACAAAATATTTACAACTTAGAATAACAAATTTACAAATCGGACTCCATATAAGATCATTATTCCGCGTTCCATCAATTCTATTTATTTTATTTCTCGCGGGCGTTGATCATCTGCTACGATCAACGCCCGCTGTTGCTAGGATACCCAGCAGTCACGTGGTTTGGTTTATGAGCAGCAAAAGGGTTGCCATAGCTCGGTCTACTCTTATTATTAGTCTATGGTATACGTACATTACGTATTACAACATTTACGTGTAATGACGTTTTGTTGATGTGTCCACAAAGTGTTTTTTACTTGCACCGGCAGTGACGTCATACTTTGTTTTTCATATTTTTATCGGTAAACTACGGATCGCACAGGAACGCTTCTGTAAGCAGTTTTTATGTACTCCCAACGAGAAATCTAGCTCTGCAGGGTTTATGCAGTCGTTTTTGGTCAACCTGTATATCTCAAGCCTATAGGTGTTGTATTTCAGACATTTCCAGCGTGAACGCTTCCAAACCGAAATTCTTTAAAACCCAGCATAATATTTCCGTTAGAAAGCGTCCGAACGTATGAAAAAAGTTAGGGGGAACTTAATTGTAATAGAATTGTATTGTTAAAATAATACAGTAAAGTAGAGATAATATTTATACAATACCTTACTAAGTCTTCATTTTAATTAAAACTTGTGAAACGTAAAATTGTTTTACCTATTTTACTGCATAAGAGTTAAGTTATTTTATTTTAAAATCATTGACAAAAAATAAACGTTGATTAAAAAATTTTAAATGAAAATTTAAAAAAATCATGTTAGTAAAATCTTTATTTTAAGAATTAAACCCTTTGAGTTGTTAGAGGTATGTAAATAGCAAATCGTCCTTGCGAAATACTGCAGCAAATTTTGTTCAGGAAAAACTTTAATATTCGACCTTTTTTTTCAGATTTACCGTAAATTTTGCAAATTTTTATGCACTGTAATCGTAATCTTGTTTCAAACTGGAATTACTATTTATAACTACTGACTTAAGCTTTAAAATGGATGTAAACAAAATGTATCGTATGCCATTTTCTAGTTCATTTATTGGAACAAATTATGCTAGAATTATTAAGATCGTTTTTTAGTTTATGCCAATTCGCCGTAACTTGATATTAGCTTTGTGATGGGTAGAAAGACAGTTACATTATATATTGCCATAACTTGAAAAAATATTTTTAGTAATCGTTTCTTTTTTAATAAATATTACCGTGTGCTTTTTGCATATGTAAAAATATGACGTTAATTTTTTTTTTCTTACTCTTCTTTTTATTTTTAAGGGAAAAGGGAAGGTACACTTTTTAGCATTGAACGGTTTTTGTCTTTTTTAAAATATTATTACTTTTAAACGCTTAGATACATTAATTATGAATATTTCTTCTTTTTATAGCATAAAACTTTGGTTTAATATTACAATCTCAGACATTTCTTACAGCACAGATGATTCATTTTTTTCAGGATCGCTTCATGCATTGTGGTAAAGCTTTCAAAACTGCTATTTTTTTAGAGTGTGTTTTTTTTTTTTTTTTTTTTTTTTTTTTTGTATGATATTTAGAACAAATAAATGATGAAACGGTTGACTGAAATTCAGATAAAATTATAACTTTTAGGCACACAGAGACTTTTAGACGACTAGAGCGCATATAATTTCGAAAAGGGGGCAAAATTTCAAAAATAAATAAATTTCTACATAGTATAAAATGAAGTCTCCAAAAAGCGTCTGTGGGTTTGAACTCGCAAAACTCGAGAACTACCCGGCCGATTTTGCTGAAATTTTCACAGTTTGTTCCTTTAAGTCCTCAGAAGGTTTACAGACCAGTTCGAAAACAATTCGATGAATAGTTCTTTTTTTTTAAATTTCAATTTAGGCCCAATTTTCACATAAATTCCCGAATATGGGGGTGGGGGGGGGGAATTACTTGCAAATAGTAATGTTGTATATCGTTGGAAAGGGAAGAATTTTCGGCGTTCTACGCAATTTGTTCCAATGTTCTGAATTAATTGCGACGGGAGTTTTTCACGTTTTTAGCTCGATTTTTTTTAGGCTTAGTTGAAATTTAGGCACTACTTTCTTCATTAAATCCATCAATAAAAAGTGAAGGAATTGTCGAACAGTTTTCTTTTTGACAGCATTGGAAAGCGCTGCTTTTTTTACTCCAGATCTAACTCGACCTAAGGTCAAAAGTTTAACCCTCTGTCTCCATTTTAAAAAAGTTACAAGCGAATTAAATGAAGTTCAAAAATCTGTTCTCTATTCAAGTTTTTGACCATTTTATTTTGAGTATCCATGGTAACACTTTTTGAATCCATTGTTTATTTCCGTTTTTCTCATTCTCAATTCTTAAACTTATTTTATTTTGTGTTTCCATGGATATGTCTTTTAAATCCATCTTTCTCATTTTATTTTAATTTCTTAAAAATATTTTAGCATCTCTTGTCATTGTTTGGCGAAAAAATTTTGCATGATGTTTTTTTTTTCTTTTATTTAATCCTGGTTATTGAAGATACTTCACTTGACGCAATGGTTTTTTTTCAAGGTCTACCGGGCAAAGCCGGGCAACGCAGCTAGAAAAATAAATAAATAAATAAAATAAATCGATGGAAAAAATAAATAAAACTCAATGTTTCAAATTGTTTTTTTTTTTTTTTCTTTTTGTCGTGTCCATGGACAATTAAATGGCTCCGTGTGTCTTCAAGACCGCGCCCGCTAGCTGCAACGCATCTGTGCTGTAGAGGACCTCTCGAAGTTCTGAAGCCAGTGGCACGTAATTTAATTGAATGCGAAGTTTCAATTTGCCAAAAACAAAATTCTTCAAGTTTTTGTTTGTTTATTTATTTATTAACTTTGTTTACCTTTTTTGTGGGGGGAGGGGGGAACCCCCACTGAAATAAACTGATGAATAGGCACTAGCAAAAATTAGTAAAATGAGACGACTAGATTGTGTTTTCGTTCTCCACCGTTCATCTGTTGCCATTCCATTGCAAAAATCTCTCAACTTGCAGGATGAAAATGTTTCTCAAGCTGATCTAAATGCAAAGTAACAACAGGCCTTCCTCTTTTAAAGATCTCACAACCGAATGACGGATATTAAAAGAAATGCAAATATTCCTAAAAAGTTTTTGCTGCGTCTTTTCCAAAACGGTTTTCTGAATTGATTTCGAGCATTTTCTTCTTCGGGTGAAAGCGAATTTCTATTCTGTACTTCTTCTTTTTTTCCTCCAAAATAGCAGATGGGACACAGGAAGAAAATGAAAAACAAAAGTCTGGCAAATCGGGATTGTTACGATGGCTTTTTTTTCCTGATAATATATTTAAATACCATAACCCCTCGTTTCATCGCACCTGTTTATATCGTTTTTTCGGATACATCACGCTTTAACTTCCTCTACCTGTAAAATTGAATTAAAGATAAAAATTTCTTTAAATGTGAAGAAATTGGTGTAAGGAGAGAAGTTTCCTTTTTGTCGGTTTTATGTTTCGCATTGAAATAAATGTAGAAAAACACTATCTTTCATTCTGTACAGAAACGAGATATCTCCAACCAATACTCTGGAACATAGGATTTTTTTTTCTTTTGCTGACCTAGTGTGATCCCCTTATATGGCATCCAGTCTTTCACGCCCTATTATTAAGACGCATATGTCAATGTTGCAGAGAATTTTGTCGCCCAGTTTCCACCAAGTGGAGGAACTTGGGCTCTCTTTGATGCAAAACTGCACTAGGGATTTGATTTTACTGATGAAATTCAAAGCCAAACGAATACCAAAGGAAGGATAAAATTGGAAATTTTAACTTTATTATGTAAGATATTTTGAAACTAGTATGTTGTGGCCATCACGAAACTTTCTTCTATATTTTTCTTTTTTTTTTTTTTTTCTGATCCCTCCCCATGCTTGACGAGGAAGCAATATTCCCAACAAAAACAAAATGACACATGCAAAAACTTGACGACTATCCCAATGTCTGAATTATTGCAAAAGCAAAGCAAAGAGCGAAAATTGAAAGTTATTTTAAAAGCCTTGCTTGAATGAATTACAAATATTTTATTTGTTAACAAACATAAGATGGCAACAGTTAAAAATTTTAAATCATTGAGATAATATTTCCATAGACTAATAATAAGAATAGACCGAGCTATGGCAACCCTTTTGCTGCTCATAAACCAAACCATGTGACTGGTGGATATCCTAGCAACAGCGGCCGTTGATCGTAGCAGACGATCGAAATAAAATAAATAAAATTGATGGAACACAGAAGAATGATCTTTTATGGAGTCCGATTTGTAAATTTGTTATTCTAAGTTGTAAATATTTTGTTAATATAGTGAGTTTTTCGTTTAGATAGTATTGTGCATTTTCTTTAGTCAATTTCAATAACTCTCTAAGCAATTAAATATTCAAGCGCCCAAAACGAATCGGCAAACGGTAAGATTTTTACCTACAATTTCAATTTAAGATACCGATTAGTACATTTTTGCGTTAACGCAAAACGTTTACGCCATTACGTTTACGCCAACGCTGACGTAGTAGTTCAGAATGAAATAAAAGTTACTGAAAACTGCGACCAAAAACTATTACTAGTGACAAAATAATGCATAACTAAATAAAAAACAGTTCAATCTCTGCACTTGGAATTTTTTTTTAAATGAAAACACATTGTCTTAAAATACATGTCGAGTGTCAAACTATAGATAATGCTGCCATCTAGCAACCATGCTGCCAAAGTCTTCGCCAAGCCCTTCCACTAGTCACGTGATACATCTATGAACCAATTTTCTTCATCAGCAAGAATGAAAAAGCTCGGTCTACTCTTATTATTAGTCTATGAATATTTCCTATCATTTCCATACAATTAAAATCACGAGAAATACGCAGACGACAATCTATTACGATTTATCTTTCTTATTGTTGCATTAATAAAAATATTTTTATTCGCAAAAAAAAAAAAAAAAAAATCAACACCTCTTGGAGCGATCGGCGTCAAAATAGAACCAAAGCCTGTTTACATATGGATTCACATATATTCCAAATTTCAACCAGAACGTAGCATTACTTCTTGAGATAGGGCACTCAAAATGGAAAAAAAGAACGGGTGATTGCGCTACCTCCTTTTTAGCTGTTGACACAAAAATAAAATCAGTTCTTATACCCACTAAGGGCTACTTGCCGATAAATTTTTCTTTCATTCCGTTCATTATTTCTTGAGATACAGCAGTCACAATTGACGACAAAAAACGTTCTATAGCTCAACCCCCGTTTGAGTTATTGACACCAAAATTGAATCAGCACCTGTTCCTGTTAATACCAACATATGGACCAAATTTTGTTTGATTCCGCCAGTAACTTCCTGAGGAATAGCAAGCACGCGTAACTCGAAAAACGTCCCATTGCTCCACCCCCCTTGGAGGAATTCGCGCCAAAAACTAATGGGCACAAGTTCACATAGGGGCACATATGTGTACTAAATTTCGTTCGATTTCATGCGGTAGTTTTTGTTGTAGAGCGGCCACAAAAAACTGGTCACACACAGACGTGACACACATACATACACACACACACACACACACACACACACACATACATACACACACACAGACAGACAGACATTTTCCAAAAATGGTCGAAATGGACTCAGCACACCTCAAAACGTTCGAATCCGTCAAAATTCGAAATTCGAAAATTTGCACGAATCCAATACTTTCTTCTATATATTAGATATAGAAGAAAGTAAAAAGACCTGTATCAGGCGACACTTCAGAGAAAGTGAAAAAAAAAAGGGTTTTCTACCCCTGGGTTTTCTAAACTGGCATTGGTTTGATAGTAAAATGAGTATTATTTGATTTTTCGATTGAAAATTGAAAACCTTTTTTAGATATTCATATGCATTTCTAAAAAGAACGGGACAGCTCCAATACATAGCAATGAATTATATGTCGGTAACATATTTTATTAAATGCTCATTGCATCTGAAAACGCAGAGGCAAATTCTGACATAACATTAAATATGAAGATAAAATCCTTGAAAATGAATTTTTAAAACTTTTTTTGAGATTCCTGATAGTTTTCTAAAGTTGAGCTGTTCTCTTCTTGCACCGCGGTCTACATTTGAAACTCCTGAAGAACTACGCACATCAAATCTTAGCAATCACATTATTTGTTTAGCCAATGAGCAAAAACCGTTATGAATTGCAAATTAAACTTCACCTTTGCCTGAATATGCTGCAGTGCAACCAAATTACGGCTTATTATTCTTATTTTCCTTTAAAAAGTTGAAATATTTTAACTAACAAATAACCCTACCCCAGTTTGAATCACCGATTGGAATAAAACTTTACACATCCGATAGAACACTTAAAAATAGTAAACACTTATTTTTTTCTTTATCGGCAACAAAAACTTTTAACGGGGTGTTAAAAGTTTTCAAAAAAAAAAAAAAAAAAAACCCTAAATATTGGATAATTGGGATATTAAATTTTGCAATACCTTCATTAATTCTAAATTTTAATTTCAAAAATTCAAATAATGATTGTTAATTTGAAAAAAACTAAACAAACTAAAATTGTCGTGTTTCGGGATTTCTCTGAAAATACTGTTTATAAGAGGTAAACCGTCCCTCACAAAGCGTGATCGGAGATTTACAGTTAAAAAAATATGAAAAATACAAATTTGAGTGCTGTAAAAGTTTCTGCAGAGTTAAATGAAAATTTTTACATTTAATTTTCACCTAAAATTGGTTGCCAAGTTCTCTGATTAACTGGATTACATGGGACCTCTTCCCACAGAAATTTTCTTGGCCGTGCGAAAAGCAGAAAGCTTACGCTTTTCGTCGCAAAACCAATGATAAATAAGCTCAAAACGTTTTGGAATAACGTCTTACTTACACACGAAAATAAATTCATCATTTTTGGTTAAATTGTTGTATAATTGTAAATGGAAGGAAAAATTAGGAACTTAAAGAACTTAGTAGGACCAGTTAATCAGGACGGTGATAGTGTTCTTGTGTGAGGGTGCATATCAGCATCAGGACTTGTTAGTTTGGAATTTTTTGTTGAAATAATGAATCATGTTGTTCCTTTAAATATTTTAAAAACCAATTTTAAGCTCTTAGCCAAAAATTTGGTTATCGGAAACAACTTTGTTTTTATCAAGATAATGATAAGAAGCACCAGTTTTCAACGTTTACGTCTAGTGTCTCAAAAATTGTCCTTAAGTTTAGAAAATATCCCTACAATCTCCGGATTTAAACTTAATGTAATATATTTAGAGATATCTGGAGGCTAGATTACGAAAATACTACTTTGAACGAAAATAGAGCTAGAAACAGTAAGACTCGAAAAATGGGTTAACACTTGCTCAGAAATTACGTAAAAAAAGCAAGAAAAAAGAATGAAATCTATTCCCAGACGATTAAAAAGTGTTGTTGATACTGCATGATATTCTACTAAATAATAACTTAATAAAAAGTTAGATTATTCAATAGTATATAGAGATTTTTTTAAAGTATACGAAGACTTTTGAAAGATAAAATCTGCAGCACTTTTTGGTTTTTAATTTTTAAAAAATTAAGTTTTAATATTTAAAAAATATATATCATATAGTTTTGTTGCAAATTGATCATAGATTAATTCTAACCAATGGATAAGGTCCTATTTCACTGAAAGTCGTAAGTGTACGAACACTTTTGGAGCCACTGTATATACCGAAACAAATGGTCGTAAACGCGATGCTGACACTCAACATGCAGACAAAGCTAGAAACGAATAGATGTAAAACAGGTAACAATTGATTTATTTATTTATTTTTTTTACACAAACACAATTTTTTTCCACACTTTAATTTAAGGGAAAAAAAGGTTTAACGTGGCTGTTGAAATTGTGATTTGAAACTGTAGTACATGCGTCGGAATGACAAAGCACTCACTGTCGCAATAACGAGCCATTTCGACAAACTTTCATCAACCGCTGCTCCTTTGTTGTGACTCCTGTATCAGAGCTACTACAGGTCGTAGCTTTTAACAACTACTCTAAACCTTTCTTAAAATCTAAAATGTAGTGTAAAATCGTCTTTGTATAATAAATTTGTGACCTGTGTTGATTCCATCGGTTTCTGGCTTTGTGTGCATGCAGCGCGTCAGCATTGCTAGACTAATGTTCTTAGAGCAGGAGTTTAGTTTTTTCTTTTCTCAATTATTTTATCTCTTTTCAATACTAATGTTCCTATATGGTTCTTGCTTCTTATCTCGTCCCCTTTAACACTCCTTAAAGTATTACGTAAGAGTTCGGACTCACCCTGTATATCATCGATAAAGTGCGAAAAATAATTATTCTACAGATTATTTAAGCAGTGTACAGACTATAGCTATGTTGTCCAGTTAAGTGTCATTTTATTTGTCATGTAATGTCTAGGTAATCATCAGCGTACCTAGATAAAGTTCACATTACCTGGTAAGCCCTCGTTAAAAAAATAATAAAAACTTTGCTGGAAACAAGAACAAGATCAACGTTTCTGTATGCGTAAAATACCACAATATTACGTATTTCTTTATTTTTCGATAGCGAAGGAATCAAACAAATTAGTTGATAAGATCAATTATTGGCAGCTGACGCAAATTATGAAAAATAAAAACAAGTCAAGACGCTGACAAGACCAAACTAAAAATAGAGAGAGTATCGGAGAGAAAAAAATGGAAAAAGAGCGAAACACACTTTCGAAATTTAAAGGTACGGGCATTGCATCGATAAAATTAGGGAAAAACTGAAACAGAGCACATTAGTTAATTAGCAGGTAGTTAAGGGGTTGTTCATAGATATAAATGATGTCACACTTTTTTCAACGTATTTATCCCCTCCTCACCCCTTTGTCACGAATTGTCACTCTATATTGCATCGACATTTTATTATAAAAGTGCTGAGCTCCTCAGCAAAAATGTATAATTCCGCAGTTTTTGTAATTCCCTCCCACTTGTCACAATCCATCACAACTTCACGCCCCCCCCCCTTGCTCAAGGCGTGACATCATTTGCGAATGATCCCTAAGTAATGGATACATTTACTGCGTGCGAGTTTTAACGACACTAGCCCAGCCAGATTTTACTTTCTGGAAGAAAGGGGTCAATCAAGTCCTATCGTATCTAAAATTGTATTAGGATGAAATAAAGTTAAAATTTGGGCTTCTGGGGAGGAGATCGACCCTTCCTCGCTGAGTCGCAGCGTCACTTTTTAGTAGGAACATCAGGGTAAATCAGAGAAAAAATCAAAGCAAAAGAGGCGAATGTTCCATTTAAATCGAGATCTATATGTTTTTTTTTTTTTCAAAAGTTCAAAGAAAAATAATGTGGGATGGAAAATAAAGGAATCCATGATCTAAAATGGAACAAGTAACTTATTGCAGTTCATTTGCGGCGCCGTGGAATTTTTGTGAAAAAGTAAAAGTAAAATTCACAAAAGGTTAGTACTACTGTGATTGAACAAGGAAATGTTGATGATAATACATATTAATCTTTACTAATATTATAGAGAGAGAGGACGAATTTTTGCGTGTCTATATGTTCGAGGTAATCTCCGGAACCACTGCACCTATTTGAAAAAAATTTTCACTGTATGAAAGGTGCCTTCTCACTGAGTAACATAGGCTATAATTCGAAAAAAAACCGATAAATAGTTCTTTTTTTATTCCAATTTAGGCCCAAATTTCACGTAAATTGCTTATTATTGGCTATTAAAGGGGTGAAAAATTACTTGCACATATTAATATTATATATCGGTGAAAAGGGTAGAATTTTCCGCTTTCTAAGCAATTTGTTTCAATGCTCTAACTTCATTACGACGGGAGCATTTTGCGTTTCAATCTCGAACTTTTTTAGGCTTAGCTGAAATTTTGGCAATACTTTCTTCATTAAATCTATCAATAAAAAGTGAAGGAATTGTCCCACAGTTTTCTTTTTGACACCGTTGAAAAAAGCGACATTTTTTACTCCAGAAATATCTCGACCTTTGGTCGAAAAAGTAACCTTCTATCTTTAAAGGAAAAAAAGTTACAAGCCGTTAAAAATAAAGTTCGAATAAATCTAATCTCTATTAAAATTACTGATGTTTTGTTTCGCATTGCCATGGTTACGTCTTTTAGCTTCGCTTCATTTTAACTTCTTAAAGGTCCACAAACTTGGCGCCACGGAATTTAAGCAATGGGGAAATGTTTTCGCCAATTCTGCATATTTTACGATCTACGTTATGATAATTCGCCCAGACAGTGTAGAAATTGCGGGAAGAGTTTAAAAACTATACTAGGAGTCTCAGCAATTTTCCCAATCGACGCCAAATGTGTGGACGCCAAAGACCAAGGGCTAATGTACTTCGGCCATGGCATTGCTGATAGTCGCAGAAGCAAGCATTGGGGTTGTTTCCTTCTGTCAAAAGAAGTACTTTTATTGACTGAAATTTTTTTCAACAGAACGGTTCAAACACTTGATAGTTTATTGAATTTTTTTAACTTTTCAATTTACAAAGTTTGAACAGAACAACGTCTGTCGGGTCCTCTAGTAATGAATAAGGCTCAAGCCAGCAAGGTGACAAATCGAGGTCGCAAAGTCAGCAACTAGTGTCAGCAAAACCACATACGTAGTCAACAAATTTGTTGCCTGAAATCTTTTATAAATTTTATGATTTATTAATCAGTTTGTGTTTAGATTATCTTAAAAGAAAAGTTCTTGTGCTGTTTTTCTTCAGCATAAAACTTTCATACATATAGCTTAAATATGTATAGAAAAGTATGTATTTAAGTCTATTGTTGTTCGTTTTTGCTTTAAGCGATCAAAGTTCTTTATTTCTTTCGCGCCGTGATGACGAATTATATTTATGAAAGTTAAATTATTAAGGGTATTACATTAACATTGCATCTCTGGTAATAAGTATTCTAGTCTGTTTTTTTCCGCAAATAAAAGATTAATTTTTTATCTCCTTCCTTACTTTTCCTTTTTCAGATACGTCTTATAGATTGGATAATCTTTGTATTTGTTATTATTTCTGTGCATTTTTGAGCTATTGGAACAAAATTTAACTTTAACCGCGTGGAAATGGTAATTTAGTAATTGCTGTTCTTTAAATCATGTCCAACTTAAGGATTTCTCATACCAACGATATTTAAATAATTCACTCAGAACATGGTTTTCATTTTTATTTCGTCTATACTTTAAAGTAAGTAGGTTTTTCTCAATTCTAAAATATTTTTGACAGTATCGTTCATTTTATACTAGAGAGAAAGTCGCCCGTCAAGTTATGATGGGTGAAAATTGCTTCTACTCTTCTACATTTGAACGAAGCAATTGCCTGTTAGGTGATATTTCGATATTTGAAATTTTAACCTTAACTCCAGTGCGTTAACCTTAAACTCCAGTGGATAGCGTTAATTTTCAGCCACTTTTTTGATTCTTCATTCCCCTAAAATGACTGTCTTACCAGTGAAACTGTTAAGTTCCCGGATCGAGTTCAGCCTTGTCACAATAAAACCTTTCCCTGCATGTTGAACATTACCTAAATATATTATCAAATTATCACGCTGTGGCGCGAGTTTCATTGTTGAAAATTGCGGGTTACTCAATCATTGGTTATTATTTATATGAGGATTGCAGTTTGTATGCTTCCACTGCATAGACTGAATATTGCTTAGATGATTACTTCTTTCTTTATGGTGTAACTCTTAAAATATTACGATTTATTAATGGTATTTTTGTAGTTTGTATGGTATTTAGTTTCTATAAAGATCTGAAAAAATAGATAAAAATTCATGCAAAATTATAATTTTTATATCGCGTATACAAATGAAATGCAATAAACCGGCTTATAGCCGGGAGCACAGATAACTGATAGGATCAGTTTGCATAGAAACTTCTATTGTACACCCACACTTCTTTGAATTAACTCGCTTTCCTCGTAGTGAAAAGTAAGTCCTTCGTTCTACAAGCAATGAACCTTGTTTCCCTTAAGTGTATGGATTTTTGAAGAATTATATACCAGCAGTACCCGCACGATGATTCCCGTGCTAAGAATTTAAGGGAAGTCCGTTGAATAAAAAAATCCATCCCACCCCCACCCCCTGATGATAAATGTTCATTTTTCTTGAACTAAAATACGTACTACACCCCTTTTAGCCGCCTGCAGCAAACTGCTGGTTCGCCATTTTATACCATTCGTCTTTCTTATACTTTTCATTTCCCTTTTTACGCCAAGTTCGCCGCCTACGGCGCCTGTTTAAATAAATTTTCAGCGATATTAATTTATCTATATCTGTATTTTTCGATATTAATTTGAATTAAATATTTTCTATTCCTATTTCCAATTGCGTTTTGTGTCATTCACCTTTTCACGCCAAAATTGACGCCTTCGGCGACTATATACCTATGCGATCTATCTCTACTTTTTTTAAATCTCTCTCTACTTATTTTAACTTCCCCGCCCATTTCCTAATCTAAACAAACAAAAAACTGTGCGCTTTATTCATTTGATTAAATAGCACAAAAAATGCTCTCTCTTTGTTTCCCGAAGTGTGCAAAAAGTAGCGTTTGAAAAAAAAAAAAAAAACCTCACTCTTTTAATTGAATTAAATGCACAAATATGTACCGTAGAATAGATACAGCAAAACGTCCAGCGAGAGGAGGGAGTTATGAAAAGAAATAAAATGCCTGAATTTAAAAAAAAAAAAATAGAAAAAAGCAAGCGCTACCCTTAGCAATAACAAAAAAGAAAAAGATAAGCAGTGTAGCGATAAAGCTCCGATTCCTCAATATCGAATTGAAATCCAGGTTGTGACTTCAGTGGCATACGTGGCAGCAGCATAAAGGAAGAATTTTTCTCAAGAGGGTGAAATGTTTTCACTATTACATACTTAATTTTCAGAAAGGTTTGTAATTTTCAGAAAGGTTTTATACTTTTTGCGGGATGAGTTTAGAAAAGACTTATTCTTAGACTAAGAAATCACAGCCTAGGGGCTGTCGACAAATGATGTCATTCTTTCACGGGAGAAGGAGGTTTGAGACACTATGACAGTTCGTGACAAAGGGGAGGAACAGGATAAAAAGAAGTGTGACATCACGCATTTTTAAATAACAATGCTTATGAAAAAAAGCAGCGTGATATGTGACAAAGGGAGGAAGGAAACGAAGTGTGACACTTTGTGACACGGAGGGAGAGGGGGGTCATATTTATTGAGAAAAGTGCGAGATCATTTATGAGCAGCCCCTTTGATTAAAAGCAAACTTTCCCGTTTGGTCCTTAATACTCGATTTCGCAAAAAAACGAGAGAACATTCAAATTCAAATTCGCACGTTTCAGATAGCTCATTCCTCGGCACATTTTCAAATCGTTGCCATCACAAGGCAGCCCTTTGTGACAGTTTCGCGAAGAAAAAAAATATAATGATCGAACCCGACGAAGCTTTCTAAACGTGTCCCACTTCAAACGGATATTGCAGCACGAAACGTTCATATCTCCGCGGAACTGACAACTTCTCAGAACTGCGACTCAATATCTAAGCTCATATTTCCGAGCTCTTTCTCAAATAAAATATGCCTCGATTCTTCGCGTTCCCTCGGGGGGGGGGGGGGAGTGAATTTCGCTTCGTTCAGAAGTAAAGCGGTTCGCAAAAAATACAAATATTCGGGGAAACCTAAATTATTCACCGGTAAGGCATTCGCAAACCCTCTACTGTGACCTGATACACTTGACTTATTTGGCCGCTTACGGTATTGTGCGTGGACGTATCCGGGGGAGGGAGGGGGAGTGGCGACGACTGTCCCCTTCCAAAATGGAAAACATTTCAAACAAAACCAGAAATCCAGCACCAAAAAAAAAAAAAAAAAGATAGATAGTTCCTTTATTTTTTAAACTTATCGATGAATTCGACTCTGGTAAGGTAACTGGTGCATGATTTTAAGGTCTTAAGTTCTTTGGAAGCTCATTGGAAAGGGAAAGCTATAGGCGTTTAGTTTGATCATCGTCGCAATATTGCTGTAACGTAACGCAAGGTAATACAGCAACAAAAACACTTTTCACTTTTCCAAATGTCCCACAAAAAGTGTTCTTTCTTTTACAAGAGTGTATTATTATATGTGACCCCCCCCCCCCCCCCCGCTACAACATGAAAAATTGTAAATTCAGAAAAGAATCTCCTCCAGGTCTATCATTTCCGTAATTTTTAAAAAGGCAAAAACTAAAAATTCAATGCCTTTTATTTTGGAAAAAAACAAAATTCAAGAACAAATGCATTATCCATTATGTTTCCAAAATCCAGGGCTAGCAATTGCATAATACAAACCAGCGGTAACGCAGGGCACAATTGACAAAATTACGATACGTTAACAACTCTTAACATACAGCGGTATATCATAAGCTCCAACGAACATTTTCTGTACGTCTACAAGTCCTTAATAGAGACATTCATTTCCATGCTCATGCATCCCCTCCCTCCCTCATCCACTTCGGGAAAGGTAATATCTAAACTCAGCAGGGGTGGAGTAAAGCCATTTTTCTTCCAAGACGAACGACGCAGTCGAAGACAGCTCACTGTTTGTGAGAAATTTCATCCACTGCCGCGAAACGTCCGCATTCTCGAAAATAAAGGATGATTTGCCTGAGATTTGCCAGAAGTGTCTGACGCACCCATTTAACAAAGCGAGCAAAATCTGAATTTGTTTACCCGGAATTTGAATCCCACTGCAACGTTGGAGCCTTAAGATTTTCCATCAAGGGAATTTTACGTTCTATTTCAGCATTCCTGTCAGTATTCTTTCTCTCTCTTTTTTTATTCGTTTTAATTTTCTAAATCTTCTGTGGAAAAATGAGTTTAGTTTCGATTGTATAAGTTGACTTGTTAGAAGTGACACTCTCTCTCTCACTAAGAGTTTTCACCAAACGATTCCCATTTTTTTTTGAAGATATTGCAAAGCATTATAAATTAGTCATGAATAGAATCAAACTTTAAATTTTTCATCTAGTTATATTATACTCAGCATTTTATGGCCAGTTTAATATTTTCAAGAAATATAATGTATTCCTACTATAATTACAGTGGGTTAAAGCATGATATGATCGAAATCATTTCAACTATAGCAGCAAAGAAAAACACTAAAAATCAGTTTATTTACCACGTTTGAAACTAATTACTCCCTCCGTACAAAATCAGCTGCTACGTTGAATAGTTAGGAAATACTTATTGACACTAATGATTTTATGTGATTTATTTTTTTTTTTTCAATTTCTATATCGTATGTTCATAATTAACAGCATGTACTTATAAACCTTCTCTTACTACTTTCTGTATCCAGTACAGTAGAACATCGATAACTTGACATTCGACCCGGGTGATTCCAGAGAACTCAGCCCCATTCTGACAGGACGAAAAAAACAGGGCTGCGGAATCGGAGGAAAAATGACCGATTCCAACTCCGCAAATTTCAGAGCTTTCGATTCCTAATCCTTTACTATAAAATCTGTGCGACTCCAAGTCGGGCCACAACTCTTCAAGCACAGGCAGAGTTGCGGACCGACTTGGAACGTGTAATATGAATGAAAATGACCGCCTGATACTCTTGAAATTTTAAAACTTCGACTTCCAACTCCGACACCAATTCCTCTACCCCAAAATTAGCCCAACTCCGACTCCGCAGTCCGGGAGAGAAAACCTGCGCAATAACAGATTGCGCGAGCAATCCCGATAGCTCGGAATTTTTTTAAAACCAGCCACTTTTAAGTCCACATTTAAATTGTATTTTCGGGTTCTATTATAACCAAACTAGATCCAAATACCCAGAGTTTGCTAACTCTTAAACAGGACCTCATTTTGAAAGGATGTTATCTACCAGTATACCAGAAAGATCACATTGATTCCCTAATGAATCCCCGTTTCAATAGCCAGAAAAGAATTATATACGATTACAAGTGAAAGAGTTACTACAAAATTAGGCGTGGTTGAAAAGTGCAAAAGCTTGATTTTTGGAACTACACTGCTTGACAATTGCTAAGGAACAATTACGTTTTTTGGAATAGTTAAGAATAGATAATGATTAATGAAACAAAACGAAATATATACTTAGTAGGGAGGATGTGCCTTTATTATAAGTAAAAAATAATACAGATATTACTGCATCAATGAAGTAAAAACTTAAAAATAAAAAAATTATCCTATTTAAATGTTTTTCAGACAACCATAAAAAAAATGATCTAGGTCAGAATGATGGAGACAAGAGTACCTCAGTATGATGTATGATTACCATCGACACTGATGCACAATTTATATCTGTTTTCCATGCTCCCCACTAATTATTGAGGAGTGCTTAATAGATGTTTTCCCACTCCTCTCTCAATGCAGATTTGAGTTCTTGTACTGTTCTGGGAGGGACGTAACTCGTCTGCCAAGAGCCTCCCAGGTAAGTTCAATTGGATTTAAGTAGGGAAAGTAAGCAGGTCACTGCATAACGCAGAATGTTTTCACTTTGCAGTGTGTCTGACACTTCAATGCTCCAGTGTGGCCGTGTATCGTCGTCCGTAGAGAGAAAATCTAGACCTACAGCCCGCCTAAAAGACGAACATGGTCCAGCATAACATCTCTGCAATATATTTGCGACGTATCGCTTTCTTATTCAAAAATATGAAGCGGTGTTCTGCCATTGTGCATGATGCCTGCTCACACCATGACTCCTGGTCCGTGCCGATCACGTTCGCAACCAAATTTTTGTGCATAACGTGTTCCACGCTCTCTCCACAGTAGTTGGTGACTAGAATCACTTGTCACACTGAAACGAGATTCGTCAGAGAACATCACCCTAGACCAATTTTGATGATCCCACCAACATGTTCCCTACACCAGAGTAATCACTCTCGACGATGGCGTCGTTGAACTTGGATGCAACGTACGGGCTTCCGTGCATACAAACCGATATTATTTACTCGCCATTATACAGATAACGAGTCTTGGTCTACCACGCCATCTGAACTTGAATTTATTTCCATTGACCAGGTGGTTGAGGTACAAATTTGCATAAACCACTTGTTCCTTAGCAATTGTCAAGCAGTGTAATTTGACACCGATTTAAGGAGGCTGAGACATAATGCTTCGCAAGTAAATGTTGATTGATTGCATATATATCCTGAAATCTGAAAAATATTTTAATAAAATCATTAACCCATCACGTTTAATATTTAGTGCATAAGTATTCAAACATACTGCAACTAATTTGGAACACAAGTGCAACGGCTAATTCGTGACGCAGGATTAATATTTACCACCATAAATTGAATACACGATGAATTAAACCACAGAGAATTTATCATAGGGAATTAACGACACATTGAATTATCCTGCAGCACGCTTTGTAGCATTAAACTGTTTTGTTACGAGTTTAAAGCATACTGAACACAGTTCGACCATTTGTGGAAAATGTTTGTCCATTTGTGTGTGCGTATGTGATAGAACAATTTTTGAGAGCTCACTAGTTCAAAAGTAATATATTAGTAAGTAGTCAATGGACCAAACACAAATATCGTTCAAGTTCGTTTATCAATTTTAGAGACTAAGAGAACTTGCTTGAAATCTATTGTTTTTGATGAACTCAATAGAAAAAGTCAATGTTCCCACGCAGAAACTGTCTCATTAAGTTTTAATTAGTAATTGGAATAAGAACAATGTTCCGCGGCCTGTTAGCACTTCCAGAAAAAATGTTCTCTATATGGCGCTAATACACAAAATATTTGTAATCTAAAAAAACCGTTTTTCAACCGTAATTTTACTGTTTTACTCAGTTTTTTCTTTGTAAAATATATTAATACGTTTTAAATTATTTACTTTTGTTTAGTAATTTTGTGATAAAAAGGTAATCTAAAATTGTATCAATCCGCAGTTTTGCATGATCTCTCAATATTTCGTTTATTACACTAGAGCCTGAGCAAATATACATTGTTAAATACAAAAAATAAGGCAGTTTACTTCCGAAAAAGACTCTCGACGATGGCGTCGTTGAACTTGGATGCAACGTACGGGCTTCCGTGCATACAAACCGATATTATTTACTCGCCATTATACAGATAACGAGTCTTGGTCTACCACGCCATCTGAACTTGAATTTATTTCCATTGACCAGGTGGTTGAGGTACAAATTTGCATAAACCACTTGTTCCTTAGCAATTGTCAAGCAGTGTAATTTGACACCGATTTAAGGAGGCTGAGACATAATGCTTCGCAAGTAAATGTTGATTGATTGCATATATATCCTGAAATCTGAAAAATATTTTAATAAAATCATTAACCCATCACGTTTAATATTTAGTGCATAAGTATTCAAACATACTGCAACTAATTTGGAACACAAGTGCAACGGCTAATTCGTGACGCAGGATTAATATTTACCACCATAAATTGAATACACGATGAATTAAACCACAGAGAATTTATCATAGGGAATTAACGACACATTGAATTATCCTGAAGCACGCTTTGTAGCATTAAACTGTTTTGTTACGAGTTTAAAGCATACTGAACACAGTTCGACCATTTGTGGAAAATGTTTGTCCATTTGTGTGTGCGTATGTGATAGAACAATTTTTGAGAGCTCACTAGTTCAAAAGTAATATATTAGTAAGTAGTCAATGGACCAAACACAAATATCGTTCAAGTTCGTTTATCAATTTTAGAGACTAAGAGAACTTGCTTGAAATCTATTGTTTTTGATGAACTCAATAGAAAAAGTCAATGTTCCCACGCAGAAACTGTCTCATTAAGTTTTAATTAGTAATTGGAATAAGAATAATGTTCCGCGGCCTGTTAGCACTTCCAGAAAAAATGTTCTCTATATGGCGCTAATACACAAAATATTTGTAATCTAAAAAAACCGTTTTTCAACCGTAATTTTACTGTTTTACTCAGTTTTTTCTTTGTAAAATATATTAATACGTTTTAAATTATTTACTTTTGTTTAGTAATTTTGTGATAAAAAGGTAATCTAAAATTGTATCAATCCGCAGTTTGGCATGATCTCTCAATATTTCGTTTATTACACTAGAGCCTGAGCAAATATACATTGTTAAATACAAAAAATAAGGCAGTTTACTTCCGAAAAAGACATTAATAGATCACGGTGAATAGCAATAATAAACCTACAAAATCTTAAGAACATAAACAACTCTTAACAGATGCCAATACATGTTCAAAAATATTATAAAACTGGCAAAAATACCCGGCGTTGCCTGGGTCAGTAATAATTGTGAGGAACAATTGCTACTTTCATACGTATTCTGTTTTGAACTGAAAGAACTCAAAACACACCGCGTTGACGTGATTAAAAATCGAGCTTCTTCCTTACCCATAAAAGTAAAATTGCAAGAAGTATAAAGAACAAAATAGTATTCAGTTAGAAAACGAAAGCACGACAATTAGGCATATAAAACTTTGATAAATTTCCAAAATAGGAAATTCTACTTGCTTAAAAAAGATTTATCGGTTAATATTTCTTTCTTTCTTTCTTTTTTTTTTTTTTTTTTTGAATAGTCTAAAAATTTTTCTATATGGCTATTGAAATACAAACGGTTTTAAAAAAATGTAGCCGCCCATAATCCCACTCTCCTTGCTTTAGTTATTTGGGAAATTTCAATTATTGTGAGTTCGTGCGATTTAAAATGTTACCAAATTTGCGGTAATCGTTTTGGGATACCTTGGTTAATGCTCCCAATTCCTACATTGTGAAACTGTCTGTTACTAATTTTCGTCAAAGAAATATTGTCGCCAAAAACTGAGACGTTTTTCGTGACCATAAAATGATGCTAAACATTTTTTTTCCGAAATAAGCAGTAAAACTAAGCCAGTGTTTGAAATTTCGCACAAAGACAAACTATTGAAAGTTTTTGAGTTGGTTATAGATTTGCCTAATTTAGTTAGCGGACTACTTTACATTTTAACAAAAGTTTTGAAGATTCTTTTAATTGCGATATTATGGATATACTAGCATTCCCGTACCCGGTATTGCTTGGGTAATGGAATTAGCAGGGGTTAACAGTGCTTGGTGCACCTAGTTTCGAAAATCCCCTATAATAATTACTTATTACCTATAATTTTTTCTAATTTTGAGAGGATCCCGAGGCCCCTGGACTCCATATATATATATATATATATATATATATATATATATATATATATATATATATATATATATATATATATATATATATATATATATATATATATATATATATATATATATATATATGCCCTTGTCCTTAACCGATATTCAACTGTTATTAACGATCTTTTTAAAGTATTGATTATCTTTGCAAACACAGGCCATCCACATTTTATTGTTATATCTATGTTTAAGCAAGAACTTCTTTGTATACAACGTTTTTTTTTCCTGGTGTTAAAACTATTAAGCTGTTTCATGAACTGACGTTGGAGTAAGCTACATAAAATTGGCCGTGTGAAAAAAAGTCTTCTCCAAAATCGATCCCTGCTACTTTTAATGTCTGTCCTTGTGACTTATTAACGGTTATTGCAAACCAAACTTTAACAGGAAACTGCAATCTTCTAAATTCAAAAGAGTAGTCCGCCTGTGATAATGTTCTTAAAAATTTCGCTGCTAGTTTTGAAAAAATGAAAGCAAAAGACGGAAACATTATTATTTGACTTGAGAAAATCCTCGAAGAATCACGTGAGAAACAAAAACAATATCAAAAAATTGAGATGAAGTACTGAATAATGATTTGAATGGAGGAAAGCCTCCAAAAATAAGGGATTTAAATTTCAATGACAGGTTTTAGTTTCACAGAAATTAAGGGGTTTTAATTAATTTCTCCTGAACTAATCGATATTTCGAAAAAACCTTTCTTAGTGGATACTTTCATAATCATGTGGACATGCCTGCCAAATGTCAAGTCTGAGGCTTCAGCAGTATTGGCTGTGCGTTGATATATATATATATATATATGTTATCTCAGGATATTGAATTTTATATATTAAGGTTTGGCTATATGGTGAAATGAAAGCCGAGAAACATTGTTACGTTGTCTTTGGCTGCAAAAACAGCGCCAGTTGATAAGATTGCCTTACGTTATAATTAAATCGTTATGATTAATTATTACTATGTTCTTATTCCATGAAATTGATATATATATATATTAAGTAACTGATTTCCTATTGTACGTTTAATGCATAAACTCGATTGTAAGTAATAAACTTACACATACTTTGAAAAGACTCTTCTTCTCAGAATAGGAAAAAATAGACTTTTCTGCCTGTATGTTAAAGCCGAATTGGTGAAACTCTTATATGATTGAGAAAAATGGATGTCATATTTGAAATCAGCGCATCCAGTAGAATAAAAGTCACTCATTACCGTACAATCACTGTTTCATGACCGGAATTTTGCAGTGCTGTGTAATTTTATACAATAAACACTTTATATTTTCAAACTATTGTCAAAATCAATTGCCTTTTTACTTAGCACCGTTATCGATTATTGGCATAGATAAGGACAAAAATCCTAAGAAAGCAATAAATATCATGCTTGCTCCAGAGAAGCCTTGATTCAAAATTTTCATTATGATTACTTTTAATATTGCTGTTGTTAGGCAACGAATTTTTGTAACAATGGGTTTTGTTCGCAACTCCAACAAACTATAGGGGGCGCTGCAGCCACTGTCTAACGGCGAATGAAAAAGGTAAAACAAACAAATGCCGTAACTTATGACTTGCTTTAAAGCTTAATGAATGTCAGTAATTTTTCATCGTGTTTGTGGGAAGTTTTCCTTTATATTTCTCTGAAATTACATTGCACCATAAACTGTTTGATGTCTGTAATTTATCCCAAAGAAAACACGTGGAACGGTATGTTTTACCTTTTTCGGCAGTACTGTTAATCACCACAAGGTAGCGTATTCGAGCTATTCGAGCTTTGGAGTTGCGAATATTTAATCATTTAATGGGGAAACTACATAATACTTACTGTTTTCCATCATAACGTTTTTAAATTGAGTTTTTTAAGAATAAATTTTAGCCTAAGTTGCTCCCTGATAATGTAGCTATCTATGTTGAAAAAATGGTTAAAATCCGTCCAGTAGTTTTATCCGTCCCCGAACATTACTTACAGAAGCAGCCATTTATGTATATAGATTAACGATTAGCAGACGATAAATTAAAAATTAAAAGGTATATTTCACTTTCATATCACAATGTTTTAACTTTTTCTTTTTCAATAATATTGCTTTTTGATTACAGATGATATTTTAAGTTTATTTTTAGCGTAATTTCCCGTAAAAGAAAATGCACAAAAATATTTAAGGTGGTTCAAAGGGTTAAAGGCAATGTTTCGTAAAAGTATTGCTTAGTACAAAAAAAAAATTTCAAAAATAGATAAAATAATTAAATAAATATCGAAAAATTAACAATTCGAAAGTAGGGTTTTGAAATATGGAAAATGTGTGTCTGTCGGTCGGTCTATCTCACCTCCCCCCCCCGTCCCCCCTCCAATCTCGTAGACTTAACATGAACAAAAATCAGAGGTAAATATGGCTGAATCAAAATGAAATGAATTTAAAGCGCAAATATTGTTTTCCAGGACTCTGGAGTAGGAGAGAAAAAGAACCTATTGCTGACTGTGATTCCTACCCTGCCCCCCTGTTTGTGCACTTACTTTCAAGCAAATATTCATTGCCGATGCTTTTTGCCGATAATTTAATCTAGTGGTGAATAACCTTTTTTTAACCCGTGGCCCACAACTCACATTAATAGGAATCTCACGGGGCAGAGCAAATGTAAAATTTATATGATTTAAATTTTTCTAGATAGCATGGGAAAACAAAGGAAAGTAAAGGCATTTATAAACAAAACTTGCTGTCATTATTACTACATGCTTATTTTATTGCATTTTAGAAATCAATTTATGACGGCTTGGTTTCAAAATTCATAACGCCGAAAAAAGATGATTAGTAGTTTTGGAAGATTTAAAAATATATTTTTCGTTTTGTAACACTGAACACAACAACGGGCCACATGCGTCATCTTCAAGGGCCATATTTGGTCCGCGGGTTGTAGGTTGATATCACTGATTTAATCAGCGCTCCCTGTTCATTAGAACATTTTATGTATTATAGATGCAGATAGTATTGATATACAATGGAGCTCTATTCCAATTGCGCCAGATAATGTATAAAAACAAGTCTCTTGTGCATGCCAGAAAACTCGGTGTTTTTCATAGAGATGTGCATTAAATATGTAAAGTCGTTCTTGCACATAATTTTGCTCTAGTGATAGTAGTTGTGTAAACTCTCTAGAAAACAATAACTCTATACATGAAAACTGGATAGAGGAGTTCAGTGATTCTGACGATGATACTTCAAAATAAAATGTTGCTTCTTGAAAAAAAAAAAAAAAAAAAAAAAACTTTTTTTGATGCACGTGCATGATGTTTTTAACGTACATGCATAATATTTTAAATTGATGTATTTGAAATTTGTCCGCCTTTTGCTTGACATTTTCGCTCTTTTTCGTGTATCTCTAATGATCTGTAAAAAAAGTATGAGACAGTATTTTTTTGAGAACATTGGGTTTTTTTCATCTGTAGACAGTCACGACTCAGAAATATTACACTTTTTGTAGTCCCCAAAATTGGCAAACGAAACCATGTTTCTAAGCATCGTTTATGCCTTCGTCTCACAGCCTATAAACGAATGAGATGTAAATAGCTTAAATTGAATAGATACCTTTGTGCCTGAAAAAGTAAAATAAGATAAAATCGTTTAATGGCACAAAATTGTAGATTGCTGCACACACGTGTTTCACGGTTACAATGAACCCGTTCTTCTATGAAAAATAAGGGAGGTTATGGATGAAAAGACATCCGACAAAAGGTGAATAGTTTGTATAATGTCTTTTCACCCATAAGCTTATTTATTTTACAATGAAAAGGGGTAAACCCGAAAAATGCTTATGCACTATGCAGTAATCTGTAAATTTGTGCAATTAAACGTTGTTTTCTCTTATTTTACATGAAAATGATTATTCGAGACACGAATAAATCAAGAAGAGAACTTGTGCTGAATAGACTTTGGTACCAATCACTCCAAGAGGGGTGCCAAAATCGAACATTTTTCTTAGTAAGCATAACTACTGTAACTCAAGAAGTGATGCAAGAATTCAACTTCTATAACTCAAGAAGTGATGCAAGAATTCAACGAAATGGTTACACATTAACTCATTTTGATGGGATTTAATGCTGCCTAGATTTGGGTTTCAATAACTCTGAGAGGAAAATAGGCACAATAATGCTTTTTGCATTAAAAACCCGGTGTACGGGAGACCGGGTTAGTTGTTACACGGGGTAAGTTGTTACATTCGAATTTAAAATTAACCGCCAGGAGAAACTGACTGTCGGGTAAGTTGTTACAATCTACATCTATTCAAAAAACTTGAAACATTTTGGAGTAGCGACTCCTAATCATTTTTTGAAAAATATGTTATGGATGTTAAACAATTTAGATGCATTCTAAAGTTTCACGCGTGTATATAATTGAAATAGTTTAGCGTCAAAAATATTGAAAAAAATTGTAATAACTAACCCCGGTCTCCCCTACTTCAGAAAGAAACTCAGGGCGAAATGAAAATTGAAAATTGACACAAAGAGATATCACGACAGCAATTGGTGCTGATTAGTACTTGGTGCCAATCTCTCCAAGAGGGTAGCGCAATTGAGCGATTTTCTATTTAAGGTATGTAATTTAGGATGTTAACCTCTTAAAAGATAATGCTCAGATAAAAAAAAAATTGTTCTGCAAACCTCCTAAACAGGGACCACCTTTCCCAGGTTTATAAATATTCATATCAAAGATGTACAAGAAAGTTTTTGATACATTTTACATCCTTTAATTACATCTTATCATTAGTATAGGCAAAGGATGATTATCCAGTTTATTCTCAGCAGGACAAACTTTAAACGAGTGGAGGGAATAGCGTCGGACGAAACGGAATAGTGCGAATCAATAAACTGCTCCTAATTAAAACAACAATAAAATGGAGCGATTTTCAACTATTCACAAATAAAATTTTATAAAAATGTTAATATTCTATAGAATTTTATCTTCAAGCGTACCGTAAAAATTGCGTTGAAATCGAATGCTGCTAAAAAGACTATCTTTTTGTAATTAAAATAAATTCTCATTAGAATTGTTTCTTGTTAGAATTTCACTAAATATCAAGTGTAGCTCGGAAAGGTACCTATACAACAAATTCTTCTAAACAATGTTTTTTTTTATAAATCGATTTATAACAATTCTACTAGCATTTACATTTAGTATTATTTAAACTCGGGAATCAAGAAAAAGCTTCAATGTTTCAAAAATTTCTCTTAGTGCATCAAATAAAGAAAACTAGAACAAAACAGAAAGTTGTTGCATTTTAGAAATAAATAAATTATTTTTTTCATTAAATCATTATTTTTTTCATGATAGAAATACATTTCTGATCCGAAGTTTGTTTTTGTGTCGTGTGTGAACTCTTTGTATATCAAGTGAACGAAAATCCCATAGTTATTAACCCCCGATAAATAAAGGAAGAAGGTTATACATTTTACGTGTCTGTGTATCTATGTATCTGTCTGTGGCACTCTAGCGCCAAACGGATGGACCGATTTAGAAAAAAAAAAAAAAATATTCGAAAGGAGAGTTGATCGAGAGGGTTCTTAGCTAGGTTGCATCTTTGGATGACATTAACTAACGAAGATATTAATTAAAAACCTCTAAAAGGTTTTTTGAGATTTTTGCAGTGAAAGCATAGTTAAAAATTTTAAAATTTAATAGCAAAATAAAGAGATTTTTTTCCGCGTCTGATAGAATTTGTCACTATGAAACTTCCATGTTTCATAGAATTCGAATTATAACGTCTTTAAAAGTAGATTTTAATAACGGCTAAAGAATTGGTTTCTTAGGAGCGAATCGCCGACCTTCGGCGTCGCTTATCGCCGAGAGGAAAACTTGAGTCTTCTGCGCATGCGCGCCCGAGCTAAATCGACGTCGTGAGTGGCCACGTTGGAATCACTTGACTTTGATTTCAGCGTCACGCCGAGAAGCGACGCCAAAGCTCGCTGATTTCGCTTCTAGGAAACCAGAGCTTTAGCCTTTATTGACGCGATCGATAAACGAATTCATTGTTGGCAAAAAAGGAAATAAAACGCAATGATTTTAAAATTTTTATATGTTGCCAGTTTCTATTTAACAGCAAATAAAATAATTGACATTGATTTTTAATAATATAAGGCTTTTAAAAGTATTTTCAATTTTCCCTCTTGGTTCTACAGTTGCGACTCAGTCGGGGGTTTTTAAAATGTTTAATTTTATCTTTGCTTGTTTTTTCCCTTTACGTTATAGATTTAAAAATTAAATATTCGTTAAATGACGTGCACAGAGATGTCCCGATAGGAAGTCACTGTGACCGCGAAAAATTTCCTAATTCGGCAAATTATTTCTCTGCAAAATTTCTTCTATTCGGCAAAGTTGTCATTCGGCGAAATTTGTTCCATTCGGCAAAATTATCATCACTTGGCAAAACTAGTTCTATTCGGCAAAGTTATCATCGTTCGGAAAATAATTTGTTCCATTTCGATAAAATTATCATCGTTCGACGAAATTCTGATTCGGCAGAATTATCATCATTCGGTGAAGCTTGGAGCTCCATTTGGCAAAATTATCATCATTCATCAGCGAAATTTGGAGTTCCATTCGACAAATTTGGTTTTTCCGTCCTCCCAAAAATTTAAATTCGGGCGCCCCTGGACGTTCACCCGCAAAAGAATCAAAAAATGACGTATTCACTCTTGCAAAAGCGTTTGCGCTTTCAATAATTCGCCTAACTTGCCAACTTGTAATGACAAAAAAAAAGCGCCCTTTTTACTGCCACGAATTCGCGATTGTTACGGCCTTCAAGCGTAAGCGCATCAAGTACGTCCATAGATAAATATTGGACTGATTTATTGACGCTTAATTTTAAGATAGAAACAAATTAAACAAATCTCAACAAATTATCGAAATCGAGTCGACCAACTCTCCGGTGGATTGATTGATCAGTGGAGTCGTAACAGGCTTTAAGCCTGATCCATGATGTGGATGATAATGATGAAAGTGACAAATTATAGTGAGTCTGTCTGAAAAATTGTTTGAACTGAATTATGAAAAATTCAGTGCTTCCTAGTTGCGATAGATGAGTTTTCGGGGTTGTTGAGCTCACGGAACTAGTCAAGACAGCGGAGCTTTTAAAAGTAGTCAGTTGAACTTTCGCCGCTCGAAATTAGTTACGAAAATTGAGCTCTTGGAGCTAGTTTGACACGTGAATTCTCAGAACTAGTTATAATAGTTAAGTTTTTGGAGCAAGTTATGAAAGTTGGGCCCTGGGAACTACTAGTTTGGTAAGTTAAGCTTACGGAGTTAGTTATGATGGCTTAGCTCAGGAAAAGCGCATAGTAAAGGAAGATGTGAAAAGATTTTTGAAAAATAATTGACATTTTTGAAGCCTTATTAATACATTATTACCTCTTTCAGATACACAGTGCATCCTTTCTTTTTCCCTATCACTTCAGTTAGCGCAGTTTTTCAATGGCGTGAAAAAGGTTCTCTAAAACTTAAAAGTATAATCGGAAAAGACAACAATCCTCACAATCAAATGAACAGGTAAAATTTATCAAAATTTGCAATAATAATTTTCCTTTATCATCAATAGAGCAGTGTTCAAAAATATCTGAATCGTGAATGAAACTGAGCATACTGAATCTCAATTTTTACGTAACTGACCAATTTTTGAATTTTATTCATGTTGACTTGTAGAATATTGTGTTAAGTATAATTTTTAAGAAATATTGTGTTTTCCTTGATTTCCTGGGATTGTTATCATTAAAACAAAGGTTTGCGTAATTCCGAACTTCAGCTAAGCAGTTTCTTTTATTAACATTCTTTTCACAGGTTTTTTTATCTATACCTGTTACTTTTTGAGTGCTGAAAACGAAGAATTAATTTTCAAGAAAATATTTCATTCTGTTTTGTACATACCCCTTTTTACGTGAAAATTGTCCATAAAACTTTTTTAAAAATAACCCTTACAGCAACAGGAAATAATAAACAATCCTTATTTTCTCAAAGATATTAAATTCATGGCAAAAATATCTAAAATGGACAGTTGGGGTAGAATATTTGATAAACAATACAGACAAATTACCACGCAAATGACCCCAAAACTATTACGTAAAAACAAAATCACTAAAATGTCTACTTCTCTTATGAGAAACAAAACCTACATTGAACGACGGCTAAACATTTTCCGAACTTTTCCACTTTGACTTTGCTCTGCTCCTTACATGCGGTGTTAATGCTTCTTTTTTTTTCACCGTCTGATACTAAATGATTGTCCATAGCTTCGGATTCCGAAACCTGCTAAAAACTTTGGTCGGAAATAACGATTCATTTCCTCGTCGGTCATTAGCGGAAGTGTTGTCTTCTGAAAGTCATTAGTAAGTTTTTGATATGAAAGAGTCATTTCTTATATAACTACTGTTGTTATATAATGTTGTTATAAAAATATGTGAACAGCTTTCTTGTGTGACCTTATGGTAAAGGTATGAAATCTTAACCAGTTTTAAAGCTTGTGCGGAGTGAAAAGCAAAGGTCCAATTACATATTTAATTTTAATTCAGATAAAACACACTACCAGGTACCAAGTATTGCTAGGTTTGAAGCTAAGTTTGAAAGATCTATTTTTCCCCCAAAAATTCTCCCCCCCCCCCCAAAAGAATTATATTAAATTTTTTGACATCTTGAGTTCAAATAATGTTTTTTGCCATCACGAGTGTGTGTGGGGGGGGGGGGCATAGGCGGCTCCTCCGAAGAATGGTTCCGCTTGCGGAGGCCGGTGGACAATGGAGTTCGCAGAGTAAAGTTTAATGCTTATGTTAAGCCTTGTATGAACGCAAACATTTTGTAACCATGGATCCGAAAACTTTTCCTCTTAATACAGTAGGTGCCGCTTAATGTGATCACGGTTAATGTTATCATTCGCTTAATGTTATCAGAATGACGAAGTCCAGAGACATTTGTATACTAACACGTGTTAAAAAAGTCGTATATTGTAATCAGTGTCTTCGTTTATTGTTATCATTTTTTCATAAACTTTCAAATTGTTCGAATTGTTTTCAAATTTGCATGGTTGCAGGTGGTAAGCTCCTCCCATTTAGAATTAATGTAGATTCCGGAAGGAAGAGCGCCGTGAATTAACTGTCAAGAAGAAAATTAACATTTTAAAACCCTTCGACAATTTACCCATGATGAGTCAAAGAAATGCAGCAGAGCTAAAAATTTCTCAGACATTACTTTGTAAGTTCCTAAAGAATCGAGACGAGATTGAAAACAAAGAGATAAGCTAAATGAAAACTTAAACAATTGAAATCATGCTGGTAACTGAATCTGCTTGGAAATTGTGTTCTACAAATGTAAGGGAAGAGGATGCGCGAGTAAACGGTCACATATATTTTATATCACCTGTTACCATGCGTTTCAAAATTGCATATTTTAGTTTTCCCTTTTATGATTAAGATATTTGCATTCTGCTAATTTAGTAATTTATAATTTAAAATCGCGTTTAGCTGAGTCATTGTAATTTTAATTTACGGTTGCAAAAAAAAAAAAAAAAAAAAATCTTCTTAATTGAAAACAAACCAACTCTATGTCTCCTGGATTATTTTCGGTTATTGTTATCAGTCGGTTATTATTATCAAATTATATTTGTCCCAAAGTGATCACAATAAGCGGCCCTTACTGTAAATATTAGAACAATTAACTAAACTTATTCTCGTTGTTATAGTTATCTGAAAAATCAGAGCATAATTAACTTTGGTGAAGTGAGGATACTAAGCAATTCGTGAATGCTCAAAATACTCAAAATCATCTCAGAACAGAATGAGAGGTTCAGGAAACAGCAATTAAAGTTTGTCTTCGAGAAATGGAGAAATAAGTATTGCAAAACCTTGTGCATTTCATGTCTAAATGTGGCAGCGCTGATGTTGCGTTTAAATGACACGCTTTGGTGGATTTTTACCTTTTGATAAAGATTTCCTTTTGTAATCAGGTGTTGTTTAAACCTCAAAGGACTAAGAGAAGATGAAAAAAGGTGGAAGGGCTAATAGAAAGTTGGATTAAAATTGGCTTGGCGCAGCGCTCTGTTAAAGAAATTCCTTAGGGGAATACTAATTTATTATCTCATCTGCTAGAAAAAACGTGAAACTGTTTCCTTATTTCTTTTGAGCTAGGAAAACCAAAAGGTTTTTGATTTCCGATAACTTGTGTATTTGTTTTTATGGTATTTTTCAAAACCTTAAATATTTTTTTGTACTTATTTATGTTTGCAAGAATCGCCCAATAACTTAATCAAATATTCCGTTTTAAGTAATTCCATGTAAACATAATAAATAGGTTGAATTGATTTTCTTTGGTTCAGGGGGGGGGGGAGGAGAGGGTGTCTTGAAACTAATACTTTAGACCGTCGAATACTTTACGTTGGACACCTATTTTCGGGAGGTTTTCCATGTTTTGAGTCATTTGTTCGGTTTAGATCAGCATTACCTTCTTTAGCCAAACCTCATAGATGATATTCCGGGGCCAGATCAAACAAAAAATTTAATCATATTATTCAAATTTTCTCTAGATTGCACGGGAAAACAATGAAAATGAAAGACAATGCGGTTGTTTCCTTCAGTCAAAAGTACTACTTTTGTCACGGAAATGGATAGAATAAGGAAAAAAAATAATAACATGGACCCAGAAAATACTTTCATTTTCCCAACAGTTATTTTTTAATTTAATTTTTACAAGTCCTTCAAGTTCATTCTGCTTACTTGATGGCAAAATTGAGGTAGTAAGTAGCAAAGAGATGTGTAGTGCAACCCTGATAAGTTGAGCTATGACATTGACAATGTGTGCCTCTTTTTGAGGTGTTCAGTAAAAAAGGGACGAGGTATTGACGCGAATTTAAGTAGACTTTTTAAAGTTTTAAGTCAAGCACTTGCCAAGTTCAAACACCATGAAAGCTTTTATTGATTTTTTTTATAAATCTTGCTGTATAACATCCCCTACAAGACCTAATATTACCATATCTTGCCCTGAAACAGATATGAGTTTCTCCATTTATTTTACTAATTATTTCCAAGTTTTTAATTTTGGCACTTACACCTCTTTGATTTTGGTGCTTCAATTGATTTCGATATTTGCAAGAAAAGAATTCTTGTTTTCCTCTAAAATTTAACACGAATCTTTACTCACACATAATTTTTTATTTTAACCTGACACATGTATTGAAGAATCAACCTTCTAACTGATTTGTATTTTTCTTCAATTGGGTAAGAACTTTTAAACCAAAGTATCAAATATATCCCACATGGCATTCCCCGATAAAATAGCAATTGACGTACCTCCGTCTTCCGTTTGCGCACCGTAGCACATTAATCACAGCTCATCCTCGAAAGCTCAAGTTAACTTCCGTTCAAAATCTTTTTTTTAACTTCTGTAGTTTCGATTTAAGTTCGCTTCGTATGATAAATATATTTCGGAGTCAAATGCAAAGGCGGTGCAATGGATGGAACTTAATCCGTTATTTATGGTTGCGTGTCTCATGCCAGACCTGACAGTTGAAAAAAAGAACGATGACCCTTTCACTTCAGATCCGATTTGTTTAAAATGCTTCGCGGGCATCCACGAATCATGTATTTGCATTACTTTCAGAGAGATTTATGCGTTCGACTCCGGAGGAAGATATCCTTGCGTTAAAGATTCACTCGTGACGAAGTGGAATCTGAATTTTGTAGAATGTGAATTTTTATTTGCAAGTATGCTTTGTCCTAAATTTTTACTGTAAAGCTAATTTTCGTATTGATATAAATCGCTAATTAGTTGTTTCAGTTATCATAACCAGTGGCGCGCCTAGAGGCATAGCTAACGATATGCGTCAAAATTGTAGTTTACAAAGTATCAAAAGAGGGTGTTGGGGGGGGAGGGGGTGCAAAGGGAGGTAAGCGGACATTTTCAAGTTTTGAGGAAAACGCGTTTAAAGTTGCGGTCCTATAGGTAAGCTTGCATTGAAGAGCTGTTTAAAATCATGCCGTAGAGCAGTACCTTTCCGGGCTCCTAGTAATATCTTTTGCACACAAGACAGAGGATAGGTTTACAATTCTCCAAATTTTTTCTTTTGCACTTCCATCTTCTGGCTTCTCACTGCCTCAAATGTCAATTTGAAAAGTTGTGAGACAATCTAATATATATATATGTATGTATATATATAGTTAACTTGACTCATACAAATTAGTTATTGTCACTGACACAAGAGCTTCACTCTCACAATGACTAAAGAATGGGAATTCCAAGCAAAATTTGTAGATTTAAACTCCCGCACAGTAGTTTTTAAATTTCAATTGGGTCGTTTCCCATTTTTCAAAAAAAAAAAAAAAAAAAAAAAACAAATTCTAAAAGAACATGGTCATAAGTCATATGTAGAGACATGGGGTAAGTTACCTTTTTCCTTAATTTTGACCTATTTTCTATCTTAAAAAAATAATTTTAAATGACATTCAGCCGTTGTGTTCATTTTCGTTGCTGACGTCACTAGTGAGCAAATCGCTAGGTTTATCAAACAAAGTTTCAGGACCCAGCTCAAGGGTGCCCACAGGGGGGGGGGATTAGGGCGCAAGTTGCGTCATTAAAAATTTTTTTGGGGGATTTTTTTTCCCAAATATATATATACAGTAAAACCTGTAAAGTTGACCACCTTTGTAAGTTGACCACCTGTCTATGTTGACCGTTTTTGTCAGGAACGGAATTAGTCCTATCTTGTATAATGAAGGAAAACCTCTGTAACTTGATCACCTTTCTATCTTGACCACCTGTCTATCTTGACCACTAAAGTACCCCGAATTTGGTTTGGAGTATTGTAAAATACCCTTTGTAAGTTGACCACTTGGTTTATTTTTTAAAACTTAATTTAGCAAATTATTTTATTTCATTATTATTTTTTTATACCTTTCCAAAAATATTTTTGATGCCAGATCAGCATTTTACCAACTAAATAAAACAGCTAAGTAACTACTAAATAAAACTACTAAGAACCCTTTAATTCTCCATCCTTGTTTTTCTTTTGTTGTTCTATTTGAGATTACCTTTTGTTCTCTCTGTTCAATGAAAACATGTGTCAGTAGAAAAGTACAAAGTATTTTTTTCCAGTTGCAATATTTTGTGGCAACACTGGAATTGTGCTAGAGTAAAAGTTACTTGCATTGCAGTATTTCTGGTGCAAGGGATTAAGAAATAGGAGATTTTCATTTTTAACTATTCTTTTAGAACTGTGAGAGTCCAGCTTGTTGCTCTTTGTGTTATAGTTTGACATAAGAGGCTTCAAAAAGAAAGTTAGTTGAATTTGAGATTGATAAAAAGTATGAAATATTAAAATTAATTGAAAAGGGAGAAATCCAGAGAAAATTAGCTGACACATATGGAATTTCCAAAACTAGTGTCTAATAAGTGCGCCAAACTTCAGTAAGGAGTTATTTTGTTGAAAAGTAGATCATCATGTTTATAAATGTATTGAATGCATATGAGAAAAAAAAATAAGCGAAAATGTTGTTATTTTTGATTAGCTATGAATTTTTCGGAACTATTAATATCAAATAACTTTTTATAAACAATGATTTTTTTTTTTTTTGATCAATTTACTGAAATTTTAAATTTACATGACACAGGTCATTATAGGTCATTCTGAGAAAATAATCTCTAAAATTATTTGTATTACCTTTTTAAATTATTGTTTCAAAGTAATGTTAAACAATGAAAGTGAGTTGAACGGAAAGAGTAAGTGTCAATTAGTCAAAAAATGGTGCAAGAAATGACAAAAAAAAATCATTACCCCCTTTATAAGTTGACCACCTGTCTAAGTTGACCACCAAAGTACTGCACCGCAAGTGGTCAACTTACACAGGTTTCACTGTATTTTTTTGGACATAAAATTTTTGGAGGAATGAAAATTGTTTAAATTTATTCAATGAGAAATAGTAAGATAGATGAGTAATATTTTTTGACTTACTTCTTCCAAAATTAAGTAACCGCGTCTCTTTTTCAATGAACCTCCTCAGAAACGGGGCTACATTCGAATTTTTCGTCACGACCTTGTTATCGTAACTCTGCCCACTAAATAAATAAAAAATACCATTTTAGATCGATTTTCCATTTTTGCAATTACGTATCATTTAAAGCTGCGTTGAAAAGCAAAATAATCCTCCAAATCTACCGTTATTTGCCAGTACCACACATTCACTGGAAACTTGCCAAGTTTATGATACTGCATAAAATATTTGCATAAGGTAAATGCACCAGTAGTGGCCACTTTAAGGTTTATGTTTTAAAAATAAGGATTCTAGGGGTTCCAGTGGATTCAAACTTGCAGGAGGTAGACCTCAGGCTATAGTGTAGTGGGCAGTTTAAGGAGGAGTAGGTAGAGCATTATGGAAAATTGTTATCAACTATTTAATACGGTCGCCTGGATTGTCGATGTTTTTTCAGCTGTCTTCTAACGCCTCTCCGTAACGAGGTATATAAACATTGTGTCGTATAAGGAATAGAACAATGCTCAAAAATAATATTTTTAGAGCTGTAACCATGTTATAGAATGTGAAAGATCATGTTTGGAGCGTTTTCAACTTGAAGTAGTTGCTTTTTTGGCTGACAGCCTGCCCACTACTGGTACAAAAAAGGTTGGGAAATTCAAAAGTGGCCACCGAGGAGCCACTACTGAATCAGGAAGATTTTTCACAAATCAACTCAATTTTCCTTTTAATATGTTATAATCTCTTTACATAACAACCTGCCTCATTTCTGACATAATATTATTGTGTGATCTAGTAGTGGCCACCCGGTGACCACTTCTAAACAGCAATATGGCCACTACTGACTCATGTACATTATATAATGGCCACTGATGGATCAAATTTGAGGTTTGAAAAAAATTGAACAAATTGACATTCTGGCATTTTTAAAAAAAAATGGGACGATTAAGGAAGAGAAGGGCTATAATATACTCATTGAGTTTCAAATATGGTAATTGATAGTGTAGGCTTACAGTTTAAAAAAGTCATAAAAATATGATTCACTGTGGCGACTGCTAGTGCGTTTACCTGTTCTATAGACAGGCCCGGACTACTCAACAGGCCATTCCCTAGGCCCATACGCCATGGACTAGGGGCGCATATCACGGGGGGGGGGGGGATTATTAAATAGTTTGTTCGTTAAAAAAAAAAAAAAACAGGAATTTGGCGCGCTAGTACAAAAAGAGGAGAAACATTCTACTAGAACCGAGAGAGAGATTGCAACCAGCTTGCTGAGCTGGCAAAAAAATGAATGGGGGAGGGCATTATGCTTGATCGAAGTTATCCCTTTTCTAAGCAAAGCAGATAATTTTTAATTTCTTAGATTTAAGCAATTATTTCTTGAAAATACTAATTTTTTTAAGGTAAAACACTTATTAGAAGTAAGTCACGCACAGTAAAATTAGAAAATGCCATGATATATAAAATTCCCAGTTATAACACTTGTTTATGGAACAATTTTTCTCTTTGGTAGTCTAAATCATGTTAGTAAGTATGTGTTTTGCAATTTATAATCTATTGATTCATCATCATATTCTGACTCGTATGGGTCGTGGTTTGAACCATACTGCTTCAAATGAACGTTTTCTGTTATTTATAACTGAATTCTCTCACTTTACATAAAAACAATAAGTTAATATCAGTTAACTTCGTTTTTTCACTTCGTGACCAAATATGGCGAAACCATTGATTGGTATTCCTCAGTTGCTGTCATGGCAGAAGCAAACAAGTCGCCAAGCGCCAAAAATTTTAAGAGTCGAAAGTCTTCCAAAATTCTTATTGGATTTCAATATTCGTCCCGTAGCATCACATTCTCCTTGAAGGATGAATAAATGTATGAGGGATTTCTTCCGGCGTTGGTCCACTAGCGAGGGTCGATCGCTTCCACAGGCGTTTTCATTTCAATAAACAATGAGACTTGCCGAAGGTAAGACACCAATCAGCGGAGTTCTTTCTACTCGTTTGAGGAGTTTCGATTGCTTGATCTGGGCTTAGATCATTGAGTCTCAATGGTCTAAGGATCTGGGGCGTCAAACTAGGGGGTGACCTTCGAAGTAATTTTAAGCGGCCGCGAAATCTCTCTAATTGTTTGTCGAAATTTTAACTCAAAGATAAATTCATGCTCACAGATGGATACAGAAAATCAGCACAAGGAAAGGAGGAAAAGTAAAATAATTACAGAAATACACACTGAAATTGAAATTTCTGTTTTAATCAAACAAAAAGGAGAGGGAGGTATTAGGGAGAAAGTGAACCGAGAGGTCTCTCTAATTGTTTGATGAACATTTAACCCAAAAATCTAGTCATGACTTCAACTAGGTATAGAAATGCAATATAAAGAAATGACAAAAAGTATTTCATTCAAAAATTCCCACTGAAATTTTACTTTCTTCAAACAAAAAAGAAGGAAGTATTAGGTTGAAAGTGTCTCGATAAGTCTCGCTAATTGTTTAATGAAAATTCAACCCAAAGATAAAGTCATGACTTCAGATGAGTACAGAAATAAAACATGAAGAAATTAGGAAAAGCATTTACACTGAAATTTATATTTCTATTTTAATCACCCCAAAGGAGTGGGTGGTTTCAAAGGGAATGCAGTCTTTTCGTTATTGTTTAATGAAGACTTAACCCGAAAATAAAGTCATGACTTAAGACTTCAACTGGAAACAGAAATCCTACTTAAAGAAATTACGAAAAACATTATATTTACAAAAATTCCCACTGAAATTTAGATTTCTCTTTTAATCACTAACGAATTAATATTCTCTAGATTTTACAATGTATTTGCTATGTACTTAACGTATTTATTAAGGTCATACGAGTCCCCCCCCCCCCCGCCCCTCTGTATGGGTTAAATTCTGTCCTCAATTTAAAAATATTAGCCCCATTTTAGTTGTTTGGAAGACGCTAGAATTTATAAAATGTAGCAAAACCATAATTGTAATCAGGAGCACCCCCCTCCCCAAGAGCAATTTTTCCACCCTCCTTCAAATACCGCTAAGACCAAAGACCCACTGAGGCGGAAGTCCTCCCTTTTTCCCCTAGTTGGTCACTTTTACTAAAAGCTTAACGTAAGCAAGCCGACAGCTGAAAGTCTGCTAATCTAGTTAAATTAAGTGGCAAAGTGCCATCCACGGTACTTACTCTCAACTCCAACCTTTGTACCGCATGATGTAATGAGCATGATATTATCCAAGTTTCCCTAATAACGAAAACGTTACAATATTAATCTATCAGGAAGTAAGTTTGTAGATTAGGAATGACCCCCACAAGAAGCAGGGGGGGGGGTATCAGGTAAACCATAGCAATAAGACCCAAACGCAGTGCTGCAGAAGGAGGAAAATGGAGGGACTCACCTTGGGATTTGAGGGTAATCAATAAATGAAAACAAGGTTTAATACCAACTTACATTTGCATTATTTTTACAATAAAAAAACAGTATTTCGAAAGACCCCCCCCCCCCCCCCAACCCCGAATTATTTATTTTTTAGCCACAACACTTCCCGGACGGAGAAGGGGACCGGTATGAATTAAAACATTTTTTTGTACACTCAATGATAAAAATAATTAGAGGCGAGACGTTATCCGCCAAAGGGACCCCGTAATAATGTTTATCTCTGAATTAGTCTTTAGCGAGATTTTACCGAGATATCGAAAATCTCCCTTATGAGACTGGAGTCGTCAATAATAACACCTTCAAGTGTATAAAGAAAATATCTGAATGGAATAGGAAAAGAAAGCTAAACGGAGTGAATCCCAATGCACATTCCTGAGACAAATGGCGACTGCTTTAGAGGAAGCCATTATCCTGATCTATCTGTGAAGAGATTTATAATAATGATCCTTATAAAAGGGAGGACACTTCCAGATCGCGTCATTTCCTGACATTTTCAAGTCCCCGCTGCTGTAAGAAGAGTATCCAATCACACTTCTCGTCGCCATTCAGAAGAAAAATATGACTTCCCCTCCTCCTGCGAGTAAGTCGACATTTACTCCACCGTAATCACAAACAATGGGTCAATTTTGGGCGGGAAAAAGCAAGTCGAAATTGAACAAAGTTTATGAAAGTGATAATAACATTTTTGAAGATGATATTCTTCTCATACTTAATAAAGTGTGATAAAGTGCTCGATTAGATCTTATATCACTTTTTTTCGCATCCAGAAAACGAACACCACAGCAAGAGGGGTTTCTTGAGGGGGATGGGGAGGGGGGTGTAAGGATAGAAAGTTGTACACAAAGTAAAATGAGTTTTGGGACATTGAAACCTTTTTTTTAAATCAATCATAAAATTATTTAATGTTACTTATATGTACTAAAAGGCTAGTTAATTAAGATTTTTACCATTTAGTTGATTTCAATGTGAGCCCCGTTAACATATCAAAACGATATGCAACCTCTTCCCATGTCCTCAGCAGCGTTATGACAGTTGCTATACTTGCTATACGTATGATTGGTATGCAATGTCACTGTATAATGTTACTAGGGCATTAGATTCAAATTTTTATTATTAAAATATTTGTGGAAAATTCCAAACATAACAAATGGCGTGTTAAACCAGCTCATTTTATCTCATACTGACAAAATTGTGTAAAACATATTTAGCTCATCCACTCATAAAGTCACAAAATTGATGTATTGCGTAAATCACGGAAAGAAACAAAATGCTACATCATCGCATCCAACTCCCAATAATTCCAAGAAAGCTAATCATATTACTGAAATCCAAAACGCCAAATATAACTAACTACTCGAGTGAATAACGACGTTTGGAGAATCAAGGAAATATTTTCTTCGTTAATAAGGTTAGAAAAGATATTTTTATCCTGTAATTTGATAAAGCATAGCAAAGTCACAATCTCGTGCTTAATACTAACATTATATCTTCTCTTCGCCTAGAAAACCTGTAAGGTAGATACATATTGACACAGAAGCCTGGTAAATTTCGCTTCGTTAAATAAATCTGCTAGTAAATTAGTGAATTGATTTTCTCTTCTTTTGTTAATTCACTGTTACCGACTAAGTGCTTTAGACGACAACCAGCTCTCTTGTGTATTTCGAAACACTATTATTTGAATTTCAATGTTTTCTTCAAAGAATAATGCATAGTTGATCAACAAATAGTTTTGGATCATTGTTTTAAAAAACACGAAAAAAACCTCCATTTAAATAGAAATTATTGCTAAGTAAAAGGTTTTTTGTCTGATATATGATAAAAAGGAAGTTTTAATTATTCAAAGTACTAATTATTGTATAATCAGTACTTTGTTTATTTAATTATTACTATTAGTTAATGTATGAAATAATTTTGAAAGATGGCAATAGCGAACATTGTGTTAAATACTCAATGCATTTTTGTTAAATGATTTAATTACAAGGCAGTGCATTGATATTGCAACTTATGCTTGATATGTTTTTATTGAACAAACTAATTAAGAGAGCGACAACACAATTACAATTTATGATCAATTTACTCTTATTAAACAATTTCAAATAATAAAGATAACATAGTGATGATTGCAACTGTTGATCAATTTACGACAGAAAAATTAATTTCTACGTTCTAAAATATAATTGAAATTAATTGACAATATTTGTTCCTTACCTTCGCTACTTTTTTACTTCGTCGAATAGAGAAACTAGCATAATTATTAAATTTGAGTTTATTCTCATTATTCAATTGCGAAAGAAAACAATAGTATATGTTTCATTTGAAGAGTCTACTAGAAAAACGACCGAAGTTCACTTTTTGATGAAATTTTGTTATATGTTTTATTCATTCATTTTAAAACATAAAAGTTATATTTCACCAAACTTATATCTGTACTTAAATGATATTTCATCAAAAAAGTTACTCTAAAACTTATTTCCCTTTGAAAGCGTCATATTACTAGAGTTTACTCAATAAACTTGCAGCGTCGTTTTATTTTCTGATTAGTTTTCCCCCTTCATGTGGTGACAGTGATCCTTTCATATATTCAACCAATATAGCAGACATACTTGATTGAAACTCATACTATGAAAACGTTTATTCAACTGGTAAATGACAAATTGGAACATTATTATGATTCCAAGTATGATTCCAAGTATGGTTATTTCATAAAAATGAATCTAAAGCGAAATTTCAGAAGATGGTATAGGTATATATCGTATATAATATTTAATGCATTTTTGTCAAATGATTATATTACATAGAAAAGCACTGATATTGCAAGTAATTCTGAATATGCTTATATTAAACATACTAATTAAGATAACAATTAATAATTTTGACTCTAATGCTCAATAATTTCAAATGATAAAAGATAACATTAGTAATGACTGGACTGCTGATCAATTTATAAGACCGTGGTGACCTAATCGGTAAGGTATCGGACTCGCAAACGAAGGTTCTCGGGATCGATGCTAGTCGGTCGAATAGCCACTGTGTTCGTTAATGGTGACTGGTGCACATTAAATGTGTCGTGGCCACAAAGTCCTCCACGTGAATCTATTCGTCTGGGGGTGCTGGACCAAGGGATTGCTTGGCTTCCAGTCTGGATCAAAAAACAGAGCTGTCTTCAGGGCAACATCCTACCGGTTCAACCACAAGTAGTGGTAAGTACGGGGGACCCTGGAGTGGGATATGATTAGGCTTGCCAGATTTCTGAAATGTTCAACCGAGACATCATAATGCTCCCCCCCCCCCACTGTCGAGAACATTATAAAAGGGCACACATCCCTGGCTGCTTTTTAGAGTGTTTTATTGGTCAGTTCATTCTCAATGCTATGAATAAATAAATGGTTACTAATTATGAACCCAAAACAAGAGCAGTCAGAAATGACACAAGCAGATAAGAAACATTTTATTTCTTACATCTTAATTTTTGCAAGTTATTTTAGTTAGAAGAAACACTCCGAATGAGGAATAAAAAATTTAGCAATATTAACTTATACTCTTCATTGGCTAGGACTTTTTTTAAAAAAGTCTTTTTTTAATTTTAATCTTGTAAAAATCCTCACAAGTTATTCCGATATTAATTTTACAAGTCAGTGTCACAAATGACAAAGTAATTATTCTAAATAATCCTTCAAAAATTATTATTTTATATATTTTTTGGGCATCTGTAAGCGGGGCGTGAAGTAAAGGCAGAAACACCGGGATTTCGTCTGTAAACCGGAACTGTCCCGGTCAAACCGGGAGTCTGGTCTAAATATGATATATATTCGAGTATATCATAATTAAAACCAAAGTTTAAAATTCCGAGAATTAAGTGCAAATATATGCGTAAAAACATATCATTTGTGCAAATGAATTAATCACTAGGTGAACTTCGAATCGGGAAGCATAGTAAAATGTATTTTTGCGTGGACGCTCAATTCCTATAAGTTTAATTCGATGACTGATGGCGGTTCTTGGAGTTACATAGCTCAGTGTCGCACTCAGCCCGTTCGGAAAGCGTAACGCAAATTCAAATTTAAATCTTCCGAATCTGTTGATCTCAATCAACTTCCTTCGGCAACGGAAATCTAATGTTTCCGCAAACAAAACCGATTTCTATTGACGCCATTGGTATTCGTGTAATGACATCCTACTGCGACCATTCTGTGAGCGTCCATTTAAAATCTCGAAGCTTCGACAGTTAATGAGATAGTCCTATTTAAATTCCGAGATCCGGACTCATCGCATCCTGGTTACCTTTCAACATGCGTAATTGGTTTATGCACGGAAATGGAAACTTCACTTCAATGGGCATCGGACGGTCGCACCAAGAAACAATGGTAAGATTTGATGAGATTGCGAAGAATAGTTAGGGAACTGAGTTGTGTTCGTTGAGAGTTTTGCCCAGGCGTGTTCTGTTAATAAGCTTGTTTGTTTGTAATTCGTTCATTTCAATGAACATACCTTAGCACCTCTCCATGTAGTATAATAGACTGACCAGTAAATGAATCCAGCACAATTTCATTTTCGAAAATTCAAAACATTCTTAAAATTGTATCATTTGGCAAGAGATTTCTAAAACGTTTTAAATGGCCAATAGGGGAGGCTGGGGTACAGTGAGACACTGGGCGCAGTGGGGAAAAAATATTTTCCTTCTAAGCAAATTCTTACAAAACTGAAAAAATTCCACAATTTAGTGAACTTGTATGACAACACTGTGGAAACTGGCCACTTGGACATTTAACTTTTGAAGGAAGTTACTGCCATCTTTACTTCTACAATCAGTGCCATGTAAATCAGGTAAGCTTTCATTTTTGAATTTCAGTTTTGAATTATTGTTCCATGTTGAACTTCAATGCATTAACATAAAGTTACAAGTTTCTCAATTATATTTTGTAATTTTTTTTCTAGAAATAAAATATGTTCAGTTTTTGAGTCGTCTTAAATATACTTCTTTGGGGGTATCGTAAGACAGTGTTTCACTGATTCCTCGTCAACATAATGTACTGTAAAGTAACCATGTTTTAAGAAAATGCAAAGTAAATACATTTTTCAACATCTAGATCTGACATTAAATAAATTTTAGTTTTAATGACGTATCACGCAAACAATATCTTTAATGACATTTAATCATCCTTTTAAAAATTGTTTCTAACAGCTAATATTTTGTTGGTACTATTATATTGATGTGGTTTTAAGTGTTTCACATAAATTGTAAACTTTATTCATTTTTTTAATATTTTTTTCGTGTTTGAACATGTAATAAAATTGTTATCTTTAACTAAGCAATAAGAAAATTTTAATATTATAAAAATAATAAAATTAAAAAAGAATGGTACTACCCTTCCAATTTTGTTTTCCTTTAATATTTTGTTTAATGTTCCTTCGGTATTTACTTCGCCTCAAGCATTATTTTTGAAAAGTATTTGAAATTTCAAATGTGGTTTATAATTATAACTTGCTTAAAAATCCTGTTGCTTAACTGCACTAATACCTTCTGCATACTGTATCTCAATATGAATTTAGTAATAATAAATACTGTCCGAAAATAGTTGTTTCTAACTGTACATTTCTCGGTGTCCCACTGTATCCCAACCCCTTCCCCAATGTGCACCCAAAAAATTAAATTTTCAAAATGCAGTCGAAGTGTCCCACTATGCCACTATGCCCCCATAAGAAGTACAGTGGGACACTTTGACAGCCTTTAGAAATTTAATTTTTTCAAATAGAAACGAATGAGGATAAATTATGAAAAAAATCACTGTGAGAGCAGAAGAGTTTTGCAATCATGCCCTGCAATTAAATTTTATTTAAAACTAGAATTAAAGAAATTGCAACAAATCAAAAGAAAACTGCCCTACTGTGTCCCGTTCTCCCCTATATTTATTTAAAAACATTTGAAAGAACTTTCGCGGTTCAACCTAATAAATCAACGCGCTCGACGATTGGACAAACACAACGTTTTCTATTCGTTATTTGGAATTGCGTAGAAGTATTTGACTACAGGCAAAAAATATTTTTTAATTTCTGTTGTTTAAAAAGCGTAACGATCTTTGTATACATTGGGGTAAGTTCATTCACCAATCGGTCTACCCTATACCCAATGCTTAAGGGGGTCCGGGACACATTTTGAAATTTTTTTATGATATACTTTAGAGTTTTGAAATTTTTTGCACTGATTCACCATTTATCTAATAAGCAAAATCATAACATAAATATGAAAAAAAGAAAAATTTTTATTTAAATTTAATTAGTGTTTTTTTTATAAAAAATGGGGTCGCTTTAAATTGCTATAACTCAAAACATTCTTAAACAATTTTCAATTTTTTTTCAATGAATTAGGCAAAAATATCTAAGCTTTAATTTTTATTCGGCGATTTTAAAAATATTGATTCAATAAAAAATAAAAAATATTTGAAGAAAAATTTCGAAAAATTCGAAGATACTTTTTTTAAAAAAATCGTAATTTTTGCAGTAAAAGTTTTTTTCAAATTCGACGAATAAAATTTAAAGTAAACTGTTTGAAAAAGATATGCTCCAAGTTTCATTACTTTATCTTTATCGGTTCCTGACTTATAAGAGTTTGAATGCAAGAAATCGGGAAAAATTGCATCATGGAGAAAAACGCGTTTAAAGTTTTAAAGTTAAGTACATATTAGTTAGGTGCATGAAACAAAAATAATTATATCTTTCGTTCTATTTAAGATAGAAACAAGATTCAAACCTCCTCTTAAGCAGAAAAACACGGAGTAATTTTTTACATGATAAAAAAAAATTGCAAAATTTGACGATTTTTGTGTCCCGGACCCCCTTAAACATGAAAAAGATCTTTGCCATTCATTGTTAGCCGTTTAAGACAGAATCAGTTGATATAGATTCCACACTCGCTGTACTGATTGCCTAATTTTGAGTATACCCTAATCGAAATATCAACCCTAATCAAAGCCTATTGAAAAACAGCGCGTAGTTGCCAGAAATATGCACGACCAATTTTCAACTCTGGTGCTAACCTCTAAAATATAATATCTGAAGCGAATATCTCCCAAATATATAGATAACAGATTTTTTTTTTACAGATTCGAACAGAAACCAAGTATTACTTAGTTGAAGGGTTCAAAGTGTTTTCTGATGTTGAAAGTAAGAACACAAACAAAAAGTCCCATAAAGAAAAACGCTAGTAATATATTTTATTGCTTCTTATTCATTCATACAAGCACAAAACATGACATTCTCGTGAAAAAAAATGAAATTATTCATTTATATGTTATCTTCGTAATGCTACAAGTGTTCTTATACTTTCCCACAACCAACATTTGAACTCTAACAGATTTAGGAAGCACTTGCGGCATAAAAATGTTCTAAATAATCTATTTCTGGAGATGAGTGTCTTCGTGCAGCAAGAGTTGTCATTACTTGGTGCAGAATAGTGGTCTACAAATTTTGTCGCCATGCGGAGCTTTTACAAGGAAACCATAAGCTTGTGTATGATGAAAAAAGAAAAACAGCAATCGAAAGAACGTATGAAATCAGGTTTCTGTGCTCATTAATTATTTGGCCTTGTGCCCCTGTTATTAAAATATGAGACCTTAAAGTCTGCCGAAATTTTTAGCAAAGTCGCAACCTTTTGGAGTTTTGGTATGTAATAGAAGACATCTTTCACTCTCATGAATGTCCTGCTGCATGCACGCAAACTGTGAAGTTGCGTGTTAGCTTCCATCTTCTACCTAGTCTTTAAAGTTGTCACTTTTCTTAAAATGTAGGCGTACTTTAAGATATTATATCTCGATAACGGGGGCAGGAGGATAAAAATATTTTGTGTCAAAAAATCTCAACATACTCTTTTGATTGATAGTTATTTCAACTTTTTTCATAATTACACTATCGGTATGGTTACCTGGTCAGGACTAGATTTTTTTTCTCTTCCTCCAAATAAATTGTAAAATAATATTAAAATAGATTTATTTGCAGTTAATAAATACTTCATGTAAATGCTAGTGATGAAAAGCATCAAATTTTTTAACAAAAAATTATGCATAAAATTAATGTAAAACTACATTAACTTGTGATTCAAGGATCACCCGTAAATGCATCAACAACATTTGGGGACTTGTAGTGAGCTTGAATTTTTGAAAATAAACTCAAATTTTACTTTATTAACAACATTCACAAGGAATTCTTGTACCCAACTTTACCCTGCACTTCCATTTTTACCTGTTACATGTGGATCTAGTTGTTCCCGCTTTCGACTGGAGTTTTTGCAATGTTTCCAACCAGCATGCAGTTTGGCGAACTTGGGTGCATCACTGGGGAAAACCACTTTCCAAAGCTCTCTCCCCGCCAAAAAAAATTTTACAGGTGGAAGGGCAGGGTCTTGTGGGACAACAAGAGTGCCTTCTGAACAGGGCTGTTGATGCTATCTTCATATTCACTCCTCTTAATATTGTTTTAGGCAGAATAGCTACTTTTTAACAAGTAATTTTTTTTAACAGACGGCACCTCAAGGAGATGTACCGCAGAACTCTATAGTTTCACCAAACAGTTTTAAGATCACTGGTGTAGGTTTTGAAAGTTTTAGAAGAGGCATTTCTTGAGCTAGTTGTATGAGGTACAGTTCTTGAAAGGAGAAATATTCTTCTTAGATGGTGCGTATGAAATAAATGTGAGTTTAAGCAATTCTCCAGGGAACTGACAGGTTATTAAAGGCACCAACTCACTTTCTCTTGCAGTTGGGCTCTTTTTGTTCCCGTAAAAGAAATCTACAAGTTCATCAAGTTCCAATCTCAATGAGTTTCTCTTCCTGTTTCCGTAGAGTAGTCTCCAAGTTTTTCGAGTACACCATGCAGTCCCTATCACAATTTGTCTCCCTTTCCTATTCCTATAGTCCCCTTCTCCAATTGTTCCAGTACATAGGCCGTTTTCCCCAGGCAGTTCTGTCGAAGCTTCTCTAGTACACGATGCAGTCCTTATTGCGCTGGGTCTTTTTTTTTTATTGTTTCCTGTATGCAGTCTCTATCGCAGTCGACCTCTCTTCTTGTTCCCGCAAAGCACCCTCTTGAAGGCGCTTCGGAAGTCTGGGCTGAAGATGGTGTAGATGATGGGGTTGAGCGTCGAGTTGGCATATCCCAGCCACAGGAAGAAGGAGAAGAGGTGCGGATCCGGCTCGATTTCGCACACGGCCATCAGCAAGGCCGTCAAGAAGAAGGGCAACCAGCAGATCACGAACACTCCCGTGATGATGGCGAGAGTCTTGGCTGCTTTTCTCTCTCGTTTCGCCTCCATGTTCTCCCTGGTGACTTTCTTCTTGGGTTTTGGCTGTAATAAGAAAATAAGTGGATTAAGATCAGTGGGCAGTTGCGTAAACGACGTCTAAACAAATACGGAGTACACACTTCAATTCATAAGAGTTCACTACGGTTGAGCATAGGGCCACGGCTACATATTGACCCTGAAAAATCATCATCTACATTATCAGGGAGATATATGATGGTGGACTCTGTGTCTTTGCAGAACGTTAATGAATTCATTTTTTATCAATGCCACGTAAATAATAATATTTCTTTCACCATAGAAATTAGTTAGATTTTTTTTTAAATATTTGTATTGAAATGTAGCTTTTGTTTTAATCGGTTGGATGCTTAATGGCTCAAGAGCTTCAATAGGTTTTCGACCCTATGCAAAACAAAATTCATTTTATGCATTTTTTGGTACAAGGCTTCTCTGGGGAAACGTGTCTTTTTGGAAGACTTTCCATCACTGCTACCCTCATTTATGAATTGAAAATAGAAAACCATGAAAAGTGCATAAAGCCACTCATTCGGGTTATGGTAGGCAAAAAAAATGGATATTTTTGATAAACGACTTCTAATAGCAAACAAGTTGTATTTTGGCATCCTAAATACTAACTAAACCCACTCTCAAACTTGTTGTAATACTTCTGTTAAACGAAATATTTTTCATGTATAGAGCAGCAAAACGAGCGTAGAACTATTTATGTCACTAACTGCGTAGAAGTGCAAACAAAGACAATCAAAACAGCGCCGGGCAAAATTTTATTTCAAATCGAAGTGAAATTTCTCCTTACGCATACAAGGCATTTCAAAGTTAAAACAACCCAAAACTGTCATTTATAATATTTTACTAATGTGAAATGCAAAAAACTGAGTGGTTTTCGGGATTTCGTGCATTGTTTAAAAGGAAAACATCGTACACACATATGCTTGCAGATTGACTCAATGGACTAACTTGGGAGAGATTTAAGGTTTCCAAATAAAATGAGGTTAACAGTCAGGATTGAACAGTTACACTTATTTTCCCACATTCACTTACGTTATTCCCGACAACTGAAGCTGTGGTTCCGTTCGTTGTCGTGGTGGTGGTCTCAGTTACTTGTCCAGAACCCGTCGAGTTCCTGTTGTCGCTGCAGACTACGTGGACCATCTGCTTCTGGATAGGCTGGACGCAGTGCGATGACGACTTGGCACCCGGCTTGTGACGAATGCGCTTGCGCGCCACTTGATACACCCTCCAGTACAGGATCAGGATGACGATGAGAGGGACGTAGAACGTTGAACAGGTAGCAAAAATCTGATAAGCAGCATCTTGACTCACGAGACACCTGAAGGATGAGAAATAGGACACTTCGTTATCAGTAAATGCGATGAAACGGAACTAATATACAAAATTTTAAGTCAGAAATCCTAAAGATGCACTCTGCTCGCAAAAGAGAAAAGGTGCAAAAGCTCTTTTTAGCTGCAACTTTAAAAATTATTTTTCGTTTTTAAAATAAGAGTATTTACTTAATGCTTGTTGAAGAAAGAAAAGAAAAAGAGAAATTCTTCGTTCTTTCCAAGACTTTATTTGTTTCAATGAAAAAAGTTATAACAAAAACGAGCTATTCTTTGAACACATGAAGAAAAATCACCATCGGGTGTTAAAAACATTTTTAAAAAGAAACAGACATTTTCTTTGAAACTAAAACAAGGAAAATAAAGATAATTACCATCCGACGCAAAAATTTATTCTAAGTAAAAAAAAAGTTGTAATAACATTTAAAATTGAAAGAAAAAAAATTGGGAATCAGACTTCTGATATCAGGAAATATTCTTCCAAATTCAAATTTATCGCCAGACACTATTAAATGAAATTCAGAAATGAGTCTTTTGTAAGGATTCTATCAATTAAAAAATAATAAAAAATGTGCCGATGCCATATTTAAGGCTTAAAGTTTAAATAAATCAAAACTGTCATCCGTAAAAGCTGTTATCTATTAATAAACATCTAAATCGAATCCAAAGGCTTTTATTGTTTCCAGAATTTTTTTACGTCTTAACTTTTGATTAACGTATCCATATTTCATCCATTTTTCTTCCCGTACTGTTCGTTCCGTTCGCCTTTGAATCGTTTATTTTCCTTGCCGCTCGGCGATGCACTAAATGTCTCATCCATAATGCATCCCTTATGGAGGAAATATGGGCAAGATGCTGCTTCAGAGCAAAATATGCAACGTGGCTCGGACGGATATCAAAAAGCACCATAAATGATGATGCTAACTTCTAATGGACTTAGCCAGCATCAGTAAAAAAGACCATGACTCATTTTCTGTACAAGAAAAACAAGCTATTCATTTAACTGAAGAAACATAAGCAAAGCACAACTTTGTAGTGAATATTACATGTACTCTCTTTGGATTTACCGGCAATAGTTTCTTCAGTGATGGTGATTGAATTTGAGCTAAAATTGCTTTAAAAGCTCTTTATAGTGGTGCCTTTTCCTTCAGAATGAGCTTATTCGAACTGTTTATTCAAATACACCAACGCCAGCATCACACGAGTCTCTCAAAAAGCTTAAAACTAGTCCTGATAGGTTATTAACTACTTTTAATATTAAATGAATCGCTTTCGGCAGCAATGAACTTTATTTTGAGGTGAAATTGAACCAGTCTCAGTTTTAACTTAATAATTTTATTGACTGCATCTGTAACCTTACATCTTCAAGCAATATCAATGTGCAAAATTTGTATTTTCTTGAAGACTACTGATTGATTATCGGTTGACTGGTTGTCAAATCAATGTTTAAAATTGCTCAAAAACAAGCACTTATGACACAGTAGGATGACAAGCAACAAGCACCCGTAGTATGAAAAACTTCGTAATAGTGAAGCATATCATCATGTATAATCTACACATTGATATATCCAACATAGTGCCAGAAAGAAGGATGAGCAACTATCGCTCTTTGCCACGGGAGGCAACTTTTAGTGCTGAAAACTCACCCAATTTCTGTCTTTTTATCGTTGAAATTCGATACAAAAACTCGAATAAAAATGGATAAGAACGGCAGTTTGAAAATTTGTCCCAGCTATGAAGAATTAAAAATCCAGTACTGGGTATATACAGGGTGATTATAAAATAACGTGAGGTGTTTAGAGCCCTCTGGCAAGTGAAGTATTGGACGAAACATTGCCAAATTTCTTGAGCGTACATTGCAGACCATGGGGTTTCCATTTCTTCAATAAAAAATATTGCCAAAAATCACCACCAGGGGGAATTCTAGCGCTGCAAAAGTGTAATACTTCCGAATACTGGAGAATGGGGTCGTTTCCAAAATTTTGAAAGTATTTTTTTTTTTTTTTTTCTGAAAGAGCATGCTTAAAAACACAGGATCTGACCATTTTTCAAATAATTTGTTTAAGTTCAATATTTTTAAAAAATTAATTTAACCGGTGCGCTTTTATTGTTTACGCTTCTGCATCTGACATCACAAATGATGAAAGGCCATTCACTGTTGCCATTCACAAAGCATAATATTTAATTCACATATCTACTCACGTGTACTGGCAACGATGTGGTTGAAAGCGGAATATTTAATTCGCTTCTTGATTATTATAACGTGGAAACGTGGTAGAAAGATGCGCAAAGTGCATCATTTATGACGTCATACAGACCACGCCTTGTTTGAAAAATCGGACATTTTAAAAAATTAATGAAAAAATAACTGTTGGGAAAATGAAAGTACTTTCTGGGTTCATGTTTTTTTTTTTTTTTTTTTTTTGCTTATTCTATCAATTTCAGTTGCTAAAAGTAGTACTTTTGACTGAAGGAAACAACCCCATTAAATGCCAAAAAATGCAGCACACATCAAAGTTTTTACTACAAATGTTTGTTGCTGACAAATGAGGTTCAATAAAACCTACAAAAAATTTCAATTTGTAACAAAAGATGAATAAAACCAAAAGTTATCAGGAAGAAATTTCGGAGCGGAATCATTGATTTCTTTCTTGAATAATCTCTACATAGTATAAAATGAAGTGTCCAAAAAGCGTCTGTTTGTTTAAACGCGCAAAACTCGGGAACAACCAGCCGATTTCGCTGAAATTTTCGAAATATCTTTATTTTAGCCCCGGAAAGGTTTGCAGACCAGTTCGAAAAAAAAATTGACGGGTAGTTCTTTTTTTATTCCAATTTAGGCCCAATTTGCTCATAAATTCTGGAATATGGGGGTGAAAAATTACTTGCACGTATTAATATTACATATCGTTTGAAAGGGTAGAATTTTCCGCGTTCTACGCAATTTGTTCCAATGCTCTAACTTTATTACGGCGGGAGTTATTTGCGTTTTTAACTCGAATTATTTTGGGATTAGCTGAAATTTAGGCACTACTTTCTTCATTAAATAAATCAATAAAAATGTGAAGGAATTGTCCCACAGTTTTCTTTTTGACACCATTGGAAATAACAAAATCTTCTAAGACTTTATATTTAATACATTTCAACTCATCACCTATTTTTAAAATAATTTCTACTTTAGCAGGAACTTCACTTCACATACCATTCATCAACACCATCAATCTTTTGGTTGATATACTAACAGCTACCAAATAAACTAAACAAACAAGTCCTATTGAATATTGCAAGTGATTAGAAAATTTACATGTGGTGATTTTGATGCAAGTAACGATTTCAGAAACGAATCAACTCGCCAATACCCTTCAAGTTACACGAAAATATTTTAATACGAAAAACGGATTGGCACAGGAAAGAAAGATGCACAACCAGGTGTTATACAGGCTCGAAATACGAAATTTTAACTCTTTGCGGTAATCAAAAATGGTATGGTATAAAAATACAAATGTATGAGCGTGTACAAGCGATTGAACGGGGACCTGATTGTATCAAAAAAAAAAAAAAAAAGGAGCGGAACTAGACATCGTACAGCTGCTACACATGAAATGTCATCCTTCTACTATTAAACACTTCTTAGCCCCCCATCCCTCCTTGCGAACTACTCACACACACAGAGATGCTTTGAAAAACAAACTTCGTCACAAGAAACTGTGCGATGAGTTTTGGTGGCTCACACAATTGTACGTAGGGGAATATGGGGCAAAGTGAAATGGTGAGATATTTACTTTGCTTTTGGCGCCACCTGCGTAGTAATGTTTTCACTATAACATGTAGTCTATTCCAATAAAGAAAAAACTACCTCTGAAAATCAAAGAATGTGATAATTCAAGCAAGTTTTAAAAATGGATACCCATATTGTAATATTTTGTTATAATTAAAAAATAATTGTTGTGTTTAAATGATCAAGGTTTTATTACTAAAATTTTAACTATTAATTGAGACCTACTAATATTCGGTGTAGTATTTATTTGTTTAATATTAAGCTTATTCGTATTTCAAATGCTTTATACAGTTAGTCAAGTGCATGCGAGGCAAAGTGGACGCGGTAAAGTAAAATTGTCCATTTCATGCAATCTTTTATGAAATCACTTAAGTATTCATTAACTAGTTGTTTCATTTATATTCTTCCACTTAAAATTCTCTTATTTATTCATTCATTCAATAATTTTTCTATTCATTCACTATTTTATTCATTCATATAACTTTTGTCATATATTAACTTATTTATCTCTTTATTTTTTCGTTTATTGTTTTGTTTTATTGTCATTTATTCATTCTTTCCTTTATTTACTCATTTATCTGATCAAAAATATTTTTAACAGTCGAATAAAAAATATTTAATTTAAAAAATATTTTATTTTTCACTTTGCCCCATGGAAAAAACAAGGGGAAATTTTCCGCTTTTTTTTTTTGGTATAAATTTGCTGTTAAAAATAAAAAATAATGTTTCAATGCAAGTTTTATAATAAAATATGTAAACTTTTTCTTTATTTTCAAAACGAACTTCCAATTTATTGATTTTGAAAAAAAAAATCTTAAAAGTAAGTAATTTCACTTCGCCCCACAATCCCCTATATTATAATATCCAAACATCAAGAATGAAAATGTTCAAAATTGATACAAGGGTGATGACAATGGAAACGTTAGTTGAAATTTGAGTAGTGATGTTCCTTGAATGCTACTTTCTTCACTTCGCACAAGGAAGCAAAAGTACCGCAAATTACACATTAATCAGAATGTATGCAATACCTGGACCAAATTTCAAAAAGAACCAAACTACAAGAATTCAAAACTTTTCTTGAAAGTAAATGTCATGGAACGAAAAGGGGGAAACCCGGAACTTGTAAAGATCGAAATAATTCAGCCGAATGTCTTGTAAGAAAAACCACTCGAGAGAAAGAAACCCGCATCCTTTACCAATTCCATTTTTAAACTAACAATGGGGATCGTAAAAGCAAATGAGAAGTCGAAATCGATTTCGTTCTTTTTTCCCTCGCCCTGACAAACAGCGTGTTCGGAGGCATTTAAGATCTCTTTTAAAAAGGCAGACAGTTGAAGTATTTCCACCTTCACATAACGAATCGCAGTTATGGCCAAACTTTACAGGTCTTGTTCTTTTCTTCAAATAAATTTTTCTTATCGCAGAATTTTTCGCTTCGTCACACTGAGAATTCTTAGATCTTTAAATGGTTGTGGGGTTTTCTTTTCTTTTTTTTTTTTTTTTAATCTTTATGACTGCTGTAAACGTCTTTCGAGTCATTTGAGAACATTAGGAGTCTTGTTGAGATAATGATTTGAAATTCATAACCCGGAGAAATATAATAAGTGAAAGATTGCTGTTCCAGATGGTCTGTTCGATTAAATTGCGAGAAAAATGTCTTTGTTAATAACATTGAAGTATAACGTTATTAGTTAATATTTCTTTGATACTTTTTTGATTACTTAAGCATTACAATAGAACGTCAGAGAGATACGAAATATATTGAAATGATTTATATTTCTTTTATTTTAGCGGATATTTTGAAATGAAAGGATTAGTCGTTTTTCTTTCTTTTTTGAATCTTAATAATTATGCTTCCAAATGCGCAACGTATTTTAAATCTTTTATTTTAAAACGTAACTACTGTTTGTCGTTTCCCCGCTTAGTATGATATTGAAACAATGATTTGATACTAGTTTGTTGGTTCTATTGATCGTATGTAGCAAGATCCATAATTGACTACACTGCGCTGACAGTCCAAAATGAAACAGCTCAGGAGACTTAGGGAATCATCATTTGACGGTTCTGGCGGCTATGGGAAGCATGATTTAACAATTCCTGAAGCTATAGAAAACATCATTTGACGTAGCAGAAAGCTATTGAAACTATGGTTTGACGGCTACGACAACCAGGATGCTATTGGAAGCATAATTCGACAGTTTATGGCACTACTGGAAGCGGACTTAGGCATTCCAATCCTGTATAATGCTATAAACTTATTTCGGATCGTTTGAAAACATTAACAATAGTTAAGCCGTAAGTTACCGCCCCTAAGCCAGGGCTAAGAACTACATGCAATTTACCGGCAGCTCGGTTATCTCATCTAGAGACTGCAGTTTGGTCCTTGCTGTGGACTCATCAATTTGGAATAAGGAATAATCGAGATAGAAGCATAATAATTTATCTCATTGAAGCTGAGAGTGCGAACAAACTGGTAGCTAAAGTAAATTTATCTCATCACCTGCGAGAGAGTCCGCAGACATGTGCAGTTTAATTCTTAAATTGGAAACAAAGCTCGCCGGTGAGATAAATTTAATTTATCTACCAATTTGTTGGCACTTTCAGCTTTAATGAGATAACATTTGCCTTTAGTTCAGTTAGACACGATTCCAGACTGATGAGTCCACATTAAGGATGAAACTTCAGTCTCTGGATATCATAACTGGGATGACGGTATATAAAATATACTAGCTATTATGTTTAGATAAAGATTAAAAATTCATGGATCAGTGAGTAGGTTATAACCTGGTGATATTTCAAATGATTTATTTGTTTAAAGCTTGATGAAAACGTGCAATTAAATAATATGTATTTTTTTTAGCTTAGGGCTTTTGGTTAGGTCTGAAAATATTTATGCATTAAAATGGAACAGCGGAGTGACTGAGAAGTTATTGAAATAATTAATTTTTCTAGGAAGCGTGATTCAGGAGTTCAATCCTTTATTATGCACATATTTCATTTCATTTGAGAATGTTAGCAGCTGTTATGAGATAATGACTTGAAATTTGCGACTGGAGGAATGGATAGTAAGGTATCAGTTTGAAATGTTTTATTCAGTAAAACCGTGGCAGACATGTACTATTAATTAATAACATTTAAAAGCAACATTTTCAATTTAGATTTTGTTTTCTTAATTTCTATGTGCAGTCGACTCCCGCTACAACGCGATCCAACTTACGCGAAATGGCTATAAAGCGATTTTTTCACCAGTAAAGAATTTCAGAACTAACGCGAATTCCTCGCCCGCAACACGAAAATTTTAGGAAGGGAACCGTGGTGTGTAAGTATCGGCTTTGTTATTGGCTACTATTTTTTTTTCTTTCGTTCCATTTTTTTTTTTTTTCTTTTCTTCATCCCTGAGAGCGGAAGTTTCCACACCGTACCGGTCTGAACATCGCTTAGACAAATAACTCTACTCCTCACTTTCCATTTATTTCTTTCAATCTAAATGTGAAAGTTGATGAAATATAATGACACCTAAGGGCGCTGTTTCATCTTAAAGTTTGTGAGGATAGAAAGAAAAAGAGAAAGTTTCTGTCAATTAAAGAAAAGCTAAGGATTATTCACTTGAACAACTATTAAATGCGTCGAAGATAGCACGACAATTAGGTATGAGTTAATCTTTCATATGTATAATTAAAAGTTAAAAAAAAGGGAAATTTGTAAAAGTTCACCTAGTAGTATCTAAGGAAAATGCAAACATTATGGAAATGGAAGCTGTTCTTGTATTGTAAATTTAAGAAACCAGGAAAAGGGGTGTTGCGATCGAAACGTTATAAGAGAACTAGTGAAGCAACTGTATTGTGCGTTTAACAATATATAAGAATAACGGTTTGATCAAACAGCATAAACCATCATCATCTTCACTTTTTTAAATCACAAATATCATTACTGGATCCATTGTACAGTAAAACTATAGAGCATTTGTTTCTCTTACTACATACTGTACGCACCGTAATGGTTTATTTTATTTCTTTCTTTCCCATTGATCATTGATTTTGTGCATCGTAGCAGTGGGAAAAAAAAAACGTTTTTTTTTTTTTTTTTTTTTTTTTTAAGAAACAGTAATTAATGTATAGTTAAGAAATGATTTTTAATAGTTTGAGGTGGTGTTTACGAGTGTCTACAAGTGTCCTTTTTCCACAACGCAAAATTTCAACTTACGCAAGGGGTCTTGGAACACATCCCTCGCGTAAGTCGGGACTCGACTGTAAATGAATGTGTACTAACCTTTTTTTCAGTAGCTCCCTGGGATTCATTAAAGCCACATTACCTTAAGTCAGGTTAAAAAAAATAAGTTTCATCTACATAGACGTAGAAAAACTTGCTTCTTCCCTCCCCCCCCCCCCCCCCCCCCTTCTAGGAAACCACTCGCAAAAGCGTTCCAATAGGATCTAAGGATATCACCTTGACAGAAAATTTAGCATTTTTACTTTTTAGTATTATTGCGCGGATTTTTAGACGAAGGATTCTGGCCCTTGTGAATTTCAATTAATTAAAAACATGTTTTCAAAATGTTTCATCTGTCTTAGCAGAATAGAAGAAGCTTCACCTGTCGTAATTTTTAACGGACTTATGAAAGTTTAAATGATCTGTGTTCGTGCGGAATGTGGCAATTTGCATTAAATTTTACAACTCTAAATATAAATTAAAAATATTTTGGAACTTCAATAAAGCTTGAAAACCAATGACCTAGTGATGGGCATAATCGAGTTCTCATAATCGAATCACTCGATCGTCACGAGTTCTCGATTATCACAACCCGAGTTCTCGATAAACGTATCTCGAGTTCTCGATTATCCCTGTCCGAGTTCTCGAGCGATGAACTGCTCCAATTCTAGCTTTGTGCACTTATCGGGATGTTGATTTCTCGAATTCCCTGGATGGGGGGGGGGGGGGGCACTTGGGGGGAGGGGGGGTCATGGCGCAGGCTGCGACATTGAAATTTTTAGAGGGATTGTTTTGAGGGGTATTTCTTACTGTTTTGGGGGAGCTCCTGTTTTGGGGGATCTCTGCGAAATTTAGGAGCGGGTGCGCCTTTGCTCTTCGGGGAGTGGGCACCCCTGCCAGAGGGCTGCTTTCAAAAATGAATGTTAAATGTGTAAATGGGCGTGGTTTTTGTTGTTTCCGAAAAAAAAACACAGAGAAAGGGAGTCATGGCGCTCTAAATTAGGGGGGGGGATTCGTTTTTAAGAGGTGCACCAGCATACTTGAGGAATGGATACCCCTGTAATCTAAAGGATTTTATAATCAAAGATTTGCCTTTCGAATATTTGTAGTAGAAGTTTGTGTGTTGTGTTTGCATTCGAATAGTGTTGTAATTAATTGCATGTATGCTGCCGAATGCTTGATTATCAAATGATTCTTTGAGATGATTTTTTAGCACAATAATATATGTTTTTTAGAGAATGGTGCTAACGAATGAACACATGGACGAGTCTATGGGTGACATGGGTTGTGTGTCCAGGTAGTGGAAGCAAAGATTGAGGAGACACTAATAAGGTTCTAATTTGAGAGGGGCATTAAAACTAAAATATATACAGTGGCTCCCAAAAGTCTTCGTACACCTACGACTTTCAACGAAATAGGCCCCAATCAATTGGTTAGAATTAATATTTCGGAATAGGTATTTAATTATAAGATCTATGATCTATTTTTAACAAAACTACATGAAAAGTTTTTAAAAAATATTAAAACTTAATTTTTTAAAAATCAAAATCCAAAAAGTGCCTGAAATTTTATCTCACGAAAGTCTTCGTACACTTTATAAATTGTCTACATATTATTGAATAATCTAACTTTTGATTAAGTTATTAATTAGTAGAATATCATACAGTATTCATAACACCTTTTAAACGTCTAGATTTCATTCTTTTTCTTTCTTTTTTTTTTGCGTAATTTCTGAGTAAGTGTTCTACCACACTTCGAGTCTTACTGTTTCCAGCTCTATTTTCGTTTTAAAGCCCTATTTTCGTAATCTAGCCTCCCGATATCTCTAAATGCGTTACATAAAGTTAAAATCTGGAGATTTAGGGGGTATTTTCTAAACTTTAGGACAGTTTTCGTGGCACTAGACTCAAATGTTGAAATCCGTGTGCTTCTTATCGTTATCTTGATAAAACACAAAGTTGTTTCCAATAACCAAATTTTTGGCTAAGAGTTCAAAATTGGTTGTTAAAATATTTAAAGGAACAGCATGATTCATTATTTCATCAAAAAATTACAAACTACCAAGTCCTGATGCTGATATGCACCCTCACACTAGAACATCTCCACCGTCCTGATTAACTGATCCAAATAAGTTCTTAAGATTAAGTGCCTAAATTCTTCTTCTACTTACAGTTATACAACAATTTAACCAAAAATGTTGAATTAATTTTTATCTGTAAGTAAGACGTGATTCTAAAACGTTTTTAGCTTATTTATATTTGATTTTGCGACGAAAAGCGTAAGCTTTCTGTTTTTCGCACGACTAAGAAAATTTCTGCGGGAAGAGGTCCCATTTAATCCAGCTAATCAGAGAACTTTGCGAACAATTTTAGTTGAAAGTTAAATGTAATATGTTACATTTAACTCTGAAGAAACGTTTTCAGCACTCAAATGTGTATTTTTCATAATTTTTTTAACTTTAAATCTCCAATCACGTTTTGTCAACTTTGCCGGTTGACCTTTTCTTACCTTGTTTTCGGTCCGATTCCTTTCTTTAAAGCATTTTATCAAGCACTTTACTATACAAACAAATAAATTAACTAGTTTAGAGACATTTCAAACCAATTTACCACTACTGTGGTAAAAAAAATTCAAATTTTTAATGGTGTTTGCGGTTTTTTACGAATACCAGCCATTTTACAGTAATAAGCACAATATTAAGGAATAAATAAACAAAAAATTAAAGCCAAATGACTTAAAGGGTCAACACAAGGCAAAACTATTAATAAAACGGCATATGATAATTTTAATCGTGAATTCATTCGAAAATATTTGAGTGTACGATGGCGTGTTATTTCTCTGTAGCTTCGTTTTCTGATCCATTTCAAAAAGAAGATCCGTCAATATTTTGAAAAAACCAATAGGTTGTATTTAGAATGATATAGGAATGATGTGAAAAAATATTGGACTTCATATTCGAATTTAGTTTCGAGTTATTTTGGTTTTACTAAAAAATTCCAAAGTGTACTAACAGTTTTGGGAGTCACTGTATTTCATGTAAAAATGTAAAAAGGGGGAATACTTTAGTTAAAAGCTGAGGGGACCTCCTCCCCCTTACGTCCACCTTCGACTAGACCATTGGTTAATGAATCCCGAGACACGTGTCTGCAGTAATCTGAATATTTATGCTACAAAAGTTGGTTATTCCCTGTTATTTCTTGACACAAAGGTATTTATTTATTTCTTAACTGGTGGCACCCGCACTGTTTTTTGCCCATAGTTGAAAATTAAAAGGTCTTTTGGTTCGCCTGTATATTTACAAATAATGTATGATGAATTTCTCGCCAATTGACTTGCCACGTTATGATAACTTGGTAATTTACTCGTCCATCTTATGATAATTTTGCTCGGGAAAATGTTCTTAAAATTTGAATAGAAAACGAACAAAATCGAATTTTCGAAAAATCGCTTCGTGGTGCACACCTTCATGCTACAAACTAATTCTATGCCAAATTTCATGAAAATCCTCCGAACGGTCTTGGCATTATGCGCGTCACAGAGATTCTGAGAGACAGAGATCCTGACAGACAGAGAGATATCCAGACAGAGAGACTTTCCGGGTCTTTTAATTAAAAGGTCTTTTGGTTCGCCTTTATATTTACAAATAATGTATGGTGAATTTTCTCGCCAATTGGCTTATACCCATGTTACAGTTCCACGTTATGATAATTTCGTATCTCGCCAATTAGCTTGAGCCCATGTTACGGTTCCACGTTATGATAATTTCGTAATTTCCTCGTCCATCTTATATTTTTGTTCTTAAAATTGGATTGGAAAAAGAACCACATCGAATTTTCGAAAAATTGCTTCGAGGTTCACACTCCCATGGTACAAACTAACTTTGTGCCAAATTTCATGAAAATCGGATGAACGGTCTAGGCGCTATGCGCGTCACAGAGATCCTGACAGACAGAGATCCGGACAGAGGGACATTCAGCTTTATTATAGGTAAGATAAGAAGATAAAGATAAAGATAAAGAAGAAGCAAATGGTTTAGTTCTCGTGTTATTCATTCGCAGGGGATGACAACAAGGAGAGGGGGACGGGAGTTAAGACGCAAACTGCGGGATTGTAATTTTAGGGAGAGTTTCTTTTTTCGAAATCGCTCTTGGGGGGAAAAAAACTCCATACGTGCAGGGGCGTGCACAGGGCAAGGGGGAGAGGAAGGACACCAGTTGCCCTGAGCTCGAGCTTGAAGGGGGCCCGAAATTTTTAAAACGAGAGATGAAATATATTAGGGGCACAGGGGTAAACAATATGGAGGGGGCCCGTCGAAGTCATCTGCGACGAGCCCCGAAATTTCTGTGCACGCCCCTGCGTATGTGGTGCGTCATCGCTATTGGAATTGATGGATTTCGAATGGTTTTAAAATGGAATGATTGCTTCTTGCGTACTTTATTCTGATGGGGTTATAATTGAACGTTTGGTGTCGAATTTTCGATTATCAAAAGATCTCTTCATAGTCGAACGATCTATTTTCAAACGAAAATTATTAAGGAATTATCATATGAGCGGGTTAATGGGGGCATGGGTGTGTGGATAGAAAGATAAATATTCGGCTTACAGGCGGAAATGGACGTATCTATTAGTTTTCAGGGATGCCAGCTTTTGCAGAAGCGTGTTAGCCTCTATATTAAGCAGATTGACTTTGAAATAAGCGAAACACGAGCATCAAATTTTTACTTTTCCCTCCCATTGTGATAGAATCTTCTCAACTGGACGTTTGCCAATTTTATAGCTGTTGTGGGCAGACAGTAGTATATTTTTATGTAACTTAATTACTTAATAGAGAATCTAAAATGGAACGCATAAATACATGCTAAACACAAATTGTAGAATTCTTCATTTAAACCACTTTTATTCTAGCCAATCCAAGTGGCTTGAATTCATTGCCATTCTCGGATCAGCCCACGATTACACATAACTGTCAAAAGCAATACATTTTTTTAAAGCAAAAAATAGTTACCTTTTCTCTTGCTCAATCCTGTAGAGGAAGTCTTCATCTTTCCAACCAAAGAGTGGAGCAAAGGACACCAAGAATCCTACGGCCCACACCAGGAAAATCATCAACCCGATCTTCTGACTGCTCCTTTGTCGGACGTAGTCCACGTGGGTCACTGCCCAGTACCGGTCCATCGCTATGGCCACCAAGTGGAGGATCGAAGCCGTGCAGCACAGGACATCACCAGACGTCCAGATCTCGCACAGTTCGGGTCCCAGGACCCATTCTTGGTTGACTTCGTAGAGGGCACCCATGGGCATAACCAGTAGCGCCACCATCAAATCTGCGACGGCCAGGGAAAGCACCAGGTAATTGCCAACCGTCTGAAGGTTTCTCTCCAATAAAATAGCTGCAATGACGAACACGTTGCCCACCACGGTAGCCAGTATGATGATCCCCAATACGGCGGTCAAGCTCAGTTTGGCAATGAGATGCATTTCCGGGACATCGGATGTTGTCCCATTTTCTGGGACAGTAGTATTGTCTTCAAACAGCAGGATGCTCCTGTTGGTTTCCGTGTAGTTCGTGAAATTATTGAACAATATAAGCATAATATCAGTAAATGCTCGTGTAGAGTAGTTAAGTACATGTTCTCCGGGAAAATTATCAACGTTGTCAGAGAAGTTTAAATTTTCAAAAGAAAAGTTAGTTCTATCGGAAATAACATTGTTTACTTCCATGGAGCTGTGATTTTCAGAATGCATTGACACTGTTGGTAAATTTCTTTATATCAAGCAAAGTATTCGATTTTTCATCAAGAGAAGTCTCAACAGCAGAAATAACATTTTTAGTCTTTTTTTCTCGCATCGATATCTATTTTTGGGAGCAATAGACAGTCTTATTAATTATCTTTGTTTCATTATTATTTTTTTAATCCCTAGAAAAATGACTATTTTTCATGTGCCTATCAAATAGGTGGAAATTACAATGTTTACTGTTGAAATACGTGTGGATTGATGTATGTCTTTCTGAAGACATCAGTACTGTTATATTTTAAACTGTTTCTTCAAATGAAATACACAATTTTTTCCCGTATCAATTTGGGCGAATGGTGACTTCGACTCTTTGATGAATCATTCAGTTTAAGCATGACGATCAAATACTGTGTGATGTTCAGTTCTGAAAACAAAAAATATCATTAGGATTGCTCTATAAAATAAAATGCTGTATACAATCAATCCGTAATGTATTCCTTGAAAATTGGATTCCAATAGAAAGTTAATGTTTCGCAACCTCTACTAATTCGGCTTATGTGCGTTATTTTACATATTGATGGACGCCCTTTAGTAGTACTTAATCGTTTCGCACTGACTTCTACAAAAAGCTGACGGCTCCTAGGAGCGCTAGATAATTTTAATAATGATACAGGTTAACCCTGTGGTGTGAAAATGAAGCAATTTCCAACATGTTTTACTTCTTTCCTTTTTCTCAGTTCTTTTCTCCACTAATTGAAGAACCTTCTCTTTTAGCCAAATGATCACAAAATATCTATTCATATACTCTTCAAAATCCAAATTAGCAAACACCTGAAAATATAAGAGAATAATACAATCAGAAAAAGAGGAATTTTTGAAAATCAAAATCATCATCAACGAACTTTAGAAACTTTTAATAATAGGGTCGTTTTCGAAATTTTAAAAGTATTTTTTTCTGAAAGAGTATGCTTAAAAACATAGGATTTGACGATTCTTTAAATAAGTTAACAAGGTTTAGTATTTTTTAATATTTATTTTAATCGGTGCGCAGTTCAATTTCATTTTTGAGTTGTTATTAAATAAAATATTATTTTCGTTAAATTTGGCCGAATTCGAAACTTTGATGTGCTAACCCTATCAGCGCAACAATGAAAAATCCGATCCAAAATGGCTAAATTTAAGCTGATGCGCCGGACTATCTATACGGCGGCTCTAATTAGCGCACAGCCCAATATTTAATTCGCTTCTTTACTCATATGTAATGGCAACGATATGGTTGATAGCAAGCGTAGAGTGCAATATTTAATTCGCTTCTCTATTATCATAACCTGGAAACGCGGTAGACAGCAAGTGTAATCATTCAGCACGCAAAGTTCATCACTTGTGATGTCATAAAGACCACACTTTGTTTGAAAATTCGAAATTCGTTTTGAAAGTAAAAGATCTTCTTCGCTCCATGGTTTTTTTTTTCTTTTTCCTTTTTCCTCCCCCCCCCCTCGTTCTCTCAACTTCAGTGACTAGGTACTTTTGACTGCTGGAAACAACCCCAACGAAAGAGCTGCTATTTTAACGAAAAATTACTGTCTTTCATGTAATAGGGTCTGGTGGGGTAAAGTGGTCATAAAATCGTAGGTTTTCAACTTAGGTGAATAATAAATATAATAAATTCTTTAAACACTTAAACTTTTTTCTTTTTATTTTACATTGCATTATTAAAGAACACGGTAAATTGAGTTTTAGGAAAATAAATACTGATTTAAGTAGCGTTAGAACACTTTCTTTTCCCTTTGTATTTATGACTACTTTACCCCATGGGGTGGGGGAAAGTGGTCATTGCATGGGTTAAAATGGTCATAGTTAAAAATAGATGCAAAACCATTATAATCAACCTTAATATTTGTATATTTCGGTTATTTTTATAGTTACAAGTGTATGCACAAGCAAATGTGTGTATACACGAGTATATACGTGTCGTGTAAACATTAATAAACATGTTTATATATGAGTAGATACATGTATGCATCAGATACATGCATGCACGTGCCTACTCTAGCCTATACGTTTATACACGAGTATATAAGCATGTATACGTGATTACCTACAGGAGTGTATACTTGTCTACACGAGTATATACGTGTCACGTGTATGTACGAGTATATACGCGTGTAAACGAAAATCATATGAGTGTATGCACTTGTATCTCGAGTATATACAAGCATACATGAGTATATACGTGTACAGTAGACGTATACACGCATATATAAATGTACATACACACATATACGGGTATACACGAGTTAATTCGTGGATACATTCAGTGCGTGTTTTTACGTGTCTACTCACATTGTGAAGCACGAGTTTACGTATGTATACGTGCAAACACGATTATATACCTTTATAGACGTATATACGTACATTTACGTGTATACATGAGTACATGTATGTATACACGAGAATACAAGCTTATATACATTTGTGCCTACAGAGTGAATCCAAGCTCCTGGGCAAAAATCTAAGGAGTGTGAAAGAGGAGGATAAGAAGCAAAGAATTATAAGGAACTTACGTTCGCTGACGCACTACATACACACAAAGCCAGAAACTAATAGATGCAAAACAAATCACAAATTTGTTGTACAAAGATGATTTACCCAAGATTTTAGTTTTTAAGAAATATCTAGAGCAGTTGTTAAAAGTTACGGCCTGTAGTAGCTCTAATACAAGCATCGCAACAAAGGCGCACCAACTGATGAAAATTTTTCAAAAGTCTCGTTATTGCAACAGTGAGTGCTTTGTGATTTCGACGCATGAATTACAGCTGCAGGCTGCGGATTTCATCAATCGCTTTAAAATTTTCTTGAGACCTAAAATGTTGTGTAAAACTGTCTTTGTGTAATAAATTTTTGACCTGTTTGCATCCATCAGTTTCTGGCTTTGCGTGCATGTAGCGCGTCAGTATTGTGTTTGTGACCATATGTTCCTTATGTGATTCTTACTTCTTATCCTCCACTCTAACACCTTTTAATAATTTGCCCAAAAGTTTAAACTTATCCTGTATACTTGTATATCATATGCTTGTATGTAAGTGTCTACTCGAGTACGTATGCGTATATACGTGTCTACCTGAGCATATGTGTTTATATAAGTGTTTATATATATATATACGAGTATAAGCGAGTGTATACGTGTATAGTCAAATGTATATCTGTATAGATTAAAAATACTTGCAGATACCCATATACGTATTTATTGGTGCATTTATGTGAATATGTCTATATACGTGCTTACACGAGCATATGCGTATGCATACGCATATACTCGTATATTTAACCCCATTTACTGTAAAAACAATACATATTAAGTGAACGTAATATTTAATTTGTATCTGCCTTATACTTAACGATTAAGTGACATTAGAAGAACAATACTTGTTAAGCCTAATATTATGATCACTTTACCCCATCTTACTTAAATTGTTCTAAAAACTTATCTAAAATAGATTCAGCTAACTGCTAATGAGTAAGAGTTCTTGAGACATGAGGGAAGCTTCCTATGCAGTCAATCTGTTCATAATTCTAACAAACAAAATTTCCCAAGGAAGTTAAAAGAGGTGTTTAGATTTAAAAACTTTTCATATTCACATATTTTTTTTAACCAAATAAAATTTTGGCAATTGTAAAATTTTGTACTCAAAATGTAGTTTCTAACTGCCCTATTTTATAATAAAATTTTCACATTCATTCGAACATTTATTTCCAAGCTATAGCCATTTATTTGACGAATGACCACTTTACCCCATTGACCACTTTCCCCCACCAGACCCTAATATATACTACCAGCATTTTTCGGTAGATAACAAACAAAATTTTATATTGTAAAAAATCAGCGCCTGCCGTAAGTAGTTTTTCTGAAAAATTCAACTGTTAGAAAAACTGAAGAATTGTTCATGAATAAACTAGTTTTATTAGTTTTAATACTTTAAAACTAATAAAACTAGTTTATTCATGAAAAGACATCCGACGGATGTCTTTTCATCCATAAGCTCATCATTTTCTGCATTGAAAAAGGCGTTCCCTGTAACGCCGAAACACGTGTCTGCTGTAATTGGCAATTTTTTGTGCTTTTTCTAACGTTGTTTGTCTTACTTTATCTTGATAGTACTTTAAATATCTTTTTCTTGGGAAAGAAGTTTAAGCTCTGTAGGAGTACGGTGGACTAGCCTCCAACAGAAGAATATTTTGTGCATATAAGCTGCTCATTAGCTCATTACAGTAATATAAGCCAGTACTACTTTCAGTGTTGAACAGTTTTCATTCAAGAGTATAGCTTCATTTATGTGTATAATTGAGTTACTGAAGAATCTGAGATATTCATTGTGCCATAACTTATAGTTACAATGCATTTGTACTAATACTGTGACAAACTGCTGCTCAATAAATTTAAAACGAAATAAATTAATTCTGAACGACGTTGCTAAGGTTAATGTGCGTGTAATAAGTGAGTATACTTTAATTTACAATTATCCTTAGAAGCTCATTTAGAGACGACTGCTTGCATGCTTTCCGTGTAGTAACCAACTGCTGTAAGAGAGATATATTTACAAAAAAAATAGTGCTTTCTTTTTTCCTTTAAAATGAGAAGACTCTTTGGGATGCGAGTCAAGAGAGATACTCGTATATTTACAGAAAAAATGGTGCTTTTTTTTTTCCTTTAAAGCGAGATCTTTGAGATGGGGGAGCAAGGAAATCATTTCCAAGGAATTGCACATAGGTTTTATTCCTCCGCAACAATTATTTGTAACATGCAGGATGCTAAGGATAATGTGCGTGAAATAAGTGATTATCTTATAACTTACTTGCATAATTATCCTTACCAGAAAACCTCACGATCAAGGAAATTCGAAAAAAATCCAAACTGGTAGCATTTGGAAGAGCATCGTAAAGTATGATAGTGGCACAAATATTATGGGCCCTCGTGCCCCGTAATCGAAATATGAGGTCTTAAAATCTACCGAAATTTTAAGTTAAGTCGCCAAATTTGGCGAGTTTCGTTTGGAAATAGCATGTACTATGCGAATTCAACATCTGCAGGGGGGGGGGAGTCGTGGCACAGACTACTCCATTAAAATTTTTAGGGGTATTTTCTCTCGTCTGGGGGCTGACTTTTTTGTGGGACCCTTCCAGTTATTGGGGGGAGGGGGCACTATCGCTCTTGGAGGAAATGCGCACCTCTGCTTTACTTGCGTATATCAAAGTTAAGAACCACTATCAAGCTTATCAAGAGGAAAGTTTTTCCAGAGAAATGACAAATTTAAAACAAGATTAAACTTAAGTTTTATCTTATTATTAGTGATGAAAGCAGGCACACCTCTTACTGGGGTCAGGAGGTGGCAGTTGACCCTCCCGGTATTTAAAATAGTATTTACATGTATTTGCTAAAGTGTAGTATGTTAGGGGGGGGGACGCGGGGGAACGCCGTCAACCGAAACTTTTTTTTTTTTTTTGTAATGTATTTTTTTGAGCAATCACGATTGCTTATTGTTCTCATTTGACCGTTTTTGGTGTCCGTGCCTTTTTCAACTTGGACCAGAAGCCGCTGCAGCACCACCGCCCACCGTCCCCTGCTGGCGGCGCGACGCGGCGCGGCGCGGCTGCTCCGGTTTTGAGCTATCCGCTTCTCTTGGTCGGAGGCGTCCATGTCCTACACACACGCACGTTCACACACACACACATACACACACACGACTTCACACACATACACTCACACACATCTACGTACATATACACAGGTCTACGCACACACACAACTATGCACAAGTAACCGCCCAGGAGGAGAGGCAGACTTGGGGGGAGGGGGGACAGGAGCCGTTTCTAGAAACAATAAATCCAATGAGTAGGGTCCTGTCTCAGTTCGTGATTGCGAAAAACATAATTTGAATTCAAAATTTCAGATCTCAAATTAATTTTCTTTTTTTTTCTTTTTCTTTTTTGTAAATATAATCCCACCAAAAACATTCTGTAAAAAACTAGCCAAGTCTCGATGGAGCTGCTTGTTTATCTCTAAAAAGTAATGAAATCTAGACAAAGTCATGACAAGTCGAAGGTTCCTTACTGCGATTTCTTTATTGTTATAGTTAATGTTGTGTGACTTGACCGTTAAACATTCTTTATACGTTAGTGGGTACAAGTCAATTTTGTTTACACGTTTTCCAAGTGGCAATTTTCCATCGTCAATGGGTAGCAGTTCTGGCGACAGATTGGTGCAATCGTGTCATGCAGCACCTGGTTTTGTACCCTTGTGTACCCTCTAACGGCCAAGTCACACAACATTAACTATAACAATAAAGAAATCGCAGTAAGGAACCTTCGACTTGCCATGACTTTGTCTAGATTTCATTACTTTTTAGACATAAACAAGCTGCTCCATCGAGACTTGGCTAGTTTTTTACAGAATGTTTTTGGTGGGATTTCACTTCTTTTAGTAAAAACCTTTAATTTGTGTAATATTCGAATAGACTAAAGTTAGGCTAAATTAAATTAGAAGATGTGTCCCACTACGCTGGACTTTTGCAATGACAATCGGTTTTTTATGTACGAATAGTAGAAGGGGGCATTACCATATCTCTAATACAGCTGAGACCAGCTGAGGGTTCTTCATTAGATACTTCAGACATTCGATTTTTGACATCAAATGAAGCGGCTCACCAAGTTGAATATTTTTTGTAAAGGCGGTATGTCGATCTCTAATAGTTTGGTTGGGCTCTTGTGTTTTCTAATCAGGGTCACTCCAGACCTTCGAGTGGCCTAGTTTTTATAGTTTTCCCTTTATGTGGCCATTAAACCCTAATTCTGTACCAAATTTCACCTCTCTGAGTTTATGGGAAGTACTAGTTCTATTTTGATGATCATGAGTGAGTGAGTGAGTGAGTGTCATAAATGCGAAACTTTGCTTTCGCTTAACTTCGGAACTAAATGACCTACAGACTTGAAATTTCGGATTTTAAGTATGTGATTATAGCTTATTGGATGACGAAAATTTCTGCGTTCTGGTCTCATCAGAAGGTTCTCAAATAGGGGCTTGAAAATGCGGCGAAATGGTTCCAGTAAAGGATGGTACGGCAGTGTTTGCTTCGCGCTCGACTTGGCGGGTGCACTGCCGTGCCCCCCGATGTAAATTGGTTTTATAAACCACTTTTACCTTTTCCCGAGGAAAACTTTGAAGGGACGGACAGGATAACAGTGTATTTTTGCATTTTATTGAATTTTAAGTAGATTTTCCTTTAGTGCGTTAAGTGATAATTACAATATTATTCATGTAATATATTTTAGGTAATTTCTTATTATTGTTCTTATAAGTATGTACGTATTAATTACGAGTTTTTTTTTTTTTTTTTTAAGATTTTTAGACTCTGTAAAAAGTAAAATTGTGTACTTAAAGGAATATAAATTTAAAAAAAAACTTCTTATTGAGAATTTTTAGTTAGCAGATTAATGTTATTTACAAATTAGAGAAAAAAATAATAATGAAAGACGCCTACCGAAAGAGAAAAAAATATGATACTGAACAAAATAATTCTTTAAAGATGGAAAATTGTGGCACCAGGAACATTTCATTAAGTCTTGTAGATATTGCAGGCGTCAAACTTCTTCGAAAAACAAAATTGCAAAGGTGTTTCAAATAACGGTGACCGAGTTTGTAATATCCTAGGCTTGTACCAGGCATATTGTATCATCCCCGAGTAATGTGGTGCACTAATTTGGAAATGAATAAGTGATTTTAGTTTGATTGAAACAAAATTTGTAGAAGTTATTCCAGTATTTTAAAAAATGAATAAATGACATGCAATATGTTATGCATTTATGTTAAAACCACTTTTAGCTGTAGTGACAAGTTTTGTTCGGAGGACAGGGATTGTTATAATGAACATCGACTATATTAATAGTTTTTAAGAATAAAAATATCTATTTCCCTCTATCCAAGATGTACTTTCCGATATCGATAATTTTAATGTGCATATCGCACTTCAAAATTATCGAAAAATTATTTACAACTTACTATCTGTTGTTTCCACTTTGGAATTTAATTTTTCTTTCCATTTTAAATTAAAAATTAAACATTTTTCTCACAGTGGTCAGACAATAAAATTTCATGTATCGATAATAACTTTTAGAAAAATATGTCCAGGGAGGTTTTATTATTTCTCGACATTCACTTTATCTGCACGTTTTGTGAAATAGGGCAAGTATTCAATTTTCGACTAAACTTCAGTAGATAAGCAATCAAAATTGCATTTATTATCGTAGAACATAAATTTAATGCAATCTAAATTTGTCATGAATTAAATGGTTAAGGCTGTAAATTCTCAAGTTTTTCGTCTAATAGGATAACCATAACATATAACAATTCTTATTTTTCTTGAATTAAAAGAAAATAATTATAAATATAGGAACTAATCAAGCTCAACCCATGGTCAATTCTCTACAAAAGTGCAATTACGTGTCCCAGGATCGTAGCAACCTTCGAAATTCGTTTTCCAATTATTTTTTATAATTATTTATTTACTGCTAAAGAACATGATAACAGTGCTAAATAATACTTATTTAATTGGAGGCGTTATACTAATAATGTCCCAAGTGTGAAATAGTCTGCCAAGATAGCAAGAAAACTAAAATATATCTTTAAAAAAGATTTCTACAATACTTCAGGTATGCTGAACTGAAATCGTGTTTGTATTTTTTAATTGATTGCATACCCCAATATGTTTCTGCTTAGTTAAAACGTCGCAGCATTTTGCGTCATCACTGTCCAGCAGTTTTACAGGCTTTCATGACCACTAGGCACAATTGGGAACTCAAATAAATTAATTTTAGTAGCAACAATAAATGATGTTGATAAAATAAGATCTTAGTGTAAAAATTTCCAAGTTTCCCAATTAAATGCATTCAATGTCAAAGTAATTAGAAAAAAAATTACGTCTGTTATTGCCATCCATACTCATGAGTTGCTTAGGACGTTGTTGTGGAGTTTTGTTGTTTTCATGTTTACATTCATTGAATTTTTGTTCGAATAATGTAAAGTTTTAACGAAGATGCCCCTATTTTATGTCTTGTTAGGTGAAACGAGTTAAAATATCATTACAATCCATGTCATTACCATCCAGCTCAAGAGTAATAAACACGCCAATGGTAAAAATTTACTGAGAATAAAATGATAAAAGTGCATTTTTTTCTAAAATTTAAGAGTTTTGATTTTTGATGGTTGATTTTTTCAATGTGGAATGGTTTATTCCATAGCTTTAGTTGAAATTTACTAGGAAAATTTATTGATGAGTATTTCAAGATTTTTGAACACTTTAGCTGCATTGTTTGTTGTTTTTTTCATTTTAGATTACAATATTATTGAAAAATTAGTTAATCAATTGATTTGCGAAACTAATTCACAGAAAAATAAGGGAAAAAAATGCATTAATGAATCTTATAAAATTAACAAATTTAACTCTCAATATCTAAAAGAAGTGAAGAAATTATGTGCAGTTAAACAAAAAATAATTGCCTTTGTACAAGAGGTAAAATTGCACCCTTTGTGAAAAATTGAAAAATCGGAGTGCAAACTAACACATATTTAGAGATATTCCCACACGTATAACGATCGAAATAGGTTTGATAATGCTTTCAAAGAACGAAAAAAAAAAAAAAAAATTAATCACGACTATATAAGATTTCGCGAAATTGTGACTAATTTGAGTCTACATTGTGGCAAAGTTATGCTCGATACAGTAAAATCAAAATAAACACTTGAGTGATGAACAATGATTTGATGAACTAAAGCAACGGGAAGAATATGTGTCAAGTTTATATGATGAATTGACAAGCAATGATAAGAAACCACTAAGAATCAATTAGCGATGAATTTGCGTAAATCCTGTCATGCAATTTTCACTCAATTTGTATCATGCGTGAATAAAGCTGGATTAATCGAAACTGCAATGAATTGATGAGCGATGAATTTGCGTTAATATTGCGAGGAATTGAAACCACAATGAATTGATGGATGACGAATTTGTTACAATGTTGCAATGAAATGTAACACGATAAATTGAAATGATCATGAATCGATGAGGAATGAATTAGTGTCGATGACGCTCGATGAATTTAAATGATATCGAATCGATGAGCGGCTACTTTGTTTCAACGCCGCATTCAAGCTGCGCGCAATGAATAGGTATGGAACCATTTAAAAGGCTTGAGTAAGAATCAGTGAAGAACAAATACGCGAGTTGACATTTTCGAGGTTAAATTATTTCCGATATTGGAGCAACGAAAGAACTGCCGAAAGTTTGGTCCCAATAGATATAATCTGTAGCTTCCTTTCTGGGAAGAACAAAAGCAATTTAGGATGCCTCCTGCGCATTCCCGATACAGCTCGCATCCCCATTCGAATTCCTTTTTCGAATATTTTTGGAGCCGCTATGGAGTTAGGGCGTCATTAGAGAACTGATTGATGGAGTTAACTAAGTGCCGAAAATTAATTAGCTGGAAAATAAGTCGGTCTCTTGGAGGGAAGAAGCAGATGCCGCGGATCGACCCCTGCTCGGAGTGAACTTTCAAATGCAGCTGGCATCGGCTGACAAAAGCGATCGGGAACTAATTACTTCTCCCGCCGATCTCGGGAAGAAAGTTGCCTCTCTCGAAGGGAATTCTCTTCGAACAATATCAAGTGGAAATAAAGCTGATATATATATATATATATATATATATATATATATATATATATATATATATATATATATATATATATATATATATATATATATATCAGGCTTGGAGTATCAGGCGATTACGTAATCGTAATCTGAGTAATCGATTACAATTTGTGTAATCGTAATTTTAATCAGCTGTTTCTTGCGTAATCGTAACTGTAATCTAAATTTCAATAATCGTAATTTCGTCTTGTAATCGTGTAATCTTACCTTGCTGCAAGTGAAAACTTGTTAGCTGAGATTCTGCAATGCTATAAAGGAGATGGATCCGGACGAAGGAGAAGACAAGACTTCAATAGAAGCGTACAAAGGAGGGCCTTTAGGCACTGCTGACGGTCGCCAAATAAGGATCATAAACGATCCGTATAGTGAGATCGGGAGCCGTTTGTACCCTGTAGGTGCCATTGACAGGAATCCTCTGTCTCCCGGGGTTTTAAGGATTGGGCATCAATTCTCCTTTTCATCACTCAAAGACAGGCAAGCAAACGAAGCTACCGCCTCGAAAATAGAACAATATGAACACACTGCAAATAATCGGTACACATTCGGAACACTATAAGTGTTCCAGTTGCCTGAATGTATACTAAAATATACTTTGAATGTATTCTGTAAAATTAACAGTAGGAAATCTCAATGTTATTCCTGGATTTAGAAGTCTTAATATTGCTCTAGACAATTGATATGATGGGTGACCAATAATGATTGGAATAAACTTTAATTGACGTAAAAAATTATTTCTTGTCCAGTAGATGTTCCTTATTGAAATCCAGAAAGAGTCTGAAATATTTTCTTTCGGCATAAATGTAGTTGTCACATTCTTCCCTCCATTTCATACTTCTAGACTCTCCCCAATACTTGCATAACTGATTTTGATTAATAATTAAGAATTACCAATGATTAGCATCATCGGTAATAATGTTTATTTACTGAAAACAGAGCAATTCCATGTGTGAAGGAATGGCGGTTTTGGTGAAAAACAAAAGTGTAAGTGATTACAGTGAAATTATTTTCATTAAAATTAACATTTTTTTTCTTTGAATTTCATCAGTAATAATAAAAATAGAAAAACCAATGCAGAAGGATTATTTTAAATTGTTTTATTTTTCAACTTTTGAGATATTTTTTGCTCCTGACGAAATGACATTTTGTCAAACAAGCTTTCAAGCTTCTAAGTACAAAACGAAATTTCCTTGAATTCTGTATAAATACATTTTTTCAACTGATGAGTATTTTTAAAATACAAAAATTACGATAAAAAATTGCTAATTTGAGCTATTTTTTACGCTTTGGATTGAATTATTTAAAGCTTTGTAGCGTGACGGAATGATTTTGACAGAAAGACAATAAGGCCATTTATTGTAATAAAAGTAACAATATTTTCAATAAAACAAATATTTTACTGCATTTGGCTCGTATAAAGTTACTGATTGAAAAGTATAATGAGTGAAATAGTTTTTAAAAGCACTCTAATAAAATTAGTTTGAACAATATATTTTTTCATAAAAGTTGTCATTTTCCTATAATTGCCCAACATATTGAATGAAAAATCACTAATGTGATAGTCGTTTTAATGAAAGCACTTGGACCTTTCCCGAAACAGAATCCTGTCAACGTGACTGCTAAATATAATCTTGCATTTTGCTTCAGATAGTTGATTTACACATATTATAACATGGTTTTTTTTTTTTTGGGGGGGGGGTGGAAAAAAATATTTGCTTGTTTTATTGCAAACGTGACGTACTTTCAATAGGTCAATAAACTTTCAAATATTAGTTCTAGATAATTTATAAATATAAAAACTCAAGGAGAAATTTAATGTAAGGTATCCTACATGTGCCGGTGCAATCACATCGGCCGTGGTGGCCTGATCGGTAAGGCATTGAACTCGTGACCGGAGGGTCCCGGGTTCTATACTAGCCGGTCGAAGATCCACCGTCTTCATTATGGTGACTGGAGGACGTTAAATATGCTCGTGGTCACAAAGTCCTCCAAGTGAAACGATACCTCTGGAGGTGCTGGACCAGGGATTGCTCGGTTTCTGGTTCGGACCAAAAAATCGTAGCTGTCTTCAGGGTCCCATCCAAACTGGTTAAACCAAAAATAGTGGTAGGTACGTGGAACCCTGGAGTGAAAAGTAAAAAGGTGCAATCACACCAAAAAGTATCATTACTGCTATCCATTGCGTAATTTTACTAAGTTACGTAAAGTTATCGTCCGAAGAAAACAAAGATTGGACTCCTATTACTCAAGAATTTAAAGAAGAACGAAAGAAAAAAGAACTCTTACTTTTAATTCCGTTTTCCAGCTCTTTCAGAAAAATAGCGATACAACCTTTGGAAGGCAAACAAAGGATGTTCAAGACAGAAACCTTACCAACTGGGTGACCTTTCTTTCTATGCGCCTTTTCATGGCCTTTGTGAAATAAGACCTATTTTCTTTACTTGAATGGAGCGCCCGCTGACAATCCGATATGAATTGTTCTTGTTGGTCTCATGACTTCAAAGGTTTCATAGTTCAAGTTTCTAGGGCGAGAATATAAAGAAGTGCTTTGTTGGAACACTTATCATAGATTGTGGATTATTAATGTTAGATATAGAGCGCATTATAGATTAAAATAGAAAGTTACCAAACAACAATTATGAAATTCAGCCCAATTTATCTGCATCATGACGTTCTAAATATTTCATTGGGTGCTGCGAAACCACCATTGGATTTTCGTAATGAAAACCATGTTAGATTGAGTTGTAACTTTTTAGGAGATGTGTGTAGCCAGTTACTTTTGATTGGCTGTTTGGTGGTTGCAAATGTTATCCCTTTTATATTGTATAGAGATTTGTTCCTCTCTTCGAATTTACATTTTGCATTTAAAAACCGAACAAAGATGGGTGTACGAACTAGTTAGTTATAAAGTAGATAAAGTAGATGATTCATTATGAACTTCATTTTTTCAAACGTAACAGCTTGTACCAAATAAATACGTATTTTTTTTTTTTTTTAAAAACTCTTATACCTAAATTGTATCACAATTCCTAAAATCTTCATAAAAATTGAAAAGCTATATACGAATGCTTTAAGAAACAAAAAAAGATTCATAATCAAAGTCAGTTTTCTCCCTTTTTTGCATGATATACTATTAATTTATTTACAGGATCTTTCTTTTTTATTTTGATGAAAGAAAGAAATGCCCTCTGTGTAACAGCATAAGGCATTGTAGCAGGAGGTTTCCTACGCTTTCCATCCTTATTGCAGCGTTTTAGCTTTTAATTACCGATATCTCTTAATTAAGAAAACTTTTAAGAGTTTCTTTGGTTGGGTGCATCATAAGTCACACCTAAACCCGCCGTTCTTATCACTTTAGTCTTTTTAAACTATAAAGATCCATCTAAAAGTTTTCTTTCGTACAATAGTCTCGCTCGACGATGGGATCATGGTATCCATTGTTGCGTACACCATTTTAACTCCCCACTCGAATTTCAACAGGCTTCTTCAAAAAGCGCAAAACAAAGAAGCACAAACTCCAGCGCTGTTTATTTAACGTTGTGAAGAGAACAGTTTGAAATTTCCTGATACCATAGAGAGGAGAAAAACTTGATCTTGGCACGAAACTCCATGGAATCGTATCTTGACACCTAGAAGGGTGCTCTGTCATGCATGAGCGGGAAAGGGAGGGATTCCTTCGGAAGAGGAATGAGCTGGAGAGGAAAAGGGAGGGAGATAGGAGAATGAATACAGACTCATTGTGGCTGACTTTGCGGAAAGTACCCTCTTTTACTTTACACTTCTTGACACTGACAGAGTGGAGTAAAACTTTGGGAGCAATAAGTCTCTGGCAGTTCGAAATAATCTGCCGAACACTTCCCTCGAACGGATTCGAAAAAAAAGAGGTTATCGAGTCGTTCGTAAAAACTTTTATCCAGTAGTGGGATAATAATATAGTTGATGGTGATGATAATGATGACGATTTATGCTTTCTGCCCATGATTTCAACTCAAATGATCTTTATGACTGAATCACGCTATTTAAATTGCATAACTATCCAGTACATAGCATCATTCTCATTCTTAACTTTTATCAATCCACTCCTCGCCTCTCCTATATAATACAATGTATTACAACTCCTTTAATAGAGCTTTTGACGTAATTTTGTCGTTTATTTATTCAGTGGATCATTTTTTAAATTTAATTGAACTTTTAGTGGTTCTTTGTAGTTCAGTTTATTTCTGTGTCGGAATTTCCATATTTTAATGGAACTATTTGAATGGATGAGATTTAAAAAACTCGCCACGACGACGTTACCGTAATCTACCACACAAGTTTTAAAATGTTGTAATTCATTAACTCCGAATCGAACGGTATTCCTAAGTTTTCGAAAAATAAACTTCCTACCCCCCCCCCCCCCCCCCCCTCGGTGTTTTTTTTTTTTTTTTTTTTTTTTTTGCTGGTTTGCGCGAAAGACTTTCGCCACTTTTCGTTTTAGCTCGGAATCTGGATCAACATTCAAGAATTTTGAAATTGGATATCTCCGCTCCTCCTACAGCTATAATAAAAGTAAAAAAGTAGCTTTTTAAAAGCAATTTTATGTTCTTTAATTCATCAATGAATAGTTTCAAGCGAAATTAAATAGTTTTTGCAAACAAAAACTGAAACAAAACCTGAAAAACTCACCTAGACTCACCTAGTTGGCGAGCAGAGTTCCCCTACGCCCAGTCATATTTTAACAAACAGTACAGCAAAAACATATTAATCTTATCATAATTATGTATAAAACTGTGTTTTGTTCAAAAAAGATATAGAGGTAGAAATTTACAGATTTAGCTTTTACTTAAAGGGCTGTGACACGTTTACTAGTCCCCTTTTTGACAAATCCTGATTTTAATGTTTCAAACAAAAAACTTAATTTCTGCTGAACTTGATCACCAATATGATTTGTTGTGATATCATTGAAAGCTAGTGGGGTGGGCAAGTTTTTGGTAGATTTGACCGACTGTAGTGCAAATGATTGTTTTTAAAAATGCCGTTTACATATTTTGCTGCCAATTCAACTTTGAGTATTTCGAATGTTTTATAGCTTGTAGCTCGCTGAAAAAATTTAAATATCTTGATGAAAAAACGTGTCATTTCATATGATTTTTTCTGCTCTTTCCAAATATTTATTTAATTTATGTGTTGGTTTTTCTAGAAATTTCAGAAATCGGTCTTTTTCTCAGAAATTTGTTTTTTGGCTCATTTTCCTTCTATCTACCTCCTCTGTATTCCTCTGTATTTCTTTGTAATGGCTACGGATTGGATAATAGGTGCTTCTATGCTTCACTTGGGTTCCTCTACCACCTCCTTTCATTTCGCACATTAGGTCAAATTCACCCCGTGTACGTTCTTATACATTGTATAAGACACTAAAATATTATATATCTACTTTTACTTTTCATGAAGCACAACAGCACATTTACTTCATTCACGCATTGATATGTCATAGTGGAGAGCACATAAAGTTCTGAATTTAGCTTGGTAAGTCTACCAAAGGAGAATCGCTAAGCAATTCAAGGTGCTGGAAAGCGATAACAAGCACAGCGGACTCTGTTGTCGTAAGTAAGGTAAAGGGCAGTAACTGCAATTTTTTTCATCTATAGTACGTTAGTTTTTTTTACAAGCTTGTTTATTTGACTTCCGCTGAAAAAAAAAAAGCTCGAAAAAAGCATCCATTTCCAACATTTCTCAATTGTTAGTATTGAATCCAAAACGCGTTTCTTCGACTATCTCGACGACTTATTTCTGCAGATACTGCCGTTTACCTGCCCACAGCAGTCTGCCACTAAGTATGTATATTTTATGAAAAAACTGATCAACTTAACATACGCTCACTGCTGGCGAACATATCCCGAAATGCCACACCTTCGCTCTTTAGTGTTTTTTTTTTTTTTTTTGTATTATATTTGGTACTAGCTGATCCAGCAAACGTTGTTTTGACACATAAATATCTTCTAGTTAATATTTTAGTTGTTAATTAAAAAATAACGAATGTATTGTAAGTTTGTGGGGATGAGATCTTTGACAGAAAGAGGAATCGACAATGATCTCCCGATAAAAAACAAAAAACACCAACCATTCATTTTCTCAATACAGTAATACACACACACACACACAAATGGACAAAATGCTTGTATCGTTCACAACTTGCCCCTCAGTGCTTTGTGCTACAAAACTAATGCAGAATAAAATTTCAAAATGACACGACGCTCCGGCAAAACGTCGGAAAACTCTCTTTGATTAAAAATGTTTTGCTAACATTTACTGTTTGCCTGCAAATAAAATATTTGTAATTAACTTAAGCAAGACTTTTACAATGATTTTCAACACTAGCTTTTACAATGATTTTCAGCAATGGTTTTTACAATGACTTTCAACAATGGTTTTTACAATGAATTTCAACAATGGTTTTTATAATGATTTTCAAAAAAAAAATATGTTCTGGATGGGGACACTCTGATTGCCTAGCGGTTTGAAATATACTTTACGACCAATTCTCATACTTTCCAATACACATAAAAAATTTCATAAAAAACGGTCCAGCCGTTTCGGAGGAGTTCAAACACTAACATCGTGATATATTATATGAATAAAAAATTTCAAATGCTAAAATGAAATTTCTGCGAAATTAAATTTTAAAAACACAGATTGAACACCTGGTTACAATTCTTGAATGTGAAAACTTTCAATTTTCTGGGAAGAAATTCACTTTTTTTTTTTACTTTACTTTGTTTTAGTCATTAATTCATTTATTTTGTAATTATTCATGCAACTTATTTGTTTCTTGAGAAACTTGCCTCTTTTCTTGAAAACAAAAAGTAAAGGTGTTGTGTATTATGCATTCACACTATTTATTAAAACTCGACGATGAAATGTTTGAATTGAACTTGTATCGCAAGGAATTGACGCTCCAGTCAATAAACACAAAATGCTGCCTGTAGCTAAAATTGAAAGCAGGATTGAGGTGTAGCTTATATGTTATTATACTAACTAACCATTGTTGCAGAAAACACGACCTGGAGAGAAAAAGACTTCACAAACGATCCGTTTTATTAATAGCACTGCATATTTCAAAACGGTCCATTAACATCGCCTGTAGAGATGGAGGAAACGACCTATTTAATCTTTTAATTACATTTTAGAAATAAATAACTATTAAAAGCGAAATAAAGTAAGCGTCAATATCAGTAAATCATGCAACTCATTAACGACTTGTTTGATTTTCTTCAAAAAGTATAACATTTCGCGGCTAACTAAATGTACAATGATGTAAATAATCAGAGAGGAAGTTAAAAATGGTGTTTTATTACTCATACGTTCAGTGCAATCAGATTAGTGTTAATACCACAATATTCGTTTTGCAACATAAATAACGTTATGGATAATTTTTCACATTGATTTTATGGAGCAAGAGGAAATGTATGGCTTTCGGGACTCTCTCAATATACGGTAATTAGCCTCCCCAAAAAGAACGGAAACAGATGAGGCATAAAAATTTTATGAAACCGCATTAATCTCTCTAAGGTCCGCAAAAGATTTTCTCATTTATGTTCTAAGGCTGTCCATAAATGATGTCACATTTTTTCCAACATATTTGATCCACTTCCCTCCCCCCCTCCCATTTCACAAACTACTTCACTTTACTCCCTCCCCTTCCCTTGTTACATGTCACGTTTCATTACATAAATATATTACAATAAGAAATTGTATTTCATGGCACTTTTTGTAACCCTTTCCCTCCCCATTGTCACAAACTATCACAGATTCACAGCCTCCCCCCTCCAAGTGGACGTCCTTATTAGCACTACCTTATTGGCATTCGCCCCGCGTCACTGCTCTTTCATATCAAATTTCCAGGTCCGTTTGAGACAAATTACTTATGTTTCTTATTACTTAAGACAAAATAGCATGAATATTAAGTTATCTTTTTAATTTAAGTGTAGTTTTTTTTTAAACATTATCAAACTTTGAAATTGTTTACGACTCCAGTAATAATTAATTGAATTATGCAAAAGAAAATTTGCAATTTAATAAATTTCGATTTCCACCCAGAAGAAATAAAAAGCAGTTCTGTCAATATCAATGTCAGATGTATTGTTGCAAAAGGTGTGTTCCCATTTCTACAAAAATAATTTAAAAAATCTTAGTAGTGTTTTTTTTTTTTTTTGCAAGTATTCAGGCGCATTAGAATAGTAGGGCTGACACCTTTCTGCATTGAAAAAAAAATACCTTGAAGCCCCGAAACACATGTCGGTATTTTTTTGCAAATTTGCTTCTTTAGCTTTGTTTTGGTCCTACTATTGATGCACTAAGGTACTTATTTATTTATTTTTCATTTATTCCTTGGAAGCGCACTGCCTTATTGGAATTCACCCATGTCATCGACATTTGATGTCAAAATTTCCTTGGTCGTTCGCTAGAATTGCTTATGTCTATTATTTATTTTCATCACTTTTCTCAAAAAAATAAATGAATATATATATATATATATATATATATATATATATAACCAAAGGTTGCAATAGATACAAAACTAATAGTTATTAAAGTATAATGTAAAAGTTGCTGTAAAAATATAGAACAAATGTTCTTTAAAACAATTCATAATACAATTTGAAAAAAGACAAGATGATATCAATTTAAATGGAATTAACGTAAAAATAGCATCATTTGAATAAAATGTTACAAAGCAACTTGCTGAATCGCAACTTGCTTTGAAACATTATAAACCCATGGTTGCCCTATTGGGTGCAACCATGGGTTTATAATGATCTATTGCAACCTTTGGTTTATAATGATATTGCTGGTTTACTTGCTGACTCGCGACGCGTTCCGAAACCTGTCAGGCTCTGCTTAGGGTATGCTGCTCCCACCCACTGACGAAGAAGCAGCTTGTTTGTTCTTATAATGTTTGTTTGTTTGTGATCCTTTATTCGTTTACATACCTACTTTTTTCAGCTCTTTTAAATCTTAAATACTTGATATAATTCTAAGTGCTGCAGTTTGCGCCTTGTTTAGATTGATCTTTCGTTCGTTTCAAGTTCTATTTATATTTATATTTATATATATGTATATGTATATATATATATATATATATATATATATATATATATATATATATATATATATATATATATATATATATATATATATATATATATATATATATATATTAAAAAATATTAAACATTTAGCTGTATATTTATAAACTAAGTAGCACTTTTCAATATTAATCCCATTTCTGCCAAATTATGGAAAACTCTCAGAGAATGAGCCCTAACAAAAGTTTACGCACAGATCCCGAAAATTTTTGTATTCCTTATCGTTCGGATTTACGATGAAGTCTTAATTAATTTTGTCTCTGAAATAATCCACGAGTTTTCAAAAACATTGATTTAATGTCATTCAATGGACAGAAAATAAATACGGTTAGATGGGAGAAAAGGTTAAATTTGTACGGAACAAATACTGACCTGATAAATGTGCTGTCGTTTAAGTTACTAACTTTTTTATTTATCTTTTATCAATCATTCACAGCGATCAGTATTTAAGAACAGAAAATCTTATTTCATTTTATGTTTTGTATTTATCACTTATATAATCACTTTCTGAACATAAATAATGACTTATAAAATTTCTCTTTGCCTTATTTAAAAAGAGTATTTTTATCATTTTTAACGCATCAAATTCTTTTCTCAAAGAAGGAATTGTATGCGAAAAAAAAAATTATATAATTACGCTAAAAAAGTAAATATATTAAGAGCAACGTGCAAAAGCATAAATTTGGGAAACATTACGGGCACGTGTTTTGGGTTTACAAGGAACTAGAAAAAAAATCGGCTATACTATCTGATAAAAATTATCATTATAAAACACTCATAAGCTCACACCTATTTGTTCTAAAAATGGGAAGAATCACAAAACGTGTTTTTTCACGTCTTTCCTTTCTCTCCTCCCTTTTCACGTCAAACCTTTCTCTTCCTCCCCCCTCTTTCCGCCCACACTAATATGTGCTCTTTCAGCGTTGATGTTTAAGGAATTTCATGATTATAATCATCATCTAACTCATTTTCTGTTATAACCACTTTACAATCTGTCACATAATTTAGATTGGGTGTATTCGTTGAAAGAACCCTTCTGATTTTATTTTTCGATTCTTTAAGACCTAAAAGAAAACTTCAAAACTTCACCCACTTCTTCAGGCTTGAAAAACGTCGTTAGCAGAAAATATTTGAAAACTAGAAAGTCGCTCGTCAAGGTATGACGGGTGAAAATTACCTCTACATTTGAACGAAGAAATTGCTTGTTTGGTGATGGTTTGATAGTTGAAATTTGAGCCCTAACTGAAGTGGATTAACGCTCAACTCCAGTAGGTAGCGGTTATTGCTGACCATTTTTTCGTTCCTTCATTCCCCTGAAATGACACAGTTTTACCAGTAAAACAGTTAAGTTGCCGGATCGAGTTCAGCGTTGTCACAATAAAATCTTTCTCTGCATGTTAATCATTACCAAAACATATTATCAAATAATCATGCCGTGCGCGAGTTTCATCGTTGAAACTCGCGCGTTACTCGATCATCGGCTGTTATAATGATAATGACTCTAAATTCTCAGCATTCTGACATTACAAACAAATAACATTTTTTGATCCAACAGAAATGAAGTTATACTATGTTGATGAAACCACTAAAAATGAGGGAAAGTACGGAAAAATTCTAAATAAAGGAGACGTTGTTCTTAATAGAACATTTTCGGAAAGTTTAATTATTTTAGAAAATGAATTCCATTTTTTTCCGGGTGCTAAAAGAGTTGACACATGGCAAAAAAGTTTCCCTTTCAAAATCATTTTCGATAAATAATATGTCTACTAAATTTCTAGTATGAATTGCCCTAGTTTGTAACGTCTTCATCAGTTTTTTCGCGAAGGGAAAACAGTAGAATTTCTAAAGTATTTAGAAGCGTTTTAACTAGCTGAATAACGCAAAACGTACAATAGCGCAGCAAAAAATTACCTTCTAGATAGTGTTTTCGGTCATGTCCACCCTTCTACATTTAAACAACCGTATTAGGATTGACAATATGTGTTGAAGTGAAGGGCTCTCGAGGGTTGCCCCCTCTCTCCCCTGGCTAAACCACTGAGATGGTAGTCTGATCAGGGCCACTTCACGGAAAACGGTCATTTTGTCCTGCACGTGATACCTCATATATGTCATTAAAAATAATACTTTAAAACAGAAACTCCCAAACTTCAGACTTCCGCGGACTCCCTCCGGAAAAATTACGAACTTCGCAGATCCCCCCCCCCCTCCAGGTGCGCGCGCATAAAAAAATATAATTAAAAAAAACGATGTGACAAAGAGTTAATTTTTTTTTTTTTTTTTTTTTTTGAAATACATTTTTAAACTTTTTTTTTCGAAAAATTTATTTATTTATAGCGCAGCTTCCCCCACTTTCCTTTCACCAACAGTATCTTTAATTCTTAAAATATATTTCAGCACACTCTTTTTTTTTTTCCAACGTAAGACGTAAAGTGGATGAGACTTGAAAATTCTGAAGCAAAAGTTTATTTGAAGCATAATATACCAGCTGTAAAAATGTGCCTCAACGTTTACATTTTACTTAATATAGCTTTGTAAAAATATGAACTTTATCATATACACAAAATTAATTACTGTGTAGTGTGTGGACTTACGAGAGTTCCGGGGGAAGGGGGGGGGGCTGCTGCACTTGAGCAAGAACTTTTTTTATTCCTCATAAATGTGCTTTCTTTTTTAGGTAAAATATCGTTACTCGTCCTTAATCTCAATTATATTAAACTTTTTAGTTGGATAGCACCGCAGACCTCCTGGCATGGACTCGCGGACCACAGTTTGGGAAACTCTGCTTTAAAACATTAATGAACACATTTTTTCTGCTTAACAAATTAAAAAACTTATGTGTGATATCTTAAGCAAAAACTTTCATCATTACCCTTAAAATCATTACTTTTTAATGAAATATATGGACCGTTACGTGCAGTACAAGCGGTTGACTTTTTGCGGCGGTTGATATGGCCCATCAGTGAAGGAACACACTTCAGAAACAAAAATGCCACATGTTCATAGTCTAGGAAATGTTTTGTTTATTCTTAGGTCAAATATGATCATTGACTGGATTGTTGCACCACTTTTTCTGACTTCTCGACTTCTCTCCCCCTTTTCCAAAAAAAAAACGTGATGCAGGACTCATTAAAATTATCGAAGACTATTTTAAATAATTACTTAATCAATGAAAATGTTTTTACCGTCACTTTCCTAAAACTAGCTTTTAATGGCATCATGAATTACTGAAAATAAAGTTGGATTTCAGTCTATATTTACTGGTTATACTCCCCAAAATATTCAAATCTATGCACATTTTCGTCAACATAACTAATTATTCGCATCAAAAAAGATAGTGTCAAATCTTTCTAGCAAAAAATTTTAATTTCTAATTGGATGACTTACCTTCAAGCGACGTTGCTGAAAAAGTCGCCTGCAAAGCAACCGATCCGGCGACTCAGGTAACCGCCTTTACGGAGACTCATTCAGCGTCTGTTCTTTTCGCTCCTTGTTGTCGAACCACACCTTTTAGGAGAGTAGGTGGCGACACCGAAACGTCCCCGTACACCCCCTCATGCGCGTACAACTTGTTGAGTGGTCACTTTGAAGCCCTGAAGTTCGGTCGCGCCAAGTTAGAAAATCAATGCGCCGGAGCGCTTAGAAGAGTAAAGCAAAGATCAAATTCCATCGATGGAGCTGAAATATCACTCTTAAAGAACAGTTGAGTCAAACCACGATCACATTTCAGAACTGTCCCCTCCAAACGGATTTTTTTTTTCATAGCTTGACCCCCATTTTTATGCATGTTATATATTTTTATTTGTTTTCAGTCAAAATCAAACGTCATATACTCGTATATACATATATATATATATATATATATATATATAAAATAAAAACAAATGTCATATATATTCTATATCAAAGCTCAAAATCAGCTTCCAATCAATCACTTCAGCTAATTAACGTTAATTGGATTTAAACAATGAACTGTATTCAGTGTTGTTGCTTTGTGCCAGCTAGGCTGGCAAATTGGGGTGCGCTGCTTTAATTTCCACCGTAATTTGGTGTAAAGTTCGACTTCCACACTACACACATACAAAAGGGGCCTGTTTACAGGGTAAGCAACCATTCACAGCATTATAACACATTCACATAAAAAAAAGGACACAGACAGTAGAGACAATGTACATTAGGGTGGGCCGAAAAAACTTTTTTTGGAAATCTGTTTTTGGATAGTGCGGAAAAGTTGCTATATGGGCCCGTTATTACCCATAAAAAATTTCGCTAAATTTGTGTAATATTTAGCCGGCGCTATTTGACCTTGAAAAAGTGAAAAAAAGGGCAAAAATGCACTTTTTCCAAAAAAAAAAAAAAAAAAAAAAAAAAGAAAAGAAAATGGAGGGGGGAGGGGGGTTAAAAATAAAAGTTTGAAGTTAGTTTCAGCAAACATTAGAAGTATCTGTCAGTGAATTAGTTGAAATCCTCAAAGACTTATACATTTCGTAGAATATTTAGCTACGCTCCTTTAAGACTGACACATGGGAAAAATGGAAAAAATAAATAAATAAATAAATAAATAAATAAAAGTAGTTTCAAAATAAGTAAATACTGAAATGTTACGCAATACGTTATTTAGAAAAAAGCAGTGAAAATTCAATCAATTTTTTGCGACTTTTGTACGCCAATTTTAAAAAATGCACACACTCAAATAAAAAATAGTTACATAAGATGCTAATTTTTTAATCTTCGGTTCCAATTGTTTCTCCAGGATAATAAACGGCGCTCAACTGCTTCTATTATTCCTAAGATTATTTTATAGCTATTTTATATATGTTTGACAAATAGAGCCCTTGAGTATTAAAAAAAATGTGAATCCTCTGAAGTCTTGGACATTTCGAATGTCATTGTATTATTATCTTTGTTTTGGTATACAACACGACTGTTATGTAGAAACGCGCGAAAAAGAAAGTAACGAGAGCAAGCACAAGTAGTCTTCTATTTGGACCTGGTAGAGATTTGTCTCCTCCCGATGCTTTATTTCTTCAAACATATGAGGACATTATCAGATGTTATCAAATCACTAAGATGCAAATAAAGGGAGAAGGAAGTAAGCAACCATCTTCTGCAAGTGTGGCCACTGCAATTGCAAAAAAAATTATTGATATTTGGGGACGTGCTTCCCTTCCACTTGTTTCGATAAGAAGAGTGATTGGCATGATTTTATCTCATTATTCTAAATATAATAGCGCAACAAAAAATGCTAAGAATATAAAGACGCAACTCTTACAATCAAAGCGAGGCAAATTTAAAGCAGAGGCTACGACTTTGACGTTTGTGCCTGCAAATGCGCAGATTTATATTCGTGTAATTGCAGAAAAAAAGCAAAAGTCTCTGATAGAGAAAAACAATTTCTTATTGATCAAAGGACAGTAAGAAAAATGGCTGTTGGAAAAGTGGATAAGGTAACAAATAATGCATATTTCGCTCATCCTGAACAGCTACTGTTGACAATGTTGTTTGACTCAAGAAAATACATTCGGGAATTAGCTGTTAGGTGCAATCTGAACTCTAGAAATATGAAGACGAAGAGCTCGGATGATGTACGATTTTTTAAGCGTCCTAAACTCAATTTTGAAACCGTTGGTTATGTTGATTTAGTTCATTGGGCAAACTGTGTTGCAACAGAGCCACCTCTTACAATGCATCTAAAAGACCAACGATTGAAAGAAATGTGCAAAGAATAGCCTACAGAGTTCACTTTCGAGAAATTTCCCTGTCACACGGAAGCTGTGAAACGTTGTGTGAAACTAATAACCGAAGCTGCAATATAAGTTCGCGGTGAAACTGCACAAGATGGATACATTCGTGCCAAACTTCAAGCTAGGAAAGAACTTCCATCATTCGATAACAAGGGACAATATTATTCCAAAAAATAATATTCATTATGCATGAGGTATTATAAATCAAATTTGAAGATTTCTTTTTCAAAATTTTATTATCTTTATATGTAATTCTAGAAAATGTATGATATTATTGCATGATAATAATTACTATGATTAATAGTGCTATTTAATTAATTAGTCTATGATTTCAATTTGAGAAATAATTTTCACAATGAGTTTTAAAGAAATTCAATATTTTTGCATTTTTATCCAATTTTTGATGTCGGAAAGGAGCGGTTAAATGCTCATTAAAATCAATGAAACATTTTATGGGCTCGAAATGGCTCATTATATAGCATTTTCGGTGCATTCCAGCAAAATATTTGGAATTTAGTTTTTTTAAAAAAAATTCCACAAAACTTCATTTTTCTCATTTTTTTCGGTTTTTAGTGTCAAATAGCGCCGGCTAGATATTTTTTAATATCCAAGAAATTTTTTGTGAGTGCTAACTAGCTCACCACGCAACTTTTGCGCGCTATCCAAAAATTGATTTCGAAAAAAATTTTTTTTCAGCTTATTTCGGCCCACCCTAATGTACATCCATGCCAGAATCTGGATTCAAAACCGAGACTTCCCCATTTCTGTTAGACATCTATGGCCACTAGACAAGGCGGTCGGCGTGTTCAGTGTTGTCGGCTTATTTTGTAAAATAGAATGTTAGAATTCAGAAAACTGATGTTATAACCTTGACAGTAGAGTGCAGCACGAGACTTTTTGTTGTTTCTTATGCAGTGAAACATACTAAAAAATATATGAACCAATATGAAGTTAACTCAGATGGTTTAACGATACCCTAAATGACTATTGCAGTAATTTAATTCCATCGACTGAGTTATCACTCTAAAGTAGTGGTTTTAAAACAGTTTCAAGTAGTTTATAAATAACTAGCTCCGTTGCTCGGCTTTGCCCGGTCTACTTTGAAAATGAAAATTGTGTCAAGTGACGTATATTCAACAATCAGGCTCAAATAAAAGAAACAAATCTCATGCAAAATTTCCCCTCCAAACAACGGCGACAGATATTAAAATACTTTTAAAAAAATAAAATGATGAAGATGGATTTACAAGCGTAACCATGGAAACACAAAACAAAATAAGTTTTAAGAGAAAGATGGAAATAAACCGTGGATTCAAAAAGCGTAACCGTGGAAACGCGAAAATAAAATGGATAACAACTTGGTTTTAGCAGATGAGATTTTTAGAACTTTATTAAAACGGCTTGTAACTTTTTTTCCTTTGGAGATAGAAGCTTATTTTTTAGACCCTAAAACAATATAATATCTCTATCTGACAATATTTGTTTTAGTTGAAATTAAACAGATAGTGTTTTGATAAAATATTTTTGTTTTCAAAAACTTCATAAAGGGATCTGTATCCCCACATCAAGAGATACATGATCCCTTCATGTTGGATCCTTGATCCCACTTAGAAAATACATAGACTTTTCATTAGATCGGCAATTTATTTATAGATTTTAGTTTTCTACATTATGTTTCTAAAAATTAACACCATTTCTAATTTTCTTAATTCGATCAAAATATTGAGAACAATAAATAACACAGTTGGAAATTTCACTAGACATTTGTACAAAAAATGTACACAACTTTCATGAACTTATGATGCTTTTGATTCGTTACTTATTATACAATACAGTTGTGAACAATATTATATTTTATAAATAAAATTAACAATTTTTACTTCCTTTTAGAAAAAAGGAAGTATTGTATTCGCGAAAAAATTTTCACTCAAAAATTGACCCTAATTTCCATTTTGCTCACCCCTGAATTAACGTTTTTTTTTCCCCCGACTCGACCACACGTGGATAAGTGCCTAAGAACTTATAGACTCGCGAAATATATATTTTGACGATTCCCAAGTTAGTAACAACGAGTTTTCTCGTGACTTCCGTATGTACGTATGTATGTATGTGCGTATGTACGTATGTGCGTATGTACGTATGTGCGGATGTACGTATGTGCGGATGTACGTATGTGCGGATGTACGTATATGCCGATGTACGTATGTGCGGATGTACGTATATGCGGATGTATGTCACATAACTCAAGAACGGTATGTCCTAGACAGTTGAAATTTGGTACGTAAACTCCTAGTGGGATTCAGTTTTGGTTGTATTCGGGTGTTTCTAAGGGGGTCTTTTGTCCCTTTTTGGGGGGAAATCATTGTTCATTTCGATGTAAACTCAAGTGGTGTTACAAATCGGCGGACTCTTTTCGATTTTTTTTTCTTTTTGTTTCAATTTGGTCACTGTTGGTGATGTTTAGAGAGTAAACTATGGAATCACATTCACATTAAAATTGCCAGCAATGGGGAAATGACATTAAAGTGGAGTAAAAGGAAGTCATGGGATGCACATATCAGCTCGTTTAAAAATAATAGTGCAAAAATATCGTCCAGCAATGTCTCAGACTTGAATGTATATTTTTCCAATTTAAATGTATTTTCAGAAAAATAAAAACTCTAAGCATCTGTTTTCTATATTTTGTACTAAATAATCCATTATGTTCCATCTAAAGTTTGAGCGTACACCTTCTTATTTTTTAATTTATGTACAGTAGAGTAGATCGGTGCACGTTAACGCAGTGCCCTTTTTTCAAAACGAATTAAAATTGGAGAGTCAACAGTCATAACAGATTGATGCTGCTCTCTAGCAATCATTCTCACAAGTTTTTAGCATCAGTCGAGATTTGGTCTCGCATGCAGAAAGAATAATATGTTTTCTACCAAGTTGAGTAAATTTTGTGTTAAACGTTTAGAAGCTTATTGTGAATAAATAATACGAAGTTAAGAAACAACAAATACATAAAAATTAGCAGAATTTTATTCTTTTTTAAGAATTGTATTTCTATGAACTAAAATGTTATTATTATTATTATTTTTTTTTTTTTTTTTTTTTTTTTGCACGTTAAAAATAAATCCAAACTTCGCGACGGGGCAAGTTTACGCGCTGACGTCGAAGCACCTTTAAGCACGTTCTTACTGTGTCTTACTTAAACGTGCATATGACACTTTTTTTACTCCAAACTGTCTGAAACCTTTTTAGTATTTTCCGGAAATTTGGTTTTGAAAATTTCCATTTAGTTTTTAATTAAGTTACACATTCGTGTCTTATATCTAACAATCATTTAGGGCTGTCTTCATGCCCCTTCAGCTTTAACTTTATACACTATTCAGTCTGTAATAAATTTGCTTTATTTTAACGATGGTAAGACGTTATGTTCAAAATACTAACAGACCACGTTAGGTGTCAAAATTAATATGCGTAAACGTGCCCCGTGTCCGGGGCGCAACCGAAGTTAACGCAACCGACTTGGACTTTTTTTTTTTTTTTTTTTTTTTTTTTTTTTTACGGTTAAAACTACAAACGGAGCAACAATTGAATATACCCATTTTGACTCCATTGACTGCGTCATAAAACAGAAATGTCTAAAACTTCCTAAGTTAATATATAAAATTTTTTTAAAAAAATGTAAAAAATCCGCGTAAACGTTCCCCGGTCTACCCTATACGTTTAGCTACGTTTGCAATTACAGCGCTGAATATAGTATCCCGTTTGAAAAAAAATAGTTTGAATGTCTAAATTTTGCATATATCTGTAATTTTTGATCGACAACGCCTTTCTAATTCATGGATGGAACCTACGGCTTCTTCTCGGTTTGACTCAGGATTATGCGTGTCAATGCATTTGGCGTAGTGTCAGATTGAAGCCTGCGAATACGTTTCTCCACAACTGCCCTTTCTTTGTAAGGAAAACTCATTTACAGATCTTGGGGCAGTGACTGAACAAGTAAATTATAGTTGTTTTCTCGAATGTTCTTGTCGAGTAGTAGAATCCCTGGAGATGTTCTGCGGTACGTTGTACGTTATTTGAAAATCGCTATAGTAGATTAACAAGCAATTATTTATGTGTCTTGCTACGGTTACCTAGTTAAGCAAGCATTTAATTGTTTATAATTCACGAACTTACGCATTGCTAACTTGTCGCAATAACGCCATAATTCGGAAATACTAATTATTAATTTAATACTAAACTAAGTTTGCCCAAAAAATATTATTTTAAGCTTTTTTATACCTAATAAAAAGAACAAAGTATTGAAATCCAGTGGCGTAGCTGCACTTTCTGCCGGCCTGGGTGGTTCCTCAATTTGCCGCCCTTTTGATGAAAAATAGGAAATACATTAAAATGTCAAAAGTGTTTTAATAAGATTATAAGATTTTAATAAAGAAAAAAAAAATTTTTTTTCCATCTTATTTTTCCTGCAGAAAAAAAATGGGGGGGGGGGGCGGGAATTCAGAGCTAAACCGAAAAATTCCAAAAATTAAGTCAAAATTCGGAATTTTAAGCAATTTTTGGTAACGGTTTATACACTGTAAATACGATTCAGAAACGTTCCTGGAAAATAATAGGCAACTGATGTGCCCAATTTCAGCCAGGAACATATCTTGCAAAAACCAGGAACATTTTCCGATAAAAGTCAGTAACCTTTCTGAAATATTAAGACACCTTCCCTATTAAAGCCAGTCGTGAACCTTCTAGAAAAATTAAATTGGTTTAATTTATATGATTAGAACCTTCCTGATTTACCAAGAAAGCTCCAGAAACACTAGAGCAACCACGGCTAAGCTTACCGTGGCAAAATTGCAAGCAAGAACCAAGCATATTCCTTGCCTGCAATTCCTGTTCGCAAGGCTGTAGCTATCCAGTGACGTATTTGCTCTTATTGGAAGCTTAGTCAATCCGGACGGGCCATAAACAATCAAAAGCCGATGCACTTAATAAACACGCTCCGTCAATATTTAAACTGGTAGCAAAAAATATTTTTCACTCCAGTGTAAGGTCTGCATTCGTGCATCTTTTAGGAATTCAGGAAACTTTTTTGCGAAGAAACTTGATTTTTTGGGGAAATAGGTGAAAACCTCTGAAATCCCGAAATGTTCCACGGAAATAACCAGTAACGTTTCGGATTTTTTTTTACAGTGTAGAAAAAAAGCTTTCAGCTCCCTCTAATTTTTTTTTTAAATTAAAATCAGTTTTATGCTTTCTCCGGTGACGTTAGGATAATTGGGAATTCACAAGGAAATTTTTCGAAAATTGAAATCTTAAAAAAGCACTTTTAGGCTGCATACGTGAAAACATTGGGAAAGGTTCAGCGGCGCTGTCAGGAAAGCTTTTCAACTAAACTGAAAAGCACGTAAATGTAGGTTGTATCTAGTGGTGTAAAGGTCTCCCTTAACTCCAACAAAAACTGAATTTCAATCCCGAAATATCTTCAAACTTGGAATCAGTTTCTGTCGATCTTTGATGAAGTTAAAAAGAATAGGGAATGTACGCGAGCTCTCGAGAAATTTTTCTACGCCAAAATTTCAAAAACGGAATTGTAGGTTATCTGTGACGGCATAAGTTTTCAACTATTTCCAAAAATGTTGGGAAGTCAGATAGTTTTGCCGTCTCCCTATGAAACTTTTTGAAAATGACGTCCTAAAAACGAGACTTAAGCCGTTGTTTGACAGACAACGTCATGAAAGAGATTTGTGGGGGGGGGGGGGGGGGGCGTCATGAAAGAGATTTCGGAGGGGGGTTCCCACCCGAAATCTTTTTTGAAACTGTTGCTCATTTTAAGCTCTTCATCGCTGAGAAAAGAAGGCTTTGTGGTCTGCCCTTAGAAATTTCTAAAAACGAAATTTAGAGCCAACTGTGATGATGTTAGGTTCGTGCACATTCGGGTTCCCTACCTTAGAATTTTTCTGAAATTTAAGTTTCAAAAACCCAACGTTAAGCTATTTTTTGAGACATTGGGTTCGATGAGGATTTTAAAGTTCGAAATTGATATCCTTAATACACATATTAGACTATCTTTATCTACGTTAAAGGAAGGGTCAGGGCTTGACCGCCCGCCCTCAGAAATTTGTTGGTATTGAAATTTTAAAAACTCAATATTAGGCTAAAAGATGAGATGTAAAGGGATGGGGTGTGGGTTATCCTTTGGTAATGTTTCGAGACTCAAAGCATAAAACAGCACTTTTGGGCTGTTTGGTGACGTTAAAGGGATAGGAAGGCTCTTCCGGTTGCTCTTCCCGAAAAATGTGACATCGCCCTCAGTCTGCAGCTTCAGACGAAGGAAGAGAAAAAACAAGCAAAAAAATGCTGAGATGTCCACAAGAACAACACATGTTTTGTACTTGAGTAATTTAATTATCATTATCGTACCACAACCTTAGAATTAAAAAACCTTTTTTTTTTTTGACTTCAGAAAAAAAAAGATCAAAAGTATGATTTACTTATTGGGAAAACGCGTTAATTTTTTTCGCATCAACAGTGTGAAATTTCCGCCCCCAAAAAAGTGCCGCCCGGGGCGGACCGCCCCCTGTTGGAATCGTAAAATTTCTTGTTTTTCGAAAAACTACGAATTTTTATGTTTTGATGTGTGCTGAATCCGTTTTACCATTTGGATGATGCTTGTCTGTCAATGTGTGTTGTGTGTGTCTGCATGGGCTTGATTGTTTTTTTTTTTTTTTTTTTTTTTGGTCACTCTAGCTGCGCAGCATGAAATCAAAGGAAATTTAGTACACAAATTATCTCAAAGTGAATAAGTGCCCATTTGGGTTTTGAGCTCTAACTCCTCCAAGGGGAGAGGGGACGATTTAACAATCGAACGTTATCTTCGACGTGCGTGATTGCTATATCTGAAGAAGTAACGGACAAAATCAAACTAAAATTTGGCTGTATAAAGACTTCAAAGGCTACAGATATCTGTTCGATTTTATAGTCGATAGCTTAAGATGAGGAGAGGGGGAGGGGAGAGCAATCGAATGTTGACAAACGTTGCTTACTCGTTGATTCAACTTTGGTGGTAATTGTTCTTCGGGAACTGATTTCTGCCATCTTTTGCGTCAGTTGTACACTGTAAAAAAAATTCCGAAATGTTACTGGTTATTTCCGTGGAACGCTTCGAGATTTCAAAGGTTTTCACCTATTTTCCCTTAAAATCAAGTATCTTCACAAAAAAGTTTCCTTAATTCCTACAAGTTGCACGAATGCAGACTTTTTACTGTTGTGAAAAATATTTTTAGCTACCAGTTTAGATTGAAAGAGCGTGTTTATTAAGTTTATTGGCTTACGTTCGCTTATGGCCTGTCCAGAATGACTAAGCTCTCAATGAAAGCGAATAAGTCATTAGATAGCTGCAGCGTTGCAAGGCAGGAATTGCAGGCAAGGGATATGTTTGGTTCTTACTTGCAGTTCTCTCTTAACTTTAGCCATGAAGGCTCTAATGCTTCTGAAGCTTTCTTGGTAAATCAGGAAGGTTCAAGGATTCAAGGTTCAAGGGATATGCTTGGTTCTTATTTGCAGTTCTCTCTTAACTTTAGCCATGAATGCTCTAATGCTTCTGAAGCTTTCTTGGTAAATCAGGAAGGTTCAAGGATTCAAGGTTCAAGGGATATGCTTGGTTCTTATTTGCAATTCTCTCTTAACTTTAGCCATGAATGCTCTAATGCTTCTGAAGCTTTCTTGGTAAATCAGGAAGGTTCAAGGGATATGCTTGGTTCTTATTTGCAGTTCTCTCTTAACTTTAGCCATGAATGCTCTAATGCTTCTGAAGCTTTCTTGGTAAATCAGGAAGGTTCAAGGGATATGCTTGGTTCTTATTTGCAGTTCTCTCTTAACTTTAGCCATGAATGCTCTAATGCTTCTGAAGCTTTCTTGGTAAATCAGGAAGGTTCAAGGATTCAAGGTTCAAGGGATATGCTTGGTTCTTATTTGCAGTTCTCTCTTAACTTTAGCTATGAATGCTCTAATGCTTCTGAAGCTTTCTTGGTAAATCAGGAAAATTCAAGGTTCTAATCAATTACATTAAGCCCACTTTATTTTCCCAGATGGTTGCCGCGACATTACTGACCTTAACCGGGGAGAGTTCCCAATTCTTCAGAGAGGTTACTGAATTTTAGCGGAAAACGTTCCTGGTTTTTGCAAGATATATTATTGGCAGAAATTGGGCACATCAGCTGCCTATTATTTTCTAGGAGCGTTTCTGAATCGTTTTTACAGTGTATTCAACTTAATTAAATCAACATTGTAAACGATTACATTACAACTTTTCACTGTCGATTGCTTTAAGAAAAGCTAAGAGTTAGGGATCGAACTCGACGTTGAAATATTCGAAATTTGCCAAGCATTCCTCTAATTCCAGTTTCTTCTTTTTCAGATTTTAACTACACTATCTAACACCAAAAATGCATTGAGCTCAAAAATAGTTTTTGCCGAAATATTTGTCCCGCTAAACACAAAAAACAACGAAAAAATTTGCTCTTGGTTTCTAGATAGAGAGCCAACTAGGATAGTAGACTCTTACTCATGTTCTTTCTTCCTGATAGATAGAAGCACCTATTATGGGACTAACCGTCTTTGAATTTGACCCCTGGTTGCGATAGAAAATGTCACTAAATAAACCATAAATGGACTTCTTCAAGATAATTAAATTTCAGGGAAAAAATGTCCAAAATTATCCCTTAGTAGATCTAAATAGCTTCTGCTTCCTTACTTACTAATTATGTTGGTAGTATTAAAGAACTACGTGAAAACTATGAACAAAGACGGTTTTCCAATACCCTAGAGGTAAATTCCCAAAATAGACTGAAGTAAAGGTTGGGGAGGTAATTTTTAAGAGGCCTTTAAGTACGCACAATTATGAAGCTAGCTGTTCATGACTTTAAAAAAAAAAGGGTTTGGAGGGGGAAGAAAAAAACACCTTGAAAGCATTTGAAGGTGTGTTTTGAGGGTTTCTAGGCAACGGAGATTCAAGAACTACCAACAGTTAGTCAGAAAACTCCTACAGAAGTTCTCTGACCATTGATACAATGTATGTCCCTGAAACTCGATTTCCTCTATACTTTTCTTGGATTTTTGCCTAAAAACTCTGGAGCTGTAATTGATGCGCATGGTGAAAGGTTTCACCAAGATTTCTTTGCAACGGGGAAAGATATCGAGATCATTGGGCTGAGTCAGTGCTCGCCAACTGCTGTTAAAATGTATTACAAGAGATGATTATTCTTTGATGCAAGAAACAACCGAAATGGAAACGTTTGTATCAATAAGGATAAAAACAACCGCTGCTTTCTGAAAAATAAGCATTGTTTAACGGAACAGAACCTATTAAACTGCATTTTATTGCACAGGATCTCGCTTTTTTTCTTCAATTTACCTTCAAATCAACTGGTGATTGTTGGGCATTTTTTTCAATGGGCTTTAGTTACCTTGAAAACAAGAGCTAATAATGAAATTTCTTTGCATATTCGTTTTTCTTTTTCGACTCAGAATTAGTAAGAATTGACTATTTAAAACTAGGATGAACGAAATATTGTTTTTTTTTTTTGCCTAGTGTTATCAATCAAAAGCCAAATTAGCAATATTTTGCGATTTTAATGGTGAAAACATATTTACACATTTGAAATTTTCGTATCAATCCTGGTAGAATTATGATCATTTTTAGCAAATACTTAATAAAATTATATGCCTTTAGGCGTTTTTATTGTTGACAGATGATCAAAGAATTCTCAACGGTTCTAATCTTTTATCTGTTGCAATCTTCTACCAGTTAGACAAATAAAATGCTTATAATTAAATTAAGCAAGGAATTTAAAATGAGTTTCGATTTTGCTCTTGGTTATGCTTTTGTGACTACCAAATCTTAGTACAAGCGATTACACGTAAGAAAGTTCACAAGTAATATATAGAAAACAGTTTTGTAATGACCACAACATACCAGATTGATTATAACATTGTGTAGCGGCAAATGAGTGACGGTTTTGATGAATATTGGATTAGGTGGTTTAGTTGTCTAACACAAGAGACACAGATCGGGAAAATTAAATTGAAATATTTTATCCTAATTCGTCTGAATATTTATATTGAAAGCGATAGTGGTTCAAAATTCCAATCACCAAAAGTAAATGTCGAGATCAATCTGATTATTTTTGTATCATCAAGTCCCCTCCCTCCCCCCTCTCTCTCTCTCTCTCTCTCTCTCTCTCTCTCACTCACTCACTCACTCACTCACTATTTTTGATCTCTTCGTTTTAAATGGAAATTTCTCTCTAACATTTCCTACAAATATTTCAGGTCTGAATTGAATTTATAAATACAAAAAAAAAACAAGAAGAAGAAACTTAATTTTTCAAAATTATTTCAAATTGTCTAAATTGCACATTTTACCAATGTTTTATTTTATTTCTTTTAAGACCTTGTAACCCAAATCTTAAATACAGTGGCTTCCAAAAGTGTTCGTACACTTACGACTTTCAATGAAATAGGACCTTATCCATTGGTTAGAATTAATCTATGATCAATTTGCAACAAAACTACATGATATATTTTTTAAAAATATTAAAACTTAATTTTTTAAAAATTAAAAACCAAAAAGTCGCAAATTTTATCTTTCAAAAGTCGTCGTACACTTTAAAAAAATCTCTATATACTATTGAATAATCTAACTTTTTATTAAGTTATTATTTAGTAGAATATCATGCAATATCAACAACACCTTTTAAACTTCTGGGAATAGATTTCATTCTTTTTTCTTTCTTTTTTGTGCTTAATATCAAAGTAAGTGTTCAACCACACTTCGATTCTTACTGTTTCTATCTCTATTTTTGTTTCAAAGCCGTATATTCGTAATCTAGCCTCCAGATATCTCTAAATATGTTACATTAAGCTCAAATCTGGAGATTAAAGGGGTATTTTCTAAACTTTTTAGGACAATTTTTGAGACACTAGACGCAAACGTACCACAACTGTGTGCTTCTTATCGTTATCTTGATGAAAAGACAAAATTGTTTCCGATAACCAAATTTTCGGCTAAGGGTTTAAAATTTGTTTTTAAAATATTTAAATGAACAGCATGATTCATTATTTCATTAAAAAATTCCAAACTACCAAGTCCTAGTGCTAATATGCACACTCACACAAGAACACCTTCACCGTCCTGATTAACTACTCCAACTAAGTTCTTAAAATTAAGTTCCAATACGTACATGCAGTATGAATTGGTGGACTGAGGACGTGCAACGGTCAAACAAGAAGGTTTCTGTCCAACTTTCATAATAACAGACAGCTGACAAATCCGCTAATAATTGAAAGACGAGACAAATACGCTTCGAGGTTTTTGGTGATGATGACGTTGATATTACGAAGACGGATATCTTTTGATGGCAAAGTTCTTCGGTAGCTATCATTTGAGAGGAAGTCCTCCTGGTTGTTCTCTTAATACCAAATCCCCAACTGATAAAACATGTTGCTCTCAAAATGTACCAGAAATCTAATCATACAACATGTATCTTCGGCAACAGTTCTTCTTCCCCTGAATCCATTGAGGCTGCTGGGGTCATATGTATCTCTCATGGTATGGTATTCTAGCCAAAGAAAAGTCCCTCAACGATTTCCGTTGCAAATCATTTATCAAAGTAGCTGCAAACATCACGACTGATCTCTAACTCTGCTGTACCACCAGGAACACCTGTAGCTAGGAACTTAATGGTGAAGTACCGGATTGGGGGCTTGGGAAAGGAGGAATGACCAACTCGTGCCTAAATTCTTGGAATTGTTTGTTGCTCCTGACAGAATCTTGAAGATGATTTTGGCTGACACAAGTGACCGTAAGGTCACTAGTAGAAAATCATCGTTAAACTACTCTGTCGCAAGCTTGCATTATAAGGGCAGTTGCAACAACAGAATCAAAATATTTATCCAAGACGAAGGGGACGACGATGACATCAATACATTACCAGTTTCTTAGAACAACTTTTCCATTGCTGGTGACCTGACCTTTCCGCCTCAGGATAAAACCAAAATGTCACCTTAAAGATGATATTTTCATTTTCTAATTACTGTAAATTCATATTCTGTGTAAACACTTTCAAAATATGATTAGTAATAATGTAATAAAAACTAAAATTACAAAAAGGCCCCCCAAAAAATGATAAATTAAAAAAAATCGAGTGAAAGGTAGGCTAAAAAGTTTCACAGCGCGCATGTGGAAAATTGCGGTACAGTATTAAATCTTTTTATTAAGAACATGGTTTAAAAATTCGATGAACGATCTAAAAAACTTATAACAAAATTTTAAAGTTTAGAATTTTGGCTTATAACATAAGCTGAAATATATTTTAAGAGTCTACAATGAAGTAAGTGGGCTGATTAAATCCAATCTAAGGTTCAAGGCCTGATATCTCGCTCATTTTGGATTCAATTGGTTCCAATTTTCGTACATTCTTCAAACCACACATAAAAAATAAGAAAGAAAAATTTTTCTACGTGAAAATTTAAGTTTAATTCATTTTTTTCAGCAGTTTAACAAAAAATTGCGAATTGGCCTTACTAGGAACGTGGATTCCCATTGCAGCCAACTGAGAGAAAACAAAAGGAGGGGAAAAGGTAAGAGTGGGTACGGAGAGATACGAAAATTCAACTACAATTTTTTTTAAATGAATCAATAACCAACGTTTTGAAGCACAAAATTGCACATTACTGCAGACACGCGTTTCGGTGTTACAAGGAACACCTTTTTCAATGCAAAGAAGTGTGGGCTTCTTTATTATTAACAAACACAGACATAAAATTTTTTCAAATGGTGCAATATTTGTCATTATAATAGGTATTAAAAAAATGGATCTAGAAAAAACTAAGAAAACTAAAATAAAAACGAAATGCATTTTTTTCTCAAGTAAGAGCGAACAGTAAAGAATCGAAATTTTAGTGGAAAGTACGAATCATTGCTGCCGTTTGATTTTGGTATGAGTTTATAGCCTTTGGTTTACCTCTTGTTTCAATGATTATGAAAATGTTTCTAAGTAATACCGTTCATTGTTATAGTTATAGCATTTCGGTGCTATTATATAAAGTTTCGCAGTTAATCCGTTTGAAATGTTGAAAAGAGGACTTCACGTCCACATTCGATAAAAATTAGTGTTTAATATTTCTGTACTTTGAAACAAGAGACTTATTTGCTTTAAGAGTTATTAAAATCTATTTTAAAGCAACCTTATGTAAACTTTTAAATGTTAAAATTGTTTGGGAGAAAGTCCCTTTTATTAACTGTCTTGTGCCCCTCCAAAAAACCTATTTTTATATACCGGATTACTAGCGGTCCCGTTTGAGCCTGTTAATCGGAAGCCTACTGCATAAATTAGGTTTGCAAATGCGTGAGATCCTTCCTTTAAACTTGTTGAAGATACATTTTATTATTATTATCATTATTATTATTAAGCGATCTTTCTTTAGTGCTGCCATCTGCAATTTAAGGTGAAAACCATACCTTCATTCCGTATAGATTTGTTGAGTTGTCGCCATTTATAACCCTTTATTTCCTCAAAACGTAATAAAAACTTTCTAAGCAGATTACTGATAAAAACTTCTTTAATAGTGAGCTTAATTTTCGGCTTAACTATGGAAAAAAACGAGAAATACTGATGAAAACATCAGTATTGGCACATTTGTTTGTTTATTCACTAACGGATTTCGAGGAAGTTATAACCCCACTCATGAAGACATAGATGGCGGATGTTATAACTCCCTCCAAAAACAAAACTCGTTACAGCACAGCACTAATAAAAAATATATATATTTGCGAAAAAATATAATTTCTATTTGTATCTACCACTCGCTCGTGGAATATCTACTTTTATATCATTTATCCTTCTATTTATATTTATCCATATCAATATATATTTACATTTCATTCTATTTACCTATCAATCGGTCTCTATATCTATTTTTGTATCTATCTATTATGCATGTCTTTTATCTATCTATCTGTATTTATGGCATAGTTATCTATTTACATACATCGATACATCTATGAAGAATTACAGTTAAATTAAACTCAATACAACTTCATTCTAACTTTGAGATCTCTAAAGTGGTGAAACCTCATTATTTCTCAGGACAAAAGTTTTCCGTCCCTTCTAGACAATAAGTAAAACATGGATGTATTTAATTTTCCAGTATTAGCTGCAATTTCAATTGTAATGCTTAAATTCTGATTTTGCCAAAAATGCCATTGTAATATTTTAATTGTTTTTATACTATTAAAAAGACTATAATGAGATGAAAAAAAAACGTAGGATAATTTTCTTTTGATGCTCTTGTTTAGAAACTTAATTTGATTAATTGATTAATTAATTAAATCATTGTAGATGCTCCTATCAGTTACTTGAATGTCAGATGAATTGTTACTTTAAGCGGCTTCGGTTCAGCAGCGGATTTTAGGGGGAAGGGGGCAAGGGACCCAGCAGCTCTCTTCCCTCCTCCCAAATGCATAAATTAATGAAACTATTTTATTTACTATTTTTAATTGACTTTGCTATAACATATAGAAATCATTTTACACTTATTAAAAAAGAACACAAAACAAACTGACCATATTGGAATAAAAGCAGTTTTGTATGCTAAAGGAGTAATACAGGAGTCAGAAGCTAGTGGTTTCAAATTCAAAGGAACGTAATATCGTGATTCGTCCATTAATTCTTCCTTGATAGAATAAAATAATTTTTTAAAAAATTGAATGTGCAGACGTACCTAGAAGAGCTATTTCGATCCAGGGAAGTATTCGCGAAATAATAGATTTCTTTTTAGCTTATAAAAATGCAAAATGAAAGAAGCCACACGATAGGTTCTTTGCTAAACCATGATACCAATAGAAATGGCATGTAGTATCAAAATGTTTTCCGAAGTGTATCAAGGTTTTATGAACAATCAATTCTCCACTCTTTGGAAAAACTATATCTTTGATTCGAAAAGAAAGTTTCTGTATTCTTCAATAAAAATTATATGTCATGAAGCTGTTTTTTTTTTTTTTTAATAACATAAAATTTTATGGTTAAAATGTAAATGACTTTGCAAAACCTCAAATGAGGTATCAGTTTATTTTAAAACCTAGCCCTCGTGTTATAATGATGTTGTTCCTAATTAAAAACCGTTCATTGAATGGCATCTTTGTGAAGTTATGTAGAGTTTACTATTTAATTGGCTTGAAATATAAAAGATGTTTTACGTCTACATTCAAAATATATTAGAGTATAATCAGGGATGCCCTCTTAGGAGGGGGAGAGGGGGTCATGGCGTAGCATGCGCCGTTAGAATTTTTAGGGGGTAGTTTTGAAGGGTATTTTGTTCAGGGGAGGGGCCTCTTGCTCGTGGGGGTTTTCGCAATATTTAAATGTGTGCGCCCTTGCTCATAAGGGGTGGGTACTCCTGGAATAATATTTATGAACTTAGAAACAGATTCATTAGTCTTAGGGGAACCTAAAATTAAATTTTAAAATAAAGTCAAGAAAATTTTGTCCCGAAATATTGTATAAGGGGGGGGGGGGCATTTTTCGATTCCACGCGCCCCCTCCAAGATGCATTTCCATTATCCACTTTGCCTTAGTTAATTCACGTATTTGGATCTATCGCGCTTTTTTAATGTCTCTCGACAAGCGTGATATAACGAGATCTATCTGTATAGCCATTCTATGTACGTAAGTGTAAAAATAATTGAATTGCTTCATGAAAAATTTCTTGCTACGCCACTAACTGGATGCGTTTACGATTTGAGAACACCTGTGAACAAACTTTTACCGCTAAAAATTCAGATCGACTTGCATCAATTTCGAAGCATCTCTGTTATGATTTGGGGCGCGATTTCCCGGTTTTTTGCAGGTCCTATTGTAATCGTGTATGGTTTAGTAACTGCAACAGAATGCACGGACATTTATATGGAGCAAAAAGTGGCTTCACTGCTCATTATTACTACAGGTTTTTGAATTCTTTTGGTGTTCCATTATTTTTATAAAAAACAATATAGTAAACATATATTTGAGAATTTCTGGAATTCCCCCCCCCCCCCAGAGTTCACATTATGTATAATCTATCAAAGCCAGTTGCATCACTGAGAATGGGAAGGGGTGGGAGTATTTGTGAATGGAGACAGACACCCTTGCAGGGGACGACACCCAAATAGATTTCATAGTTATTGAAAAATATAAATATTTACTTTCGGAAATTACTCAAAGTAATTTTAATTATGCATAATATTTCAAAGCCAATAGCATCACAGAGAATGACGAGGGGCAGGCCCGCAGTAAACGGGCGTGCAAGGCGTGCAGGGCACGCGGGTGCCACGTTCAAGGCGCCAAATTCTCTCTCAGCGTGCTAAATCTAAAAATTGTAAATTAAGAAAAAAGATTAAAGTTTTGACACTTCAAAAAATATTGCTTTCTCAACTTCTTCCTGTTAATTGTTTTTCATCTACGATTTCAACGATTTCTTCTGTATCATTGTGTTCACTCGCACATGTGAGTTTCTCACCAATCCTCACTATTCGATGGAATTTTATTCGTTCGTTGTTAAGTTTCTCATTTTAAAAACTGAAAATTGGAAAAATATGCATAAAAAGCTACTTTAAATGTATTAATAATGTAAATGAGAAAATTAAGCGTCAAAAGAAACCACAGTTGAATAAACTTTAGATGGCACTGAAAACTTGTTGTGACTCAAACTCCAATCATGTTGCGACTTTTAGAAAACACCTGCGACGACCTACTTTTCGACATCATGCTGTTTTACACCAATCTATTACTATGCATTAAAAATATTTCATTTCATAAGATGTGTGAAACTAAATATATTAATAAATAACAAGCAAAAATAGTAATATTTCACTATCAAGATTAATTATAAAACGAATTGTGTGGTAAAAGCAAAATTTGGCCCCCTTGGCAACCTATCAGGACCCTATTCTTGTACATCAGGAAATTTGTTTCTGCTCACGCATTTAAGCCCCGTGCCTAAGAAAAAAAAATCGCCTTGTAAATTTCTTTTAAAACATAATTGAGTACGAATGTACAAAAGAACGCGATCAAGTTTTTCTTGTGCATGGATTTTATTGAAAAATATTTTAAATGTGCTCTTTAAGTGGTCGAGGGAAGCAATGTAAATTAAATTTAACCTAGGAATGAGGACATGATATTTTTTGTCTAAAAACACTGAAAACATTCGAAAAACAAACCACCATTTCGTTTTGTTAGTCATAATGTCATATAGATGGCAGCACTATTAAACTCTTTTCTTAAATAAAAATTGCACATTCCATACAGTTTGGTGCAGGTATTTCTCAAGTATTGATTTTTTTTTTTTTTTTGAAAATAATTTTATTTTGCTACAGGTTACATCCAGAGTTCACAGGGGTCCTCCCCCCAAGCACAATGGCGCAAAACCCCCCTCCCCGAAATTTTTCCCAACTCTCTTGTTTCTCAATCAGGTTAAATATAACACTTTCTAGAGTCTCAAATTTCCAGTTAAATTCACATAATTTTCTAAATTTATCAAAATAATATCAGAAAGAAATTCAAGAATTAGTGGTACTTGAGGAAATTAAAGTTACAACAAATGCAAAAACGAACTGCTTACTTTTACGACTGCAAATACAAGTACAAGCAGAGGCGTCGGAACTATATAAAAGTAGGATTAGCTGGGGCTCATGCACATGATAGGGATCCAAGGGACAGAAGCAGTAGCGCCACCAGATTTTTTTTTTTTTTTGGGGGGGAAGGGGGAGCACTTGAAAAAATTTTCTTATCTGAAATGATTGTCGATCCTTTCGTCTTCCTCTCTCTTTCCCAATAATGTTTTCAATCATGTCTAACATATAAATTGAGGCAGTGAGAAACAAAGGGATGTAAGTGGACATCTTCAAGTTTTGAGTGAAACGCGTTTAAAGATAACGTCTCAGGTAAGCCTTCATTGATATTTTTTCTAAATCATGCTGTACAGCAGCACCAACCAGCGCTACTAGTTTTATCTCTCACCCCAAGACAGAGGAAAGGTTCCTCTACTATTTGTACTGGTTATCTCCAAATTTTTAATTTTGCTACTTACATCCTCTTGCTTCTCACCGCCTTAATTGTATATCAAAAGAAGGAGGTGATAAAACTTTTTTTTTTTTTTTTTTTTTTTTTTTTTTGGAAGGGGGTCGGTCAGTTCTCGAAGATGAGCACGTATCAATAGGGGGGTCCTGGGGCTTCAGCCCCAGGACCCCCCTAGAACTAAGATTTTCCCCAAATCTTAGTTCTAAAAACGTTATTTAGACGGTCTTTGGTAATGTAAAAGAGAGAAAATGTTCGAGTGCCCTCCCTGGAAATTTTTCGGAATTTATGTCTTTAAAACGCGAATTGAAACCATATTTATGACGTTAGGGAAAATGATATGACTCAGGGATTGTACTCGATCGATTTACATCTCATTCACATTATTTCAAAATTGAAGTTCCAAAAACGCAATTGAAGAGTCTTCAATGATGTCAGGGAAAGGGGGAGGTTCTAGGGCTCTCTGGAATTTTTTAGGCATTGAAGTCTTAGAGATCGTTCCTCAATGAGGTTATTGGAAAAGATTCCTTCCCCTTAAAGTTATAGAAATTGTAGTTTTAAAAACTGAATTTTCATCCTTCTTTTTTGATATCAGAGAGAAGAGTTTCGGGTGTCGCTCTCCGAAAATTGTTCGAAATAGATCATATTTGTTAATGTTAGAGGCATAGCAATGTTTTGAAACTGAACGGAATATTATATAATCTACCATATTGTGGAGGGCAAGGTGTTCAGTCATAGGTTCTCTTCCAGGAATTTTCAGGAAATCGCTCTCTATTTTAGATTATGATACCAGACTTAATAGGCTAAACATGTATAGCCTGGAGCAAAGGAGAGTCAGAGGGGACATGATTCAGTTATTTAAATTTATCAAAATCAAAGATGTAAATGGATTAAATTTTTGCGGGGATAGCAGGACAAGGGGTCATTGTTTTAAGCTATTTAAATCTCAGGCTAACTTGGAAATCAGGAAAAACTACTACTTTAGCAGGGTCGTGGGCACTTGGAATAGCTTACCGGAAGAGGCGGTAATGAGCAAGGGAGTGGATAGCTTTAAGAGGGCCATTGATCTTCATTGGGGACTAATTAACTGACTAGGACCAGCCTAGCTGGGCCCAGAGCCTGTTGCTGGTCGTCACATTTGTATTTGAATATTGCAACGCTTTTTAATAATTTAGGAGGTAGGGGAGGGCTTCTGCTGCGTAGCATTTAGAAGACTTTCTTTTATGAGAACTAGAAACAGAGGAATAAGTAGAGAAACAGTGCGCCTGAAATGTGTTTAAATGAAACGTTCGTTGTCTAGTTCAGATAAATGTTAGTAAAAGTACTTCAGAGAAACTATGAAATATTGTTGGTGCTTTTTTCTAGCAATAATAAATGAAAAGGAACATTTTCAATCGTGAAAATGGATATGAGAAAGTTTCTCAGAACCTCAAACATTTTAAGGGGTGCTCGAGTGCCCTCTTCCACATGCATTTTTTTTAGCTTGAAAACATATCTGTCACAAAAAAAAAAAACCTTAATTTTGAGAAAGCAAAAAAAAAAAAAAAAAAGAATAAATGTAACTTCATAAGTCTAAATGTTCAAAAAAAAAAAGAAATTTGTTTTCAATAAACTCGCGCTGTTTTTAACATCGTAACAGTGTTTACAATTATTAAAGTTTTTTTTTTATAAATATTCTAATGGAGATTTCACCGATTTTGATTAGTGAGAATTTTTGTTTCTGTGTCGTAGTACATTAGAATTCTTTAAATTATATTCATCTTTGCAAATTTTTAACTTCATGAAGAAATTAAGCCCTCACGGTTTTAAATATAACAAAATAATGGATAAAAAGGTTTTTCTTTTTCTTTTTTTTCTTTTTTTTTTAGTTTTTACCATGGGATAGTTCTGGAAATTGTTTTTTTTTTTTTTTTTTTTTTTTTTTTTTTTTTTTTTTAAATCACAGCAATGATATGTATCCGCAAAAGTAATTTCTGAGTATGTTATTGATTTCGGTTGTTTCTTCTCACAATATTTGCAATCAAAAATAATAAATGTAGCTTTTATAGAATTTTAAAAATTTGTTTGAAGAATATGTATCTCAGGCTTTTAGTCTATGTCCCCAGACAGAAAAACACTTTTGGTTTCGATAGACCATCGAATAATGATATTTTCGCTATCTGATCGTATCTCTTGATTGAAACATGGAATTTAACACCCCAAAACATACGATCATAATCCCTCGAAAATTAGTTTAGAACTATTTTTTGTTCTATAACTACATTGCTAAACTTTTGAGAACTCGCTAAAGAATTTTCTTTGGTCGGGGCTGAACTTTTTATGAAGAAATGAAAAAATAAAAAAGAGAAAAAATAAAAAAGAGGAAGAAACGATGGATAAAAAATGCTAAATATTTTTTTTTTGTAAATTGCTCTTTTCTTTTTTCTTCCTCTGCATTGTTTTTTTTTTTTTTTTTTGATAATTGCAATAAACAAAAATATTATATGACCACTCAGTATTTTATTTTAACTTTCGTGTCATATTTTGCAAGTTTGTTTTAATCAACGAATTTAAAAGGATTCGTCGGAGATTCTTTAGATAGCGTCCGGAAGGTCAGATAACTTAAAATGAGATAAGTTTCTGTAAAGCTAAAACTGAGTAAGTTGTTTACCTTAGAAACCTTCTTTTCCATAAATGTCTGGAGCACTTTCATATTTAAATACAAAACTGACTAACGATTATCTCTTCTTAGTGAAAGTGTGAGATACAAATGGCATGCAAAACTAAGAACATAAACTGAGCTACAGTGTAATGTGTAATATACTTGCGAAAGACGAGCTCAAAGTGGAGAGGGCGGAAAACATCCCTATGTAGATAACTTGTCTTTAATACTTTTCTTTTTCTTTCGGGAATTGAGAGATTTGAAAAGTGGGAAACCCAAAAGTACTGACCGTACTGACCACTCCATCTCTCCCCTTTGTTGGTTATTATGTGGAAATTCCTAGAAAAGGTTGATCTCATTTTTGAAATCAGGTTTGAGGTAGACAATGTACTGCAAAAAGCTATACGGTGAGAATTTTTCGGGGGGAGCTGAGCCGGTTTGAAATATTATAGAGGGAGCTCAAACCCAGCTCCCCCGCTTCCTACGCCTATGAGTACAAGCAATCAATAAACTTAGTTTCTCGTGAAGTTTTGCTGTTCGCTCGGAACTTTTTGAGTGTTTTGGCTACCAGATTCGTTCTATTTGCTGCCTGGCTCAGCGAAATTTTTAAGTTATTTAAAAATCCCAGTTAAGGTATTGGTAATGTTAAATTTTTCAGGATCGTCGTAAGTGCAAAAAACTAAGAGAAAAGGTAAGTGTTTCAGTAAGTGCTCATCCCACATTTCCCCTAATATATCTATACTAATATTATAGAGAGAGAGAGAGCGGATTTTTGTGCGTTTATATGTTCGAGGTAATCTCCGGAATCACTGCAACTGTTTGAAAAATTCCTTCACTGCAAAAAAGGTGCATTCGTACTGTGTGATATTGGCTATAATTTATGCATATATGTATTCATATTACTTTTTAAACCAATAGTTTATCTTCGCAACCAATTTTTGTTTCGTACTGTTTTTTTCTTATATACGTAAAAACAAACAAAATTGCACCGCATCTATCAATGAACAATGGGTTGAAGGATCTCTTCAAACTGAATGCTGAGGGTTGGGAATGCGTGAAAGAAGTAGATATCACGATGCCAGCATGAGATTCCGTCAAAACATTTAGATAGTACATGAGGCTTCAGAGGATAAGACATTGCAAACAAATTCGAGTCACAGAATGCTAATGCCTCAAAATTTATCCAAACGAATCATAACTGAGATTCGCTTCGAGCAAATTAGGTTTTGAATTAAGTAGTGCAGATAGACGGTATTAATCCGTGCTTCTGAAGGTTGTAATTTGGCATGAGTTTCGGGCTATCCTTTAAGGTTTTTTTATTCGTAAAAAAATCGAAATGAAAAACACTCGCTAATGAATGTTAAATGACACCATGTTAAAAAACATTCCGAAGCGTTATTGATGGAAAACAAATTGTGTATGTGTATAGAAGACTTTAGATAACTCAGTGGATCGGAGTAAATTTTACGTCACGGGTAAAATCCCCATCCCTCCCCCCCCCCCCTTTTTTTCTTTTTTTTTTGAGAATTTAACAATGTTTCATTTTTTTTCGCTCCTTTTTCTTGCTAGTTTTGTTTTTTTCTTTTTTTAAGCATTTTTATAATCATTTTTTTAAAAGAATTCAATTTTTTTACCGACTTCAAAAAGGAGGCGGTTATCAGTTCATACCGTATGTATATTTTTTAATCAGTCGAAATGCCGACCCCCTTGCTGCTGCGTCCCTGCCGAGAGCCAATCCTGCCACCCCCTAGGTATGCCCCTGAACTGCAATGAAAATAACTCACTTTGATTTGAAATGGAATGAGAACTTGAACTTTGATATACTGCATTTTATGTTTATAAGTCTACGTTTTGGTCCTGAAAATAAAATTTGGAATAACGTTGTGGATTATTGACGGTATGAAGCTTCTCCGCTCAGAATAGCTAAAGACCTCAATGTGTGTATTCAAATCAAATCAAAGTCTACGTTTTTGACTTTTTGATAACAGCCCTGATTACCCGACCCCAACTCCGAGTACAGCAGGAGCACATAAGACGGTAGAACCTGGTATTATAAAAAAAAAGAGAAAGAAAAGAAAAGGAAAAAAAATGGAAAGTCAAAAGGCAGCTAATGCATTGCCTAAAAAACTTAGAAACGACTTGAACTGAATTACTCTAAAATCAATTCTCATTCCAACAAGCGTAAAAAAATGGTCATGTGAAAATATTTGTTTTCCATCTATTTATTTGTCAAATGAGCATCTACATCATTGCAGTTACGGTTCCCAGGGGGACAACAGATAGACAATGATAGATATTACTGGTTGCAAAAGCAATTAAACACCAACCAATGAAACACTTCACCATTATGGCTAAACCATCAGGACAGTACAAGAAAACCTCTTAATGATTTTCTGATAGTGAGACGACGGAAAAGTTGAAAATCAAACATTTATGCAAAAATGTCTATTGTATTTTAGATACCTATTCGTAATTATGAAGACATCTCTGGAAGCCCTAGATGGCATAGCAGAGCGGGGTTCCCTGTTTCGTACCCCCCCCCCCCCCAAAAAAAAAAAAAAGAAAGAAGAAAATACATTGAACAAAAAAGGGGTGGTTGGAAAAACGAAAATATATGTTGCAACTGTCAGCCCGAAATTGGAAAAGTTACTTCACCTGAAAAGTGAAAATGACTTAAAGAACTCTGCACGCAGAGAATAACGCCTAAGAAAATGGCACTGTAAAGAAATATCGGGTGGTTATAAAATAAGTAGTGTCTCTAATTTTAGCTGTCTGTATCTTAAAAGAATGATCCAAATAAAACAAAAATTGGTGCACTTACTAATCCTGAAGGGAGAATAAGAATGGAACAATAAAAAAAAGTTGCAGCGATCATGTACAAGTGGCGCTTTTGAACGTGCAATTAGCATTACATGAAATATAAGAATTAAAACGTGAAACCGAATTGCATACTTAATTTATTGAAAAATGTTAAAGATGGATTACTGATAGATTCAGACATTCATTGAGCTGTAGGAGACAATTCAGGAAATGCACGATGTGCTCAAGTGCAGAATGTAAGGCATATCAGGAGTGATGTTTTGCATACATTGTTGTATGTGGTCTTTTAGGTCACTGAGGTTTGCGACACCTCTTCGGTACACATTGCATTTAAGTATCCCCCGAAGCCAAAAACCACATAGCGCCAAATCAAGGTATCGAGGATTTCACCTCATATGAAACTAACGGCTTATTACCCTATCATAAGTAAATTATTGGCGTAACGAATCTTGTTCTGCTCACCCAGTATGGGGTGGGGCTCCATTTTGCATAAAAACTCAGAAGGACAGTGTGTGTGTGTGTGTGTCTGCTACAGTTGAGGAATTGCAAATGTTTGCAACATGTGCGAGCATCGTTGTGTAACCGAACATGTTACCGTCACTCCGCAAAGGAGTAAGGACCAAACAGAAATAACTGCTTCTTGATTTGGGTCAAGATCAAAAGTGTTTGAACTCGAAGCACCATCTTTTGTTGACTGCAGAGTCACCAGACTCTCGAAAATCCCGATCAAAGACAGTGAAAGAATTTTGAAAACTTTTAGCATATTAAACCACGTTATTACTTATCCCCTAGATGAGATCTGACATAGATCAGCTCCAGCAGGTAGTTAACCGTTAAAAAGTCTATTGTAATGTGAGAATCAGAGGTTAAGTCTGCCTTGGAAAAGCCCGATGCAATGCAGAACATGCTCTGGTAAAACCGGAAGGTCACAGCATCTTTTACAGATGGGGGGGGGGGTCTGTCACGTTCAAAATTAAGACACTTATAAAGGTGGCTAGTTCTAATAGGGTCTCAGTCTAAACAGAGCAGTTTGAGTGCCACTGTCACATTTCACTTCTAGGAGAGTAACCAGGGGATGAACTGGTAACCATTCGTGAGCAGGTAGAATACACCAGACCGAATTAAGTCTGGACATTTCATTTGAGTACAGTTCTTGATAAGTCTCAGTGTAAGAGTTGAGGTCCGTGGTGGCCTGAACGGTAGTTCAACGGACTTGTGACCGGAGGATCCCGAGTTCGATCCCAGCCGGTCGACGATCCACCGTCTTCATTAATGGTGACTGTGGAACGTTAAATATGCTTGTGGTCACAAAGTCCTCCAAGCGAAATGACACCTCTGGGGATGCTGGATCAGGGATTGCTCGGCTTCTGGTCTGGATCAAAAAATCAGAGCTGTCTTCCGGGTCCTGTCCAGCTGGTTAACACTAGAATGACTGACATTTTCTGTATACCTAGAAAGACTGAAGGGGCCAGTGTGGCCCCCACCCATTTTTGGGGTGAATTATTTTAAAAATTCTTCCTGAGTGTGTCCACATGCCCAATGCACCTTCTTTCATGACTAAATAAAAACTTAGTATGCAATTATTTGTAGTGTTTCTCTCTATGATGACCAAAAGCTTGGATCAGTTTTTCTTTTCAAGAGCAATGGCTACCATTAGACTGGTAAGCAGTCAGTAGGTACTGTTTATAGCATTTGGATATCCAACTGGCTGTATAAAGTGGAAGTTACAGGTTAAACTAGAGAGAATGGCCTTTTTTTTATGGTAGAACAATTAGGAGAAAGGAAAAAAAAAATTTTTAATTGTAAAAAAGCTTAGGGGCCACTGTGGCCCCTCCCGTCTTTCTAGGTATAAGGATCAATATTTACAGTACTATGAGGCGCATGATAAAATGATTAAACATGCATTCAAATAGTGTCATATAATGAAAAGTCAGGAAGTTACATTACGTTCCGTTAGACATTATCCGAGTTATTGAACAACACACTATGCGAGGGGCCACACAGGCCCCTCTGTCTTTCTAGTGTTAAACCACAAATAGTGGTAGGTACGGGGACCCTGGAGTGAAAAGTGTAAAAGTCAGTGTCCGTTTCGATACTAAAACTCAGAAACATTAATCTACGACCAGTAAGGCAAATCAATATAAGAATATCCTTAATTTTCAGTATTTGCATAATTTTTAATTTTCAACCTGAATTAAATACATGCTCAGTTTGTCCTTCCTAAGATAAATTACATTCACATGTAACACTAAAGATCCTTATTTGCCAATATTTGTTAACGCTTTTTAATTACTAAATTATCAATGTAATTTCTTAAGTCTATTTTCAATCTACAGTTACTTTCAGAAAAAATACTCTGTCATGTAAAAACAGCTATTAGGTTTATAGTGCATTCATCCCCTTGCAGTTTGTCACGACAAGGACTTTTTGGACCCAAAATGGTGCCTCATTGTTTTCAACAGTTTAGGATTCAATCGAAATTAAACGGGCTTTGACAACAGCTCGGTGCTTTGAACAAAACGGTGTGGTTGGTATCATCTATTGGAGCAGGAGTTCGACTTCATTTCGTTCGATAAGTCATCCACCCTTCTGTATAAATCTAAGAAGGTGAAGGGTTTCTCCGTTTCCCGAAAAGAAATGCAATTGACCTCTGTTGTTCCGGCTGAGAAATTTATGGTTCCCATTGTCAGAATCAGAATCTCACACAATTCGTACGTCGGCCCTTGACAGTTTAGCGAGAGGACGTTTTTCCGATGAGGACGCGGAAACGTGAACATCCTGCGACAGATGGGGGGCAGTCGTGCCAGGGTGTAGGAGACCAACTGAATCACGACTTTGACCGAGTGCTCACATTTTCGTGCAGAATTCACTGTCCCCTTATTATAAACATGAGGACATTTGTCTTTTACTTTTGCCATTTTTTTAAAAATTTCTAGGACAGATGACCCGATTGTAAATTTCTCACTTTTTTGTTAATAGTTTCGAATTACGAATGGAAAGAGAGAAGGTATTAGTTAAAGTTCTCTCAGAAAAATATGAACTTTTGCTCTTCGATATCATGAATGCAAAAAAAAAAAAAAAAAAGAGTAGCTCATGGTATGCATCAGGGCATGTCCCAAATTATTTCATTTTTAATGCAATGAAATTGTTGCGATGATAAAACTTTTATCATACAGTGCTTTCATCCATCAAAATGGCTCACATCATGTGTAAATAAAAATCAATGAAGTAGCAAGGTAGAACCAGGAACCGACAAACAGAAAGGGAGGACTATTAAGGTCCACAATAATTTAGAGGATGACTATGGCAGAATGCTGTGGCTGATCCACAGGTTTGAGAGTCATCGGAATGCATTTGAGGAGACCCTTTTGTCAATCACAGAGCTATGATGATTACTTATCGTGTTTCATGTGTTTTTATGAATCCTTTTTGTTGCCCCTTTAATCGTGAGGACTGCTAGATATTCTGACATAGTAAATTTGCTACTATTTGTTCTACTTATGAAAATGAATCTCAAAGTATAGATGGAGGAAATTTATTTGTAGTGAATTTCACGTATTATGAAGGAATGAAAATGAATGTGAATTGATGTGAAATAAGGAACATGGAGAGCTAAAAATAAACTGTATTAATAATTATTTGGCTTTATCAGTTGCTTTTATGCTCTTAAATATAGAGGGGAAAGTAGAAATATTACATTCAAAAGAATTAAGAAGACTGAGGAAACATTTAATGTTTTCAGGGGTAAGAATAATCATTGAAAGAAAGCATTCACTTTCAATGATTGCATTCTGAAATCATTGAAAGTTAACATGATTGTATTGTTTCTATCTAATGATGTTTTTTCTTTATTGGGTCTAAAATAAACTTCTTTAAAATTATAGTTGGTGTCCCAAAGTATTATCTATTGCTGAATACATGAAAGAAAGATCAAAATAATAAGTGTCCCAAGTTAAAGAGGAGGGTCCCTAATTTGGGAAAATGAACATTTTTTTGTTTTAGTTTTAAAGGAACATACCTGCACATCTATACCTTGCCTTGAGGTGAAATGCTAAGGTGCACCCTAAAAATAGAATACTTCGTTCGTATGAAAAATATATGATTAATATTCTACTAAAGGTAAAAGTTCAAAAGTGTCCACAGTACGGGCACTTGACTGTAGTAGTTTTACATATTTAAGTAAAACATGAAGATATTTTTACTTGTTTCTCTAATGTTTAAAATCGATATTCCATATTAGGACCACTTTTAGAATTAATAAAAAATATCACTTATTTCAATTTAATACTGTTTGTGTGTAAAATATTCATAAGGAAAATCATTGTTTTGTTCACTTTAGCTTATTTGCCAACAAATCATGTATTGTTATTTTAATGTTATTTTGCAAAAAAATAATTATTTTTTGTGAAATTAAATAAAAATGGTATTCCATATTTGGCACAGTTCCTTTATAATTCACAAAATTGTCATTTAACACTCCCTGTAACTATAGTTGGGGCAAACCTAACCCGGTAGCATCGCAATGCTCTGATTAGGAACTGCGTAGCATTCACAATGCTGCCAGGTAAGGTTTGCAGCCATGGGCGCCCATATGCAAAATTTTAAGGGGAGGCTCAGATATTTTCAACATGGTTTAGCGGGATATTTTCCCCGTAGAAACCGATTGCAGCCCAGATTTGAGTTATAAAAATTTGACATTTTTAATGATTTATTCATGAATGGCTGGAAAAGAAATGTTTTTGCATTAAGCAAGGAAGTTCTCATTTCTATGGGGGGGGGGGCTTAAGCCCCCTTTTGCCCCCTATGTGGGTGCCCTTGTTTGCAGCGGCTATAGTTACGGCGCCGTTTTCATTCCCTTATTTATTATTATAAAAATATCTATTGAGATTATTATTATTATTATTAATATTATTATTATTATTACTACTACTACTACTACAAAATCGCCCGTCTTGGTATGACGAGTGAAACTTGCTTCTACATTTGAACGAAGCCATTGCCCGTTTGGTGATAGTTTCTTAGTTGAAATTGCAACCCTAACTCCAGTGGATTAACACTAAACTCCAGTAGGTAGCGTTCATTGTTGACCATTCTTTCGTTTCTTCATTCCCCTGAAATGACACAGCCTTACCAGTATAACAGTTTAGTTACCGGATCGAGTTCAGCCTTGTCACAAGTCTTTCCCTGCATGTTAAACATTACCAAAACATATTGTCAAATTATCATGCCGTGGCTCGAGTTTCATTGTTGAAACACAGGCGGGTTACTCGATCACCGGCTCTTATATATACATATGAGCATTATTATTGTTATTATTATATGTAAAGCCTGTAAGTTACAGGCTTTACAGATTCTTGCGGCATGACGGAGAATGCAGTTTTTTCTGCCATCTTCGCCCATGAAAATCGAGAATGTGGAGAATCGAAATTTATCACGACCGAAAAACATAGCAAAGATTTGCGTCCTTTTGTACGCGAACATCGGTCAGATTCCTATGACAATTGTCACCATTGACCCAGTGCAACGCGACGCCATTGTCAGGCTCATTACGGCAAAACAGAGATCAACTCCCTTTATTTTCAGAAGACTTACAGATAAAGAATGTGGAACAAAGCAATTCAGGATCGTTTTGAGAGTTTGAATGCGCTTTGTTAGGTCACATTTGCGTAAACAGCTTAATGCTACCGCAAAAATATAGGTGCAGACATTTTTTTTTCTTGTTTGTTTGTTTTCAAGTTCATTCGAACAATCTTGCAGAAAAGAAGTTTAGAGATTTTCTAGATTATAGTAAGTTTTGAATCTTGTGCAAAAGTTCATTCAGTGAAAGCCCTATTTTACTTCTCTCAAGGGACTGGGCTCAAAAGCGTAAAATACGGAAAATACATAGCAGCAAAACTGATGATGGGGTTCGATGGAAAAAACGGTAAATGCGGGAAAAAATAGATTCGGGGGACGTAAAATCGGGGTTTCGCTGCATTTGCAGCCCGAAGCCAAAGTTCTATATGCATACTTTAGCAGCCCTTTAATTACTCCTTTGTTAAGTCCACAAAGTGTTCCAAAGATTGGACACGTAGCTCTTTGCCTCCTAATATTTCCTATTTCTTTTTTTAGCTATTTTTTCGGTCCTTTTTTTTAAGGTTTAAGTTTTGATCTTTTAACTAGAAATTTATGTTTCGTGAAACCAATATTATAACAAAGATAGATAGTGACATATTCCTTCAAACAAAGCATGCGGCGGGGAACCGAATCGACGGAACGCTTCTCTTGTTTTTATTTTCTTTTACAAAAAAGGAAGTATTGTATTCGCGAAAAAATATTCACTTAAAAGTCGGCCTTAATTTCCACTTTTCTCACTCCCAAATGAATGTTGAGTTTTTTTCGACCCGATCACACGTGGATATATGCCTAGGAACCTACAGACACCCGAAATATCCATTTTGACGATCCCCGAGTTAATTACATCGAATTTTATCGTGACGTCCGTATGTACGTATGTATGTGCGTATGTGCGTATGTGTGTATGTATCTCGCATAACTCAAAAACGGTATGTCCTAGAAAGTTGAAATTTGGTACGTAGACTCCTAGTGGGGCTTAATTGTGCACCTTCTCTTTTGGTTGCATTCGGATGTTCCTAAGATGTTGCCCCTTTTTGGGGAGAAATCATTGTTAATTTCGATGTAAACTGAAATGGTGTTATAATTTGTCGGACACTTTGCGATATATCGCCAGTCTTTCGGTCGCCAAGTTTTGTCGTCAACTTGGCGACAAATTTGGCGATTTTTTTTAATTTTAAATTTGGTTTTAATTTGGCCGCTGTTGTTGATATTTAGACAGTAAACAATTGAATCACATTAAAATTACCAATAATGGGGAAATTACATTAAATTGGAGTAAAAGGAAGCCATGTGGTGACACATCAGCTCGTTTATAATTACTATGATGACGCAAGAATTACCCTTGACATACACTCATAATAAATGTTGCCCATTAACAAAAAAAAAAAAGGCGTTTGGGAATACAATCCCACACATTGTTTAATTCCCATATAGTAATATCGAAATTGTTCCAGCGAGTGCTTGGTCTCTCGTGATCTGTTCTGTTGCCCAATCACCACATTCGGTTAAACCGAACTTTGAAGTATGCCTTTGAAGTACAGGTTAAGGTTTTAAGATTTTGTTGCATCGTGAATTGGAAAAAAGAAAAATAGGCACGGAGTGCTGAATATTCGTGCTTGTCCATTTAAAAAAATTATTCCATTCTTAGCCGCCAATTACCCTTCCCTATCATCCAAAAAGCCCAATTAGAGGTGAATATTGTCAATGACAAGGGTTTAGTCGGTTATCTTTACCTTTATAAGATTTTATTTTCTTATACGCTTATCGATTATACAATATTTCCCAAAATTTTGTGCCTCTAACGTGGTTGTTCATATTTTTACACAGTCATATGGAGAAGTCCGATGAATTTCTTAATGCCTTGCCAGTGAAAAAAATTATTAAAAGTAACACGTCTGTGTAATGTCATTAAAATTCAGAATTGTATGAAAAATACCAATAAAATAATCTACTTCTTTGGGAAAGGAATTTCTTTGAAGCATTTATAAGGTGACCATACATTCCGTTTAGAACATAAGAGTGCCTTTTCAAATGTCCTGTGCCGTGGTCCCGAATATGCGAGGGAGCTTCGTACTTAAATTTTTGGGAAGGCGTAAATTCTCAATTTACCGACTAAAACTCCAAATTTGGCCGAAAGATGATAATTTTTCTCAATGGAACTCCAAATGATGATAACTTTGATAAATGATGATAATTTTTGCCCAATGATGATAATTTTGCCACAAAGAGCACTAAATTTACTGAATAAGAAAATTCTGAAGAGGTCACAGTCAGACTCCCATCGGGTATGAAACTTTTCTTTGGTTTATCTTCCGGTGAATTTATTATTACCTTGCAACTTTTATTTGTAACTAAAGTTGAGAGTCCCAACATTTTTACCACTTAGAGCCCCAACTTGACAGGAGCCGCCACTGATCACTAAATGTTCAATAACAAAGCCTAGCTATTCATCACCTAATGTGAAATAAGGGAGCTTAAATTAATCACCAAATCTGCAATAATGGCACTGTGAAATAAAGATGGCCATATCTATCACCAAAATCTTACTACTATTATATATCGTCGCCTCAGAGCAACAGTAACACATCTAATCCCAGAAATAATACTAAGATATCTTACTGTTGCTCCGAGGCGACGATATGCGAAATTGATCTGTATGGATGTTTGTTCCCCTTTCACGCAAAATCTACTGAATGGATTTTGATGAAACAATAATATAGCTTATGCATCAGAATAACACATAGAGTAGTTTTCATCCTGTTATATGGGCCAAATCCCTATAGGGGGCGATAAAAAACAATTTTCACATACATTTTCTAATATGGGGGCAAAAAAATACTTGCACATATATTAACTTTATATGTCCGTCGGAAGCTCTGATTCTCCTGTTGAAGAGGGCATCAGTTCGAAATTTCTAAGTAGAATAAAAAACGAATCATAAGCTTTTTAGTTCCATGTTCGAAGACTCTCATCAACTCAATTCAGTATTTAGTGCATCATCTCAACTCCCTGTAGCAAGCTGGAATTGTTGTACTGTTGAATATTTTTGCTTTTCTTCTGACTGTTAAAGGCTTTTCTCAAGTACAATCTTAAAGTAATATTTTCGCACAACATTGGCAAGTAAATGGATTTTGGCTGATTATTTTTCGTTTTAATGGAACTTTAATGCAATTAATGTTTTTTTTTTAAATTTATTTACGCTGATTGGACACTTACTCATTATCTAATGGACCAGCAGGAATATAGCCAAATGTTTTTGCGGAAATAGTTCAATAGCTGAGGCATTTGGAAAAATTTTCAATTTTCGTAAAAACTACGTAATACTGTCTGTCGGTTTTCACCATGTAACCAAAATATCGCTATTATAAGAATCTTGAAAACATTTGTTGAAATGTAAAATAATCCGCCAACTAAATTTGACAAATCCATAAACAACACAAAAACTTAAAATTTATTTGTCTTTTTCCACAATATCAAATAATCGCAAAATTTTACTACTTATTTTGGAAACATTTCGGATAAAAATATTAAGCATCATTTTATGATCGCCAAAAGTATCTCAGTATTTGGCGAAAATTCTATTTGATGAAAATTTGTAACAGACAGTTCTACGAAGTAGAGAGGGAGAGCATTATTCACGGTATCCTAAAACAATTACCGCAAACCTGGTAACATTTTAAATCGCACCAAGAATCCGCAATAATTAAAATTTCCCAAAGTAATAGGGGACTTACGGACGGTTACATTCCTTTAAACCGTTTGTTCTTCAAAAGCCATATTGATAGGCTTGCTAGATTTCTGAAATGTTCAACCGGTACACTAGATTCCCCCCCCCCCCTCGCGTAGGGAGTATTCAAAATGGTACAAATCCCTGGTTAATTTTTAGAGAGTTTAAGAGGATAGTTCATTCTCAGTGCTAAGAATAAATGGTTAATAATTGTGAGCTGAAACCAGAAATAATAAATAATACATGACGCAAGCAGATACTTTAAACACTTTCATTTTCTACTTGTTAATATTTTTAAGTTACTTTAGTAAGAAGAAAAACTTTGAATGAGGAATAAAAATTTTAACAATATTTACATGTTCTTTCCACTGTCTAGGACCTTTTTAGAAAGTCTTTTTTGTTTTTAACCTTAATGTAAAAATCCTCACAAAGTTAATCCAAAATTAATTTTGCGAGTCAATGTTACAAATCGGTACCTCAGAGCCAGACTAACGTAAACCACATAATCGCTACTTTCCAGGAGACAGGAAAAACATTTGTCTGGCGCAAGCAAGGGATAGGATGCACGCTCTTTTAACATTGGTAAATAATTACAGAGGTTTTCTTTTTTTCTTTTTTTTGTTAGAATTACGTTTGCATGGCTCGATGTGGACAAGGATTCTACATACAATGGAGTAATAAACAGAAAATCGCAATTTTTGGACTTAGTCAGTCTGGCTCTGAGGTACAGAAATGACAAAGTTATTACTTTAAATTATCCTTCTCAGTTAGTTATTTTTAGACTTTTTTGGTTATCTGTAATCAAATTTCTATTTGACCGGGACGTGAAGTAAACAGGCCGGGACACCGAATTTTGTCTGAAAACCGGGACGTCTATCAAGCCTATAGAGAAGGTTATACTATAAGGTTATGAACTATGTTCAATATATATATATATATATATATATATATATATATATATATATATATATATATATATATATATATATATATATATATATATATATATATATATATATATATATATATATTAAATAAAAACAAAAAACCCGACTGCGTAAAAACCAAAAAACTAAAAGGAAAAATGCATAAGTCCAGTAGTTTAGAATGTTATTAAGTACTACTAAATAACTACACGATTGAAATAGTTTTATATAATCTTACACAGGTAAGAGAAATCATAAATTCAAATGCAGAATAGAAGGATCAACCGTCGGGGCCCATTCCTTTCTGAATCAAGGAACCCCGTAAAATTTGATTGGGCCCCGACTGTTGATGCGTCTATTCTGCTTTTGAATTTATGCTTTGTCTTATCTGTGTACGATTATGAAACTATTTCAATGGTGTAGTTATTCAGTAGTACTTAATAACATTCTAAACAACTGGGCTTATGCATTTTTCTTTTTAGGTTTTTTTGGTTTTTACGCAGTCGGGATTTTTGTTTTTATTTAATAATTTTTTATTTTACACATTTTAGTTAATTTCAATTGACTTAGTTATTGTGATTATAAGACGGTACATTTCGCAATCTTGTCATTTCATTGAGAAATTTTGTATCGTGAGGTTTATTAAGTAACTTGTGGTGCTCTAAGCTACTGATAATTAGTCCCTATAGGGACCTAACTCGGCTTAAAGCTACATGTGCTTGACCTTCCGTAAAAATGCGAGAACGTAAATCAACCACAGCACACAACAGCCTGTATAACTCATGATGAAGCGAGCAAGGAAACGTCGTCAAACAAATCTTTCTCGCAAAACTAAAACAGCATGTCAAGAAAGTACACGTTGCGAAACTCAGTCCCCTGAATCACGACAAAAGCAAATGCAAAATGTTAGAGATTAAAATCGAATTAGTAGACTTTCTTTCTGTTGATGCTTATTCCACGGGTTTATTTTGATGAGGACTACAATCTGAGTGTCTTGCCTCCCTTTCGCATGATATAGTTTTTATTACAGTACAGAATACATATAAACAACACATGAAAGAATTTACATCAGAAAGAGGGGAAAGTAGATCCGGAGCGAGGGGGGAGTTATACCCACCGCCTCAAGTGTGAGAAGCAATCGCTTAGACCACTCAGTCACTGAGGCCCCAATTAGTAAACTTAGTAAACCAAAAATTCAGGCAGTGAAAGCTACCTGCATTTGTCGCACGCTGTGACGCAGGCAGGTACAGTGCGACACGATCCCGAACTGACAAAATGGCAACTGGTTGTTAATATGGTGAGTTTCACTTAGCGTTGCGCAAGCGCAGTCGGGTAAAAAAATGATAAATCTTTTTAAACAATTAAAATTTGCATATTTTGGAAATTCTTCAACTTTTTGTTTGCTTCATTATCGTGCTTTCGTTTTTAATGAATACTATTTTGTTCTCTATGTATATATATTATTGCTATTTTGCTTTTATGGGTAGGGAAGAACCTCGATTTTTAATCACGTCAAAGGTGATGTGTTTTGCGTTCTTTCAGTTAAAACAGAAAACGAATGAAATTTGCGATTGTTTCTCACAATTATTAATGACCCAGGCAACACAGGGTATTTTCGCTAGTAAATAATATAGCTATACTCATCACCAAATGAGCAATAACGGGGCCTATACTCATACCAATTGTGCAATAACAGAGCTTATATTCATCACCAAATGTGCAATAACGGAGCCTATATTCATCACCAATTGCGCAAGAATGGTGTCTATTTTCATCAACATTCTGAAACAATGGTGCATATACTCATCACCAGATGTGAAATAACGAAACCAATACTCATCACTATTGTATAAAATCAAAGCCCATATTTATCACTAAATGTGCAATAACGAAGTCTATATTCAGCACCAAATTTACAATAACGGTACCAACTGCTTAGAAAAATATGCACTTTCGCGAAACGGTTTCCCTCAACCCTATTTTCAACCCCTGACACACAAAAGAAGGCGGTTATAAGTTTGACGTGTCTGTGTATCTGTTTATGTTTTATGGCGCTCTAGCGCCTAAAAGGATGGACCGATTTTATAAAAAAAAAATTTTGTTCGAAAAGAGTTGATCGAGAGTAGCTAGGTTGCGTCTTCGGATGACATTAATTAACGAAGACATTAATTAAAAACTTCTAAAAGGTTTTTGCGATTTTTGCAGTGAAAACATATTTAATTTTTTTTTTTAAATTTAGTACTAAAATAAAGATTTTTTTTTCTGCGTCTGATAGAATGTGTTTGGAACTTCCGTGTTATATAGAATTCGAATTATAACGCTTTTTAAAAGCAGATTTTAAATATGGCTAAGCCTTTATTTAAGCGATTGGTAACCAAATTCATTGTTGGCCGACAGGAAATTAAAAGCAATTATTTAAAATTTTTATCTATTGCCATTTTCTATTTGTTAACAAATAAAATTCTTGTAATTGGTTTTTAATAGTTTAAGGCTTTTAAAAATATTTTCAATTTTCCCTCTAAATTCTACATTTGCAACTCAGTCGTTTTTTTTTTTTTTTTAAATTTTTAATTTAAGACGATCACACTTGTAGCCAATAATTTAATCCTTTGTCCATCGGAGTTCTTATCAAAGCCAATCAGTTGCTGATACCTAAGAGTACCCTATTCGTGTCCCATGTTGTCTAATGGTCTGGCGTTGTCTTTCATCGTTGACTCGTTGTCTTTCACCTCGACTATAGTTGGGGCAAACCTTACCTGGAAGCTACCTAATGCTGTAATTAAAACCTGCGTAGACTTCACAATGCTGCCAGGTTAGGCTTGGGGCATCCCCAGCAACAGTTCATGGGACGAACACGTCACTTTTCCCTTGCTATATGGCAATCCTAAAGCTGAAGGTAAAGAGTTGTTGAAGAAAAATAAACCATATGCAATACCAAAAATGGTATACAGTTACAACTTTAAAGCACTTTGATTGATTGCGTTATTCATGGGGGCCCTACAGATATGTCTGACCAACGCCCCTAAAATTTCTAAATTGGCTCCTGGATCATTACATATAACACGGGAAAACGGTGTATGGAACGATTAGAAACATTCGAGCTATGCTTTGCGTGGCACCTGGTGTCAGATATGATTCGAACAGAGTCGGCCTGTGCAGAACAATACAGACGTTCCAAGGAATGCTTGTTCGGATAATAATACGTCATTTTATTTATCTCTTTTCCCCGATCCTGCCTTATTGTGTGCTTCTGCCAAGGACGCTGTGCTCAATGTCGCCGCGCTTCCGTGGTCAGCGGGAACAATATGGCACGTGACTCTGGACTCACCAAAAAGTAATCACAGTTTTCCTCCCCCGACATCGCGATGAAAGTTCTTAAAGGAAACAATGCAGTGCTTTGTACCTGCCTACAATACAATGTAGTTTCTTAAAAGAGTCGTCTGAAACATTCGGTGTTATGTTTTATGTTTGAACACTTTATTATTGTGCTCAGTGCATATAGATAAACAAATTTCTATCTTAAAACTTAAGCAATAGAGTATTCTTTCCAGTGAGTGAACATTTAAGCAATTAAGGGACATTTGCCCAAATTAAAAAATCACAGACAACCAGTACAAATAGTGGATGAACAATCCCTCTGTTTTGGAACAAGAGAAAGCACTAGTTGTCCTGGTAGGTGCTGCTATGAAGCATGATTTAGAAAAACTGTTCAATGAACACCTACCTAGGGCCGTCTTCAAACGTGTTTTATTCAGAACTTGAAAACGTCCACTTATATCTCTTCGCTTCTCACTGCCTAAAATGTGCTGAGGACTCGATCTGAACACTCCCTAATGAGAACACCCCAATACTCTAAGCACATTTCTATGATCCGGGATAACGCCATAGGACCTCTCCATTCTGAACACCCTATAATGTGAGTAAAGCAATTTAAAACAATTTTAATTTCTGTTAGATTTATTTCAATAGTTCAGGATTCCAGCTTCAATTAAGTTAAAGCACAAGTCTTTAAATCGGATATTCTTTATATTTAACCGTAAAACTATATCTTGTAGCACTAATCATGTTTCAAAACTTACTCAGTTGACTGGAAAAGACTGCACTGCAACATGAGCAGTTACGGCTACATACAAATGCATAAGTACAGAACTAATTTGCATAAATAATTCTATCACCCCAGTATTATTTATGCTATTTTTAATCTCCCTTTCAAGTATTAAATCTCTATATACTGAGATACTGAGCATGTTCACACAGAATATGGGAATTGTGGCAGCGAGAAGCAAAGGGATGTAAGTGTACTTTTTAAAGTTTCGAGTAAAACGCATTTAAAGTTCAAATCGTAAGGCTTTCATTGATTTTTTGTTCTAAAACATGCAGTATAGCAGCACCTACTAGGGCTACCAGTACCATCTTTTGCCATGAAACAGAGGGGAGGATCTCCTGCCATTTGTACTGATAATCTGCAAATTTTTAATTTTGTTTTGCCACTTGCTCCCCTTTGCTGCCTCAATTCATATAAATAAACTCGAAAAGCCTGGAACAAAACACTGTGATAAATTCTTAAATGTATCACAATGTTTTGTGGGCATTAAAGAGAAGATAAAGAAGAAGGAAGAAATTTTTCGTGGATAATGCTGTTTTATATTAAATCATTCAGATAAGCAATGAGAGCCTTAAGTTTCTGCCACTGAACTGTACTTGAGGAATAAGACCACTACTGTCTGATCACGGATTGTATGGAAAGACAAACACTCGTTTTACAGCCGGAAATGGATGAATCTTATTATTTTTTACCGATGTCAGCTTTTGCAGAAGCAGTCTCGTTCAAATGAGCGGAATACGCGCATCAAATTTTTACTTTTCTCCCGTATTCATATAGATTCGTCTTATCTGGACGCTTGAAAATTCCATGCAATCCGTGGTTGGACAGTAAATCAATGTCTTTGGTTTTGATCTTGATTGAAGCCTTTATAGCTCTGTACCAAATCCTTTTTTTCTCAAATCTGAAAAAAGTTTTCCCGATGGTGGAAAAAGCAGTTTCTACATCCGAAGTAACAAAGAAAGCAGTTGGAAATGAAGCACTATGACCCAATACAAAGATACTAGTAAAGAGCTGGGGTAAGAGTGAGCAATCAACAATAGAAGACCAAGAAGCAAAACAGCAACTTGGGATCAATTCTTCAGGAGTTGCACACTGAAATTACATGGTACTGAAATTTAACCCATGTTGTTATATTAATTGAGGTGGTGGAAGCCTTTCGGTTGGCTACAACAACAGCATCAGTGAAGAAGAGGAAGATAGCGAAATCGGTCGAGACACTGAACTACAATAGCCTCCTAGCTATACAGTCAGAAAGATGCAAGAATTACTAAACTTTACGGCAGAGCATCACCTGGAAATCTTTCCCTTACTTAAATTATTACGTAGCGTATGAAGCACGAGAATGCATAATACAGAAACCAGACTAAAATTACGAGTTTCGTTTTTTTAATTAGCACAACATCTGTAATCATATTGTAATACTGTGATATACAAAAGCTGTTTTCATAATGTTTTGTTGAAAAGTTCGCAAAATGTTTTTAATATTAAAGGAAATAAAACAAGTTCCAAGAGTTCAGGTCCGACTGACAAGGAAACGGCACGACCATGGGGTCGGAGAATCGCTGATTATCGATCGGGATGTCTCTGGAGCACAAGATCGCGCCTTAACCAACTAGGCTAGCGGCGGATCGTCAAGAAACTGACATTTTAAACTCATAAGGCGCCTAGGAGAGACTCCATGGCGACTTTAAATCAATTTTTCTCATAATTTTCTGATTATTGCGTCGGATTACTTTAACCACGTAAGGTACTCGGGATCATCACAAAAAAAAAAAAAAAAAAAATTGATGCATATCTTCGACTTCACGGTCGTGCCGTCTCCTTGTGAGTTGAGTTTGATTCTGCATTACCCATCAAATTTAAATTAACACCTCCTTCTCAGTAATTGCGTAGCAAACTAGGCAATGAACTGAACTCAGTCTACAAACGTAACAGAGTACATGCACAATATCCACGATCATGATTTGAAGACTTTCATTCTATCTTATGAGTGTCCACAATTGAGAGAATTCACATTAGGTTTTTTTTCTTTTCTTAATTAAAAATTCGGAGAACTTTCAGGGTTCTGCAGAGTGCTGAAAAATCTTGAACCGATAAAGCAAATTCATTTTTAAAAAACTACTTCAGATTTAAACTTTTGATCTTTATCTGATAAAGTGTTTTTCACTACGTTATTTTACTTCTACGTGTGCACTTTTCATAGTTCTGAGAAGACTTACACGTTTTTCATGGGAGGTGCGCGTTTGGTCATATCAGTCCTCACATATATGAACGGTCATATTAGGATTGGCAATCTGTGTTAAAACCAAAGATTCTGAAAGTGTGGGGGGGGAGGGGATTGACCCACAAAATCCCCTTGTGGTACGCCTGGAGTAATCAGAGTCAGTTAATCAGATTCTCTGTACTATGAACACTTAAAATGAATGTAAGTTCGGAACAAAATACCATGCACTGGATTTCTTTTATGTGTGTGTTCAGCTCTCTCTATTCTTATAGCAAATAAATATTTAAGAAATTCAAATGAGTTTATGTTTGAAGAATATTAAACTCTGATATGCAACTGGAATTACTATTTTTCATCCATGAAAAAGATGAATTTAGCACCCATGGACGAGATTAAAGCTGCATTTCCTCCTCGGCTGAAATCGGCAGTGGGTAGGAAAGCACAACTGGCAATTAATTATTGACATAGGCGACACTATGCTCCCACTTACCCTAGTTGAAACACCCCTTTTATTGATTAAGTTAAACAAACAAAACAAAAACAGTTATATGTTGGTTTTGGTTGACGCTGTTTTTTTAAAAAATTTATTTACCATGCTCACTGACACTGTGAATAGCTTTTAGCTAGGCAAATTCTCCCCGAATTTGCCGCCAAAAATGATGCCAGCTCTTAAATTTCACGCCAAGACATACTGCTGACTGGTTCAAAGCAAGAAAAACGACGTTCAGGTTTTCAAGAACAAAGTTGTTTGAAAATGAATGCAATAAAAGTCAAATTTTGCTAGATTATAACAAATTAAGCTTATTAAAACAGGAAATTGATAGCTATTCACAAAATTGGAAATAATATGAAAGAAATATTTTAGAAATGCATTGCTGAAATATCACTGGAAAAAAATCGGCAAGTTTGGCGAAAATCAGCTATCGAAATTTACAAACAAAAGTCACTCGGTTTATAAAAACTGAAATATCAAAACAAATACTAAATGTACTCGCAGTCACTGCATGCATCAATGAGCCTAATAACTGCTCATGTGCAGTAGGTTTTTTTTCATTCAACGAGAAAGACTCAATAACATTTTAAAAGCAGTTGAGTAACTTATTGCAGTATCATTCAGCCATGTTTTACATCGGAACCTTTCGCATTAACATTCTAAACCAGTAACAATACATTGTCAAGGCAACTTGAAATTGAAGGCCGTGTTTCGGAAATGAGTTAACATCAAAAGTGGTAAATTAAAATAAATGAGCAGCCACCGATGCTTAAAAAAATGTTAACATGAAAAGTGCTCGATTACAGTGAATGAGCAGGCATTAATGCTTAAAAATTATCAACATTAAAAGTGGTCTATTACGAAGAATGAGCAAAACTTGTTGCTCAAGCATAAGATTAGGCTGTTCAAACTATTTTATCACTGTCCTTTGAAAGCTCTTGCTTTCGAAAGATAATTTTTCACAGTGTGTTTTTTAAGGAAGTTGTCTCATAAAATTCGAATTAATATGAATGTACGTTTTGCTTTGGTACTTAGAGTTAAGTTTGCATGAGGTTTCAGAGAAGCTGAGCTCCAGCATATCAGTTTAATTTAAAGAGAATTTCGCTTATTATACACTCAGTGGCCAATGAATTAGAAACCCTAGATCAATATTTTACTGGACCACCTTTGCACGGATAACTGCTCTAATTCGTTTGGGCATCAAGTCTACAAGCTTCTGGAGTGCATTTATATTCAGAGAATACCATGCATTGGCTATGCAGCTTTTTACATCTAGTAAATTAGATGGGATAGGAGAGTGCTGTCAGATACGTCTTTCTACCATATCCCACACATTTTCTTTGGGGTTAAGCTCCGGGCTACGCCGTGGAAAGGGAAAATGTTGGAAGTGCGACTAATAATGCTCAGTGAACCAATTTTCAACACTTCTGACTCGATATATAGTTGCATTGTCGTCCATGAAGTGTCCGTCGCCATCAGAATAAAAATGCAACATTGCATCGTGCGCTTGATCTACCAGTCTGGCGAGGTATCGCATGCATGCTTGTTTCCACTCTAGGAGAACCAGGAACCACTTCCATGCCTGCAGAACGTGCTGCATGTTATGATACTTCCTATAGATCCTTGCACAGTGCGAGTGAGGCAAGAAGTTTCTCTCAAAGGTTTGTAATTCATTGGCCAGTGAGTATATGAAATTCTGTCTATTTACGTATGAAAAGAAATTCTGAAGACTTTGGGTTCCGGTCTTTTTTTTTTTTTAGTTATTAAGAGTTAATTTTTTTCTTTAAAGCTGAACACTTTTGATAGTTCATGACTTCCATTTTTGTAAAAATTTCAGGATGTGTTAGTGGTACTATGATAAGAAAAAGTGAAGTTTCTTTTTTTTTTTAAACTGATTTGTTTGTCCTCGAGTAAGGGGTCAAAATTTAAGGTCATGAAAAAAAAAAGAGCTAAATATATGATTGCTTTGCTTCAAAAGAAATGAGTGAACCAAGCCCATTCTTTTAAATAAGGATACTACTTGATACTAGGTCGGGGAGACTGGGGATACTTGATCCCTAGGGATACATGATCCCATAGCCAAAAATGTACCAAAATCATTAAGTAGAGATTTGGAACCTGGCAATTATATTTAAGTTATACTTTTTCATAAAAACTGGTAACATCTTGTTTTTTTCAGCCATTTGGTTTTAGCTCAAGAAATGATTGTATGAATGTGTCAAGGGAAACTTTTTATAGGAAACATTCCGAAATTTACATTATACGTTAACTACAACTTAAAAAAATTCCGAAGTGTAATGTTAAAGAACCAGACAGTCTTTAATAATTGAGACACATTTTCAGTAAAGTGCCACTGATTGTTAATAATAGAACAAGTATGCTTGTAAAAATCGCATATTAGGGATTTAAGCAAATTCTTGGTGGATACTGCTCGAATTTCTCACTAACATCGCTCAAAAGCTTCTAAAACCGCGTTTTCAGAGTTTAGATTTTGAAAATTTCCTGGACGACATCATCCTAACGTAATTCAAAACAATATATCAATCCAATTTTGGAGTTTCACTTCCAAAAATTGCCGGAGGAGGGCCTTCAAACTTCCGCTCTCCTTACATCACCAGAGATCATCTAAAATTGCGTTTCTAAGACTACAATTTCAAAAAATTTCCGGGGGAGAAACCCCCGGACCCCTTATTTCTGACCAAATGTTAAACTTACAATTCGGTTTGTATTGCTAATATTTAATGTAATGATTCCAATAAGCAAGAAAATAAATCTACTATCTTTCTCTCTTTGTATTGATACATGTGTTTGACAAAATTAAGGGGTCAACACGCCTCCCTAATAACCTTCCTGTTCTAACAAAAATTATGTTAGAAGAAAAAAACAGTGTTATATGTTAAACCACAGAAAGGTTCTGTTACGTTTTTTTTTTTTAAGTATTTAATTTTTACGAATGATTTTCTCATATTTAAGGGATATCGTTTCCCAATCGTTTCGTACAAATTAGTAATAGGAGCTATGGGCTCGCGACATCCTTTATGCCAGGGCAGATTTCTTGAACCAATCCGCCACTGTGGTTATTACAGTGTGTTCATTTATCATCACCATTCTGCTTGTTTTAGGCAATTCGTTATAGGAAAAGTACACACTATTTTTTAAACATATTTTAACAAGAGGATTTTATTTCTCACTTACTACAACTGAAATTATTGTTACCTTTGCTGGAAATAATAATACGTGCAAAATACACAGAATCGTAATTAATTGGAGAAAAAAAGTAAGACCTATGAGAGGGGTTCCTCTCTTGTGTGCCCACTGATCAGAAGTCATAAAAACACATTTTATGCAGTATAATGTTATGAGAAGACAGAAGAGTTCGGGGCAGGTCTCCGAATCTTTTTGTTATTGAAAATTTAAAAACGCAATTTTAAGCTATTATATGTGCTGCGATGTTAGGGGTGCGATAGGTGCTGTCCTTTGAAAAAAAATCGACATCGAAAGCCTAAAATTGCACTTTTAAGGTATGTTTGGTTATGACAGGAGATAGTGAAGCGAAGTAAGAGAGTTCAGGAATTTTTAGGAATTGAGACTAAAAACGCAATCATAAAGCTATCTTTGGCTTGCTTTTGCTTTTTCTTTGACCCATCCCTCCATGATCGGCTATATAAGCGCCCTAATCTGAGGAAATGTTTTCTTTATTATCAACATTTTTGTTTATTAGGCAACAACATGAATGACTATGCATGGAAGTTTCCATTTTATATATTTTGTTTTTCACACTACAAACTTCACGCATTTTGTAATCAATTTTAAATATTTCTAGAGAAAGTCAAGAAAATGATTGCAGAAGATTGCCTTCCGTTTTTCGCTACGGCCCGCCGAATCTGGCCCTCGCGGCGAAAAGTTTGAAGACCTCCTAATAAAAGCCGCTTCTTTTTCTCTCTCTTTTGAATAAGAAACCCTTTATTAGACGTCGCGTGCGATAGCAAAACGCGCGCAGCCGATTCCGTCCCCTCGGGCACCCCGCCGAACTTTCTATTCTTCTCGACTTCACCTCAGGTAGAAATATGAACGCCGCGGAGGGAGGAGCAGAGCAGAAGAGAAGAAAGAAAAACCGTTTCCTAATAACTTCTAAATCCGCAGGAAAATAAATAAAAACAGGGGACTCTGCTTGCACACGGAAGACCGACATGACCAGCAAATTGTGACGTCACATCCTCGGGAGGAGGTGGGGGAGGGAATGAGAAGGGGGAAACCTGTTTTCCGAATCTCCGTTCTGAGGTTCCGTTGATTTGGACGTCTTTTCTTCACAAGTCCATCGAACGTCGTAAAGGTACGGTGTGATTGATCTTTGTTTTATAAAGAAGGAAGCGCCCGCGAAGTTTTATCTCCTTTCTTTGCCACCGACTATTTAACATGAAATGAATAAGTGGCCAGCAGCTATCGGAAAAGAAAAATTAATTGACGGTCGATTTTGGTGTGGATTTCTGCAGGTGTAACCACCTGAGAGGGACCGACGAGACGATTAAAAAAATGGGAGATTCTGTCGGAATTTTATAGTGACTATCAATTTGAATAGTGAGTATTTAGTGAATCGATATTGAAATTGAGGTATTAGAAGAAATTTAAATACATTTGGTAAGAATCAGCCATTTTTGAACCAAACTCTTAGCATACCATCCAGAGAAAAAAAAATTAAGAAAACGTACTCTAAAATAATTAAGTAAAACGAAATTGCTGTTTTTTAAAAGCTGCGGAAAAGATTCACTTTATCTTGCAAAATGGCAGCGAAGAAATTGTACAGCTTTCTAAAGCACTCAGGTCTTATAAGGCTTCAGCACTTCTGATCTTTAATATCATCAGGCGAAGAACAGGCGCGGCTCTCATCCGTGTAAGAAAGATAATAGCCTCCCGCTGAATAGCGGTTTCAGCGAATCCCGCCCATCCGACGACGAGGACGAACTGTAGAAGAATTGGAAACTGCTTGTTTTTCGTTTCTTCCACAAAAGCGGCATCGAACTAGTGAAACTAACAATTTTGTTTTGTGAAAGTCAACACCTGTTTGATCCCAATCGTCTCGACACGACAAGCGGATTTTTTTCGGAGGATTAACACATCTTCGGAGGTAAGTCAAAGGAAATATTTTCTTCATCCAAAATTGAATCAATTTGTTGTGTTTTTAGATGTATCGCAAGTGTTTCTATCGATCGTTTTTAATTACCTAATTTTATGCAACATTTGTTATGAGGAATTTAGTGTTACTTTTAGTTACTTGTATCCAAAGAATTGAGTATTGAGTAACAAAGAGTTTCTGAAGCACCAAGTAACCAAAGTCCCGAGTAACTAAAAACGGCAAACCTCAAATTGCTGCCATAACCAATGTGTGCGTGTCGCTGTTTGCAAGACCGTGCCCAAGTTTTGAAGGTTCAACCGACCTCTCCACTTAAAGGATTGAATGAATAAAATCAAATGGAGAATGTCAAATTTACTCAGCGTTAAATTTAAAAAAAATGAATGTAAGCGTATTCGTATATTTTAACATTTCTCGTACCCCGAACTCTTTTTTATTCATTTACTCATCAGGAGCCATTCATTAATTACGCAAGGGTCCCGAGGGGAGGGGGATTGGGAAAATCTCTACATACTCTTACTTTAGGAGGGGGGGGAGGAGGGGTCAAACCCATTCTTACCTAATATTTTCCAAGTCGATATTTTATATTAGAAATCGCGTGGTCAAGTGGTTTGGCAGGGATCATATTTCATTTGCGTCTGAAAAGTGAAAAACGTGTTAGGCGGAGCGGTTTTTTACTTGTTCTACAAAGAACTAATAGTAAAAAAGAATCGCACTACGTATGACATGTTTTATTTTTAACTAGCGGCCCGTCCCGACCTTGTTCAGTTTAAAAAGCGATCTACCCGTAAAAAATATTATGCAGGTACTTTTAATTTAAAATTTAATAGTAAGCAGCATTTTTTGTTTCGTTTTTACTTCATTTCTTGATCAAGAGAGAGCAACACATAACTCCCACTGAGCAGTATAATCTTCCCATATATAAAGCTCATAAGAACTTTTCATTGAGAGTTGTGATCACTTAAATTGGAAAGGATGCGAGGAATATGATCTAACTGATCTGCTGCAGGTGATGTAAGAACAACACTCTAAGTCAAACAAATATTATTTCTTAGTGATTTCAATTGGGATTGAACCAAAGATAAACTCCATTGCATAGGTTAGGCACATTAAAGTAGCGCAATAAAATTATTGGGATATTGCCTTTAATTTTAAAAGCATGAAGATCTGTCCCGGGGAGTTGAGATAATTAAGAAATTCTTTTAGATGATGCACAGCGTTGGTGGCAAAAACTATATCCCTCTCGCATATCCAATGTTTTTTTTTTTTTTTTGACATTCTTGGTTTCAGGATAAACATTAAGAATGAAATCATTCAGAGAGAAATTCCCACTTCATCTATTTTGATAAGACTCCCTTTTCTAGGTATTTTTACTTACTTGTTACAAAATACTCTATTAATGCTTACCAGCATCTCCCAAACGGACTACCCTGTTTATGCACACTCCGGTTTCACCCCGGGTTGAAGCGGAGGGTGGATGAAAGGAGGATTGCAGTCGAGTTGATGGGAAGACCCGTTTTTGTCAAATCGTGGATTCTTTTTTACGTTCCCATCACTCAATGTCCCAAAGTTATTTTTATGAACATAAAAATTTGACGGGACATCTAAGCCCCATGCATTACTTTGTTTTAGGAACTATTAATTGAAAATTAATCAAAAGAAATCATTGTACAATATCCTTTGTGTGTGTGTCTTTTTTATAGTTAAATTGAGCATTAAAAAAACATAGTGCAGAACTTTTTTGAAAATAATTTGGAGCATAATGGGTTAATTACTTATCACAACTCCACTGTGAATAATATTATATTTCAATATCAATCCAATAATTTCATCCTTTTAATTTATTACTTGAATTTCATAAATTTAATCAAAAATAGCTTGTGACAAATGCAATAGCTTTTACTAATTTCGATCGGGGATCAGCATTGTGAGAACTAGCATTAATCCGTAAATTGTGTAAAAAAATGTCTGGATCTTCTAAATCCATTTCAAAATTAAAATTTTTGCCTTTTGTGATTGTCAATATCATGGCCTCACTTAAGGGGGGGGGGTAGGGTTCGAACCCCCTCCAAATTTTTCACAACTGTTCCGAAATATGCTTTTATTATACTTTTTTTCTGAAAAATTGTTTCAAATTGATTTATTTTTATTAATTTATTTTATTTTGGTTTTCAATTTCATTTATAAATAAAATTTTTATCGACGAAACACATATACAGAACTTTATCCCCAGTAACTACTTTTAATTGTAGTTGTGGAAAAAATCCGCCAATAATCCTTCAATGTAGATGGAGGGAATTCCCTCCTGCATTGAACGCGGCTTGAAGCCGGGTTGGATGCTTAAAATGGCCTTATTCCACGAATCCGGGTTGACGCCGGGTTGAATCCAGCTGCATAAACAGGGTCTTAAAATAGTCGTTCTTGAGACACAGAGAATGTAAAAGGGACGACTTTAATCAGACTTGAAGTACATCTGCACGCGTTCCTCTAGAATACCACAGGAAGAGAATGGCGAAATTCACCGTCAAATACAAAGGTGGCATTTCTCATAATTTTGTCGGAAAATTTGTGACCTTTTAGGGTTGGAATGGTCAGTTTTTCCACCAGAGTCCTGGCAGATCCGTTAAAAAACATCGCAAAAGCTTAAAAAAACATCGCAAAGCTGATAGAGCTTTGGCTAGAGTTGAATTAATTGTTTTTCCATATCTACCTGGAATGCCAATCGACATTAATTTGCGTTTCTTTTTTTTTTTTTTCTTTCGGTGGTGGCAAACAAAAGTTTCTTATTGAGTTTCCGTTTCAATGAAAATTTTTGCTTTTTATTTGAATTAGGCTTTGGTTTATATCGTTTAACATTAAACGACAATCAGAATATTTCTGCTGACGCTCTGCTTGCAATCTGTTGTCTTAAGAGATATTTTTTAAATGTTTGCCATAAAGCATTAGAATCTAAAAGTTGACATAAAAGTTTAAATAGTTATAAAAAAATATTTGTGTTTAGGAGTGGAGTCAGAAAGTAAAACGCATCAGATAAGGTTAGTTTCCAACGTTTGTCGTCCTCTATAAGTCCGAATTCTATACATGCTGCTTGATAAGTTGGCAGGACCTTTAAATGTCAAAAGTCTTTGGAAATATGTTAGACCAAGAAAATATTCTAATTAAACTCTTAAGTGACAAAATTCCAAATGGGTAGTAGGAAGAATATTTGTATATTCTGCTGAGAGGTCAGTCTTTTTCAATCCCGGGATTGTCTTGAAACTTCCTGTACTCGTTTTTTTCCCCCCGACCTCTACTTTACATGCATCTATACCTTTTTTTTCTTCGCAATTACTTTCTGAGAGGATGTTTGTAACCTATACTGCTTAACTAAATCGTTTTAAAAGCTTGAAAATGACTTAAAATGTGGTCATTATGAAGAATATTTCTCCAAGTAATTTGTATATATGTTTTCATCTTCTTGTTCAATTTCTTTCCTATCGAATGTTCTTTGTTAGTTATTATTTAAACTCATAACTTTGAATGTACGGTAATTATGTGCAATAACTCTTTGAGTTGATAATTTTCTAAACTAAATGTATTTAAGTGCACATTTAGTACATTGGCAGATGTTTCTCATTTCGTTTTTAGTATGAATAAAAACCTTAAAAGAAGATCCCGAAATGCATGCAAAATTACAACTTTTAGAAAACACGGATTATTATCGTCTATCTGCACTACTTGAATTCAAGAAATAATTTGTCAGAAGTGAATCTAAGTTGTTATTTGTTCAAATAAATTTTGAAGTACAAACATTCTTTGAGACTAAATGGTTTGCAATGTCCAAGGCTGATAGAATGCTACACACCGTATCCTCTGCGGCCTCAAACACATGTAACGATTTTAGCGGAGCTGACCCTGCGATTTTTTCACGTTCACGTGTTTCCAACCCTTTGCACATAGTTCAAAGAGAAACTTGAACATTTTGACTTCTTTTTACAAAAAAGGAAGTATTGCATTTCGCAAAAAAAATTTCACTCAAAAATCGACATTAATTTCCATTTTGCTCATCCCTGAATGAATGTTGAGTTTTTTGAGTTGAACTCGACCCCCCATGGATAAGAACGTATAGACACGCGAAATATCCATTTTGACGATTCCCGAGTTAATTACGACGAGTTTTCTTGTGACGTATGTATGTACATACAGTAAAACTTCGGTAAGTCGAACTTCTATGAGCCGAAAACTTCGGTAAGCCGAAGTGAATATTTACTTTCGTCTTACTGAAAGGAGAATCAATGTTTATGTGCGGATGTGCGGATGCACGTATGTACTCGCATAACTCAAGAAAGGTATGTCCTAGAAAGTTGAAATTTGGTACGCAGACTCCTAGTGGGGTCTAGTTGTGCACCTCCCCTTTTGGTTGCATTCGGGTGTTTTTAAAGGAGTCTTTTGCCCCTTTTTGGGAGTAAATCATTGTTAATCTCGATCTAAACTCAAGTGGTGTTACAATTTGGCGGACACTTGGCGATATATCGCCAGTTTTTAGTCGCCATGTTTGGTCACCAAGTTTTGTCGCCAACTTGGAGACAAATTTGGCGATTTTAAAAAAAAATCTGGTTTTAATTTAACCACTGTTGGTGATATTTAGAGAGTAAACTATTGAATCACATTAAAATTGCCAATAATGGGAAAATGACATTAAATTGGAGTGAAAGGAAGTCATATGATGCATACATCCACTCTTTTTTTTTTTTTTTTTGCCAATGCGAGACAGTCGGTGGTTGTTTTTACGTGTATAAGAATAAAGCAGTACGAAACATAAACTGGTAGCGAAGACAAACTATTGGTTTAAAAAATTAGCTTAAATACATTTATGCATAATTTACAGCCTATGTCACTTAGTAAGAAAGCACTTTTCATGCAGTGGAAGAATTTTTCAAACAGGTGCAATGGTTTCGGAGATTACCTCGAACATATAAACACACAAAAATCATCTCTCTCTCTTTATAATATTAGTATAGATTAGTATCGCATCATATAACAAAAAAATGTCGAAAATGCATTTAGTCCGGATTCCAACTTATAAAAAGGTTTTTAAAAATCATTAAATAATAGGGAATTCAATAACGATTTCAGTGATGAAAGATTCATTTTTTATCATTTTGAAAAACGATTTCGATATTTTAACCCTTTGAAGCAGCTTTTATGTAACGCATTTTATTTTATAAAAAAAAATTCATTTAAAACTGCAGTGCTATTATATAACCTTTAAAATCCGTTTTTTTTTTTTTTTTTTTTTTTTTAATGTAATAACAATACAGAATAGTTTTTCTTACCAATCGTACCTTTTCTATCGCAATAATGCACACCATTTACTGTTTTAAGCCACCTGTCATGAAAGAGCTTTCCTTGTGATTCAGCAGACAACATTTTTAGACAATATTCAGTTTGCTTCACACAGTTGAGCCAAATAATTTTGGTCACATCAACAGCGAATTTTCTAAATTTCATAAATAGTAGTTGCTCACGTGCGTCAAGAAGTTTCCCTACAGAAGGTGTAAAAGGATCTGCACCCTACAGATCCTTTTACAGCTGTTTATAGATGTTATTATAAATGGCTTAAAGATCCACGAATAAAGGGAAATGCAAAATATTGCAGCAGAAAATAAAATTATGCTGTAGGCACTACATTTTGATAAAGCTAGCTCAAAAAATAAGAGCAGAAGTAGCAGAAAAAGGAGAAAAGATACACAATTACAGAAAAAAGAACACAGAATAATGATGCTTTTATAACTATACTAAAAAAAAGATTGTAAGCTTAATTCCCATGCTTGCCTTCTTCTCATTTCTTCTTTCATTCCTTTTCTTCTGCTTCATGTTCCAATCCTTTTCCTACACAATTGTATTTACGAGTATGTATGTAATTTCTATAAATAATGAAGTCCTATCCACAAATAATAGTAAACCTTTTCTTTTGAATTCAAAATGCTATTATTTTCTTTTCGGTTAATTCAAATACATATATTTACAACTTTGAAATTGTTAAATGTATTTTTTTTAATGTTATGTTTGATGTTTGAAATACAATCGTTTCCATTATAGCGAAGCTGTTTATAACCGCTAATTATTGGCCACAAAGTAATAGCTTCGATTTCCTTTTACTCTGTGTATTAAAATTTCACAGAGATTTTTTATTTGGTCCTTTTGATTTCGCTATAAACGGCCACTGCATACAAATTCAAGCTCATCCCTATTCATAGATGTTTTCAAAATGGTGCGTTAAACATATGGAAATGCAGTTTTGCCCAGGTGGGTAATGTGCGATTTTTTGAGTTACTTAGGGACCAAATATTATCCACTTGAGGTAATCAGTTTTCCGAAGCATGGACGGATACAAAAGAGAGGCGATAGGGGGCAATCGCCCCTCCCTGAGGGGCTCTACAGGCAATTATTCGACATTAAATATCCAAAAGTAATTTTTAGTCCATCTGCAAAAAATTTAAAGGAACTGTCAACCGGCAACTTTTTGGAATATTTCAAACTTGAGGTCTTAAAAACGCGATTTTAAACCATTTTTTGTAACATTAGAGGAAGGAATGAGGTTCAAGCTCTATCTTTCCTCTGCTAATTTTTCAAAACTGCAGTTCCAAAAATAAATTTTAAACGATATTGGATTATGTTAGGGGAGAGGGTTCGGAGACTTAGTAATTTTTCCAAAATTGAAGTTCTAAAAACGCAATTTCGCCCCTCCCTTGAAGGATTCCTGGATCCGTCTATGTCCCAAAGGAATGATTATTTTGCAAATAAGTATGAAACTGATCTGAAGTTTTTAGATATTCAAGCAATAAAATTTTGTTATCATCAGCATGTTGGGCATGGAAGTCAAAAGTAGTCAAACAGTGACATTTTTCAGTTTCTGAAAAGATGTTCCTAATACCGCCCTCGTCCGAGATGAAAGATGAGTTGGAAATTGTATACATTTTCCCCCTTTTCTTACTTTTTTTACATTGAGTTTTTTACGAAAAATATAATAATCTAGTGGTGGAAAGCAGAGGCGGACTGAGTCCCCCAAAGGAAGCCAACCTTGACTGCCAAAAGCTGCACAAGTTCGAAAGCAAAAAAGAAAAAATAATAAATAAAAACTGAAGGCGCACAGGTTCGAAAGCTGCAAAAAATAAATTAATAAATAAAAAGAAATAAAATAAAGCCCTTGGAGGAAAATGCATCCTGAGTTTAGACTTCATTTCAAAAATTACTTTATTTCCATTCTGAACTTTCTATGAATCAGAAACAGACATTTTATACTTCAGTATTTAAAAAGAATCATTATCATAAAAAGTTAGAGTACAGTTTTAACGCAGAAAATGACCTTCAAAAAAACGTTATCCAACTATGACATAAAAACACCATTGAAACATTCATCGAAATGACAGGAAACCTTTCCAGTTATCGAAATGAGGAAAATGCCCCCTGCACGGAAATTCATATCCATATTCTTACTCCTCCTTCAATCACATTAATCGTAAAAAAAGCCGCAGAAAGAGGAAAATTAGTTCTGGAATTCTGACAAAAATATGAAGATGACACTCTTTACAACTTCATGCATTCATGTTTTACTACGCATGTGGCCATTCAGTCGTAGGCGGGACTAGTTTTTTGTAACCATTTGCCGTTTTTCAGAGCTGTCGTTGGGAAGAGATTTCGTATAATGTTATGTCTGTTGTATAATCAGAGTGAGCAAAACCTGTCATTTCAACTTTTTCTGGGTGGAGGGGAGCAACGAAAGTATATTCTTTATAAAATAAGAAGGTAATATTTTTAATAAAATTCAATGTCCATGATACGGTGTGTGATACGGGTAAGGAATGCGATGAATTACTTGCCGATTTCAGATAGAAAGTTATCTGGATTTCTCCCTGTATCACAGTGAATATCTTCGGTACTTAGGGGCGTCCCGATGGATGGGAGGTAGGTCAACGCGACCTCCCAACAATTTCCTTATTTGGCAAATTTTGTCGGATGATTCGATAAAGTTTGAAGTTCCATTCAGCAAGACGACCATTATTCGGCGAAATTTGGAGCTATATCCGGCAATATTATCATCATTCGGCAATATTTGGCTTTCCATTCGGAAAAATTATCATTCGGCGAAATTTAGAGTTTCATTCGCAAATTGAGAATTTCAGCTCTTACAAAAATTGAAGTTCTTGTAGTCCCGACGGCATTTTTTGCCAGTTTCATGATGAAAACGTTTACTGAGTCTTTGGTAGTAAAAAGAATGTTTACTGTATGTTTCCCAGAATGAATATTTAGCACCAATTATGCTGATATCGTAAACAATATTTACCTGCGTTATTTTCTAACTGCCAGCTGCCCTTGCCTCTTTTCCCACGTTTTGGGCTCCAGTTGCCTGAGGCTATGTATATTCTCTTTGGTCTTGATTGTGTTGTTGTGAACCTTTGTTTTCTGCAATGATGAAGATGATTGCCTCGTTAATCTCGAAACGGCTGTCTGTTAATTTTAAGTTCCTTTTTAAACATTTATTTTGTATTTTTATTTCGGTGTTACATTTTACATTCATTTCTTGCCTTTATGAAGACATTTTTGTTTCTTTCTTTTTTTTTTTTTTTGAAATTCAGACCAGAAGCCGAGCAATGCCTTGTCCAGCACCCCCAGAGGTGCTGGAACTTTGAGGATTTTGTAACAAACAACGACGAATTTAACATGCTCTCACTCACTTTGAGGACTTTGTAACAACGACATATTTAACATGCCAAAGTCACCATTAAGAAACACGGAGGACCTTTGATCGGCTGCCATCGAATTCGGTACCATTCGGTTGCAAGTTCGATACCTTACCAATCAAGCCACATCAGCTTCCTCTCACCGTCATTGGTTCCCCGTATCGGAATAATTGACAACATCTCAGCAAAAATAATGTTTGCTGCATTCTTTTTCTACATGAGAATTTATTTTTGTTTGCATTATTTGAAGGGGTCAAAAAGAATGGTTCCTCCAATTTTACCCTGTCTTATACAAATCAAAAATGCAACGCATCCATTCCCTGTATCAGAATTGATGCAATCTAAAAATTAAAAAAAAAATCGAAGCAGCAAGAAGGAGTTGTCATAATGAAACAAAATTTTACATACGTGAAAAAAGCATTGATATGAGAAAAGAATTTGAAAATGAAAGCAAAATGATCACTTATTACATGAAAAATCTCAAATGAATGGATGTTTTACCCAAGATACCTTGAATACCCAAGATATCTTGTTGGGTCACCTCTAATACGAATACACGCCGCGATACTGAAGAGGATTTAGGCTTAAAGGTGCCGTACAAAATTCTACGTCATTCGTTCCACATGTTCTGCAAAGGCACCACAAATTCGATCAAATTCGTAGGCAACTCAACTTATCAGCCAAAATGATCCTAGATATATTTTATCTGTAACAAATTAGGAGATTTCCTTGACGCATTTGCTGTGTGTGACCGAGAATTGTCTTGTTAAGAAAATTACTCATGGGTAGCCCCGCTATGAGAGTCTAACTCATCTGCCTGAAGCTTCAATATTAGGGCTCTCCATGTTTCGTATACAATAGCACCCCATAACATCCAACTGTGGGTGCGGTGTGCAACTGAAAAGTAAAGGCCCTATTAGGGTGTCCACAATGGGTTCTCTACCAAGCGTACATTGTTGTCATCATTGCTCATTGCATCTAGATTCGTCACTAAAGAAGATTTGGATCTGTTCAGTTGCAGTCCAATCCCTTTAAACGGCACACTACGTAAAATTGAGGTGGTAGAGTGAAAGTCCCAAACCTGCTTTTGTTTTCAACCGCACACCGCACCTACAGCTAAGGTGATACTATAGGATGCCATCGCACATGATTCATGGTCACTCCTTGTAGTAATCCACAGCACCATGACAGCCTAACAGTACCTGTAACAGTCCTGTGCCATGTTACAGGAACATGCGTTGGCCCTCACGGCAGAACTCCCAGGAGACACTTTTTAACAGGACAATGCTCGATCATACACAAGGATGTCAGAGGGCTTTTTCTTCCATTTTAGCATCTTCTCTGGACTGCTCGATCCTTTGATTTGTCACAGAACGTGCTAATCTGTTATCGCTTGATACGGTAAGTCGAACAGCGTACAAATTTGATCAAATTTGTGGTGCTAGAAGTAGCTCAACGGAGTATTAAAACCTCCATTCATTTGGGATTTTGCCAATCATTTTGTAATCACTATCTTATTGCAATGTTGTCCTAACGTGCAAAATTTTGCTTCATTCCGACGACTCCTTCTAAGTAGGTCGATTTTTTTCTGTTTTTTGTTACAGAGTGTATTTACGACAGAATTTGCAGGTATTAGTTAGCATACTTCTTTTATTTTGCCCTGCTTAGTACAAATTTAGAATGCAATGCGTTGTTTGCCGGTATCAGATAGAATGTTCTATGAACTTCAGCCAGTATCGGAATGTTTATCTTCTACATTCCTTCTCATAAAAGTATTTCCTGCATATTTCCGCATGATCAGAATTACCCGTTCAACAAATATAATCACACCTCCCCCTCTTTAATCTCCGCAAGCTTACACTTCTTGGCGTACATCGTCCTCAGAGCAATGGCAATATCCCGATAAAAGTAAACAAGCCCAAAAATAAAACGATGGCGTGTGTATTTCTGTCTTTTGGAGAGAACAATGGATCCCACTTGATGATTGCTTGAGTTAAAATTCCCCGACGAGCAGTAAGACGGGAGAAACAAATGCCGAGATCGATAGCGTGAAAAGACACGGTCGGGCGGCGAAAGTGGGTGTCCTCTTCATTATACAGAGGTACGCAATCTCTCTCCAGATCTACCCATGGACACTTCCTCACAAAGGAGCTCGGCCGATACCATCAGAGCTCAGAGCTCTAGAAGCGCTTCACTAAATTGGCCATGTGCGCTGGGGGAATAGTAATGCAGGAATGATGGTAAATAGATCCACGTGCTTTCATTTGGCAAGTAGCATATTTGATTGAATTGGATCTCAATCAGACATTGCAATGTCCGGCAGTCATCAAAATGTGAATTCTGTAGTACACCTCTTGGGTCAAATTGAAAACGGGAAAATGTTATGATAGTTGACTAATGCTTACTAGCTCAAAACATACAAGAAGAATGAAAATGAAATGCCTCTGCAAATAACATCAATAACAAGTTTTTTTTTCCCTCCTACAGCATCTAATGTGTGGGAGGAGCACGTCATAAGTGGTTGTTGTGCCCGTGGTCAACCATATGACGTCAGGCCACTGTTTACGATACCTTTTGATATTGCACATCATCATTTTCTAGAATATTTTCTCTGCGGACAAAACGGCCAACTCCACGCGATATCGGTTTATGCCTACATTCAGACTAAAAGGGGTTGACCAATGGTCACAAGATTAATTGCGATGCTGACGGTAGTATTGAAATTGAGCGCTAAGGTGACATATCGACAATGGATCGTATGTAACAGGCGTTAGGGTGTACAGTCGACTTTTTACCGATGCTTTGTTACAGATCTTTGTGTCATTTGAGTCTCTCTTGCAATAGCAATGCTAATTTGGGTCCTCCAATTGACAAACTAAGCAACTACCGTTTCTTCTCATTAAATTAAAATGCGTTGATTCCTGTGGGGCACCGCACTATTAGGATGACTTTTTCCCGTGCATTATGTTCCCAGTGAGCGGGGTGCAGTTCCCGTGCATCAAATAATAGGCGTATCTGAACCTCAAAATAAAACCTCAAAAAAAAAAAAAAAAAAAAAAAAATGACGGTTGTTTCAATTTCTAAATTTATTAATGAGTTCAGTTGAAGTGAATTTGTTACTGAGTCTGAAAGTGTATAAATCTTCTTTGGGGGCCCATTAAAAAGGAAAAGTTATTGGTGTTTAGTTGGGAGAATACCGCCATCATTTTAGAATTACCTTGCTTCCAAAATCATGGAGGTTGGGGGGGGGGGGCAATATACCAGTCTCCTAATTGCCCAAATGATGGGCCTGCCCAATGAGGCCCCGAACACAAATTTTCGGGAGGGCGGAAACTCCAGATTTTGCCGAATGGAACTCTAAATTTTCACAGAATGATAATATTTTCGCCGAATCGTCAGAAGATTTTGCCAAACAAGGAAAATTGGCACGGCCTAGGGCCCCTGTAGTAGTTGTTCCTAAATGGCTGAAGAAGTTTTGGCCAGTTACGAAAATTGCAAAGTTTGACTACAGAAGCCTCTAAAACGTGTTTAGCCTAGGGCCTTCCGATCTCTTAATCGGGCCCTGCATGTTCCATTTATTTGAAATGCTGCCTAAAAACCATAGTGCGTCTCATTTTCAATTCAGGGACATAACCTGCAACTTTGAGCAAAGAGTAGTTTCCTCTGAAAATCAAGGTTTAGGATAATATAAGCCATTTTAAAATTGATATTCATAGTTTAATATTTTGTGGTACAGTAAAACCTGTTAAGTTGACCACCTTTGTAAGTTGACCACCTGTCTAAGTTGACCGTTTTTGTCAGGAACGGAATTAGTCCTATCTTATATAATGAAGGAAAACCTCCGTAACTTGACCACCTCTCTATCTTGACCACCTGTCTATGTTGACCACTAATGAACACCAGTATAGGTTTGGAGTATTGTAAAAAACCCTTTGTAAGTTGACCACTTGGCAAAAGCATCAGATTTTACTAAAATTTTAATCAGTTATGCATCAAATAAGCAATCAGACATTTTTCAAAAAAACCAATAAACCATAAAAACCAATGAATATTTATGTTTCTATCTAAAAACATTGGGCTTATATCGCCACAAGTCCTAGAAAATGCGCCAAACTTCATTAAGGAGTTATTTTGTTGAAAGGTAGATTACCATTGTTACAAATGTACAAGAAAAAATCAAATGAAGAATTTAAATCACTTTTGACTTATTATTATTTTTTAGGAATTGTTAATGTCAAGCAAGTAGTTTTTCATAAGCAATGAGACATTTTTTTTTCGATCGATTTACAGGCATTTTAAATTTGTATGATAATTTACGCGTCACTCTGGTAAATAATCTCTAAAAATATTTAAAAACATTTTTACTTATTGTTTTAAAGTAATGTTAAACAACGAAAGTGAGTTTGAAGTATTCCAGTTAGTTAAAAAATGAATGCATAGGGCAAGAAATGACAAAAAAAAAAAAAAATCGTTACTACCCTCTATAAGTTGACCACCTGTCTAAGTTGACCACCGAAGTACTGCACCGCAAGTGGTCAACTTACACAGGTTTCACTGTATATCTAAAAATATTATGTGAAATGAAAGAGTTCTTATTAAAATTTCAAAAAATAATTGAGTCCTACTGACATGAAGTGTAGTATTTAGTTATTGAATATGAGGCATGTTTTGTATTTTTCAAGTGTGGGGTAAGGTAAAATAGCTTATTCCATTTATTTGATCGTTTATGCTTTCATTCATTTTCTTATTCATTAATTTATTTCATTTATTGTATACTAAATTCAAAGTCTAATCATGCATTTATTTATTCATTTTTTAAAAATTTATTCAGTAAAAAAAAATATTTTTAATAATCAAAAGAAAAATATATCGTTGAAAAAATATTTTAATCAACACTTAGATGATAACTTTCCACTTTTATTTGAAGGTACAAATTTACTGCCCAAAATATAAAGTAGGATTTCAATACCAGCTCTATTATAAGTACACATTACACTCGCTTCATCTAGTGCAGTAATTTTCATAGTAAATTCCCATGCGGATCATTCTGAAAAATAAGTAATTTTAACTAATTCACTTTGCTCCCATCGCTGCGTGCTAAACCACTCAATATCCTCATAGATATAATAGCCAATGATAGAGTAACGCTAGTGACGTCATCAACAGCGAAACTCACGCCACGGCATGATAATTTGATAATATGTATTGGTAATGGGTTTAACATGCAGGGAGAGGCTTTATTGTGACAAGGCTGAACTGAATCCGGTAAGCGGTAACTTAACTGTTTTACTGGTAAGACTCTCATTTCAAGGAAATGAGGAAACGAAAAAGTTGGCAACAATGAACGCCATCTACTAAAGTTCAGGATTAATCCACTTCAGTTGGGATTGAAATTTCAACAATCAAAATATCACCGAACAGGCAATTGCTTCGTTCAAATGTAGAAGCAATTTTCATCCGTCAAATCTTAAGGGGCGATTTTCTGGTAACTATATAAGTACGTTAAAAAAACAATAAAAAAAGCAGGGGCTTCTAGGGTCTCAGTGCTAGTTAAGCTTTAAAGTTTGATTAACTAGGACTGCGGCAACGTCTGTAATAATTCTCTTAAAAATCTCTTTCTCTTTCTCTCTCTCTCTCTCTCTCTCATAAAATGTCAAGGAGCATAATCACTAACTTAGGAAAAGTTTTGAAAAACTGGTTTCCCAATGTTAAAAAAAAAAAATAAATAAATAAACATCGATCAACTCTTAACAGGAGAAGTAGTGTTAACTTTTGAACTCTAATTTTTCAAAATAAAAGAGTGAAATACATTAAATTTTACGAAAAAACGATTAGCGTATGTCAATATGTTTCCATGTGTATTGTATATTATTTCTCTTGATGAGCATTAATTCTATTGTTATTTTTAAAAAGTAGTTCTGTTTAAAATGAGCAATACTGATTAATTATAACAGATTTGTTTTGTAGTTTTAATAGTTTTTAGGATATGTTCTTTTATTTTTAGGTGCATTTTCAGACATGTTTTTGAACATCAAAATCTTTGCTCTCTCATAACTGTCGCACCAAAACCTTGTAGTTTAAACAAAGTGTACTGTTTTGGATTGATATTACTGATAAAGAATTTGAAATTTTTTAAAATGCAATTTTATTTGTTTTTCAAACATTTTCTTTTGTTTTTATCGATTTTTTAGACGTAATTTAGGTCATCAAAATCTGTGCTCTGTCATAGCTCTCTTAACAGGATCTCGCAATCTAAAAAGTAGCAATGTTTCAGATTGGTATTTTACTGATAAATTATTCAAAGATTTCTAAATGGAAATTTTAACTGTTCTTGCATTGTTTATGGGCATTTTCAGACATGTTTTAGGACATCAAAATCCGCGCTCACTCAGAACTGTCTCAACAAAATCTAGCAGTCAAAATGAAATTATGTAACACGCGAAAACTCCCATCTGTAATACGTTCAATTCACCTTTTCCGAAACATTAACTTACCAAAAGGCTTAATTCGAGTCGCATCCCATGCTAAAGAGATAAATAAATGTCGCTAAGCGAAGCAACTGAACCTGAACAACCCCCGCCTCTGCATGTGAATTTCAAGAGGAATGTCTGACCTTCGGATTCTTTTTTTTTTTTTTTCTCCTCTTGTCGAGCGAAAGCGTTGAGCAACGCCGACTCAAGGCACGTCTTGTTTTCCTCTCTCGCATCAAAAAGGCCGCGACTCGAATTAAAATGGTGGCGCGTGGAAGCGAAACATCGTTTTTCTTTTCGTCTCTCTCCAGGGGGCGCCCCAAACTTTAATTTTTGGGAGGAAGAGGAGAGTTCTCAAATTATCAAATGAAGCTGCGAATGAGCATGTGTATTAATTTTTTCCCAGTGATTTTACAGCCTTTTTACTTTCTTCTATATCTAATATATAGAAGAAAGTATTGGATTCGTGCAAATTTTCGAATTTCGAATTTTGACGGATTCGAACGTTTTGAGGTGTGCTGAGTTCATTTCGACTATTTTTGGAAAATGTCTGTCTGTCTGTGTGTGTGTGTGTGTGTGTATGTATGTATGTGTGTGTGTGTATGTATGTGTGTCACGTCTGTGTGTGACCAGTTTTTTGTGGCCGCTCTACAGCAAAAACTACCGCATGAAATCGAACGAAATTTGGTACACATATGTGCCCGTATGTGAACTTGTGCCCATTGGTTTTTGGCGCGAATTCCTCCAAGGGGGATGGAGCAATGGGACGTTTTTTGAGTTACGCGTGCTTGCTATTCCTCAGGAAGTAACTGGCGGAATAAAACAAAATTTGGTCCATATGTTGCCATTAACAGGAACAGGTGCTGATTCAATTTTGGTGTCAATAACTCAAACGGGGGTTGAGCTATAGAACGTTTTTTTGTCGTCAATTGTGACTGCTGTATCTCAAGAAATAATGAACGGAATGAAAGAAAAATTTATCGGCAAGTAGCCCTTAGTGGATATAAGAGCTGATTTTATTTTGGTGTCAACAGCTAAAAAGGAGGTAGCGCAATCGCCCGTTCTTTTTTTCCATTGTGAGTACCCTATCTCAAGAAGTAATGCTACGTTCTGGTTGAAATTTGGAATATATGTGAATCCATACGTAAACAGGCTTTGGTTCAATTTTGACGCCAATCGCTCCAAGAGGTGTTGATTTTTTTTTTTTTTTTTTTTTTTGCGAATAAAAATAGCTTTATTAATGCAACAATAAGAAAGATAAATCGTAATAGATTGTCGTCTGCGTATTTCTCGTGATTTTAATTGTATGGAAATGATCGGAAATATTATCTCAATGATTTAAACTTTTTAACTGTTGCCATCTTATGTTTGTTAACAAATAAAATATTTGTAATTAATTCAAGCATGGCTTTTAAAATAACTTTCAATTTTCGCTCTTTGCTTTGCTTTTGCAATAATTCAGACATTGGGATGATCGTCAAGTTTTTGCATGTGTAATTTTGTTTTTGTTGGGAATATTGCTTCCTCGTCAAGCATGGGGAGGGATCAGAAAAAAAAAGGAAAAATATAGAAGAAAGTTTCGTGATGGCCACAACATACTAGTTTTGTTTCGCAATTCGAAGGAAATGAATGTACCTTATGGGCATTTTTTGCGGGCTTTTGAATGGCGTCAAAATCGAAATGGTCGGATAATTATTTCAGGTAGAAAGAGCCCGGGTCTTAAAATTAAAATTCGAACGGTTTGGTACTTTTTTTTGCGTTCGAAAACCCCACAACGTTCCTCCTCGGGAGCCCAAGTACCTCCCCGCCAAATTTGGTTCAAATCGGACGAAAACTGCGGATTGGTATAGGGAATAAATACACACACACACACATATATTCTGTTTCATTTTTTGGATTAAAAATTTTTGTTTTATTTAATTCTGTTTTATAACTTATTTCATTTATTTATTTAGTTTGTGTGTGTGTGTGTATGTATGTCATTAAAAATCATAACTTTTCAAATTCGCAACTTCAACAAACTATAGGGGGCACTGCTGCCACTGTCTAATGGCGGATGAAAAGGGTAAAACAAACGCATGCCGTAGCGTAGAAAATGCTAATAAGCCTAGTAATTTTTGTTTGTGTGCATGATTTTTTTGCTTTATTCTTTTTAAATTATTTTTTTAAGTCTTGTGGATATTCTGGCCCGCGTAGAAAGAAATGAGAATTCAAGAAGCATTACCAAACGTCAGAAATTAATGCAAATCACGTAGTTCGTAGTTCTAAGCAGCCATTTCCACGATGTTGAATTCGATATTTATCAATTCTTGATGGAACTATATTTTCAGTGTGGCCATAAGACTGACAAGAATAACAATTCATGCTAGATAATTTAATTATATGACATTACGAATTATTATCAAAAGAAGATGATACTTCGTTGCCTTGCTTGGCCAGCGCTAATTGTTTTGCATTTGTAGCTGAGTTATTTTTCTCAAATTGCCGAATCGGTTAATTAAAAAATTTTCTGTTTCGTATGTTTCTAATTTCTGAATTATTATTTAATTTTGTCATGCTATGCAAATCATCAACAAAATTCTCACGGATATATGGTGGTAGTTTTCTTTTAAATTGATCTACCATTATTTCTTTTAACATCGAATTCCGTAATCTTTCTACCATTTTATTCCACTTATGATAAAAAATTGAAATGATTTTACTGACATGTGAAATCTTGCCAAGGGTTTCTTGCTCGCACACTACTAGAGCTATAACCCTAAACAAATTTTTGGTGAAACTCTTCAGCTGAGAATAAAAACAGTTGGTGCATTATTTTGGCGAAGAAAATTCCCGGCTTTTGTTTTTGCTTCAAATTTCTTTCTTGGTTAAACATTTTTCATTTCGTTCTACGATAGTATATTCAAAAAAATATTTTGCATACTGTTCATTCCAACCAAATGCTGCAGTAAAATGAAGTTTGTTAAATTAATTATTTTTAAACTAGGCGCAGATGAATGCCCGAATTCTCCTGCTAGTGTTATTAAATCCTTCTTTCGAGCTTAAGAAAAAAAAAGAAAAAAGAACTAATTTGAATTTTGAAATTTTGAATTCAAATTATGTTTTTCGCAATCACGAGTTTAGGCTGCACTCTACTCATTGGAGTTACTGTTTCTAGAAACGGCCCCTGTCCCCTCAAGCCTGTTCCTCCTCCTGGGTGGTTACATGTGTATAGTTGTGTGTGTGTGTGTGTGTGTAGGCGTTCGTGCATGTGTTAGCTAGGCTTGTGTGTGTGTGTGTGTAGGCGTTCGTGCATGTGTTAGCTAGGCTTGTGTGTGTGTGTGTGTAGTCGTTCGTGCATGTGTAAGCTAGGCTTGTGTGTGTGCGCTGAAATGCGTGTATGAACGTAGGCGTGAGTGCATGTGTGTAAAGCCGGGTGTGTGCGTGTATGTCAGAGCGTATGTGTGTCAGTGTGTATGTGTGCAAAGGCTCCCCGCGTGTATGTGTAGGACATGCACGCCACCGGATTCCAGGTGACAGTGGTCAAGACCAGAGGAGGCGCGCCTGCAGAGGCCCCTGGTCCAAGCTGAAAAAGGAACCACAACATCAAGGACGGTCAAATGAAAACAATTAGCAATCGTGATTGCTCAAGAAAAAATAAATAAATAAATATTCTTACAAATTCACACAAAACAATGAAAAATTTTACCTGTTATAACGTAATCCTCTTTCCAAAAAAAAAAAAAGCTTCGAACAGCATATTTGTTTTTAATTTCATGCAAATGCGAAATTTGTTAATCCAGTGTTTTCTTGCGTTTATGATTTCGCCATTTACGACAATCAACTTACTGTGTAGAGGAAAATAATGAAAATTAACGTTATTTTGAGAAGCTCGAGAATACCATTACCGGAGGAAGAAATTTCTGTTGCTGAAAGCAATCTGAGACACATCGAATGCATCAATGAATACTCATAAATAAACTGCCTATGTTTACCAACAGACACACGTGGAACGCAATGTTTTACCTTTTCCTTTAATTTTATAAATCACCTCAAGGTACCGTATTCGAGTGCTGGAGTTGTAAATAAAATAATAATAATAATAATAATTAAAAATAAATATATAAATAAAAATATTTTTTTTTAAAAATAAAATAAAAAAGAGAGCTAAAAAATAAAAATAAAAAAGGGAAAAGTGTTGAGAAATATTTGGGAGGGGGGAGGGAATTAGTGCCACACTGAACTTGTGGGGATGAGCACACCTTATTCCAGGATTCTCATTGCTTAATACTTCTACGAAAGCCTTTATATTTGATTCCACGATTCTCATTGTTCAAATTTATTTCTACGAACGCTTTATGATACGCCTGATTCTACTATTTCCATTGGTCCAATTCCATAATTGCCTTCATAGTTCAGCTTATTCCCTGTTTCTCATGAATCTGATTTATTTCCATAAACACTTTCATAATTTGACTGAGTCCATGTTTCTCATATGCTTAATTTCTTTTTTTACAAGTATTGAATGTTTTGTAACTCCACTGCTTTTAGCATTAAAACTTTGTTTCTCTATTCCGCTGCTTTTACTCGGATGGCTTTAATTAAAAGCTTACAATTTCATACACCGTTTAAACGTTTATGTGTAACCTGAGAAAACTGCAATCTTGTTCCTCATTTGTACCTCTAATGGTTTAATTACGTTGATTTTATACTTTAATCCCCCTTCCCCCTCATAACTTCGGTTAAAAACAAGTTTTCATAAAGAAAAACGTCTTTCACTTAGGTCTTACAAATAATCCGTCCTCCGATAATAAGAAGTGTACAGTAATTACAAGAGTACGTCCAGCCCTAATAGACCCTCCCTTTGGTATTGGTTCAGGTGCTACGCATGCTATGCTATGTGCGTAATAAATTCGGAATTTGAAAGGCAAGCGTCACGGTCTACGAGATTTCTACCTGACTAACAAGTTCATTAAACCTCCCCTGCGTGCTTCCTGTAATTGTCTCTAATTTACAATTTCCCTTATATGAAAGATGCGAGTTCTTTTTATTAAAGAAAGTTTTTTTTTTTTTTTTTTGGTGCCCGAATAGCTGACGGTCATGGCATCATAAGATGAAAGATTATTTCCTAAAACTTGTTGGGATGCTGTTGTTTCTACTTATGTAATGTTGCCGTAAAAAACCTAGCCTTATGCCTTAAATATTAAGACCGATATAATTTATGCACCATTGCCATTATTTCCCGCTGTAGGTGGATCAAACGTCGCCGAAAAAAGAGTTCGGTGTAAAAGAAAGGGAAAAGTAAGAGTTACCACGGACCATAGGATGACTAGATAAAAATAAAGGCGATTAAAAAATCAGCTTTCAGTCTACACATCAAAAAATAAATTAACGACCTTAAAGTGTACAAAAGAAAAGGAGTAATTGGTAAAAAAAATTCCATCAAAATGAAGAGGCAACATTCATGCATTAATTGCTGGAAACTACAGGTAGTTATCAAAATAATGGAAACACCTGTGCATAAAAGTGACATTTTTGAATGTGCTTCGTACGTAATAAAGAATAAAACTAGATATCTGTTTTTATGCACATATATATATATATATATATATATATATATATATATATATATATATATATATATATATATATATATATATATATATAGCAATGTATCTATTCTGGTAGTATATGGTGGATTAAATAAAGTTCTGGACGTCGTGGATTTTTTTCAAGTGCGTGAAATATCGGACCTGTTAAATTTTAAAAGAGGCCAAATTGTTGGAGCGCGTCTAGCTGAAGCAAGTGTAACTGAAACATCTTAACGTTTTGGTGTTTCTAGAGGCACAGTATCTAAAGTCATGACAGCTTACAAGCAGCGCGGTAAGACAAGCTCGACAAAGCAAAATAGTGGGCGGAAAGAGAAGCTTAGTAAAAGAAACCGACGGTATTGATGAGGATTGTAATGTCTACAAAGCGAACAATATTAGCAAAAATGACCAGAGAACTCAATCACCATCTGGATTCACCAGTGTGACTGATTAGAGTCAGCAGGCACATTTATCAACAGAACATTTATGGCTGAGTAGCGGTTCCCAACACACTTGTCACAGAGTGTTTCCATTATTTTGATAACTCCCTGTATCATTTACATTAATGCATTTTGGATTATTATCGGTTCAACAAATAGAGATACGTATCGTTCAACCCTTTGAGTAAAATAAGAGTGGCCAGGCTACTATTTCCAAAAAGTTGCTGTTAATCAAATTATTTCTACTATCACTGGAACTAAAGAACTTCCCCAGTTTTGTTCCTTAAACGTCGTAGTTCAAAATGTTACAGTTCAAAAATATAGCTGTTCCGGAATGTTGCTTGTTCCAAAATAAAGCCGAAAGCTAGAATGAAATGTTGCCGTTTCAAATAAGGTCCTATTAAATACGTCAATGTGTAATTTATTATAGCTCAGTAGTAAATATTACATCTTTTACATTCTTCTTGTGTGTTGAGGACCTTTAGCACTGATGAAGGAACTCCATAATAGCCTCGACAGCTATTTGCAGATTTTTCTTTGTATTCACATTTAAATCATTCTGCATTATGTGTCGCCACCTAACAGGGTGGTAATATGGTTGTTCGACAATTGGCAGTACATAATAGATTTCCAGTAACCGTGCTAAGTTTCGACGTCATTACTCAACTCTTGGCCAGTAAAAACGTTAATATTCAAGTTTGTTTTGTTTAAAAGATCTCTTATCCATCCAAATAATTGCAAACAGGTTATCTGCTAGTCAATTTTCTCTACCTGTATTTTGTGATTTGTGGGCGTATTAAATATATTAAGCGATCAAAGCACTTAGTTCATTTTCGGGGAAAATAATGTACAAACAGCGTAAGAAATATGTTGGATTTTAATTTTCAGTTATTCGATGGCAGTGATAGCTGTTACATTTGTTATTATGTAGGAGTTTATGAGGTGACATACAGTTTATGATTTTTTAAATATTTTTAAGGAGCGCACTAATGTTACCGATACATTGACATCGAATGGGTACCTATGTTATTGATGCGCAAAACTGGTCATTATATTTAATAGCGCAGTGGTTCACCTATATAGAATTCGACTAATTTCCAGCTTTATGAAGCGGCACTATTTCGGTACAGCGACATTTTGTCTAGGTAACTTTCAGACCTGTCACTATTTGGAGAAATTGCGATAATGTGATGATTTTGAGTGGCGACATTTGGTTTCAAAGTTTCATCTAACGCTAATTTGGCGGTGATATTTAACCTCAAACAATTTCGCATGTCATTCTCAGTAACTGAAATCTCCCTGATGCATCTATTGCTCTCTGAAAGGAAATTAGAGCATAATGGATTCATCCGGAAGATTTCGTTAACTGAGACTAGTGGCAATTTTTTAAATTGTTGCCAATTTTTTCGACTACAAGGAACAGGTTATAATGTTTTTCTACCTCCCCTATTGAAATTATCATTGCCCAGAAGTTGACGACCGGGCCCCATTCAATAATTATCAAGCTATCCCGATTTGTCCACTTTTCACTGCTTCCCCCCCCCCCCCCCCATCTAACCTTTCATGCGGATATCTCAAGTGAGTCACTCATGTTTGGTTTTTCTCTGCGCTGTCGCACATTTCAGAAGTGTAACCCTTTGATCGCTGGTTGGTGCATAAAATATGCCGCGTGATTGAGTTATTCAAATCCATTTTTCTTTCCTGTGTTTTTCTCAATTTCAGTTTTTACTTCCTTGTTCGACGTAAATGATGTCCATAAAACTAATTCACGGATCAAAACATTATATTACGCTTTCTTTCTAATCACAGAATAAGAACCTACCGCCGTTTTTTTTAATGACTTCGTACTGCCATTCGCACTCTCTTTTAACTTAAATTTGATCATAGATGATAATAATGATAGATAAGTTTTGACATCCGGCTGACGAATTTCTTTTTCCAACCGGGAATGCACTAAAGCAACCAGAAATACCTCCTGGAGTGTTTTTTTTTTTTTTAAATCAAAACAACCCTTTCGTATGCATTAACTACTGTATTATAATTTGCATTTATGTCAAAACCAATGCCTCGGGGGGGGGGGGTTCACCCCCATCCCCATCCTTCGCTGCGCCACTGCGAGGATGTATAGGAATGTATGGACAACCGAAACATATTTTCGATAACCCCAGAGTTCATTATCAAGAGTTTTCTCGCGATCTGGAGAAGGCTGCAAGGTTGAGGATTGGTGGATTGGCTAATACATGTATTTGTTTAAGAGTTCATAGCCACTGTATTTCGTTCAGACGATCAGAGTTCGGTCCTCGGCATGGGACTGGCATTTCTAAGTTTTTACACCAAAAGGTAGGGAGTTGTTGGGGGAAAGATTTGGCTGGTATTAGTTAATTTGGCTAATTTTTTTTTCTCAAGCAACAATTAAAAGTTTTGAAACATTATTTAAATTCTGAACCGTTGTTTTCAATTTTCCGATTTTATAGACCTTTCTGTCAATTTTCAAAAAATGCATTTATACTTTATTTAAAATAACGTTAAAAATCTCAGAAAATTGAAAATGAAGTTTAAATGTTTTTAAAAAATGAGTGCTTACAGAAATAATCGTCAAAGTTTCTTTTATTGCAATTCATTGGTACATAGGGTTGCTCTACTGCACATAACGACCGTGTAGTTTAAAAAGATACTGATGATGGAGGGAGCAACATGTGTCGAATTCATGAATAATACCAAGTTTCATGATAGAAGTTACTGAATCAGAGAAAGGATGTACACACAATCAAGCTCGCATATTCCCGAATTTAAGGAGGAAATCAGAACTGTTTGTTTGGTATAATGTTGAATCCATGGTAGCACACCTCACCTTTAACGAGCAAAATCCGATAAAAGGGTAGAGCTCGACCGATGGAATTTTTTGGCCGATGGGCCGATGCCGATTGTTGGCCGATTGTTCAAAGAGGGCCGATTGCCGATGGCCGATTAATTTTCCTCCAAATGGCCGATTGCCGATGGCGGATGGCCGATGCCGTTGGCCGATGGCAAAAAGAAAAAAAAATCTAAAAGAAATAAATTGATAAGACTGTCAGGGATTTAAAGGATCATTGATTCATTTTTTTTCACTTTACTTCCTTTCTACGAATAAGGAATTGAAATAAAAAAAAAAAAAAAGAAATCAGATTTCGACCTAAATTTCTATTTTACAATCTTCCAATTTAAACTTCACAAGTTTTTTCGGCACATCTGTAGATGCATATGTACATAAGAACATATAGATGACCGAAATATTAATTTTGAACGCCTCCTTAGTTAATTATCGCAAATTCTCTTGTGATGTCTTCATGCGCGTAAACTAGCGTCACTCAAAAACGTTATGAGATAGTAAGTTGAAAACTCATACGTACGTAGTATGATCTAAAAGTTCGAGGACAAGTTGTATAAAAACTTACCCTGAATAGTTCACATTACCGAAGTACATCTATCTACAAAATAGTCACCTTGAACGACTATGCTTTTCTGCCAACGTTCGTATAGCCTTTAGAAGGACTCTATTGCAACCTCCTGTAAGGCCTCTTTCGTTGCTGCTTTAACTTCATCGTGGGGAAGAAGGTAACTTTCATGTTGAGGATGCACGGTTCGATTGCTCAATACTCTGATATGACAAACAAATAACATAACGTTTCGTCGGACTTAGCTCCGTGTGACTTTTGCCTGTTCCCAGCAAAAAAAAAAAAAACATTTGCATGGACGTCGCTTTCTTCCGTCAGGAGAAGATAAATCTGCATCATAGAAGGTAGCAAAAATGACTTCAAGGAGTGTTTCCATAAGTTATATGAACACTGGCAGAAGTACATAGTCCCTCAAGGTGACCTTTTGAAGGTGGATGTGTTTCGGTAATGTGAACTATTCTGTAGAAGGTTTTATACAGCTTGTCCCCCAAACTTTTGGATCATACTACGTACAATCTGTAGTTATGCGTCTCCTTTTTTGACTGCTGTTTGATGGAAGACAAAGAACAACAGCAAAAAAAAGAAAGGAAGAAAAACAAAGAGACTGTTTAATAACCAGTTGTTTTGTTTTTTGTTTTTTAATTGAACATATAGCTAAGATTTCAGTAATATCGTAATAACGTATGGATTTAGGTACACTAAACATAGTTAAAAACATATTAAATTATGTTGTTTAATCATTTAAAAAACAAATTAAGAATAAAACTATGAAACCGTCAACAAATTACGATATGGAATATAGTGCAAAGATTGCACGCAGACATTTTTTAGTCATCAAGTTAAACAAAGAAGGTAACAGATAAATTATAATATTAAATCATAATAGGAATATTTTTATACATATTTAAAATTTATGAATAGAAAAGTTTGCATTTTTCATAAAAGCTATAACAGTGACATAAATTTTGCAGAAAAAAGAAATAAGCCATGAAAAGAGCGAGGTTCTTAAAACGCTGCTACAATAAATAAACTCAATATTTAAACCAAGTTAATAACTGAATACATATACTACTTAATCTGATGTTTGCACACGTAATATTGAACAATTTGACTGCTTAATCTTTTATGAAGAATTACAAACAAGTTCTAAATGAATTTTTCAATTTAACAATAATTTTCTGAAATTTAAAAAAATGCATAATAGAAAATCCTTGAAACTTTTCTATAACATATTATTAAAAATATGATGAAGACGAAAATAACTTGTTCATTGATTTTATATAAATACATAAAAATATTTACAACAGAAAAAAAATCGATCGCTATTAATGATGTAAAAAAGATGGTGCATTACGAAATATAGGTGAAACAAGTATAAGAAATACGCAAAATGACATTTCTTGACCAAAATAAATAATCGCTAAATATTTAAGAAATGCTTGAAACGACGAGGGTTGATTAGGGGGGTCACCCTCTGATTTTGGAGTAACTCACAACATTAAACTTCGGCCCCAACTTCGACCACATTTTTTTAGTACAGAACCGCTACCACCAACGCCTCGGAAGAGTTTCTGAATCTACTTCAGCACTTCCGAAGAAAAAATTCAAAAGTCCCTTTGATTTCCGAATTATGTCACCATTCAAAACGTCTTTAATCAATTTCTTACATTAATGCTCGAAATTCTTCCTAAACAATAGATAAAGCTTGAAAAAAAAAAATCTCTAATTTTATGAATGGAAAAGTCCCTTTGATTTCCGAATTATATCACCATTCAAAACGTCTTTAATCAATTTCTTACATTAATGCTCTAAACTCTTCCTAAACAATAGATAAAGCTTGAAAAAAAAAATCTCTAATTTTATGAATGGAAGAGAAGCAGAAAAACCCTTTTAAAACTTGCACCGAGTTTGTTTTGACGTGCAGTAGCCGATTTAAAATATAGCAAATCTTGCAATTGCACGAGAGGCACCATAACCATAGGGCCCTGTAGGAGTTACAAAAATGGTTATGATAAATGTTTTACAACTTCTGTGATAGAGAAATAGGGCCCCAAAATGTATTTCGACGGGCTCCAAACTTGTAGTTCCGCAGATGCGATACAGAAAAGACTACATTAATGTAATTCATATTACAAATATCGAAAAATTACCATCGGTTCAATGGGAATCTAACAAAATGAAACAAAACTGAATTCGCCATCTCATATTTGCTTCCATAATCTCCAATTCGGCAATATATCACCAAATGATCGTCAGTCTGAGACGCTATATTAGTCTTGCATTGAAATATGTAATTAATAGCCACAAAAAATGAGTAAACAGGCTTTTTAGAACACCCGATCTAAAACAAAAAGGGAAGTGCACAACTGGAACGTACGCACATCCCACGTGCGAAAATTTAGCCTTCTACAGCTTACCATTTTTGAGTTATGACTAATGAGAGATACATACGTACATCCAGCCGCAAGAAACAACGCAATAATTAACTTGTTTGGTACCTGAATGCAGTATTAAAAACTCTTACAGCGGTGACTAAAATAGAAATTCATACCGAAGTTTAAGTAAACAATTTTATATGAAAACAATAACTCCCTTTACTTTATTTTTAAAAGTAAAACAAAAAAGGTCCTTTTTTTTCAAAAACATCGGCCAATTCCATCGGCTTTTCGATGTTTTTTAAGGCCGATGGGCCGATGTTTCCTGCAAGTTGGCATCGGCCGCCGATGGCTAAATAGGGAAGTTTTCGATTTTTCAATTTTATTTTTATATGATAGAGTAACATGTATGAACATCATAGGTGAAAAAATTTTTGCGATACGATAAGTAGTTTTTTTTAAATTAATTTTTAAAGTTCAAGCGCCTGTGACGTCAGATGGCATAGGAAGTGACGTCCGATAGGAGAGAAACGCTAGCGAACCGGTTCCCATGTCATGGGAGAAATCGAAGAACGTGCATTCGACTTCGCATAACACGTAAAAGGCTTATCTCCTCGCGTTTCTGGAACATTAAACCTCTCATCCTCTCGGAAATATTCGAATATCACCATTGATATTATTTGAGGAAGATTATTTACATTGTGCTTTAACGAATCCGGCCTCCATAGTGTGTTCAAAAGGATTATTGAATTTCTAAAAAATAAAAATATCAGCGCGCTAAAAATGTCCCTAGCGAAAACAAGGGATCTTCGGCGGAAGGCTGGCCATTCGCGCCCTGTGACGTAGGTTCGTGACGTTTCAGAAGAGCGCACTTTTGCGCGTGGATTTTTAAAAATTCATTAAAAATCAACCACGGTGTTTTAAAATTCGGCGATGGTGAATTTTTTAATTTTGAGGGTCAATTAACAATATGCAATAGCCAAAATATGAACATTTAATAGGTTGCAACTTCCGCGCCGATGCATCGGCCAGGCCGATGCATCGGCGAGGCCGATGCATCGGTTGAGTCCTATAAAAGGGAGCAAGTTTCATGTAAATCATACAATTTCAACCGACTTCTCGCTTAGCTTATTCTTTCTTGGAAAAATTCCTTCCCATTCCATTCAAAAGTCAGCTGAAAATTAGTGATATGTCAAACATCCTGTGAACATTTAATTATGGTATTCTCTCTCTCTCTCTCTTTAATTCGTCAGTAGAGAAGTGTTTGAAAGTTACTGTTCAGAAATTTAAAAAAAAAAAGTAAAGCAATTAGAAATGAAGTTTTTTGATTTTTCATTAGCCCGTTTGCTACGAGCACTTTTATAACAAGCAAGTATGCCCATTTCGCTCGGTATAAGCTAGTTTGACTGTATCCTAAAACAATATTAAAAAATTAGTTATTGAATAATGCGATAAATCTTGCTTACAACAACACATGCAAGTTGCAAAGCATTTATTATAAATCTCTATTAATAATAAAGCTGAAAGTCTCTCTGTCTGGATGTCTGGATACCCGGAGGATGTCTGGATGTCTGGATACCCGGAGGATGTTTGGATGTCTGGATCTCTGTGACGCGCATAGCGCCTAGACCGCTCCGCCGATTTTCATGAAATTTGGCACAAGGTTAGTTTGTAGCATGGGGGTGTGCACCTTGAATCGATTTTTCGAAAATTCGATATGATTCTTTTTCTATTCCAATTTTAAGAACAAAACTATCGTAAGATGGACGAGTAAATTACGAAATTATCATAACGTGGAACCGTAACATGGGCACAAGCCAATTGGCGAGATACGAAATTATCATAACGTGTAACCGTAACATGGGTACAAGCCAATTGGCGAGAAAATTCACCATACATTATTTGTAAATATACAATCGAACCAAAAGACCTTTTAATTTTTCTATAACGGGCAAAGCCGTGCGGGTACACTAGTAATAAATATAAGAGTGTGATTGCAATTTATATAAGATTTCAAAAATTTCCGGGAAGCTGCGCAGCAATCTCACAAGTTAGCTATATACTTCGCTAATTTTGTCGTGTTTTGGCTATTTTCAATTCTTTTCACTTAGCAACCTTCAAGGCTGCCGAAAACACCTCGGGGTAAGGTGTTGCATTCGACTAGATGATCTATCATTATTGTTACAATAATTGTATTATTATTCACTCAAGGGTTCACTTTCTTTTTACGTATATAAACTCGCATATGGAATTACGAATGCAGTTAATTTTATTTTGTTCGCATTACAATACAAATTATTAACTATTCTGAGCCATGTGTATAATTACAAAAGTAAAATGGGGAGACCTTTGCCATTTTTAGATGTTATGTAATGCTGTTACGAGAAATGAAATTAAACGAAGACATCCCATACCGAACTTTCAAAAAGAATAAGAAACATATAGCATGGGTGATCAAAAAAACTTTAACACATAAAATAAAATTAGAAGCATTTTGTAAGTTTCTTCATTGAGGGATTGGTTTCTGAAAACATGAAATAACTTCCAAAAATTAGTTGCCTTGATGGACGTGATGAGAAAATGTGAAGGGCATTTCCAGATCTAGCACTAAAAATACATAAGAATAAATTAAATAAATATGACCATTGCAGGTTGGTGTTTTTTCAATTTCTAAAAATAAAAATTATGATTCTTTCTGCGGTGAAAATTACTTTCAGCAAAGCCTGATGTACCAACTGACCCAAAAGACTCGGCCAAGAAGACCCCTACTCTTAAAGGGCCCCAAATGTTATAGATCATACAAAAATTATTTTCCAAATATGATTTTTACTTGTTTATTTTTATATTTAAAATCAAGTGTGATGTATATAAAGTGTAAAAGCAATCAGGCTTTTAGCACCAGTCCAGCCATTTTTTACTATCAATCTAGTAGGGTCAGATGGAGGACATTTCTAAATCAATAATTGTAATATTATTTTTCAATATCATTTTTCAGTTTAAAAAAAAATAGTTCGTCGACCCACGGTTGCTATGGAGTTGGCTAACGTCCAGTTAAGATGAGTCTATCTTAATGTAAGAAAATTTAAAATTTGATATACGTGTTTAGCTCATTTCAATGAGACTGACTCTGCTTAATTTAGAGTTCAATAAAAAGTGGTATGAAATTTTACCTACTAATTTGCATTGATCTTTGTTTCTTTGTCTTCCTTAATTTGTAATATTAATAACTATAATTATCAGAGTTATAATCAATTTTTCATTGACAGGTCAAAAATCTTAGTTATTAATTGACAAATACAGGCTGTAAATTCAGTTCTAGTATTAAAAAAGTCATTAGAGTTTATTATTTTGGAATATAAATTAAAAAGTTCGATGTTTCAGAAAATCGATTTTTTTGAATCGATGTATCGTGATCGTACCATCGATGTTCCGATTTTAAACTACGATGTTTTCCGGTTGATGCATAGATACCATCGATGTTTTTATTTTAAACAACGATGTCTTATCATTGATGTCGCACCACTAATTCGAAACAAATTTTTCGCTTTTCGAAAGATCACCATCTCATAATATAAGTATTTTTTTTTAATAACATAAATGTAGGCATACGTTTTTCCCAGGTTTGCTCACTGCTGAAATGCGTGAGATGAAGTTTCTTTTCAACACATCTCGACACTCGATTTTGTTCCTTTTGTGTGCCTCTCCACCCTTCTTGGTGTGTTCTTAACCCGCCGCCCGCACAGAAATCCGTGAGCTAACTGAGATCCGCCCCTTTCGTAATGAGAAAGTGTTTCTCCCCATCAACCTGGGCGATGCCTACGACTGTGACTAATCCCATGCGTACACAAATTCCCTTTCAAAATGCTAAACGTGACCCACATTATATCATTGACCTCTTTCAAACTTAAATCGAAGACTGGAAGACATGTCTCTTGTCATCAGGTTTTCGAATAAAGTTTTAGTAGTTAAGAATCGCAATATTGGTTCCAAATGCATTCGCATACTGCTGGCACTCTTCAGGAAATTACCCCAGGGCCATACCCCCTTTAGCATTAAAAGAAAAAAACTGTTAAAACTTGACTACATAGTTATTCTGAAGTTATTGTGAATTTTGCTGTTGCTAATATAATCTCGAAAAAATGTGATTAATATTTTGAAAAATTATATTCATTTTAGGAAATTCGATTCATTTCGTGAAAATTCTCAAAGAATTTTAAACTACTTTTTCTGAACTTCTTGGAAGTGTGATTCATTTTGCAAAAATTTTAATAATACTACTGGATTGCTAGAGAGAAACGTTTTGGTATGTCATTAATAGAAAACGCTGTTTAAAAAAAAGATAAATATATACAGGGTGTCTCAGTTAAAGAACTCCAAAGAAGGGTAGGATGCATTCTGACCGCTCGAAATCATTATGCAATGGGGGTCGGTAATAATTTCCTGACCCGAGAAATTTTTGATATGCCGGGAGCATTCCAGACTGTTCGGAGTTCCATGCGCCGAAGATGTGAGGAGCGTAATGTAGTCAGAGGTTGTAGTCAGGGTAGTCACAATATTGTTTCGTAGTTCGTAGTGTCGCGAGCAACTCATAAAAAAAAGTAGTGTAGTGAGTGATGCAAAAATTAGTAATTTAGCTATTGACCTAATCTATCAGACATTTTGAAGCCATTTGTATGATGCCATCTATTTGTTTGGTAGCATTCATTGGCAGTTGAGTTTTCCCCCATAGATGTAGTATTAACTAGTAGCTACACAACGAGAAACCGGCTCCATGGGCAATGAATCCTTCTAGTATAGACGGGCAAATGTCCGAAGAGAGCAAGCATAGAGTGATAGAAAAGTATGGAAACGCAGATTTTCCAAAAAAAAAAAAGCATTTAACACAAGCGTTTAAACTTTGTCCAAAAAACAAAAAGCATTCGGTTTGAAAGTTGTCCGCCTTTAATTTAAAATTGTACCTACAATTAAGTTCGACCTTCTCAGTTATGTTTTATGTTACAGATAGCATATATATTTATATTTGATAATATAAGAAAAAGCCCACGTGTCAGAAATGAATGTCAGAATGATCGAAAATTTGGTGTTTGCGTCTGTGAAGCATTGGAAAAGTTTATTTAGAAAAATAAGGAAATAATTGACACATTTCCGGATGAATAGCTCCACTAAGGTCAACATAAGGAAAAAGGCTAGCTGCAGAAGTTTCTAATGCTGGAAATAAAATGTCTCATACATGTACTCTGAATCTTTTTAACCGCAAGGAAGTAGTAGATATTTTAGAAAAATGATAATTTAATTGTGCGAAGAGAATTACTCAGATTGTACTTCAAAACGGCTAGTGCTCGATAAATATATAATGTCCAGAGTTCACGTAATGGAAGAGGTGTATTTCATCTCTAGTCACTTGAGCTACGTCCTTGAAAATGTTTACCTCTTTTTGGGGTGTTTAGTAATAAAGGAACGTGATATGGAAGCAAAATTGAGTTGGACTACTTCAGCAAAACAGCTATGAAAGTAACCCAACTGACTTCACCTCCTATTATGTTCCCCTATTATACAAAAAGAGGTAAACATTGTCAGTGTCGGAGCTCAACTAAACAGAGCTGCACTGTATGAGATGACTTTTATCACTAGGTTTTTAATACAGTAATGTGACGAAAAGTGTCGTGCGGCACAGGTGGGCCAATATTACTTCATACTGTCACCGCTCAATTTGAGACCATCGTCAACTTGACACAAGTCAGCACAAAAAATATTCGGGAACCTGTGAAGAATTATTGTGCGAACTGCATAGTCATACGATAATTTGTTGATCTTCAATGATTTTTTTTACACGTGTCAAGGACTTTTCGGACACTTCGTTTATTTAAGCCAGAAAAAAAAAAATAGTTTAGTTCCTGACAACCCTAAAGCACTCATGTTTTTCATTACAATTTAAAAGGAACCACATTTAATTCTTCATAATAGTGTTACGTGGACGCGAACTGTGAGACTTTGGGGGTCACTTAAGATGGTCTCTTTAAATTTCCAAAACTCTGAAACCTTACATTGATGACACTTTAAAAAAAAAAAAATCGTGATAATCACAACCAAATGATTTAGTTTTTCAGCTACCTTAAAGTTATATTTATCGGAAGATGCACTCAAAATACCGTTACCTTCAAAAAAAAAAATCTCTAAAATGCATTAGCGAGGAATAAGAGCTAAATCGAAATATTGCGAGAAAATAATCGTCATTAAGAGCTAAAACCGAGCACTAAAATAGCAAGTGAAGCGTGCGATTATATATATTCTGAAACAAAGTAAATAACCAAGTGGATTTAAAAATTGAAAAGGATGATCACATTCCTGTATATATCCAAACACGCCTTATCATTAATCATTTTCTCGGAGGGATCCCCGAAGGCTATCGAGCCCCCTACGCATCGACCCGAGTCTTCCGACATGACCCGAATCGTTCCGAGAAACGCTCCCGGCCGAAACGAAAGTTTCCGAGGAAAAGGTGGATTTGACGACTCGCAAGGTGACGTTCGTGGTTGGAGTGCCGAAGAGGATCTCGGTTTTCCTTTTAAGGGAAAGGATGCGAGGTCACTTGTTGCCATTATCTCGGGATGAGGCGCTTAAGTGGTGGAGGATGTTCCCGGGGTTTGGCAGATATTCCACAATCCGAGATGCCCTCGGTGATCAAGCATGCTAAATGACATCACGTTCGAGATGCTCCCGGAGGATTTTTTTCACCGAATGTTTTGAATGCTCTTCGCGTTATTCTGCGAATGCACGAAAAACCTTCTTTGATATCTGAAAAATCAGATTTATGTAAATCTTAGGAAAAATAATAAAAAAAACCGCTCCGAGTCTTTTTGCGGAATAATGTTTTTCGCGTTATTCTGCGAATGCATGAAAACCTTGTTTGACATCTAAAAATTCAAATTTATGTAACTCTTAAAAAAGAAAAAAAAAAAAGCAACGTTCTGAGTCTTTTTGCGGAATAATGCTTTTCGCATTATTCTGCGAATGCATCAAAACCTTGCTCGACGTCTGGAAAATCAGATTTATTTAGCTCTTTTGAAAGAAAAAAAAATCGCTCTGAGTCCTTTTGCTATGCGTTTTTTTTTTCTTTTTTTTAATTTGGAAAACTTTTTGGTACTCACTTAATATTTTGGCTGAATGGTTTCGACAGACCAAATTGTTTCCTTTGTTTGGATAAACATATAGCATTTACTTAGCTTGAACAAACCAGGACTGCGGAGTCGGAGCGAAAATAAGTGGCTCCGACTCCGACATCTTTACCCCAAAATCAGTTAGACTTCAACTCCACTAGCAATGGCAGAGTGGCGGACTTAGAGAGAAAATGACCGACTCTGACTCTTGGAATTTTAAACCTTCGACTGATGACTATGATTCCATTACCCCAAAATCAATCCGACTCTGACTCTTCCACTCCGCAGTCCTAAAATAAACGAGCTGAGACAGCAGGTGGATTCTGTTGAAGCAATCATTTCACTTTCAAAACTACACACGAAATTAAAGAATAAAGTGAGGTGCAGTGAACGTTGAAGCACTTTCTGAGTCCCACACGTAAGGCTGCAATTAAACGTTTTGTGGAAAAGTTTAGAATTATCATACAATAAAAATATTGCCATTACAATAATTCTATATGTTCTTGGTTATTATACAAAAGAAAAATAAAAGGTAGTTTACTACCTTCATCTAAATTTTTACTGTTATTTGATCAGAAAAAAAAATAAGTTTATAGTTAATTTAAATTCTGAAGTTTTGAATTCAGATTATGTTTTTCGCAATCACGAGTTGCGACAGAGCCCTACTTATTGGTTACTATCCTACTCGCTTGTTTCTAGAAACGGCTCCTGTCTCTCCTCTTGGGCGGTTACGTGTGTACAGTTGTGTATGTGTAGGCTTGTGTGTGTGCGTAGACCTGTGTGTATGCACGTTGGCGTGTGTATATGTGTGTAAAGGCGTGTGTGAGTGTGTATGAGCGTGCGTGTGTGTAGGATATGGACGCCACCGACCAGGAACATCGGCTACCGGGAGGAGTTGCGCCTGCAGAGGACGGTGGGGTTGAAAAAGGAACCAAACATCATGGACGGTCAAATGAAAACAATTAGCAATCGTAATTGCTCTAAAAAACATCGTCAGAAAGTCACACACATAACGGTGAATGGCCCTGTTCATTTATTTATAACTAGCGGTACCCGCACGGCTTTGCCCGTAGTTGAAAATTAAAGGGTCATTTGGTTCGTCTGTATATATTTAAAAATAATGGATGCTGAATTTCTCACCAATATGCTATATGTTAATTTGCTCGTTCATGTTATGGTAATTAGCTCGGTATTGCTGCAGAAAAATTAAATCCAACAATGGTGGCTTAAACCTGGAATAAAAGAAGAACAAAATCGAATCCTGAAAAATCGCTTCGAGGTGCACATCCCCTTGCTGCCAACTAATTTTATGCCAAATTTCTTGAAAATCGGCTGAACGGTCTAGGCGCTATGAGCTTCACAGAGATCCAGACACATTTCCAGACTTTCAGCTATATTATTAGTAAAGATCGTTGTTATTTCTTCTCAGTTTCCGGTATCGGTGGTCACATTGAACAAATGCTTTAAAAGAGCTTAAATATTTTTTGGATGTTGCAAATATAAAATAAATCAAAATAAAAATTAACAATAAGCATATTAAAGCTACGGGACAAAGTTTCAATTTTATTAAAACCCATTAAATCAATGAGTCGGAAACCACGCCACGTCGGAAGTGTCTTTTTTAATGCGTAAACAGTAAAAATTAATGGAGCAATTGAACATCTTGACTCAGCAAAGTGTGGAAAGCACAAGAACTTCAGAAGAAACCTAAAAATTCTTGAACCTTGCAATCCAGACACACACGTGTGTTCTGTTTCTGTAATTTCAAGTTCTTAAAAAAAAAAATGTTATTTCATTATTCTGTTTCATTATTTTTGCATAAAAAAGAAAAGTGTTTTATAGTTAGTAAAGATGATTTTAGAAAAGAGTAAAAAAAAAAGAAAATAACGCTCGAAAGAATCAAGATTTTTAAGATTAAAAAAGAAAAAAAAAATATGAAAGTTTTTTTTTTTTTTTTTTGTGTAAATTAAAATACTTGGAAATGTTTTGAGAGCTCTTTTCACGATCATTTTTTCTCTGTAAGAAACTAAGTTTCTACTTAGTCTCGATTCAGATTGCTTTTTCATTTTGAGTTTATAATCTTAACTAACAATGAACCTTAAACTCTTTGACGTACTAATTGAATGACTCACATTTGCAGCAATGTGAAAATAAATTAAACGCCCTTACATGCAATGATGTCTGGTACAGGGGTGCCCACTTAGGAGGAGGGGCATGGCGCAGATTGCGCCATTGAATTTTTAGGAGGGGTTGTTTTGAGGAGTATTTTTCTCATTTTGGGGGGCTCTTGCTTTTGGGGTGGGGGTATTCACAATGTTTTGGGGGGGGGGGGGGGGTGAGCCCTTGCTCTTAGAGGGGGACACCCAAAGTCTAGAAAGCGTTTCTCATTCTTTTGATTGATGTCTTAGAGGTGTCACTCATTTCTAGTGCCGTAGTATCTGAAGTCTCCGAGATGTCACTTATTTCGTGGGAAATTACTGATTCTTTGACGTCTTGGGGAAGTCATTTAATATGAAAGGGTTAAAGTGATTGACAAATGATGCATACATTACTATTAAGCCATGTGAGCAACTTCAGCATGAAGCAATCTGAAACTGTGATGATGCTTTTTGGAAGAGGACTACATAGAGAACCAGGGCTGAATTCGGAATTTTTCCAATACCAGAATGCCAAGGAGAAAAAATCGAACCCTGAACCCCTGAGCCTTGGTCAGTTTTATGGGAAAAGGGGATTTTTTTTTCTGGAAAAGTACCAGATCGGCGTTCCGGTGCGTCTCGGCACCATTTCACCTCTGATAGAGACGAATAGTGTGTGCAACATGACTTCATAATCGAGTCCTATGGAAACTGATTTCATTGAAGATTAACGTTATTAAAATTTGACATTTTTAATAACTTATTCATTAACGGCTGGAAAAGGAAATGTTTTTACATTTTTGCAAAGAAAAAAGTACTAAAAGAAGGAAGTTCTAATTTCTAGGGGGGGGGGAGGCTTGAGCCCCCACTTGCTCCCTCACCCCATATGGGCGCCCTTGGACTTCATACAGAGCAATATCTTCTGTAAGATGAATTCTTAGAGATTAATCTTTTTTGCAAGATTAATTTACAGGGAATATTACTTTTTAAAAGAACATCAATACTTTTCAAGAGAAACTTTTATTGAAACCAATATCGTTTTCAATATGACTTCATAGGGATCAATACGTTTTGCAAGATTAATACTTTTTGCAAGAAGACTAAATAGACCAATACGTATTTCAAGATGATTTTATAAAAATTAACTTCAACTAGTAAAAAGTAAACGGCATAGACGTGTGTGAATTTGGTGCACCACTGTACGGGGGTCTAAGGATCAACCCTTAAAGATGGTATTTCCAGATGCTCAGCAATAGAATATTTTCAAGAAAAAAAACCGAAAAACATTTAAACCATCTCAAGACCTGAAATAAGCAAATCTAAAACGAAAAAAATTCTCAAGTTTCGTATTCACCATAGATAGGTAGGGGAGACTGGGGTTAGTAGTTACAATTTTTTTCAATTTATTTTTTATTTTTTACGCTAAACTATTTCAAGTATTTACACGTGTAAAACTTTAAAATGCATCTAGATTGTTTAACGTTCATTACATTTTTTTTTTAATAATTAGAAATCACTACTCCAAAATATTTCAATTCTTTTGAATACTTGTACATTGTAACAATTTACCCCACCACGGGGCATGTTTTACACTGTATTGGGTTAGTTGTTACATAAGATATATATATAAGTAATAAAATAAATCTTACACATTTAGTGGTTCATTCTGTTACAATCATAAAAATTCTTAACCACGTTAAAAATAAAAAACGTTTTTGACTTTATAGATTTGCTTCATTAATGACTTATTCTGATAAACTACCATCATCATAATCATTGTCCAAATTACAATTTTACAAGCATATAATTCCTCAAACTTAGCACATCGGTCATGTGCCCATTCGTCACAATTACGACATTGAAGCCAATTAGATGGTGTTTTGGATTCTAAGTACGGTTTAGCGCACTCTATGCAGAACAAGTCTTCATCATCTTCATCCAAAGGACGCACTGTTTGGATGCTGTTTTTTTTTTTTTTTTTTTTTTTTTTTTTTTTTTTTTTTTTTTTGTCTTTGTGTCTGTTTATTTCTTCTCTGTTAGAGACAATTTCCTTTTCACAGATTTTTGTTTCCCAGCTTCGGCTTGCAAAACACTTTTTATTGTTGTATGTATTAGAGAGGGGCTGACTATGGTTTCCGCTTGCTGACCGTCTTTACTTCTGCGCTGTCTGCAGCGTTGGAGAAAAGACCTACATTCGAATAATACATTATTTATTATTATTATCATTGGTATTATTATTGTTATTTATTCAATAATAAATATTAACAATAAATTAAATAATACAATGAAAGAAATCAGAATTATTATTATTATTATGGTCATCTAACTACAGTATTTTACATGAATTAAACCATGCAATGAAACAGATCAGAAATACTACTTACCATCATTTTTCGTCTTACTGCAGAATCTTTGTATTGTCATGAAATTTATTTCGCATTGATCGACTGCCTTTCGTAATGAACTAAATATCATTACTTTTTTACCCACATCTAGGTATGTTTCTTTAGATGTTTTGCCCCTGTCCGTCTGTTTTTATACCCCCCGCCATATCACCTTTCAAAAGAAGACATAATATTAAATTAAAACTAGCATGGGGGCAAGTTTTTACTTGTAACAACTAACCCCAAGAAAACTAACAACTTGCCCCATATGACGCCACTTCAAATGTTGTCCCATATTACTGGTTTTATATCTTTGTTCGAAACTTTTAAATATGTTAGCACATGCCTGAAAATGTAGGCTTTTATGTGGTATAGAAATCAATCTGTTATCTGTAACGGCTTCGCCACAAATAAAAAAATAACAGCTGAAAGAAAAATTACTTCCAGATTCAAAAAACAGTTTTCCTTGAGCACTGTCCCTGCTATTGACTGCAAGCACTCCAGTGACCGTCAGGGAATGCAGATGGGTGAGAGCTATCATATGGTGCAAGGAAAGTCAGTTTCTACTGGTGGTTAGTTTTAAATTCGAATGCAGCAACTTACCCCGTGTAACAACTAACCCCGGTCACCTCTATTTCATGTTTTTATTTGCTTAAAAACACCATGATGATAGTGAAAATTTCAATAAAAAGGATTATTTTGTTTTGCACCAAAATCATTCGGAACACTTTTGAGTTATTCTTTTCTCTTTTATACTTAACTCTTTCTTTTCTAAAATAAAGGGGTACCTAGCAAAACAGTCATTTAGATAGTCAGGCTGTCAAGGTGCATTTCCCCCCCCCCCCTGCCTTCAAGAACAAGGTTTATCTATATATACGTGTGAGCTATGTTACGTGTATATGTAATTTTATTATTTACGTAATATTTATTCAACCGGTTGCTATTGGTCCGGCATTGGCTACCGGTATCGAACATCTCCCACCCCCGTTGAAAATAATTTAACTGCTGACCGTGTGCTGATATCTCTACTACCAGAGAAATCAATGCGCAATAGATACAAGAAGATGATCCCTTGTACCAGCGTACTTACAACGACACTGCCGTGGGCAGCTAAACGGTAGTATCTGCAGAAATGAGTTTTCCAGATATTCGAAGAAATGTGTGTTGGATTGAATACTAACAATAGGGAAATGTTTGTATTAGACTTTTTTTTTTCCAAGCCCTTTTTTTCAGCGGAAAACAAATAAGCAAGCTTGTACAAAAAAGCTAACGAACGAGGGTTGATCTAAAAGTATGGTTCCCATGAAATTTTGCATATATACAGCACTGTTTATTCTCTTTGAAATTTACATCGTTGGAAAGAAAAAACGTTTCTCTATTTTCATACATAGTCACCATCTTTTTCTGTGCATCATTGTCGACGGTGCCCTAATTTCTGTATGAAGTGTCACAGAAGTTCACAGCCAACCCGTTGAGGAAGCGTTTCATCTGTTTTTACTTCCTTTTACAAAGTAAAGGAAGTATTGTATTCACGAAAAAATTTTGACCCAAAAATAGGCCTTAATTTTCGTTTCGCTCCCCCCCCCCCCCCCGAATGAATGTTGAGTTTTTTTTTTTTTCAACCCGACCACACGTGGATATATGTCTAAGAACGCATAGACACCCGAAATATCGATTTTGACGATCCCCGAATTAATTACAACGAGTTTTCCTCGTGACGTCTGTATGTACGTATGTATATGCGCATGTATCTCGCCTAACTCAATGGTAGGTCCTAGAAAGTTCAAATTTGGTACGTAGACTCCTATTTGGGGCTAGTTGTGCACCTCCCCTTTTGGTTGCATTCGGAAAATCCAAAGGGGGTGTTTCACACCTTTTTGTGAGGAATCATCCAAATTTTTTTTCGCCAACTTGGCGACAAAAAAATTTGGCGTTCTTTTTTTTTTTTTTTTTTTTTTAATTTCGTTTTATTTTGGCCATTATTGGCGATATTTAGAGAGTAAACATTGAATCACATTAAAATGTCCAATATTGGGAAAATTAATCTGTATAAAACGGTTTTTTTTTCCTTCAGTTCGCAACAAACTTGGGGCAAAATATTTAGAGTGTTTCTTTGCTTACTCCAAGGCACTACTATTATCATTAAATTGGTATAAAAGGAAGTCTTGTGATCAGCTCGTTTAACTTCGTCGTCGCTCCGGAAACGTTGGCCACCAAAGTGTTCCTTAAACTTAGGAAATAAATGGTTATCACTAGACTCGAGCTCCGGACTGCATTCAAGAACGGAGTGGTTTGTTGAATGTCATGTCCCACTCTGGCGGTGGAGTTCTGTGACATTTGATACAGAAGTTAAGGCACTGTCGACAATGATGCACAGAAGAAGATGGCGGTTGTGTATAAAAATAGAGAAACGATTTTTCTTTCCAAACATATAAATTTCAATGAGGATAGACAGTGCTGTATATTTGTAAAATTACCGGGAACCTTACTTTTGGATCGGCCTTCGTACAATACATGACACAAATGCAAAAAAAAAAAAGAAAAATATGAAGAATGAAAAATTTGCAGTTACTGCCCTTTACCTGCCCACTGTAGAACACTCTCTTGAATGCCTGTGGTGAAAGGGCTCAAGTCTAAGGTCTCTACGGATGAGTTAAGTCACAAAATCAAATTATTTAACTAAACAAAGGCACGACATCAGGTTATAAAAAACCCAACTTCGCAATCGAAGGATTATTCCTGGTAATGGAACTTATCAAAGGCAATTCCCATTGAGAGGAGTCGAATCTCAGATTAGCATGGAAGCCAGTTTTGAAAGAAGCAGTTAAGGTCACGGTGGAATAACAAACCGGCTCGGAGATATTAGATCTCCTACGCTTGGCTGTGCCCGTAATCACACACGGCTCATTAGTTGTATTCCTTCAGATCGGAGGTAGGAATGTGCAGAGCAAACCGCTACCTTTTATGAATAGGGAGATGGGACTAGCGTTTTGTCACGATATGGCGGGTCACTCACCCATCGCAATCGGTATTCTCCAGAGACGCTATGAACCGGTAATACGGATTGATTCGGAAATCACACAATGAACATTCACCTACAAAAGAAACGGAGATTTTATCTCAAAAGAGATACAGTTTGATATCGCGCCACTTTTGTTTTTAGAAAATCGAAATCCCGATAACGTCATAATCAAAACTCGAAGGTCAGAATCAGGAGTTATAACTCATCTAATACTCCGAGCGATAATTGCGACCAGGCCGCAGCACCCCGTTACCCTTTTGATGCTCTTTGTTGCCCTTTTGAAGCGTTCTGTTGCCTTTTCCGACTGCAGTTTCGAGTGTCACATCAATGTCAACAGAGATTCTGAAATTCCAGATATCGTCTCAATTATTGAGAATATTTCACTAAAATTTCAATTAAACACCAAAACACGTGTCTGCAATATTTTGCAATATTTGTGCTTTCTGACGTTGGATTACTGATTTTTTGAATGTTGTCTTATGTCGAAGCAATTTTTTGTTCATCGTTTATTCATTTGTCTTTCGCACATACGATACTCGCATGAAAATGTTAGCATACTTGCATACATATTTTACATTTAAAGAATTAAGTCTGTCATAAAAAGCCGCGAGTTTTACCGCATTTATTGATAACTAGTGGTACCCATACGGCTTTGCCCGTAATAGAAAAATTAAAAGCTCTTTTGGTTCGTCTGTATATTTACAAATAATGTATGGTGAATTTTCTCGCTAATTATCTTGTATCCATGTTACGGTTCCACGTTATGATAATTTCGTAATTTACTCGTCCATCTTATGAAAATTTTGTTCTTAAAATTGGAATGGAAGAAGAACCACATCGAATTTTCGAAAACTCGCTTCGAGGTGCATACCCCCATGCTACAAACTAACTTTGCCAAATTTCACCAAAAACGGCCGAACGGTTTAGGCGCTATGCGCGTCACCGAGATCCGGACAGAGAGAGATCCTGACAGACAGAGATCCGGACAGAGAGACTTTCAGCTTTAGTATTAGTAAAGATAAAGATAATAGAACCGAAGTAATGTCGAAAAGGTTACACGTTTGAATGCAATGTATTTGATAACAGAATATGAATGCTTTCGTTTGCTCAGTAGCATTTGAACGGAGGATTCGATTAAATCTGATGGAAACATTACATAGAGCTCTTGGGGTGTGCCGACAATGTGTAGCAATGCGATCGCACTGCTATTTGTTACTATAATTTTCACGCTACATAATTGAGTACAATTTATTTGAACTTTGCTGTTGGAAAAGAAAAGGAATGGCGGCAACTCAAATAATGCCAGAGGAAGTAAAAAAAAAAATACTTTATTCAAAAAAGGAATTTATGAAATTTGTGCAGAAAATTGCTTTTGCACTAAGTGAGTTTAAAAATATTGTTGTTCAGAATTACATTTGGGTGCTAAATAGAGTTAATTATAGGCGTTCCTATAATTTTCCAATATTCACACTTTATTGCCAACTTTTAGTAGAAGGACAAGAAAAATTTTTAGCAAGCAAATGATAAATGTACGCTTATCAAACAGTTGAAAGCTTAGTCCTTTTCAAGAAGACATAAATATAGAGATATATGTGGTTTTACTGGAATAAATATTATTATTTAATCGGGGAGTTCTCGTTCTCCGAAAGGTATTGTTTAAAGATCATTCTTTAATTGAGTTCTGATTTAATGTGAGATAAATGTACTGTTGCGTCAGAAAAAAAATATTAACGTTATTCTCTTTTCGGACAACTTTTCCACATAAAAAGGAGGATTTTAAATAGATGCAGAGACAAATACAGAGGCAAACGCATGGGCGGATTTATGGGGGGTCAGAGGGGGGCAATGCCCCCCCAGTTTTGGGAGGACTTTATGTAGTAACAACACATCTTCCAAAAATTTAAAATAAAAAAAATCATTATTTTTTCATTTTTGAATAGTTCAGAAGAGCATGGGTGGATTTATAGGGGGGGGGGCAAAGGGGACAATGCTCCCCAGTTTTGGGAAGAGTTTATATAGTAACAACTTATCTTCCAAAATCTTACAACAAAAAAAAATCATGATTTTTTTCTTTTTTGAATAGGATATTAAAGTTTATTTTTTCTTTTAAACTTAAAATAGCCATTTCTTACAAAGTTTGAACACTACTGTACAAGTGTATAATCTACTACTCAATTTCAGAGGCTGGAAAGTGCAAATTATTGATAGGTTCTAAAATCCTTGAAAAGAATTGGCGCAGTATAGCCTACAAGGGCTCTTGAACCAAAAACCCAATCTAACCAACCAAACCTTGAAAATAATTAGACAAATCTTTGAAACTCCTAAGCAAAGTGTGCTTCAATTTTATTTCTTATCAAGTGTATAAATTAAGAATTGTTCAAATGGGTAGTATGTTACTCTCTTGATACCTATTCTCTAAATCTGTGCACCATTTCTTTTAAAGTATTAACTTGCATCACAAAGCACTTTTAAAGCGTATATCTTTAAAAAAAATTATTTGCCTATTATTTCCAATTAGCCCTTATAAGACTTCAAAATGCAGAATTTTATATCCATTTTAGATAATTTCCTCCGGGGGAGTAACCCCCGGGCCCTCTAAAACTGGAGATATTCTATATCCCACTTAAAAGGGAGCACTGCGTTACTCAATACCAGCCCCCCTCTCTTTTAAGGTCAATTTAAAAAGGACAGCATGATTACACACAGTAATGAAAACGACACATAAAAAGTAAAGAATGGCCTTACGCATCGCAGAAAACAGACAAAAACATGGGAGGAGGTGGGGGGAATTAAAAATGTTGCTCCAAAAAAAAAAAAAAAAATCCTGCCCCCCCCCCCAGGAACTCAGTCCTAAATCCGCCTATGGGCAAACGAGCTGGTGTGTGCATCATATGACTTCCTTTTACTCCAATTTAATGGTAAAGTGCCTCGAAGTAAGCAAAGGAACACTTTAAATATTTTCGCTCCAAGTTTTGTTGCGAATCGAAGCAAAGAAAACGTTTTATACAGATAAATTTTCCCAATATTGGCAGTTTTAATGTGATTCAATGGGAAACTCTCTAAATAAGGCGAAATTAAAACCAGATTATTTAAAAAACCCGCCAAGTTGGCGACAAAACTTGGCGACCAAATGCTTGACGATAGATTGCCAAGTGTTTGCTAAATTATAACACCGTTTGAGTTTGCATTGAAATTAACAATGATTTTACCCCAAAAAGGTGCAAAAGATCACCTTTGGAACAACCGAATGCAACCAAAATGGTAGGTGCACAACTAGACCCCACTAAGAGTCTTCGTACCAAATTTCAACTTTCTAGGACTTACCGTTCTTGAGTTATGCGACATACGTACGCACATACGTACATACATACATACGTACATACAGACGTCACGAGAAAACTCGTTGTAATTAACTCGGGGATCGTCAAAATGGATATTTTGGGTGTCTGTACGTTCCTAGGCACATATCCACGTGTGGTAAGGTTGAAAAAAAAACTCAATATTCTTTCTGGGGTGAGAAAAATGGAAATTAAGGCTGATTTTTGAGTGAAAATTTTTTCGCGAATACAATACTTCCGTTTTTGTAAAAAGAAGTCATAAACTGATGAATCTAATGTGTGGCTAAAATGCCAGGTATTTGAGCCAAACGTTCAGCATCTTTGTGTTTTTTAAACATGGCTGAAGCAAATAAATTGATGAACTAAATAAATGACTAAAATGTCGGATATTTGAGTCAAACGTTAAATAAATTTGTGTTTTCACTGTTGACTGAAGCTCAACAAAGAATTTGTTTTGCAGTAATTTTGTAGATATCATTTTAGTTTGTAGCAATGTTTTATGTTTTTTGTCTTGTTATGAACTATTGAGCACCATCAAACAGAAAAAGTATATATAAAATCTTCCAAATTTTATTGCGTGCGTGTGTGCGCGGATGTATGTTTACTTGCTAACTTATTACTTACTACACAAGGGGTTCGCCAACTTCTTTGGATTTTGAAAGGCGTTCGCAAGGGGGAAAAGGTTAGGAACCGCTGCCTTAGAAGATACTTTTTTCCCCTCGAAATTCGTCAGCTTGAAAGCTATCTTAGAGTATACACATTGATCCCAGGTATTTAAGAGGAAACCGTGGTTTTGTCCATTTGTTGTGTTTTGAAATGTGCTTCTACATACTTTGTTTCTTGTTTAGTCATAGGTGGGTGGTACACCAAAAAATTGGGAGTCAAAAGCGGTATGAGCTAGGATTAGGAGGCAGTTCACCCAAAGCTGATTTTATTTATTTATTTTTTACTTTTTAATTGAGAAAAATATTAGATTATTGCATCAATATTGCTGACATGACCTCTAAAGAATTTGAGATATGGTATAAAAATGCTATATCAGATAGCCAATGTAGACTCCCCATTCCAATTTTTATGAAATAATAGCATGAGACAAGCCTATGTACGTATAATTGAAAAAAAAAAAAAAAAGGTTCTTATTTTCGCGAAATAAAACAATCCACCCTGTAAAAATATCCTGCTTCGATCGATTGTTAATTTTTGACTTTGATAAGTGAAGAGCCGGGAGGCCTGCTTACTTTTGGAAGCAGTTGCCCCCCTTGTCCCTCCCCGTATTAGCTGCCCATATTTTTGTTGTTGAACTTTTTTTCATCTTCAAATAAATGAATATGGAACGAAACCGTTTCTTCAGAAAGTTATAACTTTTATTACTTCTGCTGTGCGCGCACTTGAGCATAATCTTTCTACCTTACTTCGTTCTTTCAATTCTAGCTTTTAAATTATTTAGCACGTTCTGCAGCTTAATCACCGTCGATCTGTTAACGAACGGCCACCGAGTTGACGTGATCGTGATTTGAATCCATAGCGTTCGGATTCCTTTTATCTCAAATTAGCATGCATGTCAAAATGTTACAATGACTTTTCAGACACTATCGTTCATTTCCGCGTATGTGCAGAACATGAATCTCTCCCCCACCCTCCCATCATTCCCCTTATATCATTTTGCCGGGTCACCTAGTCCTTCACCATTACCCTCCATTTGAGATTAGGTTAGGTTATTTTAGTAGTTAGTTTAACCACCGGTAAATATTTCTCAATTACTTTTTGATTTGGTAACCTTCGAGCTAGATTATATTTCTTTAAGGTACTATTAAAGGTTAGGGCCAGCCCTTATGGCGGGGGATTCAAAATTTTTTCCGATTTGTGGCACTGTTTAAAGAATTAAAATTATCTCGAGTCATCCTAATCTATCTCTTTTTCATATATATATATATATATATATATATATATATATATATATATATATATATATATATATATATATGCTGGGCGGGTACCATATTACTATCTAACTATTTAAATACACATGTTAGCAAGAAATAAAATATCAGTGCACAACAGTAACTTTATTACGAGCAATAAATTATTTACTGCATCATATGACTTTTCTCAAAAAATCTTATGGCTCCAGCAAAATTTCCTCAAAAAGTGTATAGTTCAATTAAAAATTCAAAAATATTTTTTCTTATACTAGTATGTCCAAAGAACATCTGAGAGAAATTACAGAAATGCATCTTAATTAAACGTTTAAAAAAGATCTAAACAGAGCGGTCTCTGAGATCTAACGTCCCCTGTTATTTCCTTCTTTCTCACCTCCCTTGTTACGGGTTAAACTATAAAACAATGATTTGCACAAACTTAAAACACTTAATTGAAACACGAACATTTACATGTGGAAAAAACTTGCCAAGACGAGAATAGTTCACGCGGCGAGCGAGCAATCAGCACCGAACGAAGATACGAAATCGAATAATACTTTGAACTCTGTACCCTGCGCTGTACCTATTGATACATTAAGTTAATTGTTAATTTTAATTGCTTCATAAAACAATTAAAAAATTAATTACAATTATTTTAATTGTGAGAAGCGATTAACGTACATTAATCCAATTAAATTAATTGCAAAGTACAATTAATAGTTTGATTGTAATTAATGTAATTGCAATTACTTTTTCAATCAATTAACAAGGCAGTTGAAAAAATAATTGATTAATGCCCAACACTTCCCTTAAGTACAGTCAAGTGCTAATACTTGGGACAGTACCCTAACAAGGGACATTTTACCGAATTTAGTTTTGAGGGCTGATACACCTGTTGGTATTTCACCAATAAGAAATAAGTGGAGTTACAGAATAAATGAATAGTTATCTTATGAGGCTATGTGGGTTGAACTTTGATGGGTAATCTTTATAGATTATTTTTATGATTGAAAATTTCGAAAAAAATTGCGATTTTTAAGTTGGAAATAACTTTGTTAAACTAAGCAATTTAACTTTGTTAAATTGGTTTAACTACGCCAACTGAGCAGTATTAGTTTGAATTTGTTTCACTGTTCATCTTGGCTATGTACCAGTGCCTTATTTGGGCAAATTCATTTCCACCCAACTAATTCAATTGAACTTATTTATTCATAATTTTGAGAATTCGCAAATGCGTTCCAAACTTGGAACACTGTTCTAAGTTAGGATACAAAGGCATAAAAAGTGTCTATAAGGAATATTAAGGAAATAAAGTGTATAGTTGAAAGAAACTAAAGAAAATGAGTCTCAAAAAGTATGTATGAGGCTAATTTATTCGTAGTAAATTTTAAACTTTATGAAGGAATGAAAATAAATGTGAAAAGATGTGAATTAGGAACATAGAGAGCTAAAAATAAGCTGTGTTAATAAGTATTTGGGTTCACCAATTGCTTTTATGCTTCCAAAAATAGTGATAAAGCAGAAATATTACATTCAAAAGAATTAAAAAAGCTATGGAGACATTTAATGCTTTCAGGGGCAAGTGTACAATCTGAAGTCATTGAAAATTAACATGATTGTATTATTTCTATCTAATGATTTTTTTTTATTTATAGGGTCTAAAATAGAATTCTTTAAAATGATCGTTGGTGTCCCAAACTATTAACTATGTGTGGCTGAATATATGAAAGATAGATCAAATTAATAAGTGTTCCAAGTTAGGGTGGGTGGTCCCTAGCTTGGGACAATGAACACTTTTTTTTTTAAGGGACACATCTACACATCTATACCCTGTCTTGAGGTGAAGTACTAATGCACATGCTAAAAATAGAATACTTCGTTCGAATGAAAAACATATGATTAATATGTTACTGAAGGTAAAAGTTCAAAACTGCCCCAAGTATGGGCACTTGACTGTATATTACATTTACTTGTTGGTTAGGTAATCTTAAAGCTGGGTTGCATCCCTTATAAGTAGATTTACCAGATGGCCGGATTTTGTCCTGACAGCCTAGGTTTCAAACTCATGTCTGAATTTGAAGATGATTGCAAAATTGGGATTTTTTCTACCGAGCTTGGAATCATTCTTGTGTGTGTCAGAGGCAAGGCGCTTTCTGCACAGTCCTCTATATTTGTATGTGAAGCATTAGGAGTCTTTTTTTTTTTTTTAACTGGACACTTTTAATAGTTGACGTCTTCAATTTTTTGTGAAAAATTCTGGATGTGTTAGTGGTACTATGATAAGAAAAAGTGAAGTTTCTTTTTTAAAAAACTGATTTGTTTGTCCTTGAGTAGAGGTCAAAGTTTAAGGTCATGAAAAAAAAGAGCTAAATATATGATTGCTTAACTTCAAAAGCAATAAGTAAACCACGCCTATTCTTTTGAATAAGGATACTACTTGATACTAGGTACATTCTAGTATAAATATTTTGGTGACTCGCTCATGACTTTGAAGGCAAAGATCAATTGAAAATGCAATATTTTTAACTTTTTTTGCCTTGTTTGGACTCGGATATCTGCTAAGCCGTGATTAACCCTCGGAAATAAGTACATGATTAACTACTCACCACAATATAGTACTGAGAAAAATATATAACAGCTTTCGTTTCTCTTGGCTTTAGTAGTTTAACGGTCTCAAAGTCGATGATTTTTTTTTTTTAAATGGCCAAGTTTAGAGGTCAATAACTTTGATCGTGACGGATCAACAACTTTGGAACACAGCTGTAATTATAGTCCGAATGGTGTAATTTAAGGTCCAGGTTAGAAACCCGTGGCAACTAATCAACTTTTTTAACTACGCGATCTCAAAGTTGATAATATAAAACAACAAGAATCATAGTTTTAGGTCAATTCCTCTATAACGCCTGAGTCGGAAACTTTGAGCAAGACTTGTTATTATGCTCTGCGTCGTGTAGGTTTAGATTCATGTCAGAAAATCATGATATCTAATCATCTTACTGAATCAAACTGTATCAAAATGATGATTTCAGTATAAAAGAGCGTTTTTTTTTTCACGATGCATGCTACTCCAAATCTTATAAACTCAAACTCACATAAATACAAGAATGAATCAACTGCCAAATGTACTTTAAGCTCCCGAAATTTCATGCTTCCAGTCTAATAAAGTTTCTGTAACCTTGACCGCAACATGGCAATTCTTCTCTCAAAGCTGATCCGCTATTTTGGAGCACTATACTTTAGAGATCCTAGATCCTCAGGATTCAGATTTCGGAAGTTGAAAATTAGTTTCAGGTTACTCAACTACAATACATCTCTACGCCTCTATAAAATTTCATCCTATTCGGGGATGATCGAGTGGGGACAGTTTGAAAAATCAGGTCAATTGACGTGGAATCACTCTGATATAAACATTATGCGCAACACGACATAGAGCACAATAACAGTTCTTGGTCAAAGTTATCGACTCAGGCGTTATAGAGTAATTGACCTAAAATTTTGATTCTTGTTGTTTCAAATTATCAACTTTGAGACCGAGTAATTAAAAAAGTAGATTAGTTGTCATGAGTTTCTAACCTGGACCTTAAGCTACACCATTCGGACTATAACTACAGCTGTGTCCCAAAGTTGTTGACCAGTCGCGATCAAAGTCATTGACCAATCTTGGCCAATTTCAAAAAATCATCGACTTTGAGACCGTTTAACTACTAAAGCCAAGAGAAACGAAATCTGTTTTATATTTTTCTTAGTACTATACTAGGGTGAGTAGTTGATCATATACTTATTTCGTAGGGTTACTCACGGCTTTAGCAGATATCCAAGCCCAAAATAGGCCAAAAAAGTTTAAAAAATTGCATTTTCAATTGACCTTTGCCCTCAAAGCCATGAGTAAGTCACCAAAATATTTATACTAAAATGTACCTAGTATCAAGTAGTATCTTTATTTAAAACAATTGACTCGGTTCACTCATTGCTTTTGAAGTAAAGCAATCATATATTTAGCTCTTTTTTCTTTCTCTACGCCCCTCCCCTAAACTTTGACCTCCACTCGAGGGCCAACAAGTCAAATTAGAGAGGAAACAAGCTTCACTTTCTCTTATCATAATGTTAGTAAAATATCCTGAAAGTTTCAGAAAAATCTTAGGTGTCAACTATCAGGCCCCCATTCACTTTGTCCAGCTTTTAAAAAAATGACTCTTAACTTCTATAAAAATGAAGTTATTACTAGTTGAACAATTAGAGAAAGCTACGATACCGATGTGGTTTGATCTTACCTCTGAAAAAGCTTCGGTCAGTTTGTAAACGCAACAAGGAAATCTTTCTTCCACGGTCGTAACTATATATTTTTTCGGAAACAAATGTAAGATTTTGAATGGAAAGAAATTCTTTACAGAGGTTAAGGGTCCAATTCGGCGTCGCTTCATTGGATATGATGGCCCAAGTTTCTTGGTACAAACTGCGGAAACATCTCCGCAGATCTAATAAATCAGTACCGTCTATTTGGGTTTTTGGTATTCTTCGGTTCATTTTAAAGACATTTTGTGCGACGTCAAATTGGGCAGAAAGCGATCAAACTTTTTTTTACTGCGTAACGTATTTCTCGTCCAGTTGTGTACAGAGGAAATGCTTTTGAAATATAGCGTCAGAACTAAGACACAAAATTTTACAAAAATTTTCTTGAAATTCAAAGTAAAAATGCTCTTTTAAGAGCGTTTTTACGTTTTAAACTGGCGAAAAGAATCAAAGGAACAACAAATCTTTGAAAACTGACTTGGTTTACCTGAAATCGTTCTAGAGATATAGCGGTTTCATTTATCGATTAAAACGTTTGATGACACTTTCCCCCTACCCTTCCTAACAAAATTTGGTGCCAAGCACCAATCAGCAACAGATTCCATTACATATCATTCATTCACCAAATTTCGTTCAACTCCTTGCGTATTTGTTAAAGCTCCCACAAAATATAACCGCTAACAGACACATACAAACATTTTCCAAAAATGGTCAAAATGCGTTCAACGCGATTTAAAACTTGTAAACTTATCCAAACTCAAAAATTTGAGTTTTCATTATTCCAATACTTTCTTCTAGACATTTTGAATATAGAAGCAATAAAAAGATAACCAATGTTTTACTAATAGGTCTAATAAACTAACACCAAAAGGAGCGACTCCTCTAACTAATGTATTAAAAAGCAAGTGTGTGAGGGTGTTGAATGGGCCAGTATCGTGTGGATGCCCACTAGGGTTATGACTTTTTTTTTTTTTTTTTTAACCTGCAGCAAAAATCAATGAACTTTGTTTATACATTATCAGCAAATAACATTTTTTTTTTGTTCCATTTCAAAAAAATGTTTCGCAACAATAACCAGACACGTCATTTAAGGTCAGGGGAGAGTCAATCGACCCCCCTAACTTTGAGCAATTAACGCATTTACGTATAATAAGTGCGCTTGGTTTTTGCTGATTTTAAGACAATTTGCGGATGGGCTTGCCATTGATATTGAAGATTCATCAACTTGAGCACTCTCAGCACAGTCAAAATATGCTGATAGAACTACAGGTTCAAATGTTTATGTTTTGCCTTTCTGCCGTTAATATCTGTAATTTCTAGCTTCTATCTGTTCTTCTAGCTAATTTTGCGTGCAAAATGATGCCTCATGTCAATCTATACTAACATTATAAAGAGGAAGAGTGGATTTTGTATGTTTAATTGTTCCGGGTAATCTCCGGAACCACAGCACCTATTTGAAAAATTATTTCTCTATATGAAAGGTACATTCTTACAAAGTAACATACGCTATAAATTTCGCATATTAAATTTTGTATCTATGCGAATTTTTTTAACTAGTAATTTGTCTTGACTACCAGTTTATATTTTCTACTAATATCATAAACGGAAAGAGCGGGTTTTGTATGTTTATATGCTCCGGGTAATCTCTCAAGCCATTGCAACTATTTGAAAAATTGTTTCACTATATGAAAGATGCATTCTTACTGAGTGACGTTGGCTATAAATTATGCACATATATTTCTACTGATTTTTAAACTTATAGTTTGTCTCAGCTACCGGTTTACGTTTCGAACTGCTTTGTTCTTAGACATGTAAAGACTAAAATCGATTGTCCAGCATTTGTAATGAAAAAATCTGGTTGAAGGTATTCCTCGAGCTGTATGCTGAGGGATGGAAACGTGTTAATGAAATGAAAATAACGATGCCAGCTTGAGTGCCGCCAAAAGCTTTACGCGTGTTTGAGGCAACAGAGGATAAGGTATACCCCCTCCACCCCTAAAACTTGCCAAATGTTTACTATTCCGATTCCGAGCCGGGCCCCTAGTTTCCAACTAGACTGACATGTCTAATCAGCCCTGGCGGCAGTTACAAATAAAGAGCTTGTGATTCAAAGTTTCCTTGAATGACTGTATGGTTCTGTTTCCCTTGTATGTAAATAAATAAATATGGGAGACCGAGTCAGTTGATACAGGGTTAAGTTGATGCAAGGACTATTCTCAAATGAGTATGAGCATGCTAATTTGACTTACATAAGACTAGATAACCTGTGTTTTTTTTTTAAATAATCACGATTGCTAATTGCTTTCATTTGACTGTTTTGATGTGCTATCATTTTATTTCCCGCCAGCACCCTCTGCAGCATCACCATCGACCGGCTCCTCACGATGCCGCTCCTCTAGCGAAAGCCATCTCCAGGTTGTGTCAATATCCTACACTTACACGCATGCATACACGCACGTACAAACAAACACATACATACACATACATACACCTACACACATACACAAACGCATACACACACACATACATACAGACACCTACATATACACACACACCTACACACAACTATCCACACACTCATGCCTGCACACAGACACAAACACATATGCCTACACACACATACACATCCCCCCTACCACAATCACTCATATACACAACTACCCACACATTCATACCTGCACACAGACACAAACACACACGCCTACATACACACACACACACACTCGTGATTACGAAAAACATAATTTGAATTCAAGAAGCCAAAATTATTTATTTATTTATTTTTTATTTTATTTATTTATTTATTTATTTATTTATTTATTTATTTATTTTTTTTATTTTATTTATTTATTTTTTTTTTTTTTTTTTTGCTGTTGTTGTTTGAGAGTTGTCCTTAAAAATCGTTTATTGTGCACAAAGTATTTTTTATGGTTTGCTTTCAATTGTCGAGGGTGTTTAAATAATTATATTATATTAAGCAAGATATTACTGGGCAAGATATTGCTGGTGTTCCTTGACTAGGAAACATGATTTTACCTAAGAGAAGTTGTCTACATTCGTAACTGTTTTTTCATCTTTTTTTTGAGATAAAATAGTCGTGTTTAGGTCAAGTTGATTCGTAAAAAATAGTTTAATTCTCATAAATTTAAAAAAAAAAATCCAAAAATGCTTAGAAATGACAAAAAAAGGGAAAAAAAACTCCAGGAAAGGAAATTCTCCTTAAAATAATTAAAAGAGCATATTTCGAAGCAGATATCCACACTTATAGTTGTATTAGCTACAAATCAGATTTACGTTCATCATCTAACTCGAATTAATACTTTAAACATTGTATGAGACTCCTTTTTAAAAACAACTCTTAACAACTACATTTCGCTGCTTATTACGTCAGCAAAACAATTTATTATTCATTTGTATATCAACTTGATCAACGTTGGGACAAGTTGATATATTTCGAAAAAAAAAATTAAGATTTTTTCATATGAAAAATATATGTTAACAGCGATTTTGAAATCCTTATTTGATAGAAAAATACAAATGTTATTGCATGAAGTTAATTTTGGTAAGTAACATTCAGGGGTGCCCCGATGGGAGGTCACGAGAGATCTCTGTGACCTTCCAAAAATGTCCCTAATCGGCAAATTTTGTCTGACAATTCGGCAAAGTTGTCATCATTCAGCAAAGTTTGGAGCTCTATTCTGCAAGAGTATCATCATTCGGCGAAATTTGGAGTGCCATTCGGCCAAATTATAGTGGTTCGGCAAAATTTGTAGTTTTTTTACGGCAAATTGAGAATTTCCGACATCCCAAAAATCGTTCGGACGCTCCTGGTAACATAAGTAATAAAAATTAGGAAAACCAAAATGTAAAACGTGTATCAATTATACCCGGTCTCCTCTAATACAAAAATCATTGGAAACTTTCCTATTGTAAATTGCTAAATTTTGTGCAGCAATAAAGAAAAATAATGTTGGCGTTGGAATTTACAAACCCCCAACTCACCATTTATATTACAAAAAATAAAGGTTAATAACTTGCTATCGAACATTTATCCATGAAACATAATCTTTCTCAGCTTTCAAGAAAGGAAAGAAAGAAGCCAATTTAAAAAAAAAAAAATGTAAAGGCTGTTCACCTGAAATGAATATTTTATTGTTCTTCTTTCTTTCCGAAATTCAGTTCGAAAACACTCTTTTGTAAAATCAAGAAGAAAAAAGAGAGGTCAATGTGTGCGGAGGAAATCGTTGGAAAACGCAGTGTTATTCAACTGTGGAAGTGACCAAAGGTAAAGAAAAAAGGTTTTCTCTGGGTTAGGATTGTTTTTCATTCCCAAACTCTGCAAAAAGACTTGGAACAATGATTATATATCTTGTGAATGCATTCCTTCATCCAAATCCTAAATACCAATCAGGATAACATAAACTTTTAGCGCACGACAAGGCTAATGGCTCGATCTCAAGTTTCGATTCAATAAAGTACACTAAACTCTCAATTATCGGCGGTTTGATTATCCGCGGATCTTTTCACATTTTTTTTAAACTGCCATTAAATATTTTTTAAACTTATGATGTGGGATGTGGTAGTCAGGACTTCAGTGTCTTTAAATTTGATGTCATAGACTCCTTCTTGTTGGCTGTGTTCAGCTACTGCTGATTTTTTCTTGTGTCCTAATCGGCAATGACGTTCATGCTCCGAAAGGCGAGTCTTGATGCTGCGCTTTGTGGTTCCAACGTAGACTGATCCACAAAAGCACGGAATTTCGTACACTCCTGATGTAGAGAAAGGTTCTCCCCCGAGGACACTGAAATTTAAAGACACTGAAGTACTGCCCACAACATCTTATTACTATGTCCGCCTTCATCGCGAAACTGTTGAAATCTTCAAACATCCGTTAAATTTCAATAGAAAAGAAGAAAACTAAGAAAGAAAAAGGAAAAGAAGAAAGAAAATAAATTACTAGTAAGGATATTGTTTTTTTTTTGCAAAAAGTATTAATTGATCTGTATGCAAATTACAATATCATACACCAACTTACATTATCAAAGTTAGACAGTGTTTTAACATACAAGAAGGGAGAGGGGGGAATTGCATCAAAATATAAGTATGAGAAAATTCTAATCACTTTTTGCTGAAAATTTCAGTTAAAACTTCCTGAAAAGTAGAAACTATTAATTTTTTCAATTTTTCCGGAGTGGAAATTAACGCCTTCGAAACCCCCCCCCCCTTTTTTTTTCGTTTTTAACCGAAATTTTCCGGGGGGGTTTTTCGACTGTTTTCATCTCTACTTGAGCCGCAATTTTTTTCGTTTGTAGTATCATTTTCTTGGAATCATTGAAAACTACAGGAATACTTGAATTGTTCTTGCTGACCATTTTTCTTTTCGAGTGCATTATGAAAAGTCCTTAGTATTTTTTTAAAAAATCTGTTACTCTATAACTTATTGTTACTTGTAGTGTTTATTGATCGCCTGTTATAAATATTTGTAAGTTACTCTTTGAATTTTGAAGTGATAACTTCTTATGGGAGGGTAAACCGATTTGTGACATAACGCACGTAACGGGGTAAATTTAATTATAGTATAGAATGCTAGGAACGCAGGATATGCGTAGCCACGGTGGCTCGACCTGAAGACGCGGGCATCGCGATCCAGTGGGCGTAGGTTCGAGTCAGCCGTGAGGCAAATCTCGAGGGTACCTTGCGGAGAAAATCCCAAACGTTGCTAAAAATTATTTGTAAAAAAAACAGTATAAATACGTATCATTGTCATATTTTTCTTATAAATTAACCAATAATCCTTATGTATTATTTCTGAAGCCTGTTTTTTGCTCCCACGAGAGATCTTCCTTATTTATGATTGATTTCCTTGATTTACCCCTAATTTTAAAGCTTATCGTGCAGGCTAATGACGAAAAATACACCCACGTTCTTTTTTTTGTTAAAAAAATCTGTTTTAAAGCACCGGACTAAGGTTTTTGGTTAATTTTATAAGTTTAACTTGCGCTGTGACTAACGGAGCTGAATGGCTCGATCGGCAGAGCGTCCGACTGGTAATCAGAAGAACGAATGTTCGGTCCTAGCCCGGACTATCTGTATCGAAAAACCAGACTGATCACGCATTACATGAACACTTAAAATACAATAAGTAACACAAGTCAGGCAATAAAATAAATGAGATTGGAATGCTCCTTGCTGTCACGAAAACTTGATGCTACCTGTAGCTAAATTGTTTTTTAATTGTAAGGATTTTTTTTTTTCTCTCTTCCGTTTTTGAAACTTAGGGCTCCGACCAGAAAACTAAAGCATAATGTAAGCGAAAATATAAGTAGCAGGTTTAAGATTTCAGACTACAGTAGAATAATTTTGCCCAGAAAAGAGAATCGTATACTGAAATGTAGATTTTTCTGGTGACAATTTTTGACCCTTTGTGGAAATAAAATAATCACTACCCAAATTGAAATTACGCTTTTCATTTAGTTAACCTATGAATATTTATTAGAATACGAAGCAAAACATTAAAATTACAAACAACTCGATGAGTAAAATATTATTTTTTTTCCTCTTTCGGAAAAAAAGAAACAAATAGCCAGTCACATTTTTACTACATTCGAAAGCTACGTTTAAAAAACGAACTTAGTTCAACTGATTTTGTATTTAACCGTGCGGTTAAATGATAAACACGTGCTGCCATCTAAGCCATAACAGTTCAAGCAGCCTGCGATAACAAATTGTATAAATTTTCAAAAATAAAAACACTTCTCTTCAATATCTCATCTTAGATATTATTTGTGTGGATTATTTTTCTGTCGATATGCGAGATCTTTCTTCTTTCTTGAAGAAATTCCCCCCTCATGTTAAGGCTTATCGTGTCGGCTAATGACGAAAAATAGACTTACGGTCGAAAAATCAATTTTTCGGAAACACCCCTTGCTGCTGCAAAAACTTAATCGAATGGTGTTCTTTCTTTTTTTAAAGTTTTGACTCCGTTCAGATAATTAAGCATAATCTATCTATACTAATAATATAAAGCAGTAGAGTTTGTTTGTTTGAACGCGCTAATCTCGGGAACTACTGGTTCGAAGTGAAAAATTCTTTTTATGTTGAATATTCTATTTATTGAGAAAGGCTATAGGCTTTTTTTTTTTAATGATAACTTCTTTTGGGAGGGTAAACCGATTTGTGACATAACGCGCGTAACGGCGCAACTTTCGTCTGTCATTCCTTTCGTTCGCGCATACGACAGAAGCGCGCATGGTCGAGGAAATTTTGTTTCTTTACTCGTTGGGTCAGCTTTAAGCGTTAAGTGATAGTTTAAAAAGTAATGAAACTAACAGAAGATGGATGATTGTCGCAACATAACGCAATTTCCTAATGAAAGGTGAGTTGAAGAACACAATATAATACCAATAACATTGTAAACAATATATATTCAAAACAGCGTTTAATCTTTAAATTTATTTTCAAAAGAAAAACATTTTTGCGATTAGTTATACTAAAAATTTCTCGCTTTATTTAGGGTTTTGAACTGTGATAAGGTGTGCACATTTTAAACGAACTTTATCCCCGCAGACTCCGCAACGCGGGGGTTGGGGACGGCCGAAATAACAAAAAATTGTAAATACACATTTAATTTGTGCATCACAAAATAAAATCTAAACTGACTTTAACTTTAATACAATAACTCGTTAAAAAGTTAGTTATTTTGGGGGAGGGGATCCAATAAAGTGTGCGGTTAGGGTCCCTGGTGATTTTTCCGGGGGCCGAGGGCAAAAATGATGATACTAAGATTATTCTATCTTTGAAACGTAATGTGTAATTAAAGCGTCAAAATATGACAGCAGGAGACGTAGCAGTTTATCAGAATGATCTGGATTGCATAAATATTGTCTCTCCAAATATAGGATTACATGTTAATAATGCTACAAGCTATAATATGGCTACACAAAACGATATCGGTGAAATGTGTGTAGTGGAATGTCTCAATGAAGCAAAGAAACAAATTATTATTGCCAACATATACATATATCTAAACAAAAGTATTTTAAGTATTATTCAATTTATTCATAAACAGCTTTTAAATTATACACAAGAAGGTTTGCTTTAGTTAATGAAGATTATTATATAATTCCTTTAATTTTTACCGGAGATTTTAATGTTAATTTTGCTTCTGATCGAGCTAAAAATTTACTATCTTTTCTACAATCCAAATTACAATTACAAATGATTAATAAGCCAGAAGAAGCCACTACAAGTCACGGAACTGTACTTGATGCAGTCTTTGCAAGATTTTTAGATAACATACAATGCAAAAATTTCGTTGCTTATTATAGCTACCATAAGCCAATTGTTACTTTCATAGGATTAAATAATGATAATAATTTAATCCTATGAAAGCTATCACTTCAGCCCAGCGTCCCGTGACGCACATTTTGTTTTTCTTTTATTTAAGAGTCGTCCATCGATGGAAACTCGATGGTCCACCCATAACAACCGGTTGCCACGAATAGACCACATGCTAAAATATTTATTTTTCATTTTCATTCTTTATTGTGTATATTTATCATGAAAGTGAATATTATTATTCAAAGAGAAATATACTGAAAAATTGTTCCTATAATTAACGTGAAATTTGAGTTGGGTTTCTTTTCTAAAAAAAATCGAAAACTGTTATGTGGTTCATTGACGGCAACCTTCCCCTATTCCAAGAAGGTGACTTTTCTTAGAAGGTTTCTGAATTTTTCAGAAGATTCCAGGGTTATTTCAGGAAAGTTACAGACTTTTAGGGAATTTTGCCTGATATATCCCTGACAAAAATTCGGCACACTAACTGCTCATAATTTTCCAGGAACTTTTTTCATTCTTTTTTTTTTCTTCTTCTTCTTACAGAGCACAATAACGAATCAAAGTCGAAGCTTATTAATTACATTAAACACTATGAAATAAAAAATGGATACAAAATTTGAAATTAAGAAACTCGGAAGTGATTCGATTTTTTCTTTATCCTAAGTGTAACTCATAGTAGGGTAGACCGGGACACGTTTAGGCATTTTTATTTTGACACCTAACGTGGTTCTGTTAATGTTTTGAACATAATGTTTCACCATCGTTAAAATAATGCAAATTTATTAAAGACTGAATAGTGTATAAAGTAAAAGCTGAACGGGCATGATTGTAAGCTATAAGGTACGAATTTGTAATTCAATTAAAAATTAAATGGTGATTTTCAATATTAAATAGTCTGAAAATACTAAAAAGTTTTGAGACAGTTTGGAGCAAGAAAAGCGTCAGGGCACGTTTAGTAGTACGACACAGTAAGAACGTGCGTAAAGGTGCTCAGACGTCAGCGCGTAAACTTGCCCCGTCTAGAAGTTTGGATTTATATTTTTAACGTGCAAAAATGTTTAATAACATTTCAGTTCATACAAATATAATTCTCAAAAAAGGATAAAATTCTGCTAATTTTTAAAGGGTGACACCCCAGTAATTGGCAGGTCACCAGTGATTGGCACTTCCAACAAAAATGTCACAAAATAAGATTCGTATCCAATCTTTTAAAAGTAGAAAGCTATATACCAACTGAATGTACATTTACTTTAAAGATTATAACTTAATTCATGTTACAAAATGGTAGCAGTGCCTAGGAAAGAGAAACAATTGTGACTTGTGTCAAATCAGCCATTTTTGTTGCAAAAGCTTCTTCTCTGGCTTAAGGGAAGCATGCACATCAATCTATTAAAATCTGACTTAAAAGATATTTTAAATTTTCGTTGTCAAAAGTTTTGTTTGGTTTAAAGGTGTTACTTTGAGTGGGTAGAAATATATTTGTGTCCCTTTTTGGATTTTTGAAATAATGATGGATGCCATTTAGTGGTGCCTTAGTTTTGCTAGTCTCCAGTTATTGGCACATGTGCCTATTAACACTAATGTGTTGTGCAATATGTCACTAGTTTGATTTCTGATACTTTTTCAGCAACTATATTACATGGATTCTACTTTTGATTTGAATCCTGAATAATATACTGTTAAATTGTTAAGAGAAACAATAAAAACAAAAATGTTTGGTCATCAGTCAGATATTGCGACTGCAGAGAATTGGCAGTGGCGGATCACCGCATAGGCGCATGAGGCGCTAGCTGGGGCCTCCAGAAAAGCAGGGGGCCTCGTAGCCTCGAACTAGCCTATCCTCAAAACCAATTTTTGTTTTGAGAATTTGTCGTGGAAAGCCATAATTTTGAGTGGAAAATGTTCAAAACTCATGAAAATTGATATTTAATCATGAATTTTAAGCGCGGGCTGATTGATTCCAATAGGACCCCCTGAATCTTAGAGGCCCCTGGCTTCAGGTGCCTTTGTTTGGATTTTCCCTAGAGTTTGGATTTTCCTTTTTCTTCCCACAATTTCAGCATAAAATTGTCTTTGTAAAATACTCGACAAAATTATTCTGATAAAATGCACAGTTAGTCTTGCCAACAGGCCCGGATCTGCGTACCCTCAAACCACGCAGTGCAAGGGGGGAGGAGACACGACCTGAAAGGGCCCAATGTCCCAAGAAATTGAAAAAATAATAATAAATGAAAATAAAAAAAAATAGCACTAAGTTCTTATTAACGGTACGAATGTACACACTGCTGGCCTCTGGGGAGTGGCCCTACAGAGTTTTTGCAGTGAGCCCCAAAATTTATACATCCGGATCTGCTTTCCAGAAGAACTTTTCCCGTTCCAATGAGTTCTTTGACCAAAGTCGGCTTCGTCTGAGTAAGGAGTATGCATCTTGTTTCAAAAAAGTACTATTGATATACACATGAAGATACTTGCTTTAATTGGAATAGCCATATAGCTAGGAAGTGTCGAGAGGGGGTAGAGTGGGGTGAGACCCCCCTCCCCCATCTTTCCAAACAAATGATAACCAGTCGTCATTTTTGTGTTAGTATTATATCAGTCCTCAAAATATACCAATCGTCATTTGTGCGATTATGCCCGAATCGGTGTTTTTCTAAATAAGGGGAGCAGGCAGCAGGATTTACAACAAGGGTTGTAAAACTCGACCTCTTGGAATGGTCACTCTTCTTGACTAACAATTACATTCCCTTTCCTTATCTAGAATGCTGAAGGGAGAAGAGATAGATCTGTGGGGGGTCCAGAGCGAAGTACAGCGCACAGCTGTGTTTTCCTGTGTTTTCTTTCTTTACTTTTTGCTAAATTTCCCACTTTCCCACCAGTGACCAACCCGTAACAAGATAGTTTTATGACTATTTAATTTTTAGAATTATGCTGCAATCTTGGTGTTAAATGATAAATTTTGAAATATAATAGGCTACAATTAAAGTGGTACAAAGGTATTGCTTTTGAAAAAAAGAATATACTATTAATTCTTCTTTAAATTATATTTCCATCACAGAGGAAAGAACCATTTGTCAATTCATTACAAATACGCTTTATAAAATTAATATAAAAAATTTAAATGCCTCTGCTGCGAAAGTAGTTGATTTTGAGTGTTCTCCTTCTTTTACTGGTGCCATTTGTTGTAATATATTTTACAATTTCAACTTCATTAAGATTGATTTACTTATTAAAGACAAACGTTTTATATAAAAACTGTAGTTGCGGCAGCGTCGTAATGCTATAATTAAGATCTGCGTAGCTTTCTTAATGCTGCCAGGTTAGTTTCTCCCCAACTATTGAAGTGTTTCAGTTTTATTTTCAGGACTGTACATCAACATTTGTCATGTACTAAAAAGCATGTTTTACTGCTTCAGAAAAAAAAAGAAAAAAAAAATCGATGATAATGATTATAAAAAAAAAAAAAAAAACATAGGCTTTAAGATTTGCTTGAAAACTTCTGAAGAATCAGAATTTTCAAACATTAAAGGAAATTAAATTACGAATTTTGAATTTCAGAAGTATATAAATAATTTCAGGAAAAGTAAAAATATGAGAGTAAGAATTTCACTTGGATTCGTTCGTAGTTGCGCGCGCGAACTCATTATACTTTTCTCGTCATCACAGCACTTCTTAGCATACGCTTTAGGATTACCACCCAGGACTCCGAAAGCCGATGAACTCCTTGAATTTCAGAAAATACTTGAGCAAAGGTCCCCGAACAGACTTTCTTTAATATCATAAAAAAATTATGTTTTTTAAACTACACTTAGAAAAAATTTAAATGGCATAGCCCCTGAATATAAAATGTTTGCTGAAGTTTTTAGGACCATAATTTTGAAAAAAAAAAATTTTATGGAAGAACCCCAGTACCTCTTTCCCGTGAAATTGTTTATCATGTAAATTTTGTCTGCAATAGTGTTTTTGAAAGTTCAATTTCGCAATTGGGAAGGGGGGAGGGGCAGAGAATTGATTTCGACCTATTTTTTAAAAAAATATATTGGGGGCACTCCCTGGGCTCCATCCCTTACCCTAACGTTAATAAAATGGCCTATAATCGCATTTTTAAGGTTTCAATTTCTACCACCTTCCGATGAGACAACTTCACCTTTTTGTCCATAAACATCAGCAAAGAAAGTCTAAAATGGCGTTTTTAAACCTTCTAAGTTTCAAAAATTTTCCCGGGAGAACCCTTAGACCCCCTTTCCTTATCAGATCACAAGTTTTCTCTCTCTTCTTTTTGCTAAGTGTATTCGGTGCCCTCCTTGAACTTTTTTCTGATTGCACAACTGAATTATACTTGCATTGGTAAACTGAGGAAAGCTGGGATTTTGCTGAATGCCCAGGGTTAGAAATTGTCCTAAAATTCCTAAAATTTCTATAATGTTCACACTATATTCCCTACTTGTGCAGAAAAATGAAACTTTTCATGCTAATATGCCTGTATTTTAAGACAAGACAAACTTCGTAGACCTTAAGATTTTTTTTACAGAAAGAGAAAAACCTATGCTGCTGCTACTTTTTTTTCTAGGGGAGGGGGGGGGATGCAGTTAACAAAAACAAATGCTCAATTATAAAACTGTTTTATCTATACTTTCTAAATCTTGCAGTCATTCCTCTTCTACAAAAAAGCTATACAACAAAATAAGAACCCAAATGTAAGCACTTGGTTCAAAAAGCTTATTTAGAACAAAAGTTAAATGGTTTGTCCCCAAGTGGGAAGTAATATTTATTTTTATAATGCGTATCTTGCGTTGTAGTCTGAGCATTAGTTTGTTCTTCCAATACAAAGACTCAGTTTGCTTTTATTTGTGTTTCTGTTCAGTGAAGTTGGATTATTTCTTGCACATATAATTTTTAAATTTAGTCACTAACTTTTTGTTTTAAAAATGTGAATAACAGTTTGTTTTATTTAAATGCCATGGGAAACGAAATTCTCTTCCCTGTGATTGAAAAGGCAGAGAGAAATAGACGCAAAATTAGCACATGGTGCCATGCAGACGAGGATGAATTTAAAGCATTTTATTTTCACAGGTATTGTCTCATGCTGATGCGGTGAGACATAAGAGGTTGACAAGTAGCTTGAAAAATCAAGCTGTATTTTAAATTCCATGTTCTTTGTCTTTTACTGAAAACATATTGGTCATAATGAAGCAATCCAAAGCTTTTGTTTCAAATTCACTCCAAGATAAAATTTCGTAAGCGGAGGTTTTCTTATAGTTTTAGTTGCCATAAAAAACAATTATTCATTTGCGTCTTTAAATGATTTATCTGGAATTTACAAGGGTATTTTTGATGATTCTGAGATTCCAATTATCTGATAAAAAGAAAAAGCAATAAATTTTGGACTTACACCTTGCACTCTACTTTTAATCCCTCCTTCTTAAGGACATTTTTTCAACAACAACAAAGCAAGTTGACAGACGCAATTGGACATATGTACATTTATTTTTACTTCATACCGGTCACTGTGTTAAAGAATAAAAGTTTGAATGCATTGTATTGTAATTTTCAAGATTGAATTTGAAACGTTTTATCATCCATTGCGAAAATTAAGCTTATACATTACGTTTAAGTTAAAAAAAACTTGATATCTGTTGTCCTAAAATTTTATCAAAATTGTATCCTAAAATTTTTGAAATCACCACTCCGACCCCTGTAAATGCCAGAAAGCGGGGCTCGGGGATCTCTCCCACTGTACTGACTAAATAACGAACAAATATAGGAGGCAAAATTTTTCACCATAATATGTTTTTTTTTGGGGGGGGGTCAGAAATGTTGTTTTTTACTTTTAAATAAGAATGTAACTGCCCCCTCCCCCAAGCTTGTTCGTTTATTCAAAAAATAAAAAAAGTTATGATTTCCAGCATTGTTAATATTAGTAAGACTCGATCGTTTTTGTTGTGAGGGCCTCAGGATCAGGTTGCGCCTGGGGCCTCACAATCACATGATCCGCCACTGAGAATTGGTTCATTTTTTATGGTCCCTTAGAGTCATCGGGTCAATGTTCCTTTTTTCTGTGGAAACAGCTATAATTCGTAAAATTGAAACTGCATACCGACTAATGAAACAGCAATAATCTAGATTTTTCTTCCATGCAGCAGTCCGAATTTATTTTTATTTCGCTAAAATACTTTTTCAACTTCAAGAAGTGTGATTTAACATTAATTTATGTAAAATAACCTACTTTAAATTAACATTAATTATGTTTCTTATGATGACAAAATTTGTATGTAATCTAAAAGTGAAAAATGAAGTGATTTTCCAGTTCTTTTAACATGTGCCAATTACTGGCTCACAAGGTGTCATACACTGGGGTATCAAGTGCCAATTACTGGTGATTTTGGTCGCTCTTTATATATATTTTTTAAAAAAATATCAATTCAAATATTTTTGATTTTAGTGAACTAAATAGGTGCACAGATGTGCATTTTTTAATACAAAAATATTTGCAAGTGAATTTTTTTATATAAAAAATGAAAACAGAGGTAAGTTTAAGGACAAACTCTTCAAGTGCCAATTACTGGGGTAGTTGCCCTATATTTGTTCTTTCTTAACTGCATATTATTTATATACAATAAGCTTCAGAACGTTCAACTCAATATTTACTCGACTTGGTATATAACAGATTATTCTTTCTGCATGCTAGACCGAAGCTCGACTGATGCTCAAAAACTTGTGAGGATATTTACTAGGTATCAGCATCAATATGTTAAGACTGTTGGCTCTCCAATTATAATTCGTTTCGAAAAAAAAAGGGCACTGCATAAACGTGCCCCAGTCTACTCTACAACCGTCGGAGGCGCAAAAACGAAATGTGACTCTTAAGAGTTTGACTGTCCGGTTGATGATACCCATTTAAAACTTAGTTAGCCTGAGTTTTCCTTTTTTATGACTAATATAATCACTGCACATAAGCATAAAAAAGTTAGGAATTTACATGGTTAATGTAAAACTCTCTGTGGCAACATGAAAATACGCTGCGAAGCAGATGGATTTTGTGCGCCTTTACCATTGACCAAAAGCCATTTTCATACTTATTTTAGGAAGACAGCTACTACAAATGAAATGGCTTACGATAATTTTCAACTACCTTCTTATTGCTATTATTAACTAGAAAATCGCCCGTCAATGCATGACGGGTGAAAATTGCTTCTGCATTTACGAAGATACCACTACAGGCTACTACGAACGAAGAAATTGCTTGTTTGATGATATTTTGATAGTTGAAATTTTAACCCTGATTCCAGTGAATTAACCCTAAACTCCAGTAGATAGCGACCACTTTGTTGATCACTTTTTTTTGTTCCTTCATTTTCCTAAAATGAGTCTTACCAGTAACACAGTTAAGTTACCGGATCCAGTACAGCCTTGTTAAATAAAGCATTTCCCTGTGAATGTCGAACATTACCAAAAAAAAAAAAAAGAGTATCAAATTATCATGACATGGCGCAAGTTTCATTGTTGGTGACGTCAGCGTTACTCGATCAGTGAATTCACTATTATATATATATATATATATATATATATATATATATATATATATATATATATATATATATATATATATATATATATATATATATATATATATATATATAAGGATGAACATGAGGAAATTAACAACAAAGGAGCGAGAAGAAAAGATTGAAAATACCGTAAACACGGGCTACTTTGACCCACATTTTGAAAAATTTTCATCTTTTTTCAATAACTTTGTAACTATTCATATTTACAAGCTGTGAAAACTTTTTTTACACATTTAGAGTTAAGTTAATTTATTTTTTGAACAGAGATCATTTTATTCTAAAGTGTTTTTAGCCTTTATAATTGTTTTTTTTTATTTGGGCCAATGTTACCCTTGCATTTGAATTACTTTGGCCCAAAGTGGTTTTCCCTATTTGAAATCATTGCAGAACTAATTAGAATCAAAGAAAAATGTATGTTCACACTAAAAACTATTTATATGAAAGAAAAATACATCCCTATATATATGTAATAGCGAATGATCGAGTGACGCTCACGTCATCAACAATGAAACTCGCGCCATGACATGATAATTTGATAATATTTTTTGGTAATGTCTGACATGCAGGGAAAGGCTTTATTGTGGCAAGGCTGAACTGAATCCGGTCAATTAACTGTTTTACTGGTAAAACCGTCAGTTTAGAAGAGTGAAGAAACGAAAAAGTGGTCGGCAATGAGCGCTATCTACTGGAGTTTAGGGCTAATCCATTGATGTTAGGGTTGAAATTTCAACTAGAAATTTAATTTTCAAATATAAAGAAATTTAATCAAACAGGCTAATGCTTCGTTAAAATGTAGAAGAGTGGAAGCAATTTTCACCCGTCATACCTTGACGGGCGATTTTCTAGTTTTTTAAGAAGTTTGAATCACACATATTTGTTTTAAGGAAAATTTCCCTGTTCATGTTTTTACTTTTAGCTTTTCTTTTCTTTTCCTCTCCGCTCTGATATCCTCTCTGACGGATTTTTTCAAGTTTATTAGCTGGACCAAAGTAGGTCGTAATTTTTAGCCTAGGAGATATGTTGTCATTGCGAAAATTTTAAATGAAAACCTTAACAGAAATATACTTCTACATAAAGTATTAAATGGTGTTCATAAACAGGTACTCAAAAAACTCTTAGCTGATGTAGAACTCTTCTATATGTAAAAGTTTGAAAGGTTAAAAAAACACATGTTAGCACAAGGTACGCAGAACAACTAGGGTTGCTTCTTGAGCAAAGCTATCGAACTGCATGATATGCATTACTGAGTGCTTGGGGCTGCTCTTTAGCGCGCTGTATCAAAATATGTTTAATCTTTGCTTTCTGAAGGTTGACAGAAAAAGTTGCATCTGTTTCTTAATTTGGGCCAAAAAAGGACCTTAGGGCCAAAATAGGGCCCGCGTTTACGGTATTCTTTTGGTCTACTGAACGCCCAAACTCCTTTGGAACTTTTATCTTTTGCTCGTAGTTGCACCAAATAACACGTATTTTAGAACCCATTTCGTGCCGAAGAGGCACCAAAACGCTTTCATTATTAAGATCGCCACTTTTTTTTTTTTTTTTTTTTTTTTTTTGAGGCATGTATTTATTTTTTAGGAAAATTGAAATTGCTTCATTTTGACAACATTTAGTAAATAATTGATTTAAAAGAATCTTTCTTATACTACAGAAATTGAAAGGGATTTCATTTTTTTCAATATATTTTTTTAATAATAATAAGCTACACTTTGTTCGGGCCAACAAATGAAATGTTCCCTTTCAATGCTTTCATTCATGTTACAATCATGTGCGTCCATATTTTCAAAATTTCTTACTGAAATCTTTGACTCAAAATGTCCTATAAGCTTTAATTTCTGCGTTAGTGTCCGCTAAAGCCCTGGATGCTGACGGATTGACGGCTTTAGTGTTAGCGTTTAAAAGTGAAAAATATCCGGGAAAAAGTGCGAGTGCATGTGTGCAGCCTTTTTGCATCCTTAGCAAGAACCAAGGTTTAACGTTTCAAAGAACTTGTCATATCCACAAAAGTTAAAATGCATATATTTTATATTATTTTCTCTTAAACATTTATTTATTTATTTATATTAATATTATTATTTTTAGTGTTAGTCGATGAAAATCTCCGAAAATATTTCGAAAGGAAACGCTTGATTTCCATACTTTTCAACTAAAAAATGGAATTCAGATGTGATTGTGATTCTAAACATTTATTTGATGAAACACTTGTGTCTGCACAAGTGTTCACACAAAGTGCAGTTGAGTGATAAAAAATTCGAAGGATATTTTTAAAACTTTGAACAAAATTTGATATAAAGAAAGAGAAGGAAAACAAAGTGGTTCCCTTTAACTATATTAGCTTAATTAGCTACATATTTACCTCAAAATAATTGTTTTTATTCAAAAAAAGAAACTGCTGTTATATTAATGTTTAGTATCTATTAGTATTAGTTTCAATAATATGTCTGAAGTACTCCGGAAGTTTAAGCAGCAGATAAGTCAAAACTAGCCTTTACTCCCACCTACTCAATCAGGGATTTTCAAATAGACAGGGTGAAATATATTTCTGTTTGTAATTTCTTTTTCTTTCATTTTATATGTGAAATGCATATTTGTAAAAAATATTACCCTGTTTGAAATAAAATGAATTGAATTGAATTGAACTGTGTGTCCTGCACTCAAAACTGAAACTGCTCATAGCTTTTTTCGCATTAAAGACAAAATACCTTGTAGCCCAGGAAGCGTGTAATATTTTTACTGCTATAATGACGCATCATTCTCTTATATGCATTGCTTCCGCACAAACATGTTTATTTCTTTTTCATCATTGCTACACCTATAAATTTTCCTTATCATCATCCTTAACTATATTAGCTTAATTAGCTACATATTTACCTCAAAATAATTGTTTTTATTCAAAAAAAGAAACTGCTGTTATATTAATGTTTAGTATCTATTAGTATTAGTTTCAATAATATGTCTGAAGTACTCCGGACAGGGTGAAAAGCCCTCCAAGCTTTTTTTTTTTTTCCTGAACTTGAAAACAATCTGATACATGTGACATGGATACCGCACGAGTTTGCGTAGCATTAGAAAAAAATAAGAAAAAAACGTGCAGGCATAATTAAACAGCAACTGATTTCCTCTGTGGCGAACCTTTCACCTTTTCTCCAAAAGTGGTCTGACTGCTACTGCCTGATACATTTTTCTTCGCGCAATAAATCACAGTGCCTGCACCAGGCAACCGAAAACCTGACATTTTGGGAAAGTTCACATCTTTCCGAAGACCATTTCCACTCAAAAACTATTTCTGCCTTTCCATGCGGAAATCGTTCGAGTTAAGGCATATCGGGTCAAGACCGTTTTTGCCTGCCAGTTTTGGCATTGAACTGGCTGAACGACGATTTGTCTATGTCCCGGCAGTAAATTATTTGAATGATGAAAATGATTGATTAAGCAGTCTTGCCCGTCAAAATCGAACCTAAGGATCATGTTCAATAAAAAAAATTTTGAAGAAAAAAAAATAGAACCAACTTCAAAATTGCTCTAAAAAGTGAAAAATAATTTTATTCTTTAAACACCATAGAATAATACTTTTAAACATAATTTTTCAAGTTGGCGCAAAAACAAAAAGTAAAATTTAGTGTATCGATGCTTCGTTCATATTTTTTTCAGAAAATCATCCAAAGTTAGGAACCAAACATTTATATCGTCACTCAAATATTTTGTTATCAATGCATAACGTATATATGGTAGTGAAGAGACTAGGCCTAGTTAAATTTATAGTTGCAGTTGAGTTATGGCTGTGAATGATCTTATCTATCGTTTTTGCGTCAACTTCAAGAATTATGTTTAAAAGTATTATCGATGATGTTTAAAGAATAAAATTATTTTTCACTTTTTAGAGCAATTTTGAAATTGGTTCTATTTTTTTTTTTTTTTTTTTTAATTTCATTCTTTTTAGTGTAAATGTAGATATTTCAGTAAAATGAAGAAGTTACCTAGTAAGAAGTTCGGCTCTGTATCACTGTATTGCTTCAGAGAAGCCTTTATTCAAAATTATCATTACAATTACTATTAACGTTACTGTTATGTGGCACAAAACTTTTGTAACAATGGGTTTGATACCATTTTAATCATTTAATATGGAAATTGCATAAAATTTACTGTTTTTTACCCATAACTTTTTTTCTAAAGAACAAATACGGTCAAACAAAGTAATGGGACCTAAGTTGAGCCATCTCCTATCCATTAAAAAAAGAATCATCAAAATCGGTTCGCTAGGTGAGACGCTGTGAGTGGACAAACAAACAAACAAAAAACATACATACGGTATGAACTGATAACCGCCTCCTTTTTGAAGTCGGTTAAAAATATAATGCTACTATAGGGAACTAGAACCCTCCCTATGATATTCTCAAAGGGTGCTCCGCCTTGCATACGCTTGCTGTTCAATAAATGCTTTTTTTCATCAGAAACACAACAAATAATAAAAAAAAAGAAACAGATATAAAATTGTTACGCATTTTCCCTTTGCTCAGAATAATAACGCATGCGGAAACGATAAAGGAAAATCTTCAATTCAAGATAAAAAGAAAAATGTCTTACATATAAAACGAAACATGCGGATGAAGCTCAGAAGAAAACTTGTTGCTCAAATCGCACTATTATTTAAAAGCTATTAAGGCAGGCGGATAAACCGACACACACATTTATTCTTCCAACTTATAGCCGTGCTTTCATTTAGTCTTTCAATTTTAAATATTTTTTGAATTTTTATTTATTTACTTATTTGATTGATATTCTTACGATGCATTGAGCGTCGACTTCATCTGGGTAGCCGAAGCCGAGCCACACGTCGGCGCAGGTATGAGAAAGCATAGATAACGCTCTTTTCTTTAGCATTACAGTCGAACTCTTATACTCGTCTTATAACGAGGTCAAAGAACTGCGATATTTGCTCGCTATAACCGAGTGCTTGTAAAAAACGAGTTCGGGGGAAAAAATCATAAAAATTCATCATAGTTGCTTTTTTTTCTTCTTCTATTAAATCTATGTGCAGTACCAAAGAAGTTGGTTAGTTTGCTGTGAACTGTCTAAATGTCTCTTTTGTCATTGTTCTTGAGGTACACGCATATACACACACATACAGTGGCGCACACAGGAATTTTGCAAGGGGAGGTCCAGAGTTAAAATTCCCGTTTTCATATCATATCCTAATGTGCCGTCAAACATATTCACTTGATTTTATCGATTCTCAAGAACAAAACACAGTAAAATATAAATTATTGAATAAATAATTAGCACTAATCAATTTTAAAAATATTAATAACAGACACTTAATTAAATTACCAGAAAGCAAAAGAGTTTATGCATTTATTTTTCTCATTATTCAAAAATGAAAACAGCAAAGCGAAATATAAAGAAGCACCAATTCTAAAGATAAAAAAAAATCTCATTTTAATCTGTAATTACGAAACTAAGGAATTTACTTTTTAACTTATTGGAACTGAAATTATTGTTATCTTTTAGAAATATTTTATGTATAAAATACAATGAATCATAATCAATCGAAAAAAAAATGCAAGAGGTATGGGAGGGGTCCGGATCCCCTCGACCCCTCCATTGTGTGTGCCACCGCACACATATATAATTATTAAATGCTTCTTTACTCACAATTAAAAAAAAAAGTTGTGTCATCGCTTGTTCTTAGAATTTATGATTTATCACTAAATTTCGGCTGACTTCGGAGAATTAAAGAATTTTACCAAAAAAAGAATACGATGAGCTGGAAATCAGTACAAATTTATTGAATTACAAATATATTGCTCGCTTTAAGCGGGTTTTCTCGTTAAAAGCGAGCTGTGGTCCTATAGACAACATTGTACTAACCAAGTATCTCTGATTTCCTCGCTAAATCCGGGTCCTCGTCAAATCAGAGCTCGTTATAAGAGAATTCGGCAGTATGTATTATAATTTGTGTTTTTTTTTCTCCTTGAGCAATCCCGATTGCTAATTGTTTTCACTTGACCGTCCTTGACGTTCCGGTTCCTTTTTCAACCCCACCGTCCTCTGCAGGCGCGACTCCTCCGGTGCTGAGCAATGTCCCCCGGAATCCGCTTCTCCTGGTCGGTGGCGCCCATGTCCTACACACACGCACGTTCATACACATACACACTCACACAAGCGCCTTTACTCACGACACGCCAAAGTGCATTCACACAGGTCTACGCACACACACAAGCCTACACATACACATACACACGTAACCGCCTAAGAGGAGGGTCAGGCTTAGGGAGACAGGAGCCGTTTCTAGAAACAATAACTCCAATGAGTAGGGACCTGTGGCAGTTCGTGATTGCGAAAAACATAATTCGAATTTAAAATTTCAAAATTCGAATTAATGTTTTTTTTTTTTTTTTTTTTTTTACAATCGTTCTTTTAAATGATGTATTTCGGAGTAACTTTGGTTACTCATTTCTCTGCATTTAACTGCCCTACTCATCTATATATATAAAAATGGATGGATGTTTGTGGGTATGTGTGTATGTTCCTTATACAAATCCACAGTTTTCGTCGGATTTCTTCCAAATTTGGCACAAAGGTAAATTGTTGCTCAGGAATTCATATAGGCGTGTTTTGGGAATTTTAAAAACACTCAAAAAGGTCTAATTTCATATTTTGAGTCATAAAATTTCTCTTTTCTGCACGAACTAATTTTTGTATAGTTATGAATTTAGTCTAAATGAAAAGCCCGTAAAAAACCGCCCTAGATGAAGTTTCTTCAAAGATTGACTTTAATCGTTAAATTTGTGAACCTTGGTTCAAAGTAAATGAAAACGGTTATCAACATATAACTACCAGAAGCTATTTTAAATGCAATCAACACAAAACGTATCCTAAACGATGGCCGTCAATGCCGTTTAGCGATGAGCGTTGAAGCATGTTTAGCGAGAAAGCCGTAGATATAATAAATGATGCTACACATCGTTTCTTAAACTGCGACCTACGAGGCCCCAGGGGTCCATTGATGCTACTCATGGTGCTACTTAATTTGATGTTACCGTTTAATTATAATTTTTAAATATTGTTTAATTATAAAATCCACAACAGTAAGGCTTCGTGTAATTTTTGATCAGTGTTTATCCCGTTAATAGCAGGAAAATACAAACATGAGTAAGGTAATAGTATTGCATTCAATATTGACGTACAACCTTCGACTGTTTCAACATTAGACTACTTTTATTAAAACCACATCTATTTCATCCTTGCAACATAAATTTTATTTAATGTTCCATGATCCTTATCAAACCAATTTGCAATTTGTAAATTTTCTTTATACTATTGCTTGATTTACGTCAAATCTTTAAGTAATTCGGTTCAACTATATCGGTATTTGTGAACCTTGGTTCAAAGCAAATGAAAATGGTTAACAACATATGACCACCAGGAGATATTTTAAATGCAATCAACACAAAAAGTATCCTCAACAATGTCTGTTAATGTCGATTAGCGACAAACGTATAGCATGCTTAGCAAGAAAGCCTAACGAAAAATAAATGTTGTCTTTCAGTAGTTCTTAAATTGCACCCTGCAAAGACACAGGGATGCATTGAAATCACCATCGGTGTTTCTTCTTCAATTTGCTTGCGCATTTTGCTAATAAGTTTTCAAGTAATAATACCGTAACAGTAAACGAAATTTTGATCTGTTTTTCCTATACATAAAGAGCACAGAAAATAACAAAATGAGATAGGCATTATCGAAGTACAATCTTCAACAGTTTTACAATTAGAATACTAAATTTATATTAAAACGACATCATTGCATCGGAAATATAATTTAGTATTGTATTATCCTTAAACAAATCAATATGTATATGTTATTTATACTATTCCATGATTTATCTAATTCAGTTCACCTAAGTTTCACAGAAATCGCTCCAGGTTATTAGAGATCAGGGGTATGGCTAATGAATTGCAAAATAATCATTTTTGTGCATAGTAGCGTAGATTGAATTTATCTTTCAAGGGGGAGGGGGATAGTCATGGGGTTCATTACATGCACATAAACTATCATACTAGGATTGCTAATGTGTGGTAGAGTAAAAGACAGTGCACCTTTAGACTCGAAACCACACGAAAATTTAATACGGCGGAATTCATAGTTTTAGAAGGGTAAAAGATTAAAGTTTGAAAAATTTAATGAAATATTAATTTACATTTAAACTTTTAAAATGCATAAAATATCTCCATTTTTTACGTAAACAAATTTCTTAATCGTTTAAAATGTTATATTACTTTAACGCTCGAAGCAATAGTACACTTGAAGGAGCATCTTCGCTGACTAGCAATAATTTTAAACCAGTTGGCGGGTATGAGGCAACTTTTGACACGAAGAGATTGCTACTGAAATGGGCATGATGAAATAATACGCCACATTATAAAGTTTTTTCGTTTTAGTCTTCATCGTGAAATTAGTTGAGCAAAGCTCCAGTTCCAGTTACAAGACTCTCAGTTCGATAACATTTACTGTAGACAATCGAAAAATATTACTGTTTGTAACTACCACTAAGTAATTCAACCGTCATTGAAAAAATGCTGTAAGATAAAAATGGATACGTATCAGTGTTATAGAAGCAACTCTGTTCACAGTGGAGGGATAAGGTGAAACAATTTTTATGTCATGTATATCCGCTAATCGCAATACATCATTCTTAAACTTCAAGAAATTAAAATCTCCAGTGAGTTCGGTATCACGACCAATAAGTCAGAAGGACAGGCGATTAAGTACTTTAAATGCATGTGAAATTTACCTATTTCCCATATAGATAATTTTATGTTGCATGCTTAAGATTGGGTTCATTCAAAAATGTATTTCATTTTGCTGCTGGAAGGGGGGCTAAGAATTGTATTTAGGAGCAAGATTTGAGTTAAATTTAAGAATTAAAAAATTTTGAATAATTTAACTTTTTAGTACTTGGATTACGTTTCTAAACGTAGAAGTACATTTCCTTCGTTTTGAAGCTGCGGATATGGGGAACAGAATGTGCAACAAGCTTTTGTAAAACATAAAAAAAAATAATTGTCTATTATACAGTTGTAAGTAGAAACAAGACGGTTTTTTCTTTCTTTTAATTTCTTAACCTGCAAATAATTTAAAAAAAAAAAAAAAAACGACGCGGATAGTGACCAAAATGTGCACGCCTATTTCTTTTTCTATAAGGCAGTTCAATTGACGGGTTTTATATAGTTCGTTCCATAAGTTCGCGTCCACGTACTCCATTTTTAATGCTTTATGTATCTTAAAATAACAACTGTAACTGTTTCTATGGCAACTATTATTCAGTGGAACCATTCCTACCCCTAATGACGACTGTGCCTCTGCAAATTAAAATTTCGATATTCTCAAATGAATACTTCAGAGCAGCAAACTTAAATAAGTGATCTTACTACCTGCATCAGTTTGAGTTATCATGTACAACATTTACGGCAAGTGTGAGGTTTTAAAAATTTGAAATAAAATTTTAATCTACCCAAATTTTGAATCGTTGCAAGACACCAATATTAATATCTAACTGTTATTTTTACGTACGAAAATAGAAATTTGACATAAATATAGGAAATAAAATGTAGTTGACGTACGTCTTTTTATGCAATTTACACTTATCTAATATTATTCCATGGCATGCTACTAAATCGCCACGGAAAGGGCAAACAGACACATATTGTGAAGTTATTTATACAAAGTGAACGTTTTCTACGGAATGTGCTTACATTCCTGAACACTTACAAAAAATTATAAAATGATTCTACCTAACACGTGAAACTTTGAAAGTAAAAACACCGCCAATTATCCGTAAAACGAAATGTTAACGGCTATTAATAACAATGACCGAATTCCTTATTTTCTGTACAGTGGACTGTCTGTTTAGCATTTGGACCATTGAGGATGATTTTCATATCTGAAAATATTGTAACGATGGCATATTTTGCATATATTTGCAACTGATAAAAGCCATTGAATTCATTAACGACTCTTTCTAGGAAAATGTGATCGTATGTGAAGAGTACTATAGCATGCTTTAATGTCTTGAGGTATACAAAACCGTCAAAGGCAGCACAACGGATTTCGTATTCGAAGCCCCACGCAAAAGGTTGTCCCACAAGATATGCAAGACAATCATTTGTCTCTGCATTAAGACATTGGATGTACCACCCGTCTGATTCAACCGCAGACAACGTGCCAGTGGACACGACAGAACCAAAGAATATCGTTGACAGAACCCCGATAACATGTCTCATTGCTTTTTCGTTTTTACTTGATGCTATTTTTCCTGCAAATGCTCAACTTCTTTGCTATTTACAGTCTTTTGAAAATTTGAGCTAAAGTGGTGTGAGTGCAGTTTTTTACTGTCATTTAGATAGAATTCATCCATTTAATTATCTAAATGATATGTTGTATTGAGAAGCAACCGGGCAACGCCGGGTAATAAGCTAGTATTTGAAAAAGACACAAGAAAGTGATTAAGGTAAAACTGAGCATAATTCGCAACTCTAATAAACTATACAAATGAATGCCGTAACTTATGACTTGTTTGACGCTTAGTGAATGACAGTAATTGTTCATCGTATTTGGGGGAAGCTTTCTTTTCTATTCTTCTGAAATTACATTACACCACAAACTGTCTGAAGCCTGTAATTTACCCCAAAGAAAACACGTGGAATATAATGTTTTACCTTTTTCTTTAGTATTATTAATCACCGAGAGATAGCGTATTTGAGCTTTGGAGTTGCGAATACAAATGAGGCAGTGAGAAGCAAAGGAATGTAAGTGGAGAAAATTAAAAATTTAGAGATAGGTACTCGGGGCCGTAGCTAGGCACTGGTATAAGGTGCAATTGACTTCCATAACAGGCACTTCGAAAAATTTGCATGGGGAACATTTTCACGCATCTTATTCATGGTTCAGGGCCCTCATAGGGCTAAAAAATGGACTTTTACAACCCTTCTTTTTTTTTCGACATATATTTAGATGTGCAGAAAGAGTGACAGAGCAGATCCAACTCCTGATTTTAAGAAGGCTAATTGAGCACACAAATCTGTAGATCAGTTTCAGGCGAATAAGCTGTTCGGTACTTGCTTGCAATTCTGCCCTAGCTTCGGCCAAATTTTCTAAAGTGCTCTAGAAGTCTTCCTGGCAAATCAGGAAAGTGCCAAGCTTGTTACACTACAAGTAGACCTAGCTTTTCTTAGACTCCAGGTTAATTTTAGGTACGTTTACTGACATTTAGCCTGAAACCCTTCTGTTTTTCCTCAATGTGTTACTGGCAAAAGTTAGGCGCACAAGCTGCCCATTATTTACCTCGAAGTTCCGGAACTTTTTAAAGGTTATCAGGAAAAGGTGGTTCGGGGTTCTTTCCCAGATAAAAATCGGAATTTAAATTCTAAAATACCAAATTGTATTCCATCTGTGGTGAGGTTAGGCGTAGGGATGGGTTTTGGAACTCCCTCTCGGAATTTTCGAAATAGAAGTTCCAAAAAATGCAATTTTAGACGGTCTTTGGTGATATAAGGGAGAAGGAAAATTCTACTGCTTTCCCATGGAACTGTTTTGAAGTTTAAGCTCTAAAGGAGCATTTGCAATAAATCTTCGGTTTCGGGGAAGAGATGGAATTAATTTTTTGGGACTGATTTTTCAAAATTGTCCATTGATAGTCGAATGAAATAAGCAAACTTAAATTAGCAAATATATGCATGATTGTGTGCTATTTCCTCCAGAGCGGCGGGAAGCTACGGGTCAAATAATGTATCAAAAATTTGGCATTTGCAAGAAACTCACTGACGCCAGTACAGTGAAACTTATGTTAGCTGATCATTTGTGGTGCAGTCTGCAGTAGTTCAGTGTCGAACTCAGAGAAGTGCTCAACTTCTAGAGGTTTGTGTAAATGGTAGTGGGCTAATTCCGTACCTGACAAAAGTGGCTTAGACAGGTGGTCAACTTTACAAGTTTTACTTTATCATCTTTATACTTCCAGGACTGTAATACACGAAAATATATGGGTCATTCTTCAAAAAGTGGAACTTTTCACACACGCCTTTTACTGTAAAACTTTTAAGGAACAATTCATTTAACAATGCTTTTTAATTTCATCAAAAATATATCTATTTAGACCTACCAAAAAATTTTTAACGATAATTTTTATTTTAATGTATTATTGGTTCACAACATGTGAATTCTCACCTCCGTGGCATGTCACACACCTTTCGTGACTCTTTGTTTCTTAATAACTTGTTTAATTAAAAGTAAATACTTATTTGTTTATTATTTCTTTCAGAAGTGTCCCAAATATTAATTGTTTAAGTATATTTCACTGTTTAATATTGTGTTTTAGTTCGTTTTAGTTGGATAAGTTATTATGTCACACAATAAATTCTCACCTTCGTTATCTAAACAAAAAAACGCCATTTCTCATTAACACGTGGCAGTAATGACATCACATTTTATTTTTCCCTGATACATATGATAATATGATGTAGAACAAAAAAACTAGTATGTTGTGGCCATTACGAAACTTTCTTCTATTGATATTTTTCCTTTTTCTGATCCCTCCCCATGCTTGACGAGGAAGCAATATTCCTAACAAAAACAAAATTACACATGCAAAAACTTGACGACCATCCCAATGTCTGAATTATTGTAAAAGCAAAGCAAAGAGCGAAAATTAAAAGTTATTTTAAAAGCCTTGCTTGAAATAATTACAAATATTCTATTTATTAACAAACATAAGATGGCAACAGTTAAAAATTTTGAATCATTGAGATAATATTTCCGATCATTTCCATACAATTAAAATCACGAGAAATACGCAGATGACAATCTATTACGATTTATCTTTCTTATTGTTGCATTAATAAAGCTATTTTTATTCGCAAAAAAAAAAAAAAAAAAATCAACACCTCTTGGAGCGATTGGAGTCAAAATTGAACCAAAGCCTGTTTACGTATGGATTCACACATATTCCAAATTTCAGCCAGAACGTAGCATTACTTCTTGAGATAGGGCACCCACAATGGAAAAAAAAAACGGGCGATTACGCTACCCTCTTTTTAGCTGTTGACACCAATATAAAATCAACTCTTATACCCACTAAGGGCTACTTGTCAAAAAATTTTTGTTTGATTCCGTTCGTTATTTCTTGAGATACAGCAGTCACAATTGACGACAAAAAACGTTCTATAACTCAACCCTCGTTTGAGATATTGACACCAAAATTGAATCAGCACCTGCTCCTGTTAGGGGCAACATGTGGACCAAATTTTGTTCGATTCCGCCAGTTACTTCCTGAGGAATAGCAAGCACGCGTAACTCAAAAAACGTCCCATTGCTCCACCCCCCTTGGGGGAATTCGCGCCAAAAACCAATGGGCACAAGTTCACATAGGGGCACATATGTGTACCAAATTTCGTTCAATTTCATGCGGTAGTTTTTGCTGTAGAGCGGCCACAAAAAACTGGTCACACACAGACGTGACACACACACATACACACAGACAGACAGACATTTTCCAAAAATAGTCGAAATGGACTCAGCACACCTCAAAACGTTCGAATCCGTCAAAATTCGAAAATTTGCACGAATCCAATACTTTCTTCTATATATTAGATATAGAAGAAAGTAAAAATAATATATCCCTGAAAAATGCTTCCATTAGGCCTATATTAATGGAAAATTCCTCACCTCCGTGAATCTCCCCTCCGTGACAGATCTTATCAATGTCATTATTTTTGAGGCGAAAATAAATGATGGAGGGGAAATACATAAATATTAGGCATTCTACCAAAATTATAAACTGCCAGTATTAAAAATTTGATACTTTGGAATTAAATTGGCCTCGATTTTTAAACATTAAAAGTTTCCCCCCCCCCCCCGTGAAAAAGGCTTTTTTTATGTGTAAAATAATTGGAACTTAGCTGGGCCATTGTTTATGGTTACTTCTAGTAGGTAACACTTTCATGTAAGCATGAAAAAAAAAAAAAAAAAAAAAATTTGAAATTGAAATATATTTGCGTTCAAAATTTACGCTTCCTGGAGAATGACCCATATGCCTTAAAAAATTCATTACCATTCTTTTACAAATTTGGTGACATCAGCGGATTTTTGTGTGTAAGTTGGAACTTGTTTGACGCTTTTAAAATAGTTAGAATTTGAGTTATTTTTCCTCATATCGGATAAAAGGCTAAAAAATAATAAACTGATATTAATTGCAATTTAGAAGTCCAACTGAAAAATCACAGTAATTGATTCTATTTCCAGAAAATGTGGATCCTTCTGTGCTGTACCTCCCTTTTGGTGTCGGTGGTGTCGGCTGCCGAATGCGAGTGGCCGGCCGGCCTGGGAGACTCTCTGAGATACCGTTGCACCTGCTTCACGGGAAACGATGAGCAGAGAAGGACTGTCACCTGTGGAAGTGGCGTGGATGTGGCCGTTCTAGTAGAGGCATTGAGGACTGGCCCACCCCTAGATCTCTTGCAAATCTCGAACTCCTCTGTGGTAAGTGGCCGGAATCGTTTCAATTTTTCAAGGAAAGGATTATTATATTAGGATTACCTGAAAGTTTAGTCCGTTTTTGAAGAGAGAGACAATCAGTTAAGAAAAAAATATGTACATATATACTGAGCGATTTAATATCCACTGTTTTTGAAATAAAACTTATTGTGCAAGGGCTTTGAAACTCTGATCCGCAAGCTTTCGTGTGACGCAAGTGACGTAGTTCTTTTTTAATTGTTGCCAAAATAATGAAAATTGATGGTAATCATAAAGTTAAAATACTTCCGCTTTTTAATTTTTGACAAAAAGTATGAAAAATAATACAGTCCAGTCCCGACTTACGCGAGGGATGCGTTCTAAGACCCCTCGCGTAAGTCGAAATTTTGCGTTGTGGAAAAAGGTATGTGTACGAATCTTTATAAACATACTTAATTATTTTAGACACTTGTAAACACCATCTTAGCCTCTTTTAAATCATTCCTTAACTGTACAACACTATTTCTTACATAAAAAAACTGCATTTTTAATATATTTTTTTTTAAAAAAGCTGTTTTATTCATCATAAAAGACTGTTGTAATGCACAAAATCTATGATCAATGGGAGAGAGAGACATGAAATAAAATAGTACGGTACGTACAGTGTGCAGTCAATAAATGAATTTGATAATGATTTATGCAGCCCCCCCATGATAAATTTTTAGATACAGTAGCTTCGCCAGTTCTTTTATAACGTTTCTATCCATAGTAACACTCCTCTTCCTGGTATCTTTAATCCACAATACAAGAGTAGCTTCCATTTTCTTAATGTTTGCATTTTGCTTAGACACTACTCGACGAACTTTTACGGATTTCTTTTTGTTGATTTTTATTGCATATATAGAAGGTTCACTCATACCTAATTGTTGTGCTACCTTCGACACATATTTTAGTTGTTTTAAGCACATCAGGAAACTTTTTTTTAGCTTTTCCTACCCCTCTCCCCCCCCCCCCCCCCCCCCCATTTTCAAACTTTAGATGAAACAGCTTGCTTAGGTGCCATTATATTTCATCAACTTTCGCATAAAGAATGAAGAAAATAAATGAATGCGTAGCAGTTATTTGTATACACTAACAAAGCGATGTTTTCTGACTAGTACGGTGTAGGAACATGTCGTACAGTGTAGGTAGGATTAAAGTCCATTCGCGAAACTAATATTATTTACTAGCCAATACTTACATACCACGACTCTCTTTCAAAAAATTTCGTGTTGCGCGTGAGGAATTAGCTCTAAAATTCGTTCCTCGCGAAAACTCGCGTTATAGCCATTTCGAGTAAGTCGAATCGCGTTGTAGCGCGAGCCGACTGTAGTAGTTATAAGGTAGTTTTGTTAATGAGTTTAACAAATTAATTTCAAAGCTGAACTTACGCAAGCGGACATTATTTGATTTTGGGCATAATTTTTCAAATAATGCAGGTATTCGAAGATTTCTTTGACTCAATTCAAGTGATCAATTTAAAAGTGTGATCCACACCCCTTTAGTTCAGTCGTGAAATTAGTTTGTTTACTTTTGTTAACAAATTAATTTTATAATTAGTGTTAGTTTTCATTGTTTTAGGCAACAGTCATGGGCGTAGCCAGGATTCCCGCTAGGCAGGGGCACGGAAAAATTGTAAAGCTTAGTTTTTAAATTAAATTAACTGATATAAAATACTGTTTGACCTTTTCTCGCTTAATAAACTTGTTGTAGTCATTAATAAGGTACAAAAATCTAAAATCCGTTTCTCATTTCCTTGCAGAACCATCTCCAGGACATGCTGTTTGAAGGACTAAACATCAGAGCCCTGCGACTTAGTGGACTAGGGATTGAATCTATCGGAGACAAAGCCTTCCTAAGTCTAGAGAGGTCCCTCGCCAACCTCGACCTGCAAGGTAACAGGCTTGAACAGGTGCCGACCGCAGCACTGAAGGGTCTACTAGGACTCAGAGAGCTAGACCTGTCTAATAACGGGATCACGGACATTAGAGAGAACGCCTTCGATGGTTTGACCCTCACTACCCTCAAGCTGAATGGCAATCCGTTAAGGATCACGTGAGTTGCTTTCCGTTTTACATGGTTTAACCTTTCACAATCCTCAAGTAAAAGCACAATCCTTCAATGCTCGTGTAAGTTGATTTCCCTTCTCTAAGATTCAACCCTCGCGACACATGCAAAATACCAGACAGCCCTGTTATCACGTCTTTCGACTGCAGTTTCGCTCCTATTTCGTTCTTCTCAGTCAGGAGCAGGGAATAACCAAGCTGGGGGCAGATATCATCTCATTGAAGCTGAGAGTGCCAACAAACTGGTAGGTAAAGCAGCATGGTGCGGTTCGACTCTTGAATTGGAGGCAGTAAGTTACCACCCCTAAACCAGGGCTAAAGCAGAACCACATGCAATATACCAAACGGTTATTCACTGTTCCTGACTATTCACCTGACTATTTACTATTTCTGACTGAAAAGTTCTAATAAGAACAAAACTACAGTCTCAGGATGTGATAACCGGCCTATGGTATATTGCATGTAGCTCTGGCTTAGGGATGGTAACTTACTGATAAATGACAATCCTTTAAGGATCGTGTAAGTTACTTGCTTGCCCTTTTCGATGATTTAAATCTCACGATCCTTAAGTAATAATTGTCCTTTTCGACAGTTTGACGATCATGAGTTGAATGGGAGGTCAATATACACTAACAAGGCGATGTTTGTTAAGCGAATGGGAATTCATTCAAGATTGATCGAGCAATTCGCTTACTTTTTCGATGGTTCGACCCACACTATCCTGGACCTGGATGCTTATCCTTTTAGGATCGTGTAAATTGCTCGCAATCTTCAATGGTTGCTTCACAGAAAGGATCACTAACATGTGAAATTGGTTAATAAAATCGAAGAGCTTCCAAAGGGGACAATTTTGACGAAATGGTTATTCTTTGTCTGATGAGCACCCGAGACTAACTTAATAGGACATATCAAACCACATTTTAGTCCAATATAATCACTCACAAATTAGCATCAGTATTAGCGTTGTGGTAAAATCGATGGACAGTTCATGTCAAATATGAATGGAAGAAACTTGATTTAAAAAAAAACTGTTATAGCAAAATGTCGGATGATATTTGAGATTACATAATATGATGAATTGAAGACTAAAAGAAGAAAGACCTTTTGAAGGTTACTATCTTGGTTGGTCGAAGTCCTGATGCAAAAAAAAAAAAGAAAGAAAGAAAGAAAAATGCAGTAAGTGCCACAATCCGCCTGGAAACTTATTTTTAAAATGCCCTGTAATATTTGTCATTTGACACTTACTACGTTTTCCATTTTTAGTCTTCAATTACAAGGGTACTCTTATTCAAAACGTATCATTCCTTTTCATTCAATTTGACGAAATTTTCGAGGTCCAATCCCACTGCAATTACTAAGGCAACTTCAAAAATAAAACGCAAGAAGAAGACCACCTGGATTGTCCCCCCAGAGGATGCGACTAACAAGGAGACATTACACGGTCCCGGAAATTCAGATCGGGATGAAATTCAGCAGATTAGTAGTAACCCTTGAGAGTACCCACACAGTAAAGTAATCAGTCAGAACATTCTGAGAAAATAGCCTCTAAAGTTTTACACGCAGCCTATATATACTAGTCGAGATTTCTTGCCAGCAGCAGCTCCGTAGCTATGTGGTCAGCATACTAGATTCTCGTGCAATCCATCCCGGGTTCGATACCTCTCGAAGAATTTTTTAATATAAATTTATACAGCGACTATTACAGCTAATTGAAGTTTGAATTGAAGAAAATAATTTGTTTTTAAATACGTAATGTATTTTTAAGAGAGAAAATAGAGATAAATTCAATCGATTATAAATTATAATTTGAATTACCGCGGTAACAAAATTATGATAGGACTTGTTAATTTACGTATAAATTTTAACAATATAGCTTTTATTTATCAATTATATATTTATCTACATACACCAAAAGGATAATTATCATAAAAACATGGAAAACAAAAACTGTTTTGACATCTTTCATAATGTGTAAAAGAAGATTGTTTACAGGCGCAACCTTTCTGAAAAGATTCGTAGGAAAACATACTTCATTAATATTCATGAAAATTTCTCTTTTGTACGAAAGTTTGGAAGTATACCAGGCATACCGAATGATTTTATTAAAAATTAGAGATGACAGTTGATGATGGACTATTGATTGTATTTTTATGCAATCTTCACGGAGATTTATTTTTCTATTATTTTTAACGAGATACGCACAATTTTGTATACGCTATATTAGATTCTTTACCTGTCTATAAAAAAAAGCGTCGCAAGGTTGAACAAGTGAGGTACATTTTGGTGAAAAAAGGACTTCTTCAATAGGTATCGAACCCGGGATGGATTGCACGGGAATCCAGTACGCTGACCACATAGTCACAGAGCTGCTGCTGGCAAAAATCTCTACTAGTATATAAACTGCGCGTAAAACTTTAGAGGCTGTTTTTTCGAAATATTATGTCTTGTGCACTTTATCACTTTACTGTGTGACCACTTTCAAGGGGTACTACAAATCTGCTGAATTTCATCCCGATCTGAATTTCCGAGACCGTAAGATCTCCTTGTAAGATGATTAGTGGCAGCATTTAGATGCGACTCTGTAAAAAGGATCCGCGCATTGTTGCTCAGTTACATAATGATACATCAGTAGTTTAGCTAAAATAAAAATGCGATAAGGTTCACTCTGTGTTGTTTATGTTTAATCCCCTGTCTACCTCTTTCAGAGACTCTTCGTTCGCTGGTCTTGAAGCAACCCTCCGCAACTTACACATCAAATCGGCCGACCTGGAGGTGCTACCACCTGTGAAGCAAATGGGATCTCTGTCTTTCTTAGACCTGAGCCAAAACCGTATTTCGGACTTGGGACGAGGAGCCTTCACTAATCTCAGGCAGCTGGGCGCCCTGTACCTCGAGAGAAACTCCATCCAGGAACTCGAGCCTGGAGCTTTCGAGGGTCTCAACGCATCGCTCAGCTCGTTGTCTCTACTCAACAACCGCATCGAAGAGTTCCCGACGGGTGCCATGAAGACGCTCGCTCACCTCAGGGTAAGCAAGGATCGCAGAGCAATGATCATATAGAGTACGTTTCCATTACAGGCAAGGTATATAGTAGGGTGATTCAAAAATACATATTAAAAAAAGTTTCTCCTAGATACCAGGTCACCCCTCAATATTTTTAGACCTGTGGACAACAATATACTGGAAGAATTTTATTTTCCTATTTCAACTGAAAGAGGGTGATCAACCTCCTCCCCCAAACTTCATCAGTATGGGGAGGGAGGTTAAAAAAATACATTGAAATAAAAAAAACAACGTTACATATTATAATATACAAGAGTGTTATGCATATACATTGCAATAAAATAATTATTTACAAAAAACAGCAGGGGAAATTCAATATTTCTAAATTTGACATTTTTTATGCTACGGCTTATGTTAAATTGAGGGGTCATTGAGCACCTTCTTAAAATTTGAGTAAGAAGCTAAAACTTTTACAGCATAATACTATTAGTAAATCTAAAGGAATTAGGGGGTGTCCTAGACTTTAGCTGAAAAATGTTTTTTTTTTTTTTTTTTTTGAACCACCCTAGTATATAAAATAAGGTCGCCAGTAACGGACTGTCATAAGTTTGGATTTAAATGATAAGACTTTTAGGTGGGTAAAACTGATGTTGCTGTGGGCTGTGGCCTATGAATGTCGTAACCCTACGGTGCAAAAAGTTTAGAAACAAAAAGATAGGTCAACTGAACTAAAAATCAATTCTTCGCCGTCTCTATTCAGGATTGATTTGAATTCTCTTCGGATTAATTCAAATTTGCCTGGTCACGACAAGTTGCTGCAAATAAATTTGAGCGACTTTTCGCCACTCGGATTGAACAGTTTTATTTCAAATCTGCAGTACAATTGTACTGCCTTTCACTTGCGAGTATGTCCCATATGTTTTCGAACGAGTTTCAGTCGAGGCTATAAGGTAGTCAATCTATAACATGCACACCACAGTCCAGAAGTTATTCAAACGTGGGATTGGTAGTACACACAGGAGAATTGTTATGTTGCAACATGAGGAAAGAATTTCCAAATATTATGCACGAAAATTATTTTTAAGTAGCTCGTAGTAGCCTTGAGCATTCAAATGATTCTCAATGAATGCTATACGAGTATGAATTCTTCTTTCTTATTCAAGTCCATCAGCCCATACCTAATAGAACCATTACCAGCTTGCCTTTTCTGGGACATATCGGTATGGTTCAGTAGATCATAACTACTAAAATTGCCAGCCATTTTAGACCGTCAAAGTTAATATTTTATCACCATTTAATATTCCTCGATACCAGTTCCATCCAGTACATCACTTCTCGTGCGAATTTCAACCTTTTTTCTTTGCACTTTTTAGTAAATAACGGAGAAGATTTTCCCTGAAGGTAAACTAAGTTGTCGGGCTTCTTTATAATACTATGGATTGTTGATTTAGATTTTACAAGGCTATGTTATCCGGCTGAAGTGGAAAAGCTCTTATTTCTAGAATTTAACTCTCTTACGATAGTCTTCCTTGTCGGGGTGATACGGTGTGTACTAGTGTATAGCATTTTTATTTTGAAATGGAATAAAAGGAAGTTACAATTGTCAATTCATAGAAGAAAAAACTTTTTAAAACTTATTTTTAAAAAAAAACGTACTGTTCATTCACTAGGAGAGGGTGGGGCCTTCACTGCACTATATTTTCGATTGTCAACAATATTTCATTTAAAATACTCTCTTTCATTGTAGGTTCTTGACTTGGGTTTCAACCGTATCCACAGTGTTCCGAAAGATGCATTTTCTGGCAATTCTTTGCTCAGTCTTCTGGCCCTGGATGGCAACCCGCTAGCTACCCTCTCCGAAGAAACCTTCTCGCACCTCAACACCACCCTGCGAGCCCTCAGCATAGGAGGTACAGTGAGCTCTTTATAATGACAATTCACGTTATCTATATAAAGTTGAAAGAGGAATATATATATTCTTAACAATTTATTATCATTATTATGATTACTGTTGCAGTCATTCAAGTAACTCAAGTCATGCCGGTTAAATTTCCGCCACTTTCAAATTTTACACTATATAATTGCTTTTTATAAAAACTGAAAAGGCACTCTTCTGGCAAAGTTCGGAAATGAGTTTTATATATATTTTTTTCAAAAGTTGCCTATGTTATATTCAGCAGCCCATCAGAGAAAAATGATTTAATGACTGCCAATAGACTGTCATAACTATTTCTTTTTCCGGTTTTCTGTATGTAGTCTTGTAAAATAAGTCGTGCTTGAAATAATTGAGCATTAACTTTATTATGTAGACTAGAATAAAGTATCTTTTTTATTTATGGATTTTAAGTCCTATTTTAACACTAATATTAAGTCTTATTTTACGCGACTCTGTTTTACACGGCCTTTTCGTTGAACATAAGCTACGCGTAAAATGAGGGTCTACTGTATTTTTATAATTTGAGAAAATATTTGATACTTAGAGCGCCGATTTTCCAACTTCCACACACCAATCTGTCTATAATTAAGTGAATCATCTCTCCCTTTCTCTATCTCTCTTGGACATAACTAGAGAAATTGAATGAATCAATCTAACAGATGGAAAATACTGAAAGAAAAGTAAAAAAGATTCTTAAAACATTAAAACGGTTGCACCAGACTTTGCTTGGATAGATTGTGAGCAAAATTACCTACAGATCTTCTTTTCTTTTTTTTTTTTAAATCTTTCTTTTTCTTACTAAATTGAATTTTAAAAAAACCTTTTGTTGGGTCTTACTAATAATAAAACTCAAAGTCTCTCTGTCAGGATGTCTGGATCTCTGTGACGCGCATAGCGCCTAGACCATTCGGCCGATTTTCATGAAATTTGGCACAAAGTTAGTTTGCAGTATGGAGTGTGCACCTCGAAGCGATTTTTCGAAAATTGAGCAAAATTATCATACGATGAGCGAGTAAATTATGAAATTATCATAACATGCAATGGAAAAGCGAATGAACATAGCCAATTGGCGAGAAATTCATCATCCATTATTTGTAAACATAAAGGCGAACCAAATGACCTTTTAATTTTTTACTACGGGCAAAGCCGTGCGGGTACCACTAGTAGTAAATAAAAGTAAGGTTTCAAAGAAATTCTGGAAGGAAGTCCGTGACGGACCTGTGTCCAGGAGACCCCATAGCACGTGAAATTTCGTACAAAACTACTTTGAGCCTCGGGGGTGTGCACTGTGCACCTGGGGTTTTATTTTTTTGAAATTCGAAATAGTTTTTTTGTAATTAATTTTTTAAACTCAAATTTCGCGTAAATTGCCAATTATTGCCTATTAAAGGGGTGAAAATATACTTGCACATATTTAATATCATATATCTTTGGAAAGGATAGATTTTCCGTGTTCTACGCAATTTGTTTCAATGCTCTAACTTAAATACGGCGGGAGTTATTTGCGTTTTTAGCTAGAACATTTTTAGGCTTAGCTAAAATTTAGGCACTACTTTCTTCATTAAATCTATCAGTAAAAAGCGAAGGAATTGTCCCACAATTTTCTTTTTGACATCACTGGAAAGAGCGGTTTTTTTTACTCCAGAGCTAACTCGATCTATGGTTGACATATTAAGCTTCTATCTCCAATGGAAAAAAAGTTACAAGCCGTTAAAACTTAAGTTCGAGTAATTTCATCTCCATTAAAACTATTGATGTTTTAGTTGGCGTTGCCATAGTTACGTCGCAAGTTTCTTCTTTCTTATTCGCAACGCCAACAAACTATAGGGGGCACTGCAGCCATTGTCTAATGGCTGATAAAAACGGTAAAACAAACGCATGTTGTATAGCATAGAAATAAGCCTAGTAATTTTTGTTCTATGCATGATTTTTTTGCTTTATTCTTTTTAAATTTATTTTTTAAGTCTTGTGGATATTTTGGCCCATGTAGAAAGAAATGAAAATTTAAGAAGCATTACTAAACGTCAGAAATTAATGCAAATTACGTAGTTCGTAGTTCTAAGCAGTCATTTCCACGATATTGAATTCGATATTTATCAATTCTTGACGGAATTACATTTTCATTGTGGCCATGAGACTGACAAGAATAACAATTCATGCTAGATAATTTAATTATATGACATTACGAATTATTACCAAAAGAGGAAGATGATATTTCTTTGTCTTGTTTGGCTAGCGTTCATTGTTTTTGCATTTGTAGCTGAGTTATTTTTCACAAACTGCCGAATCGGTTAATTTAAAATTTTTCTGTTTCGTATGTTTCGAATTTCTGAATTGTGATTTAATTCTGTCATGCTATGCAAATCATCAACAAAATTCTCACGGATATGTGATAATAGTTTTCTTTTTTACAGACCTTCAAGTGTTTCTTTAAACTTATTGAATTCTGTAATCCTTCTACCATTTTAATCCACTAATGATAAAAAATAAAAATGGTTTAACTGACATGCGAAATCTCGCCAAGTGTTTTTTTTTTTTTTGCTCTCACAATACTAAAACTATAACCCTAAACGAATTTTTAGCGGAACTTATCAGCTGATAATGTAAGCAATAAAGTAAAGTTGGCGATGAAAATTCTCAGCTTTTGTTTTTAATATTCTAAACGTTCTTTCTCGGTTAAACATTTTTCATTTCATTCTACGATAATACATTCAAGAAAATATTTTGCATACTGTCCATTCAAACTAAATGCTGCTTGTGGCAGTAAAATAAGGTTAGTTAAATTAATTATTTTTAATCTAGGCGGAGATGTAAGCTCTAATTTTTCTGCTAATGTTATTAAATCCTTCTTTTGAGCTCAAGATTTAAAAAAAAAGCACACACACACATATTCTTACAAATTCACACAAAACAATAAATTAAATTTACCTGGTATAACGTTATCCTCTTTCAAAAAAAAAAAAAAAAATGCTTGGAACAGACGAGGATTTTTTTTTTTTTTTTTCGCATGCAAATGCGAAGTTTGTTAATCCAGAGATTTCTTGTGTTTACGGTTTCGAAATTTACGGCAATCAACTCACTTTTTAGAAGAAAATAATGAAAACTAACATTACTTTGAGAAGCTCGAGAATACCATTAAGGGACGAAGCAAATTCTGTTGCTGAAAGCAATCTAAGACACATCGAATGTGTTAATAAATACTCATAAACAAACTGGCTATGTTTACCAAGAGACACACGTGGAACGCAATGTTTTACCTTTGTCTTTAATTTTGTAAATCACCGCAAGGTAGCGTATTCGAGCGCTGGAGTTGCAAATTCACAAACTTTAAGAATTTCGATTTTAACGGAAAATCTTATTCTCAATTAAATTCAAGCCCCGAGCTAAAAAGCAAGATATATTACTAGAGACCAGGAACATGTAAGCGACTTTTCAAACGTACAAAACTGCAGTTTTGCAATGCTCAGGCTCCCCTTAGCCCTTATGGCTCTGCAAGTTGGTACACGTTGTTTTTGAAACTCGGGGAAGGGGTGCTTTTTGATCCAATGGGAGCTCATAATGCGTTTTTAATCTGTTTCTTTCTAATTGATGATTTAAATCTTTGCGAATCAAATAAGATTGCGAAGCAATCTTCGGGGGTTGGTGAGAGTTAACGAGCAAAGGGCAGAGCCCCCTAGTACATTAAAAAAAAAATAGATCGCAAGTGTTTCGGTGCAGTCAGGAACCTCCCTAAAGTTGCTTGTCCTATAACCCAGGGGTTACCAAACTTTTCCGATTCGCGGCACCCTTTGAAAAATTCGAATTTTATCAAGACATGTGCTACTCTCTATCTCTGTTACAAACACATATGTTGATATCATGGACACCTCGCTGCACTCCTTGCCTCTTCCTACAGCACCCCAGGGTGTCGCGGCACCTAGTTTAGGAACCCTGGTTTAAGGAGTGCTCCTCCAAGAGCAAAAGCGTTCCCCCCCAAATATCGTAAAGACCTCCCTCCAAAAGCAAGAGCCCCTATTCCCCCCACCAAAAGTAAAAAATACCCCTCAAAACAACCCCCCGAAAAAATTATATGGCACTGTCTGCGCCATGACCCCTTTCAGGTGAGCACCTCTGTCGGCTTTAATCCGAACTTTTGCGTGTCAGAACTTGACAAGTTCCGATAGGCGGTCTACTGTATATCTTTCAATGCTGTATACACACAATAAACTTTTGATTCGTGACAAATTCATATTGCGATAAAAGAAAAACAATAAATTTGTTGCTTTCTTCTTTTCCAGGCAGCACTTTGGTGTGCGACTGTCGTCTGCGCTGGGTGGTGGAGTGGGTACGAGGTCACGATTTACAGGTGACGAGTCGAGAAAGAAACCCACAGTTCTGTGGACGACCAGCTCGTCTGAAGAGGAGAACTCTGCCCCAGATGAACCCCAACGAGCTCAGGTAAGACAATACGAATAGTTACCGTTGCAATGGGAGGGGGAAGAAACGGTTTTATTCCTGGGAATAAAAAGGGTTTTTGGGAAGGAACCTTTTATAATGTGGATAAACAGTAAACACAAATTTATGGAAATATCATCATATTCTGTGAATAATAGCAACTCAGTTTTGATAGTTACATACTTTGGCAGCACCTTTGATAACTTGGCACAGTTATCTCTTTATCTATACTAATATTACAAAGAGAGAGGGCGGATTTTTGTGTGTTTATATGTTCGAGGTATGTAATCTCCGGAACCACTGCATCTATTTTAAAAATTCTTTCACTATACGAAAGGTGCTTTCTTACTGAGTGACAGGCTGTAATTCGAAAAAGTCCGATAAATAGTTCTCTTTTTATTCCAATTTAGACCCAAATTTCACATAAATTCCCAAATATGGGAAAGAAAAATTACTTGCACATATTAATATTAAACATCGTTGAAAAGAGTAGAATTTTCCGCGTTCTAAACAATTTGTTTCAATGCTCTAAATTAATTACGGCGGGAGAAATTTGCGTTTTTAGCTCGAACTTTTTTAGGCTTAGCTGAAATTTAGTCACTACTTTCTTCATTAAATCTATCAATAAAAGTGAAGGAATTGTCCCGAAGTTTTCTTTTTGACACCATTGGAAAAATCGACATTTTTTACTCCAGATCTCTCTCGGCCTTTGTTCGAAAAACTTATTTTCTATCTTCAAAGGAAAAAAAGTTACAAGCGTATTTAAATCAAATTCGAAAAATGCCATTTTGATTCAGTTTGTCAACCATTTTATTTTCGCGTTTACACGGTTACGCTTTTTGAATCCGTTGTTTCCCTCCTTATTTTGCATTTAATTTCTTAAACTTATTTTATTTTGTGTTTCCATGGTTACGCTTTTAAAATCAATCTTTCGCATTTTAGTTTCTTAAAAGTATTTTAGTATCTGTCGTCATTGTTTGGAAGGTAATTTTGTGCATGGTTCTTTTTTTTCTCTTTTATTTAAGCCTGATTGTTGAATATATGTCACTTGGCACAATTTTTACTCTCAAGGCAGATCGGGCAAAGCCGGGCAACGCAGCTCTTAACATATAAAGATTCGAAAGCTACTGTTAATGTGATATTATACCTTTTTATTTGCTGGCGAAACATTTATTATTGCCAAAGAAAAAACATCCACTTCACTCGCAAAAGGGCTGGGTTCCGGTAGCGTGGTCGCTTGGCGCGTTAAGCGCTGAGCAGTTCAGTCTAGGATTATTGTTTTAAGGCAACCGTTAATGTAATTCATTGTTTTGGTGATTTGTTTTGAAAGAAAAGAAATTTTTGATTTGTTTTTATCTGAGTGAAATGTACGACATTTTCTCCTTTTTTTCTGACGATGATTTTTGAATGTTCCACTGGATGTTTTTTTTCTTTTTCCTTACACGGATGGATTATGATAGCGTGGTTGCTGGATAAATTTGGTGATAAACAATAGAGTTGCGGAACTACTTTTACATTTGAAAGATATTTGATGTCTTTTTTTTTTTTTTTTTTGTTTATTTGGCGAAATATTTTAAATTGTAGTAAAAACCTCTTCACTCACTAAATAGAGCTTTAAAGCACCTGTAAATCTATTTTAATGATTTGATAAAAAGTTTTAAATTCCAAAAAAACTTTAAAAGTTTTTTTGTTTTTTTTAAAGGTGTGTACGCATTTTATACAATGAAAAATGATCATTTCACATCAGAGGGGGAGGGGGCGTTAGTTTTTTATTTAACGGACTTCTATTAAATTTTTAGCACGGGCATCGCTGTGCGGGTACTGCTAGTAGTAAATAAAAGTAAGGTTTCAAAGAAGTTCTGAAAGGAAATCTGTGGCGGGCCTGTATCCAGGAGACCTCATAGAACCTACAGCCTTGAAATTTTGTACAAAGTTACTTCGAGCCCCGTGGGTGTGCACCTCGGATTTTATTTATTTATTTTTTTTTTAATTCCAATTATTATTATTATTATTTTTTTTTTTGGAATTAATTTTTTAAGCTCAAATTTCGCATAAATTGGCTATTATTGCCTATTAAAAGGGTGAAAACTTACTTGCACATATTGATATTATATATCGCTGGAAAGGGTAGAATTTTTCGCGTTCTAACGGGGCCGCCGCGGGCCCCGGTTCTAAGCAATTTGTTTCAATGCCCTAACTTAAATACGGCGCGAGCTATTTGCGTTTGTAGCTCGAAATTTTTTAGGCTTAGCTAAATTAGAATAATCTTATCTCCATTAAAATTATTGATGTTTTATTTGGCGTCGCCATCGTTACATCTTTTCAATTCGCATGTTTCTTCTTTCTTATTCAAACTTTAAGGGTTTCGATTTTAACGGAAAATCTTAGGGTTAACTCAATAAAAGCACCGAGCTAAAGAGCAAAATATATTACTAGAGATCACGAATATGAATGCGACTTTTCAAACGTACAAAATTGCTTTTTTGCAATGCTCAGGAGCCCCTTAGCCCTTACGGCTCTGCGAGTTGGTACAAGTTATTTTGAAACCCGGGGAAGGGGTGCTTTTTGATCCAAAGGGAGCTCATAATGTGTTTTTAATCTGTGTCTTTCTAATTGACGATTTAAATCTTTGTGAATCTAATAAGATTTCGAAGCAATCTTCGGGGGTTGGTGAGCGTGAGCGAGCAGGGGGCAGAGCCCCCTAGTTAACTGAAAAAAAAAAAGAAGCTAGAAGCAGAAGTTAATAACATAATTAAAAGGACAAATAAATACTTCTTTGGGCAGAGAGAGATCTTGATATCTAATAAGCATCAAACAAAATTAACCATACGTACGGAATTTATACAACCTGGTTTACTTGATGCAAGTAAAACGTTGCTTGTTTACAAAACACACAATGTTGATTAAATATAATTGAGAGGAAAAAACCTCGGATTATATATATATATATATATATATATATATATATATATATATATATATATATATATATATATATATGTTTGATAGCAATATAAGGATTGAACAAGAACGAAAAATTCTTTTAAAAGAAGGAAAAAATGAAAAAATCCCAAAATACCCTGGGGCCTCATCAGGGGGTACTCCCCAAGGGTAGGGAAAAACCATGAGATGTTTCGTGAGTGCTGCTGGCAAAATTTGCCTAAAAAAGCAGCACTAGTCCCCGACATCTCAAAAAACAAGCAATTGGGTTACTGAAAGTCCAGAATATCAGCATGACATGAAATACAAACATTGAACCTTTTAAAAAACGAAAAATACAAGTTTTATCTAAAGAAAATAGAACAATATTTAAATATTGAAAATCCTGAAGTATTTCCAGCTAAAGGAAACTCATCATCTTGATAGTTCGATATGATATCACAAAAGATATAAAAACTCTAAGAGTTGAGAATCGGCGAATCGTCGTTATTCATAGAAGGCGATGAAAGGAGCGTGTTGTTGAGGCAGCAAAGGCCTGTAAAGGATTGCTGCACTTTTACTTACTTTTTCGAAGGGAGGAGGGCTAGGGCTGTTATGCTTTTTAATAGGTAAAAGAGAAACTAGGATTGAAAGGATCTTGCAGTACTTATTAATTTAAAATTCATAATTTCTGAATTATGTCGTTTTTGCAGCAGTTAATCAAACTGTTCAAGAAAGGCACATTTAGGTTAATGTTAATATGTGGAGTGTAGAGTTGGGATAGCTTTATTGATGATGATTTATTAGTAGATGAGTAAAATTATACGAAAGTATGATTGATTACAGTGGGCTATGATTACGTGATCACGACTACTCCAAGCGGGTCAGCTCAACCCTCCAAAAGCTTGAAACACACAAGACAGCAGAGAGCCAAGGAGGGCCCCTTGTCAGTTTGGTCGCTGGGCCTCCCCCCCCCCTTTCTCCATAAAACTTGTCAAATTCACACTACTTCGATTCCGTGCCGGGATCCCTCCAGAGACGGGCCCCTAGTTTCCTACTAGGCTGACATGGCCTCTAGACGGCCCTGGAAACAGAAACTAAAAAAGCCCTATCTCTTTTCTTTCTTTCCTTCTTTTTTTTTTTTTTTTTTTTTTTTTTTTGTTTAATAACTACGCAGGTCAATAAAAAGGTTTCTACTGTCAAGTATCGAATGCCAGTTTTTTTATGATTTGTAAATTTCCGAAAATGAAATTGTGCTTCAGTGACCATTTAATGGTAAAGTTAAAAGTAAGACTCCTCTGGCTCTAATGATGATCGCACTTCTATTGTTACAGCGAAAAGGAACAAAAGTGTCAGGCGCAATAGACCTGCTTCAAAATGACATAACAGCGCAATCCTCTGAGAGAAAGTGTTTCTCAATGAAGAAATAAAAAAGGCCAATGAGTAAGTGATTTGCAGCACATAGGTATGCATATCAAATTACGTAGATTCAAAAGCATGCTCTAAAGTCTGCGACTGAGTTTTGCCAGTGTTGTAATGAGTATGATTCTTAAATGGTGTTTCCACGCCCATCAATAACTTTTTCTACATTGGTGGTAAAGGAATTCCTCGTAACCCTGAAACAATTGTCCACCAATGGTCTTGCAATTTGAAATTAATAAAGTCGACTCTTTCATTTATTATTCGCATGATTCTTTTGCTGAGCTCCCGCTTGCCCGAGACACACGTACTTGCCTTGTCTATCAATTTAACGATCAAAGGTTCTGACGAGATAAAGATTTTTCATTTCCCAGCTGCCAGCCAAATAAATGAGTGCTTTCATAAGTAATTATTGAGCTTAATGAGACTTCTTGCAAATGTCTGCTTATTGAACTACATGCTCCTTCATCCTTTTTTTTTTTTTTTACAGATGTGTGTTTTTTGAGCTTGATGAAAGTTAAGTGCTTTTTCTGCTTACTCATATTAATGATGGGTGCTTTTTCTTTCAGATGCGACGACTCTCCCCCCACAAGTTCCACCAGCCCTTCGCTGAAACGAGTAGAGGCCTCGCTCAGCCCCACTCCCACGCGGATTCCATCCGCCGGGACCGGGAGGGACCTGCGTGCTCCGAGGACCTCCAACTTCGACAACCTGCGCATCAAAGACGTGGTGAGGCGGGGCACGGAGGTCACCATCCACTGGGAGGGCGGCCTCCCTAAGGAGGACAACCTGGTGAGGGCCCGTGTTCCCGACACTGCTCCCGTGCACGCCATGTTCCGTATTTTCGGAGAACCACACTTTCAGCTAGGCAGTAGGGTCAATCCGGCTGCCGGATGGACGCAGTTTCTGGTGCCGGAGGGGCGACCAGTGGTCGTGTGCGTTGTCGACAGTGCTCAGGCAGCAACGCTCTCTGCGAGCTCAGTGCCTAGGAATCAGTGCAGCGAAGTCACAGCTGAAAAGGTGAATCCCGTTTTGAATTTTCCTGCGAATATATTGAGCAACTGTTCATCTTTGGTGTGTCTATCTTCGGTGTGTGTGTATAGTATCCCGTATTTGGACTGCCAATTGAAAATATTTTTAATATTTTTTTCCCATTGGATCGTATGATATAATAGCAACTAGTTCAAAAATAAAACTCATTGTTTCTGTTTTAAAATCCCTTTTCTCCTTTGGGATTGCTCGCAAAAGTAAAAGAAAAACTATCAATTTTGAACTTGCAGAAGCTATAATGTTAGAGGTGTGGGATGTTCTTGAATCGTTTCCTCTGACGCGTGGACATAAATCATCATTATACAGTCAACTCTCGATAGCTCGAAGTCCCAAGGGACTGGCTAAAACGTTCGAGTTATTGGTACTTAGAGATAAAGAAATATTCGAAATACAAATTTCGAGATTCGACTGTAATTGGTCACAATGTGCTGTGAGAGATGTGCTTCATTTGAAGATTTTTAAATGGTACCCACAGCTTTCGCTGCTGAACAAAGATCTGACTCCATTTAATCGGTCCCCCTAAGTTGTGAACTGCCATGCTTCCAAATTACGGTTTCCATGAAATTGCAATAGTTTAAAATAATATTTCCATTTCACATTTGGATCAAATGTGCCATTCAGTTCACTCTATTTATATGCATCTCACAATGTCATGTGTTTATATGTGTAAGCCGAAATCATTGAATTTTTGCCAATATTTGAGCAATATAGATCAGAGACTCAGATGCTGTAGGTCAGTAGTAAATTTTTACTGGACTGCTTAGTTTCTTTTTACCGAGTTGTTCTAGAAGATGATACGGAAAATCACTGCAAAAGATCTCTGCGTGTAAAATAAAGATCGTCCCCAAAAAAATCATGATCGTGTAAGAATATGTTCGGTGCCTAACAGCTCGGTCAAAAACAGAAATTAATGTTTTTTTATTAAGATTAAATCTTATATTTTTGATGAAAAATATTTTTAAAAAAACTTCTTTGTTCTTATATAAAACCATTTTTGATTAATCTCTCCTTCTTGGATGATTTATTCCAGGTTTCGGATTCCCAGCTGAACAAAATGATCATCGGATCTTCCGCAGCTGTATGTGGCATGATCATCTTGGCTGTCGTCATCTTCGTCTGCTGCTCTCGTCGTTCGTCGGATAAGCTGCGGCAGCCGGCTCGCCCCGTCATCAAATCCTCAGAACATGAATGGGACACCGCATCTTTCTACAGTGGGCGGAGTATTCCTCGGGCAAGGGCCTACCATGGGGGTGGATCTATCAATCCCTCTTACCTACCACCAGACGATGTCCAATCCTTTCGTTCCTTACCACCTGCCTCTCGAGGACCCCGTGGAATGATGCCCAGGGGTGGTGACCCAGCCTTGCACCGTTCCCAGATAGCTCTGTCTCAGCTATCCGGACCTAATTCCTTTTTGGGTGCCTTCGGAGCAGAGCATCAATCAGCCGGAGGATGGGGACACCAGTGGGATCACGTTGATGCCTACTCGGAGAGACATGCCCCCTCGAGACTCTCTTATGGGAAGGATTTCGGTTAAGGTTCATTGAGTGATCATCATTCTTGCTGAAATTGTTCAACGTCTTATTGTGTTGTACCATGAACTGAAGCCCTGTCTTCATAGAACAATCTCCAAAGGAGATTTTTGTCAATTCTGACGTCATTATTTCATTGTAACAGCTCTTCATTTGTCCAATGTTCTACTCGATCTCATTACGTTTGTACCATCCTAAACAGCCGCCGAAAATTGTGGAAAGTGGGTGTTTTCCTCAAACTAATATTAAGTGGAGGTACATACAACATTGACACTTAGGGCGTTTTGGAATTGTTGAAAAAATAATAATAAAGAAATAATAGCGTTGCGCATAATTAAATCGTTTGTTATGCACTTTTTTACCTTCTCTGGAGATGGATCAAAATATTAATACTTTAAAAGTAGAACACATTACATGGGAAGTGGGAATTCACTCTACAGAATTTAGTTAAGAAATGTAGTGTGAATTTTTCAATAAAGTGTGATGGGTAAATGAGATCAGAAATTAAAGTTGGTAAACATTGGTATTTATTCTAACCAAGGAGAGTCATTCTCTCAGTAACGCAGACGCGTTGCCGTGGAAACAAGTCGGAAGTTATCACCGCAATTTTGGCTAATATAGGAACAACCGCACTTTCCTCAATTTAGATGGCTTTTCAACGGCTGGAAAGGACCATGTGCAGTGAGATTGAACTCGGCCGTGATTGATCAAAACGAGATAAAATGACGTCAATACTTATGTATCCATGGTATGAAACGATATCAGAAACAGGTGTTAAGTGGAACTAATTGTGTGACGAGCTTCCTGAAACTGAGTACGCTTCGTAAAATTGACGAGTTCACTACTCGAGTCTACTTGTCTTTCACAGGAAACTAATACAAAATTCTCGATTACCTGATTTTTGTGTTCATGACAGGGACAGTGCCATTCTATTGATGAATGGACAGTTTTCTCAAACGTTTCTAAACTCTCTTCAAGCTTTTTCTCATCATTTTGACCAAATTACAGTTCGAGGAAGATTTTCTCTTTCGTAGATTTAGATTTCTGTACCACATTTGTAAATAGATATTGAAGACTGACTCATGCAAAGGACGAAGAAAAATACGTAATGACATGATTATCACTTAATTGTACTAATGATTTATGACTAAGACATGCACAGCACAATGTGCAAGTCTCCTTGTGGGGATTTAAATAAAAGATTGCTTATTAAAATGAAGACTTTTTATGTTTATTAGAATGAAACATCATTTCACAAAGTTACGTAATAACCATAACTTTGTAGGTACGAAACTGTTTTGAAAAAAAAAAATATCAAATCCTAATATTTGGTATTTTAGATATTGTTAAAGCAGTTATAAAAGCCTTTACCTAGTCCAAAATCAAAAAGCTAAATAATAAACTTCAAATTATCCTACCTGATAATACCGTTCTAATAAAGCAGGGCGTTGCGTTTTGAAATACACTGTTAATGTTGCATAATAAGGCATTTTTTAAGGGTGACAGCAACGGTACACATAATGGAGCCAAAGTGGCACACCCTTAAATCTTATGGTGTTCCGGGGTGAAAAGATGGAACCCCAGGAGAGAATAATGCCACGCTACCTGTTCCTTATTGCAGATAATTATATTCAGATATTTGCAGCAGGGGTGATTACCCTACCTAAAGAGAGATGCCTCACTAAAGTGTTACGGGGGTTAGGAGAGTGGGCATCAACAAAAAAACCAAAACTAAAATTCTTCAAAGATACTTCTCTAAAAATTTCAGTGACAAAATCTGCGTCATGACCTCCCATTTCTAACCCTTCCCCCTGTGTGAGTACCACTATTTTAGCTATTGTTATTAGAATAAATTGTTGCAATATTTTTTTTTCATCGAAATGGACGATGATTTTTGTCTATGGCAAAACTAAATTTTTTTTTCTTCTTTTTTTGAGACAAGGTTACCCCCCCCCCCCCCCACCATAGAGGGATGACGCATTTTCGAACTTGGTACGGCAGTTCGGGGAGTACCTCCGCCAAACGCCGCCTCTACGCCAAAAAAAACCTTCCATCCAAAAAATTAATCTTCCAAACCCCCCCCCCCCCTATCTTTTTTTTGAAAATTTCACCGCCGCAGCGTGCGTCACACAGTTGGACCGAATGGCCAAAAAGAGGAAAAAATTCAATATCTCGAGTGCGGATTAACATAGAGACCTGTGGCCGGTTTCTTTTGAATCAGAACAGAAAAATACGTCAACTTCAACTATTTGTTGAAATTTTGAAGACAATTAAATATCTAATTCGGAAATGAAAATCTATAGGAAAGATAAACAATTTTGAAATTTTCGAAATTGGTTGTACTTTTGAAAACAAGTTGCAACAAGTATTTTGGGCGTATATTTAAATTAAATATTGCTTAAAATTATAACTTCAAAGAAGCTTAAAAGACTGAAGAACTTTGAAAATAATCAAACTTGGGATTTAAAGTCAAAGGTTGTTTAAATTGAAAAGATACATACGAATTCAAATTTAAGGAAATTAGATTAACAGTTTAGCTGCATCACTGATTTCAAGGTGCTTTTATCTTTGGCTCCGGTCTATTGTACGTTTTAAAAAGATCCGAAGTCCCCAGTAGCTTGAGGAACACGTCTTTGTTGGTAGATATACGAAACATTTTCCGCGAGTTTGTGGAGTCTTGTAATTCTTGATCCTACTTTCCTGTGCTTCTGCTAACAATATCCCGAATGGAAACAAAATTTTATGCACTGTGGATTGCATGTAGTACCACCAATACTTTTCAGTAGCCTTATGCTTTGTTCACCACAATCATCAAATTCTTTACTTGTTCTCCTAACACATTCTGAGGATTCCTGGTTTGGGAAATACGTTTTCAACAGAAAACGTATTCATTTTCCATCCACTCGCCGATTTTTATTTATTTATTTATTTATTTATTTATTTATTTATTTATTTTTTTTTTTTTGAACCTCTTCCGGCCTCAATTTATCTTACCTTTTTATTTTAATTAAAATGAGGCAAGAAACTCTTGCTTAGAGTTGTCAGTATTAAAGAAATGTTTCCTTCGTCAAGTTCAGGGTGATTTTGTCGAAGATATACAAGATATACGTCGAAGTTTGTATCACTCCACGAGCACTCACGGTATTTAATTTTGATAAAGCTCATGAGAAGACAACGTTAGCAACGCAACTAGACTGTACTCGAATTAAAAGTGTTTTGACATGGGGAAATGTTTTGTCTGAGCTAATTGCGTAAACAAGTTAGTGCAACAAACAAATGCGTACTCTAAGTATTTCCTTTCTTTGCGGTGTTATAATCGGATAGGCAGAAAAAGGCAGATGGTTTTTGTTCTAATGTTTACTTTAGCACCTCTATACTGGATTGCAAGCTTACTTAACTATGGAGAAATGAGCTGCGGCCAAGCGAAGGAAATAGTTCCTAGCGCTTTGTCCGATAATCGGGGAAAATTACGCTCTTCGCTTTAGAAATCGGATTAGTTAGTTACACCCACGCATACGTAACATTTGTTTGTCCTAATTTCTGTCAATCGTTAAATATTTTCAATTTTACCAGCGAAGCAGCGTGAAGCGTTTTCTCCACTTGAATCAAACGCGCCAGCCAATAGCAGTACACAGACAGCAACATTCTATTCGCTTTCTTTCTATTCGCTAGTAAGTGTGACGTTTTATCTGTTAACTCGTTTTTTCTAGAGCCGCTATATAGATAGGCCGACGCGCATATTGACCGTTCCCAAGCGGTAATTCTGTAATCCACGCTATGGCTTGGTTTCTTCCATACTCGATAGATGGCGCCACTACTTTTTCATGATTTTTTTTGCTTTCTTTTTAAAAATGTCTTGTGTCTTTTGAAGTTTTAACCATGGATAGCTTATCATCCGGCTTTACTCATTCAAATATTAATATTACAAACGATCAAAACGAAAATTTAACTTACAGAGTAAAAGAAATCACTGATGAAAATGCTGCAAATGTAAGTTTTAAAATTTTTTTTCTTAATTTAATAGCGGATAATCCCGAAAAAAAAAAGATGTTATTAAAGGGACAGAACAGCCGATTTAAATTATTGGAATTTAAAAAAAAATGTGAAAATTAATGTGCCTAAAGGTTTAACGTTGTAATTAATAATTTAATCAACGGTCTAATTCATACAACTATATCAATTAGATAACATTATATGCAGTATTCGGGGGGGGGGAGTACACGTATATAGTGTGAAATGTAAGTCAGAACAGCTCTCTTACAAAAGTACTCCAATAGGCTTTCTTTTTTTTTATTAATTAATTAATTAATTTATTTATTTATTTATTTTATTTTTTTTTTTTTTGAAAAACACAAAGACACACACACATATACGAGTATATATATATATATATATATATATATATATATATATATATATATATATATATATATATATATATATATATATATATATATATATATATATATATATATATGCCAATGATTTTTTTTTTTGGTGATGGTGGGGTGTGATCGAGTAAGATTACAGAATTCGATAAGTAAAAAGAAATAATGGTCAATCAACTGAAAAGAAAACTACCACCATATATAAACTGTGAGTACACATTTTATTTATTTTGTTCTGAGTGAATTTGAATAAATATCAGTTTTTCAATTCGATGAAGGAAGAAAAACGAACTTAACAACATTGACTGGACACTTTTCCTTAACCTAATTCCACATAAATGATTTAAATAACCTTTGTTACTACAGTATCCTACTGAAATAGAAAGTATGCAAATAAATTTTCTTGAAAATATTTATCGCAGAACAGATTGAAAAATCCAGAAAGAACGTTAAGAATTTGAACAATAAAAAATAAAAGTTCGCCAAAAATCTGTTTATAAGGTTATGGTTTTAAAATTGTGTGAAAGAATAATGTATCTTGACAAGATTTCGCATATCAGGTAAATCATTTCCATGACGAATGAATTAAATGCATGATTTCTTTAGATATCCAATCATATAGTCATAGAAATAAATTATCTAGTGTTAAACGTTACTCTTGACAGTCTGCCACGTATGTGCACTATGTGACAAAAATGTCAACAAATGCCGGAAATGTCACGAAACTGAACTTAATATGTACTAATGTATAGAAAAAACGGTACAAAATGAAAATGCCGTTCGAAGCGAACCAAAAATTTATGAATTCCGAATTCAACATCGTGAAAATGGCTGCTTCAGAACAACTTACTGTGTGTTCTGCATTAATTGTTTACTTTCGTAATACTTTTTGGTTTCTAATCTCTTTCTATATGGGTCAGAATAACCAAAAGACTTTGAAAAATCTTTTCAAATGAATAAAACGAAAAAATCATACATAACAACAAAAATCACAACACTTTTAGCATTTTCTTCGTTACCACATGCGTTTGTTTTAGTTTTTAATTCCGCCATTAGACAGTGACTGCAGTGCCCCCTATAGTTCGTTGGAGTTGCGAATAACGTTATCCAATTTTGTTAATCCAGAGTTTTCTTGTTTATGCTTCCACCATTTAATACTTTTTTGAAAGAAATAAGGAAAACTAACATTATTTTGAGAAGCTCGAGAATACTACTAAGGGACGAATTAATTTCTGTAGCTGAAAGCAAACTAAGACACATCGATTGCGTTAATAAATACTCTGAACAAACTGCCTGTGTTTACGTCAACAGACACACGTCGAACGCAACGTGGCAATGTTTTAGTTGCATTCGCAGTTTTATAAATCACCGCAAGGTAGCGTATTCGAGCGCTGGAGTTCCGAATAAAATGAAGTCTCCAAAAAGCGTCTGTGTGTTTGAACTCGCAAAACTCGAGAACTACCCGGCCGATTTTGCTGAAATTTTCACAGTTTGTTCCTTTAAGTAATGAGAAGGTTTGCAGACCAGTTCGAAAACAATTCGATGAATAGTTCTTTTTTTATTCCAATTTAGGCCCAATTTTCACATAAATTCCCGAATATGGGGGTGAAAAATTACTCGCAAATAGTAATATTACATATCGTTGGAAAGGGAAGAATTTTCCTCGTTCCATACGCTATTTGTTCCAATGCTCTAACTTAATTGCGGCGGGAGTTTTTTACGTTTTTAGCTCGATTTTTTTTTAGGCTTATCTGAAATTTAGGCACTACTTTCTTTATTAAATCCATCAATAAAAAGTGAAGGAATTGTCCCACAGTTTTCTATTTGACAGCATTGGAAAGAGCTGCTTTTTTTACTCTAGATCTAAACTAGACCTAAGGTCGAAAGTTTAACCCTCTATCTCCATTAGAAAAAAAGTAACAAGCGAATTAAATAAAGTTCAAAAATCTGTTCTCTATTCAAGTTTTTAACCATTTTATTTTGCGTTTCCACGGTAACGTTTTTTGAATCCATTGTTCATTTCCATCTTTCTCATTTTCAATTCTTAAACTTAGTTTATTTTGTGTTTCCATGGTTACGCCTTTTAAATCTATCTTTCTCATTTTATTTTCATTTCTTAAAAGTATTTTAGTATCTGTCGTCATTGCTTGGCGAGAAACTTTTGCATGATTGTTTTTTTTTCTCTCATTTAATCCTGGTTATTGAAGATACTTCACTTGACGCAATAGTTTTTTTTTTTTTTTTTTTTTCAAAGTAGACCGGGCAACGCAGCTAATGTTTTATAAATTGAAATGATGCCGGCTCCGGAAATAGCTTGGCAATAACTCTCGTCAATTAAATTTGTTGCATAAAAAGCGATCGGGCGGCAGACACATCTTTGTTCCTTTTTATTTAACTGGCGTCTGATGACAGCGCCGTAGAAAAACTGTCTCAAGTAAAGCTATATATAAATAGAAAAATGACATGTAATGCCACAAAAAAGGGGGGCGGGGGATTAAAAAACTATTTACTTTTTCTTATAGTTTCGTTAAGGTTTTCTTTCTTTTTTTTTCCCAAGCAATCATTTTCACTACTCAAATGCAATGAATCTTATAACGATTACAAAGCATTGTCGCAGATTCAGGGAAGGGGGATCGTGACCCTCATGACCCCCTTCCCCCCATCCTTCATGTAAGCCCCTCAAAAAATTGATTAAACAAATTTACGTTTTCTTATTTTTTTGATCAAGTTTTTATTTTTTCGAGCAAACATACAAATACTGTCGCAAGTTTGGGAAGGGGGGGGGGTCATGACCCCCTCCCTTTGTGTCCGCCACTGTACGGGGGATCATTCCTCCAAAAGAAACCAGACCTTCCCTCCAAGAAACTAAAATCCTTTAAAAACACCCTCTAATTTTTTTTAACCGCTCTAAAAATTCTAAATATATTTTTCGTTACCTTACTATTTCCAGCAACTTTTTGAATTATTATTTTTATGTATAAATTATATTATCTTTTTATCAGTGGTTTTTTTAAGAGTGTCCAAACTGAATCAAACCTCCCAAACCTCAAATCCAAACCAAGTGGAGAGGTATGACCCATTATAAGAGAGATTTGGCCCACAGGCAGGGCCGGATTTAGACTTAACAGGGACCTAAGCTATTTTAGGTAAGGGAAAGGTGATCAGAATTTTTTCCCCCCTCAAACGGATGCTATAGAATCTAGGCAACAGTATGCTTAGCAAAAAAAAGAAAAAAAAAACATTTTTTTTTTTTTGAACGGTTTATACTTATTACAACTAGAAATGAACAGATTAAAAAGAATGCTACCTCAGATTTCAATAGACACTTAAAGTTAGTCAAAAAAAGCTGACCTATGAGAGAACTGCACCTTCTATTCTCTACATAGTATAAAATCAAGTCTCCAAAAAGCGTCTGTTTGTTTAAACGCGCAAAACTCGAGAACTCTAGCTGGCCGTGGAACTACCCGGCTGATTTCGCTGAAATTTTTACAGTATCTTTCTTTTTGCAGCTGAAGGGTTTGCAGAGTGGTTCAAAAAAAATTTGATGATTCGTTTTTTTTTTTTTTTTTAATTCCAATTTAGGCTCAATTTTCACCATAAATTCCTAAATATGGGGGTTAAATATTACTTGGACATATTTATATTACATACCCTTGGAAACTCGAATTTTCCGCGTTCTACGCAATTTGTTTCAATGCTCTAACTTAATTACGGCAGGAGTTATTTGCATTTTTAACTCTAATGTTTTTAGGCTTAGCTGAAATTTAGGCACTACTTTCTTCATTAAATCTATCAATAAAAAGTGAAGGAATTGTCCCACAGTTTTCTTTTGGACACCATTGGAAAAAGCGATATTTTTTTTAACTCCCGATCCATCTCGACCTATGGTCGAAAAACTAAGCTTCTATCTCCAAAGGAAAAAAGTTACAAGCCTTTTTAAATCAAAGTTCCAAAAATCTCATTTCCATTCAAATTGTTAATCATTTTCTTTCGCATTTTAATTCCTTAAACTTATTTTACTTATTTAATACTTACTGTCGTCATTAATTAGGAGGAAAATTTTGCATGATGTTTTTTTTTTTTTTTGATTGCCTGATTGTTGAACACAAGTCACTTGATACAATTTTTATTTTGAATGTAGACCGTGCAAAGCCGGGCAACGCAGTTAGTTTTTCTATAATATTGAAAGCTTCAGTTATATAAAAACACTTGAATAAATATAAGACAGTCTCAGTATTTTTAACCACAAAATTGTGAAGGTGACACAATAATTGCTGCTTTGATATTTTTTTAATTTTTCAAGTATGATTTATATAAAAAATGAAAATGGTTTATATTTGCCTAGTACGAAAACAATTTTCCACTGATCTACGATTGGTTACTGTTATTTTTTCACTTATGTGACTATAACTTGATCGCTCCTCTATATTTTGCCAGATGTGCTCAAGTTTCTGACGTTTTTTTCTTCAATTTGTTAGAGCAGGTTGCTTACTTTCAGAATACGAGACACTTCTGCATCCCGACATAATGTGCGGGGACAGCGGGACTGTCTTGTTCAAAATGGGGCGAATGGTCAACAATTAGGTACGGGGCCCCTTCTGTAGTCTAAACAACTGTTGTGTCGATATTGAAAGAAGCAATTTTTTAGTCTCTCCGCCCCTCCCCCTCCTTTCGTACTGTCCTTTTTGGGTTGACCTTAGGGAGAATGGTATCATGAGCATGAGAGTGATGCATTGCTCTCTTTTAAGTGGGGTATAGAATAGAGGGTTGGGGCTTTCTCTTTTGGAGGAAATTTCGAAAATTTGATATAAAATTCTGCATTTTGAATTACAAAAATAAACAAAACTTTAAAAGTTATGCATTATTTTGCATTAAAGATACGGTAAAAACTATTTTTGGTTCGATAAATCAATGGTAGCAGTCGACGGAAAGAAAGGGCGAAGGAGGACAAAAGATAATGCTTTGTTACTTGTTCACATCGGCTTTCGGTACAATTAGTTTTTGATCACCCTTTTAACCCACCGACAAATAGAACAATGAATTTTTATTGAATGATCTATAGTGAAAAATATTTTTAAAAATGGTATACAGGTTAGGGGTGCCCTCTCCCTCCCCTGATCAAAGCGCACCCCCCCCCCCCAAGTTTAAACTACCCCTCAAAACACCCCCCTAAACATCAATGGTGCAGTCTGCGCGATGACCCCCCCCCCCATAGTAAATTATGAATTTTCATTTGGGATATTCATAATTTATGCACTAGATAAGAGATAAAACTTAAGCACCATTTGCTTAGGAGTTTCAAAGACTTATGTAATTACTTTCAAGGACTTTATAGAACAATTAAAATTATTTAAGGCACTTCATTTTTACTTTCCAGTCTCTGACATTTTAGAACTTGATTGTAAAGTTTTACAGTTTTGTTCTAATCCTAATCGAAAATTTTGTATTGTTCCTCCCAAAATGAGAACATTTCCCCCCTCCCCTCCCGCTTTAAAAAAACGAAAAAGAAAAATGCTAATAATTTACTTTAAATAAAAATTTATATATCGCTTTGCTCCTTAGATGGCGCCACAATTCATAACACGCTAATTTGTTTTGTCCTAAACGAAAAAATATAATTTTACACATTGAAAACGTTACACAAACTGTGACCGTATCCAGTAAAAAAGTAAATAGTAAATTAACAAAAACAAGATCAAAAGGAACGAGACCGATGCGCGAAATATGTATGCTATTTTTGGCTCTATGATGTTATTTAAAGTTAGATGTGTATTCAGTTTCTTCTCAAATCTGTGCACGATAATTTATCTTTGTGTTGAATCTGTAAGAAAGTGAATAAATAACGAATTACGCTTGAGAAAATGGATTCTTTACCAACAGAGGTGACTTTATTTTTATTTTGATGTGTGATCATTTAGCTCATGCCTATAGTTAATATCAACTCCTGATGGAACAGAATTTCCTCATTTAAAATTCAGAAATAAATAAAACAGCAGAACCCAAAAAAGGTATAATTTTTTGAAATGCTAAGCGATTTTTTAAATCCTTCGACTCATATTTCGTTTTGGAAGGACTTCAGTAAAAATATTTGTTTATGATTTGTTAAATTAAAGAAACGCTAAAAAAGTATTTTCAGTAAGTTACCGCCCTATAGCCTGGGCTTTCATGCTAAAAAGTATATTAAAAGTTAATGGTTAATCTATATCCATGCTTTATATATGGGGCATTCCAAGATATTTTTGACATTATGTAGAGTCCGTAACGTGACCTTTTTTTGCCATAACTTTTTAATTTACCGTTTGATTTGCAAATTATTTTAATTTGAGCTGGTAGGTTGGTTGGTAAAGATCAAAATAAAATAATATGCTAATCAAACAGTAAATTAAAAAGTTATGGCAAAAAAGGTCATGTTACGGACTCTACATAAATGTCAAAAATACCTTGGAATGCCCCATATATATTTTAAAAAATATTTACTTTATAGCAGGGTTTGTTGATTTATTTATTTTTTTAAGTCATCGATTAAAAATCTTGGATTTTAGATTCAAAATCCCAGAAGTCTGTACAAAAAAAACCCCAATTTAAATGAAATAAAACTCACTAAATTCCGAAAAATCGAATTTTTTTTAACTAAAAAAAAAAAAAAAATCATGAACATTAAGTTCCAGTAAAATGTTCAGTAAGCACTTTTTTTTTGTAAGCAAGATTAAAGTTATTTATATAGAGATCAATTTTTCAAAAGAATGACAACCTGGTTCCAATTAAGAAGAGTTATGTATGACTAGCAGTACCCGCACAGTGATGCCCATGCTAAAAATTAAATGGAAGTCTGTTGAATGAAAAAATGCCGCCCCCTCCCCCTCTGATGTGAAATAATAATTTTTCTTTGAATAAAATGTGTAAAAACCTTTTAAAAAATCTATTAAACTTTCTTTGGAACTTAAAACTTTTTGTCAAATCATTTAATTCGATTTACAATTGCTTTAAAACTCTATTTAGCGAATGAAGCAGTTTTTACTGCAATTTAAAATATTTCGCCAAATAAACAAAAAAAGACATCAAATAATATCTTTCAAATGTAAAAATAATTCCGCAGCTCTATTGTTTATTGCCAAACTCAACCAGCTACCACGCTATTATGATCCAAGCATCTAACGTAAAAAAAACATCCCGTAGAATATTCAAAAATCATCGTCAGAAAAAAAGAAGAAGATGTCGTACATTTCACTTGGATAAAAACAAATAAAAAGTTTCTTTAATTTCAAAATAAATCGCCAAAACAATGAATTACATTTACGGTTGCTTTAAAACAATAATCCTAAACTGAACTGCTCAGCGCCTAACTAGGGTTTAAAATCCCACAATCCGGGATCCCGCATGATATTTAGCGGGATTCAGAGTAAAATCCCGCGGGATTTTCGATCCGCAAAGATTTTGCATGCAAACATGTAACAATATTTTGCTGTCGAAAACACGAATATTTTTTACAAGTATCACCTGAAGTTTTAATCACCTTCTATCTGCAGGAAGAGCAAGAAAAAATTATGTCTCATATGATGAACGGTAGATTTACCATTCAAGAAAACCAACTCAAAAATAGAGTATATTTTTCTGAGAATGAATTGATATTCGCAGGGCCTGATTACCGCACAGGCCTACTAGGCCTGGGCCTGGGGCCCCCTCTTCCCAAGGGGCCCCAAATTACTTAAAGAGTTGTGCATAGCATTACAACTATACAAAAAATACACACATTTTTAAAATAATAGCCTTCAGAGGGCCTCCAAATTATTGTGGGCCTTGGGCCTCACTTTTAGTTAGTCGGGCCCTGGATATTCGCATTCGATGTTTCAGTGTTCAGACGTTTAGCAATTGAGAAAATGCTTATAAGCCTTTAAATTATAAGCCTTTTCGAAAACCATCACTAAATATTGAAACCCAGAAAATTGGGCTTTAGAAGAAATTGAGAAAGTGTATTACAGGTTTCGAAATCCGCTGGAGTAGTCTGAATGCAGTGTTGGAACGCTTCTGTCAACTTAAGGAAATGCGCTCGAAATCTTTTAACTTATTAAAGACACATTATTTTTTTCGAAGAAAGCAAAAAACTACCTGACATTTTTATTTTTTTCACTCTCACCTGTAAGAAGAGATTGTTGATGTTTTTGCACTGTGAAGCTAATAATATGAATGTGAGTGGTACCTTGAAAATATGTTGGAGGAATTAGCTGTGCAATCTTCAATATTCCGCACGACTCGGAAAGAGGTGACAGAAACTTGGATGAGACACTAGAAGACTCACATTTCAGTGCAGTACGTTAAGCTGCTCAAGTTTTTAATAGTCACTTTAAAGTGAGAGGTAAAATTAGCAAAATTATTCTAAAACTTTTATTAGACTGCTACCCAGTCAGCATTCACCCTCTGCTATAACGAATCAAATGCGCTGATGTAATAACCTACTTTAATGCACAATAAAGCAGGGTTAGTTGGATAGAGTAACACACTAATCAAACAGACATCATTTTTGTCTGAAATTTGAAATTCATGAGCAAAAACTCTTCACATGACCCCCATAGAAAAATGAAAATTTATTTTAGAAGGTGGTGAAGTTTATGGGGATCTTTTGCTAAATGTCCAAAATTATTTAATCTCAGTAAAACCAACTGCAGTGGAGCCACATCACACGTTTACATCAGGCCCATTATTTTTTGCACCAAAATATTTTCCCATTCCATACAAGTGATGTTTTGTTAAGACGCATTAAACTTTTTTATAGCATACTTTTGCGTAACAAATGATAGTTGCTGATTGAGATGTGACTTTGTAGTACTCTACAACTCTTGTACGGAATTCGAGATCAAGACTAATTCATGTAACAAAAGCAGTCCTTCCTAAAAAGCACAACTTTTCTTTTTGACCGAAAAATTTGACATTTTGGAGAATTAAGTCAATGCTGCGGGATCCCGGGATTGACACTTTGCAATCCCGAAAACCTGCGGGACTGAGCTTGGAGCAGGATTGGAAAACCCTATGCCTAATGCACCAAGTGACCACGCTACCGGAACCCAGCCCTTTTGCGAGTGAAGTGGATGTTTTTTCTTTAACAATAATAAATGTTTTGCGAAACAAACAAAACAGTATAAAATCACATTAACAGTAGCTTTCAAATCTTTGTATATTAAGAGCTGCTTTGCCCAGTCTACCTTGAGAATAAAAATTGTGTCAAGTGACATATATCCAACAATCAGGCTTAAATAAAAGGAAAAAAAAAACACTGTGCAAAATTACCCTTCCAAACAATGACGACAGATGTTAAAATATTTTTGAGAATTTGAAATGCGAAAGTTGGATTGTAAAAGGATAACCATGGAAAACGAAATAAAATAAGTTTAAGAAATTAATGCAAATTAAGGAAAGAAACAAAGGATTCAAAAAGCGTAACCGTGGAAACATGAAAATAAAATGGTTGACAACCTGGAGTAAACATGTCGCTTTTTCCAATAGTGTCAAAAAGAAAATTGTGGGACAATTCCTTCACCTTTTATTGATAGATTTAATGAAGAAAGTAGTGCCTAAATTTTAGCTAAGCCTAAAAAATTTCGAACTAAAAATACAAATTACTCCCTCCGTAATTAAGTTAGAGGAATGAAACAAATTGTTTAGAACGCGGAAAATTCTACCCTTTTCAACAATAGATAATATTAATATGTGCAAGTAATTTTTCACTCCCATATTCGGGAATTTATGCGAAATTTGGGCCTAAATTGGAATGAAAAAATAACTATTTATCGGATTTTTGTCAAATTATAGCCTATGTCACTCAGTAAGAAAGCAACTTTCATATAGTGAAGGAATTTTTCAAATAGGTGCTGTGGTTCTGTCAGGGCCGGATTTGGAACTGTGGAGGCCCCGGGGCAAGGAAGGAGTGGAGGCCCATAATCAGGGTTCGAAAAGGTCATCATATTTTCGAAAATATCCGATACTTTGATATATATCCGAATATTTTCGATCAGCACTTTAATAGTAAATACATCCTGAAGTTATTTTTTTAAATATTATTATTACTTTTGATATATATCCGAATATTCTGATATATGTGTATATATCCGATATTTTTGATCAACACTTTAATAGTAAATACATCCTAAAGTTACTGCTATTTGTTTTTTTAGATTATTATTATTATAATTTATAGACTTAAAATTAGTTTCTTATTTATGACTAAACATGCATTTCATTTTAAAAGTTATGTACTTTTAAGGTTATTTTCATATTATATTTACAATCATTTGTGAAATCTGATAACTTAATGTTATAGTCAAATAAAAAATTGATAGTAAATGGATACTTGCAATTACTGCTTTCTAATAAATCTATCATAATATTATTTTTGTGCAAGCATTCTTAGTAAGAATACAAAAAAAAAAAGTCTGGGAGAAAAAATATAAAATTTGCTGACCCTTGAAAGTTAGGATATTTTGTAAAAATTTTATTGTGGGGGCCCCTTTGTTGCGGAGGCCCTAGGGCAGTAGCCCCGCCTGCCCTCCCCTAAATCCAGCCATGGGTTCCGGAGATTACCTCGAACATATAAACACACAAAAATCAGCCCTCTCTATAATATTAGTATAGATGAGAATGAACTCCACTAGTCTTTCCTTAAAAATATCAGATCAATGGTTCTGAATATGGCCCACATGGATTCCTTGGCAGGTCCGTCATTTCTAACTTCTCCGGTGGAGGGGAGGAGGCAAGCATTGTAAATTTTAGTGGAAAAAGACAAAAACTACCCACTTATGTACAACACCATTAATTTTCAAAGTCAGAAGGAATGGGGGGGGGGGGGGGGGAATTGAACTCCCTAAATGATGGGCTTGTTTCCAAGTATTTATAATGACCTGCAAAAAGTCCATGGCAACGTAAGAAAAAAATTCTATGTATAGATAAGCTTAAATCATATTTCAACCTGTTACAACTAGGGATTGCAATACTGGACCAAAAATGCAATACAAGTATTTGGTATTTTTAAAATGTGATACCGGAATACCGGTATTAGAAATGTTTCTAAAACCTATTAAAACTTATTGTTTTGTAGCCATATTTCATATTTTTGTGTAAAAAGTGCATAATTTATGAAACTTAAGAGACAATTCAATATCAACATCACCTTCAACAATTTCCTCTTGATCAGGATAAATTTGTATTTGCTTTTTATTAACGATTTGGTGTGAAATTTACGATGAACCAAAATTTTATTTTTGTTAGTTTATTTTTTTTTTCGTTTTCATTTCAAAGATCTTTTCAACTATGTTAATATCCGAAAATTTGTTCCAGTTGATCACGCCTTTCCTTTATGCAAATTTTTAAGGCACTATACAATTGCTAAACATTATCTCACCAAGTATACAGCTAAACAGGGAGAAAGGACAACCCACTAATACCAGTGACAAGTTACCATTTGTTATATTAACAAGAAAAGGGTTATCTCAAAATTCTGTACAGTTGAGATCTTAAAACTATTTTATAAAGTGTTGCTGCAGTTGACGGTTATAATTAATTATTTACAGCACAGATGCATTTGTAATTAAACTTAAAATCAATTTTAAAAAAAGGGCAAGTGAGTGATCAAGGAAATGGAGGAAGTAAAAACATGGTGCACATAATCACATGAAACTTCTGTTCATCACATCATCTAGTCATGAAAACATCATTTTGTAATCTTTCTGCTACTTTTATTTATTGATATTCTATTAAGTCGCAATTTTTAAGCTGAATTTTTACATTAATAAATTGATTTTGGTACTGTCTCATCGAAAAAGAAATCTATATTTAAAGTAACAGTAGCTTTTTAATAATTTAAGTTAAAAACTCGCTAACTAAAAGCTATTTGTTATTTTCAACCGATATCAAAAATACCGGTATTACAACACTGTTAGACACTGTTAAATAGCTCGAAATTCTGGTATTTGATATAGTGGTATTCCAATCACTAGTTACAACTAAAATTTGCTCTTTATGATCAAAGGAATAAATTTACGAATCATAATAAAACAAATTTAAATATTAAGTTTATTTCTTAGACTTTTGTGCTAATAGGTACTTAGCGAATTGCTTTAGGCTTGTAATTAGTAACAAAACTGGCATATTTGATATTGGTAGCAAAGTTGCCTTAGTTATCTGTACCATGGGATGCACCTTTCACAAAATATTAAAGCTTAAAGTTCTTGTTATGCATAGACTCATAAGTTTGGAATAGTTAATAACAGAGCTGGATGCAGATACCATCTCATTGAAGCTGAGAGTACAAACAAACTGGTAGCTAAACAAAGTCTGATAACATCATGCAAAAATTTTACAAATAAATGGAGTTTTTAATTAAATTTTTTTTCCCACATCAACACTGGATAACCTGCCTTAAAATTGTTGAATATCCAGTCTGAAGTGGAGTGGCCAGATCAGATACCAGAGTTCAAAGGGATAAATCAAATACTGGGTAATTACCGAATATCAGTGCATGCATCCCTAAAAAAAGTTTGGGAGCTTCTGAACCAGATGTATTAAAATTGTTCATTTATTTGGATTTGAAATTTTTAATTAAGAAAACCTAAACACTGACATTTCTGTACCTCAGAGCCAGACTAACGTAAGTCACATAATCGTTACTTTACAGGAGAGAGGGAAAATGTTTCTCTGGCACATGCAAAGGATGGGACGAGCGCTATTTTGACACCCATGGTATTCCATGCGAAATGAGCAAATCAGCTGTGGCTGACATGTCACAGATTTCAATGAAAATTTTTATTTAGGTAAACCATGCATATCTATGAGGAAATGCAAAGTATGAAAGTTTAAAAACTGTTTGTTGCTTTATTATTAAAGTTAGAAGTTGATGCTTACGCTAAGCCTAAATTTTCAGAGTTCATTGCTGCCAGTTTGTGACTTAATAACTCCATAAGTTATAAGCGTACACTTAAAAAATAAATATTTCCGCATTCTATAAACAAATCTTTATTGAGAAAGAGCAAAGTAAAATTTACTTGGATCTTTTTTTGAATCGAAGATGTTAACAAAGATTGAAATTTTGTCAATTTACTTCAGATTTTAAATCACTCTTCTAGCTCTTTTAATGAAAATATAACAGTAAAAATGATTCAGATTGAAAAACTATCTATAAGTAACTATCTGCTCTAATTTAGTAACTGTTTATGAATTTCTTGATGATGAAATTGTACTTAAAAAAATAGAAAATTTCCAAAAATTTCATTTTTTCCTCTATTTCAGATGTTTTTTTGAAGATGAGGTAATGCTCTAAATTTACTCAATTTTTTTTTACATAATATATTGAAGAGTCTTTTAGATGCTACTTAATTTTAATCATTGGTATCAGTGTATTTTTGTTACTAGAGTAACTTGAACTTAGGTAAAATTTCATTAGTTACTTCCTTTTATTTTGTAAGTTTAGCAAAACTAACCATTTCTTTCGTGTTTCATTTTCTCAAAAGCATGTTTATGAAGTACAGTCTGAAATGTATATTTTTGTAAATTGAAATAAATGTTAGTTTTACTTGCTTTTGCATCATTTAGTCGTTTATCTAATTCTTTGAGTTCTTGTAATTTCACATAAGGGTCGATCCATACAGGTTCCATACAATATAAACTACTCGTTTTTTCAGTAAGTTACCGCCCTATAGCCAGGGCTAAGGCAGAAATACATGAAATACACCGCCAGCTCAATCAATTCCACTCGTTCATGTTCAAATATTTCTAAGTTATCAAATTAAAATAATTATTTTGAAAATTACAATATGTTTTTTCAGTATAATGTATTATGTAGGGCACAATATACGCAATTTAAGAAGGTGCCATAATGTTTTCACACTTTTTATTTGTTTTAGAGTGTGAATTGACTAGCAAAATTGCTTAATTTCAAAGACCTGTATCTTTTTTACAAACCAAATAGAAAAAACAATATATATAACATGTATAGTACTTGAATGGAATATTCAATTGGCCAGGAAATTTTATTTTTAATTCCATCCCCTTTTGGTTTATAAGGGTCTAAAAATGTCATTTTTCCGATTTTTGAGGGGCTGTAATCTATAAAGGGTGCACAAACACACAGCAACAGTTACATATTCTTTTTAGCATGGTTCCAGTGATTGGTTTTTGTCGTATTTCATTTTGTGTTTCCGTCCCCTACGTGAGTTATCCCCCTTTGAAATGAGTAAAAATTTTCATTTGGCCTTGAACTTTAACCTGTTGCCATTATTTTAATTATCAAATTACAGCTACGTAACTCAGCATGTAAGACTATCAAATTATGCACTTTAACATCAAAGCGTTAAATTAACGGTCATAAATGTAATTCAAATAGATTTCGGCCAAAATGCAAAGGTCTAAAAGTCCCATTTTTGACTACGAAAATCACTTTTGATGACCTCTAAAAAATCAAAGGTCTAGTTGAGAGAAAAAATAAAAGTGGTTTTAAACATCTTTCATATGCAGCTTTTAGGAATATGAATTTCAAAAAAAAAAATTAAAAATGGTCAAGCGCACCCATCTGTCGAACCTGTATGAATTGACCCATAAAACAAAAAAAGGCTATTTTTCTGAATTTTATTTTACGTTTGGAAATCAAAAACCAATTTCGAGTTTCTTCAAGCAAATAGTAGAAACACAGCTCTATATTCTTGTAAAATTTGAAAGTTGTCTGAATTTTCCCTCATTTGAATTTTTGTGGGTATGTGAAGGGGAAAATCATCATTTTGCAAAATGTCACTAAGTTTAAAACTGATTTTGAAGACAAAGGAGTTAAAATACAACTTCAAAAGTATAGTATTTCTTTTATGATACTTAGCACATTATTAAGTATTAATTTCTTTAAAGCTAATGCATTCCTTAAAGATTGAGATTAAAAAATAAAATGCTTAATTATGAGAAAATTGTAATATTTTCAGTTTTTGAAACTCGGTTAAAAGTTAACTATAATAACTTTGAAAATTTTACTGATATCAGATTAATTACCCTACTCCATAGATTGCAACAACATATAACTTTTATGTTTTCATTAAATAGTTAATAAGATACAAGCCTTCAAAAGTGCAACATTTAGCATTTATGAGAATGCTCTTCAATTTGACCAATTTTCAATCGCATGTAACTATTCAAATAAAAAATTTTAAGCAAAAATATTTTAGATATTTTTACGTAGGCATAAAAGGAACCTGTATACCAAATTTCATAAAAATCTGTTACTATGCGGCCACCACTTTTTTGCGAATTTTGCTCATTTTGCATAGAATGACCCACTAGTAAATAATTACATTTTTACTTCCTTTTACAAAAAAGGAAGTATGTATTCGTGAAAAAATGTTCACCCAAAAATCGGCCTTTAATTTCCATTTTGCTCACCCCCAAATGAATGTTGAGGTTTTTTTTCAACTCAACCACATGTAGATAAGTGCCTAAAAACGTATAGACACGCGAAATATCTATTTTGACGATTCCCGAGTTAATTACAACGAGTTTTCTCGTGACGTCTATATGTGCGTATGTATGTCGCATAACTCAAGAATGGTATGTTCTAGAAAGTTGAAATTTGGTACGTAAACTCCTAGGGGGGGGGGGGGGTCTAGTTGTGCACCTCTCCTTTTGGTTGCATTCGGGTGTTTCTAAAGGGGTCTTTTGCCCCTTTTTGGGGGGAAATCATTGCAAATTTCGATGTAAACTCAAGTGGTGTTATAATTTGGCGGACACTTGGCGATATATTGCCAGTCTTTTCGTCGCCAATTTGGCGACAAATTTAATGATTTTTTTTTATCTGGTTTCAATTTGATCACTGTTGGTGATATTTACAGAGTAAACTATTGAATCACATTAAAATTGCCAATAATGGGGAAATGACATTAAATTGGAGTAAAAGGAAGTCATGTGATGCACACATCAGTTTTTTTTTTTTTAATAACGTTTTCATGGCTCGCTGTAGAATAGAATTCTACATACAATACAATAATAAACAGAAAATCGCTATTTTTGGATTTATGTTAGTCTGGCTCTGATGTACAGATTTTTGCCCTAAACTTTATATATACAGGTTAGACTCCCTTGTTTACACAATGATTGATGACAGAGATGAATTTAAAAAAAAAAAAAGACTGAATTCTTTCAAATATAAATATTAATAAAATCAAAAAATGTTGTGGGGAAAAAAAAGAGGAAATTAAAAATAAATCGTAAAGGGACGAAATTAAACCTGAGCCATATACAAGGGGAAGGTTTATAGGGTCCAACCCCCCCCCCCATCTAAAATTTTTCAGAACTATTTACCGTATTACTCTGCACTGTCCAGCATGCCGCAAAATTTAGGGGTCACCAGATTTTCAATAACACTTGCCTGGTCTTTTCCAGCATGCTGGAAAAATTGAGGTTAGGAAAAAAAGCAATACTATAAAAAATATATGTTCAGCTTAAAAATGAATATAAGCTCTGTACATATCTTATTGGTACTAATAAATAGTTTAATTTTGTAAAAATATTTACTAACAATTAGGAGGGGCCCTATTTATCACAGAAGTTGTAAAACATTTATCATAAGCATTTTTGTAACTTCTATGGTGCCCCTATGGTTATGGGGCCTCTCGCGCAATTGCAACATTTGCTATATTTTAAATCTGCCACTGCACGTCAAAACAAACTCGAGTGCAAGTTTTGAAAGGGTTTTTCTGCTCAATGTTTATGATTATTTTGAACTCGATTTTTTTACGACAATTTTTTGAAATTCCGAGAACACTTGCGTGCCCCTCCTCCCACTCCCTCAATTTCTGAAATTAAACTCTAGTTGTAATTCTGAGTTGTTTAAAACTAACACCATTTATAAAATTACAGAATATTTTTTTTCAAACTTTATCTATTGTTTAGAAAGAATTTAGAGCATTAATGTAAGAAATTGATTTAACTCCTTTTGAATGGTGACATAATTCGGAAATCAAGGAAATTTTTGAATTTTTTCTTAAGAAGTGCTGAAGTAGATTCGGAAACTCTTCCGAGGCGTTGGTGGTAGGGGTTCGGTTCTGTACTAAAAAAAGAGGCCAAAGTTAAGGCCGAAGTGTGAGTTACTCCAAAATCAGAGGGTGACCCCCCCCCCCCCCTCGAACCCTCCTTTGTCCTTTCAAGCATTTCTTAAATATTTAGCGATTATTTATTTTGGTCAGGAAATGTCATTTTGCGTATTTCTCATACTTGTTTTACCTATATATTTCGTAATGCGCCTTTTTTTTTTGCATTATTAATAGCGATCGTTTTTTTTTTCTGTTGTAAGTTCTGTTTTTTTTTTCTGTTGTAATTCTTATGTATTTATATAAAATCAATGAATAAGTTATTTTCGTTTTTTTATAGAAAAGTTTCAAGGATTTTCTATTATGCAATTTTTTAAACTTCAGAAAATTGTTGTTAAATTGAAAATTTTAATTTGAACTTGTTTGTAAAGCTTCATAAAAGATTAAACAATCAATTTGTTCAATATTATGTGTGTAAACATCAGATTAAGTAGTATATGTATTCGGTTATTAACTTGGTGTAAATATTGAGTTTGTTTATTGTAGCTGCATTTTAAAAACCTCGCTCTTTTTATGGCTATTTTTTTTTCAGCAAAAGTTATGTCACTGTTATAGCTTTAATGAAAAATGCTAACTTTTCTAGTCATAAATTTTAAATTAGTAGAAAAATATTCCTATTTTGATTTAATGTTGTAATTTTTCTGTTACCTTTTTTGTTTAATTTGATGACTAAAAAATGTCTACGTGCAATTTTTCCACTTTAATTGCGTAATTTGTTGACATTTTCAGTTTTATTCTTCTTATTATTTTTTTAATGATTAAACAACATAATTTAATGTTTTTTAACTATGTTTAATGTACCTAATTCCATACATTATTACAATATTACTGAAATCTTAGTTATATGTTCAATTTAAAAAAAAAACAAAACAAATCAATTGGTTATTAAACAGTCTCTTTGTTTTTCTTCCCTTTTTTTCTTTTTTTTTGTGGGGGGGGGGAGGCTGTTCTTTCTCTTTCATCATACAGCAGTCGAAAAAGGAGAAGCATAACTACATCCAATCAGATTGTACGTAGTACGATCCAAAAGTTCGGGGACAAGCTGTATAAAACCTTACCCAGAATAGTTCACATTACCGAAGCACATCCACCTTTAAAGGCTCACCTTGAGGGACTATGTACTTCTGCCAGTGTTCATATAACTTTTGGAAACACTCCTGGAAGCCACTTTTCGCTACCTTCTATGATGCAGCTTTATCTTCTCCTGACGGAAGAAAGCGGCGCCTTTGCAAAAGTATTTTTGCTGTGAACAGGTAAAAGTCACACGGAGCTAAGTCCGATGAAACGTTATGTTATTTGTTTGTCATATCACAGTATTGACCAATCGAACCGTGCATCCTCAACATGAAAGTCGCCTTCTTCCCCACGACAAAGTTAAAGCAGCAGCGCAAGAGTTCTTACTGGAGGTTGCGAAAAAGTGTTTCTAAAAGCTATACAAAGTTGGCAGAGTGCATAATCATTCAAGGTGACTATTTTGTAGATAGATGTGCTTCGGTAATGTTAACTATTCAGGGTAACGTTTTATACAACTAGTCCTCGAACTTTTAGATCATACTACGCACGTATGAGTTTTCAACTTACTATTACATAATGTTTTTGAGTGACGCAAGTTTACGCGCATGAAGACATCCCAAGAGCATTTGCGATAATGGAGTTGTTTCCTTCAGTCAAAAGTAGTACTTTTTGTCACTGAAATTGATAGAATAAGCAAAATAAATAAATAAATTAATAAAAATAACATGGACCCAGAAAATACTTTTATTTTACCAATAGTAATTTTTTAATTAATTTTTTTAAATATCTGATTTTGATCAAACTCGCATTAGAATAAATACAATGTAACCTAACATCCCCCCTCCCATTCGAAAAAAAAATAATTTCAATGCAAACAAGCATCACAATCGAGAAAAGTGAAAAATTCTCCTTCCCCAAACAAAAAATTACTTATACCATTAAAAAAAAAAAAAAAAATCCCGCCCGAAGAAAATAATTATAATCAAATTCTTAGAAAACTTTAAACAGGATTCAAAAAAAAAATATCGTCATTTCAAATTTTTCTGCAAAGGGGGGGGGGGATAAATCATATACAGTAAATGCATTATGCATCGAAAGACAAAAAATTGCGCAAAATTTATAGAAATACAGCAATTTTCCGAAAGCGGGGGAGGGGGGCAATGTCTTTCCAGACCCTCTCAAATGGCGGAGCTGTTCCCCTCCATCCAAAGAAAAAGAAATAACAATAAGAAGAGTGTATAACTCTAGAAAACACACTTGTATTCCACATAAGTCTATGTTTTGCCGAATTTTAACCCGATTCACATGTAAAAACTATCGATATTCGTCAAATGATGTCTACAGGTGGCTTATATGTAACTTGAAACCACTAAAAAAAATTATTTAAGCATTTAATTGGCAAGAAACCATCAATTAAACATCGCTCTAACCCTATTCGTACGAAGATCCTATGTTGTTTCTTCCTTAGCAACGCGCATAGCAACGGCATGATTGGAAACTTCCCCGAGTTTCTGGCAACCCCTGACGTCACCACTAAACGTGTCTATTGAGTTTCGAAAACGGAGTTTTTGTGAACTTGCGCGGATCAGCGTAGTTTGAACTGTAAAGCGGAGAAACTCCGCTCAAAGCGGAGCAGTTGGCATGTCTGTTGGCGTATCTTTCTACTACGTTTCCACGATATGATAATCAAGAAGCGAATTAAGATTGCACTCTACGCTTGCTATCAACCATATCGTTGCCAATACACATGAATAAAGATGCAAATTAAATATTTTGCGCTGTGAATAGCAACACTGAAGGGCCTTTCATCATTTGTGATGTCATCGGATAGAAACGTAAACAATGAAAGTGTACCGATTTAAGTGTTTTTTTTCAAAATATTAAACTTGAACAAATTATTTAAAAACTGGTCAGATCCTGCGTTTTTAAACACGCTCTTTCAGAAAAAAATACTTTAAAAATTTTGGAAAAGAACCCATTAACTGAGTAGGCATTCAAAATGAATATTTCGGTCATATATGGTCATCTATATGTTCATAGGTACATATGCATGTACAGTAGGGTGGAGTGAAAAAAATACATTTTCGAATTTCAAAACGCCTGTGGTCTAAAAATTTGTGTTTAAGCATCATTTTGGTACCCTTAAAATATTAAATTCCTAGGATAATATCTTTAGGTTCCAAAATCGCCCCAAAAAAGTTCAAAAATTGCAAAAAATCAATCTTTTTTGAACTTTTTTACGAAATTTAAAATATATAATTTTGGAAATGCTTAGAGGTGCAAATTTTAATTCTATGTAAGGTTAATATCTTTTAAAAGTTTTAGGTCGATAGACTAACTTCTTATTTGTTAAAAACCATAAAATAAACCAAAAATCGACTTTTTTCTTCCATTTTCACACGACCTTGTAAAACAAAAATAAGTCAAGTGCACACAATCTTATTAATTTATTTCTGTTTGATTTTTTGCCATCGGCCAACGGCATTAGCCATCGGCAATCGGCCATTTGGAGGAAAACTATCGGCCATCTTTGAACAATCGGCATCGGCCCATCGGCCAAAAAATGCCATCGGTCGAGCCCTACTAACAATGTCATGTTATTTTAACAAGAAAAATATTCTTCAATAACAAATAATTTTATCAAAATTAATTTAAAACTAAGTAAGTAAACTTTTTAAGCAGTAAGTCACCGCTCCTAAACCAGTGCTAATGGATTACCCATAGCTATTCAATGAATAAAAATTAAAACTTACCTCTCTAAAAGGAACCTTAAAATTTATTTAGAAAAAATTATGAACAAATCTCAGTAACGATGATTGCTTCTGAATTGATTATTTTATTGGCATATAATTAAATCCATTAATAATGACCTACCATAGCAATGTACAAGCACAAATTACATGCAATACATTTCTTTTTTTGAAAGAAGGTTACTTTTGGGATTTATTTAATTTTTTTTCCTTACAGTGGTTTGCTTTCTGATTAGAACTGAATGGGGAAATTTACTTTTGTTTTGTTGCAAAAAAACCCTTAAATTATCCAGCACGCCGGAAAATTCGAACTTCCTGGCATGCTAGTCAATCTCGCTTTTTTCCGGCATGCATAATGCAGGGTGATAGATAAACAAAATTTAGGGAGGGAGCAAAATATCAAAAGATTTTGATAAGTAGCCAAATAAGGCAACCCTTTGTTCTCAGGAGCACAATGAAAATATATGAACGTAATTATACACTACTGGCCATTGAAATTGTTACACCTGGAAGAAATGCAGATAACAAAATATTTATTGCACACATATATTATGTTGGAAATAACAAATGATTAAATTTTAAGGAAATTTGGGTGAATAGATCCTGAGAAATTAGCACCTAAGACGACCACCTCTGGCAGCAATGACAGCGCTTATACGCTAGGGCATTGAGTCATAGAGAGATTGGATGGCATGTACAGGTACAGAAACCCATGCAGCTTCAACACGTCGCCACAGTTCATCGACCGTGGTGGCTGGCGTTTGCTGATGAGCCAATTGTTCAGTAACCCTTGACCAGACGTTCTCTGTTGGTGAGAGATCTGGAGAAAATGCTGGCTAGGGCATCAGTCGAACGTTTTCCGTATCAAGGAAAGTCTGCACAATGCTGGCCGCATGCGGTTGTGCATTATCCTGCTGAAACTTAGAGTTTCGCAGGGCTCAACTTAAGGGTAGTGCCACGGGTCCTAACACATTAGAAATATTACATCGACTGTTCATAGTGCCGTCAAATGTGAACAAGAGGTGACCGAGATGTGTATCCAATGGAACCCACAAATTTTTATTGAATTTGCAGGTGGGAAATTGGCTGTACAATTTCCTCATTTAAACAGATTGTAGGTGTCGCTGTGGGCGCATGCGTGGTTTGAATGCGCTGAAAAGCTAATCATTTGCCTATCACATCATCTTCCTGTCATTTAAATTTCATGTCTGTACCATATCGCCTTCTTGGTGTAGCAATTTTAATGGCCAGTAGTGTAGATTCTGTGGTATTATAAGTAATTCTGAAAATATTCTATGTTCTGAGAATGAAAAGGGTCCTTTGTTCATTTGGTAACCCCAATATATATATATATATTTAAGGCTTTATATGATTTTCTTTTGAATGTAGTTTGTATCAATTTTTTAAGTGTGTTTTACTTACTAGAGCTTATTTCTTCAGGTACTAGTTCATATATTTTCCTACTTGAAACCATGTGACAGACTTGAAACAAGTTTGGTATGCAAAAGATGGTTACAAGTTAACAATTGCTTAGACCTTCTGAAGGATATTCATCTGACCATTTATGAACCTTGTTTTCTGCCTGACCAACTGTCGCGAAATTTTTCTTCATTCAAATTCAGAAGAATTGTTATTGATTGCAATTTCGTTGCACTTTTGAAGCTCTTAGGTAGACAACTTTACTACTTATCACTTGGTGACTGTGATTTCAGTAGAGAACTTGATGACTTTGATGGAAAAGTCGATTACTTGAATAACTTGAAGATTCTTGAAATAACACAGACCAGTGCATTTTACTTGTTTTCTTCATTACCACTTCTTGTTGAGTTGTATCTATATACTGAGTTTTCGATTTCGGATCAAACCCTCTTGAGATTTAAATATATGATGCCAAAGCTTAGGGTGTTTTTTTTATCGTGTGATATCTGTTTTGATAAAAGAGCTTACAAAAGATTTTATCCAAACGAAATAAACGTAGAGACTAATCCATCTCCTATGGTGCTCAGCTTTCCAGCTGTTGAATTTTATATCCGTGAAAGGTCCCGGACTCTTCAGGTATTGGGATTTGACCACACTTCCATCTCAGCTGCAGCTCTGAGTGCAATATCGAACATAGAAAACCTTCAGCTTCAGAAAATATCGCTGAGGGATTGTAAAGAATGCGGAAAAGGGCTCGAAGATCTATTCCGAAATCAAACACAGTTGAAGGAAGTGAACTTAAATGGTGTACGAGAAATTCTGAGTGATGCGGTGAAAGCTATGTGCTTATTACCCAATTTGCGTAAAGTTAAGGTAAGCGAGTCACAATACATAACAAGATTTAGTGCAGAACGAATTTTCCAACTATCCAAACTAGAGGAAATTGACTTTTCTAAGTGTAAAGACATCACTGTCAATGGCTTTGATCTTGCCACTTCTCAATTAAAAGCTTTTAAACTGAAAGTTATAAATCTGAGTTCCTGCAATATTGGCAGCAAGGCAATTTCAAAATTGATAAACTCTTGCAGATATCTCACTTTCTTGGATTTAAGTGATTGTGAAGTCTCGGACCAGAATGTGAATGAGATGTCAAGAATGCTTGCTCTTCTGACGTACCTTAAACTAAGCAGATGCAGAGGTATTACTGATTTGGCTTTGACTGGATATTCAAATTGTGATATGAAAGAGGAGCAGGAAAAAAATATGTCTTTGCCTGAAGATTCAAACCCGAAAATGAATGTAAAAAAGAACGAAAATTGGTCTCTGTCTAATATCAAGGGACTGAAAAAATTGTACTTAAATGACTGTCACCAAATTACCAGTGTTGGGATTGTGGAAGGCTTGAAGCTACAAGAGCTAGATACTTTAGATATAAGAGGTTGTAGCATTTCCGCTAATGTAGTGTGTAACTTAAGAACACAAAACCCAAATTTAGATATAATTTTTGACACAGAGTCAGGCCCAGAGTGGCTGATTCTGTAGCCTTAAAGATGCTGAAAGGGGCCCTTGCTGGGACGTCCAACAGCCCCCCCCCCCCCCCCCCCGTGTCAAATTTTTGAAAGTTATGTGCCAGGAAAGCATATTTTGTTCTATTTTCGAACTAATAAAGACATCACATGCATAGATACAGACATCAAGATAAAAACTCACCAAAATCGATTCAGGGACAGTCAGAATACGTTTTTGGTTGCCTACAAATAACATACATACGCATATATACGTACAAACAGCATGGGGGGGGGGGAGTCAACATTTAGGGTAGTTAAAATTGAAATTTAAAAGAAAGCTTTTCATGAAGAAAATATTTTCTTTTCTTTGTACAAGGAAGTAAATGGTGCACTGCACATCTTATGTTGTCCAAACAGTGTAAAATTTTAATCTCAAAGAATTTCCTGGACGGTAAGAGTTTTCAGTAATATGAGATGACATGAGCCCCAACTACTTCAGATTTTCAAGACTCTACTGTAGTTAGGTTGGTTACTTGAATGATGAGAGCTTAACGATAGAACTTTATAAAAAGATAATGTAAAAAGTCAAATAGAAATATTGGAGAGTTTTCAAAAATAGAGAATATTAGAAAGTTAAAAGCTAATATAAATATTTTATTCACAATATTGTTACGCATTATTTTAAGAACTGTAATTCAGGAATTAGGTCTTGATTTGTTCATTGTACAGGAAACGGCATCCACTTTCTCAAAATCTTCTTCTGACACTTCTCCAGTATTTTCGTCCACAAAAAAGTATTCTGAAAAAAAGGTAGTATGGATATAATATGGAAGGTGATCATTTTTCATAATCTTTACTTCTTTATCAAAGACATTTTTTAAGCACAGAATCATTTATTATATCATGATGGTAAAATTTAAGATTGGAATTTCTTAGATCGCCTCCCTGAAAATTATCTGGGTAGGTGACTGATAGTTATGTTTGCATTAAATACATAAAACCAAAAGGTGAGCGATGATCACATTATCACAATGATGATCACGTTATCACAATGTTGGATTTAACGAGGTTTCGTTGCTGATGTCTTCAAATTACACGCCCTCTTTTTTGCATTTACTTGAATTCAGTGACTTTTTTCGATTCTTCTTCATAATGTTCTTTCTTTGAAATTTTTAAAGAGCGAAATGCCACATGATACGATTCAAACCACAGTGCGGAGTTCCGCACAGGTCAACTTGTTTTATCATTGTTTTTATTATCTTTTTAAACTAACTTCAATTTCAAAAAAATTGTCTACCCAAAAAAATGTGTATATCTAAAGGCTAAATGCAAAAAGGCAATACAATAACTTAATAGAATCGATCACAGGACCAATAATAGAAGACCATGTTCTTAGGAAATACAAGGAAACTTAGAAGCAAAGGGAAACACTCCAAGTACACTTAAACGTGGTTATATACTCCAGGGGTCTGGCCAGAGGATATTTGGGTCCGTTAACGGACCCTTCAAAAAATCCGATCAACCAAAACGGACCTTTCACAAAATCCCGATCAAACAAAACGGACCCTTCACAAAATTCTGATGAACAAGATCGGATCTGTCACAAATTGATTATTGAAAGAGCAAATCTGAAAGCAAAATAACACATATTTCTGTGTATAAACCGATAATTTTTGGAACCTTTTTTTAAGTCAAATTAGAGGGATCAGCTTATACGAAATCGGCTAATTTTGAAGAAAAAAAAATCGGCACTCTTGCGATGCTCCTGCAAGCGATAAATAATTGCTACTGCCAAATAAATATAATGGTTGTTTGTTTTATCACAGCTAATTAGTAGCGGTGTTGTTGTAAACTTTTCTGAAAAGGCATTGGTAAGCACTTTTCTTCGCTCATGATTTGATAAACAATAATAATATATATCTGCGAAATGAACTTAGAACTGCAAAGGGATAGTAAGGGTGAGGAAAAAATGATCACTTCAGATAGGGTTACCAACTTCAAAACTATCACCACTTAGCGTCTGGCGTTGAACCTTTATAATGACTTGATTAGAAAATATTCTCATCATTTTGTTGGCTTGTCAATATTTGCGTTTTTACGGTGCGGTGCGATGTTTAATTGTTATTTTGGGAGAAAATTATATGGGTTTTGATTTTTCGATGCTAACAAGGATGATTAACTTTAAATAAACTCTTTTAATTATCGTTTTTTTTTTCTTTAGATGTCTACATTTTGAAAAATGCAATCTTTAACATCCAATATGAGAATCATATTTTGTTCTTTTTTCAAGCTAACTTCGCTTTATTAGGATTCAAATAAATGAAAAATCTCTTTATTTCTGTTAGAACTCTCATTTCAAGTTTTTAAAGCAAAATTCCATTTTCTGTTCTATCAAAAATTAAAATGCTGAATAGATGGTTTATTTTATTTTTTTATTATTTTTTTGGGGGGGTCAACTGTGTTCACAGATATTAATGATAGGTTATCATAGGACTCTAAAATGCAATTTTAAAATAATTTTATCAAAAATATTTCTTTTACAAGCCGTTTTTATACGTTTGATGCCTTCACTTTGAGAATTGCGATCTCTTTGCATCCGCTATAGGAATCCGATTTTTCGAATTTTCGATGATTATTACGCTTTGTTAAGAGGTAAACAATTGAAATATCTTTTTATTTTTGTTAAAATCACGGAATTTATAAGTTTTAAACGAAATTCTGTGCTTTTTAAGAGTGTCTTGGGTCAAAAAGTTGAATGCTGAACCCTATTCTGAAATTTGTTTTATTTATTTATATTTTTGTTACAATTATTTTAAATACTGTACAGAAATATATCTAGTATAATTTAACATAATGCAGAATGGTAGATAAATATTGATACTTGAAAGAGCGATGCCCCCCCCCCCCCCCCGCCAAATATCAGGAAAAAAATCCAGAATGATTTTCTCGTCATAGAAGAGGAAAACACTCATCTTTAAGTTCAATTGATACAGTTTGTGCCATCTCTAAACTCTAAAATTTCGTTTTAACAAAAAAAAAAAATTTTCTCGAAATTTTTTGATTTTTTACAAAATTAATTCATTTTTCACAAAATTATTTGATTTTTCACAAAAAACGGACCCTGTGAAAAATCCTGGACAGACCCCTGTACTCCGAGTGACTCTTTGTTCAGATGATTTTATCTTTCTTTCTTTTTTCCCCTACAATTTTTTAAAATGTTGTTTTATTTTATTTTTAAAATTTTTATGCAGACCACAACTTAATGCCAAAACCACCTTAAGCATAGTAATTCATTTTTTCCAGATTAGTTTTTACAAAGCTTTTTTTTTTTTTTTGGGGGGGGGGGGTCAATAACTGCTGTTGTATGTATAATCTATATATTTCAATGCAAACAATGTATTTCTTAGCTATGCATAAAATTTCCAAAACCATCTCATGAATTTATTTTTCAATGCAATCCCCACCCATGCACAAAACCAATATTCCTGAAAAACCGAGAAGGAACTGAAGGTTATTGTTTCAGGTTTTGTTCAACGTAAGAACAATGTATGAACGACATGACTAACTTACCTAGACAGCAGCTACTACAATTTATGTCAGGTCTCAATTCCAGAGGTGGCCAATGCTCTGGCCTCTCATCCATAATTTCATAAAGGTGCTGTTTTTCTGCTGTGCCTAGAATCTAGCATAGAAAATAAAAATTATTAATTAGTTGAAACAATGAGACATCATCTGATATGCACAATTAGCTTTTTTAAATCCATTACTTTTTATCAAGAATTTGCGGATTTCAGTCACAGTAGACACTGCTATAACAAACCACTAGATTTATACTGCTATGGGCAGGTAAACAGCAGTATCTGCAGAAATTAGTATTTGAGGTATTTGAAGAAATGTGTGTTGGATTCAATACTAACATTTGGGAGATGTTAAAATTAGATATTTTTTTCAGTGGAAAACAAATAAGCAAGCTTGTATAATACAGCTGACATACAACAAATAACAAAAATGCAAAATGAAAAATTTGCAGTTACAGCCGATAGCAGGATACTGGCTAGTGGAAACAGAGATGGCCCTACTTCAATCACTTTTGCACATGCGCATAAGAGTGTTTGGCGCAAAGACCTTCGTTCATGACAATCATGTGATGGTGCAGAATTATTTTTTCCCAGTTTACATAAAAATGTTACAAGTATGTTAATGTTGGATTATCAGTATGTACGTGTGCAACAAATTAAATGTCACAAAACCATATTTAAACATACACTAGAATTATTTATAGGCCCAGATCTGTGTGCCTGCAGACCCCGCTGTGCGGGGAGGGGGGGGGGACACGTTCTTAAACCCAAAAAAAACCAAACTAAAACTGGGTTTTTAAATAGAAATGTGGTTTTTTTTGTCTGTTTTTATGGAAAGTGGGGGGGGTACTTGTATCAAGCATTTTGTAGCGTAAGTATATTCACGAAGCGCAAAAATTGTCTTGGGGGGTAAAAAGTGCTGGAAAACTAGTTAAAATTAAGCGTTTTCTGAAGAAAAGTATAAAAGACGACGAAACCCACGAATGGTGAAGTTTCAGATTTTTTAGTTTCCATGATTACCAACAGTTAAGGCAAAGTTCGAATGATAAAATCTATTGTTTGTTTTTAATTACTACATTTTTTTTTTGCATTTTACTTTATTGTATTTCATTTTGTTATGCAAAACTACTGTAGAACCTCAAGTAGTTTAAATCCTTTTTTACTGAATTTCAGCTTAATCAAAACATTTCTTTGAATTTTATGTTGCCTGTTTTCTATTTCTGTGTACAGAGTAACAAATATTTAACTTTTTCGTAAGATAATGAAAATACTGTACATCCTATTCTGTTTTCTGTCCGACCATTTGTAAAACCTGTTGATTTCTGAAAAATATACCTTGTTTATTCAAGATTTGTGACGTGTTGGTTTGCAGAAAATAATTCACATGAAAGCATATTAGCTAGAGTAGTTTCCTCCGTACGAGCTACAAATATTGAGAAAATCAGACAGGACAGGACTTAGTCAAGATAATTTGAGTTATTTTATTGACCAGTTAAAGAAAAAAGTTAACTATATTTATTTAAAATCTTTGACTTTTTTTTTAATGCCGTTAAGAGTTAAGAAATGCTATTAAAGTTCAAAATTCATATTTTATGTCCATTGTCTGTGGTAAAGACCAAATAAAAAAGAAGTTTAAATTGTAAAAGTATTTAAACTAATTAATTTTTTTAAAAAATTCTCAGAAAAGTTCAAAAACCCGAAAGTGGGCTAAATAATGGGTTTTTCAAAAAAAAAAAAACATTGCGTCCAATCCGGCCAACCCTGATGATGAGGAAAAACACCTAAGTGTTCTACTATAGGGTCTTCTAAAATGTAATAATCTCCAGGTAATTCCTGGTGCTTTGTAGGCAAATGAAAAGGCTTAAAAAATAAAAACAAATCATGGAACTTCATTTATATTAAAACAAAAGTTGGTGCCTTTGTTTGACTTTTGTTTATGATAAGGAGAGGTAACAGGTCAATATGTTTTAAATTTCAAAAAAAATCATCTCAAATTTCAAAATGAGAAAAAAAAAACTTTAAAATAATAAATAGTAATATTTTTAAAAAAAAATGTTTTTTTTTTTTTTTTAATTTCTAAAGATTATTTCTATAACTTTGGTTCACACTAAAGAGAATTTATACCCCCCCCCCCCATTTGACGACATCCAATTTTTTACACAAAATTGAAATATTTTTCTCGCCAATGCGGCGATAATTTTTTAAGCATGGCATCCCTGGCGAAACTAACCCGTGTTTGGCAACCCAAAGAGGTAATTTTAGATCTGTTCAAACTTGTTCACTTGTTAGCGGTTCCATGTAGGAGAGATTCTTGTTTTTTTTTGTGCAACCTCACAGGAAAGCTTATTTTGTGTTAGTTTAAGTTCAGTAGTGTTTTGATGAATAAATATTAGAAAATGCTAGTTTCTTCAAACTTGAACATTAATTAAAAGTAAACTCCAACTTGGTGTGTATCTGTAAGGCCCCATTGTCATCTGTTGTTTTGTTTCAGATTGAGTGTGAGGATTTATACAATAAAAAGGTAAGTTCTTTTTTTCAGAATTTAAAAAAAAAAAAAAAATTGCACTTCCAAAATTCTTTGTTTTTACAAAATCTTGAGGGTTTCGTGTAGTTTTTAACTTTATTTTTACCGTATGTAAATTTATTTTACAAAAATAGAACAGTTATTTTATTCTAAAAGTTAATTCTTATTGATGCTACGAATTATTTAGACATATTCTATAAACATGCCTCCTTTAGGTACTGAATTTCTGAAAATAAGTTGATTCTAGCATTTTATAAAGATATGAATGTGTTATTTTATGTAAAATATAGTAGATATTTTGAAAGCGTGTCTGAATTGCAAATTAATGTATGGTATTTTTGAATTGTTTATGTTTGAGATGTTCTGTTGAAACATTTCTAATTTTCATGCATCTAAATTTGAGTAACTAAGCGGGTTTTTTTTGTGGCTGAAATAGTTATTGATTTTGGGGATGTTTTCCGCATTAAATATTGCAATTTGAATCGCTTTGCTCTTTTTTTAGCAGAGTATGAGAAAAGTTTTAATTTGATGAAATGTATGTTGGAAAATAACTTTTATAGTAATTTGTTAATTAACTTTCTAGTAATTTTCCTTTCTGCACAAAAATTTTCTAGTTTCTGGTATTTTTGAAGCGTATACAAGGTTGCCACTTAGCTATGTTCCTCAAAATAGTCGTTTTAATAGCTTCTTAAATGAAAAATAGTCTGCAAAATAGTCGTCAAACAAGAAAAATAGTATCTTAAATAGTCTCCCATTATTTAAAAATAGTATTAATTAGGGATGTGTCAATTAATTGGCCATAATCAGCACTTTGCCAATTATTTATAATTTTCTGTCAAATGATCGGCAGAAAAAATATTTTCCAAAATAATTTAAGCATACTTCAACAAGAAACTATGATGAATACATTTGTTGACAATAAATACTAATTTTCTAGAAATATCACTATAGCATGTAGTATGAAAGTGCATAGAGTAAAAACAAAGTTTGTAAAACTGAATGGAACACTAAAGGATTATTTAATTAGTTTAAGTAACCTCACCCCAGCTTTTGATGACAGTTTTTTTTTTTCTGTAATTTTGTTCCTTCTAACTGTACATGTGATTACATCTTACATTTTACAACTTACTATTTTAAATTATTAATTTTTTATTCAACAAAAAATTATTATTATTTAATATCTTTTGATTTAAAAAAATGTGTAAATACATAATTGTTATTATTATTTTTTTTTTTAGAAACTGATAGTTAAGGTATTGTTTTTTGAGCAATCATGATTGCTAATTGTTTTCATTTGACCGTCCTTGGCGTTGTGGTTCCTTTTTCAGCTTGGACCGAGAGCCTCTGCAGCACGACTGGCCTCTGGAGGCGCGGCTCCTCTGGTGCTCATACACACACACTTTTACACACATACACATATGACTTCGTGCCTACACACAGGTCTACGCACACACATACACACAAGCCGGCACATGCACCGAACGCGCACCTACACACACATACAACTATGCACACGTAACCGCCCAGGAGAAGAGGCAGGCTTGGGGGGACAGTAGCCGTTTCCAGGAACAATAACTCCAATGTGTAGGGTCCTGTCGCAACTCGTGATTGCAAAAAACATAATTTGGATTCAAAATTTCAGAATTCAAATTAATTTTTCATCTTTTTTTTGTTTTTATTTTTCTTAAATTTATCTTTTTTATTTTGAATAACTATACATATGTAAAATAACGTTGCAACATTTTTCACATGTTGATGCATTTTTTCTTTAGCATAGTGCTTTTGCATAATCTTAAAATTTTATAAAAAATGAAAGAGTTTTATAAAGAATAATAATTAAATGGCGACTAATAATAAAAAATAAATTTAAATTAAAAGTGCTTCTAAATTAGCATACTGACCTCAAGCTAAACCCTAATATTTTTTAATTTTCATGTTTCGCTAACAAAATGTAATTTAGTGAACAATAATATGAAAAGTCGCTCAAAAAAATTGAATGAAATTTTGAAATTTTTTTGGAAAAATTAGGAAAATGGAGAAAAATAAATCACTTCTCAGAAATCAACTATTAACTATTTCTGAAACTGAAATTGTAAGAAAAATATTAGTACAACCTTCATATCTCGAATCTCTCAGGATGGGAAAAAATCGAGATATCGAGTTATCAAGGTTTTAAAAAAATTACACTAGTAACTCTCACAATTACACACGTACGCTATATGCATTTTATATGTACAATGCGACCACTTCGATTTACGATCAATAAAGCAGTCTTCAATATTTTACTAGATTTAAATTTTTTAATTGTCAAAAGTGCACAGGGTGAGATTTTAAAATGAAAAACTTGGTTTTTTTCACCTAAAAATTCTTATTTTATTTTCAACCAGTAACTGCACATTCAAAAAATTCTCAGCAGCCATTTTGTAGTCTGGCTAAAAATGTAGAATAATGAAAATGAGGAACCCATTTTCCGCTTTCGCTTGAAAACTGACGGACGAAAAATTGACCCCCTTTCCTCAAAGTGGACAGCATATTCGAGAGAAATGCACAAAGATTCTAAATTCTGGGGAAAACACAGTACCCCCCCATACCAACACCCCTCTATATTATCTTGCCCCAATCCCCTATTCACAAAATTTCCAAGAAAAGAGAGGCAAAACGTTAAGCAATTGTCCCTCGAACTGGTTTGACTACAAAAGTTTCCAGAAAAGAACAACCATTGAAACTAGCTTCTGTGCAAAAATTTTGACATGTCAAGGGTTTCAAAAAATAAATTTCGAGATAACTATGGAAAATATGTATGGGTTTTTATAAAAAATGCTGGGGAATTTTTTTTTTTTTTTTTTGAGACATCAAGGGTTTTGAGATAAGTATTGTTGAGACATCAAGGTTTGACTATTAAAAACAAATCATTAAGATCATTCTGCCGATTATCAACAGCCGATTAATTGGTATTCAGAATCCTAATTAGCACCCATATAATTGAAATGGTTATTAACTAGCGACTTTTCCCGTAGTTTGGCAGACTAAGGGAGTTTGAAGTAAGATAAATTCAGCAGATGATACTTGAAGCTAAAGCTTCTTTTTTAATTTCCAGTTTTTTTTACATCAGTAATATTTTTTTACATTTTAGTCTCTTTTCGACTAAAATAGTAGCAGTTTTTTTACGAAATAGTCATTTTTGTCTTACCTTAGGTGAAAATAGTTGTCATAGTCTGCAACTCTTCAAAATAATCACTTTTTTAGTTGACAATGGCATCCCTGTGTATATTTGCGATATTTTTTTGTTGTAGTTTTATGTTGTTTTCATATATATTGTGTTCTGAAGTGCTTTGCTCATGTTTTTCAATCTGAATTTTTCCTGTTTGCACTAAAAAAGCATTGCTAAGAACGATATATGACCTATGCCTTCATACATCGTTTTCTTGGAGACGCTATCTTGGTGCCAAATGGAAAAAGTCGCCAAAGGTGTGGTATATGACATTAGTTCCTTTTAAAGTTTTTAGTTGCCTTAAAGTTTACCTAAATATAAAGATATTACAGGGTGGCGACAGGAACTGTGAAAAAACGTTCCCTGACTTTTCCCTGATTTCCCTGATTAAGTTCACCAAATTTCCCTGATTTACATTACCAATAATAATGTTTTTTTTTCTTTGCTCTACTTGAAGTCCATTGTATGTTTGTATAAAATGCAGTATTTTAAACGTTTTAAGTTGTGTAAAGTTGTTGAACTAAAGATATATTTTTAAAAGATGCTACTTCTTTAATAAAATGATTAAAAAAAACATATCAAGTCAATTTTTTTGGAAAAAAAACCCTACAAAACAGTATATTAAATTTTTCTACATGGAAGATCAGAGAAAATTAAAAAAAAAAAAAAACTTTACTCCTAGAAACCACTTAGCATAAGAACTTTAAGAAACTTTTAAAATTACTCTCAAAAACATGTATATTTATGATAGAACTAAAAAGTAATTGAAATTATTTTGAACTAAGTTTTCAAACAGTATAATAATTGTTGCAATAATAATAAGTAATAGTGAAGAAATAGAAGTAATGTAAATATTCTTATGTAACTAATTGACATATTTATGCAAAACAGATGAAACCATTTGACGTCCATTCATAGGGAGCTTTTCTCTAATCAAGAATATAGGTTTTAATGAATTAATACAGCATTTTAACAATAAAAAATAAAGATATTTAAAGTAAGAAAAAACAACGTCAAAAAAAACACAAGTTGTCGATTACAGCAGACACGTGTTTCGGCGTTTCAGGGAACGCCTTTCTCAATGCAAAAAGTAATGAGCTTATGAATGAAAAGACATTCGACAAAAGATATTTACTTAAGCACACAAGTTAACTCTATTTCAAATGATTTCAACAGTATGTAATGAAAAAAAATCTTAGATTGCTTTTGTAACAAACAACTTTGAAATGCAAGAAAAAAAAAGCAATTAGTTAATTTCAAAATATATAAAAGAAGAATACAACTTGGTTATAAAATTAAAGAATCACTTAAGTCTGAAGAAAAGAAAACCTTTATAATCTGCGGTGACAACAAATAGTATAACTGCAAAAAACAAAGTTTAGTTCAATTTTAGCAATTAAATTAAAAATGTGAAGAAGTAATAACTTTTAAGCTCTTATAGTATTAATTCTAAAACCAAAGATTTCTTCTTGAAATCGTGATTACAGACGCTAATTATTTCGAGACAATGGAATAAAGGCAAAGGAGCTAAGGCAGTAATGAAGGCTTCCTCTTTGCCTGTATGGTTGTTTATTTTACGTAGCATTGAAAGCGTAAAAGGAAATTTCAAGTTAGGTAACATAAACAACCTAACAGACACAGAAGCAATCTTAGGAAGTTCATCCTGTGGTTAAAAAGTAAGATTCAATACTTTGACGTTGAGGAAAAAAGATGCACAAATATGCGGCAGTATATAATCGCACCTCATTAATTTTACTTTTTTTTGAACAGATAATTGGCGAAAAATGCGTAGGGAATTAAAGTACTTCATTTTGTAAAGTAAAAAAAAAAAACTTTTTTCTTCATAAAATCAATTTTCGACGATTTTTTGTAATTTTTTCAAATTTCCCTGATATTTCCCTGATTAATAAAGTTCCCTGACTTTTCCCTGATTTGTCGCCACCCTGTATTAAGATTAACTGCAGTTTTGAGCATTGTAATCAAAAAATAATTTACTTACATTATTTCATAATTTTTAGTAAGAACCAAGCTTATCAAAATCGTCCTTTGTATTTTTTAACTTTTTACATGGTACAATAAACTCCCGATTATCTGCAAGTCAATCAACAATCAGGAATGTGTATTTTCGCAGCAAAAAGCAAATACTACTGGCTGTTTTGTTTTTTTTTTTTTCAAAAAATTATAAATTTAAACTGGGTTGTTTCTGTTCTATTTTTTATTTGCTTATTTTTTTATTTATTATGCTTCCTTCTTTGTGCATACACTTGTTCTTCATTGATCTTAAGTTCTGTCGTGCAAAAGTACAAAAAATTTTTACTGTACTGAATATATTTTCACTGTTTGTAGAAAGTATTATGCATTGGTACAGTCAAGTTTTTGAAGAAGGACAATTTTTACCATATTTGTCCCTCATTTTAGGCTTTTTGTGGTTTTTCCGTGCTTTCTATTATCTGGGGCAGTTGTGCCGTGCCACCCACGGATAATCAAGAGTTAACTGTTGCAGTTTCATTAAATATGAATGGCATGAGGCTGTATACAAATGTAGATTATGTAAAATAATTTTTTTAGGCCAAACTTGTAATATCTTAACTGCATCTAATTTTGACCATTTCTGCGACTGGAAGTATGCATCTGGAACTAATGGAGGCAAAAATAAAGGTTATTTAGGTTAAATGAACCCATGCTGTATATATATATATGGGTCATTCCATCCGAAATGAGAAAAATTCGCAAAAAAGTGGTGGCCGCATGGTAACAGATTTTTTATGAAATTTGGTATACAGGTTCCTTTTATGCCTATGTAAAAATATATAAAATATTTTTGCTTAAAATTTTTTATTTGAATAGTTACATGCGATTGAAAATTGGTCAAATTGAACAGCATTCTCATAAATGCTAAATGTTGCATTTTTGAAGGCTTGTTTCTTATTAACTATTTAATGAAAACATAAAAGTTATATGTTGTTGCAATCCATGGAGTAGGGTAATTAATCTGATGTCAGTAAAAATTTCAAAGTTATTATAGTTAACTTTTAACGGAGTTTCAAAAACTGAAAATATTTCAATTTTCTCATAATTAAGCATTTTATTTTTTAATCTCAATCTTTAAGGAATGTATTAGCTTTGATGAAATTATTACCCAATAATGTGCTAAAGTATCATAAAAGAAATACCTTACTTTTTAAGTTGTACTTTAACTCCTTTGTCTTCAAAATCAGTTTTAAACTTAGTGCCATTTTGTAAAATGATGATTTTCCCCTTCACATTCATACAAAAATTCAAATGAGGGAAAATTCAGACAGCTTCAAAATTTTTCAAGAATATAGAGCTGTGTTTCTACTATTTGCTTGAAGAAACTCGAAATTGGTTTTTGATTTCCAAACATAAAATAAAATTCAGAAAAATAACATTTTCTTTGTATTTCATGGGTCAATCCATACAGGTTCGATGGATTTGTGTGCTCAACCATTTTTAATTTTTTTGAAATTCATATCCCTAAAAGCTGGATATGAAAAATGTTTAAACCCACTTTTATTTTTCCTCTCAACTGGACCTTTGATTTTTTAGAGGTCATCAAAAGAGATTTGTCATAGTCAAAAATGGTACTTTTAGATCTTTGCATTTTGGCCAAAATCTATTTGAATTACATTTATGACAATTACTTTAACGCTTTGATGTTAAAGTGCATAAATTTATAGTCTTACATGCTGAGTTACGTAGCTGTAAGTTAATAATTAAAATAACGGCAACAGGTTAAAGTTCAGGGTCTAATGTAAAAATTTTACTCATTTCAAAGGGAGATAACTCGCGTAGGGGACGGAAGCACAAAATGAAATACGGCAAAAACTAATGACTGGAACCATGCTAAAAAGAATATATAACTGTTGCTGTGCGTTTGTGCACCCTTTATAGATTACAGCCCCTCAAAAATCGAAAAAATGACATTTTTAGACCCCTGTAAACCAAAAGGGGATGGAATTCAAAATAAAATTTCGTGGCCAATTGAATATTCCATTCATGTACTATGCATGTTATACATATTGTTTTTTGTATTTGGTTTGTAAAAAAGATACAGGTCTTTGAAATTGAGCAATTTTGCTAGTCAATTCACACACTAAAACAGAAATAAAAAGTGTGAAAACTTCATTGCACCTTCTTAAATTACGTATATTGTGCCCTACATAATACATTATACTGAAAAAACATATTGTAATTTTCAAAATAATTATTTTAATTTTATAACTTAGAACTATTTGAACATGAATTAATAGTTTATACTGTATGGAACCTGTATGGATTGACTCTTATGTGAAATTACGAGAATTCAAAACACTAGATAAACGACTCAATGATGCAAAAGCAAGTATATCTAACATTTATTTCAATTTTAAAAAAATGTACATTTTAGCAAATACTTCGTAAACATGCTTTAGATAAAATGAAACACGAAAGAAAGGGTTAGTTTTGCTAACTTACAATTAAAAGAACTAACTAATGAAATTTTGCCTAAGTTCAAATTACTCTAGTAACAAAAATACGCTGATACCAATCATTAAAATTTAATAGCATCTAAAAGACACTTCAATAAATTACATAAAAAAACTTGACTAAACTTAGAGCATTCTCTCATCTTCAAAAAAACATCTGAAATAGAGGAAAAAATGAAATTTTCGATTTTTTAAAGTACGATTTCGTCATCAAGAAATTCATAAACAATAACTAAATTAGAGCAAATAGTTAGTTATCGATAGTTTTTCAATCTGAATCATTTTTACTCATATATTTTCATTAAAAGAGCTAGAAGAGTGATTTGAAATCTGAAGTAAATTGGCAAAATTTCAATATTTGTTAATATCTCAGATTCAAAAAAAGATCCGAATTAATTTTACTTTGCTTTTTCCCAATAGAGATTTGTTTATAGAATGCGGAAATATTTATTTTTTAAGTGTACGTTTATAACTTATGGAGTTATTGAGTCACAAACTGGCAGCAATGAACTCCGAAAATTTAGGCTTAGCGTAAGCGTCAACTTCTAATGTCAATAACAAAACAACAAACAGTTTTTAAACTTGCATACTTTGCATTTCCTCATAGATATGCATGGTTTACTTAAATAAAAATTTTCATTGAAATCTGTGACATGTCAGCCACAGCTTATTTGCTCATTTTGCATGGAACTACCCATATTAGAGTTTCATGAATAGCGTAAAACAAAATTCAAAAAGGTTGCATGTCATAGAAAACAAAAATGAAATTCAAAATGTAATATACTTAATGGCAGCAAAATAACTTACTCGTTGAGAAAATTTACACCAATCTTCAAAGTCTTCTTCAGACTCAAAGAAGAAGCACTAAAATATTTGAATTAAGAAATAATCAACAAAATAAGCACCTTAAATCACTATAGCAAAATACTTAATTCTTTTAATAAAAGAATAAACAAGAAGTTCTGTCCAGAACTAAGCAAGCCTACTTTCCCGTATATCAATTGATTTTCTAGTAAGGTCAGTTGGGGTAAGTGGGTTCTTGGGGCAAGTGCGGCTTAGGTTAATAATCAGACACCGGGAATATCTGCAAGGCTGCTGCTATCTGGGTAGCTTGGTAAACGTTATTACTTTGCACTGCGTGAATTAGATCATGCTACTTGAATGGTAACTCTATTCCCTCCCTCGTTTCCTAACTTTTCTCATTCCCACTACAGTGCCATGTTGTTATGGTTCGAGAAATCATCATTTCTTCTGTTATTGTTCTCACTTTTTCGTGCTTCCAAGACGTAAGTACAACTATTTCATGTCTACTTTTCGTATTTTTAAAGCTGTGATTCATTATTTTTTACTTTAAAATCAATTTTAGGGCTGCACTTGCCCCAGAAAATTATACGACAGGGAAAGTGCGGCCCGAAAAAAAGGGGCAAGTGCAGCCTCGCATTTTTTGGGGCTGCACTTTCCCATTAATCTGGCAATGTTCTTTTATGATAGATATAATTTGCTTGCAACGATTTAATGAAGCAATGTAATTAATTTTTAAACCCTGCATCATTGTCTAAATAACAATAACTGTCACTAATCTATATTGCTCCATTTTTTAAAAATATTTTTAGTAAAAATGGTGCGGAATTACAAAAGAATAACGTCAAAAGCTGGCTCCTGCCCCCCCCCCCCCCCCCCCGTCGTCGGGAGGAACTTTCTGCTGCTTTAGAAGCGATACGTTCAGGTACCCTAACCTGTAAAGGTGTGAGCCGGCATTTCAAAATATCGCGGGCAACATTACAGGATCATCTGAAAGGCCGGCATGGAGTGAAGTCCAAAACAATGGGCCGGCCACCTGCAATATCTGTTGCAATAGAACACATGATTGCCGACAATCTGAGGCACTGACGTTAGCGAGATCCAAGACGACATTGTATCAATCCTTCCAAATCCCTCTTCAGATCGTAGAGGAAATTTGATATTCTAAGTAACGTTTTCAGAATATAATATAAATTAAATTGTTAATTACTATACTAAGTGTACTTATACAAAAAAATATGTTCAATTTCGCCAAAGACATGTTACCTTTTGTCAGTTGTATAGTTACCTTTTGTATTATTAAGTTAATATTTTATAAGTTCGTTGATATTCAAGTTTTAAAGATTATTCCTTGATATGCAAGTTTTTTTTTTTTTTTTTTTTTTTTTTTTAAAGCTTATTAGCATAATAAAAGTTATCTTTCATGTTACTTATTTAATTTAAAATAAAAACTTCATAATTTTGTTTAATAATCCATTGTTCCTTGAACGTTCTTCGTTTCACATTGACAGGTTTCGTTAGGAAAAATTTAATTACTTCCCAATGAAATAGGTGAAAATAAAAATAAAAAAAATCATTTTTAATTAGGAAAAAATACTCTATTGATTGCACTTGCCTCTTATTTTCTCAAACGGTTTTTTAAAAAAAATCAGATAGATGATGCTCTTGCCCCACTTTTATTGAGAAAGTGCGGCCCTAGAGCACAATAGTTTAAAAACTTTTTTTTCATTTTTTTACCTGCTATGATTTTAACAGGCTCATGTCTTGGGAAACACACTAAAACAGGTAACATACGAAATAAAAATTAAAAAACTTGTATCAAGTCTTGTCATGTCTAGGCTTAATATAGTCGAACTGTACAATTTAAGGGCTGCACTTCCCCCAACTCACCTTATCTGATCAAAATTCTCAAAATTAAATACAGTAGAAAACCAATTATCCGGGAAGTTCGAGACCATCGCTATCCCGCATATCTGAATTTCCCGGTTTTCTGAATCACTATAAACCTCTGTTGGCCGATTGTTTATAAAACTTAAATTACTATAATAAATAGTAATACATATTAAAATAAGAAGAAAACAGTTCAGAAATGCTTATAAATACTAACGAAATATTAAAAACTACTAGTGAAAGAATAATTTAAACACCAAAAAACTTCAAGTTATTTATAAGACCTGAGATCCTAACATTCAATCTGAAAAAGAAAAAAACTACCACTTTTCGATGTTTTAAAACGAAAAAAAAATGAAGAGAAGGGGTAGAAACAAGTTTTTGAACGGATATATGCTAATTTCCTGATATTCCGTATGAAAAAATTTGTTTTCATGAACGCGTTTTGTTTTTAAATTTTTTATTAAGATTTTGTGTTTGTGATTACGGCGGTTATTGATAACTATTGCTTTTTGCAATATCAATAGGAGTTAGATTTATGAGTTCTTGCAGTATTATTACAGTCATGCGTTTAACGATTTCTAGATTCCACCATTAACTATCCGGAAAATTCGGGAATCTGTTTTTCGGCGTTTCCCGCAATTTCGCTACATCACTGACGCTCTAAACGGCTTTAATTTTAAAAGCCATTCAATAAAATATTGCATTAGAATTCGACAATATTCATTTCTTCATTTCTTTAGTTTTCAGTTAGAATAAAACACGAAAATTTCCGACTTAAGAGTGTACTTCTTAATTCAAGAAAATCTTTCGGAAATTTTGCCCCGCGTAAAGGTCAACCTTTGAGGTTCGTTTTTGTAAACATTTTCTCCAGTTTTGCTTAAGTAATGTGGTATTTTTTAAGAAACAGTTCATATTCCAAAAAAAAAAAAAACTTAGTTTTTCGAAAATTGCCAAAAATGCGTATTTTTTAAAAAATGGCGTTAAAATCTGCAAACAGTTGCCGGTTTTCTGGTTTCCCGGTTTTTTGGTTCCCGGATAAAAGGTTCTGCACTGTAAAATCGCAAATTATTTATACCATATTTTTTCAAATATTTTAAGCCGATTTCTAAAAATGAAATATGCTTTGCTCATCTAAAAAATTAGATGCTTAAAAAATAAATAATCTTCATATTTGAATGATAGCGTCGATAGGGGGCTATGACAGAAAAGGACAAATAGAATTTCTCTCTTTGAACTTGATCACTTTCACTGAATTCACTTCCATTGAAAACACGTAATCTTAATTATAGGAAAATGAGTTCCTTCAAACTAAAAAGTTTTCAAAAAAGAAAGCAGGGGAGAGGGAATTATTTTCTTTTTCTTAGGACTGCTTCATGGGTCCCTATGCAATGCATAGGCTTGCCTCCCTTCCCGACGGCCCTGGCTGATATCAGTTAAATATTAATTTGACTAAATAAACAAGTATTGTTTTTAAGGTAAACAGGATCAAGCACAACTGAGCTTAAATGTAATACATAGATTGAGTAGAAAGCCTAAGATTGTACTCCTGTAACATCTATATATATAAAACGCTTATGCGTGGCGCAAAACGAGCCTTTATTTCTTTCTCTCCGTTGGCAACGATCCGCTTTGTTTACGATCGCTGTTTACAAGTGCTGCAGACTCGCTTCTAGCGTTAGATGTCTAGCGTTAGAATTTCGATTTTTGAATGAGTGTTTTCGATCACTTGAATATAATTTAAAAAGAAAAGAGCAGTGTGCTTGGGAGTCTTTAGATGAAAGATTTAAACGCTGATCGGTAAGAAATGCTGCCGATAGGATTAGGCGCGCAAACGCACGCCGTGAACCGCGAATTGCAAATGGAGTGAGTTCTGTTATCAAACATATTTCCAGTATAATCATGCTCTTTACCGGTGAATAGAGTAGAAATGACAGTGATAGTAATGAAACCGGAGAAAAATATTATTTTACTAGGGGGCTATCGCCACCTGCTCGCTAACGCTCGCCAACCCCCAGAACTGCTTACGCAGTTCCTTCGGATCGCTACGCGATTCGAGCTCGCTACGCTCGCTCACCGGTCACCAAATATTGGTCTAGCTTTATCTGTATCAAAAAAAAGTAGTTTTTCTTTTCTTAATATGAATATCATAACACTTATGATTTTCATACATTTAAAAGGGGACAATTACTTTGACATGCAACTCGTGCATTGGATTATTATAAAGCAAAAGTTTGCAATACCATTATCTTTTGAGAGAAGTATGCAAAGGAACATTTTTGTACTAAAATTACAAACATAATATAATCTTTCTTTCCTTCATTTACTGAATGCAAAAGAAATTTCAGCGAAAAAAAAAACCCCACAATGTTAACACACTTAAAAACATTTCATAGTCATTAACTATACTATGTTCAGTGTCAAAATATGTGTATATATATGTTTCAAAATGTCTAACAGTTGCAAAGAGCAAGCAACTTCTGACATTCTCTGAAAGCAGTGATTTAGTAAAAGAAAAATGTTAGAATGAGTGTTTTAAAAGTCAAGAAACCAAATCCAGTGGCACGACAGCTTATGAGGGCCCAAGGCCTACTGTACCCATCTCACTCCTTCTAACCAAGGGCTCTGGGGTAGGCAGATGTTCCGGTTAAGAGGTCAGCCTAACGCGGAACCCCCGGTGTTTAGTTCCCAAGCATACTTGGAACTTATTTTATCGACCCACTGAAGGAATGAACAGCTGAATCAATCATGCCCAATCCGGAGATCGAACCCGGACCTGCACTGTGGAAGGGTTACCACTGAGCCTCTGGAATATAATTTACGAAGAAGAGAGCAGTGGGCTACGGAGTCTTTAGATGAAAGATCTGAACGCAGATTGGTCAGAAATGCTGCCGATATGCTAAAGTGCACAAATTTATACCGTCTTCAAATCGAGAGAATTTTGCAAGTGTTTCCGAATACATTTACGGACTAATCATGCACTTTACTGGAGTAAAAGGGTTGACCTAAGACTGATAATTATAAAACTGCAGAAAAATATTATTGTAGCAAAAAAAAAAAAATTATATAACGCTAATATTTCTCATACCTCAGATACCATTTATTTCATTCGATAGCAATATGCCTTTTAAATTCAAACGTAAATAATTTCCTGTTAGATTAGCCTTTCTAATGACTATAAATAAAGCAAATGGTCAGAATGATTTTGTGAAAACATATTAGCAGTAAAATCAGGTTTCCAAATTTGTTGCTTTACTTTGCCACTGTGACTCAGTTCTTAACATCAATGCCATTGCAAAAGTATGTGAAATGTTTCGCTCTTCAGGTCTTCACGATTCAATTTGTTGCTTTACTTTGTCATTGTTGTTCAGTTCTTAACTTCAATGCATTGCAAAACTAAGTGACATGTTTTGCAATGAGAATTGTCCAATAAATTCATTTAGTCTATGTGGAATAGCATAATACAGTGAAGCACGGTTTATACGTTTCTCTTCTATTCGTTTTTATCAATTATACGTTTTTTAAATTGTCCCTGGAGGGTCTAATATACATATTCTTTACAAATTATACATTTTTTCATCTGTACGCTTTTTTCATAGTCCCTTTAAAAACGTATAAGCGGTGCTTCACTGTATATAAAAAAATGTGGTTGCAAGAAAAAAATTCAGTATTTACAGGTTGCAGTTAGTTAAGCTTGACCACGAAAAGAAGGCGGATGACCTTGAAGGGAAACATCATTTGTCATAGGTAGAATCTTCCAGAAAGCACCAAATAGTAAGAGGCATGGTCTCGCTAATCCTATCTATTCCAAAATAATAACAAACAACCTATTACAAATGATGGTTTTGCATTAAGGTCATCCACCTTCTTTTTGTGGTAAGCTATAGCAGGGCTGTGGAGTCGGACTGGTTTTATGGTAAAGGAGTCAGAGTCGAAGGTTTAAAATTTCAAGAGACGGAGTCAGTAATTTTCTCTCAAAACTCGCAGCTCTCCCAATATTTGAGGAGTCACAGCCAGAGTGAGACTAATTTTGGGTAAAGGAGTCGTAGTCTCTAAAAACTCTGTAGTCAGAGTAAGACATTTTTCCTCCGACTCTGCAGCTCTCGTAAGCAGGGAACTTTAATTTTTGTAAGCACTATGGTTAAGGGAAAACCTTTCGACATCAAGATTAACTTTGCAAAGGATTTCAAACAAAAAAAAAGAGAAGAAAATCATAATACTTCTCTGCATACACGATAGAAAATTTCTGGGTTTTCAGATACTATGACTCTTGAATGCCTTACATATCTGTCATCTGCCTTACATATAATCTTGAAAAGTGGTTTTGTCAAATATAAAAAAATTTTATCAAAAGTTTGACTCTGTGCGTTATTTATAGTTATTAGCGGAAGGCTAATCTAACAGGAAATTGTTCACGTTTGAATTTAAAAGGCACGTTACTATCGGATAAAATAAGTGGCATTCGAAGATAAGTATCAGTGTTATTATTAGCATTTTTTTAAAAATAAAATAATATTTTTCTCCGGTTTCATTACTATCACTGATAATAACAGAGAAGTATTATGATTTTCTTCTCTTTTTTTTTTGTTTGAAATCTTTTGCAAAGTTAATCTTGATGTCGAAAGGTTTTCCCTTAACCATAGTGCTTACAAAAATTAAAGTTCCCTGCTTACGAGAGCTGCAGAGTCGGAGGAAAAATGTCTTACTCTGACTACAGAATTTTTAGAGACTATGACTCCTTTACCCAAAATTAGTCTCACTCTGGCTGTGACTCCTCAAATATTGGGAGAGCTGCGAATTTTGAGAGAAAATTACTGACTCCGTCTCTTGAAATTTTAAACCTTCGACTCTGACTCCTTTACCATAAAACCAGTCCGACTTCACAGCCCTGCTATAGCTTACCACAAAAAGAAGGTGGATGACCTTAATGCAAAACCATCATTTGTAATAGGTTGTTTGTTATTATTTTGGAATAGATAGGATTAGCGAGACCATGCCTCTTACTATTTGGTGCTTTCTGGAAGATTCTACCTATGACAAATGATGTTTCCCTTCAAGGTCATCCGCCTTCTTTTCGTGGTCAAGCTTAACTAACTGCAACCTGTAAATACTGAATTTTTTTCTTGCAACCACATTTTTTTATATACAGTGAAGCACCGCTTATACGTTTTTAAAGGGACTATGAAAAAAGCGTACAGATGAAAAAATGTATAATTTGTAAAGAATATGTATATTAGACCCTCCAGGGACAATTTAAAAAACGTATAATTGATAAAAACGAATAGAAGAGAAACGTATAAACCGTGCTTCACTGTATTATGCTATTCCACATAGACTAAATGAATTTATTGGACAATTCTCATTGCAAAACATGTCACTTAGTTTTGCAATGCATTGAAGTTAAGAACTGAACAACAATGACAAAGTAAAGCAACAAATTGAATCGTGAAGACCTGAAGAGCGAAACATTTCACATACTTTTGCAATGGCATTGATGTTAAGAACTGAGTCACAGTGGCAAAGTAAAGCAACAAATTTGGAAACCTGATTTTACTGCTAATATGTTTTCACAAAATCATTCTGACCATTTGCTTTATTTATAGTCATTAGAAAGGCTAATCTAACAGGAAATTATTTACGTTTGAATTTAAAAGGCATATTGCTATCGAATGAAATAAATGGTATCTGAGGTATGAGAAATATTAGCGTTATATAATTTTTTTTTTTTTTGCTACAATAATATTTTTCTGCAGTTTTATAATTATCAGTCTTAGGTCAACCCTTTTACTCCAGTAAAGTGCATGATTAGTCCGTAAATGTATTCGGAAACACTTGCAAAATTCTCTCGATTTGAAGACGGTATAAATTTGTGCACTTTAGCATATCGGCAGCATTTCTGACCAATCTGCGTTCAGATCTTTCATCTAAAGACTCCGTAGCCCACTGCTCTCTTCTTCGTAAATTATATTCAAGTGCTCTGAATTCCAGAGGCTCAGTGGTAACCCTTCCACAGTGCAGGTCCGGGTTCGATCTCCGGATTGGGCATGATTGATTCAGCTGTTCATTCCTTCAGTGGGTCGATAAAATAAGTTCCAAGTATGCTTGGGAACTAAACACCGGGGGTTCCGCGTTAGGCTGACCTCTTAACCGGAACATCTGCCTACCCCAGAGCCCTTGGTTAGAAGGAGTGAGATGGGTACAGTAGGCCTTGGGCCCTCATAAGCTGTCGTGCCACTGGATTTGGTTTCTTGACTTTTAAAACACTCATTCTAACATTTTTCTTTTACTAAATCACTGCTTTCAGAGAATGTCAGAAGTTGCTTGCTCTTTGCAACTGTTAGACATTTTGAAACATATATATACACATATTTTGACACTGAACATAGTATAGTTAATGACTATGAAATGTTTTTAAGTGTGTTAACATTGTGGGGGTTTTTTTTTCGCTGAAATTTCTTTTGCATTCAGTAAATGAAGGAAAGAAAGATTATATTATGTTTGTAATTTTAGTACAAAAATGTTCCTTTGCATACTTCTCTCAAAAGATAATGGTATTGCAAACTTTTGCTTTATAATAATCCAATGCACTAGTTGCATGTCAAAGTAATTGTCCCCTTTTAAATGTATGAAAATCATAAGTGTTATGATATTCATATTAAGAAAAGAAAAACTACTTTTTTTTGATACAGATAAAGCTAGACCAATATTTGGTGACCGGTGAGCGAGCGTAGCGAGCTCGGATCGCGTAGCGATCCGAAGGAACTGCGTAAGCAGTTCCGGGGGTTGGCGAGCGTTAGCGAGCAGGGGGCGATAGCCCCCTAGTTAGAAATATTCTCAGAACTTTTTTTGTGTCTTTCAAAGGTTTATTGCACGAAATATTGATCACATTTACTAGCAATAAAATACCTAATGAAATAAAACACTGCAGATTATCATTCCCCTACTAGAGAAAATAGTGAATCACTGTAGTAATCACTATTTTCTCGAGAAAAAAGCACATACAACTTTTTTCACTATCAAGGCAAAATTACTAGTAAAAGTTAATGCTTATTATTACTCAGAAATAAATCTGTTATGCTCCGAGAAATAATTATCTTTCCCATGACTATAATTCCTGTAATTGTAAGGTTTGCTGAATTGTAATTGGAAACACATTCAGGTAAGTTTGACCATCTTCTACTCTTAACAAATATTAATCTGAGTGAAGAACAGAGATATTTAAACATTTAAAATATATTCATTTTAAAAGTACCCACCAGTGCTAATGAAGGATCTATATCTGCCATGAGCATTCTTTTGCTTCCAGCGTAAGGAATATGATAAGAGCTGTCATCGAAGGCTTTGTGATCCAGGTCCACTGTTGCCTGTACCACGTGAGGATCTAAGCAGATCAATTCATCACCTAAAATTAGTATTAAATCATGAAATTAACTTCAGGGGTTAAAATTATGTATTTAGTCTGAAACAATAGTAACATAACAAAATCTCCCAGGCTTGCACATAATTTTTATTGGTTGTTCAAGAATTCCTATCAGGATTTTGACCAAACAATTATTTTTTGCTTGTTTATTTGATATATTTGTAGTGCCCGACTTATGGACTACTATTCTTCCGTAGGAAGGTAAAGGGCAGTATCTGTAGAAATGAGTTGTTGATATATTTGAATGAGTGCATTGTTTTGGATTCCACATTAACAATAAGGAAATGTTGGAACTTGATGGTTTTTTTTCTGAGCTTTATTTTCAGCAGAAACTAAGTAAGCAAACTTATACAATAAAGCTCAAGTACAATAGATGACAAAAATAAATATAAATGAAATATCTGCAGATACTGCCCTTTACCTTCCCACAGCAGCATTACGTTCTGAACTTCACTGATTGCAAACCAATTAATGTATTGTAATAAAGAGAAAATGTACCTGAATATCCTATAAACCACACAGCATGTCGAGGCCTTCCCCCAATGATGCCTAGACTTTGCTTCATGCAAAATGTGTTCTGCAAAAAAGAATAATTAAGAATTGAGTTTTTCACAAACTTATGAGTTTAAGCATTCATGATTAATATATATATTTAAAAAAAAACGCAATCACTTAATAATATTTTGCACAAACAAATATGAAATAAGGGACTTCGGAAAGCTTACAATAATGTATGTACATTAAGTTGTTGTTGGCGTGTCTGTAATAAACTACTATGGCAAAATTGGTACCATTGCCTCAAAAGTTTGGACTTCTTTATTGACAGATAAGACAACACAAGAAAGATTTAAAGCATATAGAGAGGACATAACACTCAGTGCACCGGCGGGAATTGAACCCGCAACCGCCGGCATATGAAGCGAAGCTTCTACCATAGAGCCACGGAGGCCTCATACATTAAGTTAAGTCAAGATTATAAAACTTTTTTCCTAAAGTGGAATATTTGAAATCTTATGCTCATTTATTTAACATCGTTTTTCTTATTTAAAACCAAAAGACGAAAAATACTTCCTTGTGTGCAAAAATATTCAAATACTAGAATGAAGATCTACTCATCTCCTTCATGAGGTTTTTCGCCACCAGCTTGTTATGGCTACTCCAGATTGACATCCCCAAACAAGGGTGAATCAGCATACCAACTGCAATTGTAGTAATAAGCCTAAGCTTGAATATTTCTACTTTTTAAAATTAAACTTAAATCATTTGATTGCATTTGCAACTCATTTAAAATGAATGATTTTCCTGCAAAGTATTAAATTGAGAAACGAAAAAAAAAAAACATTAAAAATCAAAGTAAGCACTTTTTTCCACCATGTAATTAGACTTTCAATTCAAAAAGTTTTCCAATTAAAGAACTTGTTTTCTCGTGATCTTCAGAAAAACTTATGAAACAGTTTCACAGTATATACTTATAATTTAAAAGCAAGAAAAGTAGAATTTTCTTTATCTTTAATAACCAGTTTACCATGAAAGGTTCCATATGATGTTTTCTAAGAAATATTTTAAACAAATAAATCATTTGAAACAGAATCATTTTTCCGTTGATGTAATGTGAGAAATGCTATTGAGATGTTGCCTAACCTTTAAACTTTCACAATAAAGGGGATTCAGGGCTTGTAAGCCTAATCTCAGAGGAATGAAGAGGAGCATGGGCCGCCAAGAATTTAAATCACAGCTCCCAGACGTAATACTTTGATATCTTGGGCATTTTCCTTCCACACAATCTGTGTACCAAACAGTTTGATACTGTTTCGGAAAAGGACTCGATGTTAAGGGTTCTGGAACATATTTACATAATGTTTCTAAAAAAGAAAAGAATTTTTTTTTAGAACAAGAAATTTTAATTTTATTTTTTACTAATTACAAGCATGAGATGGCAAAAAGATGAAAAAGAGAGGAATACGATCAAGTCGTACACAAACGTTAAAAAAGAAATCTAATATGGACACCACACCACTAATTTTTATTCTTATTAAATTATGTATATATTTTCCTGATTAAACATGAGTAAGATTGTAACAACAACACTTACAAATATAATAAATGAGAAACAGCATTGAGAAATCCTTTACAATCCTATAACTTCTTTAACTGCATACAGGAAAACATTATTCAGGGTAACTGATTCACAATTTCTCTATTTTAAACCGTCCCATTCATACTTTAATAGTATTACTCTCTATCTATTTACATAAAACTAAACACAAACTGTTAAAGTATTAAATAGTTATAAAAGCCTCTTAGGGTAACTTTGAACCATGTCCGAAAAATGTGTTGCAAAATAATTTTAACAAAAAGTAGCACAACTTTGAACAAGTAAAATGATTTTTTTTTTTTTTTGTATATTTGAAAACTCACCCCTTTTATTTCATAGCATTCATACATTGTAACAAGGATATGAAAATGACCTTATATGAGAATGACCCAGAAATGATTTACAGTATACGCCGCTTAATGTAATCACTTAGGGACAAATACAATTTGCTAACAATAATTGACTGATAACAACAGCTGAAAAGAATCCAGAACACATAAAATGATGATTTTTTTCCAACTAAGAAGTATATATTTTTGCAACTGTAAATTAAAATTACAATGACTCAAAACTCAAATAAACGCAGTTTTAAATTATAAATTACTAAATTAGCAGAATGGAAGTATCTGAATCATAAAAGGGAAAATTAAAATATACTATGTTTGAACACTTAGTAATAGGTGAGATAAAATATGACCATTTACTTGCGCATCCTTTTCCCTGAAATTCGTGAGCCGGATTTTCAGAGCACATTCAACTACACCATCTTTTCCAGCATGGTTTTGCTTGTTGTTTCTATTTCAATTATCTTCTCTTTGTTTTCAATCTCGTCACCATTTTTTAGTCACTTGCAAAGTAATGGCTGAGAAATGTTTAGTCATTTTGCTGCATTTATTTGACTTATCGTAGTTAAATTGTCAAAGCATTTTAAAACGTCAATTTTTTCTTTGAAAGTTAAATCATTGCGCTTTTTCTACATCGCTAAAATGTTTGACTGTTTAGAGTGAAGTTTTAAGGTAACTCGACAGGGAGAAAAAATCTTCTGCTTTACTGATAGGAACTGAAGTTGTTTCCCTGGAAGCTACATTAATTTTCTTAAAGGGGGAGGAGGTCACCATAGAGGTGCAGATTAGCGGTCGCCACTCGCCAATTGGCGATCAAAAATTTTCAATGGCTACCAAAGATTTCAGCGCCGATCGCCACCGGGTGACCAAAGGGGAAAAAAAATCCCCCCAAGTTGAAGTTATCGATCGCACTGTGCTTTCGGATCCAGTTTTTCATGCTGTGGTAGTCACTCGTCTAGACGCTAGGTCACTTACTGACCTTCAAGAAAAGTTGAAATGTTGCCCCTCTCCTCGCTGATTCGTTGACCACTTCCCGTTTGCTACACCTACACTGCGTTCGGGGCTTAGAGCATTGTTCGGGAAGGGGGGGGGGGTGAAAACTGAAACCTCCCCGCGGTCCAGCAGACATGATCCCTGAACCCAATCAAGGTCAACACCGCAGCATCTGCAGTGCCTGAGGAGGGGAAACGTAAATACGGCGGCGTAGCTAATTCTGATAACTTTTTAAAAGGTTGAAAATGACGAGTAGAGGTAGCTCAAAGAGAATAAAATTGGATACATCTTCCAAGACTTTATTTCAGTTCTTCAAAACGAAGACAACCAGCATCAAGTCAGTTCATTTTTCATTATTATAGAATTTTTTTTTTTTTTTTTGGAAAGATTACTGTAACGTGTGTAACAAACTAAACATGGCACCAAATACATTATTTTTCTGCTGTATAATACGCTATCGATTTAAAAATCAATTTTTAGAAGTACCAAATTACTTTAAAGTGGCCGACTTACACCGGGTGTCATGAAACTTTTCACGACTTGCTTCGCGAAAATCTGCTTCCCTTGTTCCTTTTACATCTTTTGCGAATATTTTAATATAATATAATTTTTTTTCAATCTGAAAATATTTTGACAGATGCAGCGTTAAATTAGCTTATTTAATGTTTAATTTTCATGACTTTTTATTTAGGAAGCCATATTAAATTTGAAATCGTACTTCGTGCGAAAAATTGCACTTCGTGATTTAGATTTCAATCCTTTTACATCTTGTAAATATTAAAAATATTTTTTAAAATCGGAAGTTATTTTGCGCAGGCTAAATTTAATTAGCTTATTTCGTGTTTGATTTTAATGAATGGATTTATTTTTGGATCCATGCTTCCTTTGTAATCGTACTTTGCGGGGAACTGCACCTCGTGGTTGAGTTTTCAATAGCTTTGCATCTTGTTCATTTCTTAATATTTTTGACAAATGAAAGTTATTTTGACGTATACTACCTTAGATTAGCTTGGTCTATGTTCCATTTTAATAAAAGAATTAATTTTTGAAGCCACGCTTCCTTTGTAATCGCACTTTGCGGGGAATTGCTCTTCGTGGTTGAGTTTTCAATCCCTTTGGATCTTGTACAGATTTTAATATTTTTGATAATCGGAAGTTATTTTGGCACAGGCTGCCTTAAATTAGCTTATTTTTATGTTTATTTTAAAGACTCGATTTATTTTTGGAATCGTGCTTTCTTTGTAATCGTACTTTGCGTATAACTATAACCACGTGGTTGAGTTTTAAATCCTTTTGCATCTTATTCATATCTTAATATTTTTGACAGACGAAAGTTATTTAGACAAATACAACCTTATATTAGTTGTTTTATGTTATATTTTTATAAAAGAATTTATTTTTGAAACCATGCTTCCTTTGTAACCGCACTTCGCGGGGAGCTGCACCTCGTGGTTGAATTTTCAATCTTTTTGCATCTTGTACAATTGTCTTCATATTTTTGATAAGCAAAAGTTATTTTGATGTGTGCTACCTTAGATTAGCTTGTTTCATGTTCCACTTTAATGAAAGAATTTATTTTTGGAGCCATGCTAACTTTGGAATCGCACTTTGAGGATAATTGCATCTTGTGCTTTAGATTTCCTTTTGCATCTTGTACCAACATATTTTAATTTTTTTGGCAGTTGGAAGTTGTCAGCTTATTTTAAGTTTTATTTTAATAAATAATAAATGCAATTATTTTCGGGAAACGTGCCGACATTGCACACCAGTTTTGCTAATCTTTTTGCATTTTTGAATACTTCAGAAGTTTTGATAATTGAAAGTTATATTTTAATAACTAAAAAGTAATAAATCCTGTTCATATATTTATTTTTACAGGCTTTATTTTAATCAATTTAATTTATCCTAAAATATTAAATCTAAACTTTTTTTTTTTGCTGTTGAATTTGAAATGTATTATTTCTATAAACGATACTAAATGTCGTATGTTGAGAGGCAGATTTCTAGAGTAGTGGATAGCTACTTTATTATTAGTTCAATTCTAATTCAGACTTTTAAAATAACCATTTGTTCGCAAACTACAAATATTTTTCTAGTTTGTTTTTATTATGTGGTTTTGAATTTTAAAATTTGGTCCTACAAATTTAAATTTGCAAATATGTTGGCAAGGGGGATTCTATGATTAGTGAAGTAGGTCAAACAAATATTAGATTTTTAACTTAATGTGTTCCTCCATCCTATTTCAATCCAAATCTTTCTCAGATTTCTTCAATGAGAGAAGGAAAATACTTACCAATCTTCACTGGTATTGATTTTTATTGTGCTAAGATTTTTAATACATAGATATATAAAATATATGTACAGTGAAGCAGAGTTTATACGTTTTTGAAGGGACTGTATGAAAAAAGTGTATAAGGGGAAAAACGTACAATAGGTATGCATTAAAATGTATTGGATTCTGCAGGGACCAATTCAAAAAATGTACCAAAGAGAAATGTATAAACGGTGCTTTTCTGTATATATATATATATATGTGTGGGTGTATGTTTGGCTACCAAAAATTTGAAGTGGCTACTGGCTACCAAAGAAAAATACCAGTCTACACCTTTAGGTCACCACCTGCAACCATGCAGACCATGCAACCATCCATACCTGCAACATGTCCAGTGACTGAAGTTTTGCATGTGCAAACCAAAGGCATCTTAGGGGAAGTCTGTGGTCACCGAGAACTTTCTGTTTTTTCATTCCTAAAAAAGTTTACACTGCTATTGAAACCCACAAAATGCCACACAGAAAATTAGTCTTGTCAGGGTTTGTCATTGTATTTCTGTTAATTGAGGAACAAAAACGGGAAAAAAATGAAAGTTTTTGAAAAATGATAACAATAAACGAAGACGCTGATTACATATCTGACTTTTTTAAAACGTGTTAACATGCAAGTGTTCCGGGACTTTGTGGTTCTGATATAACATTAAGCGAATGATAACATTAACTGTGATCACATTAGGCGGCGCCTACTGTATAAAATATTTCTGAACAACAAGAGAATGCATCCATGGTTTAAAAAAAAAAAAAAAAAGTCAGCTGCAAGCAGCATTCAAATTTGCAAGCCCACAGTTGAGAACACTGAAGGAATATCATCCGTGTTTTACAGAATTTTGTTCTCACAGATATGTTAATACAATATTGCAAAAGAAAAACATCTTTCCAAAGAAAAGAAAAGAAAGAAAAACAAAATAAACAAAAAATACTCACTAATGTCTGATTTTATCACAGAATTATCAAATGCAACATGAACTGCCAAAGAACTCCACTCATCAAATACTGATAATTTCCTACATCAAAAAAATAAATAGGTAACGGTTAACCATAAAATACAATGGGAAAATATAGCTGAGTGAGCATAACTCATACTTCACTTCATTCAATGGAAAAACAAAAAGCTTTTCTTTATATAGCTAATGAAATGGGAAGTAGAAAAATGTTGGAGAATCAATTGAAATTGATTTTGCTTTTTCATGTATGGGACTGGACATTATTTTCATAAAGCAATAGGGAAGTTGCAACCTATTAAATGTTCATATTTTGGCTATTGGATATTGTTAATTGACCCTCAAAACTAAAAAATTCACCATCGCCGAATTTTAAAACACCGTGGTTGATTTTTAATGAATTTTTAAAAATCCACGCACAAAAGTGCGCGCTTCTGAAACGTCACTAGCCTACGTCACAGGGCGCGAATGGGCAGCCTTCCGCCGAAGATCCCTTGTTTTCGCTAGGAACATTTTGAGCGCTCTGATATTTTTATTTTTTAGAAATTCAATAATTCTTTTGAACACACTATGGAGACCAGATTCGTTAAAGCACAATCTAAATAATCTTCCTTATGTAACATCAATGAGGATATTCGAATATTTTCGAGAGGATGAGAGGTTTAATGTTCCAGAAACGCGAGGAGTTAAATGTGAGGAGATAAGCCTTTTACATTTCGTCTTCGAAGTCGAATGCGTGACCTTCGGCTTCTCCCCTACCGGAAGGCGCATGTCGTCACTTCCTATGCCATCTGACGTCACAGGCGCTTGAACTTTAAAAATTAATTTAAAAAAAACTACTTATCGTATCGCAAAAATCTCTTCACCTATGATGTTCATACATGTTACTCTATCATATAAAAATAAAATTGAAAAATCGAAAACTTCCCTATTGTCAACTGCCTTGTTGACATGGTACATTTCCCCTTCAATTGCTCGTCTCAACACAGTAGAGCAGTTAGAAAAAAAATTCTGAGAGGGATTTTCAAAATCAAAGACAAGTCAAACGTGTCCATCATTTGACTTTGTGTTCCATCGTTGTTTTATGAACTGATGAAGGGGTTTAGTTTTATAACCCCAAGACAGCTATTTGCAGAGTTTTTAAACTCTTTTTCATTTCTTTTATTTGTAGATGTATAAACGTTATAATACCCAAATTCATTTTTATAGGTTTAAAATACTATTGAACACTAATTCTCAGTTTTAGGGGAATACATTTCGCAATACTTAAAATCAATGAGAGAAAAGATCATACAGTGTTCATCATTCTTACCTCAAAACTTGAGCTACCGTATTAGGTCCAAACCACTGACCAACCACTTTCCCTTCTGATGCACCCATCTGTGCTAAAACAAACATATTTTTATGCAAAATAATACAGGAAAAAAGAATAATTACAGCCAAAAAAAATATCAAGACTATCTGCGCTAATTTTATATACAAAAGTATTTTGATGACCCTTCTTACCCCCTCCCCCTATCACCTTCTCAAGGCTTGTCAGATAAAAAGTTATTCAATTCGAAAAATTGTCTAGCTGAACATAATGTTGAACAGCACTAGCAATAACTCTACTGAATTATTTAAGAAGTGTCTTGCCAACATACAGAACTAGGTTGTTTGGTTTGTGTTAAACCTTCATGCTCGACAAGTGGCATGCTGGAACAACATAAATGTTGCAATGGACTCCCATGCTGGGGGCTGCCTGACACAAACTGTAACTCATTCTAACTCGTATGTTGGAGGCTCTCACAGTTGCATTTCTTGCACTGAAGTGTTCCGACACCTAACCACAAGCGACATAAAGAAAACATCTGGCCCATTTAAGTCTGATTGAAATGTAGAAAAAATTTTCAACTCACCTATTTGATGAATGGAATAAGGACAATCCTTTCGATCCTGAAACATTTTCAAAATAGCAGCATACACAGGATCCACAACTCCTGGTTCCCAAATCCAACCTACAAAGTTAAGCATCTACTTAGAATCAATAAAACTCAAGACAATTTAGTCTAAAGTTATTACCTAGTTTCAAAACTCATCACAAAAAAATAAATAAATAAATAAATAAATAAAATGCATTAAAGTGTATCCATAATCATTATAAAAAAACTGACCAAAAATATTCAACTCTTTCCTTACAACACTTACGTTATCGATGATTTAAATTATTGTTTTGTATTTTACAATGGAAGTAAATGTAGTGCTGCCATGTGCATGTAGGTACGGGTTACACTATTTATTAACTGAATATTTACATAGATATTTACAATGTATTTACAAGTTGGAGTTGTGGACGAGAAATGGCGAGGAGCTGGTGTTGGTGGTAGTCGCTTGTCCGCGTCCTCGTACCTACTGCCCTGGATCCAGTTCGGTCATGAGGAAAGGAGTGCGCCTCCTAGCGGGCGCTGGTGGCGCCACACCACCCCCCTTGGTAGTTCATTGCTTACGCTTGGAAGATGTCCCGGAAACGGACACGACGTCCAGAACGGGTGGTTACACCTCCGGCAGCCTCTGGAGCGGTGTTCTGCGGTTTCGGCTCAGCAGGTAAACATTTGCTGCCGTCGTCCAAGGAGTAGGCGGGTTTCACCCTATCCAGACTCACCCTTGTGTCCTTTGTGCCGACTTTAATGACAATGGTTTTACCTTGGCGCAGGACGACTCGGTGGGGTCCGGAATAGGGAGGCTGAAGGGCTCCTCGAATGGTGTCATCCCACAGCATCACGTGGGAGCACTTCTCCAGATCCTTGGAGATGAAAGGTGTGTGCTTGGAGTGCCGAGTTGCAGGGGTTGGCCGCAGCCTGGCCATGTGGCTCCGGAGTCGGTCCACGAGCGAGGAAGGGTCGGTCGGGAGCTCCTCTATTGCTGTCTGTGCTATCAATTCCCCTGGTAAACGAAGAGGCTCTCCATACACCAATTCTGCAGGGGAGGCGTCCAGATCTGCTTTGACCGCACTTCGTATGCCGAGGAGCACTATCGGGAGGGCTTCCAGCCAGGAAGAGTCGGAGTGGCACATTAAGGATGCTTTCAGCTGCCGATGGAACCGCTCAATCATGCCATTGGCACAAGGGTGGTAACTAGTGCTTCTCGAGCGTTTGAACCCTGTGTATATGCCTAAGCGTTTGAAGAGCTGCGATTCGAATTGACGGCCCTGATCGGTGGTGACAATTTCGGGACATCCGAAGCGGGAAATCCAACCATTGAAGAAAGCGTTAGCTACCTCCTCCGCGGTGATGCCTTCTAGTGGCCAGACTTCCGTCCAACGTGTGAAACGATCAGTCGCGGTGAGGCAATAGCGGAAGGACTTCGCTATGGGGAGGGGTCCGATGATGTCGGTATGCACGTGTCTGAATCTGATGGGAGATGGAGCGAATTGTTCCACGGGGGACATCGTATGACGAGTGATTTTCGATCGTTGGCAGCTTAGGCAGGCCCGGGTCCAAGATCGACAGTCGCTCTGCACTCAAGGCCAGACAAAACGGGCGGAAACCAGTCGGGCCGTAGCCCTAGCTCCAGGGTGGCTGAGACCATGCAATGAATGAAAAACCTGGCGGCGTAGATGAGCAGGTACAAAGGGGCGTGGCTTTCCGGTGGAAACGTCGCAGATTAGTTTGGCATCGGATCCTGGTAACTCCGTTGTCCGAAACTGCAGTGCAGAATCTTGATTCATCAGCGTCTGCAGCTCTAGGTCCGATTCCTGTGCCCTGGCGAGGTCCTCAAGTTTGACCGGGGTAGGCGATAATGCTGCTATCCGGGAGAGTGCGTCGGCTACCACGTTGTCTGCGCCGCTGACGTGCTGGATATCAGTTGTAAACTGCCCAATGAACGACAACTGGTTAAGCTGGACAGGGGGGAGCTTTTCTCGCTTCTGCTGGAACGCGAAGGTTAACAGCTCGTGATCGGTGTAGATAGTGCAGTGTTGAGCTTCCAGGATGTGTCGGAAATGTTGAACTGCGTTGTAAACGGCTAGAAGTTCACGATAGTAAGCCGGCCATTCAGATTGCTTGGATGTCAGCTTTTTAGAAAAGAATGCAAGTGGCTTCCAGGTATTGTCGATGAACTGATTTAGTGCAGCCCCGACGGAGAGAGTGGATGCATCTGTGAATAACCCCAGGGGTGCTTCAGGAGCGGGATGTGACGGGAGCGTTCCCTTGCACAGAGCTGCTTTGCAATCGGAAAATGCTTTCTCAAGTTGGGGAGTCTAAGGGATGGGCTGAGAACCTCGCAGGCCCAAGAGAGAGTCATGAAGAGGTGCCTGGTAGAATGCGGCGTATGGCAGGAACCGTCTGTAAAAGTTGATCATCCCAAGGAATCGTCGGAGATCACGAGCGGATTCAGGTCGGGGAAAATTCTGCAGAGCGGTTATGCGATCTGGCAGGGGGCGTGTACCCTCAGCTGATATTTCATAGCCTAAGAAGGTTACAGTGGTTTCTCCAAGAACGGTTTTTGAGGCGTTGACGAGGAGTCCGTGATCAGAGAGACGACGAAACAGGGCGCGGAGATGCTGTCGGTGCTCCGATGTTGAGTGCGAAAAGACTAAAATGTCGTCAATGTACGGAAAGCAGAAATCCAATCCTTGGAGGGCCTCGTCAATAAAACGCTGGAATGTCTGGCCCGCATTTCGAAGCCCGAAGCTCATGAAAGGAAATTCGTAGAGTCCGAAGGGGGTGATGATAGCCGTTTTCGAGATGTCTTCCGGATTTACAGGGATTTGTGTGTAGGCTTTCACCAGGTCGACAACGGAAAATGTCGTACACCCGCGAATGCTATGTGAAAAATCGTGAATGTGCCGGACGGGATAACGATCCGGGATGGTGCGGCTATTCAGCAGTCTGTAGTCGCCACACGGGCGCCAGCCGTCAGACTTCTTGGGAACGAGGTGCAGCGGGGAGGCCCAGGGTCCTTCGGAACGGCGTGCAGTACCCTCCTGCACCATTGAGTCAAATTCGGCCTTAGCGATTTTTAGTCGATGTGGTGCAAGGCGACGTGGACGACAGGAAACCGGAGGTCCAGGAGTTGTCCGAATGTAGTGCAGAGTGGAATGCCGGACCTGGCGCACAGCTCCGGCTGGTCGAATCAGGTCGGGGAATTCCTGTAGAATTTCGTGAAAGTGAGAGGAGTTGTTTTGGAGGAGTTTCACGCTTGGCTGCTCTGAATTTAACGGCAGGCCGGTGGTAGAAAGTCCGGTGGTCCCATCAATCAGTCTTTTATAATGACAGTCCGGCAACAAATGGAAGTATGCCAAGAAATCTGAGCCGATGATAGGGAGGGAAACGTCTGCCACAACGAATCGCCAAGAAAAACTTCTGCGCAGGTTGAAGTCTAATTGGAGCATCAATGTTCCATAGGTGTTGATAGACGAATCGTTCGCTGCACACAGCTGGAAGTTAGGGTCCGGGCGCCGGGTTGACACGAGGGAAGCGGGGTAGGCACAGAGGTCCGACCCAGTATCAATAAGGAACCGCTGCTTGGTGAAGCGATCAGTAACGAGAAGGCGACTTCCTCCAGATTGGCAGTTGGTAGTCGCCGCTATCGACTGCCGTGGAAGTTTCCCTGAAAAAAGCAGGGCTGGGTGCAACGGCGAGCTTTCTCCTGAAAACGCCGATGATAAAAGCAGACCGCCGCAGGGTCGGGCGAGTGACGAGGGGTGGAATTTCCTTGGCCCCTAGTTCGCCGATCTCTTGATCTGCCGCGGGAATCCCCTTCGGAAGCGCGAAAACTTGACCGGCCGAAACTGGTTTCGAGCGCTGCTACTTGCTGAGATAAAAGTTCCACTTGTTCACTGAGCGCGGCGAAATCGGTAGGGGGGGAAGCAGCAGGGTGGAGTGCATGAACGGAACTGTGGAGCGGTGCTAGAGGAATCTCCATGATTCGATCCGCTGTCTCTGCCATGACGTCAACAGGGAGAGAAACTTGTCCTTGCAGGATGGCTTGTACGTGAGGGGGAAGATGTTGCAGCCATAAAGAGTGCAGCAGGGTGTCTTGGATGGCTATTGTCCCTGCCAGTGATTTCAGATGTCGCAGAAACTGGGAGGGTTTCCGGTCTCCTAGTTCCTCACGTCCGAGGAGCTGGCGAACGCGCTGTTCCTCAGAGAGGGAAATTCTTCGGATGAGCTCTGTTTTCAGGTGATTATACATGCCTGAAATGGGGGGATTGATGATGATGTCATCCACCTCCGACGCATATCGGCTATCCAAGTTTGCTACCACGTGGTGGAACTTCGTGGCGTCTTGGGTGATGTTAGCTAGCAGGAACTGCGATTCGACTTGTGCGAACCACACGGCGGGTTTCTCCGGCCAAAAGGGAGGCAGTTTCGCCGTGACGCGGCAGATGGAGTTGGGGGGTTCGGCTGAGGGGGCAGGATTCGTCGCTGCCGGCAGACGCTGCTCATCCATCACGATTTGCTGTTGTTGCCTCTGCACCGTTGATTTAAGATCTTCGAGTTGCTCCTGCAATGTTTGGAAGTCCATGTTCGGTTCGGGTCACCAGTTGTAGGTACGGGTTACACTATTTATTAACTGAATATTTACATAGATATTTACAATGTATTTACAAGTTGGAGTTGTGGACGAGAAATGGCGAGGAGCTGGTGTTGGTGGTAGTCGCTCGTCCGCGTCCTCGTACCTACTGCCCTGGATCCAGTTCGGTCATGAGGAAAGGAGTGCGCCTCCTAGCGGGCGCTGGTGGCGCCACATGCAAAAGTTGAGTAAAAGGCACACCGTTTCCTTATTTCCCGTTCCCTATTTTCTTATTAGGCCAAATAGTATGGGTACAGAGGCGGAACAGTTGCAAAGCGGATAGACAGGAGTTTACTGCACAATACAATTTTCAAAATCCCACAAAATATTCTTCAACCAAAAAAATCCTACTATGGAGTTCCCCTAAATTAAAAGGATATTTTAAATGTAAATCAAAGAACACTTCAAACTTCAGAAGAAACACTTCATTAGTTTCCGGATGCAAGACTGAATATGTAATAATTATGGAACATAATTATAAAATTCTGCATAAAAAAGGCATCTGTCTTACCTCTACCAAGGTGTCTGCAAATGAGAGCTTCAGCCATAATCATTTGGCCACATCTTAACATACATCCCCAATTTTTGTCAGTTTTTGGACCTGTTCCACCTGAATTGATTAAAGAAATTAAGCAAAAATCAAGTTTTATTCTTAATTTGGAAAGTGTCCATCAGAAACTTTCAATACAAGCTAATAAAACAATTAATTATACAGGACAATCCAAAAAAAGATGGGAAGAAATTTAAGAGGTTATAGTGCACACCCAAAGAAACCCTTATCAAAATTTGCCTGGTCGGAAATAACTCGCAAAGGAGCTGGCACAGTTGAAAACAAAGCCCATACAAACCTTAAAGCTCCAGTCCTGATGCAAGTCACCGTGTAAATACAACAGAAAGTATGCAAATGTCAAATGGAGGAAGAAGATATACGCAGAATTTCAACATGAATCATTTGGTTCCAGTTGTGGCGATTGGGGCTTTTAAGTCGGGGGCAAAAGAAAGACAACTAAAAGCCATAAAACTTCTAGTGGCAACAAAAAATTAAAAAAAAAGAAAAAATACAAAATTTTGTCACGACTGGCTGGTTTTGAGAAAATTGAAGCACATTAGTTGTTGATGCAAAACTAACAACTTAACTCACGTTTTTCTTAAGATTTTTATGAATTTGTAAACAATAACAACCCTTGAAGAAACACGTGAGTAAGACATGAATTAGACTTACATTATTTACCCCAAATTACTTTGAGGTGTCACAAACCCTTGGTAATAATTTTATCACACAAGTATGGCCAGGCGATCCTGTTGGAAGGGGCGAATGAGTAATACTTTATGGGGAGGGTGGACTAATGAAAATAAAACTTGCATGACTGAGCATTATATATATTTTCTTTTTTTTCTTTTTTTTTTCAATGTAAATGTAAAGTAATGTGTATTATTCAGAGTTTGAAAGAAAGTTACAAGTGTTTCAAGTACCAAGAATAAAAAAAAATGGAACAAAGAAAAAAAGGAAGAATTTCTACTAATATTTTGGATTTGTTATCCAAATTAAACCCTTCAACTTTTGATTCATTTGAGGACTCCTGAAGTATTTTCAGTAGTCATTAAGGTCCTCAATTGTACCTTTTTTGTTATGAAAGAAAGGTTGCAGCATCAAAATGGCATCTCTTTTTACCAGCTTTCATACCGAGCATAATGAAATACAAAAATTGCATTTGTAAATCTAATTTGAAGACAGTTATTGATTTGTTTGTTGATTGAGCTGTTTAATATTCTCGCATAAGTAAGAGTGGTTGCGGGCTCTTCCCCAAAAATTTTTGTTAGGAACTCAAATTTTTAGGCTCTTTGGTGGTTAGTAGGAAAAAGGAGGGATTGCAGGTCCCTCTCCAGAAAGTTTTTGAAATTAAAGGGTATATTTTTGAAAACAATTGCTTGTTATCTTTGATGGGTTGATGAGGATGAGATTCAGGAATTCCGCCTAGTGGTTTTTTGATATCAGAGCTTCAAAAATGCAATATTGGATATCGATAGTGATGCTAAAAACCAGGGGGTTTGGGATTGAAGTCCTAAATATACAATTTTAGGCCAACTTTGATGACGTAGCAGAAGACCTGGGGTTCAGAATTTTCCCCCAGAAATGTTTCGATGTAGAAGATCCAAAAATACAGTTTTGGATGATCTTTGAATGATGTTGAAAGATGAGGAAAGAAGGACATGAAAGGGCTGAAATTTTTCGAAATTGAAGCCCTGAAAACGCAGTAATAAGCCATCTTTTTAATGTAAGGGAAGGAACGGAGATCGAAAATTCCCATATTGGAAATTGTTTGAAATGCGATGGTTGGCCATCTTTGGTAGCGTTAAGGGAAAGGATGGGCCCAAGAGCTATTCCTCAACTTTTCGATATTGAAGCTTCAAAACGCAATGTTAGTGGATCTTCATTGATGATAGGGGTGGAGCTCGAATCAGACTCTCCAAGATTTTTTTCAGAAATGAAATTCTAAAAACAAAAAAAAAAGGTCCTCTTAACGTCATTTTCAAAAAAAATAATAATAATAAATGTCGGTTCTGGCGATCTTTTCAAAACTAAAACTTGAAAAATGCAAAAGTTTTGACAATCTTCGATGACATTGAAAAAAGGGGTTCAGGTACTCTCCCCCAGAAAAATTTTGGATTTATAATCGTAAAAATACAATTCTAGGCAATTTTTTGTAAATGTGTTGGGGTGGGGGGGGGGGGAGATTTTGGTAGCCCTCTCCCGGAAATTTTTCAAATTTAAAAACCTTTTTTTTGGGGGGGGGGGGGGCGATCGCCCCAATCGCCCCCCTGTGGATCAGCCACTGAGATGGCTTGTTTAAGTAAAACAATTGATTTACTAATATCTAAACAGTGAACATAAACTAAAAATTACTGCTTGTGCTAAATAATGTTTCATAAACAAATATACAAAGTAAAAGAAAAATTTATATTTTGAAAATTTCGACACATTTGCTTTTTTTATAATTTTTAGATTTGATACCTAAATTAGAAAATGAAATAAATAAGTTAACCATAAAGGAAGGGGGGAGTCGCCCCCTCCCCGAATTGCCACCACTATGTGGTTCAAGCACAATGGAGCACCAGTCCATTTCTGAACGAGACATCCGCAACTATCTGGGCATCATACAGTCAGCCCCGCTTACTCAAGTAACGGATAAACCAGAGGTTCCCAACCGGTGGTTCGCGAACCGCCCAGGGGTTCGCGAGGTGCAGGAAGGGGGTTCGCGAAAATTTCGGTGCAATGGCGGATTTTTCCTAGTTTGGTAAAAAATTATAAAATATTCAATTTGCACACATAGTTACTAATTTTTTTTTTTAATTTGAAAACGCGCCAGACTCTTGTATTAAGCTCAAAAAAAAAAAAAAATCTTTCAGCGGTTTTATAATCTTGGTTAAAAAGAAATTTTCTCATTTTTTTTTCGATAGACAACAAAAAGAGATATCCTTCCTTCTTTATTGCGAGGCGCCATGCAGAAACGTTGTATTAAGCTGTGGCGGGGATCACGATGACCTTAAAAAGGCGCCATCGCGTGGAGTCAATCAAACAATATATATAATATATATATGTCGAAAAAAATAAAGAATTCTCAAACAATGCATCATAGGGGTATTATTTCTAATCTGGTTGAAATATAACTCGGAAATTTCGGTCGAATTCAGTCATCGAATAGCAGACATGACAGCAAAAGGCTCCAAACTTAAAATTTATTACTGGATTTTACCCATCTGTTCGTTTTCAAAAATATATAACATCAGCATGCTCATAGTTCTGGGGAAATAGTTGTTAACAGACGTATTTAGAGATACTTTAGAGATGCTTGAAAACAAGTGATTTTGTTTGCAATTGGTTTTGCTACGTGAACTTGCTACTCTGTTTGTGAAGTTATAATCGTGTTGGTAATTTTTATGATTTAATAACTTTCTGCTGTTATGGATCGATGGTTGAAAACTGGTAGTTTGGTTGAGCGACAAATGGACAAGCAGTCAATCGATCAACCCTCAACATCAGCAGTAACTTTCGAATCAACACAGGATATTGAAATAGATAGCTGTAATGAACTGCCGCCTCCCCCGACTAAACAAAAAAGTGAACTAGGGGAGAAAAAAGGAAAAAAGCGAAAATATGACAGTGACTATTTAAAATGGGCTTTTATTTTACTGGAGAAGAGTCTGAACCTAGACCGCTTTGTCTTCTCTGCAACGAAGTTCTAGCTAACAGCAGTTTGAAACCGTCACTTCTGAGAAGACACCTCGAAACAAAGCATCCGACACACAAGGACAAACCTATCGAATATTTTAAAAGAAAATTGGAATTTAATAAAAAGTGTAGCGTCTCTACGTTCCTGTTAGAATCCAACGAAGATAGTAAAATGGCCCTTGAAGCTTCATATCGAGTCAGTTATAGAATTGCAAGATCTGGACAGCCACATACAATTGCAGAAAATTTATTTGGACCGTGTGCTAAAGATATTGCTAAATGTATGCTGGGAGAAAAGTCAGCAAAAAAAATTGACCTGGTTCCGCTATCAAACAACACAGTATCACGCAGAATTACTGATTTGGCAAGTAATGTGGAGAAAGAACTTGTGAATCGAATAAAAGAGAATAATTTTGCGATCCAGCTTGATGAGTCGACTGATGTAGCAAACGCTGCAATATTACTTGTCTATGTTAGGTATATTTTTAACGATACAATTAAAGAAGATGTACTATTTGCAAAACCTTTGAAAACCAACACAACTGGAAAAGCAATTTTCGAACTGGTCAACAGTTACTTTGAAGAAAATGGAATAGATTGGTCTTTGTGTGTGGGTGTGTGCACGGATGGTGCAAAATCAACGACAGGAAAATTTGTTGGCTTTGTGGTGCGAGTAAAGAAGATTAACGAGAAAATTGAATGGACTCATTGCTGCATTCATAGACAAGCATTAGCATGTAAGCGTATTCCCGCAGAATTATCCGCTACTTTGAATGATGCGGTAAAAATTGTAAATTTCATAAAATCACGTGCCACAAACTGCTGTCTATTTCACGCGCTTTGTGAGGAATTGAGAAGCCTTCATGTTACTTTACTTCTTCACACAGAAGTTAGATGGCTTTCCCGTGGCAAAATTTTGACACGCTTATTTGAATTGAAGTCAGAAGTCCAAGCATTTTTTGTTGATCATCCATTTCACTTGTCTACTTGCATATTCGATCCTCTTTGGATGCAAAGGCTTGCATATTTAGCTGACATCTTTTCAAAATTAAATGAATTAAATCTATCCTTGCAAGGTGCAGTTGTTAATATTTTCGTTGTATATGATAAAATTGAAGCTATGGTAAAAAAATTGAATTTCTGGATCCAATGCCTGGAAATGGGTGAGTTTTCTTGTTTCACTTCTCTTAGTAGTTTTTTATCAGAAAACTCAATGAAACTTGATGAAAGCGTTAAAAGAAATGTATGTGAACATCTGCAACGTCTTGAACTAACTTTTGACGAGTATTTTCCTAATAGGCGTAACGTCCCTCTCTCAAACAACTGGATACGCAATCCTTTTGAAGGAAATCCATGCTTAGAGAACACCCTGACATTACCTGAAAAGGAAATGCTCATCGAGTTATCCTGTGATAATTCATTGAAAACTACCTTTAAAGAAGTCTCGTTAATTGACTTCTGGCTCAGTGTAAGAAATGACTATACCGTTTTGTCCAAAAAAGCAATTCGAATTTTATTACCATTTTGTACAACATATCTGTGGGAGAAAGGATTTTCCTCCTATACTTATCTCAAAGATAAATACCGAAGCAGATTGAATGCAGAGCCTGATTTAAGACTCAAACTGTCAGACATTGAACCAAACTTTCAGTTTCTTTGTTCCGTCAAACAGCCACAAATATCGCATTAAGGATTTTTTCCCCAATTTAAAGTATGCTTAAAAAAATAGTTGGTTTATAAAACTTCTTGTTTATAATTTTTCTTGTAGATGTAGTTTTAACTTTTTATTAATGTTTGCACTTAATGATATTTTACAATTATATTTTTGTTTATTGCAATCAAATGCTGCAAAAAATGGAAAGCAAACATGCTGTTTTTTTTATTGTTTCTTACATGTTACTAATTTCAACATCAGGGGGTTCGCGAACTTTTTTGCCTGTTCCAAGGGGTTCGCAAAGAGAAAAAGGTTGGGAACCGCTGGGATAAACGAATACCCTGCTTATACGAATAAAACCTCCTGGAACCGAATATTTCTCTATAGGTGCAATGTTAGAAATCCCCGCTAAATCTAATAATTTCCCATGATAATCGAATAAAAGTAATCAGCTTTCGCACATATTTTTGCGGAGAAAAAATTTGAATAAGTTTAAAATAAATTAAATCAGAACAATCATCAACGTAAAAAATATAAAATAGGATTTTTCGGCAACAATGGGAGGGAAGAACAACATACACATTTCTATCAAAGCATTGCCACTATTCCACCTATAATTTCTTTTGTTTATTGTCATTAAAAAAAAACTAGATAGTGCAGAAGATAATTAAATTAAATAACAGAAATTTATATAAACGTCGCAAACAATAATAAATTTTTAAAAAATAAATGTAAAACATGGCAGGCGAGGAAAGAAAAAAAGAAAATTAGAAAAGTGTTCCCAAAAGACCTAGAGCAAGTAATCCACAATTAGGGACTCTTTCAAAAAATAATGTATACTGATGAAAGGTGCCAAAGCAGATTTTATAACTCAAGTTGTAAGTTATATTTTAACAATAATCATACGCCTTTCATATACTTATATATTATACTATTTTGTTGTCTACTATTTAGTTCATTACAAAAACTTTTTACCAAAATGTTAATTACTTCTATTATATAGTTAATTTATTCTTATTCAGTTTTTAAATACACAGTATTTCTTGGAACCGACTGTATTCGATTAAGCGGGACCGACAGTATTTCCAAACCTATTAGGATTTGTGGTACTGGTGCTTAGTTTGCTCATTTGCCAGATCTTTCATGCCTCAATTTCTTTTTGTGGCGGCAGCTGAAGGCTCTTATGTATGATACAACCGAGAGGAAACCCCGAAGAACTTGTAGCCAGACTTTTGGTCGCTGCAGGGGAATTGAGTGAAATGCCTGGTGTTTTCCTGAATGTTTGCCTCTCCTTTCTTCACCACTGTCTCGCAGTCATAACTTTTAGAGGTCACTGCTTGCCACTTGAGCAGCAGGGTTTGAAATAGAGTGCGGGATTGCGCGAAACGTGCACAAAATCGGTAAATCCCGCGCAATCCAAAGGTCTGTGCAGGATTTCCCCCCTCATAAATTCTTAAATTCGATAACGAACCCCATACCGGGAAAGCGGATAAAAAACATTTCAAAATCCATTTTCATTTTGGAAAGATGAAAAAAATTTAAAAAGCTTCCATCAATTCAAAGCAATTCAAGTTACATCGACTAATTCCGATTAGCTGGCATCAACGAATTCCGATCCGCCGACATCAACGGATTCCGATCCGCCGCCATCAACCGATTTCGATCCGCCGACATCAACCAATTCCGATCCTCCGACATCAACTGATTCCGATCCGCCGACATCAACTGATTCCGATCCGCCGGTCGAAATGCGATCCAAAAGCTACTGGAAACGACAGTCCGTTTTCGAAAGGTATAGGCAATTTTTTACTTTAACTTTTTGATCGTCAGAAAAAAAGACTTTGTGCAGTAGAAATGTTATTTTAAACAATAGGAACCGAACCCCATTCGGATAATTAGATCCAGAAAATGGTCTATTTAAAAAAATAATTGAGTGATGTGTATGTTACTTAATTGTAAAATATTTTATTAAAAATGAAATAATAAAATAAAATTGCAAAATTACTGAATAATGATTTGAAAATGGGGTTGATATATGACACTAAAAAATTCTAATTTTAAAATGAATAAATAGAAAAATGAAATAAAAATGAGTTATAAAAAATTTCTAAACAAATTTTTAGAATTTATAAAAATTCTCCCCCAAATTCAAAAAATCCCCCCTGGAATCTGAAGTAAAGGGGGACATTCTCCCCTAGAAATTGAACCCTATTTCAAACCCTGGAGCAGTTATTGGAATATTAGGTAATCAAATTTGCTTTATTAACCTAATAATTCAGTGTCTTTTTTGCCTTATAGAACAGCATCACATTCGGCATTGTCTAGTCCCTCTGCAAGTTACTTTTGACCCTTTAGATGAAAGCTATTTGTGTGGATTGAACTAAAATCTCTTAAAGTTCTGCAAAATTTTTTATGAATCAACCTGCACAGAGACAAATGATAAGATAAGCAAACATATTACACACACATATAAAGGCAGGGGTCTGTCCAGGATTTTTCACAGGGTCCGTTTTTTGTGAAAAATCAAATAATTTTGTGAAAAATGAATTAATTTTGTGAAAAATCAAATAATTTCGCAAAAAAAAAAAAAAAAAAAAAAAAAAAATTTTGTTCAAACGAAATTTTTTAGAATTTAGAGATGACACAATGGCACAAACTGCGTCAATTAAAATTAAAGTTGAGTGTTTTCATCTTCTATGTTGAGAATATCATTCTGGAGTGTTTTTTTTTTATATTTGGCAGGGGGGGGGGGGAATCGCTCTCTCAACTATCAATATTTATCTGCCATCCTACATTATGTTAAATCATACTAGAAATATTTCTGTACAGTATTTAAAATAATTGTAACAAAAAAATAAATAAATAGCATTTAACTTTTTGACCCAAGACACTCTTAAAAAGCACAGAATTTCGTTTAAAACTTATAAATTCCGTGATTTTAACAAAAATAAAAAGATATTTTAATTGTTTACCTCTTAACAAAGCGTAATAAACATCAAAAATTCGAAAAATCGGACTCCCATAGCGGATGCAAAGAGATCGCAATTCTCAAAGTGAAGGCATCAAAAGTATAAAAACGACTTGTAAAAGAAATAGTTTTGATAAAATTATTTTAAAATTGCATTTTAGAGTCCTATGATAAGACAATTTCATTAATATCTGCAGACACAGTTGAAGCAAAACAAATAAATAAAATAAACCATCTATTCAGCATTTTAATTTTTGACTCATAACAGAAAATGGAAATTTGCTTTAAAAACTTGAAATGAGAGTTCTAACAGAAATAAAGAGACTTTTCATTTCTTTGCATCCTAATAAAGCGAAGTTAGCTTGAAACAAGAATAGTGATGTAAAATACCCGGGTATTTATTTTAAAAATTTATATTAAACTAAAATACTTTTCCGTATGTATATTTATGCAAACCATATGCAAAACAATAAATTTTTACCCAAAAATTGTATTTTGACCACGTATTTAAAGAATTATTGTGTGAAACACAACTTAGCAATCTAATATGGTATTCACATTTAATGTGTTGGATATGCCTAATCAATGTTGATAGCGAAATTTCAGATATAAAAAGCCATTCTACAAAAAGTAAAAAGTTTAACTGGTTACAAAAAAAAAGCAAGCATCAATTGAGGCAGTGAGAAGCAAAGGGATGTAAGTGAACATTTTAAAGTTTTGAGTAAAACACGTTTAGAGACAACATCCTAGGTAGGCTTTCATTGAATTTTTTTTTTCTAAATCATTCCTTTAATTAAAAAAATTATAATGATAAATTAAATTTTTATATTTGTAATGTTTCTTTTTACGGTTTATGTTTTAAAAAGAAAATCATCACCTTTTTATACCACCTTTTTTTTTTTTTTTGCAAAATGCGCAAAAACAATATTTACCTTCCCATCCTACATCACTAACTTCGTGTATTAAAAATAGTTTGAATAAATTTTCATCATGAAGCACTGGGGAGCAAATACAAATGAGCAAGACAACAGAAAACAATATTTTGACTTTTTTTTTGCTTATTAATGTGAAAATTGTTTCTATATTTGCCACGTTATCACTTAAACAGCAATAAAATAAATAACATCATAGTCTTAATAACTTCTCAGTTTATTTTTCCAAACATCCTTCATGCTCCTTTTTTTTTCTTTTTTCGTTTTGGATATGAGTAACCTAGATTGTGATTTTGAAATCCTGAAGTTCATCACTGAATTGCTTATACTTCTCCAATTATGACATTTTAAAGAAAGATTCTTTGGTTCACGATATGTTTCTTTCATAATTGCATCAAGTCTTTCAATAAAAAATACTATACGCCGTATAAATACCGTAAAAACGCAAATATTGACAAGCTAGTAAAATGATGAGAATATTTTCTAATCAAGTCTTTATAAAGGTTCAACGCTAGACGCTAAGTGGTGATAATTTTGAAGTTGGTAACCCTATTTGAAGCGATCATATTTTTTCCCCACCCTTACTATCCCTTTGCAGTTCTAAGTTCATTTCACAGATTATATATTATTATTGTTCATTAAATCATGAGCAGGGAGAAAAGTGCTTACCTTTTCTCCCTACCTTTCAGAAAAGTTTACAACAACACCGCTGCTAATTAGCTGTGATAAAACAAAAAACCATTATATTTATTTGTCAGTAGCAATTATTTATCGCTTGCAGGAACATCACAAGAGTGCCTTTTTTTTCAAAATTAGCGGATTTCGTTTAAGCTGATCCCTTTAATTTGACTTCAAAAAATGTTCCAAAAATTATCGGTTTATACACAGAAATATGCGTTATTTTGCTTTCAGATTTGCTCTTTCAATAAACAATTTGTGAAAGATCCGATCTTGTTTATCAAAATTTTGTGAAGGGTCCGATTTGTTTGATTGGGATTTTGTGAAAGGTCCGTTTTGGTTGATCGGATTTTTGTGAAGGGTCCGTTAACGGACCCAAATATCCTCTGGCCAGACCCCTGAAAGGTCAGCATAAGATCAAAAAATATACTCGACTTTCCTTGCAATTTTAACTCTCAAAGAATTCATATTAATACAAACACAAAAGTGGCAATCAGCAACAGGCACTGGGTCCAGATAGTCTGAGGATAGCTGATTTTTTAATCCTGAATGAAGGCCAAGAGTCTTTTTAAAACTATTCCTCCTTTGTAAATAACAGCAGTTTCCTCTAAGCTACTCCAAATGTCTACCCCCTACTGAAGTAGTCATTTTTCCAAATTTCAAGATAAGCTTGGGATTTGAAAAGCTGAGACTAATGATTGTTGTTTCTGCTATCAGTGCAGAATTTTAGTCCACTAACATCTTTCAATTGTTTGATAATTTAACCCTGAACACAGTGGAGCCCACATGATGGAACAGCCAATTTACCACAAAAACTTACTCTAATAATAGACATCAACGGTTTGGTTGGTGCATTGAAAAATGTATTACATTAAGCGGGATATTCTTTTAATCGATTTTCGAATAAGCTGGCTTGACTGTATTATAATCATTGAGTTTACTTTCAAAGAGTGCATGAAAGTTCTATACAAAAACCACTTACCAATGGCAGGAAAACCTGATCTGTATGAAAACCATATTTTGCTGCGAATCAATTTTCTTATATCTTCTATGTCTAAATGGGGAAAAGACAACCATGAAAAACCAAAAACCTTATGTCAAAGGCAGAAAGACAGATTATGCAATATCAAAATTAATAAGATACAAGATGGAAGATATTTTATTCAAAATACAAATGCCGCATTTAAAAAGAAGGTATAGCAAAAATATGAGTTGGGAATTATTCCATGCTACTGAAACATGCCACGAGTATGGGACAGTATCCTTTGTGGCGAAATAAAATGTGAAAAGCTATTTCTAGCTTGGGCAGTTGATCAGCATTGATGTAACATATAACACATATGTAGCTGATTAGAATCAAATCTGATTCTAATCTCTATCTCTCACACCTACTAGAAAAGCTAGAAATAACTTTTCACATCTTATTTTGGCATAAAAATCCGGGCTGGAAAATTATACTGGCCGACATGCCCGGGGCATGTAAAAATTCCGATCGGGCATGAATCTTTTACCAGGGGTAGAAGTGACCAACTTGTCACATATAGGACATTTTCCACAAAAAATATAGGACAAATATAGGACACATTATATGAATATTTTTGCTATGAAAAAAGAAATAATACATATCATATATTATTCAGTTATTCTTATCAATGATTTTGTTTAAAAAAAACTTCAAACAAAATACCTTACATCTATAATGACTTTCCTGTAGTTGAAAGAATAATTTTTGAAAAAGTGTACTTTACAGACTAAATAACTAACCAAAATTTGAACAAAGATAATTTTTATTTTTTCTTCCTCACTCATGACCCAAGTACTAATTCCACTGCTCTTAGATTTTATATTGTGAAGAATTAATGTCCTCCTGGTTCAACAACTCCACACGAAATGTGGTTGAGCGATGCGATTTTGCCATTATAATTCCACTTATTACAACAAACTACGTTTTAACATCATAAGGAACTAACCATTCCACGATCCCAAAATTCCACAAAAAGAAAAGATTGCAAAAAGAAAATTAGAACATTCCGATCAGAAAATGTACCGAACACAAAAATATACCAACGAAAACCATGATGGAAAACAAAACAAACGGCTGTTGCCCCCCCCCCCCCAATGCAAAATTCTAAAACCAACTTTACCATACTATACTAAAACCAGCACTAGTTCTCGAAACTCCACCCACTATAGAGTGACGTCACATTGCTGTAGCTAATGAGAGAAGATGCCTGTTGCAGAATTTAGTCATTTGAGTTTTTTAATTTGAAATTCGTTTGGGCACGTACTTTCAGCGAAAAATCCGATGTCAGAAAGTTTATTTACAGTTCTTTTTAAAAGATATATATGGTATAAAACGGGAATATAGGAAATATAGGACATTTTTGAAAAATATAGGAAATATAGGACGATTTTGATGCTTTTTTTGAAAATATAGGATATATAGGATTACTTCGACCCCTGTTTTACCCTTACATGCTTGGTTCCTAAAACTTTATTATTTTGTATTTTATTGAAAAATTACCGTATCCTTACTTGAAGCTCAAAATTTATTTCAAGCCCTACTGCTAAGATGGTTTGCTGTTTCTGGTTTTCGTGGAAGTGATCCTTCCCACTATATAATTTAAATTTTGTTAAATTTAATGACGGCTTAATATGTACTCGATTTATTAAAATTATTTTTTTTATGATTTATATAAAAATAATTTGTCTGATTAATGCTGTATGACAAATTCAAATGCTTTTATTGATATACATTAAGGAAAACTGGGCATGTATCTTTTAGACAAATATCAGGGCATGTAAAATTCTAAAGATTTTTCTAGCCCTGATAAAAATGCAGCTGTCCAATTCCTTTCGACTCTACTCTAGATGAAACTATTAGGTGAAAGTCTGAACTCTTTTAAAGCTAAGCAGAAACAAGAACTAAAACCACATTTCCAACTGAAAGTCAGTTTTATTAATTATAATAAAGGTATTAGAATACTTTGGAATTTACAAGAGAATGTATAATTTTTGATTTAAAGTTTATTTTGGTCCCAGAACAGTTCTCCTCTCTTCACAAACACACATATGTTTGAAAGATTATCAATAATAAATTTAGCTAATAGCCCCCGTGACAGGTTGACTTAAAACTTTTATTAGCCCTTTTAACTGTTAGCATGTTGTGTATATATAATTTATCACTCCTAGAGATGAAAACAATCGGAAAAAAAAACGTAAAATTTTCGAAAAAAACAAAAAAACCTTTTTTTTTCCCAAAAGGGTTTATTCATTTCGGAAAAAATGAAAAAATGATTTTTTTTCAATTTTTCAGGGAAGTTTTGATTGAAATGTTCAGCAAAAAGTGATTAGAAATTTCTCATACTTAAATTCTAATGCAATTCCCCCACCCCCTCCTTGTATGTTAAAATAACGTCTAACTAGTGTTCCCGCTAGACCATTTTTGAAGAGCGCAGCGCCCGGCCCTTTTCCACATCAGCAGAATGCGCCCTGCTCTTTTTTTAGATCGCAAAATGCGCCCCCCCCCCTTTAAGAAAAAAGGAAATGGCACCCTATGTTTTTAAAAAGATGCCTCAAGCATTGTTTTTACTCACACGATATCTGGGCAATTTTACTTGTCCAGCCTCTGCAAAAACGATCATTTCTTATCATTATTCCCAGAATTTCACCCTGAAAACAGCCCCATAAATAAAAGGGGAAGCAAACACCAAGGCAAAGAGGGGAAGGGGATGAGATTCTAGGAATTCTAACAGGCTTATCAGTAGGAAACAAAGGCATGCTCTTCCTTCAACTGAAGGTGGGTTTTTGACAGGGTGTGGGAAGGGGTATGGTGCTTTTTGGGAAGGAAGAGATCGTTTCATTCATTCCCATCCTTGATCTTCTGAGAATCAACAATGAGAGAGAGAAAAGGACATTTTCCTAGCATTTCAGCCCTTTGTGTTGTTTTTCGTTTGCACGTGGAAATTAGGCTTAGCAATTTTAGTGCATTGCTAGTTATTGTGTAGCAATCTTTTCACATCTGTTTCTGGAAAGTTAACTTTCTGATTGTTTCCTAGGTAGAAAATAGTACAAAGCTCACAGAGCTAAAATACAAGGGTGTTTTTTAGTCCCTTGGATTTTTAACTCCCTTTCCCAGTTCAAAAAAAAAAAAAGCGTTTGAAATTGAAACATATCGCTTTTCCAAGGAAATTTTCTGCTGCAAAATAATAATTTGTTTCGTGCGAAGTATTTTTATTATCTGTGAATATGATTCGTAAAACAGATTATTTAAAAAACTTATTGACCTAATTTCCACAAAAATTGTTTGAGATAAAAATTTTGGATTGACCAGAGCTGCTTATTTTTGTTTTGCACCTTGCTACGACTGCATTTTTGAAGCACTACACAGTATTTTAATTTAATTATTCTGTTTGAAGTGTAATATATTTAAAAAGGAGAATTAACATTAATCATGATTTTGATGTCTACTAAAATACGTAATGGCACAATGCACATCACTAGGCAGTTTTTTTAGGTTGGAAGGGGAGATCAGTAATTAAATACTGTTCTTCTTAAATTGAAATTCATAGGATTTTGAAATGCCTAGAATTTATAGGATAGGTAGTCAAAATTAAGGCTTGAAAAGTGTTGAAAAACACACAAAGCCAAGTTTAAGCATTATCTAAATGTTCCTATGCAGTGTGGAAAACATTTGTTTGGGGGGGGAGGATTAATCCTTTTCTAAAGACAAATACATTTTTCGTATGAAATAATGATATTTAATACTGAAGTCAGTGATGGCGGCGATCAGGGGGAGGGGGGGGGGCTCATAGTGCAGACTACACTAGTTGAATTTTTACAAGGTGTTTTAAGATGTTATTTCTCCTGTTTATTTTTTTGGAGTAGGGGGGGGATCAGTACTTTTTGAGGGGTGCATCATTGATCTTGGCTGGGGGGACACCGCGCTGAAAAAGTGCCCTTTTGATAACAAATAGTGCCTCTTTCAAAGACCAGCACCCTGCCCTTTTTTTTCCTAGAGTGAACACTAGTTTAACTTTGATAATGCAAGTTGTTGTATGATAATATAATTTGCATATAGATCAAAAAACATTTAATACTTTTCGCAAAAAAAAAATAAATAAATAAATAAATAAACCAATATCCTTAGTGAAGAAATCAATTTCTTTCTTCATAAAACGAACAAGCATAACTTTAATCACAGAACTATGTTTCTGCTAACTGTGCGAACCAAATGCTGTGGCAAAAAAAAGGGGGGGCAAGAAATTTTCTATATATTAAAAATAAATAAATTAACAAACACAAAAAATAATAATGTGAGAAGATCTTTAGCGATTAATAAATTAATTGGCTTCAAACTAGCCGCCTTTTGAAGTAAAACAAAGGTGCAACTGATTGAAAATTTTCATTCAAGGGCTGCAAGTCCTTTAATCAATCCTATTCCCTATAAAGCTATTGATTTAGAGAGTCCAAACTTATGTGTAGTTTAGGGTAGACCTTTGACTCCAAAACAGGCCATAGAGTGTAATAAATGTGATTGAGGTCTATCGAGTAGAGCGTCCATTCTAAAGATGATATCAAGTCAAAAACAATGCGCCTTGCACCACTCTTATCTTTTTGGCCGTATGAACTGGTGTAGAGTCACACTGAAATGTCCAATCTACATTGCTATGCTGAAGTGCTCTTAGGTCCACAGAAGTACAACAGCTTCTAAAATGTCCTTCCGGTACAGCCCTCATCCACAAAAAACCAGAGATTTTTTGTCGCTTGTGCTGATTCCATTAGAGACAAAGCCTGATTTCATATTTTGTAGATGCTTAACATTCTAAGGTGCTTGGAGTGTCGGACATTGACTATAATTTCTAAGCCATTTGAACCGATATAACGCATCAAATACTGTTTGTCAAGGTACAACAAGCAAACGAATTGTCATTCTGCTTGGTTAAACAACTTTTAAATAGCAGATCTTTTCCTTAAAATTGTAAGAAAACTGATAAACAATACATAAACTAAGATATATATTGTAAATTATTTTCTAAGAAAGTGAGAGGCAAAAATAAATAAAGCCAACCATTAAAATGAAATTACTTTACTTCCATTCGATGATGCGAATGTAGCCCGAGTTTTTTATACTGCCGTGCTAAACACAAAAGGAATCTGCAGTTGAGCTCAAGCAGGGAGATTGTGTTTTAAATTTTTTGACTCTTCCATATAGTTGATTCAGATGTCTTTTTCTTTTTTTTTCCCCAGAATTTATTCAAAAATAGCTCCTGACGCAATGACCCAAAAACATTTTATTTATTAAGTAAAATATGAAATAGAGAAAAACTTGGTTACTATAACTCAGTTTTGATCAAAAGTGTAGGTATGACTTCTTTTACTACTGTGCTTAGCACGACCATATGAATGAACTGAAACTCCAGTTTTAAGTTCTGGTTCAGCTTTAGAAATCATTATGCAGTTTTGGTTTGGGGTTTCTGTTGGAAAGGAAAAGAAAAACCAATTTAGTTTTGATTTAGACTTAGCTGGATTGGAAAAAATCAAGCTTTCATTTTCAGACATCAAAGTTACAATGTAAGAAAGGGAAATAATACTTATTTTTCTTTCAAACAATATCAACCATGGATTGCACATATTTTTTAATGCTTAACCCTTTACATGTTCCAAGAAACACAGAGCTATTAAGAAACCCTATTTTCATTCATAAAAAAATCTATTTTTCCATTTTTTCCAATTTATCCCGAAAAAAAACCGTTTTTTTTTTCCACCACTTCAAAATTTCAGAAAATTTTACATCTCTAATCACTCCACATATTTTATTTTTCGTAATAGTTGTTTTCAATGTTGTGTTGCAACTCAACTCCAGCTCGAAATGATTCGATTTCAGTGTGGCATGTTCCGGAATGGCGATGGTGTTTCGTCTTGTAAATAAAATAGTTATTGTGTTTCTAAATTGTGCCTCCTCGTACAATTATTCTACCTAAAATTCATAATATAGCACTCAACAGGCGGAGTAAACTGACAAAGTAGGTAATGGCAATGGACTCGTATATCAAGTGCTGCCAGTGTGACGAAAACTTAAACGCTCTCTAACTTGCATGGAGGCTCTCACAGTTGTATTTTTTGCACAGAATTACTGTCAGAATAGGTGATGTCCTTCAATATCAGTCTGCAAGACATAAGGTGAACAAAAGTTTCATAGCGTTGAAGATAAAATTATTTTTTTGATGAAAGTAAACTTTTTTTAAGAAAAAATGTATATGTTTTAATGTTTTTAATTTTTGATTATAATTTGCAAAATAAATTTTTTTTTAACATTTTACATTAAAAACATAATTAATATGCATGAAAATTTTCCCAATATTTAACATAATTGTCAACAGTCAGTCTCAGTGAGTATAAGAGAATACAGTCATTTTCTTGTAAATGAATACAAAAGAATTTTAAACTTCTAACATGCTTTAAATCAGTGGAAGTCAGCCAGAATTTTTTCTTTTTGGATGGGAATTTGGTTTGTCTTAGTCTTTTTCTATGGTCAAAAAGGAAACATTTCCGAGATTTGGAGGGGGAATTATTCCCAAATCGCTATATATCTCACTTCATTTTTTTTACAAAACTCTTGCAGGCATAATTTTTTTTAAAATAACTTACCATGAACAACGTTATAACGCTTTCCCAACAACCAAAGATCATTTAAAGTAAATGAGAAGTCTTTCAGTTCATTCTTCGGGAGATCTGCTTTGCCTAAAGGGTGAAATATGACATCAAAAAATTGTATAATGGGGATCCATTTAAATTCAAATCCTTATAAAATTTATTTATTGTGCATTTTACACTCATTTAGCATCTTTTGAATAATCAAGAAGCATTAATTTACCAGGAATGATACGGGAGGGAGGATATTGATTCTAAGCATTCAAGACTCTAAGAACAAATAATAGCTTTTACAAGAGCATTTCTCTTGTTTTCCAAAGGGGCAATTCCATGGTGTCGGACGTAAAAAATGAAGAAAAATTTCTCGGTTTTAATTCCATTTACCAAATATAAACTGTTCCAAATTGATCAAATTTATTTAGAAGATACTTACTACATCCCACTGAATAAAAAATCATGTTAGTTTTTCAAAATAGATCTCTAAAGTATAAATTTAAAAAATTTAAAGAGTTGGTGTCGGACGTAAACACACAAATAGTAAAATTGATGGTTCACTTAAAAATTATTAAAAGTCTGTGAATTGGCTTACATTTTAATTTTAAAAACAGCATAATTCTAAAGTATACTTATGATTGAAGCATATTATACAGTTTTCAAATGATATTATAAGGAATAAAATTATTTAAAAAAATATTTTTAGCTTGGTGTCGGACGTAAATTTTCGGTGTCGGACGTAAATTGTTCATATTGGACGTAAACTATTGCTCTTTAATGTAAATACATAACAATGATTACAGTTATAAATGTGTAAATTATATAGGTTACATATACTGAAACAAAATTTAACAAGTAAATTCAAAAGTAGGGTTGATTGGGGGAAGTGGGACACTGGGGTAAGTGGGTCACACCCAAAAACTGAAATAACCTTATGGTTTTTATAATTTTTTACATTGATCATGTCATGGTTCATCACAGTGATTAGTTTTGCATATATTTGAGTTCCGTGGATTTTTTTTTCTGGGTCAGAAAACTTAGTCAAAAAAAAAAAAAAAATCTGAAAATTATTTTTTTGGCGAGTTTAAGCAGCAGTTTTCAAAAAGTGTTTCACGGTTAGCATTTATTTTTTTATGATCATGAAACATTCATGAACAGTTTAACTTCAAGTGCATAATGCAATCAGAATTTTTGAATAAAATATTATTAAAAACTTTTAGACGAGGGGCTCCACTTACCCCATAAAATTTCGCTATAACAGGTCCCCACACTATGGGGTTAGTAGTTCACCAATAACAGTGAGGATTTGAAAATCAAAAGCAACTCTGATGAAATATTTATATTAGTGAAATACAAGACAACTATGATGACTTAGTAGGTAGCTGATAGTTCAGCTACAAAAGATGGTGATTAGTTATTTGTGAAACTTACCTGAAAGAAAACCATCAAGATTTATATGGATTGAACGTTAATAATTGTTCTTCCTTAGCCAACTTTACACAGACGCAGTCATTTAGTTTTTCCAATTTTTTTCTCACTTATAGTTTTGGCAAATTTGCCAAAAGTGATATTAATCAACTGTATTACGTTCATTCAACACACCTTTTCTCAAAAGGGGTATTATTTACCCCTATCAGCCCTAAATGTATATATACAGTAAATTCACTTAGTTGTTTTTTTATGCATGTTTCACTTTAACTTTGGCAAAAAAAGGAGAAACACAGTCCAAAACATATTTTGTTTAAAGGAATGTAATAGTGTCGGACGTAAATGGTGTCGGACGTAAAAAAATTTTTACGTCCGACACATAGATTTTAGTAAATAATATTCACTTGTTACAAAATGAAAATAGGTTACATCAATGAGATTGAAAATCTTACTTTGTACCCAAAAATACATGTATGTAGCTTTAAAATTATTGGCTCAGCATAATTAACTAACTACCCATTTTGGTGTCGGACGTAAAACACTTAATGTACCCCAGAGGAATTCTTTTACAAATCAAAATGAATTATATTTTGACACATTTTTGCAACATCACCAGCAACACTCTGTATCTTTAAATGGTTATTCATCTCAATTCATAATATTAGCATGTATTTTTTGGAAAAAACAGAATTTCTTCGAGAGTCTCCAAATATGGTTTGAAAATGCTCAAGATGTTGACCTTGGTTTAACCTGCTGTAACTTATTTATAACTGAAGTGATCAAATTTTAGACAGGCATTTCAAAATATACAACTCTTTACCTTTAAAATGACACCTCATTTGTTTAAAAATTTTAATTTTGAAAATTTGATCATCTGGTTGACCTTATCATGGAATTGCCCAAAGGGTTTTAAAAACTGAAAACACAGAAGAGACGATTCTGAAGTCAGAGCCTGACTTGGCTTTTAAGAAACAATAAAAAAAAAAGGATGAAAAAATAATTACAGCAGTAAACAAAATAATAATAATAATAATAACAATAATGCTAAAAATAAGTTCAAATAGATTGCTTAGTCTAAAAGCAAAGCGAAAATCTTAGCTAAAGCATTAGAATACACTGAAGTAGAAAATGATGCCATTTTTTGAATGCGCTCTTATTTAAAAGAAGGCATCACAAGACAGCTCTGAAACCATGCCAATATGGACAGCAAGAAAAAGCAATCCCTGTCGATTAGAGTAACTTTTGTACACATTTTTTGCATGTATACTTTATTTGTTTTTAACATATATCATAAAATTTCTATATAAATTCTGAAACATCATTTCACTACTACAAGAATAAATTGGAATTTAAATTGTTTTAATACATTACTCCTTTGATATTACAGTGGAACTTGCTTTTAACGAGCCCTGATTTAAGAAGAACTTAAATTTGGGTAGGAAATTAGAGGTTTGTATTTATTAGGTTTGTATAGTATTAAATGGGAGCATCGCATGCTTTTAATGAGCAAAATCCACTTAAAGAAAGCAATATATTTTGCTCTTCATAAAATTTCTATTAACCTACAGCTCAGTTTATTCCTTCTTAGAAAATTCTCCAATATTTTTAAGTCAGCTGAAAGTTAGTAATGAATCAGAAATCCTGAAAATGTGTGGTGATTGATTCCACTAAGCATAACCAAGAATTTAACATAAGAAAGGCAGAACTACTCATGCAAAATGATCATGAGACAATATTAAACCCTATGTTATTGTAAGCCAATAACTCATTCATGCATTTCAATGAATGCTATAAAGGAGTTATTGATTTGTTATCTGCAATTCATGGAAAGTTTTTAAAATGTGTAAATGGAAATAAATATAATTTTAAGGGCTAATATCACCTTGCCTGGACTATCAAGATGTAATTAAATGCATTGCTTGTTTTACAAAGGCAAATACAAAAACGGTAATTAAATGAAGAGTTAGATAAGTCAAATGATGAAAATTGTCAATAGTAGAATGTTACATTCATTGTTAAACTTACAAGTATGCAAAACCTGAGAAAATTCGAAAGATTACATGAAATATTTTGAACAACACATCATAAAACTCTTACCATTGATACCAGCAAAAAAATTGTATAATTCCATATCATGTATACTTTCTTGAACAGCCTCATATGCAACAGATCATCCTGAAACAAAAAGAAAAAAAAAATCAAAAATTGTTAAAAACAATAGTCAGCATGCATTATCATTTAAAATTCTTCAGATAATTCAAAACTCAACCCTGTTTTGGAACAAACAAAGCTACAGTCGAGTCCCGACTTACGAGTCCCGACTTACGCGAGGGATGCGTTCCAAGACTTCTCGCGTAAGTCGAAATTTCGCGTTGTCGAAAAATATATGCATACATTTTTTTTAAGCATACCAAATTCTTTTACTTTTATAAGCATTCCCTCAAACTGCTTTAAAGCATTCCTCAATTATACACTAGTTTCTTACATAAAGAACTAAACTTTTACTGTATTTAAAAAATAAAAAACTGTTTTATTTAACATGAAATACTTTAAGATTCACAAAATGAATGATCAACGGGAGAGAATGACAAAATAAAACAACACCGTACTCACAGCATGTAGTAATAATAAAGTGCTTCACTATAATAGTACTGTACAGTAGATACAGTAACATATGAGTTAAAAAATGAAGATAATGGTGATTTATGCTCTATGACAGATCGTTATTCTTATGTAATGCATTTTAGAATACGGTTGCTTCGCCTTTTCTTTTATAACGTTTCAATTTGTGGCAACAGATCCTCTTCCTGATCTCTTAAATCCATAATACAAGAGCAGTTTCCATTTTCATAATATTTACTTTGCTAGAATGCTCTACAAGCTTAAATATTGAAAATGACATTGGAATAATCTTTTTGTTTTGACTTTTAATTGTCACATGGAAGATTCAATCATATTTATTGTTGAGCTACCGTCGACGTTTTGTAGTTGCTAAAATATCTCGAGATCTTACCAGGAAACATCACAATCAAGGAAATTCAAAAAAATTCCAAATTGGTGGCATTCGAAAGAGCATTGGAAAACATGTTTATGGCACTGAAACTACGTGCCCTCGTGACCACGTTATCGAAATATGATGTCTTAAAAATTGCCGAAATTTTTAGTAAAGTCGCCAAATTTAGCGAGTTTTGTTCAGAAATGGAAGGTACGGCGCGAATTCAACATCTGCATCTGACAAGACATTTCACTTCCATATTTGGTCACCACCAACGCGCGTGAGAAATATCGCATTAATTCTTGACTCGGGGTGACTACCATGGCGCGGGGTGTCGTGGCACAGACTGCGGCATTGAAATTTTTAGGGGCTTGTGTTCCGGGATATTAACGTGCAACTGTATAGGGGAAAACGCCACAGCCCGAAATATTTGTTTTATTTTATTGTAAAAACAATGGAATTTTTTGTTATTCTTAAGACTGTTAAAAAACTGATGTTTAAAACTTTTATGCTTCTGCGGGTGAAATATTTCCACTGAAAGAGTTTATTCGAAGATGAAACTGTTTTGAAAAAAAATATGATAACCGTAGAGAAACTGTAAACACACTTTAAAGTCTTTTTTTTTTTTTTGAAAAGTCGTAAATCTGAAGTCTTCAACAGTATCTAAATACGAAGAAAACGACATTTTTAAAGATTTCAGACCATGTTCTCAAATTTAAAAAAAAAACGATTTTTGTCAGTTATTTTCAGTGTGTTTTTCGTTATGTGTATCGTTTTCAAGTTATGTGTAAACCCTCTAACAAGTCAAAAAAAAAAAAAAAAAGTATTAATTTTTATTTTGCTCGAATTTGAATTCCCTTTAAACGTGAAACATAATTGGTAAAAGTGACTTCAGTATTTTTAAAAATAACTAAATAACATGCAATATGATGTGCATTTACGTTATAGCGACTTTCAGTTGCAGTGACAGACTTTTTCGAACTACAGAGGTTGTTGTAATGAACGTCGACTATAAAATTTTTGATAAGAATCTGTTATGAAGTAATTTCCGACATCGTAGTTTTGCTGTGCAAATTTTTGACATTTACTATCCGTTGTTTTCTTTTTTTTAATTATTATTTTTTTTCGATTTTAATCTAAACATTTTCGCTAGCAGTGGTCAGACAATAAAACTTCATGAATGATAATAACTTTTGAAAAAATAAATAAGAGCTGGGATACTACAATCCATGATCATGTTCTTTCAACATCAAAAACTATCCATTTTATTTTCAATATATAAGCTTTAATAAGCATGTTTTTTTTACTTATTCATATTAATTCTCGTACATAATTATTAATTACTTACAACACATTTCATTACAAGAGTACAAACTTAAATTAGTTAAGTAAAACACACTTGAAATACACTTAAATTCTGAAATGCATTATTATCACGATTACAAAGTTAAATCCTACGTTCAATTTCGTTATAAAGTTGTAGCTCCTCTGGATAAAGCTCTCTAGTTTCCATTTCACAGGCTTCATAGTTACTTTTTAATTTTACCCACACAAGTAAAGGGTTAATTCGAAACATCGTTTACGCGCTTTGCAGATGACCAGAAATGGAAATGAGAGTCTTGCTACACGCAGGCGATGAAATCACGTGGTATTTTCCATTTCTTGCCAAGTCTTTAAATTTGGCGAATTTTCGTAAGATTTTGACAGTCTTTGACCCCCCCATATCTCAAAAACAAAAGGACGAGGGCACACAATATTTGGGTCAAATTTTTTTCTAAAGATACTCTTTCGAATGCGACCATTTTAAACTTTTTTCATGATTACTGAACTCGTGATGTTTCCTGGTTAGCTTTCTTTTTTTTTTTTTAATCAGAAACTTTCATTTTCTTCCCATCTTTACAAAGTTTAAACGAAGATGGGAAGCCATGTCATCAAGCCAATGTCACCAAGATATTTCATCAACTTTAATATTTAGAATGAAAAATAAATAAATGAAGGATGCGGAATGGTTATTTGGTGCACTAACAACTCTATGTGTAGATTAGTTTGATGTGGGAGCTTTTTCGCTGTTAGTGATGCTTAGAGCGATATAATAACATTTACGAAAGCAATATTTAGTAGCCAATAATGATGCCGATACTTCCTTCTAAAAAATTCGTGTTGTGGACGAAAAATTAGCGTTAGCTCTAAAATTCGTAACTCGTAAAAAATTTGCGTTATAGCCATTTCGCGTAAGTCGAATCGCATTGTAGCGGGAGTCGACTGTACTAATAAAATTTTTTAACAGTAAAAGTTTCACCTATATTCTTGTCAAAAAGAAAACTGCACACCATGGATTGCGTGCAACTTTCATTATTTTTAAAGTTTTATGCTTTTTCAGAAAAAAAACATGGCTATTTAATAGATATTAATTATGTAAAATACAGTTTTTCCACTTTTTCTGGTTGAAAAAAAAATTGTTTCCGTTACTTCAAAATTTAAAAAAAATATTGTGTCTCTACTCCCTAGCAAGAGAACATATTTTTGATGTTAAAGAGTTTATAGATTTTTTTTTTAGTAAGCAACACTTACATTTCTACTATAATCTTTACCCAAGTGAAAATAAAAATAGGTATTGAAACTGTCTAAAAATAAACGTCGACTTCGGTAGCCATCACTATTGCAACTATGTTTTTCACCTAAGGACAGTTCTAAATAAAAAGGCTTATTTCAAATGTTAGAAAGGAAAACTACAACATCAAGCTAAAGGTAATGCTAAAATTATCAACAATAAACAGAATGTCTTTCAATAAAAAGACTGAATAATAAATTCATAAAAATGCTATTTGAGAAAATTACGAACAGGAAATAATTTTGTTTAAATTTTAGAGATTTATTACACGCTGCGATATTTGCTTTAGTTTACAGTTTGGTTTTCAAGTGATTGATGAAAAAGAAGGAAATATTTTTATAATTTTTCATTTTAAAAACTTTTGAAAACTTGGAAAACAAAATCTTCATTCACAACTCCTACGGTACATAATGCTTGTATACCAGCCTTAGCCTCGACTTGGGGCTGTAACTTACACTAACAACATAGAAACATAAAATCTTTTGCAACATGTAATATTACTGGGAGAGATAAGTAAACAAGCTTCATAATTTGTTCAATCAATAGACACGTAAATGCTAATTGCAACATAGGTCTGCAATGTTGACGCCCTTCCTAGGAAAGCAAGGTATATAAAACTTACACTGGATGACATTCGCATCTAACTTTAAAATGACGCTTCAAATAATTTCTTATACAAAAGTAACAAAAGCAAAATATAATTTAGGCTTTCTATAACATCAGTGTTAAAGTATTTATTCAAAACAGGGTAATAAAACTTCGGAGTGTGTGTTTGTTGTTGTACAAGAAAGATACAGTTATGGTTAAAGTTCGCATCATGGACCCAGACAACAGTTCATTTAGGGTGCGTTCGACGAACCTCACCGGTTAACCAGTAAGTAACTGGTTACTTACCGCAGCGTTCTATGATCAACCGGTTACCTCACTGGTTACCATTCTAAGCAGTTGATTGGTTGATTGGAGCACGTGATCATTAGTTGTCACGTGATTAACTAACCGGTCGCTCTCGGTCGTGCTCATCGAACGCAACCTTAGCTTGCGTTCGACGAGCTCAACCGGTAGCTACTGGTTAACCAATCACGTGACAGCTAATGATCACCTGCTTCAATCTAGAGTCCCTATATGAAAACGTAGTTTTCAGAGTTGCGACAACGCGGTATCATTTTCCTATTGGTCGAAGACCGCCTGAGGCAAGGTTTCTTCTTCTCCCGTAGGATTTAACATGGAGCGTATGACAGTGCTATGGAAAAACCCAGAATCTGAAAAATTAAAGGTGAGACCATGATTTTAATGCTCATATTACTGTTCTACAATGTTCAAATTCTACGTGTGTCGCTTTACTTGAGTGAGTCCATTCTTATTTCTTTAACTATCGCGTAATTATATCAAGAACATGTGTTCCGGTGTGCTAAAATTCCATAATGACACTTTATTTGGGTATTTTATAGTTATTTTTTCTGTTAAATCGATGATTCCAATCACAACGTTATTGAAAAACAACACTTTAAGACAAGGCAAATGTTTAAATTGTGTAAATTAAATTTTTTTAACGATAGATCTCTGTATTCGGTTTGGCGCGATCAATTTCGTGCTTGGCGACGAGTGGAAGTAAACAAAACATACACTTGTGATGTGAAGACTGACCATTAGTGACCGAAGTTTTTAATTAAACTAGTGTTTTCTTTTTCGGATGAAAATGCTGGAAATTTTGTGTTTTAAATAAAGTTTATAGATACAATAACACCAAAAAATAAATTGAACAACAGAGATCTATGTTGTTTACAACAACAACAAGATAACAACTATAAGATCATGCTATTGATCTGAAAACTTAGCATGAAATAAATGAGTTTTCCTCATGCTAAATTGTTTTTAATTTTTAGTTTTTGTTTTCTCATAAAAATTCAAAATAAGTACAAATCCTTTTTTGGTGCTCTGAATTATTTTAATTTTGTTTCATTAAAAAAATGTCTACTACCTAACTACCTTTCATTCTAGTATTGTTTTGGTATAAAAATGTTGTTGAAAATTTTAAATAATAGATAGTGTACTTTCAAGAAATAAATATAAAACAATGGAGACATCTGTTTCTTATGCATATACGAATGTTAAAAAAATATATGTCAAAATACACGCCCCCCTCCCTTAACTTCCCAATTCATTTCTGAATATTTCTATCTGCATCTAGTTTCAAATAAAAATGACCTCTGATTAATATAATTTTGTTTTCAACTAAATACAAATTAATCTATTAACTAGGTGTGCCCACTAAACCATTGAAATATTCAGAGGTTCTTAATTTTTTTTTTTTTTTTTTGGAAGGGGGGGGGGAGCGAGATAGGATCCCCGCAGTGTGGGGTGTCCCAGGTCTTAAGGGGTCCAACGGCCTATGAAATTGAAGAAAAAAAATTGAAAAAAACCTAGCACTAAGACTTATTTAATGTTACAAATACACACTGATGGCCTCTGGGGAGGGGTTATAGAGATTTTGTTGCAGGGAGGCCCAAAATATATAGATCCGGGCCTGGATAGGATACCTTGTTTTAAGCTTCTGCATATTTCTAGTATTACTCTTTCAAACTTTCCTTTGCATATACATGAGTGCCCCCCCCCCGTAGGTGGACATCCCAGGCATATATTTCTTTTCGGAATTTTTAAGCTAATGCTAAACTTTTCCATTTAAATCAGAAAATTGTATTTTTTTTCCTTTTATAAAAAAAAATAAATAAGCAATGCTTTTGATATCAATTCAAGAAATATTTCTATGTTCAAAAATCTTTATAAAACTTAATGTAGCAAAAACAAGCAATTTTTTATGTTCGTTATTTGTTGCTTATTTATTTATTTTCATTTTCTTAATCAGTTTTTATTCCTTCATTCATTTTGAATCAATTCAAACTATAATATAATTTTCGTTGTCTCAGAATCTTTTGATTAATTTAAAATTAATCGTATTAAAGAGAATAAGGTTAAGGGGGTCCGGGACACATTTTGAAATTTTTTTTATTATATACTTTAGAGTTTTGAAATTTTTTGCACTGATTCACCATTTATTTAATAAGCAAAACTATAACATAAATATGAAAAAAAGAAAATTTTTTATTTAAATTTAATTAGTTTTTTTTATAAAAAATGGGGTTGCTTTAAATTGCTATAACTCAAAATATTCTTAAACAATTTTCAATTTCTTTTCAATGAATTACGCACAAATATCTAAGCTTTAATTTTTATTCGGCGATTTTAAAAATATTGATTCAATAAAAAATAAAAAATATTTGAAGAAAAATTTCGAAAAATTCGAAGATACTTTTTTTTTAAAAAATCGTAGTTTGAAAAAGATATGCTTCAAGTTTCATTACTTTATCTTTATCGGTTCCTGACTTATAAGAGTTTGAATGCAAGAAATCGGGAAAAATTGCATCATGGAGAAAAACGCGTTTAAAGTTTTAAAGTTAAGTACACTTTAGTTAGGTGCATGAAACAAAAATAATTATATCTTTCGCTCTATTTAAGATAGAAACAAGATTCAAACCTCCTCTTAAGCAGGAAAACACGGAGTAATTTTTTACATGATAAAAAAAAAATTGCAAAATTTGACCATTTTTGTGTCCCGGACCCCCTTAAAGAAAAATCTGCTTTTAATTCTGCTAACACAGGGCCATTTTGTCTTTTTCTAATGTTTGAATCAAAATCGAGCGTTTCATTTATTGACAGCATGCATTTTCGAATCCGCGTGCTTACGTACTTCAGAACCCGTTTCAGCCACTCTTCCCGCTCCCGCTTGTGACTATTTTTTTGTAATGAAACTCAAAAGCGAACAAGGAGCCAATCTTGCAGCTCGGCGGCAACCCTATCTTTCTCCTGTAACCGGTTGCGCTTTCCGAGCGTAGCTGTTGTCGCAACTCTGAAAACTACGTTTTCATATAGGGACTCTACTTCAATCAACCAATCAACATCTTAAATCAGCACCGTTAGAGTAGAGTCCCTATTCACCAAATATCCTAAATAAACAAACAAACCACTGACGTAGACCGGAAGTAGCGAGTCTTATTTCCGGTTAAGCGCCAATCTCCATTGCTAGAGATAGGTGTTCATAGCGAAAGCGATTTTGTTGTGCTTCTTTAAAAAAGCAGAATAATGTCTTCTGCGTATTTCAATGCATTAAATGAGAAAGACAAACTTAGTTATTGTTAAAAATTATCTTTCAATGGCTGTGACCTTACCGATCCTTTAGTAGATGGATGGCGAATCTATTGCTAACAATTAATGTTTACAGTGTTCACAGACAATTTTGTTTTCTTTCAGTTCTAGGTAGAATCATGTATTTTAATGCATGAAATGAGTATAATAGGCTTTGCTATTCTCAAAAATTTTCGATCAACGGATCTGATCTTCCTGATCCTTTTAATACAGAAATAAGAAAAAGAAAAAAAAAAAAAAAACGAGTCTTCGTTTGTCGATCATTACCGCGATTTCAATGATAAGCATTTATGAATACCTCCTAAACAGAAATAAAGTTGATACAAAGTCTGCTTTCAAGAATCACAAATCTACTGGGTCGCAAGTACGTTGTGAATTTGTAATTCCTATTCTTAAGTTGAAGCTATTTTTTCAAAGATGAAAGCTTTTCTGCACTGTGTGTTCACACAGAATGGCTATGACAGGGAGTTTTGGTGTCATATTCTATCAATTCTCCTGTTGTAGCTTTTCAGTTCACACGCACTTATTGGTTTACAGTTGCTATAATTTTCAGGTTTGATATTTAATATATTTTATTACATATTTGTTCATCACATTTTTTTTGTTTACAACTTGCTTCTGTAGCAAGATTGATAGGCATAAAAAAATTGAAAGATAACAAAATTTAAATTTAATCTCCGAGTGCTTTCTCCTGCGTTAAAATTGCTTTGAATGTAATACCAATAGCTGTATTATGATACTATACTATAACTTTAATTAATGTGTTTGTTTACCGATTGTCGAATATCTAAATTTGTTTACAATTAGAGCGCCTAATATTAAAGTACCGTCAATAACTCGAAGTCCCAAGAGACGTGCTAAATGGTTCGAGTTATTGGTAGTTCGAGCTATGGGAAGTTTTTTCTCACGAGGTAATGAATAGTGGTTCTTTATTTTAATCATACAAATCAAACTGTTTGAAACCCGTCAAAACACTGGAAACTTTCAGCTTTGCAGGAAGCAAATAAAAAATTGTTCAGGTTGAGTTTTTCTAATAATCAATTTAATATAGATCAATATAGATCTTCACACATTACAGTAAAAATACAAAGCTAATGAAATTAAGGTGAATGTTTCCAGATCGTAAATACCTCGCACAAAGTGTGTTTACTACATAATATTCATTACGATTCAATCCTTTCGCTTTAAAGCATTGGCTTTGATTCGACGATCAGGACCTTTAGAAATTTGAACATCTTAATTTCTGACATCTTATTTGCTCCTGTCCTCATGCTGTACCCGAAAGCAGAACAACATCCGCTCTTTTTGCGAAAATTTTGCGCCTTTGAAATTCATGATTAATTTTAAAAATTCAATCAAATTACAGATACGTAAACAGAGCAATTCGTCGTAAGAAGCAATACAAATAAGACTTCCGCCAGAAGTTTTGAGTGACCCCGTGCAGCCCTGCCACCTAGTGTTCAAAAGAGTAAGCGTGGCTTGGAATTTGGTGAATATGAAAACGTAGTTTTCAGAGTTGCGACAACAGCTACGCTCGGAAAGCGCAACCGGTTACAGGAGAAAGATAGGGTTGCCGCCGAGCTGCAAGATTGGCTCCTTGTTCGCTTTCGAGTTTCATTACAAAAAAATAGTCACAAGCGGGAGCGGGAAGAGTGGCTGAAACGGGTTCTGAAGTAAGTAAGCACGCGGATTCGAAAATGCATGCTGTCAATAAATGAAACGCTCGATTTTGATTCAAACATTAGAAAAAGACAAAATGGCCCTGTGTTAGCAGAATTAAAAGCAGATTTTTTCTTTAACTTTATTCTCTTTAATACGATTAATTTTAAATTAATCAAAAGATTCTGAGACAACGAAAATTATATTATAGTTTGAATTGATTCAAAATGAATGAAGGAATAAAAAATGATTAAGAAAATGAAAATAAATAAATAAGCAACAAATAACGAACATAAAAAATTGCTTGTTTCTGCTACATTAATTATGTTTTATAAAGATTTTTGAACATAGAAATATTTCTTGAATTGATATCAAAAGCATTGCTTATTTATTTATTTTTTATAAAAGGAAAAAAAAATACAATTTTCTGATTTAAATGGAAAAGCTTAGCATTAGCTTAAAAATTCCGAAAGGAAATATATGTCTGGGATGTCCACCTACGGGGGGAGGGGGCACCCATGTATATGCAAAGGAAAGTTTGAAAGAGTAATACTAGAAATATGCAGAAGCTTAAAACAAGGTGTCCTATCCAGGCCCGTATCTACACATTTTGGGTCTCCCTGCAGCAAAATCTGTATGCAGCTCCCCCTCCCCCCCCCCCAAAGGCCATCAGTGTATTATTTGTAACATTAAATAAGTCTTAGTGCTAGGTTTTTTCAATTTTTTTTTCTTCAATTTCATAGGCCGTTGGACCCCTTAAGACCTGGGACACCCCACACTGCAGGGATCCTATCTCGCTCCCCCCCCACTCCAAAAAAATTAAGAACCTCTGAATATTTCAATGGTTTAGTGGGCACACCTAGTTAATAGATTAATTTGTATTTATTTGAAAACGAAATTATATTAATCAGAGGTCATTTTTATTTGAAACTAGATGCAGATAGAAATATTCAGAAATGAATTGGGAAGTTAAGGGAGGGGGGCGTGTATTTTGACATATATTTTTTTAACATTTGTATATGCATAAGAAACAGATGTCTCCATTGTTTTATAATTATTTCTTGAAAGTACACTATCTATTATTTAAAATTTTCAACAACATTTTTATACCAAAACAATACTAGAATGAAAGGTAGTTAGGTAGTAGACATTTTTTTAATGAAACAAAATTAAAACAATTCAGAGCACCAAAAAAGGACTTGTACTTATTTTGAATTTTTATGAGAAAACAAAAACTAAAACCAAAAACAATTTAGTATGAGGAAAACTCATTTATTTCATGCTAAGTTTTCAAATCAATAGCATGATCTTATAGTTGTTATATTGTTGTTGTTGTAAACAACATAGATCTCTGTTGTTCAATTTATTTTTTGGTGTTATTGTATCTATAAACTTTATTTAAAACACAAAATTTCCAGCATTTTCATTCGAAAAAGAAAACATTAGTTTAATTAAAAACTTCAGTCACTAATGGGCTAATCTTCAAAAAGTGCAACTTTGCTGTCACATGCCTTTTACAGTTAAAACTAAGGAATAGTTTATTAGTTTTTAATTTCAGCAAAAATATATCCATTTAAATCTGCCGACAGTTTTTTTTTTTTTTGTAATAATTTTTATTTATTTATTTTTGGGAGTTTGCAGCATGTGAATTCTTACCTCCATGTATTAGAATTTAATTAATTCAAAATAAATGAAGTGATAAAAAAAAGATAAGAAAATGAAATTAAATAAATGAACGACAGATAATGCACGTTAGAAATTGCTCGTTTTCGTTTCGGAAAGGCAAGCGTTATAAAGAGTTTTAAATCTAAAAATATTTCCTGTAACCATCTAAAAAGCAATATTACTAATAAAAATGGTTTGCTATTAAAAAAATTGCATGTTTAAGTTTACCCTGTACAATTTTCTGATTCAAATGTGATTAAGTTAAACATTAAATTAAAAATCTGAAAGGTAAATATGCAAAGGAATATTTGAAAGCTTAATACTAGAAATAGGTAGATGGTTAAAACGAGGTAACCCCCCCCCCAAAAAAAAAGAAAGAAAAAATACCAAGAACCTCTAAATATTTTAGTAGTTCAGTAGGTAATCATGGTTAAAATATTAATTTTAATAAAATTTAAAATTATTACTTTAATTTGATGTAGATAGAAATATTCAGAAATAAATTGAGGAGTTGAGGGGGTGTAATTTTAAACGTTACTTATTTTCAACTCATATGAATAAGAAACAAATGTATCTATTGTTATTTATTTATTTCTCATCATCATACATCTATTACTTAAATTTTGAACAATATTTTCACATCAAAACAATATTACAAAGAAAAAATCATTCACAGCACCAGTAGAGGACTTGTACTTATTTTCAATTTTTGTGGAAAAGCAATGTTTACATTTAATTTTGACAGATATTTTAAATACAACTTAGCATGAAGAAAACTCATTAATTCCATACTAAGTCTTCAGGTCATTACTACATAAAAATTACAACCAAAGTATCTAATGTTCAATTTATTTTTTGGTGTTGTTACATCTGTAAACTTCATTTCAAACACAGAATTTCCAACATTTTTACACGAGGAAAAAAAGAGGAAACAAAGACATTTTTCCCAACTAGGCAATCAAACTCCAATTGAGGGTACCGAAACAGGATTTGTAGTTTTTATAGATTTTGGGACACACTATTATTATCAATAACGGCTTAAGTAACAAAATAGGCAAAGATTAATCTTTGTGTTTTCTGAAATGCAACGTAACCTCAAAATATTTAGATGTTCAAAATGTAGTTATTATTACCAAATTTTTAAAAATTCCTTACTCCAAAGTATCATTTCCAAAAATTAATAATTATGGACAAAACATTAGTTTAATCAAAATTTTCAGTCACTTATAAACATAAAGAAAATAAATTTTGTTATAGGCTTTTTTCCCATCTACTCAATCAGGAAGTTTCGATTAGACAGGGCAAAATATACTGATGCTTGTAATTTATTTTCTCTTATACTATTCGTGAAGTGAATTTTTATGAAAAAAAACTCCCTTGATTGAAATAAATTGAATTTTTTGTTCAGAATTTTTCATATAGATTGTTATTCCATTCATTACCCCATATCATGGATGGATGAACATGACGTATGTTCTAATATCCTGAAAAATGCTTCCAGAACTCAGTCAGAAACAGAACAGGTGCACTGACAGTCAAAAGTGGACTAAGATAACAGTTGCTACCAATCCCTTCCAAAATTGGAGCTATTTGCAGTTATTCAAATTCTGTCCTGTATTTTAAGTGGGGAGAAAAATCTCTTTTAGAGAGGGGGGGAGGTTCTGGATAATTACAGGAACAGAATAAGCAGAAATGAACTGTTTATTTAATGCTGAAATAAGGTATAACAATAAACAAACCTAAATACATCTTTCATAATTTTATGTATATCTAAATTTTTTAGCCTTGCTTTAAATACCAAAAAATTTACTATAAATCTGAATTGAAAACAATATTTTTACATGACAAACAAGCATAAACCTAAAGAAAGCACTTGATTTACAAAACAAATTCAAAACTCTAAATTTAGAGAATCAAAACAGAACACCAGCTACTATTCTAAAATTTCTGTTGCAAAAGTATTGTTTGTTTAACCTCTTTACATTTCAATATTATTATACTAATGAATGACAATAAATTTGATAATAAGTGTAACAAATCAGAAATACAGCATTGTCTGTATGAAGAAGATCAAAATTTCATTTAATTACACTATTTAGCATTTAAACACAAAATTTTCGTTGGTTTGTATGTCGTTGTTGAAAATCCAAAGACCATTTCGGCAACAAATTTCCTGAAGTTTACAACATAACAAACATGAATGGCATATTATACATGGAAATTTATTATTTTTTTTTCAAACAACTTCATTAAAATTAGTTTTGATAAAGCTATCAAGCTAAGAAAACTTCGAAAATGATTTCTGGACATCCTTGTAAACTTAATACTGGAGATTATTCTATTATACAATTTTTTAAGCAAACAGTACAATATTATCATGAGTTTTCTAGAACATCTGCATCAGGGCTACAATTCAATTAGTAGTTGAGCTTTCTTTAAGTTGCAGAATATCTGGAAGAAACTTAAAAAACATTAAGGGCAAATAAATTTTAAAGCTGAAGTAAAACTCTTCAAATGTGCTAAATCATCAGTACGGCTGATGTTTTGAATTGGCAGGAATGTTTTTTAAAGTAGTTCATAAAATTATAAATGGAAAATAAATAAACACACTTTAATTGAAATAGAGCTGTATTTCAACTACTTTGTATTAAGTGTGTTGTAAAGTTTAATTTCAAATAACAGGGTGTTCTAAAAACACATGAAAAAGTAAAACACATATTACAGGGAATATTTTAATTCATCAATCTCTTTTGACTAGCATAGATTATGTTTTTCATTCATTTATGTACATAATATTATGTACATATTTTTTAGTGTGCATCATCTTTGCTCTTAAGAAGAGAAATCATCAGTTTATGATGACTAAAATAAGTAATGATTGTTCGTGATTCCAAATTTTATAGGAACCGTGAGAAAACTTGCTTGTTTTTTTTTGCATTTCACTTAGGAATATCCACAGCAAAATTGTAGGGGCAGGTGGGGTATGTTGGACAGTGGGGCACGTTGTTCAAGTCCCAATTATTTTAATAATATTAATATTTTTTATTTTATTTTCTGACCAACAAATAGCTCCTATGGTCCTACAAATCCTATCATGAAATCACATATGGCACAGTTATATTGAACAAATTTTTTTCCAGAAAGTGTTATTTCAGCAGTCCTGAGTAATTTTCAGAAAACTAAAAATTAATTTTTTTAATGGTTTTAGTCAAGATTGAGGAGAAAAAAATTAAACTCCTGTCTTAAACTTTTACGTGAACGCCACTACCTCATCAAAGAGCTTACTTGTGCTTGTGATTCAAAAAATGTGAGTGCATACTGTAGAAACTATTTATAAACTGTTCTTGTTTGGCTTTAACATATAAATTTAAGTGAAGTAAAAATATAGAGAATGCAATATAACTGATGCTTAAATTTATTCTTTAAAATAAAGCCACATTTTTCAGTAAATTCATTTATCTATACCAGATATTTCAGCTGGCCACATGAATCAGTTTTGAAAGTCATATGTTTTCAAAATTGTCCATTTTCACCATTGTCTTAGAGCATTTGAATTCACCTTTATTTCAATGTTCTATTTCCTGACAAAAGTATTGATTTTCTAAAGCCTTTAACAAATTAAGATAATCTCTGATAAATTGAATATTTTTTATTTATACATTTATTTTTATGAGTGGTTGAAATGAACTCAGATGCAAATGAATCACCTTTTGAGTGGGTGAGGCAAAATCACGAACATGTAATAAATGAATATAAATAATGAAAGAAACATTACTTTTAAAGTGGATGCATTTATAATAATAATAATATAAGAGAAATAAACAACTCTGATTTAAGGAAGCAGTTACTAAAGACTTTATTTTGCATTGATTGAAAACATCGGATAAATATAAAAATATCTAATATATATCAAAATATCGGATATTTTCGAACCCTGATTTTTACGGATAATCTCAAAAACCCATTATGACAGCCTTTATTTTAAAATGCCACACTAGTTAAAATTTAACTCCACATTAATCGAGATAGGATTATTTAAAAATCATTTTTCCACCAAATATCGAAATTTTTACGAAATTGATGTGGGGTGAGAGCTTCATGTATTTTATTTTTCTGCTGATCTAGAAGAGTAGAATTCTTCTAAAGTTTGATTCCAAGAAACGGGTTGTGTCATAATGACACACGATAGACGCAAAACATGTTAATTGTTCATCAAACACTTTTGAATATATTGTATTTCTTATTCATTTTCTTACATAAAATTACATACGTGTCCACTTATAATGATCATCTTCTTCCTTCTTAAGAAGAGAAATGATCTGTTTACGATAACTAAAGTAAGTAATTACAAATGTACATATTGATCTCCGCGCTGCCTAAACGTAGTACATGCAACCATACAAAATGAGAAAGAAAGCGAGAAGAGCGGAAGGTCTCACTTTCCTCCAATATCCGAAGGCAAGCAAGCCACTATTTTCCTTCTAACCGACATTGCTTATCCCCACCACTTTTCATCACACAAAAAGGTTGGATATAACTTCAAAGCCCTTGCATAAAAAGTTTCACTTAAAAAAATCTTTGATTCAGCATTTTATTATAAAAGTATTGATATTTCAACTCGCAAAACTTTAAATGTACCTAATTTCTGACAAACAAGAACTTTGTGGCTGGGAGAACTTTTACAATCTCAAAAACCCATGATAACAGTCCTTACCTCAAAGGTAATTCAAAACTTGTTAAAACTTAACTATGTATCAATCATGGCATAATTATTTAAAAATCATTTTCTCAATAAAAATAGAAATTTTTACGAACCTGAAGTGGGGTGATAGCATGCACTTGATTCTTCAGGTGATAAAGAAATAGCAGGTAAAGGAAATAACAAGGCAACCTAAAAATTAGTAAACCCTAATTAGAGCATAATAAAACGTACCAACACACTACTTGAATCGAACTTAGAACACCTCAGTTTTCTGTTTATGATGGAACACACAGCGACTGGCATGCTTGTTGAATAAAAAAGAGTAAATTTCCAAAATAACCAAAACTACCTACAATTCATTAAATTTTTAATAAAATAATACATTTTAAATTGGCTCGCTCAACCTAAAAAATAGATAAAAACTGTACTGTGTGTCAAGCAAGTGTTGCACTTCATATCCACCTCAAACGCTTTGGCAAATTCATGTGGTCACATTAATTTCATAATCGAACTGACATTTTTTTAAACAAATTTTAACTAATAAACATTTAGCAGAATATCATAACAAAACGTTTCCATAAATCAAAATGTTATTAAAAGATACTGCCAGTAAGCACTGAAAGTCCTATAATTTATAAACATTTTATTTCCTCTGCATCTCCTTTCAAAAAACAAAAATTTGACACTGTAAATACTTACGTTGCATAAAGAGAAGATTTAACTTGGAGTTTTATAGCTTGAAGGAACATTAAAAACGATACAGTAGTCAATTTTTGTCTAAGAAATGATCAGGAAAAATAAAAACCTTAACATTAAAACATAAGTTAAAACGGCTTTTAATATCAAGTCACATTCATTTAAAATAAAAATTTCCGCAGCATAAGGCATTTAGAATACAAATCACAAGTTAAGATCTCTTCACATCACAAGTGTATGTTTTGTTTACTTCCACTCGTCGCCAAGCACGAAATTGATCGCGCCAAACCGAATACAGAGATCTAGCGTTAAAAAAATTTAATTTACACAATTTAAACATTTGCCTTGTCTTAAAGTGTTGTTTTTCAATAACGTTGTGATTGGAATCATCGATTTAACAGAAAAAATAACTATAAAAGACCCAAATAAAGTGTCATTATGGAATTTTAGCACACCGGAACACATGTTCTTGATATAATTACGCGATAGTTAAAGAAATAGGAATGGACTCACTCAAGTAAAGCTACACACGTATAATTTGAACATTGTAGAACAGTAATATGAGCATTGAAATCCTGGACTCACCTTTAATTTTTCAGATTCTGGGTTTTTCCACAGCACTGTCATACGCTCCATGTTAATCCTACGGGAGAAGAAGAAACCTTGCCTCAGGCGGTCTTCGACCAATAGGAAAATGATACCGCGTTGTCGCAACTCTGAAAACTACGTTTTCATATAGGGACGTGATAGGGACTCTAGTCCTACGAACCTCACCGGTTGATCGGTGAATAACCGATTCCTAACCGCAGCAGTCATGAAAGCTACCGGTTAACTAGTTGCTTCTGATGTCGTGTCGTTCTATGAGCCGGTCGCATATATCTCCGGTCAACCGCAACTTAAGCTGGTTGATTGGTTGCAGAAACCACGTGACATTTTTGACCAATTATAAGTAATTTTCACCTGCGTGTTATTCGTCTGCGCCATGTCTGCGCAAGTAACCGGTGATCAACCAACAAAAGCGTTCCATAAACCATTGGCTCTTGAACAATCGGTTTGTAACCGCTGATGTCTTGGCTGTCACGTGATTAACCAACCGGTCGCTACCGATCGTGCTCGTCGAATGTAAGTTGTGAGAATTAATGCATGCATCAACAGTATATAAGCAATTTTTTCATGTTAGATAGTATTAAATCCATACAATTCTATTTTTAGGATGTAATCTAAAAATATTGCTCTGTCATGGCTTTATTGCCAATGCTTCTATTTTTAGACATTTATAGTAGGCAATAGTCCAGTGATGGACGACATTGTTGAAAAATTGTCTGCTGTAGTTTTGTTTTAATTATGGATGAAGAGTCTGAAGAATATGCAATGTATCATGCCGTCCTAAAACACTTAAAATTTGTTTCTAGCATTTTTTGGAGTTTCCCTCTGACAACATTTTCCAAATATTTTGCTGGTGATACGTCGGATTCAACATCAAAGTTGGAAATTTATTTAACATTTTTCGCTCTCTCCATCTTATTGTTTTTATTTTACCATGCAGGAGACTTGCTTCGAAGGCTTTTTCGCAGATTATTTTCACACCGAATACAGAAAAGATTAATATTTGATTCATATGATTTATTGAAAGAACGTGACACATGGGAACTCATAAAAGACGATTCTTGCGTGTATGCTATGAAAGGACGTAGAAATAGAATGGAAGATAGATTTAGTGTTATGTCTGACAAAGAAACTGGAATATTTTTATATGGGATTTTCGATGGCCATGGAGGCGAGGTAATGTTGTACTTGTAAAGTAATCAGTGTTTTTTTTTTTTTAAATACATGACACAATTATTTTACTTACCCTCTGAACTCCTGATCTGGTTGAGATGGGAATTCACCGGGCAATTTCAAAATCTCGTAAAAAAAAAAAAACATTTTTTTATTTTTTGCATGCAAAGCAACCTTAAAATTTTCCTAAATTTTTTTGATCATGCCCATCTAGTGATATGTTACTCATACTCAAAACACAAATGTTTTTTGATTCAACACAACTCTAAAAGACAAAATTTGGTTTAAAAACCAGCTTTCAAACAGCACGTAAGAATGTAAGAAGAAGAAAATAAAACTGGTTTTGTTGTGCCATAAAAGAAAATCACGAAAAGCAAAAACAAAATCTAAATTCCCTCATGTAGAGTGTGTGTCCTACATTGAGAAACATTCTAAGAGAATTGATACATTGTCCATGCATTGTCAAAACGCACGGTTACAAGGGAGGACGTTGGGGGGTGGTTACCCCTCCCTTGGGCCAAGATTGCCTTTTCTATATTTAGTTTAACGAAATAAATTTTAGATGATTTTCTACAATATTAGGGGAAGAGAAGCTCTTGCTATAATTCTTTAAAATTGAGGTTCTAAAATATTTCTCTTAATAGTCCTGCAGGGCCGGATTGAGGGGAGGGCAGACGGGGCTACTGCCCCAGGCCCCCGCAGTAAAATTTTTACAGAATATCCTAACTTTCACGGGTCGAAAATATCGGATATATACACATATATATATATATATATATATATATATATATATATATATATCAAAATATTCAGATATATATCAAAGTATCGGATATTTTCGAAAATATGATGATCTTTTCGAACCCTGATTAGGGGGCCTCCACACTTCCAAATCCGGCCCTGTGGTCCTGAACCAACAATTGGGATTTCAAAGAATCTTTTTTAGCCTGCGGTTTTTGATATTTTTAGGCAAAAACAGCATCATGGCTAGTGCATATTGGATGGGAAACGTCAGGCAAAAGAACTAAATAGAGGTTGTCCTCCTAGTATTAGGGAAAAATAACTTTTCCCCAGTATTGGGAGAAAAAGAATTTTTAATCTCTTTCCTGTTTATTGAGTAGTAGTCCTACATTCTTATTTTTCTTAAACGCTTATGCCCCTAGCTATTCAATTTCAACGTCTTTTTTATTCCAATCTTGTTCGAATCCATCAGTTCCAGATATTATTCCTGGATTACACTATACCAGTACGACTTCTCGTACCAGTGCTAATTAGATGCTCTCACCTTTGAAACAAAATAATGTAATTTTACTTTCTTTCGTAGTAACATGTAGACATAGGCTTAGCATCAAGAAGGTCCATGCCCCCCCCCCCCCCCCAACTTGCTGGACACTTAACTTCTGTCCCCAGAACTATAAGGAATAAGGAGTAGCACAAAAATCAAGAAGAGTCTATATTTTCTAATTTCTATGACCTTTAAAATGCATTTAGAGAATCTTTACTAATGTTACCATGTAACAGAAAAACATTTTAATATTCACTGCTGATGTGTTTGTTTTATAAATGTTTTTTCATGAATTATAACTTATTAATACAGTGAAGCACCGTTTATACGTTTCTCTTTTATACGTTTTAATCATTGTTTAAATTGGTCCCTACAGAGTCTAATACACATTAACCTATATGTATTATAGGTTTTTTTCATTTGTACGCATTTTTCATACAGTCCCTCCAAAAACATATAATTGGTGCTTCACTGTATTCATTTGTTTTATATACACACTTACATAAACTTCAACTAATCTTTTTTTTTTTCATTTTCACTTTAAAATGTCTTACAATCAACTGTTTATATACACATTTATGTATGCTATTGGTAGTAAAATATTACTTGAATGGAAAGAGTTTATACAGGGTGTTCCGTTTTAACCTGCAAGACTTTTATTTTCGCAACCGTTAGTATATACTTCCAATTGCAAAAATGCTCAAAAACAGATGCAGAGTTAAGATATTGAAAGTTTGAAGCAAAAATAAAAATTAGTCAAAAAATACAAAATGTAACATTTTGTATGGGCCCTAGGTCCCCTAACTAATATTTAGAGAAATAATCTCCATTGAAAACTATTACTGACACAAAAAACTAGACTTTGTGTGATCAAAACTCGAGGAGATATTCCAGTTCAAAGTTTTAAGGAACCATACAGAAGATGAGATTGGAACTTATCGCCCTTTCAGAAGAATGACAGGTCATCAAAGTAAGAAAAACAAGGTATTTATATACTATTCATTGCTATGCAAAAATAAATGCAAATCAAATGTTTTGCAGTGATACGCAAAAACACACCAGAAAACCTCGAACAGTTTGGAAAACCACACTCTATGGACGCCTATAATTTTAAACACTTGTTAACCGCTATATTTTCCCCCAAAAGGTGATATTGATGGCAAGTGAGAAGTGGTGTTAGTCACAAAACTATTTTTCATATCTCGCTGAATATTGGTCATGAATCATTCCACGTCAACCGACATAATTTTTCAAACCGTCCCCACTCGACCATCTCCGATTTGGATGAAATTTTATAGAGGTGTAGAGATGCCTTTGAAACTAATGTATGCAAATTTTCAACTTCCTAGGTCCAAATCCTGAGAATGTAGGATCTCCGAAAAATATGATCCAAAATAGTGGATCAGCTTTTTGTGCCAAATTGCCAACTTTAGTCTGAGTTTACAGAAAATTTTATCACGCTGGAAGCCTGAAATTTTAGGCGCTTAAAGTACGTTGGGCCATTAATCATTCATTCTCAGAAATTTGGGTATCCTATTGATTTCTTGACTTGGCAGCTTAAAAAGAGAAAGGTCCCACCAATGTATGATCTGCAGTGGAGATGTAATTCCCAAAAATATGTGAGCTTATGAATGCAAAGATATCTGCTAAAAGAAGCTTAGTTTTAAAATTTAGCTTTGGTCTTTTCATCCATAGGCTCACATAATTGGAATGAAAATTAGTTCCTTTGAACCGCAAAGCATATACGTGCAAGTATTTATTTCTTATGATCAAAAATGTTTTTTTTTTTTTTTTTTTGAATCCAGACAATCCACACACCCCTGTGATTAGCTTGCAGATACTTTTCAGTTGTGTGTGCAGATACTTTATACTTTTATCTGTGTGACTCTGGGTACAAGGGTCAAAAAAGTTTGGGAATCCCTTATCTACATTACAATCTAATAGAAGTAGCCTCTAGTCTAAAGTGTGTGTGGGGGGGGGGGGAGGTGAGTATTCATACTAAAGATTTGTATAATCTTCCTTCTTTGATGCATTCTTCATTCTGCTTGTTGGAAATTTTTACTTTTAGTTAAAAATGATGCTTTAATTTTGGTGTGGTTCTTCAAAATACATTTTATGAATTTGCTAATTTTTTCTCTTATTTTTTAGTTTGCTGCTGATTTTGTAGAGAAGCATCTGTTTAAAGAATTGCTGAAAAAGTTACAAACTGCAGTGAGGAGTGAAAAAACAGAGAAGAATAGCCTTGGTCCAGAATTTGTAAAGCTTTTAACTAAAGAAATTTTAGAAGTTGATTTGAAGCTCCTAATCAAGGTGAAAGCCTCAAAAGATGTTGCTGGTAAGATTTTTTTGATGTTCTATCTCTCAGATTTTTATTTTATTTAATTAATTTACTTTTTTGAGTTGTACAATTGATTTAATGTGGTCAAATCTGAACACTTAAACTATAGTTTGTTCCATGATTAGCACTTTAAATTATCAATACTTTCAGAGCTTTGGAAGTAGCACTTTTATTGGACTGGGTTTTGGAAAAATAAGTCATACGTTACTTTTATGAAAAGTTACATTAATATTTGCTGGGGGGGGGGGGGGGAGAGCTCTTTTTTACTTTCTTCGATATCTAATATATAGAAGAAAGTATTGGTTTTGTGTAATTTTCAAATTTTGAATTTTAACGGATTCAAACGTTTTGAGGTGTACTGGTTCATTTCGACCATTTTCGGAAAATGTCTGTCTGTCTATATGTGTGTGTGTGTCCGCATGTGTGTGACCAGTTTTTAGTGACCGCTCTACAGAAAAAACGACCGCATGAAATCAAACAAAAATTAGTACTCTTATGTGAACTTGTGCCCATTGGTTTTTGGCACGAATTCCTCCAAGGGGGTGGAGCAATGGAACATTTCCTAAGTTATGTGTCCCTGCTATTCCTCAAGAAGTAACTGGCAGAATCAAACAAAATTTGGTCCATATATTTCCCTTAACATTTACAGGTGCTGATTCAATTTTGGTGTCAATAGCTGGAAAAGGGGCTGAGCTATAGAACATTTTTTGAAGGTCACTTGTGACTGCTATATCTCAAGAAATAATGAATGGAATCAAACAAAAATTTATCGACAAGCAGCCCTTAGATGGTACAAGAGCTAATTTTATTTTGGCATCAAGAGCTGAAAAGGGGGTGGTGCAAGTGTTGGTTCAATTTTGGCGCCAATCACTTCAAGGTGCTGATTTGAAAAAAAAAAAAAATGCAAATAAAAATAGTCTTATTAATGCAACAATAGGAATGATAAATTGTAATAGACTGTCGTCTGCATATTTCTCATGATTTTAATTGTATCAGAAATATTATCAGAATGATTTAAAATTTTTAACTGTTTGCAGAGATCAAAGTCATCCTATATTTCCAAAAGAAATCTATATTTTTGGTACCCCAGAGGAATTCTACACCTTATGCATAATGAGTTATATGATCTTTCATTGAAAGTTATGCTCTGCTTCATCAAAAGAGAAGCTCTTAAAGGGAAAACTAGTGAAAATTTACTTGTGTTAGATCCAATAAAATATTAGAATTTTCATGTTGATAAAACGTTGCCCTGATTGCCCCAAATGTACCACAAAAACATTGATTCAAGTTATGAAAAAATAAAGTATTGTTTTCTTCATAAAACTAATATTATTCATATGTTTTTAAAAAACATAAGGTAAATTTTTAAAAATTATAAAACTGAAAAATATAAACAATAAAGTAGGTAATTAGCATTAAATAGGAGATTTTGCTCTCATGCAGTATTTAAGTCTCCAACATAGTAATAATTATGTGGTACAAAAATATGGGGTTTTTTTCATGTTTCAGTTAATTTTTTCATTTAAAAAAGTTTTTTTTTCATTTGCAAATGTTGCTTTAAATATGTGTTTGTTAATAATTTTTGAAATTGATATTTAATATAAATATGTGTATAATTTTTTTAAAAAAATAAATAGAAAAATCATTTTTTTTATAAAAGGCCTCCCACTGTGTACCTTAACAGTTTTTAATTTGGATGAATGTTTTTGTGGTGTATACAGGGCTATAGGGGCAACATTTTATCAACATAAAATTTCAAATTTCCAAAAAAAAAAAAATTCGATTCAGCCTAGTACACAAGTGCTGGTTCACAATTTTCAGGTGCAAGTTGGCAGTGGTTGTCCTTGTAAAAATTATATGAAAATTTTCACAATTGTTTTGACATAAAAGAATATATAAGAGGGTGTGCGATTTGAAAAAAAAAACGTTTTTTTTTTTGAATACACCCTTATGTGCATCAGTGACGAAGAAATTCCTAAGAATGTAGCAGATAAGCCCGTCAATAAGTATTGGAATTTCATCTTTCACCTGAAGGATGAAAAGCTGCACTACCCTAATTTGACCAAACTTGTTAAGGCTGTCCTGACTTTCTCTCATGGCTAAACTTCTGAGGAGAGAAACTAACAAAATAATTGTGACTGTTGACAAACCAAACATGAGTTTAGACACGATTGTTGCTCTTAGAGTGATAAAAACTTTGGTAAAACACTCTGAAAAATGTTGATGCAAATAAAAATGATCCAGTTGTGCAAAGCAGCACACTTGAAATATAAGGAACAGAAGGAAAAAATTTTTGGGGGAAATAAGAAAGAAAAATATAAAACCTAAATTGAAAAAATGTTCTTGAGATAAACTGAAAGGATTCAAAGAAAGCACTAATTCAGCTCAGGCAATGATAGATGAGGGAAATACGAAATTAAAAACTAAAACTCAAATGTAAATGCATGATTGACATTGAGGCTGGGCAAGCCATAATAGACACTGGTGATAAAAAAAATTTGAAAGCTGCTCAGAAAGACTCAAGCAGTTCTATGTAATTTGTTGCTGAACCATTTTGATTTTTAATTGAAATAAATTGTTATTTCCTTTAATATTATCATTGTTTTATTTATTTATTTTTTGTGTGTGGGAAATTTAATTTTTTTTATTCTGACAGTAATACAGAGTGTCCGAAAAGTCCTTGACATATTTAAAAAATTCATAGAAAACCAACAAATTGTCGTATGAATTTGCGGTTTGCCCCATAATACTTCATAGGTTCAAGAGTTTTTATGACACCGAAAAAAAAATGAAAAGGGGAAAAAAAAGAAGAAAAAAGGCATTTCGCAGCCAGGGTGTCAGTATATGCTATGCTTGTAATTCTTCGTTTAGTAATTTTCATTCCTTTTTGCGTTTTCCCATGTCAACAAAAATGATTTAAAAGTTACTTTTAAATAAAATTATGAAAGTAATTTATCTCTCTGAAAAGATGACAGAAATGCATGCATAGTGAAAGTATTGCTTTATATTTTACATTTTAATACATATTGAATTAGTTTTTACTATATTTCTTTATGTGCAAAAATATGTTAAATTTCCAAAATTACAATTTGTTAAAACTTCTTTGAAAAATCCTTATTCTTAATGGGGGGAGGGGAATCATACCGTCTTCAAATATTCCTGTTTATAACTATATTCTTTTTATATGCAAGACTTAACCCAAAATAGCTATCTGGTGATAAAATGCAGCTGCTAGTTGTTTTAAAGTAAAAATATGCCTAGTAATCTTTTTTTTAAATGTTTTTGATCAAAGATGGCTTTTGGTAGTCTTCGATTTCCACATATTATCTGATAAATCTGTATAAGTATTTATCATTATTTGGAATAGCCACCAGCCTTGTCTAGTGGTTAGAGAAGTCTGCCTGCGACAGAAAGATCTAGGTTTGAATCCTGGCTCGGGCATGGACATACTTTCTCTCTCCTGTTTCTGTCCTTTCTTTGTGTGAATGTGTTGTTGTCAGGACCGGATTTGGAAGTGTGGAGGCCCCGGGGCAACAAAGGAGTGGAAGCCCCTAATCAGGGTATGAAAAGATCATCATATTTTCAATATATCCTATACTTTGATATATATCCGAATATTTTGATATATATGCATATATGCGATATTTTCGACCCGTGAAAGTTAGGATATTTTGTAAAAATTTTATTGTGGGGGCCCCTTTGTTGTGGAGGCCCCGGGGCAGTAGCCCCACCTGCCCTCCCCTAAATCTGGTCCTGATTGTTGTGCTGTGAATGGTTGCCTACCCTGTAAACGTTCTCTTATGGCGAGTGCGTACTATAGAAGTCAGACTTAACACCAAATTGCAGTGCAGTTATAAGTTGGACAAGTGAAGCAGCGCACCCCAAAATGCTAATCTAGCTGGCCCATGACAACAACAACATTAATGAGAATACCGATTTTTTTTTTTTTTTGAATAAGAATAGGTAAAAGATAAATATTCTATACATTATTTAAAAATTCAACCTGCTTAAAATTTTGAAAAGAAACATTTTAATATTTGTTGCAAATTAAGTATTGTTATTAAATACTGCTTGGTTTATGATTTTGCAAATGCTATGAGTAATACATGAAATACACTGCCAGCTCAGTCATTTCCTGCGAGGACTGCAGTTTCATGCTTATTAGCACTCATCAGCCCGGCATAGGAAAGTGACTGAGCTGGAGATGGAAAACCTCTTAAGGAAGCCAAGAGGGCCTAACAAACTGGTAGCTAAAATAGAACCAGAGCACAACCAGACGAGTGACCGAAGCAATGGTTCAGTTCAACTCGAAAATTGTTGGCAGGGCACGGTATATTCAGTAAATTACCGCCCATTAGCCAGGGCTAAAGCAGAAATACATGAAATACACCACCAGCTCGGTCATTTCCAGCCGAGGACTGCAGTTTCATGCTTATTAAGCTCATGTTATGAGTAATGATCTTTTTTTTTTTTTTTTTAAATCATTTAAGCATGATTATGTCTTGTCATATTGGTACATTCCAAGTGATGTGATTTGTTACTATGATTCATGTAATTTTTAAATGTTCAGAGTGATAATAAGATTAATTTCTAATATTATGTTTATTTATTTAAATAGGTACAACAGCTTTAGTAGCAATCATTTATAAAAATGAATTAATAGTTGCAAATGTAGGAGATTCTAGGGGTGTAATCTGTGATTCAAAAGGAAATACTATACCTTTGTCCTTTGATCATAAGCCTGATCAGGTGAGATCTTTGAATTTTAACAAGTTACTTTATTTATTCTTGTTTTTGTAGTTTCACCTTTCATTTTATGTAATGATAAAAAAATTTATTCAGTGGTTGAGTGTAGAGGACTAAATTGGAGATGGTGGTCACACTTTTAGTTCTGGACTAACTTTGGAATTTGCAATGACTAAAATTTCAGATTTGTACCCAATTTCAGGAATGCTGCTTTGGTAGTACCTAGGCAAAGTTTAAAGGAAGAAAAAGGGAGTTTCTGCAAAAATGTGACCCATGAGGTTCTCTAGGGAAGTATAAAATGTTCTTAATTACAGTTCACTTTTCATCAGTTTAAAGTGACTGATAGTCACACTGATAAGGTTCATATATTGCAATGCTAGGCCTCATTTCAAGTGTGTAATTATATTATAAATATTATTAATTTTTGCTTAAAATTACCATAGTACAGTCAAGTCCCGACTTACGCGGGGGATGCGTTCCAAGACTCCTCGCGTAAGTCGAAATTTCGCGTTGTGGAAAAGGCTATGCGTAAAAACTTCTATAAACATGCCCAATTATTTTAGACACTTGTAAACACCCTCTCAACTGTTAAAAACCATTTCTCAACTATGCATTACTGTTTCTTATATAAAGAACTGAAAGTTTACTTATATTCTTTTAAAAGACCGTTTTATTCAACATAAAATACTGCTACGATACACAAAATCAATGATCAATGGGAAAGAAAGACAAAGTACGTACGTTGTAAAAAAAGCAAATTCACTGTAGTTGTACTCTACAGTGATCCAGTAATGATATTTGTAGCTTAAAAAAGTGAAGATGATAATGATTTTTGCTAGGTGATCAATCCGTTATTCTAATAAATTTTAAAATGCAGTTGCTTTACTAGTTTTTTATAACGTTTCCATCGATGGCATTGGCAACACTCTTCTTCCTGGTTTCTTTAATTCATAATATAAGATCAGCTTCCATTTTCATAAATTTTTGCATTTTACTAAGGTATTACTCGGTGAACTTTTACGATTTCCTTTTCTTGACTTTTAATTGTATGTATGGAAGATTCACTCATACCTAATTGTCGTGCTATCTTCGACGCATTTTTTAGTCGAGATTCAACTTTTCAAGATGCTTTTGCATCAAAATGCTTTAGCTTTTTTTTAATTGTCAAAAACTTTCTCTTCTTCCTTCTATCTTCATAAACTTCGGATGAAACAGCGCTCTTAGGTGCAATTATATTTCATCAACTTTCTCATTTGGAATGAAAAAAATAATAAATAGAAAATAAGGAGTAACCATTTGTATATGCGATGTTTAGATTGACTAGTACAGTGTGAGAATTTCCGCTCTCAGTGATGCGAAAGGGAGAAAGGTCTATTCACGAAAAAAAGTTATAGTAGACAATAATAGAGCCAATACTTACACACCACGATTCCTCTCCGAAATGTTTCGCGTTGCGGGTGAGGAATTTGCGTTAGACCTAAAATTCTTTACTGGTGAAAAAATCGCATTATAGCCATTTCGCGTAAGTCGGATCACGTTATAGCAGGAGTCGACTGTACTTGAAACTTTAACCCATATGTTACTTTCCCTACTATGCACTATTTAACATTATGATTATGGGATTACGTAGAAATTAAGAAATATCGCCAAGTTGGCATCATTTTTGATGACTTTTTTTAGGTGCCAAATAAAATACTAGAATTAGATAAATTGAACCATTCCCATGCCTGTTTAAACAAGGGAGCAATATTCTGAATAAGAGGGTATCAAAATAAAATTAATTACATTTGCAAAAACTTGACCACTGTACCAATTTCTGGATTATCAAAATTACATAGCAAAAGCAAAGAGTGAAAATTGAAAATTATTTTGGAAATTCTTTTGGTGTTGCTTGCTTTTATCTTACTTCTGCATTTTGTCAATCTGTTTAGCATGGAAAAAAATACACTAACCCTATTCCTTTTCGTTTTCTGTCCCACTTACAATTGAAGAGAAGTTGTTGTCATGAGAAATCTATAGATTTTTTTCTTTAAATTTTAAAATAGCTGTTTCTTACGAAGTACAAAGTTTTAACAGCAGTGTAAAATTTACAACCAAGTACTAAAATATCAGAGACTGGAAACTACAAATGAAGTGAGTTAAATAATTTTAATTGTTCTAGAGTCCTTGAAAATAATTAGATAAGTCTTTGAAAATCCGAAGCAAAGTTGGGCTCCAATTTTATTTCTTATCAAGTGTATAAATTATCAATTGTTCAAATGGGCAGTATGTTACTGTCTTGTAACATATATTCTAAATCTGCACATGTGCACCATTTCTTTTAAAGCATTTTTCACAATTGATCATTTCATATTTAATTCATTGTTGTCTTTGTCGGTGGGTTGGAAGGGTGATTAAGAACTAATTGCACCGAAAGCCAATGTGAGCAAGTAGCAATGCGTTGTCTTTTCTCTTCCTATGCTCTTTCTCTCTGTCAACTGCTGTCAATGATTTGTGAAATCAAAAACAATTTTTACTGTGCATTATCTTAATTTGCAAAAGAGTCTATGACTTTAAAAATGTTTTGTTTTCCTATTTTTGTCTTGATATTTTTGTAGTTCCAACTACATCTTATAAGGCTTTTCAAAATGCAGAATTTTATACCTATTTTTCAAACTTTCCTCCAGAGGAGAAAACCCCAGACCCCCTAGAATTGGAGATATTCTATACTTCACTTAATGGGGAGTCCTGCGTCACTCTCTTAATACCATTCTCCCTCTTAACGCCAATCCGAAAAGGACACCAGGGAAAAAATGATCAAAAAAGTAAAAGTATTGCTGTATGTATCAGAGGAAGGAGACAAACATAGTAAAGGGGGGAAAAGTAAAAAATTGCCTCTTACTCCATCGAGAGAAACGTTCAAACTACAAAAGTTGACCCCATACCTGAAACAGCTTAGGGCCCTGTTAAGGCTAAATCCGGCCGTGGTGATTCCTCAGGAGTTTATCTAGTCATTTTTGGCACTAGGTTCCAATATTTATTCTAATATGAGGCTAATGCTTAAATGATCAAAAATAAGCACTCAAATAGGGTCTTACTTTGAAAATTCAGACCATTATGCTGCATCCATTTAATTATTATTATAATCAAATGGATGTAGCGTAGTGGCCCTTCTATTTTTCTAGTGTTAACTTGTGTGTAAACTTTTCAATTTTTTCTTCTTACAGCTGAAAGAGAGGCGTCGCATACGAGAAGCTGGAGGGTTCATCTCTTTCAATGGTGTTTGGAGGGTTGCCGGAATTCTTGCGACATCCAGAGCCCTGGGTGACTTTCCCCTCAAGGATAGGAATCTGGTGATCGCAAATCCTGACATCTTGACTTTTGATTTGACTACATTGAATCCCCAGTTCATGATCCTTGCAACAGATGGTCTCTGGGATACCTGTAGCAATGAAGATGCCATTGCTTTTGTCAAAGATAATATCAAAAATGACAGGTATAAAGGTGCTAAAAATTTAGCTTTAAAAGCTCACAAAAGTGGCTCCATGGACAATATAACAGTAGTAGTAGTAGATTTTTCTAACAGAGAAATATCTTGACGTTGAGCGTAATATATTTTTCTTCTCATTTACATACTAAGCTTTAACACAAATGTTAATGTGGCATTTATGCAACTGGTCCAGAGGTTGAGGAATCTAGTACTTTTTTCAAGAATAAGCCCCCCCCCCCAAAAAAAAATAACAATAAATAATTAAATAAATAGAATAAAAAAGTTTAAAAAAAAAAAACATTTTTTCAAAGAAAATATTTGGAAATCATCCCAGAACAAAACAAGATTTTAGAATGCATTTTAATTTTGACTCTATGAACTATGGAAATAAAGAGTTTCAAAAGTTTTTTTTTTTTTGTCATGCCTAAGAGTGGTCTCTCAAAGCTAGGACATATTAAATACCTACCCAACAGCATATTAAAGTATGTTTTGGTTCAGTAACACTCATCTTTTGTGCTTAAACAAACTTAAAATTACTTCTTTATCTCATTTTATTTTGGTGAAGCCGAAATAATTTCTGCTTTATGAAAACGTGTACTTTTATCTACTTTTTCATTCTATTATCTACAAAATTGAACAGTCATTTTTGTTCAGTAACTTTTGCTAAATTGAATAACATATTTATTTGTATGTTTGGGAGAGAGGAGGCTTATTCTTTAAAAAAAAATGTAGCAGATTTCTCAAATCTGCAATACTTTTTTCCAGAAGTGTATTTCTTCAGTTAGTTGTTTGGATAATTTGGTTAATACAGTTGACTCCCTCAAATCCATTTGTTTATTTGTAATCAAGGAATTAGCTGGAAAATTCATTTATTTCCTGAGCTCAAACAACCCTTAAAATTCAATAAGAAGTTTTCATTTGTGTTTAAAATTTATGTATTTGCTTCTTCAACTTTTTTATTGCTTGTGATATTATTTAAAAAGTTCTGTTCAACATGAAATGAGTATCAAACTAACATTTTCTTTTATGAAGATAAAAATCATAACCATTTGGAAAAATAAATTTTACGTAGATCCTAGTAGCAATAGGCTATAATATATTCATGAGAAAAAATGGGCAAAGTCCAATAAATTTTATCAACATGCTATGAATAGTTTTAATCACTTTACAAATCCTATTTTTGGGAAACAAAGCTAACAGCTCAATTTGTCTAAGCAGCAAAAAAAAAAGGTATTTATCTTTTTTAAAGATAATACGAATACAAATACAAAAGTGACGACCAGCAACAGACTCTGGGTCCAGTTAGACTGGTCCTAGTCAATTTACAATCCCCAGTGAAGATCAATGGCCCTCTTAAAACTATCTACTCCCTTGCTCATTACCACCTCTTCCGGAAAGCTGTTCCAAAGTTCCACTACCCTGCTATAATAATAATTTTTCCTAATATCCATGTTAGCCTGAGATTTAAATAGCTTAAAACAATGACTCCTTGTCCTGGGGTCTATGTATAATGCAATATTAGTTCAATCAAATGATGCTAAAGCAGTCCATATATAATGCTTTAGCATCATTTGATTGAACAAATATTGAGTGAATTATAACCTATTCTCTCTTAGTATAAAATTACATTTTCTATAAATGTAGGTTAGGTATAAACATCAGAGTGAAAATAATGAATGGAGCCATCATCTTATTTTAAAAAGCTGAATAAAAACTGCTATTATGGAGTTTGGGAATAACAATTTGTTAAAATGAGTTTATATTTATTTTTTGGAGTATTCTGACCCTCATATTTTTAGTCTTGTCATGTTAGTATGAACTTTTGAGAGACTTAGACCATGTTTAAATAAGAATTAATAAACTGGTTTAAATGAACTACCAATTGCCCACAAACACCAAAGATGATTTTTGAACATATAAAAGAATTCCAATTTTTAACTCTATATCAGGGGTTCCAAACCTGGTTGCCGCGGCACCTTGTGGTGCCGCAAAGTGTCCTTGGTAATATTAATATGAAAGAAGTAGACTAGGGTGCTATGAGAAAATTCTGATAGCTGAGAAAATTCTGTGCCGCAAATCTGAAAAGTTGAAAACCCCCTGCTCTATATATATTATCAATTTAAGTAATTTTAACTATTTGGGCACAAAATGCAATGTTTTTCCACAAACCATTGTTGGTTGGTTATGTTCCAATGTTGTTGTTGTTGTTTTTTTTGCCATCAAATCATGAATTGATATTTATTGACTCATACAATTTTATCAATGATCTTTCTGATTGTTTGACTGTTCTTCTGTCACATACATTGAACATATTCTTCATATTAAATGGGATGTTTCTCTTTTTTTACCTTCTGAGTTCTCTAGATGTGTTATATATGTTTAACCACTTTGCTAATGTTTCCAGACAATAGTGAATTTCAAAAACTAATTACGCTGAACTAAATTTTTGAAATAAAGGTGGGACAAAGCTTACAGATGTGATCATAATAGTTATTGAAATCAAAAAAATTTTGATATTAGAAAGTCAGAGGGTGCTTGAACTAAAATTGAAAATTGATGGAAATCATATCACTTTTGGTTAATTCACCGGAATTAAACTCTGAAATGTCTGTGTTTAAGGGTTTTTTCAGCTTCCACCAAGAAAAGGACAAAACTAATATTACATTAAAAAGTGTTTGAAAACCCCAATCATATAAATCATAGCTAAGAACAGTGGAGTTGACGTTTTTCGCCTAAAGGCCGCATCTTGTATTAAAATGAACTTCACAGGCCAAAGCACATAAAGAATTTAAGTGTATGCTTATAACTTTTTCTAGATAAAAGGGTAAGGGGAGAAAATAAAATTAAAAATTATGTATTGTTACCGTCAAGGGCAGATCCAGCATTAAGTTTTGGAGGAAGTCAATTATTGCAAAGGTATCGTAAGTATAATTTTTTCAGGCACAAATAGGAGCAGGAGTGATTGTGTTCCAGTTACGCACTTGATTTCTGGTATTTTCTGTTATGCTTACATCTCCCTACATCATTTTTTTTTTCCATTACTCCAAGTTTTCAGAGATATGTTGGTAACTATTAAAATATCAATTGTGTAATCCTGTTAAAATTAAATTCTAAGATTATTTTTAAACAGTGTTTTTTTTTTTTTTTTTTTTTGCCATTTTCATACTTTTGAAAAATGTGATCTCTTTGCATCCAAAACAATATTGAAATTTTTCTCATTTTTGATGCTTACTGCACTTTGTTTCGAGGCAAATAAATGAAATTTCGTTTTATTTTTATTAAAACCATTAATCTAAAGTTTTCAAGGGAAATTCTGTGTTTCTTATGAGTGTCAAATGTCACAAAGTTAAATGCTGAATTGCTTGTTTAACTTAATTTTTGATTTAGTTGTTTTGATTGTTATATCAATACTGTTTATTATGGACCTTTAAAATATAGTTCTATTTAAATTTTATTTTAAATTATTTTACTTGGCATTTTTATACTTAATAATGCCTCTTTTTGAAGATGCATACACTATTTTGCGATGGAAATAGAGTTTTTCTCATTTTTGATGTTCCTTATGCTTTGTTAAAATGCAAAAGTTAAATGCTGAATCGCTGTCTTGATTTTATTCTTATCAGCCAGTTTCACTGGCTCCATATGACCTGTGGGCTGTAGATTTGGCAAAACTGGCTAAGATGGTCTCAATCAAGTCACCTTTCAAACAAAACAAAAAAATCAAAATAAATATGTTTAGGAGTTGTGATGCAACTACAGGTACACACACAAATCAAACTTATAACCCCCTTCCTTTTTGTCTTTGGGGTTTATGATATAAATCTTCGAATAATGGTCCATACGTCATTAATGTTCACAATGAATTAAAATTATCTTTTTTGACGTCATGTACTGTGGTTGCAACTGCTGACCTCAAGTTATTTTCTTCTTGGAAAGAGAAAAGAAGGTCGTTAAAAATCCAAATCATAATTGAAAGCAAGAAATAGAAATTTCAGACACATAGTGCAGGTCACAATGAGCCCTTGTTTTTTCAACGCAAAAGATGTGAGCTTATGGATGAAAAAACATACAAATTTACTATTTATACATCTAAAACAGCAGGCGTCATTTGTTCTAAGTAGGACTCTGCTACCTAAAACAGCTTTGTACTTATTTTTATTATTATTATTATTAGTTTTTTTTTTTTTTTTTTTGATGGAGGTAAAGTTCCAACACAAGACATATACATAATTAGGTAGTGCAGATAAGAATAACTAATTGGCAGCAACTCAGTGATCACCAAATTTGAAGTCACTGCAAATGTGAATGTTTTATAATTTCTGTGAAATTTTTTCAGTACAACTTATTATCAATATGCATTTCAGAAACATGTTAACTATGTACCATTAAAATTATTCTAAATTCATTGATCTTTTTTTTCCACTTAAATTATTTCAAAAGTGTTGTGTATGTGTAATTATGTCTTAATATATATCACAATAAAATTTTTAATATAATTTTGATATATTTGTTACAAAAATGTCTCTAAAATGAAAATTATTATATATTTTTATTAATTGTTGTCAAGGTTTGCATTTTTAATTTAAAACTTTTAACGTACTTAAAAAAAAGTAGACAACAGGAAAAATTTGGACTATCCTGGGTTCTATAGAGCTCCAAGTCCTAACCATTGTCGAAAATTTCTATCAACATTCTTTAAGCTTGTCTGCTTCTGGAATACAATTCTGGACTACTACAAGAATCACATTCCGGCGTTTTTTTTTTTTCTACGTGACTCTGAAGTTTTTATAATAATGAAAGCTTTCATAAGTTAGAATGATTTAATAAAGTTTGACACATTTTGAGAATCACAGCATTTTGTGGTCAAAATCTATTAATGGGTTAGCACCAATTATTTGTTAAATTGTATGAAACTATACAATATTCAATTTTATTTAAATTTCAAATAGCATTCAAATAGCAGCCCCCGAAGAGTTCCTATTTTTCCTACTTTTTCCTACTTTTTCGAGCTCTCCTTATTTTCCTACTTTTTCCTTTTTTTTCCTACTTTTTCTTTCTTTAGTATGGCACTTCTAATTGTGCATTTTTTCTTATCTTTACAATGCCGCACCAATAATTTTCTGCATGTTTCAATTTTAAAAAGCAAAAGAAACAAGCGAATCCTAAGTTTTTAATTCACTGACTACAGTAATTTCTGGAATAAATACTGCGGCGTCTGAGTGTTTAAAATTAAATATTCGTGAGTGACTTTTATGCCGTTGCGGCGTTTATGATCGACCTTTCTTTTTATTGCCCCGACTTCAGTTCTACTGTTTTTACGAAACAAAGAAACAGATACTGGCCAATTCTGGTGCAATTATATATTATTTACCCCTCAATTAGAAGCTTTAATTAAAGTAAACGGCCGATTGTCCAAAAGTGCGGGAAAAGCCGAATTTCCTATTTGCCAAATTTTTGTATAGTTGATTACAAGTGAAATGGAGCTCTATTTAAACAGAAAGGCAACGAAAAACAATAAAAGGAACGTAAGGAAGCAAAAAATGAAAAATCTGTACACTGTACATATTTTATTGATGTTAGTACAAAATAAAAGGCTCAGATAACAAAAATTCGCAGAAACGGATCACTTCAAAAATAATAGTGGAAACTAACTTTTTTCATACATAAATATGATTATTGTTCATTCTAAATCGTAAACATGATATAAAATTTCATTTTCTTTCCTTGCAAAGAGTGTATTTGCAAAAAAAAAAAAAAAAACTAGATGGGCAAAACGTTCTCGATTTTTAGAGAAAAACCGGAAATCAATTTAAATGCGAGATCCCGTTATTATTTCTTTTTTTTTTTTTTTAAGTTGCGGAACAGAGCCACAAGCAAATATATACTGTTTTTTTTTTCTTTTTAATGGGTATTTTCTACTCAGATATATCATCAATATCGAGGAGTTGCTCATAATTTTTATGTGCTGCATTTATGGCAATGTGGCCTTTCGGAACATATAACTTTTTTTTGACAGACCCTTACTCTTTTCGGGGTGCGGCAATTATATCGATGCTGCACATCAACTGTAAGTTATTGTGCTCAGGGCACCTGATCAAAGGGGGGGGGGAGTGGAAGAGATATATTTGATACCAGTTGCTCTCCCTTCACTCTCAATTTCGTGAACTATTTCCGAATGAATATTTTTGTCGTATGTGGTAGATCGAACGAAACTACATGTCTTTGCTTTTTATGCACAGAGAAAGAAGCATTAGTAACTGATCTTTGGCTTTGATAAAAATTTTATATTTACCATGCATGCATTTTTCCTTTTTTTTTTCAGTGACAAATTTTGGAACAAGAAAGAGGTAAAAAACCATCAAACCAATAAAACAATATTCGTTTTTATTGCTTGATTCAAATTAAAACTGGCCCCTCATTCTGATTTTCCCCCGGGGGTGACTAGCAAAGGATGCATACTGAATGCAAATAAATATTAATTTGCCAAAGCCAGTGAGGGGAGAAATTGACCCCACTAACCCCTCATAAATGACTTGCCTGAAACAAAAATTTATGTTGAATGCTAAAAGTACACAACATAATACAAACCGTATAATTTACGTACTTCGTTATTTATTTAGTTTAATTATTTTATTATAAATTTTATGTCGCATATTTAAGAACAAATTTATTTTAGTTCTGCATTTTCAGTCTTTTTCCTTTTTCTTCAAATTCAAACATCTGCCCCTGTTTATGCAAGAATGCATGTCAGCTGCTGATTATTTTAACTAAAACTAATTTAATATTTGCTTTGCTTTTTGTATCATAGTTTATGACAACAGGAGCTGAAAGTTTTAGTATTTTCAAATGATAAATAGATGCTCTCGAAAGAATGCTTTCGTTTTTGACAAAAAAAATCTTTGACAAAAATGGTTTTGTTGCACAAAAATATTTTTTTTTTTTTTTTTTGTAATCGCTATATTGCATTAAATCCCTTTAATACTTCAAAAGTACTGTTAGTTTATTTTTGGGACAGTTTTAAATCAAAAATACTGGTAGTTTTTACATTAGAAATAAAATTTACTCTAAATTTGTTTCCTCTTGACATGTGTGTAGTCCCATCTCTTCCTATTTTTTCCTACTTTTTTAAGTGATTTTTTTCCTACTTTTCCTACTTTTTCAATTTTTGATTCCTTATTTCCTACTTTTTCCCCTCAAAAAACCACTTCAGGGTCTGAAATAGCAACCATCACCAAACTAACTTAAGAAATTAGCTAGCAATGCCACATAAACCCAGTGTGAGCAGATAGCCCACTTTGAGGCTGTCCATAAATGTCACACTATTTTTCATTATATATGTGCCCCCCCCCCCCCTTTGTCACAAAGTGTCATGCTTCACCTTATCCCCTCACCTTGTAACATGTCACACTTTTTATTGCTTAAACGTATTACATTAAAAAATGTTATGTCACATGTCTTGCTACCTCCTCTCTCTCCCTTGCCACAAATCCTGCACCCCCCCCCCCCCCAATTACAACCAGGGCTGAGAAAAAGCCGGCCTTTTCTAAAAAAGGCCAGGCCGGGCGATTTTTATTAATCATGTACTATATTCTTAATAATAATGGTCTCTATACATTTTAATCAGCTAACAAATGCCAATTTAAGTAAAAGACAATACGTTTGCTGAAAGTAAAATAATAAAAGGAATATATTCACAAAAACTGCAAATCATTTCTGACGAAACCCTGACACTTTTGTTTTATGATCCTACAACTAAGCTGTTGTCTTTAACACTGAAAATAGCATCCTTGTAACCTTGAAACACTTGTATCAGTAAATTCATTTTGCCCTGTTTCATGCCTTATTAATTGTTTTTTTTTAAATCAATCTTGATGTGTATTGGTAAAACAGAACTAAATTCTGCATTCATTAAACATCATATTTTATATTTCTCCTGCTATAGATTAACACCTTAATGTGAAAACAAAAACTGAATGTCATAATAAGTGGTTTAAACCAAACAAATCAGTCTTTCTTTTTTTTTCCTCCAATTTAAAATCAAACAGACCTGTTCCAAGTACTTTCTTCTTCCCGTAAACAAGTACTTCCAAAACCCCAGAAAATGTTAAACTAACTACACAGTTCCCGCTATGTTACTGCCCGAAGTAAAAAATTTTTTAAAGACTTATTGCAGTGATCAGTTGGCTCAGTTTTTAGCACAGAGGCAACTATTTAATGTAATGTACCTATTAACAATTGTAAATCTATATCATTCAGGCAGAATTTAGATTCATTCACCAATATGGTCTTGTTGTGTTTTTATATATTCTTTATTCTTATATAGGAAACTATTTTTCCTAAAAATGTTTTTCACTTTTCTTTAGAAAATAAGAAACAGTTTAGGTGATTAAAAGAAAAGGTATGTGAATGACTGGTATGATAGCAGCATTGTCATGTGATATTTTTTTTGAACTTAACTAAAATTTATTTATTATCATTTAAATTATATTGAACTGGACTAATTTCTTTAATATATAGATCAAGTTCTTTTTTTTTTCCTGAACAACATTATTGAACAACCACCAAATTTTTATTCTTGTTTCATGGAATTTGATTTTACACAGTAGTAATTGCATAGGGAAACAAAGATAATTTTCATTTTGATTAAATTACAATGAATATAACCAAAAAAATTACTTTTCTTTAAAAACCCGCTTTTTTTAAGCAGTTTAAACAAAAAAAAACAAAACAAAAAAAAAAAAAAAAAGCCAGCCGGCCTATTTTGGCCCAGCTAAAATCAAACAGCCCTGATCAAAACATGACATCATTTGTGGACCACCCTTTTTCATTTTTTGCCAAATGTTATGCATGAGTATGCATTTTCAAAAATTGTTTCAGGTTATTACATTTAGTGTGTGAAGTTATTCAATAAAGAGAGAGATTCAGAACTTAAAATTGGTTGAAACTTTATTGTCTGAGTGAATTCCAAATGATCCCCTGTTTTTTAAAAACTAATTGCTCAATGCATATTTAAGGTAGAAAATATTATTGTCGAGTATTTCTGTTTGCCATAAATATATTTATATCAATATTTTTGATAATCGTTTTGAAAATTTTTTTGGCATAAAATGCTTGAACAGCAAGGTTGTTACTGTGACTAAATTTACAAAGTTTCGACTGTATTTTTAAAAATATATTGAACAAATTTAATGAATCTGATACATTTACATGCTTATCTTCTAATCTACTTAGTCAAGACTCTTTGTTATTGAAAATGCTATTGAAATGGACATATTTTTGATTAGATTTTATATAGAATTTCTATGATGCCAATTATTTATTTAAAAAAAGTCTATTTATTTGTTTTTGTTGACTGTATCTTGTTATTGAGCAATGATATATGAAAATACTGTTCCTTTTATTTTAGACGTTGTACTAATAAATAGTTTGATTGTTGAAACATGTCGTTTATTTCCATTGCGTAGCATGCAAAATTTTTAAAATTTCAGTATTTGATTGAACCGAATTTTCAGCAGTAATTTTTTCTGCATCTTGAAAACCTGGCTATTCCACAATTTTTTGAGCCCCGAGCCTTTAATTTTAAATTCGAAGTGCAATTTAACATTGTTAGCGCCTAGATGCCCAACCCTTGGTGGGTAGCTGTGCGTCGAAATTATCTACCAGTCAGCCTTTATGATGGCCCATAAAAGACGAGGTGCCATATTGGGTGATTTCACTTTCATCAAAATACCAAGGCAGGCATAGGCGGCTCGTACGGGGAGGCGAGGGGGACAACTGCTTCACTTCCAGAAATAAACTTTACCGGTTGGGGTGATTTTTTTCATGAAAGAAAAACCTAAAGTTCCAAATAAATGAACTTTTAACTAGAAGGGGAAAGTTGGCGGTGACCATCATCCCGATTTGTGATGCCATATTCCACATTTTTAGAAGTTATTTTACCAGTAACATTAAAAGCCGTTTATAGCCAAATTTTACAAAAAGAAAAAAAAAATCAGCTTCAATGGAAACTCTTCCTAACCCTTATGCTTCTTTTGACCCCAACCCCAATTGTTTGGTTCACCAGCCACCTTTGATAGCAGCTGCAGCTCAATGGGAAAGGAAAGAAGAAAGGACTCTATTATTTTTCTCCAGTTTAAGCAAGTTGTGGTATTCTATCCTATTGGACACCTTGTTCAGTGAATTGAATGTTTTTCTTCGCTTTTGATCATTGTGCACTCCCGTTTAAAACGAGTGAAACGAGTTGTTCAACTACTGAATATTGCAAGAGTTCCTGCTGGTTGTTCCACACTCTGGCTAGCACATCGTTATATATTAGGTAACATCTACGGCCTGGTACAAGGAACCCTGTTAGTTGAGTGGTTTTTAGCTGTTTCTTTTCATCAGTGCCATCCGATAAGCTGACAGCGCCCGGGGCAAAAGTTTCCTGGCGCCGCCTCTCCCCCCCATATACACAACAAAATCAAGTTAGTGTATAATACGTGTGAACGCGTCATACTTGAGGTTTTTGTTTTTACATATTAATGAACACAACAATCAGAGTGCTATGCAATGCATAATACAAATTAAAACACAAGCAATTATTCTGTTTCTAATATTTGAAACAGTAATACTCCAATAACTTTTCGAAAAATGGAAAGGTTAAAAATCCAAATATTTATCTAGGCAAATGTTATCCCACTAGATAAAAAAACAAAGAATTAAAACTGAATTAGTTACTCATTATTGATCAAACTAGGAACACTAATAAATAATTTGCTGATCACGGGACGCGGGAGCGTCCCGGCCGCCAAGGAAACCAAACGTCAGAAGCCAACAAAAGCAAATTCACCTCCAAGAAAGACGAAAGAAAAAACGCGACTAAGGAACAGATTACACGACAGAACGAATTGGGGTTTTCTGGGTTTTTCACCCCTCTCTATCTCAGCCCCATGAAGACCCCTGGAGTTTATTTTTGGTATACTCAATCTCTAGTGGCCCCTGACGACATAAACCGAAGTACAATCCCCAGGACCATCAGGGGGAGGAGGGGTTCAAGATAGAAAATCGATGTTCAAAAACGTTTTCGCTTTCTTTGACAGGGCTACAGCCCAGACGAAAAGACGAATCAAGCTGAAATTTCGCACACACATTCTTTGTGCCCGACTGATGTGCCTTTTGTGCCATTTGACGCCCCTCCGCCTCCCCCCTCGTTTTTACCCCCCAAATTGTACCTTCCCCGGGTTCTGTCACAGCCCCCAGGGGGGCTATTGTAATGATTTTTGGTATACATATTCTTATGGGGCCATTGAGTACATATACGAAAATTCAACCCCCAGAGACATCATGGGCCGGAGTAATTAAAGTTTCAAAATCACTAATTTCCCCTAAATTTTTATGTACTTACTCTCAGCTCATAGGGTTTGTTCATCTCTGACTGCAATTGCAAGGTTAGAACAGATCTAACAGTTATTCAAAAGTTGTCTTAGGAAATGAAATTCAATCAAGACTAAAACAGATCCAACAGTTGCAACTAGACGTTAAATCGTTGATGTCTCAAATTTGCCACAGCGGCTGCGCATGCGCGCGAACTTAGCATTGGACTTTCTGTTTTAAGATTCCATGTTGTTTGTTTATATTTAAGCAGAGAAACAAATTAATGAATGAGATTAGAATGCTGTCTCCCCCCTCCCCCCCCCCCCCAGTTTTGCCGATACGAAATTTCCTTCCTTCCTGTTTTTCAGTTTTTAGGGTTTCAGGATGAAGAAAATTTAAATGTCAGTGAAACTGAGGTTAAACATTAGACTATTTTGCGTTGCGGTGACATATCATATGAAACTGTACACATATGAATATGATACAGCTTAACTTTATAATTGAAAGCGAAAAAGATCACTTATTTATTGGTTTGCTTATTTTCTAAATTAATGCCTTTTTCACAAATATAACACATTATGAATTGAAAATGTATCAAATATGTGTGTTGATGTCCGTGTTTTGCAGTAATTTGTTAACAGACAAAATTTTTGCAATTAATTTAAGCAAGATTTTTGAAATGAGCTAAGTTTGAGTTAATGCGCAGTCGCTGTGGTAAATTTGTGATATCCGCGATGTGGCAAATTTTTGATATCTACGATTTGACGTCGAGTACAGTTGCATACATACCCCTTTCCCCCTGTAACAGCCCCCGGTAGGCTGTGATAATGATTTTTTGTATACATATTCTTGGGGGTCCCTTGAGGACATCTACTGAATTTCAACCCCCAGAAACATCGTGGACCGAAGTAAATAAAGGTTTAAAGTCACTAATTTCCCCTAGCGCTGAAGCGTAAGCGAATCAAGTGTGGCCATGCATAGATCGGTGTTTTCCCATCTGGTTCAAAAATTTCTCCACGGGAGGCTTCCGCCCCACTGACCGGAAACAAGATTGACCAATCTGGTGTCTTCCAACTCTACGTAAGGTCTGAAGGGAGGGGCTTAGGTGCTCGGACATTCAAGGCTGTTTTCAAGAGTAAATTTCTAAGCTTAACAATCTGGCGCCCTAGCTTGGCGCAATTTTTAGCACCATTCGGGGTTCAAGGCAGGGGTTGGCATTGAAAAGTTCAACGTGGTAGAGAAATGAGCAACTGAGCCGCTATTCGGGATTCCCGGGGGGGGGGGGGGTCCTTCTGAGAATTTCCACGTGATGAAACTGGTTGCACGTGCCTATGCAAAATAGGGGCAAGTTCATTGAGAACAACCGTCAAGGTAGTAGACTGGAAATAATATTCGGCTCAGGCATCCAGTTCCAGGAAAACCGTCGTCTATGACTTGATTAATTATTCGTTTAAACTAAAAAATCAAATGCTAATTTAAAAAACAATCTACTTTATCAAAACTAATGAATAATATTTTATCACAAAAGAGCAAATAATTGCTTTTGTAAAATAGCTACTTTTAGCATTCATTGAATGATTGATCAGGAACTTGGGAGCTATTTTTTCTAAATTTTATTGAATAACAGTTGTAATAATTGATAATTATGCACATAATCAGATGTGCATTTAAACAAAATTCAGCCGGGGGGGGGGTTGAAGGGTTCGTATTTGACGACTTTGCCAACTAACTTTAAAATATATTATCATCTCGAAAACCACGTTTCTGGGTCTCATATGCTTCTAAATTCTCAATAAAATTCAGTATTATTAGACGATTGGATCAAAATATTCACTTTTGAATGTAGCAGAGAATACATGTGCATTTAGAGATGGACACACCTGCAAAAGTCCCTCACTTGTGTTTGACTTTTTTGAAAATTTCAATAAAAAGAAAAAAATGATCTTAAAAAAAAATTGTATTGTACTTTTTGTAGAACGTGCAAACAGAAGTTTACAGCTCGTATTAATTCATAAACACAAGCGTTTAGTAAGCCGCACTTACATTGTATGTACCTCAATAATTTTATTTATATTTTAGCGCAAGGGCAAAAATTGGTGGAATGCATGGGTTCACAAATGCCATTCTTTTTTTTTTTTTTCAAACATATAGTAACTTTTTTCTTTAACTCTCTCTCCCACACACCATAACAGTTCCAGCTTCCACTTTCAGAGAGGTCATTATTAGCTTATAATAGACAAAATAAAAATGAAAAAATCAGGAGAATTGCGTTACATTAAATGACTAACTGTGGACATGGTTTAGGGTTTTTTTTTTAATTTAGATTGTTTTTGAACTGTGATGTTGCAGTTCTGGTTCTTGGGAAAAACTGATTCTCAGAGTGTTAGAGCTTAGAAATTGCAGTCGTATAGCTGTGAAATTTTCATTAATTTTCAACAACGGTTCATACATTTTTCTGACATAAATTGAAATGCACTGGTTTGAGCAGTTATGGTCACTTTAGTTTAGTAATGGCTGAGGCATACACAGAAATTTTGAAACCCGTCTAGAGATGTAAAATTTCCGGAAATTTTGAAGTGGTTTAAAAAAAACCGTTTTTTTTTCGGGAAAAATTGGAAAAAATGGCCCCTCTCCATGCACGCCCCTGAATTATGGGCCAGGGCCATACTAAAAACTAAAACTGGTCATGCTAGCTGAGTTCAATTATTTTCATGAAATACACAAAACAGTATGTTAACTTTTATTTTTCTTGCAATATCATCAAATTTCAAGTAACCAATTCCAGCGTATTTAAATTAAAAATTGGATAAAATTTATTCATTGTCATTGCTTTTTTTGGGGTTTTTATCCTCATCTATGCCAATAATCGATAACGAGGTTAAGTAAAAATGACATATTAAGATCTTTATCATAAAACTTGTATGTTGTGAACCATTCTTTTGCTTCTCAGCAACTAGACCACTTGGAAACTTCGAAATTTCATTAATGATTTGTTTAATTGTAAGGTACAACTTAAAGCTAAATAAAGACTTTGTTTAAAAACGAAAATCTTCAAAATAACAGAATTTTTTAAAGAATAATAAGCACTTCACACAGTGTACTCAAAAGGAAAACAAGACTGTTTTGGTTCAGGAAGGACAATTATATCAAAAAGGAAAAAGTATTCCCATAGTTTTCAATTATTCCAAGAAAAAGACTTCACTAAAGAAAAAAGTGCGTTCAAGTCATTTCAAACCAAACTTTCCCATTAAGAAAAATATGCATGTTTCAACACTCAAATTTATCATTAAAAGCTAAATAATGATAAAACATTCTCTACGTGAGCCGTACTTATCTTCGTTTGTGAAGCCTTTTTCTTGGAATGAAAACTACACGGATACTTAAATTGTCCTTTCTGACCCAGAATAGTTATTTTGTCCTTTTGAGTGCACTATGAAAAGTGCTTAGTATTTAAAAAAAAAATGCTGTTATTAATCGCATTTTGCAAAAGCGATTTTTGACAATCGGACGGAAAATGGCCAACACCGACTCCAAGATTTTTTTTATCCATTTAATTATTTATTTTCATTCCCCTCCCCCTAATGGGAAGGGGTTAAACCTCAAAACATAGATTGAAATACTAATTCATTTTTATGAAAATTTAGCGTTGTACCTAAGATGCATACAGCGTTAGAAATTAAACTTGAATATCAAATTTTCCAATAGTTAGGATTTTAGAAGTAAGATTACTTTGAAATCCCTTGTTTTAAAATAATTGAAAAGGATTAATTTGCTCTCACTATCAGCGCATAACCAGCGGCGTAGCGTACCTTTCTGCCGCCCGGGGCAGGCACCAAATTTGCCGCCCCTCTTACTCTCCTGCTAAATGCACCCCCCCCCCTAAAAACGACGTTTTTAGTATTTTACAGAACGAAAACAGGATTTTATTATTCAAAACAAGTTTTACATTTTAATATAATCTTACATCAACAGGATATATTGTTGATCGAAATATTTTTCAAAAATTATTAAATTACTAGCTGCGTCGCCCGGCTTTGCACGGTCCACCTCGAAAATAAAAGTTATGTCAAGTGACGCGAGTTCAACACTCAGGCTTGAACCAAAAAAAAAAAAAGTCAGTGTAGTTTTGCGGCAGATTGCGGAAAACCCCCCAAAAAAGTAAACAATTTAAATCCCCTGATTACAGGAAAAGCCTCAAAACAAAAACAAGAATTTTACCTGAGCATATTCGAGAAAAAAAATGGCAACAGATCTTTCATCTCAATGATTTTCTTCACGCTCACATACATTTTAATAAAAGCATTGTTGCGGAAAGTTGAGATGAAGCACTGAATAATAATTTGAATGGAGGAAAACCTTCGAAAAATAGGGATTTGATTTTGAAATCTAAGAGTCATAATTAATAGTTTTTAATTGATATCTCCGCTAATTATTATCGGAGGATTATGTTAAATAGCTAAACATGAAGACGGGAGGATTACGAATCCATCGATACCTGGTTCGATGGTCAGTTCACTGTCGTTCGGGAGAAGAAGCTTGGACATAGATAGATAGATAGATACTCAGATTTTATATGTATAAGACTAGCTGCGTGCCCGGCGTTGCACGGGCTACCTAAAAAATGTAAGAGCAGTCCAGTTGATGCTTTTGTAGTACACTGACACTAGTTTCTAACGCGTTAAGGAATAAATAAATGCGCGTAAAGCAAGGTTTGCAAAACACCAGTAAAACATATTTTTGCCAAAACACCTCATCAACGTTAATAATCGTTATCAATGATACAAGTTATGAGTACATTTTCAGTCAGCACAAAAGGGGAAAATATATGCATTATCAACTATAATCTTTACTCACGTTAAACTGAATTACATCTGATAGACTATATCGGAAATATTTATGCACAATAACAATCCGCTTTTTACATAAAATAGTCTACTACCCGGCGTTGCCCGGGTGTTTATTAATGCAACATACCACTCAGATAAATATTTGGATGGATTCTATCCACATGGTCGTACAAGAATTGCATCAATCCGTTTTCCAGGTACAAACCCTCAAAGAACTCAAATAACTTGTAAATCACTCATTTACTTTACGACGTGCACGGTCCTCCTCGAAAATGAAAGTTATGTCATGTGACGCGTATTTAACAATCAGGCTTGAACAAAAAAAAAAAAAAAAACAGCAAAATTTTGCTGCAGATTACGGCAAAATAATCGAAAAGTAAACAACTTAAACACCCTGATTTAAGGCTGCCTGATTAAGGCCCCTAGCTGCGTTGCCCGGCTTTGCACGGTGCACCTCGAAAATAATAGTTATGTCTAGTGACGCGTGTTCAACAATGAGGCTTGAACCAAAAAAAATCAGTAAAATTTTGCGGCAGATTGCGGGAAAATAACCAAAAAGTAAACATTTTAAAACCCCCGATTGCAGGAAAAGCCTCAAAACAAAAACCAAAAATTTTTTTTGTTTATATTCGAGAAAAAAAATGGCAACTAATCTTTCATTTAACGAATTTCTTCACATCATAGACTAATAATAAGAGTAGACCGAGCTTTCTCATTCTTGCTGATGAAGAAAATTGGTTCATAGATGTATCATGTGACTAGTGGAAGGGCTTGGCGAAGACTTTGGCAGCATGGTTGCTAGATGGCAGCATTATCTATAGTTTGGCACTCGACATGTATTTTAAGACAATGTGTTTTCATTAAAAAAAACTTCCAGGTGCAGAGATTGAACTGTTTTTCTTTTAGTTATGCATTATTTTGACATTAGTAATAGTTTTTGATCAGTTTTCGGCAACTTTTATTTCATTTGAGCTGTCAGCGTTGGCGTAAACGAAATGGCGTAAACGTTTTGCGTTAACGCAAAAATGTACTAATCGGTATCTTAAATTGAAACTGTAGGTAAAAATCTTACCGTTTGCTGATTCTTCTTGGTCGCTTGCATCTTTTATTGCTTAGAAAGTTATTGAAATTGACTAAAGAAAATGCACAATACTATCTAAACGAAAAACTCACTATATTAACAAAATATTTACAGCTTAGAATAACAGATTTACAAATCGGACTCCATAAAAGATCATTCTTCCGTGTTCCATCAATTCTATTTATTTTATTTCGCGCTGGCGTTGATCGTCTGCTACGATCAACGCCCGCTGTTGCTAGGATATCCACCAGTCACATGGTTTGGTTTATGAGCAGCAAAAGGGTTGCCATAGCTCGGTCTACTCTTATTATTAGTCTATGCTTCACATACATCTACAAATTTTAATAGAAGCATTATTACGGAAAGTTGAGATGAACCACTGAATAATAATTTGAATGGAGGAAAGCCTTCGAAAAATAGGGATTTTATTTTGAAATCTAAGGGTCATAATTAATAGTTTTTAATTGATATCTCCGCTAATTATTATCGGAGGATTATGTTAAATAGCCAAACATGAAGACGGGAAGATGACGAATCCATCGATACCTGGTTCGATGGTCAGTTCACTGTCGTTCGGGAGAAGAAGCTTGGACATAGATAGATAGATAGATAGATAGATACTCAGATTTTATATGTATTCGCAACTCCAACGAACTATAGGGGGCACTGCAGTCACTGTCTAATGGCGGAATTGAAAACTAAAACAAACGCATGTGGTAACGAAGAAAATGGTAAAAGTGTTGTGATTTTTGTTCGTATGTATGATTTTTTCGCTTCATTCGTTTGAAAAGATTTTTCAAAGTCTTTTGGTTATTCTGACCCATATAGAAAGAGATTAGAAACCAAAAAGTATTACGAAAGTAAACAATTAATGCAGAACACACAGTAAGTTGTTCTGAAGCAGCCATTTTCACGATGTTGAATTCGGAATTCATAAATTTTTGGTTCGCTTCGAACGGCATTTTCATTTTGTACCGTTTTTTTCTATACATTAGTACATATTAAGTTCAGTTTCGTGACATTTCCAGCATTTGTTGACATTTTTGTCACATAGTGCACATACGTGGCAGACTATCAAGAGTAACGTTTAACACTAGATAATTTATTTCTATGATTATATGATTGGATATTTAAAGAAATCATGCATTTAATTCATTCGTCATGGAAATGATTTACCCGATATGCGAAATCTTGTCAAGATACATTATTCTTTCACATAATTTTAAAACCATACCCCTATAAACAGATTTTTGGCGAACTTTTATTTTTTATTGTTCAAATTCTTAACGTTCTTTCTGGATTTTTCAATCTGTTCTGCGATAAATATTTTCAAGAAAATTTATTTGCATACTGTCTATTTCAGTAGGATACTGAAGTAACAAAGGTTATTTAAATCATTTATGTAGAATTAGGTTAAGTAAAAGTGTCCAGTCAATGTTGTTAAGTTCGTTTTTTTTTCATCGAATTGAAAAACTGATATTTATTCAAATTCACTCAGAACAAAATAAATAAAATGTGTACTCATAGTTTATATATGGTGGTAGTTTTCTTTTCAGTTGATTGACCATTATTTCTTTTTACTTATCGAATTCTGTAATCTTACTTCATTTTATTCCACTCATGATAAAAATTAAAAATGGTTTAACTAAAAACGCGAAAACTCGCCAAGGCTACTTTGCTTGCACAATACTAAAACTACTATAACCCTAAACAAATTTGGCGAAACCTTTCAGCTGAGAATAAAAGGAATAAAGTAAATTCTTTCTCGGTTAAACATTTTTCATTTTGTTCTACGATAATAAATTCAAGAAAATATTTTGCATACTGTCCATTCCAACTAAATGCTGCTGTAAAATATGATTAGTTTAATTAATTTAAGATTAAAAAAAACTCATATTCTTACAAATTCATACAAAACAATAAAAAATTTTACCTGGTATAACGTTATCCAATTTTGTTAATCCAGAGTTTTCTTTTTTATGCTTCCACCATTTAATACTTTTTTGAAAGAAATCAGGAAAACTAACATTATTTTGAGAAGCTCGAGAATACTACTAAGGGACGAATTAATTTCTGTAGCTGAAAGCAAACTAAGACACATCGATTGCGTTAATAAATACTCAGAACAAACTGACCGCGTTTACGTCAACAGACACACGTGATGCGCAACGTGGCAATGTTTTAGGTGCAGACGCAGTTTTATAAATCACCGCAAGGTAGCGCATTCGAGCGCTGGAGTTCCGAATAAGATGAGAGATAATATTTTTCTTAAATCAAAACTTTTAAACGTGATCAAAAACTGCATATACTGGTAGTAATTCTTAAACCTTTTACTGGAAAGAAGAAGAAACAAAAATACGATTACAAATTAACTGATAGATACATATATATATACTTGAAAATATTTTTTCTTCTTAACCTAAACTATTAATTTTCTACTTTTCATCAACGAAAAATCTTTAACAACACTATCAATGTCGATTGTATCAGTCTGTTCTGTAAAATGTTGTATAAAATGTCATCATATAAAATGACCCCCTGAATCCAAATATGACCACCGTTTCCCTCTACCCATCCCATTTTAGAATGCTGGAGATAGTGCCACTTCCTCCCCCTTCAAATTGTTTCTGTTTTTGGCTGTTTTTAAGTCGTTATTTTTATTTGGAGCGGGAGAGGGCATTATGTTTACCGTTAACATTCTTCTGAGGAACTAAAGAAAATAAAAGTTAAAAACATGAACATTTGTCCCAAGGAGGGACCTTAAGGTGGTACCTAAAATACCCAAATATATTTTAAAAAATCATCAAAACGATCGTTTTTTTCTTTTTTCTTCCACAATTTGCTTTCGATTGTACTTCTCGATGAAAAATCAAAATATCGGCTTCATTTCCATGAGTTCCATGTCCGAAAAAATGTGCACGTTGAAAAAAAAACATGCAAATAAATAAATAAATAAAATAAATACAAATTTAAAATATATATATATATACATCTTGAAGCACATACATCTTGCATATGAGCCGACTCCACAGACCTTTAGTTGCAAATCTTCCTAAATCATTTATATTTATTGAAGTTACGATCACACATATAGTGTCTGTTTATCACGAGAAGGCACATCGCCACGTCTCCTCGAATGCAGAGTTCCATTTTACGCGGGATGATCGGTAAGCAATCTACGCGCTTCTGAAGGAGACAACCAGACAGCCTTAACCTGAGCGTGCATTTTAATGTGCAAAAAAGTCTTAGCGTCCTTTACATCACTTGATTCACTAGTCTGTTGTCATTTTAGTTATTCTTACATTTTATAAATTGCTGCTTTTGCAACAAAATGCTTCTGATCCGGCCAAAAACAGCTAAATAGACTCATCGGATACCACGTGACGAAGAAGGAGTCGAGTACCTTCTCGTGGAAATGGACAAAAAAAAAAAAAAAAAAAAAAAAAAAAAAAAAAAAAACTTCATATTAAAATGTACGGGGTAAACTTCGAAAATACCGGTCTGATTTCGTTAAATTTTTCAGTTTGCCTAGGTTAGTGTTGGGAAGGTTTAATAGACCTTTTTGAAAAAAAGACGATTTAATAATTCTTTTTTTATTCGAAATTGACGGTTTGGACCCAAAAACGAATCTTTCTACCAGGGGCGGACTAGGTCCCCTAAGAGTGAGCCAACCTTGACTCCAAAACCCGAAGAGCGTAAAAAAAAAAGTGCATAGAGTTGAGGGCGCAAAAAGAAACAAGCGCACAGGTTCGGGGGGGGGGGGCAAACAGGGGCGGCATTTCAGCATTTCGTTTGGGGGGTCGAGTTTCTTGTACATGAATTTCCTCAGAACGGTATAAAATACATATTGGTTAACAAGAACTGATAATTAAATGGTTTTAATGTTAAGAATAATTAGGTTTGTAAAGAACAATTAAAATTTTTTCGACCGAAGCTTTAAATTTATTCTGTTATAAGTTATCTCACAAAATATCTCGGTACTAGTTTTTATTTTTTAGTAAGTTTTAATCTGCTATTTTTGGAATCAGGAAGAACAGAAAATTTTGTAACTATAGTTAATCAATATCCAATAACTTAATTTATTGCCAGTATAACTAAAGAGGAAGTTCTTGCTTTGCCTCATTGCGCTTCGAAGGCAATTCTCTAACCTCCTGAGACACGAAAGTCAAAATTGGTTGACGTTCAGTTCCCCTACAACTTTCTGGTTGTGTGCGTAGTTTTTTACACCAATGAAGAGGCTCCATTATTGTAGCCTTGAAATAGCTATATGCTGTATTTTCGTGTAAATTTGTGCTTTATTTACGTCGGTTTTTCAATTTAATCACGAAAGCCATCTTTCAAATGACTGGCCTGATTGAAACAGTCAAAAAACAATGGAAGCAAGAAAGTTATGTCAAAAAAAGCACATTTCCTTTAGATTCCTCACTTTAAAATAACCAAGAAACGTTTTTAAATAGGCTAGTATTTATTATGTGTCATTAAAAAGTATAGTCACAATTCACAAAACAAATCCTCTTCCCTCATGCTATTACTTATAAGTGTAATATTTTCTTTTTCGCTTTCTATAACCGACTTACATAATATTGAAGTTAAGACCAATAATAAATATATCTCATTAAATCCTGTCTCAATTTCTTGAGAAACTGAATTGATCAGTTTATTCAAAATATTGATTTAATATTTTGACTAAAACTTCATCTGGGTTTTGTCACCTCTTCCACATTGGCATACATTAAAAACTGTTACGAAAAGTTCTGTCACAAAGTTCCACACCTGGTTCAAGTATGCATTAATGCGAAAATTACTAAGAGTTTCAATTGTCAATCCAAGAATTAAGATTAGCGAATTAAAATTTTTATGATAGAGTGTAGCATTTATCAAAAAAACGCTCCGCAGTATAAATAAAGTAAACGAAAAATTCAGACAAAGGCATACATATTAAAATGACATCAAATTTTTTATCAATGAAAAGGTCGCTTTCCAGTAATTCTTCCAAGGGGCTTTTATAACTCTTGAAGACCATCTTGTGTCACTCAGAGATTGTCAAGTAAAGAGCCTCAAGATACATTTGTTGATGTGAAAGTATTTTTTGATGTGAGATGTTTTTCAAAAATAGCATATCTTTACAAAAAGTTTCCATGAAAGCATATGATACACCGAGTTGCTAAAATGTGTTTCTAGTACATGGCATCAATGAACACTTACTAGATGAACATTAAGTTATATTATGAGCATAAAAATTTATGTAAAATGACGTGGAATTTACGCGTAAAAATTGCACAGCACTGTACGGGTATCTCATACAAGACGCACCATCATAACATAGATTACTCAATTTTGAAATATTTAACCCATATGAAGAGATTACTTCTTTAGTTAAGGCAAACACTTATCCTCCATCAGTTTTTTCTGTTCTGAAAATTCAGGTAAATGATTTTCTAAGTTATCTAAATTGAATTTTACCATTTTATATTATTCTTAGTGAAAAATTTGGGGGTGCAACCGCCCCCTCTCGCACCCCCTATTTGCCGCCCCTGGGGGCAAATAAAAAAAGGAGAGGGAAACGGGGACGGTCAGGTTTGAGAGCACACACATAAAAAAAAAAGATACTTATGATCAAGGGCGCTAAAAAAAACCACAGGCGCATAAGGCTTTTGGGAACACGTGGAGACACACTCACGGAGTTAGTTAAGGCAATGACCAGGGGTGTTCCCATCCCATAGGATATTGTACTCCATATACGCCGTATACTCTCATTTTTTTGACATATAACGTATACCCTCAAGCTTCAAAAATTGTCATATTATGACATATTGCATATATGATCGCACACAGATATTGTACGTAATGGATTACTGGGAGTAAACCCTCAGAAAAATTGGCGAGAACATCACTGGCAATAACTGCTTTCAGGGCAAGGCGGACTGGTCTGCGGGCCGATGCGCCCTCAAACGTCCTTTGTAAGCCTTCGTTTTTTTTTCCCCCGGCGCCCTCAAACTTGTGCGCCTATGAAAATTTCTTTCTTGCTTTCATTTGAGGGGGGGGGGGGGGAGCGGAGGCCTTGAACCTGTACGCCTTTGTTTTTTTTACGCACTCAAACCTGTGCACTTTTGTTCCCCCTAAAAAACTTTGCGCCTTTAAACCTCCGCTCTTTCGTTTTTTGCGTTTTTGAACCTGTGCACTTTCGTTTCTTGTTGCGCCCTCAGAACTGTGCACCCTTGTTTTTTTGTTTTGCTCCCTCAAAGCTATCCGCATCCTTTTCATTTTGAGCCATATTAAGAAAACAAACTTTTGTAGCCATGGTCAGAAATCATTTGTGTTCATTCAAGACTTAACTTAAGCATAAAACTTAACTCTGCAAACTCCACCTTCCACCGGCCTCTACGAGCGAGACCAAACTTGGGTCGTGGCATCTATGCCCTACACACGCACACAACACACACACATGCCTAAACACACACACACACACGCCTAAACACACACACACACGCCTAAACACACACACACACGCCTAAACACACACACACGCCTAAACACACACACACACGCCTAAACACACACACACGCCTAAACACACACACGCCTAAACACACACACACGCCTAAACACACACTCGTGAATCTTGATTGCGAAATACATAATTTGAATTAAAGACTTAAAATATTCAAATTTTTAAAAAAATTTATGTTACCGTATTTGCGTCCTTGAACGTGTGCGCCTTCGTTTTTTTTTTCTTTTTTTTACGCCCTCTAACCATTTGTGTACCCCTTTTTTTTTTTTTTTGCGCCCTTTGGTAGTCAAGGTTGGCGCCCTCTTGGTGGGACCCAGTCCACCCCGCACTGCTTGTCGATTTTTGTGATATTTATAATCCTCTTCAACGAGGTTGAACTCTCTCTTTTCGTCTTACTATGCCAGCTCCAGTTATAAATAATCCGCATACATGTTAGTATCCAGTATTTTGCTCGTGGCTGAACGAGAAAAATTTCCTAAGCCAATTTAGAACTGAAGAGTAAAAAAAAAGTTTTTGATGTTCATTTAGTGAGACACAAGTCGCCATTCCTTGCAAAATGCCGTCTTAAAAAAAAACTTTTAATTTTATTGTAGTGTTATAGAATTTGACGCCCCTAGCAAAGTGCCGCTCGGGGCGAGTTCCCCCTTCCCCCCCCCCCTACGCTACGCCACTGCGCAGCCCCGGGTGACATCCATCTGGTCGGTGATGCCCTAAGTTCATTTCAGAGTTCATAAAAACAATAAATGCTTTTTTTTCTGAAAAATTTCCCCCATTAACCTTAAATTATACTTCATCTCTAGGGCAGGGCACATGGTATATGTACGTCTGGAGCAAGTCGTACACAAAATGTAAAGGTAACATATTGTGTCATAAATAATCCTGCATTTATCTTACTCACAAATACAAACCCCAGTTGCTTAAAATATCATTACAAATTAGAATTTATTGAAGTGATTTGCTGCTACTCATCGGTAACTTCTAAACAATTCTATGAATAAAATTGTGAAATGAAATTTGAAACATTGTCAGATGCTTTCATTTTTTGTTGTAAGTGCAAATTAAACTTTGATTACAAAGACTAATTTTTAATAGGTTGTTTTTATAATCAATATTTGATATTTCAATAGGTGTAAAAATTAGAAATTAAAGTGCTACAAAATTTAAAATGCAATTGCTTTTCCTTAAAAAAAAAACTTTAGCTGCACTTTTTATTCATGGAGGTATGTAACTACATCAGTGATTTTAAGTAAAAACATTAGCTGTTAATGTAAACTCGCAATAAATTAAGGTTTTATATTTATTACTAATTCATATTATGGATTTTTTTCTGATTATAGTGTCATATTTGTTTATAATAGTAAAACTAATGTAATGTGTCAGAAGATTTAATAAACATTTAAAAGCAACAAGATTTAAATTTATGGTCTTTGCATTTTTTAAAAATATTTAAGTTTATTTAAATGAGAAAAAAATAATAAGTAAGAATTTTAATTAATATTGTGATATGGTATTATACTGATACTTTCATTCATTGCATAAATAATGTTTCTTTGGGAATTTTCGAAGTTTTAAATTTGTTCACTATGCAGTTGTCGAATGTTGAAGTAGGGGAATGTGGGACAAAAAGTGAATAAGCGGGGCAAAGTGAAATGGTGAAATATTTACTCTGCTTTTAGCACCACCTTTCTAGTAATATTTTAACTATGTAGTAAATAAAAATGGAGCCTATTTCAGCTAAGAAAAAAATAACTCTGAAAATCATAGAATATGATAACACAAGCAATTTTCAAAAAATGATTCTCATATTGTAATATTTTATTGTAAGTCGAAAATTATTTTTGATATTATTAAATGATAAATTTCTTGTAATTAACATTTGAAATATTAATTGAGACCTAATATTCGGTGCAACATTCATTTAGTTAATATTAAGCCTATTAGCATTTTAATTATTTTGTACAGTTAGACAAGTACATGCGGGGAAAGTGAAAAGTTAATTTCGTTTAATTATTGAATCATTCATTGAATCTTTCACGTATTTTTTAATAATTACGTTATTAGCTTACTTTAATTTAGTAATTCACTTATTTTTCATTCATACACTTATTTTCTCATTCATTTACTGTTTATTCATCACTCATTTATTTGTCCTCATACATTAATTAATTTAGTTAATTATTCGTTTATTTCCTTTAGCACCTTTTCATTTATTCATTCAATCTTTTATTTACTGATTCCTTTGATCAAAAATATTTTTTATAATCGAATAGAAATCATTTCATTTCAAAAGTACTATTTCATTTTTCACTTTGCCCCATGAAAAAATAAAGCGAAAATTTTCCATTTTGTTCTTGAAAGCAAAAATTCGCCGCCGAAAACGAAAAATACCATTACAATGCAAGTTTTATTATAAAATACAATGTTCTTTCATGTACTGTAATTTTAAAAACAAATTTCCAATTCGTTAATTTTGAAAAAGCTCAGTCAGCTGAACCATTTCAATTTGCCCCACATTCCCCTACTCTGCCAAAACAAATAATCGGTTTGTCTGCCGATATACAGTATACGAATACCAAGTAATCCGTGCATCTCTAAAAAAAATTAATAAAAAAAGTTAGAATACGGGATTGCTTTTTTAAAAACTTATGTAAAGTTTGTTACAGTTGTATTTTATTTTTATCCTCATTCCGGCAACTTTATCAAAATAAGTTTTTCATTTATGTTTTTCCTTTATTTATCCTTGTTGATTTCTAGCTGCTTTTTTTCATTGTGCTATACTCTAATTTTATAATCTGTGCACAGGCTGCAAAGTTTTGATAATTTCGATAATTTTGTAACCTTCTCTATGGTAAAATCAGTGTTTTATTAAAAATAAAATGGTATTTATAACCAGTTGATCATTCATTTGTCACTAAAATAATTTTAATTCACTTACGACATTAATTATGCAATTAGTTTATTATTATTTGGGAATTTAAAGCTTAAAATATAATTGTGTTGTGATTTTTTTTTATTTCCTAGGTTGGCAATAAATACTTTCATTATCAATTTGAGCGAGAAAAGTAAAACACGCGAAATTTTCGCCACAGTAATACGAGTCTTTTCCACCTTTCTCAGCACCCAACATGGCCGCCACTCACTCACAGTGTACTTCTGACGCGACAATAGGAGTAGATAACGCCATGTTCCCACCTGCATTCCTACCTCCTTGTCAATCAATCCTTCCACCATGTATTGGCATTTATCGATATTTAGGGATCGCCAAAACAGTTTATTTTAGACAGTGGGCAAAGATGGCGATGGAATGGCTCAGACTTTCAGATCTCTGTTAAGAAGGAGGTGTTGGCCACGTGGTTTCGATTGACAAGCTTATCTTGATGTGTTTGACAGTTTGGGCCAGTTGGAACCTCACCGCATAGATCTTCTGACACATTTAAAATAGGAAATTTAAAGCAGAATAAGTGCTCCAGTAGTCAACTTAAAATCAGATTTGATGTATTCCCACACACACACACATTCATTTACCTACTCCCAATTATCATCCAATAACAGTTTAGTTCATCACATAGTAATAAAAAAAAGTATCGAAATACAGCGACAACTTAGCAGTGTTGAGTAAAAATTTCTTTTCTAACGTGTGTCTGTTCTAAAAAAATGTTTAAATTTTCTGCCTCATTTTTTTTTTTTCGACAAATATAGTCATTTCGTCATTTTATTGCTTCTAATGCTGATTTTAATTTAGAATTCTCGAAAACAGGTGCTGTAAATTGAGTCCATCGTTGCGTTTAGAAAAATAAGTTCTAATACTCATTACCAAATGGCGATTTATCATTTTTCTTATCAAATTATCAAACGTTGATGAAATTAATAAAACAAATGATGTGATTTCAATTAGCATTCATTCGGTAATAAACATTCTAATTGTAAGATATTAAGATACGATACTACAATAGTTCCGTTAGCTCAAGTTATTTCAATGACTTAAACCTGTGGTTTTTCTTTCTGTTGCTCAATATGCTAAACTATTTGCTTCACCAAGGGTTCAAGAAGCCTGTATTTTATTAAGGTTAATTATTTCAAATGTTGGTACCACTTCTTATTACTGCTTCTATAACGAAAAATTTAATTTCTTGGGTTTTCTATTATAGGAAATCAATATTTATTGCTTGTTTAAAATGATGCATACTTTTTTTAAAATTGCATTACGTAGCTACAAATTCCATTTCAGTTTATCCATCGTTTACTAATATTCTTGTTGAAAGCTGTAATATTATTTATTTTTATGACACCCCCCCCCATTTCACAGTTTCAATATAACTACATACAGACCCGTCATTTGGGCAATCACGGGAGGGGGGGGAGGGTAATTGACCTCTCAGGTTTTCGAAAAATATAATGCAGTTATATATTGTTACAAATCCTGTAAATAGTAATTATTGTAGTAACGTAACCTGTAAATAGTTTCCCGTAATGAATATACAACCCCTTATTATATGGCTAAAGTATACAACCCCCTATTCTTTTTATTTTCATTGATAAAATTTGATAACGGTCTACGCATTTCTCGAAGCAGAAAGAATGTTGTAGAAAATTCTTGGATGTTTATAAAAGCCGTTAGCGATGGATAAACAGTTAGTTTCGATTGATATTTCGAACTGAGAAGATTTTTGCTCTGTTTATAGCGAGGCATTTCGCTGTGTTGTTTTCGTATTTGGAAGTAAATACGTGTGTAAACGTTGAGTTTACGGTGTTGTGTGATAATTGCTTAATTGCTGATGAATAATTTAGCAGTTGTTGAAGATCTTTCCTGTACATAGTGTAAATAAATTTACTGTGTTTTTATCAAGAACTGTGTCTTCATTTCAAGAAAGTGGAAGTCGCACCGAATCCGTTACAATATTTTGATGCTTTTTTCCTATAAAACGCATTGAATTCAAATTCTATGCCTCTCTCCCACAGAAAAACTTTGAAAACACAGGCGAGCTTACATAATTCATCTAACTATAGTTCGTTCACAACGAAGTACTATAGTTTTTTATGATAAATTTTGTTTTAGATGCGACTTTGATTGCTAATCTTTTACGTAAACGGACTTTTACTTACATTGTTTTAAGATGAAGTTACTTCCAAAACTACAATCTTAATTATATGCACCGTATGTTGAAGTTTCATTCTAATGAGCATAAAAAGACCAGTCAAGTGTCAATCATATCGATCAATAAGTCGCTATCTTTATCGGTCATGAATTTTACTAGCTGTTTTGTTCAGTCTTGATGGTAACAGAAACAGTTGATACAGAAACCGTTTTGAACCAAGGGGAAAAGGGGGAGAGTTCAAATTCTCATGTTTTGAAAGTTTTCAAAACTCCCCTCCCCCTCCAAAAAAAAATCTGGTTTAACCCTGGTCTTTTCCATTTATCAAATTTCTACTTTCGCAGATGTGATATCATTTAGTTAGTGGTGTAGAACAGGAGTTCTCAAACTTTCAGGCTCTCGCACTCCCCTTTGAAGACTGACATAAGGTCACGCCCCCCTCATATGTGGTTAACACATCTATAAGGTCACGTCCTCCCCCCCCCCTCAAAACGTGCTGAATACAAACAGTATAATAGGAAAACTTTGCTTTTATTTCCCATCTGCTTAAAGTTACGAACTGTAATATGTTGTAAATAGTTACGTGTACATAATATCAATGCAAAAAGATGTGATATCTCATCAAAAACAACCCTGTTGTAAAAATTTCCCCGCCAAGAAAACCCTTAACTTTTCCGCACAAAAAAGAAGGCCTTCACACATCCTAAACCCAAAAACCCTCAGCCTTAAAAAGTTATGATATCTAGTTTTCCCGCCAAGTATCTGCCAAACTATCATCCTCCCTCTTCTCCTCTTTCATCACACCTACTTCCATTAGAACCCCCTCCCACCTTCAATTCCTCAGAAATATGGATAGATCCTTTAAATTGTTTATCTTGTTTGGCGGGAAGCTTTTCTAGTTGAGGTGGTTGCTTGGTGAGCAAAATGCTTCCCGCCAAACAAGATAAACAATTTAAAGGATCTATCCATATTTCTGAGGAGTTGAAGGTGGGAGGGGGTTCTAATGGAAGTAGGTGTGATGAAAGAGGAGAAGATGGAGGATGATATTTTGGCAGATACTTGGCGGGTAAACTAGATATCATAACTTTTTAAGGCTGAGGGTTTTTGGGTTTAGGATGTGTGAAGGCCTTCTTTTTTGTGCGGAAAAGTTAAGGGTTTTCTTGGCGGGGAAATTTTTACAACAGGGTTGTTTTTGATGAGATTATAAATCACTTGTACCAGCTTTCATATATGTTAAAGACAAAGATGTCATTCTTTTACATCAAATATTTGTAAGTTTTAAGTGAAAGCCCACAAACACTCAACAACATCGAAAATCGCTCAGAATTGCGTATTTGGAGCTCTAATTTCGAAAAATTACTGGTCCTGATATTACAAAATATGGCCTTAAAATTGCATTTTAAGACTTGAGTTAAAGAAAAATATTCGTGCAAGGGTCCACAAACCAGCTTTCTTATGTATCACAAGTAGAGGTGCGACATCGATGGCAAAACATCGATGTTTCAAAACATCGATGTTAGAAATTAAAACATCGATGTTTTAAAACATCGATTTTTTTATCAATGTATAACATACATTTTTGACTACACTAATTTAAGCAATACAGAAGAATACGTATCAGACGAATATATTGAAAATACTGAACCTCAAATCATGAATATAATTTAATAAGAATAATTTCGCAACATCTTGGTATTATAGTAGGGCAAAAATTGATAGTAAGACAAGCACCGATTAATACAACTAGTTATAGTAATAAGGAAATATTTTGACCTTCCAAAAACTCTTCCCCCTAACTTCATGGAAAGTGACCCAAAATTACGTTTTTAGAGCTTCAATGGGTAAAGATTGCCGGTCCCCTTAACCTTACCAAAGATGGTATCACAATCGTGTTTTGAAGAACTAAATTTCAAAAAATTCCTAGGAATTAGCCCCAAACTCTCTTCCCTCAAACATTACCCAAAGATAGTCTAAAACTGCGTTTTTGCAACTGTAATTTCAAAAATTTCGGGGGAGTCACTAAACCCCATTTTTCCACACAGCATAATAGGTCGTAATAGACAATTGCATTTTAAAAGATTTAAATTCAAAGAAGGGTCGGGGGAGCGCCCCTGAACCTCCCACTTCTACGTTACCAAAAATAAAAAGTCTAAAATGCATTTTTAAGACTACAAATTAAGATAATTTCTGGTGTTGGGCCCTTAAATCTCACCTCCCCTTAACATCACCAAAAATCTTCCAAAACTGCGTTTTTAGAGCTACAATTTAAAAGATTTCGTTCGCGAGCTCCCGAATTTATTACTGAACATAAGGACATAACAATTGCAGTTTCGAAAAATGGACGGGGGAGCAAACTCAAACCTTTTCTCTCTCTGACATTACCAAAGATCGTCAAAAATGCCTTCTCAAGACTACAAATTCTTAAACTTTCGGGGGAGAAGCGAGAAGCCCCCTGTATTTAAGACACATGTGATATAAAAAAGAGGTCTTCAATTTCATATACTTCCCACTCATTTTTCGACTTCAGAATGGCTCTGAGCGTTGGATCAAGCCACGGCGGATTTTAACTCCTTTGACAAAACCATAAAGAGTTCAAAATTGCGTTTTTAGGCCATTGATTATGAAAACTTTTCGGGTCAGAGTCCCCGATCCCTGCTATCTTCCCTTATAACACAAAAGGTGCACTTTCAGAATTTTGATTTGGAAACTTTACGGGAGGACAGCAGCCCCTTACCCGCTCCTTTTGCTGTCGTACTAAACAAAATAGAAAATCATATTTCTTAGACTTGGATTGCAAACAGTTTTCACTGGGGAATCTCTTTTCTTTGTTTGACGATGCCAAAATGAACTTTAAAATGTGTTTTAAGAAGAGAAAACTCCTAAATTCCATTCTCTTTCCCATAATAAACTCACCGAAAGAAAATTTGTATCGGCGTTTTTAAAGTCTTGTTGTGAAGAATTTGAGAACTCTCGAACCTTCTCCAGATTTGAGAACCCTCAGCGTCATCAAGCGTAGGTCTTATAACTTAAAACAAAATATCCGAGTTACAGCAACCATCGCCTCCTCTAACATGTCTACATGTATTCTAATATTGCGTTTTTACAACTTCAATAACAAAATTGGGGCCGTGGTAGCCCGATCGGTAGAGTGTCGGATTCGGGGCCGGAGGGTCCTGGGTTCGAGCGTCGATGGTCGAAGACCCACCGTCGTCATTAAAGGGAACTGGGCGACGTTAAATATGCTCGTGGTCTCAATGTCCTCCAAGTGAAACGATACCTCTGGGGGGTGCTAGCACCAGGTAGCTATTAGCTCCTGGACTAGTTCTAAATTCTCATTAACTGTTCGATCCAGTGATGGTGCTGCCATCAATCGGTGTATAAAATAATGGAGGCAAGGCACTTAGTATGCAGTCCTCGACATAAATACAGTTGTAGTCAGTTGTGACTCTGAATAGGAATAGGAATAACAAAATTTCCCAAATGCGTTTTTTTAGGCTTCAAAAGTTTCCAGGGGAGTGTCCACAAACCAAATCCCTTGTATTACTGCCAAATGTAGCCTGAATTGCGTTTAACAAAATGTTTTATGAAATTTTGTCTAAATTGAGATACCGAACCCAGTGTCAGCTTGGCATGTATTTAAAAGTATTATAAATACTCTAAGGTCTGTTCCTCCTTTACAAACGATCATTAGGACGCTCCTGACCCTCAGAGCTCATGAAAAGTGATTGGTGGTATACATTACTATTTCAGTCCAACTTGAGCGCCAATTAAAGGTCCTTATGTCATTGATATATTTCGCAATTGCAACATTTACGACACCACACATCTTTTTCTGAACCAATAAAACTTGTACATTATTAAATTTCAATTAAATAATATATTAATTACTCACGGGACGCGGGAGCGTCCCGGCCACCAAAGAAACCAAACGTCAGCAGCCAACAAAAGCAAATCCACCGCCAAGAAAGATGGAAGAAAATAAACGCGACTAAAAACAAGTTACTCGACGGAACAAGTTGGGGTTTTCTGGGTTTTTCACCCCTCTGTATCTCGGCCCCTTGAAGACCCCCGGAGTTGATTTTTGGTATACTTAATCTCTAAAAGCCCCTGACGACATAAACCAAAATACAATCCCCTGGACCATCAGGGGGAGAAGGAATTCAAGTTAGAAAATTGCTGTTCGAAAAAGTTTTCGCTTTTTTTGACAGGGCTACAGCTCAGACGAAAAGAGACATCAAGCTTAAATTTCTCACACACATTCTTTGTGTCCTACTGATGTGCCTTTTGTGTCATTTGACCCCCCCCTCCCCTCCCCCGTCGTTTTTACCCCCCAAATTTTACCTTCCCAGGGTTCGATCACAGCCCCCCGGGGGGCTATGGTAATTATTTTTTGTATGCATATTCTTGGGGGTCCATTGAGTACATATACAAAAATTCAACCCTCAGGGACACCATGGGCCGGAGTAATTAAAGTTTCAAAATCACTAATTTCCCCTAAATTTTTATGTACTTACTCTCAGCTCATAGGGTTTGTTCATCTCTGACTGCAGTTGCAAGGTTAGAACAGATCTAACAGTGATTCAAAAGTTGTCTTAGGAAATGAAATTCAATCAAGACTAAAACAGATCCAACAGTTGCAACTAGACGTTAAATCGTTGATGTCTCAAATTTGCCACAGCGGCTGCGCATGCGCGCGAACTTAGCATTGGACTTTCTGTTTTAAGATTCCATGTTGTTTGTTTATATTTAAGCAGAGAAACAAATTAATGAATGAGATTAGAATGCTGTCTCCCCCCCCCCCAGTTTTGCCGATACGAAATTTCCTTCCCCCTGTTTTTCAGTTTTGATATATTAATGAGGGGAAGAAATTTTAAACGTCGGCGCGAAACTGGGATTAAACCATTAGAATATTTTGCGTGACATATATGAAACTGTACGTATATGAATAAGACACATATAACTTTTTAATGGAAAGCGAAAAAAAGCACATTTTATTGGTTTGCTTATTTTCTAAAGTAATGCATTTTTCACAAACAACACATTGTGAATTGAAAATATATGAAATACATGTGTCTATATCCTTGCTTTGCAGTAATTTGTTAGCAGTCAAAATTTTCGCAGTAAGCAAGTCTTTTAATGACTTGCTTAGTCTTTTATGACTTAGTCGCTGTGGTGAATTTGGGATATCTGCGATTTGACGTCGAGTACAGTTGTGTAGATCTTCTGATACATTCAAATTTAAAATATTTAATGGCTTAGTTTTTTTTTTTTGCTTGGTGATAACATGCGTTATTTCGTCTTTTTAATGAACTTTTAAACAAAACTAAGTATTAAACAAGACAAAGACTTCTATCAAGAGAAAGATAAATCATACCAAACAATTAGAATTATCCCATAAACCGTAAAATTATCCACGAATTAAGAAAAAAAGAAGAAAAAAAGTCATTTAATTAAAAGTGAAAAACTAGATTAAAACAGCCCGCAAGCTGTAAAACATTTCAAGAAACCTTCATGAAAATACTTAAAATACACCGCCAGCTCAGTTATTCCATCCGAGGACTGCAATTTCGTGCTTTTTGACAGTTATCAGCCCGGAATAGGAATCACATGAGCTGGTGGCAAAAAATCTCTTAAGGGAGCCAAGAGAGCCAAACAAACTGGTAGCTAATGCAGAATTAGCAAACCAGATGAGCGACCGCAAAATATTTGTTTGGCTCTCTTTGCTTCCTTAAAAGATTTTTCGCCTCCAGTTCATGAAAATGTTGAATAATCCGTAAAATAAAGAAACTGTAATAAAATTTATTGCGAAGTTGTAAAATACTCGAAAACAATATAATTTAAAGTATAGTGTTTTATTATTTAAGAAGTTTTCTTTGCAACAGAGAGGATACAAGGATTGCAATAAAATTTAAACAGCCCAATTCTCGCAAAACGAACATAGAATCTTAATGGTCAGAAAATAACTTGACGTAAAATTAGGCTTGCCATTATTGTTCTTTAAAAACACAAAACAGCGTTGTTTCAATTGAAAATTCTCTGACTTGAAGTTCTCAATTCTAAAAATACAGACAAAATAACAATATCAAAGCAAAAAGATGTGATATCTCATCAAAAACAACCCTGTTGTAAAAATCTCTCCGCCAAGAAAACCTTTAAATTTTCCTCACAAAAAAGAAGGTCTTCATCCTAAACCCCAAAACCCTGAGCCTTAAAAAGTTATGATATCTAGTTTGTCCTCCAAGTATCTGCCAAACTATCATCCTCCCTCTTCTCCTCCTAAATCACAGCTACTTCCATTAGAACCTCCTCCCACCTTCAACTCCTCAGAAATATGGATAGATCCTCTAAATTGTTTATCTTGTTAGGCGGGAAGCTTTTTGCCCACCAAGCAACCACTTCACTTTGAAAAGCTTCCCGCCAAACAGGATAAACAATTTAAACGATCTATCCATATTTCTGAGGAGCTGAAGATGGGAGGAGGTTCTAATGAAAGTAGCTGTGATGGAAGTAGTTCCTCTTCTTCTTCTCCATGCAGTCGCAAGATTTGTGATTCCACTTCAGCTATATTCAGAACTAGTGGTACCCGCACGGCTTCGCCCGTAATAGAAAAATTAAAAGGTCATTCGGTTCGCCTGTATATTTACAACTGTATGGTGAATTTTCTCGCCAATTGGCATGTACCCATGTTACGGTTCCACGTTATGATAATTTCGTAAATTACTCGTCCATTTAAAAATATTTTTGTTCTTAAAATTGGAATAGAAAAAGAACCACATCGAATTTTCGAAAAATCTTTTCGAGGTGCACACCCCCATGCTACAAACTAACTTTGTGCCAAATTTCATGAAAATCGGCCGAACGGTCTAGGCGCTATGCGCGTCACAGACATCCTACAGACATCCTCCGGACAGAGAGACTTTCAGCTTTATTATTAGTAACTAGTGGTACCCGCACGGCTTCGCCCGTAATAGAAAAATTAAAAGGTCTTTTGGTTCGCCTGTATTTACAAATAATGTATTGTGAATTTTCTCGTCAATTGGCTTGTACTCATGTTACGGTTACACGTTATGATAATTTCGTATCTCGCCAATTGGCTTGTGCCCATGTTACGGTTACACGTTATGATAATTTCGTAATTTATGATAGTTTTTTTTCTTAAAATTGGAATAAAAAAAGAACCACATCGAATTTTCGAAACATCGCTTCGAGGTGCACACCCCCATGCTACATACTAACTTCGTGCCAAATTTCATGAAAATCGGCCGAACGGTTTAGGCGCTATGCGCGTCACAGACATCCTACAGACATCCTACAGATGTCCTACAGACATCCAGACATCCAGACATCCTCCGGACAGAGAGACATTCAGCTTTATTATTAGTAAAGAAGAAGGGTAAATCTTGAGCTTTCAAGAAGCTACAGCTTGATCCATCCAGAAAAGGTCACGCATTATATTGCAGAAGGGTAGCTGAAAAATCTTTTTGGTGGGAATAACACTTAATTCTCTAGAAAACTTACGATACAACCGCTATAATAATTAAGTAACTAAAACTCCTTCCTCAAAATTAAAAACCTGGCAACTCTTCCACCCTTAAGTGCAGTAGTTTCACAGCATCTATTTTGTGTTCTTCCAAAAGTAAAACTGGCTGAAATGTTATGAAAGAAGGTGAACTGTTCACAACGTTTTTGTCATTTCCCGAAGTTTCCGAAGGAATTCTGCATTTAATATTTTGTGATTACAAGTTAACAGTAATTATGTGAGACTGTGATCTAGATGCCAATGAAAACGTAGACCTTTAATGTTCTATGCAATCAACCTTAATTATGTACACAAAATGTTGATTTTGATGGTGTTACTGTATTTTGTCAAAATTTCAATCAAGTCAGCTGTTGTTTCGGGTTTCTTAGTAGGATGGCGTTGGAAAGTCAGTCCACATCTCCCAACAAAACCGAGAAGGTCTTGTTACCATTCGGAGGAGAAGTGAAGATGTCTTCAGTTATCTTTAATGTTCCAAGTTTTGCATGCATTGTTTAGGTGAAACATGTAAAAACTCAGTTTCTGTGCAGTTTCAAAGCTGAGGATGATGATATTGAATCATGATGCTTTTTTTCCTCTTGATTTTTATTGACATTACTATTTTATCTTTATACATTTTACATGTTTTTCAAAAAGATATTACGTGTCAGTTTTTATGGTACTAAATAAATGATATTCTGCATTTTGTTTTTTGTTTTTTTTGAAAATTCTTTATAAGGTCACTTTTTCCCCTTATCATATTATTATTCCAAAGCTAGAAATAGCAATATTTTTAGCTCCTAAGAGCAAGGACGCACCCCCCCCCTTAAATATCGCGAAGATCTCTCCCTCAACCAAGCCTTCCCCCCCCCACCAAAAAATGCCCCTCAAAACAACTCTCCCTAAAAATTCAACGGCGCAGTCTGCGTCATGACCCCCTAAAGGTGGGCACCTCTGATTTATTTATTTTAAACAATTTACTACTAATGTTGGATTCGTGCTCATGTGTGTTTATATGTAAATCCTATGTTTCAGATGTTTCTTTCAATTATTAATCAAACTTAGTTTATCGCGATGAAGCTTACTTTAAACAAGCTTTTTACAGTAAAATTGTTAAATCTGTCAAGAAAGTAGATTATTTTTAAAGAAACATCAAAAAAGCCAATTAATTTGTTCCCATAAGGAAGAACACAACTAATGCCTAAACAAACTGAAAGATTTAATGTTTTTTATCTTAACTTCTTTCCGGGTCATAAACTGACCAACTAAATTTCAAACAAATCCATTCCTATCAGAGAGTCGTTGTATCCATCAAAAATAAGATTGCTTTTAGGGTGAGAATTCTCGGCGTTCTTCGCTCTCTTTCTAAAAGACCGTTGAAATAAAACACTCATATCGTTTGATACCCCGGCTAAGCGTAAAGAGATCTCTTGTTAAGTTTGAAAGCTTTTTTGATAAAGGGAACGCGATATCGTCTGTGAAAATGATAGCTCGGGGAAAAGAAAAATAAGTAGAAGTTCAAATGTGAATGGCAACGTTAATGACAGTAATAATTTCAGAACTCGGCGAGTGCTTTCTAAGAGAAGAATTGTTTTGTTGCGGGTGGAGTTAAATTATTCAAAGATTAGTCTTGAAATGTGCTGGTTTTGTTGGCGTTGGAATTCTTGTGTTTCTATTAATGACGAAGATCTAAAGGCGAGTTATTTTTGTCGACATTTTATAATTTCATTTATTTTTATTATTATTGTTTGTAATTGTTATTACCATTATTTATTTATTTTTGAGCAATCACGATTGCTTATTGTTTTTATTTCACCGTAGTTAATGTCCTATCTTTTTTGAGGTTCACCAGCCTTTGCGCGCGGGTGCTCCTCCTCGGCGGCTGCTCTTCCGGCTCTGGCTCCTCGTCCATGTCCCCTGGAATAAACTTTATTTATACCCGATCCTCTCGACTTAACACAATCCTCTTTAGACAAAAGCAGCATCCAGCACACAACATCTAAATTCCAGCTCTTGGTATAGTTTGAATTTTGGCATCTTGAATTCAAATTACTTTGGCAATTATGATTGCGATCGGAGCTATTTGTAGAAAAAAGAAACCCGACGAGTACGGTCCTATCGTAACTCGCGATTGCGAGAAACATAATTTGAGTTCAAGACGTCAAAATTCAAATTAATGGCAGAGGTTGGATGCTGGACCTCTCCCCCCCATCTTAAAATATATATATATATATATATATATATATATATATATATATATATATATATATATATATATATATATATATATATATTTTTTTTTTTTTTTACTGTAAATTACGATTAATGCTCAGTTTTATCATCACGAAAATATTTTAGTCGTGCTTTTGCAGTACGGAGAAATCAATAGATACTAATCAGAGTGTAACAAAACTCATATCATAAACATAGTATGTTTTGAATTTTTTAAATAATTTCTTATTTTGTGTGAAAATGACAGCAATACTTCTTGGATATGTTTTCGGGGATATTATTTATTTTTTGAATCACAAGTAAAAATAATTTTGTAGTTTCAAACAATTCGTTAATTTGGGTTCGAATTTTTTATCCTGACATTTTCGATGGAGGAAATGATTTATTGTTTGTTTCGATATTTAATATAATATTTTCATACTTCAGGTGCCAGAATGCCTCAAAAAGTTTCCATTTAACTTATATCGAGCCTTTTGTCCGGCCAGTACAGTAGTTTCATGAAATGAGCACAAATAAATCATTTTGAGGTAAAAGAAACAGTGGTAGTCAGAATTTTAAGAACACACAGAATATTGCACAGTGAAAAAAAAAAAAACATTTCGAAATAATTCAGTGAAATTCTCACACAAAAGGCCTTTTTATGCTAGAAATCATGTGGAATGCTGAATATTTGAGGATACAAAATATAAATGCTTTTATCGTGATTAATCAAAAAAAGTCAATGTTAAAACGTTAAAACTGGACAAAATTATAAGAACAACTAGCGTTTTGCCCTAAAAACCCTCAGTAATCAATAATATCCTTTCTTTTTTTCAGTCTCTTTAGTCAGTCTGGATCTCATGGAAGTTTAAGAACGTTTTTGGAAATTTTTATCCTTACATTTTCGATGGAGAAAATGATTTTATGTTTGTTTCGATATTTAATATAATATTTTCATACTTCGGGTGCCAGAATGCCTCAAAAAGTTTCCATTTAACTTATGTCGAGCCTTTGTCCGGCCAGTACAGTAGTTTCATGAAATGAGCACAAATAAATCATTTTGAGGTTAGAGAATCATGTAATTAGGAATTATCCAGTTAGAACAAATTGTTTGAACTCGTAATTAACGGTGTGTTTTGTTTTAAAAATATTGCTCTGTGCATCAACATTACTCTCAGAATTCATTCTGCTCTGCACAAAAAATATTTGTACAGTTTCCGTCCGTTGCGAAACTTCCTCAGATCGTTACTGAGCCTCTTCCAAATGTACGCTTTGAGATTTGTTTTTTTCCTTCACAGAGATTATACCAGAAGCAGCCAAAACCATCTAGTCCATCCTAATTTAACTTTTTCTCGTCAGAAAAGACTGCACTATCCCACTTTTTATCCATAACAACGCATTTTTGGCCCGCTCAACACTTGGTCTCTCATGAACTTTTTTAAGAGTCAGTCGTGACATTAGTTTCACATCACTTTTTCTCTTTTTGTAAAACATGTTGTACAGTTCGAGAACAGCATCGTAACTTGAATTCCCATTTAATATCTTATTATGTTCGTTTTTTGGAGCAAGCTTATCTAATTATCATTTGTTTCACGCGCACGGAAACACGATTTTCTACCTGTTTGTCTTTGTGGTCCTTATTTGCCGAGATTTTTGAGAAAACTATAAATGACCAATCTCTACCTTTTCAGGTTTGTTGCTATTTGACGTACAGGATGTCGTGAAGTTTTTCAATCAACCACTTTCCTTTTCTCAAATTCTTTGTGTTTGGTCAAACTTCATTCTATGAATACGAAATTCTAATATATTTCCAATAAAAGTAGTTAAAAATGTTTCTTTTAACATCAGTCTCAAGTCATAAAAGTTGCAGAACTTTCCGACAAACGCAGTCAGGCTTTTAGGGATTTTTCTTTTGTCCTTATAACTTTGTCTACCCCTGTACTCTGAACTTCAAGTTATAACGAGAAAAACGGGACGGGAATTCAAATAAAAGGTCGATAACTTTTCTTCCTTTTCCCGAACGTTTGAAAAAACAAGATGTTCACCATCTCCTGCTCAGTTAAAGGCTGCTCTAACAAGATGTTCATCGTATCCGGTTGATGAAACGGGATACTCATTACCTCCGGATTATTTACCGCACCGCTGTCCGAAGGGGACGCGTCCATCCTCTCTCTCTCTGAGTTAAGCTAAAATGAGTTGTTCGTTGCATCACATCCGATTCAGTTACAACAGGGAGCAACTCTAGAGAGGGGCCATAGGGGCCATGGCCCCTCCCAATGACTTGTGATTGTAGGAATTAAAAAAAGAAAAAAAGAAAAAGAAAAAAATATTATGAGAAGATAACAAAATTTAACACATGTGTTTTGCTGAAAAAGAAGTATGGGCCTTAATTGGGAGATAAATTATATCCCTATCCTCAAAACAAACTTTTATTTCCAAAATTTTTCTCCATCTTTTACATCATTTCTTGATTCCAACTACAGACACTTGGACGATCTCTAAATACTGTTGTTCTCAGAGTATACCTTTTGTTCACAAGACCAAAGAGAGCCTAAATTTTCTTTTTTATGGTTTTAATTTCGAAACTAGGGGGGAAACTCCCTTTTCCCTTGCCCTTTCACAAATGCCTTGATATGTAGCAAAAAATTGCATTTTAAGTCTTTTATTTGGAAAAAATGTTAACGGAAACTAGCTTATCCAGACCTTATCACTTAACTTACTTAAAAGCAACTTAAATGAAATTTTTTGGGACTTCAATTACAAACAGTTTTTGATAGGACCCTTTCCCTCCCTAGTATCGTGATGATAGCTTTAAAAGGAGGTTTTTAGAGGAGCTCACGAATCTCCCATCCCTTTCTAAAATATGTATAAATATAGTTAAAAATCGAACTTTTAGAGCCTCAAAGGCAAAATATTTCCAGGAAGGAAGGATTCTAAGCACCTTCACGCTTCCTTTAATGTAAGCAAACATTACCTAAAGGTGCATTTTTACGCTGGACAGCTGAATAGCTAGAAGATCACCCCTCCTCTTTTAACTTCTCAATGTATAATGACAGAATATTTTGGTTTCTAAGGTTTATTTTCAAAAAGTATTTTGGGGCCAGCGCCCAAAACCTGATCTTTCTCCGTACATCAAAAAATAGACAAAATGCGTTTTTAGTTTCCTAATTTTCAAAAATTACTCGGAAATATAAATTTAGAAACCTTTTCGAGGGAGATTCCTAAATTCACCCCATCACCTAATGTCTTGATACCCCGAAAATTAAGTTTTTAAAACTTCATTTTAACAAACTTTCTGGGGAGATCGGAGTTTGTTGAAAAATTTCTGATGGATTCTCCCAAAGCAATCGGCTGGATCCGCCACTGAGTTACAGATTGCTCAAACAAGATGCTCATTAACGCCAGTTTAGTTACCGTTAATCAGACGAGATAGATGTTCATTCCGTCAGTTACATAAGCTGAAACGAGATGTTCATCATCTTGATTCACTTAAAGGCTACTGAGGCAAGATACTTAATACCTCCGGTTTACAGGGCAGCTGAGAGCCCGTTGTCACTGTGGTTCTCCCCTTAAAACTGATCAATTTTATGCTACTTGAACTCCAAGGTGGGCCCCTAGTTTCTTACTATGTTGACATGGCCTCTCGTCGACCTTGCCGGTTTAGTTACCGGTTGATCGAATGAGATGTTCATCCTGTCTGTCACATAAGCTGAAACGAGATGTCCATCATCTTGGACTTGTTTACTGGTTTCTCAAACAAGATGCTCATTAACTCCGGTTTAGTTACCGTTGATCAAACGAGATGTTCATAACCTCCGGTTTAGTTACAGGTTTTCTCAATATTGGAAAGAAACATAGGTGTCGGTGCATCAGGGTTTGGAAGAAGAGGGTTATCGGAGGCAGTTCTCCAATTCATAAAAGGTGAGTGTTTCACTATCAATTGTTCTAAAATTGTATTTCTTTTGATATCTATATGCTGCATTTTTTACCTAGAATCTACCAGAATTGAACCAACTCTAAAAATAGCAACGGTAAAAATCATTGAAAAAGTTATGAGTTCTTATTTTGCCTTTTCTTTTCCCTTCCAAATTATTCTTGAATTTTCTGCCTTTGTACCTTCAGTTTTATTTATTTATTTATTTATTTTTTTCTGCATTTCACATTAAAATTTTTATTTTGCTTTTCTTCGTCAAAAATGTTCCATATTTTACTTTAACTCTAAAAACTTATATCCCGCTTGCTTTCCTTCTTTCTTTTTTAATAGCTATTCTTTATTTTGTTTACTTTTTATATAAAACGTTTTTTCTCTATTTTTCAAAATGGTTTCGTGAGTTTTACTTTTTTTTTTTTATACTTTTTAAAAGTTTCCTGTTTTTGTGTGTGTGTGTGTGTGTGTGTGTTTTTCAAAATGGGTTTCTTAATTTTGATTTCTTTTTAAAAACTTTCTTAGTTTTTGCTACTGCTTACTTTGCAATAGCAACTGCTGTCTTTTCGAATTCGAACCAGTGCAAAACATAGCGAGAAGGGAATTGTGAAGAAGTTCGGAGAGGAAATATGCGTTCTTCTGTACTGTTTCCGAGATAATAACAATCATTAGAAAAGAGACATCTCGATATCGGCATTTTACTGTTTTTTTATCATCTGCGGCGGAGATAATGGTTGTGGCATCGCCGTCAGAGCTTTCGCACCAACGGCTGAGTCACATCAATTGCCGCGTAAGAGAATTGAAACCATCGGAATTTGAACCGACCATTCTTTCAAAACACGTCCGATCGTCGAGACAGAAAGAGAGCTTCATTTCAATTGAATCGGATACAACGTTGACATGGAACAACTCCTGCATCATTCAGGTATTTATTTTATATGCTGCATTTCGGTTGAGGCCCAGATCTTTGAATTTAATCCCCACCCGTACAAGAAATCAGTGACCCCTCTCCCACCTTCCCGTCGGATCAGGGGTGCCCCCCCCCCCAAGTTCAATGGCGCAAATCCCCTCCCCACCTCAATTGTCTCACCAACCCTCTTTTCCTGTTCTATTTTTTATTTTTTAGCTCTCTGTTTTATTTTTTTTTAAATACGTTTTACTTGTTTATTTATTTATTCATTTTTATTTATTATTATTATAATTATTTTACTTGAAAAGTTCTGTGCTCCGCCAATGACACACACTCACATACTAGATAAATAAATGAAATAAAATTTAAACAAAACAAAATACAATAAATAACTCAAATTAAAAATAAATCAATAAATAAACTAAATTAAATAAGTTTAAATATCCCCCCCCCGCTAAAATAAAAAATTTTGATGGCGTAACTTGCGCCATAACCCCCCTCCCCCTGTCGGCACTCCTGGCGTCGGATAGATATGTATGTCTGGCTATTATATGAAAAAGGCTTTAATCAGGTACGCTCCGAACGTAAATGTTTGGGAAGAGAAAATTCCCAATTTGCAAATGGAACTCCAAATTTTGATGAAGGATAATATGTGGGTATGCACACAGAAGTACATGTAATGCAAAGGAACATTCGAGCGTTTAAAAACTGTAATATTGCAGATGTCTCCGAATTTACCGAACAAGGACACTTTTAGGAGGTCACGGTGATCTGAGGGCAGATACAAGGGGAGTGTCAAAGCGAGTCATGACCCCTCTCAAACCCTCGACAATATTATCCCACCCGCATTGTGTCCAAACACTTTTTTGTGAGTTATTTACAATTTCATAATCGTTTTAATTCGTTAATTGTTTTTTTAAGTAAATGCTTGAAATTACTACTTTTCATAGCTTATGAAATTAACTAGCGACATTTATACCGTGTTGGGTGCCTTATTCCTGACCGATTTGGTGTTTTTGATTGACACCCAAGCAGTTTCAGAAATTTTTCGTACCCAAAACCGTACATTCGTGAAGGGGGAGGACATTCTTTAGACTCCCGCCTCCTTATATTTTCCCTGCAGTGACCTCCCTTGATCTCCCATCGGGGATCTCCTTTTTTTAATTTATATGGGGGTTCATTTTCGGCACTTGTTTTCAATTTTATGTGATTTTTTTTAAATAGTAGTCAGAATTCAGTTTATTTACATATGAAAGAAAGCTCTGAACACTAACGAGCTCCTGCATTTCTTTTTTCTTTTTGTATGCCAATTGTTCTTCTGCCTGCTAATTTTATTTGAAAAATTGCGGAGATGTGATTTATTCGGGACGTCAAACGAAATTGATACAAACTCAAACTAATTGTGAGTATATTTGCTCTGAAATGGTGCAGAATTAGTACAGTGTGGCTTTGATAACTTGATACTTGACCTGAGACGAGCTCATTTGTATTTGAGTTGAAGAGGGAGAAATTTTTAGATTGGCAGTGCCAATAATCGTCATTTTGATGCAAACTGACTTTCTTCGCCACTATTTTAACAGAGATGGAATCTTTTAAGCGTCAGCAAATCGGAAATCAACTTACCTGTAGAGCCAGGCGATGAATTTCAGCTTTAACGTCTTCAATTATTATTATTTTGTATATAATATCTGATCAGTGTTTTATACATAGTTTATTGTTGCTAAAAATAGACTGTACAAAGTTATGCAATTCCTCGTATCAGCATATAGTGTTTGTTTCCTTTCAACAACCCTTATTAGGTGACAAAAGCTACTAAGTCATCAAAGTTTTCAAACAGATGAAACAATCGTAAATATTCAAAGTTGTAATAACAATCTATCTAGAGCCAGGGGCCTTAAATCTATCTACAGGGTGGCGACAGGAGCTGTGAAAAAAAGTTCCCTGACTTTTCCCTGATTTATACAGCATTTTAACAATAAAAAAATAAAGATATTTACTTAAGTACGCAAGTTGACTCTATTTCAAATTAATTTCAGTATGTAAGGAAAAAAATCTTAGATTGCTTTTGTAACAAACAACTTTGAAATGCAAGAAAAAAAAAAAGCAATTAGTTAATTTCATATTATAGGTATAAAAGAAGAATACAGCTTGGTTATAAAATTAAAAAAATACTTAAGTCTGAAGAAAAGAAAATCTTTATAATCTGCGGTGACAATAAATAGTATAACGGCAAAAAACAAAGTTTTTTTATTGAAAGTTCAATTTTAGCAATTAAAAACGCAAAGAAGTGATAATTTTTAAGCTTTTATAGTATTAATTCAAAAACCAAAGATTTCTTCTTGAAATCGTTATTACAGTACTTAATTACTTCGAGACAATGGAATAAAGGCAAAGGAGCTAAGGCATTAATGAAGGCTTCCTCTTTGCCTGTATGGTTGTATATTTTACGTAGCATTGAAAGCGCAGAAGGAAATTTCTAGGCTATGCTAGGTAAAATAAACAACCTAACAGACACAGAAGCAATCTTAGGAAGTTCATCCTGTGGTTAATAAGTAAGATTCAATACTTTGACGTTGAGGAAAAAAGATGCACAAATATGCGGCAGTGTATAATTGCACCTCATTAATTTTCCTTTTTTTTTTTTTGAATAGATAATTGGCGGAAAATGCGTAGGGAATTAGAGTACTTAAATTTTGTAAAGCAAAAAAAAAAAATTTCTTCATAAAATCAATTTTCCCTGATTTTTTGTTATTTTTTCAAAATTCCCTAATATTTCCCTGATTAATAAAGTTCCCTGACTTTTCCCTGATCTCCCTGATTTCCCTGATCTGTCGCCACCCTGGGGCCCTACAACGTAAGTAACGTTCCATTCTGGTGACGACGTTTTCTCCCTCACGAAAAGCGAGAACAACCGAGAAAATAGTCGGTTCCTCCCATTTGCTCTTACCACCATTGTATCGAGTGAGTATTTTGTCTCGTTTTCCAGCGTTCCGAGAACTAGTCGTGAAGCGGGAAAAGAATCGCTTCAGTCAGACTGGAGTTCTTTTTTCCTACGGCAAAAGAGGCTTGCATCTCCGTTTCCCACGGCATTTGCGGTTTCCCGTACTTATTGAGTTTTTTCGTCCACAGCAACGGGGATCCGCAACTTTTAATTCCACGGCGTTTCGGGATCCGAGGAGTTATCTCATGGCCAAACAAATTGGCAGATACATTTCTTGATATGTCATAACCAACTTTTTTTTTTCTTTTGTGTTTACGCATTTTATTAATTTTATTTTTGGCTTATTTTTTTCTTTTAAAAATATTCTTTCGAAAGAATACTTTAAAATGCAAAGTGCCTTTTTGTTTGCCTTTTGTTTATTTTACATCAGATTTCAAAATCTTTTCACGGTAAGTAAGCGAATAAAATTTGACAATGGTCTACTTTTAAGATTATTCCCCCCCCCCCTAAATCGTTGATAATGACTCACCCTTACGGTTATGTTTCGTAAAATTAGAAATGCAGATTTGCGAAGCACGGTTGCTTTAGTTTGAAACTATAGTGACTGTTAATCTTCGTTTCCACCAAAGAATTCTCTTTTGGCATGAACTTTCATGCGCCACATATTTAGGTGGAATCTGTTTAATAATTAAAAAAAAAAAACCCTAAACAATTGTTATATTTTTTAAAAAATAAACGATGAACTCGCTCTTGATTATCTTTGAAAAGCAAAACAAAGGGTTTTTAAGAACCATTTGACAGAATTTTTTGGTCCATAATTACCCCACTAGAAACCGTGAAAACATTATACCAATAACGCAAAAACAAATCCATTGTTTAATGGCATTAACTTTTACGGACCAAGATTGTGGACACCTTACCCATTTTTTTAAAAACCATTAATAATCGAAATTTGTTTAAGAAAAGGCTAAAAAATTTTATACTCAATTCTACTGCAGTCAATTTAGGATAAAGTAGCATATTTGTAATATAGTATACCTGGGTTCCGTTATAAAATTAGACGTACTTTATTGCATTGTTTGTGTTTATTGTTCTTTGTATGATTATGCATTTATTTTCTTTTAATTCTACCTTGTGTTATAAACAGGCTCTAAATTAAGTTCTTTTCTGAGTGGTGGGAGCTATTCAGGCTACTGTTATAGCCTTTACTCCCATCTACTCAATCAGGGATTTTCAAATAGATAGAGTGAAATATATTTAAAAGAAAAAAAATATATTTAATGCAAATTTGAAGAATAATAGATAAATAATATAGCTGGGGAATTCAAAAACGATCGTTTTGAATTGACTACAATGCCCTTTCTCATTACTTCTAATGAAATAACAGCGGTCCAGCAAATCAATTTTGCTAGAATAGTGTATAACTTATAACTTAACATGAAAAGTGCTGTGGGTTTTAAACTTTATTTCTTTAAATTAATTAAATGGAAAGTGTTTCGCGTTGATTTTGTACTGAGGTTACAACAAAACAATGTGTAAACATACTGCGGGAAAATAACTGAATTCAATTTTATTCGAAAAATAAAGATTGATGTTTTATGAAATGTAAAATTAAAAGATATTTGATTGGTGAAAAATTTCTAAGGATCTTGAGGTCCTATTAACCAAAGTCTACTGACCAAATGTCATACCCTACTATTTATTAAGACAAAATTATATGTACAAAAATAAAGGGGGGGGATTGTAAAAATATTCTCAGTTATTAGAAAACGCCTACCTGTAGAGCAACGTTGCTTAACGTCGCAAAATTGAATCCAGCAACATGCATGTCAAAACTATCAAAACATGTAATTTAAAGGCAGAAACACCAATATGTAAACCAAGAAATGAGTCATTTCTCGCGATCGAAATTGTTAAAAAGTGTATCTATTTGCCCTCATCATAATTAATGTTTATTTAAAAACATTCATATTCGGGGAATGAGCCTAATAAAATATGTTCGTAACACTCTATAACGAAAATATGTTCATAATATTTTGAAACCGAAGTTATTTAATTTAAATTACTAACCGATTTAAACAATGCGTCAGTGTTTAATGAAAACCATGTTCCTATAATAATATTACTATTATTAAAAGTAACTTGGCTGTAATAATTCCTGGACTTCTCCTCTTGCAAAATTACGAGCATTAAATCCCACAATTGCAAAATTTCCATCACTATGCAAGTGTAAACAGTCACAATGCTTCTCTGGCCACCGCCATCTTGACTAGGAAGTACTTCTCACCTCCCGAGAAAGCCAACTCACCACCTGTCAATCGGGTGAAAACGAGAATGGTCCTTCTCGGCAGCTAAAGTCGGCAGCAAGACGTTTAGGATAGCTTCATGGTAGGCAGAATCGCCGCGTCACGGAATGTGACGTCACGTGCCGAGAAAAACCGATTTTCTCGCTAGCGACTTCGTTCTAGAGATAATCATTGTAGGGGCCCCTGATGTACCTATCTATGTCATTGCTGCTCCTGGTGAACAACAGAAAACTGAGCATCGAACCTGGTATCGACAGATTCGCAATTTTTAAGGCTACGTGTTTGACTAGATTGCATAATTATACGACTATAATGAGTACAGATATTAATTAGTAGCAATTTTTTCTCTCATGCTCCGTAACGAAATTTCTTAACTGTTGCTGGCAAGTGGCCAAAGCGGAAGTGACGCGCAGGGAAAAGGAATGTTGCTGGAGTAGCGTAAGTGAACGCGTTTCTTCGATCGTAAGAAAAATTAGGTTTCAATTGGCAGGGTAACCACCTGGGGGGGGGGGCATAGCGCAGACTGCGCCATCGAAAGTTTTAGGGGGTTGTTTTAAGGGGTGTTTTTCTCATTGGGGGGAGCTCTTGCTTTTTTTGGAATGGGGGGGGGGATAGTCTTTACGATATTTAGGTAGGGTGCACCCTTGATCTTAGGAAGGGTGGGCACCCCGGCAATTGGCTTGTCTACGGGCCGCAAAATGTAACTATTCAACAGATAGAATTAGCATGACGTTATTCTAAAACACCCTTCGGCTGTGATTACGTTAAGATCTGCGCAGCCTTCACAATGCTGACAGGTTAGGTTTGCCTCGCCTTTAGATTTTACATTGTAATTTGTTATAATTTTGAAAAGTTCTTCATTAGTAATTGATTTTTGGTTTCAATAATGAATGTTGGTCTATCATTACTTGACCTGTATTCATTATCATTAGCCCATGGCAATAAATGTTTTTTTCCCCTCTCTAATGCTCAAGAATAACTGTATAAAAGTTCTGTCAGTGAGTTAAAGAATCTCTTATGATTATATATATATATATATATATATTTAATTCCGCTATATTTGCCGCCACAACAACGAGAGTAACAATAACAATAATTAGCAAAGTATTCAAAATTCTTGAAAAATACTATCTTCCTGTGCCGCAATCACAGCAGCGTCATTTTTCAAAATTTATCTAAAACGCAATACAAGCTCTTATCAACGTAAATGACATCGTTTTTTCACTTTTATTTTTCCGAACAATCGAAATTTGTACTCACGAGCGGGAAAGATGCTATTCCGAGAAAAATTGCTTTCGGAAGAAGTGGGAGTCGTATTTGGTTAACAGCGAAAAAAGAATCAATTGAAAAATTGCGATCAATTGAAATATTGTATCATTCAATGGAGTGCTGCCCAACCTTTTTCACCCAAAGACCGCACTTCTTAGTAAGATGAATCTCGCTAACAAGAATACATTTTCAAATTAAATGTATTTGATTTTTTTTTCTTGGCAAACCACGGACAAGGGAAAAAAATTGCAAACGAAACGTTGTTAGTTGTTATCATTATTAAGCACCAGAAATTCGGCAACCAAGGTATGACGGGGGAAAATTGCTTCCACATTTGAATGAAGCAATTGCCTGTTCGTTGACATTTTGATAGTTGAAACTTTAACCCCAACTCCAGTGAATTAACTCTAAATTCCAGTATAGATAGCGTTCATTGTTGACCACTTTTTTGTTTCTTTATTCTCCTAAAATTTGTTTTACCAATAAAGCAGTTAAGTTACTCGATCCACTTCAGCCTTGTCAAAATAAAACATTTCCCTGCATGTCAAACATTACCAAAAAATATTATCAAATTACCATGCCGTGGCACGAGTTTCATTGTTGATGACGTCAGAGAGTTACTCGATCAGTGAATTCGCTATTATGTGTATGAGGATTTTTATTATTAATATGAAGTTTCCATCTGCTTTTTAGAAAGCAACTTTTAATTATTTTGCTTTAAAATTTGCAGTATCTCAATCGATTAATAGAATTCCAAAGCTACAAGTGAGCTTTGGAATTCTATTAATCGGTTGAGATACTTAAAAGAGAATTTGAAGAAGGTTATCGATCCTGTCATGAGAAGGAAGTTTCTTCGCATAACAGGAAAATGTTTCACTCTCAATGATTTGAGATGAAAGATACCACGTATGGCAGCTCGCCCTAAGAAGAATAATAGAAGCAAGAAAACTAACAAAATCCTTACAGTCTGCGAGGAAATTTGCTGTTCCAGCCCTCAACTTTGGTGCAATGACTACACAAACCTTGACAACTTGCAAGAAATTGAAAAATATGAGCCAGCTTATTACGAAAAACAATGCAGATTCTGAAATTTTAAATGCAATATCGGAGCAGGAATGCAGGCTTAATATTTAAATTCCTAACTTTCTATGTCATGCTCAAGCAACAAAGTGATATGTTAAAATAGTAACAGAATCAGCAAGTAAAGTTTGTAGAGAGGAATAACGACATGACTTCATTTTAGCCACGATTCAGTCACGAGAAAGTATGAATACTTTCAATATGAACTCCGAGTTCTCTATTTAATTCACCCAAAGATGTTCAGCTTCTCTCAGTCTGTAGATCCCCCCCCCCCCTCTCTCTTACTATACAGTGGTTTATTTATAAAACATTCATTACTGAAATAATGCAAAAAATTATTATTTTTTTAGCGCTCTTACAAGTACTTGAATCTAATTATAACATGTTATAACGTTTATGTGTATATTTTCAAATGTGACTTGTCTTCCATCAAAAGTTTGCATATTTCTACAAAAAAAAAAAAAAAAAAAAGTTAAAATGTTAGGCAGTTTTAATCATGTTTGTGCTAGTTTAAAGAACGTATTTATTGGTAACTTTTCTGCCCATGGTCGATTTAAAAAGTTTCAAAAATTAATGTCTTCGTGACGAAAAAATATCTTTTTTTTTTGTTTAATTCGTGACTTTCGACTGCCAAATGGTGCATGAAGATTTCATCGGAATGTGATGTTATTTTACATCATAGTATTTCACCGCATTGGGTACCTTTTTTCACCCTGACCGATTCGAAAAATTATTAAAAATTAATATTTTCGTAAAGAAGAAAAATGCATTTTTAGGCTCAATTTGCAATTTTTGAAAGCTTTGCGGCGCATGAAGATATTATCTGACCTTCTTGAAATTTCACATGTAATTGTTTAGTCGTTGTGGACAACTTTTCTCACCCTGGCCGATTTCAAATTCCGAAAACATTTTTTTTTCGATCCACCCTAATGGACAGTTCGTTGATTTAGAACCAGACCAGAAGCCGAATAACTTCTGAACTAGTTCTTCCAGAGGTATCGTTTCACCCTGCCTAATACAAAATGAACTGTTCTGTTTCCACTTCCAGTTCATCTGCCAACTCTCCGTGGCAAAACAAAAGTCATAAATGGTGCTGTAATCTATCGTGTTGTCTGAACCAAATCCGACTTCTATCTAGAAGTAGGCGCTCGATTAAACGGCCGTACCTATCTGACTCAAAATCGAGTAGAATTGCTCCTCGGGCTTGGGTTCCCGAGTGGCATAAGTAAAAACAACAACAAGAACAACAAATTTATGTTGTACCTCCCACCATGTCAGCTAATCCTTTCTTAGAAAATAACCCTTTAACGTCTCGAAGTCAACAGAAAGGTAGTTGATGGAGTCATAAGTCCTGAGAACAAGTGATAAAAGCCCTGGCGACAGAGTGGTGTATTGGTTAAACGCTATCATCTTACGCCCAAAGGCGCAGGTTTGAATCTGGCTCAAGTCGGTGTATTTTTGGGATGCAAAAAATCGATAGCGTTCATATCGTATGATTAGGTGGCACGTAAAAGATCGTTTGGCTTGGAGTGCTAGAGGCAAAATATCGGGGGTTTTCACGACGTCTGCAAAAGGTTGTGCGTGTGCCCCTAAGTCCCAATAGAAAGAAGAAAAGTGATAAAAACCTTTTTATGCTCGAAAACTTCAAACGTTTTTCTAAACCAGGGATGCAAAAAATGCTGGGTTTTTAGGACATGAGTATCCTCCGATAAACACTTACACCAGAAAGAGAAAACAGTTCGAAGCAAATAAACCAATTGTTCGATATTGTATTAAATTAAAAAATAAAGTAAAAATGTATGAATTTTTATGACGTATTCAAACTCGTTTTGTACAAGCACTCTTGCACTCAGTTATAACGAGCTAGTATTGCGGTCTCTCACTCTCGCTAAAAACGAATTCAACTGCATTAAACTGCCCAGCGTGATCTATTTTGCTAAAATTTAATACACACGTTGCACCTGCCTAAAGAGAATTAATGACTACAAACTCAATTTTGGTTAAAGGGGTCCGGGACACTTTTTTTTTTTCATCATTCAAAAAAACTTCTCCGTTTTTTTCTGCCTTAAAGGAAGTTAGAATCTTGTTTCTATCTTAATTAGAACGAAAGATATAATTATTTTCGTTGCATGCATTTAACTTACATTGTACTTAAATTTAAAACTTTAAACTGTACCAGAGATGCCTGCAGTCGCATTTTTAAGAATTACATTTTGCAAAATTCCTGAGGGAAGGCTTCCAGACTCCTCCCCTTAACATGACCAAAGATTGCCTGAAATTGCCTTTCTAAAATTTCAATTCTGAAAAGTCTCAGGGACGAGATTTGAACCAAATTCCTTTAATTAACATAATTAAATATGGCCTACCAAATTCCTTTAATTAACATAATTAAATCTGGCCTATTCTTGCATTTTAGGAATTCAATTCGGAAAAATTGCCGTTGTAGGGGCCCTCAAGGGAGGGGCGATTGCCTCCATCTCCCCTCCCTTGTATCCGTCCTTGGCCCCCAAGAATGCATTACCCTCAGACTCAGGTGCGAAGCTGAAAGATTTAGCAAAAGTGGACGCAAAAATCCACCTGCCTTTTGTCTTTATAGAGAAAAAGAATGGCGAATAAGGTCATTAATTCTGATGCAGTCCCCTCCCTCTGATCCCCACCCCGCCCCTCGCGTGGTTGCACGTTCTCTACTCTACGGCAAAATCAAACCTTGCAGCCTAGTTTGACGTAACCTTTATGAATCTAATATGTTTTTCGTATTAATTATTGATTTAATGTGTCCAATTTCAGTCTTATTTTGATGTCACTTTGTATACTTCTTTGAACATATTGCTCATTTCCAACTAAAAAATTTTCTTCGGCATGGAATACTCCGCCGTGCTCGTGCTGCGAGTGAGAAAAATAACAAAACACGCTTTCAATTTCAGGAACTTTTACCGAATCTTACACGTGTTCTGCCAAGTTGTTTTCTCCCGCCATTAGTATTCTGTCTGGGAAACCTTCGAAAGAAAGATAGCTTCATGAATAATAATTGGTTTCATGTCACATCGTCAAAACGTTTAAAGAACCAAAGAGCCTTCTAAAATTCGTGATTTATAGTCTGTGTCATTGCAGTCTGGAATCAGGAGATAATATTACAATTCCAATCAGATTTCTTTAAAAAGATAAATGCCTATAGCTTTCTATTCCAAAAAGCAAAACGATAATTGATTGTATCCATCCTGTTTTTTTTTTTTTAAATGGTAAACACTCGTTGAGAATAATGAAAGGGGAGAGATGTCATGATCATCTCTCACGAGAAACGTCATTCCTAATGAATGATGAAATTGTCTCGTAAAGGTAGTAAACTTGTATTGCTCGTGACGGTTATGAAAGAAATACCCCCCCCCCCCCCTTTTTTTTTCCTCACTTTCGTGAAACTAACAGTGTGAGTTGAGATTAGTCTAAAACAAATTTGTCTTTTACAAATTTTACTGGTCCGCGGACCGGAAAAGGTTGGAAAATGCTGCCAAATTAGCCAAATACAACAAAAGAAAAAGTAAGCGGTTGCAACTCTATACAGCACTTTCGTCCTTTTGTCTTAAATTTTCTATATCATGACCTGTATGCAGCTACGTGCATGAAGCATGATTCTGTGTTTTGGAACATGGGTTAGATTAACCCTTGCAAAATACATTCAAGCTCTCCCTCCCTCCCAGGGTCGCGCCGAACTTACATTTTTAGAGGGGTGGAAATTCTCAACTTGCCGAATGGGACTCCAAATTTTGTCGAATAGAACTCTTATTTTCTTTTTGTCCAACAGAATTTCACCGAATGATGAAAATTTTACGGAATAGATCTCCAAATTTTGCCGAATCGTCAGACAAAATTTGCCGAATAAGGAAATTTTTTGAAGGTAATGGTGACCTCCCATCGGGGCGTCTCTGCTCCCTTCCCTCCTTTTAAAAAAGGCATGGGCTGGGGGTATCTCGATCTTGAAAGTTACAACAAAAATTAGAAGAAGAAAAAATCTCGAATTTAATTTTCACTTCTTAATTTTTACTCACGAGAATGTTCGTCTTATTTTCCATGATTATGGGCATTTTTTGAAATAGGAATTACACCACTAAAAATTGTTGTCGTCGTGCGTAGATTCACACGTAATTGAAGGGTTAAGCCTTTGAAGCAGGAAAGCTTTTACGAAAAGCAAAAAGAATCCATATCCCTTGGTACAAGAGGGGTGCAACGGGAACTGAGTGCTCATAAAACATAAATTTCATAATAATGAAAATGATGTGTAACCATTTTTCGTTTACACTTTTCATGAAAAGCAGTTCAAATTAAGGACGAAACATTAATATATACCATTAACACACACAGACATGTAGTTGTCACTGTAATGTATGCGAAATCTATTAAAGAACCTGGATCAATAAAAGTCTACATTTGTAATTATATTCTAGCTAAGTATTGATTTTGTCTGTTGTTTTTGCACTGACTTCAAAAATTATGTTTAAAAGTAGTATCACTGGTGTTCAAAGAATGAAATTGTTTTTTACTTTTTAGAGCACTTTCCAGCTGCAGTCTTGAAGTCGATTATTTTTTTAAATATTTATTTTATTCTTTTTAGTGTAAATGTATTTCAGAAAAAGAATGTTCTCTTTTCTAAACAAATAGTCTGAAATTGTGCCTTCAAGATTTCAACTTCAAAATTTTTCTCAGATCAATCCCAAAAACATCACTCACTGTCTCCAAAGACAGTCTAAAATTAGGTTTTAAACACTTCTATTTCGAAAATTTTTCGAAAGACCCCCCCCCCCCCCCCAATTTTATCAAAGATAGTTCAAAATGGACTTCAATGTTGAAAAATTTTCGGGATGGCCCCCCAAACTTCATTTCATACAACATTACCTTCAAATATTCTGCTCGTGACAATTTCAATATTTATCAAGTGAAACAAATTTAAGGAGCAGTTAGTACTGGTCAAGAGCGTCTAAATAATCTAGCTCTGTCCAGGGTCGTGCCGTCCCTACGTGCAAGGTCGTGCAGCGCACGACTGCGCAAGAGTCAAAAAGGCGCCTAGCTCTACCAATCATAAATTCTCGAAATAAGTGGAAAAACCTCCAACCAAAAAAAAGTGAACTTTTCAACATATTTAATAGTGGAGGTGAAATTATACTGCTCATTAAACAAGCAATCCTCCTCACTGCCTTTCTAAAAGGAAAAATATTGCCTTGTTGTGTCCAAACATGCTATTCAAAAGCGCAATCTTTTACACTGAAAACACATGATGATAATTTATGCATACATGAGCATTTTCTTCATATGTGGAGCCGTGAACGCTATTTCGGTATGTCTATGTTTCCACAAGGTTGAGCATACGAAGCGCAAGAAATTTGCTATTTTGAGTCTTACGGCGAATATGTTGTATTATAATTTGTGCAATATTTATTTTTGTGATTTTTGAGTATTGATTATGGTAATTCTATTGTATAGTATTTTTTTATAGTATGCTTAAAAAAATATGGTAAACACATTTGCATATCATTTACTTGAGCATAATACACATGTAATGTAGACAATAATTTAGGTTATTTTTTTAGTTCCGAAAAGCAACGACTTGACCATGATTACTCAATTCCCCCATCCCTTTTTTCTTCAACTATTTGTGTATTAAGTTCAAGAAAGAGCTTCGGACAATGTGTTTGTTTCAGATATTAAAGAGTATTATTTTCAGATATAAAAAAAATGTCTTTTTAATAATTCTGTAATTTAGAATTTTTCGTTTTACTGGCAAGTTTCTGGTTCAGATTTTACAGTAAAATATCCTCCACAATATTATCCTTCAATTTAGAAATAAAATCAGTACCCTCGTGTTCCGTGGCGCAACCAGAGGGGGGGGGGGGGTCCAAGGGGCACCCTTCTGGTTGCCTCACCCCGTACGCCCCCCGTACCCCCTCCCCTCTAGAATGCTCAGTTGAATGTTTTTCAAAAATATTCTTTATTATTGAAGAGAGAAAAAAAAACGACTCGACTTTTTGGAAAACAACGTGATTATAATAAGAAAAAAATAATGATGTTGAGGTAAAACTTTAATTTTTTTTGAAAAGAAATCTTTGAATTAAATGTTTTCAATAGGTACAGCTAATTGGTCAGCTACAGATCCCCCTCCGTTCTTCCGAATCTACCCCTCTCCCCCAGTCAAAAGCATTACGAAGCATCTCAAATTTCATTTCCAAAACATAAATTTCGTAAAATTTCCAGGGAAAGCCCCCGAATACCAAACAACATCACTTGAAATTGCTTTCGAAAATTATCTAAAATTGCGTTTTTGGAACTTTAATTTCGAAAGATTGCCGGCCATAATGTATATGGTTTTACAATCGCATTTTTAAGATTTCAATTTCAGAAAATATAAGTTTTTCTGACTTTTATTTTGAAAAATTTTCCAGGGGTGAGCTCCAGAATCCACTTCCTGTAAAAATCTTTAAAGTTGTCTACAATTGCGTTTTTCGAAGTTCAATTTCGAAACATTCGATGGGAGAGGAGAAATTGATTTATATCTATTTTTCAATCAGAAGCCCCCCCCCCCCCCTCATCGGGTGGAATCCCAGAGTTTCATCCCTTGGTCTATAACGCCAATTAATATGACCTATAATCGCGTTTTAAGGCTTCAACTTCTACAAATTTCCGCAGAGCCCCTTGTACCATTTTCTTCCGTAACACCACCAAAGACCGTCTAAAATTGCGGTTTTAAAACTACAAGTTTCAAAATTTTTCCAGGGAAAACCACTGGACCCCTCTTTTTAAAAGAGATTTTTTTTTTCAATATGCCCCCCCCCCCTAAAACTGGCTCTGTCTGATGTCAACACATAATGACTTCAAAGCCTCTGATTTATTAATAACTTAAAAATTGTTGAAAAATAAGCATGTGTGTAGCCAGGATTAGAGTTAGGGAGGGGCAAATAAGGGCGCAACCATAGGGTAGTTTTTAAGGTCACCCCTCCTGTTCTTGGCCTTGCATTGAGTTATCAACCTTAGTATGAAAGACCTATATACCAAATAGACCAAATAGACCTATCAGAATGTTCATGAACAAACCTCCTCCCCCCCCCCAAAAAAAAACATTCTTGGTTTTTTTTCTCAGGGCCGCCGAGAAAGCCAAGGCGGGCCCCTTGTCAGTTTGATCACCGGGCCCCTCTCCCCCATAAAACTTGTCGAATTTATACTGCTACAATTCCGAGTCAGGCCCCCTCAAGGAACGGGCTCCTATTTTCCTATAAGACTGACATGGCCTCTCGTCGGCCCCTAGTTGTATCCTTAGTTCGGAATATTCCAGTCGGTCGTTATGAAAATGTACCCGATATTTTGAAAGCGATTGCTGTTCCCAATTATGAAAATAAAATTTCTTTTAATCATTATCATGTCACAAAACGTGTCCTAGTCAAAGTTAAAATTAAAGCTAGAGTTGGTTTTTACGAAGGAATATCGCAAATGTTAGGATTCCATCCGGCACTCATTAGCGGTGATATATAATTCAAATACATACACCCCTACAAGTTCCCTACAATTTTCCTGAAGCCTGTACATATGTTTTTGTTACAAAATCTGATTGCATGTAAAAAAAATCACTACACAGCTCGACTACTACTAAGTTGCTCTGTTGGCCAAGCTATCTGAAGCCTGTACATATGTTTTAATTACAATGCTCATTACATGTAAAGTAAGAAAACTATACAGTTTTCTGTGACTTTTAGAGACAGTTTTGAGCTTTTACCTTTAGTAGCATATTTATCATATGTTTTCAATTTCAAAAAAAAAAAAAAAAAATATCTATTTTTAGGAAGAATTTTAGTATTTTACTTCAGGGTGAGGTATATATGTGCATATATGTGAGGTATATATGTCCCTTGAAAATAAAACAAAAAATATTTGTTGTTAATAATTATAGGGATCCTGCTTGAAACACTCGACGTTTTCATATTTCTTTTACGTATGCAGCAATATATTATAGCTCGGGACACCAAACTATTATTTTAAAGCAGTTTATTTTACAACTTAATAATGAAAAATAACATTAGATAGAAATAAATCAGTCTTTTAAACTTTCCGATTTCAGAATGTACACTTGTCCCAGCCAATATTGATTGTACGCTCCAGCTTTCGTAATTCTTTTGAGTTATACTGTTCCGGCGTTTCCCAAATAATTTTAAAACACGGTACATTAAAACATTTTCACTTCATTAATTATTTAACAATGGATTTTATGTTCTAACATTTAGGGAAATTACATAAATGTTATCGTTTTTTTCTCCATAACTTTTTTTAAAAATCAAATATGGTCAACCAAAAGTATGGGACTTAAGTTAGAACACACCCTAGCCATTAAAAAATAGTCATCAGAAACGGTTCACTCAGTGAGATTACAAAAAAAAAAATAAATAAATAAATAAATAAATAAATAAATAAATAAATAAATAAATAAAATAAAATAAAATAAATAAATAAATAAATAAATAATAAAATAATAATAACAAAGAAAAAATAAGCGTACCTACGGAATGAACTGTTAACCGTCTCCTTTTTTTATGTTTGATATTGTTATTTTGAAGCATTTATTTAATTTAATTTAACTTTTCCCCAGATTACCAGAAATTAATTTTACAACTCTCGAAAAACGAAACATATATTTCAGAATGAGTAGCTTCAGAGGAATCTGAATGCTGTTACATCTCCTATAATTTCTTCATACCAAAAGTGTAGCTATTGATCATGATCGTAGGGAGCATATTAATTAAACGCTTCATTACTGCTAATTGACCATCATTCCCATTTTCGGCCAGTAAATAGCCAAAAAATCCCGCCAGTTGTTACAAGAACCGGTTTCCCTGTTATTAAAACATTCTCTACGATCAACTAACCGTGGTATCGAGACGTGGAGGGGAAAATAAACGTCGGAATATCGAGTGATAAGGATCGAAGGCCGAATCTCTCTCTCTCTCGGCACGAAACTCATTAAAGGCAAAACAAAAGCAAAAGCCATTTCGGCCCGTTGTGAGAAAAAGCCTACGACTTGTGCTTGCATCCCGAGTAATTTCATTAAAAGTCGGTGTGAGTGACCCACCAACATTTATTTTTAATCGCAACATCATTCGTCGCTGTATGCTCTCCGTTATTTAGCAGACGATGGCTTTTTTCGAAACGTTTCTGACGTAGCGACTCCGTAACGCTGTTTTCTTTCTTTTCTATCAGTATTTTTATTTCATTGTAGGTGAAGGGTACATTGTCCCCCCCCCCCTCCCAAAAAAAATCCTACACAAATTTCAGCCTAAATTTTGATTTTATTCCTTCTTAAATTATTATGGACCTCTTTTCACGAACAATAGTGGAAAATTTCTGTTTTCTGGTTTCAAATTAAAAATTCAGTGTTTTAAGTTACATTTCTTAGCTCAATGAAAGTGAAATTTAAACATAAAATGGCAATAATCAAACGAAATGTAAACTGAAATGACATTATAATTTGGGATCCATAGTGCGATGTTCGATGTGCCTCCTGGTTGGTGACGAATTCGGCTCCGACTAAGAAATGCTGAATTCAGTTTCAGTTTGACAATATTGGCTATAAGAGTTGAAAAACTGCCTTTGTACTTGAAAAGTTAAATTTTAAAAAAAAACACCGTTTTATTGCACAAAATTGCAGATTACTGCAGACACGTGTTTCGGCGTTGCAAGAAAGGCCTTTCTCAATGCTAAAAAGTTAGCACATGGAGTAAAAGCTTTTGTCGGATTTCTTTTCATGCATAAAATCAATTTTTCGCATTGAAAAAGGCGTTCCTTGTCACGCCGAAACACGTGCATGCAGTTATCTGCAACTTTGTGCAATTAAACATCGCTATTTCTTATTTTAATTTTAGTTATGTTTAGGAGAGTCACAGACAACCAATGTTAAATATTGTCACAATCGTGAATTAATGTAAAAATTTGTTTTCAGCTCCAGTTCGAAGCAGCAAGCTGGTGTAAATATTTAAAATGGTCACGCCACTTTAAAGGCAGTTTATTATATTTGTATTCTCTTCACACATTTCATTGAGTTACTCTTGTTGTAATTTCAAATCTCAGAAGCCAGCAAAATTTGTTAAGTTCTATAAATTTGGAAGTAATACTATCAGGGACGACGAGAGGCTATGTCCAGGGTTCATACTCAATTTGAATTAAAAAATTCCATGACTTTTCCAAGACTTTTTCATGACTTCATAAAATTTTTCATGACCTCGTTACACGAAGAGAATAGTACAATTTAAAGTAAAACTTGACAACTTAATGGAAATGGGCTGTAGAAAAACTGTTACGTGAGTGCCACTGCCTCATCAAAGCATTTACTAGTGACTGAAAAATATCAGTGCAGATTGCAAATACTATTAAATTATTCGTATTTGTCTTTATCATATAAATTCAAGCAAAATAAAAATATAGTGAATGCAATACAACTGATGTTTAAATATCTAATAAATATTCAATAAATAGGGCCGAATAGTAATAAATTGGGCAAAATTAAATGAATCATTACTAAGTTTCCAATAATAAATTTACTTCATAAAAACATTATCCTTTGGTGTCATTAGTGCATCTAATCACCCATGTAACTTGACAGTATATGAATTCATTAAAGTAAAGCCACGATTTTCAGTAAATTCATTTTTCTAAACCAGATATTTTAGCTGGCCACAAGGATCAGTTTTGCGAGCTGTATGTTGAGCACCACTGTTTCAGAGTATTAGAATTCCCCTATTTCTATGTTCTATTGCCTGAATAAAGTCTTCATTTTCTAAAGCCTTCAACATATTAAGATAAACTCTGATAAGTTTAATAATGAATTTTTTACCAAGTAGTTGAAACAAACTCGGATGCTATTGAGATACGCTTTTTGAAGAAGAGAGACAAAATCAAGAACATGCAAGTCCACTACTATACAGAATACAAAATATAAGTGATGAAAATAATGGTTAATTCAAAATTAGCGACGCCCAAGTAATACAATCACATTACAAAAAAAGGCGAGCAGCTGTTACAGAAGCGGATGAAATTGGATTCCAAAACTCGGATTTATTTTTGAGATCGTTCAATTTATAAGCAATATTACTAAATCACTCAATATTTCTAGCGCTCTATTAGCTATTGTTACTTTCTTAATACCCAAGACATTTTTCCATGACTTAAAATAAATTTCCATGACTTATAATAAAAATATTAATTTTCCATGACTTTTCCAGGTCTGAAATTTGTTAATATTTTTTCCATGACTTTCCAGGATTTCCATGACGCGTACGAACCCTGTATGTCAGTCTAATTAGAAGCTATGTGCCCGGCCCTTAAGGCCTGACCCTTGGAATCGGAGTGGCATTTGTTTAATAAGTTTTATGGTGGGGGGGGGGGGGGCAGCGGGCAAATGGACTAGGGGCAATCCTTAGCTCTAAACGGCCATGACTGTTACCAATATTTATTCTACTTACACGGGCAGGGAAATGTCTAAGATTTCAAAAAAAAAAAAAAGAGAAAGTTTGAATTTTGAGGGCTTGAATCCTCTCAAATTTTTCAAGGTTTTCGCAATCGCGAATTGCGACAGGAACCTATTCGTTGGGTTGTTTCTACTAATGGCGTTTTATCGCAACTAGTGATTGCAATACCTGTATACCGGTACACCGAATACCGGTATTTCGAGCAATTTCGCAATTTCGTAATACCAGTATTTGCTGAGGTAAAGTACGGGTATTTTCGGTATTAGCTGAAAATTATAAATGCTTTTAGTTAAAGAATGTTTTCAACTTAACTTATTAAAAATCTACTTCTATTGTAAACTTGCATTTCATTTTCCATGATACCAAACCAAGATCAATCTATTGATGTAAAAATTTGGCTTCAAAAGCACGAACTAATAGAATATCATTAAACAAAAGAAGCGGAAAGACTGGAAAATGATATTGTCATTACTAGATGGTGAGATGAATCGCGTTTTCGTGCGCTTTTGTGCACCATGTTTTTATTTTTCCCCATTTCCCTGATAACTCATTTTCCCTTGCGTGAAAGTTAATTTCGAGTATAATTTTGAATGCATTTGTCCTATGAGCAATGTATTCCAACCGTCAACTGCAGCAATACTTCGATTTTTTTTTTTCTAATTATTTGTCTTAACTGTATTGAATTTTGACAAAAACTTTTTCGTGTTAGCATAATAAATGGTAATTTGTTGTCACCAGTATTGGTTTGTTGTCCTGTCGAGGTACTTGGCTTTATACTTGGCAAGATAATATTTAGGAATTAGTAAAACCTCGTTAAGTCGTCACTCGAGGGACCAAAAAATTTGACCACTTATGCGGAGTGACTACATATGTGGAGTAGGAAATTAAGGAAGAAAAAAATGTCTTACAAATACTTTCATGAAAAACTGTAGAATTCAGTGAGAAAAACCAAAAGCTTTTATAACCTATGTCTATAAATTAGTGGAAACTTTAAAAAGAAGGGAAAAACACTCATAATAGTTACCTAGTTTTATTTTCTTTTACTTATACATCATTTAATAATAACTTATTTTACTGTTCTTACTGTTCATCAAAATAATCCATCAGTGTTGACTGATGAAGTTGTTGCTTACTGAAAATAACTGTCTTTTAACGTGCTTCAAGCTTTAAATTCAGCGTCTGTTGCACCTATAACGAATGTTAAATACTGACAAACGTTCTCCAGGTATTAAAATTTCGTCTGCCTTGCTGGATGGAGTTTGATTCATATGATTGGTACTAGACAGAGTAGCAGCAAGAAATATGCTTTGAATGACCAGAAGTGAGGAGCGAGATTTCAAAGAAAAATGACAATCACACAGCATTCTAAGTCTAACACTAGTTTCTAAGATCCGATAAGAAAAGAGAATTTTAGAAAACAATTTTTGAATGACTAGTTAACCGGGGTAAAAATTAAATTTGGTGACCAGTAAAGGAGGATCATTTTACGTTACTGTGAATGAGACTTTGTCGGGACCAAAGAAAAACGACCACTTTAACGCAGTGCCCCCACTTAACCTTTCGACTACTTATTGAGGTTTCACTGTATATAGTGCCTTGTGAAAATTTGCGTAGAATTAAAGCATAATCAATTGAAACACATTTTAGGGTATTTGCATAATTATAATTGTAAAGAATTTCGGGGAGAAAGCGAAAACGAATAAGAGAAAGTAACAAAATCAAATTTAGTCAAATTTATCGTTAATTTCGAAGCAAAGGACAAATAGAAAGCAAGCACCAACTTCTCATGCCCAAGAGAAAATTATGTTACTATTGGAAAAATATCGTGTATCGGTGGAAATTGCAAGTAGTTATAAATTAAAAAAGAATAATAACAATAATACACACACTTACACAGCATACAAAGAAAACACACATCCACACGAAAAAAAGGATTTATCCAAAAATAACGCACAAGAAACCGAATTACTTGAAGAGGAAGGACTTCTAGACAATTAGAGGGGGTGTATCGCGCATTGTTAACAGTACCACCAACCTGCCTGAATTCAGAAAGAGTATTTTCATTGTAGAAAAGTAGAGCACTAAAATGTGTTCCAGGATTAGAGGCAATTAAATAGCTGCATTATGTTTTTTTTACTATTAGTGATTTTTTAATACGTTTTCATGAACAACGCAATTTTTGTTAAAATTTTAAGAAATGTGGCAACAAAACAATGTGTTTTCAGGCATGTTTTGAGAAATTTCGAATACCGGTATTAATACCGGTATTCCGGTATCACGTTTTAAAAATACCGGATACCGGTATTGAATTTTTGGTCCGGCACTGTAATCCCTAATCGCAACCATAATTTGAATTCAAGACGTCTAAATTCAAATGAATGCAAATAGCTGGATGCTGGATTCTGTTTTCGCCCCTCCAAAAAGGATTGTGTTAAGTCGAGAAGGTCGTTTATAAATAATTCGATTCGGAGGCACATGGGACGCTTACATTACAAGCATACAGAAATAAAATCAAAGGACGCGGACGTCTTTCAAAAGTCAAGTGAAAACAATAAGCAATTCGTAATTGCTAAAAAAAACTGAACCTAGTGGAAAAAAAAATCGTTTGAGCGCGCAGGTGTACGAAGATGTCATGTCGTGTCTACTGGTCAAACATTATGGTCGGAGGGGGTGAACCAAAACAAATCTCGGTTTGGATAGTTGAATGCTGTCACAGATGTAGATGTAGAGATAATTTTAAAGTACTTTAAATTTTAATTGAGAGCTTATACCCGAGGATTGAAACACATTCAACAGAATATGTACGAAGAAATAACGACGAAGTCTTCGGTAAAAGCAAAAGTTCATTGTAAGCAGAATAAAGAAAAAGCACAATATGCAGCTCCAGTCCTTCATTAATCATTTTGTCACATGCGTATTGCTCAGATTTGTGCGTCGAAAAAAACATGTATTTGCAGTATATCTATTTCCTTGCTCAGAAAACATTTTAATTAAAATTTCGATCGCGGTGGCGAGTAGTTTACTCTCTTTATAAACGGGTTTTCGCTCATAATTAAGATGTAAGTTTGCGAAAGATTGATTCTAACTATGTCGCATTGTGTGTCGATGTATCAGTTCAGCTCCTACATCATACCGCTGATAATTTGTTCCAAGGCTTGTGTTCACACCTTTATCTAGATTAATTAGCTATTTATCTAAAATATCTAGGTTATAAAGAAAAATGCAATTTCACTTCAAATAATAACATTTTCATTGCTTATTAATTTTGCTCATATCATATCTTTTGCATAGGTTTTCTAGTTTGAGACAAAAGAGAAATGAAAGCATATTTTGTAACTGAACGGGAGGTCATACCATAATAATTCTTTAAAACAAGACTGACAAATTACAGCATGTTTTTTTTTTTTTTTTCTTTTATCTTCACCACTGAAAAGCATGATTTCTCACTAAAGATTTCCAAAATGTTTAAAATATAGTTAATAACTGTTTTCTGACCAAAGCAAAATGATAAATATCACTCGATACGAGTTATGTTCCAGATATCTATCGTTGGTTGTGAATAAGGGCGAATCCAGCTGGTTTCGGTAGATTTCAATACTGAAATATCACCACACAAACTGAACAAAAGGGGCTGTCGTAAGTTATGCATTATTCAGGTACAAATCGGCCGCCGGGCACTTTCCACCAGGAATTTCATGAAAACCAAAAAACTCAGTTTTAGGCTATCATTGGTAGTGTCTGGTGAGTACAGGAGGCTATATTGGCTATAGTGGCCTGATTCGTAACTGGAGAGTCCGGGGTTCGATGCCAGCCGGTCGAAGATACTCTGTGTTCGTTAATAGCGAGAGGAGCGCCTTTAATATGTTAGTAGTCACAAAGTCGTCTAAGTTTTCTTCCAAATCAATACCACCCGAGTGCTGAATCAGAGATTGCAATGCTAATGGTTTGGATAGAAAAAGAAACAGAGCTATTTTGGGAGCCCCATCTAACCGGTTTAACCATGCATAGTGGTTGGTACGAGGACCCTGAACTTTCGTCGCAAATGCTCTGATTATGTCATCGGTTCTTACCCAGGATCGGATACACAAACTACCATTTTTTGTGTTTCCTGCTGAAGATTGCCCCCCCCCCCCATGAATGAACTTACGGTTTTGGGATTTGGGGTACGAAAAATTTCTGAAACTGCATGTGTGTCAATAAAAAGCACCAAATCGGCCAGGAATAAGTCACCTTAGAGCATAAACGATTTAAATAATTTCATAGGCAATGAAAAGAAGAAGTATTCCAAAAAAACACAAATTGAAAAAATTACTTAAATTGTTTACATTTTGTCCATCAAGTGTTTGGACATTATGAGAACGGATAATATATTGTCGCGGCTTGGAGGTGGGGGTCATGACCCCCATTACCCTCCCTTTATATCTGCCCCTGGATCTACCTAATTAATTTAACTCGTCCTCCAGCCGACAGTTGATTATTGATTTTCTGTCATTTAATGCATTTTAACTGATTGTCAGGATGAGAACTATGATTTGCTGATTGCGTTATGTTGTATGAGGAAAGTCGTCACTATTAGTGTAAAGCTACAGCAAGAGTTCGTAGTAACGGGAGCGAAAGGAAAGTATTTTGCAAATGTTGCGATGAAGATTTTCCTACGGCAGATAATTTACTGTTACATAAAATATGTGTGCCAAGTCGCCTCCTAAAAATACTAATACATACTATTTTACCTCTTTTCTTTGAGAGACCTCTGGAAAAGAAAAAAAGGGTTGCTACAAACTGTCATAGAGGTGGATTTTTCCTGCACCAATGGTAAATAAAGAATTAGTTAAAACAAGAGGGGAGGGGAGGGGGCTTTCAGGTGTGGAACTTGTTTTTCCGATTCCAACTTCTTCCTTCTGCCTCTCCTTATCCTTGAGTGGTCTTCGAACTGCTGCCACGTTCGATTAGTTTTTAATTTTTTTCGAATGGCTCGTTTATCCCTTCGCTTCGGATTACGTTCCATCGAAATTCCGCTTCCTCTTCTTTCAATGAGATGCAGAGACTCGACGTCACGCAGTCTGTCGACTGTCGAGACATAAATAGGTTGGCGAGTAGACCTGTCTTCAGACTACTGCATAACTAAAACAGTAACTTATCTGCCATTTTGGTCCATACTGCCGTGTGCAGGTAAACGGCAGTATCTGCAGAAATGAGTTTTCGAGATATTTGAAAAAAACGCGTTTTGGATTTAATACCAACAATAGGGAAATGCTGGAATTTGACGTCTTTTTCGCGCCTTTTTTTTTTTTTTTTAGCGGAAACCAAATAAGCGAGCTCGTACAGTTAAGATAATGTGCAATAGATGACAAAAATGCATAAAAATGAAAAATTTGCAGTTACTGCCCTTTACCTGCACACGGCAGCATAGACCAGAGGTTCACAAGATAAATTTCTAAAATTTAATATCCAGAAGTAACTTAAAAGTTTTAAACATTATTATTATTATTAATTAATTATTATATATATATATATATATATATATATATATATATATATATATATATATATATATATATATATATATATATATATATATATATATATATATATATATATATATATATATATATATATATATATATAGTGGCTCCCAAAAGTGTTCGTACACTTGGAAATTTTTTAGTAAAACCAAAATAACTCAAAACTGAATTCGAATATAAAGTCCAATATTTTTTCACATCATTCCTATGTCATTCCAAATATAACCCAATGGTTTTTTTTCAAAGTATTGACGGATCTTCTTTTTGAAATGGGTCAGAAAACGAAGAGACAGAAAAATAACACGCCACAAAAGTCATCGTACACTCAAATATTTTCGAATAAATTCATGATTAAAATTATCATATGCCGTTTTAATAATATTTTTGCATTGTGTTGACCCTTATAAGTCATTTGGCTTTAATTTTTTGTTTATTTATTCCTTGATATATTGCTTATTACTGTAAAATGGCTGGTATTCGTAAAAAAACCGCAAACGCCATTCAAATTTTGAATTTTTTTCCCACAGTAGTGGTAAATTGGTTTGAAATGTCTCTAAATTAGTTAATTTATTTGTTTGTATAGTAAAGTGCTTGATAAAATGCTTTAAAGAAAGGAATCGGAACGAAAACAAGGTAAGAAAAGATCAACCGGCAAAGTTGACAAAACGTAATCGTAGATTTAAAGTTAAAAAATTTATGGAAAATACACTTTTGAGTACTGTAAAAGTTTCTGCAGAGTTAAATGAAACATTTTAAATTTATTTTTGACCTAAAATTGTTCGCCAAGTTCTTTGTTTAGCTGGATTAAATGGGACCTCTTCCCGCAGAAGTTTTCTTAATCGTGCGAAAAACAGAAAGCTTACGCTTTTCGTCCCAAAATCAATGGTAAATAAGCTAAAATCAGTTTAAAATCATGTCTTACTTACAGATAAAAATGAATTCAACATTTTTGGTTAAATTGTTGTATAACTGTTAGTAGAAGAAAAAATTAGGAAGTTAATCTTAAGAACTTAGTTGGATCAGTTAATCAGGACGGTAAAGGTGTTTTAGTGTGAGGGTGCATATCAGCATCAGGACTTGGTAGTTTGTAATTTTTTGATGAAATAATGAATGATGCTGTTCCTTTAAATATTTTAAAACCAATTTTGAACTCTTAGCCAAAAATTTGGTTATTGGAAACAACTTTGTTTTTTTTTTAAAATCAAGATAACGATAAGAAGCACCTGGTTTTCAACGTTTGCGTCTAGTGCCTCGAAAGTTGTCCTTAAGTTTAGAAAATACCCCCTCAATCTCCAGATTGTAACTTAATGTAACGTTTTTAGAGATATATGGAGGCTAGATTACGAAAATAGGGCTTTAAAACAAAAATAGAGCTAGAAATAGTAATACTCGAAGTGTGGTAGAACACTTACTCAGAAATTACGCTAAAACGAGCTGATGTGTGCATCACATGACTTCCTTTTACACCAATTTAATGCTATTTCCCTATTATTGCAATTTTAATGGGATTCTCTCTCTAACTCTTTAAATATCACTAGCAATGGCCGCATTGAAAGCAGATTTAAAAAAAAAAAAAAAATCACCAAATTTTTCGCCAAGTTGGCGACAAAACTTGGCAACCAAAAGACTGGCGATATATCGCCAAGTGACCGCCAAATTATAACACCACTTGAGTTTGCATCGAAATTAACAATGATTTCCCCCCAAAAAGGTGCAAAAGACCCCTTTAGAAACACCCGAATGCAACCAAAATAGGAGGTGCACAACTAGACCCCACTACGAGTCTATGTACCAAATTTCAACTTTCCAGGACATACCATTTTTGAGTTATGCGAGATACATACGCACATACGCACATACGCACATACACACATACGCACATACATACAGACGTCACGAGAAAAGTCGTTGTAATTACCTCGGTGATGGTCAAAATGGATATTTCGCGTGTCTATACATTCTTAGGCACTTTTCCGCATGTGGTCGAATCGAAAAAAAAACTCAACATTCATTTGGGGGTGAGCAAAATGGAAATTAAGGGCGATTTTTGAGTGAAAATTTTTTCGCGAATACAATACTTCCTTTTTTGTAAAAGGAAGTAAAAAAGAATGAAAAAGAATGAAATCTCTTCCCAGACGTTTGAAAGGTGTTATGAATACTGTATGATATTCTACTAATTGCTATTCTACTTATTGCATGAATATTACACATAAGTTTTGTTCTTTCACAAAATTCCACAAGCCCTCAAGTAAATGGTTATTAGACGTTTTAAACTCATGATACGCAACAAAACAGAGCCTCTGAATGTTACGTTCGTCACTATGGAACAGGGTTGCCAGAATTAAGAACAGTAAATACGGGACAGGCTTCTAGGTGTGAAAAGGGGGGGGGGGGTATTATTGACACGTCTATACAAGACAACTCTGTATCAAAGTATAAAAATCGTTTTCGTTGCAATTGACGACGCATGCGCATAAATACAGGGGTGCCTACCTATGGGAGGATCGTGGCGCAGACTACGTTATTGAAATGTTTAGGGAGGGGGTGTTTTAAGTGGTAATTTTCATTTTGGGAAGGGGGTTTGCTATTGAGGGGTGGGTACTCCTGAGAAATATATTCTCCAACATCAGTCAATGAGCAAAAAAGCAACCATTCAGTTCGTCATGGACTGCTGCCGAAACAAAAATATACAAACCAAGTTAAAAGAAAAATATTTTTTTCGTTTGCTGCCACATGATTTTCTATGGCTCATTGTTTCGCATTTTTTGTTTTACTTTATTTTTTCCCTTAAAGTAATGTCTCGTTCTGTAAAATAGTGTTATCTGCTAAAATATGGGACTTGAGCCGTCCCATATGGAAGTTTCCCGGGACCCGGGACAATTTTTCAAAATACGGGACTGTCCTTTGAAATCCGGGACGTCTGGCAACCCTGCTATGGAATGACCCTGGAGAAAAAAAAAAGATTTACCTTGAGGTCAAAACGTTTGACGTCCAGTGATCTTTTTCGTCGATCGGCGACAGATCTAACATCGAGGAGGCGTTGCTTGCGACCAAGTAACCAATTTATCTTCTTCGATCGCTGGAGGAACGGGAACAACCTGTTAGATAGGGCTATGACATTTGTGATGGAAATATCAGCGGGGAATGATGTGTTTTTAGAAACAAGAAATGATTGAAGTCTGCTACAATAACCAAAAACTTTAAATTAATTCGTTTGCACACTAAGCACTGGTTTTAAATTATTGCTTTTCCCCACTACTCCTTTACTAAGTCAAATGACGCAGTGAGACGCAAAGGGATGTAAGTGGCAAAATTAAAAATTTGGAGATAACCAGTACACATAGTAGGTGAACCTCTCCTCTGTCTTGGGGCAAGAGATGGTACTAGTAGCCCTGGTAGTTGCTGCTATACAGCATGATTTAGAAAAAAAATCAATGAAAGCCTACCTAGAATCTTATCTTTAAACGCGTTTTACTCAAAACTTGAAAATGTCCACTTACATCCCCTTGCTTCTCACTGCATCAAATGTAGTTTGAATAATTAAATTGCAAAGACCTTTTTTCTTGAGTTTTTAAAGTCAATTTAATTGAATGAGCAATCATTTAAGTTTATCTTTTAAACAGTTGAATGGTCTACTTAAATGGTTGTTTGTGTCCAATGAATTTACTTTTACTTATTAGCTTTTTAAAAACACAATTCTTTTATCTTCATTCAAAAAGCATTTTTAACGAGTTATGCAACAGTGTTATCTGTCTTCAGTTGTCGTCTTACACTTGATAACATGATCTGAATAACAAAAAATCTTCCGAGGCTTGAAAGCGTTCGTTGAAATTCAAAAACACAGTCCGACTTTCAAAAATATTTTGTCTTTTAAAGTCATGGCCCAAAATCTGAGAAAACTTCATAAAATGAAATTACTTTCTCGAATCCAAAAATATGCCATAAATTCAAAAACAATGTTAAGTATATGAAAAAAATATTAATTTTTCTTTTTTCAACAATATTATTTTATTTATTTATTTATTTATTTATTTTGCATTACAGAAACATAGACGCTTGAAAATGTTTTATCAGATTTAGAACCATTATCAGATGTTTGAATTTTTTAAAACATTTTTGACACCTAAAAAATGCTCATTTAAAAATATTTTTTGAGATTCAAACTGTTTACTGATAGTCAATAAAAGCACCATTAGACATCTATTTTTCGAAAATTCAGAAAAATTGTCAGGCGCTTAGAATTATTTTTCACAAACTAACACCTGAAAATATTTTCGAAAATTCAGAAACATTATCAGGTGAGTAAAAATGTTGAGTGAAAAGTTTCTCTGTTACTATAAAGCACCTTTTTTTTTTACAATATCAACGTCGTACAGTGGTTCAAGGGCGGAAAAAACAGCCATTTTTAAGTATAGAGATAGAAAATATTTCATGCCGTAATTTATTCAGCCTTAGAGTTGTAGTAACTTACTCCACAAGAGTTTTTTGAAAAAAAAAATCGTTTTTTACAAAAATAAGCAGAGATTGTTGTAAAGTTATGTTTTTACTTTTTTTCTGGACGTACCCCTTATACTTCAGTTTTAATTCATTCGTTCAATAAGTAAAACTGAAATCTAATAAGTCATTTCTGATTGGTTTTTCACTTATAGGATCCATACTACATCGTTGTTAAAAATTAAAAATTCATCAAAATTAAAAACTACCTGAAATAAAAAAGCATTATTAAAAAATATATATAACGAAAAATATTGTTGAATATATTTTTATCGGTGGCTTCCGGTGGGCTAAAATTTACATATATCAATAGTTTAATCCTTCCTGTAAATAAACAACAATTTAGCTGCGACTGCTTTTATGGCGGATATTTTTGTTTAATTTTCGCTATTTACAAACACCAATATAGTAAACTAGAAAATAATCCGTAAAGGTATGACAGGGGTAAATTGCTTTTTTATCAAAGTGATTGATCATCAAATTTGACATGCTCCAGACTAATGTATGTCACAGTTTCACTACTTTGCAGGAGAGTCTAAAAACATTTATTTACTGTTTCCGAAGGTGGGGCTCTTAAAACATGCATCAATAAATATAGAGGATTTTTTAAAAACAGATTTACGTTGCTATGACTTGATGCGGAGCATTATTCCACATGCATTGCAGTAGTAACCTGAAAATAACAATTTTTGGACCCGTTTAGTATGGCTTTAAAAAAGATGATAAAGAAATTTTTAAAACTCATTCAGAATTCTATATAAAAATTTAATTACCATTCTGTTTATAAAACAATGGAAATTAGAAACTCATCAAGCGCTTAAAATTTCTGATTTCCTTTTCAAAATCATTATAGTATAAAGCTGTTCTCAGCTCGTCAACATTGCCAGAAAATATTGTTCGAGGGTATCAATTGAAATAAATAAACCTTGCGTGTGAAATACAATTGATTTAATTTACTATTTTTCGCCAAAAATAGAAATGAATTTGAACAATAGAGAAACCCGATTTGACGTTTCTCAATGGCCTGAATAAAAAAAAATACATAAAATATATGGGAAAACATAAAATACGGGAAATGTATAGAAAGCAAAAATCAAAAAGAAAAAATAAACTAAAGATTGTTACGATGATTGTTATGAAAGGTAAAAACTTGATATATTACGAAAAGAATATTATTGTACATACTACTTTGGCAGGGGTGCCCACCCCCCTAAGGGCAAGGGCACACCCCTGCCTAAATATCGCATCCCCCCCAAAGCAAGAGCTGTCCCCCTAACAAGTAAAAAATACCCCTCACAACAATCCCCCTAATTTCAATGGCGCAGTCTGCACCATGACCCGCCCCCCCCCCAGGTGGGCACCCCTGATTTTAGATCATTCTAGCACATTAAGTTACGAATTCGGTCGTTTAGGTTGAAAATAGTCCGTAATAATGTTGACTGTTTTTTAGTCATTGAATCCAAAGTAAATGCAGCACCTTCCATGACTGAAATTCTTAGCGATTTTTTTTCCTGGTCTTTATGATAAAGAAAATAATTTTTCACTATTTTGTACTTCCTCTTCTTCTTGTTCATCTTCATTGGCAGCCGAAAAGTTCATAAGGTCGGCTACGGATGGAGCAGTAGCATTTCTATTTTCATGGATTACCTTTCAACACAGTGGATTATGTTTAAAAAGGCACAAAAGGAAACACGCTGCTAATTTTAAAACTTTTTTTTTCTCTTTTCTTTTTTAACTGTCAAGGGAAAACGTAAAATATTCATAAATAACATACTTCCCAACCGGGTTAAATTAATATACGGAAAAACTGGACCTGATGGTAAAAAACGTAAAATGCGGGATAAACGTAAATTCGGGGGACGTAAAATCGGGGTTTCGCAGTATATACAATCAGCAAGCATGAAGATAAATTTTACCATACAACAATTTTAACAATTTTACAGAGCATTTTTTGAGGGTATTCAAAGTTATTGAATTTTTTCCGCTTTTTTGTCGTTTTGAACCACTGTACGTCGCACAGTGGGGCGAAAACGCCAAAAAGCGCTTAAAAGTGTTTTTAATCCTCTTTCGCTATTTTGTTTACACAGGCATGTTATAATGGATTTTTCTCGATTTGCTTGGGCTCAGGGTCCAAAGTTCGCAGGTTTACGCAGCTAATTCTTTTTCAGGGTCTTTCTACAGACCATTTATGGCTAATTAATATTAATTTCTAAGAAGACATAAAAGGACATTTTTTTGTAGTGTTTTGAAAAAAAAAAAACCTTTAATTCCGAAGTTTTTGGTGCTGATCAAAACCGATTTTTGGTTTGAGAATTCGATTACTCATTTTTTTTTTCGTTCTATTACTATCGTTGGACATGAGAGAAATTAAATATGCCCACCTTTAATATGGAAAAAAAAATATAGACTGCTTAAAAGCAAATTTTGTAAATTCCCGCACTCATGGTTCTTCAACTTTCTAAAGGCTCCCTTCAGCTTTGTAGCGGACGAAGGGCTCTTAAATTCCAGTTCTGATTGCCTAAGAGGTAGGCCTGTGCAAATTTATTATACCTCAGTTGGTTTAGTATAGGGAAAAAAAACATTTATAAGCGCTTTTTGGCGTTTTCGTCCCACTGTGCGTCGTGTTGTCAAAAAATATCACCTCACGTCTTACAACCGTATTAAAATCGTTTGGTGAAATAGAAGCAAACTTCCTTTTCAGGGAACCTTTCAAATCTGCCTATCAGCTAAATGAAAACTTTTTTCTTTTCTCCCTTCCCCCTCTTTTTTTTAACTTCATGTTTTGTTCTGAAGATATTTTTACTGTCTTCTACTACTTAGAACAAAGCAAATAAATTCCCAACGCAAGCATAGCTCCTAATCGTCGCATCATTAACACAAAGCGAAATATTACTTTTCCGATTTCGGAATGATCGCTCATTGGGTAAAGTTCCACCAATAAGAAAGCTGTCCGCCGCGACTAGTTTCAAAACCGTCATTCTTCAATCCAGTCTTTTCCCAACTGCTGAAAGAAGCGGTGGATGCAACACGTTTTCGACGCAACGCGTTTTCGGCGTTATTGCACGAGCTTATAATTACACCTGCAATTAAAGGCAAAAGCATTCTACATGTATCCGTTTGTTCTGGATTATATCAATCCGGTGAATTGGTGAGTAGATTATAAATTATATATTTATATATATATATATATATATATATATATATATATATATATATATATATATATATATATATATATATATATATATATATATATATATATATATATATATATATATATATATATATATATATATATATATATTGGAATCTGAGTTTTCGTATGTAATTGATTCTTCCTCCAAAGCGAGATTAAAAAATCCCCCAAATTTGAAAATAGGAGTGAATTTGAAACTGGAGGAACGTTCGGAAATTTAAGGAAAAACAAAGAAAAAAAATCCGGTAATATTGTTGGCGGAATTAATAAAAATATATAGAATTTTCTAAATATTTTAACTTTTCTGAACATATTTTTGAGATAATTGCAGAGTTTGTTTTATGACGTTCATGATGCCTGAAAAAGTGGTAATAATAATAATGAAAAATATAAAAATGAAAAACTCTTAGATTTTTTCCTTCAAAATCAAATTTTAAAATTTCTGTGAAACATTTTAAGATACATAAAGCTTATTCAGAATGTCTCTCAAATGGCTAAAAAATTCTAGAATAAAACCATATTTTAAAAATATCTTGAGACCTCTAAAATTTTTCTAAAAAATCACAATTTCACAAAAAAATTAATTAAATAAATTAAAAATAAAAATTAATAAATAAATAAAATAAAAGCTAAACAAAAGAAAAATTGAAGACCTTTTTTTAGTGTCGATGCTTCTTGAAAATAATATTTCCCCAATAATTTTCTGCAAGTAAAATTGCAAGGAAAAGATTTCGTGCAAACAAAATTTCAAAATAATAATAATAATAATAATAATAATAATAATAATAATAAATCTACTTGTTGAAATAGCCCACAAAATAGTTCAAATATCATATGATCAGAAATTATTATGGACAGTTAACTTGATAGCTCTACTAAAAACATAAGTTCAGCATCCACACATTTAAATATTTAATTATACACCTATGAGAAAAGACCGCTGCATGCGTTTTAGTTTTCCGCTACAAAGTCGCTCATTTTATGTCATATTTAAAGGTTAGTATAATTTTCAGTTAGGATAGTTATAATCAAAACTTTTATTGCTTGAAACTGTTAAAATGCAAAAAAAAAAAAAAAAAAGTCAAAATATATTTCCTCAAAAACCCTAATAATTCCTGGATGTGAACAAGGTTTTCTCTAACTTTTGGAACACTATTTATATTTCAGACTTCTTTAAAACGGAAGTTCTGGATTTTGGATACTAATTTAAAACTAAAGAGCAGCAAAAAAAAAAAAAAAAAAGGCATCCCCGTTTCTAATTTCTATTGCTGATAAAGTTATTGGTATGATTTTTCCACTGATAAAAACTGCTGTGTTACTGATAAGAATTTCTAAAATTTTACTTTTGTTACGAATAAAGAACTAATGGTTTCTACTGCATTTCTTTTTAATAAGCGAATTTTTTTGCAAGCAAATCACTTTTGCAGTTTTAAGGTCGAACTCGCTAACTAAGCAGGCGGGATATCTTCAGAACAAATTAATTAGATTAACCAGTGAACAAACACGACAATTTTGTAATGAATGACCATGTGATACTTTTTGTTCAAATCAGGGCTTAATTTGCATGGGGTCTCAGCTCCTGCACTTCTTTTCAGTGCTATGAGAATTTTCTCATAATTGGCGAGATTCAGCCTATTTACTCATTGAAGTAGGTTCTGGAGATTATAGGTCTCTCACCTTTTCAAATAGTTAAAGTCTGGATTAAACAAACTCTCACAAAGGTTTCTTTTTTTTTTTCTGTTTTTTTTTTATTCTCTACTTTCTACTAATCTTTATTTTCATTACCTCATTTTTCACACATTTGAACTTAAAAGAGAAAAAAACCGCCACAAAAATAGTGGATGAAGCCGTGAACCAAAAATTAATTACCTCTGTGAAAGTATTAGTAAGAAAAGGGGATCATCCTTTGAAATGGTGACATAAATTATAGTTTTGCGGTGATATTCGTGCGAAAAAGAAAATAGTAATTCGATTTTTTGAAAATGATGAAGAGCAGCTTAATTATATTTTAATTTTGTGATTTTTGGAGGCGAAGGGAAGAAACTACTTGGAACGAAGTTAGATAATTGTAAGTGATGGAAGTAGGAGAAAGGTAGATCAGTCAAAAGAGATCACGGTAAAGCTTTGATGATTTGTAATTATTTTCTGATTTGCCTTTATTTATTTATTCATTTATTTATTTTCTTTTTTTTTGAAAGTAGAATTAAATATTTATCTTTTACATATCAAATGCTTTTTCTTTTTTTGCAAAGATGAAATTTAACTATTTTGGAGCATGGTGCTCCGAAGGTGGCCCATATGTTGAAATCAATTTTAAGTGTGACAATAAAGCACCGAAAAACGGTTTTCACTTCAAAGAAAAAAATTTACAAAAGGTAATTCTTCGATCCTGTGGTTTCATAGCTAAACTTATCCGTACAAATGCTTAAAAAGTGATAGCAGAACAATGTGTGACGTCGTAAAGTAAAATATATTTTTTTGATGCAGTGCAGCGCCAAATATAACGTTGTTACATGAGTTTGCTTTTTTTTTGTTGGTGTCGACCTTGGGAATATGCTTGGTCACCATTTTCACGACATAAAATTATTAATATGTAAAACTTATTTAAGTGAAGGTGAATGTGGTTAAAGAGAAAGTAACAAAAACTCGCAATTCTAAGAATTTAAACTCATATAAATAAAATATATTCCTTGCCTAAAAAACAGTAGTGCTTCTTCACAACGAAATCACTGCCCTCAATGGCGATCAATCAAGGGGATCACTTCGAATTCAACAATTTGCGCTGCAAATACTTGAGGTACAATGCAGCACCGCCGATTAGTGATTAAAAAAAAAAATACAATGATTTCTACTTTTGGGGGTGGTCTACCTTAAGAAAAGCAAATTACGTAACAAAGACTTGACATCATCGCTCGATGATTCTTATTTCATCTAAGCGAAATTTGTTATTGTTTTCCAGAAACCAATTTCTGAATGCGTGCATAGGACGCTTTCATGGTTGTTTTTGGATTTTAGACAGTTTTAGTTATGGTACACAGGTTTATGAGTTTAAAGAAAAGAAAAAAAAAAGAAAGAAAGAAAAAAAAAAGAAAGTTGCACGAAAAACAAATAAATAAATAAATAAATAAATAAATAAAAGTTAAAAAAGGTGTTTAGGCTTGAGGACGCAAGGGTGCATAGGCGGGAGGGCTCATTGATCCGCGGCCCCATGGGCCGGTGGGAGAGTCCGCCCCTGCATGCAGGTCAGCTGCGCGGGCCGTTGGTTGGGTTTCACTGCATTAGGCTCCCCACGGTCCACAGGTAGCTACTGCACCCAAAAAATTTGGAGTTAAAAGAAATGAAGGGGTTAGGGGTGGCGACCCTAATGTTTTTTTTTCTTGTAAAAATGGACTACATTATTGGATTTTAACATTACTAATAAAAAAGACCTCTAAAAATATGGAACATAGCCTCAAAAATGAAGATTGATAGCCACCGTAAACTCCCCTTTCCAATTCTAAGTTCCATTCTTACGAAATAACATGAGAAAAGTTCATTTATTTGTGAATTTAGTTTATATTTTCGTGAAGCAAATCACCCCCCCCCCTTCCTGTATAGAACCTTTATTCAATCGATCAGTAATAAAATCCTTTACTTTTTGAAGTGAAGGAGTGGTTGTCTCCCCGAACGAGCCATGGCCCATAAGTAGAAAATAGACCAATTAAAAGAGAAAAATAAAACACATAGAGAGAGAGAAAAAAACTGTTTTCCGAGAAAATTAAATGGACTGATAAAGTAAATAGGTCCGTTCATTATATATTTGTCTGTAAAATAAATCGGGGGGAGAAAACACACGTGGGAACAGTTGAAGTTAAAAGGAATGCAAATGCGAACTTATCTTTAATTAAAACGACGGTCAATAAATCCTCATACTCGTCTCGAACTTTTCACCTCCAACTGACATATTTGAAAATTTTCATTCAAATTCATGAATGCCATTTATTTACTCTGAAATAATAATATATTGTCTCCCCAAAATCGCCGAGGCGCAATTAAAATGAAATGGCCTCTCGATCGTCGCTTTCGCTCAAAGGACCTACTTTAATCTGAGCGATTCTTTTAAAATCTCAAAAATGATAACTTCAACTGCCAACTAAAAATAACTCATTAGGTTACGGCGTGTATAATAAACAGTTTCAGAAACTTGTCCAAACCCATAGAGTAAAGAAATTACTTTACTCTGCGTCCAAACCCGATTCTCACCCTGCTTTCTGATCCGGCTCGTTTCCAAGGCACGACCTCGACTTCAAAGTTGCGTTACAGATGGAGAGAAAACGTGCCCGTTTTTTAATTGATAGTATGCGTTTTTGTCTCTTTTTCGTCTTTTTTTCCCTCGGAGAAGTTTCCGAGAAACGTGAAATGTTTAAATGAGCCTGCTTTGAGGGCTTAAGTTCGTTAGTTTATGCAATCGATGATGAAATTAATTAGGTTGATGATTCTTGACTTAACAAACTGACAAGACGCATGCACAAAAGACGTTCCTTAAAATTTGTACGATTTTTATATTAAAAATATATATATGCATTCAAAGCGTTTATGGCTAGACTTCAACGTCAGAATTAAACATTTATATTTTTGTTATAAAACGAAATTGATCGGTAGGAGTTATCAACCGGATAAATTATGACCGGTAGGGATTATTATATAACGGCTCTCTTGCACCTAAGTTTGCGATTTCAAATTCAGCAGAAAATCGGCGGTTGCTATGTGGTGTGTGTACACGGTAGAGCCGCTATATAGATATTGTCCAACCACGGATTGCATGGAATTTTCAAATGTCCAGATAAGACGAACCTATGGTGAATAAGGGGGGAAAGTAAAAATTTGATGCCCGTATTCCGCTCATTTGAATAAGACTCTGCTTCTACATAAGCTGACATCGGTAAAAAAAATAATAGATTCGTCCACTTCCGGCCGTAAAACGGATGTTTGTCTTTCCATACAATCCGTGGTCAAACAGTAGGCCGACGCATCACCTTAAGTTGAGCAATTTTGGATCGGATTTTTCATTGTTGCGCTGCTAGGGTTACCACAGCAAAGTTTCGGGTTTTGCCAAATTAGCCAAAAATAATTCTTTATTTAATAAACAAATCATCTGCCGTTAATAATCGTTCCCAGTGAGAAATCACCAAAAGTGATAACTTACCAGAAAAGAAAACCACTCAAACACGCGCTCCGATCCAAAATGGCTGAACTTAAGCTGATGCGTTGCGTAGGTTCGTATATATAGGGGCCTTAGTCCATGGCAGTGGTTGGAAGTAGCGCGCTACAAGTATGCGATGCTACTGTAGTAGCTACATTTTTAGTGGTGTAGTGCACTACTTTTTATAAAATGTAGTGTAGTGAGTAGTTCGAAAAAAAAATATTAGTTTGTAGCGATTTCTGGAAACTACTTTTAAATAAACTTAAAAAAAAAAAAAGAATCGAGGTTCAAACGAATTTGACTGGTGTAAATTTTACACAAGTACATCAGCGGATGCAATGAGAAATAAGACTCATAAAAATACGAGCTGACCTCAGGCATATCATTTTGACACCATACGTTCTATCTGTTTGACGCCATTCGTTTGTTTGCCATCGTAATTTTCACATTCGTCAATATTTATATTGAACACAGCCGAAATCGACTTAAAAAGAAAAGTATATGAATAAGCAATAATTGCCAATTTAGTAACTCCTTTGTTTTTTCTTTCTACCGAGAATGTCCCGTGGATGAACGTTTTAGATTTCAAAGAGATTATTGTTCCAAGACTGCAAAAGCCCTTATTCTTCGCGAAAAGGAAGATATCGGTGATTTCACGAGTTGAAAATTTCGTGAATTTTATATGAACAGACGAAAGTTGAAAAACAGAAATATTTCACGACGCTTACATTTTCGGGCCCTTAAAAATCGCGAAAATAAGTGCTTTTACAGTATTTACCAAATAAAGTAAATGTTACAGAAAAGGATGGTATTGAACTGCCCTGGCCAGCTTACAATAAATACGAGTATTACAGTGTTATATAAGGATATTTTTGAAAAAAAAAAAAAAAAAAAAAACAGATAATTCTTGGTAATATTCCACGTTCAGATGAGCTTACTTTTCAATCTAAACCTTTTTTCTTTCAATCCTCTTACGGTCTTTGTGTGTATTAGGGTGTCTCCCAAAAATCGCAAGTTGGTTTTTTCAAGTCGCACACCCTCTTATATTTTTCCTTTTACATCAAAACAATTGTAAAAAAAATATCATATAATTTGAACAAGGGCAAGCAGTGCCGACTTCCGTTTGAAAGTGTGAACTAGCACTTGTAATGCTAAGCCAAAAAAAAAAAACTTTTTTAGAAACTCGAAATTTCTGTTGATAAAACGTTGCCCCTACACCCACATGTACCACAAAAACATTCATTCAAATTAAAAAAACATTTAGGTACCCCACGCTTGGCCTAAAATTTATAACTTTCTTCAAAAAATTGATATTTTTCCATAAATATCTTTAAAATTGTAAGGAAATTTTACGAAATTATCAAGTTGAAAAGTATAAACAGGTAATTAGAAATTTCTGCACTCCTGAAATGTTTAAATCTCCCACGTAGTGCACAAAAATATAGGTTTTTTTCAAGATTAAGTTAAATTTTTCATTTTAAATATATATTATTTTTTATTATTCATTTGCAAATAGTGATCTGAAAATGTGTTCGCTAATAATGTTTGAACTTGATAGTTTACTTAAATTTATACGTAGTTTTTAAAAGATAAATTTTAAAAAAAATCAATTTTTAGAAGAAAATTATAAATTTTAGCTCAATTGTGGGATATTTAAATGTTTTTTAATTTGAATAAAAGTTTTTGTGGTACATGTGGGTTATAGGGGCAACGCTTTATTAACAGAAATTTCGAGTTTCTAAAAAAAGATTTTTTTTTTTTTTTTTCGATTTGGCCTAGCATACAAATGCTGGTTTACACTTTCGAACGCAAGCCGGCACGAGTTGCCGTTGTTCAAATTATATGAAACTTTTTTTTAACCACTGTTTTGACATGAGAGGAAAAATGTAAGAGGGTAGCTACTTGAGAAATCGACTTCCATTTTTGTGGGACACTCTAGTACGTGTAATCTTTATTTACTTTTTCTTTTTAAGTAACGAAGTAGCGACTACATTTCAAAAGTAATTTGTAGTTGTTATATTAAAAAAAAATAGTTGTAGTTTCGCTACAAAAAAAAAAAAAAAAAAGTTTTTCCAACCAGTTGTCCATGATCGTATGGTTATGCAATTGTTAAGATTTCTTGACAATCGTTTTGAGCTGGATGCTCTCAACTAAATGAAATTCCTTGTGCAATTCCCATCGGACGAATTCAAGTGCCTCCATTTGGGAGTCGGTCAAATTTCTTGCTGTTTCATCGGACACCACTATTGACATCTGCTGATAATGGTGTCACATTAAACAAGAAGTTCCGTACAGAACTAAACGAGCCTACTTTCCCGTATACCACCATTGAATTACGAAAAAAAAAAACTAATGAAGAAGTACCACTTTTTTAACGATGCAGCTAATATATTTGCTTCCATTAAAAAAAAAAAAAAAAATCTTCATTCGCTTTCAGAAAGAAAAAAATAAGATTTCAAAATAGAAAGCTCATCAAAATAAATACATTTAATCAAAAAAAAAAGTCTGCTAAGCTCTTTCTTGCGTGTAAAAATAAAGCATGTTAGATTTAATTGAAAAAAAAAAAAAACACACACACACACACACACACAAAATATATACATAATTGCTTTGTTTTTTTAAAACTATTATTTTTGTGAGGTATCAACAGAGTTAGTTAATTTACTTTGAACTGTCTTATTGTCTCTTTCTGTTGTATACTTTACGAGGAATAATGATCCGAAAAGCATCGTCTTCTGGATCTCTTACTTCGAAAAAGTTTAAAAGTTTTTCTGCATATCAAGAATCTTTGAGTGCGTCGAGTGTTGTGCAGCATCAAATACTTCATATTAGTCATTATCGTCGCAGCTTTTATTAATTTTTTTCATCCACATTATCTTGAATTTGTGCTACAATTATAGTCGGAAGTATATATCTCTGATTTGATAAAATTGACGTCAATAAATGCATAATTTTCGAATGCTCCTCTACTAGGGGTGCCCCTCCCCTAAATCACGAAGACCCCCCCCCCCCCAAAAAAAAGAAAGCACGAGCCCCCTCCCTTAAAAGTGAAAAATTTAAAATTTATGTTTTTGTTTATAAAACCAAATTTACCGGTATTGGTTATTAACCGGTATATAGGGGTTATTGCCCAGATAAATTATGACCAGTAGGGGTTATTATATAACGGCCCTCTACAGCCAAGTTTGCAGTTTCAACCCCCCCCCCCAAAAAAAAAAAAATCAATGGCGCAGTTTGCGCCATGACCGCCCTCCCTAGGTGAGCACCCCTGCCTCAACTGCACATTTTTTTTTTTTTTTTGAAAGGGAGAGGGGCATCATCACTTGTTCTACGAATTGATAAATCATCATTAACATTCGGTTGACTTCAGAGTATTACATATTTTTTTTTAAAGGGGTATGCTAAGCTGGTAGTCAGTGGAAATTTTATGAATCACAAAAATATTGATCGCTTTAAGCGGAGTATGCTCGTTAAAAGTGAGTTGTACAGTAAACTCCCGATTATCCACGGAATAGGGTAGCAAGGAAAACACTGATAAGCGAATTCGCGGATAACCTGCAAATTAGGTAAAAACGATGATAGTGTATGCAAATAGTGCTTAAAAAATCAATAGCACACGCAAATTAAATATGTAGTTAAAACGATACCAGTGTATGTAGAAGCTAGAAAAGCATCACTCATTATTGCAAATGGATTACCCACGTACGTGAGCAAAGCGTGCAAGCAGATTAACGACAACAGATCAATCTAGGTTGCACTAAGTATGCAAAAAGTTAGGAGAAAGGATTTTTTTTCAAGACTGATCCGGTCACTCGTTAATGCACGTAATTAGGGTAGAAGTAAAAATCAGTAAGTGGAGAAGATGTAAAGCAATAAGTAGCGTCAATTCAATAATCAGGTTTCAACTAGTCAGGTTTCAGTGACCTTAAAAGGTTTAATGTCATTGGAAGGGAGGGAGAAGAAATCAGTAGAAATGTCTAAAAATAAATTTTGCACCTGTTAAGCAAAAATGTGTGCGTTTACCTACATACAGTTAATCATCTAAGATTTTTTTTTTTTTTGAAGGTGTGAAAGGCCGCGGATAATCCGCTACTTTTATAAGCCGCCAGCGGACAATCGGGAGTTTACTGCACTCCCCGTAGACTTACTATTGCACAAGCCATTTTTTTTTTTTTTACTTCCTCGTTAAATTCGGGTTTTCGTTAAATCAGAGCTCGTTATAAGCAAGTTCGACTGTATAGGATTGCCGTCTTGTATCTTTCTTCGAAAGAAATTCAAGGTCTCTGTTTCGCGCTATGAGGAAGCAAATGAGCAGAGCACACACGTTCTCGAATTGTGAATGACGATCAGGAAGTGAAAGACATGGGGAGACAATCATCTTCCTGCTCATTAGCTCTTCTCTCTAATTGCCACCAGGATGATTAGGTACTGCGATCGTGCAATGATTAGCAAATAGTTCGATCACATTCACAATCACGCTTTGCTTTAAAATAAATAAAGTCAATGCATCCACCATCACTCACATGGGCCTTATTATTGCGGCCACCCAAAGTATTTCCCACATGGGGCCCGCTGATACCGCACTTCCAATTATCCGGTTTGCTGGTAGTCCGGGCAGTTTGAAAATCACCACATGATTCAGTTTTGAGACTTTTCTATTTATTTAAAATAATGTTGGAATGAAAAAAAAAGGAATTTATTTCTGAAATATTTTAGGGGGTGGAGAGGATGAACAGCTTTATTCGGAAGGGAGATGGCTCAACTATTACATTCATGGAAAGTTTACTCATTATAAATTTTATTTAGATCATTATCCTTTCATAATTCGTGTTTTCAGATTTTAAGTGTAAATATGAACATTAAATCTCGGATATTCACCACTGTCAAGTTCATTTACCCAGCCAAAACAATAGGGGACCACAGTAGTTAAAAGGGGTGCTTTTTGACGCAATTTTTCAATTCAAAATTTGTAAATGCTGGCAGCTCGGAGATATCTGAATCGGAATCCAACAACAGCATCTTCATTCCTGTTAGAATTTACGTTCAGGCGAAGGGGGGGGGGGGGGATCTGTTTTGTACATAAAATATTGTACTAGGATTGGCATTATAGCTTAAAATAAATGGTATTGCACCGTAAACATCTGCATCCGTCCGTTCAACAATAAAGTTTTGAAAACAATAATGATAGTGCGTACAAGACAAATTGTAGTTTCGAAAAGGAAAATCATTACCTGATGAATTTATTTAGCAGCGACATTTATAGACCTATAAAATGTAATCTTTCCCCCCTGGGCTGTGGAATCGGAGACGCAGTCGTGGAGTCGGACTGATTTCGGAATAAAAAAAAAGAATACAGAGTCGCGAGAGTCAAAGGCTTTAAAACTCCTAGAGTCGGAGTCTGTCATTTTCCCTCTGAATCCGCAACTCTGCCAGTGCTGCTCAGTCGGAGTCGTGGTGTCGGATTGATTATGGCGTAATGAGGTCAGAGTCGGAGTAGAAGGCTCTAAAACTCCTGGTTTCAGAGTCGGTCATTTTCTTTCCGACTCCGCAGTCTTTTTCTCGCCAAAACAAAAAGAGAAAGCGAAAGAAAGAAAGAAAAGCGAGAGAAAAAAAGTAAAAATGAAAATTCTAACTTTCATAAATGAAATAAATATACAGCAGAAAAGATACAACACAAGCTACTTCTACCACCTATTCATCGAATTTTTCTTTGTGTCCCGATCATTCCTTGTTAAGACAGTCAACAGATTTAAAAAAAAAACAGTCATAATAATAATAATAATAGTAATACTAATAATAATAACAATAAACAGCAGTAGTAGTAGTAGTAGTAGTAATAATAATAGTAATAATAACAATAGTAATAATAATAATAGTAATAGTAATAGTAATAATAATAATATTATTAATAGTAATAATAATAATAACAATAATAATATTATTAATAGTAATAATAATAATAATAAATAACAATAATAATTGTAATAATAATACTAATTAATAACAATAATAATTGCAATAATAATAAAGAGAAAGAAAAGCTGTGTATTGCAATGTTTTAACTTTGCATAATTTTGTGTAGGTGCACGTCGAAAAAGCGTGCTTTTCCCACACCGCAAGGAGTTGAAGATTACACATGTCTGCAACCAAAAAACTGCATAGGAAAACTGCTGTTTCATATAGATTTTTACTCACTGAAACTGAAAAATATAAAAAATTTCCATCACGTCAATTTTTTTTTTGCAAAACTCACATAATTATATACTCATATTTCATTATTTCATCGGAAAAGAGCCTCAAAGTAGTCTTGCTGCATGATGGAAATACATTTGAATCACATCATATGGGACACTTGGTACATTTGGGAGAAAACTATGACGATGTGGCACTGATTCTCGAGAAAATCAAATATCAAAAACATCAACGGGTGGTTTGTAGAGACTTCAAAATACTAACTACGTTGTTGAGCCTGCAGGAGGTTATACAAAACATCCCTACTTCTTATGCTTGTGGGACGTTCGAGCCAGACATCTCCATTAGACAAAAAAAGACTGGTCACTTAGAGGTGCCTTATTAACCGGTGAGAGTAACGTAATTAGATCGATCTTGGTACCACGTGAAACGGTTTTATTATCACTTCGGCATATTAAATCAGGGCTTTTGAAACAGTTCGTAAAATCACTGCCAAAAGATAGGCAATGTTTCAAGTTCTCACAACTGTTTACAGCCAAGTCGAAACAGGGAGTTTTTACTAGTCCCGACACACGAAAACTTATCCGTCTCACTCTTTTCAGAAGCAATGGAAAAAAAAAAAAGAAAAATTGGCATTGTTGAAAAATTGTTTGTTTATTCTGAAGAATAATATGTTTAATTTAGTGTAATAAAATTAGAGTTTTTTCATCGCCTCTATGATATTTTCAATATTTTGCACCGCTATTATTTTCTCAAAAACCGTACGTGATGAGGGGGAAATAGAAGTTATATTTGGATTCAACATCCTCAAAAACATAAAGTTTAACAAAAATATCCCGTGCAGCCGTTTTTTTTTTTTTTTTTTTTTTTTTTGCAGACCTGTGTTATTGCCTGCTAGAAGAACCTGGATGAATTCAGCGGTCTCTTCTTCCAACAAAATCATAAATGCGCTCGTCTGAAATTATCAGAGATAATCAAGCTACCAGAGTCACACTGCATGAAAAAACGGTTTGTTTGTGACACATGTTCGTTTTCATTAGTTTTGAGTGACGACCAGTGTGAGAAAAAAAATCTTAGTCTTTTGCATTTGGTCTGAGACTGGAAAAAATGGGTACGGTAGCAATAAATCACTTGGCCAAAAAGTCTGCACTTAAATTGAATATCTTAACGCAAGTCCCTGCCAATTTCCTCAGAATCCAAGATCATCAACGAATATGGTTAAAAAAAAAAAAAAAAAAATCCCATTTCGAAGGTCCCCGTTGGGTTCCAGCTTTGATGGGTTGGTTGACCCCGAAGTCGGTTATTATTAAGTGGCAAAGAGACGCCCTCGCTCCCCCCCTCCCCTCTTGTTGCAGAGAAAATCCTGCAAGAAGTCGTCCTCCTCAAACGCTTCTTAACGGAACAGATAAAAGAGAGAGAAAGAAACCCTTCCATTTATCAGCGCGGGAAACATTTATTATATTTGAAACTTAAAAGGAAATGCCTGCATCTGTTTTGTGTCTAGGAGGGTTTTTCGGGGCTTGTTTTCGTCAGAATTTTAGTTACTGTGAAAGTGTGAAATCTAGTGAAGTGTATAATAACGTCGACTTCTCACACCATCATCTTCTTGTCACCGTGAAAGAAAGAAAGTGAAGTATGTCGACTTTCACCGTTTATTCACCAATATTCGGTTTTCCGTCCATTCCTTTGGACTGTGAATGTTGGTATTCACCAGCTAATTTCGACAATTTCCAGATATTGAACTTGCACAGTAACATGCGTTGCAGGACCTTATTTGCGGGTGATCTCACGGAAGTTCAGCAATCACTCATCGTCAAGTTTATGAACTTCCAAAATTTTTTTTTTTTAAATGTTTAAAGCGTCAGAGTGTTTTTAACTTCCCCAGATTCGAATTTAATAAAGAAAATAATTCCATAAAAAATGTCTTCTATTTTTGAAAAGTACGTGATCTTAGTTAATTATCTTACTTTAAGTAGCTGCCAATTCCTTTTATGAAAGAAAAAAACAAAACGTAAAATGAGTACTTTTGTTTACTTATTATTTATTATTTCTTTTAAAGAGCGAAGAATTGCTTTTTTATATACATTTTATTTCAAATTAAAAATAGACATTTTATTTTTTCTCTAGCACTAACTTATGTTTTGTTTTGTTTTGTTTTGTTTTTTTTTCCCAAGGAAGATAGGTGTTAGTCAACTTCTAGAAGAGTATGATGGGTTTAAAAAGGTTGGAAAGCACTGCTCTAGAATCTTCCGTGAAACGAGAAATAGTTTTCTCAAATTCGATAAAAATAAAACAAGCATACTTTCCCAATGCTCAATTACGACATCCGCATTTTGCAGCTTTACGCTTTTTAACGATCGTCGGTAGTACCTTACTTACGGGCCCTTGCTAAATAAGTTATGGCTACCAGTTTGAATGTAATCTCAGCTTAAACGACAGGATGCCTGCCTCCACGTTAGTTATGACTATTTCAGGCTGAAGACCGCGAAAAAGTTAGAAACATCGTAAAAGAGCTGTCTTTATGTACTTTAATTTCGATAAAATCGATTACAAAAATACAACACTATCACAGACAACATTTACAGTGAACTGTAATAATAAAAAAAATTTTTTGCCTTTTCTCTTTCCCAAAAATTAGGATTGCCTGCAAACTTGAAACTTGGAGAGAAAACTTCTTTCCCTTTAAAATGTTCTATTTTAGCCCATACAAGGCCTGTTAGAAAAGTATCGACGCTTGACAGAAGGAAAAAAAACTTTTCCAAACCTTTAGCGTTAAAAACCTAATAACCCTCTCAAAGTTTTCTTAGGGCCTCCACTCACTTTATCCAGCGGTTCTGTTATTGGTGGAAGACTTGCTTTAGAATGGAAGTTAACTCGGCTGTTGTTGCAGCTAATGTCATTTCTTGTCTGAAATCTCGTTCTTTTTAACCGCCTCTTGAGGTTCGAGAACAGCAAGAAATCATAGGGCTCATATCAGGAGACTAAGGAGCCTGTTGTGCCACAGAAGTCTGTTTTTCACCAGAAAATATCTGAATCATGCGCGAGAAATGTACTAGAAAACCACCACCGATAGCCATCCCCATTTTCTGAATAGTTTTCACTTGGCTGTCACTCAGTTTCTGGGAAAATTACCCCCAAAGCCCTTGGTTATAAGCCATATTGCCAATCTTAGTATGGAAGTTTACGTAAATGCCAATTCTTAAAATCCTCCTCCCCTCATGAGGCAAATTTTGGAAGTACTTGTTATTTTCTTGACTGCTCGAATTTTAAACCCAATAACACATAAGTATATTTTTAAAAATGCCTTTTTTGCGTGCATTAATCGTTTTGTACTTTTTTTCTAATTTAAAATGATTTTTTCCAGCAAATGGTTTACCTTTATTTATTTATTTATTTATTTTATAAATGATGCCTTTAAATCAGCCGCCTGATTTTGAAGTACACCAGAGTCAACTGAAAGCAACATAAGTTCTACAATTTGCATATAAGGGGCAAACAATATCTAAAAGACAGATTCGTGAAATATTCAGCTATACAGAATCAATCTTGAAACGAAGTCCGAAAATAAACGCCTTATGGTGTGACTAAACTTGAAGCGTTTGAACCCGAAAGGTCAGAGTCGACGTGAAAGCGTTGTAAAATACTTCCATTGTTACCTGACGACGAGAGCATATTTGCTTTAATGACGCTCCATCACTTTGAAAGTGCCGGAAAGAAGAAACTCCCCCCCCCCCCCCCCATTCCTCCTTCTTTATTACGTTTTTCATCTCTGATACATCAACTTTCTGACAGCATCTGAAATTTCTGATATCCTTATTCAGATGCCGCCTGTGTTACATCTTATGGTGTCCATTAAGAAAAATTGTATATGAGATCAATCAGGGGTACCCACAGGGGAGGGGGATTATGGTGGAAGATGTGCCATCAAACTTTTTTGGGGGGGGGGGGGAAGCAGGATTTTTTTAATTTTATTTATTTAAATTTATTTATTGATATATTTTTAATTTAAATTTATTTATTGATTTATTTTTAATTTAAATTATTTATTTTATTTTATTTCATTGTTTATATTTCATTTATTTATTTATTTATTTTGTGTGTGCGTGTGTGTGTGTCATTGGCGTAGTGCAAAGCTTTTTAAATGAAACAATAATAACAATAATAATAATAATAAATCAATAAATAAAATAAACAATAAAAATAAACTAAATTAAAAATATTAAAAAAACGAGCTGATGTGTGCATCATATGACTTCTTTTTACACCAATTTAAAGTTATTTCTCTATTAATGGCAATTTTAATTTGATTCAATAGTTAACTCTCTAAATATCACCAACAATGACCAAATGGAAACCAGATTTAAAAAAAAAAAATCGCAAAATGTGTCGCCAGGTTGGCGATCAAACTTGGTGACCAAAAGCTTGGCGATATATTGCCAAGTGTTTGCATAAATTATAACACCACTTGAGTTTGCACTGAAATTAACATTGATTTCCTCCCAAAAAAGTGTAAAAGACCAACTTTGGAACATCCGAATGCAACCAAAAAGGGAGGCGCAGAACTAGACCCCACGAGGAGTCTACGTACCAAATTTCAACTTTCTAGGACATACCGGTCTTGAGTTATGCGACATACATACACACATACGCACATACGCAGATACATACATACGTACATACGGACGTCACGAGAAAAGTCGTTGTAATTAACTCGGAGAATGTCAAAATATATATTTCGGGTGTCTATACGTTCTTATGCACTCATCCGCGTGTGGTAGGGCTGGAAAAAAAACTCAACTTTAATTCGGGGGTGAGCAAAATGGAAATTAAGGCCGAATTGTGAGTGAAAGTTTTTTTGCGAATACAATACTCCTTTTTTTTGCAAAAGGAAGTAAAAAAGAATTTAAAAAAAAAGAGCTAAAAATAAAAACGGGAAAGAGGGTTGAGAGATTTTTTCTTTGGGGGGGGGAGATTTAGCGCCATTGAACTTGGGGAAGGGGGATTGGCACCCCTGAGATCAGTTAAATAAATAACAAAAACCACAACGTCAAACAGCACAAATTGCAGATGAATGCAGACATGTCTTTCGGCGTTGCAAAAGGAATGCCTTTTTCAATGCAAAAGAATTGAGCTCATGGATTACAAAATCTTTTGTCGGAAGTCTTTTCATCCATATGCTCATTTCTTTTACATTGAAAAAGGCGTTCCTTGTAACCCCAAAACACGTGTCTGCAGTAATCTGAAATTGGTGGTTTTTGACGTTGTTTTTTATTATTTTCTGTATGAGATCAGTTCTAAAAAAAGTTCTATTTTTTCTAGAAAAGAATTTTAGAATTAATAATGTGTATCGATCTTTGTTTTTGTTTTTTTCTTTCTCTTTTTTTTTTGGGGGGGGGGGGGAATCGAAAATGACATGTGAATGAAAAGATGCTTCTACAGAACCACAAATACTGCATGTTTTTAAAATTCAAATCAAAAAATATTTAGGTATGTGGCACGAGGCCTAAATTTTATAATTTTCAACAAAAAATACATTTCTTAGGGTCTGGTGGGGTAAAGTGGTCATAAAATCGTAAGTTTTCAACTTATGTGAATATTAGATACAATAAATTCTTTAAACATTTAAACTTTTTTTGCTTTTATTTTACATTGCATTATTAAAGAACACAGTACGCTGATTTTTAGGAAAATAAATATTGATTTAAGTAGTTTTATAACACTTTCTTTTCCCTTTGTATTTATGACCACTTTACCCCATGGGGTGGGGGAAAGTGGTCATAGCATGGGGTAAAGTAGTCATAGTTAAAAATAGATGCAAAACCATTACAAACCACTCTAATATTTGTATATTTCTGTTATTTTTATAATTACAAGTATATGCACAAGCGTATGTGTGTATACACGGGTATATACGTGTCGTGTAATCATTAGTAAACACGTTCATCTATGAGTAGATACATGTATGCATCAGATACATGCATGCACTTGCCTACTCAAGTATATACGTGCATACACTAGCATATAAGCATGTATACGTGATTACCTATAGGAGTGTATACGTGTGTACACGAGTATATACGCGTCACGTGTACGTATGGGTTTATACGTGTGTAAACGAACATCATATGCGTGTATGCACTTGTATCTCGAGTACATACGTGCATACCTGAGTATATACGTGTACTGTAGACGCATACACGCATATATAAGTCTACATACACACATATACGAGTATACACGAGTTAATTCGCGGATACATCCAGTGCGTGTTTGTACACGCACTGGATATATCCAGTGTCCATATGTCTACTCACATATATATATTGTGAAGCACGATTATATACGTATATATCTGCAAACACAATTATATACCTGTATAGACGTATATACGTACATTTACGTGCATACATCAGTACATGTATGTATACACGAGTTTTTAAGCTTATATACATGTATGCCTACAGAATGAATCCAAACTCTTGGGTAAAAATCTAAGGAGTGTGAGAGGGGAGATTAAGAAGCAATGAATTATAAGGAACTTACGTTAGCTGACGAGCTAGATGCACACAAAGCCAGAAACTGATGAATGCAAACAAATCGCAATTTTGTTACATAAAGATGATTTTACCCAACATTTTAGTTTTTAAGAAATATTTAGAGCAGTTGTTAAAAGTTACGGCCTGTAGTCGCAACAAAGGCGCAGCGACAGATGGAACTTTTTTAAAAGTCTCGTTATTGCAACAGAGAGTGCTTTTTGGTTGCGACGCACATGTATTATAGCTGCAGGTAGCAAGTATCATCAATCGCATTAAAACTTTCTTGAGACCTAAAATTTTGCGTAAAATTTTCTGTGTGTAATATAAGTTTGTGACCTGTTTTGCATCCATCAGTTTCTGGCTTTGCGTGCATGTAGCGCGTCAGCATTGTGTTTGTGACCATATCTTCCTTATGATTCTTGCTTCTTATCCTCTCCTCTAACACATTTTAATAATTTGCCCAAAAGTTTCAACTCATCCTGTTTATTTGTATATTTGTATAGCATATGCTTGTATGTAAGTGTCTACTCGAGTACGTACGCGTATATTCGTGTCTACCTGAGTATATAAGTGTTTATATATATATATATATATATATATATATATATATATATATATATATATATATATACACACAAGTATAAGTGAGTACATACGTGTATAGTCGAATGTATATCTGTATTGATAAAAATATTTGCAGGTACCCATATACGTATTTATTGGTGCATTTATGTGAATACGTCTATATACGGGCCTACACGAGTATATGCGTATACATGTGCATATACTCGTATATTTAACCCCGTTTACTGTAAAAACAACACATATTAAGTGAAATTAATATTTAATTTATATCTGCCCTTATACTTAACGATTAAGTGACATTAGAATAACAATATTTGTTAAGCCTAATATTATGACCACTTTACCCCATCTTACTTAAATTGTTCTAAAAAATTATCTAAAAGAGATTCAGCTAACTGCTAATGAGAACGAGTTCTTGAGACATGTATCAAGCTTCCCATGCAGTCAATCTGTTCATAATTCTAACAAACAAAATTTCCCAAGGAAGTTAAAAGAGGTGTTTAGATTTAAAAACTTTTCATATTCAGACAAAATATTTTTTTTAACCAAATAAAATTTTGCCAGTTGTAAAATTTTGTATTTAAAATGTAGTTTCTAACTGCCCTACTCTATAATAAAATTTTCACATTCATTCGAACATTTATTCCCAAGATATAGCCATTCATTTGACGAATGACCACTTTACCCCATTGACCACTTTCCCCCACCAGACCCTATACTTTTTTTTTAAATTGAGGATATTTTTTTTTAATCAAGTTGACTGATGTAAACAATGAAGACGAACATCATTGCTTAAAAAATACTTTTGGTCTTATGCAATATTTAGGTTTCGCTCATAGTATTCAAAAATAAAGAATGTTTGAAATTAAAAGTTAAATTTTTCATTATTAATTTTTGTGGTACATGTGGTTGGGTCTGTTGGGGCAACTTTTTATCGACTCGATAGTTAGTTTTTTTCCCCTTGCATTCCCCTGCCTTTCCTTGAAAATATTTTTCGTTCTCATTTGACTGCTTTGGTTTTCCACAGTGAAATTTTCAAATTCCACCCCAATATTTTTATTTTTTGAAATACAAACGTCTCCGGAACTTTTAGCATTTTGGTCTGAGGTAATCTTGGGCAATGATTCCTTAGGTCACTTTAATTACTTAATTTTATTGTAAGCATCATGATTTCTGAATCTTTTGATAAAATTTTGTTTCGGTTTCGTTTTTACCTTTAAACGTGTGGCGTGAATTGGACAACTTTAATTAGCGCTTTTTATTTTGAGTTTTATTATTGGAAACATTCTCGGTGGTCCATGTATTTTTCTCCACTTAGGGCATGATTTTCATGACAACATTTTGATATGTCGGTGACTCTATGAAGCTGTCCATGTTCCTTTATAAATTATTTCTTTCAAACTATTTTTTTTAAAAAGAGCCGTTTTGCTACATTATAGAAAATTTTGGAATAAAACATAGTCATAAACATTTCTTGACGTTTGATTTCGGAAGCCGTCAGCAAGGTAATCTTAAACATGCAGATTCTTGGAATATTTCGAAGTCATATTTTATTTCGGAATTTTTCTTTTGACTTTACAGAAAGAGGTACTTTTTGTCAATTTTTTCTATGCATTTTATTATATTTTTTTTTCTCTTTAGCATTACGAATGTTTTCTTTATTTATTAAACTTTACATCGCTAAAATGATGTTGGCTGACGAAAAACTAGTAAGGAAGTACATAGCACTCTCCCCCTTAGTGACTATACCCTGAATGGAAATAAAATAATGTGTAAATGTAAGTTTTAAACAATTTCCATGTTTTACTTCCTCTTTATTTTATCTCTTCATACTTAGTTAACACATAGGAATTTTTTTCTCATGACGTTTTGCACATACAAAAAAAGAAAAATTAAGGATTGAAATGCACATTGTGAAAAAGTATTTGAAACTTTCAAGGGGGTTACAGCCCTATCAGCTAACCCTCTGAGAACGCCACTGCAGTCTTAGATTCTGACATGCGCTCATCATGTGTCGCTTTAGAGTGCAAAGGTCCCCTTTTATACATAAATGCAGGGACTATATTAGATGCCTTCTTGTATTCTGTTTTGTAGCTTTTAATAGATAACTAGCCGCCTGCGGCGACCAGCTGGTTCACTTTTTAACGCTATTCGCCTTTCTATGCAAGCAGCCGCCTACGGTGACTTTGTGTACTTGTCATTCACCACTTTACGCCAAGATTGCCGCCTTCGGCGGCTGTTTAAAAAATTTGGCGGAAGTATGAATCAATCTATAGCTATCTCTATCAAAATTAATTTAAATAAAATATTTTCCACATCTATCTCCAGTACCATCGTTTGGAATTTTCCCAAAGGAGGGGGAGGGAGGCAAAGGATGTACTCTCAACGCAAAGTTTGTTAGAAAAGAACAAAAAGCATTTCCGTTTTCATGTGAAAGCGTTATTTTTTCAAAATCTTGGGCTATGTGCGTGTGGGGGGGGGGGGGTACTATTGACCAAAAAATCAAAAAATATCAAAAAAAAAATATATATATATAAAAAAAACCTCAATTTTTTGTTTCCCGTAGGGGTAAAAAGTAGCGTATCCAAAAAAAAAAAAAAAATCTTCACTGTTTTATCGCATTGATAGATACAGCAAAACGTCCGGTAAAAAAAGTAAAGAAAAAACAAGCGCTACCATTAAGGTATAGAAATAAGCAATAGTAAAAAAAAAAAAATAATAATTGTAGCGATTAAGATTCGATTCTTCAATACCGAATCGAAATCCAGGTTGTGACGTCACAGCAGAAAGGAAGAACGTTTTTTTCAACCGATCTACGGGCAGGGGGTTTTGCATTTAAAAAACTATTACGTATTTTTGAAAACTTTTTTTTTCTGAAGATGGTGAAATGTTCTCACTATATCCACATATTTAAATTTTAGAAAAGAGGCTTTACTGCATTTTGAAGGATAAGATTAGAAAAAAAACTATAACTCATAAATATTATTACTGTATCTACTGTACAGTACTATTATAGTTCAGCACTTTATTATTAATACATACTTTGCGTACCGTATTGTTTTGTTTTATGTCTATATTTCCCATTCATTTTGAGCATTTAAAATATTTCATGTTGAATAAAAGTTTTTTTTTATTTTTTAAATACGGTAAAAGTTCAGTTTTTTTATTTAAGAAATTGTAGTGTGTAGTTAAGGAATTTTTTTAAGCAGTTTGATGGGTGTTTATAAGTGTCTAAAAGAATTTGGTACGCTTTGAAAAAATGTTTTACATATATTTTTCCACAACGCGAAATTTCAACTTACGCGAGGAGTCTTGGAACGCATCCTTAAGGCTGCTCTTCAGTGAGGGAAAACTTTGAAGTTAGGGTGTAAATGACTTTCTTCCTTGAACGATGGGCGTGAACCTGAATCAAGTGATTGACACTTCAACAGCCAATGGAGTGGACGGTAATCGATGTAAGGCAGGAACACGTGACCTGTCACAGCTGACATTGTTCTGGAGGGAAAGAAACCCCTAAATGACCCCCGTCGTGAAGAGCAATCAAGGAAATTAGCTGGCGGCCGAAACCCCACTTGAACAGTACCGATGCGAAGGTTGAACAGAACAGAAAATAAAGTCAGTACCAAAGGGTCTGCCGTAATTTTTGAAACAAAGTTTTTTTTTTTTTGGATATGCGTTCCCAGATTTTATATTCATGAAAAATTTATGAATGAAAAGAAAATTTATCATAAATTGAACAGGAAAAACGATTGTCTTATTTTTTTTTTTTTTTAAACGATGTTTTCAATTGCCACGTCCGAATCTTATTTCGTTCATAAAGCTAATTAGTTTCTTGTCTGATGTTTAATTAAAGAATGCAATTTACGCATTAGACGAAAAGTGCAACAGGCTATAATAATAAGTAGTTGGTAAGTCTTTTATTGAAGTGTATTTTCGAAGCAGCAGTTATATGATGTTTGAGAACATTTGAAAATACATTTCGTGGGTGGAATTACACGAGCAACAGGGAATTACTTGCAATAATGCACTTAAATTAAAAATACAAGCTGCAGTTTACTTGCAGTACACTTGGAACAATGTACTTCGACTTATTCAAATGCAAAATGTTAGGAGGAATAGAATAACTTTTTAAAACTTTTGATTTTTTTTTTTCTTCTCAGGTCTTTTTTTTTTTTCCTAACGGTTTTCAATTTTTGGTTACATTAGTTATGCATTGCTTTCTGCGATTCAAAATAGTAATAATAACAATAAACATAATCAGAAATGCTTTCCTTTCTGCGGATACTATGGTGAGAAAAGCAACGGCTAAAAGCATAATTTTCAGAAAATTCATTCATGTTCGCATTTCGAAATTAAATGAAACCTCTTTATTACCACACAATGTTGACAGCTTCGTGCAAACGAAGTCCTAAACTTGATAGCTGCACTCAATCAAGCTTTCATTGATGCAAACTATTGCAATCAATCAAACAATCGTAACAATTACGTGGAATATTCCCTATTTACGTCAATTGTTTGCTTGTAAGAATGTGAACAATGTCTTACATACGTAATTTATATTCAGAAAAAAATATCAGAATTGAAAATATAATTCCACATTTGCAAATCACACACATTAGTATACTATCCTTTAAATTTTAAAAATATTTCAATTTAATTTTTCTCTTTTTGTATAAAAGTATTCATGAAGCATAATTTATAAATTGTTGAGTGTACTAACATTTATTGCTCTAATTTTTCTAATTTTTCTTTTTTTTTTCTTTTTTTTTGATCTCTTCTCGACTTCCCGGAGAAATTTTAAACTGTTAGCAAAATTAGGGTAACTCAAATAACTCCAGAACGTGGAAGAGAAATCTGTCAGGCCCAATAAAAACTTTTTGAATGATGTAAAAGGCAGAAACACATGTATCTATCTCTATTGATAAAGATGTTCTTAATAACCCCGAAACAAGTGTAATTTAATTTGCACGTTTTTACATTAAAATAGTGTAATTTCTATGTCAATAAATTTTAACATTTAAAATCAACAAAAGTTGAGAGATGTGCGCAAAGTTGCGTGAGACTAATACCAATCATTCGCCCTCGAATACCTTATTGCTTGACCAAGACCAAATATATTCTTTTTTTGAGCGACCACAGTTGGTTATTGTTTTCACTTGTCCGTAGTTGATGTTCTTTCGACTTTAATTTTCTATTCTTTTAATGCAAACTCGTCTGTTCCACGTGTCTTCGCGAGCATGTCCCTCCTCCTGGGCGGTGAAGTTCATGTCCCCGCCATCGATTTTACTTATTCCCGACCCTCTCGATTTTACACAATACTTTTCAGACAAAAACAGCATTCAGTCAACAACGTCCAGCATCCAGCCCCTGGAATTCATTTGAATGTAGACGTCTTGTATTCAAATCATGACTTTTACAAATATAATTCTGATAGGAACCATTTGTAGAAATAAGAAACCCAACGAGTAGGGTTCTACCACAATTCGTGATTGTGAAAAACATAATTTAAATTCAAGACGTCAAAATTCAAATGAAAGCTATGGGCTGGATGCTAAATGTTTCTTTCTTTTCTGTTTGGTATTAATTTTTTTTTTTTTTTTGAATTTTTTTCCCCCATTTATGAATAATATTAAATAATGATAATGTTTCAATGAAGCTTTAACACCATTTTAAATCGGGTGTTCCAAAATAGCTTCAATTTTTAAATGTGTAAATTGTAAATAAAATATGCACTTTGAAAAGCATGAGCTTTGTGCAAGAAATAGATAAAAGTCAAAAACAACGTCTTAAAAGCACAAGTAAAAGATGTAAATTATAAGTGTAGAAAATGCATTGCTTGATTGAAAACTTGTGGCTATGTATTTGTTTTTTTATCCAGGATATTAAAAAACTTTGACCTTTGACACTTTGAATTAAAATTCAACTAGAAATTTGGTTTTTCGTACTAATATTCAAGCCGTATGTATCGTATTTATGGTTCAGTTCCCTTCTTGTTGTTTACCTTTTTATAGCGAAATTGAGGCTATATACGAAATTGTTATTCGGTTCCTTAGACTTCACTATGAACAGATGCGACTGCACAGTGCATACACACAAATATATATTGATAAAGATCGGCTAAAATTGAAAAACCTTAGGTTTCGGGGAAATGTTTTAGACGTCAGACAAATTATTTGTCTGAGCTTATGAAAATTTCAGTGTAACACGACTACCGAAAGATTCTTAGAACATGGTGTATTCATCCAGTTAAAAACAAAATGGTCAGTGTTCTCCCCCTTCCCCCATCAGTTCTCTAATTATCTGTAAATTTAAACCAGTGGTTCCCAATCTTTTGCACGTTGCGACCCTTTTTTGACTAAGTAAAGGACCTGTGATCACGTAGCCTACATGTCAGTAAAGTATCGCAAGGTGTGGACCTAACCTGGCAACATTGTGAAAGCTACGTTAGATCCTACATTACAAAACTGCTATGTTAGATTCGATCCACCCCCAACTATACTGTGGTAGGAATAATGTTTCGACCGAAGAAGAAACGCTACACGACCCCATTTGGGGTCACGACCCTGGGAACCCAACCCTGCTTTAAAACAATTTTTTTATACTCATTCATGCTTTAAAGAAATGCAGGTATGTATCATTTTTCTCCTTAGAAAGTCTTCAAAAGAAAAATTCAGTGAAATCCTGTTACAACGTATATCAGTATAACGAAGTACCCGTTTCAACCAAATAAGTTTTCAGTCCCGATTTTGAAGTTCATTGTTACTGGATTTCACTGTATTATGAATTACATGATCAATGTGTACATACCTTGTAAAGAATTTTTTACGAGTTTGGCTCGAGAAATTATTTTCAAAAATGTTTGTTGAGCTGTGGAAAGCATTTTATGCGTTTACATTTGTAGTAACATAGTATAATATAGACAAAAATAGAATCCAAATATCTAGTAAGTATCTAGAATACGGTTTTGGACTCGGTTTTTTTTTTTTTTTTTTTTTTAGAAATGGTCGCTTTATTTCGAACAAAGTCTCAAAAGAGTGCTGGAAATATTTTGCCAGATTTTTTATGGAGCAAAATATCAAACAGTACCTACCACCTCTTTCAACGAAATTCATTTTTTCTCGAATTTTAAACAATCAAAGAATGGATATTTCAAAAAAGGAAAAAGTACACGACACAGATAGAGGCTTGAAAAATACTCGGAAAAAAATTTACATGAAAACTTCAAAGGAATTTGTAAAATCTTCATCCAACTTTCCCCGCAGGTTAACATTGGATCCGTAGGCTTTCAGACTCTCAGTGAAAAGCATCCTTAAATTTGCTTATAAAGTAGCATTAATATACATATTTATCTTTCTTTGGATGCACCAGCTCCATTGTTTATGCCTTCTTGATGTTGTGAAAAGTAATGGGGGTAGTGCATCCCCAGAAATAGAAATATTCATTAATGCTATATTATAAGCATACTTAAGATAATTTTAATCTTAATTATATCCGTGAATGAATTTGAATAACACGAAAAGGTTCTTCACTGAAGGTCTGCGATGCAACTTTACGCAAAATGCGATACTTCCTTTTTTTTAAATTTACAACGTGAAATTTTTTTTTTTCGGATATAGGGTTTATAGCTGTGAGTCCTATACTCTGGTTTCATGCCAAAAAATAAGGGAAAAAATTGTAAAACAAACCCCTAGAAAAAAGGATGGATTTTGATGATTTTAAAAATATAATAAGTGGTAATACCCCCCATGAGTTAACCAATTTCCTTCATATGTTCTTGCGTACAAACGTAGCACCTCTCTAGCCCCTCAGAAAAGTATTAATGTATAATATAACGATAACTTCCCCTCCAAATAAAAATAATGGCTATGAAACTCAAAAACTGAAAAAAATTGCGGGCGACATTTCCAAAAAAGCGGGACGTGTGAATGGGAAAAGGTGGTCATATTTGGATTCAGGAGGTCATTTAGCACAAGAATTCACAAGAATTATCTCAGAAGCACTCTTTAAAAACTATATCCTTTCTAAACACAAATCAAATCGTGAAGATGTTTCCAAGCATGTGGATTCACTTTCAAAAGCACTCATTCATTCCTTCATTGAAAAATGCCTCCGGAAAAGAGGGGAGTAGTAAATGGAAACGGTCGTTTGCGCTAATGATCGTAAATCTTATACACCTCACCCGGTTTTTCCCCTCAAGAAAGGGGGGACCAGTGAAGGGCGTGGCTTAGTAGAGAAATTGAGCTTTTTCGAAAATATTTCAGATGGTTGGAACTCCGATATTTTTTTAGAAATGGTCGCATCATTTCAAACTTAGTCTCAAAAGAGAGCTGGAAATATTTTGCGTGTTGGGGCGTTCTTAAAATTTCGATAGCACGATTTGCAGCTTTTTTACAGAGCGAAAGGTCCAACAGTACCTCGTTTTCGTAGAAATTCATTTTTTCTCGAATTTTAAAAAATCGAAGAATGGACGTATCAAAAAAGTAAAAACTAATATACACAGACATAGGCTTGAAAAATACTCAGAAAAAAAATTGACCCGAAAACTTCAAAGGAATATTGTAAAATAACCTTTAACTTTCCCCGTAGGTTAGCATTGGATCCGAAGCTTTCAGACTCTCAGTGAAGAGCACCCTTAACGTAAGTCGGGACTCAACTGTATTTATTTTATAACCACCCGGTATATGAGGCGTCACGTGCGTGACAAAATGACAGTTTTTCACGAAATGGCCCTTTTACAAATTAAACACTGCAAACTAAGGAAGTGCTTAGTGTGAGGTGCATGTTTGTTTATGCATTGAAATAAATTAAAATCTGAATTTTTTGTATTGTTATGTAGTCGCCCGAAGGCGAGGCACCGTCTGCAAAATGTAAAGTCTGGATTCTGGTGGTGCAAAATTTACTAGCTGTTAGTACCAGTAAGGGGTACTCCCCCGAGGGGGAGGGAGGGTTCATGGTGCAGACTGCGCCATTGAACTGGGTTTATTGTTCGGGGGGGGGGGGTTACTTCGTTAGGGGTTATGCCATCAGCCTTGGGAGGGGGGAGCAACTCTGAGTGCCAGATACTTTTTCAATCAAAATCAAACAGATCTAGTGCTATGACCAATAGATCTTTAAATACCACGTGTTGTCTACGTCATCATTCCTCCAACACAGTGGTGTTTGTAAAATCTGACAGCTCAGTCTCGGTTCTGTCCATTGTAGGCAGTTTTCCCGCGGAAGTCGGGTCGTAAAAGGCGCCCTTTGATCCCCAGCGGTCCCTTTGTGAACGCCAAGAGATCGCCCCAATCTCCCCCGCAATCGTAAAAGAGCACTTCATTTCATTTTCAAGCCAGTCTATTGACGATTTTTTCCTCCTTCCCGTGTTTGTGTACCTCACTTTCGCCGCACATGTAGTTTTGAAACAAAAAAAAAAAAAAAAAAAAAACTAGTATTTTCACAATTGACCCTTATTAGTGTTGCGCTCTCAAAAGTGCTTGTTGATATTTCAGATGAACATTGGGCGACGCACTATAATTCTTGTGGTGGAGAAAATAAGACCCACTATACATATAAATAAATTAAAAGTTGTTGTTGTTTTTTTTTTTTTTTTTGTCAAATAAAACATATAAAAATAAATTTTCCATTGCATCAAATTTCGTTCTCCATTTTCGTTCTTTTTGTCTTAAATGTCCTCCAATTCAACCTTTGGGTATGGTCGCAGTGGCAAATTTAGCTCCATGACCCCCAACCCCCTGCTGCATAGGCTGAGCTGAAATCTTCCCCTTCCTTCAACTAAATAATTATTTTGCTCGAAATGTATTTCAATTTCAAAAGATGATTGTAAACAAATATTTTTAAGTAAAAAAAAAAAGGAAATGAAATTTTTCACTTGTATTTTGTTTTTAAGGATACTTAAATATGTATATGAAAAAAAAAATTGTCACCCTAGATGGCAGTCTATATTTTGCCTATTTGAAAATTCGGATTTCTTGGAAACCTCGGACCATTAGGAAAGTTTAGCAGAACAACCGTTCCACAAGTATCACGATGAGGAAGAAAAAGCGCCAGTGATCGAATCAACTCAATTACAGTCCATCAGCAGTTTTACTAAATGCCTCAAATCGCTGAATATGCACTGAAAAGTAGACTCTTCATTGCGTGACGTCTACTTTTCAGACACGCGTCCCTCACAACTTACAACTAACAATGATGCAAGATGAATCCGACTATATGTGAAAGTTTGTTCATCAAAGACATGGCCTTCTATACAGTTAACAAAAAGTATCTGAGTAAAACATAACTACAATTTAACTAACTGCAAAGATTGATTCACAAATGTGTCGTTCTTTGTAAAAATTGTGTATCTCCTTGTAAATGGAGGTACACAACTTTGCCTTATTATGTAAAGCCCTTTGCCAATTTTTTTTAAGGAAAAAAAAACTGGGGTTCAGCTACTATAGGGGAGCCTGCTGTACACACGGACAGTTGTACCTACGGATGTCGGTCGGGAAGTTCCGGGTATCGTCGAGAATGATCCTAATTGGGGTTCAACGTATGTGTCACAGCCCTCTCCAGCACCCCAAGAAGTTTTAACGCCATCAAACGAACAAGATTCTATCACATTTTTTTTGGTTTTAGTATGGGGTCTAAGTAGTGATGTGGATCGGGTAAATACCCAGCGGGTAGGTAAATATTTTTTGGGTATTTACCCGGGTATTTACCCAAGGCCTGGGTAAATACCCAAAAACTGGGTATTTTACAAAAATGCAAAAAAGTGAATGTTTTTTTTTTAAATCTAAATATGAAATAATTGGTAAAACTGATATATACATATATGTATTACACAGTTTATAATATTTTTTTATTGAAAGACTTGATGAAATCACGAAAGAAACATATCGTGAACCAAAGGATCTTTCTTTTCAATGTCATAATTGGAGAAGTATAAGCAATTCATAATGAGCTTCATGATTTCAAAATCACAATCTAGGTTAGTCATATCCAAAATGAAAAAAAAAAGAAGCATGAGGGATGTTTAGGAGAATAAACTGAGAAGTTATTAAGACTATCGTGTTATTTATTTTATTGATATTTAAGTGATAACATGGAAAATATAGAAACAGTTTTCTCATTAATAAGCAAAAAAAAAAAAAAGAACAATACTCTTTTCTGTTGCCTTGCTCATTTGCATTTGCTCCCCTGTAGGGTGGGAAGGTAAATATTTTTTTGGGTATTTATTCGAAGGCAGGGTAAATCCCCTACTAATTGCGCATTTTGCAAAGAAAAATTTAGGTGGTATTAAAAGGTGACTATTTTCTTTTTTAAACATAAACCCAAAAATAAAAGATTAAAAATTTTAAATGTTTATGTATATTATGTGTATGTGTATATATATATGTGTGTGTGATACAGAATACACATGAACAATTAAATTAAGTTTGGAGGAAATTTCTGCATAAGATATAGGTAAATAAATAGTAATAATAAATTGAGCGATATTTCGTTACATTTTGATGTCATGCAGGGACATATTACTGGGTTATAAATGACTAGGACCTTAAAAAATTGATGTTTGCTTTTTTTGTAACCAGTTAATCTTTTTACTTTTTGTAGAATGGCTTTTTATATCTGAAATTTGGCTATCAACATTGATTAGGCATATCCAACACATTTAATGTGAATATCATATTAGATTGCTGAGCTGTTTCACACAATAATTCTTTAAATATGTGATCAAAATACAATTTTGGGGTAAAAATTTATTGTTTTGTAGATTGTTGATTGTATATATACATAATGGAATACATACAGAAAAGTATTTTAGTTGAATATAAATTTTTGAAATAAATACCCGGGTATTTACCCATTTTGGGTATTTACCCGGGTATATACCCTGGGTATTTACCCCTCAAAATAAATACCCGGGTATTTTACATCACTAGGTCTAAGTAAAAAAAAACATGTGAGCCATTTCTTTTTTTTTTTTTTTTCGTCCGTCGTGGATTGTATTACTGATTTTTGTTGTAGGTATCATGATTCCCTATATTTTTGAGGTTTTGTTTCTGATTTTTAATGTTGTAAAACTGTGGTCTTGTCGATGTGACTGCCTTGCAAAACCAAAATGGCATACCTTTGTTCCCAACGACACACAACCATGTGTACCCACGGACAGCAATTTTTAGTCTCCTTGGGTCACACATGAGTCTTCTAACAATGTGAAGTACCTCAAAATAGTGTATTGTCATCAATGTCCGAAATTTGCTTTCAACAATGATGATGAATTTGAAGTAGGGCTTGAAGTTATAGCGTTGAAGTAACCCCCACCTGTTGTAGGATCTACAGGCCGTCAATCCCACCTGTTTTCAATTTAAGTCAACTTTTCTAGATTTTTGTTTGTTTAATCTAAACTGAGGTTTTTATGGTGGGCTAATTTTGGTTAAAGGTTTCAATTTCCATATAAATTGAAGTTGTTATGTAGATACATAGAGAGCCATACTATCATGAATCTAGTTACTTTTTTGTTTAAAAACATATTAATTATTCATAACATCATTAACTCTCTTAAGACTAATAACTTTTTTAAAGAGTTCACTGATGTTAAAGATTAAGGACATATAAAAAAAGAGAAAATACCTTCGATTAATTTTCAAAGTTTAATTACTGTTGGAGATTTTATTTAATGTTATTTTCAATGGATGTTTGAAGTATTTCAATACAAAATGGCTTTTCAATACAAAATGTATTGAGTATAATTGAGTTCCTCAGACATATTTATATATTATTTTTTTATATGTCCATGGGTACAAAGGCACCTGTCCACGGGCTGAACGGGTTGTTGTACCCACATGGACAAAAAGATGGTTTTTAAGAAAAAAATTTTTTGAGGTTAAAAGCTTTGAGATTTTCACCTGGAAAAAATTGCCAAATATATGATAAGTTGTAGATAGTGCCGGAATTTTTTTTCGATCGATTATTCATTCCCAGTGACCAGCAAAAATTGAAAAGTAAATTTTGTCGTGGGTACAGCAGCTTCCCCTACATATGTCATTAGATGCATAAGCATCTAAACTTTATTAATTAAAATTTAAAAAAAATTAAATTTTAATCATTAAAATTAAAACTTTTCCAAATATATATATATATAAATATATATATATATTTGGAAAAGTTTTAGCCTTCACCTTTATACTAAAATATATAGCGAAATGTGATACCATTTAGCAAATACATACACATTTTAAAAATTTGGAGAGAGACATCACTTTTACAACGAACGACACAAATGTTGATCGAAGTTTCTCTGTAGGATTTTGTTATGAAATGCTGCAAGGTTTTTTTTTTTTTTTTTTTTTTTTTTTTTTTTTTTTTTTTTTTTTTTTTGCGCGCTCTTCAAAGACAAAATTCAAAAAATGGAAGGCAGCAGACTGCAATTTTGTTTGCAAAAAAAAAAAAAAAAAAAAAGAAAGAAAAATGATGCTTGATGTTAAATACAAAATTAGACCAAGTTAAAGCAAATTTTCTCTGACAAAAATACTAAAAAAATACTACCAGAACGGCCATCCGGGTGAGTTTCGGCACCAATACACCCTTGGTCATCACCAGTCTCTTTAAGACGTAGTTAATTGAAATTGCAGTCAACTCATGGCTGTTTGCTTATGCATAACATCAAGTCTGTGTACATTTTCCTGCGAAACTCGGACCCAACCCTCTATAACGAGACAAAGGCTGTTGACTTTTATCCTCCTTTTAGGTTATGATGTGATGAACTTTTTTAACTCAGAATGAGTTAGGATAACTATTTCACGGACTTAGAGAATGCAACCAATCCAAACTCATATGGCTCTAGAGGAGGGGACTGGGAGGGGTAGACAATTTCAGCCGCATGAAAATTCCATAGACCAGAGGTTCCAAAGCAATTAAATGCCAACATCCTACTTCTCCATGTGTTTTCGGAGACATTTCGACATCTGCCTGTTTATAATTGTAAAAGTTTCGCAAAAATGCCACATATGGTTAGATATTTTGAAATGCTCACTCAGTTTAAAATAAATTTGACAGTGGGTAAAACAAAATTATCTTTAAAATACGCTAAAACAAAGTAAAATTGTAAAAAAGCAGTAGAAAACTTTGTACTGTGGAGTAAATAAAATGTCACAACGTGTATAAAATACAAATGAAAGCATTTAAAAGAGAGTTAAAAACCCAGCAAACAGCTGTTCAGGGCTATCAAATGATTCGGTCTGATTCGGGGCATATCAGTGCAAAAAAAAAAAAAGACACTTTTATGCACTGATGAAGGAGCTTGCATTTGATAGTTCCGAAACAGCTGTTTACGGAGTTTTTAACTCTCTATTAAATGCTTTTATTTGTGCTTTACAAACGGTGTGTCATTTTGCTTACAAAGTGAAATGTTTGGAAGAAAAAAAAAGTCAATTCCTACTAAGTTCAAGTTTGCTCCGTGTGGGGAAACCACACAAAAATATGGTTAAAAATGCTGTGGTTATAATGCTTTAAAAATTGGAGATGCATTTTAATTAAAGAATTGTTCAACAATGAATTTCCAAATGAAAGCTCACCAACATTTCAACATGAAATTAGTTAAAAACAATTATAATTCACGTTCTAATTACCTAGAACACTGAAACAAATTTTATTTCATGCAGAAAAATTAAGGGGTTCAATAGATATTTAATTTTAATTTTTGCAAACATTTCTTCGTCCTCGTATTAGAGGATTTAGGCAAAAATATTGATTAAAATTAGAATAAACTAATAATTAATAGTTAATCAATCAATTTGACTATAGTATATTGCATTGTTATCGTGTTTAGGTTGCTTGTGACCATGGGTATACTTACATTTTGAGCATTTAGATCATAAATAGAAGCTTTATTTTGATGTACTTTATTGTACTCTAATCCAAGAAAATAATCAAAGAAGTTGAAAAAAAAATCATGTTGTGCATGAAATGAAATCTAATGTGGGGAGCTTAGCTTCTTTCATTGATATTTTCTTTGCAAAAATGATTTTAGAAATTATTCGCGCTTTCATTGTTTACGCTTCCGCCGATGACATCACAAATGATGAAATGCCATTCAGTGTTGCCATTCACAGAGCAAAATATTTAATTCGCACCTTTACTCACGTGTATTGGCAACGACATGGTTGATAGCAAGCGTAGAGCGCAATATTTAATTTGCTTCTTGACTATCATAACGTGGAAACGCGGTAAAAAGATGCGCGAAAGTACAACATTTGTGACGTCATAAAGACAACGCCTTGTTTAAAAAATCGGACATTTTAAAAAAATTAATTAAAAAATAACTGTTTAAAAAAATGAAAGTATTTTCTGGGTCCATGTTATTTTTATTTATTTATTTATTCATTCATTTATTTATTTCGTTGCTTATTCAATCAATTTTAGTGACTAAGAGTAGTACTTTTGACTAAAGGAAATAATCCTATTGCGGAATGGAACTCCAAATTTTTGCCGAATGATAAAATACGGTACATATAACGAAAAGGAACATGAGGGTATTTAAAAATTGCAATATTGCATTTATGTCCCCAAATTTGCTGAATCTCACACAGAATTTGTCGAATAAGGAGTTTTGGGAGGTCACAGTCACCTCCCACAGGGGAAGTTGAGGGCGCCCCTGATTCAGACCTGGCATCCATATCTGTGTATCACTATCAATAATAATCAATTTCTGCAGTCGTTAGATTGAATTTGAAATAACATTATCTCAAACGGAAGTTAATCAGATTTTTTTCGAAATTTTTTTTCTTCTTTCTTTTTAACAAACTGGGCTGCTAACTAGAGCTGTGCAGTCGAAGGAAAAATTGGGCGGTTCGACTTCGGGAATTTTAGTCTTCGACTCCGACTCTGGCACCTTAAGCACTCGCAGAGTTGCGAACTTTGAGGGAAAATGACCCACTTTGACTCTCAGAACTTTCCACCTTCGACTCCCAACTCCAAATCTGACTCATTTACTCCAAAATCAGTCCCGACTAAAGCACAGTCTTTAACACGCGCGCCAATAGTATTTATATAAGCCCTCACACACAACAGAAAAGATTCTTATTATTATATCTTCATTGTCTTTAAGTTATAGGAAACTATTTAGTCTCAAATGAAAAAGTATTTAACTGTTGGCATTTTTCAATTCAACGCTTTCACAGCTGTTGGTAAAACTCAATACAATACAAGCAAAAAAGAAAACAGATGTAAACGCTTTTCATAAGACTTCACTTTCTTTCTGTTTAATAACATATTATCAGTGAGTAATAGCAACGGTCTCTAGCAACTCCTTGTTGAGTAGAGAAAAGAAATCTTTTGACAGCATTGAAAAAAAAAAAAAAAAAAAAAAAAAAAAACTGAGGGAAAAAAAGATCTTTTTTTTTCATTCACCACTTTTTCTAGCTGTCGCGTCGGAACAAGGATAATTTCAAGGCGGTATCAAGTTGATCTGAAGGCTTAACGCCTTGTTTTGAAACGTACCGCTTGTGTGTCCAGCTGACTCACGCTAACCTTGAAACTGTCCAGATTTACTTAGAAATCACAGAAAAGAGACCGGATGCGGGGATGGTGTAATTCACCGCTATCTTGGTCATCTTCCTCCATCCCGTGTTTTCCTCAACTCTCTGGTGGTAGTTAAATATCTTTTACGAAAACGACAACTGTCCTAACACTGAATGGACGGGATATTTGCGCAATGTATGTTTCAAAGAATTAGTGTCATTCTTCGATTAATTCTTCAGCTCGTAAGTTTCAGCAATGATATCCTTCTTGTCCTATGGAAGGGATTGACTTTTTTTTAAGGCTTCAAACACATTTTGTGAATGAGCTTGGTGTTGGTCATGCTTAAGATAGGTGTTGTATTTCCTAATGGACTAGCAGTTTTGCGATACAAATCTTTGCAAGAAGTCAGTTTTTTTCCTGCGTTCATTCTTTCAAAAGAAAATCGAAGTAGGGTAGACCGGGGCACGTTAACGCGGATTTTTTTTCAATGAATTTTCTAATTTTTGTGTTTTAACCTAGGAAATTTAAGACATACTGCTTTAATGCAGCAGTTAATGAAGTCAAAATTTTTATATTCAGTTTTTGCTCAGCTTGTGTTTTTAACGGTTAAAAAAATAAAAAAAAAATGTTTTTTGAGTTCAAGTCGGTTGCGTAAACTTGCCCCGAACACAGAGTGGGGCACGTCAATCAAAAATGATACCAAGGAGTAAATGAAATAGATATTTAACAAAATTTAAATGTTCTATTTCTCTTAAAACACTTTAAAAATAAGAAACTCGCAAATAATTAATTAAAGAACATTTTATAGGATAAACTAAAATCATAGGGCTTACTGCTGATGAAAAACAGAAAATATTTAGTCATCTTCGTTATCAATGTTAAATTTTACTAACAAAATTAAAGTATTTCTTTTTCACATACTTTCATGGAACTGCATTTTGACATCTAAGACATTGAACTCTGTCTTGTCCTGTTTTCTATTGGTTGTGTGGATTCAAACAATAGATGCAAGCACAATTTCCTACTTCGTAAACAGAATCGTTCAATAATTTCCTTTTTACAGAGTGTGATAACTTTTTTCCTGTCACAGGTTTTGGTTTCATACTTTTTTCTTTGATGTCTTCTATTTTTGGTTCAATAGAAACTTGTAAATTTTAAAGTAATATCTCCTTTTTGTTTTGCCCATTATGTTTTTTCTTTGCAGTTTTTAACTGCTCTTGTCTGAGGGCTTCTTCAATCGGAGTATCAGTTAGGAGTGTGAGCATCCTCGTTTTTTTTCCTTTCCTGGTTCCTAAGCTTTGGTCCTACTTTTTCAAATGGTCTCAGTTGGGGTAGTCCGTATGTAACGATGTGGAAGGCCTACTAGGAGAAATGGTTGGATTACCGATAAGCCTTTTTATTTTTTTGACATCTAACGTGGTTCTGTTAGTGTTTTGAACGTAATGTCTTACCATCTTTAAAATAAAGAAAATGTATTACAGGCTGAATAGTATATGCAGTTAAAGCTGAACAGGCACGTAGACAACACTATATGATTGTAAGCTACAAGATACGAATCTGTTACTTAATTAAAAATGAATGGTCATTTTCAAAACTAAATAACCTGAAAATACAAAAGGTTTGAGACAGTACAGAGCGAAAAAACGTCCGGGATACAGTAAGAACGTACGTAAATGTGCCCCGTTAAAAATGCGTAAATGTGCCCCGTCGGCAAATTTGGATTTATTTTTAACGTACAACAAAATTTAATAACATTTCTGTTGTACAAATCGATTCTCAAAAAAGGATAAAATTCTGCTAAATTTTATATATTTATTTGTTCTTTACTAAGCATTATTTATTCACAATAAGCTTCAAAACGTTCAACACATAATTTACTCAACTTGGTAGAAAACAGATTTTCCTATCCGCATGCTAAAAAACCAAAGCTCCACTGATGCCCAAAAACTTGCGAGAATATTTTCTAGGAAGTAGCATCAATCTGGTATGACTGTTGGCTCCCCAGTTATAACTCGTTTTGGAAAAAGGGCACTGTGTAAACGCAATGCGCAAACGTGGCCAAGTTAAGACGATCCCATCTGAACAAATCCAGCAGGGAGAAAGAAAAAACATTGATGAGATTTTGATGCACGCGTTTCATAATGTCACCTAGTGCCTAATTAATTAATTTTACTCTCTAAGTTGAAAAAGAGTGGAAACAAAAAGAAAAGAAAATGTTTTCATTTTTGTCAGGAAACGTAAAATCAAAATAGTAAGCTCAAAATTATGTTGTAAGAAATATATCGATATTTTTTTAAAGTAAGAATATAAGATTGAATGGTCACACAGTACTACTGTACCTTGGATCACTTCTAAAACTTTTTTGTTTTCAAAAAAAAGTGTGATTTTTATTGTTTTTAGTTGTTGAAACTTAACATCAAGCCTTTTTGCACTCGTAAAAAATATTTCGGATTATAAAAAAATATTTTTCTATATTTGTATGTTTTTCACAAATTTTATGTAATTTGGTCCATGGTACGTGATGCTCGTGTACCTTGAGACAGACCTCTTGTACTTGCTTAACTGCATAACTTACATTGTATTCAAGTTTATTGGACCCACTGTCATTCAATTTTCTTAAAAGCCTAGTAGTGGTTGAACTGCTCACTTTGAATACTTCTTCTCTAAAATACCTCTCTAAATATCATTTTTTTGTCAGGATCATTACTTCTTACTGCTTCAATAACATTTTGCAATGCCTCAACATCTACTGGATCCCTCTTGATTCCAGTTTTACTTTGAGGCATGATGAAATCCTACCTAAAAAAAAAAAAAAAAAAAAACAATTACTACAACCTATTGTACTTATTGCATCTTGGTCCAGCGGTTCAAGGTACAAGATGGAGCTTGGTTTCAAGGTACACGAGGGTGCATGGTCTTTAAAAGTCCAATTTCATTTTAATTAACACTGAAATTTATTTACTTTTGTTAGCACAAATCACAAAACAATCACTGTCCACAAAAAAAGCTGGAGTTTCAACCTACAACTCACTCTGGCATGTGCAGAGACTGTCATGGCTGACATAGTACCGTGATTGCTCGTTAGGTAAAAGCGCTAGCTGATTAGAGTGCATGGCGCAAGGTACACCATGGTCAAGGTACAACAGTCTCCCCTACACATGCTGCTTTGACTTTACCATAAGCATTAGCTCCTCATATCTAGGCTTGTAGATTTGATGGTTGCTTTACTTCTTAATATACAATGACGTATTGGAGAGTCACCCTCCCCCCCCCCCCCACCACCACCACCCACACACGAACACACAGACTAAAAATTCATTTTATTACCTTTTCAACATTGAATATCTTTATTGTTATGTCAGTATTTCTTGTTAGTTACATTTCAAAATTTGTGCGGATTTTCGATCGGTGGATTAGAGTTGACTGTTACCCGCCTTTTCTTGTTTTAAATACCCTTCTTACACACTTTCAACCTGACCTCAAAATAGTAATCAAATAAGTATGTTACCTAAGCAAATGCTTAGTTTCAATTTCATCCTTTAAACGCATTTCCTCCGGTGTTGGAATAATTTATTTTTCCGTCAGCGTATTTTTTTTCTCAAGAAAATTTTAAGAAAATGTAGATGTGGTAAGATAAAATGATTAGTCATAAGAGCTTGAAAAAGATTCTTAACTTACTTTCAGAAATTCATTTAAAACCTTCACAAGTTAATTATTTCCAAAGAACGGTGTGCAAGCTCTGGTTGATTGCAAATTTCAACTTTTAATTAAAAGTTCGAGGAAGCAGATCTTGGTGGTCATAAGCTTTAATTATGAGCAGATCTGGTTGAACCGTTTTCAGGAATTTGACTGTTCTTGCAAGAATAGTTACGTAGCAAATACTAATAAATTGTCGCTATTGTTGGAGATTTTAAATGAGGGCTTACGATTACAATTAATAACTGAAATTGTCGACTATAACCACAATTGTAGTTTTTAATCGATGATCATAAATGATATTTAACTTCCAAATAAATTAATAAATAATTGAATACAGGAAAATGGTATGAATGATTGCTTTTTGAGCCAAATAGACTGAAATGAAATCTTTTTGAGCCAGCTGGACGCACAGTAAAAACTCTTATGTTACTATTTTGGTAAAATGTCCAATTAGAAATTTCATTCAGATGTTTCGGAGTTACTACTTATAAAAGAAACTATACTAAAAAATAAAATAACATATTTCGGAGCGACTAGGTTAACTATACTTAATAGCCTAGTAAATTTAGGATTTTTTGCACCACAAATTTATAATTAAGAAATATTTTCAAAATTAGTTCTTCATAGCATGCAGAGTAAATCCTAAAAAGTCTCCAAGTTTGTATGCGAGCTTTCGTCCAAAACGGCGGATCAAAGATGACCATCTAGTACTTTTTGTTTTCCTTATAACTCGGTCAAAAATAAAGTTTTTTCAGTTCTAAAAAAACCTGTATGCTCTAAAAGTAATACTGTTTCGATATATACCCCAAAACAACCAATATAAAAATTCAAACAATTGTTTTGATACCAAAAGCTAAAATTTCTATTTTCTACGTAATAAGTAGCAGAACAAATAAGCTTCTAAAAAAAGGAATTTTTATGATATTCTTTTTAAAATATTAACTACAAAATGATTGATAAATTACAGTTATTGAATAACCAAGTAGCTTTTATTCAATTTCTGAAAGAAATCTTGCTATTTCTAGCTTTGGAATAAGAATATGATAAGGAGAAAAAAGTGATTTTTAAAGAATTTTCAAAAAAATAAATAAATAAATAAAAATAAATAAATAAATAAAATAGAACAAAATTTAAAAAATGTCGAACGTCATTTATTTAGTACTTTAAAAACTGGCATAATATCTCATTGAAAAACCTGTAAAATATGCAAAGAGAAGATAGTAATGTCAGTAAAAATACAGAAAATAAAAGCATCATCATTCAACATCGTCATCATCCTCATCTTCGAGACTGCACAGACACTAAAACTTTGCAAGTTTCACCTAAACAATACATGCAAAACTTGGAACATTAAAGATCTGCGTTTTCATTGGCATCTGAAATCACAGTCTCACATAATTACTGTTATGTTGTAGTCCCAAAACATTGGTAAAGAAGAAGGGGGCGAACGAAAGAACGGGAAGAGACGAAAGCATTGTGCACAGTCCACCTTCTTTCATAACATATCCCCATTCAATTGGATTCATGTTTTTCTTCAGCCACAATTGTATTTGTTGAAAAACTCAAAATTAAGCTGCTGCACTTGTGGATGGAAGAGTTGCCAGGTTTTAAATTCCGAAGAACAAATTTTGGTTACTTTATTATTATTGTGGTTGTATCGTCAGGCGTCTAGAGAATTAAGTCTTCCCCTACCAAAAAGATGTTTCAGGAACACTTCTGCAGTTTGAGTGACCTTTTCTGGATAAAGCTGGAAGACTATTCAACTTTGAGATCAGAGAAAGCAATTTGAGGTTTACTTGTAGCAACTTGAAAGCTCTAGATTTCCTCTTTCTAAATATTGCAGACGAGGAGTAACATCCTGTGGCTGCGTGGAGAAAAAGAAGGGGAACCTTCAAAGAACCCAAGGCTTCTTTTACTTTCAATGTATTGCAACATTTTTTTTTAATTATATTTATTTGGGGGTAAAAAATAGTTATGTTCCAGACATACCTCTTTCACTATGAATCGAAAGAAGATTGATGTCGGTGCATATTACTGTGAATGGACTGGAACTGTTCTGGCATGTTTTTATTGCAATTGAGAAAATTAATACATTTGCTTCCCTATCCACTTGTACAACAGTCATTCTTCCTAATCGAAATTATTCCATCATAATTTGAATTAATCTTGATTTGTTCTCTGAATTCCGCAAATGTTATACTCGTTCCCACTACATTTTCTTCAAAAAGCAGTATTCCCAGACATTTTCGACATCACCTTTATTTGTTTATTCCCAATGTTAGTTGGTAATTCAATAGTGTATCCCTTAAAAACCACTACTTCATATAAAGAGAAGTTTTTTTTTTCAAGACACCTGAAGTATTTGAGGCATATGACTTTTTATTATAATGTCTGATTCGTCCCATGCCAATGCGTGCATAAGAAATCCTTCATCTTTAGTGGACAAAAAGATTGGTGGTGTCTTAACACAAGGCTCAATTAATTCAATGATAGCTGCCACGCTTTTTTTTTTTTTTGTCCTTTCTCGGAGAAACTCGACCCGACCAAAAAGCGAGGGCAGCTGAGGGGCTTATTCATATTTGAGATGATCTCGTAAATTATCACTTGATTTGAGAACAGTAGCAGCCTGGTAAAAAGCTGTGGAAGAGTGAACAGAGCGCTCATTTCTTAATAATAACCCTTTTTTTCTTCTGAAGTTTTACTTCCCCAAAAGAGCTTCCTCAAGTTGAAGGCAGTAATTTTTCACCGACATTTTTTCAGTGTCTCATACAGTGAAACCTGTGTATAACGATAGTCTATAACAATAAACCTGTCTATAACGATAGTTTCTTTGGTCCCAGAAAAATGTCCGCATGAATAATCAAACTGTCTATAACGATAACTTGTCTATAGCAATACTTTTTTAGGTCCCAACAGTATCGTTGTAGATAGGTTTTACTGTAACTATATGGAAACATAATTTTTTTAAAAAAGCATTCTCTAGTAACTATTTGCTACCTAAAATACACAAGGAATACCATTTTGAGATAACAATGATCTTTTTTTTAAATAAAAGTTTTGAACAATTTTTGATGAATTTCTATCGTTACTGTGAATGTTTTCTTTCTTTTTTCTTTCTTTTTTTTTTTTTTTTTTTTTTTGTTTAATTCTCACTTAATATCACAAAAGGGATTTGGAGTCACTCTACGACATATGGTGGTTTTAAAGAGCTAAATAGATCAGCATTGAATTTTCACACCGAAAATTTTGCATTTCAAACAAAAAACACCATTGCAGATCATACATGTTTATAGCTTTTTATGGGGAAATTTCGGTAAAACACAAGCACTAATTCAAAAATATACATAGCATTTTTTAAAAGTGAAAAATAACAACTATTGACGAATATATGCAAGTAAAATATTCTTTAAAAAATACCCAAAAAATTTAAAAATTATATTTTATTTTAGTAGCTTATGTGTTCTGCTGCGTATTACGTAGAACACAGAAATTTCAATTTCTGGTGTCAAAAAAAAAAAAAAAATGTTGGAAAATTTTTATTGGTTGTTTCAGGTTATGTATCGAAACAATGTTACTACTAAAGCCTACAGTTTTTTCTTTTCAGAGCTGAAAAATTTTCATTTTTGATCGAGTTATAAGGAAAAAAAAATACTAGGCGGCCATCTTTGATCCACCATTTTGGATAGAAGCACACATGGGAACTTTGGGGACTTTTGAGGATTTGTTCTACACATGTTCAGGAACTAAACCTAAAAAATTCAGTTAATTATAAATTTGTGGTGCATCGACCCTATTTCCAGCCTAAATTTACTGGACTACAAACAGAGGGGAAAAAACCTTAACTAAAAAAGAAATAACTGTTGGAGTTACCAGTAACTAGCAACCACCTTTTTTGCCAACTTCTCGTCAAAGAGTGTTGAAAGAAAAACAATTCAAGGACCTATTCATACTGATAAGGAGCGGGCGGTCGGGGGAGGAGAAGCAGGTGCAACGAAAGAGAATAAGAGGGAGGATGGTAGTTTGGCAGATGGGTCTTGGGACGAAAGGCTTCTTTTCTGCGGAAACGATTTTAAGGTTTTTGTTTGCCAGGGAAATTTTTACAAAAAGTTGTTTTGAAGAGATACCAATTACACTGCACAGCAAAAAAAAAAAAAAAAAGAAGGAAAAAATCTCAAAATGCTCTGGCACCATTAATTGCAAATTCTTATACAAAATGACCCCTTGAATTCAAATATGAAAACTGTTTTCTCCCATCACCCACCACTTTTTGTATTTTGGACATAGCACCCCCCTCCCTCCGTTTTTGACGGTTTCATAGAAATTATTTTATATTAATAGTATTATTTTTATTTGGAGGGGAAGGGAGCATACTTTTAACCGTTAATATTCTTCTTAGGGGCTAGAGCAAAGTTCAAAAGAATGATTAATTGTAGCAAGTTTGGAGACTAACGGCGCATGTCTCTCCCTTGAGATATTTAAAAAAATAATCAAAATGATCTCTTTTTCTGGAATTTTTTTCTCTTTTTTCATTTTTTACTTATTTGTAAAGCCTGAATATCGGCCGCGCTCCTGTGAATCCGGTGTCCGAAAACATTTTTAAGTTGTAAAAATATTTTTTTACAAAAATCATGGAAGCATTGCATACGAGTCACATCGCAGATCGTCAGTGCTGAATCTTCCCGGATTATTTATATTTATTCAAGTTGCACTCCCAGATTAAAATAAAAAAAAAGATCAAAAAATGAAATTGAGTATGCTTATAATGTAGCATTAATGTATATTTCTGTCCCTGGGATGAACCCGTCTTATTGTTTTTCACGGATGATCAGCATTTAACTCTAGGGTTCCCTAACTTATCCCCTATTGTAGGCACCCCTTGAAACATTATAATTTTCTCACGGTACCCTTAGTCTATCTCCATTATACACCTGCATTGATACAAGGAACCCTACGCGGCACCCTTTACCTCTTCTTGAGGCACCTCAGGGTGAAATAATTTTAGTTTATGACTGATGAAGTGTAATTAAGTATTCGTTTTCTTTCTGTCGATTGGCTAATCTTAATGTTCTCTTCTGTTCCAGAAAGACTCCTCCGTCAGCCGTCTACAACAACAGATGGCTGGGGCGCACTCTTCCGGCCAGAGCGCTGCGCCCCCGCAGAGCTGGTCCGTGAGCTGCGCACCGCCCCCTCCGCGCCCGCCTACGCCAGGCTGCGCCAGCACCTAAGTGAGCCCTTCTGGGCCTTGGTGTTCGTGAGGGAGGGCGGCCTGGACACGCTGCTCGACACCCTGAAGGACCTAAAGGGGCAGGAGGGGAGGCCCCTGAAGGAGGAGTGCTCGCACAGTCTGAGGTACGTCATGGACTCGAGGGTAGGACTGGACTACATCATGGAGAACTGCGACTACGCTCAGAAGCTTGCAACAGGTAGGTGCTGCAGCCGTTGTGTGGTGTAGTCAGGGGTGCATTCGTAAATTTCATGGCGCTGGGGAACGCCAATAAGAAATTGATGAGTTATGACTCGGAGTGGGTTAACAACTTTCCAAAAAACTTGGTTCTAAACCGAATTGTCAATCCACCCACGATCATAGGCGGATTTAGGACTGAGTTCCTGGGGGGGGGGGGGCAGGATTTTTTTTGGAGCAACTTTTTTGATTGCCCCTCTCCCACGTTTTTATGTTTTCTGTGATGCATAAGGCCATTCTTTACTTTTTTTATATGTTGTTTTCATTACTGTGTGTAATCAAGCTGTCCTTTTTGAATTGACCTTAAAAGAGAGGGGGCTGGTATTAAGAGAGTGATGCAGGGCTCCCTTTTAAGGGAGATATAGAATATTTCCAATTTTAGGGGACCCAGGGGTTACTTCCGCGGAGGAAATTATATAAAATGGATATAAAATTATGCATTTTGAAGTCTTATAAGGGTTAATAGGAAATAATAGGCAAATATTTTTTTTTTTAAGTTTTACGCTTTAAAAGTGCTTTGCGACGCAAGTTAATGCTTTAAAAGAAATCGTGCACAAATTTAAAGAATAGGTATCAAGAGAGTAACTTACTGCCCATTTGAACAATTCTTAATTTATACACTTGATAAGAAATAAAATTGAAGCACACTTTGCTTAGGAGTTTCAAAGACTTGTCTAATTATTTTCAAGGTTTGGTTGGTTAGATTGGGTTTTTGGCTCAAGAGCCCTGGTAGGCTATAATGCGCCAATTCTTTTCAGAGATTTTAGAACATATGAATAATTTGCACTTTCAGGTCTCTGAAATTGAGTAGTAGATTATACAGTTGTACAGTATTGTTCAAACTTTGTAAGAAATGGCTATTTTAAGTTTAAAAGAAAAAACAAACTTTAATTTCTCATTACAACTTTTTTTAAATTATAAGTAGTGCAGAAAATAAAAAGGAATAGAGGTAGTGCATCATTCTCTTCCCGGGCCAAACAGATTAACAATATATGCAGTAAAAGTAAGATAAAAGCAATCAATGCAAAAGAATTTCCAAAATTCTGCATTCGGGATTAAATAAATAGCAAGATATAAAGCATGTGAGTCACAAAAATCTATTTCAAATAATATGTTACAAACGCAAGAACCATGATTTTTACTTTTTTGATGCAGGATGTAGTAAGGAGCTGAATTTGACACATTTTGGCATTCCTCCCCCTACAATTTGGAAGAAATTTTAAAACTTAAGGTTTGTAGCCACACGTTTCCAAATATTCAAGGTTTTCAAGTACTTGAAAAAGAAATTAGTTTTTCAAGCACTTTCCATTTTTTCAAGGAATGAATCACAATTTTTTGGGAGTTAGGGGCTCACTTCAAAGCAGGGGCCCTAAGCTATAGATTGTTTATCTTATAGGCAAATCGGACCCTGCATATAGTTCACTCTTACCTGCAGATTTTTGTTTGATTTTTTCCTATTTTAGCGAAAATTCGTCAGTTTTTACAGTTAAAGGATTTTTATGATTTTATCAATTTGTGTAAGGTTCTTATCGGTTTTTATCAAATTTCAGCAAATTTTTCCAAAGCTTTTGATGACTGAATTACTCAGATTTCAATAATGACAATAACTGTTTCATTTAGACTTAGATGATTATGACTTACCTTAATTTTTAAACAGCATTTAGAAAGAAAGGAAAATAGTACTTTCCCTCTAAGTTAAAAGATTCAATTAATCAGAACGTTCAGATAACTGAAATTTATTCAGTTTGCGATAGTATTTACTTTTCTTTCTCAAAAAAAAAAAAAAAAAAAAAAACAAGAAGTTCTGTCTAGAACTATACGAGCCTACTTTCCCGTATACCCATACTACTTTCTAGTACCTGATCAATATTCTCAAAAATATCTAAAGTCGCAAATTGTTTCAAATATATTTTTTTAATATTTTAATCTAATTTCTAAGAATAAAATATTCCTCACTCATCTAAAAAATTAGATGCATAAAAAATAAAAAAATAAATAAAATTAAATTAAAAAAAAGAACAAATAAAATAGCAGCACCTTTCAAACAAAGCAGCTAATACACTTTTTTCCATTAAAAAAATCTTTAACAGCTTTCAAAACGATAAAATAATAATTAAAATTAATAAGCTCATTAAAATAAATACATCACATCAAAAAAAAAAATCGTTTCTTTTCCCCTGTTGCCAAAAATAATTTTTTAAATGAATTAATGCACTTACCAAAATAAATAAAAACAATAAAATGTCAACTTAAAGAAATACTTTTCATTGTCAAATAATAATAATAATAATAATAATAATCGTCTGCGCATATCTTTATGTAGAAACATAAATGACTTTGAGTTTATTCCCCGAAAACTAAATACCTAAATTAAACCATAGCTGCAGAGTCGGAGTCAATCTCATTTTGATGTAAAGGAGTCGGAGTCGAATATCCGAGAATCGGACTCAGTCATTTGTCCTCCGTGTATAAATTTTTGCCAAAGCTACGAAGTCAGCGTCGAAGTCGGGGAATCAGAGTCCGATTAATTGTCGGGCACGGGAGTCGGAGTCAGGTGCCCCTAAATTCTCAGAGTCAGAGTCTGGAGTTTGGCGTCAAGAGCTATTTCCAACAAAATTTGTTTGAAGTAAATCCGCCTTCAAGTACGGAATCTACATTGACTTTCAGTTTCCCCGTAGGCGCTAATGTTAAGGGATTTGAACTGTTCAAAATTGAACAGAAAATTGTTCAAATAAAAAATATATTTTATATACAAGTTTTTTATCAAAAGCTTTTTCCTACAAAGTTTGTTTGAAGGAAATTCGCCTCATAGTTCAGAATTGCCTTCAATTTCCCCGTAGGCCCTAATGTTAAGTTTTTTTAAACTGTTCAAAATTGAACAAAAAATATTTCAAATCAAAAAGCGAAATATGGGAATAAGGTGTCCTCGCCGAGATCTTTCAAACAAAAAAAAGTTTGTTCAAATCGGACTATTCATTTAAAAGTTATTAGGGAGGAACAGACAGACAGACCGACAGACATTTTTCCCCATCTCAATACCCTACTTTCCAATTTTTAATTTTTCGATATTTATTTAATTATTTTATTTATTTTTGACTTTTTTTTTGTTTTTCGCGATATTTTTAAGATGCATTAAGCCTTCTTTCATGCTTTTTTCTTCTTTTTCTGACTTTTACTGGGAAAGTAGGCTAAGAAAAGACAAGCCAAAAATTTTCTAAGTGCATGAAATACAGTTCTAACTATTAGTTCCATATATACAAATTGTTTCCTTTAAAAAATAAAGAAAACACAGTTGTAATAACATTTCATCAGGTAATAATGCGATCTTACAAAAATCGTGCAAAACTTACGTGCCGAAAATATATCTCCCTCACTTTTTCTTTTATTCAGACGTTTTCCTTACAATGTATGATTCTGGAAAATCAGAAATTGAATTTTGAACTGCTAGGGATTGATATTCCTATTTTTTCCCCTTAAAAATTAACGCATTGTTTACAGTGATTTTACTTTCTGTTTGTTTAATGGTTGGACAATTTTTCCAGTTTTTTGTTTCATTGTTATAACATGATGTATGTATACATACATTCGTTGAGTATGGTGTTAACTGTTACATTTGATAGTAATTTTCTGTACAAAAACCTTTTAGCTATGTACTTCTTTTGCAATAGCAGACATTTCAAACCAGCCAATTTCATTTGAAAGTGGGAATCCAGAAGGTTCTTCAGAATCTTTTGTCTGTAACAACCCAAAACATCTAGTTTTTGAAATCACGCAAATTGAAAATAAACATTCTGAAAATAGAGAAAACAAATCGTAACAAGTAGAACGTTCTGTTAGTGCAAATAGGAGAGGGGGAGGGAGGGTCCCAAACGTCAATTATAAGTGTTGCAGCTGAATGCATAGCTCGTTTAGCTTATATTTTCATTCATATACTTGTCCAAATGGTTTTCAGTCCAAAATAGTGAATTTAGACCAATTTTCAGTACCCCAGTGACAGCTGTAGTAACTATTTAATGTTCGGTTTTTCTTTTTCTTTTCTCCCTTCAGAAAAGGACATTCGCTATTCGCTTCATTTTCATTGAACTATTCAAAAAAGAAAAAATCATGATTTTTTTTGTTATAAGATTTTGGAAGATAAGTTGTTACCATATAAACTCCTCCCAAAACTGGGGAGCATTGCCCCCTTTGCCCCCCCCCCTATAAATCCACCCATGCTCTTCTAAACTATTCAAAAACGAAAAAAAAAAATGATTTTTTTTTAAATTTTTGGAAGATGTGTTGTTACTACATAAAGTCCTCTCAAAACTGGGGGGGGGGCATTGCCCCCCTCTGCCCCCCCCATAAATGCGCCCATGACCACGATTATCTTTATACATAAAGGGCTAATCTCTGTCCGGATGTCCGGGGTAAACTTCAAAACTACTGGACGGATTTTAACCATTTTTTCACCATAGACAGATACGTAATCGGGGAACAACTTAGGTTATAATTTATCGCTAAAAAACTTATTTTAAGAACGTCGTGATCGAAAACAGTAAATGTCATGTATTTTCCACATCAAATGATTAAAGATTAAACCCATTGTTTCGAAAATTCGTTGCCTTACAACAGCAACATTAAAAGTAATCATAATGTAAATTTTGAATCAAGGCCTCTCTGGAGCAAGCATGACATTGCTTTTTTAGGAATTGCATCCTCATTTTTATACATAAAGGGCTAATCTCTGTCCAGGTGTCCGAAGTAAACTTCAAAACTACTTGACGGATTTTAACCATTTTTTCACCATTGATAGCTACATTATCAGGGATCAACTTAGAATGTAATTTATTAATTAAAAACTTAGTTTAAAAAAGTAATGTTGGAAAACAGTAAATTTCATGTAATTTCCCTCATGTTATGATTAACCATAGAGTAAAGAAATATAAATAGAGAGGCCTCATCTATGGTAAAAAGGAGATGAAATTGAAGCCGGAATTATGGGATTCGGCGGTGTAATGATGAGCGGGTTTATGATAACGTGATTGCTTTGCGAGTTTAGTTTTCACCAATCTCGAAAAGAGACCGTACAAAGTAGCTGGCGGCTTAGTTTGCATTTTAATTCATGTTTTAATGCAATTTCAAGAACGTGCTTCATAAACTTGCAATAATATCTAAGTTTTAATTAACAACCAATTGAGATTCAGTAATAGAATGTTTTGAATCAAGATGTATCTTAAAATACTTAGCAAGAAGCTAAGGATCTTGGTATACAGCGGGTGCAACTTCCGGCTTCAATTTCTTACCATAGCACTGCCTCTCTATGTACTTTCTTTACTCTATGGGATTAAATATAAAATCCATTGTTACAAAAATTCATTGCCTAACAGCAATATTAAAAGTAATCATAATGAAAATTTTGAATCAAGGCATCTCCGGAGAAAACATGAGTTAAAAGTCATTTAAACATTTGGAAACTCTACTTATCGCACCCTGATCGAAACATAGTAGAAAGCTTTTTTTTTTCTTTGTGTGTGTTTGCTATTTAATTAAATGAAGCAAGCGCACGGATTTTTTTAATGATCTTTGTTTTTGTTAGTTCATATTTTGGAAATTCTTAAAATTTTTATATGCTTAAATTCGCGCTTTCGTTTCTAAATGAATATTCGTTGGTTCTTTATACTTATTGCTGTTTTCCTTTTATGGGTAAGGAAGAAGCTCGATTTTTAATCATGTGAAAGCGGTGTGTTTTGAGTTCTTTCAGTTAAAACAGAAAACGAAAGAAAGTAGCGATTGTTTCTTACAATTATTACTGACCCAGGCAACGCCGGGTATTTTTGCTAGTATGTATATATGAGGCAGTGAGAAGCAAAGGAATGCAAGTGAAAAAATTTAAATTTTCAAGATAACCAGTACAAATGGAAAGAGAATCACTCCTCTGCTTTCAGGGCAAGAGATAGAACTAGTATCCCTGATAGGTGCACGGCCCTGGTAGGTGCGTATGTAGCAGGATTTAGAAAAAAAATTCAGACAAAGCCTAACAAGGATCTGAACTTCAAATGCGTTTTTCTCAAAACTTTACTGGTCTCTCCCTCACAGTTGCCTATTGGCGAGTGCAAAAAAAAAAAAAAAGACACTAAGAGAAGCAGTTCTTCTTACAATCAAAATTTTTTTCAAAGGGTGTGTTCATTTCAGAATCGTTCAAATTTGAACAGTTTTTTCTTAAAATAAATATATCTCGGCTTTCTAGTCATCGCTTTGATCATCCAAAAGACCTTTTCGGCTTCTCGAAAAAAAAAAGGACAGCGCTACCTAAGTGGTAGATATCTTGTATTCCAACTTAAACAAAACACAGTGCAAGCGATAAATGTTTATTTTAAATTTCTCACCAAATAATTTTGATTAATTTTTTTCCAATTCTGGTTCACTTATTGGGTCTTATTTTTATAGTATTTCAAAAACTCACCTCAGTTCGTCCATGTTACGCATTGCGAATATTTATACAGTACTCGATTACTCCCGGCGGAGTACTTGAAAGTGGGCAGCTACTTTTTTTTTGGGGGGGGGGGAGAGGGGGTAAAAATGTTTGATTCATGTTTGTTTATTATCGGCAATCTTGTATTTGCTTGAAAAAGATCACACGTCAAAACTATGCTATAAGAATTCTAGAAAAAAGAAGAAAAAACCGAACTAGTTTTTGCACTTTATCAGCAGGAAATAACATCTTCCATTAAGATAAGAGGCATGCGGACACTTTTTTAAAGATATGGAATTGAAACTTAAAGTCATATTTCATGAATTTATCTTTTGAGTGTTTATATTTTTTTATTTCAAGATTATCATCGAGCATGTTATGCTCTCTTTTTGCCCGTCTCACTTTTAGTGAAAGAACCAAATTCATTTTATGCAGAACACGTGTTCGTAATTTATGTTGCCATCCATGACTTACTTATATTTTTAAAGAAATATTGGTGAAAGAATGCATTATTTTTACTCAGTGTTTTCTCCACTATTCTTGATAGCTTAAGGGATAATAAAAACAATTCTTTGCTGAAAAAAACGTAGGAGAAGACGAGGAAGCAGGGTAAGATGCGGAAGGCTGTAAATTTTCAGTAAAGCGCTGCTCTCTGGTGGAAACTATGTCAACTTCATTAGTGGTAGAAGCCATAGTGATCTTCTCTCAACTTCATTCGTCCATTGCAGAGTTGCTCATCAGGAGGGGGGGGGGGGGGAGGCATGACGCAAACTGCGCCGTTATTTTTTTTTGGGGGGGCGGGATTTTTTCTCTTTTTTTGGGGGAGGGGTAGTAATCCGCAGCTTTTGAAAAGGGGTAGCCATTGCTCTTGGGGGGATACCCCCCTCGCCCCCTCCACTGCCCCATTGAATTCTGTGAAATTGGCAAGATGCGTATAATTTTTTTTTACTCTGATTTGCCACTGATTAATCCATTTAAGACTCTGGTACATTATGTAGTACACAGGGGGTTGAACCGAAACTAAACGAAAAAACCAAAAACAGGAAATATCCGTTAGTTTTTTCGGAACGAAAACCGAAACTGAAAAAAATATCGGTTTATTTTCGGTTCTAAATATATTCAGTCATTTTGTTTCTTAACCAAGTAATCAATATTTTCTAATTTAACTTCAACTCTTGTAATTATTATCATTGAATATGTACATTGCTAAATTTGTGATAGAAGTATATTCTTAGTTCAAATAAAAATGCTTAAAATAAAATTATTCATTCGGACATGAACCGAAAACTGATACCGTTATTTTTTGGGCGGAACAAAAACCGAAACTTAACCCGATATATATATAGAGTTGAACTGGAACAAAAAAAAATTGCGATTCGAAACCCTGGCTGTACATCGTAAATTATTTAAATTGTGTGCATTCCACTGAACAGCGTGTAGATATTATATCTGACAGTGGCGTAGCTAGACCCGACTTTCGGGGGGAGGGTTATATATATATATATATATATATATATATATATATATATATATATATATATGTATAATCGCTTGGAATTTTTTCGCTCTTTGTCTTCTTTTTTTTTTCTTTCTCTTCTCTCTTCTTTTTTCTCTTTTTTTTTTGAGACTAACTTTTCGGGGGGGGGGGGGGGTTTGTCCCCAAAATCCCCCCCCTTAGCTACGCCCCTGATATCTGAATTACATAAGATTAGTGAATTGATTTTAAATTTAATCTTATTAGTTATTATTATTACTATTTAATAAAAACTTCTTCGAAAAACACCTTTTTTTCCCGTACTTACCAAAGATATGTGTACGGGTACTTCTCGAGATAATAGGTTCTCAGGAGTTGATCCTACTCATCCTTCCCCACTTTGGTTGCGCTCTCCAAGTAAAGAAAAAAACCCTTTTATTTTAGAGGAAGGGGTGGACAGGGGGGAAAGTCATCTCTTTGAAAAGAAATGTTGATCGCAAAAATTCGGCCAGCACAAAACTTATGACGTCCAGAAAGGAATTTTCACAAAATTACTCTCCTTTTTTCATAAAACGATATGTTTATATGTGAAAAATCTTTTCCATCAATTCCGCAGTTCATGTTTTAATGTTATCTACTTGTTTTAGTTTTCCAATTAGTGGTGTGTTATTTTTTCATCTTTTTAAATAGGAATTAAATAAATAGTTAAATATTAAATCTGTAAATCGTAGATAACTTCGAAAAAAAAGAGGCAAAACCATATTTTTGCCTTATTCTTAGGCAGAGGCGGCGATTGAGACTAAAAAGTGGAGGAGGGGGCAGAACAAACCGACAACTAAAAGCCATAAGATTTTTTGCTGGCAGCAAAAAACTGAAAGGGGGGAAAAAGAGAAAAAAAAAATTGCAAAACTTTGCTAAGGCTGGTTCTGAGAGCATATGAGTGGTAATTGATGTAAATCCAGTAGCTTAACTCACGTTTTTCTTAAGATTTTGATGAATTATGTACACAATAACTGTTCCCCAAAGAAACACTTAGGCTGAACGTATTTAGACTTATATTATTTACCCCAAAGTATTTTGAGGTGTCACAAACGCTTGGTAATAATTTTCATTAAACAAGTACAGCTTGTTTAAGTAAAACAATTGATTTACTAGTATCTAAGGAATGGATACATAAACTCAAAGTTATTGCTTGTGTCTAAATAATGTTTCGTAAACAGATATACAAAGTAAAACAAATAATTAAGTTCTGAAAATTTTGACATTTCTGCTTGCTTGCTTATAATTTCTAGTTTTGGTTTCTAAATTGGAAAATAAAATTGAAAAAATGAACCAATAAAAAGTGGGGGGTTGAGCAGCTGCAGTTGCCCCCCCCTCCTTGCCCCCCGAATCCCCGCCACTGTCCGTGGGATGAAGCATTCCATGAGCTAAGCCGTGGGGTTTTGGAGTAGGAACTGTCCACTTCCTACTGATTCTACCCCTTCACCTTCTGAGCGACAATTTAAACAGTGTTGTATGATGTGCAACAAAACACATTTGCCTGTCTATCTATTACAACATTTATAATGTATCCATTTTGATGTAGAAGAGGCACGGTTATGAATACTTTATTGATTTTTTTAAAGATGCAGAAGAAATCCGCACACCGAAATATATGCACACGGATAATCCAGTGTTCAGTGCATTGGAATAGGACTATAGATGAGAGAGCTTGCATTCCGTGACCCTAATAAATATTGAAAGAAAAAAATTGATTTCAATTCAAGTCTTAAACGATTAGAGTGCTTTTCTACCTACCACGAGGGTAACGTCCTTCATAATGTGCCTAGAAGCCTACGAACGGCAATTCTGATTTACGGGCAGGACCTGACACCCATTTGCGGGATGTATTACGCTCCTATAAAAGCTAGAATGCACGTCACGAGGAGACCTACTCCATCTTGTAGGACGTGGCGTCCGATAAATAACACTTAGTCTCACGAAATTGACACATTAATCGAAAATCATACAATCTCTTGTAATAGTTTTCAGAACTTATAGGCTACTGATTGAAAAGCAAGACCCATGGGGTCCAAGAAAAGATGTTTTGGAGACCAATGTTGTTGTTTATTTTAGGGGCGTCGGGTTGGTTCAATGGGACTGCTCCTATTGAAAAAACAAATACATAAATGCAGAAAAATTAACACAAATGTTCGTTTACTTTGAATTGAATAATAAATGTAAATACGGTACAGTAGAACCTCATTAATCAGGACTAGTAAGGGATCCTGGTCGTCCGAATTAATGAAAGTACGGATTAAACAAAATAACCTACAAATGGATCCAAGGTCCATAAACAAACTACTGTAAACATTAAAAACTGTATTTTGCTGTAAAGAGAATAAAATATAAAACGGCAAAAGAGAATGTCACAAAAATACAAAATACGGCCGAAAAAATTACATTATAGCGCAAACTTGCCTTTCATTTATGCAGTACGTTCTTCTAATTGGCTGTCCGGATTAAGCGGAGTCTGATTTTATAACGTCTGGATTAATGAGGATTCACTGTAATTTCCTTTTTTAAACATTTCTCGCTTTAATATTTTTTTGTGTCCGCCTTCTCTTTTTGTTACTTAAATACAGAAACTTGATGAAAGCAGGGGTGGAGTAAAAATTAAAATCGTCTTTGAAGTGAGGGTGGCCTTAAATGAAAGCATGGATTGAGCTAGTTTTGATATAAACTGGATTTTTGGCACCGGTTTTTGACCTGGATTGAATTAAACCCTCCCCCTCCCCCAAAGTCACCTGGAGACTGAATAGTATCGACCAAGATCTATCAAATTGTTTTCAAAAAAAATTTGAAAAATAAATACGAAAAAAAAATGGATTATGCTGTTTCTAATCCCAATACTAAACGCCTCAAATAATTGTATGAGGCACTAAAAAGGAAAAACAAATTGAGTTTTACAACTTATTCAGTCGTTCAGTCGACACTACTGTTTGATTTAAACTCTTTTTTTTTTTTTTGAGCAATCACGATTGCTTATTGTTCTCACTTGACTGTTTTGATGTCCTATGATTTTATTTTTAACCCGCTTCCCTCTGCAGCACCACCGTCGACCGGCCCCATGATGCTGCTCCTCTAGCGAAAACCGTCTTCAGGTTGCGTCACTTACTTGCCTACACTTACACATACACCTACACACACACGCATACATACAGACACATACATATACACACAAAAGCACAAACACAAACGCATACACAAACACACATGCCTACACGCATACACATACCCCCCACACAAACAAACATACCCCCTCCCCCCAACACAAACGTCTACATACACACATACAATCGTGATTGCGAAAAACATAATTTGAATTCAAGATGTCAAAAGTTCAAATTATTTTTTTTTTTTCACTCACAATCTTGATCCACTATCTTTTCCACTAAACCACTCCAAGCCTGGCAGATAATGTTCAGGGACGTCCGGGGAGAAAGTTTCCTGGCGCCCCCCCCCCTATACACACAGAAAAATCAAGTTAGTTATAACATCATTGCATAATATTGCCGTTTACAGGTAAAGGGGCAGTAACAGCAAATTTTTCAATTTTTTGCATTTTTGTCATCTATTGTACGGTGGCTTTGTTGTACAAGTTTGCTTCTTCGGTTCACGCTGAAAAAAAAATTGCGATAAAAAACCTTTAATTCCAACATTCCCATATTATTGGTATTGAATCCAAAACGCGTTTCTTCTCATGTCTCGAAAACTCGTTTCTGCAGATACTGCCGTTTACCTGCCTACGGCAGAATACGCGTGAACGCGTCATACATGAATTTTTTGCGTATTAATGAACAGAAATATCAAAAGGCTATGCATAATACAAATTAAAGCACAAACAATGAATTGTTTCTAACATTTGTGAAACATTAATACACCAAAAAACTTTTCAAAAAATGGAAATGTTAAAAATCCAAATATTTATCTAGTAAAATGTTATCCCAATAGATAAAAAAACAAGCAATTAAAATTGAATTAGTCATTCATATTGATCAAACTAGAACACGAATAAATTATTTGCTGATTGTAAATAGAAAATGTATTTATCCGAAGTAAATTGCATCAAAATTAAATTTTGATCTGGACTCATCCAATGATTCTTTTCAAGAGTTTTGGTTTTAATTGAACCAACTTGATACTTGCTTTCATATATGAAGTAGTGTGATGCAAAGGGATGTAAGTGGCAAAAGTAAAAATTGGAGATAACTAGTACATATAGTAGGGGACCCTCTCTGTCTTGGGGCAAAGTTCATGTAGCCCTGGTACGTGCTGCTGTAGAGCATGATTTAGAAAAAAAATGAATGAAAGCCTACCTAGGATCTTATCTTTAAACGCGTTTTACACAAAACTTGAAAATATCCACTTTCATCCCTTTGCTTCTCACTGCCTCATATTTGTCAAAAACAAAGATATCATTCTTTTGCGTCAAATATTTGTAAGTTTTAGGGAAAGTCCACAAATACTCAACAACATCGAAAATCGCAAGGAATTGCGTTTTTGGAGCTCTAATTTCGAAAAATCACTTGCCCTAACAGGGGTATCCATCCCTCCCCTAAGAGCAAGGGCGCACCCCCTAAATATCGCGAAGAACCCCCTCCCAAAGAAAGAGCCCCCGCCTCCAAATTAAAAGTTACCCCACAAAACCCCCCCATAAAAGTTTTAACCGCGCAGTCTAAGCCATGACTCCTCTCCCCCTAGGCGGGCACCGTGGGTCCTAATATTACAAAATATGGCCTTACAATTGCGATTTAAGACATGAGTTTAAATAAATATTCGTGCAAGGGTCCGCATACCGCCTTTCTTTAATATCACAAGCAATAGGTTTTTTAAACGACACTTACAAAAAATTTAAGTGGAACAGCCCCTGAATGTAAAACATTGCTTGAGTTTTTTGGGCCATAATTCTGAACAATTTTCCAGGGAAATGCTCCAGATCCTCCTATCCATAAAATCTTCAAAGTTTGTCTAAAGTTGCGTTTTTGAAACTTCAATTTCAAAAACTCGCAGGGGGGTGAAAGGAATTGATTTCAATCTATTTAGAAAAATGATCGATCGGGAATAAGGGGGGGTCTATAGGAACAAAATCAGTATGTACAGGTACTCTGTGCCATGTTAAGTCGTTTACAGTGTTCCTCTAAATTCAGTATTGATGACAGGACTTCCATACTAACTGAATTCAATAAACTAGATGTGAATGCTAAAAATTGTACACTTTTTAATGGTACTGAAATTAATAGCATTAAAAGACAGAGCACAAGTGCTAGGAAAAGTAGGACAGCTTCATACAAATATTATGTCACTTTCGACTGTCAAACTATAAATATTTGCAAGACAACTTTGTATGGTATTGGGAGAAAAAAGCTTGATATCATAAAAAAACAGTGTTTCAAATACAAATACAAAAGTGACGACCACAGGGTTCGTACGGGTCATGGAAATCCTGGAAAGTCATGGAAAAAAAAAGCAAATTTCAGACCTGGAAAAGTCATGGAAATTTGTTTGAAGTCAAGGAAAAATGTCATGGGCAAAGAAAACGAAGCAGTAGCTAGAAGAGAAAAAGAAAGATTGAGTTATTTAACAGTATTGTACATAAAAGCTATTAAACTTGAAAAATTGAACAATCCCAAAAACACGTCCGAAGTTTGAAATCTCATTGCATCCACTTCTGTAAGAGCTGCTTGTCTTTTTTTTTTGCATTGTGATTTTACTGCCTGGACATCACTCATTTTGAATTTACCATTATTTTCAGCACTTCTTATATTTTATATTCTGTAGCACGAAAATTGCAAGTTCTTAATTTCGCCAACTCAAAAAATGCGATTCAGTTGCATCCGAGTTTTCCATCACTTGTAAAAACTTGATTATTGTACTTATTTTATTTTATCTTAAGTTGTCGAAGGTTTTAGAAAATAAAGATCTTTATTCAAGCAATTGGATACAGAAATAGGGTAATTCTAGTACTCTAAAACAGTAATACCCAACATACATTCTGCAAAACTAATCCATGCTACCCACTGCTACATTCAAAGTCAGGAATCAAACACTATGTTCTGTAATTTCTGAACCTATTGATTTAGAAGCATTTGAAAGTGAGCAAATAAGTTAGCAAGTATTATGAATCAGATGATTATTTATTCACTACTAGATTTTTTTTTAAATGAATATCTGGTTTAGAAACATGAATTTACTAAAGAATGTGGCTTTACTTTAAGGAACCAAAATACTGTCAGGTTATGTGCATGATTAAATGCATAGTTGACATTAAGATCCAACTTTTGAACAAATTTATTGAAACTTAGTAATGACTCATTCAACCTTTATCACATTCATTATCATTCTCCCTGTTTATAAAATTATTAGACAATTAAGCATTATTATATTCATTTCACTATATTTTTACTTTTCTTTGAGATTTTTACTTTACGTGATGAAGACAAATAAGAAAGTTTTTCAGGCATACACTGATATTTTTTCAATCACAAGTAAGTGTTTCGATTAGATAGTGACATTCATGTAAGAGTTTTGCTAATGCTTATTTCCGAAAATTGGCAAATTTGATATTAAACAATATTATTCTCTTCATGTAACAAGGTTATGAAAATTTTTATGTAGTCATGAAAAAGTATTGGAAAAGTCATGGAATTTTTTCATCCAAATAGAGTATGAACCCTGCGACCAACAACAGGCTCTGGGTCCAGCTAGCCCTAGTCCATTTACAATCCCCAGTGAAGATCAATGGCCATCTTAAAACTATCTACTCCCTTGCTCATTACCACCTCTTCCGGTAAGCTGTTCCAAGGTTCCACTACCCTGCTAAAATAATAATTTTTCCTAATATCCATGTTAGCCTGAGATTTAAATAGCTTAAAACAATGACCCCTTGTCCTGTTTACAGTGCTAAACTTCAGCCCCATAACATCTTTCATTTTAATAAATTTAAACAACTGAATCATGTCCCCTCGGTCTCTTCTTTGCTCAAGACTGTACATTTTTATCCTTCTAAGCCTGGAATCATAATCTAAGTGGGAAAGTCCATTTATTAGCCTTGTAGCCCGCCTTTGAACCCTTTCCAATACATTAATATCTTTTTTAAGATAAGGAGACCAAAACTGAACAGCATACTCCAAATGGGGTCTTACCAAACTCCTATATAAGGGCAGAAGAACTTCTTTAGATTTGTTTGAAATAGATCTATTGAGAAACCCAAGTATCTTATTGGCTTTGTTACTAGCAATGCTGCACTGTTGGCTAAACTTTAAATCCTGATTTATTAAGACCCCCAGATCAGTAACTTTGTCTGCCTGACTAATGACCGAACCATGCAAATAATAACTTGTAGGGTCTGGTGGCGGAAAGTGGTCAATGGGGTAAAGTGGTCATTCGTCAAATAAATTACTATAGCTTATAAATAAATGTTCGAATGAATGTGAAAATTTTATTATAGAGTAGGACAGTTATAAACTACATTTTGAATACAAAATTTTACAATTGGCAAAATTTTATTTGGTGAAAAAAATATTTTGTGTGAATATCAAAAGTTTTTAAATCTAAACACCTCATTTAACTTCCTTGGGAAATTTTGTTTGCTAGAATTATGAGCAGATTGACTGCATAGGAAGCTTCCTACATGTCTCAAGAACTCTTACTCATTAGCAGTTATCTGAATCTCTTTTAGATAATTTTTTAGAACAATTTAAGTAAGATGGGGTAAAGTGGTCATAATATTAGGTTTAACAAATATTGTTCTTCTAATGCCACTTAATTGTTAAATATAAGGCAGATATAAATTAAATAGTAATGTCACTTTATATGTATTGTTTTTTACAGTAAACGGGGTTAAATTTATGAGTGTATATATGCATACACATATACTCGTGTAGACACGTATATAAGTAGACGTATTTACATAAATGCACCAATAAATACGTATATGAGTAGCTGCAAGTATTTTTAATCTATACAGATATACATTCGACCTATACACACATATACTTACTTATACTCGTATATGTAATGAACACTTATATGCTCAGGTAGACACGAATATACGCGTACGTACTCGAGTAGACACATACAAGTATATGATATACAAGTAAACAGGATGAGTTTAAACTTTTGGGCAAATTATTAAAATGTATAAGAGGGAATGATGAGAAGCAAGAATCATAAGGAACATATGGTCACAAACACAATGCTGACGCGCTACATGCACACAAAGCCATAAACTGATGGATGCAAAACAGGTCACAAACTTATATATTATACAAAGAAAATTTTACACAACATTTTAGGTCTCAAGAAAGTTTTAAAGCGATTGATGAAATTTGCGGCCAGCAGCTATAATACATGTGCATCCAGTGGCGCCGACTCCATGGGGCTTGAGGGGGCTCGAGCCCCCTCAATAGTTTGTTTTGGGGGGCAGAGCCCCCTCAATAATTTAAGAACATAATTTGTCATATTATGGTTTCTAAAATCACAAAATTATGTTGGTATTTTTTACTTTCCTTGTTTGAAGATAGTTACATTGTAAAATACATTTAGTAATGAATTAAAACAAATAACTATTGCTGTAGTAAGAAGGTTAATTGAAAACGAGTGGTGTGAATAAGGATAGTGTTATGGTGCTGAGAGCACTCATAGAATTTGTCCCAGTGCGCAAACCTTCGGATGAAGTCTCGCTGGCGGAGCTCTCATCTAAGTGTTGCTGATCTGGAAAAAATATATCAGGGTTTGATTTGTATACATTTAATGGAAGGCGTGATAGTTTTCTTTAATTATTAGAGTTAATGAAGTAATCTGTTTATTAACTTTTTTAACTCTATTAAAGCATTAATTTTGAGACATTATTTTTATTTAATGAACTCTGGGCCTTATTCAAAGCAAGCTTAAATTAGTTATTTCACTTTTAGTAATCAAAGTGCGACATCAATCTTTTTTGCTTTATTCTTTTAATGATAGTTTAGATTTGATTAAATATCATTTCAATCTTTGCAGAGCTATATATTCACTGCTAATAGACTAAAAGTATAATTATTAGTGTAAATTAAATTGGCTTTTCACAAAAATACCATTTTTTCTTTTTTTTTTCCAAAGCCAAGAAATGTGTCGGCTTGTCGAATTTCTCAGAGTGTCGATTTACCGAGAGTCGAGTTTTTGGGGTTCTAATGTTGATCATATGACTCTAAAATGCTTAAAAAACTATAAAACTCACTATTTTTTATCTCAAATTTAGAAAATTTACCCTGGCAAGGCCCCCGTTATGGTACCCTCCCCCCAATAGTTGTTTTGAATCGGTGCCACTGGGAGTGCCTTTCCATGCAATTCAAGTGCACTACCTTGTATAGTGGCGTAGCCTAGCTATGGTACTGCACGTCTCCCTACAAAATGGAACTGTAAAATTATCCCTCACTTAAGGCAAGTGACATGATCTAATTGAAGCAGAAAATTTGTGTACCAATTTTTTAGATTGTTTTACTTTGAAAACGCCCTGTCACATATGTTTGTTTGTATAAATTATACACACCGAAAATATGTAAGTTGGCATTTTCAAGGCACAAAAATCTGAATTTTTTTCGGGGGGGGGGGGCGGGGCTCCGTGCTTTAAGATACTCCCTAGACCCCGGTGACATCCGGCCCCCCCAATAATTTTTCCAAGTCGGCGCCCCTGTGTGCATCGCAATCACAAAGCACTCTGTTGCAATAACGAGACTTTTGATAAAGTTTCAACTGTCGCTGCGCCTTTGTTGTGATGCTTGTATTAGAGCTACTACAAGGCCGTAACTTTTAACAACTGCCCTAAATATTTCTTAAAAACTAAAATGTTGGGTAAAATCATCTTTGTGTAACAAAATTGTGATTTGTTTGCATCCATTGCTTTGTGTGCATGTAGCGAATTGGTATCAGCGAACGTAAATTCCTTCTAATTCTTTGCTTCTTATCCTACCCTTTCACACTCCTTAGACGTCTATACAGGTATATAATCGTGTTTGCACGTATACATTCCTATATACTCGTGCTTCACAATATATATATATATATATATATATATATATATATATATATATATATATATATATATATATATATATATATATATATATATATATTAGGGTGGTCCTTATTTTTGAAGTTGTAGATATTTTACACGACGCCCCCTCAATTTGTTCCATTATACAAATAAATGATCCATGCAAAATTTTAAGTCAATCCATGAATATTAACAAGTGCCCCTAGGGCCCCCTTTTTTTGAGTTTCGAAGAAAAAATTGCGGATTTTCTCATTTTTATGTAAAAATATTCCTAGGTTTCATATTTAAAGTAATTTTGAACCTCAATAGATGTTGCTACTTCCAGACCAACCATTCTCTCACTTTCATTCTGTAAAATTTTACATATTACATAGGGTACATGTATACCAATGGCCTTGGGACAGGCATACCGCTATTCGCGCTCGTTTCAAACCAAGCGGCAGGGGAACATTTCTTTCCACCAAGACGGACACAAGGGAGTCTAAAGGCCATTAATGAATGGCCTAGGCCATTAATGAATGATTTTTGACAACAACAAATTGCCTCCTCCAGGCTTTGGGGGTGTTGATTTAGAAAAATTTCTGTATATGTAATAGGTGTGGCAAATATGGTCACTAGGTTTCCATGCTATAAATATAAGTAACGACAATTATATTTTAATCCGCTGTCCTTTAGTTATATACTTAAATGTTTAGGAATTCTTATAATTTAAATTCTGAAAAATCCTTGAGTACCCTACCATAAAAATAAACTCTATTTTCAATATCTAAAATATAGATTTAAAAAAAATACCAGATTAGAATAATGTAAAAATCTATACTTTAAACTGTCTTCTATTTCAGTGCATAGTCCTTTATTATCATCAAATTCCTCTTGCAATTCACAAGATTTAGAAACCGAAATGGGTATCTATCCTAACCTGTTGAACCTTTTTTCTATATCTGGTCTACCAAAACGCAAAAAAAGCTTGACAACTATTGAGATCTGCTCGCATTTCATCAATGTTAGACAAATGCCATATTAGGGACAATGATGCTGTTCATTTATTAACAGCCTATGTAGATGCAGTAAATTTAAATCCAAATAACCTAATGATCAATCGTACGTCCCTTAAGAGAGAGAAAATCTTCGAGAGGTAAAATCAGATTTCATGAATTTAAATTTAGATTTTTTAGTTATTCCCTGGGATACAAAGCTACATCCAGATGTAACTAGAAAAAAACGCCGATAGGCTTACCATGATAGCTTCAGGTTCCAATGTTAAACACAGCTACTCAGAATTTCTGAGATATTTCTTCAGTTGTATATGATATCTTAGATGATTGCTCTTTATTGCTAACTGTTCAAGCTTTAGTGTTTTATACAGCAGCTTACAATACGGGCCGTATAAATTGTGCATGTAATTTTTTAGAGCAAAAGCTGAACGGTGATATATTGCATTTGTATTGCTATTATCATGCACTTGAAATCGTACTGCAGAGTGTCTTTAAAGAAGTTCTTGCCTTTCTTAGTTCTAGACTCGATATTCCATTATTTAAGCGCTTCAAAATTCAAAAAGTACACATACCACTTAAATTCTAAAAGAAGAATTTGATGATATATTATTGTTCATAGAAAGCGGAATTAAGAAATATTACAGAGAATTCTCATAACGTGTAATAATATTTCTTGGTGAAGTCTTCCCTCCTACAGGGATATGTTTTCGGCAACCTGGAGCTTATCTGTGAGCCAGATGGGTGGCAAAAGGAATTTATTGTTTGAATATTTATATATTTAGGAAACAATTTAAATTGACCTTACATGAAGAGATTGCCCGTAAATGCTGTTTTACAGTTAAATAATGTATGAAGATATAGTTTTTCGCAGCAACCCATTCTAGGCCTTTTAAATTAATATAATGTCTAGTGTCTAAAAAACCTGCAGCGTTCAAAATGATGACAAACATGCAGCAGAAGCAGGGATTGAAAAACTCATAAAATATTTCAGATAACAGTAGATGATTTAGAATACTTTCTTAGTAAAGATCTTACTCTTTATAGAATCAATTACAAGTCAATAAAACTGTCTGATAAGTTACAAACACCAAAAGATGTTTTCCTATTTGCTCCTGATTCATGGCAAAATGAAGGAAGCTATTTAAATGGAAGAGATATCGTTAAAATGCTGAAAGTTGTGAATGATACAACTGAAAGAGGAGCACAATTAATCAAAGAATTTCACAATCAATTTACCAAATATGAGTCACAAAAGCAATTTAGTATTTTACAGACAGTCCAAGACTATCGATAAAAAATGCACACGATTGAGATACATTGAGAAAATATTACGATTAAGGTAAAGTTTCTAAAGCAATATTTCATTTTTATTCAATGCGAAATCTTTAGACGATATGAAGTAATTAAAAAGATTAATTTTAGTGCTACCTCGCTGTAAAAATATTTTTCAAACATAGGAGAAACGATGTACGGGGCCTAAAGTAAAAACTCGAAGATTTGTGGGAAAATTATCAAAAGTGTTAAAGTTCAACGTCCTAGGGACACGTGTTATTATTAACCGATCGAGTTCAAATTTTGCACCGATTACTTTTTATTATAGTGTCACAAAACTAGGGGGCGTCACTTGTTGAATTCTGAAAAAAAAATTTTCCCATATAAATAAGGACCACCCTAATATATATATATATATAGTGAAGTATATATATATATATATATATATATATATATCCACGAATTAACTCGTGATACCCATATATGTGTATATGTACACTTATATACGCGTGTATACGTCTACTGTACATGTATATATTCAGGTAAGCACGTATGTACTCGAGGTACAAGTGCATTCACTCATATGATATTCGTTTACACGCGTATGTAACTGTACGTACACGTGACACGTATATACATGCGACACGTAAATACTCGTGTAGACACGTATACACTCCTGTAGGTAATCACGTATGCATGCTTATATACTCGTGTATACACGTATTTACTTTAGGCACGTGCATGCATGTATCTGATGCATACATGTATCTACTTATATATTAAACTGTTTACTAATGTTTACACGACACGTATATACTCGTGTATAAACACATATGCTTGTGCATGTACTTGTAACTATAAAAATAACCGACATATACAAATATTAGATTTGTTTATGATGGATTTACATCTATTTTTAACTATGACCACTTTACCCCATGCTATGACCACTTTCCCCCAACCCATGGGGTAAAGTGGTCATAAATACAAAGGGAAAAGAGAGCGTTGTAAAACTACTTAAATCAATATTTATTTTCCTAAAACTCAATGTACTGTGTTCTTTAATAATGTAATGTGAAATAAAAACAAAAAAAGTTTAAATGTTTAAAGAATTTATTGTATCTATTATTCACATAAGTTGAAAACCTACGATTTTATGACCACTTTACCCCACCAGACCCTACACTTATTTCCATGTCCTAAATGTAGCACTTGACATTTCCCAACATTAACAGCCATACCCCATTTATCAGCCCACTCTGAAATACGATCTTGATCCTCATTTCAAATGGGTTGTCAGCACAACTACCAGATAAAAGGGGCCATCACAGTTCAAGACCACACAAAGTGGGAAATATGTAATGGAGCACATAAACAGTTTCCCAGAAGAAAGTTTGCATTATTCCAGGTGCAGCAATCTTCACAGAAAATACCTTTCCCCTCTTCTTAGTATCTGAAAAATGTATGCTTTATATATTGAACGATGTAACGAAACTCACCAACGAGAACGCTTTTTTGTCAAAAAGTGGACATATACAGAAGTATTTTTAATAGCGAATTGAACTTGTCCTTTTTACAACCAAGAAGCGATACATGTAGCACATGTGATTCCGGGAATAATGATGAAGAATATGAAGAGAATTTCAAAGCTGCTTTCGAGTCAATCAAATTTGATAGGGAATATGCAAAAAATAATAGCGGTACTGCTTTCATTACCATTACCATTTTCATTACCATGCTGCCGTTGACTTACAACAGACTATGCCGTTGTCAAAATGAACAACATCAAAAGCCTTTTATTTGCGTCAGATGTGGTTCTACAATCTAGGAATACATTTAATTTATAAAAATCTAGCCAAAGCCACATTTTGTACATGAACTGAAGACGTTGCCCATCGAGGAAGCTCAGAAGTCTGTAGTTCAATTTTAACGGTAATAGGAACAGATGATGAGCTGAAAACAAAAGACGGTTTAATTGTATGGAGTGACTCTTTTGCTGGTCAGAGCAAAAATTTTGCAATGATCTGCCTCTATCAATTCCTTATATTGAAAGGGTATTTCAAATCAATTGACCACAAATTTCCAGAAGTGGGACATACATATCTAGATTCAGATCGGGATTTTGGAAGAATTGAGAAGGTTCTTAAAAAACACGAAACGATATATGTACTAGACCAGTATCGGGATATCATCCGGAGTGTATATCGAAAAAACAAAGTGATTGATATGACAAACCATTTCCGCGATATAGCCCAGTAAAATTAGCATTTTACTTGGAAAAAATTAAAACCCAAGGTTTTTCTTCACAAAAAGCTTTGTTACGTCTTCCTCAACGACATCTCAAAAGTCCCCGACTTTTTACTGTAAGCTTCCCGCTTTTGGGGGGCTAAGGGGGGGGGGATTTCAACTTTGCCATCTAGGAAAGTGAGGTATCATTTCTAACGTATTTTTTTACGCTGAGTCGAATAAAACCATAATCAAATCGATATCATTAATAGTTAAAGAGTTTCTTTGAAAAAAACGTTAAAAAAAAACAGATTAGGAAAAACTTATAGAATTGTAACTGCCAATCAAAGTTTTGTTCTTTCTTCTTAAATAATAGCTTAAAAAAGACTACTTTTTTGTTGCACGCATCTCTCTTTTCTTCGGGGGGGGGGGATTTGAAGTAAAGTATATAAGAAAGTGGCCCATCGTTTAAAATGGATTTTCTTATGCTACATCGAATAAAACTACAACCTAGTACATAGTTCAAACATTATATTGCTCAAAACGATCAAATTTTGAAATAAATTATGAACAACATTTTTCATTGCAAATGTAAACTATTATTGAAATAAGAAAAGTATTAAAATTTTACATTACGAAAGAATCATTTTGTTTTTATAAAAGCATCACGTTAAATTCAAAATTAATTTTGCAGCGAAATAATTTTTAATTAGATAATGTAACTATGTATCTTTACGTTTGTTGCAAATCATAGAAAGAATGTTCAATATCTTGCAGACCCGTGCCTTCGTGTAGTTCTGTCTCAGGTATATGATCTTTTTCAGAGATTCTTTCCACTGGAACGGCATTAAGGCACGATTGTCAATGGCAGTGCCCACAGGCTTGAGAGCAACGAAGCCCCAACTTTCGACATCCACACGCATTACCACAAGTTTTGTTGCATGTGCAGAAAATAATTTTTAAAATTGAATCTGGAGCGGGACATTGGGTTGTTCGAATCGGAGTTAGCATATTATCTTTCATAATCCAACCCCATTCCTCAGGGTTCATGTCGTTTCCAAGCCATGTCTGTACATGATAATAGACACGAAATGAATGTTGTTGAGCTGCACTCGAAGTAGGGGGTAGTGAATGTAAATTTACTGCTTTATTTTTTGTAACTGATTTAGTAAAGCGAAAATACCGACAGTTATCTAATGAAGTCTCTGTGGTAGGTGCATCATAAAGTCCTAGAAAGCATTTTATGCCATTTTCTGCTATCTGCGTATGCGAGACATTATTTTCATAAAATTCTTGCACAGCGTGATGCAATTTCGGACGTTTTCCGAGCAATTTCATGACTGTAGATTTTCCTTTTTGGAATATAGCAGATGTTCCATCGCAGCCAGAAAAAGCCTGAAGGAATAAGATGGATTTTTTCAATGTGCCCTCTAAACTGCTTGAAGAGTAAAGTTTCTGTTCTACTTTACCTTTTCCTGGCTTGAGGAAAAATATCTCCTTGTTAGGAGGAGTTCTAGCTGTTAGAATTACGAGGAGATCAATATCCTCACCCACAATAACTGTAGATTACAATTTGTTTGTGCAATAGTGAGAGCTGTTTCAACAATGAGAAGATCAGCATCATCTTTGGCTTGCTTCACAGACATATTTATTGCTTCGAAATGCTTCGTGATAAAAGAAATTAGCCTATTTTTATTGTTTGCATTATTGAGAAATTTATCTTGATTCAAGGTTGCAGTCATTGTTTCACCAAAAATAATATCTGTTGAAGCTGCTTTGTAGCATCGTCGAATTTGTTCCATGGCTTTGACATTTTTATGCGAGTCAACATAGCCATCAAACACAACAACAGTGTTTTGACCAAAAGTTTTTACGACATATTTTATGTATTTCTCACATATCAACTGAAACGTATCATTTTGGTGCCATACTACTCGATGAAGAAGAAACCCTCCATCAACAATATAACGTGCGTTTTCAAAATCAGGTTCTGCATCCAAGGTGTTAAAACTATTAAACAAAGAAAACTTCTTCGTTTTTCTCATCCCGATTTCATCAAAAAGAGTCAAGGGATATGGAGCTAGCTCAAAATTCAAGCATTCACGAAGCTCATCATCGGTTCTTTTCAATACACAAATTCGTTGGAACAACTACAATGGATCAATAGGCACAGTAACATTGTGGATTATTATGTGGCTATTCACAGCTTGGAGAGAAAGAATTCTGCTAGCACGAGAATATTTCAAATCATGAAAATTTTCCCCAATTTTTTTTTCATCATGGTTGCCCCAATTTTTAGAGCATCGTAGCAGTTTATTATTTTTGGATCTCCGGTAACTCCTGTTGAAATTGACATAATAATTTCTAGTCTTGGAAAAGGATTGTGGGAGCCGAACCATTCAGATAATTTCCTAACGTCCTCTATGTCTCTCTTCACACGGGAGTCTCGTGCATCTACGTTTTGTTCTCCTCTATCAAAAGAAATTTCGCAAAAGCTCTCAAGGCCTTCGGAAACGTTGCTTGCACTTAGCAACCCAACAACAAACCTTGTTAGAACACTCTCTTTTGTGCTCCTGCCATGCACAAATCCCCCTGGCATCTTCGATGATTTCATGAGTGACTGCTCTATCACCATGTCAGTTGAAGTTCCGCAAAAAAATTTGTCAGATCGCTTAACAGTAAAAAAGTCAGTAGTAAACTTTTTGAATGTTTCCGCATTCATTGAGCTATTTAATTTTTCCATGTTTTGTACAAGCAAGTGGGTACTTTTTGCGTACAAAAAATGGCCTGATGCATGAAAATAAGGAATCATTCGCTTAATTGCCGTCAAATAGGCATTCCACTCTCCCATTCTTTTCGCTCTGATAAATTCTTTAAGAATTATTACCATGTCTAAATACTGGATCCATAATTTTGAAGTTGGTTCTTTCGTTTTTAAATCTGAACATTTAGTTTGAAATTTGTCTTTTACATCTCTGAGGATTGTAAGTTCTTCAACCTCTGAAAATGAAGGTCTTAGTTCATGAAGGTCTTCTATATATGTATCCATAAATTCTGTTTCCTCATTACTCAAATCAACCTCCTTTAAAATTAATTTGGACAAAGCTGTAAACAAAAGTGTGTGAGCTCTAACAGCTCGAGAATAGTCATGACCGGTTAATATTTTGCCAATTGAATGTGAAGCGTAAATGGCAGTTAATGCATCTTTAATACCACTTCCTGCCATAATGAAGTCAATTGATCCAAGGAAAGACATACACAAATGAAAACCTCCAAGTCTTACAATTATTTTTGAGATTTCAAAACTTTCATCAAAAGAAGCAACAATTTCTCTTGCTTTGATAAACAGAGGTTGGTCAAATGTTATTATGCAAGTGGAGTGGCCATATTTTGAGCAATCTTTGAGAACATACAATAATATAGTGTAAATGGTATTATAGTCACTTGCGGGATTATTTATGAATGGTAGAAACATAACGCGTGATTTATAAAATTGTTCATGTTGCGTTAACAACTCCATAAATCCATTCCACCAGGAATTCGCTGTAGCTCCTTATGTTTGGCGTAAATCCACAAAACATCTGAATTTCTGGAGATAGTTTCCAGGGTACAATCAAGGTTTTCCACAGTAATTTTTTTGAGCCCATGGACACCACGATTTTCATAAACTTGGATTGGTATCTGCATATTTTTCGCTAGCTCCGAAATCTTTGACATCACCTTTAGCCTTGGTAAATTTATTTGAGAGTTCCCAACTTTTTCATAGGGAGCGACAACTCTGATGATTCCCATTGAATGAAATGTATTCAATCCATCGATTGTTTCTACATTATGGTCTGAATTGTCCCCAACATATTGAATAAAACAACCATCGTCCGGAGGAGAAATTGTCGGCTCGTGATAAAGTACATTTGATGCTTGATATAATAATGCTTCTCTATAAGAGGCACAGAACCCGAAGTGTGATAAAATGTCTATCAGACGTCTGGAAGCAAAATATTTATGCAAGTGCACGGATAGTCCTAGGAGTAAAGGCGAGATGAATGACCGAGGACGAACTGCAGACATGATGGAATGGCAGATAGCAGTGCACTTCTTTTTTAAAGACTTGATTGTGCCTTTCCTATTTTTTAGGATGATTTCGTCAATTAAAAAGAGCAAAGAGTTTGGAATAGCGGCATCGACATCAGAAAATAATTCACTACTGAGAGGATAAGTAGACACGTCACATACAGCTGAGCGTACATCCTGACGAATAATCTCCGCTGCTTTTTTTACAACTCTCAATCGTTCCCTTTCTGGATCAGATTCTCTACCTTCATACCATGATTTTGTTAAAGCGTCATAAGTTGTATCTCTAAAACAGAAGATTGTTGGCCCTGTCTCTTTGTTGATAATAACAAGCTTGTCACCATACCGTTCAGCTAGTTTAGACTAGATTGTTTTTGGATGAGGCTTAGTTGTGTTTAATTCATCGACTACTTCACTCAGCTCAGAAATGGTGAATTGACAGTCATCATTATTTTCAATGTATGTATAAATTTTTTCCATTGCATCATTTATACCTTTGTCGATAGGGCGACCTAATGTTGCACTTGCTGGTGATTGGCTTGCAAATTTAGTGAAACAAGAACTATGAGACCTGGAGTCGATTGCAATCAAATCAATTGCATTAATAATGCGTTTCTTAACAGTTTTATCCTATTCATCATTCCTTGTTTGAATAATGTTCATAACTGTATCTTTAAATTCAAGAGAAGCAACTAATTTTATTTGTTTTCTAAATTTTTGGCTCTTCTTTTCTTTTTCCAGTACAGCTACGTCACCACACAAGAAACAACGGTTTTTAAAATCAAACTGCTCTGATAGTTTTCCTGTTTTTATAGGAGAAACTGACGAAGAAGCCACCGACACATCACGTTTTCTTTTAGACGCAGCAATACTTGTGCTTCGAATATAGTCCTTCCCACAGTTCTCGTGAAGTTTAATCGAAGCTCAGTGCTCAAATAATGAAATTTTTCCATCATTTCTCACTTTACTAGCTGCTATAATACTGTCTAACCCACGTTTAACAATCACTGTTTTTGAATTTACCAAACGTTTTTCACAAATTACACATAAAACATCCATTTCCAACGAAAAAGAAACGTTTAAATGCGAGAAAACAAAGCAACTGACTGAAGGGAAAAAAGGGACGTCGAACAGAATTGATGATAACGACTGGGGTTCGGACTGGTTACACCCCCTATTCCTCAAGATCAAGCAATCGAGATCCCTTTCTTTTACTCTCTCACTGAAACATTACACAGGCACATAATTCAATCCTCCCTAACGCAGATGTTTCTCATTCTTCAGCTCTTCACCCACAAATTTTATTTGGGCTTCTCTCGCCCTATTTTAAAAACTTAATTCTTATCTTATTCGACTCGGCGTGAAAAAATACGTTAGAAATGATACCTCACTTTCCTAGATAGCAAAGTTGAAATTTCCCCCCCTTAGCCCCCCCCCAAAAAAAGGGGGAAGCTTACAGTAAAAAGTCGGGGACTTTTGAGATGTCGTTGAGGAAGACGTAAGGAAGCTTTTTGTGAAGAAAAACCTTGGGTTTTAATTTTTTCCAGGTACGGCCCTTTTTTTGGCTAATTTTACTGGGCTAATACTGAAATGCTTCCAACAATGTTAAATTTGACAAACAAGAAGAAAAAATGTCTACAAGAGAAAGTTAGGTTTAGGGATGGGATCAGATGGATTCGGGTTGAAGACTATGGATCTTATCTATGTAAGGAAAAGTTATGATCAATCTTTGCCTTTAACAGGGTAGTTTTTAAGGTTTCTTGTTTACTACGAAACAAGAAAATAGCAAGTCCAATAAATACTAGTATTCGTCTTCCTAGAAAAATGGATAAAACAGGAACTATAACAAAGGAAAAAGCTCAAAATCTTTAAGAGCAACAAAAGTTTGTTAAAGAGGACAATCAATGGTTTTACAGCACTGTTATAAATGGAAATATGTAAATGACAGTAAAGTTTATAAAAATGTTTGTTTACTTTATTTGGTTATTAAATCCAGAGTATTGCAATGCTTTCTTAAATTTATAATTCAAAAAATGTGATTTAGATAGATGTTAGTGTATTTTATTACCATCATCCATTGACATGGTATGAAAAGTTTGATCCGAAATTTAGTGGATGAAGGTGTTAACTACATAAAAGGGATAAAAAAAACTAATTAATTGATGGTTTTCACAGCTGATCATTTTATAATAGATATTTCAAGCAAAAAACTAACATTTCTACCAAAAGAGAAACATTTTATCCATTGCATGAAAAATACTAGCCTTTGAACTTTGATTGCGTTTTTCTCAAAACAAATGATTTTTTCAGTTAACACCTTTATCCACTGAGCCCTTCAATTGTCCAAGAAAACAACCAAAACTACGCCCATTTTTATGCAAATAGGACTTTAATTTTTCAAAGCCAGTGTGTGTGTGGGGGGGGAGGGGGTTGACGTCCCCTGACTCCTTGGAATAATTCGTCTCAGCCCAACAGGGTACTAAAATCTCCTTTCATTTGGCATTTTTCCAGCTATAAATGATCATTTTGTAATCACTTTCTCATATCAATGTTGCACTTATACATTTAAAATTTCGTTTCATTCTAACAACTCTGCCTTGTTGCGCAAACTTATATGGCAAATGACGTTTACGGCATTTCTTTAGTTCGGGCTCCTGTTGTAAAAATCGATATGTTAAAGGAACGGTACGTACTTTTCTCGCATCTTCTTCGGACGCATCCTTCTGACAACATTTGTTTACAAGGAAGGGAGAGGCGAGCGTGTGGCGTGAACCGGATCTCGTTAGACCTTTCTTATGGGGTAAAGACATTTCCGGACTTCTCACACGCGAGGGTGGTGTGTCCGACCGGATTATTAATAACGGCAAAAGGCCTTCCGCCGCTCGTAAAAGGGACTTTTGCATTCGCCTCTACGAACATTTCCTCCCACACCAAGCAGACTCGATAAACCGATCCACGAAGGTCACGAACTCCTCCCGCAGACTCGGAACGAGGGACGCGAACAAGCAATTAGACAGATAATGATGACGCTATCTGTCAGTTTTATTGAAAGTAAGTTAAATGTACTGAACTCCGGATGATTCTTGTGCGGATTGGGATTACCATTGCAGTTTGAAAATCAGCTGATTATACGGAGTTAGCGCATTTCCAGGATGATCCTTGTGCAGATTGGAAATACCATTGCAGTTTAAAAATCAGCTGATTATCCGGAGTTCGCGCATTTCCAGGCTGTCTGAGGAGTAAAAGAAAGCAATTGAGAAATATATTTTTGTTGTGTTAAAATACTAAAAAGAGAAAAAATAAGCACTAAGCAAAGTTAATTTCTCAGGAAAGGATAGCGAAGGAGTGTTTTTTGACGCTTTAATACTGCAGATCGCGATTTGGGTTTTGCATAATTAGGGAATGATTGGAAAAGTGCATGTTGACGTAAGTTCTTTCCGATAAAATGCGTTCGGATTCAGTTCATCTGTTTAATCAAGACTTGTATGGCACCAGCTGTACTCGCACGACAATGCTCATGCTAAGAATTTAAAGGAAGTCCCTTGAATAAATGAACCCCTTCCCCTACGGATTTCAAACAATCATTTTCTTAAACTAAAATGCGTACTCACCTAAAAAACCTGAAATAAAAAAATCTTTGCAATTTTTCCGGAGAGTGAGAGGGTCAATGGAAGCGCTCGATATCTTCATCCTAGTAGACGTTTAAAACGTCTACTAGGATCAAACAGTGATACGGCAAATAATACAATCCATGAATACGAATCCATGACCTACAGATCCTCTAAACAAACAAATGTAAGGCTCGAGTATTTCGACTCTGTACACTGGCTCAAAGATGTGGAGATCTGTGTGGCCATTAAGCTTAATGGTTGGTTGGTTCTATTGGGTTTTATATGGGACAAGAGCCTGGATAGGTTATTATATACTGCGCCCATTAAGCATAATGCCTATCCACACCATGATTCTCTTTTGAAACGGATGCCTTTCCCTGATGTTTCCTGTATGAAAATTTCTCTATCTCTCCCTCTGTTCCTCGTTCTCTTTATATCGTTATCTGACGAGATTCCGTGTTCAGTGTCTGCTACAAAATTCACTGCAACAGGTAACTTTTTCGTCTCTTGTCGAAAATTTTTGAACCCCCTCCCCCCCGAAACAAAATCCTAGCTACGGCCTTGGGTCGTCTTGTATACAGACGAACAATATTGAGTTTGTACATAGTTTGCCTCAAAACTCGTACTCCTGTAACAGCTGTGAGCGCTGAACCCAGTTTTCTGGCACAACTGTACCTCTGACGACGCTCACTTTTTGCCGAACTGTTGTTATTCATAACCGACCTTGTACTGATCGTCGGGTATCATCTCCCATGCTTTGAAAACTCTGCTAGAGTCTTGAGATGACACACTAAGGCTCATCGAGCAACCGAGACACTTTGGTTTGCAACGTCCAAGTTCCAGCATTTCGATAATTCCTCCTTTCGGAATCATGTCTAGTTAGCGTGTTTGAGCCATCATTTGTCCTCTTTGATCGTTCAACTCAAAGTTTAGCACATCACTTTATACAGAACTTTATACACATACCATGCCGCATGAGTCCCTTTTATACTCATTCTCACGTGCACAGAAGTTTTGCACATGTCGACATCAGATGCAATGTTTTCCTTATGCACGATGTTTCACTTTCAAATAAAGATTCTCCATCGGCAAACTGACCGTTTTTTTGAGCAATCACGATTGCTTATTGTTCTCGTTTGACCGTTTTTGGTGTCCGTGCCTTTTTCAACTTGGACCAGAAGCCTATGCAGCACCACCGCCCACCGTCCTCTGCTGGCGGCGCGGCGCGGCTGCTCCGGTTTTGAGCTATCCACTTCTCCTGGTCGGAGACGTCCATGTCCTACACACACGCATGTTAATACACATACACACATACGACTTCACACACATACCCTCACACACGCCTACGTGCATACACACAAATCTACGCACACACACAACTATGCACACGTAACCGCCTAGGAGGAGAGGCAGGCTTGGGAGGGACAGGAGCCGTTTCTAGAAACAATAACTCCAATGAGTAGGGTCCTGTCTCAGTTCGTGATTGCGAAAAACATAATTTGAATTCAAAATTTCAGAATTCAAATTAATTTTTTTTTTTTTTTTCACATTTTCTGAATTATACCCAACTTTTGGACACCAGTGTAGTTGAAATATATTGAATTATGTGATAGCTAGCAATTTGAACGAATGAATTTGATATCCTATTCATATTAACAAGCAATTTTCTTTTCAGACAAAATGGAAACAATTTCTTTGCAGAAAATTGTTTGATTTGTTGAAAGGTACATGAGAAATAATTTGAGAGGGAGAGAACGGCTACTGTTCCTGAAATGTTGGCTTTTCGGAAAATCGACCTGTTTTGGTGTCTAGTTCTGAAAGAACTTCTTGCTATATTAAAAAGATCGACGGAGACAGGAATGACAGCTCGTTTTATCAGTAGCGAAATCGATCTTCGGACTCGATCAAAACGCAGTCATGAGAGCACCGAAATCATTCAGTAGTGACCGGCATTCCTTACCATATACGTGACTTGACATCCCACGTGATCCCGACCACGAAGGATCAGCTCGTTCGACACATTCGACAGCTCATCATCATCCGTTCGTTCTATCGAACACACAGACTCGGGAGAACCCCACACACCCTCCTGTCGGTTTTCTTCGAGGTCACGCGACTCACGTGAGGCAGGTGTATCGGAGAACGACTTGCGTGAGCAGACGATTCCTAACGTTCACGTACAAAAGTAGCGTGGAGTAGAGGTAAGACGTAGATATTTAAATGAAAAACGCAGACAAACTAGGTTTGTTCTTGAAAATAAACCACTTTTTTTTGTGGACATTTTATCAATTTTTGTAAATGTACCCCGAGGGCCAGGGGCATGCACAGAAAGTTTGGGGCTCGCCACAAATGTCTTTTGCGGGCCCCCTCTATATTGTTTATCCCCTACGTCCCGACAAAAAGTTCAACGTCATTTTAAAAATTTTGGTCCCCTTCAAGCTTGGGCCTGGGCCATCAGGTATCCCTTCTCTCTCCTCTCCCCGTTCACACTCCTGCAGAGACCACGGGATTACTAGTTCTTTCGGGTGAGGCAGTGATTTCTTGATTTTAAACTATTTAATTTAAGTCTTTTCCTCATTTATCATTTCGATGGCACAAAAATTTAACTGTCGGAAAAACGATTACTTTCTCCAATACTTTTTAAAAAGGTATAGAGCAAAATTGTGCTTGTCAAGTTGATGATTCTTCGGGACCGACCCCTTAACGTCCAGATATGCTCGATGCATGCATAAGGACTCACAAGTCCCTCTCTCAAAAAAGAAAAAGAAAATGTCCTTCCTGACATCCTCGAAATAATTTTGCGCGTTCCACTAGCCTGTTCAGTTACTTACTGAAAACTTTGAGAAAGGAAAAGTGCTTGCTCCAGATTTTCAAATGAAATAAAATGCTTCAAGAAGTTTCATACCCCAACAAGGAACCTCATCATATGAAAAAAAACTATTTTTTCTCTCCTCTCCTATGTTGCGATGAGCTGGGTAGCACTATTACCAGTACCTGGGTTGCAAATGGAAGACGGGTCGTGCTTTAACCATCTCTTGTTTGGTATATTTTTGTTCCTTAGCGCTACACCGCTCATTACTACTTTTATATTTGTCTATCATTATTTTTCATAGCCTTTTCAGATTCAAATCTCTGAATTCTGGTATGTATTCTGAAAAAAAAATAAAGAAAATAAAGAAAAATAAAATAAATAAATAAAAATGGTTACTTTGAATTTCTGCTGTATTTGAAAAATGAGAGGGCAAACAGAAATCACGATATGTTAAATTAAAATAATTCAGGGTTTCCTCCGAACAAAACTTAAGAAAGAAATATAAGGAAGAAAGAAACGCCTCCGCGTGTTCGACTTCAAAGTTATCTGGAAAGATTTATTCCCTCCGAATACCTACCTTTTCTGCCAGTTACCGGAGACCTTAAATGCAAAAGGCTTTAATTGATTGCGCCGTTGACAGCGTCCCGTAAGTAAATACGCGTTGTTTACATATTCATTAATAATCAAGCAGGTATTGTTTGCCCCGAGTTCTCTCGAATCAAGGCCAGATTTGCAGGTGTTTTCTTGCTTCGAGGGACACAATGAATGGAAAGCATTTATTATCTTACTTCTTTCTTTTCTTCATGAATTAGCAAATGCAGTAGTTATGCTTCAGATGCTGATGGGCAAAATGATCGATTTAAAAGATTAATCTTCATGGATGCCACTTGTATTCAGAGGGCCTTCGTTAGGCTCGGGAAATCGGGACAGTTACCCTGGGTCCTACACTAGATGTAGTATAGTACATGACGAAGTCTACACTCAAAGACATATGAGTAGCTTCGAGTTTCAGTCCTATATGAGAAGAACTGATTTACCAACAGCCCATGAGGATCAGCCTAGGTGCCCTTAGCTCTGGAGCCCAAAATGTTTTGACCAATACTTTTAAGGATAAGGAAAGGACTGTTTGACTAATGAATTCATCCATATTAACAAAACAAATTAACCTGAGACCGACTAAGATTTAAAAGTAATTGGCACCAGGAAAAAAATTTAGAAGCCAGACAAATAATTTCTTAGAGTTTGTAGGAAATTTTAACTCGCCAAGGTAATTTTTTAGTCACCCGGTCGGATTGGCGTTCGGAATTTATCAGACCTTGCTTATAACCCAAACTTTCTTTGAAGTTTAGGTTGTGGCCCGTGTGAAATAGTTGTCATGAATGCAGTGTTGGCTCTGATAAATTGAGCTATGACCTCAATAATGTTTACCTTTTTTTACGGAAAAGAGGTAAGGGTAATTGAAGCTGAGTTCAGTTATTAACGTAAAATGGTTTTTCAGAAGCATTCCAACTCAAAACCGCGCCAGTAACACGTAACGTTTTCAATGAATTCCTCAAAATGAGGTTTACATTGTCAGTCATATCTCAACAGAATCACACTATACATTTTTGGTATGAGTGAAATAAAGATTTAACACCACTTGTTTACACTCTGGTACTGCAGCCTGTGACCATGCATATGCTATTGTTACAACTTTTGTTAATACTTAGTTATTATTTGCATGTTTTATATGCCTAATTTGTTGTAATCGTGCCAAATTTGGCTTTTATAATATCAATTTTCATTCAAAATTACCAAAGTTCTTAAAACTACCTGTATGTTGATTTTGCCTGCCATGCAACACTTCACATTGCACTTATAGGTTTGGCGTGAAATTTAAGAGATAACGCCAAGTTGGCATGATTTTTGCGCCAAATTAGGCTGGAAATGGGGGTATTTCCTTCAGTCAAGAGTTAAAATTGATAGAAGAAGCAAAGAAAAAAAAAACATTGAGCCAGAAAATCTTTTATTTTCCCAACAGTTATTTTTTCTTTAATGTTTTTTAAAAGTCCGATTTTGGAAAAAAAGGCGTGGTCTTTATGACGTCACAACTTATATATTTTGGCTCACTACTCCATTGACACGCTGAATGTTTACGCTTTACTGTCAACCGCGTTGCTAGTACAAAATCACCCAAATTCAAAGTAATAGAATACTTCTCTCTTTCTGGAAAAACGTTTATTCTAACCAAATATAAGTGCAAATTAGGTATTTAAATGAGCGTGCCACCTTTCTTAGACCTTCAAGTACGCCTTCCATTTCAAATATACTCAATTAAAAATAACCTTAGACAGGAAAATCCAAAAGTTTATGGTGATGAAGGTTTACATTGAGTCAAAAAAATAGAATATTCAAATTAAAGCGGGGAAAAAACACTTTAAAAAAAATAATATCAATGCTAGAATGCGTATTTTTTTGCTGAATTCAATGCTTTAATTCTTTTACACACGGATTCTACCACCTGTTTGCATTAATCGTTTTTAACACTGTTTCCATACCCTCTTCCATGCGGCAACGAGCTCAATTTTGTTGGCGGGCACCAGGTCTTGGAACAGCTTTCTTTAGATTGGACGATACCACAAATTCTTGATCGTATTGAGATTGTTAGACTTGGTTGACCATTTTAATACCGAATTTTCTCTTTCTGTTTAAAATCCATGAATCGATTTAGAGACATGACACGGAGTAGAATTTTGGTGAAAGATAAAATGTGTCACTAAATGTGTATCTGCTGTCCCTCAGATGAAGTATCATGCAGTATTATTGATAAACAGTGGAAGTCACACATTGTTTTATTTTAAGATATATATAATTTCCCAGTTTTAGCAGCCCTCATGCACTCACATACCAAAAAGGAAATTGGTGTCAAATTGGAGAGAACAAAACAAACACAAAAACAATTACAAAAGATTTCTCATACGCTTTTCTTTTTAAACCTCAACCCAAACACCTTTTTTGTTCACCGATATTTCAAAAAAAAAAGATTCATCACTGAATATAATACTTTTCCAACCTTGTTGCTCCTATATGAGCTTCTCTTTGCTCCAGGACAATCGTGCACGTTTTTGCTTCATGTTTATCTTTGGTCTTACTTCGTCTATCCGCAGTTAAAACTGCAGTTTATGCAACCGTCCAAGTGTAGTTAGCTTGGACAAGATAGCTATACAGTATTTCCAATACTTGTGGACGAAAGAAGTGTTTTTCAACGATTATTTTGGACGATTTACTTTAATTTGGGTTCATCTCTGCCAGGTATTACAATGTTTCTACCTCGTTTACTTCGGTTACTTTTTATTTGGTCAGTCCTTCTGTATTCCTTTTTAAACCTTACATAGCATGGATTGTAAAACGTTCATTTGAATTGAGTTGCATAGTTTTTTTCTAACTTTAAGAAATGATACAATATGTAACTTCGTTTTTTTTCTTATTTATTACCTTGACGACCCATTTTGAGCAATAAAAGGCTTTTAGAAGAGCGTAAAATTATCCGGACACCCAAGTTCCTTACTTGTGACAAGCTATCGGTTAACAGGTAGGGGAGACCGGGGCAAGATGACGAGCCGGGCAAGATGACGAATTCCTTATTTTTTCCGTTTTTCCCCAGTTAACATTATCTGCTGGATACTATAAGGTCTCCTATCCGCTGTTCGTTCAGCAATAGTATAGAGACGCTAAAATCGTCTTATTTGTGTTAGTTCTGAAGCTCTGATTGTTCACCGTTGCCATGATCTAACTTTTATGCATTTGTAAATAAGCTCTACTACAGATACAGATAAGTTATATCGTGTCTCTTTAGTATTTATGAGTAACTTAGTTTAAATACTACCTACTACCATGAATAAATGTCAATTAATCACCTTCTTTCATGGCAATGGAGAAGAATCCGTTCAAACAGGCAGTCCGGGGCAAGATGATGGACCGAAACGCGGGGCAAGATGACGATTTCGTCATCTTGCCCCGTGTTTCGGAAATTATTAAATTAACTATTTTGTCCATTTTATTAAATACTGTAAACACTTATTTGTATGTGTGTTTTTTCACGCGACCTTGCGCTTCTATCTCCTCTGAGGTTAAAGGACGCATTGAATCAAGGGAGGTGTCGTTCGAAAGCAGGTGACCACAGGCTATTTATAAACTAGTTGATCAAATGACTAGTTGACTGAATTAAACCAAGCAAAGAATCTCCTGCTCTATTGATTATTGACAATCATAAATCTCGCATAACTTTGCAGGCTATCTTATATTGCAGTGAAAAAAACATTATCATGCAGTTGTGTTGCCACCCCACACATCGCATCGTCTCTAGCTCCTGATGCGTCATTTCTCTGTCCATTAAAAACCTACTATAGCCAAGCATGTGACAACTTTATGGTCATTCATCTAGGACAAACTATCACAGACAAAAAAAAATTGGTATGCTTTTGAGCACCGCTTACTTTAAGCCAGCTACAGTTGGAAATGACGATAAAGGGTTTAAAGAATGAGAGATCAAGACTCATTATTCTCTAGTTTTTAGCGGACTATGATGTTGTTGGCCATTAAACTGAGAATAATAAGCGCTAATCCTCAGACCTTGGGAGTGGAAATGCAAAATAAAAACCCTCCAGACGAAGCAGAAGTTATGGCAAATGCCGATTCCCATGCACCAAAGAAGCTTGTTAGTGTTTCTGATTTCAATGCATTGCCTAAAGCAACACAATGTGGGGAAAAAAAGCAGAAAACTGAGCTCAAACATTCTTACAAACACACCCATCAGAGAAATGTCAGAACAAGGAGCAAAGTGGAAAGACAAAAAAGATTATTTAAAAAACTGGGAAAATAAGCTCGTAAAGCTAAAAACGGAGTAAAAAACTGAAATTTAAGTTCCTTTAGGTCCAAGTTTATTAGGTCCAATTCATGCTAAGCAATTCAGTTGCATCAACTACAAAAAATGGTATTATAAGATGCCCTGCTTGTAAAGAGGAATATTGTAACCCTCCAACAGAAGAACGGACCCAGTGCTGTAAAAGTCAAGAGTGGTGGCATGAGGCATGTTCCAGTTATGAAAATGGCATTTTTACTTGTATCTATTGTTCGCTGCACAACTTAACACTTCAAAATTACGCTCCAATGGGTTACGCTTAATTTGATACTTTGTAAGCTGTAAAAACACAGTTATCATTTTTAAAACTAGGTAACATAATCAAAACATAAAATGTGTTCAACCTTTTTCAACGTTGTCATCTTGCCCCAAGGTCAAAGTCATCTTGCCCCAGTACTGGGGCAAGATGACGATTTGCTAAGGTCATGAAAAAATAAAAATCTCCGTCGTTATTCTTATTTGAAAAATTAAATGGTAATATATTTAATACCACAAAGGACTACTCTAACAGCTCATGTGAAATTAATTTTACTATCCTTAAAAATGAATTAATAAACAACAAAAATTATTAACATAGTCATCTTGCCCCGGTCTCCCCTATGCAAATATTTTCGCTACTTTTTAAAATTCACATAAAATGAATAGATTATTCTAATTTTTTGACCCATAAAAAATCTATATTTTCTTCCAATGTGTTAATGATCCATATGGTGCTAAAATGATATTTGAAAAGTTGTTGAAATTGATTTACCTATTCATGAATAACGAGTTTTACTTTTTTTAATTTACATGCGGTAATTTTACCCGACGCAGGGACAAGTTTTGTTCAAATAGTTCTGATATTCTATTATTTTGAATTTGAGTTGTAATAAAGAAGCGAATTAAATATTGCATTATTCGCTTGCTATCAACCGCGTTGCCAGTACATGTGAGTAAATAAGATAATTAAATATTGCTCTCTGCGGTAATGGCATCAGAAAGGGACACATCATCACTTGTGAAGAAGCGTAAAAAAATGAAATTGGATCTGCGCACCGATTAAAATAATTGTTTAAAAATATTAAACTTTGAAAAAATTTAAAACATAGTTAATCCTATGTTTTTCAGCATGCCCTTTCAGAAAAAAGTACTTTTAAAATTTAGGAAACAATTCAATTGCCAAATGTCACCAGACTTGGCAACAATTGGTGACATTTCGAACCTTTCGAAACTATTAGATAAGTATAAAAAAATGGATAACGTCTAGAGTTCAGTAGAAGTTCTTGAACAGAAAAAATCTAGAATATTCTTTGAGCGAGATATAAAAAGCCACTTCTAAGTTAATCTAGTCTAGTTTTTCACTTTGCTGTGAGTATGCTTAGCTCTGTGTTGTTAGGTCTGTGATTTTTATCTCAGGTCTTCATCGTGTTTGAGTGTAAAGATATGCGTGTTTATCGTTGTGTTTACTGTGTTTTATGTGATTTGCTTAACTTCTGTGGATATTTTAGCAATTTTCTATGATTTTCTTGTACGTATTCTTTACTAATAATAAAGCTGAAAGTCTCTCTGTCTGGATCTCTGTCTGTCAGGATCTCTGTGACGCGCATAGCGCCTAGACCGTTCGGCCGATTTTCATGAAATTTGGCACAGAATTATTTTATAGCATGGGGGTGTCCGCCTCGAAGCGATTTTTCGAAAATTCGATTTTGTTCTTTTTTTATTTCAATTTTAAGAATCTTTTCCCGAGTAAAATTATCATAAGATGGACGAGTAAATTACAAAGTTATCATAACGTGGAACCGTAACATGGGCAAGCCAATTGGCGAAAAATTCACCGTACATTATTTGTAGTAGTTCATACCATACAGGCGAACCAAAAAAACTTTTAATTTTCTACTATGGGCGAAGCCGTGCAGGTACCGCTAGTTGTAAATAAATTTCCTTTGTTTCTGCAAGAACGGATTCGTTAGTTTAAGATTTGATGACGTTGTGCCGAACGTATTTAATTACAAAAAGAAGGGTTTTTTTTCCAATTACTTTCTTCAATCGTACAATTCAAACGGACTCCTATAGATGCGTTGGGAAAACTTTCCCAAAATTTCTAAATCGAACCCTTTAGTTGGTGCAATCCTAACCTGACAGCATTGTGAAGGATACGCAGATCGCTACTATGGTTGTGCAACTGTCTTTTCTGATTCAGAGGTCATGCTGTTGTATATATATTTACACTAGTATGCAATCCTTCGTACAAGCATGAACGTGTACGACAGTTTAAAAAAAAAAAAAAATCTCGATGATTAAGCCTTCTTTTCCCACTGTTCAAAACTCACGTGTATAAAATTTTTGTTATCAAACTCAAAAAAAAAAGAAAGAAAGAAAAAAAAAAGTATTAACATGTGAGCAATTGAAGCTAGATCCTCTGTAAAAAATAAATCGAAATTTTGATAAAATATTAAAATTAAATTTTGTTTAATTGTTTATGCAATTTGAATACTTAAACATTTAAGATAACAGGAAGTTCCGTCTAGAACTAAACGAGCCTACTTTCCCGTATACCCATACTACTTTCTAGTACTTGATCAATATTCTCAAAAATAGCTAAAATCGCAAATTGTTTCAAATATATTTTTTTAATATTTTAAACTGATTTCTGGGAATAAAATATTCCTCACTCATCTAAAAAAATAAGATGCGTAAAAAAAAAAAAAAAAAAAAAAAAAATGCAGCACCTTTTAAACAAAGCAGCTAAAACACTTTTTTCCATTAAAAAAATTCTTTAACAGCTTTCAAAATGAAACAATAATAATTACAATTGATAAGCTCATTAAAATAAATACATCATATCAAAAAAAAAAAAAAAAAATCCTTTCTTTTCCCCCTGTTGCCAAAAATATTTTTTAAATGAATTAATGCACTTACAAAAATAAATAAAAACAATAAAATGTCAACTTAAAAAAATAATTTTCATTGTCAAAAAAAAAAAAAAAAAAATTCGTCTGCGCATATTTTTATGTAGAAACATTAAATTAAAAACACCTAAATTAAAACTTTAGCGTGAAAATAAAAACAAGTCATATTAACAATAATTATTTCACTGTTAAAACCATAGCTGCGGAGTCGGAGTCGGAGTCAATCTCATTTTGAGGTAAAAAAGTCGGAGTCGAATATCCAAAAATCGGAGTCAGTTATTTGTCCCCCGTGTATAAATTTTTGCCAAAGCTACGAAGTCAGAGTCGAAGTCGGTGAGCCGGAGTCCGATTAACTGTCGGGCACAGGAGCCGGAGTCGGAGTCATGTACCCCTAAGTTCGGAGCCTGGAGCTTGGCGTCAAGAGCTATTTGCAACAAAATTTGTTTGAAGTAAATCCGCCTTCAAGTACGGAATCTACATTGAAGTTCTTGAACAGAAAAAATCTAGAATATTCTTTGAGCGAGATATAAAAAGCCACTTCTAACTTAATCTAGTCTAGTTTTTCACTTTGCTGTGAGTATGCTTAGCTCTGTGTTGTTAGGTCTGTGATTTTTATCTCAGGTCTTCATCGTGTTTGAGTGTAAAGACATGCGTGTTTATCGTTGTGTTTACTGTGTTTTATGTGATTTGCTTAACTTCTGTGGATATTTTAGCAATTTTCTATGATTTTCTTGTACGTATTCTTTACTAATAATAAAGCTGAAAGTCTCTCTGTCTGGATCTCTGTCTGTCAGGATCTCTGTGACGCGCATAGCGCCTAGACCGTTCGGCCGATTTTCATGAAATTTGGCACAGAATTATTTTATAGCATGGGGGTGTCCGCCTCGAAGCGATTTTTCGAAAATTCGATTTTGTTCTTTTTTTATTTCAATTTTAAGAATCTTTTCCCGAGTAAAATTATCATAAGATGGACGAGTAAATTACAAAGTTATCATAACGTGGAACCGTAACATGGGCAAGCCAATTGGCGAAAAATTCACCGTACATTATTTGTAGTAGTTCATACCATACAGGCGAACCAAAAAACCTTTTAATTTTCTACTATGGGCGAAGCCGTGCAGGTACCGCTAGTTGTAAATAAATTTCCTTTGTTTCTACAAGAACGGATTCGTTAGTTTAAGATTTGATGACGTTGTGCCGAACGTATTTAATTACAAAAAGAAGGTTTTTTTTTCCAATTACTTTCTTCAATCGTACAATTCAAACGGACTCCTATAGATGCGTTGGGAAAACTTTCCCAAAATTTCTAAATCGAACCCTTTAGTTGGTGCAATCCTAACCTGACAGCATTGTGAAGGATACGCAGATCGCTACTATGGTTGTGCAACTGTCTTTTCTGATTCTGAGGTCATGCTGTTGTATATATATTTACACTAGTATGCAATCCTTCGTACAAGCATGAACGTGTACGACAGTTAAAAAAAAAAAAAACCTCGATGATTAAGCCTTCTTTTCCCACTGTTCAAAACTCACGTGTATAAAATTTTTGTCATCAAACTCAAAAAAAAAGAAAGAAAGAAAAAAAAAGTATTAACATGTGAGCAATTGAAGCTAGATCCTCTGTAAAAAATAAATCGAAATTTTGATAAAATATTAAAATTAAATTTTGTTTAATTGTTTATGCAATTTGAATACTTAAACATTTAAGATAACAGGAAGTTCCGTCTAGAACTAAACGAGCCTACTTTCCCGTATACCCATACTACTTTCTAGTACTTGATCAATATTCTCAAAAATAGCTAAAATCGCAAATTGTTTCAAATATATTTTTTTAATATTTTAAACTGATTTCTAGGAATAAAATATTCCTCACTCATCTAAAAAAATTAGATGCGTAAAAAAAAAAAATGCAGCACCTTTTAAACAAAGCAGCTAATACACTTTTTTCCATTAAAAAAATTCTTTAACAGCTTTCAAAATGAAACAATAATAATTACAATTGATAAGCTCATTAAAATAAATACATCATATCAAAAAAAAAAAAAAAAAAAAAATCCTTTCTTTTCCCCCTGTTGCCAAAAATATTTTTTAAATGAATTAATGCACTTACAAAAATAAATAAAAACAATAAAATGTCAACTTAAAAAAAAAATTTTCATTGTCAAAAAAAAAAAAAAAAAAATTCGTCTGCGCATATTTTTATGTAGAAACATTAAATTAAAAACACCTAAATTAAAACTTTAGCGTGAAAATAAAAACAAGTCATATTAACAATAATTATTTCACTGTTAAAACCATAGCTGCGGAGTCGGAGTCGGAGTTAATCTCATTTTGAGGTAAAAAAGTCGGAGTCGAATATCCAAAAATCGGAGTCAGTCATTTGTCCCCCGTGTATAAATTTTTGTCAAAGCTACGAAGTCAGAGTCGAAGTCGGTGAGTCGGAGTCCGATTAACTGTCGGGCACAGGAGTCGGAGTCGGAGTCATGTACCCCTAAGTTCTCGGAGCCTGGAGCTTGGCGTCAAGAGCTATTTGCAACAAAATTTGTTTGAAGTAAATCCGCCTTCAAGTACTGAATCTACATTGAAGTTCTTGAACAGAAAAAATCTAGAATATTCTTTGAGCGAGATATAAAAAGCCACTTCTAAGTTAATCTAGTCTAGTTTTTCACTTTGCTGTGAGTATGCTTAGCTCTGTGTTGTTAGGTCTGTGATTTTTATCTCAGGTCTTCATCGTGTTTGAGTGTAAAGATATGCGTGTTTATCGTTGTGTTTACTGTGTTTTATGTGATTTGCTTAACTTCTGTGGATATTTTAGCAATTTTCTATGATTTTCTTGTACGTATTCTTTACTAATAATAAAGCTGAAAGTCTCTCTGTCTGGATCTCCGTCTGTCAGGATCTCTGTGACGCGCATAGCGCCTAGACCGTTCGGCCGATTTTCATGAAATTTGGCACAGAATTATTTTATAGCATGGGGGTGTCCGCCTCGAAGCGATTTTTCGAAAATTCGATTTTGTTCTTTTTTTATTTCAATTTTAAGAATCTTTTCCCGAGTAAAATTATCATAAGATGGACGAGTAAATTACAAAGTTATCATAACGTGGAACCGTAACATGGGCAAGCCAATTGGCGAAAAATTCACCGTACATTATTTGTAGTAGTTCATACCATACAGGCGAACCAAAAAACCTTTTAATTTTCTACTATGGGCGAAGCCGTGCAGGTACCGCTAGTTGTAAAAAAATTTCCTTTGTTTCTACAAGAACGGATTCGTTAGTTTAAGATTTGATGACGTTGTGCCGAACGTATTTAATTACAGAAAGAAGGGTTTTTTTTCCAATTACTTTCTTCAATCGTACAATTCAAACGGACTCCTATAGATGCGTTGGGAAAACTTTCCCAAAATTTCTAAATCGAACCCTTTAGTTGGTGCAATCCTAACCTGACAGCATTGTGAAGGATACGCAGATCGCTACTATGGTTGTGCAACTGTCTTTTCTGATTCTGAGGTCATGCTGTTGTATATATATTTACACTAGTATGCAATCCTTCGTACAAGCATGAACGTGTACGACAGTTTAAAAAAAAAAAAACCTCGATGATTAAGCCTTCTTTTCCCACTGTTCAAAACTCACGTGTATAAAATTTTTGTTATCAAACTCAAAAAAAAAAGAAAGAAAGAAAAAAAAAGTATTAACATGTGAGCAATTGAAGCTAGATCCTCTGTAAAAAATAAATCGAAATTTTGATAAAATATTAAAATTAAATTTTGTTTAATTGTTTATGCAATTTGAATACTTAAACATTTAAGATAACAGGAAGTTCCGTCTAGAACTAAACGAGCCTACTTTCCCGTATACCCATACTACTTTCTAGTACTTGATCAATATTCTCAAAAATAGCTAAAATCGCAAATTGTTTCAAATATATTTTTTTAATATTTTAAACTGATTTCTGGGAATAAAATATTCCTCACTCATCTAAAAAAATTAGATGCGTAAAAAAAAAAAAAAAAAAAAATGCAGCACCTTTTAAACAAAGCAGCTAATACACTTTTTTCCATTAAAAAAATTCTTTAACAGCTTTCAAAATGAAACAATAATAATTACAATTGATAAGCTCATTAAAATAAATACATCATATCAAAAAAAAAAAAAAAATCCTTTCTTTTCCCCCTGTTGCCAAAAATATTTTTTGAATGAATTAATGCACTTACAAAAATAAATAAAAACAATAAAATGTCAACTTAAAAAAATAATTTTCATTGTCAAAAAAAAAAATTCGTCTGCGCATATTTTTATGTAGAAACATTAAATTAAAAACACCTAAATTAAAACTTTAGCGTGAAAATAAAAACAAGTCATATTAACAATAATTATTTCACTGTTAAAACCATAGCTGCGGAGTCGGAGTCGGAGTCAATCTCATTTTGAGGTAAAAAAGTCGGAGTCGAATATCCAAAAATCGGAGTCAGTCATTTGTCCCCCGTGTATAAATTTTTGCCAAAGCTACGAAGTCAGAGTCGAAGTCGGTGAGTCGGAGTCCGATTAACTGTCGGGCACAGGAGTCGGAGTCGGAGTCATGTACCCCTAAGTTCTCGGAGCCTGGATTTGGCGTCAAGAGCTATTTGCAACAAAATTTGTTTGAAGTAAATCCGCCTTCAAGTACGGAATCTACATTGACTTTCAGTTTCCCCGTAGGCGCTAATGTTAAGGGATTTGAACTGTTAAAAATTGAACGGAAAATTGTTCAAATCAAAAAGATATTTTATATACAAGTTTTTAATCAAAAAAGCTTTTTCCTACAAAGTTTGTTTGAAGCAAACTCGCTTCACATTTCGGAATTGCCTTGAATTTCCCCGTAGGCGCTAATGTTAAGTTTTTTTGAACTGTTCAAAATTGAACAAAAATAATTCAAATCAAAAAGTGAAATATGGGAATGAGGTGTCCTTGCCGAGATCTTTCGAACAAAAAAAAGTTTGTTCGAATCGGACAATTCATTCAAAAGTTATTAGGGGGGGGGGGCAGACAGGCAGACCGACAGACATTTTCTCCCATCTCAATACCCTACTTTCCAATTTTTAATTTTTCGATATTTACTTAATTACTAGTGGTACCCGCACGGCTTTGCCCGTAATAGAAAATTAAAAGTTCTTTTGGTTCGCCTGTGTATTTACAAATAATGTATGGTGAATTTTCTCGCCAATTGGCTTGTACCCATGTTACGGTTCCACGTTATGATAATTTCGTAATTTACTTGTCCATTTTATGATATTTTTGTTCTTAAAATTGGATTGGAAAAAGAACCACATCGAATTTTCGAAAAATCGCTTCGAGGTGCTCACCCCCATGGTACAAACTAACTTTGTGCCAAATTTCATGAAAATCGGCCAAACGGTCTAGGCGCTATGCGCGTCACAGAGATCCTGACAGACAGAGATCCGGACAGAGGACATTCAGCTTTATTATTAGTAAAGATTTTATTTATTTTTGACTTTTTTTTTTTTTTTTTTGTTTTTCGCGATATTTTTAAGGTGCATTAAGCCTTCTTTCATGCTTTCTTCTTCTTTTTTTAACTTTTACTGTTAAAGTAGGCTAAAAACTACCAGCACTTGACACCCGCACTGCTGACACTGTACTAGAAATTAACTAAACGCTTAACTTAATTCTTAACACTAAGAACGAAAAATTAAATTAATAAGAGAACCACAAGCCCCAAAAGGTCAGCTAAAAATAAGCTGAAACGTAAGCATTGCAAATGTAAATATCATTTTATAATTTTGTAATGTTTGTACAATTTTATAATTTCTCTTGTTAGTTTATTTTTTCCTTATAAGTGTCAACTTCTAGAACAGTGTCAATTACTAGTGTGGGTGTCAATTACAGATAGTTTTATCGCTGGTTTTACCTTGCCAAATGCCTTGAGAGAAATTTTCAACATTAGTTTCAGGAAGGCGTTTACTCGATTATTCCGACATTCTTTCCTTTTCCTTTTTTTTTTTTTTTCTTGACAAAGATCTAGTAAGTTATTTACTTAATGTGCCTGCTTCTAAAGCAATACGCATTTAGAAAGCTTTTTAAGAAGTACTTTTTGAAACTATTTAAAGAGGCGTCAACAGAAAAAAGTCCTTCATTCCCCCCCCCCCCCCTAATGCCATGCGGTGTGCATTGGTTTTGTAAAACGTGTTCTTGTTTCCTTAGAGGGGAACTGGAGATTATTCAGTGATGACATATCGTTCAAGGAAAAGAAAAATGTATTTTTCGCTTTTTTTTCCATACGAGTTTTTTTTCTTTGTAGAAAAAAATATTTTTGTTTCTTTTATTCTTTAAGCCATGAGACCATGCCATTCAAAAACAATGGGGGGCCTTTGTTGTGGCGCAGTATATGTACTAATCCAAAATCTAGTGTCAGTTCAAAATCTGGTAAATGTCGTGTCATCCGGTAAATATGAATATTAATGCATCAAAAACTTCGGCGGAATACCCAACATTTCCGGTGAAGTACCGGCGATAGCCGACGTCCTCCAATTTCGATCTTTTACGAAAACATATGAACATATATATCGTCGCCTCAAAGCAGCAGTAAAGACATCTAATCCCAGAAATAACGCTAAGATATCTTAAAGTTGCTCTGAGGCGACGACATACTAGCTGTACCCACACAGCTGTGTTTGCTATAAAGTTTTAAAAGGAGCTTTTTGAGCAAATATAAATTTATCTGCCCACTCCGAAATAAAAAGAAATATTCCGTTTCTTTAATTAAAATGTGCTCACATAATTTTCTTAAGCTTCAAGAAATTCACTCTAATCACTTAAACTTTTGTTTGCTTTTTTTTTTTTTTATTCAAAAATGTCATTCCATTACACATGGAATTGCCCTGAATTAAAAGGCATCATTTTCCCCTTCAACATATCAGGGCTGTGGACCGTTATAAAACAAAATACTTTAAGACTTTAAAATGAGAACGAAGAAACAAAAGAAGCTAAATGACGTAACCGTGGCAACAAAAAATATAACGTTAATAACTTGATTGGAGAAGAGACTTTCTAAATCCAGGTTAAAACGCTCGTAACATTTTTTTTTTTTTTTTTCTAATTAAGATAGAAGTTTAAATCCACCACTGTAGGAGGTCGAGTTAGATCTAAGGTAAGAAAGGTCGTTCTTTCGAATGGTGTCATGGCGTCAAAAAGAAAACTGGGACAATTTGTTGAATTTTTTTTGATGATTTTAATAAAGAAATTAGTGCCTAAAATCCTGCGAAGCCTTGAAAAATTCGAGAGAAAAGAGCGAATAACTCCTGCCGTAATTAAGTTACAAAATTTGAAGAAATTGCATAGGACTGAGAAAAATCTCCCCTTTCCAACGATAGATAAGATTGATGTATGCAAGTAATATTCGAGAATTTAAGTGAAAATTAAGTTTTTAATTGGAGTAAAAAAATAACTATTGATCGGACTTTTTAAAAACTTTTCCAGATTTAAAGAAACGAACTGTCAAAATTTTACGAAATTGGCCGAGTAGTTCTCGACTTTTGCGCGTTAAAACACGCAAATACTTTTTGGCGACTTCACTTTATACATGTCGAGAAGATTCATTGTTATCGTATTTTCCCCAAATTCTTATCTTGCTCTCAGCTGGAAAGGCTTGTGAATGTCTTGCTGAAACTGCAAGTCTAAAACAGATCGAACAGTTGTTCTGCCATTCACTTTCCTCCCACACGTTAGAATCAATGTATCAACATCAATGGCGATTAGTTATATATTAGTACCTGCGGTTCCACATGAGCTGTAATTATAATACAGTCGTTAAAATTTCTTGACCATGTAACTCTCTCTCTGAAGACTTCTTTTCATTTCGATCCACCTTATAGATGTTACTAGTATACTTGATGCAAAACAATTGAAAAATTTGTTAGTTCAAGTGCTAACATAAATTAAATGTAAAAAAAGATAAATTCATACTCCGGGTGTCACATATCCTTCCATTAGAAGCAACTGGAGTATGTTAGCATTTTTCTTTCTTTCTTATCCTGTTAAAGTCGCATTTAATGTTTATTCATTTAGGTTGTGCTTGTTTTTTATTTGCTAAACGTTAGCAAATTAGTATAAGTACTTCATAGTTTTCTTTCCGAATGTTTTGTTTAACTCCTTCTAAAGAGTACGATTGAGGATCATCATAGTGCTCTATACGAAACGCTTAGCTTTATTGCCCAAAAGAATGGTATCAATTCTTAACTTCACTATATTTTGGTGCAATATACACTAATAAGTAGCAAAATATGTTAAAATAAAGCACCATCCGCATCCTTTGCAGTTTGCAAATTGGTACAATGTTTATATGAAACTTTCACTGTTTCTTTTATACAGGATATATATTGTGGAGCATCGCTTATCCACAACAAATAAAAACTAAAGGTGTTCACTTAGCTGATTCTCCTGATAACCTATCATTAACGGGGGAAAAAAAAAAAAAAAAAAAAATATATATATATATATATATATATATATATATATATATATATATATATATATATATATATATATATATATATATATATATATATATATATATATATATATATATATATATATATATATATATATATATATATATATATATATATATCTTAATATATAAAAGTCAATGTCCTGAGATAACATATATATATACATATATACATATATATATATATATATATATATATATATATATATAATATATATATATATATATATATATATATATATATATATATATATATATATATATATATATCTTAATATATAAAAATCAATGTCCTGAGATAATATATATACATATATATATACATATATATATATATATATATATATATATATATCAACGCACAGCCGAAACCGCTGAAGCTTCAGACTTGAAATTTGGCAGGCATGTCCCGCATGATTACGAAAGTAACCACTAAGAAAGGATTTTTCGAAATCTCAATTAGTTCGGGAGAAATTAATTAAAACCTCTTAATTTCTGAGAAATTAAAACCTGTCATTGAATTCAAATCCCTTATTTTCGAAGGCTTTCCTCCATTCAAATCATTATTCAGTACTTCATCTCTACTTTTGGTCGATAGCGAACTATAAATTTGATATTATTTTTGTTTCTCACGTGGTTCTTTGAGGTTTTTCTCAAGTCAAATCATAATGTTTCTGTCTATTGCTTTCATTTCTTCAAAACTAGAAACGAAGTTTTTAAGAACATCATCACAGGCGAACTATCCTTTTGAATTTAGAAGAGTACAGTTTCCTGTTAAAGTTTGCTTTGCAATCACCATTAATAAATCACAAGGACAGACATTAAAAGTAGCAGGGACCAATTTAAGAGAAGACTTTTTTTTCACATGGCCAATGTTATGTAGCTTTCTCCAAAGTCAGTTCATCAAGCAGCTTAATAATTTTAGCACCAGAAAAAAAAACTAAAAATGTTGTATACAAAGAAGTTCTTGCTTAAACATAGGTATATCAATAAAATGTGGATGGCCTGTGTTTGCAAAGATAATCAATACTTTAAAAGGATCTTTAATAACAGTTAAAGATCGGTTAAGGACAAAGGCATATATGTAAGGAGTTCAGGGGCCACAGGGATCCTCCCCAAATTAGAAAAAGTTATAGGTAATAAGTAATTATTATAGGGGATTTTCGAAACTAGGTGCACCAAGCACTGTCAACCCCTGCTAATTCCATTACCCGAGCAATGCCGGGTACGGGAATGCTAGTATATATATATATATATATATATATATATATATATATATATATATATATATATATATATATATATATATATATATATATATATATATATATATATATATATATATATATATATATATATATATATATATATATATATATATATATATATATATATATATATATATATATATATATATATATATATATATATATATATATATATATATATATATATCAACGCACAGCCAAAACCGCTGAAGCTTCAGACTTGAAATTTGGCAGGCATGTCCGCATGATTACGAAAGTAACCACTAAGAAAGGATTTTTCGAAATCTCAATTAGTTCGGGAGAAATCAATTAAAACCCCTTAATTTCTGCGAAATTAAAACCTGTCATTGAATTCAAATCCCTTATTTTCGAAGGCTTTCCTCCATTCAAATCATTATTCAGTACTTCATCTCAACTTTTGGTCGATAGCGAACTATAAATTTGATATTGTTTTTGTTTCTCACGTGGTTTTTCGAGGCTTTTCTCAAGTCAAATCATAATATTTCTGTCTATTGCTTTCATTTCTTCAAAACTAGAAACGAAGTTTTTAAGAACATCATCACAGGCGAAATATCCTTTTGAATTTAGAAGAGTGCAGTTTCCTGTTAAAGTTTGACTTATTAATGGTTATTGCAAAGCACAAGGACAGACATTAAAAGTAGCAGGGACCGATTTAAGAGAAGATTTTTTTCACACGGCCAATGTTATGTAGCTTGCTCCAAAGTCAGTTCATCAAGCAGCTTAATAATTTTAGCACCAGAAAAAAAAAAAACTAAAAATGTTGTGTACAAAGAAGTTCTTGCTTAAACATAGGTATATCAATAAAATGTGGATGGCCTGTGTTTGCAAAGATAATCAATACTTTAAAAGGATCGTTAATAACAGTTAAAAATCGGTTAACGACAAAGGCATATATGTAAGGAGTCCAGGGGCCCCGGGATCCTCCCCAAATTAGAAAAAGTTATAGGTAATAAGTAATTATTATAGGGGATTTTCGAAACTAGGTGCACCAAGCACTGTTAACCCCTGCTAATTCCATTACCCGAGCAATGCCGGGTACGGGAATGCTAGTATATATATATATATACTTAAGAGTTCTGTGTGATCAGTGAAGTCTGAAGACCACTAATGTATCTTTCCAGAGGAATAGATCCCTTGAATGGAACAATAAATCATTTAAATAGCGTTTTCAAACGAAACGTGCGTCGGCGAATGGTTGCTCAGGAAAAGGCACACACTATCGGTCTATCGCCACGAAATTCGACGACTCAAAATCCAATCGTTAAAATTGAATCCATGAGTTGAGAATGGAACCTAATTGCGATTGCATTGTTCTCGCAGAAAATTGCCGCAGTGTTCATCAACCACCTCTAAGAAGCATTCCGTGCACGTCAGTTTGTTAGAATATTTATGGAACTCTACCATTCGGCGACAGCATGAGAGTTATGGACGCAGTTACCATCAGAAAGAGTCGTCTGCGTCTGATAAGACACGACACTGCGTTCCAGGCGTTTTTATGCGTGGAAATCTGTATGGCTTCTAAATATGTTTTAGTCGGGTCACGTTTAGTAACAATTGCTTGATTCCGTTAGAGATAAATTATGCTTTTAGTCATAAATTTAGATACTTTGTCGCAATAAGTAGTAGTGAGAAGGTTTAACTTATGAAACTAGGTTTAATGAATTTTGACATTTGATGCTCTGAGGTACACAGTTATCTAATGAACTATTATAAATGGAGCAAGACTAACTTGGCAACATATGTAATGGTTTGTTCAGGATCTTTGAAGCCTCCACAAGGCTGCTAAGTTAGTTTTGCCAATGGTAATTATAAGCCCCATTTTCAAGTAGACTGTCCAGTTGTCCCCTCACATAGCTGCAGGACGCTGAAGTGCCCCGTTTTCCAAAGTGAAGGAAAGGAACCAGGGATGCCCCGAACTTCAATTTTTGGGTGGGTGGAAATTCTCAATTTGCCAAGTGGAACTCCAAATATTGCCGAATGATGATAATTTTGCAGAATTGAACTCCATATTTTGCCGAATCGTCATATAAAATTTGAAAAATAAGAAAATTTTTGGAAGGTCACGGTGACCTCCCATCGAGGCGCCAGGAACACTGGAGATTGTTTCAACCGAAAGTTGTTGGGTGAAATTGTTTGAAATCGTTTTCATATCAATAACTTTTCTTGTGCGATTTTTTAAATATTTATTGAATACTGGCTCTTTTCTGAATAGAGTCCCGAAATTCATTGAATACCAGAATATATTCCTAAATTCATATATTCCCAAACCCCGTCGGTTACACCCAGTCTCCTCGATAAAATTACATAAAAATATTCGTATATTGATTTATATTCTCTTTCGCAACAGAAATAACGCGCAACACCATCACACTTTTTTCCTCATACTTTTCAGATCGAAAACCTATAATAGAAAAATTGAAGTGTATGACTGGGGTAAAAGAAAGAGTGTTTCACTTCCAATCCCTCTCAGTGTCGTTCGTGGACTGCATTGTGCATTGTATCTATTAAGAAAAACCCCTTCCCACATTAGAACATACCCATGAAAAATATCTCTATTATTTAATTTCCGATTCTCGAGGCAGCATTGTGGGCTTTTTAATGACACCAGCCTTGGCGCTCTTCGCATAAGCGCAAAACCGTAATTGGTTTTATCGACGGCGGCTCTCAAAACTAGGTCGCTTTCATCTCTGCGGTCTTTTTCATCTGAACCATTTTTTCGTTTGCGGAAATATGTACCACCGAGGAAAATTACATTGCACAAGATTCGAATGTTCTTTAGCTGTACACCCAGGGCACATTGTTTAAGAGTCCGTAAACCGATACCCTCCCCTATCAGTCTCGAGATTAGTTGATGGATTTATGATAGGCGTTGTCTTTGTGTGACGAATAAGACCTAGGGATGGTTGCATCATGGGCAAATTATGCATTACATGCGCGCGAGAACAAAGAATGAGCAAGTAATAAGGCGCTAACGGACACATGAGAAACGAAGTTTATTGAAACAAATGCAAAGTTATCCATTTATCATACTTGGAGGACAAAGTACAAGTGTTCGATGACAAATAAAGTTAATCAGTTTTCTATGGACTGGAAAGGTAGATGCACCCCCTCCCCCCCCTCCCCCCCCCCACACACACGCACGAATCTCGTTTTTGAACATGCTGTGTTCTTGGGCATACTCGTATATAGGATTCATGTATAAATCGCCCCCTTACTTGTCGACCTTTGATAAGGTTGTGAAAATGAACTTTTTTCCAAATTCAACTAATGTTATAGAGACCTTAACCGAGTTTTTGACCGCCTTTGGCTGGAAGGCTGGGAAAATATACAATAAACAATGTTTGGTTTGAGAGGATACAATTACCCTGATACGGTTTATTGGCAAATGAGTCAATACAAGTGCAATATTGTGAAGACCTATAACAAAGAAGTCGTCTTACCTGAAAAGATGAGCATGAGGCATTACCAACTAGTTTTCCTAATGTCTCAGACATGCTTCTGGGGTTGCTAAGCACTCCTTAGAAGATTGGCGTAAAAATGATACGATAAAATGAGCTAAGTGTTAAATGTTTCTGAAAATATTCCGTGTAGACTGGGTTTCGGAAGTGTTGGTTGCAATCTTTCAAAATGTGGGAACATTGCTCTCTTGTTTGTGGTTTCGGCTGTTGAATAGATAGTCAACATGTGACTGTATATTCTATTAATAAAGAGATGAAGATGAATATTGAAAATGAGCTTGTTATTTTGAATTTATTGACAACTGTTCAACCTAGCAGTAGTTGATTCAAAATTACTTTTTATGCTCGGTATATAATTTTTTTAATTTTGCTCTTAAATTACATAAATCTCTGCAAATGCAGCACATAAATTAAAAATGTACTGTTTTTAACTAAAATCATGCCTGGCTCCTCATTTAGCGGTTAGAGAAGTCTGACTTTGGATGGGGTGGTTCTGTGTTCTAATCCTGGCTTGAGCATGGATGTACTTTCTCTCTTCTGTCCTTATCCTTTCTTTGTATGAATGTGTTGTTATGCTATGAACGGTTGCCTACCCTATAAACGGGTAGTAACTACACTATAACCACCAATGTTTTAACGAAAACATCGATGTTTCCAAAACATCGACATCGATGTCGCACTCCCATAGTGTGTACAGTGGAAGTCGGACTTCATACAAAGTTACGCACTGTTGAAAAAGTGAAACTGCGCATCCCAAATTGCCAGCCTATATCCGGCACAAGACAACAACAATTAAAATGATAAAAAATAATACTAGCATTTAAAAAATGTATGTATAACATAATCAAACTGTCAAAAGAATATATTATCAAGAAAATAATAATAAAAATAAATAAATAACTAATAAACATTTATGCATAACAGTATAAACTGCTGCCTCATGTTTTAAGTGCGATGAAGGAGCAAAATATTTCTGAAGCAAAGGAAAGTTGTAAAAAGAGCGCGTTTCCTTGATAATGTCCAGCAAATAATATGAGCAAAATAATATCCTTGGAATCAAAACTAAAATAGCATCAAAATTTACTCTTAAAAATGGACGAGGAAAAAAAAAAAAAAAACAACGTAAACAAGATTGACAAATAATTACGCCATTACTTCAAAAGCCATTCTCAAATAGACGCACTCTTAACGTGTATCATTTTAAAATGTAAAAAAAAAGTTATTGATGTGCTATGTTTTGATAACATAAAAAAAGGAATTAGAAAGAAATGAAAACCGCTTTCTGAAACGTTGGAAAACAAAATAGGATTAAAAAAAAAACCAAACAATTCTGTGAGAAAAATTAGCAACGCGTTGCAGCGTAAGCGCGTTAGAGACTGAAAAAGAGAGAAATCGCTTCTATACAGTGGCGTAGGTAGAAAATTTTTTTGGAGAGGGATATGATTATATTTCAAAGAAGGGGATATAATTAAATTTCGAGGGGGAAATGGTAATTACCTAAAAATTCTACTGGCGCAGTCTGCGCCCTGACCCCCCCCCCCCAGGTGGGCACTCCTGCCTACAGTCAAACAAGGAAGGCAAATGGAGCATACATATATGAGTTTGGTGCAATTCTTTTTTGTAAAATGCGTTTATAATTTAGGTCTTCCTTTAAAATTTCGTCACACCATAAATAAAAACAAGTTGGTTCTGAAATTGAATGAATTTCATGTTTACATAGAACTTCTTTATTTTTTCGGTTGTGGGGGTGGGGGTTGACGCTGCAAATTCCCGCCCCGGGTGACACCTGAGCTAGGTACGACACTGTCAATTACTTTTCATTAAGTCTAACTGTTGATAAAAATATAAGCAAATAATTTAGTAGACCTCCTTTTTTATTTACTTGTACATCTCAGAAAATAACTAAGTAAAAGTATTTCTTAAAATGTTTGCTTTCCAATTTTTAGCCCTGGATACGGATGACATCACAGTCAAGAAACAAGTCTTCGAGCTTCTGTCAGCATTGTGTGTCTACAGGCCGGATGGTTACACGAGGGCTTTGGAAACACTGGAGCATTACAAAGTAAGGCATAAAATTATTTTTGAGTCTTTTCTCTTTTCATGGTCATATTCTCCAGCCCATTCCTTAATTAAATACTTACGAATCACCGACCGATGCCTTCTAATTGGTGATCTATGCATTCTCATTGGTAACAGAATGCTTCGATCGGCTGCTCGGATGGCTGACAAGGCTCGAATCGCCGATAAACAAGGCCGTCATTCAGACGCTAAAACTGCGGACTGCAGCCGGATTGGTTGAAAAAAAGGCTTTGATCGGGGAAGGGGTGTCTGAAAAGGTTTGAATAGGTTGTAGTACAGTAAAATTAGGTCAAAAAATGGTCAAACCCAAACATCAAAAAAAAAAAGGTGAAACCTGTTGCAAATTACTTTTTCTTACCCTTCCATCAAGAAGGGGTAAAAAGTCCCAGCACTTTGCGCGTCGGGTTTTGGGGGGAAAGGGGGGGGACGAAAAAATCCTCTTTTTAAATAAAAATAATTTCTATTACTTAAAAAAATACTCAAAAGTCGCAGAAACCACATTCTAGAATAGTAAAATAATAAACTCTCATAGAAAAAATGCTAATTAAAAGGGGTGCATAGGCAGGGGGGCTGGGGGGGGGGGTTAATGGCGCAGATTGCGTCATTGGAATTTTGAAGGCAGTTTTTTCATTTTTTCAAGGGGTATTTCTTTCTTTTTTGATTGTTTTTACTCTGGATGGGTACTCCGTCCCACTTCGGGGGGGGCACCATCGCTTTGGGGGGGGGGAGACCATGAATGTGCATTCTAAAATCAACGATTGCATTGAAGTTCATGAAAAAATTTCACTGATTTAAAACTTTTCCGAAGTACAAAATGCCACACAATGATATAGTAATGCCAGAAGGATAATTCTAAAAGATCTAAGCAAGCTCAGTAACCAATTTAGTTGTGACTGGAGTTATTAAACTGTTTAGAGCGCTGGGGTGATATCTAAAACAGAATCCCTGTGCAACATAAAAAATAGTCCAAATTGACTGCAGTTTACCTCCTTCTTCTTAATTAATTTACTTCAACTTTTCTTTAATCTTTTACCATTACCGTAAGGGGGGATAAACCGAAATTGCCAACAGTGAGACGGGCAATGCTGCAATTCTGCACCCTCCAAGTCGGTGGGGGTTCATGTTTGCAAACACCTAGCCGCCTCTCTTTTACGCAGCCGGTTATGTGAATTATGCTAAACATGCGAACATATACTTGCAACACTATCTGAAACTTTCGAGTACATTATGCAATTTTTAAAAAAATGATAAATATGTCACATCAGCTACCCAACGATCCTACACAGTGACAAATTTAGGTGGTCCAGAACCTGTAGTAATTCAACAATGGAAGAAGTCTTGATGATAGCAATGAGCAATACAACAGTAGAATGCTATATATTGCTCTTCCCTCTCGACGGGTATTGACTCAAGTTGGTAGTGGTGTTGCTCGTCGATACTGATCGTGTCGCTGATAATAAGGTGAGTTGTGATGTGGCCTTTAACGTTGTGGTAGTAACATAAAAGGATATGGAAGGCAAAAAATTAAGTTGCATTTCTTTGTAAAAGAGGTATGCAGTTATGTCTCTAGCTTCTGTTACGAGTGTAGTTACTATCTGTAGACATGTGTAAGCCCAAACCATCTTTTACACCGAATAGTATGAACAGTAAAAAAGATAGAACAACAAATTGCTAAAAACTTCTAGTACGAGTTGTGCGCTGATCCTCCATCAGTATTCGATGAATCTGGTTTCAGATGTAAAGAAAACCTGTATGGTTAAGTGTTATTATCCCCCCCCCCTGAAGCAAAATATCCATCCACGCCACCATCACAAAATAAACAGTTGGTGTCATATATGTCATAGATGGAAGATACCCTCTCAATCATGTTTTTCTTTTTTTTTCGGGGGGGGGGGGGGGTAATGATCTGCAAGCCTCAAGGAAATATGCCAGCAATGCAGTGTATATGTCACTTGTCAGTATGGGAAAGCTAGTGCCATTTTTGCTGGGTACAAAGAAGGAGAAAGCACCGCAGAAATATCTGCGTCCTATTACAACAGCCAAGCCTTCCGCTCTAGAAGACTTTCTTCGCCTCATATCTTGTGCTTGCTCTGAGGGATTATTGGAAAAATGAATGTTTGATAAGTCTGAAAGTGGACTGAAGTGCTCAACTATATGCGCAAACTGTGTTAGACATAGCTGCAACAATAACGATTTTGCCGAGGATCTAGATTCCAATACAGATCTTGACAACGAAAACTTTTTGTTACAAGCTTTGAAAACTCCAATTCTGATGGAACTTTTATCTCAATCTGATGACGTTTGAGGCATGCATGTTATAACGCAAACTAAAAATTTTGCTTTTACGTACTGCAAAAAAGCAATATAATAAAAGGGGAAGAAAACAGTTCAGCATAATTTTTTTGACCATTTAATCAAATGTGCCATCAGAGGGGGGGGGAGGATAATCTTTAAGTATATTATTTTGTTTTGGGAGGTGAGCTACTGTTCTTGTGGGGTGGACAGTCCTGATTTAATGCATTTTAAATTTACATGAAATAATACTCCTACTTGAAATAAAAAGGAGGGGGGGGGATTGGCGTATTATTTTTTTTCGGGGAGGGGGATGCTGTAGCTTTGGGAGGAGGGGCGCCATCGCACTTGGAGGATGGACACACTTGATTACTATAACTTTGCATAAAATAATATTTCCACTTGAAATGTATGGAGGGGGGGACGGGGGGTACTGCTTCGTTTTACGGGGATAGGGGGGCTCTAGGCGGGTTGTGTCATCCCTCTTAGGGGTAGACGCCTTTATTTTTATGCTTTTAAATTTAGTATGACATAATATTCCCTCTTGAAATTTACTCTAAAAATTCCGAAAAAATGCTCAAAACAGCAATTTTTAGATGCCCCCATTCAGAAACCCGACGCATAATGTTGTGGGACTTTTACCCGTTCTTATTGGGAGGGTAATAAACAATTTGCACCAGGTTTAGCTTTTTTTTTGGATGTTTGGGTCCGACCCCTATTTTTACTGTACTATTGGTGAATAAGGTCGTCAGTCGAATACTTGAACCACAGATTGAAGCCCTCTCATTGGTTGAAGAAGGCATCGATAGACGGTTTGGGTGTCTGACTGAAATTGATTTCGGCTGATGAGTATGGACGCAAGATTGGTTCTCAAAGTGGTCTGCATGGGCAATCAGAGATCGACCTCGACGGACCAGTGATATATGTATATATATATATATATATATATATATATATATATATATATATATATATATATATATATATATATATATATATATATATATATATATATATATATATATATAGGCTTGCCAGACGTCCCGGTTTGACCGGGACAGTCCTGGCTTTTAAACAAAATCCCGTTGTCCCGGCCGGTTTACTTCACGTCCCAGAAAAAATAAATTTGATTACAAGTGACCAAAAAGGTCTAACAATAGTTAACTGAATGCCTATGTAGGATAATTACTTTATCATTTGTATCATTGACTTGTAAAGCTAATACCGGATTAGCTTGCGAGGATTTTTACAAGATTAAAACCAAAAGAGACTAAAAAGGTCATCTAATAGGAAAAGTAGATCTACATATTGTTCAATATTTTATTCCTCATTCAAAGTTTTTTTCTAACTGAAATAAATTGCAAAAATTTACAAGTAAAATGTTCAAATTTTATCTGCTTATGTCATTTTTTAAAACTTCTTTTTTAGGTTCATAATTAGTAACATTTTATTCATAGCATTGAATTAAACTGCTCTATAAAACACTCCAAAAATCAGCCAGGGGCTTGTATCCCTTTGAATACTAGCGACGAGAGAGGGAGAGGCGTTCCGGTGTCCCCGATTGAACATTTCTGAAATCTGGCAAACCTATATATATAGCAGCGAAAGAAAACCTTAGGTGTGCATGAACAGTGGCGGATCATGCGATTTTGGGGCCCCAGGCGCAACCAATCCGGAGGCCCCCTTTAATTGACACAACGAAAGTGATATGGTTTCCTATATTTACAATGCAAAAAATCATATTTTTTTTTAATCAACAAGCTTTGGGGGGGGGGGGGGGGATTATTCTTATTTAAAAAGGAAAAACAACGATATTTCTGACAAAAAAAGTTTACTGTGAAAAATTTTGTCTTTGTTTTTTGGTAATTTAGGTAGTGCAGGGTGTGAGATCCGCACCCCAATTTCAGACCATCTAGCAAAATCGCAGCTTTCCCCTGTTTTTCAATGCGCATCATTCAGTGGCGCAACCAGAGAGAAAAAAAATCTTAGGGGCGGGAGGTTTTTTTCATTTGACCCAGAAAAAAAGAGAGAGGAGAAAGAGAACCTTTAATTGGATAGGAAAAATAAGGAGAGAGGGGGGTCCGGGGGAGAACTCCCGGGGGGAAGTTCTCCCCCGGGAAAAATTTTAAACTCGTAGTTTTAAAAACGCAGTTTTAGACTTTCTTTGATGATGTTAGGGGGCACAAAGGTGCAGCTGCAGGCAGGTCCGGATCTGCGCACCCGCAGACCCCGTAGTGCGGGGGTGCACCTGGTTTTTTTACGGCCCAAGAAATTGAAGAAAAAACTGAAAAAATCTAGCACTCTAAGACTTATTAACGTTACAAATATACACTGCTGGCCTATGAGACCCTACAAATTTTGTTGCAGGGGGTCCGAAATTTATAGATCCGGTCCTGGGTGCAGGGGTCTCAGCGGAAAGTTGTTGAAATTGAAGTCCTAAAAACACGATTATAGGTTATATTTATTGACGTCAGGGTAAGGGATGGAGCTCAGGGACTGCCTTTAATCGATTTTTTTTTTCAAAACAATAGATAGAGATCAATTCCTCCCCCCCCCCCCCTTCCCAATTTTCGAAACTGTATAGTTTCAAAAATACAACAGTAGACAAACTTTACGGGATATTTAAAATGTGATGAAAACCTTCGTGAGAGATTTGCATTTGTTTCTTTCTTGAAAATTGTACAGTATAATGAAATCCATACTTAAAGGATAACTTAATAGGCTAGACCGGTTATAGTTTAGACACATTTTACATTTTGATTTTTGTTGTATTTGTTATTTTATATTTTTCTTTACGAGGGTTACGTACCAAATCAAAATTTCATCGGATGCAAGCACTATTTTCTTATTAAATAATGATTTCAAACCTTTGTAGAGATAATGTATTCGCAACAATAATATCGTAAATTTCTTCTCGAAATTTATTAACTATACTCAACGTGAGTCAAGTAGATACACAAAAGAATAAACTGTTGCGCTGAAGTAATAAGCGAAATGAAGTTTTTAAGGGTTGTTTTGAAAGAAGATTTTCACAAAATATTTTGTTCGAGTGAGATGCTAAAAGTAAATTTGATTTAGTTAATGTAAATAAAGTATGGCTATCTTCTCCGAATTACGCTCTTTTAAATATTTCTAGAGTAATTTCATTCATTTGAGGATTTTTTTTTGAGCAATCACGATTGCTTATTGTTCTCATTTGACTGTTTTTGGTGTTACGCTGATTTTATTTTCTCGCCAGCACTCTCTGCCAGCACCACCGCCGCGTCGACCGGCCTCACGATGCTGCTCCTCTTGCGAAAACCGTCTCCAGGTTGAGTCCATGTCCTACACACACACGCATACACACACACGCCTACACACTCATGCCTGCGCACAGACACAAACACACACTCCTACACACATACACTCATGCCTGCACACAAACACATATGTCTACATACACACATACGCACACTCATGCCTGCACACAGACACAAACACATATGTCTACATACACACACACGAACGCCTACACACACAGCACTGCAGACACAACACGCACACACATGCGCCTACACAAACATACACGCTTGTGATTGCGAAAAACATAATTTGAATTCAAGATGCCAAAAATTCAAATTTTTTTTTTTTTTTTTTTTGAGCAATCATGATCTCTGATTTTTCAGATTACCATGGCGATGGCTGTTTTTATTATTTATTTAGAGAGCAAAATTTTCGTAGTCATAGTTACAAATCGTCTGAGGTCAGGGGCTTCAAATAGGGAGGGGGTTAGAGGGGCGGTTGCACTCCCAAATGTTTCACTCAGTATAATAAAAAATGGTCAATTCATTTAAGATAACTTATAAAATCATTTGCCTGCATTTTCAGAACAGAAAAAACTGATTTAGAATAATTATTTTCCTTAACTAAAGAAGTAGTCTCTACATATGGGTTAAATATGTCAAAAATGCGTAGTCTATGTTATGATCGGGCATCTTGTATGAGATGCCGGTACAGTGTTGAGACTGCGCAATTTTTACGCGTAAACTCCATGTCATTTTACATAAATTTTAATGCTCATGTTATATTTTAATGTTTAGCTAGTAAGTATTCATTGACTCCTTGTACTAGAAACACATTTTAGTAACTCGATGTATTATATGCTTGCTTAGAAACTCTTTGTAAAGCTCTGCTCTTTTTGAAAAACATCCTATATCAAAAAATACTTTCACGTCTACAAATATATCTTGATGCTCTTTACTTGACAATCTCTGAGTGACACACGATGGTATTCAAGAGTTAAATCTATAAAAGTCCCCTGGACGAATTACTGGAAAGCAACTTTTTCAATGATAGGAAATCTGATGTCATTTTGATAGGTATGACTTTGTTTGAATTTTCGTTTACTGTACTTATATTGTGGAGCGTTTTTTTGAACAATGCTACACTCTATCACAAAACTTTCAATCCGTTAATCATAATTCATGGATTGACAATTGAAACTTAGTAATTTTCGAACAAAATGATCAATTCAGTTTCTCAAGAAATTGAGACAGGATTTGATTAGATACATTTATCATTGGTCTTAAGTTCAATATTACGTAGATCGGTTACAGAAAACAAAAAAGAAAATATTACACTTATAAGTTAAATTTATAGCATGAGGGAAGAAGAACTGTTTTGTGAATTGTGCGACTATAATTTTTAATGACGCAAAATAAATACTAGCCCAATTTAAAAAGTTTTCTTGGTTATTTTACAGAGAGGAATCTGAAGGAAATGTGTTTTTTAACATAACTTTCTTGCTTCCATTGTTTTTTGACTGTTTCAATCAGGTCAGTCATTTGAAAGATGACTTTTGTGTCTCGCTCTCAACATCAAAATTGCCTTATTATTCTTAACATTAAAACCATTTTATTATCACTTCCTGTTAAACAATATGTATTTTGTACCATACTGAGGAAAATCCTGTTCAAGAAAATCGACCCCCCCCCCCCCAAACGAAATGCTGAAAATACCGCCCCTGTCTGAGGCTTAGCTCAAGCAGACTTGGCACTTAAAAAAGGCTTTCTTTGCGTAAAACTAAGTTTTTCAGAACAAAAAACTTATCTAGATGAAATTAAACAGCAAAAATTCATCTAAATACAAAATTTAAAGATTACTAATTCCCATCTTTTGAGATTGATAAGAAATAAAAATACATAACGTTATACGCTGCAAATATTCTTTATTATAAGTGTACCTACTGGTCGATATGGGCTATTAATTCTTCATCTGTATTACCGCATCCGAATCACCATTTCTTTTTTGTGGATATGTCTTGTATTACCAGGAGGGTGTACAGAAATTTTGGGACCCATCACAAATAAAAATTTTACGGGCTCCCTCCATATTATTTACCCCTACTATTTGGGCCCCCATCAGGCTCGGGCCCGGGTCAACAAGTGTCCCTTCTCCCCCCCCCCCGTGTACTCCGCTAATGCGTATTACCAATTCTAGAAAATCCAAAGTCATAATATGACGGGTGTAACGTTCTTGACCATTTCCATTATCTTCCATTTGTAGAAACAAGAAACCCAACGTGTAGGTACTTATCGCAATTCATGATTGTAAAAAGCGTAATTTGAATTCAAGAAGTCGAAATTCAAATGCGAATCCTGGATGCACTTTGTGTGTGTGTGTGTGTGTGTGTGTAGGGGGGGGGGGTCATTTCTAAGCCTTTCTGGAAAAAGAAAATAACCATTAAAATTTGTGAGCCTAAGTATAATTCGGTTTCAACTAGATCTAAACGCAATGTATCAACTTGACCGAAACATCTAGTTAAAGCTATTCGTACAAAGCTGTATACCGCCGCATTTTGTGTAAAATTTGCTCCAGACGTACATGTACACGACCTCTCTCCGCAATATAGTGCAATATTTTTGTTGAAATTTTTAAGATGAAATTTAAGATTTATTATTGGGGATTTTTTTCAGAATTAAAGAATCTCAATTTTTATAAACTCTGAAATTAAGTTGAGGTGTCACCCACCAGATGAGTGCCACCCGGGAGGGAGGGGGAGGGGCGCCACCTCTCAAGAAAAGTTTTTGACTTAGCAAAAAAGTTTTTTTTTCTTTCAAAACTCTTTCTCTCACTCTTCTCAGTGCTTTCAAAAATTGAAAGCACATGATTTGATCAGCATCTGTTAAACATTAAAGGGGAGCAAATTAATCTTTTTCATTTTTTTAAAAAATGGGACTTTTTAGTAATCTTACTTTAGAAATCGCACCTATCGGATAATTTGATTTTCATATTGAATTTCTAACGTTGTATGCATCTTAGGTTTACAATAAAATACGACGCAAAAATTTCATTAAAAAGGAATTAATATTTGAATCTCTATTTAGGAGTTTTCCCCCCTTCCCATAAGGGGGATTTGAAAAAATAAATTTAAAAAAATAAAAAATCCGCAGTCGGAGTCGGATGTTTCAAAATCTTGGAGTCGGAGTCAACCATTTTCCTTCCGACTCCGCAGCCCTGCTCGGCAACAGGAAAAATTCAGCATCGTAAAAAGAATGTTGCGTAGGAGCATTGCCTCAAAAAGAACTTTTCCCGACTCTTTTGAAACAATTTCGTTTTTAAACTTATGACCAAAAAGGAAAACGCATTGGAGAAAAAAAAGTGTGATTGCTCACCTAAATCCCAGGGCTGTTTTATTTTTGTAAATGCTTTTTTCTTTCATTAAACTAGCAAGATTCTGAACACTTACAAGACAACACTCACTGACTGAACTACTGAATTGGATTGAAATGTACCGGACAGAAAAGTTCTCGCGGCGATTTTCCAAGGTCAACCCAACCCCCCTGTCTTAGTGCCATAAAAATGCCTTTCCTTTTGTTACTTCTTATCTAACACCCCACTTTCACAGGGACAAAATACGACCTTGAAGAAAAAAGCGGGAATTCTCCTATCTCAGAAAAAAAAGTGCTGAGTTACGGTACAGTGCGAAATATGCTAGATGAAGTTCTCCGGAGGAAAGAAACAAATATATATTTTGAAACTTTAAACCTTATACACATACAAAAAAAAAAAAAAAAATTGTCCAAAATTTCTCTTCTGGAAAAATTTAAACAAAGCCACCAGAAGCCTGGGGCCCCTTTAGATGCAGGAGTAATTATTGGGAGCAATCAGCCAGCATCTAAAAGCCATGACTAATTGTCAATTTCCAGTAGTTTTGAGCATTTTCCACTCAAAATTATGATTTTCCAAGGCATATCCACAAAAAAAAAAAAAAAAAAAAAAAAAAAAAAAACAGTTTTTTCTTCCAGAAAAATCCAAACGAAGACAACTGAAGTCTGGGGGCCCTTTAGACGCAGGGGGCCCTATTGGGAGCAACCAGCCTGCGCCTAAAATCCATGACAAACTGTCAATTTACAGGACTTTTGAGCATTTTCCACTCAAAATTTTGACTTTCCATGGCAAATTCTCAAAAGAAAGTTTTTGTCCCAGAAAAATTCAAACGAAGGCAGCTGAAGTCTGGGGCCCCTTTAGACGCTGGGGGCCCTATTATTGGGAGCAATCAGCCCGGGCCTAAAATCCATGACTAACTTTCAATTCCATGGGTTTTGAGCATTTTTCACTCAAAATTATGACTTTCCATGGCAAATTCTCAAAAGAGTTTTTTGTCCCAAAAAAAATTCAAACGAAGGCAGCTGAATCCCGGGGCTCCTTCAGACGCAGGGGGGCCCTATTGAGAGCAATCAACCCGCGCCTGAAATCCATGACTAACTGTCAATTTCCATGAGTTTTGAGCATTTTCCACTCAAAATTATGACATTCCATGGCAAATTCTCAAAAGAAAGTTTTTTTTTTCCCGGAAAAATTCAAACGAAGACAGCTGAAGCCTGAGGCCCCTTTAGACGCAGGGGGCCCTATAGGGAGCAATCAACCCGCGCCTAAAATCCATGACTAACTGTCAATTTCCAGCAGTTTTGAGCATTTTCCACTCAAAATTTTGACTTTCCATCTTTTAAGAAGTGACGCGGCTCCGAGGCCCCTTGCTTTGCTGGAGGCCCCAGCTAGCGCCTCATGCGCCTATTCGGTGATCCGCCACTGTGCATGAAACGTAAATAAGAGACCTCAAGACTGAATCCCATATATGTACCCTTTTTTACAACAAATGGTAGAAGTAAACGAATAAAGTTGCTGGTTTGTCGGCAACATTTGCAACATTTCCGAGCTTCTAGCTGAATGGGCTCTTCAGTTCGTGTTGAATGATACTTAGTAGAATACACTACGAGTGTATTCCGTAAATATTTTGTGATGCTGAATATAGAATGACTCTGATAAGTTAAAGCTTGACCTTGACAGTGTTTATTTCTTTTTGGAGGAGTTCAGGGAAAAAGAGTGCGCATTATTGACGCGGATTTGAGTTGGAGTATTTTATGAAGCCTGCTACGGGGGGAGAGGGGAGTAGTCTAACTCAACTCAGCGCCTTGTCCATTACCTCAACAAGAGTTGTCAAGATCAAGCTTCACCTTATCAGAGTCACAATATATTTGGCGTTAAAATAAATACGGAGTGGATAAAATAAAAGTATGTTTGCGATGCCGATGTCTCAAAACTTTTAATGCAAAGGGGGGTAAAAGGGAACACTATTAATTTGATTTCGTAACTGTTGGCTGCAATGTTTGAAAGTATGAGAACCCGAACCCCTTATTTGCTGCTCCTCCTCCCGTCGCAAAAGACCTTTTTAAAAGAGTCATTGTGATAAAGCAAGCAGAAGGCAAAAAGAAAACGATAGCAGAGCATCATACAGCACACAATGCGACGTTTTGTCTCAGCCGCAGAACCCGCTGACAGACGAACGAGCTCCATGACAAATGGCTCTGTCGGATTCGCGAGGCTCTGCAAAGGGCGCTACTTAACGGTTCAACGACTCGTCGACAAAACATGGTTTTTTTCCCTTTGCCACCTCTGATCGCACACATCATCCTATGAACTCCGGAAGAGATGGACTGCAAGAGATGGACTGCCGTCTCAGAGCAAAAGCCCAAAAGGGGGAATGATATATTATTGCATAAACACAGGGGTGCCCCTAAGAGTAAGGGCGTACCCCCCAAAATATCACAAAGACCCCCCTAAAAGCAGAAGCCTCCCCCCCCCCAGATGAGAAAATTTCCCGCCAAAACAACCCTGCCTAAAAATTTTAATAGCACAGTCTGCGCCATGACACCCTTCCCCTCCTAGTTGGGCACCCTTGATAAATATCAGGCTTGCAGAGGCACTGTAGCATCAAGATACATGATCTGTGCAACCTCCCTCCAGCAATATCCGATACAAGGATATAAATCCCTGTTCCTAAGTCCCCGTGAATTTGTGTACAATACATTTGACACCTTCAGAGACTCCACCGACCTGTTGCTTGGTTTATCGGTTTTAAATGCTCAGATAAATCTGAAGAAGTGGGTCCCTGATGAACGTATTGTGCAATATAAGGAACGTTTGCTAAGGAATTGCAATGACTCATCTTATTCCGGGAGTATGGATTATCGATAGAAGCTGTTAACATTAAATCCTGCAGTTGACCTATTCCTTTGAACTAGCTTTGCACCTGGTTAGGAGTATAGTAAACCCCTATTGTCTGCTAGCTACTTATCCGCGATCTTTCTCACTTACCAAAAAAAAAAAAAAAAATCCAGCTATGATAAACTAATTGTAAATAAATGTATACATTTTAACTTAACAACTGCTCAAGCTGTTTTTAGACATTCCTATTTCTTTCTCCCCATCCCTTTCAATGACATCAAACTTTTCGAGGTTACCGAAACCTGACTAGTTGAAACCTGATTTTTAGGTCTACACTATATATTACTCAATGCTTCAGATCTACACCACTTACTGATTTTTAGATCTGCTCTACTTACTGATTTTTCGATAAACACTGAGGTGCGTAAACGAGCGACCAGATCAGTCTTGAAAATTGCCTCTGCCCTTTTCGAATTTTATAATAACATAGTTTTTTGGCTTTTTCATGAATTTTTATGCAATCAGTTATCGTTCCTCTTTTACCTAATATGCAGATTATCCCCGGTTATCGTGTGAACCTATTCAGCGGATTATTAGGAGTCTACTGTACGTCAGAAATTCTACCTCAAACGATCCGCTTATTTTCTCTTTATTGGGGAATTTTAATATTACTGTCTCAAAGTACCCTCAATGAGCCATTTTTTGGCCAATGTGAATGGGCTCCTTCGAAAGGGGGGGGGGGCGGCTTAAAATGGCAATGGGAAAGCCGGCTAATATGAAGTAGTATTGTTCCAACGGGACCAGTACTAAAGATGAGTTCGGGCTCATTTTTGAGAGCCCGGGCCCGCCCGAGCCCGAGTGATATTGTCTCGGTCCAAAATCTGAGCCCGCCCCGAGCCCGAAGGAAACTTTCTTGTATTAAAAACAGAGAGAAGTTTCTAAATTTTCTTAAATGCTCCACTTCAAATGCATTATTGTATGACATATTGCAATAGTAATCGCAAAAAAACACTATAAATAAGAGTTAATTAATTAATTTGTTTTTTTTTGGGGGGGGGGGGAATTTGACATTGATTGAACTGATTTAAATGTTCCTTTCATTTTCTCATAGTAGGAAAATGTTTATTTGCTTTGAATTTGTATGGAGATTGGCGAATGAATATCTGTGCTTAAGCCCGAGCCCGAAACCTATTTTCGGTTCTAGAGCCCGTCTCATCTCTAACCAGTATCCACTACAATTCATTCTTGCCAACATAGGGGGAAAGCGGGAGTGCGAGTTATTTAAGGGTGCGTATGATCCGGATTTTGTTCACAGTAAACTTGCCCATTTTGTCAGTAGCTCTTCGATTGAACGATATTTTTTTTACAATTTTGAGCCTATGTGACGCGACATTTTACTCAAGAGTAATTGTTATTTCTTATGAACAATTGTTTCAAAAATTTGCATAATATAAGAATCTTTTTTTTTAAATTTCCACCCTTGTTGGAGTGAGAAATTTGCCTTGATTAGAAGACAAGAATGTTGAAGTTCTCTAATCTCTTATTTCCGAGGTAGACCGTGCAAAGCAGAGCGACGCAGCTAGTATTTTAATAAAGAAGACCACCCTCTTGAGGCAATGGCAACCGATATCTTCATAATGATTATTGACTATGACACAACAGCAACAGCAAAACCCTATGTGGGAGCGCTTGAAATCACTCTAGCAATGGAGGCCGGACTGAGAAGAGACCCGGGATTAAAAACGAGTTGATTTAAATCTTGTTTTTGCTTACCTATTGACAAAATTTGAAGGGACTTCCGTGGCATCAACTAACTTGGTTGCCCTGCGATAAATTCGGGGGCTCATGCAGATAGCGAAAAAGGTCTGGAGATCCTTTTTGGAGCGATTACTAAACTTCACCAACTTCGCATTTCGTGAGCTCAAAAAAATGTCAATGTCACGAAACCCCTCAATCTACTCAAAGTGACAGAATTCTCGAATTGCTAATAATTCTCTACTTAAGTCAAGTATCTTACGTAACAGTGTAACAAACGTGTTAGCAGTGTTCGATAACAATTTTCATCCGGGATTTCAAACCGTCTTCAGATATGTCACGTCATGACAAATACATGGTCATGACAAATACATGGCACTGGCACGGAAGATAATATGAAATATTACCCCGGAAGCTAACGGACATAAATTTTGGCTTGTCCTTCAACTTGCTGTCGGTCATAATACTGAATTTTAGTGAAGGAGCTCACGTCTCGAGCAAGCAAATCAGGAAATGACACCGGGTTTTAACCCGCCCACGAGAACAGGAAATTCCAAAAAAATGCTAGTTTTAGCACAGGGCTTCCCAGTTCACAATGCCATTCTGGTGGCCACATCTTTATTAAATGATGTAAATACGTGAGTCGGTTGGAAGAATGCACGAATTCTGCAAAGATTACGTGAAAGTGATCGCACAGGAAAGAGGCTTGGGAAGATATATATATTTTGCAACAAACAATTGCAAATTTTTGCAGAAATGTGAAGGTTAAAATATTAAAATTAAATCGTAGTACAGTATTTTGTGATCATTACGAGACTTTATTCTGTATTTTTCACGTAAATTCTATGATTTGAACAGTTAGCACTAAAATCTAATCAGCACAACTTCCTGTTTGGAACAAGAATAGACCAAGCTTTTGGTTTAAAGGGGTGATAGTGAAAGCACAAAATGGAACAAAATGCTTATGAAGCACACAAATGTGAATATATGTCATAAATGTATTCGGGCACAAACAGGGTTTATGGGACCAGGCCCCCGCCAAGCCTGATCGGCGCCGTCGTGCAAATGTCTTCTGAGCGCCTTTATTTTAATGGCGTTAGGGGGAAAATATATTTAACACTTGGAGCGTGGTTTTGTGAACGAATATAATGTGGGAAAAATACGTTTGGAATTTAATTAAAAAAGAACAATGTGTAAATATTTAATTTTGGAATATAGTGTACGTTTTTACTTCTTATCTGGAACTTATTTCGGGTTCAGTAGCTCCTGTGATATGCTAATGCGTTTTGGAGAAAGAAAATATTTTGAACATCAAAGTTAAAAAAGGCCTCTTTGAATAGCTCTCTGATTAATTGTTCATAAATTAGAAATTAAACTTATATGCCAAGGTTGGCAAAATTTCGTCCTGTTCAAAACCCTTATGTCCAAAACTGTCTAAAACTTGATTTTGGGTGAAATTGTATTTTTTGAGAAAATATTAAAAACAGAATTAAATTGATTTAAATAATATTTTGTAGTAAAAATAATAGTGCAAATGAAGCATGAAGGTGTTCAAAATAAGATCAATAGTTGACTTAACTGCAATATATACTCCTGTTTGTGAAAATTGCAACACCACGAAAGACTTACGCGAGTGAGCTGAAAATTGCAGGAAATGTAAAGTAGTGCATGATATGCAAATGATTAGAATTGCAGACCGGTAGCGCATGCGTATGCTGAGCAGCGCCCTCTGAATGGCGGATCGAACCGAATGTAAATAGACGACTGTAGCGAGGCGTGTATGAGTATCGGTGGTTATATGCTAGAGTAAACGTTAAATGAATCTTTACTATGCCTCTTCGACGAAAGAAAGCGAAATTTGAGCAAATTTCGGAGTTTGAACGGGGCAGAATCGTCGACCTTCGGGAAGTTGGATTGTCTTATCGTGCAGTAGCTGCTGGTGAGCAGCGTAACAGCAGCACAATCATTCGTGTTTGGAAGCAGTGAACGGACGAGGGTCGGACATCTCGGAAATCTGGGAGTGGACCCCGAAATGTGACGTCAGCTCGCTATGACGGACACCTGGTGCGAATGGCGCTGACAGACCGCACAGCTTCTTCTAGACAATTTGCAGCACAGTGGTCAACAGCTACAGGTGTTTCATTGTGTGTTTCATCAATTCGGAGACGTCTGCTGCAGCGTGGGCTCCACGCAAGGATGCCTTTATACAGGATTCCCCTCACGCAAAACCATTGCCGCCTGCGGCTACCATGGGCCAATGTGCATAGGAGCTGGCTTGCTGATTGGCAGCAAGTCGTCTTTTCTGACGAATCACGCTTCAATTTGTGGCACCATGATGGCCGAATTCATGTCAGGCGCTGTGCTGGTGAACGGCACATTTCGGAGTGCATTATCGAACGCCACAGTGGACGAGCACCCGGAATTATGGTCTGGGGTGCCATAGCATATCATGGACGATCCCAATTGCTACGAATTGTGGACAATTCAAACAGTACCCGATACATAAACGAAGTTTTACAGCCCCAAGCTATTCCTTTCCTGCAAGGATTCCCAGGGACTGTATTCCAGCAGGATAATGCCTGTCCACATATCGCCAGGACAGTCAAATCCTATATTTATTCGCAGCAGGTACAACTTCTTCCTTGGCCTGCATATTCCCCGGATATGTCACCGATGGAACATGTGTGGGATTTCGTTGGGCGGCGTCTCGCTCGTAATCCTCGTCCTGTTGCTTCGATAGACGAACTTTGGTTGCGCATACAAACAATATGGAATACTCTTCCGCAAGCAGATATTCAACCTTTGTTTCAGTCTATGCCGAGTCATGTAGCAGCTCTTATTGCGGCGCGTGCTGGTCACACAAACTACTAATTTCTATCTCTTTTTATTGTTTGTTTGGTTTGAAAATGTAATCATTTATTTTTACCATTACCACTCAACTGTGTATTAAATTTCATTCAACTATGATTTTTGTAACAATATGTTTATGTAATATCGCTTGACATGTGATAAGGTGAGGAGAGAGGGTGAAGTGAAGTGCTGAAAAGAAGTGTGACATTATTTATGGTTTGCTTCTAAGTGCCATCCCAAATTCAATTGCATAGTTTATGAACTTATCAAACGCTTACGTTATCCTTTCCACAAAAGTAGAAGACTTTGATCAGCTTTTGATCCCGAAAAAGAGCACAGTTTCGAATTTTAATGAATCTCTACTCTCTACCTACACTAAACAAAGTACCTTTTAAAAAATAAATAAATAAATAAATTGAAAAAAGAAGAAAAAAAAAAACACTTCTAAACCTTTATCTTCCAAAAAATAAAATTGAATCTGAATCATGTTTTGTTGTTGTTTTTTCTCTCAAATATAGATTCATAGTTTCTAAATAGGAACATAGTTTATATAGAAAACATAGTTCAGGATTCAGCAAAGACAAAATAATAAATATATATATTGTCGAAGTGTCGGGAGTAATATTGTGTAACAAAAGAAGTATAGATGGTTTTCTAACAAATAGCTCTTAAACTTGTTTCTTCCTTTGCAGAAGCTGAGAAAAGGCTGCCGCTACCGTTTCCAGCCCGTTGTGGAAGAGATGAGATCCTCCGAGCTGTCGGACTACACCACGGCCCTGGTAGCATTCGTCAACTGCCTGATTATCTCTCCAGCGGCTTTAGAAGACAGAATACGCATCAGGAACGAGTTCCTGGGTGAGTACTTGGCAAAGAACGAGAAAATTCTTTGGTGTATAATTCTGTTTTCGCATAGACAGCAGCAACATTTTGTCTCCGACTTTCAGCGCACGTCATTGTTTGTGCACAATTTGAACTATCATCCTCGCGGGCATGTCAATCGCTTGCTCAGTGATAGTTTCATTCCCTGATTAAAAATGGCTTTTACTCAGAGGATCCTAATTTGTTGATCCAGTGTGATTTAAAATCCAGCAGGAAAGATGTCTTGGGTTAATTTCGTTGCTGTCGGTGCGAAATCATCAAATTGTTGATTCCCAATTTTCATTGAGATTACGGGTTGGTCTCGTTGCTGTTGGTATGAAATCATCAATTGTTGACTGCTCAATTTTCTTTGAAATCATGGGTTAGTCTTTTGTTGTCGATGTTAAATCCTCAATTGTTGACTCCCCAAGTTTCGTTAAGATCATCACGGGTTAGTCTCGTTGCTGTCGAAGTGAAATTATCAACTGTTGACTGGTTGATTCCCCACTTTTCGTTGAGATCACGGGTTGGTCTCGCTGCTCCTCAATCTTCGTTGTTATCATGGGTTAGTCTCGTTGCTGTCAGTAGGCGGTAATTAGCTGATTTCTTTTCATAATTTCTGTTGTTATATAATGTTCATATTCTGCTATTACATTAGGCTCATAACTTCTATAATTATTTTTCTTTTCATTTAATTATTATAATAAGCAAATCATAACAAAATCTTAGTTTTGTAATAGTTCTTCAATATGTACGTGCTTTAGCAAAATCACTGTAGCAGTGTTTGATTGTAGCACTCGCAAGAGCAAATGGGAAACTGCTCTGTTGCTTTTTTGTTAAAAACTAGGGTTCTCCGGCCTGCTTGCTATCTCTCACCAACCCCCGAAGATTGCTTCACACTCTTTTTGATTCTCAGAAATTTAAATCCTCCATTAGAAGAATCAGATTAAAAAAGCAATACGAGTTCCGTTTCGTGCAAAATGAAAATCTCCCTCTCCCTCCCTCCCGCATAAAATATAATTTAAGTAAAGAGCTTATGATGAGAACACAATCATGCTCCCACCCGAAGACAAAAAAAAAAAAACCTTGATAGAAAATGCTTAACCGAGATATTAAAAAATGTTTTGGAGAGCACCCTTTGCAAAGCTGTAGGTGCTACAGAGCTCCTGAGCATTGCAAAATAGCAGTTTCGTACGCTTGAAAAGTCTCTTTCAAATTCGTGATCTGCAAAAACTTATTTTGCTCCTTAGCTCCGGGCTTGAATTGATTTGAGCCTAGGACTTTTCGCTGAAATAGAAATCCTTATATCTGCTCGTCTAATTAATTAAGAAAATTGGAACAAGCTTTATTTGATACAGAACAAAAATATCTTTCGAACGACATAGATAGTTAAGGAGGATGGGGGAAATCTTTCATTCCTTTAAAAGGCAATTAACGCGAAATTTTAGCTTAAAAAAGTAATTACAAAATAAAAACTAATTTTTAACTTAAAACCAGGATTGTTTTTTGAAACACAAATTTAACAGGTCAAATTTGCAGCGGTCTCAAACTTGGGGGAGTGGGGGGCAAGAGAAAGAATTGCCCCAGAGCCCCAACTAGCTTTAGTCGAGCCCTGGGCACAAGCGTACGAACCTGCGCTACAAAATGTTACATTCATTGCTATTCCACTTTTCCAAAATTTTATTCATTCCAGCGTATCCGAACCACGCATTTGACTGTTTTGCATGTTTTTCATCGGAGTTGCTTCTGGCATTGCTTCGGAACTTCTGCCTAGAAAAAGTGACATCGAACGTGATTAGAATAAAACTTGATATGCACCTTGACCTCGAGATAAGCAGGAAATTATTTGAATCCTTCGTACGTTTCGCGAAAAGCTGATAAAACATATTTAATCCCTTAGGCAGAGTGCGATTTGATGTTTCCGCCACATAGATGAGGTTGTTCGATTACCACGGAAAAAGGTGTCGACACAAAGGTGTTTCGAAGATGGAACTGTTTTCGAATGATATTGATCTTTGCCACGTGAAATGCCATTTAGTAGAAATTCAGCCATTATTTACTCAGCAGCGAAATAGACTGCAACGAACGACCTTTTTGTAAAAATTCTAATCAAAGAATTTCACGGTACACACTCTGCAGCTCATCTGCTGATTAAATACCTTCTCTTGAGTTTCTGAAACATAAGTACTTGTGGTGTTCAACTTCAACTGATGCAGTTTTGAAAGTTCGTTTTTTGAAAATAATCTTCAGCGGAATTACAAGTGATTCATTTTCCGTTGGTTGTGGTGGATAAAAATTATAAATTAAGGAACAAACACAAGCATTTCTAAGTTACGAGAACTCCAAGTCCGTTGATTCTGAGATCCAAGTAGTCTCAATATATTATTGTGCTAAATTTGTTTAATAGATAGCACTAATTCCCCAGCGCATGAAAAAAAAAAAAAAAAAAACATTCAGTTTTTCGCTATGGTCGCCCTTTTTATTGTAGTCTTGCAATGGCTTAACAGAATGAATGTGGGTTCTTTTTTTTTTTTTTTTTTTTTTTTCAAAATGGAATAAAAGACAGCCTATCAGTAGCGGCTGACTGCACCAATCCGATCTGTCTTTCCAAATTTTTCCAAGGAGATTAGAAAGGGTATAAGCTAAGGACGCGCCGGATCGGTTGTAATCGGTAATCGTTCATAATGGGCCAAATTTTTGCCGATTAATCGGCGGGGAAAATATATTTTCAAATGCATTTTAATACTTTTAAAGTTTTTAAGTATTTTTTGAAAAAGAAATTAAGATTAATAGGTATAAATGCAGTGTTCGTATGTTTACTACACAGTAAAACTAGCGAAGTGGTCGATATATTTACTTGAAATTTTAACAAAACGTTCCTTTTATGTAGGCGAGGGGCTGAAGTAAATATTTAACCCGTTGCCAAAGGACTCTAAGAAATTTAGCTCTTTCACTCTTCTAATATCTAAAAATGCTGCTTCACACTGCCGTCTTTTAGAGTAGTGTCCCGTTCAACGGGATTGTACTGCAACCGAATGGATCCAGATCGACTTCAGCGACGAATGCAGATTCAATAAGGGCAATGATGACATTCGTGCATGTTTGTGAAGAATCCGTTGTGAACGTGCCAGTAGTGCGTTGACCGTTAAGCTGCACATCACACACAGAACTGGGGCGATGTTGTAGGGCACTATCATATACGAAACATGGATGCTCTTAATATTGATCCGCAACACCATGACAGCGTAACGTTACGTTCGTGGCCTGTTTCAGATGCATATATGTTGGCACTCATGGCGAGACTCCCTGAAGCCATTTTTTGACAGGAAAATGCTCTGTCACACACAGCAAAGGTGTCAGGAGACTTCCTTTTCCACGTTATTACCTTCTCTGGCCTGCTCAATCTACTGTTTTGTCACAGATCAAGTACATCTGGGATTACTTTGGATGGCAAGCTGAAGAGTCAGCGAGTTTGTTCGGAGTAGGACCATCTTGCAGTAAATGTGAAACAAAATGATGCAGGTATTACATGGTACAATACTTTTCAACCTCAATCCTCGCCAACAGTCCAACAGGGCACCTTCCATTCATTTGGGATTTTTCCTGCAATAGATAATCATTTTGTTTTCTTTTTGCAATCACTTTCTAATATCACTGTTGTTCTCACTCACGTATGTAAAATTTCGTTCCATTCTGAAAACTTTTTCTTGCAAGGGCGCCCATATAGGGGGGCAAGGGGGGACTCGAGCCCCCCCCCCCCTGAAATTAGAACTTTCTTGCTTTTAGTACCTTTTTCCTTGCAAAAATGTAAAAACATTTCTTCTCCAGCCATTAATGAATAAGTTGTTAAAAATGTCAAATTTTAATGACTCTTAATCTGTCCTGAAATTAGTTTCCACGAGGAAAATATATAGCTAAACCACGGGGGAAATATTTGAGCCCCCCCTTTCAACTTTGCATTTGAGCGCCCATGTCTTCTTAGTGCATCGATTTTTTCATTATAGTCTGAGGATAAGTCCTTACAGTTACCACATAAAGTAGCAGCAGACTGTCGCGCTGATATATTTTGTTGCCGTTTCAATCTAATTTAAATTCAGCACCTAACTACTGTGATTTCACACGGGTGGACACGGCCCATTAATGACAATTTTGAAGTGAACAAAATACATATCGTCGCTTCAGAGCAACACTAAGACAACTAATCCCAGGAAGAACAATGAGATATTCTTCTGTTGCTCTGAGGCGACCATAGACTAATAATAAGAGTAGACCGAGCTATGGCAACCCTTTTGCTGCTCATAAACCAAACCATGTGACTGGTGGATATCCTAGCAACAGCGGACGTTAATCGTAGCAGACGATCAACGCCAGCGCGAAATAAAATAAATAGAATTGATGGAACACGGAAAAATGATCTTTTATGGAGTCCGATTTGTAAATTTGTTATTCTAAGTTGTAAATATTTTGTTAATATAGTGAGTTTTTCGTTTAGATAGTATTGTGCATTTTCTTTAGTCAATTTCAATAACTCTCTAAGCCATAAAAGATGCAAGCGACCAAGAAGAATCAGCAAACGGTAAGATTTTTACCTAGTTTCAATTTAAGATACCGATTAGTACATTTTTGCGTTAACGCAAAACGTTTACGCCATTTCGTTCACGCCAACGCTGACAGCTCCAAATGAAATAAAAGTTACCGGAAACTGATCAAAAACTATTACTAATGTCAAAATAATGCATAACTAAAAGAAAAACAGTTCAATCTCTGCACCTGGAAGTTTTTTTTAATGAAAACACATTGTCTTAAAATACATGTCTTGTGCCAAACTATAGGTAATGCTGCCATCTAGCAACCATGCTGCCAAAGTCTTCGCCAAGCCCTTCCACTAGTCACATGATACATCTATGAACCAATTTTCTTCATCAGCAAGAATGAGAAAGCTCGGTCTATTCTTATTATTAGTCTATGGAGGCGACGATATAATGGTTGCTCACGGAGAGCTTTATTCATATTAACTTAATTTCGTCATTCGCTTTTTTTTCTTATGTTTGATTGCAGTGACTGTGACTTTAATCTTTTCTCTCTTTCAGGTTTGAAGATTCTAGAGGTCCTTAACAGATTTAGGTAGGTGTACCTTCTATTTCTTGTGATTAATGAGAATGAGATTCTGCCTTTCGCAAAGATACTGATTGCATAACTGGCAAGTAAATCTTTCCTGCGGAGCGAAGGTCTGTGCCTGGAACTATGTGCTTCAATGATCTATAGGGCTCTGTCGGTAAATAAATGATAATAAAGAAAGCCCTTTCAGACAAGCGTATAGTGTGTCTCCGATAAGTTGAGCTATGACCCTGACGATGTTTACCTCTTCTTCGGGAAAGGATAATTAATGCCCAGTTGAGTTTGGGTTACTTTCATATTAGTTTTGCAAAATTATTCCAACTCAAATCTGCACTAATAGCACGTACCTTTTTCACTGAACTTCTCAAAAAGATATATATTGTCAAGGTCATAGCTCAACTTGCCAAAACCGCACAATACTTAAGGTTTAAGATACCAAAAGAAACATCGTCGGTTAAAAGAAATAATTAGATTATAAATTCTCGCGTTTATTGAAAAGTTTAGCATTAAAACATTCAAAACAAACTGCAACAAAAAAATTAATTAATTAATTAAAAAAAAAACTTTACATCTAAAATAAATTGAGGGCAAACCGGATTTATCTTAAACGCTTACAATATCTATCCTACCCAGAGACGGCTATAGTATTTTTTTGCCACCCTAGGCGATATTAGTAAGTGCTGCCCCCCCACCCCCCCATTGGATAATAATAATTATAATAAAATAGAAATAATAGTGAATTTCTCAAAAATTAAAGTGAGTTTCTAGTTAAAATTCCAAACTGGGTTTTGCATATCCAAGCACTGGTACACACTTATTATTAAATACACACTAAATTATCTTTTTAACATTAAAATAGTGCATCTTATGCCATGAAACAGTTATTAATATTTTCAAAAGACTTAAATCACGCCATTTGCCACCTCTAAAATTACGAAATTTCCGATTAAATTCCAAATTATGCTTTTCATGTCCAAGGCTAGGCACCCATATAGGGGGGCAAGCGGGGACTCGAACGCCTCCCCCCCCCCTTTGAAATTAGAACTTCCTTGCTTTTAGTACTTTTTTCTTAACAAAAATGTAAAAACATTTCTTTTCCAGCTATTAATGAATAAATTATTTAAAATGTCAAATTTTAAGAACTTCTGTCTTGAAATTGGTTTCCATGGGGAAAATATCCAGCTAAACCTTGGAGAAAATATCTGAGCCCCCCCCCTTACAATTTTGCATATGGGTGCCCATTAGGGTGGATCGAAAAAAATGAAATTTCGAATTTGGAATACTCACCAAAAACTGTGCATGTGTAAGAATAATACACATGTAAAATATTATCAAGTTTGAAGAACTCCTTTAGGGTCCTACCAAGGCTTGAATTTCTCCAAAAATAGGAAAAAATGTCAGTTTTCCAAAATTTTTATGAAAATAATAAGGTTCAAAATTTTTGTTCTAATACCATTGAAGTGTTTCTTTTTAATACGCTTTTCATGTATCTTCAAAATTATTTACATTCTTTGCAGTATTAGGTTCGCAACAAGTTTGTAAAATTTCGTGAAATTTCCAAAAACTGACTTTTTTCAAGCCTTTTTGCACATTGCGGTATTTTTTCTTTTAAAGTCCCTTTTTTTTTTGCAATGACTGTGCAGAATGCAGTTTTAAATGGAAATAAAATTATACTTTATTATATTAAAAGCCCAGCACCTACGACAAGGAGCGTAATTGCTTCAAACTGGACCAGTGGTAAATTGTCGCACCTTTCTAGCAATTTACTTATTGGTCCTGCGAACATTCACATGGACCAGCAGTTTCACCATCAAGTAATGTGAACAAGCGACGCAAAGGCTGCTCGTATGCAGTTCGCACATTGACCATGGGACAGGACGTCCAATTTTATTCTCTATGGCCGTAATTGCACCGTTCTTTTTTTCTGGTATTTGTGGCCGTGCTATCACAGTCAAAAGTTGAAAGATCCTCACGGCCTCAACAAATTTTCAGTTCAAAAATCACATTGCTGTCGCGACATGTTTTCCCGTTCCAGAAGTTGGAATCACATGACCCAAATAAAGAGAATTGGATTTTTCAACTATGGATTCCTCGCTTATGGTTCTTCTATGGTATCTGTCTCCAACCATTTCTTTTTGTCATAGTTTTGTCTTTTCGGCTATCGAAAAATGTACTTTTCAAACCCTTTCACTTCTAGATTGCAGGTTTTGAAGAGAAGCACGTACTTCGTCTGTGATACCTGTGAAACTTCTGTCGCTGTCTTCGAATTTTATTCCTATCAACGACTTTAGAGCGATAATTATTTGACACAGTACCAAAATCCTGTAATGTTTCTGAAGCAAATGCTGCAGCACATCGCACATCTGTCAGAAATGCCGTATTGGTAGCACACTCTTGATAGCGTTGGCAGAGAAGGCCTCATTTGTTCCACTTTTGAAGTGATATCAACACCAAAAAATGTTGATGGCTCTGTTGGCGGGAGTATAGCCATTGCAAATTTTTCTTCTTCTGGAATTGAAACAAAATTTTGCTGTTCCTCATCAGTGTTATTACAGCATCTCGTTACGTGAGTGAAAATCGGGAAAAATTATTGATCCTGTTATTCAACGAAATGCCTATTTTTGCCACCCGGAAAATATTCTCTTGACAGTGATCACTGATGAACGAAGTACATCAGAGAACTGATTTTGCGAAGATTTTGAAGGCCAGACAATGGGCTTCTGTTCATGAAGAAATAAGAGTATTCTATAATTCAAGGATTAACTTAAACGCATCAGACTACTCTGATGTTATCAACCGGAATGTGCAATAACTGCCACCCCTCTTCTATTTTAGCTGAGATATTTAATGAAAGTCTTCAACAATAGATTGAAAACACCAACGCCAATTTTGCGTTCGTTTAGTTCTCCTGTCACACTCAGGTGGAGGAACGTGGTGGTTACAGAAGCTTATTTGTTTATGATAAGTCAATCGACAGGAGATGGCTTCATTAGAGCAAAAATCAAATCTCGAAGTATCATGTCATCGTTTGAATCAAAAAATGATTTCAAATGGGTTTCATGAATGGATGTGACGAACTACTGTTTTCTCTGGCTTTAACTAACTGATACTTTTCAAGTCCCTCATTTTGTTAAATACTGATGCTTATATGTCAGAGCGACTGTGTGTGAGTAGATATACATTCTTTGTAACCAATGCACTTCTCTCTTTGTTTTCTTTAGTTAATACAACTAAATGATTTTGATAGTTTATTTCTAATGCAAAATGAGTAATAAATTTATGCTTAATACATGTGGCACGGCAGATGGAAAAAGTAGAATGGAACTCGAAATGCAGCCACCTGTTTTAAGTGGATGCTGGGCAGTTAATGTAATAAAGTTTAACTTCACTTCCGTTTAAAACTGTATTCTGTACAGGCGTTGTAAAAAAGAAAACTGGACTTTAAAAGAAGAACTATTGCAATGTGCAAAAAAACTTTAAAAAAAAGTCAGTTTTTGGTTGATTTCGCGAAACTTAATGGTGCAAAGACTGTAAATAATTGTGAAGATACATGAAAAGAGTGTTCAAAGGAAGCATTTTAACCGTATTATAACAAAAATTTTAAACCTTATTATTTTCACTAAAATTTTGGAAAATTGACATTTTTTCCTATTTTTGGAGAAGTTCAAGCCTTGGTAGGACCCTCAAGGAGTTCTTCAAACTTAATAATATTTTACATGTGTATTGTTCTTACATATGCACAGCTTTTGGTGGGTATTCCAAATTAAGATTCGAAATTTCATTTTTTTTCGATCCACTCTAGTGCCCATGTGTCCAAGCACTGGTACACACTTCAAATTATTTTTTCTTTTTAATACTGAAGCCTTAGTGAATCTTATGGCGCTGAAACAGATATTCATACTTAAAACACAAATGTTTCAACTTCGAAATTTGCCGCCCCTAAAATTTGCCACCCCGAAAAATTTGCCGCCGAGAATTCGAAATTTGCCGCCCCGAAATTTGCCGCCCCTAAAAATTTGCCGCCCCAATCGGCCGCCTAGTTCGCCTACCCCAGGAGGCGAGATTGACCCTGACCCCTCTTAAAAAGAAAAGAAAAAGCAACAGAAACCAAGAATTTGTAGAGAAAATTTTAACATTCATGAGACGAGTTGAAGTAAAAACATGACGAATTTTTTAATTTTTATTATCAACGGATGTAAACTTTAAATTGCAATCTAAAACTTATGTTTTACTTTCTCCATAACAACTGGTATTTCAAATGTAGTTTAGGTGTCAAAATTTTGCAAAAACCAAAACTTTTTGCCAGCAACAGACGTAGTAGTTGCGGCTTATTGATTAAAGAGATGTACTCAAATCTGAAAAATGGCATCATTGAAAAGCTTTGTGTGAAGTTCAACGTGTGAAAAGTTTCTTCCTAATTTCCTCTATAATCTTTCACACGCGTTTTTTTATGCGCAATTTTCCTAATTTTTAAAGACAACTCAGCGTTCTTGGAAATGTGTTTAACACCGAAGCAAATGATTATTTAATGCAATGGAAAATGTCGGAATGAATGATTTGCATTTCCGATATCGAGTGAAAACTTAATCCACAGCCATTACTCATGGAGAACACGTTACGTCTCTATGATGAAAAAGCAACAACATTAATTTATTTCACAGCACTGATGGCAACGGTTCAAATCTTTGGCAAGCCTCCAAATGCATTTCTCTTGTATGCAGTTATAGAGTAGCAGAAATATGTGTAGCTCAAGTAAAAGAAGGAAAAAAAACATATTCTTGAATATAAATTTAATTAAGCAGGCAAGTGAAAGGAAGTGAAAAAATAACAGAAAATCGTGCATGATTTCTTAACCAAGCATTTGAAAAAAAAGAAAATAGAAAAAAAACTTTATCCCATTTATCATCAAACTAGTTGATGTCAAGTTGAAATGAATAATGATATAGATTCGTTTTTTCCGTTTTAAATTGAGCTGTTGGAAATATTCCCTGAAAAAGTTGGAAACGCGTGTCCTGTCTTGATCGAAGAATTAATACATTATTGCAAGTTTCCCATATTAAACGTAGCTGTTGTTATAGTGATATTTGTAACACATACTTGTATAGGACATTAAATGTTGCTAATTTTGAAAGATGATGTTGGAAAGAATGATAAAGAACAAAAAACTACTTCTTTGCAGAAGAGAAAGTTCCTATCAATGGCCCATTTGAACAAAAATTCCATAAAACCGTCACATTTAGTTTGTAAATACTAAAAAAAAAAAAAAGGAGAATATGATTGGTTTAATGATGAAAACCGATTGTCTTCACTGAGTCAATATGTTCCTGCAACACGTTTTAGTCACCATTACAAAAATTATTGTTACAAATTCTGTAAATAGTAATTATTGTAGGAACGTAACCTGTAAATAGTTTCCCGTAATGAATATACAACCCCTTTTTCATATGGCTAAAGTATACGATCCCTATTTCCTTTTTGTTCATTGATAAAATTTGATAACGGTCTACTACTTTACAGAAGCGTGTGGAATATTTGAGAAATTTCTTTTCGGTGTATTTAAGCCGTTAGCGATGGATAAACAGTTAGTTTCGATTGATATTTCGAACTGAGAGCATTTTTGCTCTGTTTATTGCGAGGCATTTCGCTGTGTTGTTTTCGTATTTGGAAGTAAATACGTGTGTAAACGTTGAGTTTACGGTGTTGTGTGATAATTGCTTAATTGCTGATGAATAATTTAGCAGTTGTTGACGATCTTTCCTGTACATAGTGTAAATAAATTTCCTGTGCTTTTATCAAGAACTGTGTCTTCATTTCAAGAAAGTGGAAGTCGCACCGAATCCGTTACAATTTGGCGCCCAACGTGGGGCTACTTTAGGACTTTCTTGGAGTAAGTGTGGCTTTGGACATTTTTTCATAAAAACTTTTTGAATTTGGACTTTAATTTTATGGTGATTACTCGCGCAATGGATGAACAATTAAAACAACTTCTTGATGCAATCAACTCTGTTAAAAATGAATTGGCGGCTAATCAAGACCAATTAAAAAGTGATTTGACTGCAAGTTTTACTGCAAATCAAGAACAATTAAAAAATGATATGGCGGCTAATCAAGAACAATTAAAAAATGATATGGCGGCTAATCAAGAACAATTAAAAAGTGATCTGACTGCAAGTATGTTGGCAAATCAAGACCAGTTAAAAAGCGATTTAACGGTGCTGAAAAAGGACTTAACGTCTAACCAAGAAGAAATTAAAAACGACCTTATTTCGGTAAAGACTGTGATGGAAAATAAATTTAATGACATAGAGCATCGAGTTGATACTATTGAAGAAAAATTTGATAACGTTGGAAGCCGATTCAATGCTGTAGAAAATAAATTTGAAGAAGAAGATAGAAGATTTCATCTAATTAAAGAAGAGATCTTTAAGGACGTGGAAAGGAGATTGGCGACCGCGGAAAGCAGCTCTGTACAGTTTGGCGCTCCCACATCGGTTGCTCGACCGTCCATTAAACTTGCCACATTTGATGGGAAAACTTCGTGGCAGGTTTACAAAACTCAGTTCATGATAGTGGCGGAAGCGAACGGATGGGACTCTGCTACCAAGGCCTGCCATCTTGCAGCATCCCTGAGAGGTGACGCAGCGGACATTCTTCAGACCCTTCCTGACAGCCAGCGCCTGGATTTCGCCGCCCTCACAGCTGCGTTGGAGCTTCGCTTCGGTGAGAAGTGCCAGAAAGATTTCAGCCAACTCCAGTTGAAGTCCCGTTTCCAGAAAACCGGGGAATCCCTGCAAGAGCTAGCGGCGGACATCGAGAGACTGTCTCATCTTGCTTTTTGCGACTGTCCTGCGGATGTTCGAGACAACTTAGCACTCAACTACTTCATCGACGGAGTTCGAAATCCTGAAATCCAGAAAGCCCTCCGGATGGCGGATGTAAACGACCTGAAATCTGCTTTGGTGTATGCGATGAGATACGAGGCCGCCCAAGGAGCAACCCGTGTGGATCGCCATCCCATCCGTACTCTGGCAGCTGAGGAGTCTGATTCCAGGTCGTCCCATCTCGCTGAACTTGAGAGACAACTCGGTGACTTGGCAAGACATCTGAACAGCATAACAGCCCAAAAGAAACAAGAGCAGAAGTGCTGGAAATGCGGTAGTGCAGGGCACCTGCGAAGGAGTTGTCCGGCTCGCCATGCTACGCGAGGGAAGGAAAACACCACCACCAGAGCTCTGCAGATTTCCTCTTCTAGTAGTGGCAGTGATGGACTTTTCATTTACGCACATGTAAATGGAAATCCTTGCAAACTGATTGTCGACACTGGAGCCAATGTGACAATCGTTAGGACAGATGTGGCTCGTGAATTTGGATTGAAACTGTTGTGGACATCGCCACGCGTAAGTCTCCAGACGGTGACAGGTGACAAAATTGAGATTGAGGGTAAAGTGGACTTGGAAATAGTGTTTGGGAATGCCACCTACCATCATACGGCATTCGTTGCTGATATCACGGACCCCTCCATTCTCTGATTGGACTTTTTAAAGAAATACGACTTCACCCTTGACTTCAAGACTAATGAACTGCACTCGATGAGAGAAGACATAGCCATCTTCAACGCAGAAAATGATGTAAAATCCGCTCATCAAATAATAGCGCAAACAGATACATCGATTCCCTCAAGGTCAGAATCATTAATACCTGGCTCCATGGAAGAAAGCAATATTTTTCGATTTGGACTCATTGAATACCCCAACTTAAGCAATAACCCAAAAGGAGTGCTGGTAGCATCTACGCTTGTGGACCTTTCTAAGGATGTAATTTCTGTGAGAGTCGCCAACGTGAGTGAAAGGCCAAGGAATATACGAAAAGGTGAAGTGTTGGCAACTTGTACTCCAGTAAACTGCATCATTAGAAGAATCAATTCCCCCGAGACTGTGTCTTCTGAGTCCTTGACATCGAAGTTAATTGGGAGTGCGCCATTATCGAAAGATCAAAGAACTGCTGCGGAACAATTGGTGGAGGACTTCAAGCATCTGTTTTCATCTACATCGGAGGATGTGGGCAGGACGAATTTAACGCAGCATAGGATCTACACTGGAGAACACCTCCCTATTAAACAGCATCCAAGACGACTACCGTTCGCCAAGAAGGAAGAGGTTGAGACCCTCCTGAAAGAGATGAAGGAGAATGATGTAATCGAACTTTCATCCAGTCCTTGGGCCTCTCCCATCGTCTTAGTCCGAAAGAAAATGGCTCCACCAGATTTTGTGTCGATTACCGACGGCTGAATGAAATCACCAAGAAAGACAGTTACCCTCTTCCACGGATAGACGACACCTTAGACACTCTTTCCGGACACAAGTGGTTTTCGACCCTGGACTTGAAGAGCGGCTACTGGCAGGTTGAGATACACCCTGATGACCGAGAGAAGACAGCGTTTACAACTGTACAAGGCTTATGGCAGTTTAAAGTGATGCCCTTCGGCCTCTGCAATGCACCAGCTACGTTCGAGCGTCTTATGGAGACAGTGTTAAGAGGACTTTCCTACGAATCCTGTCTGGTCTACTTAGACGATATCATCATCGTGGGACGCAGTTTCGAAGAACATCTGGCAAATCTTAGGAAGGTGCTGCAAAAGCTTAAGGAAGCCAATCTGAAGTTAAGCCCGTCCAAATGTAATTTGTTCCGCCGGGAAGTGAACTACCTTGGTCACATCATCTCTTCTGAGGGTGTACAAACCGATCCAGAGAAGGTATCTGCGGTCAGGAGTTGGAGTCGTCCCGAAAACATCCATCAGTTGCGAAGTTTCCTGGGGCTCTGCACGTACTACAGGAAGTTTGTGAGGGGTTTTTCCAACATTGCACGACCTTTGCATAAGCTGACGGAGAGCAAGCAAAAGTTTGAATGGTCCAAAGAATGCGAAGATGCATTTCTACGACTGAAGGAGGCTTTAACATCAACGCCTATCCTCGCCTATCCTCAGCCTGAAAAATCCTTCATCCTGGACACTGATGCGAGCAACGAGGGAATTGGAGCTGTTTTATCCCAAGAAATTGACGGCAATGAACATGTCATCGCTTACTGGAGCAAATGCTTATCAAAGTCGGAGCGAAATTACTGCGTCACCAGAAAGGAGTTACTGGCCATAGTGAAAGCTGTAGAACACTTCTATCATTACCTCTACGGCCGAAAATTTCTGCTTCGGACAGATCATGCCTCGTTAACTTGGCTTTTGAACTTCAGGAATCCAGAAGGCCAGATAGCCAGGTGGATACAGCGGCTCCAGGAATATGACATGGAGATCAAGCACCGAAAAGGGTTGTCTCACGGTAATGCAGACGCTTTATCAAGGAGACCCTGTCCTGAGAAATGCAATTATTATTCCCGAATCGAGAAACAGTATGGAACGACTAGCCCTACTGCCTATCAGGTGACAGTGACTCCAACATCTTCAGAACCTGATCCATGGAGTGACGACCAACTTCGAAAAGATCAACTTGAAGACCCCGACATAAAACCAATTTTGGAGTTCATGGAGAGTGACAGTCGGCGACCTAGCTGGCAGGACGTTTCCATCTTTAGTCCTGCAACAAAAAGATACTGGGCTTTACGGAATTCACTCCATTTACGGAACGGCGTACTGTACCGAAAATAGGAATCTGAGGACGGCAAAACGTCTAGGTGGCAGTTACTACTTCCCCGATCAAGGATTTCAGATGTTCTGAAAGAAATACATAGTAGTGCGACTGGAGGACATTTTGGTGTGTTGAAAACCCTCAATAAAGTTCGGGAGCGCTTCTTCTGGAGCAAGGCGAAGGATGACGTGGAGAAGTGGTGCCATTCTTGTGACGCCTGTGCTGCTCGTAAAGGACCGAAGAAAAGAAGCAGAGGGAAGCTACGTCTGTACAACGTTGGAGCTCCTTTCGAACGAATTGGGATCGACATCCTGGGTCCTCTACCAAGAACTGCTGATGGGAAAAAATACATTCTTGTTTCCATCGACTATTTCACCAAATGGCCCGAAGCGTATCCCATTCCAGATCAAGAAGCTACCACCGTAGCAGAGACTCTAGTCCAACATTGGATCTCGAGATATGGAACACCTTTGCAGATTCATTCCGATCAAGGGAGGAATTTCATCTCTGCTGTGTTTAAGGGCCTATGTCAAATTTTCGGAATTGAGAAAACTAGGACAACACCACTACACCCACAATCGGACGGCATGGTGGAGAGATTTTACCGCACAATCCTAAATAATCTCTCGCTTATGGTATCCAGAAATCAACAGGACTGGGACAAGAAGCTACCTTTGTTCCTGCTGGCCTACCGCAGTGCTGTCCACGAGACTACCGGATATGCCCCATCTCAGATGCTCTGCGGACGAGAGCTAAGGCTACCTTGTGATTTCGTCTTCGGTCGTCCTCCGGATGCGCCTGCATCGCCTGAGGAGTACATCCAGGATCTCCAGGCCCGGTTGGAAAACGTTCATAACTTCGCACGAGAGCGAATCAACATCGCGGCGGAGAAGATGAAGACCCGATACGACACAAGGTCTACTGGACATGAATTCAACGAAGGCGACAAGGTTTGGTTATGGAATCCCATCCGACGGAAAGGTCTGTCACCCAAATTGCAGTCGCATTGGGATGGACTCTACAAAGTCCTTAACCGACTAAATGACGTCGTAGTGAGGATCCAAAAATCACCTAATGCAAAACCTAGGGTTGTACATTATGATCGGTTAGCCCCATACTATGGCCATAGTTCATGAGTATTACGTAAACAACCATGGTTGATAGCATAAAAGTTGTAAATAATTTTTTTGCTTTTAATGTTTAGTAATATTTCTTGTTATTATTGTGTTTCCTGTGCACTATTGGTTATTATTTAATGTGTGTATTTGTGAACTTGTGATAGAAGTTTGGCACCCTTTCTGGGGATTGTACTGCCCGGGACGTGCAGTCCTTAGGAAGGGGGCAATGTTACAAATTCTGTAAATAGTAATTATTGTAGGAACGTAACCTGTAAATAGTTTCCCGTAATGAATATACAACCCCTTTTTCATATGGCTAAAGTATACGACCCCTATTTCCTTTTTGTTCATTGATAAAATTTGATAACGGTCTACTACTTTACAGAAGCGTGTGGAATATTTGAGAAATTTCTTTTCGGTGTCTATATAAGCCGTTAGCGATGGGTAAACGAGGGGAGTTTCGATTGATATTTCGAACTGGAGAGCATTTTTGCTCTGTTTATTGCGAGGCATTTCGCTGTGTTGTTTTCGTATTTGGAAGTAAATACGTGTGTAAACGTTGAGTTTACGGTGTTGTGTGATAATTGCTTAATTGCTGATGAATAATTTAGCAGTTGTTGACGATCTTTCCTGTACATAGTGTAAATAAATTTCCTGTGCTTTTATCAAGAACTGTGTCTTCATTTCAAGAAAGTTGAAGTCGCACCGAATCCGTTACATTATGAATAACCCTTCCTAACAAGTAAATCACTTTTTACTTCTTCGGAATTCTGGGGAGTATTCTGACCAATGTAAACGAAATGGAAATTCTGTTTCATACCTTCGTAAAAGTTCCATTGAATTTCGATCCCTGAAAAAGTTTCAGTCTTCATCTAGTGAGTGACAAACTCGTTTTGAAACAAAGCGAAACAAATAACGATATTTATTACGTAATGAGCTTCATTGCAGAAGCAAAAAAGATTACAAACAAAATTTCCCCCTTTTATTTTGTCTTGTACAACTTTTTTTCGATGTACTTTCTCAGTGCCATGTACCCCCGGTTTCACCAGCACTCCAGTTTAACAAGATATTGCGTTCAAACTTTCTGAGAATGCTCAGTAGCCTCGACAGATCAGAATGTTTTGACTTTTATGTCATTTAAGTCCACTTTCGTCAAATGTTCTGAGTTCGTTTGTTCTCCGTTTCAGGAAACAGTGTCAGCAAGGTGCTAATCCGGACTTAGCTGTCCAGCTGGATGTGTTCGATGAGCAACGTTCCACAGATGAAGGTCAGCTGTCTGGACCCGATGGAGTCGATTTGAGTTCTCACATGGACGTCTTCTTCGCTATTCTCAGGCAGGTGAGTGTACTCTTTCACATCTTTCTTTGCCTAGCCGTTGAGAGGTGGGAAGATTCACCACTAGCTGTCAAAAGAGATGACCAACAGAAGACGCGGATTGTGATAAAGGTTTAATCTTGATGTCTCAGGCATGCCTTTTGAGAACCTATAAATGCAGAGGTTACAAATAAAAAACAGTGAACTCCCGATTATCTGCGAGTGAATCACCCGCGACTGCAAAACAGAAATAAATGACGAATTTGTTTCAAAAAATCGTAAATTTTAACCTTTGTTGCTCTTGTTTCACATGTCCTTCAGACTAGTGAGGTACAGTTTTGGTGAATAAATTAGCTCACCTGGGCGTTTTATCGTACACTTTCTTCACTGCTTTTATATGCTCTGGCGCAAAAACTACAATTAAATTTTTAATACACGTACTGCATATAATTTCACTCTTTATACGTTCGTTTCACATTTTATGTACCACGCAATGTTTTCTATGCAAGGATATTTTTTTCCTTTTCCGTGGTACCCGTGATACGCAATTCCGCGGATAATCGGGAGTATACTGTGGTGGTAACTTCACCTAGAAACTCGCAGAAGAGCGGGCACGCGTATGCAAGATGTGAGAACGGTGAGTTGGGGCTGTTGTGGACGCGTTGCTGCGTATGATGCAAAAACAGTCGTTCCAGTATCCAGTTAGAAGGGTAGTTGTTGTGCGGCAAAGTTAAGACTCGTTTTCATCGCTCTAAAGCAAGGTTTTTATAGGTGAGCAGCGGTCCTTAAAACCGAAAGTACCCATGACATAATGTTATCAAGGATTACTGGAAGTATGACTGAATTTACTAAACAGGCTGCCTTTCGTCAAGCTTGTAACAAAAATGCATTACCATACGAGACGGCTGCACGATGGGTAAAAGCGTTTCGTTCAGGTCGAAATGAGACTGCGGATTTGCAGCGCACAGGTCGGCCTTCCATTCCTCAAGATCAGATTGACACCCTGAGCGGTCTCTTTTCCATAGACCGTCGTTGGTCTTTCCAGGAATCATCCTTATTAGAGGTTGGTATCACTCATCATGTGCTCCAAGCATTAGGGCGCTCCGTCGCACAGTGGGGCAGCCCTATAGTAATTTTGGACATTGGGTGGAAAATTAAACCATTTATTATTGGATTTTTACTGTTGAATTGACAAACTAAGGACATATTCAAATCAAACTAACTAGTTTTTAGTATTATTACCCGAAGATAATACCTTTTATTTGAAGAACTAACTTGCTACTTTGTTAGTAGACAACTTAGTAAGCAGTAGGTAACATTTTAAAAAACTCAACGAATTTGAGCACTCACAGAATTTTAATTCTGTGATGTGCTGTGCTTTATGCGCCCCTTATAAATAACAACAAATCCTAAAACCTTTCTTAGAAAATCACAAAATTTTAGAGATAATTTTCAAAATATTTTGAATATATTTTTGAATTACGAAAATCGCTAACAAACGCTAACAAAACTATTAAATCCCCCACATTGTAGAGCGTTTCAGCTTTTATAATTCGGTTTCATTTTTTGCCTAAACCTGCATATTCAAAAGATATTGACAATTAAAGCCAAGTAATCATTTTACATTTTTCAGATTGTTTGCTTTTTATTGCAAACCCTTTCAATTTAATTCCTTCAAAGAATCAGTTTCATTTTATCCTTTGTAGGGTGTCGAAAGAAAGCATGAAAGATGCTAAGAAACATGGTTTCGCTTGCCGATTTCAGGAACTACAAAAAGTTGTATTTTCTGAGTTCTTAATATCAACAAATGAAACTAGTATGTTGTGGCCATCACGAAACTTTCTTCTATTTCTTATGAATTCTGCTCCCTGCTCATGTTTGAAGAGGAAGCAATATTCCAAATCAAAACAAAATTACACAAGCAAAAACTTGACAACCATCCCAATTTCCGAATGATTGCAAAAGCAAAGCAAAGAGCGAAAACTTACAATCATTTTAAAAGCCTTGCTTGAATTAATTACAAATATTTAATTTGGGAACAAAAATAAGATGGCAACAGTTAAAAATTTTAATTCATTGAGACATTATTTCCGATCACTTCCATAGAGTAAAGAAAATTTCTTTATTCTATGATCACTTCCGAGCAATTAAAATCACGTGAAATACGCAGAAGACAGTCTATTACGATTTATCTTTCTTATTGTTGCATTGATAAAACTAATATTTTTATTCGCACAAAAAAAAAAAAAAAAAAAAATCAGCCCCCCTTGGAGCGACTGGCGCCAAAATTGACCTAACGCCTGTTTTCATATAGGTTCACATTTATTCCAAACTTCATCCAGAACGAAGCATTAGTTAATAAGATATAGCACTCTCAATGAAAAAGAAAGAACGTTCGAATGCACCATCCCCTTTTCAGCTATTGACGCCGAACTAGAATCAGCTCTTGTATCCTTTAAGGGCTATTTGTCGATAAATTTTTGTTTGATTCCGTACATTATTTCTTGAGCTATAGCAGTCACAAGTGACGACAAAAAACGTTCGATAGCTCAGTCCCCGTTTGAGCTATTGCCACCAAAATTAAATCAGCACTTGTACCTGCTAGGGGAAACATATGGACTAAATATTTTTTGATTCCGTCAGTTACTTCCTATGGAACAGCAAGCACACTTAACTCAAGAAACGTTCCATTACTCCACCCCTCTTGGAGGAATTCGTGCCAAAAACTAATGGGCACAAGTTCTATAAATAACAATTCATTAATCAATTATGATCCTCTGATTTCAAATTTACGACCGAAGGCTTACAATTTGCAACACGAAATGCCACAAGAAGTGAAGAATTTGCTTGATGATGATGTAATGGAAATTGGATTAACTAATGTTTCATATTTCTATGAAGTTTGCTTTGAATTGTTAATTATTTACTTTACTTTGGATTAATTACTTAGTATTTTAATATTGTTACAATTTAAATAGTAAAATACGATCAAATTGTACAGTAGAAATTTTTTTTACTGAAATGTCCAACCTCTCCATACACTTGCACCAGTGCGTGTTGACATCAACCATCACCACCTTGCCAGTGTTCTGCAACGGTTCCCAGACATTAAGCTTTGCTGGTAATCACATAGAAGGAATGTATGCAATTGTATTTGCAATTTCATTAAAAATTGATATTACATATACCTATGTAGCCATCATTGCTTATTTCTTAAATTACAAATAGCCCCCTTTGGGGGCGACCACCCCCAGGTTGAGAACCGCTGAGCTGGACCATACTTTAAATTTGCAGATCTCCTTTCCTCTATTTTCATTTCTGTTCGCAACACCTACAATTTTAGGAATTTCCGTGATCTAAAATAATGTTTTATTTTGTTTTCTGTGTAAAATCTTTCGTAAAGCCTCATGAACGTGTTCGAATTGAGACTATTGATGTTGTATCAACTTGCATACAGGATCGGTTTGCCAGAGACGCCGAGTCTCTGGCAGGAGTGATTTGCCAGTCAACTCTAAATGAACGATTGATTTAAATTCCTATTGCTAATCCTAGTATGCATATTAATAAATGTAGACGCAGAGACTGTTATGAGCCCCTACTTCTTTGCCCCCGAAGGGGGGAGGGATTCTAAATGCGACACTGTTTACATTCATTGGGAAATCTTCTGAAAATTATTAGTAATTTAGAAATTACTCGTAGTTTTCTCACAGTACCTAAGTACCAAAGACTCAAGAACCAAATTTTCATGTAGTGTCAAACATGATTTATTCGTAATACTCCTCAATTTAAGGACTCGCTGATTGTCTCCAAATGATGTCACGCTTTGAGGGGGTCGTGGAATTGTGACATTTTGTGTCAAGGGGAGTGAGAGGGTAACAAGAAGTGTGACATCAGGCATTTGTGTAAGAATATGTTAATGAAAATGGCGTGACATGTGACAAACTAGAAGGTAAGGTGAAGTGTGACACTTTATGACAAAAAAAGGAGGGAGATCAAAAATGTCGAAAAAAATGTGACATCATGTATGCACAGCCCCTCTGACTTATAATTCCGATCTTTGGTTGTGTTGACTTGTGATAATCAATGTAAAGGTGAAAAGTAATCAAGCTGTAATATTTTAGACGTTTCCAGATATAAAAACAGAACCTTTTTTTTTAGGTACACTTTCAGTTTCTATCACTGTGTTTCCATTTCAGGAAACCAACCAGTAGCAAAATAGATATTTAAACACTGCCATGAAAAGTAAGAATTCAAAAAGAGAAAAATGAATTGGTTTTTAGGCAATGAAAAGTTTAGTTTTTTGTCTTCATGTACTTCATGTCAATCAATCAACTAACAAAAACAATTAACAACATCAATTAACAAAAACAGTTGACATATTTTGTCTTCATGTCAACTGTTTTTGTTAATTGCTTTGCATTTACTGTCAGATGGATCTAGGTCCCTTATATTATCGTTAGGATTAAAATACCTCAACGTAAGACATAAATGCATGTTTGTCTTCATTACAGATTGCAGAAACACCTCAAGAAACTCCATTCCTCAGTATACTTCAACATCTGTTGAGAACAGACCTCAACCAGCCCCTCTCTGAAGTAGTGTGGGAAACGGCGGAAACCCTCGTGCACAGAGCTACCTTACTTGAAAGCAAGCAGGAAGCAGACAGACTGCTCAGGGCTTCAAACCTCGGTGGTCTCATGCGGTGTTTCTGTTCTTGCCACTATCGCTCCAGTGGCGCTGTCACCGAAAATTGTGATGGAACACCCACCAAGAGGCACAGACCGAATCTGTTGTCCTTTTGCTCATCAGATGGAACACGAACTCCTCATCAGATGTTGTCTCCAAACCAGCACCAACCTCCACCAACTCCGTATGATGGAGCATCCATTTCTAGTCCAGTCGCTGGCAAAGATGTTTCAAGGTCGCACTGTAAGTTGTCCATGCTGAAACAGAACTCAGCGTCACCCAATGCGCTCATCAGACAACAATGCGTCGACGTCCAAGATGTGCTGTCCAACAGCATTTCATCTGTGGGGACAATTGGTCAGTCTTTAAATGCTCAAAGCCACGCTCAGGATTACAGAATACTTCATTGTGATAATAAACTGCCTTCCACTGAACAGAGCTCGAGTGCAAGTGCAGAGCACTTGAATAAATCATCTATGCCAAATCATATCTCTCCCAGTAGCTCTTCTGTGAGTGATTCCATCTTCCAGAATAATTCTTCAACGCAAGTTTCTCCCCCACCTCCTCCACCGCCTCCCCCTCCGCCCGCACTCTTCAAAAACCTCACTTCCCCTCCCCCTCCTCCACCTCCTCTTCCCCCAACGTTAAACCCTGCGCCACAGCATGTGAAGAAAGAACCTCAGGAAACTAAGTTACCACAGCAAGACACACCAAAGCCTAAGTCCAAAATGAAATCCTTCAACTGGAGTAAAATCCCTGTGTCAAAAGTTATAGGAAAGGATAATCTATGGACTAGAGTTGCCAAAAGTCACACTGGAAGCGTGAACGATCTGGATTTCGATATTATGGAGGGACTTTTCTGCCAACAACCAATCTCAACCAACGGATCATCTCCAAAATATGGCAACGATTCCGTAGAAGGAAGTGACAAAAAGAAGAAGGAAATTCAAGAAGTAAGTCAAATTTTTCAGATATAAATGTATTTACAAAATTCAATGTAGTTTGACAAATTACAACCATGTAACAGCCTCATGTTGGATGCAATGAAAGGCTGAAAATTAAACTAAAAATTTCAACTTGAACGAACTGGAAAAGTATCACGGAGAAAAGTTATAAAGAAATTGTTTTTCTTGCGAAATATTTTCTATTTTATTATTAAAAGTATTTTTCTCAAAATGAATATATAAATGAATGAATAATTGAATAAATCAATGAAGAATGTTGGGCTTTCATTTGTTTAAGAAAAAAGTACCTGCACATCGCCTGCCTTTTCTGTTCATCTAGTTACGTCTAAAGAAATAAAATTAAAAGTTAATGTCAAGTTAAAATTAAATAAAAAAAGATAAACGTACCAACTTTGAGTTGAAAGAAAACACCTAATTTCTGTTTTAAATGCATTGATTTAAAAAAAAATTCTTCAATACATCATTGCTACGTTTCTCACAATCTTCGAAGTCTGCACAAAAAATATGCATTAAACAATAAGCAATCATAAATCAATTAAAAGTGTAAAGTGAGATAGAACGAAATTTTTTAGCATGTTCCTCTACAAGTAAGCAATACTGACTGGTGCACAATCCATTACTAATAACAAATTAGTGTAACAATAATTATGCCCCAAGTTTATTATTTTCCTCCCAACAATAAACTCCCGATTATCCACGGAATAGAGTGACACGCCAATCATGGATAAGCGAATTCACGTATAATCCGAAAGTTAGGTTACAGCGATGGTAATGTACGCAATAGCTTAAAAATACTAACAACACTCACATACATATAAACTATAGCTAAAACAATAACAGGGTAGGTAAAAATGCTTGTAAAACCTAAAAAAGGATAACTCATTATTACAGGTTACACAAATTCTTAAGCATATCGTGCAAGCAGATTAACTGCAACAGCTCAAGCTACTAGTAGGTTACACCAAAAACGCATAAGGGAGGAGAGAAGTAGTTTTCAATACTGATTCGGTCACTCGTTTACGCAAGTATTGTAGATCTAAAAATCAGTATGTAGAGCTGATCTAAAAAGCAGTGAGAAGTGTAAATCTAAAAATCAGGTTTCAACTAGTCAGGTTTTGGTGACATCGAAAGGTATGATGTCACTGTAAGGTAAGGGGAGGAAAGAAATAGGAGTGTCTAAAACACGATTTGGCACTTACTATGTTAAAATGTGTGCATTTTCTTCCTTCAGTTTATCATCTCCGAAAAAAAGAAAGAAAGAAAGAAAGTGTAAAAGATCGCGGAATAATCGAGAGTTTACTGTACTTCGAAAATTATCTGTAAAGATTGTACAGTTATTGAGGATAACTTTGAGCCACATTTTCTCCACTTTTAAGTACTTCATGCTATTTTCATAATGTTGTCTGTTGGCATGAAACGAAAGAAGAAACTCCTAAAGTGTTGAGTAGTTATCTAAAATTAAAGATAATATTAATATTAAGAGAATTTAATTGATCATTAACCTGGCTCAAATAGAAAATACTGCATGTAGGAAAAGTGGAAGAAGAAAACATTTTTTAATTATTAAACTAAAAAATACTCCTCTATATTGATTAAATTAATAAAGAAGGAAAAAACATAAAGATGTAAAACATTCAACGTTAAAATTGATAACCTCTAGTTCCTTGTTACACTGTCTATCTGTTGAAGAATATTTATCGCTGGTTGCGGTAGAGGTTTTTTTTTTTTTTTTTTTTTTTTTTTTTCTGAGTTTAAATTGAAATTCTAAAAATGTTTTGGCTGTGTTGGTCAGCTATAAAACGAGATAAAGAAAGTAAGTTTCGGGAAACAAATGTTAATAAAATTTACCTTTTAGTTTGTATATATAATGCATCTATTGAAGGCAAGCATCAAAACTGAACCTAAAAAGGAGCTTAAAGTTACCCTGAAAACATGAGCAAAAGTATACCTCTTGCTTTTTGTCATTTTACTAAAGAAACTATAGGTACTGAAAAAATCACCATTAAAACGTCTGATATCAGAGTGTAATGTTGCTTACTTTAAAAGATTCATCGGGGGATTTCAACCACTTCAAATCCAGGGGTCCCCCCCTGGGGAGGGTGTCATGGCGCAAACTGCGCCATTGAAATTTTTAGGAGGGTGATTTGAGGGGAGATTTGCTCATTTTAGGGAGGCTCTTGCGTTTGGGGGATCTTTGTAATATTTGTGAGGGGGGTGCCCTTGCCCTTGGGAATGGTGGCACCCCTGTCAAGTGGACATTATGAAATACCGTCCAAAAGTAACTTTAGATTTGTACCATTTGTTATGTATCTTTTTGCGAACTTCTTTTCCTAAAACAAAAACTAGAAAACTCATTTAATAACCTCGCCAGCAGAGTGCAGCACTGAGCCTTCTAGTTTTGCTGTTTATTCGAATACATACACTAAAAATGGTTCAAAGTTACTGCGAATGACTGTAATTGGGTTAATTGAGAAAAATGCATATATTTTTCATTTCATATATTACTCACTGTTTGTAATTATATGAATGGCAATTAGATTTCATTATCTCAATTACGTTTTGAATTTTTTTTTTCCTTCTATTTTTAGCACACAAGGGGGCTCTGCCCCCTGCTCGCAAACACTCACCAACCCCCGAAGATTGCTTCGCAATCTTATTTGATTGGCAAAGATTTAAATCTTCAATTGAAAAGAAACAGATTCAAAACGCATTTTGAGCTTCCTAAGGATAAAAAAGCACCCTTTCCTTGGGTTTCAAAATAACTTGTACCAACTTGCAGAGCCGTAAGGGCAAAAGGGCTCCTGAACATTGCAAAACTGCAGTTTTTTTCGCTTGAAAAATCGCTTTCATATTCGCGGTCTCTAGTAATATATTTTGCTCTTTAGCTCGAATCGAAAAGACGTAACTATGGTAACGCCAAATAAAGCATCAAAAATTTTAATGGATGTGAGATTATTGGAACTTGATTTTTAATGGCTTGTAACTTTTTTTCTTTTGGAGATAGAATCTTAGTTTTCGACCATAGGTCGAGTTACATCTGGAGTTAAAAAAGCCGCTCTTCCCAGTGGTGTCAAAAGAAAACTGTTGGACTATTTCTTCGCTTTTTACTGACAGATTTAACGAAGAAAATAGTGAATAAATTTTAGCTAAGCTTAAAACAGTTCGAGCTAAAAACGAAAATAACTGCTCCCGCCGTATTTAAGTTAGAACATTGAAATAAATTGCGTAGAATGCAGAAAATTCTACCCTTTCCAACGATATATAATATTTATATGTGCACTTTTTCACCCGTTTAATAGGCAATAATAGGCAATTAACATGAAATTTGAGCTTAAAAAAATAATTACAAAAAAAAAAAAAAAACTAATTCGAATTTTAAAAAATAAAACCTAGGTGCACACCCCCGGGGCTCGAAGTAATTTTGTACAAAATTTCAATGCTGTAGGTGCTATGGAGTATCCTGGAAGCAAGTTTGCCACAGATTTCCTTCCAGAATTTCTTAGAAAACTTACTTTTATTTACTACTAGTGGCACCCGCACGGCTTTGCCCATAGTAGAAAATTAAAAGGTCATTTGGTTCGCCTGTATATTAACAAATAATGGATGATCAATTTCTCTCCAATTAGCTATGTTAAATGGCTCGTCCATGTTACGGTTCCACGTTATGATGGTTTCGTAATTTACTATTCCACGTTGTGATAATTTGCTCGGAAAATTTTTCTTAAAATTGGTATAGAAAAAGAACAAAATCGAATTTTCAAAAAATCGCTTTGAGGTGCACACCCCCACGCTACAAACTAACTTTGTACCAAATTTCATGAAAATCGGCCGAATGGTCTAGGCGCTATGTGCGCCACAGCTCCAGACAGACTTTCAGCTTTATTATTAGTAGAGAAGAGAAGAGTAAAGAAGAGATAAAGAGAAAACTTTTTATCATTAATATGCTACTCGCTTTCTTTCAGCTCAATTTGTTGGATGGGAAAAGAAGTTTGAACATCAACATATTTCTGAAGCAGTTTCGAAGGTAATTATGTTATACATTTCAGTTACTTAGTTTTGTTTGTGGAATACACTTACGTGAATTTGGTTGCCCAACAATAAATGCAAAAACTTCAGAATGACACAGTCCACCTTTCAATCGTGCGTGTTATTACTATTTTTTACTTTAGAGAGAACTAGTACAATCAATTCTTGTGTGTGTGTGTGGTTTCTTGAAAAAACCATCACAATATTTATAATATTACTTCACAGAATCCTGGTTGAAAAGTGTTTCTACACACCATCTTATCAGGGCTTGTTTACTGCACAGGCCGACTGGGCCTGAGCCTGGGACCCCATCTTCCTAAGGGGTCTCCAAATTACTTAACGAGTTGTGCATAGCATCACAATTGTACAAAAAATACATGTATTTTAAAAATATTAAGGAAAAAATAATGACATGTTGATTGGAAAAAGACTTCCTTAAAGAATAACTTTCATTCATTCTTCCAGAAGTGAATTTACCATGTCACAATTACGAAGGTCCCCGAACAGGGTTCATAAATGTACATGATAAAATATTTATGCAGAGTTCTTTAATAGACAAAGAGGCCCCTAAAAATGAATTCTGATATGCCCCAAACATGTAAATCTACCACTGCATTCCGCCATAGAATCTTCCGGGAAAGGGGGAAGGGGACATGGACGCCCATACGTAAAATTTTAAGGGGGGGGGGGGCTCAGATATTTTCTCCATGGTTACCGATTTCAGTACAGATTAGCGTGGGGGTCATGGCACACTAACGAGGTACGGGGAGATATACCGTATCTCACGGTGAGCAAGACCCACACTTTAAGGGGTAAACACCCAGCTGAGAGGAAGCTCAGTATGGTGACCTTCCCCGGCGCAATAAACACCAAGCCCGTCCGTAGCACAGATGACTATCAACCGCCGCACCCCCGTGAGATGGAACCTAAGGCCCACGGCTAAGAGGTGGGGTGCGTGCGGAGAAAAGTACAGATTAGCGTTCTTATAATTTGACATTTTTAATAACCTATTCATTAATGGCTGGAGAAGAAATGTTTTTTCATTTTTGCAAAGAAATAAGTACTAAAAGCGAGGAAATTCTAATTTCTAAGGGGAGGGGGCGTGAGCCCCCCCCCCCCTCCCCCCTCCATATGCGTGGGACTCCAAATTATTGTAGGCCTAGGGCCTCACTTTAAACTTGTGAGCCATCTTGTAGTATTTGAACTCAAGATAAATGCTTAAAAGTACACCAAATAGTTGTGTCAAATAGCAAATTGAGAAACATTTACACGCAAAACAACAATGTAAGACGCGAAGGAGAAAACTCCCTTTTATTTATAAAAAAAAAACGAGATAATATGATTTTTTTTAAGCGAGAAAAAAGGAAAGAATAGAATAGGAATCCTCCCACTTGTTTTACTCTCATAACGGAACCAGTTGTGAATGGTGATACATTTCTCACATATTCGAATTGAGTTAGCGGTTTCGTGTTCCATTGTTCCACATTCATTCGGTAAAATACAACATGATGGCCATCAATCATCCCGTATTTAATCCCCCCCCCCCAACCAACACATATTGAAATGCTTCGTATTTCGAATATCTTATTCCCACACACTTAGATTGAATCGACAGGCACACGAGGAAGGATTATGATTGAACCGGGGGAGGTGGGGGGGTTCAAACAGGCCAAGGTCCGCTTCTCACAATTTGAAGATTTTCCTGCCGTTCATCGGAACTTGTTTGAAAGCATCGGTAGAAAAGAAAGAATTAAAGTTTTTATGCATGTTTTGCAATTAACTTGAGCGCCTTTTCCAAAGCTCGAACTTAATCATAAATGAAAAGAATGTTTCCTAAAATTGAAAAGAATGTTTCTTCAGTTTGCAGGAAATATCTTTCATTGTACAAAATATTGATCCATGATTATATTTTCACATTGTTGTACTATAAGTGTCAAAGTAGAAAAAGAATTGTAAAGGACTTTAAAAGTTTTATCAGGAATGATGAATGATATGCAGTAGAACATCAAAAATCCGAAACTATGTATTTTGTACCATTGGTAGTTAGGGTTATCTAATTGTTTGTATCTTTAAAAATAACTAAAAAATACCCTTTAAAAAATAGCGCAGTTGTAATCGAAAAAGGTGGTTAAACAATATGTATGCACATAAAATACAATAGATTGTATGTAATAATTGTTTGTACCATTAAAAATAACTAAAAAAATACCCTTTAAAAATAGCGTAGTTTTAATCGAAAAAGGTGGTAAAACAATATGTATGCACATAAAATACAATAGAGTATATTGTATATCATTGTATATTGTTTTTTGTATATCACGTTACAATGTAAATACATTCATTAACAAAATTTCACAAAAACTATCTCTCTTTAGTTATTAAACTCAAAGGATTTATTAAAATTTCAAGGGAGTGCGTTCGAATTTTTGACGTTTCGGAGTCAGGGGCGCCCCAATGGGTGATCACAAGTGATCACTGTGATCTTCCAAAAATTTCTTTATTTAACATATTTTGTCTGATGATTCGGCAAAATTTGGAGTTCTACTCAGCAAAATTGTCATCATTCGGCAAAATTTGGAGTTCTACTCAGCAAAATTTTCATCATTCGGCAAAATTTGGAGTTCTACTATGCAAAAATTATCATCATTCGGCAAATTTTGAAGTTTTATTCGGCAAAATTATCGTAATGCGATGAAATTTGGAATTCCATTCGGCAAATTGAGAATTTTGCCCTTCCAAAAATTTAAGTTCGTGGCGGCCCCTGTTTGATGTTCGAATTTTTGGCTTTCTATTGTTGAGGAATGTAGTACAAAGTGAAATAGCAGGGCAAATGGAAATGGTGAAATATATACCCTGTTTTTAGCACCATCAATCTGGTAATATTTTAACTATGTACACACGTAGGCTACTCCAGTCAGGAAGAAATTATTTCTGAAGGTCACAGCTTATAATAATTCTATTCAATTTCAAAATTTGATTCTTATACTGTAATATTTTATTGTACGTCGAAAATCATTTTTGTTTTTATTCAACCATCAAGTTTTTATTATTTTCATTTTTTATGAAATAAGACCTACTAATATTCAATACAGAATTTATTAAGTTTATTTTAATTTTAAATGTTTCGTCCAATTGGTCGAGTGCATGTGGGACAAAGTGAAATAGTTCATCTCGTTTACTTTTTCAACTATTTATTTCATCGCTTATGTATTTATTCTCTCTTAGTTCTCACGAAAATATCGTAAGAATTTTGGAAGAAGGAGCTCATGAGGATTTGGGAGCCGAGAGGCTCAGGGGATTGCTCAAAATCTTACCAGAAACAGACGAAGTAAGTTTTACTTTTCAATATAATATCCTTCAGAGGATATCAAGAAATTTTCAAAGAGAGACCGGATAGTTGGAGTTTTAAGAGTCACCGCCACAGTGCACTACACACTACACTACGCTTCAGGGTCCTCCGTACCTGCCCCAACATGTGATTTAACCAGTTGGAAAGAGAGTTCTATTTTTTGATCCAGACCAGGAGCCTTGCAACATTTGAATCAAGAGCCTCAGAGCTATTGATTAGAAATGGGAACTTGGGGGGACTTTACACTTTACGTACACAAGTAGCAACTATCAGGGTTCATGGAGGATCTTCTGCCGGCAGGGGGTGAACCCGCGACACTGCAGTTACGAGTCCTGTGCCTTACCGATTCGGCCGTCACAGTACCTGAATTTGATTTCTGACTATTCAAAACGTTAAAATGATGCACTTTAAATTCATCTTTATAAAATAAGTTAACTATCTTAAATGTCCCCACCATGTAACCGAAAAAACTGCCCAATTCACATGTTAGTGATGGTGAACATGGGATCCACGGGTCAGACACTGATTTCCACGAAGAATTTTTAACTGACCCAAGCCTTGATTTTTGTAAAATTACTTTTTATTATCAAAAGGCAATACTAAATTTGGCTCACGTCTGAAAAAAAAAGTTCTCCGGAGCTATCCTGTATGGTGGAGGTCGTGGAAAAAGTGTACTGTAGTAAAAAGGGAATGTATCCCTTATAACCAAATTTACCCTGCATTTGACTAGCACGTTGTTCCGAAATTCCTCGCTTTTATATTCTTGGATGTAGGGAAGAGCACGTAAAATTTATCGTTCTTGACCTTTGATGATCGACCTTACTTAAACGAGTCTACATGACTCATCACGGTCATACATCTTAATGTCAGAATTAAGCAGCATGTTGGGGGAAAGGAAAAGAAATTCCACGTTTCCAAGCTCAGCAGTGAGATAAGAAGATTTATTGGGAGTATTTCGGCCTCTTTCGTGAAAATATTGAGGCTCACCAGAAAAGCGAGACATTTTTTTTTTATCTTGATTTATCACCAACCGTTTCGCCTTGCTCTAAGGAATTCATAAACGTGTGCTTCACTGGACAGCCGATGTAACGACTCCTGTTTGAAGGATCTCACTCTGTCTGCGTAACTATAAATCACTGTGACAGTAGCATAGGGAAGGATGGGGATAGCAGGGTTTTTTCTAATACAGTCCATGGAGAAGTAAAATTTACAACGGAAGACCGCTAGTCAAGTGAACACTAACAGAACGCATAAATCTTCTAAAGAGCAGCGCGGAACCCCAGGGTTCTACGGAGCTCTCTTAGCGGGTTCCATGAGATTTGTATATTTTCTTTTCACACCATTCAAGTTTGTCACTTAAAAAATCGACAAAAATAACGCTTTTTCAAAAATACATTTACTGTCACTTTCGAATCTAATCTAAACATTATTACTTATCTGGAATAGCCACTATGGGAACAATTTTATTTCTCGCCTAAAATAATGCAAATTTTTGACTATCAAAATAGCATGAAATGGTGCCTTTTAGGTTTTAACTTCAAAATTTTTTCGAGATCAATTCCTAAACGCCGATTTTTCAGCTAATGTCTCCAAATATAACATAAGATTGGGCTTTAAAATCTTCAATTTTTCAGAAAAAATTCAGAAGATGCTATTGACTCCCTAGTAGCACCAAAAATAGTTTAAAAGTGGCTTCAATATTGAACAAATTTCGGGAAAGCTCCCCAAATCCCTCTCCTACAACAAATTCAAATATTGTCATAAATAATGATTTTTGACATCAATATCAAATATTTTGTCCTTGATACTAGCCACTCTCTCAGTATCTATGGCAAGGCCGTGGTGGCCTGATCGGTAAGGCATCGGACTTGTGACCGGAGGGTCCCGGGTTCGATCTTCACTGGTCGAAGATCCACCGTCTTCATTAATGTTGACTTGAGAGGTTAAATATGCTCGTAGTCACTAAGTCCTCCTAGTGAAACGATACCTCTGGGACTGCTGGACCAGGGATTGCTCGTTACTGGTCTGGTTCAAAAAATCAGAGCTGTCTTCAGGGTTCCTTCCATCCAACTGGTTAAGCTACAAATAGTGGCAGGTACGGGGGACTCTGGAGTGAAAACGGAAAAGTATCTATAGCAACAGTTGAAAGGACAATTTAAGCATCTAACGAGTGATGACCAATTTAAGGAGGAGTACTAGTCACGAGGGTCTAAATGGTTTAGTTTTGTGTAAGGCCCTTAGTAACTCTGGTTCTGTCTGAGAGAACACACAGTGACGTCAAAATTCTTATTTGTAAATAAATAAAAAAATGTTAAAAAATAAGAGATATTTTAAAATTTTTAATTTTTTAAGGTTTAAAAACTGTTTTTACGCAAATTTAAGTGAATTATTAACACTTCTGTAGGTAAAGCACATCAGTATTTCTTTTCCTAAGAAGATATTTCAATCATATAACTTATGCATAAATTCTGAGGTTATTTATCCCTTTTAAAAGTTCTGAGTATTTCTCAGAATCACAAATAGGAGTGTACTAGTATTTTACAATAAGAAATAATAATTAGCACTCATCAATAATTACAATGATCTATAATTGTGTGCATTTAATTAGAGATTTAATGACAAATAGTTAATGTGATAGTCTCTTTGAGGTAAGAACCTGGTCATTCTACGAAACAGAATACTGGCTACGCCACTTCAAACTATTGAAACATCAGGGGTTCCACGTAAAAAGCGAGCATTAAAAAGGGTTCCACTAATCAAAGATATTAAGAAACGCTGCCCTAAAGCAGCGTTTCTTAAATTGTGTTCCGCGGAACCCCAGGGTACCGCGAAGCTATCCCAGGGCTTCCACGATATTTGCATGTTTTCAATCCACATCTTTCAAATTTGTCACTTAAAAAATCAATGAAAACGCTTTCCCAAAATTAAAAATAAATTTACTTTTGCTTTTCTATACCAATCTGAGCTTTATTACCCATCAGGGTCAACCATTACAGGAATAATTTTATTTGTCACCTGAAATTGTACTTTTAAGATTCAACTTTTCTTTGTAAATTTTAGTGAATTATTAACACTATTGTAGGTAAAACACATCAGTATTTCTTTTATTAACTAAGAAAATATTTTAATCATGTAACTCATGCATAAGTTCTGAGGTTATTTATCCCTTTTAAAAATACTCAAAATCACAAATAGGCATAGGTGGCTCGTACGAGGGGGCAAGGGGGGCAATTGCCATCTCACTTTCAACAGTTAAGGGACTTTGCCCCTCCAATTTTCTAAGTTCATTACCAAGGGTCAAACGAGAAATGATAGTGATTATCTATACACGTGTTTTAAGAAAGAACTGACTAAATAAGTGCCTTTTTTTAATGCTTTTTTCATGTTATTATTCCGTAAAAACTAAAATGGAACTTTGATTTTGTAGGAGGAAATGTTCTGTGGCCTCCTACTTTTTGAGTCCGTTTCTCGAATTTTTGAAAGAATTCCAATTCACTAATAATTACGTAAAAATTCAATTGCCCAATTTTTGAAGAAAAAATTTTGCTTTTATGGGGGTGGGGGGATCGCCAACCAAACCTGCCCCCCCCCCCGCACCTGATTTGACCCCCACTTTTTTGAGGCACCAGCTGCCTATGCAAATATGGGTGTAAAGATCCCCCTCCCCTCGAACGAACCTACGGTTTTGGGACTGCTTTCACCTGAACTGCTTGGAGGTCAATAAAAGCACCAAATCGGCCAGAAATAAGGCACCTAATTGGGGATAAACGTTACAAATTAATTTCATAACAAATAAAAAGAAGTAGTATTTTAGTTTCAGATATTTACTTTCAAAAATAATTAATGAATTGAAAAAAAACTACTGAAATCATTTTCATTTTGTTCATGAAGTGTTTGAACATGAGGCGGTTTGAACGTGAGGACCACACAATGTGCTTGCTACCAATACTAAATTCGGGTCCTGATTTACCAATAAGCCCATGAGGCCCGGTCTAGAGGCTCCTAGCTCTGGGGCCCTCAACTACTGATCAATATTCTCATTTACAAGGAAAGAACTGTTTAATTAATTCAGAGATATTAAAAAAAATTAACTATAAAACCCAAATTAATTTTCATCAAAGTTTAGATTGTAGCCCGAATATAATGATTATTATGTGTATGTGGCCTGTGCCTGAGTGAAATCAAGTTTGAATTCCAATTGTTTAGACTGTGGTACTGCAGGCTATAGACATATGCAATGAGAGAAAGACGTGTGAGTGTAAATCTACTTTCTTCAATTTTACAACTCAAGCGGCCCCTGCTGGTGTGTCGGACACTCAAAATTTCTGAATCTGGTCCTGACTAAAATAGTATTCTACGAGGAATTGCATTAAACGTGAAAGAGTAAATGAATAAAATATAAAATTGTGGAGAATTATAGTTGAAGCAGTGAGAAGCAAAGGGATGTAAGTGGACATTTTTAAGTTTTTAGTAAAACGTGTTTAAAGATAAGATCCTAGGTAGGCTTTCATTGAATTTTTTTTCTAAATCATGCTGTATAGCAGCAACTACCAGGGCTACTAGTACCATCTCTTGCCCCAAAACAGAGGAGAGGTTCACCTACCATGTGCACTGGTTATCTCCAAATTTTTAATTTTGCCTCTTACATCCCTTTGCTTCTGACTACCTCAGTTGATTTCTGCTTTGCTACGAACCAATGCAGAAAAGACAGTTTTTCAGGGATTATCAATGGAAACTTTAACAAAGATTTTATGGGAATTCCGCCAAATGTCGCCAATATTTCCAAACTGAAGTGAAGTATTCGCCAACGTACGATTTTATTTCTGTTTTACATTCTGTGTAAGTATTTTCGTAAAGATACTCAAATTCTGCTTTCATTGCGCGAAAAAAAGTTTAACGTCAAGAAGGGGTAAAAAGTAGTTGCAAAAACGATAACTTCTAATTCATACAGAACAGATCCTATGTCCCAGTAAACTTTGACGCAATGTGTAAACCGTTGAGCCTCTTAAGCGATTCACAATACAAAATCAAAAGAAAAACAATATATTATATGATTTCTTGCTTTTGGGGAAAATCAGTCGGACAGTTATGGTGCGAATTGATCAGCTATGATAAACAACCAAATGTAATATCCATTCTTCATTTTTTGCCCAACAAACGTCCATCATCTACTCTAGCTGAGGAGAATTTTATTGAATCATCACGTTTCATCGGAATCTAAATTTAGTATACAGTCATCCATTTTCAAAAATCTTCCCAAAGGATCCTGCCCAACTTACTCCTAATTCTTGCAGAGGCAGATAAACGATCTCCAATTTTATCTCTGAGGCCGCGGGGCACCTTGTCGTCCAGCCAACCTTCATGGTAATGAGCAATTAAGCAAGATTTTCAAATGAATCACGAAGAGACCGCTCCCTGATCTCTGAGATTAGGGCGAAAGTTTATGCCATCTTTATGCGGTATCAATCAGATTCAATCGCGCCTGTGGCAGATTTTATGAGATCTGTCTGAAGGCGGTGGGAAGTTCGGAACCAAGAGTTATCGGCCATTTAGATCGTTTTTGGACAGACAAACAGAGCTAAATAATCTTTCTTGCTGCCACTGTGTCTTCTGTAAGTTTAGATTGCTTGGTTTTGTTTATTCGTGTGTTTAATGGTTCAAATGAAAGCTGTCAGTGGCCACTGGGGTGCAAGACTTCTTAGCCATTGATCCGGGCTCGAATCACGGTCATGTTCCTGATCGATGCAGCTGCAGCACATCTCATTGATCAGAAGATTGATTCGAGATTCCAATCACATCCTAGTGGTTTGGAGCCTTCTTTAAGCTCTCGGTCCCTTATTGATCTTATTTTGGAACTAGGAGGACTTCTTCCCCCTTTTCGCTGTCGCTCTCCAACCCACGTGAAATGTACGCAGTGACCGCCACTTATTTAAATCATGTTTGTTTTGAACAGTTTTGGTTCAATACAGCATAACGCTGGCCACACAAAAGGCAACACCCTGAACGAGCATGCAATCCACGTGAAATTTACATCATGTGTTTAAGGCGATGAAATATGCAAACCATTTACATTGCAGCACAGACGCATATCACGGGCAAACACAGTACTACCTACAAGGGCAATGTAAGGTCTTTTGATTAAGTTTCTGAATTCAACACAGGAAGAATACTGACGTGGGCTGGTAAACCACAGTATCTGCAGCCAGGCCCGTCACTTGGGCAATCAAGGGGGGGGGGGGGAGGTCAATTGACACTCCTGGATTTTGAAAACAAAATGTTTTTATCCATTATTGCTTGAATTTAGAATTTAGAAGTTTTATCCTTTTGAATGCATTGATTTCATACTCTCCCCACTCACCCTCGAAAACTTTGAAATGAGTCTATGCCCAGGCTCGTCATTTCAAAACTTTTCAAGGAATGGGGAAGGGGAAGGGTTCGTGCATTTCATCGGGAAAAACTACGAAATGCGTACAAATATGCCAATTTCATCATGTTTCTAAATCCAAAGGGGTCAATTGCTTCACCCCCCCCCTCCCCGATCGTTTAAATGACGAGGCCTGTTTGCGCCATGACCCTTTCTAGCTCTTCTTTTTCCAAAAAGCACAAACGTCAAAATGAGCTTATGGATGAAAAGACATTTATGACAAAAGCCTGAAAAGCTTTTGTTTCCTAAAAATTTCAGGTGGGCACCCCTGCTTGTATCAACTTAACACTGTACCAACTAGACCCGGTCTCCTCCACTTCGTTTTATTTCCTATGAAATTAGTAAAGTTTATGCCCCTCTAAATGCCTTACCCCTAACCGATTTGGTGTTTTTAATTGACACCTAAGCTTTACCAAAAATTTTGATCATGACATCCCTTAAAATGTTAGCCTGTATCCACTCCTGGAAAAAATGAATACAAATTAACCTCCACGCAACTGGAAGTTCTAATAACGCAAATATCACCTGATGCAGCGCACATACCCCAATCGTTTTCCCAAGGTCGATGTGACTATTGCATTCTAAAATGCCACCAAAGTCACTGGGATACAAGTTTCATAAGATTACATCTACCCGGCTTTAAAGCGTGAATTTCATGTCCGCAAGCAAAGTTAATTGGACATATTATCTTAATAGAGGATCGGCTGCAAAAACATCTGCCCCATCATCAACGGTTTTCAAAGTGCGTGGCAGGGTAGACTCATTCCGGGGCGCAACCAAGAGAGGACTTTAGATCCCCTCCACCCAGAATCCTTGGCGTAGAAAATCCAAATGAGTTTTTTTAACATAAAAATATAGTATTTGCGCACAATTCTTCCTAATATTATGAGAACTACCGTCATGCTTAAGAAAACAATAATCTAGGCTGAACGAGCTGCCTTTGGCAGTACAAGCTGTGAAGGTTTTTCTTTGAGAATTTTTTTACCTTTCAATAGGCAGAAATGCTGAGAAATTTTGATGGAGACAAGAGCAAACTGGGAAATGCAGAGAAATTTTTGCTGCACTTACTCGGTGTTCCAAGGTAAGACGTCGACACTCCATAACTTTCATTTGTATAGAATATTATATTTGGGGTAAACCTAACCTGACAGCGTTGTTATGCTGTGATTAGGATCTACGTAGCCTTCACAATGCTTCCAGGTTAGGTTTGCCGCAACTATAGTTTGTTATTAATTTTGAAAAACATTTCATGATAAATACAGTCAACTCTCGATTACTCGAAGTCCTAAAAGACTGGCTAAAGCGTTCGAGTTATTGGTAATTCGAGTTATGGGACGTTTTTACAACAGTCTCAAGAGTTTAGGACCCGATGAAAACTTCGAGATAAAGAAATATTCGAGATTCGGCTGAATATATGTTAAAATTTTAGCTAGAAATGGTTGATTTTCTTCGCAATTTTATCTTGAAATGCTGTGAACTCTTTTTCAGCTACAAGCTGAGAATCGAGAGCATGCTACTCAAGGAAGAATTCATGGCGAATCAGGAGTTCCTGGAAAGCGGAATCGAAACCATACGCTGTGCTGTCCAAGGTTTGTTTCTTTTATGTCGTTATTCTTATTAGATCAGGTCAAGGAAGAATTCAAACATATTTTAATTATGTATGATTCATACCATCGGCTGGCTCGTTTGTTCAATAAATAATTTCGCCAATCAGTTTATATTTCGTTGAGTTATCCAATCATTTTCTTTCTTCGATGGTGGGCGCATGTTTGACGCCTCATCTCGAAAATGCAGAGAACCCAATTAAAACACATCGTCTCCTTTCGGTTATTTCTTCAGGCCACTGCCAAAAAATGAGTAGGGGAACATGGTGCAAAGTGAAATAGCGGTGCCAAGTGAACTGGTGAAATATTTACTCTATTTTTAGCTCCATCAATCTGGTATTACTTAAACTATGAAGAACCATATGTAATTTATTCCAGTAAGGAAAAAAAAATACCACCGAAGATTAAAGCATTTGGTAATGCAGACAATTTTTTTAAAAAATGATACTCATATTGTAATATTTGGTTGTAAGTCAAAAATTATTTTTGATACAATAAAATGATAAAGTTCTTGCTTTTGACATTTTAAATACTAATTGAGACCTTCTAATATTCAATGCAGTAAAAATTTAGTTAATATTTAGCTTATTTGTTTTTTAAATCAATTGTACAATTAGTCAAGTACATACGGGGCAAAGTGGATGGGGCAAAGTGAAATAGTTTGGTTCATTTACTCACTCAATCATTTAATATAAATCACTTACGTTTTCATTTAATTATTACTTTATTTACATTCCTTCAATTAGTAATTCACTTATTTATTCATTCATTCACTTATTTTCTTATTCATTTATTCTTTTACTCGTTCATTCATTTTTCTTCATATAATTATTGATTTATTCATTGAATTTCTCGTTTATTGTTTCATTATCTTTTCATTTATTCACTCAACCTTTCATTTACTGATTCTTTCGATCAAAAATATGTTTTATAATGAAATAGAAAATGCTTCATTAGAATGCACAGCTTTGCCCATAATAGAAAAATTAAAAGGTCTTTTGGTTCGCCTGTATATTTACAAATAATGTATGGTGAATTTTCTCGCCAATTAGCTTGTACCCATGTTACGGTTCCACGTTATGATAATTTCGTATCTCGCCAATTGGCTTGTGCCCATGTTATGGTTCCACGTTATGATAATTTCATAATTTACTCGTCCATCTTATGATAATTTTGTTCTTAAAATTGGAATAGAAAAAGAACCACATCGAATTTTCGAAAAATCGCTTCGAGGTGCACACCCCCATGCTACGAACTAACTTTGCCATTAATGAATAAGTAATTAAAAATTTCAAATTTTAATGACTCTAATCTGTCCTGAAATCGGTTTCCACGGGGAAAATATCTAGCTAAACCACGGGGAAAATATTTGAGCTCCCTCTTGCAACTTTGCATATGGGCGCCCATGGACGGATGAATTCATAACAAAGATGAGACTGCAATCTCTGGAAATGATAACTAGACTGTCGGTATATTGCATCGAATTATATCATTTCATTTCCTTTTTAGCCTACTTTCCCAGTAAAAGTCAGAAAAGGAAGAAAAAAGCATGAAAGAAGGCTAAATGCATCTTAAAAATATCGCGAAAAGCAAAAAAAAGTCAAAACTAAATAAAATAATTGAATAAAAATCGAAAAATTAAAAATTGGAAAGTAGGGTATTGAGATGGGGAAAAATGTCTGTCGGTCTGTCTGTCTGTCTGTCTGTCCCCCCCCCCCCTAATAACTTTTGAATGAATAGTTCTCGGCGAGGACATCTCATTCCCACATTTCACTTTTTGATTTGAACTATTTTTTGTTCAATTTTGAACAGTTCAAAAAAACTTAACATTAGCGCCTACGGGGAAATTCAAGGCAATTCCGAACTGTGAGACGAATTTGCTTCAAACAAACTTTGTAGGAAAAAGCGTTCGATGAAAAACTTGTATATAAAATATCTTTTTGAGTTGAACAATTTTCCGTTCAATTTTGAACAGTTCAAATCCCTTAACATTAGCGCCTATGGAGAAACTGAAAGTCAATGTAGATTCCGTACTTGAAGGCGGATTTACTTCAAACAAATTTTGTTGGAAATAGCTCTTGACGCCAAACTTCAGACTTCGACTCCGAGAATTTTGGGGCATTTGACTCCGACTCCGACTCCTGTGCCCGACAATTAATCGGACTCCGACTCCCCGACTTCGACTCTGACTTCGTAGCTTTGGCAAAAATTTATACACGGAGGACAAATGACAGACTCCGATTCTTAGATATTCGACTCCAACTCCTTTACCCCAAAATGAGATTGACTTCGACTCCGACTCCGCAGCTATGGTTTTGACTGTGAAATAATTATTGTTGATTTGACTTGTTTTTATTTTTACGCTAAAGTTTTAATTTAGGTATTCAGTTTTCGGCGAATAAACTCGAAGTCATTTATGTTTCTACATAAAGATATGCGCAGACGATTTTTTTATTTTTTATTTTTTTTTTGACAATGAAAATTATTTTTTTAAGTTGACATTTTATTGTTTTAATTTATTTTGGTAAGTGCATTCATTCATTTAAAAGATTGTTTTTGGCAACAGGGGAAAAAGGAACGATTTTTTTTTTTTTTTTTGATATGATGAATTTATTTTAATGAGCTTATTAATTTTAATTATTATTTTTTCGTTTTAAAAGCTGTTAAAGATTTTTTTAAATATTTTATTCCTAGAAATCAGCTTAAAGTATTTTAAAAATATGTTTGAAAAAATTTGCGATTTTAGCTATTTTTGAGAATATTGATCCGGTACTAGAAAGTAGTATGGGCATACGGGAAAGTAGGCTCGTCTAGTTCTAGACAGAACTTCTTGTCTTCAATGCAAAAAGTAATACTTCTTGTCCAAGTTGCAGCACGTTTTCGTTGAAATTAAAATTAATTTGTTTTGCTGAAAGTCATTAGATGTTAATTGTTGTTTCATGTTTTTCATCCCTTAGAGCTCGAGGAATGCAAGAAACTGCACGAGATCCTCTACATGGTGCTTGTGGCTGGCAACTTCTTAAATGCGGTAAGCGCGCAGATATTGAATCTCACATTGACTCATGCCTCCTATTTAGAGATGCACCGAGTATCATACTTCGCCGAATACCTCGGATATACACTCAGTTAGTACTCTACCGAATACCGAAAATTTAGTTAAAAATTTTTAACTGCGAAATTGATAGTACACGTCTATTTTCAGAAGCCGTGAAGATTTATGAACAAAAAACTGTGATTCGTGATTAATTTAATTAGTGTTTTAAAAAAATGTTTAATGTTGTATATGGTGTAAAATTCAAGCAATTAAAATATTGCAAAATTTAAGGTATCCAAACGTGCGGGTACGCAGATCCAGGCGTGGTTGCCTTTTGCCATTTGATTTGCTTTCAATTATTTTATCATATTTTTTTTTTCAATGGGACTGTACAAGAGATCCACCTCAAGAGGCGTCTGAGCCATAACCAGACCTACAGCGCTTTCTTACAATGCATCAGTCTTTCGTGTGTCACCATTAAGACGCTGATGGCGTGACACAGTTGATTTTTGACACCCAGTTTCCATCAGATGGAGGCACCTGGGATCTCATTTGATACGAAATCGCAGTAGGAATTTTAAGCCAAACGAATACCCCTTGGGAATTCTTATATGCCGTGTAATCATACAACATGGGCGCTGATAATTTTCTGCATCTCAAAAATCCACCGATTAGCCACCTCAGGCAGGCCAGAACCCGGGTCCACAGGCGTAGAAGGCCAGCGCCTAACCATCCCGCCACCAGCCGGTCTCATTAAAAATGACTTTCAGTCAGAGTACCGTGATATGTTAATTATGCTATGATGATAAGCACAAGTAAATCAGTTGCTGTTTGCTGATGTAAAGCCATGACAGCACCCTATTAAACAGGAACTACAACAACCTTTTTTGTGGCTGTTGCGTCAGGTGTGAAAAGTAAATCTTTAAGAGCCTCCTTGAGAAAGGTGGTCCATCTTTGTTCATCTTGTTATCTGGTCTGATGAGATTCACACTGCTTCTGTTTCACAGGGTGGTTACGCCGGTAACGCAGCTGGCTTCAAAATGCTGTCCCTCCTGAAGCTGACAGACATCCGTGCCAACAAGCCCAGCGTCACACTCATCCACTATGTAGTAGAGGTAAGGACATCCTCAAACGATATTTATGAATTTTATTACTGATTGGAATGAAGAAGTTAAACATTTTGTGATAATTTGCTTCCGTTTAACCGCTATTAGTATTTTCACAGCTACGTACTGATTGCAATACTCCTCCAAATGAAAATAAAAGAAAAACAAATTGACTAGGCCATTATACAGAAACTATCCATTATCTTTTACGATATAAAAAGACGGCTTTAAGAGTGGCTAATATTTACTCGTTTTTCTTGTTTGATTTGTTACTTGATTTACGTTTTTTATGTAACTATTTTTATATCTTCAATTAAAAAAAAATGTAGTCTTCCTTGGTTCAAGAAATTCGGGCTTCTTACTTAGCACGATTCACTACAACAATGCGCAAAGCTTGTTAAAGTAAACGGTCTGTTCAGCAAATTTTAAGAATTCAGACATTTTTCCGGAAACTCTCAAGTCCACAAAAGTAGGGGGGGGGGAGGCCTAGACGTAGAAAGTCATGTGGGTGTCCACATCAGATTTGTTCCACTCATCGTTATTTCCCTTAGTGAATTCTAGAAGAGAAAACTGGAATCTCTAATCAGGAAAACCGAACATAGAATGTTCGGTTTTACAGCAGCCGGGAGTGTTTCTCAACAAGCTAGACTCAAAAACCTTCGTAGTATTTGCATTTGCTGAAAATATTCTGTTATGCGTAATGTTGAAGATCTGGATTTCTTCATTTATGCTGAAAGTTGGAATTGCAGATTATTCCTGCTCTGATCGCCATTATTATCCAACTTTTCCTGATTAATGAAACTAACTTTCGATTGCAGAACTCCCGATTTGAAATAAGAAGCAGTAAGTGAAAAAAATAAAAGCGAAATAAAAAGAAAATCGCTTTTTTGTATTCAATTACAATGGCTTACTGCTTTCATACATTTCTGAGACGGAGACTGTTTATTTCGATATTTCTGTGATTTCTTCAAGTTTTGTCCAAGAATTTAGAATCGCCGCACCGTGTACAGAACAAGAGCGTTGTGTCCGCTTGATGGCATCCGGCTTCGGCGACTGCGTGGTAGTTGTCAACGGATTTGGCGATATTTAGCCAAATTTCGAGATTTAACTGACGAATTTGGATCGATGCCCCCAGAATAATTTTGAGTAACAGTTTTAGATGATATGCATGCATAAATTTCAACGGAATAGATTTTAAATAATACATAGTCTGCTATTTATATTTCTTGCCTAATAGTGAAAAAACAAATATTTATCATCAAAATTTGTTTTATTGTTTTTTCAAAATATTCTCCATGAAGTTCTATACACTTTTGCATACGTTTGAACCAATTTTCGAAGCAATTTTTCCACTCTGATTTAGGGAACTCCAAAACATGCATTTTGAATGCATCAACCGCTTCTTCAGGTGTCGAAAATCGTTGTCCATGTAATTTATTTTTTATGTAAGGGAATAAAAAAAAGTCATTGGGTGCCAAGTCAGGGCTGTGCGGCGGATGACCCATTAATTCAATGTTTTCTCCTTTCAGAAATTCCTTTGTTTGAGCCGATGTGTGAGAGCTCGCTTGTCATGATGCAGAATGATTCGCCTTTTCTTCTGCTTTTTTCGAATTTCTTCTGGCAAACAAATGGTAGTGTGCCATTCAGAATTAACTGTCCTCTAATGCCACTGTTGCCACGTGATCGGTAATTCCGAAGAAACAGGCAACCATTTGTTTCAATGTGCTTCTCTGTCGAACAACTTTTGTTGGATTTGGTTCGTCTTGGAAGACCCATACAGTCGATTGCTGTTTTGTTTCCGGCTCATATGCATAGATCCATGATTCGTCACCTGTGCAGATATTATAAACAGCCTTTGATGCCCCTTTAACATATTTTGTCAACATATCTTTGCACCAATCGGCACGAGCCTTCTTTTGAACATTTGTCAGATTATGCGGGATCCAACGCGAACAATTTTTTTTACGGCGAAATGTTCATGTAAAATTTTGTCGATGCTTGTCATACCAATGTCCAGAGCTCCCTCAATCTCACGGTATGTCACATGACGATCTTGCTTTATCAGTTCACGCACAGCCTCGATAGTTTCTGGCACAACAACCGTTTTAGGACGACCTGCACGGAATTCGTCCTGGATCGAACATCGGCCACGATTAAATTCGTTATACCAGTTTTTTACAGTGCTGTAGGATGGTGCTTTATCGCTGTGTAAAGAATTAAGTTCATCAAAGCAATCTTGTCTTGACAATCCATGTCGAAAGTTATGAAAAATAATCGCACGAAAATGTTCACGAGTCAGTTCCATTTTTCTAGAGAGATGAATTTTTACTTTTACTGTAAACAACACAAATCAAGCAAAAATGGCAAATCTTTCAGAAGAATTTATGTTAAAAAACATCAAACTTCCTATTTAAATCGTCTGCTGTCGCCTAGCAACGATTTCTGTTGCCAAGGCCAGAAATATGAATAGCAGCCCTCGTATCTCCGACACGTAAAGGTTTCAGAAATATGAGACAATGACAAGCAAAATGACTTCTTCAAAGTTTCCTGAATCCAACAGCATCTGCATCGACTCCAGAGAAACTGAAGATTTCGAAGAGACATGGTTGTACAAACAGACGCGCATTGATTTTAATATACAGTTGGTAGATGAAGAAATTTTTAGGTGAATTATTATTGCTGTCAGTATTTTTTAAACGGCCTGAAATTTTAATGTAATGATCATGATATTCCGTGCCACGTTCAAGGCAGTTACTACAGAATTATTCTTTTCTTTTGCAGCAAGTGGCAAAGAAACGACCCGATTTGTTGGAGTTTTTGGAGGAAGTTCAGAATTTGGAAGAAGCTTCTAAGTACGTATCCTATTTACAAACTGATCGCTTTTAACTAACTTTCGAACACTCATTTGGAAAGAGTAAGTGAAGAGTTGGTACAATGGGACATTAAAATTGAACTACATTTTCATTAAAAATATAAAAGTGCCATGGGTGTAGTGAGCAACGAATTAACGGTATTTCAACCCCCCCCCCCCTGTTGCGAAATATAAACTCAATAGCTGCAACTCTCAGACAAAGAAAGTTAACAATATCATTCTACTGCTAAAATGAACGCTAGTTAATAGGCGAATGAAAAATTAAAAGCACTAGCCTGTAACGTAAATCGAATAGTTTATAAACCAGAGATTCCCAACTTGTGTGGGTCGCGAAACATTTCTTAGGGGGTCACGACATTATCCATATATTAAAAAATACATTATTGCATAGTTGAAAAATTAAAATTCCTAGGAGGAAAATAGCATCATTTTAGAGTAGCATCAATAGTTGAGCGCATTGGCGAATCCAGGAGAATGGCTATGGTGCTACAACAACCCCTCCCTCCTCTCATGCCAGAGTACCTGGCCTCAGGACATCATCTAAGACAACAGTTCCCAAACTTTTTAGGCCACGGAACCCTTAATGCATTGCTTTTACCTCATGGAGCCCCATCATTGTTTATGACTTAAAGACAAAATTTTAACGATGTGGAGTCAAATGATAATAAGGAAAAATCATTCGAATGCTTTCTCTCTACATAGAAGAAACTATTAATCACGTGAAAATTTTCGTATTTTGATAGATTATCGAGTTTTAAGGTGTGCTGAGCGTTGAACTTATTTTGACTATTTTTGAAAATTTTCTGTCCATCTGTTTGTTTTTCCATTATCTAACCGAGTTATTGTGTGGGCATTCTAATTCAAAACACAGAACATGGAGTTGAACGAAATGTGCACCCCTATGTGAACCGGTAACGATTAGTTTTGGCACCAATCTCTTCAGAGGGTGGCATATACGAATAATTTCCACTATTATTCCGACTGCTGTATTTGAAACAATAATACAAAGATTCGCATAAAAATCGGAGCTCATATGCATCACAATAGGAGAGGAGCTGACAAAGTTTTGCCGTCATTCATTTCCAAAGGGTTTAAAAAAAAAAAAAACAAAAAAAAATTTTTTTTTCTCAAAAAAAAAAAAAAAAGGGAACAGTTCAGAAAAAAAAAAAAAGCGAAGTACAAGGTAACCTCAACTGAAACATTTGTAGATTAGTTTTGAGTTGGCTTTAGCATCGATCAAAAAAGGAAGATGCATCGAGTACTTTTGTGGTCCTACGTAGCTGATGCTCTCTTGCATGATTCAGCCCCTGTGCATTATCAGAACAAGAACTGTGTCCAAGACACTTGATATAGAAAACTTAGTTGCGATAACACATACATTTAAAATTCCTCCAAGAATAAAAACTGCGCCAACCCGGTTAATATAATAAGTAAACATGTAGAATACAAAAACTCAGCTTTCCTGTGTTATTTCGTCTCTCACAACAAAAGAGGTAACTTTCTCCTTGAAAGAAATTACCAAAAATATAGGCAAGAGCTAGGCTGATTGTACCAACCGACGTCATGCAAAACATAGAAAAACTGCTAAAGATTGTATTGTCTTTCGCTTCAGCTGAAAAATCGTCTGTTCATTTGTAATTGTTCAAACAATGCTTCAAAAGTTTGTTTTGGATAGCCAGCGTATTTTGTACGAAAAAGTAGTGATTTGTGATGATTACTCATATCTTCATAAATCTTGCTCAATAGTGTTACTGGAAGCAACGAGAATTGAAAAAAAAAAATAACTACTTCTGAAGATTCATCAAGAACTTTCTTTAAATCAGATGGTGTTTTTTTTTTTTTTTTAATTGTTGGCATTGCGATGATACAACGACGCCTGCTACTCCAATTTAGAGCAGCATTTTTTATCACTGAAAGTTTTTCTTTTTCTGAAATTACTGTGGAAAATATTAAATTTATGCATCTCGTGGTGGAACCCAAGGGTTTTGCGGAACACACCTTGGGAATCGCTGCTCTAAGATTATCATATGCTCATATGCTTTGATTTAGGGACTTCAATCTCTACAAATTTCCGCGACAGTGTCCCGAATACCCTCCCTCTAATATTATCTAAAATCGTCTAAAATTTCGTTTTTTGGAACTTCAATTTTGAGTAATTTTGTGAGAGATTCTCTAAGCCCAAACCCTTATCCTGAAAGGAGTCCTGTAGTTGCGTTTTTAACTTTTAATTTTAGAAATATTCCAGAGAAGAGCCCCAAACCCCTTCCCATCCTCGAACTTCACCAAAAATAACCTAGAAATGGATTTGTAGGATTTTAATTTCGAAAAAAAAAAATTCCAGGGGAGTGCCTGCAGTCCCTCTTCACATAATTAGGACTTAAACTTCAAAAAAAGTTTTGGGAGCACCCGAGATTCTCTCTCCCGCATACATCCTTAAAACTCGTCTAAAATTTCGTTTTTGGAACATCAATTCCGAACAAACTCCGGGGGCGGGGTGGGGGGAGGCTCCCAATCCAAACCTTTTTCTTAATGTTTATTAAGATAGCCTATATTTGCGTTTTTAGAACCTCAAACTCAAAACATTTTCCGGGGAAAGGTCGCCCGAAGCCCTTTTCTTCGCTAAATTTCAACGAAGATAGTCTACAACTCAGTTTTTTGGGACATATCATTTTTATCTTCGAAAAATTAGAGAGCATCCTTATCCACTTCCCCCTCCCCCATCGTTAAAATTCGTTTAAAACATCATTTTTAGGACTTTGAGAAATTTCAAAGGCAAATCTCCGAGCTTCAACCGTTCTTAAAAGTCCCTGAACTTCTCCTTCGAACATCACCGGAGATCATGTAAACTGCAGTTCTAGAACTACAATTTCGAGCAATTTCCAAGGAAGGACAATCGCGCATGTTGCACTTACGACTGTAGATTCATAGTGTTAATTCTCTTTCTCCGCTATATAACGCAATTCTCTTAATTTGATTGCTCATAATGCTAGTAATGACACCTCCTCCTCCCTCCTCCAAATATAAATCAGGACTCTTTCTCTCTATCTTAATATACAGACGTGTGAAAAAAAACGGAGGATTTTCCTAATGCCCACTCCCAATTTTTTGACATCGCAACCACCTAGTTAAAAGAAAATGCCTTCATTCACTTCACTGAAAGTTGAAGAAAACCAAATCCTGAATTCGCGCCACTGCTAAGACGCAAAAATTTTGAAAGTGCTGAAATGCATGTTTAATATCATCGAGAATCTTTTTTTTTTATATTTCTGCACTATTGCGTACTGCATTTATTGCGTATAAATTTTTTAATTTAAAATATGCTATTAGAAAACTTAATACAGCTCTCTGACTAGAGTTCAAAATCAACGGGAGTAACGCAGAATTCGTTTGTAATCACTGGTAAATCTTTTGAAATAAGAACCGAGTTATTATCTCTTGACTAAAAACAGTCGCGTGAAACGGCACTCCGTAAGAACCTGAAAAGAAAAACAAAAAATAACGGTGTCATTGCAGGTGTTTCAAAAAAGAAGGAAATAAAGAACTGCAACGTTTGGTGTACACGTTTCTTACGAACGAACTCTCAGTCTGACACCTGATAAATAAGATAGAGAAAGCACTGAACTTAAGAACTTTCTGGCCCAATCAAACCCAAGCTGATGGCATGCAAAAACCTACTTATGCTATCAATCTATGTTACCTCTGCCGTGTATTTCTACATTGGCAAAAGAAAAGAAAAATACTGTAAATTTGAGCACAGACCAAAAACACATAATTAATTGATAGTTGTGCAACTGTTTCAACTGGGCTATCCAGAGTTACAAGACAGCCAATCAGGGACTATACGCAGTCTAGTTGGCTCACAGCTGCCTACAGAACTCTTTGCTTGCACTTGAGTACCTCAAAACTTAAAGATGCCTTACAATGTCTAGCACTGTTCGTAATATGAATTGATTTGCCCATATGATTCGCCTAAAGAAACGACAAGTGTATACAAAAGGGATTTAAAAAAGTAAATTACATGGCCTTCCTAAGAATTCACAACAATGCTACCACTGCAATTGAAATTGACTAAAACCAAGGCATTAAAACATTGCGATTAATATTAATTGAATAAATAGATAGCAACTATATAAAAGAAGAAACAAAGATCAAGAAATTCGAGTTTTTAAGGTTTAAGGTTCCAAAATTAAAATTCAGGTTAACTGAATATGACGACATGCTCCCCCCCCCCCCCCCCCCCCCCGTTTGGTTCTCAAACAATATCACAAATCTCGAATCATGAAACGTCTTTCGTCACAAGAAACTGGAATAAACACAGTATGCAAAGAAATTTTAGAACCTGAAGTCCTACGCAAGCTGTGTGTAGTAAATAGAATGCTACTAAAATAGCACGTAATTTGCAGATGGCCACGAAGGAAAATATGCTTTCATTGTAGCAATACTGTAACAGAAGTAAAAGCGCTAAAAGGCATCAATTCAACTGGAAAAAAGCTTTATTGGCTACTAGGGGTACCCGCACGGCTTTGCCCGTAATAGAAAAATTAAAAGGTCTTTTGGTTGGCCTGTATAGTTACAAATAATGTATGGTGAATTTTCTCGCCAATTGGCTTGTACCCATGTTATGGTTCCACATTATGATAATTTCGTATCTCGCCAATTGACTTGTGCCCATGTTACGCTTCCACGTTATGATAATTTCGTAATTTACTCGTCCATCTTATGATATTCTTGTTCTCAAAATTGGAATAGAAAAAGAACCACATCGAATTTTCAAAAAATCGCTTCGAGGTGCACACTCCCATGCTACAAATTAACTTTGTGCCAAATTTCATGAAAATCGGCCGAAAGGTCTAGGCGCTATGCGCGTCAGAGATCCAGACATTCAGACATCCTCCGGACAGAGAGACTTTCAGCTTTATTATTTGTAAAGAAGAAGAATAAAGAAAACAGGCTAGATAAAAATTATCTGTTGAAAGTACAAGCAGAAATTTTCTGTATATCCACAATATCTTAAGTTCTTTGTTGAGTTTTGTGCTGCTTAACCTTAACTTTAAACGCAGCTGCGCTAAGTTTTCGAATAGCACATTTGAAATTTTAAATTTTATACGCAATAAGTAGTTAATTCATGTCACACCACGCATCTAAAAATACAACACATATGATAAAACTATAATAATCGCAGAAAAATATGGCGCAAACAAAATTTGTACTATTTCAGAAAATTTATAGAAAACGTTAAAAAACTGAAAATTAGTAAAACTTCTACTCATTTGTGGCAAAGGAAAGAACTGTACCACACACCTCAAAATTTTTATGGGATTTAAGTACCACCAATGGCACCTTTTCCACGCAACTCATCATCGAAAATAAAAATATACTATTTTTACTAATTTTGGCTAATGTACACCAATTGGCCTTGGGACAGGCATACCGCTATTCGCGCTCGTTTCAAACCAAACGGCAGGGGAACATTTCTGTCCACCAAGATGGACACAAAGGATTCTAAAGGCCATTAATGAATGGCCAAGGCCATTAATGAATGATTTTTGACAACAACAAATTGCCTTCTCCAGGCTTTGGGGGTGTTGATTAAGAAAATTTTCTGTGCATGTATTAGGTGTGGCAAATAGGGTCACTAGGTTTCCATGCTATAAATATAAGCAATGATAATTATATTTTAATTCGCTGTTCTTTAGTTATATACTTAAATGTTTATGCATTCTTACAATTTAAATTTTGAAAAATCCTCGATTACCCTACCATAAAAATAAACTCTATTTTCCATAGTAAAGTCCAAACAAACAACGTAAGTAGAAGCACAAATTTGTAAAATACAGACACGTGTTTTGTGCTTCTACTTACGTTGTTTGTTTGGACTTTACTATTCAGCACAAAGGTATTTATTTATCTTATTCTATTTTCCATATCTAAAATATAAATTTTAAAAATTCCAAATAGGAATAATGTAAAAATCTATAGTTTAAACTGTCTTCTATTTCATTACTTAGTCCTTTATTATCATCAAATTCCTCTTGCAATTCACAAGATTTAGAAACCGAAATGGGTATCTATCCTAACGTGTTGAACTTTTTTCTATATCTGGTCTACTACAATGCAAAAAAACTTGACAACTATTGATATCTGCTCGCATTTCATCAATGTTAGACAAATGCCATATTAGGGACAAAGATGCTGCTCATTTATTAACAATCTATGTAGATGCAGTAAATTTAAATCCAGATAACCTTATGATCAATCGTACATCCCATAAGAGAGCAAGAGAAAATCTTCGAGAGGTAAAATCAGATTTCATGAATTTAAATTTAGATTTTTTAGTATTCCCTGGGACACAAAGCTATTGTCCGTTTTTCACTAGTTGAGACTTGGCCACGCCCCCAACACGTGGTATCGGAAGATTCTATATGCGTCTTTTGGGGATGAGGCTTCAGACCAACACTGAGAACGGTTGCAATTGGCCATCGTTATCGCGCTAAGACGAGTGTTCTATAATTTTCTAAGAAATTACCTCCCACCTTCTTTCCCGAAAAAAAGGTGTGCTACTAAGACAATTGTTCGACTTAAAAGTATTTTAAGATTTGCAGTGTATTTCTATACGTTTTGGGTTAATTTATCATTGATTTTGCGAAGGAAATCCTAAACTTTCTGTCTTTCACGCTAAGTAAACATTTTCTGAAAACACGGTGAACAGTAGCAGGTGAAATTGGAAGGAAAATTTTTCCTTCTATTCTGCTGAAACTTTCACAGCTCTCAAACGTGGGTTTTTCATAGGTATTCTAATTATAAATCTCTAATCGCATATTGTTAACTTTGCTGGTCAACCATTTCTCACCTTATTTTCGATCCGATTTTCTTCTTTAAAGCGTTTATTAAATATTACACAGTGCTTAGGGATAAATGAACTACTTTTGCAATATTTCGAACTGTTTTACTTCGAATATAATGAAGAATTAATGCGTTTTCGAATTGTGTTTGTTGTTACTTTGCGAATACGAGTCATTTTTAAAATAATAAGTAGATTTGTAAAGTGAACAAGCAAAAATTAATGCCAAAAGACTTTTTAACTATAACCGCATTGAAAAAATTACAAAAAAAAAAGAAAGAAAACGACAGACGATAACTTTAATTTCGAATTTTTCTGAAAAGATTTCTCTGTCACCTCATTTTTGGCCCATTCAAACAGTCAATATTTTGTTTAAAAAAATGTTGAATTGATGTAATCATATAGAGACAGTATGAAAAAGTATCGAACTACTATTTCGATTCCTAGGCACTTCATTTTTAACCATACACATTTAAAGCCTACGAACAATTTTGGAAGCCTCAGTAGGTAAGTTGCACTCTGTGTGACACATTTCAATACTTTAGTACTATTTTTTTTTCCAATATGGCTTTTCTTCTTCAGAAATGAAAAAATGAACAAAACAAAAATTAAAGCTTTTCACATGCCAATATGGTTATCTACAGAATAATTGAATAAGTGCCTGAAACAACGTTTTATGTTACTGTTTTAACCTATTTATTTTTGTAAATACGAAAAAATATACATGTTTTTTTTATTCAAGTTTTTTCGATTACTCTAAAAGTAATTCAGTTCTTCCAGTACTTTTACGGAACAGCGTTACGTGTGGGGATCATAAAATAGGCAAAAGTTTGTTGCCCGTATTCTAATACAGATCCGAACAAAGACGGACACAAGGGAGGGGCGATGGAGCGACCGCCCCTTCCTTGAGTCGAGATGCAGAACTCTTCCACGGCATGTCTTTGATACTGAAGTTGAAAATTGTTTTAGCCTATCTTCAATATTTTGACGAAGCTCTTGCTGTCTGGAAAATGAAAGTGTAGCACATATCTTATTCTTAACACATTACTGATAGAGATCTGAACTTTGTATAGGAAGTATTTCAAAGTTCCAAAAACTCAATTTTAGATGATATTAAATAGGGTTATAGGTTTCAAGGGCTCTTCTCAGGAAAGTTTGGAAAATTGAAGTCCCCCCCCCCCAAAAAAAAAAGAGGAACTTTAATGGGACACCTTTGATGGCGTTAAGGTAAGGGATGGGGTTTGGTACACTCCTCCGCAATTTTGTAGAAAAGGAAGTCCCTCCTTTTCCCAAAATAACTGAAATGAGACGATCTTTCATGGTGTTTGGAAAGGGGGGGGGGGCGGAGGTTTGCGAATTTATAAAAGGGTAAGGGTGTGAAATCAATCGCCCCCTCCTTGAATAGTTTCTGGATCCGTCCTTGGCTCTGAATGTAAAATGCGTTATTTAACGTTGCTATAGTCAACCTATTCAGTTGTTCAACATATCCCACAGTGGCAAGGAAACTGACTCAACCACAGGAAAAAACTAGTATGTTGTGGCCATCACGAAACTTTCTTCTATATTTTTCTTTTTTTTTTTCTGATCCCTCCCCATGCTTGACGAGGAAGCAATATTCCCAACAAAAACAAAATGACACATGCAAAAACTTGACGACTATCCCAATGTCTGAATTATTGCAAAAGCAAAGCAAAGAGCGAAAATTGAAAGTTATTTTAAAAGCCTTGCTTAAATTAACTACAAATATTTTATTTATTAACAAACATAAGATGGCAACAGTTAAAAATTTTAAATCATTGAGATAATATTTCCGATCATTTCCATACAATTAAAATCACGAGAAATACGCAGACGACAATCTATTACGATTTATCTTTCTTATTGTTGCATTAATAAAACTATTTTTATTCGCAAAAAAAAAAATAAATAAATCAACACCTCTTGGAGCGATTGGCGTCCAAATTGAACCAAAGCCTGTTTACATAAGGATTCACATATATTCCAAATTTCAACCAGAACGCAGCATTACTTCTTGAGATAGGGCACTCACAATAGAAAAAAAGAACGGGCCGATTGCGCTACCCCCCCCTTTTTAGCTGTTGACACCAAAATAAAATCAGCTCTTATACCCACTAAGGGCTACTTGCCGATAAATTTTTCTTTCATTCCGTTCATTATTTCTTGAGATACAGCAGTCACAATTGACGACAAAGAAACGTTCTATGGCTCAACCCCCGTTTGAGTTATTGACACCAAAATTGAATCAGCATCTGTTCCTGTTAATGGCAACATATGGACCAAATTTTGTTTGATTCCACCAGTTACTTCCTGAGGAACAGCAAGCACGCGTAACTCAAAAAACGTCCCATTGCTCCACCCCCCCTTGGAGGGATTCGCGCCAAAAACCAATGGGCACAAGTTCACATAGCGGCACATATGTGTACCGAATTTCGTTCGATTTCATGCGGTAGTTTTTGCTGTAGAGTGGCCACAAAAAACTGGTCACACACAGACGTGACACACACACATACACACACACACACATACACACACACAGACAGACAGACATTTTCCAAAAATAGTCGAAATGGACTCAGCACACCTCAAAACGTTCGAATTCGTCAAAATTCGAAATTCGAAAATTTGCACGAATCCAATACTTTCTTCTATATATTAGATATAGAAGAAAGTAAAAACAGCAATGGAGAAAATTAAGGTATGACGCAATAGTAATTTTAAGTGATTTAGTCTCAAACATTACAGTATGAACAGTCAACTTATTATGTGATGTTTATTAATTAGTTTTTGAAGTATAGATACATAATGCATACTTTAAGCTCGAAAAATATTCTTCCAAATTATGAAATTTTAATGATGTGTCATTATTGATGAAATTGTTTCTACGCCCCCCCCCCCCCCCCCCCGCACCATTTAGGTGAGCTAACTTTGCGGTTTTTGTGTCGAGAAAAAGCACTAAATTTAGATTTTAAATCAATAGCCGGTACGGTTTTCCCAGATTTTGAATTGTGTCACTTTCCTTGCCGGAGTGCGATATGATACTTTATTAAAAACATACATGATCATAAACAAATTGTGACTAGAGTTATCCAGGAAGGAGGGGGTGGAACCGGTCTTTTCCCTTAAAACAATTGTTACTGCGATTTTGGTGACTTAGAGCAAACCTAAGGAGTCGTTCACAAATGATGTCACGCTTGAAAGGGGTAGGGAGAGGGGGTTCGGGGTTCATGAACTTCGGACAGTTAGTCTCAAGGGGGAAGGAGGGGATTATAAGAAATATGACTTCACATATTTTGGTCCAAATACAAGCGTTCGTTATAGCAATATGTTCATCGAACATTGCGTGAGATGTGACGAGGGGAGAGGCTAAGGTGAAGTGTAACGTCCTTTATGGACAATCCGTGTTTACGTTAGGCTACTGTGTACTGAAGTGTTATAACTAACTTCGTTTCTGCCTCCCCCCCCCCCCCCAGAAACGAAGTTGGTTACCTCCCCCTCCCCCGCCTTGAAAATACTCGCCCTGGGGGTAGTCGTCATCTCTTAAGCCGGACCCAACCGATGAACCTATAATTTTAAAACAGTATTCAAACCAAAGACACTTTTTATAACGCATCACAAATTATTACATATTTCTAAACATTAATATTCATGCAATACTTAGAGAAATAGCCTTGATTTTAATAGTCAATTGCTTTAAATATTTCAGATTGATTTTTTATTGTTTTCTCATTTACTTTTATTTCTCACATGTAAATCCTTTCTGGAACAATTGCCCAGTCCCCGCCTTTGGTTCAACCAAGTTTTTTTGGAGGAGGGGGTAGAGGGGGGGGGGGGCAACTTTTGTTCGAATAATGTTTTCATCATTTTTCAAAAATAACTGCTACTGTAGATCTACTGACTGTATATCCGCTCTATATGATCTGAAATTTTGTACAATCCATACAGATGCATCAAAAAGACCCAACCCGTAAGAGCTACTGAGTTACCCCCCCCCCCCCCCTCTCAAGAAAAGGGAGAGGGAGATGGAGAGAGATATTAAGTCTTCAAAACGAACGCAACCCTTAAGCATTTCAATGCCCCAGTCTGTGTGGCAATGAAGTTTTCCTGTCCCCCCCCCCTTTTTTTTTCATCAGCGCACTTGCAATTTCGAATATAGGACGTTAGTGTTTAAAAGGATATCGTTCAAAATTCAGAAAGCCTATCCTTAATAGAAATGTTTCATTCGGAAAACAAAATACCTTACTTTTTTTTGTAAATACAATATTTTTGTTCTGAAATTTTCAGTTTAAAAAGTATAGATTCCCCGTAGACGAGAATTACGCGAAGCTAGAAACGAAAGGAAAGAACACAAAGACATTTTTACAAATCTAAATGCCCGCCAAATTTAGGGTTGTCTCAATTGAAAGCGGCAGCGATCACCCCCGCGCTAAACTTAGCTTTGCTTTCGGGAAGGCGTTCCGAAGTCTCTTCTCCTCATGAACGCACAATACATCCAGATGTAACTGACAAAAAACGCCGATAGGCTTACCATGATAACTTCAGGTCCCAATGTTGAACAGCTACAAGGAATTTCTGAGATATTTCTTCAGTTGTATATGATATCTCAGATGATTGCTCTTTATTGCTAACTGTTCAAGCTGTAGTGTTTTATACTGCGGCTTACAATACCGCCCGTATAAATTGTTCATGTATTTTTTAGAACAAAAGCTGAACGGTGATATATTGCATTTGTATTACTATCATCATGCACTTGAAATCGTACTACAATCGTGTCTTTAAAGAAGTTCTTGCCTTTCTTAGTTCTAGTCTCGATATTCCATTATTTAAGCGCTTCAAAATTCAAAAAGTACACATTCCACTTAAATTCTAAAGGAAGAATTTGATGACATATTATTGTTCGTAGAAAGCGGAATTAAGAAATATTACAGAGAATTCTCATTACGTGTAATAATATTTCTTGGTGAAGTCCTCCCTCCTACAGGGATATGTTTTCGGCAACCTGGAGCTTATCTGTGAACCAGATGGGTGGTAAAAGGAATTTATTTTTTGAATATTTATGTATTTAGGAAACAATTTAAATTGACCTTACATGATGAGAATGCTCGTAAATGCTGTTTTACAGTTAAATGTTGTGTGAAGATATAGTTTTTCGCAACAACCCATTTTAGGCCTTTTAAATTAATATAAAGTCTGGTGTCTAAAAAACCTGCAGCGTACAAAATGATGACAAACATGCAGCAGAAGCAGTGATTGAAAAATTCATAAATCACTTATGGTACTTAGGGGATGAACTAGTAGCTTTGTCTGTACTGGATGAAGGAATTAACTTTGAAGATAGGAAAAGACTATTTCAAAAAATGCTTGCTGAATAGGAAAACGTGTCTGATGACTGTACAAAAAATGTCAGATAACAGTAGATGATTTGGAATACTTTCTTAGTAAAGATCTCCCTCTTTAAAGAATCAATTACAAGTCAATAAAACTGTTTGATAAGTTACAAACACCAAAAGATGTTTTCCTATTTCATCCTGATTCATGGCAATATGAAGGAAGCTATTTAAAGGGAAGAGCCATCGTGAAAATGCTGAAAGTTTTGAATGATACAACTGAAAGAGGAGCACAATTAATCGAAGAATTTCACAATCAATTTACCAAATATGAGTCACAAAAGTAATTTAGTATTTTACAGACAGTTCAAGACTATCGGAAAAAAAAAATGCACACGATTGAGATACATTGCGAAAAGCATACGATTAAGGTAAAGTTTCTAAAGCGCTATTTCATTCTTATTCATTGTAAAATCTTTAGACGATACGAAGTAATTAAAAAGATTAATTTTATTGCTACCTCGCTGTAAACATATTTTGCAAACATAGGAGAAACGATGTACGGGGTCTGAAGAAAAAACTCGAAGATTTGTGGGGAAATTATCAAAAGTGTTAAAGTTCAACGTCCTAGGGGAACGTGTTATTATTGACCGATCGAGTTCAAATTTTGCACCAATTGCTTTTTATTATAGTGTCACAAAACTAGGGGGCGTCACTTGTTGAATTCCGAAAAAAAAATTTTCCCATATAAATAAGGACCACCCTAATATATATATATATATATATATATATATATATATATATATATATATATATATATATATATATATATATATATATATATATATATATATATATATATATATATATATATATATATATATATATATATATATATAAACTGGTGTGCAAAAATTAAGGACGAAGTCGAAAATTAGCATATCAGCTGAACGAAGAGGCAGAGCGGACAGAAAGACCAATCAGGAGATTAAGTAAGGTGATGCACGGTAGCACATGCGCAGATATGCAGGCAGACGCAATGGGAGAGTGTCTGAGTAGTATAAAGCATGTTGTCGGTGTAAGATCAGTATTTCTGTCAAAGAGATTGCACGCCGTATAGCTGTTAAAATCACACCGAGTTGCTGCCTCAGCGAGAAATGGCGAATAATCAATCTGTTAGACGACATCTGGATGCTTTTACCCGAGGGCGAATCATTGGGAAGTTGGAGGAACGCCGCAGTGTGACAAGTGTGGCTCCAGAGTTCGGAATTGCTTACAGCATCGTTTCACGACTTTGGAGACAATTTCAAACTACAGGAACAGCTATCCGGGGGTTCAGTAGTGGTCGTCCACGAGGAACCACACCCGCAGATGACCGGTATATTGTCTTACAGGCCAGAAGAAACAGGCGGCAGACAGCGGGAGAAATCGCTAGACACACGACACAGGCGACTGGACGACTGATATCGCGTTTTACCGTGGCCAGAAGACTGCACGGTGGTGGTCTGTTTGCACGACGCCCTACACGGTGTGTACCTCTAACGCCTGCCCATCGGAGAAGGCGTTCTCTGTGGTGCCGGGAGCACCGGAATTGGAGAGACAATGAATGGGGACGAGTACTCTTTCAGATGAGAGCAGATTCAATCTGAGTAGCGATTCTCATCGCATACTCATCTGGAGAGAGCGGGGAAACCGCAATCATCCCTCGAACATCATTGAAAGGGACAGGTATGGAGCTCGCGGTGTTCTCGTTTGGGGAGGCATCATGCTTGGTAGTCGTACAGACCTTCACATCTTCGACGCAGGTTCAGTCAACGGGACCCGTTATTGTAACGAGATTCTTCTTCCATATGTGCGTCTTTTTAGAGGTGCTATGGGTCCGCAGTTCTTTCTCATGGACGACAATGCACCATGTCATCGCACAGTAGCTTCCGAACAGCTCTTAGAGAGTGAGGATATTGAACGTATGGATTGGCCGGCACGATCTCCGGATCTCAATTCCATCGAGCATGTATGGGAATTTCTAGGCAAACGCTTGACAGCTCGTACCTTACCACCAGTAACGATTCGGGAGCATCGATTGGCGCTGCAAGACGAATGGGCAGCAATGCCTTAACAACTCATTGACAGCCTCATTCTCAGTATGGGCAGACGCTGTGAAACCTGCCTAGCAGTCGGGGAGATCATATCCCCCACTAAAGACCGGATGTTTCTTGCTGGACACCCATTACAGGGATGTTTCGACCTTCAGTCGCATTGTGCTCCATGCTACTTTTTCAATAAAGCTTCTTTTTATCCCTCTGATTTCTCTTTTAGTAAGTGTTGCTTACATTACACATGTCCTTACGTATTGGGGATCTTACGGTACTAAATGTGTTGATTTTGAAAGCTTTTGTACAAAGTTATATTGAAAAAATCGTCTCGTCCTTAATTTTAGCACACCAGTGTGTATATATATATATATATATATATATATATATATATATATATATATATATATATATATATATATATATATATATATGTGTGTGTGTGTGTGTGTGTGTGTGTGTGTGTGTGTGTGTGTGTGTGTGTGTGTAGATATATACTAATATTATAAAGAGAGAGGGGGGATTTTTGTGTGTTTACATGTTCGAGGTAATCTCAGGAACCAGTGCACCTATTTGAAAAACTCCGTCACTATATGAAAGGCGCTTTCTTACTGTTTAACATAAGCGATAATTCGAGAAAAATCCGATAAATAGCTCTCTTTTTTATTCCAATTTAGGCCCAAATTTCACGTAAATTGCCTATTATTGGCTACTAAAGGGGTGAAAAATTATTTAGATAGATAGATAAGATAAGATAAAATTTATTAACAAACAAAATACACATACCATATAGTTCAACACGAGTTAGTATTAAATTCACACTAAAGAGCGCCAAAGGCACTGTCCGCAGTGTTTTTTAATGGGTTTAGTATGGAGTACAAACACAAATATGTATTAACAGAAATATTTACAAATTAATTTTACACAAGTAGTAAAAATTTTACACAGAACAATTATTGGACTGTTTGACTCCAGGAAAAAAAAAACACAATAACTCGCATTGAAACATTCAATAGTATAAAAATTACAATACAAAATCCCCCCCGGTTGGCAAGTCAGTATATTTTATCAGCTAAAAGTTAATTGTTGATAGAATGTCATTATTTTGTATATATTCATTGACCCCTTGTTTATATTTTTTAAAGTTCTTTTCATTCCTAACATCTTCCGTTAGTTCATTAAACAGCCGCGGTGCCAAGTAAAAGAATTGCTTTTTAATAATCGTTTTATTTGGTTTTATAACTTTATATTGTTTACCTGAAATTCGAGTATTATATTGTTTTTCATTAATTTCAAACCAGTTATTGTTGTTATGCAAAAAATACAATATTCTCTGTGCATATATTTCTCTGATATTATAGATTTTCTCTGACTTTTGTAAAATAGTATCGTTTTTATTAAGTTCTTGTTTAGATCCATAAATTATTTTCAAAATTTTTGCATAAGTTCTATTGAAATTGGTAAGATTTGTTTCATAATCACCTTCCCATGCACAAATACCATACGTAATTATTGAATTTATCCAAGCATAAAATAAACATCTAAGAAACTTTTTCCCAACTATATTTCTCAATAGATAGAGCCAATGTATTCTACCTCTTAATTTCTTCACAAGTTTATCAGTATGGCATTTCCATTTTAAATTTTCACTAAAAGTTATACCTAAATAATTTATATTTTCGACTCTTTCTATGGTAGGGCAGTTACAGTTATTTGTGCAGCTACATGTTGGTTCGTGATATTTTATGCCTAAATGAATTTTATTAATTCCATTCTTTTTTAAATCAAACTTTATGTATTTTGTTTTATTTATATTATTTGCACATATTAATATTGTTACGGATCCAATGCGACTTCCACTTTCTTGAAAGGACAACACAGTTCTTGAGAGAAACGCAGGAGATTTATTTACACTATGTACAGGAAAGATCGTTGACAACTGCTAAATTAATCATCAGCAATTAAGCAAATAACAATCAACACCGTAAACTCAACGGTTACACACGTATTTACATCCAAATGCGAAAAACAACACAGCGAAATGCCTCGCAATAAACAGAGCTAATACACACAGAGCAAAATAAATGCTCTTAGCCCAACAATTCAATTGAGACTCACTTTTTATGCCACAGAGGCTGTTTATAAACATCGAAAAGTTTCCACAATATTCCAAATGCTTCTCGTATTTTCTTTTCATTTACAAATTTTATCATTCAGAAATGAAAGGACCGTATACTTCAGCCGAATGTACGGGGGTTGTATATTATGACAAAAAACTATTTACAGGTTACGTTACTACAATAATTTTAGATGAAAGATAATTTAATAAACGCCAAATTTAGCTAGATTACGACAAATTAATCACAAAAATAACTAGGACTCGACCGATGCATCGGCTTGGCCGATGCATCGGCGCCGATGGTTCAACAATTTAGCCATCGGCATCGGCATCGGCGGCCGATGCTAACTTGCAGGAAACATCGGCCCATCGGCCTTAAAAAACATCGAAAAGCCGATGGAATTGGCCGATGTTTTTGAAAAAAAAAAACTTTTGCTGTTTTACTTTTTTATACGAAGTAAAGGGAGTTATGGTTTTCATATAAAATTGTTTAATTAAATTTCAGTATGAATTTCCATTTTAGTCACCCCTGAAAGAGTTTTTAATACTGCATTCAGGTACCAAACAAGTTAATTATTGCGTTGTTTCTTGCAGCTGGATGTACGTATGTATCTCTCCATAAGTCATAACTCAAAAATGGTAAGCCGTAGAAGGATAACTTTTCGCATGTGGGGTGTGCGTACATTCCAGTTGTGTACTTCCCTTTTCGTTTTCGATCGGGTGTTCTGAAAAGCCTGTTTACTCATTTTTTGTGGCTATTAATTACTTATTTCAATGCAAAACTAATATAGCGTCTCAGACTGACGATTGGTGATATATTGCCGAATTGGAAACCATGGAAACAAATAAGAGATGGCAAAACCGGTTTTGTTTCATTCTGTTAGATTTCCGTTGAACCGACGGTAATTTTTAATTTTTTGATATTTGTAATATGAATCACAGTAATGCAGTCTTTTCTGTCTCGCTTCGGCGGAGCTACAAGTTTGGGTGCCGTCGAAATACATTTTCGGGGGCCTTATTTCTCTATCACAGAAGTTGTAAAACATTTATCATAAGCATTTTTGTAACTCCCACGGTGCCCCTATGGTTATGGGGTCTCTCGCTCAATTGCAACATTTGCTATATTTTAAATCCGCGACTGCACGTCAAAACTAACTCGGGTGCAAGTTTTAAAAGGATTTTTCTGCTCAATGTTTATGATTATTTTGAACTCTATTTTTTACGACTATTTTTTGTATTTCCGACAACACTTGTGTGTCCCTCCTCCCACTCTTTCAATTTCTGAAATTAAACTCTAGTGGTACTTCTTAGTTCAGTAAATTACCGCCCATTAGCCAGGGCTAAAGCAGAAATACGTAATTAATAGCGGTGTATTTCACGTATTTCTGCTTTAGCCCTGGCCCCCGGTAATTTACTTTATATACCTTGCCTTGCGTGAAATCTTCGAGTTGAACCGAACCATTGCTTCGGTCACTCGTCTGGTCTGCTAATTCTATATTAGCTACCAGTTTGTTTCGCACTCTTGGCTTCCTTAAGAGGTTTTCCATCTCCAGCTCAGACACTTCCCTATGCCGGGCTGATGAGTGCTAATAAGCACGAAACTGCAGTCCTCGGCTGGAAATGACTGAGCTGGCGGTGTATTTCACGTACTTCTTAGTTGTTTAAAACTAGCACCATTCATAAAATTAGAGAATTTTTTTTTTCAAGCTTTATCTATTGTTTAGGAAGAATTTAGAGCATTAATGTAAGAAATTGATTAAAGACGTTTTGAATGGTGACATAATTCGGAAATCAAAGGGACTTTTGAATTTTGTCTTCGGAAGTGATGAAGCAGATTCAGAAACTCTTCCGAGGCGTTGGTGGTAGCTGCTGATTATTTTTAACTTAAACTAATTTAATATTTGCTTTGCTTTTTGTATCATAGTTTATGACAACAGGAGCTGAAAGTGTTGGTATTTTCAAATGATTAATGGATGTTCTCGAAGGAATGTTTTCGTTTTTGACAAAACAAATCTTTACCAAAAATGGTTTTATTGCACCAAAATATGAGTTTTATTTTATTATTATTATTTTTTTGCGATCGTTACATTGCATTTTACTCTTTCACACTTAAAAATTTTATTACTGTATTGTTTAAGGGTGTTTCTTTGTTTGAATTTTATTTTCATATTTTTGTAATTAATATCTTTGTTCCCACTAGTTTATTTTAAATACTGATGATTGTCAGCTTCTTTCTTTCGTTTTGTTTCTGCAACTCGGTATTTCATTAAATCCCTTGAATACTTCAAAAGAACTTTTATTTTATTTTTGGGGCGGTTTTAAATCAAAAATACTGTTAGTTTATTTTACATTAGAAATAAAATTTACGCTAAATTTGTTTAACTCTTGATGTGTGTGCAGTCCTATCTCTTCCTATTTCTTACTACCATTTTAAGTGATTTTTTTTCCTACTTTTCCTACTTTTTTAATTTTTGATTCCTCATTTCCTACTTTTCCCCCAAAAAAAACCTCTGCGGGGTCTGTACTACGTACGTATGAGTTTTCAACGTACAATTTCATAACGTTTTTGAGTGACGCAAATTTACGCGCATGAAGACATCACAAGAGAATTTGCGATAATTAACTGAGGAGGCATTCAAAATGGATATTTCGGTCATCTATATGTTCTTAGGTGCATATGCATGTAGAGATGTGCCGAAAAAACTTGTGAAGTATAAATTGGATGATCGTAAAATAGAAATTTAGGTCGAAATCTTATTTTTTTTTGTGATTACAATTCCTTATTCGTAGAAAGGAAGTAAAGTGAAATGAATCAACGATCCTTTAAATCCCTGACAATCTTATCAATGAATTTCTGTTTGACTTTTTTTTTTTTGCCATCGGCCAACGGCATCGGCCATCGGCCATCGGCAATCAGCCATTTGGAGGAAAACAATCGGCCATCGGCCATCGGCCCTCTTTGAACAATCGGCCAACAATCGGCATCGGCCCATCGGCCAAAAATTGCCATCGGTCGAGCCCTAAAAATAACTACTATTTACAGAATTTGTAACATTGCCCCCTTCCCAAGGACTGTACGTCCCGGGCAGTACAATCCCCAGAAAGGGTGACAAACTTCTATCACAAGTTCACAAATACACACATTAAATAATAACCAACAATACACAGAAAACAGAATAATAACAAGAAATATTACTAAACATTAAAAGCAAAAATTATCTACAACTTTTATGTTATCAACCATGGTTGTTTACGTAAATAATTATGAACTATGCCCATAGTATGGAGCTAACCGATCATAATGTACAACCCTAGTCTTTGCATTAGGTGATTTTCGGATCCTCACTACGACGTCATTCAGTCGGTTAAGAACTTTATAGGGTCCATCCCAATGCGACTGCAATTTGGGTGAAAGACCTTTCCGTCGGATGGGATTCCATAACCAAACCTTGTCGCCTTCGTTGAATTCATGTCCAGTTGACCTTGTGTTGTATCGGGTCATCATCTTCTCCGCCGCGATGTCGATTCGCTCTCGTACGAAGTTATGAACGTCTTCCAACCGGGCCTGGAGATCCTGGATGTACTCTTCAGGCGATGCAGGCGCATCCGGAGGACGACCGAAGACGAAATCACAAGGTAGTCGGAGCTCTCGTCCGAAGAGCATCTGAGGTGTGGCATATCCGGTAGTCTCGTGGACAGCACTGCGGTAGGCCAGCAGGAACAAAGGTAGCTTCTTGTCCCAATCCTGTTGATTTCTGGAGATCATAAGCGAGAGATTATTCAGGATTGTGCGGTTAAATCTCTCCACCATGCCGTCCGATTGTGGGTGTAGTGGTGTTGTCCTAGTTCTCTCGATTGCGAGAATTTGACATAGGCCCTCAAACACAGCAAAGATGAAATTCCTCCCTTGATCGGAATGAATCTGCAAAGGTGTTCCATATCTCGAGATCCAATGTTGGACTAGAGTCTCTGCTACGGTGGTAGCTTCTTGATCTGGAATGGGATATGCTTCGGGCCATTTGGTGAAGTAGTCGATGGAAACAAGGATGTATTTGTTCCCATCAGCAGTTCTTGGTAGAGGACCCAGGATGTCGATCCCGATTCGTTCGAAAGGAGCTCCAACGTTGTACAGATGTAGCTACCCTCTGCTTCTTTTCTTCGGTCATTTACGGGCAGCACAGGTGTCACAAGAATAGCACCATTTCTCCACGTCATCCTTCACCTTGCTCCAGAAGAAGCGCTCTCGAACCTTATTGAGTGTTTTCGAGACACCAAAATGTCCTCCAGTCGCACTACTATATTTCATTCAGAACATCTGAAATCCTAGATCGGAGAAGTAGTAACTGCCACCTAGATGTTTTACCGTCGTCAGATTCCCATTTTCGGTACAGTACGCCGTTACGTAAATGGAGTGAGTTCCATAAAGCCTAGTATCTTTTTGTTGCAGGACTGAAGATGGAAATGTCCTGCCAGCTAGGTCGCCGACTGTCACTTTCCATAAACTCCAAAATTGGTTTTATATCTGGGTCTTCAAGTTGATCTTTTCGAACTTGGTCGTCACTCCATGGATCGGGTTCTGGTGATGTTGAAGTCACTGTCACCTGATAGGCAGTAGGACTAGTCGTTCCATACTGTTTCTCGATTCGGGAACAATAATGGCAGTTCTCAGGACAGGGTCTCCTTGATAAAGCGTCTGCATTCCCGTGAGACAACCCTTTTCGGTGCTTGATCTCCATGTCATATTCCTGGAGCCGCTGTATCCACCTGACTATCTGGCCTTCCGGATTTTTGAAGTTCAAAAGCGAAGTTAACGAGGCATGATCTGTCCGAAGCAGAAATTTTCGGTCGTAGAGGTAATGATGGAAGTGTTCTACAGCTTTCACTATGGCCGATAACTCCTTTCTGGTGAAGCAGTAATTTCGCTCCGGATTTGATAAGCATTTGCTCCAGCAAGCGATGACATGTTCGTTGCCGTCTATTTCGTGGGATAAAACAGCTCCGATGCCCTCGTTGCTCGCATCAGTTCGAGGATGAAGAATTTTTCGGGCTGAGGGTATGCGAGGATAGGCGTCGATGTTAAAGCCTCCTTCAGTCGTAGAAATGCATCCTCGCATTCTTCCGACCATTCAAATTTTTGCTTGCTCTCCATCAGCTTATGCAAAGGTCGTGCAATGTTGGAAAAACCCTTCACAAACTTCCTGTAGTACGTGCAAAGCCCCAGGAAACTTCGCAGCTGATGGATGTTTTCGGGACGACTCCAACTCTTGACCGCAGATACCTTTTCTGGATCGGTTTGTACACCCTCAGAAGAGATGATGTGACCAAGGAAGTTCACTTCCCGGCGGAACAAATTACATTTGGATGGACTTAACTTCAGATTGGCTTCCTTAAGCTTTTGCAGCACCTTCCTAAGATTAACCAGATGTTCTTCGAAACTGCGTCCCACGATGATGATATAGTCTAAGTAGACCAGACAGGATTCGTAGGAGAGTCCTCTTAACACTGTCTCCATAAGATGCTCGAACGTAGTTGGTGCATTGCAGAGGCCAAAGGGCATCACTTTAAACTGCGATAAGCTTTGTCCAGTTGTAAACGCTGTCTTCTCTTGGTCATCAGGGTGTATCTCAACCTGCCAGTAGCCGCTCTTCAAGTCGAGGGCCGAAAACCACTTGTGTCGGGAAAGAGTGTCCAAGGTGTCGTCTATCCGTGGAAGAGGGTAACTGTCTTTCTTGGTGATTTCATTCAGCTGTCGGTAATCGACACAAAATCTGGTGGAGCCATCTTTCTTTCGGACCAAGACAATGGGAGAGGCCCAAGGACTGGACGAGGGTTCGATGACATCATTATCCTGCATCTCTTTCAGGAGGGTCTCAACCTCTTCCTTCTTGGCAAAAGGTAGTCGTCTTGGATGCTGTTTAATGGGGGGGGGGGTGTTTTCTTCATTGTAGATCCTATGCTGCGTTAAATTCGTATGGCCAACATCCTCCGATGTAGATGAAAACAGATGCTTGAAGTCGTCCACCAATTGTTCCGCAGCAGTTCTTTGATCTTTCGATAATGGCGCACTACCAATTGATTCCGATGTCAAGGACTCAGAAGACACAGTCTCGGGGGAATTGATTCTTCTAATGATGCAGTTTACTGGAGTACAAGTTGCCAACACTTCACCTTTTCGGATATTCCTTGGCCTTTCACTCACGTTGGCGACTCTCACAGAAATTACATCCTTAGAAAGGTCCACAAGCGTAGATGCTACCAGCACTCCTTTTGGGTTATTGCTTAAGTTGGGGTATTCAATGAGTCCAAATCGAAAAATATTGCTTTCTTCCATGGAGCCAGGTTTTAATGATTCTGACCTTGAGGGAATCGATGTATCTGTTTGCGCTATTATTTGATGAGCGGATTTTACATCATTTTCTGCGTTAAAGATGGCTATGTCTTCTCTCATCGAGTGCAGTTCATTAGTCTTGAAGTCCAGGGTGAAGTCATATTTCTTTAAAAAGTCCAATCCGAGAATGAAGAGGTCCATGATATCAGCGACGTATTGCGTATGATGGCAGGTGGCATTCCCAAACACTAGTTCCAAGTCCACTTTACCTTCAATCTCGATTTTGTCACCTGTCACAGTCTGGAGACTTACGCGTGGCAATGTCCACAACAGTTTTAATCCAAATTCTCGAGCCACATCTGTCCTAACAATTGTCTCATTGGCTCCAGTGTCGACAATCAGATTGCAAGGATTCCCATTTACATGTGCGTAAATGAAAAGTCCTTCACTGCCACTACTGGTTGAGGAAATCTGCAGAGCTCTGGTGGTGGTAATTTCCTCCCCTCGCGTAGCTTGGCGAGCCGGACAACTCCTTCGCAGGTGCCCTTCACTACCGCATTTCTAGCACTTCTGCTCTTGTTTCTTTTGGGCTGTTATGCTGTTCAGATGTCTTGCCAAATCACCGAGTTGTTTCTCAAGTTCAGCGAGATGGGACGACCTAGAATCAGACTCATCAGCTTCCAGAGTCCGGATGGGATGGCGATCCACACGGGTTGCTCCTTGGGCGGCCTTGTATCTCATCGCATAAACCAAGGCAGATTTCAGGTCGTTTACATCCGCCATCCTGAGGGTCTTCTGGATTTCAGGATTCCGGCGAACTCCGTCGATGAAGCAGTTGAGTGTTAGGTTGTCTCGAACGTCTGCAGGACAGTCGCAAAAAGCAAGATGAGACAGTCTCTCGACGTCCGCCGCAAGCTCTTGCAGGGTTTCCCCGGTTTTCTGGAAACGGGACTTCAACTGGAGTCGGCTGAAATCTTTCTGGCACTTCTCACCGAAGCGAAGCTCCAACGCAGCTGTGAGGGCGGCGAAATCCAGGCGCTGGCTGTCCGGAAGGGTCTGAAGAATGTCCGCTGCGTCACCTCTCAGGGATGCTGCGAGATGGCAGGCCTTGGTAGCAGAGTTCCAACCGTTCACTTCCGCCAATATCACGAATTGAGTTTTGTAAACCTGCCACGAAGTTTTCCTATTAAATGTGGCCAGTTTAATGGACGGTCGAGCAACCGATGTGAGAGCGCCAAACTGTACAGAGCTGCTTTCCGCGATCGCCAATCTCCTTTCCATGTCCTTAAGTATTTCTTCCTTAAATGAAGTAAATTTCTTGTCTTCTTCTTCCAACTTATTTTCTACATTGGCGATGCGCTCTTCCACAGCATTAAATTTTTCTTCCAGAGCATCGATTTATCTCCCATGGCGGTTAGTTGATTCTCCATCATGGTTTTCATCGACGTTAGGTCCCTTTTCATTTCTTCTTGACTTGTAGTAATTTTAGCAGTGAAATCACTATTTAACTGTTCTTGGTTAGTCCCTAATTCATTTTTTAATTGTTCTTGATTTGCAGTAAAACTTGCTGTCAAATCACTTTTCAATTGGTCTTGATTAGCCGCCATATCACTCTTCACAGAGTTGATTGCGTCAAGATGTTGTTTTAATTGTTCATCCATTGCGCGAGTAATCAACATAAAAATAAAGTCCAAATTCAAATAGTCTTTATGAAAAAAAAATGTCCAAAGTCACACTTACTCCAAGGAAGTTCTGAAGAAGCCCCACGTTGGGCGTCAATTGTTACGGATCCGGTGCGACTTCCATTTTCTTGAAAGGACGACACAGTTCTTGAGAGAAACACAAGAAATTTATTTACACTATGTACAGGAAAGATCGTTGACAACTGCTAAATTAATCATCAGCAAATAAGCAAATAAAAATCGACACCGTAAACTCAACGGTTACATACGTATTTACATCCAAATACGAAAAACAACACAGCGAAATGCCTCGCAATAAACAGAGATAATACACACAGAGCAAAATAAATGCTCTCAGCCCAACGGCTCAGTTGAGACTCACGTTTTATGCCGCATAGGCTATTTATAAACATCGAAAAGTTTCCGCAATATTCCAAATGCTTCTGGTATTTTCTTTTCATTCACAAATTTTATCATTCAGAAATGAGGGGACCGTATACTTCAGTCGAATGTACGGGGGCTGTATATTCACGACAAAAAACTATTTACAGGTTCAGGGGCGGCTCTAGCAGTTTTGCCGCCCCGGACAAATTTCCAAAGTGCCGCCCCTTTCCACGGTAAAAAAAATCAAACATTACAATTTTTGCATTACAAATATAGTCCCTTCTTTTTGGTAATTCCTCTTTTTTTTTTAAATATAAAACATTCTTTCAAAAAAAACGATAAGCCCCCCCCCCCCTAAAATGGTCATGCTTGAAAGCAGTTTCGCGTTGTCTTCACGTATTCATCAATTCATCAATCCTAAGTACGACCATGGCTTTCCTGCACTTGAGCTGTGCCACCAGAAAATATTTATAGGGGGGGGGGGGGGGGGGGGGTACGCTTAAAAAATACCCGTATCTGCTAGAGGGGTCTGGGGGTTCTCCCTCGGAGAATTTTTTGAAATTATAGCCTTAAGAACGCAGTTTTAGACGCTCTGTGGCGGTTTAGACGGTGGAAAGTTTCAGGGGGTCTTTTGAGGGGGGAATTTTAAGAAACTGAAGTCTTAAAAACACGATTATAGGCGAAATGTGTTGACTTCAGAGTAAGGGTTGGGTCTTCTATGATTTTTTTTTTTTTTAAATAGATTTGAGATGACGTAAACTTTTCACCCCAATTTTTTGACACTGAAGTTCCAAAAGGCAGTTACCGACAAACTTTCATGATTGCAGGAAAGGGCTCTTTGAATCTCCCCAAGAAACATTCCAAAAGAGAAGTAATAAAAAGCGATGTTTTTAAGCCATTTTCAAGGACTGGGGTGAGGGTTAAAAGGTCTCATCTTAATTTTTTGAAATTATAGTTTTTTCATTTTCAGATTGCATACGGGAGCATCGTCTCAATGTATTAAAAGAGGACTTCGCGCTAAGCACCTCAACAAAGCGTCGTTTTTAGACGATTTGTATGATATTAAAAGCAGGGTGAAACGAGATTTGAAGAGCACTTTAATGATTTTAACTGAGGGAGGAGGCTTCCGAAGCGTAGAATTTTAAGTATTTTCTTATTTTTTGATCGTCTAGTAAAAGTAAAAAGAAAAAAAAGGAGAGGTGGGGGTAAAACAAATATGAAGTGTAGTGTGGGGTGTGATTAACTAAGAAATAATCTGTAACTATAGAAAAATTTAATTTTAAGTTTCTTTTGAAAATAAATTAAGACTTTTTCACGACAATCGATATTTTTTCCAATTAAAATTACTTTGTTTCCCTAAGGAGCATTAATTTCTTCTCTTTAATAGCATGGAACATTTTTTTAAAAATGCTCAATCTAGGAAGGGGGTGGGGGAGAGAGAGGAGTCCTGTGCGCGATCCAATTCCGACAACATGCAGAAGTTCAAAAACTGGACCGTCAAATATGTATCATTATTTAAAACGTGGTAAATAATATAAATAAATACCTTTGTGCTGAACAGTAAAGTAACATAAAGTAACAACGTCTAAAAAGCACAAATTCTGCGAATTTGTGCTTTTTAGACGTTGTTACTTTACGTTACTTTAGTGGTATATAATAATTACTTGCTACGCAATTGCAATATCCCACGGCGCCCCTCCCCACGGGAAAAAATAAAAAGGGATAAATTGACAGTAAATACATGCCAATAAACCTTTAATAGATCATGCCAATAAATAAACAGCACAATGAAATGAAATCAAATTTATTAAAGCTGTACATTAAACTAGACAAAAAAAAGGGCACTTCAAAACAAACACCAAATTAACATGTCTTGTATTAAAGACCTCGAAACATAGCTGGATTATCAAATTATTGGAAGAAAAAAACAATTATAGTATTTAATTAATTTAACAATATTTCTTGAGAACAGACAGGATTTTGGAAGTGCTATGCATTACTGACAATTAAAGTGGCAGCAAAGCAAAATACTAAAATGGACGAAAAAAAATAGAATCGTTATTTTAAAAACATTAACTCATCTTTTTTTTTTAAATAATCATAAAGTAGGAATGCAATTAAACAATTTTTGTATTGGTGCATATTTTCATGACAGCTTAATGAAAATTACTTTCTCGTGTTGTACAAAAGTTTTAGAAGTCAGATTACTGTTTACCGATGTTTCTCTTCTTGTAGTAACTTATAATAAAAGTTCAGTCTGCATCAAGTCTGTTAAATAACTAAAAATGAAAAAGAATACCAGGACAAAGGTTAGAATTCAATGTGTATCGCCCCCCCCTCCTCTAAATTATTACTACTGCGCACCTTAAATAAACACATTTAAAAGGCTTTTTTTCCTACTTTTAATTCTGCAAACTTAGTGATTATTTTTTTTAAATCTATTTGTTCAGCTAACTCATGTTCAATAGCCAATGTAGCTAAACCATTTAACCTATCTTGAAGAGTTGTGGAGCGTAAGAAATTTTTTATTAATTTTAGTTTTGAGAAACTCCTCTCTCCATTGCCACACTTATTGGCAAAGACAATAAAATTCTCAAACTAATAGCTAAATTTCCCTGCGATATCAAGAGTTGAAACTAACGACAAAACTTCAATTGGGCTTTGCCTTTTTCGTAATAAGGCGGAAACTGACACTATTTCGTCTGCTAAGTCCACTGCACTTATGTCTCGTGAATCTCCATCCGTCAACACTAATTCTAAATCTTTGCAGTGTTTAATTAACTCTTCTTTTGGGGTGTGCCTTAAGTCATACACATTGTATAAAAATTTAAAAAAGCTGCTGTGGGTACTCATTAATTCAAACCTACTTTCTAAGGCATTAATTGCCTGATCTATTGTAAAAAAGTAAAACTCTATTTTGAATTTTAATTTCGGATCTTCCACTGGATCATCTCGTGCTTCATACACAAAATGAGTACTTTTTCGTCTTACTCTATGACGAGGTTGTGTCAGCTCAAAATTAGCCGGGATGTCAATCTCTTCAGCCAATTCGCCTCTCATATTCGAACCGTTATCATAGGCTTGTCCCCTCATATCCATTAAATTCAGACCTAATTTTGAAAGTTTTTCGACTAATATATCTGAAAGGTCTTTTCCGGTTGATCTTTCAACTGGAAGAAAACCTAAAAACCTTTCGTTGATTTTAACGATTATCTGATTTGATTGCGATTTGTCAATTGATACATATCTTACCATGAATGTCATTTGTTCAATCTTACTGACATCAGGAGTACAATCCAGAATTACGGAGTAATATTTGGCTTGTAAAATTTCACTTACAATATGTGATTTAATATTTTGATGTAAAAGGGAGATTATTTCATTTTGTATAATTTTCCCTAGATAGTGGACTTTAGCTTCCTCCTTTCTAAGTACTTTTCGAACATGCTCCTCCATTACTGGGTCAAACTGAGCAAGTAATTGAATTATTTGTAAAAAATTACCATTATTGGAGTCATAGAGTTTATCACTTTTACCTCGAATTGCTAAACAATTTTGAGCAAGCATTTTCAATGTTGCCACAATGCGCAGAAGAACTTCACTCCAATAATTAGTTTCCGCAGCAATAAGTCTTTGTAAATCACAATCAATCGTTTTAGAGCACTCTAATCGCTGACTGAATTCAACCCACGATTTTAGGCTTAGAACATGATTTCTTGATGTCTCATGTTCTTTTAAAGTTTCTACAAGGTGATTCCAACTTTTGAAACCTTCTTTGGAGAGAGAGCTACAAGAATAACTAAAAAGCTTGCAACAGAAACAATATACACAGTCTTTTTCAATGGAATAAACTAACCATTTACGCATAACTTTTTCACCATTGTTTAGAGCTCTGACATAGTAATGTGTGCTAAATCTTCGACCAGAGTCATTATAACGAAAATCATAATTTGTTAACGGTTCGGGTCTTCGGGTGGACCTTCTTTTACCAAAAAGCATCTATCAGCGTCTGATAAAATTGCTGGCCATGATCCTGGATCTGAATTATTGATTATCATCAGCGTATCTGTATCATTGGATGTTACTGGATCTGGTGTAACTTTTACTGGAGCATCAACTTCTAATGGACTAGAGCAATCCATTAAGGTGTGATCTGCAGCAGTGTCACAATTCGTTAAAATTGTGTGATTAGCAGTAGTGTCACTATCCGTTAAGATAGTGTGATTAGCAGCATCAGTGTCACTATCCATTACGATTGTGTGATCAGCAGCAGTGCCATTATCCATTAAAATTATGTGATCAGCAACATCCTCATCTTGAATGTCTGATTCGGATTCTATTGCTAAATCGTTATCATTTTTTCTTGCGCCTTGCAGATAGTTCAGCAAACTTCCAGCCTGTTTTTGAATGCTGACTTCTTTTTCAAGTCTCTTTCTCTTGTACTGCGCTCCAGATAGCTTTTGCGACCTCCTGTAGACATTCTAGAAATTCAAGGAGAAAAATTATTTTAACTAGGTAGTGGTTCTTTCACAAATGATGTCACGCTTTGAGGGGGAGGTTGGTTTGTTAAATTGTGGGTTTGTGACAAGGAGAAGTGAAATGTTAACAGAAAATATGACATCAAATTCTTTGGCTTGTGAAACAAAAATAAGAACATTTAAAATGTCAGGTTAAGTATTTTTATATTTTTGTTTTGTTTTCTCGTTGATCTTATTTTGTAGCGAAAACGGCGAAAACAATAACAATGCAGATTAGGATTTAAAAATTAATAGCTACATGCTTAAATTGAAAAAAAAAAAAACCTGTTTATGAATATTTTGTTATTTTGAAATCAAGATTACGTGGGAAATAATTTGGCTGGTGTGTAAAAATTTCTTCTGGTTAATGAGATTTTAGCGTTTGTTGGACCCTGCATATCATCAGCGTAATTGTTATGTTCACAAATATGTGTGTAACAATAAAACATAGCTAAAGTTGGGAAATAAAATTTGGAATTTGATGCACGAATTAGTTAGGGTTGGTTTTCACAGCTGAAAGTACATATTTATGTAATGTAGCGTAACACATGACGACAGGGTGGAAGGGGAATCAGGTGTGACACTTTGATAAAAGGGGAATGAGAGGGGAGAGCTCATAAATACTGGAAAAGAAAAAGTAGCATTTTTATGGACTGCCTAAAGACAAATTATACGTAGTTTGTTTGTTTATTTTGTAATATTTTATTTTATTTTATTTGTTTATTTATTTGCTTCAGAAATATAAAGGCGTTATTAAGATTTAGACCATTCCATGCATGAATAAAAAGTTAATAGGGGGGTGAAGGTGGGTTAGGATTTAATATAAAAATAAAGCAATTCTTTTCTAAATATATATTTACTACTCATGTTCGTAAAATAAGTGCACCACGCGAAAAATTTAAACATAGAAAGGTACCTTGCGGTGCCTTTCCGTAAGAATTTTAGGATTACCATTTCCTACAAGAGTAACTTTTAACAGCTGAATAATTTGTTACAGAAGAATAAGATTTTTTTTTTCTATAAGGAAAAAAAAACTCGAAAGAAACAGCCTTAAAAATCAAGAAAAAGAATAGAAAACGTTTAATTTCAAATATTTTATCCTCCATTTCGGTTAAATATACTTTAACGGATAATCTGAATAGTTATTAAAAATTATCGATAAAGAAAATAATAGTCATAAAATACCATGTAAAAAAGAAGCATTCGAAATGAAAGCAACTTTTTTTCATGTGAAACTTTTTTCGAATACTTTGGTAACTATTTTAATTTTAAACACGTAACTGTAACGTTTATTTTCTAGGATGGCAAGAATTTAAAAAAATATCATAAGAAATTTCTTATCGAACGACAAATGACCAATATTAGAGACCGAAAACAGCTAAGGGGGGAGGGGGGGGGGCTACTAAATATTTTATGTTTTAATTTCAAATAAAAATTCTACGCATTTCTATCATAATAAAAAAATTAGTAAAAAATAATTGTCACATAACATGATTTTTGTTCAGAAATATGGCCTGTATTATAATTCCCCCTCCTCTATTTAGTCTTTTTAGGGCGTTCTTTTTATTTTTCCCCTTATTTAGTGGATTTATCCGGTTTTAATGCCACTTTGACTATTAAATTGCAAATGTAGAAGGGTCATTCTCCTGTTATACACGGGATATTTGCAGACATTTAAAGTGCAAAAAACAGTTAAAAAGGATGTTAATTCATATTTTTTTGCAATTGGATCATAAATCAAGATTCATTCTGAAATTTCAAATGCTATAGTGCTTCTATCCAATTCTCTTGCCTTTTGGTCAAATACATTAATTAGAAAAATTACAAATTTATTTAATTTGTGTCATGCACGGGACATGTATGAATGTTACTCTATCTCAGCTATAAGAATTCAAAAGTTAAAATAGTAGTTGTGTTTATAATGAAATAAAAACTAATACTGGCAATAATATATACCATTTTAAGTGAAAGTTCAATAAAAAGTATTTTACATAATAAATAAATAAAAATATATATATATATATATATATTTATATATATATATAATATACTTTAAATTGTTATAATGTAACTAGTATTAGGATGATACGTTATTTAATACTAAAACATCATTGAAATATCTACCTAAATCTCCAAGCAGAAAAAAAAAGGCTACGGTTCCTGCTATTGCAAAACCCCCGAGTCGGCGAAGCAATTGACAGGAAGAGAGGAAGAGAGCATGGAATAATCAGGGATGAATAATAGGGCAGTAAAGCACATAGCCTAGGGCCCAGCAGATCCCAGAATCAGGCGAGAGTTCTGGTAATCAGACCCTGACCCCCCCCCCCCCCCACCCATTCAGTCTCGTTTCCCAACCAAAACAGGCAACTGTTGACCATTTGCTGTCGGCGACAGCAATTAAGGTACAATAAACGAAGAGGAAAGAAAACCTTCACGTATTTTTCAGACTCCCAAGCTATTGTGCTCGCAAAATACTCTCATACAAATTTGCTCCTAATGTAAAATGTATTTTAGACATTCGAACCAAAATGCCGCCCCTCAAATTTGCCGCCCCGGACAGGGGTCCGGTTTGTCCGGCGCTAGAGCCGCCCCTGACAGGTTACATTACTACAATATTTTTAGATGAAAGATAATTTAATAAACTCCAAATCTAGCTAGATTACGACAAATTAATCACAAAAATAATTACTATTTACAGAATTTGTAACAATATTATGTATCGTTGAAAAGGGTAGAATTTTTCGCGTTCTAAACAATTTGTTTCAATGCTCTAACTTAATTACGGCGGGAGTAATTTGCGTTTACAGCTCGAACTTTTTTAGGCTTAGCTGAAATTTAGGTACTACTTTCTTTATTAAATCTATCAATAAAAAGTGAAGGAATTGTCCCACAGTTTTCTTTTTGACACCATTGGAAAAAGCGACATTTTTTACTTCAAATCTCTCTTGACTTATGGTCGAAAAAATTAGCTTCTATCTTCAAAGGAAAAAAAGTTACAAGCGTTTTTAAATCAATTTCGAAATATGTCATTTTGATTTAAGTTGTCAACCATTTCATTTTCGAGTTTCCACGGTTACGCTGTTTGAATCCATTGTTTATTTCCTTATTTCGCATTTAATTTCTCAAACTTATTTTATTTCATGTTTCCATGGTTATGCTTTTAAAATCCATCTTTCGCATTTTAATTTTTTAAAAGTATTTTAATATGTGTCGTCATTGTTTGGAAGGGTAATTTTGCATGGTATTTTTTTTTCTTTTATTTAAACCTGATTGTTGAATATATGTCACTTCACACAATTTTTATTCTCAAGGTAGACCGGGCAAAGCCGGGCAACGCAGCTCTTAATATCTAAAAGATTTGAAAACTACTGTTAATGTGATTTTATACCTTTTTGTTTGTTTGGCGAAACATTTATTACTGCCAAAGAAAAAACATCCGCTTCACTCGCAAAAGTTTTTTTTTTTTTTTGGTTGTTTATTTGGCGAAATATTTTAAATTGCAGTAAAAACCTCTTCACTCGCAAAATAGAGTTTTAAAGCAACTGTAAGTCTAATTTAATGATTTCACGAAAAGTTTTAAATTCCAAAGAAACTTAAATAGTTTTTTTTTTTTTTTTTTTTGAAAAGGTGAGTACGCATTTTTTTTTTTTTTTTTGAAAAGGTGAGTACGCATTTTATACAAAGAAAAATGATCATTTCACATTAAAAGGGGAGAGGGCGTTAATTTTTTTTATTCAACACATTTCAATTAAATTTTTAGCACGAGCATCGCTGTGCGGGTACCGCTACTTTATACATATACGGAGATACTTAGGTGGTAGCGGGTTTCTTAGTTGGTAAAAAGGGGATCGCGACTAGAAAAAGGTTGGAAACTACTGTTATAAACAGTGCAACAAGCAATGGTGATATTTTACATCGATAGGTTCAAATTATGACGACACAGTTTTTTTTCTTACATGATATGTACTTGAAAGCCGCCTTTTTTAAATAATATTGTTCACAGTATGTCGACTTGAATTTTTAAAAGTTTTACCAGCTTGGAAATGTCCAAAATCGAATTATTTTCTGATTTTTAACAAATAAGAACTTTGCATAGCTCGCCACTTCTGGCAACTAAGATTCGATTTTTTGGTAGCCATTTTCAAATGAAATAGTCGCACGTTGACGATCGCTAATCTAGAGCTTTACGTTTATACATACGCATATACCTTCTGCAACCTCCCCCTCCCCGTTTCAAAAAAAGAAAAGAAAGAAAAGGGGGGGGGGGGGTCTAGTTTCGTCACTGTTGTCGGAATCTCAGTTCACATTCTGCAAAAGCGTCCGAATTTATATTTTATTTATTTATTTCATTTACTTATTTACTTTTTTTTTTTTTTTTTTTTTGAAGAAACTGGTATAGACTGAGGTTTGCACATAAGTTATATATTTTTTTTCTTGTTTCAGGATATCAATGGAGACCTTGAAGACTGATGTGGCTTCACTAAGTCAAAGAGTGTCTAAAATTTCATCGCAAGTCGCAGTATCCGATGAAGAAATCAAATCTCAGACGCAGGATTTCTTACAGGTAGGGTAGGTGCACTAATTGTGGCCACTTTAAGGCTAAATGAAAGTTCTAAGGGACCAAGTTTCTCGTGTATTTGCACTATAACAATAAAATATATGTCAGTTTTCTCAGAATTTAAGCTTCTTTAACATACATATAAGCTCATAAGCAATTAAATATGCAAAAAGAACGCAAGTCAATTGAACTGAAAAAGTGTGGATTTCACCAGTTGTGGTCGCCTATGAGTTAGTTGTGGTCACCTAATGTTTCAGTTGTGGCCAATACAAAATTTTTGCCCAAGAATTAAAACCCAAATCCAATATTCGACATACAATTACTAGAAAACATATATTAAAGAATAGCTGTGTTTTTGGATGTTTATTCATTTTAACGAATATGAATCAGTCACAATGATGAAATAGTAAACGGTAAATAAAAATTTGGCACTAATAAGAAAAAAAAACTTGTACAACGTGTCTTTGTAGCTTCAGGCTGTCTGATGGTCTACAACTGCATGATATCATCTGCAGTTCACCACAATAAATCACCCTTTCTTTACCATTGTCGTCCTAAGGGGCAACTTTTCATGATAGCACTAACATCATCATTAGAACTGTTTATTTTACCAAATATTACACCACAAAAAAAAAAACTGCTTTCAAAATAAATTATAACATATTCACTGATTGAAGTAAATTTACCAATACTCTGTCCCAGCTGATTCATTTAAGTCACTAGTTATTAAGTCACTCATCAGTGTCTTTTCTGTCCTTTTCTGGCAACCTTTTTATTATTATTGCTTTTGAATTAAAATTTTTTGTAAAATACTAAACTTCCTCCGTAAAATATGAACTCTTCCTCCATTCTTTAACTCTTAACTTCTTTAAGTTCGGGTACAGGGCTAGTCTTTCAAATTAAGATTGTCTGATAGTGCCCTTCTAAGACTTGTCCAGGGTAGTTTAAAGATGATACTAGCATGTAATACAAAAATAGAACCATTTCTTACAGTCATTGCGGCATTTTCAACGTAAAAAAAATTGTCTTGCTTTTTGAGAACCATTATTTGCAACAAGTATTACACAAAATATTTTTTAAGCTGTTCAATCTCGAAAGAGTTGATTTTTTTTCTTTTCTTCTTTTTTTCTTAAGTTTAAACAATTAAGAAATCTGAAAATGTTCGTAGCTCTTTTATAGAAACACTATATTTATAAACATCGTAGTTACATTTTTTCATATAATTTGTGTAAAACAAAATAATTAAATGGCATTTTCAAACATGCTTCCGAAAACGTTTATAAATAAATGCAATTATTTGTGGAACGTGTACTAAACTTTCCAAAAACTGAAAAAATGCTGCAAATTTGTTTTTGCTTATTAGAATTAATGCCCAATAAAAAACCTTATTGATTTTCTCTTAGTGAATGTACTAAATATTTTGAAAATATGTTGCATGATAAACATTTTCAAAACTCATTGAAGAAGCCGTTGTAATGTTATTGGAAAATTTACTACGAATATTGTAAAAGTAAACGATAAATTAATAAAACATTTCCATTATAATTAACATGTTGGTATATCTCTTAGCAACCAGTATAAAGACAAAGTCTGCAAAGTGTTACATAAATAGGAGATTTTGAATCCTGTTGATCCTCGTAGAAAATCATTTCGAAAAAAAAAATGCATCTTTAGCTTAAATCTTCGTATTCTTACGATAAATTATGCATATACAAAGGTGTAATAAAAAAAAGGCGAGAATGTTTTGAGTTCTCAGTTTTGAAAGTGCGCATATGTACGTTAAAAAAATCATTTCAAATAATGCACTTTGGTTTTAAACTTTCATAACATTACAACATACTATACTTATACAAAAACCAATATATCTGTCAGTAACTAATAATCTGTTCAGTAAAGCTAAAAAAAATGATTAATCTAATAAATTTACCGAAACAAAAATTTGTAATTGGTAAAAAATATCCATTTTAAAATGTTAAGACATTTAAACCAAAAAGAAAAAGAAAATCATAGATGTAGATGCAGTATGAATTTCACTAATTCAATACAGTTTAACTTGATTAAAGTGACAACTGTGCTACAACGTCAATTTCATATTTTTCATTCATATTCAATATCATGATTTTTTTACGCCATGATCACCATCATTAATATTATTATGTTTCAAAACTGATACTATAGGTTTAGGGTAACCAAAATAGGAAATAAGGCTAAGATTGCAATCATTAGACATCGTTAAATTAAATTATCCATTTCAAAATTCAGTCAATGGTAGATTTTTATCATCTGCAAAGTTGATGTTGAAATCCCAACTCAAAATCATTGGCAAATCATCAAAGCTCTTCCCAATTTTATCTTGAAGTAATGCAAAAGCGCCTTTAGAATAAATAAATAAGTTTTCATACAGAAATTCTCGTATTGCGCTTGAAGACTTATTCGGTGACCGCAACCATAACAATTAGCTGTTCATTTTCACAGTGGCAACGACAAACACAATGTCTCATCGATATCAGAAACATTGTTTTTTCTCATCTTAAAAAATAGCCAACGCCTAAAGAAGTTTTTACTTCAGAAATGTTATATGACGGTGAGGATCGAACTCACGACGGACAGTTGATTCGATTCTTGAAACTGACGCGCTGCCAATCGTGTCACTGAGTCTCGTAATTTTAACGAAAATATCGCAGGTAAGGGCAGGGGCGTAGCTAAGGGGGGGTTCTGGGGACAACCCCCCCCCCCCCCCCGAAACGTTAGTCTCAAAAAAAAGAGAGAGAAAAAAAGAAGAGAGAAGAGAAAGAAGAAAAAGAAAAAAATCAAAACGATTTTTTTCTGAGTAACAAAGGTCAAAAATTCACTTCGCTTGGGGCGGCCCCCCCCCCCCCAATGCCATTGAAAATCTGCTCCATGTGTGACCCTCTAGCATAAAGACGCCTCCCTCTGCTGCGACAATTTTTTGATAATTGAGTGAAATTTGACACTTTGCTTTAGAAATGAGATTGATTTGTTAAATCCACGTATATGCAGCCTTTCTGTGTTATAGATTTTGCAAATTGCTAAATATGTTTAATTTTATGAGCCGCGCAGTGGGAATATTGCATAAGGTCGAATCTGTATATTTCGAATTTCACATTAAAGAAAAAATCGAGATAACGAAGTTTTGAGATACGGAGCTTTAAGAAACTTTTTACAGAAATTTGAAATATGATGGTGAAAATTTGAAATCGATACTAAAGACAATATGGGCTCTTGATTAAAATTCCTCTTTATTAGTTTTGTTAGGTATTTATTCTATTACTAGTGATACCCGCACGGCTTTGCCCGTAATAGAAAAATCAAAAGGTCTTTTGGTTCGCCTGTACATTTACAAATAATGTATGGTGAATTTTCTCGCCAGTTGGCTTGTACCCATCTTACGGTTCCACGTTATGATAATTTCGTATCTCGCCAATTGACTTCGGCCCATGTTACGGTTCCACATTATGATAATTTCGTAATTTACTCGTCCATCTTATGATATTGTTTTTCTTAAAATTGGAATAGAAAAAGAACCACATTGAATTTTCGAAAAATCGCTTCAAGGTGCACACCCCCATGCTACATACTAACTTTGTGCCAAATTTCATGAAAATCGGTCGAACAGTTTAGGCGCTATGCGCGTCACAGACATCCTACAGACATCCTACAGATATCCTACAGACATCCAGACATCCTCCGGACAGAGAGACTTTCAGCTTTATTATTAGTAAAGATTACATGATTAAGTGCTTTATTGCGAGTTTAAGGAATCATTTTGACAGTAAAAGAAACTTTAAGCATATCTTTTTCAAGAAAGTCTTATATTGCTTTTTGGTCCCAGATTTTTTTTTTTTTTTTTTTTGATTCATTATTTATCCTCTTGAGGTTAGCAATTGTTGCAAATCTAACTTAGCCAGTATTCTACGATTTTCCTTTTTTCATCACTTGAAAAAAACTTATACTTTCTTTTCACTCCAATCATTTTGGTTTTCTAAGGAATCACAATTTTAAGAAAGAGAGCAACCAAAGAACAGTACTAATCCAGATAACAGAGCGAAATGGCTTTTAACTTGAATGACCCTTTAACCATAAACTTGAAATGTTCATTTTTTTACATGTCAAACCTGTGAATTTCACCCCTTTACTCTTCTGCCAAGAAAGTGCGCGAAACGACTGTCCTTTGGTTAATCTTCCTGGAAAGCCTATTCCTGGAATGCATTTCTCCCTTTTTTTCCATGCCTTCTCAGCTCTTGAAGACAATTCCTCTGTTTCTGAGTTGAAGAAAATGTTTTTGTTTGCTGCTTTAAAGATCATTGGGCTTCGAATTCAAAAATGATAGCATAACCGGAATTCGAAGCGTTAGAGGTTTTTGTTGGTCTGGTCTCGTGTGTGTCATAGGTCATAGTCAAAACGACCTTTGCTAACTAGAGTATCCATTGCAATCACATTGATTTTTCAGCCAGTATTCACTGCATATTCTTTTGGAAACGTACAGTCTGGTTAAAATAGTACATTCTAAGTGAAAGTTGTTGCATAATGAAGCGAGCAATATATATATATATATATATATATATATATATATATTCAAACATATTTTTAAAATACTTTAAGCTGATTTCTAGGAATAAAATATTCCTCATTCATCTAAAAAAAATCGATGCGTAAAAAAAAAAAAAGCAGCAATTTTTAAACAAAGCAGCTAATACACTTTTTTCCAATAAAAAAATCTTTAACAGCTTTCAAAACGAAAAAATTATAAGTAAAATTCAAAAGCTCATTAAAATAAATACATCATATCAAAATAATAAAAATATCGTTTCTTTTTCCCCTGTTGCCAAAAACAATTTTTTAAATGAATTAATGCACTTACCAAAATAAATAAAAACAATAAATTGTCAACTTAAAGAAATAATTTTCACTGTCAAAAAAAAAAAAAATCGTCTGCGCATATCTTGATGTAGAAACATAAATGACTTCGAGTTCATTCGCCGAAAACTGAATACCTAAATTAAAACTTTAGCGTAAAAATAAAAACAAGTCAAATCAATAATAATTATTTCACAGTCAAAACCATAGCTGCGGAGTCGGAGTCGGAGTCAATCTCATTTTGGGATAAAGGAGTCGGAGTCGAATATCTAAGAATCGGAGTCAGTCATTTGTCTTCCGTGTATAAATTTTTGCCAAGGCTACGAAGTCAGAGTCGAAGTCGAAGTCGGGTAGTCGGAGTCCGATTAATTATCGAGCACAGGAGTCGGAGTCGGAGTCAAGTGCCCCTAAATTCTCGGAGTCGAAGTCTGGAGTTGGCGTCAAGAGCTATTTCCAACAAAATTTGTTTGAAGTAAATCCGCTTTCAAGTACGGAATCTACATTGACTTTCAGTTTCTCCATAGGCGCTAATGTTAAGAGATTTGAACTGTTCAAAATTGAACGGAAAATTGTTCAAATCAAAAAGATATTTTATGTACAAGTTTTTCATTAAACGCTTTTTCCTACAAAGTTTGTTTGAAGCAAATTCGCCTCACAGTTCGGAATTGCCTTGAATTTCCCCGTAGGCGCGGCGTGTGAAGTTTTTTTGAACTGTTTAAAATTGAACAAAAAATAGTTCAAATCGAAAAGTGAAATATGGGAATGAGGTGTCCTCGCCGAGATCCTTCGAACAAAAAAAAGTTGTTCGAATCGGACGATTCATTCAAAAGTTATTAGGGGGGGACAGACAGACAGACATTTTTCCCCATCTCAATACCCTACTTTCCAATTTTTAATTTTTCAATATTTATTTAATTATTTTATTTATTTTTGACTTTTTTTTGTTTTCTTGCGATATTCTTAAGATGCATTAAGCCTTCTTTCATGCTTTTTTCTTCTTTTTCTGACTTTTACTGGGAAAGTAGGCTAAAAATTGGTTTTGTTTCTTCCAGTTTGCCGAAAGTAAAGTGAAAACGCTCCAAAACGAGATCAACAATTTGGAAGATCTCCGGCAAAGGTTGGCCGATTTCCTGTGCGAAGACACGGACGCCTTCAAGCTGGAAGACTGTTTCAAAGTGTTTCGCAATTTCTGCTCCAGGTTCAAGTCTGCCCTTCAGGTACGAGTAGCTGACTCAGTTATTCTGCTCAGTCGGAAATATTTTGTTACCGCAATCGTAGGGATAAAAAAAGCAGATTTTAATTACTATGTAGGCAACATATGGGCCCTACGCCTCATAAAGTTCAGTAAAATAAAAGTGGGTAGAAACCATACGGTTAAAGATATAAATAGGGGAGGGGGAATCCGGTTTAAACCGGTTTTTTGAAGGGGGAGGAAATTTCGAAAACATGGGAATTTTGAAATTTTTTGTTCATTTCTTCCTCAGTGGGACAACACGTATTTTGCATTTTTAAACTGGTTTACATAAATTTGTAATCACAGTCAAATTCTTGTCTAAGAAGCCGGAACAAGAGGTAAGGGGTTGTTTTTTCAAGCACATATAGGGATTGCAATACCGGACCAAAAATTCAATACCGGTATTCGGTATTTTAAAACGTGATACCGGAATACCGTTATTAATACCGGTATTTGAAATTTTTTAAAAATTGCCAGAACACATATTATTTCGTTGCCACATTTCATAATTTTGCACAATTTTTTTTTTTTTATGAAAACGTATTGTGAATTGTGAACAAATATAAAATGAAGGAACAAATGTCATAATAAAAAATCGATACTAGTAAAAAATATTATGCATCTATTGAGTTGTCTCTAAGCCTGGAACTCATTTTAGTGCTCAACTTTCCTACAGTTGAAACTACTCTTTCTGAATTCACGCAGGTCGGTGGTAGGGTAGACCGGGACGCGTTTGCGGCGATTTTTTTCAATGAATTCAATTTTTATGTTTTAACTTAGCAAATTTTAGACATGGCAATTTTATAAAGCAGTTACGGAGTCAAAATTGGTATATTCAGTTGTTGCTCAGTTTGTGTTTTTAACCTTTAAAAAAGTTATTTTTGAGCCCAAGTTGGTTGCGTAAACTTACCCTGGACACGGGGCACGTTACGCATATGTATTTTGACACCTAACGTGGTTCTGTTAGTGTTTTGAACATAATGTCTCACCATCGTTAAAATAAAGCAAATTTGTTACAGATTGAATTGTGTATAAAGTAAAAGCTGAATAGGCATGATGAAAGCAGTGCATGATTGTAACCTTAGGGTGCCTTTTTTTTTTTTGAATTTCTTTGATCTTACCCTGCAGTTTTTTTACACTATTCAAAAATATGACGTATGCAAATTTCCAGTTCAATAGAATAATATTTGGAGGTGGCGCAACACGATCGAAATTTATTGAAAGCTAGTAGTACCCTCACGGCTTTGCCCGTAGTAGAAAAATTAAAAGATCATTTGGTTCACCTCTATATTTACAAATATTGGATGATGATTTTCTCGCCAATTTGCTATATTCATTTGCTTGCCTATGTTACGGTTCCACTTTATGATAATTTCGTAATTTAGTCGTCCACGTTGTGATAATTTGCTCGGTAAAATTTTCGTAAAATTGGAATAGAAAAAGAAAAAAATCGAATTTTTGAAAAATCGCTTCGAGGTGCACACCCCAATGCTACAAACTAACTTTGTGCCAAATTTCATGAAAATCGGCCGAACGGTCTAGGCACTGTCACAGACATCCAGACAGACAGACTTTCAGCTTTATTATTAGTAAAGATCAGCAATTCGTACAAATGGAAAACAGCGTATAATGTTATTAGCGGAAATAATATATCATTTAAAGGGGAACGATTTCAAAGGGTTTTTTTTTAATTCTACACGACAAACAATCTCCAATCAGTCAATACAATAGTAACATACAGTGAGGTGACTCCCTTCCCCCACTCCGCCGTGCAGTTGCATCTTCCCTTGATGTAACTTTTGCATGGAAGCTCGGCCTGCTACAATAGAAAATAGGGTCAAAATGTGGATGATTTTGCACTTTGTTACTCGTCCTTACGAAGGCAAAGGCAAACTATTCGTCTGAATTAGCAATCAACTTACCTAAAACTTTCCAATCTATGGTTAGCTTCACGGCTCCACATTAGAAAGAAAAATGTTAATGTATGCATCAATGGGACGGCAAACTAATGCAAAATATATCCGGAAAAACAAGCGACTATCGCTTGCCATTAGGACCAAACATTGATGATCAACTGCTGGGTGTTCCTAAATTAGAATCGGGAACAGTAATTGCTATGAAAAATGTCGTTGGAAAACTGTAAGACAAATGGGACATTACTGAGCTCGCACGAGGTATGTGCTTCGATACGACATATAAGTAATACTGATACTAAAATTGAAGCATGTTTGAATTTGGAACAAAAGCTGGGAAAGTAACTTCTGTACATATATTATCTCAGAACTAAAATAGGGAAAATAGCAAATTTCTTGCGTCTGGCATGCTCAATCTTGTGTACTATAGACATAACAAATAGCTTCATGGCTCCACATTAGAAAGAAAAATGTTAATGTATGCATCAATTAACATCGCGTGTTTTCTCAGTAAAAGATTGCGCATTTGAATAGCAAGTTTAGACACAATAAGGCAATAATTTTGCCCTTTAGATAGGTAGCGAGACGGATTGCTTGTTTCAATGAGCAGTATAATTTCACCGCCACCATTATATATTATAAAAAGCACAATTTTATTTATTTAGTTATTTATTTTTTATCCCCCTCCCCCTTCCAGTTGGAGCATATTTGATCGGTTGATCTCGGCGACTTTTTGACTCTGGCTCCGTCGTGCGCCGCACGAATTTGCACATTAGGGACGGTGCGGCCCTGACTGAAATTTCTTTCCTGAGAGACGATACTTTTCCGATATTAACATAATTTTCTCTTGAACAGGAGGGGTTTGTGTTTACTTTTTACTAGCCCTTCGGTTTGAAATTTACGATCAACTGGACTATATTTGACCTTGTTGGTTTCTCTTATTCGTTTTAGCTTTCTTTTCAAAATTCTTGGCAGTTATAATTGTGTAAATATCTGAAAATATCTTTGAATTCGGCCGTGGTAGCTCGATCGGTAGAGTGTCGGATTCGGGGCCGGAGGGTCCTGAGTTCGAACCTCGATGGTCGAAGACCCACCGTCGTCATTAAAGGGGACTAGGCGACGTTAAATATGCTCGTGGTCTCAATGTCCTCCAAGTGAAACGATACCTCTGGGGGTGCTAGCACCAGGTAGCTATTAGCTCCTGGACTAGTTCTAAATTCTCATTAACTGTTCGATCTGGTGATGGTGCTGCCATCTATCGGTATATAAAATAATGGAGGCAAGGCACTTAGTACGCAGTCCTCGACATAAATACAGTTGTAGTCAGTTGTGACTCTGAATAGGAATAGGATCTTTGAATTCGTAGAACAAATTTATGCTTTTCCTCTATGCAAATTTTCAAGGCAATATATAATTTCTAAATATTATCTTGCCAAGTATGAAGCCAAATAGCGAGACGGCACAACAAACCAATTCTGGTGCCAACACATTACCATTTGTAATGCTAACAAGAAGCAGTTTTTGTCAAAATTTAGTACAGTTGAGACAAATATTTAAGAAAAAAAAAGCATAAAGTATTCCCTCAATTCATGGTTTGAATAAATTGGTCATCGGACAAAAAAAAGGGGGGGGGGGCATACAAAATTACACTCGAAATTACCTTTCCAAAAGGGAAATTGAGCGATCAGGGAAATGGAAAAAATAAATACATGGTGCACAAAATACTTTTGTTTCATTATATTCTATTAGTTCATGCTTTTGAAGCTAAATTTTTAGGTTCTGTATCATGGGGAAATAAATGTACATTTAAAAAATAATTAGATATTTAATATGTTAAATTTAAAATTCTTCAATTAAAACTATTTATTACTTTCAGCTAATACCGAAAATAACGGTATTTTCCTCAGCAAATACTGGTATTACGAAATTGCAAAATTTCTCGAAATACCGGTATTCGGTATACCGGTATTGCAATCCCTAAGCACAACCTTAGTATATACACTTTATTGAAGTTGACCATAGATAGGTCATCATGTCTCAACCGGCTCAAACATATGCTGTCCACAATAACAGGATACTACAAATTAAAAAATAAATTGAGAAATTTCAAAAGCTAATATGAAAGTTCAGAAAATCATCAGCTCGAAAAAGTCAACATTTTAAAATTCAACAACAAATAATTAATAGTTGCTTAAAGTAACAGAAATAGTAGCATTTCAAATGAATTCTTCCAAAAAGGATTTGTAACTAAGCAATGAAATTGGTCTACGTTTATGTCAGTTTGCTCTTTAAGGTTAAGTTTTGTTATAATCGATGTTCATTAAAACGAAAACCGACGGTCACAGTGTCGAATTCGTTAAATTCAACGTTTTGTTAACTAAATACCAAATTTATGTTTTTCAGGAAAATGAGAGAAGACAGAAGCAGGAAAAACTTGCAGAAGCCAGACGTAAACAAAGAGAAGAACAAATTGCACTGAAAAGAAGGAGCCTAGAGCGTAAGTTCTCTTCTTTTCAAGAAACAGCCAAGGTTCACAAAAAAAAAAAAAAAAAAGACCAAAGGACTGCGAACCAGACTCCTTGCCTTTTGCTAAAATTAAAAACGGAACGTTTAAGAATGGTGAGAAAACAGCCCTCAATAGAAGGAAGGGCAAAAAGAATACGAAAGTCAGGTATAAAAAAGCGTCAATCAAAAGAACAGGGTTCATACGCTATTTCAGCGGTTCCCAACCTTTTTCTCTTTGCGAACCCCTTTGAACAGGCAAAAAAGTTCGCGAACCCCCTGATGTTGAAATTAGTAACATGTAAGAAACAATAAAAAAAACAGCATGTCTGCTTTCCATTTTTTGCAGCATTTGATTACAATAAACAAAAATATAATTGTAAAATATCATTAAGTGCAAACATTAATAAAAAGTTAAAACTACATCTACAAGAAAAATTATAAACAAGAAGTTTTATAAACCAACTATTTTTTTAAGCATACTTTAAATTGGGGAAAAAATCCTTAATGCGATATTTGTGGCTGTTTGACGGAACAAAGAAACTGAAAGTTTGGTTCAATGTCTGACAGTTTGAGTTTCAAATCAGGCTCTGCATTCAATCTGCTTCGGTATTTATCTTTGAGATAAGTATAGGAGGAAAATCCTTTCTCGCACAGATATGTTGCACAAAATGGTAATAAAATTCGAATTGCTTTTTTGGACAAAACGGTATAGTCATTTCTTACACTGAGCCAGAAGTCAATTAAAGAGAGCTCTTTAAAAGTAGTTTTCAATGAATTATCACAGGATAACTCGATGAGCATTTCCTTTTCAGGTAATGTCAAGGTGTTCTCTAAGCATGGATTTCCTTCAAAAGGATTGCGTATCCAGTTGTTTGAGAGAGGGACGTTACGCCTATTAGGAAAATACTCGTCAAAAGTTAGTTCAAGATGTTGCAGATGTTCACATACATTTCTTTTAACGCTTTCATCAAGTTTCATTGAGTTTTCTGATAAAAAACTACTAAGAGAAGTGAAACAAGAAAACTCACCCATTTCCAGGCATTGGATCCAGAAATTCAATTTTTTTACCATAGCTTCAATTTTATCATATACAACAAAAATATTAACAACTGCACCTTGCAAGGATAGATTTAATTCAATTAATTTTGAAAAGATGTCAGCTAAATATACAAGCCTTTGCATCCAAAGAGGATCGAATATGCAAGTGGACAAGTGAAATGGATGATCAACAAAAAATGCTTGGACTTCTGACTTCAATTCAAATAAGCGTGTCAAAATTTTGCCACGGGAAAGCCATCTAACTTCTGTGTGAAGAAGTAAAGTAACATGAAGGCTTCCCAATTCCTCACAAAGCGCGTGAAATAGACGGCAGTTTGTGGCACGTGGTTTTATGAAATTTACAATTTTTACCGCATCATTCAAAGTAGCGGATAATTCTGCGGGAATACGCTTACATGCTAATGCTTGTCTATGAATGCAGCAATGAGTCCATTCAATTTTCTCGTTGATCTTCTTTACTCGCACCACAAAGCCAACAAATTTTCCTGTCATTGATTTTGCACCATCCGTGCACACACCCACACACAAAGACCAATCTATTCCATTTTCTTCAAAGTAACTGTTGACCAGTTCGAAAATAGCTTCTCCAGTTGTGTTGGTTTTCAAAGGTTTTGCAAATAGTACATCTTCTTTAATTGTATCGTTAAAAATATACCTAACATAGACAAGTAATATTGCAGCGTTTGCTACATCAGTCGTCTCATCAAGCTGGATCGCAAAATTATTCTCTTTTATTCTATTCACAAGTTCTTTCTCCACATTACTTGCCAAATCAGTAATTCTGCGTGATACTGTGTTGTTTGATAGCGGAACCAGGTCAATTTTTTTTTGCTGACTTTTCTCCCAGCATACACTTAGCAATATCTTTAGCACACGGTCCAATTAAATTTTCTGCAATTGTATGTGGCTGTCCAGATCTTGCAATTCTATAACTGACTCGATATGAAGCTTCAAGGGCCATTTTACTATCTTCGTTGGATTCTAACAGGAACGTAGAGACGCTACACTTTTTATTATATTCCAATTTTCTTTTAAAATATTCGATAGGTTTGTCCTTGTGTGTCGGATGCTTTGTTTCGAGGTGTCTTCTCAGAAGTGACGGTTTCAAACTGCTGTTCGCTAGAACTTCGTTGCAGAGAAGACAAAGCGGTCTAGGTTCAGACTCTTCTCCAGTAAAATAAAAGCCCATTTGTAAATAGTCACTGTCATATTTTCGCTTTTTTTCCCCCCTAGTTCACTTTTCTGTTTAGTCGGGGGAGGCGGCAGTCCATTACAGCTATCTATTTCAATATCCTGTGTTGATTCGAAAGTTACTGCTGATGTTGAGGGTTGATCGATTGACTGCTTGTCCATTTGTCGCTCAACCAAACTACCAGTTTTCAACCATCGATCCATAACAGCAGAAAGTTATTAAATCATAAAAATTACCAACATGATTATAACTTCACAAACAGAGTAGCAAGTTCACGTAGCAAAACCAATTGCAAACAAAATCACTTGTTTTCAAGCATCTCTAAAGTATCTCTAAATACGTCTGTTAACAACTATTTCCCCAGAACTATGAGCATGCTGATGTTATATATTTTTGAAAACGAACAGATGGGTAAAATCCAGTAATAAATTTTAAGTTTGGAGCCTTTTGCTGTCATGTCTGCTATTCGATGACTGAATTCGACGGAAATTCCCGAGTTATATTTCAACCAGAATAGAATAATACCCCTATGATGCATTGTTTGAGAATTCTTTATTTTTTTCGACATATGTATATTATGTATATTGTTTGATTGACTCCACGCGATGGCGCCTTTTTAAGGTCATCGTGATCCCCGCCACAGCTTAATACAACGTTTCTGCATTGGCGCCTCGCAATAAAGAAGGAAGGATATCTCTTTTTGTTGTCTATCGAAAAAAAAATGAGAATTTCTTTTTAACCAAGATTATAAAACCGCTGAAAGATTTTTTTTTTTTTTTTTTTTTTTTTGGAGCTTAATACAAGAGTCTGGCGCGTTCTCAAATTAAAAAAAAAAATTAGTAACTATGTGTGCAAATTGAATATTTTATAATTTTTTACCAAACTAGGAAAAATCCGCCATTGCACCGAAATTTTCGCGAACCCCCTTCCTGCACCTCGCGAACCCCTGAGGGTTCGCGAACCACCGGTTGGGAACCTCTGCGCTATTTGGATGAAAAAATTCCATGACTTTTCCAAGACTTTTTCATGACTTCAATGAAAATTTTCATGACCTCGTTACACGAGGAGAATAGCACTATTTAATCTCAAACTTGGTAATATTTGGAAATGAGCATTAGCAAAACGTCTATATGCAGGGGCGGCAAATAGGGGGGTCAAGAGGGGGCGGTCACACTCCCAAATTTTTCACTAAGAATAACAAAAAAATAGGGTAAATTCAATTTAGATAACTTAGAAAATCATTTGCCTGCATTTTCAGAACAGAAAAAACTGATGGAGAATAAGGGTTTGCCTTAACTAAAGATCTCTTCATATGGATTAAATATTTGAAAATTGTTTAATCTATGTTATGATGGTGCATCTCGTATGAAATGCCCGTACAGTGTTGCGACTGTGTAATTTTTACTTGAGACTGCGCAATCATTTTACATAAATTTAATGCTCATATTATAACTTAATGTTTAGCTATTAAGTGTTCATTGTTTCCCTGTGCTTGAAACACATCTTAGTAACTCGATATATTATATGCTTTCATAGAAACTTTTTGTAAAGATAGGCTCTTTTTGAAAAACTTCCCACATCAAAAGATACTTTTACATCAACAAATATATCTTCAGGCTCTTTACTTGACAATCTCTGAGTGACACAAATGGTATTCAAGAGTTAAACCTATAAAAGCTCCCTGGAAGAATTACTGAAAAGCGACCTTCTCAGTGATAGAAAATCTAATGTTATTTTAATATGTATGACTTAGTTTGAATTTTTGTTTACTTTATTTCCTGCGGAGCGTTTTCTGAACAATACTACACTCTATCATAAAAAGTTCAATATCAATTATTGGATTGACAATTGAAACTCTATAATTTCCGCACTAATGCATACTTGAACCAAGTGTGGAACTTTGTGACAGAACTTTTTATAACAGTTTTTATTGTATGCCAATGTAGAAGAGGCGACAAAACCCATATGAAGTTGTAGTCAAATTATTAAATTAATATTTTGCATAAAATAATTCAGTTTCTCAAGAAATTGAGGCAGGATTGATGAGATACATTTCTCTTTAGTTTTAAGTTCAATATTATGTAGGTTGGTTATAGAAACCAAAGAAGAAAATATTACACTTATACACTAGCGCAGCCAGAAATTCCTTCTAAAGGTTTTTTTTTTTGATCAAAAATATCTTCTGGGGGGGGGGGGGGTTGGTGAAAAATACCTTTTGGAGTGGTTTTTTTACTTCCTTTTACAAACTAGTATGTTGTGGCCATCACGAAACTTTCTTCTATATTTTTCTTTTTTTTTCTGATCCCTCCCCATGCTTGACGAGGAAGCAATATTCCCAACAAAAACAAAATTACACATGAAAAAACTTGACGACCATCCCAATGTCTGCATTATTGCAAAAGCAAAGCAAAGAGCGAAATTGAAAGTTATTTTAAAAGCCTTGCTTGAATTAATTACAAATATTTTATTTGTTAACAAACATAAGATGGCAACAGTTAAAAATTTTAAATCATTGAGATAATATTTCCGATCATTTCCATACAATTAAAATCACGAGAAATACGCAGACGACAATCTATTACGATTTATCTTTCTAATTGTTGCATTAATAAAGCTATTTTTATTCGCAAAAAAAAAAAAAAAAAAATCAACACCTCTTGGAGCGATTGGCGTCAAAATTGAACCAAAGCCTGTTTACGTATGGATTCACATATATTCCAAATTTCAACCAGAACGTAGCATAACTTCTTGAGATAGGGTACTCACAATGGAAAAAAAGAACGGGCGATTGCGCAACCCCCTTTTTAGCTGTTGACACCAAAATAAAATCAGCTCTTACACCCACTAAGGGCTACTTGCCGATAAATTTTTCTTTCATTCCGTTCATTATTTCTTGAGATACAGCAGTCACAATTGACGACCAAAAAACGTTCTATAGCTCAACCCCCGTTTGAGTTATTGACACCAAAATTGAATCAGCACCTGTTCCTGTTAATACCAACATATGGACCAAATTTTGTTTGATTCCGCCAGTAACTTCCTGAGGAATAGCAAGCACGCGTAACTTGAAAAACGTCCCATTGCTCCACCCCCCTTGGAGGAATTCGCGCCAAAAACTAATGGGCACAAGTTCACATACGGGCACATATGTGTACCAAATTTCGTTCGATTTCATGCGGTAGTTTTTGCTGTAGAGCGGCCACAAAAAACTGGTCACACACAGACGTGACACACATACATACACACATACATACATACACACACACACACACAGACAGACAGACATTTTCCAAAAATAGTCGAAATGGACTCAGCACACCTCAAAACGTTCGAATCCGTCAAAATTCGAAATTCGAAAATTTGCACGAATCCAATACTTTCTTCTATATATTAGATATAGAAGAAAGTAAAAAAGGAAGTATTGCATTCGCGAAAAAAAATTTCAGTCAAAAATCGAACTTAATTTCCATTTTGCTCACCCCCGAATGAATATTGAGTTTTTTTTTTCGACTCGACCACACGTGGATAAATGCCTAAGAACGTATAGACACGCGAAATATCCATTTTGACGATTCCCGAGTTAGTTACAACGTTTTTTTCTCGTGACGTCTGTATGTACGTATGTATGTATGTGCGGATATGCGTATGTATGTTGCATAACTCAAGAACGGTACGTCCTAGAAAGTTGAAATTTGGTACGTAGACTCATAGTGGGGTCTAGTTGTGCACCTCGCCTTTTGGTTGCATTCGAGTGTTTCTAAGGGGGTCTTTTGCCCCTTTTTGGGGGGAAATCGTTGTTAATTTCGATGTAAATTCAAGTGGTGTTACAATTTGGCCGACACTTGGCGACAAATTTGGCGATTTTTTTTTTTTTTAAATCTTGTTTTCAATTTGGCCACTGTTGGTGATATTTAGAGAGTAGACTATTGAATAAAATTAAAAGAACCGATAATGAGAAAATTACATTAAATTGGAGCAAAAGGAAATCATGTGAGGCACATATCAGCTCGTTTGATCAAAAATACCTTCTGGAGAGGTTTTTTTTGGATGAAAAATACGTTCTGAAGGGGATTTTTTGATCAAAATAGCCCTTTCATACGCATAAACTATTGCATTAGAATTTGCGTTTATGTTAAAACCAATGGGTCTGGGGGGTGTTTTCACCCCCCCCCCCCGACTGCGCCACTGCACTTACAAGAAAACTTTATAGCATGAGGGAAGAGTAATTGTTTTGTGAGTTACAACTACACTTTTTAATGACGCAAAAAAATAATAGCCCAATTTAAAAAAGCTTTCTCGGTTATTTTAAAGAGAAATCTGAACGAAGTGTGTTTTTTAAAAAAACTTTCTTGCTTCCATTGTTTTTGGTCTATTTCAATCTGGTCAGTCATTTTAAAGATGATTTTTGTGTCTCAGGAGATTAGAGAAATACTTTCGAAGCGAAATGTGGCAAGCAAGACCTTCATCTTTAGCTATACTGGAAATAAAGCAAAACACTGGATATTGAGTAAATACAGTTACAAAATTTTCTGTTCTTTCTAACCACAAGAATAGCAGACTAAAACTTTACTAAAAAGTAAAAACTAGTAACGAGATATTTTGTGAGATAACTTGTTAAAAAAAAAATTTGAAGCTTTGGTCGCTAAAATTTTAATTGCTCTTAACAAGCCTAATTATTCTTAACATTAAAACCGTTTTATTATTCCTTCCTGTCAACCAATATTTATTTTATACCGTACTGAGGAAATTCATGTTCAAGAAACTCAACCCCCCAAACGAAATGATGAAATGCCGCCCCTGTCTATATGAATGCCACAGCCTCATTGAAGCACTTACTTGTTGTAGAAAAAAATATAAGTGCACACTTAAAAAACTAAGCTATTCTTATTTTTCTTCATCATAAAAATTTAAGTATACTAAAAATGCAGTGAAACAAATATGATGATGCTTAAATGTCTGATTTTTTTTAAAAACAGGCAGAATGATATTGAATGGGACAAAGGTTGAATGAGTAATCACTAAGTTTCAATAAATTTGCTTCAAAAGTTACCTTTTAGTGTCAACAGTGCCTTTAATCATCCACGTAACTTGACAGTCTTTTGGTTCTTTAAAGGAAAACCACATAGTTTAGTTCTTCATGTTTCCAAGCCAGATCTTTTTTGAAAAAACCATTCAGTAATGAATCTATCTTCTGATTCAAAAGTATATTTGTTTTTTTACAAATTTGCATATTTTCAAATGCATATAAATTAATAGGTACAGAAATTCCAGAACACGTTTAATTACCGACAATGAATGTAGCAGTGGGTCGCATGGATTAGTTTTGCGTGCCGTATGTTGGGCACTACTGTTTTAGAGCATTAGAATTCCTCTTTTTCTGTATTCTGTCCCCTGACTTAAGATCTTTACTTTCTAAAACATTCAACAAATTAAGATAAACTCTAAAAAATTTAATGATAAAGTTCTTACAAGTGATGGAATCGAACTCGCATGCAACTGAATTGCTTTTTTTGAGTGGGCGTGGCAAAACTAAGAATGTGAAATTTTGCTACTACAGAATATGAAACATAAGAAGTGTTGAAAATAACAGAAAATTCAAAATAAGTGATGTCCAGGCAGTAAAATCACATCGCAAAAAATGGCAAGCGGCAGCGACAGAAGTGGATGCAATGAGATCTCAAAATTCAGATTTGATTTTTGGATTGTTCAATTTGCCACTTTTAATAGATTTTATGTGCTATACTGTTAAATCACTCAAGATTTCTAATGCTCCTTTATTTTCTAATGCCTTCCTTTATCTTTGTCCAGGCAGTTTTTCCATGACTTGAAATAAATTTCCATGACTTTCAATGAAAATTTCAATTTTCCATGACTTTTCCAGGTCTGAAATTCTGTTATTTTTTTTCCATGACTTTCCAGGATTTCCATGACCCGTACGAACCCTGAAAGAAACTAAAACAAAGCATAACTTCACTTTGCTTATTTGTAAGCCAGGATCGCCAACTTATTTCAGAAACTACAGAGGCAATGACTTCAAATATACAAAGCTTCTCGGGTTCTTCAGAAAAAACACAAATAAAAAAATAAAAAATAATTCTTACTATTTCTAAGAACATCTTAAAAGTAAAATCATTAAGCAAGCTATAGAACATACCCAATGCGAAGCAGATTGCAAAAAGTGAAATAAATAGCTGCATTAAAAAAATATAAATATTTTTTTTATTTATTTGAAAAAATATTTAACTTTAAAGAATCAATAAAAAATAAAGAATGGTAAGAACTCATTGCTGATTGTAAATAACATTATATACTTTCAATAAACTACAGCATTTAGATACTAACTCTGCAATATAAATTGTTTCATTACTTTTTCCTATTTCTTAACGATTGCGAAAACCCCCCAAAAAGGGATTAATGGTAACGCGCTAGGAAAAATCACTTCCTTGACTTTACTGAGAGCGACTGTCAAAAAAAAAAATAAATAAATAAATAAAAATAAAAATAAAATAAAACTTCTACATAAATAAAATAATTAAAAAAAAAATATCCTGAAGCCACAATTTGTATATTAACTAGTTCCTTGTTAACACTAATGTTCGTAATACTTTTGCAATGTGTGCTTTCAACAGTCGAATTTCTTTTTTTAATTTTATTTGCGCAAGGTTAACGTTCTTATTTTTTAAAGATTAATTTTCTTTTTACAGTACCCGATGCGAGATCATCAGCCCATGCTGATCAAATCATGGATCAACTGCTGGGAGACATCCGAAGTGGTTTCCCAGAAAGAAGGCTTGAAGATGTGTACAGGAGGAGCAAGAGCCGTCCCGAAGCGGAAGATAAGCATGATGACTTCAGAAGTAAATCTCTGAAGCGCCACAGCGATCCCGCTATGGGTGCAAAGTGTGACTACATGAGCAACTTCCCTGATGATAGGAACACGATGAAAAACAGAAGACCGAGGCTCCATGACGAACTTGAAAATGGTGACATTATCGAATATCTGCAAAATCCGACGGACGCAGAAGACTATCTTCTGGAAAAAATGTCAGTAAGACGTTCAGGGCGAAGGAAAAGGGTGGAGATAAATGCCAGAGAGAGAGCTGGTTCATCTCCGCCCTCGACACCATTGCCGATCATGGAAGTCAAAGAGTCCGAGGAATCTTCCAAACAGAAACTCCGTGCCAAGATCAACGAGTGGATGTTGCAAAATGAGCGGGAGCAGAAACGTGACCGCGATCTTCAGCTAAAGCTGCAACAAGAAAGAAAGAAGAGGATGCAATTGGACCAGCAAGGGCTGTTGAGTCAAGAAACGAACTGTAAGAACGTTGCCGAAACAAAAAACGAAATTTTGCCCGAAGACAACAAAATTGTTTCTGGTGCGTCTCATGAAAATATATCAAAAGAAGTAAAGGATGTGCAATCTTCAGAAAATGACAATTTTACGCAAAAAATTATTTGCCTTTTAGATGCTGCCTCAAACAAACCAAAGCCTTTCGAAAGGACTCGATTGTACCAAAGCGTAAAAGAGAGTGGGAGTGAGAAGCACAAAGTAGTATCAAAATCAAAAGATGATGATCAAATATTACAATCATCTAGAAAAAATTCCTCTCAAATTCGTGAAGAAAATGAAGGAAGTCTAGGCTCCGAAAATCAGGATAAACTAATGACAAATCAATCTCCAGTGGTCAATAACAATTTTGATAGATTTGCTTCCACAAGAAAGACACAAAGACGCTTGAAGCTCAAAGAAATGAGGTTAGAAGCTGAAAATGTTATTAAAGGCTCTGTTTCTAAAGAGGATGCCAAAGAAATTGTAAAAGATTCACTAAGTATTGCGCAAACCTATAACACAAATGATAGAGAAGATTCTACTAATAAGGAAAATTCTAACCAAACAGTAATGACAAATGAAACTACCGATTCGAAAGTTGAACCATATGAAAATATTTCTTTGGATAAAACTAGAGATAAGGATAACTATCCAACGTTAAATAGCCCACTTATAAACTCGAATTCTGACACGACGCCAACAAATACTCCTTTTGCAAATAGACCGAGGAATACCTCATTAAGATCTCGACAATCTAGGTTAGCACGTAGGTTGGATTCTCTAACAACACCAGTGACTTCTCCTGTTAATGAAAACACAAGTATTATTGAAAATGGAGAGACAGAAAACCTACCGAACTCCGAAATAGATCGCGAAAATGCAAATACAAATCTTTCGTTTGAGAATGCGAATGTACAAGGTACAAGTTCTGTAAGAAATCGCAGTCAACGTAATGAAGAGCAAAAATCGGGAAAATCACCAAATGGTCAATTGGATATTGGAAAGCCACCTACCAGGAATATCTCGCATAAGGTGACAGTAAGTACCGAGACAAAGAGTAAGGTCATTGTTCCAAAAGCGAATTCCAAGAACACATCCAATCCACTTCCTCTTAGAACTTTACCGCCAAAGACAAGTATTCCGAGCGTCATCAAAACGACTCAGAACGTCAAAGTACAACAAACGATTCAAAGACCACCAACCACAGTTAACAGATTGTTTCAGCCTGGCAAATCTCTAACGACTGGCAATGGCGTGAAAGGAACTTCGAGTCGTACAAAAGTGAACACAAATTTTGAATCGCCCAAAACAGCTGAGAAAAGTGCACCAAGCAAAGAACATTCTACAATTAACGGTAAAACTGAAAACAGTACCAGCCGATCTTCGAGCATATCGTCTTTGTGCAGTGTCAGTACGAATGTCAAGGTTGTGAAAGGTGAGCAGACCGTCAACGGTAGCCTCTCTCGCCAGGTGAATGGAAAGAAAATTACTATTAATCATAATGGTAGTGTGAAATTTGTCAAAGAAAGAACGAACAATGTTAACAAGTCTGCCAAGGCATTTCACGGACCTTTAAGCAATTCGAACTCAAACGGAGGGCTCAAGAGCTCAGCAGAACCTACAAAAATTAAGCAAACTAATAACTGTGCAGGAAGAAGAAAGGTTGTTTCCTAGGCATAATCTTTCATTAGGGTGAACAAAAATTAGCTTTGAACTTCTCCAGATATAATTGCCGAGTGCATATTCAATTCCATGTCCATGGATCTATTCAAAGATTTTGAAAGTTGGACTAATAAGAGGATATGCATAAGAATTTCTTCTGTATGATTGATTTCCATGAAATTACTTCCATCGAAGTACACTGTACTCCCAATTATTCGAGTTAACTAAAGTTCGATTGTATGCACATGAAGAATAGAGAAATCATTAATCACGTAAACCGTAATTATTTAAGGCTGAACAAAAATTATCTTTTCGTTGAAGTTGGTGGCAGTAAAAATTCGTCTCAGAACCGTGTATTTTCAAGAAGGAGAAAAGATTTGCTCTCTTTGCCTCCTTCTGTCACTTTATCCCCAATTTGAAGAAAAATGATGCTGCAAATAACATCTCGCAGTGGTCCGAAATTCCTTTCTTAACTATGTGCTTTATTTGTTAATATATAGTTTACAAAATCAAAAACAAAAATAGAAAAATCGACAAATTTTTTTATCAGTACGCCTGTTTTTACTTCAGGGATTTCTGTTCTTATAAAACGAAGCAATTTTATTCACAAAGTCTTTGCAATTGCTAAGTTCCCCACCCCCCCCCCTCCGGAATCAAAAATCTTATAAAACACCGTAGTCACGTGACACACGTATTTTCATCCATATACGATTAAAACTCAAAAACAAACATGAAAGTTTCGCTGCAGAGGCTTAAAAGCAAGGAGATACATCACTCTTTCTCTGAGATTTGAGCAGCTCTCTATTCATAACTGCCGATGAAAAAGCGGAAATATTCTCGCAATATCCACGGTTATCCATTAGATCTGAAAAGTCGCGATTTTGGAGAAAGTCGCCATTCGAAAAGTCGCCAGATTTGACGATTTCTCGTCAAATTTGAAATGAAACATTAGTCTGCAAAAAGCGTCACCTTGGCGATATCTCGACTTTCTAAGGCCATAGGCACTATAACTATGCTAACTGAACAGGGTCATTTCAAAAAATGACGAATTTTGAATAAATATTAATGAAACAAATGCCAAATTTAGCAAGATTACAACAAATTAAGTGCATACAAATAACAGCTGTTAACAATGTTTTATAACAGCAGTAAGGGGACTCCTCGCATAATCCGTTCACCGATAGTTGGAAGTTCAGTGTACGTTTTGCAATCATGTGATTTTGCGTTTGCGTGTACTATATAACTGAGTAGATATGTGTGTATGTGTACATTAAACATCTATGAGAAACAAACTTTTCATGTGTTGATAACGTTAAGTGCATTTATATATAATGTTTAAAAAAGTTCAAATCAAAATATGATTTGAAGAGGCACAAGAACTGTTAATACGTAATATGCCAAAGATGCGAAATAAAATTGCATTGTATGATGAGATTAACAAATTTAAAATGGAAAATAAATATTTTGCCTAGAATATTGTAGTTTCAATACCAACACATATTCTCAAGCAGTTTTCTGTGATTAATGACCCCCTACAAATGTTATCCACTAATTATTTGACCAAATTCTAAGCCAATAAAAATCAATGTAATTAATTGCACTGCACGGTGAAAAGGAGAAAGAAAAAAACATCTGTAAATGTTTCTGACATCCTTCTTACTGATTCTTATGTAAAATGAATCCAAATATGACCACCGTTTACACCCATTACTTTTTGGAGATAGTTCTCCTCATTTATTAAAAGTTTCCAACAGTTTGATACCATTATTTTTGTTTAGGGGGGAAGGGAGAATCATATTAACCGCTAACACTCTTCTGAGGGCTTTTAGAGAAGTAATACTCGTAAGTTCAAAAGTATGAACATTTGCAGCAAGCAGGAGACTCACGGGGCCATTCCGCGCAAAAATATTGAAAAAATCATGTTTTTTTCTGGATCTTTTTAACAATTTTTTCACTTGTTTTCGACGTAAAACCAGAGTCAGAATATCTGGTACATTTCGAGTTTCAAAATTCATAACTTTCCATAACTTCTGCTCGCAACTTACCACGACTCACAAGATGCCATATTTCCAGAAAAAAAAAAAAAAAACATTTTTTTTTTACAGGATTATCAGAATTAGTTTTCCTTGAATATTTAATTGCAACCATTTATACTTTGGACATATATTTCTAAAAATTCAAATTAAAGTGAAATGCAACTTACTCAGCTACTATTATAACTAAAAAGTAATTTATGCAAAAATGACTAGTGATACAAATGAAATAATTAGTTTTAATTTAATTATTACTAGTGTTCGCCCAGTGGTCGAACTTCGATCAGATTCATAAATGAATATTTGAGAAAACTTGTATGAATTTAACTATTCCCAACATTTTTATTTCTACTCTTACTCATGTGTACTGCTTATCAGGGGAAACGTACATTTTTTTTATATGTACACGCAATAACAAACAGCAATAATTTATTCCAATTTTGCTTTATGTCTGTTTATCTCAAAATAAATGGATGAAAGGGGATCCTTCAGTAATGGGGTCGTTTCCGAAATTTCAAACGTATTTTTTTCTGAAAGAACATGCTTAAAAACGTAGGTTTTAACCATTTTTTAAGTAATTTTAAAAAGTTTAATTTTTTTAAACAAATATTTTAATCGGTGCGCAGATTAAAATTCATTTTTTACGCTTCTGTACATGGCATCAAAAGCGATGAAATGCATTCACTGATGCCATTAGCGCACAGCGCAAAATATCATAACCTGGAAACGTGGTTGACAGCAAAGCGTAAACATTTAGAGCGGCAATGGAGTAGCGCGCCAAAGTACATCACTTGTAATGTCATAAAGACCACGCTTTACTTCCAGAATCAAACATTCAAAAAAATTAATAAAAAATAACGTTGTATTGGAGTCTACAAAGGATAAATTTTGCTGGATTTTATTAGCATTGGACTTAGAATCAAATCTTGGAATAAGAGTCACAGAATCTTTACGCTATAAAATTTATTTAAGCGAATTATAACTGAGATTCGCTTCGGTCAAATTAGTTTTTAAATTCAATCAGTGCAGATAGACGATATTAACCAGTGTTTCTAAAAGTTGTTATTTTGCATGCATTTCAAGTTATCCTTTAAGGTTTCATTATTCATACAAAAACCGATATGAAAAACATAACTCACTTAAGTACATTTGGTTTAGAAAATTCTCAGCTAAAAGAGGAATTGCGCATAATTACCGTACATTCAAAGTTAAGTGTTAAAACAATGACGAACAAAGAACATTTGATAAGAGAGAAATTGAGAAAAATGAAAAAATAAATAAAAATTATTTGGAGAAATATTCTTTATAGACTAAGAGCTGACTACACAAAAAAAGTACTCATAAGGTACATTAAAAATTTCTGTATGGAGAGAAAGTATATACATAGTATTAATAACTTGGCGAACTTAGGAAACCAAGTAATAAGTCCGACGTAGTTTCTTGTATCGCCTAATCTACTGGACTGGATTTGACGGCTATTCCAGAACCAAATGCTTTTTCTCTTATCATTGAGGGGCTGCCCTGATTCATTTGCTTGTTTCTCAGTCTACTCGAACTGTCCAACAATACTGCAATCAGATTGTGAAGCCGCACATTTTAATGAGACTAAAAAGCGTTGATAGGGTAGATTTGGTTTTTATCGGTATTTAAATGGAAGTTTGAAAATCGACACGAGACAATCGAGAGGATCTGGGCCAAGAATAAGCATTGAATCCAATGTTTTCATACCAAAGTCATTTACTAAATTTCTTGCGAACGATAAAAATAAAGAGGAGCTTTTCGAGTTTTTGGCAGAAAATCTCGTGAAGATGGATCTACCAAATGAGAAGTAGGTTGTATGCACCTACAAACACATGTAATTGTTTCAGTCAAGAACAATTTTGAAACCATATCTCCCGTATCCCACAAAGAAGCCGATGCGAGGCTATTTCTTCATGCGTGGCGTGCAATAGAATACTCGGATCATGCAAAGATCACCGTTAAAACTGTTGACAGTGATGTTGTAGTGATTGCTATATATGTTTTTTCAAGAGAGCTGAGACTGCAAGAGCTATGGGTGGAGTATGAAAGTGAAAAATATCTGCGGTATCTTCCCATCCACGTTTTGCATCGTAAAATTCCACAAGATGTTCCAGATATTCTGCTTTTTTTCCATGCCTTTACAGGAGCTGACACGGTGTCTAGTTTTTCCAGCATTGGTAAAACTACTGCATGGAAAACGTGGATGGCGTTTAGAAGACGATGAGCATTTCCTACTTATTCAGAGCTTCGTCGTCTTTACGTATCATTCATCAAGCTCAGTGGAAACCGTAACACACACACACAATGAGGCTAGGAGAATTTTCTTCACCCAGCAAAACAGGCCAATTGAATGTATTCCACCAACTAGCAACGTTCTTCTGCATCTCCTAAAGAGAGCAATATCGCAGTGTTCACTACGGACAAAATGTCGTCAGCGAAATTTTCAGCTCTTGGATCCATGTCAGTGGGGATGGAAAAAAAAAAAATTGGTGAAGAGCATGAACCTCTTTGGTATGCACACCCCCAAAATACCTATGTAGAAATTGCAGGAACTTATATCATGCAAGTGCAAATAGATGTGAGCCGCTGTTGATGCGCTAGATCAGGTCTGAATTATACACTTCTTTGTAGTTGCGAGGGTCAGTGCAATACGTAAAACGTTCCTTAAAAAAACTTATCGCAGTTTTCATTATAACAGGTAGTTTTTCTTTAAATTAAAACTTGTAATTTTTGTTTATTTCTCTTGTATGTTCAAAATGTCAGCATTTCTCACAAAATTATTTTTTTATAGTATTAATAGTTAAGTCCTCGATCCATTTGGGGCGGTGACTTAGTGTATTTCTGCATTTTAACCTCTCTTTCATTCAATATATAGGTAAAATACTGACAAAAGGGATAAAACATGAAGCACAATTTTAAATTTACTGAAACTGGAAAGGTTCTTTTATAATCAGGGGTGTGCACCTGGGGGGAGGGTCATGGCGCAGGCTGCGCGCCATTAAAATTTTTAGGAGGGTGTCTTTAGAGGTATTTTTTTATTTGGGGGTGGGGTTCTTGCTGTGGGGGAAGTCTCTGTGATATTGAGGGAGGTGCGCCCTTGCACTTAGGGGATGGGCGGGCACCCCGGTATAATGCAGAAAAACAGTGAAATTTTTACTCCAATATCGGAGAATACAGTAAAGTCATTGTTTTCCTATCAATTTTCACGTTGATATTGTAATAATTATTAAACTATTTGGCTTAGAAAATAAAACTAAGCACTGTTGAAGAGCTTTTTTAAACGGCTTTCAGATAATGTTCGAGATGCGCGATGGCTGATCTCGACAACGTGTCTTATTAGTATTCAGAAACTTTAGGAGAGAACCGCCACGAAACTTCTCCACTGAGTATTCTGCTTTATGAACCCCCCCCCCCCACTGCCCCGTCTTCTCCGCCATTTTTGGGCCCTAATGCTCTTTAGCCATTATTATTGAAATAACGTGCTCGAATGTTTTTCGAGATGGGCGATGGCTGATCCCTGCTACGTGTCTTAATATTCAGAAACTTTAGGAACGGGTACTCCCCCTCCCAGAAAATGGTCCCCCCCCCAAATTATGCAGCGCATACCTCTCCCCCTAAAATTTAAAAAATTTTAGAAAAGGACTAAAACCACGTTCAGAAATCGCCATAAAACCATTCAGCTGAAAAATTCTGCGACATGACGAGATTTGACGATACGAGATCTGACGTAAACTGTGGAATTGTGAGGGAAACATACACACACATATACGCACGTATTCTCTGTTTTATTTATATACATAATGGCTAAAGAGCGTCGGTGCCCAAAATAGGCGATGAAGGGGGGGGGGGGTATGGCGGAGAGTATTTCAGCTGAATGGTTTTAAGGCAATTTACGAAAGTGGTTTTAGTCTCCTTTTTCTAAAGTTTTTTAAATTTTAGGGGGGGGGGGGCATGCGTTGCATAATTTGGGGAGGGGGGAGGGGTGAACCATTTTCTGGGAGAGAGTACCCCTTTCTAAAGTTTCTGAATATTAAGACACGTAGTAGGGATCAGTCATCGCCCATCTCGAAAAACATTCGAGCACGTTATTTCAATTAGTCCAGTCAATGAACACATTGTAGCGTGCATGGAATATGCGATAATTTTTGATTGCATAATATTTTTAGGGGTAGTTAGTAAGTAAACATACTAAAAGTCCCCGACCGTGGGGGGTGAGCTAAAGGTGGGAGGGATGGAGGAAGAAAATTTTGGGTTTTTCGAGAAAATGTCGGAAACGGTGGAAAAAATGCGTTTAAAATAAAAATTCGAGCTAAATAAACTTACTATGAAACTGTTTCTACACATATTTATCAAATTTCCAATAATTTTCTGGGTATATGTTATGAAAAATCGATGATTTTCGGAAAAATTCTCCCTTTTTGTCATACATTTGCTCCTAGTGCCTCACAGTATCAGTATGCATGAAAATTGTCAGTAAAAAAGTTGTAGAGCTTTAAATTTCCTTCAATTTGATATGCTATTTTGCTATATTTTATTCAACCAATCAAAAGTTACAGAATTTCAGACACGCACTTGCATGGCAAAAAATGGAACACTTGCCATTCACAAATTTCAAACTGACTCGAAAGGATCGCGCACTTCCTCTTTCTTCAATGAACTCGGCAATCCTGATGGACAATAAAGAAGTATTTGTGGGTTACTACAACACAAATAATGTTTAATGTGTGTGGGGGGGGGATGAAATTGCGACTTTGTGACAAGGGGGAAGGAAAGAGTAAGAAGTGTGACATCAAGCATTTTTTAATACGAATATGTTTATGAAAAGTAGCTTGCAAAACGAACTTTGTGACAGGGGGTGTAGAGGGTTAAAAATGTTGAAAAAAAGTATGACATTATTTATGGACAACCCTTTATCAAGGAATACGGCAAAGATTTGCAAAATTACGTATATGCAATATGACTTGGTGGACTACTGAGGACGTGCAGTAAGTCAGCACTATATATACTGTTTAAAGAAATTGATAACAACATTGATTTAATTAAATTTGAATTTGTTAGGATACCTAGATTGAACTGAGGATACCTAGTTTACAAAATGTTAGGCAAAAAGTGACGACTGTATAAACCATATGGACATCAACGTCAGTAAGAAAATTGAAACGACGGCCAAACAAGAAGATTTCTGTCCAACTTTCATAATAACAATGAGCTGACGAATCCGCTAATGATTAAGCTGTTGAAAAACGAGAAAAATACGCTCCGAGCTTTAGGTGATGTTGACGTTGATATTGCGAAGACGGATCAGATGGGAAAATTCTTCGGTAGCTATCATTTGAGAGGAAGTCCTCCTGGTTTTCCTCTTGATAGCCAAATCCTCAACTGATCACAACATTTTGCCAGAAATCTAAAATCATACAACATGTATCTAAGGTGTATATCAACAGTTCTTCTTCCCCTGAATCCATTGAGGCTGCTGGGGTCATATGTATCTCTCATGGTATAGTGCTCTAGCCACAGAAAAGTCCCTCAATGAGTTCCTTTACAGATCATTTATCAAAGTAGCTGCAAACATCAAGACTGATCTCTAATTCTGCCGTACTACAAAGTTAACCTGTAGCTAGGAACTTAATGGTTAAGTACCGGATTGGGGGTTTGGGAATGGAGGAATGACCAACTCGTGCTGAAACTCTCGAAATCGGATGCTGCTCCTTACGGAATCTTGAAGATGGTTTTGACAGATTAATTTTCTACAAGGGACCAGGAGGTCACTTGTAGAAAATCATCGTTAGACTACTCTGCCGCAAACGTGCATTACAAGGGCAGTTGCAACAACGGAATCAATATATTTATCCAGGACAAAGGGAACGACGATGGCATCAATACATTACCAATTTCTAAGAACAACCTTTCCACTGCTGGTGACATGACCCTTCCGCCTCAGAATAGAACCAAGATGTCAGCTTAAAGATGATATTTTCATTTTCTAATTACTATCAGTCCATATTCCATATAAACACTTTCAAAATATTATTAGTAATAATGTAATAAAAACTATAATAACAAAAAGGTGCTGCCGGTCAGCTACATTTACCTTATTTCTATTATTAAAATTTTCCTTTTCCTGGTATAGCGACACATATTCATTTCAGTAAGAGTAACGAAATTGAGTACATGCTAGAACTTTATAGTTTTTGATTGCTTGTGTCAGGGGCGGCATTTCAACATTTCATTTGGAGGGGCGAGTTTTTTAAATATGAATTTTCTCACTATGGAATAAAATACCAGTACATTTTTTTTAAGTAAGGTCATTAAAGAAATTAAAATTTTAATTTCCACGCTTTTAATTTATTTTATAGTTAACTGTAACAGAAAAGATCTTGATACTGCCGTTTCTAAAGTAAATTTTTAATGTTCAATTTTTGGAATCCAGAAAAAAAGGAAATCTTGGTACTATATTCCGTCAATGTCCAGTGGCATACTCTTGGCAGTATAGCTGAAGATGAAAGTCTTGCTTGTCCCATCATGCATGCACCAAAAAAAAAAAAATCTCTAACCTTCTGAGACACGAAAATGATCTTTCACAGTTAACTGAGTTGATTGGAATCGGCGAAAAATAATTGAAGCTACAAAGTTATGTTAGAAAATGCATCTTTAAAAATTTTCTCTTTAAAAAAACCACGCAAGTTTAAAATTTGTGCTCTAGTCTTCATTTTTCATCATTGAAGTAGGGGAGACCGGGGCAAGATGACGAGCCGGGCAAGATGACGAATGCCTTAAATTTTCCGTTTTAAACTAGGTAACTGCATGCTACTGGCTTTCCTATCCGCTATTCATTCAGCAATAGTATAGAGACGCTGAAATCGCTGTATTTGTGTTAGTTCTGCAGCTCTGATTGTTTACCGTTGCCACGGTATAACTTTTATGCATGTGTAAATAAGCTCTGCTACGGATACATATAGTATATATCGTGTCTCTTTAGTATTTATAAGTAACTTAGTTTAAATATTACCTATTACCATGAATAAATGTCAATTGATCGCCTTTTTTATGGCAGTGGAGAATAATCCGTTCAAACAGGCAGTCTGGGGCAAGATGAAGGGCAGCAACGCGGGGCAAGATGACGAGCTTGCCTATTGCCCGTGTTTCGGAATTTATTAAACTATGTTGTCCATTTGATTAAATCCTGTAAACGCTTATTTGTCTGTGTGTTTGTCCACGCGACCTTGCGCTTCTCCTCTGGGGCTAAAGGACGCGTTGAATCGAGGGAGGTATCGTTCGAAAGCGGTTGACCAGGAGTTATTTATAAACTAGTTGACCAACTGACTAGTTGAATGGATTAAACCAATCAAAGAATATCCTGTTCTGTTGGTTATTGACAATCATAACTCTTACATAACTTTGCAGGCTATCTTATATTGCAGTGAAAAAACATTATCATGGTTGGGTTGCCTTTCCATCACATCGTCTCTAGCTCCTGAAGCGTCATTTTTCTGTCCATTAAAAACCTACTATAGCCAAGCATGTGACAACTTTATGGTCATTCATCTAGAACAAACTATCACAGACAAAAATATTGGTGAGCTTTTGAGCACCACTTACTTCAAAGCAGCCATAGTTGGAAATACCGATAAAAGGTTTAAAGAATGAGGGATCGAATCTCATAATTATCTCGTTTTTAGCGGACTTTGAAAATTGTTGGCGATGAAACTGAGAATAACAGTGCTAAATCCTCAGACCTTGAGAGTAGAAAACCAACACATAAACCCTCCAGACGAAGCAGAAGTTATGGCAAATGCTGATTCCGATGCACCAAAGAAGCCTGTTAATGTTTCTGATTTCAATGCATTGCCTAAAGCAACACAGTGAGAGAAAACAAAAAGGAAAAGTAGAAAACGGAGCTCAAACATTCTTACAAGCACCGCCCATCAAAGAAATGTCAGAACAAGGAGCAAAGTGGAGGAAAAAAAAGGATTATAAAAAAAAAAAAAAAAAAAAAAAACAGGAAAAGTAAGCACGTGAAGCTAAAACGGGAGTAAAGAAAGAAAACTCAGACCAAGTTCCTGTAGGCCCAAGTCTATATAATTCATGTCAAGCAATCCAGTTGCATCAAGAAAAGCCAAGAGTGGTGGCATGAGGAATGTTACAATCATGAAAATGGTATTTTTATTTGTGTCTATTGTTAGCTGCACAACTTAACACTTGAACATTACGCTACAATGCATTACGCTTAATTTGATACTTAGTAAGATGTAAAAATACTGTTATCATCTGTAAAACTAGGTAACATATTCAAAACATTAAATGTGTTCAACCTTTTGCAACGTTGTCATCTTGCCCCTAGGTCAAAGTCATCTTGCCCCATTACTGGGGCAAGATGACGATTTGTTAAGGTTATGAAAAAATAAAAAATATTTTTCGTTATTTTTATTTGAAAAAATAAATGGTAATATATTTAGTGCTACAAAGGACTACTCTAACAGCTCCTGTAAAATTAATTTTACTATCCTTAAAAATAAATTAATAAACCACGAAAGTTGTTAGCATAGTTATCTTGCCCCGGTCTCCCCTACACTGGCTCTTCACAAAACAATTCTTTTCGCTTCGTTCAACAACTTTTACATGTAACGGAAATATTTTATTTATCTTGTTCAATAACCTGCACATATAATATTGAACTTAGATTTATCACTAAATCTTGTGTTAATTTCATTAGAAACTGAATGAATCTATTATTTGATACAAAATATTGAGCCAAACATAGGACTTTGCATCATCATGTGAATTTTTGTCACTTTTTTTAATATTTTTTTAAATGGGTCTAATAATTCCAAATTAACAAGAAACTCTTATATGTATATAATAGGAGCTCAATCAAGAGTTCTAGCTTTAACTTTTGAATACCATTTTGTACCTCTCAGTTAAAGAAATACAAAAGTAAACCCAACAAAAGTATTTGTTGATGCACGAATTTTTTTCAAAAATAGCGTGTCTTTTGTAAGAAGTTTCCATGAAAGTATACAATGTATTGAATTGCTCAAATATGCCTTTTAACAGAAGGAATCAATGTTCACTCACTAACTGAACGTACATTTAAAATATAAGCGCAACAATGAACTCTAAATACCACGGAACCTCTCGTAAAAATCGGACCAGTCACACCTGTGCATTAGAAGCAGAAGCATCATCTTAACTCTGAACTTAAAAGTATGAGGCATCATTTAACCCATATGAGGAAATTTCTTCTTCAGTTGAAACAAACTTCTTCTCCATCTGTTTTTTATTTTGGAAGTTCTGAAAATGATTCAGGAATTTCTAAGTTATTACCCTAATAGCGAAAAACAGTTGCTTTTGTCTGGACAGGTCTCGAATTTCATCAACTTTTACTAAAGATTTTCCTGCAGAATTTTTTTTTTTAAATTATTGCATATGATCACTGATTCGCGCGTTATGTGAATTGAATTTCCCGATTTCTTAATATTTTGCTCAAAATATTTGGGGGTGCAACCGCCCCCTCTTGCTCCCCCTATTTGCCGCCCCTGGCTTGTGTCGCTGTGATTGGGTATAAGCTTCGTATTTCTTTGGTATCAGGTTTGAATCTGCAGTTCAAGTGTTCAGCCGGTGGATTTTCAAGACACAGAAAACTGTCAGGGTCCTTGTCACATACTGCACAAGATCCCTTTAGCGCCTGGTTGGCACAGACACTTTGAGACAAAAAGAACGAGATAATTTTTTTTTCTAAAAGTATTGGTTTTCAAGAGCGCGTACCTAAAATAACACTGGAAATGTGGCATATATGTATGAAAACAATTTCACAATAAATTTAGTTAACTTTTACTTTTATTCGGAACGCATTTTTCCTGGTGTTTCCGAGATATAATCGAAAATTACAAAATTTGGCTCCCCCCCCCCCGCAGGGTCGGGGACTTTCAGTATATTTGCTTATTAATTACTTCTAACAATTTTTTTTACTAAGGAAATGCTAGCTTTTCTGTACTTTCTCAGTTCACTTTCGTTAAATAATGTAATATCGAGCTAATTCATACTGCATATATTACGTACTTCTGCAAATCTTTGTCCGATTTCTCGGTAAGGAAGGGGCTGTCCATAAATGATGTTATACCTTTTCTCAACATTTTTGACCCCCTCCCTATTTGTTACAAAGTACTTTTCATAAATTAATTTTTATAAACATATTCGTATTAAAAAATGTTTGATAACTCTTTCCCCTCTCCCTTGTCACAAAGTCACAATTTTACGGACCCCCTCCCCCCCCCAACCCTTAAATATCATTTGTGTTGTAGTAATCCACAAATACTTCTTTGTTGTCCATCAGGAATGTCGAATTCATTGAAGAAAGAGGAAGTGCGCAATCCTTTCGAGTCAGTTTGAAATTTGTAAATGGCAAGGGTTCCATTTTTTGCCATGAAAGTGCGTATTTGAAATTCTGTAACTTTTGATTGATTGAATAAAATATAACAAAATAACATATCAAATTGAAGGAAATTTAAAGCTCTACAACTTTTTTTATTGATAATTTTCATGTATACTGATACTGGGAGGCACTAGGAGCAAATGTATGACAAAAAGAAAGAATTTTTCCGAAAATCATCGATTTTTCCTAACATATACCCGGAAAATTATTGGAAATTTGACAAATATGTGTAGAAACAATTTCATAGAAAGTTTACTTAGCTTAAATTTTTATTTTAAACGCATTTTTCCCACCGTTTCCGACATTTTCTCGAAAACTCCAAAATTGTCTTCCCCCTCCCTTCCACCTTTAGCTCACCCTCCAGGGTCGGGGACTTTTAGATGTTTACTTACTAACTACCCCTAACAATATTCTGAAGTCAAAAATTCAAAAATTATCGCACATTCCATGCACGCTACACCCTTTTAAGTACTCATTGACTGAACTAAATAATAATGGCTAAAGAGCATTTTAGGGCCCAAAAATGGCGGCGAAGGTGGGGGAAGGGGGGGGGCCGTCATGGCGCAGTTGAGAAGTTTCATGCGGTTCTTGAACGCAGATTTACTCTCATTTTTCTAGGGTTTACTTATTTTAGGGGGGGGGGGGTTGCGCTGCAAAATTTGGGGGAGGGCACCATTTTTTTAGGGGGGATTACCCTTTTCTAAAGTTTTTGAATACTAAGACACGTAGTAGAGATCTGCCATTGGCCATCTAGAAAAACATTCGAGCACGTTATTTCAATAATAATTTTTAAAGAGCATTAGTGCCCAAAAGTCAACCTCCAACCCTTCCGGTCCCTTACCCGCCCTGGCAGACCAAGCGATAAATGCTTATGTATGTACTTTCTCTCCATACAGAAATTTTTAATGTACCTTATGAGTAATTTTTTTGTGTAGCCAGCTCTTGGTCTATTATGATGACCGTATTTAAGCATTTGAAACAATATAATATATTATCAGAAACAAATTGCGAAAAAAAAAAAAAAGAAAAGGCATGTGAAAAAAGCAAGTTTCACGAATAAAACGAGTGCAAGAGGTTGAAAGGCATCCAGGGTTTGAAAAAGACTCACCTCTTAGTATAATATACAACATTCATCCTACTGGCCAATCAGAATTTTGTCACTTAAGAATTCATTTAGAAAACTTTCGAGGTTCAGCATATTTCCAAAGTTTTTTGACGGTTAAATGTCCTGCCAACCTATCAAGCAGCATGTAAACAAGTCGGGCTTATAGAGAACGAATGTCCTTGGGAATTAACCTCAGTTGACAGATGTAACTTTCTTCTGACTCCTCTCTAAACTCAGAAAATTGTTTATAGCTGTTTTACCTTTTATGTCAACTTTTAGATCCTATTGCTTTATGGCAAACATTTCAAAATGATCTCTGTGACGACATATTGCAATGAATCACGCAAAAATACTATGATTGTCCTCTAATGTCAGGCAATATAAACCAAAGTCTAATTTAAGGCAAAATGTGTCAATGGAATGAACTCAATAGGAGACTTTTGTTTGCCACCGCCGCAGAGAATCAACGAAAACAATTCTATTAAGATAAGATTGGTACATGAAAACCAGGAACGCAAATTAATGTTTGTTGGAATACCCGGTGGAAATGAAAAAAAAACTTAACAAATTCAACAGCTTGCCCAAAATGTGATTACCGGCTTTTTACGGAACTGCTGAGACTTTACTTAGTTGTGCAAAAACTGACCAAAGTTGAAAAGGTTAAGACAAAATTATGAGAGGTGTCACCTTCGTATTTGATGGTGAATTTCATCAAACTCTTCTGTGGTACCCTAAAGGATCGCTTGCAGATAAGAAGCTTCAACTTTGCTTAAAGCCGTCAACTAATAGTAATATAACTTTTATAATCTCCGTATCTTAAGAACAACTATAAGAGCAGGTTTAGGAGATAGTGGTAAGCATGACTAGAGTCTTTGACAACAAGTAAGTAATGGGAAAAAAACTGGCAAAGGAAATTGTAACAAAATAAATGAGTATGTAAATTCTCTGAAAATAATTTGATCCTCGATGCTTATCCTGAAACCAAGACTCTTGCGTCAAAAAAATTATACGTGGATGTGCGAGAGGGCTATAATTTTTGCCAACAACGCTGTGGATCATCCACATGAATTCCTCAGTTCCCTCAACTCCTCAGGACTAATCTTCATGCTATTAAAATTAAAGGCGATATCCCTATAATTTTATTGCGCAACTTCAGATTGCCTAATCTATGCAATGGAAATGGACTCCAATTGAGATCACTATGATTTAGAGTATTGTTCTTACAGCACTAGCATCGGATCAGTTTGCTCACACTTAAGGAATGCAATACCGGATCGAAAAATTCAATACCGGTATTTTTAAAACGCGATACCGAAATACCGGTATTTGAGATTTCTCAAAAAAAAAAAAAAAAAAAGCTGGAAAGCATATTATTGTTATGTTGCCACATTTCGTAATTTTGTACAAAACTTATTATTTATGAAAACGTATTGTGATCAAATATAAAGTGAAGAAACAAATGTCACAAAAAAAAAAAAAAACATAATTCATCTATGGAATTGTCTCTAAGCCTGATACTCATTTTAGTGCTCAACTTTCCTGCAGTGGAAAGTTCTCTTTCCGAATTCACGCAGGTCAGTGGTACTAATAACAATGCGCGGTACACCTCTTTTAATTGTCCAGAAGTTCTTCATCTTCAAATAATTCGATCTCTTGCGTGTTATTTTTTGATAAACCTTTTTGTGTGTGTGTGTTTCTTTTGTATTGTGTTACTATTTTTAAAAAAATTATAGCTGGTTTTAATTTTTTACCAAGAAAGGATATTTTTCCAATATTAACAGAATTTTGTTTTGAGCAGAAAAGGTTTGTGTTTACTTTTCATTTGCCCTTTGGTTTGAAATTTAAGATTTGGGTGCACGGCAGTGCCCCCGCCAAGTCGAGCGCGAAGCAAACACTGCCGTACCATCCTTTACTGGAACCATTTCGTCGCATTTTCAGGCCCCTATTTGAGAACCTTCTGATGAGACTAGAACGCAGAAATTTTCGTCATCTAGTAAGCTATAATCACATACTTAAAATCCGAAATTTCAAGTCTGTAGGTCATTTAGTTCCGAAGTTAAGCGAAAGCAAAGTTTCGCATTTATGACACTCACTCACTCACGATCATCAAAATAGAATTAGTACTTCCCATAAACTCAGAGAGGTGAAATTTGGTACAAAGTTAGGGTTTGATGGCCACATAAAAGGAAAACTATAAAAACTAGGCTAATTGAAGATCTGGAGTGACCCTGATTAGAAAACACAAGAGCCCGACCAAACTATTAGAGATCGACATAACGCCTTTACAAAAAATATTTAACTTGGCGGGCCGCTTCATTTGATGTCAAAAATCGAAAGCTGAAGTATCTAATGAAGAACCCTCAGGTGTATTAGAGATATGGTAATGCCCCCTTCTACTATTGGTACATAAAAAAATCGACTGTCATTGCAAAAGTCCAGCGTAGTGGGACACATCTTCTAATTTAATCTAGCCTAACTTTAGTCTACTCGAACATTACACAAATTAAATGTTTCTACAAAAAGAAGTGAAATCCCACCAAAAACATTCTGTAAAAAACTAGCCAAGTCTCGATGGAGCTGCTTGTTTATCTCTAAAAAGTAGTGAAATCTAGACTAAGTCATGACAAGTCTAAGGTTCCTTACTGCGATTTCTTTATTATTATAGTTAATGTTGTGTGACTTGGCCGTTAAAGGGTACACAACCAGGTGCTCCATGACACCAGTGCACCAATCTTGCGCCAGAACCGCTACCCATTGACGATGGAAAATTGCCACTTGGAAAACGTGTAAACAAAATTGACCTGTACCCACCAGGGCCGGACTGGGTGATCGACAGGGCGCGGGAAAGCTGAGTTGAAGGGCGCCGACTGAGTCTCCATAATATCTAAGAAATTAAGATTTAATGCGACCATTTTTAAAAGGATAAAAAATCATTGAGAAGCAAATAAAGCCCTTTTTTGTTGCTGAAAATGTCTAAACGAGAAGTCATATTTTTTGCAAGTTCAAAAATAGTAGAAGAGACCTCCCCCCCTCCCCCCAAAGAGTGTTGGTACATTCCCTTAAATATTAATGATTACCCCCTAGAAAGAGACTCCCATAAAAAAAGAGACGAAAGACCACCAAAATACACCCTGAAAATTTGAATAACGTCGCGGGGGCGGTTGGGGGGAATAATTTTTAATTTCGAAGAATGAGAAGTTTTGCAAAATGTTTCTCAACAGAAACTTTTTCCGAAAATTCATTGCTTGTTCGTCTTTCTTCTGAAATGCATCATTCACTAGTTCAATAGCATTAAGTAACAACACCTCTTGGAGGTTTTCTCTGTGCGATCAGCATTCATGCTCAGGTTTTTTTTTTTTTTTTTTTTTTTTTTTGTCCCTGCATATGCTAGTTTGTCATTTTCGACAAAATGCTTCTGCAATTTAAAATTAAAAAGAGATGTATGTACATGACAATTCAAACTGTTGTCCGTTTTCAAAGACTTTTAAAATATTTTTTCCACTTTATTGTGCTAAAGTTCAAAACTCAAAAAGAATAAATTAAAAATATCATTTCATAAGTAAATTTTTTTCTTTGGATTGTTAAAAATCCAGAGCCGATCCTAGGGTGTCGGCCGCCTGTGTGCAAAGACCTGATGTGTCGCCCCTGAAGAGCAATTTGCATGTTTTGACTATAACGCCCATATAAATCTATATAAATCTTTCTTCAAATTTCTGTATCAAGATCTAATTTTAAAAAAAAGAAAAACAAAACAGGAGAAGGATGAATTCATGTAAAAAGTTAGAAAAAACTCCTTAGGTACAATTTATATCTTTGAAGAAAGTAATAGGTACAAAAAATGTACTAGTCGTAAAAACGCATTTTATATAGTCTGTCTTTGGTGACATCAGAGGAAAGACGGAGGAGGAAGAAACAGGGTGGGGGGGGGGGGGGATCGCATCCAGAAAATATTCAAAATTGGGTTATGAAAAAAGCTGTAATTAATCTTTGGTTGTGTTTGGTTGCTAGGACAAAAGAGTCGGGAACATTCAAGGTCCATGGAGAAATTTTCAATATTGACGTCAAAAATTGCAATTTTAGGAAATTTTTCGAGATTTGAGGGGAAAGTAATGTTGGAGTTCTTTCCTAAAATTCTTTAAAAATTGATGTTAAATTGCAGTTTTTTTTTTTCTGACCTTAGTTTAGAAAGGATTGGCGCTCTTAAAGAAAATTTTCTGGAACGGAAGTTTGGAACAAGCAATTTTGTGTTATCTTTGTTGACGTTGTTGGAGGGAGGGAGATTCGGTCGTCTCCTATCGAAAGTTTTCAAAATTGAAGTTTAAAACTCAAATTTAGGCTGTCTTTGGTGACGGTAGGGGGTCTGGCATCTTTCCTCTGTTAATTTATCGGCACTATTGTTTCAAAAACACATTTTTCGCTAGATTTGGACACGATAGGGGAAAATACTCCGAACGGAGAGAAATATTTTTACGGAATTAAAATCAATTTTAGGCTATTTTTATGAAGGAAGGGTTTTAGGGCTCTAAAAAGCGCAATTTTGTACTATCTTTGGTGACGTTAAGGAAACCGAGAAGTTTCAGCGGATCTTTCTGAATATTTTTCGATATTAATATCTGAAAAATAACTAAAGACTTGTCTCCGATTGATGGGGGATGCCGGATGTCCTAGCGCCGTGAAAATTTACGTAAGCTATCCGGAATTTTTTAGAAATGGAAGTCCCAAAATCGTATTTTAGGCATTGTTTGATAACGATGGGACAAAGAGCGGTTGGGGATTCAGTGTGCCCTCAAGAACTGTTTTCTGAAACTGAAGTCAATTTCAGGCTATTTTAAGCAGGAAGGGTTTGGTGGCTTCACGGAACCATCTAAAAACGAAAGTTTGAGCCATAGTGATTACGTTGGAGAAAAGGGGGATCCGCGGTATTTCCCCCAAAGTTCTTTGAAACTGATGATTGAAAAACGCAATTTTGGTTTGTTTTTGAATACGTTAAGTGAGAGGGGGTAGGATTGAGGGCCGCTAACTCAGACCATCTTTGGTAGTAATGTTAGGGAATGGATTTCAGGGGCCTCTACCGCAAATTTCGAAAAGAAATTTGAAAAATGCAATTAAGCAATTTTTGATGACGTTTGGAAGAGCTGTCCCCAGAAGAGACATTTTGGATTTTAGAGCGATCATTTTTAGGCTATGTTTGATTAAATTTAAAATAGAAAGAGTGAATAAGAGACTGAATTGGATCTTTAAGATCGATGGTTCAACCAGCAAAATTTTCCGAAATTGAAGTCCTAAAAACGCAGTTTGAAGCCTTCTTTAGTCTTGTCAAAAAGGTCAAGGCATCCTTTTGGATCTTCGTTTTGGAGCTACACTTAAAATTTGTTACCCGGGGCAAAGGCCCTGTCCTCCTACTTGATATGTAACCGGGCAGTTCATTCGTGATTTTAATTAGAAAAAACTGCTGTAAAATTAAAAATTTTAGTTTGTTGATTATATATGTTTGACTCTCAGGGGAGTAGCAATTTTCCATTGTCTCTCCAGTCTCCACGCATCCACGACTGCTGAACACAGAATTTGTAGTTTGAAATACTTGCGAGAGTATCCTATCAGCATAGTTTTTTTTTTCCTTTTACATAGAATATGTATGTCTTCATTGTTAAGGGTCAATAAAAGCTTGGAAGGCTGGGGAAGGCTGGGGATGAGTATTAGTGGCCTTTAGAAGGCACGCTTTTATGCTTCGGGTGGGGGGTGGGGGAATAGATTTCCGTTATTGCCCCTCCCCTGCTGTATCCATGCCTGATTACCAGTTCTGTCACAAATTATGCAACCAAATGAAGCATGTGAGTCTAACATTCCATTTTTCTCAATATGCTAAGCTGTTGGAAAATTGGCAAACACTTTGATAATTGAACATTTAAAATTCTGCATATTTATTCGACTTATTATGTCATCTTGTGAGAAATTCTTGAGGAATTTTGCTTGATTAAAAGAACTACATGATGCCGCCTGCGGCCGCCCCTTGCTTTGGCCGCCCTTGTGCGGTGCGCACTCTGCACACCTGCTAGGATCGGCCCTGTAAAAATCTTTGCATCTCTGCATGGTGCTCTTTTAAAGCATTTTAGTTATGCAATTATTTTGAGAGTAGGAGCGAGTGGTAATGAATATCAGGCCATTACTAGTTTCTATAAATGTACTTAAAAAAAAGGTATGTTTTTGGATGAATAGCAATACAAAAAAGGAATTCAGTCATGAAGGGGAAACTCGATTTTACAAATTGGGTAAATCAAGAAATATTATAATTTATCAAAAATGAAAATTAATAAAGAGTAATTAAGATGAAGAATTTAGTGCGGATATAACATGAGACATGACATTAGTGATTAATTGATTTCAGTCCTCAAAATCAAAAGATTATTCGAATTATGTTTACGCATTTGTTTTGTACTTATAATATTGCTTGTTTTTTTTTTTTTTTTTTGCATCTCACATTTCAAACGTCAAATTTTATACGAATTATGCATTTGTAATGAAATTGGCTTATGTATGCTATAAAGTAACTGCTACCATGAAAATGAGTTAAAATATCATTTTTTTTTTCTTAATGTTTGCAAGACATATTTTTTTATAAATAAAACATAAGTAATACCTATCGTCCTTAAAATCTATTTTTAAAGTCTGATTTTTTTTTTTTTCAAATCCTATATTTATTTATTAGTAACATGATCATGTCATAGCAAATATCTTGGGGGAAAATACAATCAATCGAACTCTAACTTATCCAGTGCACCTGATCGCCTTTTTGCAATACGTAATAAATAATATCATTTTAATAACACTGAAACTATTGGGAAAAGCTTGAAATTAAATTATTTGAGAAATCATTTTTTATGTATGGATATACATTTAAAATTACTATTATTTTTTGTGACCATTATAAGGAATAAATGAATTGATTTGATTAATCAATAAAACTTTTGCAAGAAAACTCAAAGATTTCAGTTTAAAAGAAGAACAAATAAATTTCTTGACCATGTCCAATTTCCCCTTGCCTCCTTTTTTCCTTTAAGAATTCCTTATTTTTTTTAAGTAAAATTGAAATTACAAGTTTTTTGTTAGCATAAGAAAACAAGAGAGTTTTTCGTAATGATATTTTTTCCTCCACATTCTTAAATCAGGATCTAATTTCTGAAAATTCATTTCAGAAATTCTCGCTGTCCAAAGTGTTATATTTTTAAAGTATATATATAGCAAAAACGAACATTTTAAACGTTTATATTCATTTTCATGGCATTGTTGTCTTAAAGTTTCGAGAACTTTTTGAGTGTCAGATTTTTTTTTTTTTTTTGAAAACTGGCGTGACCGACCTAGACAGAGCCGTCATAAAAACTACCAATCATAATAAAAACAGAGGGACGATGAAAAAAAAAAGTTCAAGGACAGACTTGATCTTAGTAGTTTTTACCTTTTAAAATAATAGTTTTCAATTGATAACACTAGACCTTTCAACTTATCTGAGTACGTTGTTTTTTTAACCATATGTATTTTCGAACATTTTGCAATATCCTTTGTCATTTCGCAGCACATAGATCATAATGCCATTAATTATGATTCATAGATTGTAATTCTATAATTTAAGATTATACATGAAGGAAAATATTTTCGCAATAAAAAGAAAATGAAAACTGAAACGAGTAACCTTCTGTTGAAAAGATCCTTGACTTAATATATCCAATTTTGCTGCCGCTTCAAAATTACTTGTTCACTAATGCAAAAATCTGATCCAAATTACTCTTCGATTCATGTAAGTAACGGCAATTGGACCTCTGTAGTCTACCTGCATAAAATTTATGATAGTTGTCCTCCCTTGTCCAACAGAAATCCACTGCTATGAATCCCCCAGGACCCAAGCATCGCAGATCCTTATCGATATAAAGCATCTTAAAAGGCGTTATTTAAAGCCATAAAACAAGTGTGTGGTCTACATGTATGCTCCCTTTTTTCTGCTTACCAAAAGATAGTTAGTCAAAAGCTCTTGCACAGTATAAGAATGCTTCGAAAGACCCTCATAAAATGCTTTAATGGTTAGAATCTTTAGCTTTTATTCTGTGAAAAAGAAAGTGCTGTTTATTTTTTAGGCTTTATACTATCCTGATATGTAAAAACTAACTGCAGATAGAAAACGAATAAGGTTACTTCGATATTTCTCACATTCCATTTCTAATATAGTCTTTCTTGACTCTTATTAATATTTGTAATACCAGTAGCGTACCTAGCATGGGTGACACTTGGAGCGGTAATTAGTGATGTGTCACCCCTCCTCCCCTCTCCCTCTAAACGCAAAAAAAAAGTTTTTAAATTCTATGTAAACATGAAAATATTACAATTTTCAGAAACAACTGTATTTGTGATTTGTGAAAAACAAAATTTTATGTGGGATAATATACATGAGGCAAATAAAAACTATGAATGATTTTTATGTAACTACCCAAGACGCATGTGTGCGTCGAGAGATCAAAAAAGTAAGGGTGTGTGTGAAATTGTTGGCCTCGTAATTACTTTGAACTTATTTTACACACATGGAAAGCTAATGGGTTTTCAGTTTTTTGTTATAAGAGGTCACTACTAGGTCTAAGTATTGACAATATGAACCTAATTCTGATTATAGTAGTACGTATTGATTCCATGGTGTGGGGTGGGAAATATTGGGGTACGGGCGGACCTATCCCCTGTAAAATTTTCAAATTAGAAGTCTTAAAATTGCATTTCAGCTTCATTTTTATCAAAAACTTGTAATTCCACTTTGGGTATCACCCCCCCCCCAGACAGTCAACCCCGAGGCGGACCCCCCCCCCCCCTTCGCGACGTCACAAGTAATAGCTTTGCGTTTTACTTATTAACAACATCGTTATACATTCCTTCTTCAAACTCAAACTTTGTTCCGCTCATAATGAATTGCGTTGTTTCATTGATGCAAAGTTTATCAATAATAAACTTCACGAGTCAACAGGATAGCGAGGGGTGGGGGGCGCGGTATCGAGCTTCATCTGAGGGAAACACAGATGAAAAAACTTCCCAAAATGATATAAAGGCAGCATAAAATGTAATAATATTATGATTTTATGCAGGAATTCAAATATTAATATTTTTAAGGGAGTATTGTAGCTTTTTTTTTTACATAAGGGCGACAACCCCCCACCGCCAGGGCAATGACGAACCTCCTCCAAATGCTACGCAGCGCTCCCCCTCCCGAGAACTTGACCCCCAAAATGAGATTTAAAAAATATCTTAAGTTAACTCCTAACAATTTCAATGCCGAAGGTTATGCCATGACCCCCTTCCTTTGTACACACATCTGGCTAAAAAGACAGTGAAAGAATTAAATCCAAATAAAAAAACTGGAATATGTTTTGAACACAAAGATCTTGAACTTGTAATGATTTTAATTGACAAAACTTAGTTTAAAATTGAAAAATGTTTTATCTCTAAAGTTTTTCGGCATCTTTATTGTGTTTAGTCCAGTAATTCCTCAAATGTGCCCAGGGGAGCCCTGCAGTCCTCCTAGGACCACATCGAAAATTAACTATTTTTCTCAATTAATTTAGACTTAATATTTGTTAAACTTTTTTTTTACGGGATAAATAAGGGCTATTCAATGCAGATACACGACTTGTATTTATTTTTGACTGCCAGTTACAAGTCATAATTTTATTTTGGGAAGGGCGCTATGCGAATATCTTAGTTCCAAAAAGGGCGCCATGACTCCAAAATCTAGGAATCACCGTTCACTCTTGTCCTAAAAGTTATTTTGTGAAGTGACAAAAAATACGACATCTGACTTCTGTCATCGTGTTCATCCATCCACTAAATTATTGCTTTTATGCGGCTTATTTCGACATTACACTATTTTTAATGCGCAGATTTCAAAAATTAATATTATTTGTCTTCTTGCTTCTATTGCACTCATGGTCGTTACCAGAACAGGGAGTCATGCTATTCGCTCTTTTACAGCAACTTAAGTATAGTCAATAAATCAAACCATTCTCGTATTCTTGACTATAGATATGTGCTGTCACTTTCACCCTCACATCCCTTTTTTATTGGGGAAACACCATGGGTCCGCTTTTGTCCTCAGAATTGAAACTTGGAGCAAAAGATAAGCCACAAACGATGCCCTGGGAGCAGACCGTTTACGAAACGAGAGGGGACTAATTGCCTTTATTGGGGGCAATAAAAGGGAACGTTTATATAAATAAGAAGACCATTGCTTTTGCATGTGAAAATATTCACATGCAAAATCACTTCTTTGTTCCACATAATTTATTTCCATTTTTCTAAAACATTGTTTCGAAAAATAAGAAAAGAACAGAAGGGCGCCTTTCGAGAGGGCGCACCGGGAAAAGTCCCGGTTAAGTCTATGGCCAGTCCGGGCCTGGTACCCACTAAGGTATAAAGAATGTCTAACGGCCAAGTCACACAACATTAACTATAATAATAAAGAAATCGCAGTAAGGAACCTTAGACTTGTCATGACTTTGTCTAGATTTCACTTCTTTTTAAAGATAAACAAGCAGCTCCATCGAGACTTGGCTAGTTTTTTACAGAATGTTTTTGGTGGGATAAGTTTGACTAAATTAGATCTAGTGAGTTTTTCTTATTCGTTTTCGCTTTCTTTTCTCAATTCTTTACATTTATAATTATGTAAGTATCCTCATATATATAACAGCTAATGATCGAGTAAAGCTCCTGACGTCATCAACAATGAAACTCGCCCTGCGTCATGATAATTTGATTATATGTTTTGGTAATGTTTAAAATGCCGGGAAAGCCATTATTGTGGCAACGCTGAACTGGATCTGGTTACGTATGTGTTTTACAGGTAAGACTAATTTTAGGAGGATGAAGAAACGAAAAAGTGGTCCACAATGAAAATATTTTTGCCCAAAAGTTACACATTCTGGAGAATGACGCATTAACTAATTCATACAGCCCATTACAAGAGGTTGACCTTGGGTGTACCACACGTGACGCATGAAAATAAATTAAAATTTAAGAAACAAAACTCCTTTATAAATAAGTAAGGACAATTTTTACGTCAAATGAAAAACTTAAAAAATATAAAAAATATGCTTACTCCGGTTAAGTTAAAATATTGAGTTGTTGGTGCAATAACTTGGTCTTGCAATAGCTTAGAACCTTTCTGAAGAATTTAGATCTGTTCCCAATGAGAGCCAGGCAAGTTTATTGAATAAATCAGGAACGTTTGACGAAAAGTTATATAAATGTTTGCATAATAGCTTGGCACCTTCCTGATTATTATGCTTCCTACTTCCTTCCAGGACCTGAATACCAGACAGGTCAAGTATGTCTGGGCCTGGGGCACCATTTTCCTAAGGGGGCACAAATGTTTGAAAAACCTATGCATAGCATTAAAGAATCGTGTATTGTTTAGAAAATAATTTAAAAAACCGATAATTTATTAATTATAAAAAAAGCTTTTTTATGCTTAATTAGCTTTTGTCTCATTTTCATTAATGGCTAGTGAAACGAAGAAGACTGGAAAAAAAAAAACTGTTTGGTACATGACCAGTTTTTTCCTTTGGAATATTTGCGTGAGAGGGGGCGGGCATGGGGCGTTATAAAATGAGTATAAAAAGCAGTATAGGATAAATTTATAAAATGGCTATAAAAAAAGCAGTGCTGTGCTGGTGCTAACCATGGACAAACTGACTGCACAGGGCCCCCATGGCGTAAAAAAAGGACTCTCCACTGAGAAGGTAAACATTATTTTCCGTTGACTTAAAGTGATGGAATCCTCAGACATACTATATAAAAATAATTATAGCTGGTATGGCAGAAGTGCCATTTCAGCAATTCAGCTACGAATTGCATGATTGCAACTCATCTTTGTTTTATACAGAAAACTGGTAGATCCCTTGAAATATTGGAATATTACCTGGACGTTTCGGAATCTTCTTACAGAGAATTTTATTTCCAAACATATCGCTAAGGAACATTTTCCTTTCAACAGTGATTTTTGACTTAATGAAATTGTTCTATTTATATAGGAGGAAAAGAATTGCTTCAAGTATTAAAAAAATGTATTATTGAATTAATACAGCTAGGTATTTTAACCTTTGAGATTTTTACAAAAAATCTGTAGTTAGTAACACAATAAAGTGCAGATAATGCGATACTTGAAGTGCAAAGAAGATATTTCTGCAGAGGGAGTTTTTTTCATCTCACCATTTGATTTCTTTATTTGTTTAGTGGAATTTAGTCAATTTTACAATGGCTCATTTATTATAAAAAATATTTTTCTTTCATCGGCAAAAACACTTTTAGGCACTCACACACACACACGGAAGAGAAAAAAAAATTAAAAACAACATTTTGGAAGCCTGGAAAACAGTTGAATTAGTTTTTGTTGAAAAAGCGTAAGTCAACTTACAGTGTTGACTTTCGTCCTCTTTATCAAAAGTAATTTAATAATTTAATTTTAGGTACTAACCCCCTCCCCCCCCCCCAAAAAAAAACGTTAAGCATAAAAAAAAACTGAATGTAGTTCTAAGTGCGAAAAAGGCGCGAACTGGAGCATTTCCAGTACGTTCTATTAATGGATTTGTTGTAAATTCTGTATGAATATTCGTTTTGTAATATTAGTTTCCCTCCATGTGTTGAATCGATGAATCAAATGCTGTTCATTTTCGGACTGAACAACTATTTTGGAAAAAAAAGGGAAAAGACCGAGGGAAGATATGCACGTGATCTGAACAGGGAAAAATACCCGCACAGGGGAAAAAGTCCCTACACCGGTTGTCCCCTAAACCAAAATCCCTACAACCAGTTTGATTGACATACCCTACACCCCCACCGGGAGATTACCATCCATGATACTCTCAAGCAGAAATTCCTCTGGAAACTTTAGGCGAAAGATGGTAGGCACATATAATTATGTCCACCACTGTTGTTACACACAAAAGTGAAGTTACTGAAATAATTTCACAACAGAATAAAAGCAATAACAAATTTTATTCAGAAGCAATTTTGAATGAACTGACAATTTTTGGCTTCTCTTGAGATATAGTAGTAAATAAATTTTTCAGCTATCACTCACACTTTGATGCCTTTCTGAGATAAAACAGTAATATTTTTCATAAGGCTCTGTCACAACCCTTACACCTTCTTTTACTTGCCTCATATAAAATAGTATTAACTCCTGTACATGTTAGAATTTCTCCAGGTATTGTTTGCTTTCACAAGCAAGTAACATATCACACTTAAACCAAAAAGTAAAGCTAAAATAATATTAAAATAATAAATTGCACCAATGAACAATGTCTCTATACAGCAGAACTATTACTTGTGTTTTAAAACTCAAATAACATTTAAAAAAATAACACAATTGGTGTGCAGGGAACAGGAATTTCAATAGCAAACATTTAAAAATGAAAAACAGGAGACTATGCATGAACAAATTTCCCAACACAAGTGTTAGTACAAAAGGAATTACTTAAACTTAAGTAGGGATTTCTGAAATTGAAGCTTGCAAGTTTTAGGGAAAACAATGTTTTGAAACAGGTAAGAGTTTTTTTTTTTTTTACATATGTGATGACCATCATTTCTTGCAGTAGGTAAACATTCAGGAAGTTCAGAAAACAACTGGGGACGAAATGTCTCATTTTTTGGAAAATATTTTCATACTCTGGTGTGGTATGAAAAGATTTCTTTTTTGGGATCGTGATCATTTATTTTTTTTGACATTCTAATAACTGAAAAATCTCTTTTTAGGGAATTTCGTTGTTTGATGAAAATTTAGGAGATATCTTCTTCATTATGGAGTATGGGAGAAGGCATCAAAATTCAAGAGTCTCCAGAAAGAATAAGGAAAGTTGACAGTTACATACAGAGTTTATACTCAATCAGGAGAAAAAAATTCAATGACTTTTCCAAGACTTTATAAAAATTTTCATGACCTTGTTAAACAAAGAAAATAATATTATTTAATATCAAACTTGCCAATTTTCGAAATGGGCATTAGCAAAACTTTTACATGAATCCAATAACCTCATCCAAGCACTTACTTGTGACTGAAAATATATCAGTACATACTGAAGAAACTAAAAATATTCTTTTATGTCTTTATCATTATATAAATTCAAGTAAAGTGAAAATATAGTGAAACAATATACCAATGTTTAAATGTCTAACAAATATTTAATAAATGGGGCAGAATAGTAATGAATGGGACAAAAGTCGAAAGAGTCACATTACTAAGTTTCCAATAATAAATTTACTTCAGAAAAATATTGCCCTTTGGTGGCAACAATGCGTCTAATCATCCATGTAACTTGACAGCATTTTCGTTCATTGAAGTAAAGCCACGCTTGTCAATAAATTCATTTTTCTAAACCAGATATTTCGGCTGGCCACATGAATCAGTTTTGCGAGCTGTATATTGGGCATCACTGTTTGATGATTATAATTCCCCTATTTCTAAGTTCTATTGCCTGACTAATATCTTTATTTTCTAAAGTCTTCAACGAATTAAGATAAACTGATAAATTTAATACTTTTTTCACGAGTGGTTGAAATAAACTCGGATGCAATTGAATTACTTTTTGAGTGGGTGTGGCAAAATCAAGAACATGCAAGTCCACTACAGTGGACGCCGGTTAATTGAATCAGTGGTAAATTTCATCAACCACTTTAGTAAATCAATTTGTCAAAACCAGAATAAAATCCAGCTCTATTGAATTACGATGCTTTGTGGAATCAAAACTGTTTAGAACAAACGTGATTCATATAAGCGGCCACCACTGTACTACATAATATAACATACAAGTGCTGAAAATAATGTGAATTTAAAATTAGTGTTGTCCCAGCAGTAACATCACATTACAAAAAAAAGGTGGGTAGCTGTTACAGAAGTGGATGCACTAGGATTCCTAAACTCAGATTTGTTTTTGAGTTCGTTCAATTTTCGAGTATTAATAGCTTCTACTAGCAAAACTGTTAAATCATTCAAGATTTCTAATGCTCTTTTGCTACAGTTACTTTATTACTGCCCAAGACCATGACTTTAAATAAATTTCCATAACTTTTAATGAATATATTATTTTCTATGACTTATCCAGATCTGAAATTTGATAAATTTTTTTCCATGATTTTTGAAAATTTATATGACCCATACGAACCCTGTACACACTTCTATGGAACAACAAAATAGTAAATAAATAAGGACTTTTGAAAGTCAGTGTTGACAAATTACAACATGATTATGTGAATTGATGATTAACTTCAGGATCTCCGTTTGAATCTTAGTTTGAAAAAGTTAAAAAAGAAAAGCAAAACAAACATAGTTGATGAAAACAATGCACAGTATTTTTTCCTTAATAACTTAGACAAAATCCAGAAAAACATACAAAGGTTTCCTATTTAAGTATCCGTTAGTAATGATATAAATCTTTCAAAAGTACAAAAAGAAATGCACTTTTTGAAAGCATTCTTTTTTGCCATAATAAAATACATTTTGGATGGTATAAATGAAAATGACAAAACATTTTAACACAATCAAAATATATATCAACAAATCAAACAAAAATAAGCAATAAATTAAAATTTTAGTTCGTTAAATCATTATTTATAGTTTAATTTAAAAACTAAAGAAAATAAAGTTGAAGCTCTTAATAATAAAATTAAGTACTTTTGTGAATGGTAAATAAACATAAGTTGTTTTAAGCAGTAAGTTATCACCTTCAAGCCAATAGCTAAGGCAGCTGTTGATATATTGCATGTAAACATAAGTTGGTTTAAGGATTTGAAAGCATTTTCCAAATATTAGGAACTTGTTAATAAAAAGTTTGCAAACAATTAATGAGAACTTTTTGACAAACAAAATTGCACTTAAATTCTTGTACTTCTATATAAAGTATCAGAATGCAAAATCTACCCGGAAGTTGAAAATCAGAGTCCTTAATCTTAAAATTATGTTGAATACTTATGAAGATGAATGCATTTTATGACAACTACAAAACTGCAATTTAAACTTAAATAACATAAAAATTATTTTCAGAGAAATCCCTAGCAGTTTCAGATTTTTTTTTCTTTTAATATCAAAGTAGCATGCTCTTGATTACATTACTGTACGTAAACGTCAAACGTATTGCCATTTATAATGTTCGATATTCATTGTTCTTCCAGGGGTGCAAGGACTCAAGAAAAATTTTCTGAAGACAGTACAAAATTTTCAGAAATTATGAGGCTGCACCCCCCCCCCCCACCCACTTCTCCAGTAAAAACTTTTCAAATATACATATAAAATCCTTGAAAAAAGCTATTTCAAAACGAAAAAAAAATCAAATAATTTCAGTTTAGAATGTGTTGTCAGTCCAAAATTTTCAGAAACGGTTATCCAAAATTTCGGAATTTTCCGATTAAACACCCCTGAGTACTTCCTTGTTCAAAAAAATAGGGGGGGGGGGGGAATGCATAAACATGAACATAGAATTTATAAACCAAATAAGAAACTTAGTAACGAACACAATAAAATAAAATTTGAGCCTCAGCATTGCTCAAATTAGCAAAATGACAGAAGCAAATAATGACGGTAAATCTCGTCGAAAGACAGCTGCTAAATTTCTAAAATTAATTGTTAGCATGGTGAACACATGCAAAACAAAACATTTCAGTGAAAGACAAATGTCTCTGCATCAATAAATGCTCTATATTAACCCATTTGAATGAGAGAAATTCAATATATTTCTGTGCAGAAAATATCACTCCCACAATAAACACTTATCACAGTTCACTACACAACTAAAGACAAGTGTACTGCTGAGCTCTTCAACATGCAATAAATTGAATAAAATGAAGTGTGACCATCACAGCATAATATAAATAATGCATAGAAATTTGGAATCATGCATAGTTAGATCTGCATGACTGATTACGTGCTCATTGTGTTGACATAGTTCTGACCTTTACTTTCGTGACTTTTGGGAGAAATTCCACCTCATAAAAACAGATTTCAAAATGCATACTTGGGAGGTGATGTATCTTTTTCTTGCAACGAAACATCACATAACAGACGAAATTTCAAAACCAAAATATGATACACTGATAGTGGCGTACAAAAGGGGAGGGTCCATAACCCTTAGTTAATACATAAACTCTTGTGCTCTCTGGTATTCTTATTAAGTATTAGTTACTAATAATTTATTTTATTAACTAATGTTAATCAATTATTCAATAACTTATTTTTTACTATTTTCTGTTACCAACCATTGATAAAATCAAAAGAATGTGTTTGGATATTATATGAGAATGGTGGTCCTTCAATCCTGAACCCCCTCTTTGAAAAATTCTTGTGTGCGCTACTGTACACAGACATGCTTACGAGCAGATGTCTACAGTACAACTTTGTAATCCTGGAGTTGGGATTCCTCAGTATATCTTTGAGAGTTCTCAACATCTCTCTCTCTGTATATACATATATATTCAGGATGAGCTAATTATAGTGCCTCTGAGTGGAAAAAAAGGCGGGGTGGAGGTCATGAATACTTTTCAGATTTGACCAATTTTATAAATAGTTTAATGACGAGAGTGTTTTCACGTATTTTCACAAGCTTTTTAAAAAATAAGACTGCAATGCAATTTAAAATGCGATGTTTTTAAAAAATGCATACAGATGTATTGTTTCATAATTTCTCTTATATTAAGCTTTATACTAAGAAATAATAATTAAAGAACAAAAGGAAAAGAAAGAACTAAACAGGAATTAAAACAAGAAACTATTAAATAATACAGAAAACAATCATGACTCAAACAAATCTTAACTATAGTCAACATGAATGATGATAGACAGAATGTAAATCATATTCAATTTTAACATTTTAAACACTCAAAGTTTGTTTATGTTTTAAAACACATACACACACACACAAAAGGGGGGGGGGGGAATTAAATAACTTATTTTGTCACTTAAGTGTAGTTCTTCCACAAAATGAAAAGTATTTTAATGTTTACAAACTAAATGGTTTCTACACTTTGGGGTCTTATAATTGAAACATTTTAATTAACAAGAGCCTGTTCTGAGTTTTTTTTTTGCAGGGGGTGGGGGGGGGGGGTACAGAATGAACCTTTAAAATGAGCATTCACTCACATAAAAATATCACCTCAATGCAGATTTGTTACACAATATCAATGCACTTTTATCCAACATAATAATATTTTTGTCATATTTTTAATTTTTTGACAGTACATGATGTTAATACTCACCTCCCTTCACTAAGGAAAAAAACAGTAAAAACATTATTTACAATTTGGCAAAAGTAACCGAAAAATCAAAATGTGTTTTATTCCAGAACTAAACAACTCTCCATGCACCAAAAATCGATATTTTTCACATTTAACTATCACTCTCATTTGATTTAGGAATTAAAACTTCTTTTGCAAAAAATAAATTAGTTAAAAATAGTTTTTTTTACTGTTAAAACAATTATCTCAAAAAGAAATGCATCTCTTTCATCTTCCCACAAAAGTTTTGCAGGCAGGGAGGCCCCGCAGACAAAGTCACTTTATGGGGAAAATAGTGTGAAAAGCAAACCTTAAAAATTTCTTTACATCCATCTGATTAAAATTTTAACTGGTAATTCAGACAAGTAACCAAGAAATTTGAATGGCTGATATTAATAACATTTAATTCAACATATAAATATAAAAAGTGACATACTCTAAATAAAAACAAAGTATGCTTAAAAATCTCTGCCAACTATTTTAGTTATAGAAACAAATATAAACTTTATAAATTGCTAATTAAGTAATTAATAGCACAAACAGTATACATGTTAACAACATTTACACTGTCTCCAGTTTTAAATGTCCCATCTTTGTAAAGATCACTTGTGCTAATGATGTATAATAAATAACATGGCAAAACCCAAAGTTGGAAGATTTCAGCACTTGCATTCGTCCTCGGTGGGCCGAGGAATGTGGTTTTCCTGGGAGGGCTGCGCCTGGGATCGAGTTTTGCACAACTCAGAGTTGATGATTTGTCTTAAATGCTGTGAGACAGAAGGAAAAAAAAGAAAGGAAAAAAGTTTAGATGAATAAAGAAATTCATTTATTATTTTAAAATAATAACTTTTCTATTTAATCTAAGACATGCAAAAAAAAGCAGCATACTCAAATAAAGTAGAATAGTTAAACTTCTGCAATAGCTTTTGCGATGAAAGATCGGTTTAGTTTCTTAACAGTTACAAAATATTACATATGTGCTATAATCTATAATAAGTAATGCCATCTTGAAATAACAATAGAATACAGTCGATTTCGGTTAATAGGACCACATTGGGACAAGACCAATTCGGTCCAAGTAATGGGCTGGTCCAATAAGCGAACAGGACCTGTGTAGCTTGAACAAACATGCTATGCACAAAATATTTAAATGCCATTATAATTATTACATATAAAGAAGAGAAAATGCTGTTTACGAAAAGAAAGTTATAAGTGTTAAAAAGTACTAATCGGCCATTAAGAATTTCAATGAAATGAAAATTACAGCAATTTTTTTTTGAAAATATTTACATTATATTGAACATGCTAACTGAACTGAGGAAATTTTAAATTTCCCTGATTTTTTTAAGTCTGCTGGAACAATGCCACAATGAGAGTTGCATTTATCTATTTTTTCCTGTTGATATTGCTGGGTTTAATTGAAAGTTACAAGGAACCAATATTAATTTTTATTGCGAATTATGAACTATCTGGCTAACTAGTTTATTGACTCACTTGAAACTCGCTTCAAGCTGGCGCTTTCTAGATTTTTTTCCAATTTGTTCTCATGTTCCATCGTTCAATTAAGGGAATTTTCGACCATATAAGCAAATTATACTAGGCTTGTGTAATGGGATTTGTTTTGGTTCTTTAAGATTTGGTCCGAATAGCAGCTGATCTGATTAACCGGATTTCACTGTATTGTTAAAAACAAGATTTTTATTATTTTTTTAAAGCAGGGAGGGGGGGGCGGAATCTTCATAGCAGCTTGTAGTAGATTTTTCAGTTTGTCGTCAACTGGTTCAGGAGTGTCTCTTGAATAGGCCTGGATTTACGTACAAGTGAAGTAAGCTATAGCTTAGGGCCCGTTTTGCTAGGGACCCCCAACTCCCGGAAATTAGTATGGTTTGTTCAAAAAAAAAGTACTTGAAAAAATAAATTTCATTTTGTAGTGCTCGAAAACCTTGAAAATTTGGGAAAGTGCGGCTACAAACCACAAATGGGAGGAGGTAGGAAGAAGGAATGCCAATGTCAAATTTAGTTCCTTGCTTTTTCCTTCACCAAAAATGTAAAAACCATGGTTCTTACGTTTCTGAAACATATTACAAATTTTTGTGACCCACATGTTTCATATCTTGCGATTAATATAATTCCAAATGCAGTATGTTGGAAATTCTTTCAGTGTTACTTGCTTGTATCTTACATCTTCTGTATATTGTTAATATGTTTAGCATGGAAAAAATACACGACCTCTATTCCTTTTCTTTTTCTGTCCCACTTGCAACTGATGAGAAGTTGTTGTCAAGAGAGATCTATAGTTTTTTTTCCTTTTAAATTTAAAATAGCTGTTTCTTACAAAGTTAGAACAGGAGTGTAAAAATTTACAATCAAGTACTAAAATATCAGAGACTGGAAAGTACAAAATGAAGTGACTTAAATAAATTTTTCTAGAGCCTTTGAAAATAATTAGATAAGTTTTTGAAAATTAGAAGCAAAGTTGGGCTCCAATTTTATTTCTTATCAAATGTATAAATTATGAATTGTTCAAATGGGCAGTATGTTTATCTCTTGTTACTTATTTTCTAAATCTGTACACTATTTCTTTTAAAGCATGTTTTACAATTGATCATTTTATAATTTAATTCATTGCTGTATTTGTCGGTGAGTTGGAGGGGTGATTAAAAACTAATTGTACCGAAAGCCTATGTGAGCCCCCCCCCCAAGTAACAGTGCATTGTCTTCTCTCTTCTCGCACTCTTTCTCTGTCAACTGCTGTCAATGATTTGTCAAATGAAAAACAATTTTTACTTTGCATTATCTTAATTTGCGAAAGAGTATATAACTTTAAGAAAGTTTTGTTTTCCTATTTCTGTCCTGATATTTTTGTAGTTCGAACTACATCTTATAAGGCTTCAAAATGCAGAATTTTATATCTATTTTTCAAACTTTCCTCCGGGGGAGAAACCCTCGGACACCCAACAATTGAAGATATTCTACACTCCCCTTAAAGGGGCATCCTGGGTCACTCTCTTGATACCATTCCTTCTCTTAAGGCCAATCCAAAAAGGACATCAGGGAAAAAAATGATCAAAAAAGTAAAAGTATTGCTGCATGTATCAGAGGAAAGAGACAAACATAGTCAAGGGGAGAAAATAAAAAAAATGCCTCTTACACTACCAAGAGAAACGTTGTTCAAACTACAAAAGGGGGCCCCATACCTGAAGCAGCTTAGGGCCCTATTAAGTCTAAATCCGGCCCTGCTCCTGAAGTTTCTGCTATGATCATGTTACTGACATGAGATACAGCAGAAAACTAATTACAGGTCAACAAATAACACTTCACTTATTTCACTTTGGATTTCAGAAAAGTAATTTTTGAAAGGAATTAATATGTGAAACAAAATTAATGCAAAAGTGCAGAAAGGATGTTTGTAGTAAAATACTCAATTCAACAGTTATCAGCAAGCTGAAGCAAAACCAATTCTTTTATACCACACCATAAAATATTTCCAATACTAATTTTAAAATTAAGCAAAACAAAAGGGACTGCAGATTTAAATACCTCTTTTTTGGTGTAGATTTCTTCAGCAAAAACTGGAGGATTTTCATGTGGCTTTAATTTTTTCAGGTTTTCTAATAACTGTTGAAGCCATTTATAATTTTCATCTACGACTCTCTGAATCTGGAATTTTATGAAGAGAAATTATGTAATGCATATGCAGATAAATATCTTGGTCGAAAATAAAAGTATTGAGACAGACTTCAAAAAACAATTATTTATTTGTAATTTATGGCTAATCTATTGTTTATTTCTCTTAATTACTCTTACTCAGCAGTCACACAAGAACTCAAATTATTTTTTTAAGGTAAAAGAACATAATGTTCTACAATTTTAGAAACCATAAATTGGTTGCACCCAGACCTTTTCCTTCTTTGGCAACATACACATGACAACTATTTCACACAGGCTGGAACGATTTGAATATTCTTAAGCATTATGTACTGGATGAAATCATATAACTATCTCTCCCTTTTCTAGTACAAACTATTTTTCATGTAAAGGGAAGAATTTCTTTTTCTGACTGTATCTGCCCAAAAATAAGTTTAAATGACGGCTCATAAAGTGTCCGACTGCCTTTACTAGCAATTTACAGGTCACTCAAAACATACTAGGCTGCAGAATGAAGATAACTAGAATAGCTCCAAACAATATACAGGCAGCATGGTTATGACATCCAAAGCCTGCAGTATTATTCGTGCTATGGACTCATCAGTCTGGAACAGTCAGTAATCAAATAGGAGGTAGATGCCACATCATTGAAGCTGAGAACAAACTGGTAACTAAAACAAATTTAAGCCTAAAGCTAAATTCAACTAAAATAAGCTTAAGTCAGAGTTGAAATCTTTGTGACTACTTTTCTATCTTTGTACAATCATACATTCTTTTATATCGCCTTTTGTCACCCTGCCACTTGTATGGGACAACGATGAAGCTTGTTTATCGCATTTTTGCTGTATACATATTTCAGGGGTTAACTATATTATACAGTTATATTACAAGCATTATATACAATTACTTTGGCTTTAGCCATTTTGGCTCACAAACCTCACACGCTCTCTCAACAACCACTCCTGGTCAAGTCTGGTGCAGGAATGTCTCTCACTGTTACTGTGCTTCTAGCACTTCATGTCCTTAACCATTTCCAGATGTTGCACACCTGGTTTTAGTTAACGCAAGTTCAACTAGGAGGCTGACAGTCAAGTTGCTAAAATAGGTTAAGGGTGGTAAATTACTGTTTGTTAAATACAAAAATGATGCTAAATACAATTGCATTTAGCATCATTTTTGAGTTGAACCGTACCATTGTCTGCAGTCTCTCCCATGTTTGCTAGATTTTTTTTAGCAACCAGTTTGTTGGTAGTCTTGGCTTTAATGAGATGACCTCTGCCTCCAGCTTGGCTATTGACTATTCCAGAGTGATGAGTCTAAAACAAGGATGAACCTGCAGACTTTGGATGTCATAAACAGGATGATGGTATACTGCATGTAATTCTGCCTTAGCCCTGGCTTCACAATGCTTTGACTTAGTGCTAGAATAGCTTGTTTATTACAATCAAGAGATTCAGAACTTTTATACCCACACACTATCTCTGTCCGAAACAAAATGTTTTCCCTTTGCTGTATCATTTCACATGCATTTTTTTTAACAGCACATTTAAACACCATTCTAAAACAAACCATGTTATTCCACAGAGGCAAAAACCCTTCAAAAAGCACTTTTTACCAAAAAAAAAAAAAAAATTATCCTTAAATAGTTAGTGTCAGGTGAGGAAAATTGGCAGAAAAAAAATCAAGCTTTTTTTTTTTCAAAGAAAAGATCCTAAAATCTACCTATTAAATTAATTTTGACAGAGAGAGAACTTTTTAAATATTTTTTTTCATAATTGGATTAATGTACATTAAGCATGAAGCAGAATCATCAAGTTTTGTTTGATCGATTTTGAACTAAAAGTTTTGTATTGACTTTACTGACTATATACTGAAAACACTAACAAATGCTGACAAAGTTGCAGAACACTGACTTCTGAAGACTTTTACTAACCGGTTTTACACCTTGACCCCCTATATGGGGTTACATACAAACATACACTCACACACATATATAAATAAAATAATAGAGTTTTGAAGATTGCTTAAACTTTTACATTACCTCTTCCATATCTTTAGGATCAATATGGGAATACTGAGAATCTCCCATTAGATAAGCATTGAGAATTTTATTTGCCTCATCAATAATAGACTGGAAATCAGCTAGAATTCCACCCCTCTGATCATGTTCATATTTCCTCCTTAAAACAGGATCAGTCATTGTCTAAACGAAAAAGTATACAAATTTTCTCATTTCAATATGCAAGGTGAATTTTACCTTATCTGCCGAATGAAAGGGGGTGATAGCAGAGCCCAAGTGGAGCAAAGAACCACCCATTAGTGTGTCCATTCCCTAACTGTAACCGAGTTATGGTAAATAGAAGAAAAATAATTCAAAAAACAAATTTCCCGAGAGAAAAATTGATTTTCATTATTTTTGGAAAACCTACACACAAAATGAGTACACATTTAAAACAAGCAGACAAAATCCTATAGAATGAGACTTCTCAACAAGATAGTTGAATTTTTCAGCAAGCTACAAGCTTTGAAACATTCATAGCAATTGAATTTAAATTGGAGACAAAATCTGCAATCAACATTTTAAAAAACAACTGATTGAGCTACAATCAGAAAAATCATATTGGGGTTCAAGTTCGACAGAAACTAAGGCTTTGGAACACCAAAATTGGCGTTTGTCAAAATAGCAGACAAGTAAAGATCTCAAGTCTTTTCAATACAAGTTCCCTCTGAAAATTTCTGACACCATCTGTTTTTTTAATCAAAACAATTTTTATGCATAATGGGGTTGTTTCCAAAATTTTAAAAGTATTTTTTGTTCTGAAAGAGCATGATTGAAAACATAGGATCTGACTATTTTTTAAAGAATTTGTTTAAGTTTAATATTTTTAAGAAAATTACTTAAATTGGTGCGTTTTCATTATTTACGCTTCTGCCGATGACATCACAAATGATGAAATGCCAATCACAGAGCAAAATATTTAATTTGCATCTTTACTCAAGTGTATTTTTAACGATATGGCCGATAGCAAGCGTAGAGCACAATTTTAATTTGCTTCTTGATTATCATAACGTGGAAACGCGATAGTAAGATGCGCCAAAGAGCATCATTTGTGACGTCATCAAGACCACGCCTTGTTTGAAAAATCAGACATTTAAAAAATTAATTAAAAAATAACTGTTGGGAAAATGAAAGTATTTTCTGGGTCCATGTTATTTCTTTTGCTTATTCTATCAATTTCAGTGACAAAAAGTACTACTATCGACTAAAGGAAACAACCCCATTATGGTTGGAGGAATGTTTCTGATGGGCTGTCTATCAAAATATGGCCAGAAGTAGGGGGAACTCCCGCTAATGTCTTAGATTTTAGGTGTATTTTTCTTGTTTTTGTTTAATAGTTTAAGAATTTTTTACTTGAGAGTAAAATCATGCAGTTGTAAACTAAAGAAAGAGTACCTTTAGAAATGTGTTTTAATTTTTATTGCAGCTGCTCCAGGTGCGGAGACAATTAATTTCAAAGTTTGTGAATGTTGACCTGGAGTCTGAGCTAAAATGGAAAGTGATTTGCAGATGCTTCGTTTTGTCCCGAAGATAAAATAAAATTTCAACAAAAATAAAACACCTTTTCAAAGGTAGTTTTATACTCTTTAATGTATTAATGCATGATTTTGCTCACAAGTAAAATCAGGAGTTCCCCCTATTTTCGGCTATATTTTGATTGGCAACCCTTCAGAAACATACTCCTCCGATCTTTATTGTGTATAAAAACTGTTTTGATTAAAAAACAGATGGGGTCATAAATTTTCAAAGGGACCTTGTACAGAAAAGGCTGTTGAAACCTTTGCTTGTCTGCTGTTTTGACAAACACCAATTTTAATGCTTCAAAGGAAAGCCTTAGTTTCTGCCGAATTTGGACATTAATATGATTTGCTGTGGTATCATTCGAAAGCTACTGGGGTGGGCTAGTTTTTGGTAGATTTGACCAATTCTAGCTCTTTTGGTTGTTTTTGAAATTACTGTTGTAGAATTGGGCTCCAATCAAAATTTGAGTATTTCCAATGTTTCAAAGCTTTTAACTAGCTGAAAAGTTTGAGTATCTTGTTGAAAAACTATCATTTTACAGGATTTTGTCTACTCTTTCCACATGTGAACTAATTTTGTGAATAGGTTTTGCAAGAATTTCTGGAATCAGTTCTTTTCTCAAAAGTTTGTTTTTTTGACTCAAGTTCCTTCTATCTACCATAATTCCATTGCAGTTATGGATTGAGGAAGATAATGGGTGGTTCTATGCTCCACTTGGGCTCTTCTATCATCTCATTTTTTTATTTATTTTGCTTTTTGGCAGATTAGGTCAGATTTAACCTGCATCTGTGGTTTAGACATTTTTCGATTCTGATCTTAAAAACTGCACTTCAGCAATTTCAGCTATTAGAAAAGAAAATAATCCTTTTGCAAGATGTTTTAGAAATTCTGTCGAGACTTCCATTTTTGAGTAAAAAAAAGGCAAGGCAACATAGAACTATTTATATACATAGGGGTATATAGTAATCTCCAGATTAGACCTGGATCAGGGTGGTACAGTAACCACGGATAAGCAAACTAGCGGATAATCCACAAATTAGGGAAAAACGATGCTGGTGTATGCAAATAGTGCTAAAAAAGATTAATAATGCTGGCATTTATTTAAACTATAGCTGAAATGACAATAGTGTATGCAAAAGATAGAAAAGAATTGCTCATTTTTGCAAATGGTAGTCACATACACACAAACTACCGAATCCTGCAGGCAGATCAACTGCAACAGGTCAACCTGAGAAGAATTGTTTCAAGACTGGTCCAGTCACTAGTTTACACACATAAGTAATGTAAATCGAAAATTTAGTAAGTTTGTGTCACACATTCAAGAATAATGAGCTCAAATACAAGTCATTTCAAACAGCTACAAACTGAATGCTAGCATTTTTTTTATATTAAGACTGCATCATAAAATTCGGTTACTGAGGATGTTTTTAAAAAATGAACTTTTTGAACAACCAATCATATATGAGGCAGTGAGAAGCAAAGGGATGTAAGTGGCAAAAGTAAAAATTTGGAGATAACCAGCTCACATGGTAGGTGAACCTCTCCTCTGTCTTGGAGCAAGAGATGGTACTAGTAGAGTGGCTTGAATACAGAGTGCTGTCATACAGAGTCCCCCTGATTGGTCAAGGGGAGTTTTCGTTAAACCGCGGGAAGGCTCACTTCAGTTTCCGTAGACTTAACATTGTAGAATTCTAGGAGCTTCAGAAAATAGCCGTGGAAATAAAAATTAAGGCATGTATGGATTTTTTTAATGATTTTCAGCATATTGAATCAGACCCCGAAGTAGTTTTTTTTTTTGGGAGGGGGGGAGTAGGAAATAAGGAATCAAAAATTAAAAAAGTAGGAAAAAAATCACTTAAGAAAGTAGGAAAAAATAGGAAGAGATAAGGCTACACACACGTCAAGAGGAAACAAATTTAGCGTAAATTTTATTTCTAATGTGAAATAAACTAACGGTGTTTTTGATTTAAAACTGTCCCAAAAATAAACTCACAGTATTTTTGAAGTATAAAAGGGATTTAATGAAAGACCGAATCGCAAAAACAAAACAAAAGAAACAAGCTGACAATCATCAGTATGAAAAATGAACTGGTGGAAACAAAGATATTAATTACAAAATATGAAAACAAAATCCAAACAAAGAAGCACCTTTCAAAAATACAGTAATAAAAATTTTAAGTGTGAAAGAATAAAATTCAATATAGTGATCGCAAAAATAAAAAAATTAAAATAATAATAATAATAAAACTCATAGTTTGGTGCAATAAAAGCATTTTTGTTAAAGATTTGTTTTGTCAAAAATGAAAACATTCCTTCTAGAGCATTCTTTTATCATTTGAAAATACTAACACTTTCCTCTTGTCATAAAGTATGATACAAAAAGCAAAGCAAACATTAAATTAGTTTTAGTTAAAAATAATCAGCAGCTCACATACATTCTTGCATAAACAGGGGCAGATGCTTGAATTTGAAAAAAAAGGAAAAAGACTGAAAATGCAAAACTAAAATAAATTTGTTCTTAAATATGGGACATAAAATTTATAATAAAATAATTAAATTAAAAAAATTACGAAATAAGTAAACTATAGGGTTTGTATTATATGTATTTTTAACCGACTTCAAAAAGGAGGCGGTTATCAATTCATACCGTATGTATGTTTTTTTTTTGTTTGTCCACTCATAGCGTCTCACCTAGTGAACCGATTTTGATGATTCTTTTTTTAATGGATAGGGGATGGCTAAACTTAGGTCCCATTACTTTGTTTGACCATATTTGTTCTTTAGAAAAAAAGTTATGGGCAAAAAACAGTAAATTTTATGCAATTTCCCTATTAAATTTTTTTGTAGCGAAGTTCGCACTTTTCATCCGTGGATAACGGTGGCTCAGTGGTAGAATTCTCGCCTCCCACACGAGGGTCCCGGGTTCAAATCCCGACTAGGACAAAGTGAATTTTACTAAAATTTCGTTTCTACTGTTTCCCGTATTTTTTCGAATCTTCTATTAATTTCTGTATCTTTCCAAGTCTGTAAAGTTCCAGCACTTTCTCAAGTTGTATATAAGGAGATGTAACGTTCATTCGTGGCTCTGAATAAAGATCTTGAGTTGAGACTAACGAGTATTCGCTTCATTTGGCTTTCACATTGTCTTCGCTATCTTCATCTACGCGACAATAGGAAACTCATTGTTATAAAACTTTGGTGCCCTATAACAGTAACATTAATAGTAATTGTAATGATAATTTTGAATGAAGGCTTCTCTGAAGCAAGCATCAAATTTTTTCAAGGGATATTTCGATAATGGGGAATCTGGCGCTGTCGTCTCATTTTTGGCGTAAATAATTTTATTTTAGTAACCCTACTGATTTATAGTAACCCTATGTGAATTATCAAAATCTTCCTTTCTTCAGTGCTATTGCTCCATAGTAGGGGTAAACCTAACCTGGAAGCGAGGTGATGCAGTGATTAGGATCTGCTTAGTCTTCACAATGCTACCATTAGGTTTGACTCAACTACTCTGTAGTATTTTTATCGTTATCATCTATGCCGATAACAGATGATTGGGGCTAAGTAAGAAAATACAGGATTGCATCATGAGCAACTTAGATGCTGTGGAATGTAAATTAGTTAGGAAAAACATAATACTTAAATGGTTATAATTAAATTAACTACGCATGATTTCCAGAGAGGAACAAAGATAAGTTTTTAGTGCCAATCGCTTAAAGTTTAACGTGTGTCAATAGTTTTTTTTTTTAGTATAGAGCATTTTTAAGAAAAAAATGTGAAGTTTCGTGATGGTAACTTCTTATTATTTCTGAAATACCTACATTTACACTAAAAAGAATGAAATAAAAAATTTTTGAAAAAAAAAAAAAAAATAGAACCGACTTCAAAATTGCTCTAAAAAGTGAAAAATAATTTTATTCTTTAAACACCATTGATAACGCTTTTAAACATAATTTTTGAAGTTGGCGCAAAAACGATAAATAAAATCATTCACAGCCATAACTCAACTACAACTATAAATTTAACCAGGACCAGTTCACATACATTATGCATTGATGACAGCATATTTGAATAGCGATATAAATGTTTCGTTCGTAACTTTGGATTCTTTTCTGAAAAAAAATATGAACGAAGCATGGTTACACTGGATTTTACGTTTTGTTTTTGCGCCAACTTCAAAAATTATGTTTAAAAGCATTATCGATGGTGTTTAAAGAATAAAATTATTTTTCACTTTTTAGAGAAATTTTGAAGTCGGTTCTATTTTTTTTTTTTTTTTTTTTTAAATTTTTATTAGCATCCAACATAAATTTTTGTTTCAGGCACATCATTTATGGGGGCTAGTGGGGTCAATTTCTCCCCTCCCTGGCTTTGGAAAATTAATGCTTAACTATACAAGTTTGTGCTGTTTTTGTTGCATTCGGTATACATCCTTTGCTAGCCACCCCCGGGGGAAAAATCAAAATGAAGGGCCAGTTTTAATTTTAATCAAGAAATAAAATTGAATATTGTTTTATTGGTTTGATGATTTTTTACCTCCTTGTTCCAAAATTTTTGTCACAGCAAAAAAAGGAAAAATCCTTGCATGGTAAACATAACATTTTTATCAAAGGCAAAGATCAGTTACTTATGTTTCTCTGTGCATAAAAGGAAAGGCATGTAGTTTCTCTCAATCCTCACCATACAACAAAAATATTCATTCGGAAATTGTTCACGAAATTGAGAATGAGGAGGGAGCACCTGGCATCAAATGCCTGCATATATCTCTTTTTCTCCCCCCCCCCCTCCCTTTGATCAGGCGCCCTGAGTACAATAACTTACAGTAGATACACCGCATCGGTATAATTGACGCACCTCAAAAAGAGAAAGAGTCGCTCAAAAAATTTTAAATGTTCAGAAATGCCACATAGCCGTAAACACAGCACATAAAAATGATGAGCAACTCCTCGATATTGATGATATATCAAAGAAAAACCCATTAAAAAGAAAAAAAAACAGTACGTATTTGCTTGTGGCGCTATCAACAACTTTTAAAAATGTGAAGAAATAAAAACGAAATCTTGCATTTTAATTGGTTTACGATTTTTCTCCAAAAAACGGACGTTTTGCCCATCAACAATCATATTTATTCATGAAAAAAGTCAGTTTCTGCGATTATTTTTGAAGTGGTCCGTTTGCAAATTTCTACTATCTGTCACTTTTTTTTGTACTAACACCAGTAAAGTATGTACAGTGTACAGGTTTTTCATTTTTTTGCTTCCTTACGTTCCTCTCAAGGTTTTACATTGCATTTCTATTTAAATAGAGCTCCATTTCACTTGTAATCATTTAAACAAAAAATTGGCGAATAGGAATTTCAGCTTTTCCATCACTTTTTGAACAATCGGCCGTTTACTTTAATTAAAGCTTCTAATTGAAGAGTAAATAATATATAACTGCATCAGAGTGTACCAGATTCTATTTCTTTATTGATTCGTTAAAACAGTAGGACTGAAATCGGGGCGATAAAAAGAAAAGTCGATCATTAACGCAGCAATGGCAAAAAAGTCACGAAAATTTAAATTTTAAACACGCAGACGCCGCTGCGCTCCTTAAAGAAATTACTGTAGTCAGTCAATGAAAAGCTCAGGATCCACTTGTTTCTTTTGCTTTTCTTTTCAAAATTGAAACATGCAGAAAATTATAGGTGCGGCATTGTATAAATAAGAATCAATGCACAATTAGAAGCGTTATACTAAAGAAAGTAGGGGAAAAAAGGAAAAAGTAGGAAAAAAAGGAGTCAGCTCTAAAAAGTAGGAAAAAAAGAAACTTTTCGGGGTCTGTTGAATGCACTAGCAACCTATTTTATGAAATTCTTAGCATATAAAGCAGTTTTCTTTAAGCTTTTGAGCGTTTAAACTTAAGATACAAAATTCAAGTGTATTGGCAAGATTTTTTGGCACCTTTGAAGCTCTTATTTTTAGCCTCTCATTATTGAAAAATACGTGGCTAAAGTTTCACTTTCTAAAATTAAAATAATGTAAATTAAACTTAAACAAAATTCGATCTGTTTTTATTTTTTATTCGTGAACATACAGTATGATTAATTAACACCACTGATCTGTTATTTATTCTGTATACATTTCGTACCTTGCTTTTTTCTCCTCTCTCTCTTTTTGAAAAACTTAAAATTTCTACTTTTCTTGAAGCATTCTGTAAAATTTCTTTTACAGAGATATCACACTTCGAACGCGGTAGACATATATTTTTCGTTATGTTTATATGTAATCAATAATATTACCGAGTTTCAGCCTTATATATAAAAGACAATTTCACAAGTTTTTGTAACATATTGCAAAATTTTTTATTAATTATTGCAACGATAACTTTTTGGTAGACTCGCGTTTTATTCTTTTAAGTAAACTAATCTAAGATTAAAAAAAATTCTGGCTTTATATAAATAATGTATTAAAAACTGTCGCTATCTCCCCTACTATGGCAGCTGTGCACCCCACATGGCATCACTCTGTTATCAAGCCCCTCTAGGTACTAGTAGCCCTTGGAAGGGTCTGTTATACAGCATGATTTTATAAAACTTTTCAATGAAAGCCTACCTAGGACCGGACGCGTTTTACTCAAAACTTGAAAATGTCTACTTACATCCCTTTGCTTTTCACTGCTTCTTATGATGTGATGTGCTTTCTCATAAGGAACAAAAGTACAATGTTACTCACCTTTAAATCAGACAGTTTTTCTTTGTATGCCATTTCATTTTCATCTTGACCCTCTTCGTATATCCAATTTTCTGTTGTACTTAATTTATGTAAAATATTATCTCTTTCCTAGAAAAGTGAATTAAACATTATAAAAATCTTTACATAAACTAAACTCCAAATGTGTATGTCTGGGGTAAATTCTGAAACAACTGAACTAATTTTGTTGAAATTTTCAGTTTGTGTTAGTTTTTGCAGGGAAGGTTTAAGACTGTTTCTAAAAAAATCAATGAATAGTTCTTTTTTCCTTTGAAATTAAATTACAAGATAATAAGTATCATATTGACTTCATTTTAATTTCACTAGAAAGCTCATGAAAAATACTCCCACATAGAGGGTTTTCTACCGCAGTCCAAAAGTACGGAGGACCTAAATTAACCAGGAAAAAAGTTATAAGTATTTTTAAGAAAGAATTTTTTTTTTTTTTTAAATTCAATACATAAAATTGTCTGAGACAAATATTGATTTTTTTTATGAAGTGAATTTAGCTAATGTTATGTTGTTGCCTTTAAGCTCAATTATGGGTTTAAAAAAAAATCTTTAACTTTTTTCAGGCTTATCTGATGATGGAGGATTTAAAAATGTCCCCCCCTTTTTTTTTATTATTTTTGGTTTTTCAATGTCCATTTTTTGAGCAGCCAAGAGACAATTGTAAATCATAAAAATTTCTGTAAATGGTATAAACAAGTATGAGAGATTTCAACAATACTCAAATCAATCTTCATGTTCCAAAAGAACATCTTTCCAAAAAAAAATTGACACCCTAACAAGAATTATTCTAAAATGTTTCAAAAAAATTTAAGTCCCTAACTCTCATGGCGAAATCCTAACAGCCATCTCCTAAGTTCAGGACGTCGCTTCAACAGCGAACGATCCTCTAAAAAATACGACTATAGTCAGTCGAAAATGAGAAACGCGAGCAGAAGATGATTTCCTTCTCATTTCCTCTGCTTATATCCTATCCCCGAACACGCGGCACGTCACTACAGATATGCTTACGTACGAGCCAATCTGGATCTTTCCAGAACGATCGATTTGCTGCGGAGTCATCGAGAGATTACATCACACATCAGCTTGTGCTTTGACATCACATCCGTCTTCCTGACGAACACATCGTTCGAAGTCGTTCCGATGTTTACACGTTGTTTTTCCGATACGCGATTTGGAACAAGCGTCCTTTAAAGGGACAAGATTAACTGCTTATTCATTATTAAAGGAATACAAGTGAGTAAAAAACATTTACATTTAGTTTACACTCTGCTTTTAAAATGAATTAGTGAGAATATCTCTCAACTAGACATTTTGTGGCTATCAGAAACAAATAAAGAAACAAGAAACCACTAAAAGTTCCATAAAGTTTTAAGATAATCAGTCAAATAAATAAATTAAAAAAAAAAATTGAATTTCATTAATAGTTTCATTAAAGTGCAAAATTATCTACTAAATCATTATTCTTCAAACAGCTGCTGAACAAATTAGGATACTTTCTTTAAAATTGGAAGTGTTGAAGTTGAAACTTAGCAACTTTTTTGAGCTATCACACATTCTTGGATAGTTTTATGATGGAAACATAAAGTTTGCAGTTGCTTTAATAGCATCATGGCATGTAGCAACTCTATTGCAACGATAGGGCATTTTTTTTTTTTGCGTCAATGTTTGGAAAATAGTTTTTTCAAAAGTTTTGAGTTTTTGACATGTAATTGTACGTTTTTTTTATGTAAAAAGATAGGGCAGAAATTTCAATGAACTTTAACCTAAAAATCAAGGCTGTATGATTATTATAATGAAAACTACTCAATGAAATTAGAAAGGATCATGCAACTGGTATCTTCCACACAAAGCGATAATAGCAATTTGAGGTAAACGTCAGACTTTGGGTGAAGTGGGACCAATAAGCAATCTTTACAGCTCAAAAAAAAAAAAAAAAAAAAAAAAAGATAATAAACTTGATCTTGCTCTCCTTTCTATTGATTAAAGATGTATCATAAACAAAACAAACAATTTGCATGGCATTTCTGTCTGAGTTTCAACTATCATAAATTCGTAGATTTACAATTAAGAATATAACAAAGGATTCAAAATAAAATTATACATTATTCAATCTGGCAAATTTTTTAGCATAGAATAAAATTATTCACAATAAAGCTTTTGAAATATAACTTTGTTATGTTCTAAAATTTAAAATGAGAAACATGAAAAAAAGTGTTATTTTTTAAACCTGTGCTAAAACTAATAAGAAGAGGTTTAAAATTAGCCAGGAAGTGATTCACCAACACTATTTTTGACTGAAGGACTAAGGTGTAAAATCGTTAAAATTATTTATAAGTTTGTGTTGAAGAGGGGGCATGCTGATTAAGCTTTATTTTTCTGAAAATTAGTTTTTTTTATTCTCTGCAAAATTTACTATATAAATAAATTGTACTGACAACTGATGTCGAAGTCCAGATCCATGGATAGTTGGTTGATTTCATATTGATTTCTCACACCAGTAAATGCAATATAAACTAGTACTTACTTCACTTAAAATCAAGGGCTTTGCAAAACTCGATTATTTACATCCAATTTTGATATTGCTACCCCACTGACTACTGGATAAAATTATAGACATAATTTTTTAAAAGTTTGTTTCACTGAGAAAGAAGTTCAGAGGCTGAACTTCTATGAGCTGTAATGAAAATTAAGCACCAAGAATTCCCATATCAGTTATTTTATGTAAAATATCCCATACATTAAAATTTAGAAACAAATTTTAGCATAGAAAGCAAAAATACATATTAATTATAAGTACAAGCTAGATTAACAATGAAAAGGGTATATGATTTTATCATACCTGATCATCAATAAAATTTTTAAGCTCGTCTGAAAATCGACCTCTCATTTCATATACATACTCTTCCACGGAGTTCTTTGCATTTATTCTCTTTTCTTCTGACTTATCCTGATGTATCATCCTTTCCTGAAAATCAAAAGGCGATAATTTGGCACATGAGTCATTCCATACAAAATGAGCAAAATTCGCAAAAAAGTGGTGGCCGCATGGTAACAGATTTTTATGAAATTTGGTATAGAGGTTCCTTTTCTGCCTGTATAAAAATATCTAAAATATTTTGGGAAATATTTTTTATTTTAATAGTTACATGCGATTGAAAATTGGTCAATAGAACAGCATTCTCATGAATGCTAAGGGTTGCATTTTATCAACTATTTAATCAAAACATAAAAATTAGTAAAATTTTCAATAATATTATAGTTAACTATTAACTGTGTTTTAAAAACTGAAAATATTTCAGTTTTCTCATAATTAAGCATTATATTTTTTAATCTCAAGCTTTAATTAATGTATTAGCTTTGCTGAAATTGAGACCCAATAACATGTTAAGCGTCATAAAAGACATACATTACTTTTGAAGTTATGTTTTAACTCCTTTTGTCTTCAAAATCAGTTTCGAACTTAGTGACATTTTGTAAAATGGCGATTTTCTCCTTCACATAGGCCCAAAAATTTAAATATGGGAAACTTTCGATAACTTTCAAATTTTACAGGAATAAAGAACAGTATTTCTACTATCTGCTTGAAGAAATTCGACATTGGTTTTCGATTTCCAAGCTTTAAAAAAAAATCAGAACACTAGCATTTTCTTTGTGTTTTATGTGAAATTAAGAAAATTCAAAGAACTAGATAAATAACTCAGCCCCGGATTTGGAAATGTGGAGGCCCCGGGGCAACGAAGGAGTGGAGGCCCCTAATCAGGGTTTGAAAAGATCATCATTTTTTTGAAAATATCCGATGTTTCAATATATATCCGAATATTTTGATATATATGTATATATCAGATATTTTTGACCCGTGAGAGATAGGATATTTCGTAAAAAATTTATTGTGGGGGCCCTTTTGTTGTGGAGGCCCTGGGGCAGTAGCCCCGCCTGCCTTCCCCTAAATCCGGCCCTGAAATAACTAAATGATGCAAAATCAAGTATAACTAACATTCATTTCACTTTTTTGAAAAATGTACTGGCATAGTGTGAAATTTATAAAACACTAAGTGTATAGAATTTATATTTTAAGCAATAATAACTTCAACAAATGCATCAAAAAATTTTTTTTTTTTTTTGCTCTCTACAAAAGTTTTTTCGATCCGGCTAAAAATTTGTGGCTCAATTTTTGTAGGAAAATCCAGTTGAAGATATTAATGGTACTTTCATTAATGTATTTCAAGAAGTTGCAGACATCATCTTTAATAGGTCATGTGTACTATAGTAACAGTCCATGTGTTGTTCACTAACTTAATAAGAAAATCACTTATCTGAAAAGATATCGATGCATAAAATCAGTGTATAGAAAACCATTACTCAGCCACAAATAGTGGCTATTCATAAAAAACAAACAAATGAAGTTATTGATGTTGGATTTAACCTGATCTCTTTAAAAAAAAAAAAAAAACTAATTGATTGTAGCAGACAGAAGGAGAAAATATCTTGCAGTTATAAGTGGATTATTGTATGCCGTACGCATACTTGTTTTGACGGATAATAGTTTGAAGTTTTATCAATATGCCATAGTATGCATTTTTGCCATTGATAGTAGAAAGAAAAGTGATCTGCTTTCCATGGAAAATTAAGATTAATTGTGCGGTAAATGTTGTTTAACTGGCAATTTTTTATTCTGGAGAGAAAAGCTGTAACTAAAATAGGAGTTTCACTACCAAAGGAATCCTTTTGTTTCAAAGAAAGTTGCAGCAGGGCGGTTGAAATAAATGGATGTCTTGTCAAATGTACTTATTCATGGATAAAACAAATTTCCTCAAACTCATAGCCCAATCTTAAATGCTATTGAGAATTAGACACGAGATGGTCCTCTTTCTTAATCTTCACACTCAGTTTGTTCTTTTAGTCATGCTGAAATGATAGGTTTTCTAGAAACTTTGCAATTATTTCTCCCTATACCGTGGGTAAAGAGGAAAATTCAACTTTCAGTGGCACAATTATATTTAGTTATGCATACTGGACTATACTTCCCAATAATTAGGGAAACATTTCAGCAAGTGCTTCATAAACATACTTTTAAGAAAATGAAACATGAAAGAAATGGTTAAGTCTTGCTAAACTTACAATAAACAGCCGTAACTAGTGGAATTTTACCTTAGTTCAAGTTACTGTAGTAACAAAAATACGCTGATTCCAAGGATTAAAATTTAGTATTATCTAAAAGACACTTCAATATGTTACGTAAAAAAATGAGTAAATTAAAGGCATTCCCTTATGTTCAAACAAGCATCTGAAATAAAGGAAAAAATGAAAATTTCGGAAAATTTTGATTTTTTAAAGTACAATTCCATTATCAAGGAATTCAGAAACAATTACTAAATTAGAGCAGACAGTTAGTTATAGATAGTTTTTCAATCTAAATCCTTTTTGCTGTTATTTTTTCCTTAAAAGAGCTAGAATAGTGATCTGAAATTTGAAGTAAATTGGCAAGATTTCAATCTTTGTTAATATCTCAGATTCAAAAAAAGGTCCGAATAAATTTTACTTTTCTCTTTCCTAATAGAGATTTGTTTATAGAATGTGGAAATATTTATTTTTTAAGTGTACGTTTATAGCTTACGGAGTTATTTAGTCATAAACTGGCTGCGTAAACTCTGAAAATTTAGGCTTAGCGTAAGCATCAACTTCCAATTTCAATAATAAAACAAAAAACAGTTTATAAACTTCCATACTTTGCATTCCCACATAGATATGCATGATTTACCTAAATAAAAATTTTCATTGAAATCTGTGACATGTCAGCCACAGCTGATTTGCTCATTTCTCATGACCCACATAAAAGAAAATCTCAATATGAACTTCACAAGAATAGCTTGAACAAAGATTGAATGACTTTATTTATGGTAAATGCAAAGAAATATTATGTGTGTGTGTGTGTGTAAGGGGGGGGGGGGTCCAAGAGAAAGAAAGTTCAAAGACAATTCACAAACCCTTCACAAAATTCCAATACCTGAAAAAAGGCCAGTTATAATATTTTAAGCAGCTTAAACAGATCATTCACAAAATTCTGAACTAGTTAAATATACCATTTGCAAAATTCAAAACTTTTCTTTGCTAGCATAGGGTTGCCACAGAAAAATTACTGTAAATAAATAGCAAAAAAGCCTACAAATTCCAAAAAAATTGCAAAAAAGTAGCTTGGGAAATTAAAAAAGTTGCAAAAAAAAGTAGCATTTATAAAATTAGCTACTTGAAATAATCATAAATTTTTATTTATTTGCATTTTAACAAAGCAGAATAATAATTGAAAGTGAAAAAAAAAAAAAAAAAGCACAGAAATTTAAATAAATGGCTTAAAAAAGAAAATAATAATAATAAGAACTACATTTTAATAAGGCTTCAATGATCAATATCAATAATTACCAAAATGATAGTCAAATTTTGTTTTAATCTAAAAATAAAGAAAAGGATATGTCCTGATTTTAGATAATAGTTCTAAATTTCCACTTTTTTTCATTAGGGTTCATACTCAATTTCCGAAATCAAAACTAAGATCTTTTTAAGCACCTTTTCAAAATTATTAGGTACCCAAGTATAAGATGCATAAAGAGTAGTAAGTACGAAACAGTATCAAAAAGTTTAATCTTGCACAAAATACACTTAAACTAGGGCTCTTTTAAGTATAATTGGAAAAAAAAAAAATGCAGCTTAACAGAGGTGCAAGAGGACCACAGTAAAATTTTCTGAAGACAGTGGGAATTTTTCGGAAGCTATGAGGAAGCTCGACCCCCCCCCCCCCCAAAAAAAAACCTCTTCAAATATGCATACAAAATTCATTGAAAAAAAAACTTTTTTTAAAAGTCTATTTTTTTTAAAATATTTTTTCAGTTTTAGAATATGTTGTCAGCCCAACATTTTCAGAAATGGCATCCCAAATTTTTGGGAAAATTCCAATCACAAGTACCCCTGTAATAAGGGGCGAATAAAATCTAATTACAAATTTACTTTGACATTTTATTCTGCCGCCCAGCATTTTATGACATTTCAAAATTCTTTAATGACTGCATCCATTGCCAGCTGACACACTTTAACTGCACCCAACTTCTGAAAGCAAAACGCTTCTTCAAGATATTTAACAGTATCACAAATATTACCCAATACAAAGACCTTCCTGTACTAAATTTTGAGAACAGTTTAGAAAATTTTTAGTAAACACACCAATTTTCTTCATAATCCTTTCTCTATTTTCACTTCTCCGCTCTTTTATTTTTTACTTCTTGAAATTTAGCGTTCATCAGAATGAATTTAAAATTGAAAACCTAACTAGCATACAAAAATATTTATTTTGAAAATAAATCAAAAATTCAGTCAAAACAATATGTTTTTTTTATAGAATTTTCTTAACAAACATTTTTTGGCAAAGAAAATTCAAACTTTGTAAATATAGGTGTAGACTCTCAAGAGTTTCAAACATTATGATGCTCAAAGTTTAGAAAGGAAAATAGGAATAAAACTTTACACTACTGGTTCCATAGGCCATCTAAAATTTATATTCTGCTGGTTTCACGGATGTTTTTGAGGTCCCAAACCAGCAGACAACTGTTAATTTTGAGCTCTGGTGCATGGAGTAGGTGCTCTTCCTCAGAAAATTTTCAAAACTAAAGGCTTAAAAATACGCTCATAAGCTAAGTTTTGGTGCCATTAGTTCAATTTCAAAATATTAAGAAAAAGAAAAATTGCAGTCTTTGATTTAAAAAAAAAAAAAAAGATATTTACAAACACACAAATAAGTATTATTTCATCAATAATGAAAATTCCCGGAGCCCCCCCCCCCCAGAATCCCAGGCTCCGTTCTGGACCCTGAACACTGGTGACACTAATGGTAAAGCTTTCGGTGATAAAGCCTAAAGCACAGAATCCCTGAAAACACGATGTTTCTCTTTAAGTTTGATTTTTCCCAAGAAAACCAGCAATAAGTGTAAAACACACTGCCTTCCCCTCATTTTCTATTAGTAAAAAAAAAGTGACTTTATTTTTTTTTTTTGAAAAGAAGACAAAGAATTGAAAAGACTTCAATGAGGCACTACATGCTTGTTGTGGTAAAAGTGTACTTATGTCCATTTTATTTGTTTGAGCAGCATGTTTGTTTTTTTTTTTCAATTTTAATGCTGGATTTTGTTCTGTTTTAGAGAGTTTGATTAAACATAGCAGCTGACTCAATTAACCACAGGTTTAACTACCCAGCCCTCAGTGTAATAACTAAAATAACATATAAAATAGGCCAATTTAAAGTTTCATAAGTGAAAAAAATTTAAATTTTTAGCTTTTGATCAAATGAGTTTTCTGCCATCGCGGGCTACATTTTTAGCCCCTGTATTTAGCACACAACTTGTAACAAGTTACAAGCTAGAATATACAAATATTGATTAACAATAACTTGAACATGTATTAATATAGAAATGAACTGAGCAAAATGAATAAACAGATTGTGTATACAAAGTACAGAACAAGAAAAAATTAAATAAGACATGACTCATACTGGTGCAAGTCTAAAAACTGCAACAGATATAAATTAAATTGATGTTCTAGCAGTCTTATTATTGTTTCAAAATAGTTTTTTTTTTTTTTTTTTTTTTTGAGACTTTCACCAGTGACTTGCCTCATTTACTTTATTGTTGTTCATCAAATGAAAAAACATGAGTTTGTTATTAAAAAGATGAAAAACCATTTTTTATTCAAGTTCATCACTCTCTGCAGAATAACAACAGGAGACTATGACATTTAGAGAAGGGAATAATAATAATACCTCAGATTCTCTAAAAGTCTTCAATTCACTCTCCGAAAGTTGAGGCACTTTAGGTTCTATTAAAAGTTCTATGCCTTGTGTCGTTTTCTTTGGCTTTTTCAGCGAAAAGAAGTCTCGTTTCTTTTCCTACAAGCAGAAGACCTGCTTAATTATTGAAAACCAATACAAGCATTTAAAGTGAATACAATTCATTCAAAAACCAGAGAAATTGGAAAATCTCAGAAAGAATTTTGATGAGTTTTATCAAATGAAATAAGTCTGATTGCTTTCAAAGCTGACCCGTATGGCCCATTGTCATGTTCAATGTTACAAATCTAAAACCACATCTTGAAACCTTTAAAAACAGTTACAAAATAATCTTATAATTGGGGCAAGCTTAATCTGGCAACGTCACAACCTGTCAGGACCTGTGCATCCTTCCCAATGCTACCAGGTTAGGTTTGCTCCAACTATAGAGTCTAAGGAAGCAACACCCCCCCCCCCCTCCAAGTCACAGCCAATTGTATCCTTTTATCACTTAATTGCTGCTTCTTTTCTTTTCCTTCTGTTTAGGTTTCCTAGATGCATCCAAATACTAACAATATAATCAATTTTTGATACCCAAAAATTGATTTGACAAGCATGCAAACTTAGCATACACCAACATCAGCTATAAGCATGTAATTTTATTTCCTTTTCCATGTTCCTCATGTTATTTAGAAAAAAATTTAAATGCATTTAAATTACGTGTAGTCTGTCTCATGAGATTCATATAAATGAGAGGTGCAGCCCTGATTTAAAAAAAAGTTATGCCCCATTTTAGAAGTTATTTTAATCCAAAAATAATTAATTATTATTATTGAAACAAAGTAAAACTACCTGATACATGGTTAATAATCCTCAAAAAATTGAAAAGTGTTACAAAAAGGATTTCGAAAATGCAGATCTTTACTCCTTTTACTTTAAAACTAAAATGATTAAGAACAAACATTTATTGATCCGCCAATTATGTCTTTTAAGTTTTCAAGTGCATAATTCAAGCCAGCACATTTATTATTAATTTTAATTGTAACAAAATAATTACATAGAAAAGGTAAGGAGAGCTTGTAAATAGAGCATAAGACTAGTGATCAGCTAATTGCTGATGCGCATTTAATGTCCAAGGCCATAAAGAGCCACCAAATACACATGGGGCTTATTTATGTAGTGATGATTTGAGCAAGGGCAGATCCAGAAATTTTTCAAGGAGGGGGTGATTATTGTTTACTTTTTACTCTTTAAAACTTCAATTTCTAAAAATTTTCGGAGAAGTTTACTAAATCCCATCGCTTACCCTTACATAATCAAAGGTGCCCCATAGTTATGTTTCTTTCGTAAAATATTCACTGAGAGCCCTTGAACCTACCTCTCATATCATCTAAGATTGTCTAAAATTGCAGTTTTGGAACTTCAATTTTGAAAAAAAAAAAATCCTGCAGAAAGTTCCAGTCCTTACCTCTAGATTAGAGTAATAAGAGATGGACTACGATTTTGTTTTCAAGACTTGAACTTCGGGAAAGAGCCCCCGTTCTCCTCCTGCCATCGAAGATTATGTAAAATTGTGTTTTTGGAACTTTAATACCTTAAATATACCAGAAGAAAGTTCCTATACCTCGGCTTAAGGAGGGTGTGATCGCTCCCACCGCCCCTCCCTTGTGTTAGTCCTTGGATTTGAGTCATTATATAAGTTTAAAAAAAAATGTGAAATTGACTATAGTTGAGGTAAACCTAACCTGGCAGCATTGTGAAAGCTAAGCAAATCATAGCATTACAAAGTTGCCAGGTTAGGTTTGCCCCAACTATAGTGATACACATGAAACAATTATATCGTTTTAAATTTTATATTTTGCTACTAAGGAGGGAAAAAATAAAAATAAAATAAAAATAAAAAAGACAATAGGCTTATTTCTAACGGTTTTAAAATTAGCTGTTGGTCCACCAAAAGGGTGGACACCCTGTATAAATTAATTTGATTTTTGACATCTTGAATTCAAATTATGTTTTTCGCAATCACAAGTGTGTGTATGTAGGAGTGTGTGTCTGTGTCTGTGTGCAGGCATGTGTGTGTGTGTATGTGTACATGTGTGTATGTATACTTGTGTGTTTATGTGTAGGAGTGTGTATGCGTGCATGTGTTTATGTAGGATATAGACACAACCTGGAGAGTATTTGCTGGAGGAGCAGCAGTGGTGCTGCAGAAGAAGGCGGGGGGAAATAAAATCATAGGAACGTCAAAACCGTCAAGTGAAAACAATAAGCTATCTTGATTGCTCAAAAAAAATATGGTTTCCGACAAATGACATAAAAATTTGAAACAGGTATGAATTTACATGCAAAGAAATTTATTATTTTTTCTGTGAATAATTTGATACAATATACAATAATATAGCAATCACTAAAAATGCTGGAAAAGAATTTTAGTAGCAAAAAGGGTTTCTAAAATAAAATAATCTTTAAACTTGTGGCAATTATGATGTAAAACTGCTAGTAAACTATAGTTAACTGTTCAGCTGGGTTTATCAAAAAAATAAATAAATAAATAAATAAAATAAAAATAGAAATAAATAAATAAATAAAATATTTTAAAAGCAAATAAAGAATTTAACATTGAATTATTTTAAAAACAAACAAATTTCCGTAAAATCTGCGACTACCAATAATTTATTAATTACCAAAATTAAGTTTATAATAAATAAATAAAATAACAATCAGAAAAAAAATTGAATAATTACCTTACCTGATAAAAATAGCCAAAATTTTAATATAGGCTACAATTATCAAAAAAAAAAAAAAAAAATCGGTGAAAATTGATGATAATTTTATGAGTCTGGAATCAACTCAGATGCATATGAATTAAAATTTTTGAATGAGCTCGTTAAAATTAAAAGTGTACAAGTCCCCAACAACACAATGAGATATGTAAGAAGGATTAAAAATGATGCTGAACACAAAATTATTAGATCCAAGAGATAGAACCAAATAGTAACAAAAAACGAGTAAGTTTTACAGAAGCAGATGAAACCGGATTTTGAAACTAGTAAAACATTGGGACTGGCGCATATAAGCCTGAGAACCGGGTAAGATGCTTAAATTTTGCACCTTAATCTGTTAAATTCAGTAAATATGTATGTTCTAGAACTGAAAATCCATGACAAATGATCAGTTTCCATGATTTTTGAAAATATTTTGCTGAAAACCATGATTTTCCATGACCATTTTTGATTACGGTCGAAATCCATGAATTACCATGATTTTATTGGCCTTTCCAGGTTTGCGGATATCCTGTAAATAAAAGGCTAGGTGTGCTCAAACACTCTGCCTCAGAGGGTTAAGAAAGGACAGTTTTTTACAAGTTAATCATAAACGGGTTGATAGCAAGATTTCAATTATAAAAAGAAAATTATTAATACTTACTGTTTGTTCCTGTAAGGGGGCATCATCTTTTTTCAAATTCATGTCAATCAGATCTTCAGATTTTTGATCTAATGGTTCATTATCTTTATAATCTTTATCAACAATTGTAGCAGACACAACATTAAAAATTCCATGCATATTCATGCGCAATTTTATGATGATTTTTGAGCTTTCACCGCATGGCGACACTTGATTCACATTTTTGACATGAAAATACCCTGAAAATTTAAGACACAAGTTTAAATTTTTCTTTTCCAAATAAGTTGGCTGAATTTATTTGAATACATTACAAAATCAGAAGTAATGAAATATTATTATGAATTTTCATTTAAATAAATTATTCTAATATATGCTCTGCAGAAAATATTTTGTTGTGTACTACTTTTATGATTTTTAATATCAAGCTGGTAAAAGAGACTGGGGATACTTGATCCCCACTTTAGTTTTCAATTTTTTTCTCTGCTGCAAATTATAAGTTGAAGTACGTGAACAAAGGTAATTTTTCCCTCTATCTGACAGCATTTTTTTTAGTTGAAATGAAACAGATAGTTTTGGTAAAACACTTTTTTTCAAAAATTTCATAAAGGGATCATGATCCCCATATCAAGGGATAGATGATTCCTTCAGGGGGATACTTGATCCCACTGAGAAAATTCATAGACTTTTCATTAGATCTTCAATTTATTTATGGATTTTAGTTTTCTACATAATGCTTCTAAAAAATAATACCATTTCTTGTTTTCTTTATTAAATTATAATAATGTGGACACAAAATAACATAATTTCGAATTTCACTAGACATTTGTAAAAAAAAAAAAAATGTACACAACTTTCATGAGCCTATGATGCTTTTGATCAGTTAATAAAACTAACAATTTTTTTAAAGTAGCGTATTGAAGTTAAAATTACATTTTTTTTCTTTCAAACAAAAATTTGACATCTATTGAAAAGCTCATCTGGCTGATCAGAACATAATTTACCAGTACAGTCAATTTATGTTTAGATTTTTGAGGTGTTGTGTGGGTTACAAGTGCAAAGTGATATTAATTGTTTGGCATATATACTGTATCACTCAAACTATGATAAATTTTATTATATTCACATGGTTTTGAATGTTTAAAGTTAATGTCAACTAAGTAAACAACATTTATATTGTTTTCATTGTGTTTATATTGCCCAATGGATACTTGATTCCTGGGATCATGTATCCCTCTAAACGAAGGGCTCAAGTATCCCTAATACGGGATTTTTACAAACATACTTGATCTATTATTAACAATCAGTGGCAATTTACTAAAAATTAGGCTCAATTATTAAAGACTGTCTATATTTTAACATAACACTTCAGAAGCTTTTTTAAGTTGTATTTAACGGATAATGTAAACTTCGGAATATTTTAATAAAAAAAATTTTCCTTGACACATTCAGACGATCATTTCTTGAGCTAAAACAAAATGGCTGAAAAAAACAAAATGTTGCCAGTTTTTATGTACAAGTATAACTTTAATATAATTGTCAGGTTTCAAATCTCTTTTTAATGATTTTGGTACATTTTTGGCTTGCATCCCTAGGGATCAAGTATCCCTAGTTTCCCCTGTTAAATGAAAAATATTATAGTTGAGTTTTTTTCCTTTCACTATTCTGTCTCCAGACTTTGAAAGGACATTGCAATTATATTATTTAATAACACAGAAAAATGCTCTTCATACTGGTTTATTTATTTATCATTTGAATTTATTGGTACTTTAAAGATCCAGGGAAAGATTTTCTTGTGTTAAGTTTGACAGGCAATGTTGTAAATAAATTCCCTCATTTAGAGATTTTTAGAAAGCAATAATAGGCAACGTTTCAATTCGAAACAACTAATAAATTATTAAGCAATGCACTTTCTTAATGCTTCTTTAATGCGCTAATCAAGATTTGTTTCTTCAAAGAATTCGAGTAAAGAGCTCCGTTAAATACAAGCACTTTTGAACTGAATTTAAAAATCAAGACAGGTTATAAAAGAAAAAAAAAACCTTGTTTACTGTGAAAATTGAAGAATCAGTAAGTATCTGATGTAAAAGATAATGAAATGTGAAACTTAAAAAAAGTAAACAAATAGTAGTAAAAAATAGCTTCACTAATAATTTAAAAAAAAATCAAATCAGAGCTTTGGAAAGCAAAGCTTTGAAAGTTTTAGTGTGAAATACAAACTTTTTCTTTGAATCAACTTGAATACAACAAAATATACAATAATAATATTGCTTGAAGTTTTGAGTCCTTAATAAACAAGCTGAAAGACATGCATCACTATCAGCTGCATTCCATTCTTTCGCTAGTACCAGAAAGAGCAAATCTGCAATGTAATGGAAACAGCAATGTAACTGCTTTTCTCTCTCTTTTGCAGTAACATCACCTTTTCCTTTGACAGTTTTCTATGCGCAAGGTTGTCGGCAGATTAAATAAACATCTTTTTTAAAGCTGATTTGTCAGTTTTTTGAAAGAAAGGTTTTGCCATAATTTTATAAATAAACTAATAAGCTAGTAATGACTGCTGTATGTTCTCAATTTTTAAAATAAGTATTTTCAAATTAAAAAAAAACAGCTACTAAAGTCTTGAAAAAAAAAAAACAAAAAAAAACCTAAAGCTAAAAAATATTAATCAATTTGCAGCAGATAACACAGTTAAATTTCAGTAAGAAGCAAACCATTCAAAAAGTACCGATGAGAAGCAAATTTTTTTCGCTGGAACCAGCATAATGAGCTTCCAATGTAAAATCTTCTTTCCGGAAAAATGTGAGCTTTTTGGAGAAAGGAACAGGATGATTTCGAGGAAAAACTTCAACATCCCTGAAAAGAACAAGTTTTTAATATTTAGAAAACTTGAAAGATATAAAAAATGGATCAATGCACAAAATTTGATGATTCTTACAAAATTTAACAATGCTTATAAATTGTTAAATTTTAACATTTCTTAACATTTTTTTGGTCTAAAAGTAAAAGTACACGAAGCTACTCTTCAAATTTTTTCCAAATCATTATCAAATTATTTGTAAGTTAATGCTTGTGTTATGGGTTTTTTCTTAAAAATAATTTACAAATTGGAACTTATAATCAATTCTAAAAGGATGAAACTAAGTGGATTATCAATGTTGAAACCTACCAACATATGACTAGCAACAAATCTGGGAGTAATGAATGATCCACAATTTAAAAGGCATATCATTAGGCACTTGAAGTTTTGAAATAAATAACGAAATAACAAAAAATAATGCACATACCCACGCTCCGAATTTGAGATTGACCAAACTAGCTTGATAGAAAATGATTGAACATCCAAAATGCTGAATTCTCGAACTTTAAGACTGGGGGATAACATGGCTGCCTATAAAAGAGTACTATTTTCAAAATCAGTTGACAAAATTCTTATCAAATAAGACTCCAACGTCTTAACAATTACAAAAACCATTGAAAAGCACATCTAATATGACAGTGTATAATTGTAGCTTCATATTATATCTTAATATAAAGATACAAGTTTAAAATGTAAACAAAGATCTTTATCAAAAACATAAACATAGTAAGTTAAAACTTTAGCACTAATTAATACAAGATGGTAGCAATGTAGGATTATATAAGTTTTCATACCAGAACTCTGGAACCTACTGATTAGCTTCTTTTGAAGCTAAACAGTTAGGTACCAAGAGTAATTGAATAAGAAGTAATTTCATCAGCCTAAAAGGGGAGACGTTAAAATTTTTTAATATATGTTTGCCCTTTAATCCAAGAGCTTCTGATACTGAATGTAACCTTGGGATTTGTTTTACTGGGAAATAAAATGCTGCTGCAAGGTCAAGACAGTGGCGGATACAGACTACCATTTTAGGGGGGGGGGGGTCATGCTGAAGAATGACCTCCCCCCCCTGAACAAAACTATACAAAAAAGATCTGAAACTGCTTGGCTGTCAACAAATGGCACCAAATCAGCCAGGAATAAGTCCTTTAAAGGGCTGAAACTTTGCTAATTAATTTTACAAGAAATGAAAAGAAGTATCATTTTGAATACTTACTTTAAAAAAATAATTTGTGAATTGAAAAGCTTACCGAAATCGTTTACATTTTATTTATAATGTGTTTGAACACGATGTAGAAAGATAAGATAGAAAACGGTTTAGGAGGAGGGGTAATGACCCCCATGACCCTCTCTTTGCATCCGCCCCTGGGTCAAGAATATAATATGTGACCCAATCAAGTTAAGCAACACATCCAATGTTTGTTTCCTTGAATTACGACATACTTTTATTCAGCTTCTAAGAATGATTAAGTTTAAGAATTAACAGCAACAACTGCATCATAATAATCATTATTATAAAATCAATCATGTCAAAAGTGGTCTTTCCTAATCATTTTTTTACTACAATCATTTCATTTATTTATACCTGCCTAAGTATTTTTAAACATTTTAAACAATAGTTATACAAAATAACTTTTAATGTTGGGAGTGCAGGGGAAGGAAAAAGCAATATGTACAAATATGTGTTAAAACTACTAAGAAACACAGCTGGAAGAAAAAGGTTAATAATCAAAACTATGGTGCAATGACTTAATTTCATGATTTTATTTACAATTTGTTGCAAAAAAAGAAAAAAAGTCAAAGGTTCTTAGAATACATGGAGGAGAGAACAGCTTGCGAACAAAACTTAGAATTTTGGCTAAAAGAGTGGCCCACATGGGTTGGCTATATTTTTTATGGTTTCATCATTTTTATGTTTTTAAAATTCTTTTATTTGTTTTAATTTTTCCAGACCTTGGAAAAAAAAAAAAATTTACACCTCAATTAATGAGATAGTAGCAAACATTGCTTCATACTTGGATTGCACACCCACGGGCCACAGCTTCATCCAAGTTCAATGTTGTGCTAGGTACAACATGGAAAACTTTTTTAATGACATCTTTTATAGCTGGAATTCTAGTAGTTCCACCAGTTATTTCGACACTGTCAATATCGGAGTAAGTTAAACCTGAAAAACACAGAGATTTTATCGAATCAAATAATAATAGCGAAAATAACTATATTTGGGATAAACAATGCTTGACTGTAAAATCAAAAAAAAAAAAAAAAAAAAGACTACAGGAAAAAAAAAGGTATGCATATGTAGAACTCAACAATGAAAAGGTTAATTATGAAACATGTTGTATTGTTACTGATGTTTCGTGACCTAGAACAGAGGTTCCGAACCGGTGGTTCGCGAACCCCCAGGGGTTTGCGAGGTGCAGGAAGGGGGTTCGCGAAAATTTCGGTGCAATGGCGGATTTTTCCTAGTTTGGTAAAAAAATTATAAAATATTCAATTTGCACACATAGTTACTAAATTTTTTTTTAAATTTGAAAACGCGCCAGACTCTTGTATTAAGCTCAGAAAAAAAAATCTTTCAGCGGTTTTATAATCTTGGTTAAAAAGAAATTTTGTCATTTTTTTTTTTCCGATAGATAACAAAAAGACATATCTTTCCTTCTTTATTGCGAGGCGCCATGCAGAAACGTTGTATTAAGCTGTGGCGGGGATCACGATGACCTTAAAAAGGCGACATCGCGTGGAGTCAATCAAACAATATACATGATATACATATGTCGAAAAAAATAAAGAATTCTCAAACAATGCATCATAGGGGTATTATTTCTAATCTGGTTGAAATATAACTCAGGAATTTCCGTTGAATTCAGTCATCGAATAGCAGACATGACAGCAAAATGGCAGGCTCCAAACTTAAAATTTATTACTGGATTTTACCCATCTGTTCGTTTTCAAAAATATATAACATCAGCATGCTCATTGTTCTGGGGAAATAGTTGTTAACAGACGTATTTAGAGATACTTTAGAGATGCTTGAAAACAAGTGATTTTGTTTGCAATTGGTTTTGCTCCGTGAACTTGCTACTCTGTTTGTGAAGTTATAATCATGTTGGTAATTTTTATGATTTAATAACTTTTTGCTGTTATAGATCGATGGTTGAAAACTGGTAGTTTGGTTGAGCGACAAATGGACAAGCAGTCAATCGATCAACCCTCAACATCAGCAGTAACTTTCGAATCAACACAGGATATTTGAAATAGATAGCTGTAATGAACTGCCGCCTCCCCCCACTAAACAGAAAAGTGAACTAGGGGAGAAAAAAGGAAAAAAGCGAAAATATGACAGTGACTATTTACAAATGGGCTTTTATTTTACTGGAGAAGAGTCTGAACCTAGACCGCTTTGTCTTCTCTGCAACGAAGTTCTAGCGAACAACTGTTTGAAACCGTCACTTCTTAGAAGGCACCTCGAAACAAAGCATCCGACACACAAGGACAAACCTATCGAATATTTTAAAAGATAATTGGAATATAATAAAAAGTGTAGCGTCTCTACGTTCCTGTTAGACTCCAACGAAGATAGTAAAATGGCCCTTGAAGCTTCATATCGAGTCAGTTATAGAATTGCAAGATCTGGACAGCCACATACAATTGCAGAAAATTTAATTGGACCGTGTGCTAAAGATATTGCTAAGTGTATGCTGGGAGAAAAGTCAGCAAAAAAAATTGACCTGGTTCCGCTATCAAACAACACAGTATCACGCAGAATTACTGATTTGGCAAGTAATGTGGAGAAAGAACTTGTGAATAGAATAAAAGAGAATAATTTTGCGATCCAGCTTGATGAGTCGACTGATGTAGCAAACGCTGCAATATTACTTGTCTATGTTAGGTATATTTTTAACGATACAATTAAAGAAGATGTACTATTTGCAAAACCTTTGAAAACCAACACAACTGGAGAAGCAATTTTCGAACTGGTCAACAGTTACTTTGAAGAAAATGGAATAGATTGGTCTAAAGCTATTGCATAGACTAATATCGTCTTCTACTTTGCTGATTTTCCCAGAATTTGGTTATCCACGATTACTGCCCCCCCCCCTATTCTGTGCATAATTGGGAGTCAACTGTATATAAAATTAAAGTGCATGTAAGTACCTTTAAAATAACCTTCATAAATTTATTATACAACTCTGTTGCACCCATAGAACTTGAATTTAACACTTTAAAACACAGCTTGCAAGTTTTAAAAAAAAGTGCTGTTTAACAAACTCTAAAAACTAATTATGCATCACTTATGAATAATAGATTTCTGAAAAATATAGATAAATTTAAGACAAAGAATAAGGGGTCAAAAAGTTTCATAAAAATCTGAAAAGTCAAGTTGAGAACTTGTTTTTTCTTGATTTGACACAGAAAGACACAAATCCTAAAAAAATAGAGCCTTTGATTAATTTTTAGGGCTTTTGACTACAAAATATGGTTTTTAGAGGGGTTCCTACAAACAGTACTTGAAAATAGGACCTTTATAGGGGGGGGCATTCCACGGTATTTTGACATTATGTAGAGTCCGTAACGTGACCTTTTTTTGCTATAACTTTTTAATTTACTGTTTGATTTGCAAATTATTTTAATTTGAGCTGGTGTGTTGGTAGGAAAAGATCAAAATAAAATAATATGCTATGGGGGGGGGATATTCAGTGCCGGGAGGTTTTATTTCTATAATATTTCCTTTCACCTGATTAAGCGGGGCTGACAGTATTTCAAAATAAAACAAGAATACAATAATAAAACCTCAGGAAAGTATAGAAATAAAACAAAAAGTGTAACATGTCTTGAAGCTAAATACCTGAACCTGGAAAAAAAAAAGAAAATTGATCTGAAAGCATATTAAATTAAATTCATAGCAACAGTAGAATATCTAACTGTTGAACTGAGGCGATGATATACTTTAATAAAAAAAAAGATAACTTACTGCATTCATGTAACAAACTTTCAAGGGTATATTCTATTTTCTTTAAAAGTTCTGCAATTAATTGCTCTAATTTTTCTCTGAAAATAAAAAGTTTTAATTAAAACTTAACACATCCAGACATTTTGAAAAAGGAAACAAAAAGCTATACTAAGAGCAAAAACAAAAAAGTTTTCAAAGCAGAAGCTTCAAAAAATCCAAATATTGAGAATTCACCAAGTTACTCAATCGGGCATGCATTCCAGTTGTTTTCCAGTAAATTTACAACAGCACATATAGCAAAACATATTGCATACATGTGCTTGGAGTTAAAACAATCTTTGCCTCAAGCACAAATGTTCCAAGATTCAGGGAGCTTAGTAGCGATCATGAAGTAAGATAAAATCAGAAGCATGTAATGGTAGGCTGATGTTAGAAAAAATAGGAAAGCAGATTCACAACACAGAGTCATAGAAAAAACTTTTTCTATTCTTAAGTCAAAATCTCTGCTGAGTTTTCCGTCATTAACTGTTTTTTTTTTACAGGTTTGCGGAGTCCGAGTCTAGGGGTAAAAGGAGTCAGAATCGAAGGCTTTGGCTAATTTCCAGCAGTCAGAGTTAGACATTTTATTTGCCATTTTATTTTATTTTTTTTAAAGGAATAGTAAGGACCATTAGGAAATAAAAAAAGAAAAGAATGAAAACTGACTTCAAACGGCGGAAGGAAGATAATATTCACTAATTTCTTCAATCAGAAAATATTGAAACTATATGAAATGCATTTCCAAATGAAGAATATTTATCAAAGAAAAAATTTTTTTATGCAAAGCGCCAATGTTCCAAAATTGGAGCATACTAAGAAACACATTAAGAAATGTTTTTCCGGAAACTTTACGCTGTTTCTGTATTTACTGGACCTAAACAGACATAAATTCAAAACATTACTCAAATCTGATCATCTGTCAATAGTTCGGCATGCAAACAGTTTTAGAATAAAATACAGTAGACCCTCTTTTTAAGCGGATTTATTTTATGCCGTCTTGATTATACGCGGTTTAAGATTTGACACCTTTATTTTATTTTACTCCGATGAATTTCGGTTTTACGCGAATGCGGCAATGCAAACAGATAACATTTTCCTCTCTCAAATTCCAAACTCCTAAACATTGCAGATTACATGTAATGAACTGCATTTTGGCGTACTAATAACCAAACTTGGGCCCCTGGAGACATTTTATGTCATTGGTACCAGAGCTATTTCCAGAAGTAAAGTTATTAAACTCTCACAGTTCAGAACTCACTGGAAGAAGAGCTTTTAGAAGTGACAAAGGAGGCCAAAACCAACCAGGATATCGACTTCGGTGACACACAAGCAAAAACATTCACATTGAAATTTTTTAGCCCTTCCTAGACAATAGAAATGATCCTTCTGAGTTGTTAGTGAAGGAAGATTCTATCATGGAAATGACGCAAGTGATCTTGGATGCTTTAGTGCTCTGCAAAGAATTAGAGAAAAATTCTTAATGACTGCCAAAACACTATCCTAGCCAGCTATTCTTTATAAACAGAACATGAAATTAGTTTATGTTTTCTTTATGCATGTTTGCATAAAAATCGATATAAGTACACATAAAACTTATTATATAATTAGTCCTAACTAGAATAAAGTATTTTTTTATCTACGGAACCTTACTGCTTTTTAACACTACTATTAGGTCTCCATTTGTGGAAAATCTCCATAAAAATCCTCGAGTATACCTGTGCACAAGAGGCGCTTTTCGATATGAAAATTTTCCACCCCTTGGCTCAATTTAGTTAGATGTCTTTCTGTTCATGTATCGCAGGGGTGATTGTGACTCCATGAAAAAATACCTGAACTTTTTTTCCAAGTAGAAAAAGTGTTTTGATGGGCATACATACACACATTATTTGTATACATAATTATTTGTTGGGGCTGAAACTCGAAGTTTTAATTGGACTTAATACGTTCATGTGCATGGAGGGAATTAAATTCTTTTAATTTTTCTCATTTCTTAAAATTTTTGAAAGAATGTTTTATTTTCCTCCACTGCATCTGATACCTTAACCATTAATTACATTCATTTACTAAAAGTGCATAAAGGTTTCAGAATTAAATAAGTTTGGGGTAAAAGGGGCAGCATGTATTATGATTACTGTGCAATAGGGCTATGCGATATCCGAATTTTAATACCACGATATATCGCTCTCCAAATGTCGATATTTTCTATATATATAGGTCATTAAATTCAACATTTAATGGGGGGGAGGGAGACTGCAAAACCTATTACATAAGCATCTGCAACAGAGAAAAGCCATAGGCCATCTTGGTGATAAATATTTTAGCAATGTATTCTAATAATATAGCTACCGCAAGGATTTTCATGTGTTTGTGTCGGGGGGGGGGGGGGGGCATGAGGCAGATTATAATACAGAAACTTTTCGAGAAATTAATTTAGAAGAATTTAAATCTTTTGATTAGTGGGTGGCAATTCTTGAGGGAAAAGGGGGCTTGGTAAAATTGAGGGGTGCCATCGCAGTGGGGGGGGGGGGGGAATGAGCACCCCTAGTTATATCATCTGCATATTAAGGTATGCAACAGAGAAACGCTATTAGACATCTTCAAAAAAAAATATTAAGGGGAAAAATATCAAGTAACCCTCCTTCCTCTCCTTATCTAGCCTTTATTTCATCTCCCACCCCAGCTGTTCTTCAATAATTAGAGATTGCAAAACATGACGGTAGCTTACGCTTTATACCAAATGAAACGTCTTCAATTTGAACTTTCAGCATTTCATTAAACATCAACCTAAATTTTACAAAAGTGGTTTTTTCTGAAAATATACGAGTTCCGGTATTTTTGAAGATGAAGATACCGGAAATCAAGATGAAAATACCGGAAATCCGGTAAAATACTGGAACACAATCAACCCTGTGTATCGTGGCTTCGTGGCATTCGATAGCTTGATTTTTGTTGATCGTCTCGTGGCAGTTCGAATAGCAAGGGCAATTTGGAAGCCCTTTCGTATGTAGAATCCAAATAAAGTTAATTTAGTTTTTAGATAGTTGCCTTAGCATTTTCTTTATGGTGCATCGGCCGCAAGGTACTGCATAACCGTTTGATAGTTAGAATTCGTCAAATAGTAATGTGCTTTTTATGTTATATTGACATCGTTGTTGTTTCATACCATTGGATATAGTAACTGAAGAAATTTGGGTGAGTTATTTGTTTTCAATTTGTATGTCAATTAGTATGGATGCTGAAAAGATAAAAAATAAACGTAAAGCGCTTAAATGCAGTGCCACTAAGTTCGTTAAAAGTTTAGACGTCACTTTAGAAAATGAAACTAATGTGTGTAATTTAGAAGTATTATACAATCAATTAATTGATAAAATTGACAGTCTTAAAGTGGCTGATAATGAGCTTCTTAATGTAATCGAAGCAAAAGATATCGAAAAAGAGGTGCAACAATGTGAAGACTTCATGGAAAATTTAATTTTCTATAAATGTCAGATTACTCAAAGAATAGCAGCTCTAACACCTCCGGCTGTACCTCCTACTATTAACCCTGCTAATTTATCCAATTCAACATTGGAAACTAGTGGTCTAGTACATCAAGAAGCTAGATCGTTGATTAAATTGCCAAAACTATCTGTTAATAAATTCTACGGTGACCTCAGGTATTGGCTAGAATTCATTAGTCAGTTTGAAAATGCAATAGATAAAAATAGCGGCTTATATAAAATTGAGAAGCTTATTTACTTTAAGAATTTAGTAGGTAGTGCTGCAGCTAAAACAATTTCCGGATTCAAATTAACTGAAAGTAATTATGATGCAGCCTTGGAACTTTTAAAATCTAGATTCGGACAAAAGAATTTGCTCATTAATGCACATTTAGGATCGCTTTTGAACATGGCTCCCATAAAAAATACAAGTGATACGAACAGTTTGAGAAAATTATACGATAAAGCTGAAACTGAAATCAGGAATTTAGAAAGCTTGGGAATAAATTCAGAATCGTACGGTAATCTCTTAACACCGATAATTTTGAAAGTATTGCCCTCTGAATTAACTCTTGAATTTAGTAGAAAGAATAAAAGTGATAATTGGGATTTGAAAGCTCTTCTCGAGTTCTTAGGTGAAGAAATAGAAAGTCGCGAAAGAGCTCAATCTTTTCATTCTCCTATAAAAGAAAAACAAAATTCGACCCGTCCGCTCCAAGAACGCAATCGAGGTGCTTCCAGGTCAAAATCTTTTACCAGAGGTACTTTTCGAAAACAGAAAAGTTACAATTCATCAGCGGCTGAACTCTTAGTCAATCATACAGTTGCTAGTTCAAAATGTGTGTTTTGTGGCTCAAACTTGCATGATTTAGTTTCGTGTGACTCGGTAAGCATAGAAATGAAACGGGATTATTTGAAAAGAAATAGACTTTGCTTTTTTTTGCTTTTCGAATAGACACTCAATTTCTTCTTGTCCAAAGCTTAAGAAAGACAAAGGTTGTTCCTTTTGTGGTTACTTCGAATTCTTCTGATACTTCGAATAAGGACGCTAGTGTTTCAGTTTTAATCGGTGCTGATAACTATTATGACGTCATGACAGGTAGAATTAAACGTATTAATCGAAAACTTGTAGCTGCTGAGTCGCTCTATGGGTGGTGTTTAATTGGAATATCAGGCTCTTCAAATAGAAATTCAGGTGATTCTTTCGCCATGAAAGTAATGGTGTAGGAAAACATTTCAAAACAATTAGAGACATTTTGGCAACTAGAAAATCTTGGAATCGAACCAGCTAACGATGATGTAAGTTGTAATGATAACAAAATTTTACCAGAATTCGAAGATAGTATTCGCTTCCAAGATGGTAGATATGTAGTTAAACTCCCTTAGAAGGATAATTTCAAAGAATCGCTTGAAAACAATTACGAAGTGGCATATGAAAGATTTTCAAAATTGTGCTACAGGTTTCAAAATGATCATTCTTTGTATTCCGAGTATAGAAGGGTTGTAAATAATTACATAGAGCAAAACATCGTAGAGCGTGTTCCTGAATCAAGTGTAGCAGATAATCCAGAATTCTATTTGCCCCATAGGGCAGTAATTTGAGATGATAGGGTGTCTAGTAAGCTGAGAGTTGTTTTCGATGCGTCTTCGCATAAAAAGGGCAAGTTTTCATTAAATGATAGTTTGCATATTGGACCTAATTTGTATCCTGATTTGTTTGAACTTTTGTTATCATTTTGAAAGCATCCAATTGCGTTCACAGTTGATATTAAACAGGCATTTTTGAATGTAGCAATTGACGAGTCGGATAAAAATGTAACAAAGTTCTTTTGGACTGAAAATCCATTTTCCTTTTCAGACTCTTTAGAAGTTCTAAAGTTCAATCGTGTTCTCTTCGGAATAAATAGTTCCCCCTTTCTCTTATGTGCTACTATTAAACACCATTTAAAGAAGTATTCTTCTATTTTTCCGCAAAGTCACGAACTGTTAAACAAATTTTGTTACGTCGATGACATCATAGAAGGTCAAAATACTGTTGCATTGGCATATGCAACTAGTTTAGAATGCGTCCAGATCTTCAGAGAAGCAAATATGCCCTAGCACAAGTGGGCTACTAATTCTGCTGAATTGCGAAAACTTTGGGAGAAGAACGGGTTTTCTACTGAAACGTCATCAAACCCAATTGGTCAAAACATGATAAACTATAAAGTATTAGGCATTTCCTGGGACGCTGACAGGGATTTATTTTATTTTAACGTAGAAAATCTGATATCCCTTGTATCGAAAGGAATTGATACAAAAAGATTCCTGTTACAAGTTGCTGGTCGAATTTTTGATCCTATAGGATTTGTAGCTCCTTACGTAATTCGTTTGAAGATTCTCATTCAACGCGTCTGGGAAATGGGTCTTCTTTGGGACCAGGAACTGCCCCAAGTTATCAAAAAACCTTTCAGTCAATGGTGTCTTGAACTGAAGGACTTAAGTTTAGTTGAAATCCCTCGCTTTTATCATTTCACGGACTCCTACACAGTTGATGTGCAACTGCACTCCTTTTCGAATGCATCTAAAAAGGCCTACGGAACTGTAATATATTTTCGAGTCATTAAGACTGACGGGACTATAACAACTAGTTTTATCACTTCCAAGAGCAGGGTTGCCCCGTTAAAGACTCTTTCTTTGCCGAGGTTGGAATTGATGGGAGCACTGCTTTCTGCCAGGTTGTGTGCTAAAGTCTCTAAAGCTTTAAAATTTGAGAAGTCCTGCTTTTTTCATACGGATTCCTCTATAGTTTACCATTGGATTAGAGGAGAACCGTCCTGTTACAAATTGTTCGTCAAAAATAGGATAGAGGAGATTCAAAGACTGACTGAACCACCAAAATGGAATTTTTGTCCTGGGAGGGACAATCCGAGCGATATTGTAAGCAGAGGAATATCTGTTCGGGAATTGAAAGATAGTCAACTTTGGTGGCACGGACCACCCTGGCTTAGCCAAACAGAGCAGTTTTGGCCAAAAATAGAGGCCCAAAACGTCAGCAATCATGACCTAGAACTAAAGAGTAAAAATTTAGAGAAGTTTCGCAAAATGAAGTAATCCTCGAAAATCGCGAAAAGCTCATAAACATTGATAAATTTAGCAGTTATCTCAAACTATTGCGAGTAACTGCCTTCGTATTTCGATTTATACACAACGCAAGAAATACGTCGAAAAATAAGGGTGCTCTCGAAACAAATGAGCTTAAATTGTCTGAAGAATACTGGATTAAAGAAACCCAGAAAGAAGCTTATTGGTTAGAAATAGTTGATTTAGAAAGATCTCAAAAAGTTAGCGATAGTTCAAAAATTCATTCTCTAGTACCTTTCTTAGATCCCAGGAATATTTTGCGAATAAAAGGGAGATTAGATGAATCAGAATTTTCTCTAAACGAGAAACAACCCATCCTTCTACCAAAAAACTCTAAATTTTTGGAATTATTAATCTTACATGAGCATACTAAGAACTTTCATATCGGAGTAACAGCTACTCTAGTAATGCTTAGAAGAAAGTTTTGGATAGCGAAGGGGAGACAACTCGTGAAGAAAGTACTTAGAAAATGCTTCATTTGTAGAAAATACAAATCCAAACCAGCAAACGAAATAACAGCGCAACTTCCGAAAGACAGAATTGTAGAAAATCCACCTTTCGAAATTTGTGGCCTTGATTTTGCAGGAGCTATCTTTACAAATGTAATAAGGAAGTTAAAAAGGCTTATTTTGCAATTTTCACCTGTGCTGTAACTAGAGGAATTCACTTAGAATTAGTGTCCTCCATGTCTACAAAGCATTTCTAACTAGCCTTTAGAAGATTCATTTCCAGGCGAGGTAGTTGCAGCGTTGTTTATTCGGATAACGCAAAATCATTCAAAGCCGCAAATAAAGATCTAATGTACTTCTATAACATTCTACAAGATTCGGAATTTAAAGATTTTATATCTTCACGTGGCATTAATTGGAAGTTTATCGTAGAAAGGGCGCCCTGGTGGGGCGGATTTTATGAACGTCTCGTAAAATCAGTGAAAGATCCACTCAGAAAAGTTCTCGGAAAAACTCTTCTCACGTTTGAAGAACTTTCAACTGTTTTGACTGAAATCGAATACGTCGTTAATTCGAGACCTTTAACATATGTTACTGATAATTTTTCTGAGCCCAAGCCATTAACTCCTCTTGACTTTTTGCAATATGGAAGGAAAAATCACGACTATCCATTTAATTTTGCTGAGTTAGTTAATAGAGTGTCAACTAGAGAGTCCTTATTAAAAAGAAAGCAGTATCAAACTACACTTTTGAAACATTTTTGGGTTAAATGGAAAGAGCTATATCTACTTAATTTGAAAACAGTTCACCATTTCAAATCGCCTAACGTTCACAAAGAAGTAAAGATGAATGATGTAGTGCTCGTCAAAGGAACTTCAAAATCTAAACTACTATGGGACTTCAGAATCATTCAAAAAACTTTTCAAGGTAGAGATGGACATATCAGAGCTTGTGTCGTCAAAACCAAAAAGGGACTTTTCAGAAAACCTGTGCAGCTGATATATCCCCTTGAACTTTGTGAATGAACTGGTTTCACGTATCCTTTATATGATTGATCAGTCGAAAAGTTTATTGAAAATAATTTGTTTTAAACTCTTTTTTTTCCTTCAAAATTTTGAAGTATTTGTGTTGTTGGACTTTAATTAACTTAAAATAATTTGCTTAAATATTTCATTAATTTTGGAAAAAAAGAAAAACCTCTTGTTTATAGTAAAATTAATTTTGTTAACTTAAGTTTAAAATTGTAAATATGTCAGAACATAAAATTCAAAAATAGAAATTATATTTTATATAAGTTTGTAACCATATAGTTTATGGTATATTAATCTTTATAATTTAGCAAACTATAGTTATTGCATTCGTTATTGTTTATTGAGGAGAAGAATTTCCTTATGTATTTGCCTTTGTTATAGTTCTTTTTATAGGTTCTATTGATAAACTCTTAGAGTTCATGGTGGGGAGCTGTGGAAAATCTCCATAAAAATCCTCGAGTATACCTGTGTGCAAGAGGGCGCTTTTCGATATGCAAATTTTCCACCTCTCGGCTCAATTTAGTTAGATGTCTTTCTGTTCATGTATCGTGGATTTGTGGCATTCGATAGCTTGATTTTTGTTGATCGTCTCGTGGCAGTTCGAATAGCAAGGGCAATTTGGAAGCCCTTTCATATGTAGAATCCAAATAAAGTTAATTTAGTTTTTAGATAGTTGCCTTAGCATTTTCTTTACCATTTACGCGGCATTTCCGTAGACTGTAACCCCAGTGTAAAACGAGGGTCTACTGTACTATTGATTTGGTGATATTTTCAAAGATAATTCAATTTCATATACCCCTGTATCAATGATATTTGATCGGCTAAAGAATTCAGTATTTAATAATGAAAATCCCGGGGTCAGACCGTTTTCATGTTCACTAATGTATGGTAAATATTAATTAAATAATTTTGCCTTTCGTTACCTTAACTATACACAAAAGGCTGGTGAGAGTGGCAAATCCTAGGTTTCTAGTTTAACTATTGAGAGAGATATAGGGTTTTAAGAGCGTTTTGACAATTTTAAACCACTGTGCACTGCTGCACAGTCAGAGCAAGAATACTGAAGTTTGACTGATTTTGTTGTAAAGGAGCCAAAGGCTACAAAATCCCATGAATCAGAGTCAGAGCCAGAGTTTGTCATTTTCCCTCTGACTCCGTAGCATTGGTTTTCTAAATCCTCAAATTTTGTATAAATAACGATTTTGTTTTGATTTTCTTCATTGTGACAACTAACAAGTTCCTAAGTGTAAATCCTTTCAGAGAAAAATTCATTAAAAATATTTTAATCTTCAAATTTTTGCAAACCGAAAAATATTTGGAACAGAAAGAATTTCTATCAAAACATCTATTTAATTTAATATACTTGCTTTTCAAAGCATTAGCTCAATTCTTTTTTGCATTTATTTCATAACAGGAAAGTCTAAAAAGTTATAGGGTATAAAAAATTAAGAAATTCAGAGGCTTAAAAAATAAATGTTGGTTCCTTTAATCAACAAAACTTGCTGCCTATTCACTGAAAATCTAGCAGTAAACAAATTTTGATTGTCACATTAATTTATGTGAATGAAAGGGGGGGGGGGGAGAGGTTCTGAAATCTCATCAACTCACATCCTAAAATACTGCAATAAACAATTGTGAAGAGATAAGAAAAATGTTGCTTACGTATCAAAACATTCAGTTTTCAAAAGATGGGAGCAAACACAGTACATAAACTTTGAAGCTTTTAACACCAAATATATAACTTATATTTTAATTCACTCAAATATTTTTGAATAAAATTATAATGCTTTCCAGAGAGACAGGAAATGTCATATATTATGGAAAAAATGTTTTTCAAATATCTTTTAAAAAAATGTGTTATTTGCTAAAAGGCATATTTTTGGACATTAAAAACGTTAACTGAGCAATGTACCACCAAAACCAATTTTTTGTAGTTATTTCCAAATATTTCAAACAAAATTAAAGGAATGAAATTTAAACTGAATACTTTTTTGATAACATTTTCCGCACATGACAAAAAGGTTATTATACTGTTAATTTCTACAATTCATTTGTATTTCGTACAATTAATTTTTATGCATTGAACATTGCATAAATAACAGTAGAAACACGTTAAATTTGCAATCCTAATAAACACATTTAACTCTATGAAATATACATGATTACTCGTTATTTAACTGATATTTTGGATAAAATCGGTTTCAAATTACAACAGATAATAGACATCTAATCAGAGTACATCAATTGCACAGTGGATTGTTGATTGGAATTTGAATATCAAAAAAAAATATTTTCAATTCTAAAATGAAATCACTAATGTTTCAATACCAAGATGCATGAAATCAGTTAGTATTTCGAACTGTTACTAATGGAAAATTGCGCACAAAATTAAAATATATCTTTTTTTTTGAGCACAGTGTCTTTTTTGATAAAAACAGATTGTTCTTTTCAGAATTCCCCTTGCTGCCCTTTCATTCTAGAATCAGCACTACCCAGAAAGCAGGAGTAACTTCTCCGGTGGCAGGAGAATGAAGTAGGCTCCTCCCCCTACAAGCAGGAAAAATTGGTGCATTTATATGCAATATCTTAATATATAAAAGTCAATGTCCTGAGATAACATATATATATATATATATATATATATATATATATATATATATATATATATATCAACGCACAGCCGAAACCGCTGAAGCTTCAGACTTGAAATTTGGCAGGCATGTCCGCATGATTACGAAAGTATCCACTAAGAAAGGATTTTTCGAAATCTCAATTAGTTCGGGAGAAATTAATTAAAACCCCTTAATTTCTGCGAAATTACAAACCTGTCATTGAAATTCAAATCCCTTATTTTCGAAGGCTTTCCTCCATTCAAATCATTACTCAGTACTTCATCTCAACTTTTGGTCGATAGCGAACTATAAATTTGATATTGTTTTTGTTTCTCACGTGATTCTTCGAGGCTTTTCTCAAGTCAAATCATAATGTTTCTGTCTTTTGCTTTTATTTTTTCAAAACTAGAAACGAAGTTTTTAAGAACAACATCACAGGAGAACTATCCTTTTGAATTTAGAAGAGTGCAGTTTCCTGTTAAAGTTTGCTTTGCAATAACCATTAATAAGTCACAAGGACAGACATTAAAAGTAGCAGGGATCGATTTAAGAGAAGACTTTTTTTCACACGACCAATGTTATGTAGTTCGCTCCAAAGCCAGTTCATCAAGCAGTTTAATAATTTTAGCACCAGAAAAAAAAACTAAAAATGTTGTATACAAAGAAGTTCTAGCTTAAACATAGGTATAACAATAAAATGTGGATGACCTGTGTTTGCAAAGATAATCAATACTTTAAAAGGATCGTTAATAACAGTTAAAGATTGGTTAAGGACAAGGACATATATATATATAAGGAGTCCAGGGTCCCCGGGATTCTCCCCAAATTAGAAAAAGTTATAGGTAATAAGTAATTATTATAGGTGATTTTCGAAACTAGGTGCACCAAAGCACTGTTAACCCCTGCTAATTCCATTACCCGAGCAATGCCGGGTACGGGAATGCTAGTTTAATATATTTTCTTTCCCAATTTGTGTTGCAACAATGCTGGTTAGCTTTTTCATGGCTTCCATACAAAATCACTAAGAAAAATATGTCTTACCTGCCTAAAGATCCACTGACATCTTTATCTTCCATAAAACATTCAATATTTAAAGGCAACACATGAGGATTTGCACTGAGTTGCTTCTTCAATTTCTCGCATTCTTGTATGAGTCTCACAATGGCCCGGTTGTTGGACAAAACATCCAACTTATACTTCTCTTTGAATTCCTCGCTAAAATAGCGAACAATATGGTTATCAATATCTCTCCCTCCAAGAAGCGGGTCCCAAGTGCTGCTTAGCACCTGTAAAAAAAAAGTTTTTCTTGGTTAGAATGGGTGATATATTAAGTAAAACAATTTTCTAAGCATTCATTGCATAAACAATTATTGTACTTTGTTAATATAGCATCAGACACACTAAACTTAATCTTTGCAAAGTGATTATAAAATAACTCTTTTTCCTAGAGAACAGGTGCAACAGCTTTCCTCAGAAAAAGTTACAACCCTTGATAGTGGATTAAAAACTGTATCCAAAGATAGTTTCTTGGTATTAATATCTCATACACAAGTATACATTTAGTTTCATAACAATGCAACAAAAACCGGTTATATTGACTAATATATAATAGTGGAAATAATAAGAGAATCACGGTCATAAAATTTAAAGAATTAAAGAAAAAAATCACAAGAGAATGTCATTCTGTGAAATAAGATTAAGATAATGGTGTCTACAAGGCTTTTTAAATGTAACAAAAGTGTCTGTCACTATTATTTATCTTTGAGAAAAAACAAAATGAACGAGAAAAACGAATGCACAGTAACAGTTCGAAAAAGTACTTCGGAAATGCACAAATTAGCTACTGATTGAAGACATGCATTTCAGGGTCTAATGTAACCCCCCTTTCAATGCAGAAAAGTGAGAGCTTTTGTAGAAAAAGTCATCGGATAAAAGCAACGAGGTGGAACAACAGACAGTTCAAATCAGGGTTTCACAACAAGAGCAATATGGTCTCCCTCTCTTTCACGAATCACCAGGGTTTGAAAATATTCAATATTTGAAATGAAACAAAAGAAAGGGGAGCTCAACCAAACCAAGTACCACGACCAGAGGTCTATTGTACTATTCTCCGCACAGAAGTCTTAAAACAGACTAGTAGCTGATGCAAAATTCAGCAAACACATAATAGAATTGTCAAGAATCTTCCATGGTTCAAGCAAATAACAACCAAGCTGTTACAACCTATTGGCAGCACTTCACAATCACACAGGATGTAAGAGTTTCCTCATGAAAGAAGCAACCCCTGCAAGTTGGATCATTACCAACACCCATTACAGCAAGGTGTCACTTTAAGGTGCAATGACTAAAAAGAAGACCAATAGCCATCTAATACTATTTAGACACACGGCAGTGTGTCAGCCAAGTTCGGAAATCAGGCGACACATCTGCCAGTGTGTATCTTACACGAACCATTTCAAGTTACTTTTGACTCCCTCATTTCACAAAAACTATTAAATCTATGTGCTTGAAATTTTGGATGTTTAATAGAGCTGCCTAGCAGACCTATAATCCTAAATTTCATGAATGTACCTCTTATAGTTATGGAATTATTACTATCTGAAAAGTGTCATTTTTTACACTGAGTCACTCACTTACTTATCAAAATGTTTACGAACTTCCAAGTGTCTCACATACTTGAAATTTGGCATAAAGATAGACTTTCATGCATATGTAAAGGGAAAAATCTAAAAAGTCAAAAAACTACATTGAAATAGCAAAAAACTATGCTTTTTTTAATGAGCATCACGGCGTAATCACTTCGCCGCACAATTGCAAAATATTTCGCCAAATAAATCAAAATAAATGGGCTCGTCAAACGTTGCCAAAACCAGGTTTGTTGAAGTTTTAAATTAACAATTTAATTTCTAACCAAAATGGGGCTTGAAACAATACTTAAAGTTACGTTAAAATGAAAAATAATCCATCAAATAATTAAAATTGCAAATCTAGAGCTAAGCCTTTAAAATAAAAAAAAACGGCTTTAAAACTTTATAAAAACTTGAGATCTCAATTAAATGTAAAATTTTACAGGAGGAGCAAAAATAGCTGCAATAATTTCAACAATTGCGAAATATTTTCGCAAATTCCGCATATTTTACGAACTACGTTATGATAATCCCCTCAAACAATAAAGAAACTCCAGGCAGATTTTGAGATGAGTTTAAGCAATTTTCCTAACTGTCGAAAAATTTGAGGAAGCCAAAGACCAAGAGCTACGTACGTTAGCCTTGCTGATAAATGGGAAAACCAGTGGTTGGAAAAACTACATTTTTTTTGTAGCGAACTACAACTACAACTACTTTATTACAAATGTAGTTAACTACAACTACAACTACTTTTTTCAAAATGTAGCAACTACAAACTACTTTTGAAAAGTAGTCGCTACTTCGCTACTTTTTAAAAAATAAATAAATGAAAAGCATTAAGTTTAAAATGTGAAAGAATTCAACCTATAAATTTTTAATTGTTTCCCGACAGTGAATTTTAATTCAAGAAGTACAACTCGGTTACTTGAAAATGAAAATAGATGCAGGCGTAATTTGATTTACATTTTACATAGGCATACATATACATAAAATTGATTTAGGTGAAGAACAACATATTTTAAACAAAAGATAAAAATTTTAATTTCTATTATAGTTGATTTTATAGGAACTTATATTCTGTAGGAGCTAAAAAATTGATTTTGAGCTTCAAGTTACGGGTCTGGACATGGACACCATCTCCTTTCTTACGCTACTAATAAAATGAATAAAACATTATTCAATTTTACCGAATAACCTCAAAAACGTACAATATTTAATCATTGACTTTTATTATGTTAACATGTCAAAACTCAATTAGTAAAAAAGAAAAAATTAAGAAATAGGAAAAATATCCCAAACGGTCTTAGTATTAAAAATCAAATATTAATAAATATCCGAAATATGAAACAGAACTAAGAATAAGATAAATAAGATAAATATAAGATAACTAAGAATGTTTACTTTACTTCTATGTGTAATTTTAAACTGCAGTGGATTCGCACTGCAACGCAATTCGAAAAACGCAAAACGGCTATATAGCGAGTTCTTCTCGAAGAACGAATTTTGGGGCTAGCGCGAATTCCTCACCCGCAACACGAAAATTTTCGGAACTGAATCGATGGGCTTAAGTACTGCCTTTCTTATTGGGTAATTATTTTTTTTGCCGTGAATGGACTTTTTCTTTAGCGTCACTGAAAGCGGAAGTTCTAACACCGTACTAGTATAGTCGAAACATCGCTTTGTTGACGTACAAATCACCCCTCCGTACATTTTTCATTCTAAATATGGCGTTGATGAAACATAATTTCACACAAGCGGGCTGTTTAGCTAAAGTTTGAAAATGAAAGGAAAAATAGAAAGTATCTGACAACTAAAGAAATTTAAAGATTTTTAAAATGCTTGAACAACTAAAAATGCGTCGAATATAATTACTGCATCTATTGTACTACTACTGTAGTGCTTGTGCTGCACTTTATTGTTGCTACGTACTATATGTACCGTACGGTTTCATTTTACGCCATTCGCTCTCATTGATTATGTGCATCCTAACAGTATTTGTATTCAATAACACAGTTTTTTCACCTATGCGAGGAACGCATCCTCTCTCTCGCATTGACACCAAAAGCTTTTTGCTGGACGGGCAAAGTTTGCATGAAACGGAAAAATTTCCGTAATCATAAATTTCTATAACACTAATATTTATTGTTAACCGATCCTAAAACATTTTAAAATGTTCATCCACGGGACATTTTCTGCTGCCAGAAAGCACAAAGGCTACACTAAATTGGCAATTATAGCTTATTATTTTCTTTCTATGCATGCTCTATTCAAGGCGAATATTGGGAAAATTTGAACGTCTCGATACTAAACAAATTAATGGCGTCAAACAAAGAACGTACGGTATCATATGTCTGAGGACAGCTCGCATTTTGCAAAGTCTTAACGCGAATCTGATTGGTGTAACTTTTACTCGCTTAAGACTTCCACCAGTCAGATTCATTTGAAACCTCGCTTCTTTCTTTCTTTTTTTTTTCTTGAATTTTTATTTAAAAGTAGTTTTTCGAAATCGCTACAAACTACTTTTTTTTGTATCGAACTACTCGCTACTCTACTTTTTTTCAAAAGTAGTGCGCTACACTACAAACTACTGAAAAATGTAGCTACTACAGTAGCGTCGCTACTTGTAGCGCGCTACTTCCAACCACTGGGGAAAACAGATAATTATTGCCCAAAATTGGCGATCGCACCAAGTTCCCAGTTATCAAAATATCTTCATAACTTCTAAAAAGAAACCGCAAACCAGTGCACCGTAACAGCAGGGGGGGGGGGAAGAAATCAAATATTTGCGATATACGCTTTTGCATTTATAACTGTCTAAATTAAAACACAACCTTTGATTTAGCTTTTCAAAAAGTAATGATATCCCAACAAAACATAAATGTGAAAAAGAAGCCAAGTTCGGTTGAAATGAGGCGCGGAAAAGACGATGTCACCGACAAAAAAAGTTCAGATCTAAACAGTTACCAAGTTCCATAGCAGTTCCTCACAGAAGTTGGATTTTCCCATGTTCTTCAATTAATTTAGAAAACATTTTTTTACTTTCTTTGATATTGGATTTAAAACTTGGCAAGTTTGAAAAAAAATAGTGATGACTAAAACTTGCCACAAGTTTAAAATCCATTATCAAAGAAAGTAAAAAATTGTTTTCTGAATGAATTGAAGAACATGGGAAAATCCAACTTCTATGAGGAACTGCTATGGAACTTGGTAACTGTTTAGATCTGAACTTTTTTTTGTCGGTGACACCGTCTTTCCCGCACCTCATTTCAACCGAACTTGGCTTCTTTTTCACATTTATGTTTTGTTGGGATTTCTATTAAAACTTAAGAGTTCTTTTGCCCTAATACCAGAATCCAATATTTTGATATATACAGTAAAACCTGTGAAGTTGACCACCCTTGTAAATTGACCACTTTTTTCAGGCACGAAATTAGCCCTTATCATATAAATCAACTTCTGTAAGTTGACCACCTGTTTAAGTTGACAACTGAAGTAGTGCACCGCAGGTGGTCAACTTACACAGGTTTCACTGTATTTGATATTTTCCCCCCAATCAGCAGAAAATAAAATCCTTAAACAGAGCCGGATCTATGGTGGGGTGGGGGCAGCCGGGGATCTTGCCCCGGGCAGCAACTTTAAGGAAGTGGCAGACTTGAGTGGTGCTTCGAACAGAAAAAAAAAGATTTATTCTAAGAAATTCTGGAAAGTACTTTAAGTATTAAATAAAAAGCTGCATATTTTACAAAAGAAGTCGGAAAAGGGGGGGGGGGGGGGCGAGCAGCAAGTGACTCTCAACACAGGTGTTTTTAGGTGTTGCACAGGGGGATAAGTAAGCACTTTTGGTGCGACTGAACTGCAGCACGTGTACTAGCCACTTAGCAAAATTCAATAAAAATCTACAAAATACTTATTGTTTTCTCGTTGATCAACTAACCTCTGGTGTAGGCACTGTGCTACCACCTATGGCGGCATATTTTAGGGAGCGGCACATTTTACGATGTAGAGGTAAAGAAAATATATATATATGTATTCTCTTTATTGTTTTCCCTTGGGATAGAAATTATGTCAGGTTCAAAACTATCCAATAGGTTTTTTTTTCTAAAGCACTCTTTGCTTAGAAATAAGCTGAGCCTGTAAATGTTTCAGGAGGTATTTACAATTTCAGCATGAGCAACATAATGCTCACTATCAGGGGAACAAAAAAGAGGGGAGCTTAGAACTGCAATTCTAATAAACTTCCAAGAGAGTACTCTCATTGTATCCCCTGAGAAATACCCTCGCATCCTCATCATTCAAGATCGAATAAATTTTGTCTTTTGATTTTTACAAAATTATCGGAGGTCCCTCGAACCTGTCCTCCTCCTAATGTCTCCTAAAACTTCATTGTTAAGGCCCCAATCCCGAAAACCTTACGAGGGAGATTCCCCAAACAACTCTCTCTATAATATTATTGAAGATCACCTACATTAATGGAATTTAAAGTCTCTTTCCAGGAGAAAACTGCGAACTCTCCTCTCATTAACAATACCAAAAATCTTCTGAAACTGTGATTTAAACAATATCGAAAAATTTTCACGACACTGCCTCCCCCCTTTCCTTCTCTCACCGAAAAAACCTCTTTAATCTTGATTTCAGTGCTTCAATTACAAAAAATTTCTGCGAGCGAGGCCCTTGAAAACTCCCCCTGTTATAAAAAGTGGGATTAAATTAAGTTTTGGGAGAACTAACTTCAAGAAACTGACGGTGAACTAACTTTTAATAAAGAAAGCCTACTTTCGCGTTTTTACAGCTTCAATTTTAAAAAATTTCAAGGGATAGCCCCGGAATCTCTTTTTCCCTTAACATCACTATAAAACGTATAAAACTGTATTTTCTGCAAACTTTCACATGTAAGTTCATGGAAACATCTGATATCATGAAGGTCAAGATAGCTTTATGTTTGCATTCTATTTCTTAATTAAATAAGTGTTTTAACCCCTTGAGGACCAGTGCTCGGAAAACGAAGCGCAGCTACGGGACCGAACGTTCTGAAATGGAACGCCGCCATCGGCCCGAGCATTTACAGCAGTTAAGCCTAACTGAACAAAAATATTCATATAAAATCAGCATCTCAAAATAATGGCTTGAAATTTTAATTTTGTTTAAACAATGTACTACTGATTACTAATTACTAATATAAAGACTATTACATTATTAGAAGGAACGAAATAAGTAGAATACTAAAACTTTAACCATGTGCACAAAATTAAATGATATGTGCACAAAAACAAAGTTAGAGTTTGACATCGTGAGTGTGGAATCAAAGAAAAGGAAATGTAGCAAAAAAATATGTTCCTTATGTAATTTTGATTAAAACAACTTAGGTCAACGAATTTAAACTAGTTATATTTCCCACGCGACAAGTTTCAAAACTGCTTCATAATTCACTCGAAAACATTCCCTTTCACTCACTTCGCTAATCATTTTTATTGCAGTTTCCCATCCCCAAATGAAAAAGAATAAATACAGAAGAACAATATCAGAAAGGATTCAAAAATAATCATAAACTTCAGGCCTCTTGAACTCATTCCTGTACTCTCATTGAACGGGGAATCCCAAAAGTCTGGAACACATACGCAAAAATATTTTAACCTTCCTTCCCTCCCCCATAATTTATTCAGCTAGATGTATATCTCTTTCAATTACTCGTAAAAAAAAGAGAAGCAAAGATATAAGCAAGAGCAATTGAGACCTCATAAATCATGTGCGCAGAGCAGTGATTCACTGTTGTTTACATAAAAAAAAAATCTATCCCATTGAGAGGCCCAAATAAGAAGCTAAAGCGTGTACATGAAGGTCAAATACCATGTGACTCGAATATGATCAAAGTTATAGCCATTTAGCGGCATCTAGTATCATTTAAATATTCAATTCAATCGTTCCATTTCGAGAAAGCATATAGGTGACGCTGGGACTACAGCGTCGATCAGAGTGCGTAGCGGATAAGTGACGCTGGGCTGATAGGAGAGTAATCGTTGCGTAGCGTCCGCGTGACGCTGGGTGCGAACGGGTTAAGGTTATAGTTATATAATTAACACAGTAACTAATATAAGTTAGTAAAAGTGCACTGGTTGCCTTAAAATGGGGCTACTTGAACCCAGCGTTCAAACAGTCCCAAACCACATTTCATCACTAAATTATGTTAAGTAAGGTTTGTAATCTTTTGAAATGAAGAGGTTCAAGTTACTATTTATACCCGTTTATTTGTAGATCTAGGGATGGAAAAGATTCAAAAGCAAAAGAGAACCCATTGAAGTAGGAAATAATGCAGATATTAAGAGGAAAAAATTATAATTGTGTCCAGTTTCAACTAATTCCAGAGAAATGTCTTAGAAAGTGACATCAGCCCATTTTAACTTAAGTATATCAACTCTAAAAAGGAAATTAAAAGATCGTTCACAAAACAATCCTGGGCATCCTGTAGTATTTAGTAGCTAGGAAGAGCAGGTATTAAATATATCAGACAAAAAAATTTCACCCAAGCCCTTAAATTGAGGAGTTTTCATTCTTTCTAATGTTAAAATAATGAGCATTTCAATTGGTTTTAGCTGTAGTTAAATTATATTTCTATTCGAGAAATTATGTTTGCCTAAAAACATGTTTTTATGTATACGTTGATTTTATATTAATTTATATAAATAAGTTGCAATTTATATAAATCGTTTGCTCACTAGAATGTAGGTTTTGAGTTTTTTTTTCTTCAAAATCATTAGTCTTTCTTGGTACAACCACCTGTTTTACAGCTTTTTCTAATGGATTTGCTGACTGGGACCAAGTAGCCTCAGTACAGGGCTACTTGAATCCAATTTTTTAAAAAATAAAATATATATATAAAGAGTTAAAATTGTTGTTTAGAAAAAGTTTTAAGTGGTACAGGATGTCTGAAAAGTGGTAAAAACAAAGTTATCAGTTAACATTATGGATTTAACAAAGCATTCAATGTAAAATTCCCAAAAAGTATGAAATTTCGGGTCCAAGTAGCCCCACTAGACAATATGTCCAGTTTTTTTCTTGTTGAGTAAGAATTGATGTCGATATTTGGACTGAAATGCGATCAAAGCATTTTTTAAAAAATCTTTCCCCAAAAATGGCCAATTTTTGAAGTACGATATCTCCTAAACTATTGGTGGTACAGAGCGCAACTTGAGCTTAAATCGTTCAAAATTTAAGGTGCTTTAAAATGGGTGTTCACATTTAGCATAAAAAGTTGCATAGTTTAGGAGTTAGAACGGAAAAACTAAAAAAATTCCAAAAAATTCAGTTTTTTGCGAATTATGTAGCGAGCACAGGTTTTTGAAAACTGCAAACTTAGATTTACATACTTTAACTGACCTGAACAATATATTAAAACAAGGTTCATACTCTTCCAGACAAAATGAATTTCAGGAGTTTTCAGGAATCAAAAGCAAAATTTTCAGGAGTAATAACACGAGCGGTTTTTACAAGAAAATTAGTTTCAGTAACATTTAATCTACTTAGCTGTCAAAATTTTAGTCAATTAGTAATTTTTTTTTCACACTATTCAATCAAAAAAAAAAAAAAATAAAATAAAAATTGGATTCGAAATATTTGAAAATAACAGGAATACACAAAATATTAGATATATCGACATCTTATCAGTATTATCTATACTACAAAATAGCAATAGCAGTACTAATTAGCAATATAGAAAATATGCTTAATAGCTGTTGCTGTTAACACAAAAACTAGTACATTCTCTTGGTTCACTCTCCAGTGGCAGTTGCAATCAGTAATCGTAATGGGCATGTTTGAACAGAGTAACAAGTCAGTCGGTTCGAACACACCCCATGTCTTTGCGAAAAGCACTGGGTGCTCTGTATAATACAAGAATTTTGATTGGTTACCAGCGATTCAATATGGCTGCCTAAACGGAGATGACATGGAATTAAAATTAGCGATTGTTGTTGAAAATTATTTTCAGGGAGAGGAAAAATCAGGAGGTTAAAACAAAAATTCAGGAGTTTTAAGGGTCTTTAGAAGAAAAAATTAAATTTCAGGAGTTTTTCAGGATTTTCAGGAGGCGTGGGAACCCTGTTAAAAAATCAAAACTACATTGTGCTTTGCGATTTTTACCTTTTTTGTATAATATGACTGGACTAATACCTCCGTTTCAACAAAAACAAATGTTCATAATGACATTTTTTAGTAAAAATTAATTATCAAACTATATCGCACTTTACAGTTTATTAAAAATACAAACGCAACATGATAGAAAAATTCAAAGCAAGATGAATATGTGGGTGGGGGGGGGGGGGCAGCATTTTGAAGTTTTGCCCCACCTCGAAAAATTTCTAGATCCGGCACTATCCTTCAATACCAACTGCTCTGTCAAATTACCATTATTTTACTTTATTTTTATAATATATATAGACATAACACTATTATTTCTTGTATTATTTGTGTATGAATATGCATTTCAGGCAAAGATTTATACTTTAAATGGCATTAATATATGGACGATATTTATATAGAAATATCACACAAACAGATTACAATAAAAGTAAGAAATGCAAAGTCTTGGTTTCCTTTGCACTACATTTTAGAACAATTATGCATCAAGTTTTAAAGCAGATATAAACAAGCAAATATGTCTTCAAGAAATCTACTAAACATTACCTTTAACCTTCCTTTGTAAAAATCCACAACTGAGGCTTGCAAGGCTGAATGTCCAATGTCTACAAAGACTACCTTCTTAGGTTTATCCTCAGAAAGATCTTGCTTGTAAAATCCATAAGCAAGAGCAACTGTAAATAAGGATTGCACATTTAAAGGTATTGCAGAGGACTGTAAACTGTGCATGGCACATTATGATTTTGAAGCTTTTGGTCGCTCAGTTTTGGCGACAACTTGACGATACATTGTCAAATTGCAGATAAATTTGGTAAAAGTACAATCTTTTTGAATTTGGTTTCAATCTGCCGCTATTGCCAATATTTAGAGAGTTATCCATTGAATCATGTTAAAACTGCCGATATTGGGAAACATAATCTCTGTAAAATGCCTTCTTGCATTGGTTTGTTACAAATTAGTTAAGTTATTAGTTGAAATATTTTTAGATTTCTTATTGTGAGTGACGCGCCCGAATCAGGTAAGGTTATGATGTTGTTGTCTTTCTGAAAGTGTTGATTAAAAATTATTTAACATAAAAGGAAGTCATGTGGTGGAAGGGTTGGCTTTCTGCCGGCAGAAACTAGTTTTTGCCGTGCCAGTGGCAGAAACTGGAGAAAACTTAATAGCGTCTTTAATAATTCAAGTAATTACTAAATGATATTTGTTTGAGTAAATTAAAAAATTAAACTTCATTTCATCATTGTAAAATATTAAATCCTATGCTAATGCCCTTGATTTAGTTCAGAAAGGGAACTTTTCAATTGCAGATGCTTGTGATATTGGATTAATCTAACAAAGAACGAAAAATCATATGGGTGCTTATGAAAGAGGAGTGACATACACAGAATTAAACAGGTATTACTGATCGTAATTTGCTCGCTTATATGTTTCATCGAAGTTGCTTTTATTGAAATTACCATGTGCTTCAAGAAGAGAGTGCCAGAATTTTACTTGCCAATATGAACCTAGATTTTGTACCTATTCTCACAGCTTTGCCCCTTTTCTTGAAACTTATTTTTTCAGTCATGTTTTTACTACTACCCCACTATATGGCGAACCAGTTTAAAATAATATGCAACAGATGAAAGTTTCACGAACATCGGTTGTTCTTTGATGCATTGCCTGCTATCTCTTCTGTTGCAAGAATATTCTTAAGTTTTATCATTTGTGCATATCAAATTGAGCAACTGTTAAAATTTTGAAACCACCTTTTCTAAGAGACAGCTGCAGGGCTCAAACAATGTATTGTTTGACTTTGAATTCTGATAATATTCTAATTAAATTGTGCTTTGGTTAACAATTATTTTTTCCATGCATTTTCTATTGTATGTCACTAATAAATTTTTTGTCATTTTGTGAGTTTTTGCCAGTTTCTGCTGCAAATGTGGCAGAAAGTGGTTTTTGCCAGGATGGTTTTAACCGGTTTCTAATAGTGGCTTTAAACCACCTCGACAGAAACTTGCCAACCCTGTGATTAGATAAAATTATTACCTGCAGTCGTATCATTTAAAAGTCGCAGTACATTCAATCCAGCTATTTTACAAATGTCCAACATCGTTCTTCGTGCAGCATCACTGTAGTATATAGGAACCTAAAAGGAGAAAAAAAAAAATTCAATCATTAAATGTTACGAAGATGGGTACATTTTAATGCACCCATGATGTACCCATTCATTAATGTAATGTGCAGTAAGTGTACCTCTAATTACGACCAAAGGGGTTCAGTTATCAAAGGAAATATCACCTCAGACCATAATGCCTTGTTGAGGGCCAGTGTGGCGTGCAAAAGCGAAACTAGGATCTCTCCTCTGCCCTGGGTGCCTCCAAACATGTCTTTGATGATCGTCATGACATAGTTGAAAGCGGAATTCGTCGCTAAAGACTATACATCCCCAGTCGGCACCATTCCAACCTAATCGAGCCATGCACCACTGTAATCTGGCTCGGCAGTGTAGGCGTCAGTGACAGGTGGCATAACGGTCAACGCAAGCGTAGATTTCGTTGTCCCAACCGTCTGTAAATGGTCATGATGGAAACTGGTGTTTGGGTTGAACATCTGGTGGCTCATAGAGCTGAAGAAAGAGCTGTGACAGCTGATCAGACAATCCCTCTGTCATCATGATCTGTTGTGACCCTAGGTCGATCGCTAACATCCTGACGCTGAATTCTGCCATTTTCCACCCATCCTTGCCAGCATCTTCGAATCACCGCATCGCTTTGACTCAAATGACGAGCGATTCTCCGATTTGACCAACCGGCCTCTTTCAATCCAATAATATGACCTCGTTTAAACTCTGACAGTTGCTAGTAATGAGCACGAACCATGCGACGAGGCATTTTTAAGTTGTTGAAAGGTAATCTGAATCGCAATCAAACCGAAAGTTTTAACAACTATTGAAGAATTGCTCTTTATATACATCTGCTGGATGCGCAGTTTCGATGCACTGGAGTTCAAACTATCCATTCATTGGACACCAAATTTTAACCATTTGCACATCTGGTCAAAGCAATTATGCATACAAAATTTCAAATCAATCGGATGATTGCTTCTTGATGCGTGAAGTTTTTCTTTTTTTGTTGTTGTTAGAGTGCATATTGCCGAATTGAAGACCATGGAAACAAATATGAGATGGCGAAGGCGGTTTTTGTGTCATTTTGTTAGATTCCCGTTGAATCGACGGTAAGTTTTAGAACACTTGCGTGCCCCCCTCCCCTGCCTGTATTTCTTATATTAAACTCTAGCATTTCCGAGTTGTTTAAAACTAACACCATTCATAAAATTAGAGATTTTTTTTTTCAAACGTAATCTATTGTTTAGGTAGAATTTAGAGCATTAATGTAAGAAATTTATTAAAGACGTTTTGAATGGTGACATAATTCGGAAATCAAAGAGACTTGAATTTTTTCTTCGGAAGTGCTGAAGTCGACTCAGAAACTCTTCCGAGGCGTTGGTCGTAGCGGTTACAAATAAGGCCGAAGTTGGGAATAAAGTTTAATGTTGTGCGTTACTCCAAAATCAGCAGGTGACCCTAACTTGTTTCAAGCATTTCTTAAATATTTAGAGATTATTTATTTTGCTCAAGAAATGTCATTTTACATATTTCTCATTCTTGTTTCATCTTTATTTCGTAATGCACCATTTTTTTGCATCATTTATAGCAATCGATTTTTTCTATTGTAAGTAACTATTTTCATGTATTTTTATAAAATCAATGAACAAGTTATTTTCGTTTTCATCATTTTTTTAATAATATGTTATAGAAAAGTTTCAAGGATTTTCTATTAAGCAATTATTTAAATTTCAGCAAATTATTGTTAAATTGAAAAATTTAATTTGAACTTGCTTGTAGTACTTCATAAAAGATTTTAAACAATCAAATTGTTTAATATTATGTGTGCAAACATCAGATCAAGTAGTATATATATTCAGTTATTATTAACTTAGAGTAAATATTGAGTTTGTTTATTGTAGCTGCGTTTTAAGAACCTCACTCTTTTCATGGCTATTTTCTTTTTCAGAAAAATTTATGTCACTGTTATAGCTTTTATGAAAAATGCAAACTTTTTTATTCATAAATTTTAAATAAGTATAAAAATATTCCTATTTTGATTTAATATTGTAATTTATCTGTTACCTTTTTTGTTTATTTTGATGACTAAAAAAATGTCTACATGCATTTAACTTGCTATTTCATAACGTTTCTGAGTGAAGCAAGTTTACGCGTATAAAGACATCACAAGAGAACTTGCGATAATTAACTGAGGAGGTGTTCAAAATGAATATTTTGGTCATCTATATGTTTTTTGGTACACATGCATGTACAGATGTGCCGAAAAAACTTGTGAAGTTTAAATTGGGTGATCGTAAAATAGAAATTAGGTCGAAATTTTATTTATTTATTTTTGATTAGAAGTCCTTATTCGTAGAAAGGAAGTAAAGTGAAATGAACAAATGATCCTTTAAATCCCTGGCAATCTTATCACTTTATTTCCGTTAGATTTTTTTCTTTTGCCATCAGCCAACGGCATCGGCCATCGGCAATCCGCCGTTTGGAGGAAAACCATCTGCAATCGGCCATTGGCCATTTTTGAACAATCGGCCAACAATCGGCATCAGCCAAAAAATGCCATCGGTCGAGCACTAATGTATATATATTGGAATAAAATAATTATTTACAAAAAAAAAAAAAACCTGGAGAAATTAAATGCTTCTCTAATTTTTGGCATTTTCTATGCTAAAGGCTAATGTTAAATTAAGGGGTCATTAAGTACCCTCTTAAAATTTGAGTAAGAGCCTAAAACTTTTACAGCATAATACTATTAATAAGTCTAAAACAAATAAGGGGTGCCCTGGACTCTAACTGAAAAAAATTCTTTGAACCACCCTATTGGAGGGGTGATTAAAAAAAACTAATTGCACTGAAAGCCAATGTGAGCAAGTAACAATACATTGTTTTTTCTCTTCCTGGCTCTTTCTCTCTGTCAATGATTTGTCGAATAAAAAAAACAATTTTTGCTGTGTATCATGTTATTTTTCGAAAGAGTATATAACTTTAAAAAAGTTTTGTTTGCCTATTCCTGTCCTGTTTTTTTTTTTTTTTTGTAATATTTTGTATATATTTTTCAAAATTTCCCCCAGGGGGGGGGGAATTCCCCAGACCACGGACAATTAGGAATATTCTATACTCTACTTAAAGGGGAGGTCCTGAGTCACTTTCTTGATACCATTCCCCCTCTTAAGGTAAATCCAAGCAGGACATCGGGGGGAAAAACATTAAAAAACGGTCAACAAAGTTAAAGTATTGCTGTATGTATCAGACAAAATAAAAACATGGAGGGGGGGAGGGCGGATTACCTCTTACACCACTGAGAGGAACACAGGGCCAGATTTAAGGGAGGGCAGGCGGGGCTACTGCCCCGGAGCCTCCACAACAAAGGGCCCCCACAATAAAAATTTTTTACAAAATATCTTAACTTTCACTGGTTAGCAAATTTTACGTTTTTTTCTCCCCTATGAATTATAATACAGTGAAACATGCGTAAGTTGACCACTTGCAGTGTGCTACTTTAGTGGTCAACTTAAACAGGCGGTCAACTTACAAAGGTTGATTTATATGATAAGGGCTAATTCCGTGCCTAGAAAAAGTGGTCAACTTCACAGGTTTTACTGTAATAATAATATAAAAAAATAAATAGCAGTAACTTCAGAATGTATTTACTATAAAAGTGCTGATCGAAAATATCTGATATATACATATATATCAAACTATTCAGATATATATCAAAGTATCGGATATTTTCGAAAATATGATGATGTTTTTGAACCCTGATTAGGGGCCTCCACTCCTTCATTGCCCCGGGGCCTCCACATTTCCAAATCTGGTCCTGGAGGAACGTTGTTCAAACTACAAAAGGGTCCCTATATCTGAAATAGCTTAGGGCCCCGTTAAGTCTAAATCCGTCCCTGGGGAGAACCTCACATTTTATTTTCAAATTCAACTAGTGTAAATAATGTTTACACCGGCAGATTTGTATGGAAAATGGTGGGCTTGAACTGCAGTTTGAGAATCAGAAAAGACTACTACACTAGTAAATCTGGCCACATAGATCAACAAGTATTTCAGGGCAATTTGGACAGCATTTACTTCTTCATCAAAGGCTGCTCGAAATTTCCCGGCAGAAGCACAAAAGAAAAGCAACTCCAAAAGACCCAGCGTTTCAGCATTGCGTTTGGTACCCTCTGTTCCAATGCAATTTTTTGTCCTTGTGGTATCACTTATCTTCCTAGTCATTTTGTCCATGTTCTTTTAAATCACCCTGTATGTATACATACATACATATACATATGCAACAAACACACACATACATACATATATATATTCATGAGTAAACAATCTAAATAAAATCGAAGATGCAAAACACAAGAACATACAAATGAAAAAGGTGAACCAGGGAATAACACTTTCCAGGGTTCGTACTCAATTTCAGAAATAAAATGAAGGAGTTTTGGAGGAGTTTTGAAGGAGTAAAATGAGATTTTGAAGGAGTACTAATAGGCTAACCTTAAGTGATGTTACTTTGTGTTTTCAATATATTGGACTCCCTTCCCCTTTGTCACAAAGTCACACTTCACCTTACTACTCCTCTTGTCACATGTCACATTATTATAATAACTAAGTGAAGTCACTTTTTGTCACCCTCTCCCTTCCCCTTGTCACAATTTATTGAATCTGTTTTCACCTCAATAGGCTGTGGGACGAAGGCCTAAAAGACGCTTAAAAACATGGTTTCGTTTGCCAACTTTGGGGACTACAAAAAGTGAAACTTTCCTAAATCCTTAGTGTCTACAGATGAAAAAAACCCAATGTTCACAAAAAAAAAATAGTGTCTCATAATTTATTTTACAGACCATTAGAAATACATGAAAAAGAGTGAAACTAACGAACAAGGGGCGGACAAATTTTAAATATATAAAAAATATTATGCATGTACATTTAAAATATCATGCATGTACGTTAAAAACATTATACATGTACATCAAAAAAATATTTTTTTTCAAGAAGCAAACTTTTCATTCTGAAGTATCATCGTCAGAATCACTGAATTCATCTATCCTGTTTTTGCATATAGAGTTATTTTCCTCCTGACAGTTTATACAGCTACAGTAGGAAAATCATGTGCATGAACAATTTTACATCTTGCATGTACTACATCTCTTCAAAGAGCACCGAGTTTTCGGGCATGCACAGGAGACTAGTTTTTGAACATTATATATATATATATATATATATATATATATATATATATATATATATATATATATATATATATATATATATATATATATATATATCTGATGCAATGGGAATAGTTCTCCATTGTATTTCAATACTGCCCGCATTTATAATCCATCCAATGTTCTGACGAAATGGGAGCATTGATTAAATCAGTGATGCTCAACCTGCAGCCCGCGGAACAAATCTGCCTCTTGAAGCTGACCCATGTACCCCGTCGTTGTATTCAGTGTTAAAAAACGAAAAATATATTCTAAAACCTTCCAAAACTACTAATAATCTTCTTTCGGTGTTATGAATTTTGAACTCAAGTCGTCATAAATTGATTTCTAAAATACAGATGCAAAAAAGTAAGCATGTAGTAATAATGACAGCAATTTTGGTTTGTAATTGTCTTTTGTTTCCCTTGTTTTCCCATGCTATCTAGAAAAACTTAAATCATAAAATGCATTTGATATTTGTTCTGGCCCACGAGATTCCTATTAATGTGAGTTGTGACCCACAGGTAAAAAAAGGTTATTCACCACTGGATTAAATTTTTCAATCATCAGCAATGAATATTTGCTTGATAATTAGTGCACAAATGAGGGGACAGGAATTGGTTCTTTTTCACTCCAGCTCCGCAGTCCTGATGAAAACATCTGCGACTTAAATTCATTTCATTTTGATTCAGTTATATTTATCTCTTACTTTCGTCAATGTTAAGTCTACGAGATATGGTATTTCTATATTTATTAGTAACTTTCTTTTCGATTTCTTGTCGCCAAAAAATAAGAATGTATTCAGAACCAACTCCATTTTTTCAATTTTTGGTGACATAAAATAATTTTTCGCCTTGTCGTTAATGTTTAAAAAAAAAAAAATTGTTGAAAAAATGCCCTTTAAATGGTTAATTTAAAAACAAATCTTTTGTAAAAATGTTCTCCATCAAGAACTTTTTCGAACAAAGTTTTTCTTAAACAAATCTGCCTTTAAGTTCACATTTTTTTTTTTTTTTTGCCTTAAATTTCTCCCGTAAGCGCTAATATAAAGTGCTTTGAACTGTTCAAAGTTGAACGAAAAATGATTCAAATCAAAAATGAAGTACCGGAATGAGGTGTTATCGAGGAGATCTTTCAAAAAAAAAAAAAAAAAAAGTTAGAATCGATTGATTTGTTTAAATTTTTTTTTTTTTTTGGGGGGGGGGGGGTAGCACATAGTTGACTGACATACACACATTTTCCTCCATCTCAAACCCCTACTGTTGAATTTGATATTTATTTAATTATTTTATCTATTCTTTTTTTGACCTTTTTTTTTGTACTAAGCAATATTTTTACGATACATTAACCTTAGCCCATTTAAACCCACCTTTCATGTCTCTATCTATTTTATTTTACTTTGACGAGAAAGTAGGTTAAAAATGAACTCAAAATATTGTCTGTAATCAAAAAACAATATTATTAAAAAAGGAACAGATAAAACATCGTGATATGAATACTTTTTAATTTTTAATTTATCGTCTGCTAATGTTTAATTTTATATTTTTTAAACATGTATTGGCATCTGAGTTGTTTATGTTCTTAAGATTTTGTAGGTCAATTATTGCTATTTGGTCATTCATTAATATCTTTTTTGTGAAGTAAAGTGCCTTCTAATTTTGTGTACTAAACAATGTCTATGTGCGCTGGCTCTAGTGTAATAAACGAAATCTTGAGATTAAGATCATTCAGAGCTGCGGATTGATACAATTTTCGATTTCCTTTTAGTTATGAAATTGCTAAATAAAAGTAAGTAATTTAAAATATATTAATATATTTTGCAACAAAAAATAAAAAAAAACAGTAAAATTTCGGTTGAAAAACTGTTTATTAAATTTTTAGATTAAAAAAATTTGTTTAATAGCGCCATCTAGAGACAAATTTTCTTGCGTAAGTGCTAACAGTCCACGGAACATAGTTCCTCGGTCAATTACTAATTAAAACTTAATGAGACAGTTCCAGCGTGTGAACATTGTATTTTTCTATTAAGCTCATCATTTATAATAGATTTCAAGCAAGTTCACTTAGTCCCTAAGATTGGTAAACGAACTTGAACGATATTTGCGCTTGGCCCATAGACTACAAGGCTTAACATCACTTGTGGATGTGGATGACCCTTTTTACAATATCGTACATAACTACGATTTACTTAATTTTTTTTTAACACAATCACTTAATGTAGTACTTCTTCTTATGTGTCTTTAAATATTTAAAAAAAATTAAACAAACTGACTTCTGCTGCTGAGAGTTTGGTGGAGGGAAAAGCAATAATCATACAACTTGAAAAAATAGCCAAGCACCATTTAAGCATGTTTTACTTCACTTATGAAATGTCTTAGTCTTCTAATAATATTTTAAACTTCAACTTTTACGACTTCTATGCTCAATTTGTAAATCACATCTTTATGAAAAATATAAATATACGAAATTACTACACCAAAATCATCCTGATACTTTTTCCCTTGTGACGATGTTAAGTTGTCGATTGAAGTATTTTATGTTACTGTCATAGAGGAAAATTATGTAGCCTTGAACTAAAAAAGAAGGAGTTTCGAAGGAGTTAGAACTAAAATGAAGGAGTTTGAAGGGCCCTTCCAAAAAATTTCCTGAATGAAGGAGTATTGGAGGAGTTTTGAAGGAGCGTACGAACCCTGCTTTCTCAAGGGGAGGATTGGTCACTGTCCTTAGGGACCAATCCTCCCCTTGAAAAAGTGTTGGTCCCTGGTTCACCTTTTTCATTTGTATGTTCTTGTGTTTTGCATCTTCGATTTTATTTAGATTGTTTATTCATGAATATGTTTGTACTATTTTTGTTTCTAGCAGCTTTGAGCTGGCATTACTGTACATAAGTATTTATTCTTCCATTTTTTCAACGTCTTTGAATTTATATTTAAAATATGTATCTCATGTTGTATATGTATATATATATTAGGGTGGTCCTTATTTATATGGGAAAATTTTATTTTCGGAATTCAACAAGTGACGTCCCCTAGTTTTGTGACACTATAATAAAAAGTACTCTGTGCAAAATTTGAACCCAATCAGTCAATAATAACACGTGCCCCTGGGACCCTACAGCTTGAACAGTTAGCAATAAAGAGCAATCACCTAAGATATCATATGTACAAATGAAGATATATCTCAGGAATTCCGAATAGCTATTCAACATTGGGACCTGAAGCTATCGCGGTAAGCCTTTTGGCGTTTTTTCCCCCAGTTACATCTGGATGTAGCTTTGTATCCCAGGGAATAACTAAAAAATCTAAATTTAAATTCATGAAATTTGATTTTACCTTTCGAAGATTTTTTCTTGCTCTCTTAAGGGATGCACGATTGATCACAAGGTCATTCGGATTTAAATTTACTGCATCTAAATAGGCTGTTAATAAGTTAATAAATGAACAGCATCTTTGTTTCTAATATGGCATTTGTCTAACAGTGATGAAAGGCAAGCACATATCAATACTTATCAAGCTTTCTTGCGTTGTGGTAGACCAGATATAAAAAAAGGTTCAACAGGTTAGGATAATTACCCATTTTGGTTTCTAAATCTTGTGAATTAAAAGAAGAATTTGATGATAATAAAGGACTATATACTGAAATAGACGAAAATTAATTTAAAGTACAGATTTTTACATTATTTCAATCTGGAATTTTCTTAAATTTATATTTTAGAATGGAAAATACAGTATATTTTTATGTTTGAGTAATCGAGGATTTTTCAAAATTTATATTTTAGAATTAAAAATTGCATAAACATTTAAATACATTTAACTAAAGAACAGCGAATGAAAATATAATTGCCATTTCTTATCATTATAGCATTGAAACTTAGAGACCCTATTTGCCGCACCTATTACATACACAGGAAATTTTATAAATCAACACCCCCAAACCCAGGAGGAGGCAATTTGTTGTTGTCAAAGATCATTCATTAATGGTCTATGCCATTCATTAATGAACTTTAGAATCCTTTGTGTCCATCCTGGTGGAAAGAAATGTTTTCCTGCTGCTTAGTTTGAAACGAGTGCAGAATAACGGCATGCATGACCCAAAGCCATTGGTGTACGATGTACCCTCTGCAATATGTAAAATTTTACAGAATGAAAGTGAGAGAATGGTTGGTTTGGAAGTAGCAACATGTGTTGAGGTTCAAAATTACTTTAAACATGAAACGTAATAATATTTTTACATAAAAAAGAGAAAATCCGCAATGTTTTCTCCGAAACTCAAATAAGGGGGCCCTAGGGCATGGGTTAATGTTCATGGATTGACTTAAAATTTTGCATGGATCATTTATTTGTATAATGGAACAAATTGAGGGGGCATCGCGTAAAATATCTACAACTTCAAAAATAAGAACCACCCTAATATATATATATGTATATATGTATATGTATATATATGTATATATATATATATATATATATATATATATATATATGTATATGTATATATATGTATATATATATATATATATATATATATATATATATATATATATATATATATATATATATATATATATATATCTGTGGGAAATGGATTCAATATCTCTTCTGGGTCTTTTGGCTAAGATCAAAGTGTAGGAAGATTCAATAAATTTTTTTATAATTTTTAAAGTTTAGCCAGTATATACTCACAGAAACCACACAATCCGTAATGTTAGTGCCCAATCCAACTTCAGCAATATCTTTCAATTTGGTCATCAGCATGGCAGTAATTTGTGGTATAGTAAAAATAGTTTCTCTTCCAAGATATGATACCTAAATAAATGAGAAAAAAAGAACCATAAACTTTTTAATGTATAATCTCCATGTTAGCAACTGTTTCAAATGCCATATAACTAACAAACAAAAAAACCATAATTATGTAGCAGATAACAATGTCATTTTTGATGGACTAAAAAAATTATGAAGCTAAAGCCATTTCCTAAATAGTGTATGAGGCATTCAGAGCTAAAGTGCGTCAAGTCTATAAATTCAATGGTGAAAAATCAAAAATAAAATTTTCGAGCTGTTTTAGAGCAGGTTAAATTGCATTTTGGAGCAGTATTTTGGGTTTGGAAGCAGGGTCAAATAACATTTTAAACGATTAACATGAGTTGTTAGACAATATTTCTTACAAATGGTACAAAATAGTAATAGATCTAACACACACACATTTTCACTCCAAAAACTTTTTATAGTCTAAGAAATTGGGATATGATTTGAAAAATTGCCCGGCAAATGTAAATTGTGCCCGAAGTGCTCAGAATCTTTTGGAATTTAAAAGTTTGTAAAATATATTTGTTGTTGTTAGAGTAAGGTTTTACTTTAAAAAGGATTTTTTTTTTTGGCCACTTCAGGTGAATTTATAAATTAAATCTAATAGTTTAATAATAACAAAAATCAAACTTTGAAAAAATGCATAAATTAAAATTAAAAAGATTATTGAAAAAAAAATTTAAATATTTACTGAAATAAAAATTTAAATATTTATTGAAATAAAAATTTAAATATATATTGAAATAAAAATTTAAATATTTATTGAAATAAAAATTTAAATATTTATTGAAATAAAAATTTAAATATTTATTGAAATAAAAATTTAAATATTTATTGAAATAAAAATTTAAATATTTATTAAAATAAAAACTTAAATGGGTTTAAATTTACTCTTAGTTTTCAAAATAAATGATATATTCACATGTTGTTGGATAATGGCATTTTTACTAAGACATAATTTTAGGCGTTGAAGCACATCAGAGAAAATTTTTTAAAACTTCAATGTCAATCAAAATTTTCTAGACAAAGCCTATTACAAGAATAATTTGTTGGGAAACAGTTAATTCATATTAAAAACGGAATTTTAAAGCTTAGTAATACACAGACAGCCTGGTTATGACATTCAGAGATGGCAGTTTCATCCTTGTTATGGACTTAGTCTGGAAATTCAGGAAGCACGTGTCATGTTGTTGAAGCTGAGAATGTCAAAAAGGTGGCTAAAATAAATTTAGCACACCAGCAAGAGTTCGCAGCACTAATACAGTTCAACTCGTCAATTACAGGCAAAGCTTGGCTAGATATAAGTTACAATAGACGATTTGAACCACATCATTGCAGCAGATTCTCGCTGGCATGCTAAATTTATTTTACCTAGCAGTTTGTTGACCTTTAACTGAGACTGATTGCCTCCACAACTTGGTTATTGATTACTCCACACTGATGAGTCTACAACAAGGACAAAACTGCTCTATCTGGATGTCATAACCAGGTTATTAATATATTGCATGTTCATTTGCCTTAGCCCAGGCTTAAGGGCGGTTCCTTACTGCTTTATACATTAGCATGCAGTTCACTTCTGCATTTATTCTAATATTGAACGACCTAAAAAAGCAATGTTTTCATAGTAATAAAAATACACTAATGATGAAAATAACGTATAAATAAGTTAATTTAAAGTACCATCTAGGCTAAAAAAAACTTTTAAAATAATTGAAAAATTATTAGGATGGAAAAACATTGTAACTTCAAGCACAATATGCAATTGAAGCAGATGGTTGATGTTGACATGCTTCCTAAACATTGGTTTTACATTTTCAAAGAAAACTTAGTCAATCTTTTTCAAAAGAGATTCTTTTGAAAATATTTGTTAAAATTATCTTAGCTGCATCATAGTTTTTTAGCCCAAAAATATTACTAGGACAAGTAATTTTTTGCAACACAGTTGTTAAATTCATTAGAACTGCTTTCCAATGCATTAGTAGCTCCTTTCTGCATAATTTTTCTTCTGCACTTGTCAATTTCTTCGAACAACCCAATTTGCCACCGACGTCACGACGCAAGTTATAGGGAAATTCTCGGCAAAATGAATTTTGATTAATATAGTGCATCAGTTTTATCAACTCACATAGTAAAATAACACAGCGAATAATAGGGAAGAAAAGTTTCATATGAACATAAATAACTAAACAAATTTTGTAAACATAGGAAAAGTTTTAGGACGATAAAAAATCGAGAGAGTGTAAATTTCGGCTAAAAAACGGGAGTCTTCTGACAAAATTGAGCGAGGTGTTAATAAAATGCTGGGAGCAGTTTATGAATTTTTGACATTGTAGCTTAAAATCAGAAAAAAATATTTTTCGATTGGGAAATCATTTTGACTGACTTTTAAAAATGTAACTTTCAACTTTTCATTTCCGGCCTTAGGTCATTGCAAAATCAATAATGATTGGAGCAGGAAGCAGAAATCTTTTATCTGTGAGCAAAATTCTCTGTGCCATCAGGGTGAGATGGACAGTGATCATCTCAGGAACTGCCTTATTATTTAAAGTTTTTAAACGACAACTCTAAGAACGATAACTTTTATGCATGTTATTATTTTACTTCTTCATCTTATTGAGCTGTTTGTCAATAAATGGCAGAAATGCCGCAGGCTAGCGTAGGACAAAAAAAAAAGAAAGAAATCTTTTGTATCCGTTGTAGGACTTTTTCGAAAAACGCAACTTTCGATTTAAAATTTTCGGCACAGGCTGGAGCAGAATCGACTAATTTCAGCATTTTTGGAGCAGAATGTAGCAAGAATTAAAAATGGGAGAAATTTGACGCAATTAGAGCAGATTTGCCACCCCAAATAAATTGTACAGCTCTGAGATAATCAAGATTAAAGTTGACCGACACTAACTGAATCTAAAAGCAATTTAGGTCATAGTTTTCTTTAAATTATTCTAATACAAAACCAACTTCAACGTAGGTAAACATAGGTTAAACATAGTTTAAAAATTCACAAACAAATATTTCGACACTAAACTTAAATAGGAAAGTTTTGGATTTGAATTACTATTAACCACACTGAACATCTCATATATGGATTTTAAGGGGGGAAATTCCTAAATAAACAGCATAAATGTCAGAAATATTTATGCTGTTCATTTGAGAAGGAGGAAATGTATAAGAGAGAGGAAATGAAAAAAAAAAAAGAAAATTTTTCAAATAAAATTCAAAGTTGTGAACTACAAACCTTGACTGATACACTTCCATTTGGCAATTCATGCACAGCATATGGCAAATAAGACAACTCAAAACTTAAAGCTTGATCTCTGAACTTTTTACCAATAAGGCGTTTGAAACTACAAACCGAATTCTTCAAGTTCGTAACAAATTTATTTTTGGCTGCTGTGCCTAAATCTCTACTAGTTGAATTGAATCCAACATATGACCTGCAATAAAATTTGATTCAGCTTAACCATTTCATAATTACAAACATGCAAACAAACTACAAAACAAACCGCATTACAAAATTTTAATACACTACAGAAAATGAATGTTCTTCAATAAAGGTTTTATAAAATTCACACATGAAAGGACAAAATACAGAACATTTTGTAGTTCAAGCTTGCTGTTGTCTTAGCCTTCCTCTTAACAAAAATTAAAGTTAGAAAATATATATATATACATATGATATTGATAATACAGAGGAGGGTCAGAAATCCACACAACTTGGAAGAAGTGGTTATATGTAAATTTTAGGATTTTGCGGATTTCAGGCCACAAAGAAACTAATTGTAAGCTGTATTTAAAAAATGAAAAAAAAAAAAAAAAGAAAACATCAAATATCTGACTGCTTGCAGCTATCTTTTAGCATCTGCTTTTGATTTAAGATATTACTTATCATTTCTTCAGTACTACACAATACAAAACATATTGTGCAAAAATACAAATGAATTTTTTAGAAATTTTTTATTTGATTGCATTGCTCAACATGCATGCAGAGCGAAATAATAAGGCAAAATTTATTATTCGCGAGTTATGTGTGAAAAACAATTGTTTAGGTAAATAATTATGTGGCGGATCATAGACTGAAAAATACGAAAAGCAAATTCATAGCACAGGAAAAAAAATCGTAGGGAAAAAAATGCCCTCTTGTTTATTTTTTGTTTTTCACCTGCCATTTTTTTCTTGCACCCCCTATGTGACATACATTTAGTAAGGTTTATTCCATGGTTGAGGGTTTAAGTTGCAGAAATTTGTTATCGGTGGCTTACAATCTGAAAATATATTAGTTTTTAGTTCGAAAAAATAACTTCACTGTAAAACAGTTTTGGAAAAATTGACAACCTTTTTAGATGTTGGCGGACTTTAGGTCGGCGGATTTATGGCACTCCAGTGTATTATCACTAGTTCTATCTGTAAAAAAATTTAAACATTCATAGTACAGTATACTCTCCATATCTCGAAAACCTTAATATGCGAAAAATTATTTTCCCCAATGATTTTGCGTATTTATCTAATGTTATTTTTCATTCTAACGCCGAAGAGTTTTTAATAAAACCTTGTTATGTCAAATACTTTTCAAAGTCGAATATAATTTTTCTGGAAAAACCACAATTTATTGTTTTGAAGCAACTCGAGGAATATTTCCAAAAATTTCTCACACCGTACTTCTCTCAGGGGTTAGGATTGATTTGGAGAAGCTTATCTATGTCACTTTCATTCTAGAGCTCGGGGGTGACAGAAAATGTAAGTCCTGAGAAGTCCAAAAAACCTAGTACTCTATTTTCACCTCCTTAAAAAAGGGAGATGAGGGTAAAATCCCTCTAAAGGCACACGGAAGGGTGCAATCTTTTATCCCACTTATTTTGTTCCGGAGCGCTAGAAATTAGTTTGAAACAGTTCTACAACTTGGTAATCAAAATCTTTAATAAATTTAGTTGTTCTAAATCACTACATTTTGCCACTTCACTCGACCATTCTTTTTTCACTATTATTTTTGGTTCATTTTAAAAATTAAAATTTTTGTTATTGTATTAAGACTTATTTTCAACTTTCATTTCATCCACTTATTTTTAGCAAAACCGTAACCAGAAATTTTTTCGGGAGGGGCCCAGTTTCGCAAAGTGCCAGTGGCGTAGCATAAGTTTCTGCTGCCCGGGGCAGGCACCAAATTTGCCACCCCTCTTATATTGTCCTGCTATATGCCCCCCCCCCCCCAAAAAAACCCCCGACATGCTTAAATTTCTAGTATAAGCCCTATCGGCCCACGAATTTCTTTCTGCTAGAATAAATAGTGTATATCCATCCTCTTATTTATCTCCAAGTCTTTTACAGCAAAGTAGAATTTCAGTTTACCTGGGTTAGTGCTGGGAAGGTTTACAGACATTTTCAAAAAAATTTCAATGAATAAATCTTTTTTTATTTGAAATTCACGTTTTGGATCCAAAAATGGATCTTTCTACCAGGGCCGAACTAGGTCCCCTAAAAGGGCGCCAACCTTGACTCTCAAAGGGCCCCCCTCCCCCAAAAAAAAGACACAAAGGCACACAAGTTCAAAGGGCCAAAAAAAAAAAAAAATAAATAAAAAAGTTGCACAGGTTTAAGGGAGCAAAAAGAAACATGCGCACAGGTTCGAGGGGAGGGCACAAAGAAAAGAAAATGAAGGCGCACACATTCAAGGGCACAAATGAAATAAAATGAAAAAAAAAAAATTCTAGGGCATGAAAAAAAAATGCTCAGATTTGAGAGTGAAAAAAAAGGACCTCAAGATCAAGGACGCAAAAAAAACCCGAAGGCGCACACATTCGAAGGCACAAATAAAAAAAAAAGCTCAGGAACGAGGGAGCAAAAAAAACCCGAAGGCGCATAAGGTTTTTTAGTCCCATCAAGGGAAACACATGGAAGCGCAATCACGTTAGTTAAGGCAGTGACTGCTTGCAGGGGCGGACTGGCTTGTGAGTCGATGAACCCTCAAATGTCATCTGGGTGCCTTCATTTTTTTTTTGGCTCCCTCAAACATGCGCAAATTCATTTACTTTATTTATTTCTGAACCTGTGCGCCTTCATTTTTTCACGCCCTCAAACCTGTGTTTAAAACGTTGATTTTTGCACCTTCAAAACCTTTGCACCCTTGAGCCTCAGTTCTTTCGTGCCCACTGGTAGTTACGGTTGGTGCCATCCCTCTTGGGCGACCCAGTCCGCCCCTGCCTGCTTGTTGATCTTTGTGATTTCTAATCCATTCCAACGAGATTGTCCTCTCTCTTCTCTTCTTTCTATGTCAACGCCATTGATAATGGTCCACATGATTGTCAGTATCCAGTATTTCGTTCTCGTGCCTCAACGAGAAAAATTTCCTGAGACAAGTCAGAACTGAAGAGTAAAAAAAAAAAAAACATTTTGATGTTGATTTAGTGATACATCCCGAGCAAAGCGCCGTCTTAGTTAAAAAAAAAAAACTTTTTTGATGTTAATGTAGTGATACAAAATTTGCCGCCCGACATATTTGGAGCAGGTGAAATAGACAACTTTCCTCCGTATGTGTCTTTTTTACTGATACAGCTCTCATATTTTTGTATTGTTTTTTAATGCTCTCGCTGTTTTAATTTTTTTATTCACTTTGTAGTGGGAAAGATAGCAGCAGAGTGGCCTTTTAAGTGGAATGTAGAATATGTATATTTTCAGGGGGTCCGGGAATTTTTTTAAAAATAGATACAAAAATCTGTATTTTGGGGCCTTATATGGTGGTTATTGAGACTACAAAAATATGAAGAAAAATAAGCAAACAGCCCCAAAGCAGAATATTACTAAATTTGCGACGTACGTTGCAGAACAGATGCCTGAGCTGCAGAACAATTCTGTTCAAATGTGAGAAGAAAACTCAAAACAAATTTTTTGCAGAAATTCTACAGATATCAGTGAAATTTCTGCATAATCCGTGGTGCAGAAAATCTGCAGAAACCGCGGTGCAGAAAACGTGATGCAGAAAATCTGTAGAAACGGCAGATTTTCTACAAATATCTTCCAACTCAAGATAAAATTTTGCAGAAATTCTACAGGTTTCTTAAAGTTAGAAGAAAATCTAATTCTTGCGAATTACAATAATTTGGCGGAAAGCTCGCGATGTTGAATTCGATAAGTCCTTTGTAGGATTTTCCCAATCGATCTTCATTCACTGCAATTTCTGCCACACACGTATGTTTTGGAAACATGCCAACATTGAAACACGTTCATCGCCAGAAATTGCGTTCTCTTGTTTAAGATTTCAATTCCTCTGCATCCAGAAAATATTTCAATTATTTTCAAAGTTTTAAAGTGTTTTATTATATGCAACCCGAACTCGACTCATTTTATTTGTTGTTTCAGTAAATCAATTTCTTTATATAGTAACATTATTTTAATTGTTAATTTATGCCATGTAAAATTAACCAAAAAAAATGTAGTGTAATACCTAGGTTCGGATTTTTATAAAATTTTGTATCTTTACTCTTTCTATCCATTTTAGAAAGCATATAAACTATTTTTGGAGAATCTCAATCGGTTTAAGTTTGACACCTTGTTAAAGTTTTTTTTTATTTTTTAGTTTTCATGATCAACTAATTTTCCAAATTCAGTGCTCTTTAATTAGTCATTTGGTTGAAAGCTGTAATGTTTCCGGAAATATCTAATTTCCAAAGAAATAAATAGCAACAGTCCAGTAAAAAAAAAAAACCTACTATATGAAACAATTTTGATTTTTGGCACCCAATTTGTGGAAAATGTCACGTTTTTTCGCGTACAATGCTTAAAGTACTCGCAGAACAATTTTGGTCAAATGATTTTATGTTGCAGAACATCGTAAAACATTCTGCTTTGGTTGTTCTGCCTTTCAAAAGTTGCATTCTTTTGCAAGTCGAGATCAATCAACATAACTGTTCGACAAATCACTGACATTAATTCCACAGAGAGGAAAAACAAGGGAGGAGAAAAGAGAAGCATATTGTCACTTGTTCATATTGGCCTTAAAACGACTAGTTGGTTTTTGATCATTTCCCCAACCTTCCCCTTTGCCCATTTCATCAACTGCCCTATAGTAAACATTTTACAAAATGCTTTAAAAGAAACGGTGTGGAGATTCAGAAAAAAAGTAGAAGTGGATAATCAAAAATTCATTTCTGTATCAGCAAAAATGCCAATTTTGTATCAGAAGGAACAGTTTTGTATCATGTGAATTTATTGTTTCATAAAAAAATTTTAATTTTGTACAATCATTACACAGTTTGAAGCAAACAAACAAACAAAAAAAAACATTTGTTGTAAAAAAAAAAAGTATATAAATAATTTTTAAAACTCAACTTAGTAGCAATATTGTAATTTAAAAAATTGTGCAAAAATTACATTTTGTAAAGGTACGATTAATTATAACACATACCTAAATAGAATCTTAATTTAGTTCTGTGGTTATTTGCTAAAAGTTGATGGTCAAATTTGACCATGTTTTATTTTAGTAATCATGATATGTGTTTAGAGTGGCTTTTGTCTGTGCCAGAATTTGTTAAGTGGGAAAAATATGGACTACCAAACATGATATAAAAAAAACTTTCATATAATTCTACACCAAAATTTGATAACTCTACAATTCATATATCATGTTCTGTTTTCACTCTCCTGAAAAGATGACAAATTTTACATATCAACTTTTGCCAAACAGCTTAGCAGTTGTTGCTAACATTTGTCATATACAGTAAAACCCCCTCAAGTGCAGACACAGAACAAATTTTTTTGTTCGCAATAGAGGGGTGTCCGCAGGGGGTTTAATAACGTTACATACCTTGGAATCGGGGAATTAAAAATTGTCCGCCAATGAGGGGTGTCTATTAGGAGGGTTTTTACTGTATTTATTTATAGCGTTACATGACAGACATAGACAACAACTAAAGGGCAATTCCACCGTTACGGACGTAACAATCACAGACTTTAAACACTCATAATTTCAATTTGGTTTCATAAAAAACTACAATTTTTTTTTCTGTTGTATAGTTGAGTGTTATTAATTCTATCAAAAATTTGGGTGCAGATTGCTTTATTAGAAAAAGTAACAAAAATTAAAAACTGCCTGTTACGGACGTAACTCAGAAAACAGCAAAATGTATACATTGTCATACAATTGCCAATATTCCTGTGAATTATTCATAGATTTCTAAAATTTTCTTTGAAATACTTGTTCTAGAGATTTTAAGCTTTCTAAAACCATAAAGTTTTTATGGATACTGTTTGTAAAATTTATGATAGAAATTTATAAATTTGTTACGGACGTAACAAAAAAGTGTTACGGACGTAACATGTCTGATATACTAATTGCACAAAGCAAATAAAAGCTTATGTATACTAATAATTTTTGTTAAGAGAGTGCATTGGTCTAGATTAAGACATTATTTTGACCATTTAAGTTACACTTTAATAGTTTTTAAAGATTTGGGGAGGTAGGGAGCAGCCCCCGTCCATATACCACCATGTAAATAAATATAAAATGTAAATTGGTGCGTCATAAAAAGTGAAATTATCCAAGGGGAAATTAAGCAAAACAAAAGTGGAATTATTCAGTTACAAATAAATTTTTCAAATTTTTAACATGAACATGGAGGGAGAGCGGGGGGGGGGGGGGGGGGGGGTCTTCTACAAGGAAGAACTTTTACAGTTTAAGAATTTTCGATGATTTTCTCTATCTCTCAACAAATATATTAACTGCCAAATTTCTTTTAAAGTTTAACGGTTGCGTTTGATTTCGATCGCTTTTTAATAGAATTGGCACGTTTTTGCCAAAGGCGGAAAAAAAAACTGTCGAAACTGACATCGGAAAAATGCATTTTGGCCAACATTTGCCTAAGTAATCTAAATCTTGCTTCAAAACTAAATTTGCCTTATCTGAGGATCAGATGAAGCTAGTTTAATATTTAGTATTTTTAACTCTAATCTAATTATGCTTTTTAATTTAAGTTTTAAAACTATAAAACATTCAACGCATCAATGAAACAGTAAGCTAAATATTATTTTTTTGTGGAGAGTAAATAACAATAAAAAGTAACTCAGTAACTTTGGTTTAAACTATTAAACAGGACAAATTCTTATCTCTAAGTTAGTTTTTAAATAAGAAGTAATATCAATTTGGCTATGCTTTCAGAATGATAGAAGTTTGAAGAGAAAAACTATAATTAATATCTGTAATATAAATTTAAAAAAAAAAAAAACTTTATTGATAAAAATTACGCACAAAATGCTTTGGATTTCATCGTGTTAAATGATCAAGGAATTTTCACAAAAATCTACTGGGAGAACTCTTTTTTTTTTTTTGTGTTATAGTGCATTGATGAAGCAAAGTTTAAGAAATTAAGGAACCCTCTAGAATATTTTAATGCATGTTATTAAGCATTAATTGCTAATCTAGAATTATTAACACCAATTGAATTAGGATTTGGAGGACAAAAAAAAAATCTTACATTGAGAGGAACACCTCAGAGCAACAGTAGGATATCTTGTCTTATTCCTAGGATTAGATGTCTTAATGTTGCTCTGAGGCGACGATGTGTATTTCAATAATTTTATAAAATGAAATTAAATATCCACTAATATTTATAAAATTTTGAAAATCACAGTATCAGAAGTTTTGTTATATCATATTACATGTCATACCCTATATTTTCATTGTCTATCCTGTATTTTTTTTCTTTTTAATTGAAAATATACATGTGTTACGGACGTAACGTACTGCTTTTTGTTACATCCGTAACAAAAAATGTTACGTCTGTAACGCCATTTTTTTAAAAACTAAAGAAACTCTAATGTTTTAAACTATGGTAAGCAATTACTCTGATGAATTGCTAAAAGGACAAAAAAGGTTTTCTTTTAATTTTGATTTTTTAGGAAGCAACAACAACTTTTGCTAAATTTTTGTTACAGACGTAACATTGAACTTCATTTTTTTAAAATTTTAATTGCCTAATTTCATTTTGTAAAAAAATAAAAATAAATGCATGTTATTATAGTATTATGTTGATAATTTAAGCTGTACTGCAATTAATTTTGTTTATTTTTATTTTGCTATTAGAAATAAGCATTTGAAAATGGGGTATTTTTTTTCTGATTGCTTTGAAGACCCGACTATCATAATTCCAACTAGGAAAAAAATTTATTATTTAATTTTTATTAAAAAAGCAATGCAATATTCTGAAAATACACATTGCAAGCTTTACAATGATGTATAATATAGCAAAATAACTGCAATATGAAATTTTGACCTACTGGTTTCACTTTTCATGGAATTGCCCTAAAGGATTTCAATTTCAAAATTCCTTTTGCATATTTATTACAAAGTTAAAGAGAAAAAAAACTCCTTCAATAACATATTGTTACAAATTCCGTAAATAGTAATTATTTTTATGATTAATTTGTTGTAATCGGGTTAAATTTTGCATTTATTCCATTATCTTTCATCTAAAATTGTCTTAGTAACGTAACCTGTAAATAGTTTCTTGTAATGAATATACAACCCCCTTACATTCGGATGAAGTATATGGTCCCTCCATTTCTGAATGATAAGACTTGTGAATGAATAAAAAAAGAAACTGAAAGGAAACTTCTGGAACCACCTGGAATATTTGAGAGCTCTCTTTTGAGGTTTATAAATAGCAATGCTGCATGTTCAAAGTCAGACTGGTCTGAGCTGTGGGCTGGAAAGCGTATTTGCCTTTGCCCTGTGTTTTCACGTATTTTGATGTAAATACGTGTGTAACCGTTGAGTTTACGGTGTTAATTGATATTTGCCTAATTGCTATGGTTAATTTAGCAGTTGTGCCTATTGAGTTGTATTAAAAGTAAAAAATATTGTTAAAAAATTCAATTTCCAGCATCTTTCAAAATGATCCAGCAAAGAGGTTGGAAACTAGAAATTTACAACTGTGGCTGACTTCATCCATTTACACTAAGATTTTAAGGGAGAAACTGAAGTCAACTATTAAGGATCCTTTGAAAGGTGTGGGAAGTTACATGTTTCAACAGAATCTCTAATGAATAAAATCCCCCTGAATCAAGTGTGTCCATATGCAAAACTTTAAGGGGGCTCAGATATTTCCCCCATGGTCATAGGCGGATTTAGGCCGAAATATTTGGGGGTGCAACAATAACAGGGATCTGAGGGGGGGGGGAGGATATTCCCGGAATAACAAGGCAGTATCGAAATCAGAAAATAATGTTAGGGCGGGACACACTTTGAAGTCTAAAAAACGCGATGTAAACCATATTTTGTAAGATTAGGGGATGGGCAATTCATAACATTTCAAACTGCAGAAAAAGTCTTAAACGAAAGTCGATATTAGAAGCAATGGGTGAATCTAGCTACTGGTTTGAAATGGGATTCACGCCCCAGAAAAAATTTGAAATAGTAGTTTTGAAAACGCAGTTTTACAGTTCTTGGTGATATTTTAGAGGCAAGAAAGATACGTGTGGCTCCAAGGCTATGTTTAGAAATTTTAATCTTATAAATGTGATTATAGTCCATATTTATAGTTTGGGTTATGAATGAGACTCATAGACTGTCTCCAATCGTTTGTTGAAAAGCAGATAGAAATACGTAACCCCTTCCCCTCCCCCATGCTACCTCTTTAACTTTTCATGATTGAAGTTCCAAAAATACTACGGAGGACAATTTTTGATGCTGTTACCGGACGGGGTGTTCTGGAGCTCTCCCTTGGAAAATTTTCGAAATTGAAGTCCTAAAAATGAAGTTCTTCTACAATAATCCATGGTATTAAAAAAAAGGATTATCCCACTTAAATATTTCGAAATAGTAGTTTTCAAAACCAAAATATTAACACTCTTTGATGATAATAGAGAAAGGGGGATCATAGGCCCTTGTTCGAACATTTTCCAAAATTAAAGTCATGGTGTAAGTTACATGGTGTAAGTAACACATGAGTATAAGACCATATTTGGTAACGTTAGGGACACTGCAGTTTTTCAAAACTGAAGCTCTAAAAACGCAATTTTAAACGATTTTCGATGTATTTAGGTGATTAGAAGATCTTCCTTGGAAATTTTGCGAAAGTGAAGCCCAAGGAACGAAATTTGAGGTACTCTGTAATAACTTTAACTGGAGAAAGGGTTTTGGAGAAAAAACATTTTGAGGACTAATAGAAAAAATGAAAACGAAATAGAAAAAAAATAAAAAAAGGGGGGAGGGGGAGACATGAAAAAAAGAGGATTGTGCGAGAAGGCACATAATTCGCCGCCAATAATGTGAAGCTGTTGAAAAATTTATAAGTCAATATTTCTTTTTAAAAGAGAAATTAAGTTTTTTCCCCAACATTCTTTTTCTTTTTCGTAAAAAAACTGAGTTTTCCCAAAATAAGATCTTTTCTTCTCTTCAATAATAAAGAATATTTTTTTTAAACATCTACTCAGCATTTTGTGAGGAGGGTCACCAGTCTTGTGCCCCTTCCCCCCTGGATGCACAACTGCAGCAAAATGTCCGGAAGTCCTCCTTCAAAAAGTTTTGATTATTTACCTTAAAATTGTTGGTTTTCGGTTAATTTCGGTGAAGATTTTATTGATCAAGTTTCTTGCAATAGCCATGTTCTTTTTTTTTTTTTTTGACTTAATTAGCCATTGTTGTTTTAAAATAGAAAAATTTGTATTGATATACGAATAAACACCCAATTACAGAACATGCAATTATTCTATACAATAACACAGCACAGAACAATAAATTGTTTGAGAAGTTTCTTTATTTGCATGAAATTATCTATTAGGTTTTTTTTTTTTTTTTTTTTTCAAATGGATAAAATTGCTTTCACTAGCGACGTGTGGTGATACACTGGATACAAGTAAATTTACTAGTATAGCAGCTATGTATTTTTTCCCCCCAACTGCGTTTCTGAGTGAAATATACTTAACTAATTTTTTTTTTCAAAACCCATCCAAAAATTTTGGGGGTGCGGCGCACCCCCTGGCACCCCCGTAAATCCGCCTATGCCCATGGTTTAGCAGGATATTTTTCAAATACAAACCGATTTCAGTACAGATTAGAGTTATTAAAGTTTTACATTTTTAATAACTTATTCAATAATTGCTGGAGAAGAAATGTTTTTACATTTTTGCAAAGAAAAAAGTACTAAAAGCAAGGAAGTTCTAACTTCGGGGGGGGGGGGGCGCCTTGAGCCCTCACTTGCCCCCTCCCCCACATCGGCACTCTCGTCCTGAATCTTTCCTGTCATAAAACAAAATTGGTACATATACAATATCTTTCAATTGGTACTTTTCTTAATCCTGTCATTCAGGTGATGTGGCATATTTCGATGGGCTTCTGGGGAACATGGAAGCAGAAGTTGAGATCCACCAGGCGTGGTGTCCAGCCAAATCGGGCTAGAGTGCCCCCCCCCCTCTCAATGAGCCAATACAAATTCCAAAGTCAGACCATCAACCTTATTCCACTGCTATTAGTGTGACATCTCTACACTTTTTTACCTTTCCAAAGTTCTTTTTCATTAACTCAGCATTAAAAAATCAAGCATTGTAGTCCGGTCAATTTAGACAATGGAAATAACAAAAATTCCGTGAAAGCTAAATTTTTGTAGAGACCTTGGGTTTAGCATTACAAATAAAGTGGCAAAAGTCCCCATCGATCCCAAGTGCGCTAAAAAAGTTATTCAGGGTCAAAGGTCAAAATTTTAGGTTGTATCGATTTTTCTCAAAAACAGTAAGTTTTATCGAAAAGTACCTCTGACCAAAGTTGTAGATCTCAAAATTCTCTATAAAAATGGCTCTTATGATTTTTTTTCTCCAAGACCAAACCTTCCTAGGTATTGCGTATTCTCAAAAGACAGCCAGTCATTTACAGAATCCCCTCTACTCGCATGGCCTTGAATAACAACTGGCTATTCTAGTCCGTGTGGCATCGTTCACGTACCCAGAGGTGCCCAACCCACTAAAACCACTAAAAGCAAAGGCGCACCCCCCTTATTTTCGTGGAAATCCCCCTCAAAAGCATGCCTCCCCCCCAAATAAAAAATACCCCTCAAAACAATCCCCCTAAAAATTTCGATGGCGCAGTCTGGGCCATGACTCCTTCTGGGGGGGGGGGAGGGCACCCCTGACGTACCTGCTTCTTTTAGAGTTAAATGTGCAGTTCGAGTGAATAAACGTATTTATCACAATCGTCTACTGTTGTTTGTGCTGATCAATATTCAAGAAAAATGTCACAATTTCGCTTTATTTGCAATAAACTTTTGACTGAAGGTGAAACTGTTGTGCTGGGCAGTTATGGAATGACAACTTTAATCGATGCAAGTCTCGGGAGAAATGATAAGAATGATGATTATTTAAGAAGTCAAAAGTCCGTTACAATTCGCGTGGATTGCAGAAAATCATACACCCGGAAAAATTCAATCTCTGCAGCAAAGTGAGGATAAAGAGGCTAGCACTTCAAAAGTAAGTCCTCCTCGTACTGTAGCGCGATTAAGTGAATTTGAATCCAGTTTTTGTTTTTAAAAACACTGCTTATTTTGTGGCTGTAAAGCGGATGAGGAGGCTGACAAGAAGAAAACGCAGAATAATGACAGAAAAATTTATAAAGCAGCGACTAAATCATACTCAAAATTAAAACGTGCAAGAGCAGCTTTTGACACACCTCAGAACGATCTTTAGCTAATTTTAAAAGGGATTCTTTGAATGTAAGTGTGGAAACTTTATAAATTTTTCTGCGATAATTCAGTGTTTTGTTCTTCTCAGCCTATTCATCCGCTTCCTCGCCACAAAATAAGCAGTGTTTTTTACAACAAAAGCTGGATTCAGATTCACTTAATCCCGCTCTTGTTCGAGGTGAACTTACTTTTGAAGTACTGGCCATGCTCATTAGGGTGGATTGAAAAAAATCAAAATCTGATAAACGCTAAGTAATAGCCGGAAAAGTTGCCTTTTGTTGAGATATTTGGTTCAACAAAAGGATTTTGACCGCAAAAAATATCTTGAGGTGTCGCTCGCGCCTCGAAGTTGACCATAAAGGCATAAAAACTGGAAAAAGTTGTAATAATTTCATCAAATATCAAAATTTGATGTTATCGCTCTTAAGAGCAGGCCTTTTGTGTAGATTGCACATTGCATAAGATCATTTTAATAATAAACTGTATTTTAAAGTGCGTTGAGTCTTGAATTTGACCAATACAGTCAGAATAGAATAACATCGTGTTGCTCCGTACTTAGAGGGAAAAAAATTAGAAGTTATGATTTGTAAAAGTTTGCTTTCATATTAATTAATTCTTACATAGATATGAAAAAAAATAAGTAATAAAAGCATTTCTTATCTAGTAAAAAAAATGTTTAATTCTCCACTTAGCAGATAACTTTGGCTCAAAATGTCAAATTTACCTATGATAGAGAACAAAGGTTAAGTATAAAAATTTTAAAATAATGTGGCTTGCAACAGCCCACATCAGTCACCCTTTGAAACAAAATACGTTGCTAAAGAAATTTTAATGGGTTTTGAGCCCTCAAACTGAAACCACATTGATTACAATAAAACATAAGTTTGGCATGCGAGTTGAGCTATTTTACTTCTCATAATTTTCAGTCTTGATTGAAATTGTGGCTTGATGGTATTGTGGCTTAATATTTCTAGATTCTAATCTAACTCGAATAAATCCATCCCTTTTGGTTAGGCAGTAAACTGTACCTGATATTTATTTTTCTTATTTTACCTATCGTCTCGCTGCTTTAGTATGAAGTGAAGTTTTGAAAACCATACTACTAAGTAGGTACGCCACCAAGCAATTTCTTTCGAAGTTTTATCGGAAGTCCCTTTTTTGAAAGAGGAGCTGCCGAGTTTTACCAGTTCTGCTTATCGATGAGCTCATAGCAGTCTCTCTGCTTCAAAATTAAAATCTGGAATTATACATGTTCATTGTCCATCTTCGAACTGATCCTCGTAATCCGTCTTGAAACAAGTTCTCTGATGATAGTCATCCGCAGTGCCTAGTGTTATATTTTTTAGATTCTCAAAGTAACTAGTTTGCAGAACAAGAGCTGATGATCCAAACATAGTACGATAACAAGTTTAAAAAATTCGATTGTATAGCGAAAATTTACAATTTCAGATTTCAACTTGAGTTCTTTGATAAGCAGAAGTGGGAAAACTCGGAGCATCTTCTTAAAAAAAGGAATATCAGATAAAACTTCAAAAGAAATGGTGCTTGAGGGCGTAACTACTGAATTATATGATTTCCAATACCTCACGTTATACTAAAGCAGTGAGACGATGCGTAAAATTAGACAAAGAAGCGTCAAACACAGTTTGTTGTCTAACCAAGAGAGATGGATTTCTTAGAGTCAGATTAGAATCCAGAAATCTTATTCACAATGTATCACACTAAGGCCAAACATTGTCAGAAGTCAAAATAATAATGTGAATCGCCAGCCAAACTATGTTTTATTCTATGAAATGTGGTTACAGTTTGAGAGCTCAAAAAACATTTAAAAGGGGGTTGTTTTCAGGGGTATTTTTCCCAGTTTTAGGAGTGGGACTCTTGCTTCTTAGGGGGGGTCTCTGCGATATTGAGGGGTGCGCCCATGCCCTTAGTAGGTCCGACCCCTTTGGGTACATGAATGATGCCAAACGGACTAGAATAGCCAGTTGTTATTCAAGGCCATGCAAGTAGAGGGGATTCTGTAAACGACTGGCTGTCTTTTGAGAGTACGCAATATCTAGGAAGGTTTGGTCTTGGAGAAAAAAATCATAAGGACCATTTTTATAGAGAATTTTGAGATCTATAACTTTAGCCTGCGGTACTTTTCGATAAAACTTACCGTTTTTGAGAAAAATCCAAAAAACCTAAAATTTTGACCTTTGACCCTGAATAACTTTTTTAGCGCACATGGGATCGATGGGGACTTTTGGCACCTTATTTGTAATAGTAAGCTCAAGGTCCCTACAAAATTTTAGCTTTCCCGGAATTTTTGTCATTTGATCACTATTTTTATGTCTAAATTGACCGGGCTATTGGTTGATATTATCTTGTATTTTGCATACTCTTCTAACCAATTTCATGCAATTCTCATATTTTTTTATTGACTATTAATTTTATAAAACTCGTGATGCATGCGATAGCTAAAATCTGAAACTGTCAAACACATTACAAGTTTTAAAATTAATAATTAATCAAGACTGGATCTATAAATTTTGGGCTCCCTGCAATAGAATGTGTAGGGCCTCTCCCCAGAGATTTTTTTCAACTTTTTGCAGGGTTGGCTTTCTGCTGGCAAAAACTAGTTTTTGCCAAGCCAGTGGCAGAAACTGGTTATAACCGGTAAAAACCGGCAGAAATTGGCAAAAACTTAAAAGCGTCTCAAGTAAGTAGTTGGTCCAGTTTAACCCATTTTCGACCAAAGGCGCGTATACGCACCATATCAGTAAAGAATTTTTAATTAGCGTATTGTTTCGTATATTTTTTACAAATTTAATTTTTATGCTATTTTAAAAGGTTTTGAAGGCATCTATAAAATAATAGTAATTCATTTGGAGCAAATACTTTCTTTAGAGAAAATTTCAAAATGTGCTTGTTTTTTACCTTGCAATGTCGACTGTCAAATTCGACTTTTTGAAATTGTATAATTAATCCACTTGAGATTAATCACACGTTCTTATAATGGGTTAAAGTTGTAAATTCTATAGATAAAATAAAAATAAAAGTAATGTCATAAAAAATCTTATAAAATGTTATACAAATTTAATGGTGCGTAAACGCACCATTGGCCAAATGCATGAACAATAAGCAAAAATTGAAAACCTAGTTTTTATGCAAGGAATCGTGCGTTTTTTTTTCTTGCAAATTGTTATTTCATTTAAATTTGTCTAATAGATGTGACCTAATAGATTTCTTTATTTTTTTTTTCAAAAAAATATGCTAATGACAATAATAGTCATGATTTCCAATTTTCCGCAACAGACTTGAAAATATTTTAGGCATACTAATTCGTTCTGGATACCATTCTCTTCCCCAAGTAGATATGTACTGGTCTTTAGATGAGGATAAAGAACTGCCAATAATTCAGAGAAGCACGAGTCGAATCAGATTTAAAAACATAAAACAAAATATCCATTTATCCGATAACTCTTGCCTTGATAAAACACACAAGTTTACTACATTACGCCCATTTTTCCTGCATGTAAAAAAAACGTATTTACAATTTGGAATCTTTTCTCAAAATTTGTCAAGTGACGAAGAGATGGTGTCTTTTTGGAAGGCATTCATCAAAAATGTTCATAAAGGGAAAGCCAGTAAGGTTTGGATTCAAACTTTGGTATTTGTACTCATCAGACGGATACCTTTTCCAATTCATTCCGTATATAGGTGCTGAGACTGGCAGTAATCAACCAAAAAAAAAAAAAAAAGCCATTAGGAACAAGTGTTGTTATGAAACTACTTAACTTTATTTCAAAACCTGAAATGCACAAAATATATTTCGATAGATTTTTTTCTTCCTACAGTTTATTCGAAATTTTGAAAGAAAAGGTTTTTTTTTTTTCCATCTTGAACAGCTTGAGAAAATCACATTGCTGAATGTGTATTGGATTACTCCAAAAATATGAAGAAAAAAACCTTGGGGTTCCTATGATTTTGCATTCAACAAGGATGCAAAGACATTGGCTATCAAATAGAACGACTATGCTGTAGCAACGATTGTTACCAATCAGTGGTGGCACTAGGAAATCCCCGACGGAGGGGCAAGCTTGCCCGACAGGGGGGCATAGCCAAATTTTAGTTTGCAAGATGCCCCCCCCCTCCAATTTAAGTGATAAAGAAACTAATCATTCTGGCGTCTAACAACACGAATTCCCCATAAAAATTAAAAGCAAAAAATAAAAATTGTAATGTAGATAAAATAATTAAGAAAATAAAATTAAATTTAAAATTAAAAACATGAAACTAGGCATTTGTAAGCGGGTTCATCGCGAGATCAATAAACTAAAACAGTCTAAGAATCAGAATTTGACGAAAAATCTGAATATGATGTAAAATCATTAAAAATATGTGCTCTACAGAGTTTATGCAGTGAAAGAAACTTAAAAACGTTAATGTAGTTGTGAATGTAATGTTGCACTTACAGGAAATGAGGCGGGTCCGGGGGTTCTTCCCCGGAAAATTTTCGAAATTGTAACTCTGAAAACGCAATTTTAGTTGATCTTCAGTGATTTCATGCAGACAAGGGTTGGATGCTCACCTCCAAATAATTTTAAGAAATTGAAGTCCAATAAACGAGATTTTAGTCGATCTGTAATGGTATTTTGTAGGGAGTGAGAGGTGAGAGTCGAGGTGCACAACCGAAAAAGTTTCAAAATTAAAGAAACAAAATTGTAGGTCATGCTTGGTAACGTTAGGGTGATGGGGTTAATGACCAATTAAGATATTCAGTGTTCCCCCCCTCCTTCTTCCGTAATCAAACCTTATAAACACACAAATTTACGTGGTGGAAACTCTAGGGCTCAAGAGTATAGCGGTGCTCATCCACTAGCTCAACATATTTATTGGGGAGCAGAGAAATCCACATCTTAAGTAAGCAGAAGAACAGTAACTAATATTAAGTTACGAAATTCAAAAGAAACTTGAGCCCGATGCCTAGCTTTATATTAAGACCGGCTTTGCCCAGTCTACTTTGAAAACAAATATTGTGTCAAGTGACGTATATTCAACAATCAGGCATAAATAAAAGAAAAAAAACATCATGCAAAATCCCCCCCCCCCAAACAATGACGACAGATATTAAAATACTTTAAAGAAATTAAAATACAATGAGAAAGAAGGATTTAAAAAACGTAACCATAGAAACACAAAATAAAATAAGTTTAAGAATTGAAAATGAGAAAGATGGAAATGAACAATGGATTCAATAAGCGTTACCGTGGAAACGCAAGATAAAATGGTTAAAAACTTGAATAGAGAACAGATTTTTGAACTTCATTTAATTCGCTTGTAACTTTTTTCTAATGGAGATAGAGGGTTAAACTTTCGACCAAAGGTCGTGTTAGATCTGGAGTGAAAAATGTCGCTTTTTCCAATGGTGTCAAAAAGAAAACTGTGGGACAATTCCTTCACTTTTTATTGATAGATTTAATGAAGGAAATAGTGCCTAAATTTCAGCTAAGCCTAAAAGAATTCGAAGTAAAAACGCTAATAACTCCCGCCGTAACTAAGTTAGAGCATTGAAACAAATTGCGTAGAACGCGGAAAATTCTACCCTTTCCAACGATATGTAATATTAATATGTGCAAGTAATTTTTCACCCCCATATTCGGGAATTTATGTGAAAATTGGGCCTAAATTGGAAAAAAAAAAGAACTATTCATCGAATTTTTTTCGAACTGGTCTGCAAACCTTTTCAGGACTTAAAAGAACAAATTGTGAAAATTTCAGCGAAATCGGCCGGGTAGTTCTTGAGTTTTGCGAGTTCAAACACACAGACGCTTTTTAGAGACTTCATTTTATATTATGTACAGATGAACCTCGCGAGTCAGAGCATGTATAAAATTAAATTTATTTATATTTTCTTTCATTATTTTATTTTTCCGAGATAACTTGGGAAAGCACGAAAAAGGGAATGCAATCACAACTACTAAGTTTTGCTATTGCAAAAGCAGAATCAAGAGAAAAAAATTAATATCTTTTGAAGAGCTTTGCTTGCTAAAACCAATTACAAGTATTTTATTTGATAACAAATAGAAACTGGAAACAGATAAAAATTTTGCGCTAAAAAAATTAGAAAAGGTGCAATTTTTTACGGATTTTAATTATTTTTTATGGTAATAAAAGGTCTACATCGATTAGGCCTAGCTGGTGGTGGATGGAACCGGCGGGCAGCCGGGCATTTGCCCTGTGGGCCGCATTAAATTTTGCAATTAAAATAAAATATAAATAAAAATAAATCCATGATTTTTCCTTCCTTTCTTTCTTTTGATCATATAAATAATCATGATAGTTTCATAGGGGCCGCCAACATATTTCATTCCTAGATTTTTAAAAATATCATCCTGCAAATCACAGACCATTTGGAAGAAAATGTTTGGGCCGCCGAAGCATGTTTGAAATAGAAAATAAAAGTTAAAGCGTAGTGAGCGAGATTCAAATTATACAAATGAATAGTCACACCAGTAGTTCTAAGCAGGACTGCGGAGTCGGAAGAAAAATGACCGACTCCGCCTTCGGGAATTTTAGAGCCTTCGACTCCGATTCCACAAGAACTGGCAGGGTTGCAGATTTTAAGGGAAAGTGATCGACCCCGACTCTTGAACTTTTAAACTTTCGACTCCTGACTCCAACTTCTTTACCTCAAAATCAATCCGACTGCAATTTCTCAGCCTTGATTCTAAGTTTTGAATGCACAAAACGAAAGTAATGTGTGTGTGTTGTGTAATCAAAAAAAAAAAAAAATTAAAAAAAAAAACGAAACTTAATAGTATGGTCAGCACCATGCTAAACTTAATAAACAAACGAAAGTGAAAAATCGCGAATCTCGTTTTTTAAATTCAATGGTTTTTGCCGCAGTACTGAAAAAAGGCTATTACTACTTCCAACAATAAATTTTACACTTAAAGTTATCTATAAAAATTAAAACATTGAAAATAACTAAACGCGTCTAATGGACAAAATTTTGTTTTGCCTCTCCTGAAAAGAGCCAATTTTCAGATTCGTTCGTTCAGCATGGTGCCGACGATATTACGCGATAAACAAATTTATTAAATATCAAAGTGATCAACATTAATTGCACCAATTTATCTTGTGTAAGGTTTTTTTCTTTCTTTTTAAAATTTACTATATACCTACTTTTTTCATTTTTAAAATTTTTTGAAGCACTTTTCATAACTCGAGAATGCATAACCATTAGTTTCAAACTTTTTATTGATCATGCCAGTTTAAATCTGTCATACTTTCAAATTTTAAGTTTGCACTCACTTTCCGGACCAAGAGGAAAAAGTGTAAATTCTAAGTCTTACCCCAAAATTTCCATACATGGATCTTTTTTGCAGATCTACGGAGTCGGAGGGAAAATGGTCGACTCCAGCTTCAAAAATTTTAGAGCATTCAACTCCGACTCCTTTACCCTAACGCCTAACATCAGTTCGATTCCAACTCTCACTCCGACCCAGCAATCACTGGCAGTGTTACGGGCATTGAGTGAAAATGACTCCAACTCCGACTCTTGTCATTATTAACCAACACATTCCGATTCAGACTCCTTCTCTCCAAAATCAGTCCGGCTCCGACTCCGCAGCACTGCTTTTTTACACTATTTTAGCACTTGAAAAAAAAAGCATATTTAAAAAAAATAGAGCATAACTTGCAAAAAAAAAAAAACTTGAACAAGACTGACCCTGGTACCAGTCTGTAAGTTGGTTTGATCGATCTCGAAGGAGCTATGTTGACTTTTGAATTAGACCTGGTCCAATCAAATAATTACAGCTGTATGGGCTAAGCGCAGCTTATTGGAGGCTTTACTTTAAGTTAGAAACAAGAGTTTCGACTACATGATAACATCTGAAAAAATGAAATTTGGAAGCAAAATGTATATTTTCAATTGCCTTTAACACATGATTTATTTATTTATTTAATTTGGCCTTTTCCAAAAGGTTCGCCCCTCCCCCTCCTCCGCACATTTTTCTCAAAAAGAACCCAAACCCGATGCAATACCAACCCGACGCTTAATGATCCAATGATTGTTTAGGTGTGCCAAACCCGATGTTTAGTAAATCATTCTCATTTCTTCTTCATTCCCAGCAAAACTATTTAGTATGCAGCCCCCTAGTATGATCCCCTGATCCCCTAGTATGCAGCCTACAAACAAGATCAATATAAGTTTTTGAGAAACATGTATTTAAAATGTTAAACGTGTATTTGCTTTTATTACATTAGTCAAAAGAATTTTTTTCTTGCGTTTAGCAGTTGCCGACAAGACATCATTACACTAAAAAATTAAATCTACTTTAGTACACTTCCTTGTATGAGGTAAAAGGATCGTTTACTCATCGATATGTTTTGTTGTAGAATAATCCAACAATAATCAGAAAAATTGTAAATAACTATAGTAATAACTTACTTGTAACTTCAGAGTGAAAATAAAATATAATATTGCAGTTATTTACCAGTATATTACCCAGAGAAGTATTTTAAAACGCATCAACTGTGTGTCTGCACACTTGACATGTTGAAGAGCTGTTTAGCGAATGTAATAGAAAAGGAAAAATCTCCGAAGCATGTTTTTTTTCCCGATGACTCCCCCCCCCCCCCGTCTCGCCCTGTTTGTTGTCATTCCGTACATATTTGTCGCGTAAAACCCGATAACCAGATGACGACGCCTTAGATCTGACCGGAAATCACCACTACATTCGGCAGGGACGTGGATAGTCAGGGGGGGGGGGGGATTGTACTCTTTTATTAGTCTAAGTCGACACCCTGAGGTGTCGAAACCAGCTCATCGATAAACAGAAATTTCAAGGATGAAAACACACCATTTCCCCCGTAGCAATAGCTATCCCTTATTTTGTCACCATCTGGGCGACGTTAAAAGGGGACTTACGGACTCGGGCTAAATTGCAGGTGTCAAGGTGGGTGGCCCCGAACGGAATTGATTTTTTGTTTCCTTTTTTTTTAATATTTAAGATACTTCTACTTTTTTCTACTAATGTTTTTCGAGTTCATATCCGAGGAAAAAAAATTGTTCATTTACAATAAACGCCAAAGCAAACAGATTCCCCGACGAAATACAAAATTTTCCCCGACGGGGGGGCAAGACGTTTCCGACAGGGGGGCAATTGCCCCCTCTGCCCCTCCCTTGGAGCCACGTCTGTTACCAATAATGGAACCGTTTTGCCAATTGTGAAATTGCCCCGTGCCACAGTGAACGAAAGGAAATTTCTATTTCACAACCAACCTTTATTTTGAACTACAATAAGTATATCGGAGGCGTTGACCTGCATGAAATTGCTATAGCAAATTACCAGATCAGAATTCAAGGCAAAAAATGGTGGTGGCCATTATTTACAAATATTATCGATAGTGAATTCATGGAAGCTACATAGAATTGCTAATAACACAAAAATGCCACTTGCAGACTTTAGGTCATACAAAGCGATTGCCCTATTAAAAGCTGAATTCAAGGATAATCTATTTGGTGAAAATACGATACAAATAACACTATTCAAACAAGGGTCGTCCATCATCCACAGCTCTACCGAAAGAAATACGGACTGATAGAATAGCATAAGCCATTAATGAACACGAAAAAAAAAGCCCACAGATGATATAAAGTGCTCAAAAACCACACGATTTATTTGTGCCTCAAATGCACAGTCCATTTACATCCAAAATGCTTCGAAAATTTACATTTAAAAATTCGACTAAGAATAATATTGTTCCACTGAAATATTTGTTCATTGATTTGGCCAATGGTGCGTTTAATGCACCATTTTATTTTTTTTTTTATTAAATATTATTTTTTAAGCAAGAAACTTTTTTTTGTGTCTTAATGGATGCATTTTAAACTCAATTTTAAAAAAATATTACCACATTTTATAAAATGTCCATGCTCGGCCTGAAACAGGTTAAAAAAATATGCAATAGAGGAAAGTTTCACGAACATTGCTTGCTCCTTGATGCATTGCCTGTTATCTCTTCTGTTAAAAGAATTGGAGGTATTACATTTGGAGTATGCTGTTCAGTTTTGGTCTCCTTATCTTAAGAAAGACATTAATGTATTGGAAAGGGTTCAAAGGCGGGGTACAAGGCTAATAAGTGGACTTTCCCACTTAGATTATGATTCCAGGCTTAGAAGGCTAAAAATGTACAGTCTTGAGCAAAGAAGAGACCGAGGGGACATGATTCAGCTGTTTAAATTTATTAAAACGAAAGATGTTACGGGGCTAAAGTTTAGCACTGAAAACAGGACAAGGGGTCATTGTTTTAAGCTATTTAAATCTCAGGCTAACATGGATATTAGGAAAAATTATTTTAGCAAGGTAGTGGAACCTTGGAACAGCTTACCGGAAGAGGTGGTAATGAGCAAAGGAGTCGACAGTTTTAAGAGGGCCATTGATCTTCACTGGGGATTGTAAATTGACTAGGACCAGTCTAGCTGGGCCCAGAGCTTGTTGCTGGTCGTCACTTTTGTATTTGTATTTGTATAATATTCTAAAATTTCTCATTTGTACACATTAAATTGAAAAACTGTTTATAGTAGGGGAGATAGCGACCGAAATTTTACGACAATATATATAAGGCCAGAATTTTTTTAAATCTTAGATTAGTTTACTTAAAAGAAGAAAACGCGAGTCTACCAAAAAGTTATCGTTGCAATAATTAATAAAAAATTTTGCAATATGTTGCAAAAACTTGCGAAATTGTCTTATATATATAAGGCTGAAACTCTGTAATATTATTGATTACGTATAAACATAACGAAAAAATATGTCTACCGCGTCTGAAGCGTTGCGGTGCCGTGTCTACCACCCACGCAAGGTGCGAAAAAATCAGTCAATTTTGACTTAAATATATAAGCCTAAAAATTTTTTTAATAACTGTTTATAATGTATAAAATATAAAAACAAAAGTCTACCAGTTGTGTTATGTTGCAAAGGCATGATAGACGCCACGGAATGTCGACTTCGTACCTATATGTACCGTTTATCGGGCCGCTAGCGCTCGCTCGAAAAAGTTTGCTTGTCGGCGTGAAATTTCAATAAATAAAGCCGACTTATTTTTTAATAAATAGTTTACATCCTGTTTTTATTAAAATTTTTAGTCTACCGTGATTAAGAGGTTGCTTAGTCTTTGGTAGACGTTGCTTAAATTATAAAGTAGTTGGAAAAGTATGAATGATTTAAGCATATTAAAAAAATAATTTTAACATTGAAACGAAATTAAAAACTATTTTATTAAAATTAAAATTATGTACAAATTATAGTGAAGTTTATTTTTCATTAATAGTGTCTTGACCTTTTAAATTATGCCTATTTTATTTATTTATTTTTTATGATCAAGTACTTATGAAATAAAATTTTTTGCATCGATCTTACTTAACAATAAATAATTAAAAATAATCAAATAAACAGTTCTTTACATATTAATTAATCTTTACTAATAATAAAGCTGAAAGTCTCTCTGTCTGGATGTCCGGAGGATGTCTGTAGGATGTCTGGATCTCTGTATCGCGCATAGTGCCTAGACCGTTCGGCCGATTTTGATGAAATTTGGCACAAAGTTAGTTTGTAGCATGGGAATGTGCACCTCGAAGCGATTTTTCGAAAATTAGATGTGATTCTTTTTCTATTCCATTTTTAAGAACAAAATTATCATAAGATGGATGAGTAAATTACGAAATTATCATAACGTGGAACCGTAACATGGGCACAAGCCAATTGGCGAGATACGAAATTATCATAACGTGGAACTGTAACTTGGGTACAAGCCAATTGGCGAGAAAATTCACCATACATTTTTTGTAAATATACAGGCGAATCAAAAGACCTTTTAATTTTTCAATTACGGGCAAAGCCGTGCGGTTACCACTTGTAACCTATAAAACTGTAGCAAGGAACATAATTTTATTTAAATGAACTATTCATCAGGTGCATCGCCGCTCACGTCTGACTCGCCCAAATAATTTTCGTTTTCGCTTTCGTTGCTGAATTTATATTCAAAATGTCTTACGTTCAATTTAGCATCATTGTCAGTTCAATAATCATCATCACTGTGAATGTCGGTACTATTATTAGCTGTCTCGGTAAAATCATCAGTTATCAATATCTATAATAGAAAACAATTGATAAAAAAAAAAAGAAAGAATTTTATTAAAAGCCATGTCTGGTTGAAAAAAAAAATGATTACCTGAGGCAGAAGGCTAAGCTTCGAATGTAACATCTTTTATTGCTTGCGGTAATTGTTTTCAGTAAACCATTTAAAAACTTTTCATCTATCCTCAATTTTCAACCCATAATCAAGAGGTGATAAGCTTGTCAGATTTTTTAAATGAAAATTTGTCCAAATTTGCGAAATGCAAGCTGTTCTGAGGAAATGTTCACGAATTTCAGACTAACATAGGATTAAGGATGACGGATCAAAACTCTTCACGTTTTCGAGAATTACTTTATCTTTTTTCAAAAATTTTATAAACTTTTAAAAACGTAATGGTTCTTGCATCATTAATTGTTTCCATTTTATTTTGTCTGTACATTCGGCGCACAACTCTTCCGAAATTTCAAGTTGTATTCCAATTTGTGACATGCATTTTACATTGTGCGATGGCTGATACTTACTCAAATTTGCTAATGCTCCTGTGTATTCTTCCGACTTTGTAAATAGAACGTAAGGCCGAACCTTTCCTTTTCGGAAAAAAGCCGGATTTTGATCGCAACCAGTCATTGCGTGTAAAGCAACCAAGGCGGAACCAACGGTTTCTCCTAAATTCTTGTAAAGTTCAGAGACATTGATACATCTTAATGATTTTCCAACGCCAACTTCCATCCAAACCTTTATTTAAGAATTCAAAAACTTCATGTTAGCCAATATTATAACTAATACATCAGTATCTGAACATCGTAGGTGGACGTCATATGGAGGCTGCAGCTCTTCAAAAATTACAAAGATGGCAAATCATTTTTGTGTCGGATTCTTCGTGGTCTGGGACACGATTGAGTATGATCTACTATTTTTACAACTTTTCTGTTGATGGTTTCAAATCTATAACACTGTTTGTAGTTAATATACACAAATTTTTCTTCAAAATAAGTCGCTTTGTTACCTCGTTCCCAGTTTTTTAATAAATATTCTAGCAAATCTTCTTTAAAAGTAATATTTTTAATTCATTCAAAAAGTCAGAGGGACGTGTTGCAGAGTCTTCTATCGGAATTTTTTGACCTCTGTGAGTTCCGCTTAATATATCGTCGCCTCAGAACAACAGTAAGATATCTTAGTGTTATTTCTGGGATTAGATATCTTACTGTTGCTCTGAGGCGACGATATGTTCGTTATCTTTTATGGAAGGAAACGGGGTACGTGTCGAAAACAATTACTACGAATACTGCTGAACATACTTAATAATTTTCTCAATATCATAGCATAAGATGATGGAATTTCTTTCATTAGATATAATAAAAAGAATACATCATAGATGAGAAATTTTGGTTGTTCAGAATTGATGTTTTTTTAAGCACTTTTATTACACTTGGCCTGATTGTCATGGAGTAATCTGAGGCGTGCTTTTGCTTATAATTCAGCTACTAGATCACTAAGAGACTTCTGGATTTTACTAAATTATTTGCTTAATCTTAAGGTACAACTTAAGGCTGAAAATTTAAAACTCTGAAGTAACATCATTATTTCGATTAGGATGGAAAATAGCAAATTTGATGCAATTTCCCCATTAAATGTTTAAATATAAAATCCATTGTTACAAATTTTGTTGCCTTGCAAATGTAATGTTAATAGTAATCATAATGAAAGTTTTGAATCAAGTCCTCTCTGGAGCAAGAATGAAATATATTCACAGTCGTTTCTTTCTTAGGGTATCCTCATCTATGCATCTATGCCAATAATCGATAACAGCACTAAGTAAAAAGACGTATTTAGGATCTTTATCCCAAGTTACTTATATGTTGTGAACCATTCTTTTGCGTATACTCAGCAACTAGACTACTTACAGACGACAGAATTTTATTAAATGATTTGTTTAACGTTAAGGTACAACTTAACGCTAAAAAATCAAATTCTAAAGTAAAATGTTGTTTGAAAAAGAAAAACTTGAAAATAACAGATTTAAAAAAAAAATAACAAGCACTTTTCATAATGCACTCAAAAGGACAAAAAAAAATTGTCCTTTCTGACCCAGAAAAGTTAAAGTGTTCCTGTAGTTTTTAATTCTTTTAAGAAAAATATTTCACAAACGAAGAAAAGTGCGCTCAAGTCATTTTAAACCAAACTTTCCCATTAAGAAAAAAAATGCGTGTTTCAACACTCAAATTTATGATTGAAAGCTAGATAATGGTAAAACATTCTCTAGATGACTAAAACCGCACTTTTTTTTGTTTTTGGGGTCATTTTCTTGGAAATTTTTGAAAACTACAGGAATTCTTAAATTGTCCTTTCTGACCCAGAAAAGTTATTTTGTCCTTTTGAGTGCATTATGAAAAATGCTTATTATTTTTAAAAAATCTGTTATTTTCCAGTAAATGCAGTTTTCAGTTCTGCAGATGGCTATTATCTGTTGATCCAATTTAACATATGCTAAAGAAATATAAACATCAGCAGCAATGCTATCGCCGCGAAGCACTAGATCAAGTTTGCTCCAAAATGGCGGATGCGTCGGCTCCTTCACTATAGGGGCCTTACTCAGGTCCAGGCCCCAGACCCAAGGTTATTAAAAGCGTGTCCTTCCCCTCTCCTTTCTTCGCAGTATATGAATAAACAGCTTTACTTCCCCATTTACGAAATGTATTTGAAAAGGTGGTGATTCAAAATATTTTTGAAGAAGTTAAACTATATATATATATATATATATGTAACAAAAGTATGAATATCAATTTAAATATGATAGAAAATTGTAATCATAAAAAAATAATAATTGAAAAATTTCCATTTATAAAGAATGAAAAGATAAAATAATCATACTTTTCCAACTACTTTATAATTTAAGCAACGTCTACCCAAGACTGAGCAACCTCTTAGTCACGGTAGACTAAAAATTTTAACAAAAACAGGATGTAAACTATTTATTAAAAAATAAATCAGCTTCATTTATTGAAATTTCGCGACGACAAGCAAACTTTTTCGAGCGAGCGCTAGCGGCCCGATAAACGGTACATATAGATACGAAGTCGACATTCCGTGGCGTCTATCATGCCTTTGCAACATAACACAACTGGTAGACTTTTGTTTTTATATTTTATACATTATAAACAGTTATTAAAAAAAATTTTAGGCTTATATATTTAAGTCAAAATTGACTGATTTTTTCGCACCTTGCGTGGGTGGTAGACACGGCACGGCAACGCTTCGGACGCGGTAGACATATATTTTTCGTTATGTTTATACGTAATCAATAATATTACCGAGTTTCAGCCTTATATATATAAGACAGTTTCACAAGTTTTTGCAACATATTGCAAAATTTTTTATTAATTATTGCAACGATAACTTTTTGGTAGACTCGCGTTTTCTTCATTTAAGTAAACTAATCTAATATTTAAAAAAATTCTGGCCTTATATAAATAATGTATTAAAAACTGTCGCTATCTCCCCTACTATTAGATTTTAGAAACCACCTTTTCCAAGGGGCAACTGCAAGGTTCAAACAATATAACATTTGATTTTGAATTTTGATAATATTGTAATTAAATTGTGCTTTGGTTAACAGCTAATTATTTTCCCCATGCTTTTTCTATAGTATGTCAATAATTAATTTTTTGTCACTTTGAGTTTTTGCCAGTTTCTGCCACAAATGTGGCAGAAAGTGGTTTTTGCCATCCCGGTTTTAACCGGTTTCTACCAGTGGTTTTAACCACCTCGGCAGAAACTTGCCAACCCTGACTTTTTGTTTCAATTTCTTGGACTGTTGGGCTCCCTAAGGACGTAGCCCCCCCCCTCTCACTGTGGGTATATGCAGATCCTGGCCGGTAATTAACTTAAAAGCTGAGAGCAATTATATTGTGCATGTAATTGTTTTAGAGGAGGATGTAAAACAAGATAATATTAACCAATTCCTGATTTCTTGATGATCAGTTAATGAAAAAGAAACTTTGAAAATAAAAAAGAATATAAAAATGTCACTCATTTTAAGGCGGAATCGCCCAACTACATGTTGGTTAAGCTAGCTTTTTTAGGCTAAGCGCAAAAGCAATTAATAAAATAATTCAAGCTGTTCCACATACAGTTGAATAATTTTTCTAAGTACTGAATTAAAATTAATTCTACGAGAGGTTAAATTTAAATGATGGTTCTTACGGAGTAGCACGTTGACTGTAATCATTGGTAATAGTTTCAATGCCGCCAGCTCTTGCTACGGCAACATAACAGTTTTCGTTTCCAAAATCAATTCCAACTGCAGGCATGACAAATAACTTTTCAAAACCTGAAATTAAAACGAATAAATGTTTTTCAAAAAACGTTCAATTCCAAGCCATTTTATAGAAAGGCAGATGTCCGCTGCAAAGATGTAAACACACAGAATCTGTCAAGATTTCACTCTCACGATTGCGAATCACGATACGAAAAACGAAATCGAGAAAAAAAAAACGAAACGAGCCGAAGGAACTTACCATAGTCGCCGCCTCCATAAGATGACGTAAATTTTCAAGCGTGAAATTACTTTTCGAACGTAAATTTTTTTTTCTTCTCTAAATGCTTCAGTTAATTCTATTTTTATGAAGTAGAAATTCTTCCGGAATATTCACTCTTTTTTTTCTCGTTTTATTTTCTTTCAATTCTTGGTTGCATTCGACGATCTCAACATGTCAACCGGTGACTAACCGGTAGCTAACTGCAGCGTTCTTGAGAGCTATCGGTTAACTGGTTGCTTCCGATGTCGTTCTGTGAGCCTCACCGGTTGATCTACCGGTCAACCACAGCTTAAGCTGGTTCATTAGTTGATAGAACCACGTGACATTTTTGACCAATTATGAGTATTTTCACAGTAATGATGTCGGCGGATACTAACCGGTTGTTCACGAACCAATGCTTCATCGAACGCTTTCAGTTGATCATCTGTACTTGTGCAGACATGACGCAGACGAATAACACGCAGGTGAAAAGTTCATATAATTGGTCAAAAATGTCACGTGGTTCCATCAACTAATCAAGGCTCATAACACGACATCGGAAGCAACCAGTTAACCGGTAGCTCTCAAGAACGCTGCGGTAAGCAGGTTACGGTCGACCGGTGAGGTTCGTCGAACGCAAGCTTTGTTTCGTGAACAATCGGTTAGTAACCACTGACGTCATTGTCACGTGATTAATCAACCGGTCACTACCGGTCGTGCTCGTGCTCGTCCAACAGCCTGCGAGATCCTCGGCTACGCTGCTTCTGAAAAAAGTTTATAATTTAAAAGTTTTGCTTTTGAAGATGGCAAGTGTTTTTATAAATAAAGCGGAATGATCAAAACTTTTAATGCAGTTTACAGTATCAAAAAATTGTATATATAATTTATGTGATTATCTGATTTGCAAAGTGGATCTTAAATAAATATTGCAAAACTTGGCTCTTACCATTTGTGTTTCATTCACAAATAATCGGACTCATGTTTGCTAAATTTGAAATTAAATGTGAGAGAAGATGATTTTCAGAGGAAAATTTTTTCATCAGTGGAGAATTAAAGTTTATCAAATTTTTCAGAAGTTAATATAATCAAAAGTATTATGATGACTGAAGATCCAGTTGGAAGCAAACGTGAGGTTAGTGGGTTATTCGTTTAATTAAATTAAACTGCTTTTTTGGTTAATTTTACTGTATTCTGTTTGCACAATATTGGTAGCCTGATCGGTAGCGTACCTAGATTTTACCTAGTGGCTCTCGTCAGGGGCGCAACAGGAGAAGAGGCGGCAATGTACCATTATTAGTTGAGAAAAATATTAATTTGAAGTAAAATACTTCGTAGAGATGTCAGTTTAGAGCTAGAAGGTAAAAATAAACAATCCCTATTGCTCAAAAAAGGAAAAAAAAAAGAAAAAAACTTTGCATGAAAAGGGCATTTCCTGAGTCCGGTCGTAGGCGGATTTAGGACTGAGTTCCTGGGGGGGGGGGGGGGGGCAGGATTTTTTTTTTTTGAGTAATATTAGTTGTAATCAAGGCTAGATTTAGACTTCATGTGACCCTAAGCTATTTCAGGTTTTGAGTCTATTTTGTAGTCCAAACAGCTTTTCTGTCGGTGGCAAAAAAGGCCATATTTTAAAGCCCCGAACCCCCCCCCCCCCCATTATGCATTATACATTTGGTATATGCTGGGAAATAGTGTCCCTTTTAAGTAGTGTATAGAATATCCCCAATTTAAAGGGTCAGGGGGTTTCCCTCCCGGAGGAATTTTTGTAAAATAGATATGAAATTCTGCATTTTTAAGCCTTATAAGGTGTAATTGGAACCACAAAAATCTCAGAAAAAAAATAGCAAAATAATCTTATGCGAATTAGGATAATACAAAGTAAAAATTGTTTTCGTGTTGGCAAATGAGTGACAGCAGTCCTCAGAGAGAAAAAGCAAGGTAGAATAGAAGGTTATGCATTGTTATTTGCTTACATCGGCTGTCGGTTCAATTCAATTAGTTTTTGATCACGTCTTCAATCCACCCGCAAATACAACAATAAATTAAATACAAAATGATCAATAGTAAAAAGTGCTTTAAATGAAACGGTGTACATATTTGGAAAATAGGTAACAAGAAAGTAACATGCTGCTCATTTGAATAATTCATAATTTATACACTTGATAAGAAATAAATTTGAAGCACTCTTTCCTTAGGAATTTCAAAAACTCGTCTAATCCATTTCAAGGACTCCAGAACAATCAAAACTATTCTGGGCTTCATTTGCCCTTTTCAGTCTCTGAAATGTAGTACTAGATTTTACAGTTTTACAGTATTGTTCTAACTTCGTAAGATACAATTACTTTAAGTTTAAAAAAAAAAAAATATATTGATTTTTCATTTCAACAACTTTTTTCTTCAATTACAAGCAGTGCAGAAAACGAGTTTTTTTTCTCGTGCTGAACAGATTAACAATATGCATTCGAAGCAAGATAAAAGCAAGCAGTATATTAGAATTTCCAAAATAATGCATTGCATTTGGGATTAAATAAACAGCAAGATATGAAACATTTGAGTCACAACAATTTATCTCAATTAATATGTTACAGAAACGTGAGAACCATGATTTTTGCATTTTTGATGCAGAATGAGGCAAGGAATAAAATTTAACATACTTCGGCATCTATCCCTCTAACCCCTACCATTTGTTATAAATGTTTAAATTTATGGTTTGTATCCACACTTTTCCAAAGTTTTCAAGCACTTTAAAATTAAATGTATTTTTTCAAGTACTTTCTTTTCTTTTTTTAAATCTTTATTTGAGATTCTAATTTGTTGAAATAGTCGTTGATTATTTCATGTATGCTGCTGAATACATAGGTCGTTCAGTCGATATTTTCACTTATGGGTCATTTTTTAAAAAGTGTAACTTTTGGAGTCGCACGCCTTTCACAGTAAAACTTTTAAGGAACAATTCATCTAACAATAGCAATGCTTTTTAATTTCATCAAAAATATATCTATTTAAACCTGCCAACATTTTTTTAATAATAATTTTTATTTTAGTATTTTTTGTTTTTTTGGTTCACAACAGGTGAATTCTCATCTCCGTGACATGTTACACACCTTGTGTGGCTGTTTATGTTGCTTTATAACTTGTTTAATTAAAAGTATATACTTATTTATTTATTATTCCTTTCACAAGTGACTTAAATACCAATTGTTTAAGTATATTTAATTTTTAATATTTGTGTTTTAGTTCGTTTTAGTAGGATAAGGAGTTGTGTCACACAATAAATTCTCACCTCCGTTACTGAAGCACAAAATGCCATTCCTCATTAACACGTGGCAGTCTTGACATCAAATTTTATTTTCCAAGATACAAGGGGCCCCCTTGTTTACTTTCAACCATAAAGAAGTTGTGAGATTTTTGTCGAAAAACAAGAAGACAGATTTTGCTTTAAAAACTAAGTATGGTTACTGTGACTTCTCACCTCCGTGAACTTGAATTTCAGGGATGTAAATTAATGTAAAAAAATAAGTGAACATGTTTTCATATGCTTTACAAGTACAGATTGTAGCAACGAAGAAAAAAAAATATTTCCCTGAAAAATGTATCCATATTAGGCCAATAATAATGGAAAATTCCTCACCTCTATGACAGGCCTTATCAATGTCATTATTTCTGAGGTGAAAATAAATGATGGAGGGGGAAATACATCAATCTTAGGTATTCTACCAAAATTTTAAATTGCCAGTATATTCTCAAATTTAGTAAATACTACTTTTTAACACACATTTTAATTAAAAGGAAACCTACTAATTAAGCTGTACTTTAATTAAGAGAGCTTAACATTAGAGTCCCACTAATCATTAAAGTAGCTCATTGTTTGCACAATTAACAAAATTACTACTTTGATACTAAATTAGCCACAGTTTTTAAACATTAAAAGTTTTTCCTTCTTTTTTTTCCGTGAACAAAGCATTTTTTAATTTTTTTTATTTATGAGTAAAATTATTGGAACCTTGCTAGACCATTGTTTGTTGTTACTTCTAGTAGGTAACACTTTCATGTAAGAATAAAAAATAAGAAAAGAAAAGGCTTTGAAATTGAAAAATATTTGAATTAAAAAGTTACCTTTTCTGGAGAATGACCCTTATATACTTGCCCTAATGGTTTTCAGTTCGAAGTAGTTGTTTTTATTACATTTCAGCATCCCAGTGACCACTTTACTACTTGTAATACATTGTATGGTTTCTCCCCCCCCCCCCACCCACCATTTCGAAATGGACAGCCGCTATTTTTCTTCATTTTCGCTTCTGAACTATTCAAAAAAGAAAAAAAAATCATAATTTTTTCTTTAAAGATTTTGGAAGGTGTATTGTTACTATTTATAAAATCCTCCCATGACTGGGGGGCATTGCCCCCCTCCGCCCCCCCCCCATAAATCCGCCTATGAGTCCGGTTAATACTTCTACACAACAGTGGCATGTCTAGGTGGAGTGAAGGACGGCTTTCTGCGCCAGTTGATTTTTTTTTCGGGAGGAGGATAACATTTTAACTCTGGAAGGAAACAAAAATTTTTTGAAACATTTTTCAAAGAGGATAAATGTGTACTAATATCTGTTGCAATTTAAAAGCAGAAGAAACTTCACTCACAAACATTTCCAAAGATCGTTTAAAGCAGGGTTAGTTAAAAAAAAAACGGTTTTTTTTCAAAAAAAACAACAAAAAATCCGGTTTTTTTGGTTTAAACCAGGTTTTTTTGGTTTAAACCGGTTTTTTTTTGGTTTAAATTTTATTTGCGAGAAAAACAATTTTCAGAAGGTAATTAAGGTTCCATGTAATTAACAGTTATTCAATAGTCATATTATACCTAATTTCTTCATTAATTAAAGAGATTAGAACAAAATCTTGTAACGAAATTAAATAATTAAAATAGCTTTCTGCGGGGAAATATTGATTGAAAAGTTTAACTTGATTAACATATTAGTATGCATAGACATTCTTTTTAAAACAATATGAGTAAGTAACTTTTGTAAACTGCACAGGTTAGCTAAGGCAAAGCAAATACCAAAATCTCAATTCCAGTGAATAAAAAGAGAGGGGGGGGGGGACTAAGAATTATCTGCACCCAATAGTCATAAAGCAGCATAGGTGTATAGCCAATTAAAATCTTTTGAGCACACAGAATCCAAAAAAAAAAAAAAAAACACCAATGGAGAGTGTAGTTCATATGTGAAGATTTATATATTTCTCAATCAATTTTTACACATACATTTGCATTTTGTTCTGGGAATTTAAAAATTTGTCTTTTAATCATCCTACATTATAATTATGTATCATAATATGAAGTATAAGCATTTTTTTTTAATTTGATAAAAAAAAAAATATTATTTGTGTTCACTTGCAGAACAAATCTTAATTTTTAGGTGCAAACAATTAAGTTAGACTGTTGATTACTAGGGCTCGACCGATGGCATTTTTTGGCCGATGGGCCGATGCCGATTGTTGGCCGATTGTTCAAAGATGGCCGATGGCCGATGCCGTTGGCCGATGGCAAAAAAAAAAAAAAAAAAATCAAACAGAAATAAATTGATAAGATTGTCAGGAATTTAAAGGATCATTGATTCATTTCACTTTACTTCCTTTCTATGAATAAAGAATTGTAATCACAAAAAAAAAATCAGATTTCGACCTAAATTTCTATTTTACTATCACCAAATTTATACTTCACAAGTTTTTTCGGCACATCTGTACATACATATGTACCTAAGAACATATAGATAACCAAATATCCATTTTGAACGCCTCCTCAGTTAATTATCGCAAATTCTCTTGTGATGTCTTCATGCGCGTAAACTTGCGTCACTCAAAAACGTTATGAAATAGTAAATTGAAAACTCATACGTACGTAGTATGATCTAAAAGTTCTTGGTCAAGTTGTATAAAACCTTACCCTGAATAGTTCACATTACCGAAGCATATATCTATCTACAAAATAGTCACCTTGAATGATTATGCACTTCTGCCAACTTTCGTATAGCTTTCAGAAGCACTCCTGGAAGACATTTTTTGCAAATTCCTGTAAGGCCTCTTGCGCTGCTGCTGAAACTTCATCGTGGGGAAGAAGGCAACTTTCATGTTGAGGATGCACGGTTCGATTGGTCAATACTCTGATATGACAAACAAATAACATAACGTTTCGTCAGACTTAGCTCCGTGTGACTTTTACCTGTTCCCAGCAAAAAAACATTTCATAGACGCCGCTTTTTTCCGTCAGGAGAAGATAAAGCTGCATCATAGAAGGTAGCGAAAAATGGCTTCCAGGAGTGTTTCCAAAAGTTATATGAACACTGGCAGAAGTACATAGTCCCTTAAGGCGATCTTTTGAAGGTGGATGTGCTTCGGTAATGTGAACTATTCTGGGTAAGATTTTATACAGCTTGTCCCCGAACTTTTGCATCGTACTACGTACAATCTGTATAGGGTGTAGTTATGCTTCTCCTTTTTTGACTGCTGTATGATGAAAGAGAAAGAACAATAGCCAAAAAAAGAAGGAAGAAAAACAAAGAGACTTTAATAACCAATTGATTTGTTTGTTTTTTTTTTTAAATTGAGCATATAACTAAGATTTCAGTAATGTTGTAATAATGTATAGATTTAGGTACACTAAACATAGTTAAAAAAAAAAAAAATATGTTGCTTAACTATTCAAAAAAAAATTAAGAATAGAACTATGAAACCGTCAACAAATTACGCAATTAAAGTGGAAAGATTGCACGTAGACATTTTTTAGTCATCAAATTAAACAAAAAAGGTAACAGATAAATTACAATACTAAATCAAAATAGCAATATTTTTATACTTATTTAAAATTTATGAATAGAAAAGTTTGCATTTTTCATAAAAGCTATAACAGTGACATACATTTTGCTGAAAAAAAAAAAAAAACCATGAAAAGAGCAAGGTTCTTAAAACGCGGGTACAATAAACAAACTCAATATTTACATCAAGTTAATAACTGAATACATATACTACTTGATCTGATGTTTGCACACATAGTATTGAACAATTTGATTGTTTATTCTGTTATGAAGCTTTACAAACAAGTTCAAATTAAATACTTCAATTTAACAATAATTTTCTGAAATTTGAAAAATTGAATAATAGAAAATCCTTGAAACTTTTCTATAAAAAACAAAAATAACTTATTCATTGATTTTATATAAATACATAAAAATAGTTACTTACAACAGAAAAAAAATCAATCGCTATCAATGATACAAAAAAGATGGCAATTTACGAAATATAGGTGAAACAAGTGTGAGAAGTACGCAAAATGACATTTCTTGACCAAAATAAATAATCGCTAAATATTTAAGAAATGCTTGAAACGGCGAGGTAGGGTTAGGGGGGGGGGGTCACCCTCTGATTTTAGAGTAAATCACACTTCGGCCCCAACCTCTGCCTCATTTTTTTAGTACCGAACAGCTACCACCAAAGCCTCGGAAGAGTTTCTGAATTTACTTCAGCAATTCCGAAAAAAAAAAAAAATTCAAAAGTCCCTTTGATTTCCGAATTATGTCACCATTCAAAACGTCTTTAATCAATTTCTTACATTAATGCCCTAAATTCTTTCTAAACAATCGATAAAGTTTGAAAAAAAAAAATCTCCAATTTTATGAATGGTGTTAGTTTTAAACAACTCAGAAGTACAACTAGAGTTTAATTTCAGAAATTGGGGGAGGCCATGGTAGCCTGATCAGTAAGGCATTGAACTCGGGACCAGAGGGCCTCGGGTTCGATCCTCGCTGGTCGAAGACCCACCGTCGTCATTAAAGGGGACTGGGCGACGTTAAATATGCTCATGGTCTCAATGTCCTCCAAGTGAAACGATACCTCTGGGGGTGCTAGTACTAGGTAGCTATTAGCTCCTGGACTAGTTCAAAATTCTCACTAGCTGTTCGATCCGGTGATGGTGCTGCCATCTATCGGTATATATAAAAAAAATGGAGGCAAGGCACTTAGTATGCAGTCCTCGACATAAATACAGTTGAAGTCAGTTGTGACTCTTGAATAGAATAGAATAGAAATTGAGGGAGTGGGAAGTGGGGCACGCAAGAGTTCTCGGAAATTGAAAAAAATAGTCGTAAAAATAGAGTTCAAAATAATCATAAACATTGAGCAGAAAACCCTTTCAAAACTTTCATCCGAGTTTGTTTTGACGTGCAATGGCGGATTTAAAATATAGCAAATGTTGCAATTGCACGAGAGGCCCCATAACCATGGGCCACCGAAGGAGTTACAAAAATGCGAATGATAAATGTTTTACAACTTCTGTGATCCCCAAAATGTATTTCGACGGGCCCCAAGCTTGTAACTCCGCCGAAGCGATACAGAAAAGACTACATTACTGTGATTCATATTACAAATATCGAAAAATTAAAAATTACCGTCGGTTCAACGGGAATCTAATTAAATGACACAAAAATCGATTTCGCCATCTCATATTTGTTTCCATAGTCTCCAATTCGGCAATATATCACCAAATGATCGTCAGTCTGAGACGCTATATTAGTTTTGCATTGAAATAAGTAATTAATAGCCACAAAAAATGAGTAAACAGGCTTTTCAGAACACCCGATCGAAAACAAAAAGGGAAGTGCACAACTGGAACGTCCGCAGACCCCACATACGAAACTTAACCCTTCTACAGATTATCATTTTTGAGTTATGACTTATGACAGATATCCTGCTGCAAGAAACAACGCAATAATTAACTTGTTTGGTACCTGAATGTAGTATTAAAAACTCTTCTAGGGATGACTAAAAATAGAAATTCATACTGAAATTTAAGTAAATAATTTTATATGAAAACAACAACTCCATTTACTTTGTATTAAAAAGTAAAACAGCTAAGGTTCTTTTTTTTTTCAAAAACATCGGCCAATTCCATCGGCTTTTCGATGTTTTTTAAGGCCGATGGGCCGATGTTTCCCCCAAGTTAGTATCGGCCGCCGATGCCGATGCCGATGGCTGAATTGTTGAACTTTCGGCGCCGATGCATCGGCCAGGTCGATGCATCGGTCGAGTCCTATTGATTACCTTACAAAGTCAAAGTTAAAATTCCAGGAAAGTGCATATAAATGGGCAAAAATGTCACACCCCTGCAACAGGAGTGAGCAATATAATGGATTGCATCTACAATAAATGATTCAATCCTTAGTAAATCTTAACTAATCATGCAAATTAAGCATAATGATGGAAGTTGACTGAAATCTGCTTTATGGCACATATGAAATAAAAAATATATTAATATTTTTTTTCGATTAAAGCTTGTAATACATTTTGAAGAAGCAACTTTGCAATTTTAGTATTTATCTCTGCAACTTAGCATAAATGGAATTTTACATTTTTCAATATGTGTGGGAAAATCAATGTAAACCTGTAAAATGGATTTATTTTTGGCTTTTTTTTAAAAAAAACCAATTGGTTTAAACCATGGTTTAAACCAAACAACCCTGGTTTAAAGCTGTGTTTTCAAAGGGGCAACTTCAAAAACTTTCAAGGGCAGCATCTCCCTCCTCCCCTGTCAGACAGCATTGCCGATTGTCTTAAATTAGCAATTCTGAAAACTTCTTCAATAACCAATTTCCCAGTCACCAATCACCAAATAACTTGAGGTAAACTACTAATGACCATCCGGTAACAATAACTTAATTTTGATAAACTGCAGATACCACATATCTGCTCAGCACGGCAGCATTGATATCATTTTTTTTATATTTAATTTTTAAAGGTTTTTAAAAAATTTTTTTTAAAGTTTTAGCATTGAAAAAAAGAAAAGAAAGACTGAAATCCAAGATGATGTATGTTTTTTATTTAAAAAAAAAGAGCTGTCTGTTAACTTTATCTACATAGTTTTTGCATATCTAGATTTGTTGGTAGAAATATTTTTTAATCCTGTTCTTCAATTTGGTCCCTGCAAAGAGAAGCTGCTTAGGTGCATGTTAGGCAAAATAGCTTTATTTAAAGTGTTCCCAATTGAAAATCCATTAATGGTTAAAATTTACTGAAAAATAAGTCTATCATTTTCATAAACTAAATTCAATTCTACATATTCTATATCTGTATCATCATTTTATTTATTTATTGGTATAAGAGTATGTTTTGTTGTTTGAAATGTTGAAAAGCTGTGTTTGACATAATTTGCCATCTTGACTAGTGCAGAAAATATTGATCCTATGCTTGAAAATCGATGTTGAGATGGGAAAGTCGGCTTGTTTAGTTCTAGATGGAACTTCTTGTAGTGTTCCCGCTTGGCCATTTTTGAAGAGCGCATCGCCCTGCCCTTTCCCATATGCGCCCTGTCCTTCTTTTAGATCGCAAAACGCACCCCACACTTTTCAAAAATAACAATATGTGCCCTGTATTTTTAAAAAGGTACCTCAAGCATCGTTTGGACCTGCCGCGATGTCGGGGCAATTTTATTTGTCCAACGATCTTCTGCAAAAACGCTAATCTCTTGTCATTGTCCCCAGAATTTCACCCTGAAAACGGCCCCAGAAATGAAAGGAGAAACAAACACGTAGGCAAAAAGGTTATGAGATTCTCGGAATTGTAGCAGGCTTATCAGTTGGAAACAAAAGAAAGATTTCATCCTTTCCTCAGGATGAGTTTGAAAGGGTGAGGGAAGGTGTTCAGTAGTTTGCGATGGGGGGGGGGGGGGAGATTATTGTTTAATTCCTTCCCATCCTTGAGTTTCTGAGAATCAACAATGAAGGAAGGTGGTAATCTTTCTATATTATTTTTACCTGTAGGACCAGGGGGCGTTCCAGGAAAAGTAAAAGGGGTACTACTTGTTTCAGACAAGAACAGATGAACTGCTCCATTTCTTGTCCGAAAAGTCTGAGTGCAAACACAAACGGTTCTTGATTTGAAAATACATGGTTCTTGACTATGCTGGCCGAAAAAATATGAAGTTAACTGAAATATTTCAGGCTGTTCTTCTTTTTCTTTTTCCCTACAAAACAGAACAGAAGCAGGGTTCATATGCTCTTGATAAAACTTGTAAAGGGCTGGAAAAAAACGTTCATTTAGAAGTGATTAATAAAGTTTTGAAAGCTAACATAGTGCTTGAATTCCTTAGAGTCTAAGGACTGCACATTGCATTGGGCCAAACGTAGCCCGCGAAGCCTGTTGAATTAACCCACGAAAAATTCTTTAAAAAATATATATAAATAAAAAAAATTTGAAAAAAAAAATAAAAAAAAATTGCATTTTGAAACTTATTTATTGCTCTAGTTAACAATTTCAAGGTCCATTACAGGTCGATTTTATCCCATTTATGACTATCACTTGCCTGAAATCGCACTCAGAAAATCGGAAGTTAACGAGAATGAAGTAACAAAAAGGGCACCTTTGCCAAAATGAAAAGTATTAATGAAACAGAATGTTGAACTGAGCGATAAACATTGTATGAATGGGCCATTGTCATAGCATATCAGTCCTTTGTGTCCGTTTTTCGTTTGCACAGGGAAATTAGGCTTAGCTAATTTTGGCGCATTGCTAGTGATTGTGTAGCAATCTTTTCGCAACTGTTTCTGGTTGATAAACTTTCTGATTATTTTCTAAGTAGTGCACAGTACAAAGCCTACTGAACTAAAATACATGGGTATTTTTTTGTTATTTTAATTTTTTAGCCTTCCCTCCCCCCACCTAAAAAAAGAACGTTTGAAATGGAAACATATTGTTCTGTGTGAAATTTGCCCGGAAAATTTTCTGCTGCGAAATATTCATTCATTCATTCCTTTTTGCTGAGAATTTGTATTATCTTTGAATACGATTTGTATAAGAGATTATTTAAAAAAAATTATTGACATAGTTAAAAACATACCTTTGACATATTTCTGCTTTTTCCAACTAAAATGATCTTGCGCTGTTTCTTTTTTTTTAATATATATACATATAAAATACTATAATATTGCTTTTAAAAAAATCACAAAAATAATATGCTGATGTATTAAATTTTCATAAAAATTGTCAGGGAGATTAAAATCTTGGATTAACCCCAGCTGCTATTGCCACTGCATTGGGCAACGCATGCATCTGCAAACCAAGTTGTGTCAAGTCCAAGACTAGGAATTCAAATAAAGCCTTTTTTGTTTTGCACCTTGCTAAGACTGCATTTCTGAAGCACTGCACGTAGTATTTTAATAATTATTCGGTTTGAAGTGTAATTTTTTTTAAAAAGTTGAATTTAAAGGCATCATGATTTTGATGTCTACTAAAATACTTAATGGCATAATGCACATTACTAGGCAGTTTTTTGGTAGGAAAAAGGGGATCATTAATTAAATACTGTTCATCTTCCATTAAAATTCAAAGGATTTTGAAATAACTAGAATTTTTTATTCTTATAGGAAAAGTATATAGTTACAATTAAGGGGTGAAAGGTATTGAAACATACCCTAAGCAAAGATTCAGCATTAGCTAAATGTTTCTTCTGAGTTTGGAAAATGTGCTTAGTTCACATTTGGGGAGGGGGGGGGGGCAATCTAACCCTAAAGACAAATGCATTTTCTGGAAGAAATCATGATAGTCAATACTGAAGTCAATGGTGGCGATTGAGGGTGGGGGGCAGAGGCTTGCACAGAAATTTTGGAGCCTGTCACATATGACTTTTCCAGGCCCCCCTCCATGTTGTTTGCCTCTATATTTCACCCCTAGTTTTAAAATATTGGACTCACTTGAGGCCCAGGCCAAGAGGTGTCCCTTTCCCCCCTGTGCATGCCCCTGGGAGGGGTGCTCATGGTACAGACCACACTGTTTAAATTTTTGCAAGGTGGTTTAAGATGTTATTTTTCTTTTTTTTTAGGGGGGGGTGGCAGTATTTTTTGAGGGGTGTGTCATTGGGGCAGACCGCGTTGAAATAGTGCCCTTTTCAAAGACCAGCACCCTGCCCTTTTTTTTTTCTAGAGTGAACACTACTTCTTGTTCAATCCCAATTCTTGCTATCCCTACTTCAAAAACTTGCCAACCCTAGATCTAAGGGTCAGTGATTGGGGAGTGAAAAAAGGTCGAATAGGGAAGTAATTGGTGGAAAGCTGGAAATTGCTTTAATCAATGCCATATGGGTCTGGAATAACCATCAGTGGCATATTTATGTTTTTATTTTAGAGCGGGTCCATATAACCAAGATTAGCTCCCCCCCCCCTTTTTAAAGGGGGGCGCACCAGTTCTCACCAGGAAACATCACGATCAAGGAAATTCGAAAAAATTTGAAATTGGTGGCATTTGAAAGAGCATTGGAAAACATGTTTATGGCACTGAAACTACGTGCCCTCGTGACCACATTATCGAAATATGATGTCTTAAAAATTGCCGAAATTTTTAGTAAAGTCGCCAAATTTAGCGAGTTTTATTCAGAAATGGAAGGTACGGCGCGAATTCAACATCTGCATCTGACAAGACATGTATTTCACTTCCACATTTGATCACCACCAAAGCGCGTGAGAAATATCGCATTAATTCTTTACTCGCGGGGTGACTACCATGGCGCGGGGTGTCATGGCACAGACTGCGGCATTGAAATTTTTAGGGGCTTGTGTTCTGGGATATTAACGTGCAACTGTATAGGGAAAAACGCCACAGCCCGAAATATTTGTTTTATTTTATTGTAAAAACAATGCATTTTTTTGTTATTCTTAAGACTGTTAAAAACTGATGTTTAAAACTTTTATGCTTCTGCGGGTGAAATATTTCCACTGAAAGAGTTTATTCGATGATGAAACTGTTTTGAAAAAAAATATGATAACCTTAGAGAAACGGTAAACACACTTTAAAGTCTTTTTTTTTTTTTTTTTTTGAAAAGTCGTAAATCTGAAGTCTTCAACAGTATCTAAATACGAAGAAAACGACATTTTTAAAGATTTCAAACCATGTTCTCAAATTAAAAAAAAACGATTTCTGTCAGTTATTTCCAGTGTGTTTTTCATTATGTGTATCGGTTTCAAGTTATGTGTAAACCCTCTAACAATTCAAATAAAAAAAAAAACTGTATTAACTTTTATTTTGCTCGTATTTGAATTCCTTTTAACGTGAAACATAATTGGTAAAAGTGACTTCAGTATTTTTAAAAATGACTAAATAACATGCAATATGATGTGCATTTACGTTATAGCGACTTTCAGTTGCAGTGACAGACTTTTTCGAACTACAGGGGTTGTAATGAACGTCGACTATAAAATTTTTGATAAGAATCGGTTATGAAGTAATTTCCGACATCGTTAGTTTTGCTGTGCAAATTTTTGACATTTACTATCCGTTGTTTTCTTTTTTTTAATTATTATTTTTTTCGATTTTAAATTAAACATTTTCGCTAGCAGTGGTCAGACAATAAAACTTATTAATATTAATTCTCGTACATAATTATTAATGACTTACAACACATTTCATTACAAGAGTACAAACTTAAATTAGTTAAGTAAAACACACTTGAAATGCACTTAAATTCTGAAATGGTTAATTCCATATGTGACAGACATTACATCAGACAACTATTTTTCTTAGTTTCAGGTACCAAATATTAAAATATGTTTATAAATTTTGGTGTACTAAGACATTGTTATGCCCTTATTACATACAAATAAAAAAAAATATTTTGTTGAATTAAATGTTTGAGTTATAAAGTAATAAAACACTGTGACAGACATTACAAAAAATGGACATGGAAATGAGCCGATGCCTCGTTGTTAACCAATTGCTCTGAATTGGTTTATGTTATGGGTTCAAAAAAAAGTTGTTAGTAAACAAAGAATGCTTTCTACAATATTTAAGTGAAAAAAGTAAAAATTTCAAAAAAGGGTTCTTTTTAAAAATATTTCAACTGTGTGACAGACATTACAAGATTTTGTGACAGACATTACACGTGCAAAATTTTTATTTAAATTTCTATCAGTAAATGAAAAATATTTATTTCTTATGACATTAAATGTTACAAATTGAATACTTAAATGATTTGGAAGATGAAAAATTGTTAAACTACGTTATTAAAGTTTGTAAAACCCACGAGAGTTGACCAAAGTTGGAGCAACTGTGGTCGCTACTATTTGTGTTTTATTATACCAAACAGCATGGTCTTCTGACTCAAATTTAAATAGTCCTTTTATTTTGGCTGGCACAAGACACTTTATTTGGTACTGTTCTTCCTCTGTTTTAATTATTATACCATTAAACTTTTCATTGTCATATGTTGCAGTGACCCACTGACCGCATTGAAATTCTTCAAGAAATTCTTTAATAACATTACTTGGAGGTAATGGTATTAAAGAGCTTTCCACGCATTCTCCAGTTTTAAAATTAAAAATTATTCCCTTTTTGCTGTCTGATATTGAACTATAAAATATTTTCCCTTCAGAGCAAGAACGGCAACTGTGCTTTCCTGGTATTTGGAATTCCCTTGATTTCTTCATCATCTATTCTCCACAAATTATCCCAATCTGCTTTCATTGCTTGAATGTTTTTCTGACCTGAACAATACATTCCAGGACAAACCCTTTTTGCTGCCAAAATCAACTTAGAAATTGTTACAATTTGATGCTTGCATATTTAAATAAACTATTGTGACAGACATTACACATGTGACAGACACATTACATTTGTGACAGACATTACAAATTTAAAAACTCTCTATATAATTCAATCTTTTAGGTTTTTTAAAATTAACTACATGGACATGTTTCTTATAACACAGAATAAGAGGAAATATAAATAAAAGTATAAGATATAAACATATAATTGTTAAAACTTAAAAAAATTATGTTTTTTGTGACAGACATTACAGGTTTCAGAGAGATTATTCTAAAACCTTTAAAAAATTCAAAAACATTTTTTTATCAATAACTTTGATGTTTTTCAAGTGCTCATGAATCATTTTTCTTGACTAATAAAACTTTTGAAAGGGATCCATTTCAAATTTTTAATTTAAAGGAAAATCAAAGTTGTGAAAATAAAGCTTGTAGTTTCGGTCAGAGAATTCACTCTAAAAAATACTTCATAAAAAATATTAACATATAATAATAGCAGTGAATTTTATTAATTTCAAAAAATTTGTTTTATTTCCTACACATTATGATCCAAAACTAAAAGTTTTGATGAAATTTAAAAATTAGCAACTATGTCCACATATTCATGGAATTAACAAAATGCATTATTATCACGATTACAAAGTTAAATCCTACGTTCAATTTCGTTATAAAGTTGTAGCTCCTCTGGATAAAGCTCTCTAGTTTCCATTTCACAGGCTTCATAGTTACTTTTTAATTTTACCCACACAAGTAAAGGGTTAATTCGAAACATCGTTTACGCACTTTGCTGATGACCAGAAATGGGAATGAGAGTCTTGCTAGACGCAGGCGATGAAATCACGTGGTATTTTCCATTTCTTGCCAAGTCTTTAAATTTGGCGAATTTTCGTAAGATTTCGACAGACTTTGACCCCCCATATCTCAAAAACAGAAGAACGAGGGCACACAATATTTGGGTCAAATTTTTTTCTAAAGATACTCTTTCGAATGCGACCATTTTTAACTTTTTTCATGATTACTGAACTCGTGATGTTTCCTGGTCAGATCTTCTCCTTTTTCTCGAGATGGAGCAAGGACTTCATACTGTCATCCAGTGACGCAACCAGCAAATAATGTTAGGAGAGCACTCTTAAAAAATTCTCGCTTCTGGTGGTAGTGGGTAGACGGGGGTTCGGGGGGTCTTCCCTCAGAAATTTTTTGAATTGTAGCCCAAACAACGTAGTTTTAGACGGTCTTTGGTAATGCTACGGGGAGGGAAATTTCGGGGGGGGGGGGGGGCTTCTGCGGAAAATTTTAGAAATTGCATTCTTAAAAATGCCATTTTAGGCGCCATTTGTGGACGTTAGTGTAATGAAAGAATTGGAGTTTTTAAAGTTACCATCAATTGATTTTTTTTAAAAAAAATAGAGCGAAATCCATCACCCCTCCGCCCAACGTTTCGAAATTGAAGTTCTAAAAACGCGCTTTCGAACAAACTTCTTTGATGTTACGGGCAGGATGGTTCTGAGATTCTCCCCAAAAACTTTGGAAATTAAAGTCCTAAAAAACGAAGTTTTAAAAAGATATTCAGTGATACTAAGCGGAGGGATTTATAAATGCTCTCCATCTTAAATTTTTTGAAACTAGTTTTTTTCATTTTTAGATTTCATACGGGAGCAGTCGGACCCTTGTCTGAAATTTTTTCGTTATTGAAGTCTTAAAAGCACGACTGTGGACCATTTTGGTAACGTTATGGGCCCAGTAGCAGAAACTTTCTATCTAGTCTGCGACACCATTTTGAACAGTTGAAAATAATCTGCAGCATTATTATCAGTTTTATTTTAAGTTTTCATAAAATACATTAAAGGTCAAGACTCAGAAATTTTCCAACTGGCCAGTGGCCGTTAGACCTGAAAAACGTAGTGGCCACCACTGTCGCCGAGTTTTAAATTATAAAAAAGGAGGGGGGGGGCAGTTTTTTCACTACTTTCATAAAAATAAATAGAACTCTGCACACTATGGAAAGCAATTATTTAATAATATTTATTTAAGTGTGGAAAATTTAAGTTAAAATAGGTTTTTTTTAATTTTTTTTAAATGAATAAATAAGTTAATAAAATGAGAAGTTGCAGGAAACTGCATTTTAGATGAATGTTTTAGTTTATAGCAAAGCTTCCAAAGCAAATGCAATTCCTCAGATAATAAATCACATTTTTTTATGAAAATCATTTTAAAAGAAACATGACTTATTGTACATTTTATGTAATCTTCATTTGATGTTCATTGAGGTAAACATCCAATTCTGTTTTTGGAATCTTAGGCAAGTAATAGAATCGTCTATTTCCATCTTGCGAATGACCAAATATGGCGTCTGCGCGAAAAAGGCATGATTCTAATTAGATTTTTGAATTTGTTACATAAAAGTAGAAATAAATTCAAAATCCTTAGAAAACTATAATTTTGATGAAATAATCAGTTTTTAGCATTTTAGCCTCTAAAGCAATGAAGGTAAGATATTATTCTAAGGTAAAATTTTGCACTTTATAAGACAATAGTTAAAAATTATCCGAAAAAATGGCAAATTTTGCATAATTTTCAACAGTTTGCATTGCAATAAACATCCAGTTCCGTTTATGAAAACGTAGGCACTTAAAGTATCTTGCGTACCAACATCTTGGGGAATGACCAAACATGGCGACTATGCCGAAAATTAAGATATAAATTTTTGAATTTGTTGCGAAAAAATAATTCAAAAATAAAAATCCTCATGAGGCTACATTTTAGTTGAAAAGCTTTTAGCACTTTTGCGTCCAAAGCAATGAAGATAAGGTGAAATTTTAAATATAAAACTTCTCAAGAAAATTACTTTAAAAAATAAAAGAAAACGAGTTGCTGCACATTTTAAGTTATTTTCATCAGTTTGCAGTTAAATAAAACATCCAATTCTGCTTTGTTTTTGAAAACTTAGGCACTTAAGCATCTTATCTACTTCGATCTTGTGAATGACCAAATATGGCGACTATGTTTCTAGCTGAAATGCTGAAAGCATCCATCGCTTTTCCGGCCAAAAAACAATGTCTAAACGTTCTTTGCAAAGTTGTATTTTTTTTAAATGTCTTTTATTTATTTATTTTTCTTTCTTTTTTTTGTTCTTTTATAAAATTGTCTGCAGGTCGCTGAAAAATCTGCGACGCACATCTCGCGTCTCGCAGTTTCTGCTACCGGGGTTATGGGTTCGGCCATTTTTCAAAATTGAAGCTCCATAAAAGCAATCTTAAATGATTTTCGATGCTTTCAGAAGGCAAGGCGTTTGGTATTGTCCCCTGAAAAAAATTTCGACACTGAAGCCCTGAAAACGAGGTTTGAGAAGCTCTTTAATGGTTCAAGTGGGTGGAGGGGGCTTGCAAAGGGTAGCATTTTGAAGTCTCTTATTTTTAGACTGACTAGGAACAACAATAATAATAATAATAAAATGGGGGGGGGAGGGGGTGAAAGGAATAGGAAGTGATGGACAAAAAACCTGATCAATAGTCAGAAACTTTTAAATTTTTTTATTTTAAGGTTCATTTCATAAGCAATTCAGATTTTTTCTGAACATTAGGCAATCTTTGGAAAGGAAGACTTCGAGAATACTCCTCTGAAAGGTAAAATCAGTGGCCCATCCAGGATTTTTTTCCCGCTACCTATTTTTGTGAAAGTATTGCATCATTCTATTTTTGTGAAAGTTTTTTTTTTATCAGCATTGTTTTTGTAAATTTTTAGAGGTATCCTAATTTTTGTAAAAGAGAAGTAGAAGAAGTGAAATTTTAGTTCCAAAAGTGTAAATGTCATCTAGTATTATTTTTAACAGGTTTCATTTTTTAGGAAGGGGGGGGGGGGGGAGCTAAAAACCTAAGAAGTACAAAAAATACCATTGTAATTCCAGCTTAATAGGCTATGTACTGTGTACAATATAGGAAATTATGAGAAAAACGGTTCCCCAAAACAGGTGTTAAAAGATTGCAATAATACTGCAAATACACTTTGGTGAGAAACAGCTAAAAAATAAAATAAGAAAAGCAACGTTAAAAAAAGCACAAATTTGCCAATTACAGCAGACACGTGCTTCGGGGTTACAGGGAATGCCTTTTTCAATGCAAAAAGTAATGAGCTTATGGATGAAAAGACATCCCACAAAAGCCAAGAGCAGATAAGCATGCAGCTTAAAAGATAAAAATAGCGGATTAGCCAAACATCAATGAGAAAATTATAAACCGATCAGGAACCAATAGGAATGCAAGCAAGGGCCAAGAGCTTTCTCTTAGGTACGAAACCCAGAAAGAAAGAATTCAATTGGACAAAGATTAAACCGAAGCTTAAACAAAAAGAAAAGAAAATGTCGGTAACCGTGAACCGCAAGAAAGGAAAAGCTGAATGGAAGAAAAAAACACCACGAAATAAAATAAACAGAAACAAAAATGTTCAAAAAAAGGAAAAATAAAGATAAATAGAAGAAAATTGGGGGGGGGGGTGTCAACAAGACAAAAAAGGTAAAAATAAACAAAGGAAGATAGATAAAAATGAATGGGCAAAAAGGGGGATGGGGAAAGGACAGTATTAAAGATATGGGAGCCAAATGTTAAAAATATGGAACTGCTTTAAGATCATTAACTAAGTTAGAACTGTTCCTCAAAATATGAAAAGATTCCCAAAAGTCAAGATCTGATGAATTGCGGCATTTTTGACTCTTAACTCTTATCAGATTATCCAGTTCTAAAAAGGAAGTGAAAAAATACTGATAGGTTAATTTCAAGTAGAACTATCCAGAGAAAATGATTGATTTTAGTGACATAATTAGAAATAGAAAATCACTATTATGTTCAAAAAAAGTTTTCCAGTTCAGAATTAGCACTGACCAGAAGAGTGACCGAAGCAATGGTTCGGTTCAACTCGAATTTCGAAGACAAGGCAGGTATATTCAGTATTGCTTCGGTCACTCTTCTGGTCAGTGCTAATTCTGTATTAGCTACCAGTTTGTTTGGCACTCTTGGCTTCCTTAAGAGGTTTTCCATCTCCTGCTCAGTCACTTTCCTATGCCGGGCTGATGAGTGCTAATAAGCACGAAACTGCAGTCCTCGGCTGGAAATGACTGAGCTAGCGGTGTATTTCATGCATGTATACATAATTTTGAAATTAATTGTTTTTACTTTAGAAAAAAACATCATTGAAATGCAATCTAAGATTTTTTTTGACAACTCATGAAATGATTTGAAATTGAGTTGTGGACATAAATATTTTTATTATTTTTTAATAGTTAAAATGCTGTATTCATTCATTAAAACCTAAGTCCTTGATTAGAAAATAGCTCAATATGACCGGTTGTTGAAAGATTTCAATTTGTTTTACATAAATATGTCTATTCTGCTATTCTGCTGTGTGCAGGTCTTGGGCAGTAACTGCATATTTTTTTTTTGCATTTCTCTCATCTATTGTACTTTATCTTTATTGTACATACTCACTTATTTGGTTTCCGCTGAAAAAAAAGCGTGAAAAAAAATGTCTAATTCCAACATTTTCCTTTTGTTACTACTGAATCCACCACACATTTCTTCAAATATCTCGAAAACTAATTTCTGTCGATATTGCCGTTTACCTGCACACGGCAGTATTATTTACGTAAGCAAAACTACATTACTTTCTATACTTTAACTATCACTTGTTATTCTTGCAGCAACAATTATACTGCTTGAAAATTCAGTTCAAGATTATTTCCATTAAAGTTTTTAGTTTTATCAAGATTAGATATATGTCTTAAAGAGTGGTTTTAATAATTTCTTAAAATTCTTATGTTAACTAGTTCCTGGAAGTTAAGTATTTGTTTTTGATTTCCTACAATATTTCTCTGTTGATAATTTAATATGCTATTTTCACCAAAAAAAAGGCATCTTTTCAAAATATATTTTTAATTAGCAGCTTGAACCATTTTAAACACTGCATTTTATTTAATATGCAATGCTTTTCAGGTAGGGCAAAGAAAGGAAACCATTATCATTGGTAGCGTAAATCAGGGAAATTTGGTGAACTTAATCAGGAAAAAGTCAGGGAACTATTTTTCCAGTTTCTGTCGCCACCCTGTAAAAAGAAAATGTTTTAAGCAGCTTGGTGTCAGAATGTGTACATTTATTACAACTTGATTTATCTAATGCCTACTGAGCAGTTGTTTTATTAACTATTCTTTCTCCTGTACTTGATGGTTTGTTCCTTCAGCCATACTCGAAGGATAAAAATCGTCCTCTGATATTAAGTGTAAAAAACTAACTACCCATCTAGAACAAACGGGAAATCTCGCTGCAACATCCCTCATATGAAAAAAATATAAAACAATCAAAAGGATATTGTTTAAAAAAATGATAAAGGTAAAAACAGTTCTCTGAATAAGCGAAAATCACTCATATCTCCCTTCCCCCTTCCTCCCGATGTAAAATAAACACATTCTTCAACTAAAATGACTAAAAACTCTTTAAAAATGAAAAACAATTGTTTGCAATTTGAAATACTTTACCGAATAAACAAAAAATGCAATAAATTACTTTAACAGTAGCTTTAAAATGTAAACAAATAACCACGCAACTCTATTGTTTATAGCCGAGCCACCACGTTACTGTAATCCAACCGATCACTCTAAGCGAAGCCAACTCCGACGGATTAGCAGTCCGATCTTTTGAACGAAAACTTTTAAAACTTCATATTGCCTAATTTGTTCTTTCCACCAAAGATAAAGCTCTTCCACTGCAATGATCTTTTGTGTACAGAACTACCCTGTTGTAATTTATCTGGACGAAAATAAAATTTGTTTTGTCTTTAAATTCCGTCATCTTTTCCTTTAATAATACATTCGAACCTCGATATAAGGTCACCCCTCGGGACTTCACTAAACGGACCTTATAACCGATCTTTGTATATTTTTTGATAAATAAACATGTATATACATTAATTATTTTTAAAATTTAATACGTTCAAAAATATCAGTAATAAGGTTATACAGGGTTGCCACACCACAGGGAAACCTGAAGAAACAGGGAAAACACAGGAAATTCAAAAATCAACAAAAAAAAAACAGGGAAAATCCAGGGAATTTCGAAAATTTCCTCAAAAACCTGGAAAATACAGGGAATTTTTTTTCCTTCTTAAATTAAAATTACAAAAATCAATTCCCAAATAAACTACCAAAAATTAAATAAATAGTAATAATTATAATGAGAATATTAATTAAGTTCAGAAATAAAGTAAAATAAATAATGGTAATTTTGCTTGAAAGTTTTTTTTTTAAGTAAATATTAAAATATTTATCATAAAAATAGAATCTTAAATTTCATGATAATTTAAAGTGAATGAAATTAGTCGTCAATAATCATTGTTCTGGGTCACTTATACACTTTTAGGTCCATGGCTAAGAGAAGTTTTTTTTCTTCTTTTGAATAAAAAGTTGAATATATTCAACCACCATGCTATTATTTCAGTTTTTATGAATTCTTATTTATTTTCCCTTATTTATTTAGAAATTTGTGTTTCGTTTTTTTACCCTGTGGTGAAATTATCAAGATATTAATGTTCTTTTCCAAATAATCAGTGCTCGCTCGTTTGTAATGTTTTATTTTCATACAGGAAAACACAAGGATTTTTTTTTTTCCAAAATTGAGTGGCAACCCTGTTATAATAGTTTAATAAATTTGAACCAATTAAAATTTTTGGAAGCAATAAGACATTTTGAAATGATTTTTTTGAACTTTCATTTAGAGTAAAGCTGCATACAAATACGCTCAAGTAGAGAACTGACGAGCAATTTAGCTAACGTAAAATTATCATAAATACAGGACTGATAGGATTTTTCTTTCGTTTAAGCACAATGGTTTCTAATTGGTTTCTGAAAATTTTCTTCGACTTCTCATGACTGGTAAACAAGTGCAATATGTGCACGCTGAGTGCCCTCATTACTACTGCCTCATATTTTAGCGTCACTGTCGTAATACTCACTTTCTACTGCATCATTTGGTGCACTACATGCTACGTAATAGGAATACAACTTTTCACGTTTTAAGGATCGTATATCGCGAAAAATTCTTAGAAGTGAATCTATTAAGCGCTGAAATTATTTAAAGAAATCAGACAGAAGTGACCTTACAAGCGATTAATGTGTTATTACCTGACCACATATCCGATAAGACACAATATAGTATTCTTATTCAGTGAGCCGGGACTTTAGAAAAGTGACCTTAAGCGAGTGACCTTATATCGAGATTTGACTGTATACTGATTAGTTTGATAATCCTTAAAGTATTCTTGACATTGGTGCCAAAACTCAGATGGATTTCAGCTTAGAAACAATTGTTGCTAGGTACGGTACTTTCTGATCATTTGATTAGGAAAACCTAAAGCACCGATCCGGTCACATGGTTCAACTACAACGACAAAACACACGTTTTGCGTGAACCTTCCAGTACTTTACTTTAAAATATATCAGGGGACCTAAAATCATTGCTTTCAAGAGAGAAATGAAGGCTTCACTCTTTCTCTTTATGTTTTATCTATTCTCAATTGACATATCACAGTAAGAAATTTTATTACAAAAAGCAGAGCTGGCTTTCTTATTGTCCTTTGGCAATGGATTAAATATTTATTTCGGTTCTTGCTCAACAATAGGTTAAAATAAATATTAGTCATTTTGGAAATATAACCATCCAATGTTTTAATTAATTAATTAATTAACAAAAATGTTTCGGATTCGATCCATCGCGCTTCGAAATCACGCTTGCCACAACTTAATTACACACAAAAAATTTGATCAAAATTGGTCCAGCCGTTTAAAAGCTTTATGGTAACAAACGTACACACAGAAGATTTTTATATATTAAGATATTTAAATTCTGTAAATTGAAAAATTGATTTACTTCAAGAAAAGTAAACTGAAGAACTTTTTTACCTCGAACATAATAGTGATTTTTTATTTCTAAATATGTCACTTAAAATCAGTCATTTTCTCTGGATAGTTATACTTGAGATTAACCTATCAGTATTTTTGCGCTTCCTTTTTAGAACTAAAATGAGTTCTTTCCGAAGATAGGATCCTTTTCCATTTCTTTGTTACATTGTAATAAAATAAATTGTTTTCAGCAACTTGATGTCCACTTGATGAATACGTAACTGTGTAGCTGCTTCCGTAGGTTAAGAAAGCACCGCCATGTGTTTTAGTGTTATGACGTTATGTCATGGGTGCAAGACCTTCCGTCTTGGACAAAATTTCCGAGACGGAGGTCGGGACGGAAAGAAATTCGATGACTTTCTTTCAGTTTTTACTTAAAAAAGAAAAATTGAGTGTTTGAAAAATATGCTTTAATATTACTGGACCGTTCCATAACCATGAATTTACATCGACATTCTCTCGGTTTTCCGCCATGGGCTTGTTTTGTCTGCAATGTGCTTTTGAAGGAGTGGCTTTTCGACTCGCGCCGTTTGACTCTTTTAGGTATAGCTCTGTTTTCCAACTCACTGCATTGCAGACCGAGGAGTTGCTCGCTATTCTCCCTGATTTTTCGAAATAATCGGCTCTAATTAAAAATTTAGCTTTTTCTCATGCTATTTTCGATCATCCTTTTGTTTTTTTCATTTGCGGGTTTTTTTTGCAAACTTTACACGCATAAATGAAAATTATGTAGGTACGCACTTAAAATGTCTTAAGAGTTGAATCTGAATCACCGATTGAGAGTGATTGCTGACAAGATGAAATGTTTTTGCCACAGAAAGGGCGTCCACATACCAGGTAAAACGGAAACTATCAGGGGTTTTGAAGATTTCAATGAAAATGGGAATTTTGGAAATAATCGATGCGAAATTTCAAGCTGGTTGGAAACACCGATGGGCAACCGTTCCTGCCTTTTTGACAAAGACTTGAGGAATCACTAAATTTCAGTGTCATTGAATCTAACCCTCGCTAGAATAGAAATATGGGAGGGGGCGGGGAGAGAGAAAGGAAAGAAGAAAAATGACAGAAGCACGAATTCGCGAAAAAACGCTGCTCTTGCAAAGAGGTTTCGCAAATTAACTCACGATACTGAGGTTTTAAAACGTTGATATCTTGGACAATCTAAGAGGGGGGGGGGGGGGGGTTACTCAAGGGTTACAGTATAAAGTATCGAAAAATTGAAATGAAAGCCATTTTTGAAGCAAGGAGTGGTTCGATATTTCTCCTCTGCAAACTCTTAAAAATTTAAAAGTCAAAAAGTTTTAGGCTTATTAATGATGTAAAAGTGGGGTGGGTGGGGGGGGGATTAAAAAAAAAATCAAAAACTGGAGTCATAAAAAGACTAATTTAGGCAATCTTTGGTGAATTTATGAGAGATGATTTTGGTGTTTTAACATGAAAATGTTTTGTAGCTGATGTATTAAAAACTATTTCAGGCTATAATTAAATGACTTGAGTGAAATGACATTTCGGACCCTCTCCCGAAAAGTGTTTGAAATTGCAGTCTTAAAACTTTTAGGCTATCTTTGGCAATGTCAAGAGGGAGGGAGGGGGCTCTCTTTAAGTGAAATTCCGAAACTGGAGTCTTAAAAGCGCAACTTTAGACCGTTTTAGGGTTCGGGATTCCCCTTTCCCAAAAAATATTCAAAGCTGAAGTATTCAGAACTCAGCTTTAGGTAATCTTTAAAAGACTTAAGAGGGCATTTGAGGCTCTCTCAATAAGTTTTAGAATTTAAATTCTTAAATCTTCGGTGATGAAAAGGGGAAACCGCAAATTTAAGTCAAATTTAGTGAACTTAGGGGAAGGAGTTCGGGGGGGGGGGGGGTCTCTCTTCCCGAAAATTTCTCCATGCTGAAGTATTGAAAAGCTATTTTAGCTATTTTTGAGTGAGTTAAGAGTTAGGGAATTCCGGGGTTTTTCTCGAAACATTTTCTAAATTGAAGTCTTAAAACTTTGAGTTATCTTTGGCGATGTGTGGAGGGGAATTGCTCTCTCAATAGAAAATTAAATCTTAAACAAAAACTTACACTGCGTTTAGTAAACACAATGAGAGGGGGGGGGATTCCGCACCCCAGCCCGAAATATTTTCGTTTTTGTATTTTTAAGAGCTTTGTTTTGTGCTATCTTTGGATGACTTAAGTGGGAAGGGTGTAGGAAGGTTCTTTCAAAAAGTTTCCAAAATTAAAGTATTAAAACTTTTAGGCTGTCATAAGTCATGTTTATAGGTAAGAGGGGTACTATTCCTACAAAACAATTTAGAAACTGAAGCCTTAAAAATTGAAATTTAGGACATTTGTGGTGAACTCAGGGGAAGGGTTTTGGGAGTTCTCTTCCGAATATGTTTTGATATTGAAAATTTAAAGCACCACTTTAGGCTATATTTGAGTGCCTTAAGAGGGATGTGATTCGGGAACCCATGCTACCTTATATAGACATTCCGATCAGAACTGATTTATGTTGCAAAAGTGAAAACCTTATGTCCTAAGCGATTTTATTGCTACAATAAAAATGTTTACGATCGGCAAAAACTAATGTTGGGGCGCTGCGAACGATTTACCCCTAACATTATCCAACATCGTCTAAAATTGCGTTTTTGGAACTTCCATTTCGAAATATTGCCGAAGGAGGGTTCCTGAACTCCATCCCCTCCATAGTGCATTCAAAAAGCGTATAAATGTTACGAAAGATGGAGTGCAATTTCGTTTTTAAAACTTCGGTTTTGGGGAGAGCCCAGAGCACTCCCCCCTCCCCCTTCTCAAATATTTTTGAAGGCTGCACAATATTGTGATTTTGGGACTATCAGTTTGAAATAATTGATGTAAGAGTCCCTGAACCCCTCCTTTCCCAGAACTTTACCAAAGTGGCCTACTATAGCGTTTTTTGGACTTCAATTTGAAAACATTTCTGGGAGAGAGCCCCCAGACCCCCCTCCACTTATTGCCGAATTTTAAATTTTTTGGAATTATGATGTCAAAACGCTTAAGTATTACAATTTAAAGGCTTAAAATTTAAATCAAACACAGATTCCAAAACTGGCATTGTTAAAATCTACAACATTTATGCACATAAATTTTTCCTTAAGCCTGCATGCAGGGGGGGGGGGGGGCTGAAATTTCTGTCTGAAAATATTTTCCGTCTTGAACACATCACCAAACTTGCACCCATGCGTTATGTTCCAGGGGGTCTCCGGGAGGGCCGGTGGGAGTGGGAAAGGTACGTTCTGGCTTGAAGCACTTGATTAGTGATTTTAGCCAAGCTTTGAAATTAAGTTGCACGCTTCGTATTTAACAAAGATATATGTTATTGATACTCATTTTGTTCGGAATTTTAATCTCTACAAGTTTTTTGCAAATATGTATAGACATTGGAAGCGTTGTTTTTGAGATATTGTTATATTAATGAAAAAACAGGGGTTTTTTTTTCACTAATTTTTGCACCTTGGCTAAAACTTACTCAGTAGAAGGGGGAAAACTTAGTATGGTCATTCCAGACCCATACGGCATAGATTAAAGCACTTTCCAGCTTTCCACCAATTACTTCCGTACTCAACTCCCCAACCACTCGGCTACTAGTCTTAGCTAAGGATTTGTTAATACTATTTAGTGCAATTTGTGTGTAGTAGATACAGTATTTAAACTTCCTTTTTGCATAAAATTGCTTTTCACTTTATTTAAGTTGTTTGTCATTAAAATATTTTAATTATTTAGCACTTCAAGTTTCATGAGAAACTGGGAGAAGGAGGCTTTGCTGAAGTTTTCAGAGTAGAAAGCTTACAACCTGGTTTTGGAGGGCTCAGCTATGCAATGAAAGTGGTAAGAATCTTTGCAGTTTAATGTCTTTTCTACATATTTTGCCTGAATCAATTAACATGAATCTAATCAGTACACTGAAGGATTCTTAATTTTTTTATATTGCAAAAAAAAAAAAAAAAAACGAGCTGATGTGTGCCTCACATGACTTCCTTTTACTCCATTTTAATGTCATTTTCCCATTATTGGCAATTTTAATGTGATTCAATAGTTTAATCTCTAAATATTAAAAACAATGGCCAAATTAAAACCAGATAAAAAAAAATCGCCAAATTTTCCGCCAAGTTGGCGACAAAACTTGGCGACCAAAAGACTGGCGATATATCGCCAAGTGTCCGCCAAATTGTAACACCACTTAAGTTTGCATTGATATTAACAATGATTTCCCCCCAAAAAGGTGCAAAAGACCCCCTTAGGAACATCCGAAAGCAACCAAAAGGGGAGGTGCACAACTAGACCCCACTACGAGTCTATGTACCAAATTTCAACTTTCTAGGACATACCATTTTTGAGTTATGCGAGATACATACGCACATACGCACATACACACAGACGTCACGAGAAAAGTCGTTGTAATTACCTCGGTGATGGTCAAAATGGATATTTCGCATGTCTATACATTCTTAGGCACTTTTCCGCATGTGGTCGAATCGAAAAAAAAACTCAACATTCATTTGGGGGTGAGCAAAATGGAAATTAAGGGCGATTTTTGAGTGAAAATTTTTTTGCGAATACAATACTTCCTTTTTTGTAAAAGGAAGTAAAAAGATGGAATATTCAAATTTAAATCTGAATTATTTAAACACAGGGTGACTAAAAAGCGACTACCGACTGTAGCAGAAGACTTAACGATTTTTACCTTTCAGTTGTCCTTCTAAGAAAGATTTGAGCTCTTGATTTTTTTTAAAAAGCTCCAATTTTATTGACGCACGCACAATGTTCTGAAGTACTTGTGTTATACTTTCACTTAAGTATACAAATACAAATGTGACAACCAGCAACAGGCTCTGGGCCCAACCAGGCTGATCCTAGTCAGTTTCTAAGTCCCCAGTGAAGATCAATGGCCCTCTTAAAGCTATCCACCTCCTTGCTCATTACCACCTCTTCTGGTAAGCTGTCCCAAGTTCTACTACCCTACTAAAGAAGTATTTTTTCCCAATTTCCAGGTTAGCCTGAGATTTGAGGAGCTTAAAACCCAATGTTCCCTTGTCTTGCTTTCCGTGAGAAAATTTGACCCATTAACATACTTTATTTGATAAATTTAAGCAACTGAATCATCTCCCCTCTGACTCTCCTTTGCTTCAGGCTATACATATTAAGCTTATTAAGTCTTTTATCATAGTCTAGATCTGAAAGTCCTCTTACTAGTCTAGTAACCCTTTTGTGAGCCCTTTCCAATACAGAAATATCTTTCCTGAGATAAGGAGACCAAAACTGAACAGCATACTCTGAATGAGGTCTTACTGAACTCCTATATAATGGCAGAAAAACTTTCTTAGATTTGTTTGAAATAGATCTATTGATAAACCCAAGCTTTCTGTTGGCTTTGTTACTTGCAATGCTGCACTGTTGACTTAACTTGAAATCCTGATTTATTAAGATACCCAGATCAATAATGTTTTCTGGCTGACTAATGACTGAACCCTATAAATAATAACTTGTACGCTTATTTCCAGGACCTAAGTGTAGCACTTGACATTTCCCTACATTAACTGTGATACCCCACTTATCCGCCCACTTAGTAATATGATCCAAATCCTCTTGAAGCTGTTTTACCTGTTCTTCATTTTCTACAATCCCCATAACTTTTACATCATCAGCAAAACAATTTATGTTTCCAGAAATATTTTCATCAATGTCATTCATAAAAATACTAAACACAAGAGGCCCTAAAACTGATCCTTGAGGAACCGCCTTAAAACCTGACTAAATTTAGAATAATTTCCCCTCACAACTACTCTTTGTTTCCCTTCAGTCAGCCAGTTCCTACCCAAACTAAGGTTTTTCCTCCTATTCTTATATTAGCTAGTTTGCTGATAAGAGCAACATGCTGTACCTTATCAAAAGCTTTTTAAAAATCATTATAAATAACATCCACACACTTTTTGTTATCTAAAGCCAAGTTAATCTTGTCATAGAAATCCAATAAATTAGTAGTACGCGATTTACCTTTCCTGAGACCTTACTGCAAATTTGTCACCAACTATTAGTCTGATTAATAATAAGAACAGGAAAAGCTGAAGGGTTACCACATTTGGCAACTTATCACTCACTTGAAAGATTCTAATTATTCACTTCAAAGATGTGGATAAAGACAGAACAAGCACTTAACTTAGTCACAGTTAAAAATGGTATAAGTAGAAATTCTTCACATTAATAATATTTTTTAAATTAGTATTTTTTACTTTTAAAACATCAAAAAAGGCTCGAAAAAATGGTAAATAAGAGTAAACATCGCATAATTTAATTTAATTAATTTCTTTTTATGATATTTCATGTCAATTTATTTTTGGTGTTTTTTGTGATTTGATTGTACAGATCAAGCAGGTCATTCACGAAGTCTTTTTTTCTTAAGAATCAGATAATAACTCTTAAAAAGTAATAATAATGAACAAGAAAGTGGGAAAAATTAGTAAAATTTTAATTAATGCTTCCTTGAGAACCGTCGGAAGGGTAAGGGAAAGAATCGAATGCCTCAAACTCCCTTCATATAGGGACTCTATAGATGGGACTGCAGCCCTGTGCCCCTAATTTTTAGGGCTCATAATGACGATATGTCCTGAGAATTGAAGCTTGAATGCTAAATTGTTTGGCCGCCAGAATACAAATCTTGTTACTTGAGAATGTAAAATTCCCCTAAATTTAAATTTAAATTTTTCAGGGTGGCGACAGATCAGGGAGATCAGGGAAAAATCAGGGAACTTTATTAATCAGGGAAAAGTCAGGGAAATATCAGGGAATTTTGAAAAAATAACAAAAAATCAGGGAAAATTGATTTTATAAAGGATAAATTTTTGTTTTTGCTTTACAAAATTAAGTACTCTAATTCCCTACGCATTTTCCACCAATTATCTGTTTAAAAAAATGTAAAATTAATGAGGTGCGATTATATACTGCCGCATATTTGTGAATCTTTTTTCCTCAACATCAAAGTATTGAATCTTACTTATTAACCATCGGATGAACTTCCTAAGATTGCTTCTGTATCTGTTAGGTTGTTTATTTTACCTAGCTTGAAATTTCCTTTTACGCTTTCAATGCTACGCAAAACAAACAACCATACAGGCAAAGAGGAAGCTTTCGTTAATGCCTTAGCTCCTTTGCCTTTATTCCATTGTCTCGAAGTAATTAGCGTACTGTAATCACGATTTCAAGAAGAAATCTTTGGTTTTTGAATTAATACTATAAAAGCTTAAAAGTTATTACTTCTTTTCGTTTCTAATTAAATTGCTAAAATTGAACTTTCAATTAAAAAAACTTTGTTTTTTGCCGTTATACTATTTGTTGTCACTGCAGATTATAAAGGATTTCTTTTCTTCAGACTTAAGTGATTCTTAAATTTTATAACCAAGTTGTGTTCTTCTTTTATATATTTTGAAATTAACTAATTCCTTTTTTCCCTTACATTTAAAAGTTGTTTGTTACAAAAGCAATCTAAGATTTTTTTCGTTACATACTGAAATCACTTGAAATAGATTTAACTTGTGTACTTAAGTAAATATCTTTATTTCTGTATTGTTAAAATGCTGTATTCATTTATTAAAACCTATGTTCTTGATTAGAGAAAAGCTCCATATGAATGGATGTCAAATGGTTTCATCTGTTTTCCATAACTATATCAATTAGCTTATAAGAATAACTACATTACTTCTATTCTTTCACTATTACTAATTGTTCTTGCAATAATTATTATACTGTTTGAAAACTTAGTTCAAAATAATTTCAATTACTTTTTAGTTCTATCATAAATACACATATGTTTTTAAGAGTAATTTTAATAGTTTCTTAACATTCTTATGCTAGGTGGTTTCTGGAAATAAAGTATTTTTTTTAAATTTTCTTAAAAAAATTTCTATAATCTTTCCATTGTAGAAAAATCTAATGTACTGTTTTGTAAAGTTTCCCCCCTCCCCCAAAAAATTGACTTTTTTTTTTTAAACCATTTTATTAAAAAAGTAGCATCTTTTTAAAATGTGTCTTTTATTCAACAACTTTACACAACTTAAAATATTTAAAATACTGCATTTTATACAAACATGCAATTGATTTCAAGTAGAGCAAAGAAAGAAAACCATTGTCATTAGTAACGTAAATCAGGGAAATTTGGTGAACTAAATCAAGGAAAAGTCGGGGAACTTTTTTTCCCAGTTCCTGTCGCCACCCTGTTTTTATTAAACAAAAAAAAAAAAAAAAAAAAAAAAAATCACTGGTGCACAAATGAGTGCTGAAAAATACCTTTAATTGCGCCCCCCCCCTCACCACCACACACACATACACTCACCCCCGGCCTCTGAAAAACAAAAAGCATTATATTTTGAAAGCGCATGATACAAATAAACCCTTACAGAGGGCTCCTAAAATTGTATGCAAAAAATAGATTTTATGTTATTTTATTTGATTTTTTACTGTGATATGGAATACTAGTCTAGGTCCGAGGCAAGGCCTTATTTCTAATCAAAAAAGTGTAAAAGCTAGTGGCTTGGCCAGAAAAATATTTGGAAGGGGATTTGGCAAGTTTTAGTAATTTTCTTTGGTCAAAAAAGTTCCTAATTTTAGAGGGGTTACATCCCCTCCCCTGGACGCCACTGTCGCACTGTTAAAAGCTCTAAAAGTCTTCAGAAATTATATTAATGCATAAATAGTCAAGATTCTGTCAATAATGAGAAAAAACACGATGCAAACTGTGTCATTGAGATTTTTAGAAGTTTTGGACAATTTTTGGGTGCTCTGTAACATTTGAAAAAAAAAAAAAAAAATTGCAAACAAGTGCAGGAACTGAACTGTCATGAGCTGGAATTAAGCCTTGGTCAGATGTGAAATGGATTGTAATTTACTATATGATCATTTAATAAAACGGAAAATAAATACATTTAGAAAATAAGAGTTTTTAAATTTTGTTTTTATGGGTTGCAAAACAGGTAATTTTTCTCTCTCTATTCCACAGAGCCTTTTATCCTTTCCTCATGTCAATTGCTAACCAATCTGTAGGAAATTTCTAAAAAAGAAAACTTTAATGAGAACAGAAAATTTTTCAAGAAATATGGTCAGTAAAATTTCACTGCATTTTTGGGGAAATTAAATGGACTAAAATGAAGAAAATTGAAATAGAAATATGTTTTAAAAATGAAAGGAAACGTTAAGTTTATACTCGTGTATGAAAAGCTTTCATTTTTTCAATCACAGTTTTTCAAAAGGTTTCGATTTCATGATTTGGATTTTCAGTAATTATCGCTTTCATACCTAATTTTTCATTTCATTTCAGGCAGGGCCTGATAACTGAATAGGACTTCTAGGTGGTGGCCCCAAATGGCTTTCTTTTCTTCTAAAGAAAATAGCCAAAACTGCTTTCGCCAATGGTTAAAATTGTAAGAGTAGACTACACAGGGCCCCCTAATGTCTTGATCGGGCCCTGATTTTGGGGAAAAAATAGATGATTTGACCAGTTGCGGATTTAGATTTAGGGACTGTCAGAATTCAAAGTTGGAGGCCGTGTCTAAAACAGAACTATGTAAAATATTAATCATGTGCAATTTTGTGTGTCCTTTGGGTCCCCTTTATAGTTGCAACATATGGTAAATCAACCACTGGGTTTGACTTTAGATGAATTTGACGCTCTATGTTTTTCAGATTTGCATTTTCTTTAGCTTAGTTTTTCTACATACACAGGGGTCTGGCCAGAGGATATTTGGGTCCGTTAAGGGACCCTTCACAAAAATCCGATCAACCAAAACGGACCTTTCACAAAATCCCGATCAAACAAAACAGACCCTTCACAAATTTATGATAAACAAGATCGGATCTTTCACAAATTGTTTATTGAAAGAGCAAAAGCAAAGTAATGCATATTTCAGTGTATAAACCATAGTTCTGTGTATAAACCAATAATTTTTGGAGCCTTTTTTGAAGTCAAAATAGAGGGATCAGCTTATACTAAACCGGCTAATTTTGAAAAAAAAAAAAAAATCGGCACTCTTGCGATGCTTCTGCAAGTGATAAGTAATTGCTACTGCCAAATAAATATAATGGTTGTTTGTTTTATCACAGCTAATTAGCAGCGGTGTTGTAGTAAACTTTTCTGAAAAGGCATTGGTAAGCACTTTTCTCCCCGCTCATGATTTAATAAACAACTAGCTGCGTGCCCGGCGTTGCACGGGCTACTTAAAAAATGAAAGAGATGTCCAATTGATGTTTTTGTATTACTCTGACATCAGTTTCTAAAGCGCTAAGGAGTAAATAAATACGCGCAATGCAAGGTTTGCAAACACCAGTAGAGCATATTTTTGACAAAAATCTCTTTAAAGTTAATCATAGTTATCAATAATGCAAGTTATGAGTATTTTCAATTAGCACAAAAGATGAAAATATATGCATTATCAATTATAATCTGTGCTCACTTTAAACTGAATTAAATCTGATAGACTATACCTAAAACATTTGTATGTACAATTACGATCAGCTTTTTACATAAAATGACACATACTTTTTGGTTGCTTACGAGAAACTAAAGCACCAAGACTTAATAAATACCAATCAGCATTAATTTAATACCAAGTCATCAGATTCGAATTAAGCTTTAGTTAAAATCCTTAAAAACAATATTTTTGTTCAACTCTGTTTCACTTAAAGAAATCCAAACAATCTTAATTTAACATGTTCTTTTAACAATACAAACTATATTCAGTAAATTACCGCCCATTAGCCAGGGCTAAAGCAGAAATACCAAAAATAGAAACAGGAAGGAAAAAGAGAGTTATTACACTTCGAAAACTCACAGATGTGACGGGAAAAAGTCCAACAAAATAAACATAATTAGTCGCACATCCCAAATGTACCAAAATATGAGGCCGGTGAATGATAAACTTACACTACAATCAATAAACATAGCTAAAGAAACAACTTTCATATGTTGAAAGGAGTTAAGAACGTTGAATGTAAAAAATAAAAAAAATGGACAGACGATAAAATAAAGGCTATATCCGAATAGAGCAACCAATTTTAAACTAATTTAAAATGAAATTCTAAATTGAAACGTTGTTTTAAGATTGGGACAGCAGCCAAAAAAATCTCTTTTAAAACAATTATTAGAATTTTACTTGCTCACGCAAATTCAAAATGGCAACAGGAAAGAAATAAAATTCCCGAATAACGTTATGTTAATTAACGTTTTAATTAATATCTCCGCTAATTAAAGTCGCACAATTACGAGATTGGTCCTATTGTTTTCTTTGGGAAATTTCGAATTGATCGGTATCTCGTTTGACTCCCGATTCGCAGTGGTTCTCGAGAAGATAGATCTTCAGACAGACAGACAGACAGACGCGAACAGATTTTAATAGTATAGTGGATAATAATATATATCTGCGAAATGAACTTAGAACTGCAAAGGGATAGATAGTAAGGGTGGGGAAAAAATATGATTTCTTCAGATAGGGTTACCAACTTCAAAATTATCACCACTTAGCGTCTGGCGTTGAACCTTTATAATGACTTGATTAGAAAATATTCTTATCATTTTATCAGCTTGTCAATATTTGCGTTTTTGCGGTGCAGTGCGATGTTTAATTGTTATTTTGGGAGAAAATTATATGAGTTTTGATTTTTCGATTCTAACAAGGATGATTAACTTTAAATAAACACACAATTTCACAAAATTAATTCATTTTTCACAAAATTATTTGATTTTTCACAAAAAACGGACCCTGTGAAAAATCCTGGACAGACCCCTGATACAACACTTGAACTACACTATGGTGGGAAGCATAATGACATACAAATACAAAAGTGAAGACCAGCAACCGATTCTGGGCCCAGCTAGGCTGGTCCTAGTCAATTTACAATCCCCAGTGAAGATCAATCTCCCTCTTAAAACTGTCTACTCTCTTGCTCATTACCATCTCTTCCGGTAAGCTGTTCCAAGGTTCCACTACCCTGCTAAAATAATAATTTTTCCTAATGTTCATGTTAGCCTGAGATTTAAATAGCTTAAAAAAATGACCCCTTGTCTTGTTTTCAGTGCTTAACTTCAGTCCTGTAACATCTTTCATTTTAATAAATTTAAACAACTGAATCATGTCCCCTCGGTCTCTTCTTTGCTCAAGACTGTACATTTTTAACATTGTAAGCCTGGAATCATAGTATAAATGAGAAAGTCCATTTATTAGCCTTGTAGTCTGCCTTTGAACCCTTTCCAATACATTAATATCTTTCTTAAGATAAGGAGACCAAAACTGAACAGCATACTCCAAATGAGATCTTACCAAACTTCTATGTAAGGGCAGTAGAATTTCTTTAGATATTTTTGAAATAGATCTATTGATAAAACCCAAGCATCTTATTGGATTTGTTACTAGCTGTGCTGCACTGTTGACTAAACTTTAAATCCTGACTTATTAAGATGCCCTGATCAGTAACTTTTTCTGCTTGACTAATGACTGAACCTTGCAAATAATAACTTGTGCAATTATTTCCATGCCCTAAATGTAGCACTTGACATTTCCCAACATTAACAGCCATACCCCATTTATCAGCCCACTCTGTAATATGATCTAGATCCTCTTGCAGCTGATTTGCTTGTTCTTCATTTTCTGCAATCCCCATAACTTTGACATCATCAGCAAAACAATTCATGTTCCCAGAAATATTATTATGAATATTGTTCATAAAAACAATGAACAAAACAGGCCCCACCACTGATCCCTGAGGAACCCCGCTTAAAACCTCACTCCATTTAGAATAATTTCCCCTTACAACTACCCTTTGTTTCCTTCCGGTGAGCCAGTTTTTTACGTAGATGAAAATGAAGAGAGAGATGAAAATGAATGAGAATAAACATCTAAATTTTCGCAAACCTTTAGGATCCCGAAAATTAATCATTCTTTTACTCTAAATAATCAGTAGAATCCAATGACAATTGATATTTGCTGGTAGAAAAAACATAATCTGACCCAGAAATTTCTTCTCTGGCACAACACATTTTTCATTTGTATTAGCGGACTATGATATGATTTTGCAGCAAGTGAATTATTACTTACTGAATTTTGTGTTATATGACGTAGGAAGCCATCTACGATGCTGTCAAATAACCAACCATTTCAAAAGATGATGTGTTTTAACTTTAAAATACTCTATGAGCAGTTAGGATCTCAAGATTTTAATTCCAAAAACGTTAGAGGTACATCTCCTACTCTAAGAATTGTTTTATCTAACTTAAGCACACATTCAACACATGGAGTAAATAAAATTCTAGTGCTTATCTCACATATTACACTACAGTAGACCCTCGTTTTGCGCGGGGGTTATGTTCCACGGAAATGCCGCATAAATTGAGACTTATACTAGTGTTAAAATAGGGGTTTGGTTCCTTAGCTAACAAAATACTTCATTCTAATGATGACTAATTGTATAATAAGTTTAATTTGTACTTATATCGACTTTTATGCACAACATGTATAAAGAAAACATAAAATTAATTTTGTGTCCTGTTTATAAAGAGGAGCTGGATATGATAGTGTTTTGGCAGTCATTAAGAATTTTTTTCTGTAATTCTTAGCTGGTCATTAACGCATCCATTGCAGCATTTCCATGATAGAATCTTCCTTCATTAACAAATCAGAAAGATCATTTCTATTATCTAGGAGTGGCTCAAAATTTTCAATGTGAACGGTTTTGGTTGTGCGTCACCGATGTCCGTCTCCTAGTTAGTTATGGCCTCCTTTGTCACTCCTAAAAAGTTCTTCTTCCAGTGAGTTCTGAGCTGTGTGAGTTCAATAACTTTACTTCTGGAAAGAGCTCTGGATCTAATCGCATAAAATATCTCCATTGGCCCAAGCTCGATGATTAGCACGCCAAAATGCAGTTTAATACGCAAAATATGCAATCTTTAGGAGTTTGGATTTTGAAAGAGGGGAAAATTTTATCTGTTTGTATTGCCGCATCCTCGTAAAATAAAATAAAGGTGTCAAATCTTAAACCACGTACAATGGTGTAGCTACAGTTTCTGCCACCTGGGGCAGTTTCTCAATTTGCCGCCCTTTTGATGGGAAACAGTTGATACATTATGTCAGTTCTTTCACTACTTTCTGGTTGCGTTGGTGAGCTTTTTGCACTGACAAAGAATCTCCATTGTTGCCTTGAAATAGCTACAGTGCGACACAAAAGTTTAGACAATGAGCAAATTCACACATATTTCGAAATCTATTTATTCAGTTTTCCTAAGACTACTTTAGTCTAACGTGCTATGCATACTATATAATATTTTACACGTTTTTACACGTTTTTACATTGTAACAAAAAATTAACATTGTCTCAAAAGTTTTGACACAAACGAAATAAAAATTAAATAAAAGTTTTAAAACCTGCTTGTGCATCCATTCTTCTTTATTAGTTCATAAATACAAGTTTTCATCGAAGGAACTAAATCTTGCATGGTTTGGGGCTCAATTTCATACCATACTTCCTCAATAGATCTCTTAAGTTCCGATACAGAAGTGTATTGTCTACCATTGCTGTAAACTTTGCGACACATGATGCCCCAAAGATTCTCTATTGGGTTGAGGTCTGGGCTACACGCTGGCCATTTGAGAACTTTTATATTATTTGAATTTAACCAAGATTTTGTGTTTCCTGCAGTGTGAATCAAAGTATTGTTTTGCTGAAATTCCCACTGAGGACCCCCTATAATCTCAGAAAATGGTAGGATATTATCTTCTAGTGTCTTAGTGTAATGCTATGATGTTTGGCGACCACTGGTAAAGGTCAAAGACACTTGTCCGTTGTAGCAAAAGGCTGCCCAAACCATCACAGATCCACCACCTTGTCGACGACTAAAAAACATCTGAGTTCCTTCCGTAAGTCATGCCAGTACGATGTCCAGCCATCTGGACCATCCAGATTCCACATTTTTTCGTTGCTAAATATTACTGATATCCATTTCGATCCATATGACATATGATTTCGAGCCCACAACATTCGTTGTGATTTATGATGTGGCTTTAGAGCTGGTTTCTTTTTCATTTTGCAGTGAACCACTGTCCCTGTTTCCAAAATTCGTCTATGAATCGTATCCTTTGATACCGAAAGCCCCATGGAGCTTTGAACTTCACAAACAGTCATTTGTTGGTACTTGCTAGTCTTTAGATCTGACGATCATCCCGTTTATTCGTCACACGCGGCCTCCCAGATCTGTGTTTTGCTTTATAATTGCAATGACTTGATGAAACTCGATAAATAGATTTCTTTGATCTATTAATAAAAGCTGAAATTTCAGGAACAAGCTTATGCCAAATCTTAGTTACCTCATCCGCTTTAATCTGCTCAGCTCGCGGAATCTCAACAACCAAGTGTTATCGTTGGCAGACCTTAAGTACAAGAGGTCTGTGATGTCATCTCTTTTAAATTTGCATATACGAAAAAAAATTCACAGAAACTCGTAATAGTGGCTAAACTTTTGCAACAAGCAAATTTCTATTTTTATCCAAAACAGTATTGTTAAAGCATATGAAACAATTGTATTTTGGTTATAGTATTTCAAAAGAGTTTATGAATATGCTTGCAGACTTTTGTATTTCTACTATCGTGATTCTAAATTCTACAGCTGAAGAACGTCATTGTCTAAACTTTTGCATCGCAGTGTATGTGCTGTATGTTGTGTTTTCTTCCGAATTTGTGTTTTATTTACGTTGATTTTCCACTTTAATCATCACACAATAAAGAATATCAGATTTTAATAAAAAAGAAAAGAAACCCTTTTTTTTTCTTTTGATTTTTCTTGCAGAAGAAAAACGAATTCAGTGCACCACCGAAAAATTCCACAAGTTAAGTCAAAATTCGGAATTTTAAACAATTTTTAGTAACACTTATAGAAAAGAGGGTTAAAGCTCCCTCCAGATTTTTTTTTTTTTAAATTAAAATCAGAGTTTTATGCTTTCTTTGGTAACGTTAAGGTGTCGGGGCTTCTCAAGGAAATTTTATAAAATTGAAGTGTTAATTTAAGTTTCAAAAACTCAAATTTAAACTATTTTCATATACAATGTATGAGATAGGGATTTAAAAGATCAAAGTTGATGTCCTGATTATTCCTTTTGCTCTATCTTTAACAACGTTACAGGAAGTGTCAAAGCTTGATCACCCTCAGGAATTTGTTGGTATTGATGTTTTAAAATCTCAATAATAGGCTAAAAGATGAGATGTGAAGGGATAGGGTGGATGTTTTCTTCTGGAAATGTTTCAAGATTCAAGGCCCAAAACTGAACTTTTAGGCTGTTTGGTGATGTTAATGGATAGGAAGGTTCAGTTGCTCTTCCCAAAAAATAGGACATTTATTGAGGGTCTAACAACGCAATTTCAAGCTGTCCTCGGTGGGTCAAAATTCCCTGGCCCCAAAACACATTTTAAAGCCAGCTTTGGCAATGTTAGACAGAGAAATGTGGGGTGTGAATGGAGTTCCTCAAAACGCTGTTTTAGGCTTTGTTTGGCCAAGTTAAGGGAGAAAGGGATGGTAAGTGGCTCTCCTCCAGAACTTTTTCAAAGTTAAAGTCCTGAAAATGCATTTTAAGCTTTGTGACAGTAGGAAGGAGGGTAAAGGTCGGGGCATTTTTTTATTTTAAAGTTTTATAAACGCAAATTTAGAGTCAATTTGGTTTCTCAAAGGGAGTTATAACTCCCTTTTGGATCTGAGCCTGTGCGAATCATTTAGTGTTGACAAACTCAGAAGTTGCCCCCTAAGATACGAGCAAGATTCATCTCCTTCCTTAGATCCGGTACTGCTATATTGTCAAATTGGATGGTTCTCTCTTTCACTGATAGAGGAAGAAAAGATAAAAAAGACCTCTACATACAATTAACCATTCTGTGATTCATGAGATGAAAAAGTTGTGCATCAAAAACCATTACTTTTAATGTAAATGCGAAAAGTTTTGCTTAGAGATCATTTTACTAATTAAAAAACTTTCCTTAAAATGAATGAATAAATGGGAACCTCATTGTTTAAAGGAATTTGTTGATATAAAAATTACTATTCGAATTATAATTATAAATCATAATTGTTTTTCGAATTGTGAATAAGTGGTTTTATAAAATGAACATAAAATCCATACTGTCTTAGTGAAAATCTTGCAATCAACGACCAATCAAAGCAATTGTTGACACAGACAACACTATCCTGAAAATGGGCAAGAAATCGCTCACTATTTGAGGCCTCTCCTCCCTTCTTTTACTCCTGTTGTCACTTTCCTTTTAAAAAAAAGTTTTTTTTTTTTTAAATCTCTTAAAATAAGGTGGTTTCCAAGGAAATTTCTTTAAAATCTTGTGGTTGCTTCATCAAATGACGATAGATTATGAAATTTATTGTTTCCTCCACAATAACAAACTAAACAGTAAAAAAAAGAAGAAAAAAAAAGAAAATTAATTTGAATTCTGAAATTTTTAATTCAAATTATGTTTTTCGCAATCACAAATTGCGACAGGACTCTACTCATTGGAGTTATTGTTTCTAGAAACGGCTCCTGCCCCTCCTCCTGGGTGGATACGTGTGCATAGTTATTTGCGTGTGTAGGCTTGAGTGTGTGCGTAGACCTGTGTGTATGCACGTAGGCATGTGTGAGTGTATGTGTGTGAAGTTGTTTGTGTGTATATGTGTGAGTGTGCGTGTGTGTAGGACATGGCCGCCTCCGACCAGGAGAGCGGATAGCTCGGGACCGGAGTAGCCGGGCCTGCAGAGGACGGTGGGCGGTGGCGCTGCTGGTCCAAGCTGAAAAAGGAACCAGACGCCACAGATGGTCAAGTGAGGACAATAAGCAATCGTGATTGCTCAAAAAACACTGTCCTTTGACTTTACACTACCACCTCCATCACTCTGTAGTTTCAGATGAAGGAAGAGGAAAAATAAACAATAGTGCTGAGATGTAATCAAAAAAAATAGTACATGTTTTGTCGATTTGTTTTAGAGTAATTTTATTATTATAATCAAACCAAATCCTTATAATTCGAACCTCCCCCCCCTCCGGAAAACACGTTAAATGTTTTCACATCAAAAGCGTGAAATTGCCGCCCCCTAAAAAGTGCCGCCTGGGGCGGCCTGCCCCCCTCCGCCCCTCCCTAGCTACGCCACTGACTGCTTATAATTGAAACCGCGTAAAATAAACCTTTGTAAAACGAGGGTCTACTACATTACTTTCAGAACAGGCTGGATTATTAAAAACTAAAAGTTTATTCTCGGGACCATTATCAACACTTTGATCACATGAAATTCTAGTACTTACCATAGGTACTGTACTGTCACTTCTAGAACACGCCGGATTATCAAAAATTTTAAGTTTCCTCTGAGAACATCATCAACTTCTTAGGTTCGTATTTCACCATCGAATCACCAATAATTAGTGTGTCTCATGACAGTTAGGAATGTTAAGTACAAATCAAAATGAATAAATTAATGCATAAAGTAAAATATAAAACATAGATGCCAGAAGTAAACAATTTTTGCGGATTATAATTCAGGGTTGTTTGGTTTAAACCACGTTGGTTTGAATCATGGTTTAAACCATGGTTTAAACCAATTGATTTTTTTAAAAAAAACCATGCAATTTTTTTAAAAAATGGGTTTTTTTTAAATAGCCAAAAAAAAAATCCATTTTACCCCACATTGATACATTACATTGATTTCTCCACACATATTGAAAAATGTAAAATTCCATTTATGCTAAGTTCCTAGCTAAGTTGCAGAGATAAATACTAAAATTGCAAAGTTGCTTCTTCAAAATGTATTACAAACTTTAATCAAAAAAAAATTAATGTATTTTTTATTTCATATATGTGCCATAAAGCAGATTTCAGTCAACTTCCATCATTATGCTTAATTTGCATGATTAGTTAAGATTTACTAAGGATTGAATCATTTATTGTAGATGCAATTCATTATATTGCTCACTCCTGTTGCAGGGGTGTGACATTTTTACCTATTTATTTGCACTTTCCTGGAATTTTAACTTTGACTTGCAAGGTAATCAACAGTCTAACTTAATTGTTTGCACCTAAAAATTAAGATTTGTTCTTCAGGTGAACACAAATAATATTTTTTGAATCAAATTTAAAAAAAAGTTTATACTTCATATTATGATACATAATTGTTCCTTATATTATAATGTAGGAAGATTGTTTAGTCTCTATAATGCCTAGGCCACTTTTTATCCCTTGTGGTAACTGATAAGGGAAGGCATGCCTTTCTCTTAGTCAGCTCAATGACAATCCAAGTTGGGAGGAGAAGGGGAGGGGTGAACATTCCCTATTTTCACTTAGAAGACACTTTAGAAAGACATTGCATGAAAACAAGGGGAGGCTACACTGCCTCCCTTCCTTTTCCTAGTCAGAATATTAAATCAAAAGAGTGCCAGTTCATGAACAAAAAGGCAATCAGAGAGACGTTTTACCGATGAAATGATAAAACGGGGCATTCTAAAAATCAAGGGGCAAGTTGGGCACGGCGCCTTTCCGCCCAATCCTGGGGAAGGGTCTGATCTCTCTATCAGCTATATTTAGACACCCCCCTATAGTTGACCAGTCAGTTCAGGGACATGAGATTGCATTGACCACCTGTGGAGCTCAGGGAACAAAATATTGCTGGTTCCCTCATAGCCCATTATACTGTATTTTAGGAATAAGCTTTCACTCAACTTTTATCTTGGGAAAATCCATGAAAACAGCAGTAAAAGTAAAAGTGTGATTTCATTCTGTGTGGTTTCTTCAGGATTAATACAAGAAACTGTACAGTAAAATCTTGCATTCGGCATTCATGTAACCAGAATTACTTTTAAAAATCATTATTTTATATTCCCAATAAAAGGATTGGAAAAAAGGGGGGGGGGGAGCATTTTCCCGATCGTGCTGAATACAAAGTCCTGAATTTCAGTTTTTTTTTGTTAAACTGCATTCGAATACTTGAATTTTATACAAAGGCACTTTAACCTTGCACCCTTTCTCATAATTCTTCCCTTTGTGATAGGGTATTTTCGTTTGAACTTCCAAAAGTCAGACATTAATTGATTGCGCTATTTTGAACTGCGTTATTTAAAAAATAGTGTGAACATCATAATATATTCTTTGAAAGAGTTAAAATGAAGTCCTATAAATCAGTTCAAGATTGCAAATGAGCAATTTTCATACTCGTGCCAGAGGTTCATTTTTGAGATTGCAATTTTCGCTTTGGGCTCATTTCTGCGCTTGCAATTTTTTTCTGCTATTTCATTGCAATTACCAATGATATTACATGGTAAGTGAGGGGGGGTAGGTTGCCTGTTCGATATTTTCACTTAAAACGAATTCCAGGAAAACTGGGTAAGGGGGTGCTTTCTGCTTATCAATCAGAGGCACTTATTTGGTATTTCATGGTAGAATTCTAATTGTTAAAGGGCACTTTTGAGTGTTATAATCTCATTTTAATTGACTAAATACTTTTTCATAAAATGTATTTTTGCAAGTGATTTGCAATTGAAAATAATTTTACAATAGTAATTACAAAAAATAAGGGTGAAAAGTAACTATTAATTTTAAACCTTTTTTTTTAATCACTATGTGGTGAATTTTTTTGTTTTACTTTTTCTAGGTATACAAATATAACACCTGTTATACATATTATTTGAAAGATTTCTTTAAAAATTTTTTCCTCTGAAGGACCAAATTTTCTTTATTAATGGATTCCTGGGATCCCGGTTATAGATAGTTAAGTGCAAGCACTGGACACAATTCATAGTGCAAATGAAAACTGTTCAAGCATCAAAAACATTAGAGAACTCGTATACATATGCAAATCCTTGGCTATAGTAGCGCTAGCTAGAACAATTTTTTGTTTTTGTTGATGGTGTTGACACTCTCCAGAAAATTATTATCCTTGGCACTGTTGCTACTCTCGACAATGCTGAAAATGATGTTTAATAAATCAAAGGGACTTTAATGTGCTTTATTTATTATTTGATTATGTCTGAAATTGTCTTGAAAAGTTTTTGAAAATAGAAGTCTTGAATTTTTATTCAAACACACCTAAAAATATAGTTTTAAAGTTTTTGTGAGTCATTCTTGTAATTCTCTCATGCTCATTTTAATCCATTGAGATCCATTTTTCAAAAGACATTACATAACTGGAGAGTATTATGTGTCATACAAGTATACCTGGATCACGTTTAAGAATTCCATTTTCAATATACGAAAATTATAAAGCAGTTTATGCATGTGTTGGCAACTGCCTAGTATAGTACTCCAAAGGCAAATTTTTAAAGTTGCACCCAATCCGCAATGGGCCAAAAAGGGTTGAGCTTATTGTTTTTAAAATGCTGTTAATGGACATAAAAACTATTTATGTGTACTAATCCGAGAAATGATATAATTCTGGTCATTGGTAGAGTAATCATTGCATAATTTTGTTTGTTCAGCTTTTTATTTGAAGATTTCTAAATATTAAGAATATAACATAATGAATGGGCTTTAATTCTATTCAGATCTCTATAAAAGAAGTACAGAAGAGGATGCTTTATGATCGAGTTGAACAAGAACGTATGATTCATCCAAAGCTGCAACATACTTCAATTGTTAAGGTATGTACATATAGATGTTTTTTTGTTTTCTGCTGGATGTTTTGCAATATCAACTTTATTTAGTCTTTCTATTTTCTTTTTCATTCACACAACAGTAGCTGTATTGCCACGCATTGCAGGGTCTTCCTCAAAAATAAATGTTGTGTCAGGCAGGGTCGCGTTTTTACCTGGAAAAACTGGTTTTTTCCAGGACATGGGAAAACTAGATTTTTAGTGGTAAAAACCATGGTAAAACCCCATAGGAAATATCCCTGTTCATCTGCTGACAGGCACTGATTTTATTATTTATACCTATAAGCTTCTACATATATTATAGTTTATTATCATATGTCATTTTGTATAAATGCAGTGAAACTTCAGTAAGTCGAACTTTGATGAGCCGAAATGAATATTTATTCTCGTTTGAGTGACCAATTAACGTTATTTATTTTCAATAAGCTGAATTTTGTTGAAAGAAATCGGCACCAGTGCATCATATTAAAAGGCGTCTAGACAACATTTCGCCAAACTCTCCAAGCGGCCATGCTACAGTAACCTACCCAACTAGCGAGCAAAACAAACTCCAACCAATCAGCAATCCAATTTTTCAAACGAAAATGTTTAAACAAAAATTCCCCTTCAGAAAACAACGTAATTAAAAAACACACTACATCTAGGACAAAAAGGAAATCCCGTACCCCGTTAGAAAAATAATTTAACTATAGAAAGTTATCGTTTAAGAGAAGGGGGAGGGGGGAAATCTCTACAGTAAAAAAAAAAATCTTTGATAACCGCTACATCTCAAAACTTCCAAATCTCGAACTTTTCTTCTGTCACATTTTATTCAAGACAGACAGGTTCGACGGTATACAAACAAACAAACTCACTTACTCATATTAGTAAGCATTAATCACCTTTGTAATTATTTGAATTGATGATTGCTTTTCTTCAGCTGTATAGTTTTAAAGAATTAGCATTTAAGTAATTAAACATGTTTATGAGCATTTAACCAGGGTTGGTATAAAAACCGTTTTTTTTTACCCAAAAAAAACGGTTTTTTGGTTTAAACCGTGTTTATTTGGTTTTTATTACAATTTGTAAGAAAAAAATGTTCTTTCAGGGAAATTATGAAGATTTTATGAATTAATTGTTAAGAAATGTTTAATATTCGTATTTGTACCTAATTTCTTTGTAATTAATTAAATAATTAAGAATAAAATATTGTAATTTCATTTCCTCATATTTAGAGATTTCTGTAGGAGAATATTGTTTGAAAATCTTCAACCAATATAAAAAATACAATACGTAAATGGGTCTTGGTATAAAGAATCAAAAAAAAAAGTTTACTGTGATAGTTCAGACATTATTAATTACAATTGTTAAAAAATGTAGAACCAAGAATAAATTCTTACAATAATAAATTTAACCAAGAATTTATTTAACCAAGAATAAATTTAACCAAGAATAAATTCTTACAAATTAATTTCCTCATAATCTTAGCTAGCTACTATAAAAAAAAAAAAAAAAAAAAAAAAATTAAAATCATACATTTTTAAACATGGGAAAGTATTTTGCACTATCTACAACTGAAATGTAAGTCTGATGTACATTATACAACTTTAAAAATCACAAGACCAATGCATATTTTGTCTAAAATTTCTTTAAAATAGTTAGAAATCATTTAATTTGTTTACCTAATGTATCAGTGACAACATTTATAGAAACAGGACAAGTAGATTTTAAGAAAATCAATATGTTTTCCATTGTAGACATGATTTCTCTTGGTTTATTGCATTTAGGAATACATTTTTTTTATCAAAGAAAAAAAATCATTTTAATTAAAAGCCACCAGACAAACTGGAATGAAAATTCTCTTTCAACATATTTTAATAATGTCATAAAAATTAATGTTTATTGATTCTTCCACCAATCATACATGAGACTTCTTTTATTATATTGGGATAAAAAAAAAGTTCTGTGAAAGTTAAAAATTGGGCATTAAATTTTTTTTTAAGAGCCCAGAGTTACATGAATGATTTCTGTTTTCATAATTTTATGAATTTTTTTTTCTTGCTATGACTGCTTCGTCTATCGGGGATACAAAAAGTGTGCGAGTATACAAGGTATAAGTGCAATTTTATGCCTACTCTAAGTGTTTTTGGACTTTTTTAGTTATTTTTTTTTCTCTTGTCATTTAAATAATCTAGTGTTAAGATATTTTTACACTATGCGTCGCTTCAATGGTACTTAATATATCTCAATAAATCTTAAGTAATCAAGCAAATTAGGTAGTACATGAAGTTTTGGTTAAAATATGCTCTTTGGACTATTTTGAAATGCAAAAGACTGAAAATAATGATAATTAAAAATTATAAAAGAGCTACTTGGAGTTTTTTTTAAAAGTTATTTTAGAAAAAATTATTTGGTCTGCCTTGTAGAAAAGCTGCATAGATTTAAAAAAAGAAAAGAAAAACTATTTAGCAAACTTGCATTACCTTAACAATTATGCATTTATTAAATCTGTAATTTATCTATAAAGCTTTGCTAGTTACTTTGCATCGATTAGATTTTATTCTTTGCAATAATATGTAAAACTTATGAAAACAATTAGGGGAAAACAATGAATTTTTTCAAAAAAAAAAAAAAAAAAAATCCATTTTTGAAAAAAAAAAAAAAAAAAAAAAACCACTTGGTTTAAATCACAATTTAAACCAACGTGGTTTACCAAACAACCCTGCATTATCATTATAATTTTTATTTTTTGGTTCCTGTTTCATATTTAAATGAGTTTGTAACAGCAAGGTTAATGTAATATGTTATAGGGCTGGGCGATGTAGAAATTTCGACATCCTGATGCACTGGTAACCTTACACCCGCAATGTTGCAATCCATCGCAATATATTTTTTTAAAACTTAAATTTAGTTGCTTAATTGTTACAAAATATAATACAAGGTATGCCGGTAGCCATGTCTAGTGGTCAAAGCAGTCTGACTGATGAGGATGCCCCAAGTTTGAATCCTGGCTCGGACATAGATGTACTTTTTTGCTCCTGTCCCTGTAAACGGGTCCTTGTGGCATGTGTGTACTGTGGAAGTCGGTTTTCACACCAAATTATGGTACCGTTGAAAAAGTGAAACAGCACACTCCAAATTGCCAGCCTGGCTGGCACACAACAACAACAACAAGAAATACAAGGTATAAAAATTGAATATCATGCCAGATTCTTTTTACATAGTTCTGCACTAGAAATAAAAAAGGTAGTGCTAAAAGTGCAGAATAGCAAAAAATATTTTAGATATGTTTTGAGATTACAATGAAACTATTTTTTCAATGCAAAAAGATGTGTGTGTATTGAAGTTAAGTCATTCCATTCACAAGCTCACATCTTCTTGCATAAAAAAGAGAATCGTTGTAAACAGCAGCGTTTCTGGGGGGGGGGGGAGATTTGCTCTGTGTAACACCTGAAGTTGATTTAAGTTTTCACAAAATTTAAGTACTTTAATTCTGAAAATGCCTACCAAGATATCTTTAAAAAATTTTGCAAAAAAATACCAAGATTGTGTGGAGGGGGGCAGTTACACATGCGTCTAGGGTAAATTTTGCATAAAATAAATTCACAGTTTTTATTTCTCTTCTACTTTAAACTTTCATTGCACCACAAAACTAAGAGTGAGTTACATGAAATACACCGCCAGCTCGGTCAATTCCAGCCGAGGACTGCAGTTTCGTGCTTATTAGCACTCATCAACCCGGCATAGGAGTGACTGAGCTGGAGGTGCAAAATCTTATAAGAAAGCCAAGAGTGCCAAACAAACTGATGGCTAAAACAGAATTAGCACTGACCACACGAGTGACTGGGGCGGTAACTTACTGAATATACCTGCCTTGCCTTCAGTATTCGAGTTGAACTGAACCATTGTTTCGGTCACTCGTCTGGTCAGTGCTAATTCTGTTTTAGCTACCAGTTTGTTTGGCACTCGTTTCTTCCTTTAGAGGTTTTGCACCTCCAGCTCAGTCACTCCTATGCCGGGCTGATGAGCACTAATAAGCATGAAACTGCAGTCCTCGACTGGAATTGACTGAGCTGGCGGTGTATTTCATGTATTTCTGTCTTAGCCCTGGCTGCAGGGCGGTAACTTACTGAATAAGAGTGAGTTCTTTCTGAAAAGTGCATAAATTTATGTTAACATAAAAGCTTTTTTTTTGGGGGGGGGGGGAGGGGCGGTCGACACCTGTGTTAGGAACTCTACTACTTGAAACACTAAAATACATGTCTGCAACTTTTATTGCTATTTTGGTCTTCAATTTTCTTTTATTTATTTATTTATTTTTTAAGTGAGCTCTATCATAAACTCAGTTCAATATATTTTTTGTCAAGAGCTAAAAATATACTTAAATTTCTTGCATGTTTTGGAAAAATGCAGGTCTATCCCTTCACACCTTCCATGTTAAGCCAGAATGGATAGACACACTGCTAATTTAACATTAGTATGAAAAAATTAAAATGATAACTCTCTTGAATCAATGTCTGTAACTTTTAACTTTTTGTTTAACTTTTTGTTGTTTTCCAACCTCTTTCTGTTTTCCTGAATTATGTTTATTCTTTCTTTCGCTAAATGTGGCAGTTGATTCGTAGTAGAAAATTTTTTCGGACATAAATTTATTGCTAATTTATTAATAAGCAGTTTCATTTTGACAGCAACATGTATTTTATGGGTCTTTTTACTGAAATTAATTGCTTAACGGTTTTCTCTGGGAGGGAATCATGCAATAAATCTTGACTTTGAGTTCCGTTTTGTCTTGTTTTGCTTTTGTTATTGCTTATTTTGATATTTAAACTGTCTGCTGTCCACTTTCATTGCTTTTACTGGGTGTCTTTACATCTGGAAGCTCACACTTTTGAATTGAAAAAGGGGTTCCTTGAAACCTCGAAACACGTGTAGTGAAACCTGTGTAAGTTGACCGCTTGTGGTGCAGTACTTTGGTGGTCAACTTAGACAGGTGGTCAACTTATAAAAGGTGGTAATGATTTTTTTTTATTTTTTATTTTTTTGTCATTTCTTGCACCATGGACCATGTATTCATTTCTGGAATAATTGGTACTTACTCTTTCTGTTTAACTCACTTTATTGTTTAACATTACTTTGAAACAATAATTTAAAATGTTATTCAAATATTTTTGCTTTTTTTACTCGTTTTTTACTAAATTAGACACTAGTTTTAGAAATTCCGTATGTGTCAGCTAATTTTCGCCGACTTTCTACCTTTTCATATAATTTTAATCATACTTTTATCAATCTCAAGTTCAACTAACTTTCTTTTTGAAACCATTTTATGTACAACTTTTACACAAAGAGCAACAAGCTGGACTCTCCTAGTTCATAAAGGCAGTTGAAAATGAAAATCTCCTATCTCTTAATCTCTTGCACCAGAAATAAGTAACTTTTCTCTTTAGCACAATTCCAGTGTTGCCTCAAAATATTGCTACTGGAAGAAAAGACTTTGTACTTTTTCTACTGACACCAGTTTTCTGTTTTCATTGAACGGAGAGTACAAAAAGCAATCTCAAATAGAACAACAAAAGAAAAACTTCGGAGAATAAAGAGCAGCATAAGTTTTATGCTGCTGTTTTATTTAGTTGGTAAAATGCTGGTCTAAAGCATCAAAATTATTCTTGAAAAACTATAAAAAAAAATAATAATAAAAGAAAATAATTTGCTTGATTAAGTTAAAAAAAAAACAAGTGGTCAACTTACAAAGGGTTTTTTACAATACTCCAAACCAAATTTGGTTTACATTAGTGGTCAAGATAGACAGGTGGTCAAGATAGAGAGGTGGTCAAGTTACAGAGGTTTTCCTTCATTATATGAGATAGGTCCAATTCCGTTCCCGACAAAAGCAGTCAACATAGGCAGGTGGTCAACTTACAAAGGTGGTCAACTTTACAGGTTTTACTGTATTCTGAAATCTGTTTATTTGTGCTAAACAACTTTGGATATTTCCTATTAGTATACCGAATGTTCGGTGCATCTCTAATTCTTTGCTAGATCTCATCTATGTAGGCCTGAAAGCAGAGTACTACAAAATTTGTGTTGTACTTCGCAGAACAAATGCTTTAACTGCAGTTCAGATGTGAGGGGGAAAACTCGAGTTAATTTTCTGCAGAAATTCTAATGATTTCTGTAGAACTCTGCTGGTTTTCTGCAAGTATCTACTTATTAAACATGTAATTTTGTATAACTTCTGCAGATCTCTTCAAATTAGAAGTAAGTCTAAAATTCTAACAAACTATACTTATTCAACGGAAAACTCGTGCAAAATGTTGTGTTTTATCTGTCATTTGCAGAAACTTCAGATTTGCTTCAAATTCGAAGAAATCTGTAATTTTTGCAGGAATTCTACAGATTTTTGCAGAAAATGTCATCTTTAACTGTCTCCGCCTGCTTCATGCCCTTAAGCACCCTGGAAACTGATCCGTAAATGATTAACTACATGGACGCCCTAATGCAAAATTTTTAAGGGGGGTGGGGGCTCAGATATTTTAATCATAGTTTAACAGGATATTTTCCCCATGGAAGCAGATTTCAGGACAGATTAGAGTCATTAAAATTTGACATTTTTAATAGTTTATTCATTAATGGCTGGAGAAAACTGTTTTTACATTTCTGCAAAGAAAAAAATTCTAGAAGCAAGGAAGTTCTAATTTCTAAGGGTAGGCTCGAGCCCCCCCCCCCCCTTTCCCCCTTATATGGACGCCCTTGATTGAATATTTAAGCCGAAATTTTTCCGTTCAATATCTTTGTGCAGCCATCTATAAGCCATGTACTTTTATTCTGAGGGAATTCACTGCTTCCAAATCTATTTGAGATATTAAGATTTGGATCTTTGTCAAAGCGCTCAGAACTCTTCCATGTTTGGAGGAAGAGGCACTACACTTTTAAGTGCCGAGAATGGAGAAATTTGCACTTTTGCATTAAACCTGAATGCTGAGCAAATAAATACACGAAATGTTCCTTTCCTACTCCAGTATGAAACAGTTTTGATTTTTAGATCAATGTTACTTCATTCAAATGATATTACCTTGCAGGACCTCACAAAGTATTCTGCTTTGGGATATATAGGATTTTAACTACTGGAGATATTAAAAACCACAAAAATCATTACCTTTTGGTTTGTGAAAACTTACTAGCTCATTTAAAATATTAGCACCAAAACCAAAGAGAGAATTTTTCTGCATCTGAGAAAACGTATTTGAATTTTCCAAGTGAGTCATTTAGAACTGGAATTATTTACCCATTTTTTAAAAATTATATTTTTAATAAAATTCTAAGTTTTTATTCATGCGATGAGTCGGCTGGAAATGACTAAGCTGGCGGTGTATGTCATGTATTTCTGCTTTAGCCCTGGCTATTGGGCGGTAATTTACTGAACAATTTCATTGTTGAAAGAGAATTATAAGTAATTAAAAATGTTTATCTCGGTAATTAAAAATGTTTATCTGTTGCCATTTCGTATCTGTTAACAAATAAAATACTTGTAAATAGTTGTAGTGTATACAATCAAGGTTTTGGAATGGATCTTTTTCAATTATCTCTCCTTCCTGTGATTTTCCATGTGGTCTGAAAAATTTTTAAATTTTGTGTGTGTTCTGGCTTGCAAGGTTAATTTTAATTGGCAGTGAGGCCGTCAGGTTTTTTTTTTCTTTTTGGTCATTCTGTGTCAAATCATCACACGGTTTAGGACGCACCGTCACAGAACTGGATGAAACTTGGTACATCAAGAGATTTAACCTAGATATGCATGAAAATGCTGAAAAAAAAAGATTTCTTTTACCTCATTCAAAAGTTATTAATTATCAATTATTCAAATTTTCGTTAAAAAATGCTACACTTTGAGACGGTTAATTCTCATTTTCTCAGAAACTATAAAAGATACAAGCTTAAAATTGGCCTTGTTTTAAAGCTCTTTTAATCTGCTTTAATTTGATGTGCAACTTGATGAAATCAAAAAAATATTTATTTTAAAATTTAATTTAATTAAATTTTAAAATTTTAATCTTTTAAAAACTGACAACTTTAAAATTCCTTAAAATTTCTCAAAATTACTTTGTGTTATCCTCTCACATCTCTCCAAGTTTCATAATGGGATCTTGATGGGATCAGTTGATACAGAGAAAACAAACTTCACATATATATCCAAATTTTTGCATTTTAGACAAATGGTTTTCTGATAGATTGATCAAATATTATTCTAAGTTATAAAAATCTGCCCAGCAAACTATAAATGAACTGCTAATAGCAATGTAAAACCTTCTAGTGACTTAAACTTACATAAAAATTTAATGCAATGTAATAATTAAAAGAATAAATAAGTATTTAAAAAAAGATATTAACTGTCATTTTTTAGAAAAAAAAACTATCAGCATTGTCCTACGTTTATCAGAATTTTTTAGTCTCTAAGCAGCAAAATCTTTACAATTTTGTTCTTTTCTTCTGCTGGTAGAGCATATGCAAAGTAAATCCCATCATGTTGGCATGATGGGATTTACTTTGCAATTCATGTCCGAACAAGGTATCCAAAGAATTTCTGGTAGTGATGAATAAGAAAATGAAGGAAATGAATCCTGGTGGGTGGAGGAAAGTGACTTTCACTTCATTCTCTTCATTTTTGGCCAAAACATAACTAAGCCACCATTTTTTATCATATGTGAAATGACATATCCATTCTGACTTTTCATTGTCGTCAAAATAACCCTTTCTCCAGTTGAGATGACAGAATATTCGGTTGATGGGGAAAATGAAAATGCATTTGCACTCACCCTTGCTTCACAGCTGGAGGGAATAAAAGCATGCGGGTTTTGGGTACCTGGTATTGGCATTGCTTGCTAGAAACAACGAGAGACAGCTGTTCTGCATTTTTAATATATTCATTTTGGGATGGTGAAACTGAAGTCCATGCTCATTGAAAGTTCAGATTTTGCCCTTTGGTACAGTTGCATAGGTGTCGTGATTTGGTTTTCGTATGGCATTTGAAGATTTGCCCTTGCTGCTTCTCTTTTGAGTGTACCACCCCTGCCATCACATGGGCTTTTTCCATGAGCAATGTCAGAAATATGCCACTCAGGCTTAATACCAAAATCTCTTTCATGGCAGCATAGATTTTAAAAGTTCTTTTTTTTTTACTGTGTGGCTGATGAATTGGAGAAATAAAAAAAATGTCCCACCCATTTTCAAATCTGATTTAAAATAGGTGAACAGCAACTGTGTTGTGCTCAAGACATTCCGAGATTATTATGAAGCAGTGGTGTTGAATTTTGTTTTCATTTTTGAAGTATACAACAAAAGGGTGAATTATAGCTTGACTTCTGTTCCAGTGATAAGATTGTTTTTCATCTTGCAAAACAAAACCGTATTTTTTTGAATAGTCAAACTACTGCCACCTTAAACAAACCCAGGAGTCCTGGAACAAACCACCACATTCTCAATAACCACCCCCAGCTTGTTTCATTTGGCAGGGGTGTCTCCCCTAAGAGTAAGGGGGCACCCCCTAAACATTGCAAAGACCCCCGCAGGAACTAGAATGCCCCCATAAAGAGAAAAAAACCTCCCCCCCCCCTCTCTCTATTTCCATGGCACAGCATGTGCTATGACCCCCCCCCCCAGTGGGCACCCCTGCATTTTGTTAGCAAAGTAGGTGAAATTGGGTGTAGCTAACTGTTTGAGTTCTCTTTCTTGCTTTTTTCTTTCTTTCCTTTAATTTATTTATTTAAAAAAAAAAAGAGATTTAGAAGATTAATTCATTATTTCTCAAGAACAAATTAAATTAAAGAAAAACAAATTAAAGAAAAACTTCCTTTCTGGAAAAAAAATTTGCATGAATTAGTGAACATGTATGAAGCAAATTTAATTATAACTAGCAAAAATACCTGGCGTTGCCTGGGTCAGTAATAATTATGAGAAACAATCGTTACTTGCATTTATTTTCTGTCTTAAGTGAAAGAATTTAGAACACACCTTTTTGACGTGATTAAAAATCGAACTTTTTCCTTACTCGTAAAACTAAAATAGCAGTAAGTATAAAGAACAAAATAGTATTCATTTAGAAACGAAAGCATGACATTTAAGCTTATGCAAATTTGAAGAATTTCCAAAATATGAAATCAATCTTCACATGTTTAAAAAGATTTATCTGATAGTACCTTTTTTTTTAAACATGGAGTCTAAAACCTTCTTTGTAAGGCAATAGAAGTACGAACTGTTTTAAAAACTGTAACCGCACCCCATTATACTTGCCCTAGTTATTTTGGGATATTTCTATCATTGTGGGCTCTTGGTGTGATTTTACCAAATTTGCGGGAATCGTTTTGAGATACCTTCGATAATGTTCCCCCTCCTTACTTCGTAAAATGATATGTTGCTCATTTTCGTTGCAGAGATTTTGTCGCCAGATGCTGAGATACTTTTGGTCACCATAAAATGGCACTAAACAGTTTCATCCGAAATGTTTTCAAAATAAGTTGTAAAATTTGCGATTGTTTGAAATTGTTCAAAAAGAAAAATTAATGTAACTTTTTGTGCTGTTTATGGATTAGCCTAATTTAGTTGCTGGATTATTTTATGCATCAAAAAAAGGTTTTTTTAAGATTATTTGATTGGCGATATTTTGTTTACATGGTGAAAGCCGAGAAACATTATTACATAGTCTTTTGCTTCAAAAACAGCGACAGTTGAAAAAACTGCTAAATGCATCAGCTACTGAAATCTTTCTGCAAAAAATTTTGGCGAGATTTCTGCTGGTTAATTGAATAATAAGTGTCCAATTAGCATAAATAGTAATAAAAAACCATTAATTACATTAAATTTCCGTTTAAATGGAAAATTATCAGCCAAATCCATTATTAGCCAGTCTTGTGGAAAAACGTTACTTTAAGATTTGACTTGAGAAAAGCCTCGAACAGTCAGACAAAACGCAAAAAATATTCCACAATACAACAATTCTAGCTATCAACTGGGAGTTGAGATGATACAACTAAATAATGAATTGGGTTGATGAAAGACTTCGAACATGGAACAAAAAAGTTCATAACTCGTTTTGTATACAACTTAGAACTTTGTAACAGATGCAATCTTCAGCAGAAAAATAAGCGCTTTCGATGGGCACACAATTTTAATATGTGCACGCATTCCCCCCCCCCCCTATTGGGGCATTTCTGCAAAAATTGGGACTTAAATTGGAATGAAAAAGGAAAAAATCAATCTTATTTTTTTTTGAACTTATCTATAATCCTTCCCAGTACCAAAATGAACAAACGGTGAAAGTTTCAGCCAAATCTGCCGGGTAGTTTCTGAGATCTTAGGGGAACACACTAACCAACAAATTTACCAACATCCATTTTTATATATATAGATATAACATTTTGAATTATTTTAACATTTTTTTTTATAGATAAAAAATTTACTATTCAGCACAGTAACCCATATTTTCTCAGATATGTGACACTTGTCCTCCCTGTATCAAGTGATCCCATTATGAAACTTTTTGAGATGTGAGAGGATAACACTAAGTAATCTTGTAATTTTTGTTTAGATTAAAAAATTGTTTTTAAAAAATTAAAATTTTAAAATTTAATTAAATTAAATTTTAAAATAAGTATTTTTGGATTTTATCAAGTTGCACATCAAAGTAAAGCAGATTAAAAGAGCTTTAAAACACGACTAATTTTAAGCTTGTATCTTTTATAGTTTCTGAGAAAATGAGGATTAACCGTCTCAAAGTGTAGCATTTTTTAACGAAAACTTAAATAATTACTAATAACTTTTGCATGAGGTGAAAGAATTTTTTTTTTTCAGCATTTTTATTCATAACTAGGTTAAATCTCTTAATGTACCAAGTTTCATCGAGATCTATGACAGTCCATCCTAAAATTGTTCCAAATTGTGTTGATTTGACGTGAAATGACCCTGAGTGACATTAGCTCTTGTTATCATATTAAAAGGAATGCGCCAGATGTGCCAATCGCCAATCCTACGGCAAACTGCTACAAAAGACTGCTAATTGTACTTTTCTGCTCTAAAATCAGACAAACTTGCACCATAAATGCGATTTTACATTTAATATTGCATTTTCTTCAGCATATTTGGCAGTTTTTTGCAGATTAGCATAAAATTTATGCATTCTAGCTGTTTTTTTAATGATTTTTTGAGTTCATCCCGAATTTTTTACGCATGTGTCAGTTATGAAAAGTATTAAACAAGTAAAATAAGAGTTTCAATTAGTAGTTGGAGATTTGGTGTTTTTACATCCCAAATTTCCTTTTTTATTATTTTATCAAGTCACATGTTCCTGTGTGTGAGATATACATAGTTGCTTCAAACTGATGCAAATTTTAAATTTTTACTGCTGTCCCCCAAGATTGCTCCAAAAGCGAGTTTTAGTCGGCACATCTCTGTATTATGCATATAAGAAAAAAACTACTACAGTTTACTCCCGATTATCGGCGGTCGGATTATATACGGCTCGGATTATCTGCGGGTCTTTTAACAATATTTTTTCTTCAATGGTGGTGACTTATGATTATGTCATTGTTTGTTTTTAGCCTTTTCATATATTTTTTAAAACCATTGTTATTGATTTTAACTATAACTTTTCTTCTGTATGTGTGAGTTTTATTCCTATTTTTAGCTATTGTATACACCAGTATAGTTTTTTACCCATAATTCCGACTATCCAGGGTTTCGCTTATCTGTGGTTACCGTGCCACCCTAATCCGTAGATAATCGGGAGTTTACTGTATATATAAAAATTTTATTGTAAAATAAGTGAATTAATGGTGCTGAAATGACTTTCAAGTACCATACTATGTGTATGCGGTTTAATGTCTGTATCCATGTCTGCTCCCCCCCCCTTTTTCCAAATAAAAAAAAATATTTTTGCATTTAATCTAGCTCATCACTACCTTTGAAGATGATCAAAACTATTATTTGGTTTTGGAGTACTGTGAAAAAGGAACTCTCGCTAAATATCTAAAACTTCGAGGTCGCCTGGAGGAAGGAGAAGGTAAGTCTTAAGTGTGTGTTTATTGATTTTAAACTTAGTTTTAACCATATTTTCTTGTTATACATTGATAATTTACAGTAATGTTCTAGTCTAGAAAGAATGAAACAGTTGTTTGATTATTAAAGACTATATCTTAACTTACATTCTCTGTCTGTCATAATCCCTGCGTTTTGGTTCCAGTTTTTAATTGTTGCCAAAAACGATGAAAAAATAAATTGTAAATAAATTTAACCAAGTAACTTGGAGGCTCAACTTAAGCAAGAAGATATTTGTGGGTCTTTTTGAAACCTTTTTTTCCCCTCACTATGCTTGTTCAAAAAAATTTTAAATTCAGACATACAAGCCATTACTAAAGAAATGGTGATAAATGTCAGCTGTTCTTTTTATGTGCAACACATTTGTATTAAATAGAAAGTCAGTGCCTTTTTTAAAATTAATATTAAGGGTAGGTGACAGGTACTTTCTGACCACGGTTTGTTTGGAAAGACAAACAGCCGAAAATGGACGAATCTATGATTTTTTACCGATGTCAGCTTTTGCTGAAGCAAAGTCTCATTCAAATGGGCGGAATACGTGCATCAAATTTTTACTTTTCCCCCTTATTCACACAGCTTCGTCTTATCTGGACATTTGAAAATTCCATGCAATCCGTGGTTGGACTATAAATATCTTTTAAATTTTGAAAAGTTCCCCTCAAATTTCAAAACAAAAATCTTTAAAATGAAATGTAAAAAATGTTTTTTAATTTTAAAAACTATTTGTACACTCTTGATTTGCTATAAAAATAAAGCAAGCATGTGATTTCTTGATTAAATTAAATTTTAATAAACTTGATTAAAATTTTGTTGTTATTCTCTAATTAATGAGGAATCTTACTGTAACCGCCACGGTTCAAGCAGAGTGGACTCAAGAGGTATGAGGGAGCACGCTCAGAAAAAATAACGCTGTATTAGATTTACGGGAGGGGGGGAGAGTAACCTCAAGTATACATTTTGTGGGGGGGGGGGCACTGTCAAGTCTATGTATGCTACTGGGTGCCTATATTTACAAGAGGTCTAAAAAAGCTGTTCGAAACTGATTTAGAACAGGACAGTGGTTTTTATTGTCTGAAAGTCTCAAACTGTTCGAAAGTAGGCTAAAGCTAAAGGGGCGAAATCTAATCAATTCGTATATACTGCAATATTCGTACTGCATAAATATTCCTATTAATAAATTTTAATTTATAAGTATGTGATAACATTTTTCTCCCAGATGTTCATTTAAAAAATATTTTACTTAAAAAAATTGCCAATTACTGTTTGATCACAGATTATATGGAATTGGCAAACAGCCATTTCAGGCCATTCCATCTGAATGAGGGGAAAAATAAAAATTTTATGTGCGTATTCCGCTCATTTGAATGAGACTCCATTTCCGCGTGTAAACCGGATGTTTGCCTTTCCATACAATCCGTGGTTCGACAGTACTCTATTACATAAAAACTTCCTTATGTAACAGTTGGTAGAATTATGAAAGGAAATTCACAACACTACCAAGAAAACTAATTTCAGTTCCATTTGTAACTCAAAGGAGTGTTATAAAATGTGTAATATTTCGGAGCCAAAAAAAAGCTTAATTTTTTAATGGTTTTTGCATATAAGCTATACGTGTTTTAAAGAAAACTCTTTTTTAAATCATAGATTAAAGAAGAATAAATTGATGATTAAATATGTGGTCTTATCCCTAGTGGCAGAAACACCGCGATAGCGCTAAAAAAATCAAAGTTGTCCACAAAAAAAAAGTTGTCCATAGTGGGAAAAAAAAAATGCTGTCTGCAACTGTCGGACATAATGAACTGCTGAGGCAGGTAGAGAATGATCACACATGTGATTGTTCTTGTCCACATTGATTTCCTGCTGCACTTATAAACCAAAACAAAAATGATCTTTTTCAAATTGTTTACTGAAAAAGCAAATCTGAAATCAAAATAACGCATATTTCTGTGTACAAAAGAAAAAAAAAAGTCAGCACAATTCTGTGATGCAAGCGATACATAACTGACATAGTGAATAACCAAATTTTTTTCAATATGTCAGCGGTATTAATAAAATTCAATATGCACCCCTGTTAAATGGTAATTCTAAAATTATTTTATTTTAATAAACTCTTTTATTTACCATTTTTATACTTTTAGTGCTTTCATTTTTAAAAATGCAATCTGATTGCATCCAATATGAGAATCGAAATTTTACTCTTTTTTTGAAACCTAACTTCGCTTTATATACAAATAAATACAAATACAAAAGTGACGACCAGCAACAGACTCTGGGCCCAGCTAGACTGGTCCTAGTCAATTTACAATCCCTAGTGAAGATCAATGGCCCTCTTAAAACTGTCTACTCCTTTGCTCATTACCACCTCTTCCGGTAAGCTGTTCCAAGGTTCCACTACCCTGCTAAAATAATAATTTTTCCTAATATCCATGTTAGCCTGAGATTTAAATAGCTTAAAACAATGACCTCTTGTCCTGTTTTCAGTGCTAAACTTTAGTCCCATAACATCTTTCGTTTTAATAAATTTAAACAGCTGAATCATGTCCCCTCGGTCTCTTCTTTGCTCAAGACTGTACATTTTTAGCCTTCTAAGCCTGGAATCATAATCTAAGTGGGAAAGTCCACTTATTAGCCTTGTAGCCCGCCTTTGAACCCTTTCCAATACATTGTCTTTACTAACAGACCTTTCATTTATATGGAGGCATATAAATGAAAAGTCTATTAAAACCATCACTTCAAGATTTTAAAACAACGTTTTTGTTTATGAATCAAAAACTTAAATGCTGAATAGATGGTTTAATTTTAGTTTTGCTGCAACTGTGTCTATAGATATGAATGATGGGTTCTCACAGGCTTCTAAAATGCAATTCTAAAACAATTTGTAAAAAAATTAATTCTTTTTGAGCCGTTTTTATACTTTTGGAGTCTTCACTTTAAGAATTGCGATCTCTTTGCATCCGCTTTGAAAACTGAATTTTTCGAACTTTTGATGTTTAGTACGCTTTGTTAAGAGGTAAACAAATAAATTCTCCTTTTATTTTTATTGAAATCATGAAATTTAGAAGTTTTAAACGAAATTCTGAGAGTTTTAAGAGTTTCAAGACTTAAATGCTCAACTACTGCTTGAGTTTTATATTTTTGTTTCAATTATTTAACGAAAATCTTTGAAACTTCATTTTACAATCCCTCCCCCCCCCCACGCAAAATTATTTGTTTTTTCACAAAATAAATTGATTTTTCACAAATAAAATGGACCCTGTGTAAAATCTCGGACAGACCCCTGTTCAATAGCCAATGCAGGTTTGCAAATGTCAGGTGCCCACCAAGGACAGAGGGTTGAGGGGTCATCAGATTGCATCATTAAAACTTTTAGGGGGAGGTAATTTGGAAAAGATTTTGGTCTCAGTTTTTTTTTTTGGGGGGGGGGGTCTCGTTCTTGGAGAGGGGAGTGCTTCAAAGAATTTAGGGAAGCACGCCATCGTCTTTGGGAGGGCACCTCCTGCCGTATTTCAAAAATAATTACTTAAAAAACACTCGTTTATTTTTTTTTATTGAAACCAAGTTTGAAATTTTGCAGACAGATTATGAAGTTCTAAAAGCTTGTCGCACACAGTTACAAAACTTTCTGCCACTGGGCTCTTATCTTATATCTTTAAACAAGCAATTCTTGTGACTAAATATATATATATATTATATATATATATATATATATATATATATATATATATATATATATATATATATATATCTTAATATATAAAAATCTTCTGTGCGGACGTTTGTCACCATAAGGCTTTTAAACGGCTGGACCGATTTTGATCAAATTTTTTGTGGGTAATTAAGTTGTGGCAAGCATGGTTTCCAAGCGCGATGGATCGAATCGGAAAACTTTTTTGTTAATTAATTAATTAATTTGAACAGTGGATGGCTATATCTCCCAGATGATTAATATTTATTTTAACCTATTGTTGAGCAAGAACTGAAATAAATATTTAACCCGTTGCCAAAGGACAATAAGAAAGCCAGCTCTGCATTTTGTAATGAAATTTCCTACTGTGACTTGTCAATTGCGGATAGATAAAACGTAGAGAGAGAGAGAGAGAAAGAGTGAAGCCTTCATTTCTTGAAATCAACGATTTAAGTTCCAGTGATTAAAATAAAGAACTTGGAAGAAATCAAATTCCTTTCACTAGGTTCACGCAAAACGCGTATTTTTCGTCGTTATTTAAACCATGTGACCGGGTCGGTGCTTTAGGCTTTCCTAACCAAATGATCGGATAGTACCGTACATAACAACATTTGTTTCTCGGTTCAAATCCATCTGAGTTTTGGCACCAATGACAAAAATACTTTAAGGATTATCAAACTAATCAGTACATTATTGAAGGAAAAGATTGGAATTTGTAGACGAAATAAATTTTATTTCCGTCCAGATAAATTACAGCAGGGTAGTTCTGTACACACAAGATCAGTGCAGTGGAACATTTTTTTATCTTTGGTGAAAAAAAACAAATTAGGCAAATATATGAAGTTTTCGTTCAAAAGATGGGACCGCTAATCGGTCGGAGTTCGCATCGCTCACTGATCGGTTGGATTACAGGAACTTGGTGGCTTGGCGACCTTGGCCATAACAATACAGTTGCGTGATTATTTGTTTACTACTGTTAATGTAATTTATGTATCTTTTGTTCATTTGGTGAAATATTTTAGATTGCAAAGAATTGGTTTTGATTTTTAAAGAGTGTTTAGTCTATTTAATTGAAGAAAGTGTTTATTTTACATCGGGAGGGGGGAGGGAAGTGATTTTCGCTTATTCGGGGAACTGTTTTTACATTTATCATTTTTTAAATGATATCCATTCGATTGTTTTATTCTTTTTCATATGGGGACGTTGCAGCGGGATTTCCCGTTTTTACTAGATCGAAAAATTATCTTTTTATACTTAATATCTGAAGATGATTTTTATCCTTTGAGTGTGGCTAAAGGAACAAACCATACAATCTCTGAAGATCTTTGAAGTATGCAAGAAAAAATAGTTGATAAAACAACTGCTCAGTGGGTACTAAGATAAACCAAGTATTAATAAATATACACATTCTGACACCAAGTAGCTTAAAACATTTTCTTTTCACTTTTTTTTTCAACAAAACGGTTCAAACACTTGATGGTTTATTGAAATTTTTCAACTTTTCAACTGTAAATTGAAAAGTTAAAAAATTTCAATAAATTATCAAGTGTTTGAACCGTTTTTTTTTTGAAAAAAATAAGTAAAATGTTTTTAGCTGCTTGGTGGCAGAATGCATATATTTATTTATTTATTACAACTTGATTTATATAATGCCCACTGAGCAGTTGTTTTATTAGCTATTTTTTCTTTTGTACTTGATGGTTTGTACCTTCAGCCATGCTCAAAGGATAAAAAGCTTGTAAAATACTAAAAGAATAAAACAATCAAAAGGATATCGTTTAAAAAAATGATAAAGGTAAAAGTTTTCTGAATAAGCGAAAATCACTCATCCCCACTCCTCCCGATGTAAAATAAACACATCTTCAACTAAAATGACTAAAAACTCTTTAAAAATGAAAAACAATTATTTGCAATTTGAAATATTTCAAAGAATAAACAAAAAATACAATAAATTACATTAACAGTAGCTTTAAAATGTAAACAAATGATCACGCAACTCTATTGTTTATAGCCAAAGTCGCCGAGTCACCACGTTGCCTTAATCCAGCCGATCAGTGAGCGAAACCAACTCCTACCGATTTGCAGTCCAATCTTTTGAACAAAAACTCTTTAAACTTCATGTATTGCCTAATTTGTTCTTTCCACCAAAGATAAAGATCTTCCACTGCACTGATCTTTTATGTACAAAACTACCCTGTTGTAATTTATCTGGACAAAAATAAAATTTGTTTCGTCTTTAAATTCCACCATCTTTTCCTTTAATAATGTACTGATTATTTTGATAATCCTTAAAGTATTTAACATTGGTGCCAAAACTCAGATGGATTTGAGCCGAGAAACAAATGTTGCTAGGTACGGTACTTTCTGATCATTTGGTTAGGAAAACTTAAAGCACGGATCCGGTCACATGGTTCAACTACGACGACAGAACACACGTTTTGCGTGAACCTTCCAATACTTTACTTTAAAATATATCACAGGACCTAAAATCGTTGCTTTCAAGAAATGAAGACTTCATCTCTCTCTCTATGTTTTATCTATTCTCAATTGACGTATCACAGTAGGAAATTTCATGACAAAAAGCAGAGCTGGCATTCTTACTGTCCTTTGGCAACTGGTTAAATATTTATTTCAGTTCTCGCTCATTAATAGGTTAAAATAAATATTAATCATTTGGGAGATGTAACCATCCAATGTTTAAATTATTTCATTAATTGACAAAAACGTTTCCGATTCGAGACTTGCTTAGAGTTGCCATGCTTGGCTGATATTAGCCATTTTGGCTAATTTCAATCACACTTGGCTAAAAACAAATTCAATGTTATTTAACTAGCCAACAAGTCAATGCAAGGATTTTTTAACTTTAAAGCAAAACTATTGTTTGACCGTCTTATTTTATTTTATTTACTTATTTTCTTTTTTACATTTCAAATAGTTTTACATTTTACTTTCAAATCAGGCATCTAGATTTCATTTTGAAAAAACATAATCCTTGAGACTGTTTATATTTTGTTATTATAATTTGTTGGAGTGGTTTGTTGATCATCAGATTTTATGAATAGCATGCTGTATATAGCATTTTCTGGCATAAAGGGACCAACTACAACTAAAAGTACTTATTTTAAATGAAAATCTCGATTGGGATAAAATCGTGAATCGCAACAGAGTATGAAAGGAAGTTTTGGGTTAAAAATTGATTTCACCATAGTAAAATTGGCTCCAAGTTCAATATATTTTAATTGATGATAGGAAAATTGTGTTGTGGAAACAAAAATGTAACAGACAATTTAAAGTAAAATGTTGATTTAATTGCATTCAGAATCTTCTTTGTTTAGTACTTTAGTGTTATAAGAAGGTCGCAGTGCATTTTCAATCCCTTTTTTCATATTTATTGTCGCCATCTTTGGTCTTAGAAACTGCCTTTTTGGCAATACCATGCGTTAAATATTTATATGCAACCAGCTCGTAATTTCCCTAGGTGGACGTCTGTGTGGGAGAGGAAGCCTATATTCAGTAGTAGGCTTCTTATAGCTGATATGATTATAATGCTGATGAAGTGTTTACATGTATATTCTCGTTTCTCGGAAACATATCCAACTACTGGCGAGAACCTTAATATTTCGTTACTGTGAAGGTTTTTAAGTATATTTGAAAAAGTATCGAACTCTAGGAAAACACGAGTTGACAAAAAAGAATTCTTTTAAAGCCGAGCGTGGCTTGGTCGTCCAGGTACTATTTTTAATCTTGTGCAATTTCTTTTTTTTTAAATTCATGTTTTTAGTATAATACATTCTGTAACTACGAAAAATTGTTATTCATTGTATTAAAGTCAATTATTGCACTATATTTTGAACCCTTCTTTTTGCAAAATGCATAAATGTCGAAAAATTTGGTCACTATTATGAAAAAAAAGTCATGCATACAAAATTTTAAATTAAAAATTTAACTTTTATGTAACTAGACTAAAATCAGCTGTATAAATAAGTTACTTAATATTCGTACTTGAATGTTCACTTTGAATAAAAGTTCAATACAGAACAAAAACGTAACTTTGACACATTTTGTTCTGTTTTTGATATTTTCTTGCAAAATACAGTTTCTCTAAAAATGTAGTTTTTGACACTTTCAGACAGTTTTGGACACAAGGATTTTGGACAGGTCGGTAAAAGCCAGAGTTTTTACCATAGTATCCAAAGCCTTGTCAATCCTGGTTTCTAAAAAAATTTTCATGTAAAGCTGGGAGAAACGTCATGGTTTTGCAAATCAGTAAATATTTGCAGTTTTTGAGCATACTTGTGTAATGAACATGTTCTAATGAACCTATTGGATAGCCTAATCTCTAGCATGGGCGGATTTATGGGGGGGCAGAGGGGGGCAATGCACCCCCAGTTTTGGGTGGACTTCATGTAGTAACAACACATCTTCCAAAAATCAAAAAACTATATATATTATTATTTTTTCTTTTTTTAATAGTTCAGAAAGGCATGGGTGGATTTATAGGGAGGGGGGCATAGGGGCAATGCCCCCCAGTTTTGGGAGAACTTTATATAGTAACAACACATCTTCCAAAATCTTAAAACAAAAAAAAATCATGACTTTTTCTTTTCTGAATAGTTCAATGAAAATGAAGAGAAAAGCGAATGTCCTTTTCTGATGGGAGAAAAGAAAAGGAAAAAAAAAACGAACATTAAATACAAATAGTACAGCTGTCACTGGGGTGCTGAAAATGTGTCTGAATTCACTATTTTGAACCGAAAACCATTTGGGCAAGTACATGAATGAAAATATAGGCTAAACGAGCTATGCATTAAGCTGCAGCACATAATAATTGACAACTATTTTAACAAATTAGAACCTAGCAAAGGGGAAAAAACTCCCCCCCCCCCCATTCGCGCTAACAGAACGATCTACTCGGTATGATTTGTGTCCACATTTAAAGTGTTATTTGTGCATAATATTTATGTTCTTAGTAGATTAATTGGCCTTTTGAGAAATTCTAAAAAACATAGTTTTTTTGCTTCTCTCTGTTTTTTAAGAGAGAGAGATTGAGAGAGAAAATAAATACTGTCGCAAACTGAATAAATTTCAGTTATCATTGTGTTTTGATTAAATGAATCTTTTTACTTAGACAATTTTACTTACTTTATAAATACTGTTTAAAAAATAAGGTAAGTCATAATCATCTAAGTCTAAGTGAGTCAGTCTTTGTCATTATTGAAATCTAAATAATTGAGTCATCAAAGGTTTTTGAAAAATTTACTGAAATTTTATAAAAGTCTATAAAAACCTAACAAAGATTGGTAAAATCTTAAAAATCCTTTAACCGTAAAAAGTGACGAATTTTCGTAAAAATTACAAAAAATCAAGCAAAAATCTGCAGGTAAGAGTGAATTACAAATGGGGCCGAATCTGCCTGTAAGATAAACAAGCTATTGCTTAGGGCCCCTGCTTTGAAGTGGGTCCCTAACTCCCAAAAAAAATTCATGATTCATTCCTTAAAAAATGGAAATTGCTTGAAAAAACAAATTTCATTTTCAAGTGCTTGAAAACCTTGAATATTTGGAAACGTGTGGCTACAAACCTTAAATTTTAAAATTTCTAACAAATCGTAGAGGGGGAGGAATGCCAGAATATGTCAAATTCAGCTCCTTGCCTCATCCTGTATTAAAAGTGTAAAAATCGTGGTTCCCACGTTGGTAACATATTATTTGAAATAAATTTTTATGACTCACATATTTCATATCTTGCTATTTATTCAATCCCGAATGCAGTATTTTGGAAATTCTTTTGTATTGATTGCTTTTATCTTACTTCTTCTGCATATTGTCTATCTGTTTAGCACGGAAAAAAATACACACTACTTCTATTTCTATTCGTTTTCTGCCCCACTTGCAACTGAAGAAAAGTTGTTGTCATAAGAAATCTGTGGTTTCTTTTTTCTTTTAAATTTAAAATAGCTATTTCTCACAAAGTTAGAACAGGACTGTAAAAATTTGCAATCAAGTACTTAAATATCAGAGACTGGAAAGTACAAATGAAATGCGTTAAATAATTTTATTTATTCTAGAGTCCTTGAAAATAATTAGATAAGTCTTTGAAAATCCTAAGCAAAGTGTTCTTCTACTGCATATTGTTAATCTGTTTAGCCAGAAAAAAAAATGATACACTACCTCTATTCCTTTTCGTTTTCTGCACTACTTATAATTAAAAAAAGGTTGTTGTAATGAGAAATCTATATATATATATATTTTTTTCAAACTTAAAATGGCTGTTTCTTACGAAGTTTGAACAATACTGTACAACTGTATAATCTAGTTATCAATTTCTATGTCTATCCAATTAACCTTTATAAGGCTTTAAAATGCAGAAATTTCTATCCATTTTACAAAATTTTCTCCGGGGGAGAATCCCCCGGCCCCCTAAAATTGGAGATATTCTATTTCCCACTTAAAAGGGAGCCCTGCGTCACTCTCTTGATACCAGCTCCCTCTCTTAAGTTCAATTCAAAATGGATAGCATGAAAACCCACATTAATGAAAACTACACACAAAAAAATAAAGCATGGACTTATGCATCACAGGAAACAGACAAAAACATGAGAGTGGAGGGCAATAAAAATGTTGCTTTAAAAAAAAAAAAAAAAAAAATCCTGCCCCCCCAGGAACTCTGTCCTAAATCCGCCTATGATCTCTAGTTGTAGCACATTTAACAGTGTGCTTTCTTGGTGGCCTTAAAATGTCATGAAACTTTACGGCTTATGGGCACACTAAAAGCTGAAGGAACAGTGGACTCCCTCTACAATGCGATTCGACTTAAGTGAAATGGCTATACCCAAGTAGCATTGACTCGTTAGATTTTGCACAGTCGATTATCGACTCCTCCTAAACTCATCACTTAACGCATGCTGATATCCTTGCGATCAGAATCCGAGAACCGGTTTTCGATGAGCTGTTTTTCATCGAAAAACAAAATCGTAACGATCAAATTTTACGATTAGAATTTGCCGGTCAAAATTTCATCGGAAAAAGAGATCGTAACAATCACACAAATTTTCCGATGAAAATTTTCCGAGCTATATTTCATCGAAAAAGAGATCTTAACAATCAAATTTTCCGATGAAAATTTTCGGAGCTACATTTCATCGGAAAAAGAGATCGTAATGATCAAATTTTCCGATGAAAATTTGCCGAGTTACATTCCATCGGAAAAAAAGTAGGTCGTTTAAATTTTCCGATAAAAATTTTCTCAATATAAAATTTTTGGAAATCTCCCAACTGTTAAAATAGGATAAGTTTTATTATTCGAATATCCGACTATTAATAAAACGTAAGGCTACACAGATCAATATTCAAGGTTGAGAATCGGAGGAAAAATGACTGAGATTTTGACTCCGAATCTGACTCCTGGATTTTGGATGGATTTACTCTGATTTGCTGCAAAATCAATTCAACTTTAACTTTACGATTCCAACCCCGATTACCTCACTGGAATTGCGAACAAAATGAGGCTCCGACTCTTGAATGATTTCTCTCTATCTCCAAAACAATTCCACTCCGTTCAATTTGACTCCCAAAATTGACGACTCCGACTCGGTTTGCGGGCAAAATGATCGACTCTGACTCTTCACTAGCTGGCGTCACAAGTATATTCACTGAATAAAATTCTCACTTTCCGTACAGAAATCTGTCATGGCCTTGCCCCCCAATAGATGGTGCCACAAATGATTTTCCATTTAACACATTATTTTCCTCCTTGGAAAGAGCATTACTTGTCTTGTGGTTAGCATATGAATCTCGTATTCCAGAGGCCTAGGGTTCGATTCCCAGCTATAGCTACTTAGATTAAACTCAGGAATCATGTTCATCAAAAGAAAGAAATTAGAAATTAAATAAACAAGTTATTAAAAAAAATTAAAATATATTAAATAATTGTCTCAAATGACGTCATCCGAAAATACTCCTCTTGAAAGTTTTTAAGATGGCGGAAGGGTCACGTAATCATCCAAGCTGGCTGACCCCCTTCCCACTGTTATTTTTTTTTCTTCCTGCTTGTCCCTCTATCGTGGTTGTTACTAACTCTCATCGTATTTTCATCCTAAATTCATCGCCTCGGAACAGCACTGCTCGTATATTGCTCCAAATCTCATCGTATTTTCAACCAAAATTCATCACCTTGGAACAGCACTGCGTATATTGCTCCAAATCTCATCGGTATAGGAAGCAAAAATCATCAGATTTTGATGATCGGATTCTACTATTGCCGATGAGACATATTGGAGCAATTTCTGATGAAAAATCATCGGAATCCGATCATCGGCCGATCAAAATTTGATCGGATTTCGATTAATGGCCAATGATCGACCGATGAGTTAATGCTACTCGGGTAACACGAGTTTTTTTCCGAGTAACAAACTTTAGGGCTAACGCAAATTCCTCGTCCGGAATACGAATTTTTTTGGAAGGAAGTATCGGTTGCGTTATTGGGTCCTAAATAGTGATTTTGTGAATATATTTTATCCCTATAGCGTCACTGATATCGGAAGTTCCCTTCACCATACTAGTCCACCCATTGTTTTGTTAGTGCATCAAGTAACCAATCGGCGTCTTTCTTTTTTCCTTCTAATTATTAAAGTTGATGAAATAAATGGCACCTTAGTGCACTGCTTCATCTAAAGTTTGAAAGATGGGAAGAAAAAGAAAGTTTCTGGCAAAAAAAAAATTAAGATATTCAATATGCTTGAACAACTAAAGAGTACGTCAACGGTACACGACAATAAGTAATGTATGTACCATGTAGTTTTATTTTTTCCCTGCCATTGATCATGTATTTTGTGCATCTTAACAGTTTTTTATGTAGAATTAGGCAGCTTTTTTATTTTTTAAGTACAGTAAAAGTACAGTTCTTAATTATAAGTTTAATGTATAGTTGAGGAATGCTTTAAAGCAGTTTGAGGAGTGTTTATAAGTATCTAAAAGAATTTGATGTGTTTCAAAAAAATTGTATGCATACCCTTTTCTACAACGCAAAATTTCGACTTGCGCGAGGAGTCTTGGAATGCATCCCTCGTGTAAGTCGGAATTGGACTGTATTTTCAATGATACAGGAAAAGAGTGTCCAAAGGAAGCATTAAAACGATATTAGAAATTTTTTTAAACATTTAGATTTTCATAAAAAATATTTGAAAATGGACCATTTTTTCCCTTTTTTTTTCAAATTTTGCAGCTAATGGGCCATTTGAAGACAAAAGTTTTAATTTAACACGCTTTTATTAGCTTCACCTGCATGAATGTATGTATGTATCTTGTAACGTAATCTTGAAACTCGAATTTCACCAATTTCCTGTGATCCGATTCTTTTGACCTCATGCTCGATGACAATGCAATATACTATCATCAAATTCATTAATTAACTATTAATTATCAGTTTATTCCAATTTTAATCGATATTTTTAACCCCCGACACACAAAGGAAGGAGGTTATAAGTTTGAGGTGTCTGTGGCACTCTAGCGCCGAAACGGATGGACTGATTTTGGAAAAAAAAATTTCGAAAGGATTGAAGAAATTGATCGAGAGTGTTCTTAGCTAGGTTGCGTCTTTGGATGACGTTAATTAGCGAGGATATTAATGAAAAACCTCTAAAAGGTTTTTCATGATTTTTGCAGGGAAAACATATTTAAAAAAATTTAAAATTTAATACCAAAATAAAGATAATTTTTTCCGCATCTGATAGAATGTGTTTGGAACTTCCATGTTACATAAAATTTGACTTACAACGTTTTTTAAAGCAGATTTTAATAACGGCTAAGCCTTTATTCATGCGATTGATTACCGAATTCATTGTTGGCCGACAAGGAAATTAAACGCAATGATTTCAAATTTTTATCTGTTGCCAGTTTTTATTTGTTAGCAAATAAAATAATTGAAATTGATTTTTAATAGTATAAGGCTTTTAAAAAGATTTTCAATTTTCCCTCTTGATTCTACAGTTGCGACTCAGTCGAGTTTTTTTTTAATTTTAAATTTTATATAGCTTGTTGCATAAATACATTAATATAAGGATACAAAATGCTTGCACAAATTGGAATTAAATATTGGTAGAAGCCCCTGACTTTTCTCCATCATATAAAATTTGTTTCAAAGTAACTAGAATTGGAGCTATAAATGTTTTAAACTAATATCATACCAAAATGTAGGTAATCCTTCAATTGGCAATTAATTTTTGAACACTGCTTTTATTGAAATGTATCTCAAATTTTTAAAGTAATATAAATATGGTTTTGACACACATGCATTGATGACTTGTACGGATTTGTCAGATTAGACAATTACTCGACAGGATATTTATCCGAGCAATTGAACGTTTTTAGAGCTCAACTGTTACACTTTAAGGAGTATACAGTTGAATTCCAACTCTCGCGAGGGATGCGTTTCAAGACCACCTCAAACTGTTTTAAACCATTCTTTAATCATACATTACCATTTCTTACATAAAGAACTCTATTTTTATTTCTATTTTTAAAAAAACTGTCTTAATCAACATCAAATGCTGTTGCGATCCACAAAATCAGTGATCGACAGGAAAGAGAGACATTAAATAAACCAGTACAGCATATACAGTATGTAGTAATAATAAAATGATGCTCTATAATAGTACTGTGCAGTAGATCCAGTAATGATATTTGTAACTTTAATAAATGAAGGTGTTGATGATTTATGCTGCATGATCAAATCATTATTCTAATGTATTGCTAAATATAGTTGCTTCGCTAGTTCTTTTGTAACGTTTCCATCTATGGCAACACCCTTCTTCTTGATTTCTTTAATTCTCAAAAAGGAGCTTCCATTTTCATAATTTTTGCATTTTGCACAGACATAGCGAACTTTTACGGATTGACTTTTAATTGTACATATGGAAGATTCACTCACAACTAATATTGTTGTGCTACCTTAGACACATTTTTTAGTTCTTCAAGCATATCAAGAACCTTTAGTTTTTCTTTAATTGTCAGAAACTTTCTCTTTTTCTTTCTGTATTGACAAACTTTAGTTGGGACATTGCTCTTAGGTGTCATTATATTTCATCAACTTTCGCATTTGGTCGATTCTCAAAAAAATGCCCCTTGCGTAACACTAAGTTATTTATTTTTTCCAGCCAACCAAAGCCTTAAAAAAATAATGCTGGTGGGAAATAATACATGCTTTAATATACTATCAAAGCACCACAGTTAATCCCACATTTAATTAATAGTTACTTTAAAAAAATAAAAAACTTACGTACAAGACATTTCTTCGAGAATCGCCCATTTAGATTGAAAAAAATATGGTAAATGCAGAGAAGTTATTTGTACACACAAAGCAAGCTATGTTCAGACTAGTACGGTGTGGGAACTTTGTCTGCCAGTGATGCAAAATGGATGAAGATCCATTCTAATTTTAATAGCCAATAACAAAGCCGATACTTTCACATCGCGATTCCCTTCTGAAAATTTTCGAGTTGCGGGCGAGGAATTCGCGTTAGGCCTAAAATTATTTACTGGTGAAAAAATCGCGTTATAGCGATTTGGCGTAAGTCGAATCACATTGTAGCGGGAGTCGACTGTAATGGTTCTTTTTGGAGTTCAAGAGGTCCCTGTTTCCCAAATGTTGCCTGAAACCTTTAGTAGTTTTTTGGGAAATTTCTTTCTGGGAATGTAAAAATTACTTGAGGAGCAGGGTGTTGACCCACCCCTCCTCCTGAACTACTGATACAATGAAATTCCATCCTCAGGTAACTTAATGAAATGGAAATTTAAAGTAAATTGAAATAAATGAAGAAAATTACATTAATATATCAAAAATATGAATACAGTAAAACCTGTCTACAGTGTTACAGTTGGGACTTAAAAAAAAAATTATCGTAATACACAGGTTATTGTTATAGACAGTTTGCTTATTCATGCTGATATTTTGCTGGGGCCAAAAAAAAATTGTTATAGACAGGTTATCGTTATAGACAGTTTCGTTATACACAGGTTTCACTGTATACATTTCCCTTTAATCTTCATCTTTTTGTTATTTTTTGTTTGGACGTTCATTTTAAATCAAAGTGGGTATGGATTTTGTCAATTTCTTTAAATGAATTCTATTTCAACTGTAACTTTTCTAGGAAACAGACGCTTTAGATTAATATTTGTTTCATTTTAAAATTTCTTTTCTTTTTCTGGGCATTTTAATAACATATTTTTGGATGTTACAGTTTTTTAGGTTAACAAAGTTCGGACAGTAAGTAGTTGTATTTTTTAGTGCAATTTATCTCCAACTTGCAGTGATAAATTTGTGCAATTATAGTATTTAAAATTTTTCTTTAGCACGTGATATTATTAAACAAGTGCTTGAAGGTTTGCTGTATTTACATTCCAAAAACATAATTCATCGTGACCTGACTCTAAGGAATATACTTCTGACAAAGGACATGAAAATTGTAAGTTCTATATGTGTAGTTATATATAATACAATGTACTCTTTATTTTATTTATTTTTTTTCTCGACAATCTTTGTTTCAGCACTTATTCAGTTTCAGTCTTTCATTTTCATGTCTGCAGTAATGGAGACTGAAATGTGAAAAATAAAACTGAATAAATAGTGTATCAGGGAACGCTTTAAGCATTGCCCACTGCGCCAAATACGATAAAATCGTAAATTCGGCAAAAAAAAAAATTCTACATTGGCAAACAGAAAATTCTCTGAAATTTCCACCCCTACCTTATCTTCAAAAGATTGTCAAAAATTAACGAATACTTCATTCTCTGATTAAATATTTCGAATGATAAAAATACATTTAAATCAGTTAAAGTTGGTCTTTGGCTAAGACTTTTGAAGTTTGGCTAGCACTTTTAAAATTTGACTAATTTACTGGCTAACAATTTGAAATCCTTAGCGCGGCCCCTGTGTAGGATTAGGAGGTATAGATTATATCACCAACAAAATCTTTTACAGCCTCTCTTATTTGAAATGGTTTGTAATTGGTGTTTAAATTGCTCTTGCTATATATATATATATATATTTTTAAAGCAGTTTTAGAAAAGGAGTTTCAAAAATGTAGCAACAACTCTTGTTGTCACAAAGAAAAAAAATACAACAGAGGGAAGGAATCAGGAATACATCAAGGCTAAAGCTGATCCAGCGTAAGCCTTCTGACATATCCAAATTATAGAATAGCATTATTATATGATACAATACAATACATTAAATAGCTTAGCACTTCCTCTCATCTGGAACAGTACATTAGAATTTGTCAATCAGTAAAATCTCGATTAAACATCCCGTGAAAAACTTTAATTGTATGTGGGTCATTCCATGCGAAATGAGCAAATCAGCTGTGGCTGACATGTCACAAATTTCAATGAAACTTTTTATTTAAATAAATCATGCATATCTATGAGGGAATGCAAAGTATGAAAGTTTAAAAACTATTTATTGCTTTGTTATTGAAATTAGAAGTTGATGCTTACGCTAAGCCTAAATTTTCAGAGTTCATATGCAGCCAGTATGTGACTCAATAACTTTGTAAGTTATAAACGCACACTTAAAAAATAAATATTTTCACATTTTATAAACAAATCTCTTACGAAAGAGCAAAGAAAAATTTATTCGGAGCTTTTTTTTTTTGATTCTGAGATATCAACAAAGATTGAAAATTTGCCAATTTACTTCAGATTTCAAATCACTCTTCTAGCTCATTTAATGAAAAAATAACAGTAAAAATGATTCACATTGAAAAAATCGTACGAAATCGTACTTTAAAAAATAAAAAAAGTCCGAAATTTTCATTTTTTCCTCTATTTCAGATGCTTGTTTGAACAAGAGGGAATACTCAAAATTTAATCAATTTTTTTGCATAATATATTGAAGTGTCTTTTAGATAATACTAAATTTTAATCATTGGAATCAACGTATTTTTGTTACTAGAGTAATTTGAACTAAATTAAAATTTCATTAGTTATGTCTATTTATTTTAAGTTTAACATGACTTGACCATTTCTTTCATGTTTCATTTTTTCAAAAGTATGTTTATGAAGCACTTGCCAAAATGTTTCGTTAAATGTTGTGAAGTATATAATATTCAGTATGCATAATTAAATGTATTTGTGCCATTGCAAATTGGAATTTTCCTCTTCACCCGTGACAAGATAACTTAAAGCTTCTAGAAAACCTAAACTTATGTCAGCATGACTAAAAGAACTTTCTGAATTTAAAGATTAAGACAGAGGATCATCTCGTCTAATTCTCAGTAGCATTTGATATTGAGCTACGAGTTTGAAGAAATTTCTTTTATCCATGAATAAGTATATATGACGAAATACAATAATTTATTTCAACCATCCTGCTGCGACATTTTTCAAAAAAAAAATTAATAAATAAATAAACTTTGGTAGCAAATTTCGTCTACTTTAGTAATAGCTTTTCTTTCCAGAATTAAAATTGCCAGTTAAACAACATTTGCCACATGAATCTAATTTTCAATGGAAAGCAGACGGCTTTTCTTTCTGCTATCAATAGCAAAAGTGCATATTATGGCATTGATGAAACTATCAAACTATTATCAGTCAGAACAAGTTTGCATATGCCGTACAATAATCCAGTTATAACTGCAAGATATATTCTTTTTCTGGCTGCTACAAGCACAAATATTAGGTATTTTTTGTGTCATAAGTAAAAATTATCAATCTTGAAAGTTAGGTTCAATAATAATATAATGAAGCACTCATAGCTATTTTGGAGATATGATATTATCATCGTTTCATCTCAAATAACAATTGAACTTCTACATTCCTTGTCTCACATTATCTCAGTCATCAGTGAAAGGGGCATATGTTTGAAGAAAATGAGTTTAGAAATCAAGCCTAAACCCAATGTCAATAATTTTATTTGTTTTTATAGCAATTATTTGTGCCCAGGTAATGTGTTTCTACTTATTAATTTTATGCATCAATATTTTTTCAAATAAGTGATTTTCTTATTTAGTGAATCCACATGAACCATCACTGTAGCACGCATGACCTATTCAAGATAATGCTTGTCTGGAACTGCTTGAAAACTATATTAATGAAAGAGAGAGTACTGTTAATGTCTTCAAGTGGATTTTCCTACAAAAAATGCCACAAATTTTTTGCCAGATCGAAAAAGCTTTTGCAGAGAGAGAAAAAAAAAACATTTATTTTGATGCATTTGTTGAATTTATTATTATTATTGCTTAAGACATAAATTTTATCCACTAATTTTTTTATAAATTTCACATTATGCCAATATATTTTTCAAAAATTGAAATGAATGTTAGGTATACTTGCTTTTTAACCGACTTCAAAAAGGAGGCGGTTATCAGTTCATACCGTATGTATGTTTTTTTTTTTTTGTTTGTCCACTCATAGCGTCTCACCTAGTGAACCGATTTTGATGATTCTTTTTTTAATGGATAGGGGATGGCTCAACTTAGGTCCCATTACTTTGTTTGACCATATTTGTTCTTTAGAAAAAAAGTTATGGGCAAAAAAACAGTAAATTTTATGCAATTTCCCTATTAAATGATATTGTAGCGAAGTTCGCACTTTTCATCCGTAGATAACGGTGGCTCAGTGGTAGAATTCTCGCCTCCCACACGAGCGGCCCGGGTTCAAATCCCGACTAGGACAAAGTGAATTTTACTAAAATTTCGCTTCTACTGTTTCCCGTTTTTTCTCGAATGTTCTGTTAATTTCTGTATCTTTCCAAGTCTGGAAAGTTCCAGCACTTTCTCAAGTTGTATATAAGGAGATATAACGTTCATTCGTGGTTCTGAATAAAGATCTCGAGTTGAGACTAACGAGTATCCGCTTCATTTGGCTTTCACATTGTCTTCGCTATCTTCATCTATGCGACAATATGAAACTCATTGTTATAAAAGTTTGGTGCCATATAACAGTAACATTAATAGTAATTGTAATGATAATTTTGAATAAAGGCTTTTCTAAAGCAATACAGTGATATAGAGCCGAACTTCTTACTAGGTAACTTCTTACTTTTACTGAAATATCTACATTTACACTAAAAAGAATGAAATAAAAAAATTTTGGAAAAAAAAAATAGAACCGACTTCAAAATTGCTCTAAAAAGTGAAAAATAATTTTATTCTTTAAACACCATCGATAATACTTTTAAACATAATTTTTGAAGTTGGCGCAAAAACAAAAAGTAAAATCCATTGTAACCATGCTTCGTTCATATTTTTATCAAAAAATCATCCAAAGTTAGGAACGAAACATTTATATCGTTACTCAAATATGCTGTCGTCAATGCGTAATGCATGTGGCAGTGAAGAAACTAGACCTGGTTAAATTGATACTTGTAGTTGAGTTATGGCTGTGAATGATTTTATCGATCGTTTTTGCGCCAACTTCAAAAATTATGTTTAAAAGTATTATCGATGGTGTTTAAAGAATAAAATTATTTTTCACTTTTTAGAGCAATTTTGAAGTCGGTTCTATTTTTTTTTTCCAAAATTTTTTTTGTATCATTTAGTCATTTATCTAGTACTTTGAATACTTATAATTTCACATAAAACACAAAGAAAATGCTATTGTTCTGAATTTATTTTAAGCTTAGAAATCAAAAACCAATTTTGAATTTCTTCAAGCAAATACAAGAAATATTGTTCTATATTCTTACAAAATTTGAAAGTTGTCTAAAGTTTCCCTCATTAAAATTTTTGTGCGTATGTGAAGGTCAAAATCATGATTTTACAAAATGTTACTAAGTTCAAAACTGATTTTGAACACAAAGGAGTTAAAATGCAACTTCAAAAGTAAGGTACAGTCGGATCTTGACTTAAGTGAGGGATGCGTTCCAAGACTCCTCGTGCAAGTCGAAATTTCGCATTGTGGAAAAGTGTTGTGTATATGATTTTTTTATTAACATACCCAATCATTATAAACATTTTTAAACACCTTTTAAACTGTTTTAGACCATGTTTTAACTATATATTACTATTTCTTACATAAAGAGCTATATTTTTACCTTTTTTTTTAAAATTTACTGCATTATTCAACATAAAATATTGTTTTTATGCATTCAGTCAATGATCAATGGGAGAGAGAGACATAAAAATAAAATTTTACGGTACGTACAGCATGTAGTAATAACAAAGCACTGCACTGTAGGAGTACTATACTGTAAATTCAATAAGTTACATTTATATCTTAAAAATTGAAGACGATTTATGCTGCGCAATCTCTGATTATCATTCTAATATAATTTTAAGTATAGTATTTACTTTTATAACATTTACATCTATGATAACACCCCTCTTTCAGGCTCTCTATAATCTAGAATACAAGAGCAGATTCCGATTTCATATTGTTTGCATTTTGCTTAGAAACTACTCTGCGAGCTTCATATTAAAACTAAGGTTTGGACGGATTGCCTTCTCTTGACTTCTAACTATACGTATGAAAGATTCACTGATACCTAATTGTCGATGTCGTGCTACCTTCAGCACAGTTTCTAGTTGTTCAAGCGTATGAAGAGTTTTTTTCTTAAATTGTCGCACACTTTCGCTTTTTGTTACCATCTTCAAACTTTAGATTAAACAGTGTGCCTAGGTGCCACAATATTTCATCACCTTTCATATCTGGAATAATAAATGAAAAATGAGGAGTGGTGATATTATACACACTAATAAAGCAACCATGTTTATTGTACGGTGTGGAGGAACTTAAGCAGTCAGTGATGCTGAAAGAATGAAAGTACATTCACGAAGTCAATGTTTAGTAGTAAATAACAAAGCCGAAACTTAGCATTATGATACCTTTACAAATATTTTCGTGTTGAGAGCGAGAAATTCGCTTTAGCTCGAAAATTTGTTGCTCCTGAAAAAGTCATGTAATAGCCATTTCGCGTAAGTTGGATCACGTGGTAGTGGGAGTCGACTCTATTTCTTTTATGACACTTAGCACAATATTGGGTATTAATTTCCGCACAGCTAAGACATTCCTTAAAGCTTGAGGTTAAAAGATAGAATGCTTAATTATGAGAAAACTGAAATATTTTCAGTTTTTAAAACACGGTTAAAAGTTAAACTATAATAAATTTGAAAAAAAAAAATACTGAAAGCAGATGAATAGTCCTACTCTATAGAGTTATTAGTCTCTAAGTTATTCTTTAAGTTATTAAGTTATTCTTTTAATTAATTGTTTAATATAATTGTCACTTGACACAATTTTTGTTCTCAAGGTAGATCGGGCAACGCAGCTCTTAATATATAAAGATTTGAAAGCTACTGTTAATGTGATTTTATACCTTTTTGTTTGTTTGACGAAACATTTATTATTGCCAAAGCAGGGGTAGAAGTAGTCTATATTTCCTATATTTTCAAAAAAAGCATCAAAAGTGTCCTATATTTCCTATATTTTTGAAATTATCCTATATTTCCTATATTCTTATAGTTTATTATAAAAAATTGTAGAAAATTATCATTGAAAAGCCTTTTGGTCACTTGATTCGCACTTTCTTTCACGACTTGACAATTCAAGACTGCTTAAAAACAAAATGCTTGTTTATAAAAAAATATTTTTTTTTTTTTTTTGGAATCTCTGCCAGCACCCGTCTCTTTAAATTTTGTAAAGTATTTTTGACAAAATTTTCAATTTGTTTTAAGAGAAGCCTTCAATGATCTATATTTTATGACAAGCACTCCAAACTTGATGAAGCACTTTGCCAATAAATTTTCACTAACAACAAAATGTGGGAAGATTCAGCCGCTTTTAATGTTAAAAAAAGGTCTATTTGATATATTTAAATGTAGGTAATTATGCAAAAATAAATTAATAAATAAATAAATAAAATAATTAAATAAATAAAAAATAAATAAAAGGGATAAATTAACCCTGCCTGGATTCAAAATTTGAACTTTTTACTAAAATCAGAATTTAAAATAATTTGAACACTATATTTTTAGCAGAATTTGTTATTGAAAAAAAGGCTTTTCAGAAATTTTAAAAAAGAAATAAAATTTTTACAGGATCCTTCCATTGATACGTCACTATCTTGTTAAAAATTTTGAGTAATGGGGATTGGATGTTACTTGGATGTAAATTAATTCATTTTGAAAAAATACTTCGTAATGATAAAAATTGATCAGCTTTCTAAATACAAATACTTAGGTTTTTTAGTAGTGAAAGTCTTTAGCTCCTTTTATAAGATGTAGAAGCATCAGTTGAAATAGGTTTTTCTCGCAAACAAAAAGATACTGACATAAGAAAGATCATCTTAAAGAATTGACTCTATAATAAGAGTTTTAAGGCCAATTCAGGTACTGCATTTGGAAAAGCAATAAATTATGCATGCATTACCAAGGAAAGAGTTCCGTTTTATCATGGTTTATTATAGTACTAAATACAAAATTCATAAAGAAATGGAAAATTCTTGAAGAGATGCATAACAATCAAAGGCAAAAGAAAAGGTTCATATACCTTCCAAGGAAAAAAAATAGTGAAACTTGGAGAAAAATTTTTTTTTAGCCGTAGGCAGTCAAGTAGGCAGTCAAGGCATAAAAAATGGCCTTAAGCGCGCGTAAATACATATATATATGTATAAACTTTTTTTTCTTCTGAAGCTATTTTTTCAAGAACTGCAGACTCATTCTAAGTAAAAGTTATAACTTTTATTTGGATTTTTTAACTGTATGCAGTATGATTAATTAAAATCATTGACAATAATTTATGCAAGAATATCTAGATTATATATACTATGTATTGTTTATTTTTTCATATCAGTATTTTTCATAAAACATGTCCTATATTTGTTCTATATTTTTGGTGGAAAATGTCCTATGTATTAAAAGTTGACCACTTCTACCCCTGGCCAAAGAAAAAAACATCCGCTTCACTCGCAAAAGGGCTGGGTTCCGGTAGCGTGGTTGCTTGGTACGTTAGGCCCTGAGCAGTTCAGTCTAGGATTTTTGTTTTAAGGCAACCGTTAATGTAATTCATTGTTTTAGCGATTTGTTTTGAAAGAAAAGAAACTTTTGATTTGTTTTTATCTGAGTGAAATATACAACATTTTCTTCTTTTTTCTGACGATTTTTGAATGTTCCACGGGATGTTTTTTTTTTTTGTTAGACAGATGGATTATGATAGCATGGTTGATGGGCAAGTTTGGCGATAAACAATAGAGCTGCGGAATTATTTTTACATTTGAAAGACATTATTTGATGTCTTTTTTTGTTTATCTGGCGAAATATCTATCATATAGAAGAAAGTATTGGATTCGTGCAAATTTTCAAATTTCGACTAATTTGAACGTTTTGAGGTGCGCTGAGTCCATTTCGACCATTTTTGTAAAATTTCTGTCGGTCTGTTTGTGTTGGGTAAAACTAGTGGCAGCGATTCGGGGGGTCAAGGAGGGCGACCGCCCTCGCACTTTTTTCGTCATCAACGATTGCCTCAACGTTAAGATTTTAATTTCAAAACATTCTGGGTGATATTACACAAACATCACCTAATATAGTTTAAAATTTCAGTTTTGAAGCTTCAATTTTGAAAATTTTCCGGAAGAAAATCTCTGAGTGCACTCCCTCCTTCCTTTAAATTCAAGGATGACCTAAATTTGCACTATAAAGACTCCAATTTGAGGGGGGGAAATCAGGAAAAGAATCTCTCTAGGCAGCGTAAAACTGTTTTTATGACTCCAATTTAGAAAGAAAAAAAAATCTGGACTTCTTTTTCTGAACTACCCAAAGGAAGTTCAAAACTGAGTTCTTAGGAGTTCGTTTATCAGTTCAAAAAAAAAAAAAGGAGAACCTCTGAACTTTTTCATTCATCCTTCAGTCAATAAAAGAGAAGTCTAAAAGAACATTTTATAAGAGGTTTTAAACTTTGCAAAATTTTTTGAAGCGAAACCTAAACCCTTTGCTCTAAGTTTGCTAAAGATGGTTTTAATCTGCGTCTTTAACACATCATTTTAAGATTTTTTTTCTGGGAAGAGACCCTTACCTTTACATTACCAAAGACAGTCCAAACTTCTTCAATTTTATTATTATTATATAATTAGACTTTATTTTAAAAAAAAAAATTACAGGGACAACCCTGGAAATTCCTTTCTGTCCCTTAATTGTTGACAAAACACTACTAAAATGTGGTTTTTAAAACTACAATTCCAAAACATTTGCACGAAAGAACATCAGAAGCCCCCCCCCCCATCACTCAAGATAGCCTAAAATAGTCTTCAACTTCCTTTAAAAAAAAATTGCCCCCGTATTTATAAGCCTCACTCTCCGCGTGTGGGTAAAACCAATAATTCAAACATACAGAATCTTTAAAAAAAACATTGAATTTAAAACCTAAAACAAGTACATTGTCCAAAGCTCATTTTCTAATTTAATACAGGGGGAGGGACGGACAATCGAGTAATTATGGTCAAAGCGTTACTTTTTGGAACTAAAAAGTCAACTAAAATTGTTGTCAGAAAAATATAAATAATATGCACAAATCACAAAAAGACATATTGCACAAATTATGATACAACATAATCACCGCAACAACCAAAGTGGGGAATAGCAAATTTCTTCAGCCTCATATGCTTAACCTTGTGTGCTATAGTCATACTGAAGTTGCATTCACGGCTCCAGAATTAGGAAGAAAATAATGAGCAAGAGAATGCTCAAGACTAATAACCTCCAAATGCGGTAACCTAATTAAATGTATGACTAGAAATGCATGATTAAAAAATAGTTGAAGACAACTTAAAAATAAAAACCAAATTTATTTGGTAGTTTAGTAAAGTTAGTTAAATAAAATTAAAAACATTTGAAACAACGCGAACTAGAGCTGAGCTATATCAATCTATTATCTATCTATTAAAAATAAAACCCGCGTCGTTGCATAAAAGCAAACGAGCGCTCAAGTCAACTAGCCAGAGAGCGAACACCGATGAAGTCAATTTTCTGCTTGAAATATTTCCTTTTATCCTAAGTGAACTCATTAGCATGCGGACGCCAAATCACCTTCTGATACACGCCAGCATAGCACCTGGCCAATGAGCATCGGGCACGTGCCGATCTGTTACGATGCTTCGTCGATTACGTAAAGGTCGTGACATCATAGATCGGCGACTGCACGTGCGAGATACGTCTTCAGGCATCCGCATTCGAAGGTAGAAAAACATCGTTGAAAATTTCTCCTATATTAGGATTAGGCAAGTGACTGATATTATGGTGAGATAAGTAGTGAGATGAATTAGTTAAGACTTGTTAATTATATAAGGGGCGCTAGGCCAACAGAAAAATACTAATATATGTATCAATTAGCATCACGTGTTTTCAGTGTAAAATATTTTTGACTCTTGCGCCATCGTGCACAGCACGACCATGCACATAGGAACAGAGGGGCCCTGGTTTAAATATGAGTTAGGGTCAAAAAGTTCCCGGAATTGGTTAATACAATTTAATTAAAAATATATATTACATTCTTACATTACTTTCCTTCAAAATACTCTCCTCCTGCATCCACATACTTATTCCAGCGTTCGTACAATTGTTGGAAACACTCCTGAAAGCCGGTTTTTGAAAGTTCTTTCAGCTGCTTCGTCGCATTTTCAATCACCTCCGATGAATTAGCAAAACGACGTCCCTTCAATGCTAATTTCAGCCTTGGAAACAGGTAAAAATCTGGTGGTGCAAGATCGGGAGAATATGGTGGGTGTTTCAGAGTGGTAACATTGTTCTTAGCTAAGTACTGTTTCACCAATAGAGAGCGATGTGAAGGGGCATTGTCATGCAACAAAAACCAATCATTTTTTGCCCATTTTTCAGGTCTTTTTCGTCGAATTGAATCTTGAAACCGTTTTAAGATCTCTCTGTACATTTCTTTATTTACTGTTCTCCCTTCAGGAATAAATTCATAATGAATCAAGCCACGGTAATCAAAAAATACCTCCAACATTACTTTACCCCGGCTTCTGTCCAAGCGAAATTTTTGTTTTCTGGGTAAACTTTTTGACTTCCATTCAGCAGACTGCCATTTCGTCTGAGGGTCGTAAAGAAAGCACCAAGTCTCATCACCTGTTATAATTTTGTGCAGGAAGTTGTCGTCTGCATCAGCCATTTCAATCAAGTCCCTGGACATGGTCACTCTCATTTCCTTTTGCTCAGGGGATAACATTTTCAGAACCATGTGTAAGCAAACACGATGCATGTCCAAGTCATTATGAAGAATGCTGTGAACACTCACATGTGAAATACCAAGTTCGGAGGCAATAGTATCGATGTTTGTTCACCTGTCCGCACGCACAAGTTTTCGAACACGCTCAACATTGTCATCTGTAGTGGAAGTGGAAGGCCGCCCAGTCTGAACATTATCTTCAATTGTTGTGCGACCGCCAAAGAAATGCTTGTGCCACTCGTAAACTGCCGATTTCTTCCTCGCTGAGTTTCCGTATGCTTTTCTCAGCATTTCAAGAGTCTCTGAGGGTGATTTCTCCAGCAACACACAGAATTTAATATTGCCACATTGCTCTAATGACGACATTACACAATTCGACGAAAGAGAAATCAGAGACTACAATATTAATACACCGCACGCACGAGACTAACAATATCTGCCTGTTGAACCTCATATGACCTTCACTAGCAGTGATGCCAACCTCCCAAACACAAATTTCCCTTCCAGCGAACAAATACTTGACTGTAAGCGACTATTCCGGGAACTTTTTGACCCTACTACGTAGATAGATTTTTGATGAAATTAAAAACCGTTGTTAAATGAATTTTTCCTTAAAGTTTTTACTGTAAAGGCATGTGACAGAAAAATTACACTTTTTGAAGAATGACCCAATATATAGCAGAAAGTATTGGATTTGTGCAAAATATTCAAATTTTGAATTTTGACGGATTCGAATGTTTTGATGTGTGTTCAGTTCATTTTGACCAGTTTTGGAAAATGTCTGTGTATTTGTCTGACTGGTTTTTTGTGGCTGCTCTACAGCAAAAACTACCACATGAAAATGAATGAAATTTGGTCCACATATTCGCCCCTATGTGAACTTTTGCTCATTGGTTTTTGGCATGAATTCCATTAAGGAGGGTGGTGCAATGGAACGTTTCTTGAGTTATGCATGCCCGCTATTCCTCAGAAAGTAGCTAGCGGAATGAAACAAAACTTGGTCCATATGTGTCCTCTAACATGTACAGGTGCTGATTCAATTTTGGTGTTAATAGCTCAAACAGGGGCTGAGCAATAGAGCGTTTTTTGTTGTCACTTGTGACTGCTGTATCTCAAGGAATAATAAACGAAATTAAACAAAAATTTATTGACAAGTAGCCCTTAGAGGGTACAAGAGCTGACTATTTTGGCATCAATATCTGAAAAGGGGGTAGTGAAATCAAACGTTCTTCCTTTTTCAGTGCAAGTGCCATATCTCAAGGAGTAACGTTACGTTCTGGATGAAATTTGGAATAAATGTGAAACAATATGTAAACAGAATTTATTTCAATTTTGGCCACAATCGCTCCAAGAGAGACTTTTTTGTGCTTTATTTATCTATTTTTTTTTGCTTTATTAATTAGGATTTGACCGATGCATCGGCGTCGATGGTTCAACAATTTAGCCATCGTCATCGGCAGCCGATGCTAACTTGCAGGAAACATCGGCCCATCGGCCTTAAAAACATCGAAAAGCCGATGGAATTGGCCGATGTTTTTGCAAAAAAAAAAGAAGACCTTTTGCTGTTTTACTTTTTAAAGCAAAGTAATGGGAGTTATTGTTTCATGTAAAATTGTTTACTTGAACTTCAGTATGAATTTCTATTTTAGTCACCCCTGAAAGAGTTTTTAATACTGCATTCAGGTACAAACAAGTTAATTATTGCATTGTTTCTTGCGGCTGGATGTACGTGTGTATCTCTCATAAGTCATAATTCAAAAATGGTAAGCTGTAGAAGGTTAAAATTTCGCATCTGGGGTGTGCGTACGTTCCGCACTTTCCTTTTTGTTTTCGATCGGGTGTTCTAAAAAGCCTATTTACTCATTTTTTTGTAGCTATTAATTACTTATTTCAATTCAAAACTAATATAGTGTCTTAGACTGACGCTCATTTGGTGATACATTCTGTAACCAAGAAATCGACGCACCAAGAAGGAGTGATCCGATTGAGACGAAAATTGGTGGATAGGAAGACAATACAGAGAATAGTAAATGATTAAATTCTTAGAACAATTGAATAATTTATGTCAGAGTTACAGTAACAAGTTCAATGAGGTATTGACCCACCTCTAGCCTAGATACAAGCTGAAGCACGACGTGGGAAGCACCGATAAAGCTCCCGGAGGTTGTCCTGCGGTATTTCCGGCCAAATTCGCTCCAATTGTCGGACGAGGTTATCAACATTCCTCGCCATCCCATCGTATCCCAGACATGCTTGATGCGAGAGGGATCTGATGATCTGGCAGACCACAGAAGAGTTTGACAAGCTTGCCGACAGTTCATAGCAACACATGCTGTATGTTATCTGACATTGTCGTGCTGAAAACCAGCCGAGGGTACTGCAAAAGAAACGAGAACAAAACAAGTCTTAGGATGTCATCTACATACTACTGTGCAGTAATTGTACCTCTAATTACGACCAAAGGGGTCCAGTTATCAAAGGAAATGGCACCCCAGACCATAATGCCTTGTTGAGAGCCAGTGTGGCGTGCAAAAGTGAAACCAGAATTCCTCCTCTGCCCTGGGTGTCTCCAGACACGTCTTCGATGATCATCATGACACAGTTGGAAGCGGGCTTCGTCGCTAAAGAATATGCATCCCCAGTCAGCACCATTCCAACCTGATCAAGCCATGCACCACTCTTATCTGGCTCGGCAGTGTGTAGGTGTAGGTGTCAGTGGCAGGTGGCGTAATGGTCGGCGCGAGCGTAGATTTCGTTGTCTCAACCATCATGATGGACACTAGTGTTTGGGTTGAACGTCTGATGGTTCATAGATATGAAGAAAGCGCTGTGACAACTGATCTGACAATCACTTTGTCATCACGATCTATTGTGAGCCTAGGTCGACCGTTACAATCCTGACGCTGAAACCTATCATTTTCCCCCCATCTTTGCCAGCATCTTCAAATTGCCACATCGCTTCGACTCAAATGACGAACGATTCTCCGATTTGACCAACCGGCTTCTTTCAATCCAATGATATGACCTTGTTTAAACTCTGACAGTTGCTCGTAATGAGCACGAATCATGCGACGAGCCATTTTTAAGTTGTTGAAAAGTAATCTGAATTGAAATCAAACCGAAAGTTTTAACAACTGTTGAAGAAACTGCTCTTTATATACATCTGCTGGATGCGCAGTTTCGATGCGCTGGAGATCAAACTATGTATCCATTGGTCACCAAATTTTAATCATTTGCACATCTGGTCAAAACAATCATTCATACAAAATTTCAAAGCAATCAGATGATTGCTTCTTGATGAGTCGATTTTTTTATTATAAAGTGTATATTGCTGAATTGGAGACCATGGAAACAAATATGAGATGGCGAAACCAGTTTTTGTGTCATTTTGTCAGATTCCCATTGAACCGACGTTTTTTTTAGAACACTTGCGTGCCCCCTCCCCCCCCCCCTGTATTTCTGAAATTAAACTCTAGTTGCACTTCTGAGTTGTTTAAAACTAACACCATTCATAAAAACAGTCAAAAAAGAGAAGCATAATTTCATCCTATATAGATTGTACGCAGTACAATCCAAAATATCGGGTACAAGCTGCATAAAACTTTACCCAGAATAGTTCACATTACCAAAGCACATCCGCCTTCAAAGAGTCACCTTGAGGGACAATATACTTCTGCCAGTGTTCATATAACTTTTGGAAACAGTCCTGGAAGCCTTTTTCGCAACTACCATGAAGCAGCTTTATGTTCTCCTGACGGAAGGAAGAAAGCGGCGTCCATGCAAATGTTTTTTTGCTGGGAACAGGTAAAAGTCACACGGAGCTAAGTCCGACGAAACGTTATGTTATTTGTTTGTCATTTCAGAGCATTGATCAATCAAACCGTGCATCCTCAATATGAAAGTCGCCTTCTTCCCCACTATGAATTTAAAGCAGCAGTGCAAGAGGCCTTATAGGAAGTTGCGAGAAATGGCTGCCAGGAGTGATTCTGAAAGCTATACGAACGTTGGCAGAAGTGCATAGTCATTCAAGGCCATTATTTTGTAGATAGATGTGCTTTGGTAATGTGAACTATTCAAGGTAAGGTTTTATACTGCTTGTCCTTGAAATTTTAGATCATATTCCGTTCATATGAGTTTTCAACTTACTATTTCATAACGTTTCTGAGTGACGCAAGTTATGAAGACATCACAAGAGAACTTGCGATAATTAACTGAGGAGGTGTTCAAAATGGATATTTTGGTCATCTATATGTTCTTAGGTACATATGCGTGTACAGATGTGCCGAAAAAACTTGTGAAGTTTAAATTGGGTGATCGTAAAATAGAAATTAGGTCGAAATGTGATTTTTTTTTTGATTACAAGTCCTTATTCCTAGAAAGGAAGTAAAGTGAAATGAATAAAATTATCCTTTAAATCCCTGACAATCTTATAATTTATTTCCGTTAGATTTTTTTTTTTTTTTTTTTTGCCAATGGCATCGGCAATCGGCCATTTGGAGTGAAACAATCGGCCATCTTTGAACAATCGGCATCGACCAATCCGCCGAAAAATGCCATTGGTCGAGCCCTATTATTAATGCAACTATAAGAAAGATAAATCGTAGTAGATTGTCGTATGCATATTTCGCGTGATTTTAATTGTTGGAAAATGATCAGAAAATTAATGATTTAAAAATTTTAACTGTTGCCATCTTGTGTTTGTTAACAAATCAAATATTTTCAATATTCACTCTTTGCTTTGCTTTTGCGATAATTCGGCAATTAGGATGGTCGTCAAGTTTTTGCTGGAGTAATTTTGTTTTTGTTGGGAGTATTGCTTCCTTGTCAAGCATGAGGAGGGGTCAGAATTCATAAGAAATATATAGAAGAAAGTTTTGTAATGGCCACAACATACTAGTTTATTTATTCTTTTCCCACTTTTTCTGCTCTGAATATATTTATAATAGCAGAGTTGTATTGTTAACGCAATGATTTTGTAATATTGTGTTTTATAGATCCTTTATTTTGTTTCGTTGATAGAAAAATGACATAATTCAAAAACTGGCATTTTTGAGTTAGGATAATGAAAAAGCACCCTATAGCCTTTTCAATAAAATGTTTTTTTAAAGAATACATTATAATTGAAAGTATAACAGGAAAAAAAGTTTTTTATTCATATTCACTTTCCTGATAAATTCGCTGTTCCATTTCAAAACTTTTAAATTGCTGTTACCAAAAAAATACAATTTTTAAATGTGTCACTTTTCTATCAACGGGGCAATTTTTTACATTGATTAATCCTTTTTTTTCCCCAGAAAATTGCAGATTTTGGTCTTTCAACACAATTAAAAAGTGCAGATGAGAAGAAATTCACAATGGTTGGAACAGCACAATTTATGTCTCCGTAAGATCTGCATTTTCTTTGCTGTCACACTTCAAATCCAAACTTTAAATATTTTGTTTTGACAATCATTTATATCTGTACATCATATGTAAAATATAAATAACTCATAAGTTCTGAATCATTTGAATTATTTTTGTAGTGGTTAAGCAAGAATGGTTGAATTGTTTTTATTTTATAACATATGCATGCATATTTCAAGAATTCCTAAAGTAGTGAATTTCATAATTTTTTTAAAAAGGAATGAAAATGTGTAAGTATATCATTTTTTGAAAAAAAAAATTCAATGAACTTTTAGCTTTTAGTTTTCTGCTTTTTGGTTTACATTCCTTTTAATAGTGAAGGAAAAAAGGTTTTTCCTTACAATAAGTGACATTTTTCTTGTGATTTTAGTCTTTCTCGCCAATAATTAAAAACTATGTCAGTTGAGATGTATTTTAATTCTGTAATTTTATAATAAACTAATGTTTAATTATGAATTTTTAAGCTGTTCTAATTTAGACCTTGTTCCGACTATGACAACACACTGTGATATAAGTGAAATATGTTTCTCCACAAAAAATGTCCACTTAAATTAGCAATTAAAACAATTTTCTGAACATATTATGTGCTTTGTTTTACTAAAAAATGAACCAGGCAGAATGTACAATTCTTATATTTTATACTCCATAATCTGATTTCAGAGCTTTTAAAAACATTTTACATAGGTTTTTAAAAGAATAAGCAATGTGATTGATAGTGAAAAACTGCTCTTATTATTTTTTTAATATTTTAAAGATTTGCAACATGTTTCTGTTAATACAAATACAAATACAAAAGTGACAACCAGCAACAGGCTCTGCGCCCAGCTAGGCTCCTAGTCAGATCCCCAGTGAAGATCAATGGCCAGGGATCATACGGGTCATGGAAATCCTGGAAAGTCATAGAAAACAACTAAGCAAATTTCAGACCTGGCAAAGTAATAGAAAATTGAAATTTTCTTTCCAAGTGATGGAAATTTATTTGAAGTCATGGAAAAATGTCCTGGCCAAATAGAAAGTAACGGTAGCTGAAAGAGCATTGGAAATCTTGAGTGATTTAACAGTATTGCTCATAAAAGCTATTAAAACTGAAGAATTGAACCATAACAAAAATTAGTCTGAATTTTGAAATCTCATTGCACCCACTACTGAAGCAGCCGCTCGTCTTTTTTCGCAATGTGATTTTACTACTTGGACGTTACTCATTTTGAATTTGCCAATATTTTCAGCACTGCTTATAATTTATATTCTGTAGTATCAAACTTGCACATTCTTGATTTCACCCACTCAAAGAATGCGATTCAATTGCATCCGAGTTTTCCATCACTTGTAAAACTTTATTATTAAACTTATCATAGTTTATCTAAAATTGTTGAATGCTTGAGAAAATGAAAAACTTTAGTCAGACATTGGGATACAGAAATAGACAAATTCTAGTACTCTAAAACAGTAGTACCCAACACGCAGCCTGCAAAACTAATCCCTGCTACTCACTGCTACGTTCAATGTCAGGAATCAAACACTATGTTCTGGAATTTCTGAACCTATTAATTTATTTGGATTTAAAAATGCAAATAAGTTAACAAATACAGTAGAACCTGCCACATCCGGATCAATGTGGCGACAGACCGATCCGGATATCAAAAAATCCGTATATCAAGACCGCACTTAAAAATAGCTGTATTATAGAGTTTTCAAGCTGTATTTCTGTTCTTATAAACAAAATTTAAAGTTTTAAACGTTTATAAACTTAGTAGTATGTACATACAATATGCTCCATAGAAAAACAAAAGGTTACACAATTTATTTACAAAAAGTTACCCATCACAGTTATAGTATTAACAAAAATTTACTTAGTTTTTGAAAAAGTTGGTTATTTTCTGCTGCTTTCCACACTGTACAGGTTTTTTTTTGAAGCCATGTCTTTCATCCTTTTTAAGAGCATCATGTCACTTGCACAAGTATCTTCTTGACTTTGAACGTAGGACAGCAGAGCCTCGAACGACTTGAAAGCTTCTGAATGGCTCATTACGTTTACAACCCGATTTTTGTCAGTGCTTTCATCCCCTTCGCTGTCTGAGTTTTTATCATCATTCTGGCACACTATGTTTAATATATCGCCATCTGTTAATTCGTTCTGTTCGTCTGCACTCAACCACTCGTTAACATCGTCTTCCTTCATTTTTTCACATCCCGGCAGGTTCTTTACCAGTTCAGCAATCTTGTCTTCGGCGGAAGTTTCATTGCTACCTTCCTCTGGTTTCTCCCCCGTAGATTCATCAGATGGTTTGGGTAACTTCTGATTCATTGTTATTGGTTTTATGTCGTCCCACGCTTGGGCCACCCACATCACCTAATCCAACATGTCCACTTTTTTTAGAGTCTCTGTAACGTTTTTTCCTTCATCCATTCCAGCAATCAAAACCGTCAGTAACTTTCGTCGATAGACACGTTTTATAGATTCTATAACACCTTGGTTCATAGGCTGACAGAGGGATGTCACATTTGGGGGCAAAAATAGACACTTTATTTCGCCATTCGTCTCTTCTTTCGCCCGTCGCACAGTTCGAAAGAAAGAAATACTTTGAATTTTTCTTACTCAAAAATTGAAAAATTTTTCCGCAAACCGTCCGGATATGGGGAGGTCCGGATGTGACAGGTCCGGATGTGGTAGGTTTTACTGTAGTTATGAATCAGAAGATTTATTCACCACTACATGTATATATATATATATTCTCAAACAAATGTCTGGTTGGGACACATGAATTTACTAAAGAATGTGGCTTTACTTTAAGGAACCAAATTAGTGTCAGGTTATGCGCGTGATTAAATGCACAGTTAATATCAAAAGGCTTATGAACAAAATTATTGAAACTCGGTTAATGATTCATTCAACCTTTTTCCCATTCATTATCATTCTACCTGTTTAAAAAATTATGAGACATTTAAGCATCATTATATTCCATTCACTGTGTTTTTACTCTGCTTTGAGATTTTTAATCTATATGATGAAGACAAATAAGAATAGTTTTTTATGTGTACACTGATAATTTGTCAATCACAAGTAAGTGCTTCGATGACTGTAGTGGCACTCACGTAGAAGTTTTGCTAATGCTTTTTTCCGAAAATTGGCAAATTTGATATTAAATAGTAATGTTCCCTTCATGTAACAAGGTCATGAAAATTTTCATGAAGTCATGAAAAAGTCTTGGAAAAGTCATGGAATTTTTTCATTCAAATAGAGTATGAACCCTGAATGGCCCTCTTAAAACTATCTACTCCCTTGCTCATTACCACCTCTTCCGGTAAGCTGTTCCAAGGTTCCACTACCCTGATAAAATAATTTTTCCTAATATCCATGTTAGCCTAAAATTTAAATAGCTTAAAACAATGAACCCTTGTCCTGTTTTCAGTGCTTAACTTTAGCCCCGTAACATCTTTCATTTTAATAAATTTAAACAAATGAAATCATGTCCCCTCTGTCTCTTCTTTGCTCAAGACTGTACATTTTTAGCCTTCTAAGCCTGGAATCGTAGTCTAAATGAGAAAGTCCATTTATTAGCCTTGTAGCCCGCCTTTGAACCCTTTCCAATACATTAATATCTTTCTTAAGTTAAGGAGATCAAAACTGAGCAGCATACTCCAAATGATGTCTTACCAAACTTCTATATAAGGGCAGAAGAACTTCTTTAGATTTGTTTGAAATAGATCTATTGATAAACCCAAGCATCTTATTGGCCTTGTTACTAGCTATGCTGCACTGTTGACTAAACTTTAAATCCTGACTTATTAAGATGCCCATATCAGTAACTTTTTCTGCCTGACTAATGACTGAACCTTGCAAGTAATAACTTGTACACTTATTGCCATGCCCCAAATGTAGCACTTGACATTTCACAATATTAACAGTCATACCCCATTTATTAGCCTACTCCGTAATATGATCTAGATCCTCTTGCAGCTGATTTGCTTGTTCTTCATGTTCTACAATCCCCATGACTTTGACATCATCAGCAAAACAATTCATGTTCCCAGAAATATTTTTGTGAATATCGTTCATAAAAACAATGAACAAAACAGGCCCTAACACTGATCCTTGAGGAACCCCGCTTAAAACCTCACTCCAATTAGAATAACTTCCCCTTACAACTACCCTTTGTTTCCTTCCGGTCAGCCAGTTTTTTACCCAAATGAAAGTTTTCCCTCCTATTCCTATATCAGCTAATTTGCTAAGTAGAGCAACATGCAGTACCTTATCGAAAGCTTTTTGAAAATCAATGTAAACAACATCTACAGGCTTCTTATTGTCCAAAGCCATGGTAACTTTGTCATAGAAATGTAATAAATTAGTTGCACAAGTTTTACCTTTCCAGAAACCGTACTGAAAACTAGTCAATAGATTATTAGTCTCTAGAAAATTTATTATCTTAATTTTTATCAATGTTTCAAAAATTTTGCAAACCACCGAAGTTAGACACACAGGTCTATAATTTCCGGCACTCCCTTTAGAACCTTTCTTGAAGAGCGGTGTAATGTTAGCCAGCTTCCAGTCCTCTGGCACTGTCCCCGAGTTATAAGAAGCATTGAAAATATTTACGATTACATCTGCTAATTCCTCCGCACATTCAACTAAAATTTTTGGATAAATATTATCAGGTCCTGGAGCCTTAGTCTCTTTAATTTTTTTCAAATGAAGTAAAACGTCATCCCTGGAAAATACCAAGTCCTCAAGCTGTACTATAGCTTGTGTCTTGTTGGTGTCAACTGTTGAGATACAGCTGTCGTTAAAAACACTCGAAAAAAAGTTATGAAGAACATTAGCAATATCACTATCGTCCTGAATTAAAATTCCGTGCTCATCAACCAGTGGCCCAATATGACTATTTCAAACTTTCCCTGAATTAGCGTATGCAAAAAACCTCTTGGGATTCCTGTTTATGTTATCTGCTAGTCTTTGCTCCAACTCTCTTTTCTGAATCCGTACCAAATACTTAAATTTACGCCTTGCCTTACAATATTGGAGCCTATCTGCACTGTGACCAGTTTCTCTAAACCTATAAAAGCAGCTTGCTTGTAATTTAGAGCGTCTTTAGTTTCCCTGGAGAACCACATTGGCCAAATTTTAGTGTCGACACCCTTTCTCCTAAAAGAAACATAATCCCCAACCGTTTTCGCTAGCTTTTCCTTAAACTCTGCCCACTGAAGATTCACATCGCTATTGTCCAATCCAGAAGAAAAAACTGCTTTCAAACTCTGCCTAAGTGCCACAAAATCAGTATTTCTGAAATTGGGCACAAACCTAAAATTCTCTACTTTGTGCGTATCAAATTTAATCTCAAACCTAATACTGTTGTGGTCACTGTCTCCCATGTGTTCCCCTACACATAGCCCCTGAACAGAACCTCCCATATCACAGAAAACTAGATCCAAAATCATGTCCTGTTGAGTACCGTGAGTTACAATTTGATCTAAAAAACTGTCACCAATTACTTTCAAAAATTCCTCTTCTCTGCTATTACTATGGTAAAAATTATTCCAATCAATTCCTGGAAAATTAAAATCTCCCATTATAATGACTGACCCCTTGCTAGAAATGTCACTAATAATACTAAACATCTGTTCATCTTGACCCTGGCTTAAGTTGGGTGGCCTATAAATGTTCCCTAAACGTAGTTTATTGCCCTTATTGCTCATCAACTCCAGCCAAATCATATCAATCTCATTAGGTTTATCATTAATTACCAATTCATTGCAAGTTAAAGTGTCTCTGACATAAAATAAAACCCCACCACCTCTTTTACCTACTCTATCTTGTCTAAACAAATTATACCCAGCAATAGATCATAAATCATCATCATTTTCGGTAGCCCATGTTTTGGTAACTCCAATAATATCCAACCTCTCGTCTATTGTTATGCTTTTCATTCTTCCATCTTGTTCCTAATACTACGAGCATTTGTATAAAAAACCTTAAGTAAGCCCATCTTACCTTTATTTAATGCTGCGTGATTATTTGAATCCCAACTGCTAAAATCTTTTCTCTTACTAGCCACCCTATTTCCGTTTCTACTAAAATCCCAATAGTTAGTACCCATTCGAATTCCGCTCCTTAAAGCATGCCCCCCATTCCAACTTAGTTTTTTGATTCTGAATCCTCTAAAACCAAACCACTAACCATTTTGACCCCCGTAGAGCTCAGATGCAGGCCATCCCTAGCAATCCAATCGCGTTTACATTTACTCCACACATCAATAAACCTGATACTACGCTTAACGCAAATTTCCTTGAGTACCAGCTTCATACACCTAGCCCGTTGGTTTAACCAACTCCTATGCACTCCATATCTGGGAAGCAAACCAACCACTTGGGCATTTGCCGAACAGTTGGTTGCTTTATCCAACAGAGAATCCCATTCCTTAGTAAACTCATTGTTGTTACTATGGCCTACATCGTTAGTTCCCACCCACAAAGTAACTACATCTTCTTTATTAAATACTCCCTTGTTTTCAGCAACCCTATTTACATCTCTCACCCGAGCCCCTGAAATAATCATCCTAATTCTGATTTCTGAAAGTTCAACACACTTGGTGCAAAGGAAATCCTTCTCAGACTCATCCTTCCCCTTAAACAGGCAGAACATCTGACATAAGTCACAAGAAATCCCTTTGTTCCCTTTACCACTCTTAACCTCCTTCAAAATGCATATAACCCACATTCACTCAAAATGATAAACTTAAAAAGTCAATACAAAAATGCAAAATTGAAGAATTAATGCTAATTATTAGAATTAGGAAGCATTGGAAGTAAAATGTACAAATATTACTAAACCCTAAGATAAGCAGTAAATTAAAATAAACAAGTTACACACTTAACAGAGGACTCAGGCTTAACAACAAAGAAATCAGCACAATTTAGGCTTAACTTCAAAGAATAGAAAAACACTTTAAGAAAGCAAGTAAATCAAAAATAAGACTTAAAAGCACAAAAATACTTAATACTTAATTAATTATATGATAAAATACATAAAAATACTGAAATAAAGCAATAAAAATAAATAATTACAGTAAAAAATCACTTATCTCAGGAGCTGCAAAAACTCTCCCCAGCAACACTAGCACTAAATTAATGTATTATTCTTATTGTTATAGTATTCTTATTATTATAATAGAGCATTTTAATGTATGAACTTATCAAAATTTGTACAAGATTGGGCTTGCATTTCTTACCATCCAAACACTTTCACCCCCCCACCCCCCAGATACGAAAACAGAACTTTAGCAAAAAAAAAAGCTGGTTGGATGTTAGTAATTGTGAAGTGATTTATGAATCTAAAATGTGTTTTAATTTTTTTCAGGGAGTTGACAATGGGAGCCAGAAGTTGTCATGGAAAGGGAGTGGACATCTGGGCCCTCGGCTGCGTCTTGTATGCACTTTTAGTCGGAACGCCCCCTTTTGATGGTAGGGATATTGGAGAAATTTTTAAAAAGGCTAGGAAGTGTGATGTCAAGATTCCTGCTTTTGTGAGCAAGGTAGCTGCAAAACTTATTTCTGATTTGATGGAGAAAGATCCTGGTTGCAGAATAGATTTGAATGGTAATTGGCTTTTTTTTCCATTGAAAACGTGGAGTCAGAATAGTGATGTAAAATACCCGGGTATTTATTTTTAGGGGTAAATACCCAGGGTATATACCTGGGTAAATACCCAAAATGGGTATTTACCCGGGTATTTATTTCAAAAATTTATATTCAACTAAAATACTTTTCTGTATGTATTCCACTATGTATATGTAGAGTGTTTTGTTTTAACCTTCAAGACCTCTATTTTTGCAACCGTTAGTCCTAGATGCATACTTACAATTGCAAAAATGTTCAAAATCAGATGTAGACTTAAGATATTGAAAATTTGAAGTAAAAATAAAAATGAGTAAAAAAATACAAATTTTAAGTTTTTACACGGGCCCCAGATCCTCTGATTTATTGATATTTAGGGAAATAATCTCCACTGAAAAACAATTACAAAAAAAGTTTGACATTAGTACGACCAATATTCATTGAGATATGAAACGCAGCGTTTTCTAACTTACACCATTTTACACTCGCCGTCAGTAACATCTTTTGGGGGAAAATATAGCAGTTAATGAGTGTTTATATAAAATTATATGTGTGCAGAGTGATTTTTCAAATTGTTCAAGGTTTTGCAGCGTTTTTTGCGTATCACGGCATAACATTTGCATGAATTTTTGAGTAGAAATGAAAAATGTAATACCTTGTTTTTTACTTTGCCAACCTGTTATTATTCTGAAAGGGTAATAAGTTCTAATCTCATCTTCTGCATGGTCCCTTAAAACTTTCAAATGGAATATCTCTTTGAGTTTTCATTGCACAAATGTCAAGTTTTTTTGTGTCAGTAAGTTTTAAATTCAGATCATTTCTCTAAATATAAGTTAGGGGACCTAGAGCCGTATAAAAAGTTAAATTTTGTAGTTTTTGACTCATTTTTATTTTTGCTTCAAACTTCCAATATCTTTACTCTGGATCTGAATATTTTTGCAATTGGAAGTAAGCATCTAGGACTAACGGTTGCAAAAATAAAGGTCTTGCAGGTTAAAACGAAGCACCTTGTGTAACCAACTATATACAAAACAATAAATTTTTTCCTAAAATTTGTATTTTGATCACATATTTAAAGAATTATTGTGGTAAACAACTCAGCAATCTAATATGATATTCACATTAAATGTGTTGGATACAGGGTTTGCAGGTTTCTGCCAAGGCGGGTAGAAACCGGTTAAAACCGGCATGGCAAAAACCCCTTTCTGCCACATTTATGGCAGAAACTGGCAGAAACTCAAAAAATGACATAAATGCAATTCCTGACATACAATAGAAAATGTATAAGAAAAATAATTAAATATTAACCCAAATACAATTTATTTACAACACTATCACCATTCAAAATCAAATTTTACATTGTTTTCACACTGCAGCAGCCTGTAACAAAATACAAGTTTTGACGCTGTTTCTAAACCTAAACAATTTCTTAATTTGTTGTGCACAAAGGAGAAATTTGAGAAGATTCTTTCAAACCCATCAAAACATCGATGTTAGAAATTAAAACATCGATCTTTTTATCAATGTATAACATACATTTTTGAATATACTACACTAATTTAAGCAATACAAAAGAATACGTATCCGACGAATATATTGAAAATACTGAACCTCAAATCATGAATATAATTTAATAAGAATAATTTCGCAACAGCTTGGTATTATAGTTGGGCAAAAATTTATAATAAGACAAGCACCGGTTAATACAATCTAGTTATAGTAATAAGGAAATATTTTCAAACTGAATTAAACTAAAAGTAAATTTACATCAAAAAAGAATCTAAGAAAAAATGCATCATGCACTTACCGTCAGTTGAATGATGAGAAAAAGTTGTGCTAATTATTTTAAAAATACAAAATTAACTCTAACAATAATTTTTAAGAGTAAGAAATATGTGTTGTACTGTTAGTTAATAATTAAACACAAATTTAAGGTAATAGACGGACGACTTGTTGGAGGAAATTGATAAGTAAGCCCGAATATTGGTGTTGACAGTTTGGAGAAAAAGAAGTTTCCTTACTTTGTCCCCCCAGAAGGGCATTTCTCTTTTCGCAGACTATCCCACCAGTCTGAGAAACATCTCTTTTGATGGAACAGAAGTTTCCATCACTATCAAATGCGTACAGGATTTTCCTTTAGTTTAAGAACTGGAGCCTTGAAATAGACTGCAAGTTCTGGCACCAGACTACCAGTGTCAGGTTCTTCCAATAGCTTTGATCTCTTTTTTACTCTCTAGTTAATCTTTTACTATCTTGTAGTGATCTTCCCAAAAATCATCCTCTATGCAGAAAAATTGTTCTTATAAAACGGGTGCAAAAAATGATTTTTTTTTGGCAACTCCATAAGTAAACTTAATTACCTAGCGAGAAGATTGGAGCAAAATTTTATGATAATTTTCAATTAAAATGCAAAAACATCAGCATCGAAAAAACATCGAAACCAAAACATCGATAGTCCAAAAACGTTGAAAGTAAAACATCGATGTTAAAAACATCGATGTTTTAACAAAAAAATCGATGTTTCCAAAACATCGACATCCATGTTGCACCCCTAGTTTCAACCAATAAAACTCTTTACATTTATGAGTCAGTGAATCTAACCAATTATATTGTTTCTTACATACAGCAAAGTTGAAGACTGTGTTAGTACTTATATAATTGGATTATTAGCTTTCATAGAAATCAAAATGGGGGGGGGGGAGAGCTCTTTGTTCTTTGAGAATAGCTTTATCCAGTTATTATTAAGTGTAAAATGACAAGTTTCTGAATTTTAGAATTTAATGAAATAAAAAAAAATCTGTATTTATTTAAATATTTGATACATCGCACTTTATATTAAAAGCAAACAAAATAATTATAAACAAACTGAAAAATTTGTTACTTACAACATTACAAGGCTAAAATTTCTAACACATAGCAATTTCAACTACGATAAATTTTACTTTGCTTTAGAAATGTCAGTCTTGTTATTTAACATATTTTTACACTAATTATTAAATAACTATTATATTAAGTTTTGCAATGATGAAATGAGTTATATATTTTATTTTACTTAATTGCCTGTCATTAAGTAATTACTAAAGCTATTAAAAACGTTTTCTAGTTTTTGCCAGTTTCTGCCGGTTTTTACCGGTTATAACCAGTTTCTGCCACCGGCAGGGCAAAAACCAGTTTCTGCCGGCAAAAAGCCAACCCTGGTTCGATATGCCTAATCAATGTTGATAGCCAAATTTCACATATAAAAAGCAATTCTACAAAAAGTAAAAAGCTTAACTGGTTACAAAAAAAAAAGCAAACATCTTCAATTATGGCATTGAAAAGAAAGATTCTTTGGTTCGTGATATGTTTCTTTCAAAATTTCATTAAATCTTTCGATAAAAAATATTATAAACTGTGTAATACATATGTATGTATCAGTTTGACCAATTATTTCATATTTAGATTAAAAAAAAAAATTATCATTCACTTTTTGCATTTTTTTGTAAAATACCCAGTTTTTGGGTATTTACCCAGGCCTTGGGTAAATACCCGGGTAAATACCCAAAAAATATTTACCTACCCACTGGGTATTTACCCGATCCACATCACTAAGTCAGAAATAAAAAATTGAGCTTATTTACTTATGTAGGACGTTTGGAAAATTTTTAAAAAAGGCTTGAGTTTTTTTTGAATGATTCAAATATTTCTATTTACTCTAGGGTGCTACCTCCCGCTGCTGGCTATCTCTCACTAACCTCCAAAAATTGCAAGTAGGCCTCGACCGATGGCAATTTTTGGCCGATGAGTCGATTCCGATTGTTGGCCGATGGTTTAAAGACGGCCGATTGTTTTTTGTTTCAACTGGCCGATTGCAATGTCCGATGGAAGTACTTTCCTGAGGATGACCGAAATATGCTAGGTTTCAAAGAATTTTCAAAGAACAAAAAAGTATTCAGTGCATTGTAGAAATCGATAGCAAGTCATGTTTAAAAAAATGAATGGATAAATAAAAATGATAGCTATATAAAGATCTCAGACATTCCTAATTTTTTTACATGAAATTATTGTGCCGAAAATCACAGCAAAGTAGATACTAACATATTGGCTATAGAAACATATCTCTAACAGAAAAGATAAAAGAGAAAGAGAGAGGAATTTAAAGAATTGTAATGAATAGTCATACTAGTTCACTAGTAGTTAAATGTTCAAAGGTAAAAACAGAAGTAAAACAAAACTTTTACTAACTATTTTTTATATTTCAACAAATAAAAGGGTAAAAATCTAAAATATTACTATATCTTTTAGAAATTGAATTTTAAAAAATTACTGATGAAGGGCCTCTCTCCCCCCAAGGGCGTGAACCGAAATTTTGGGGGCCTGTCAAATGACTTTTCCAGGCCCCCTCCATATTGTTTACTCGAATATTTCACGCCTGGTTTTAAAAATATTGCGCCCCCTTCAGGCTCGGGCCTGAGGTGGAATCACAGCCTCTGAAAACATGAGTGAAAGCGACAAGCTGATTGTCTGCTATTGTCGAGGTGGTGGAGTAGAACACATGTGGCTTTTTGCCTTTTCCTGACTTCTTTAAGTTTATGGTATCTAGTGTAGGACCTCTGAGACCAGTAAGAATTACCAACAAGTCTATTCTCTCTCCTGCAATAACCACGATTTGAAAATCAGAGACATTTCTTATAGCTGTAGTTATTATTAGCCTGTCTGCATCTTCTTCAGCCTGAAAAACCTCAATGTTTTTGGCTTCAAATTGCACCTTCAGTAGTCAGATGAATCTCAATTTGATTTTATTACTGGATAAAAAAATTTCTTGAGAAACACTAGGAGTAGTTGTTTCCTCAAATATAACCTCCAGAGAACAATGTGTTTGAGCTCGTCGATTGCGTTCAGAGCTGTTTGTGCTTATTTGACCAGGTTCTGTTGGGTAATCATCAAATACCACAGCTATGTTCTGACTGTACTGTGCCTCAAGATATTTTAAATATTGGGCAGCTATCAACTCAAATGAGGATTGCTTGGGCCACACCACTTTGAAGGAGATGACAACCACCTACAGCCACAAATGTAGATTTCCCATGTGACTCATCAATATTGATTGGTTGGAAAGCTGGGTAGAAAGAGGACTTATTGCCCTTCCTCATTCCTTCTTGAGTGAAGAGAGGTATCAGGAACGGTGAATGCTCGTATATAACGCATATTCTGTGAAACAGTGTAAGTGAGTCGATAGTCACTTCCCTACTGCCAACAGTTATAGTACAGAGAGTAGAGGAAAGAATTACAACTTTTGATTTACGCTCGAATTTAACGTCTCCAAAATTTTCCCCTACAATCTTCAACATTGCTTTCTTCCCAATATCCCTGACCATGTAACAGTTGACTCCTTTCTCTCCTACAAGTCCATTGTTTAAGCACTTGATAACATCCACTTTAGAAAATAGAGGTTACTTAAAAGAACCAGTGGCACAGCTTCTTTGTATCAGCTGCATGCATAATGAGAAAAGGAAATTGATTGAAAATTTCCAAGTTTGGAGAACTTGCGAAATTTTGAAAAGCTGTATCTTGTAAACTATTAGGGCTAACAAGCACATTCTGGTGTCAAATTGTACCAAATTTAATCTAGTTTAAATGTGTAAATATTGATGTTTGTCAAAAACATGCTCTTTCATGTTCAAAATGGGGAAAATCTGAAAAAAGTACGAAAGTTCAGTAGTTTTGGCGATTTTCAAAAGTGTTCTGGGAGGTTGCCGAGGTCAAAAACTTGGATTTTGCATCTTGGTAACATCACATACAGGAAAAAAACATGAAACCTACTACCCCCATTTGATGCAACTTACGATGTACTAGGTTACTGGACTAATGCTGTACTTACTTTCAAATATGCAATAAAAAATAGATAAATAAAAATTAGGTTTTTTCCTTTTGAATTTTCGAAAAACATTGGCGATACATCAGCATTTAGATATTTTCCAAGGCCGATGGACCAATGTTTTCTCTAAGTTACCATCGGCTGGCGACGCCGATGGCTAAAATTTTGAACCATTGGCGCTAATGCATTGGTCGAGTCCTAATTGCAAAAGCAACTCCATTTGGATAGCTTCGAGATCCAAACTCCCCTCTCTCATTCACTACATACTAACCAAATCAGTGGTGATCAACCTACAGCTCTTGGGTCTTATGTGGCCCATGGAGCTTTCCTGTTTGCCCCATTATGTTTATGGTATGGATTGCATAGAAGTTGGTTAAATCAATGGACTAGGTATATGAACCTGTTACTTAAGTCAATTTACAAAATCAGGTTCATGGATGCATGGAGTTTTAATAAGTGTCATTGAACTGCTAGGGAGAGCCTGCATCTGAGCTCTACAGGGGTCAAAATGCCTAATGGTTTGATTTTAGTGGCTTCAGAGTCAAAAATTTAAGTTTGAATGGGGGGCATGGTTTAAGGAAGAGGTATTATAAGAATGATAATTATTTGGGTATTGCTAGATTTGGAAATTGGATGTCAAATAAGAGTAGTAATTTTAACAATTGTGATTCAAGAAATTTCAGGGTGTTAAAGAAAAGCAATTTGGGTATGCTTAAAGTTTTCTATTATACCAATGCTTCCAGTATTGGGAACAAAATGCTAGAATTGAAAATTATAATTATAGATGAGTTTGAGAAGTTGGATGTTATTGGAACTGCGCAGACATAGACTACTGAATATAATGCAAATTTTTTATGTGTTGCTGTATATCCTGTCCGGAGTGGAGTGGTAGGATCAGATACCAAATAGTTAAAAATCAGCCAGACACCAGATATTTACTGGATATCCGATGCTTCCCTAGGGCAAACCTAAAATTTTCATCTTTGTTTATGTTTAAGTATTAAATTTTCTATTTCTTATATACTGTAATGACCACATATTTAATTTTATTATTTTAGGTGTTTTGCGCTCTCCATTTTTTGCTAAATGCAGGACAAATGTGAGTATAAGTTTCCTGAAAAATGCCTTAAACTATATATTCAATTCCTATCTCAACTGATTGCCTCATGCAAATCAATATCTTGTATGAATTAACAAAGTCTTGTTTGTTTCTATTTTCCAAAATATTCTACTGCCTGAATTTGGGAAAAAAAAATGTTTTTTAAAGTAAAGAAATCAGTAAATTATAAATATTTGAAAGTTAGACTAACTCGAAAAAGGGAGGACAGTGAATTAAAAATATTTTTTCCAAATGTATTTTTTTAGAAATTTGAGTGAAGTTATTAAAATTGACTACAATAATCAGCACTGTTATTTGCCAAATCCAAAAATGCTGAATTTTTCCTTTCTAACTTTTTCTACCCCAAAACAATTTCCAGAAGATCGTTATTGAGGAAATCGAGAATGTCTGTCAGATAATGGGGATGCACCATCTTGTTGGAAAATGAGCGACCATTGATCTGCCATGTTAAAGCGATTGATAGAAGATGCAGTCTTAAAACTTGATGTATGCCGTGTTACAAAAAGTTAACAATCAAACATTTGGGCAACAAAACTTGTGCAGTGTATGTCCTCATTAAAATAAACATTGTTGCTGTATTGGTAATATGTTTCTTTTATAAGCCTTCCAAGCCCTGGGACACTTCAAGGCACCCCTTGAATATTCTTGCTGCATCCCAGGGTGCCATGGCACCTAGTTTGAGAACCCCTGCCCTAAGAGATGGTTGTTATTATACCTGTTTCACATTACCTTTTTATTTTAATTCATTCTTATTCACATTATATAAATTGTTCTTAAGTCGCTTGTTTGTCTTTCTGTTCAGTCTCAAGGTGATCAAAAGTTTGACAGTGGAATTTCAGACTTAAGTTTATCTGCCACACGTAAGGTCAGGTTGAGCCATCGGTCATTAGAGACCGACAGTGGTGTGAGCTCTACATGCAACAGAGGCGTCAACAGAAGTCGCAGCACATCTAAGGATGTGCCACGCTTGGCAACCATTGATTCCATGAGCCATTCTTCTCATTCTAATGATCAGCTGCCTGTTCGTCATGATAGCAACAGCTACAGAAGGTGAGTTCAGTCATGCCAAAAATCACCTCCAACCAAGCTGAAAAAATAGGAGGTGCTTATTGAAAACTTGTAAGATCATGAAATAAAAATGAAGTGTTTTTAAACTTTAAAAAAATTCAGTATTCTGGTTTAAAGTCATGCTAATTTTATTGTTAAAGTTATTCTTTCTACATCAAAAATCACATTCCTAACATGGTTTAAATTGACCCTGAGTTGCAGTGTAACTTTGAACCAGGTCAATAATTCATTTCAATTGTCTTTTATAATTATTTTTTCTCATTTTTGGCTGTTTGATTAACATTTGAACAAAATCAAATTATTTTGATCCATTAGAAAATAGATCAGAGATTAGAAAATAGATCAAAAAATTTTGATCCATTAGAACAAAAACACAAACATTTGTGTTTTTGTTCTAATGGATCTTCTTAATGACAAAATTGGTAATTTATTAATTTTAAACTGTCTTGAGCACTTGAAATTTGAGTTTTTCAAGCCAATTCTCTACTTCAAAAAACTTTGTATGTTGTAACGAGTAACAGAGCTTAGGTCTCTTGCCATTTCCTCTGCATATGGCTACAGGGTTGTTTGAAAATTTGTCCAATGAGTTTTGAACATCATTTTTAGGCTAATTGCATCATGTGTTTTAAGCTGAGTTCAAAAATACTGACACTTTCAATCACCTCAAACTAAACTCTTTAAATAGTAACTTCATCCTCAAATGACTGTTCTTTATTTTCTTATATTATTATAATACACAGACTTAAAATTATTTTTGTTACTATTTATGTATAATTCACTTAAAAATGTGCGGACATTAAATGATATATAATTTACATTTACAATCTTTTGAAATGGGATAGTTTAATGCTTTAAAAATGAAATATAATGTAACTAATGCTGATAGTGGACATTATATAGGATAATGGTTATTATATTCATATGCTCTGTAAAACTAATCACATATATATGCATGCCCTGTAAAAATCACAGAAAACCATCACAGCATCATATACACCAATAAAAGATATCATGTAAAATAAAGCGTGAAAAAATTATTTAAAACCACATTATATTTACCAGGGAAATTTATTGGTTACTAACTGCATTGCCTTGCTTTGCACGGTCTACCTCAACATAAAAGTTGCATCAAGTAACGTATATTCAACAATCAGGCTTCAAATAGAGAAAAAGAAAATACTGTTAAATTTCCCATCAAAATAATCATTCTTAAAGAAAGAAAATGGCAAATCAAAAGTTCCCGAATAAATTAAACGCAACCCTCCATAAGCACAACTAAAATCCTAAAAAAAGAAAGAAGATGAATCGCCAAAGGGTCATTCCATAGAAATATCAACCTCAACCTCAGAATTTTTTTTTCCACAAAGCCTTAACTGTGACCTATCTTTTCATTCAGCATACTTTCTAGTACATAAATCCAGTAACAGTTTGCAAAAATTTCGTTCGGTGTTTTTATTCTGGCTCTAAACGTGCGAGGTTGTAGAAAAGGCTTAGCATGTGCAAAAAAAATTCGTCTACGTTTTCTTGTGTAATGTAAAATTCTTTGCAAATTTTGAAAAGAACTATGTTTATTCTAAATGATTAGATATTGGGCCAATAAAATTGACTGTTCTTTTTGCATACATTATAAGAAAAGTATTTTAATTAGTTTGGTTATTTCACCGAAAATATTTACGTTACATTAGTCACGAAAATGTACTATTTTCTGCTTAAAAACTAAACCAGATGATTGAACCAAACAGCACTTTTTATTTTCTTACATCGGTGTCATATCTACTTAAAAAGTGAAAAATATTTATTTTAGTATCAGTAGATATAAAATAATTAGTGTGAATAACGTAACATTTGAGCTGTGACTAACGTAACAGTTTGCATGTGACTAACGTAACATTTTAAAAATACTGCTTATATTTAAAACTTATTTAATTCAATGTACATTTTCATGAACAATTTTGAATATGTAGGCAATCTATATTGATTAAAAATGTAAAGGGTGAAAAATTCCAGTAATATTACATTGTAGACCTTCTGTTTACTTAGAAAAATACTTTTTTAAAAGTCTTTATAAAGATACTTCCAATATAAAAAATTATTTAAAAAGAAAAAAGGTGAATAAAGCAAAATGAGTACTCTGCTGAATGTGCATTCAACACAAGAATCCAAGATTAAGAATTAAATAGAAATACAGTCTTAACGAAGGAGAACGTCTCTATTTTTTAGAAAATACATCTCTACCTATTATTATAATGAAGTAATGATTGCTCGTTGGAAAACATTTGAAGATGTTACATGATACAGTGACAATAAGCGATGCTGCCATATATTTCAGAAAATGCAAGAATGATCATTTAGAAATTCAAACATTTGCGGTGATATCTGAAATTAAAATGCATTTTGCAAAAACGTTCGAATATTTTTTTTTTCCATATTACATTTTAATTCAAAGGCATGCACAATTTGTATTCGTTCGATGAATCAGTAAACCTTAAAAAACAATATGCCATTGAAAAGTACTACGGACTTACTTATGACGATAGGTAGTATATCGGCAGAATACTAGAATTCGGTGAGAGTACTATCAACTTGCATAAAATTAATTTTTTAAAAGAGAGATATTTAGGATTCAATTAGCCCAAGAATGATGTTATTCAGTTTGTAAAAGCAATTCTTTTTTTTTTTTTTTGGTTTATTTTTTTCCGCACAATCAATTTGAGTTAATTGAACTGAATCCTTCCATTCAATTTCTTACACTAATATAGAAAAAAAGTAAAGAAAGAACCACAATGCAACACAAAGGTTCTTAAAACGTGTAAAAGTAATATAAGAGCAAGAAATTAATTATAAAAAGTTTTTTATATGCATTCATTGCTTGTTATTCGATGGTTACGTTAGTCACGTTACGTTAGTCACACACAGTTTTTCGTAAAAGTACCATAAAGGGCCAAAAAAGATTCATCTGTAACAAATCTGTAGTACATTTTTGAAAATAGATTGTTTACCTCTTACAAATATATCGACACATTTTAAATGCCTGTTTCAGTTTCAGAAAAATTTGCCTCGTAACATAAGCATTGTTTCTCAGGGTTGCAAAAATGTTACGTTAGTCACGATGCCTTTTTTGGTGAAAAAACACCTGCCAGCACTTATTTTGCTTCAAATTCTTGGTAGAAATGAAAAATAGTCACCTTGTACATTTTAAATCTGCATATTAAACCAAAACACATTTATTTTTACTCCCGGTGTAAGTAAAAAGAGTTTGAAAATCAGCTGCGAATGTTACGTTAGTCACTATGGAATGACCCCAAATGATAATCAAAAGGGGAAATTTTTACCTCGAAACAAAAACAAAATTTTAATCAATCACAGTTGAGAAAAAATAAGTGGCAACCTTCTGAATTGTTTTCACGCTAATTTAAAATGAGATCGTGCAAATGATAAATTTCCAACATAAAATTTCTGTTCCATTAGGCTTAAGAATGCTTTTTAATTTTTTCCCATTGATTTTATAGATTTTTTTTTGGAAATTCAAAGGAAATAAACGAATCTAATGGTTTTTTTCGCGGACTTTCAAATGGCGCCAAAATCAAACTGTCTGATAATAATTTTGGGTAGGAAAAAGTCATTTAATGCCATTTTGGGGTCTTGAAATTAAAATTTGAACTGTTCAGTACTTTTTTGGCGTTTGAAAACTCCCCTACGTTCCTTCCCGGGTGCCTGAGTACCTCCCTGCCAAATTTGGTCGAGATCCGATGTAAACTGTGGATTTGTATGAGGAACATACATACATATATATATACACATATGTATATCTTCTTTGTTTTATTTATGCAGGGTCAGGGCTGATCCTAGCAGGTGTGCAGAGTGTGCGCCGCACAAGGGCGGCCAAAGCAAGGGGCGGCCGCAGGCCGAATCATAAAATTCTTATAATCAAGCAAAATTCCTCAAGAATTTCTCACACGATAACTTATAATAAGTAGAATAAATATGCTAATTTTTAAATGTTCAATTGTCAAAGTATGTGTCGATTTCCTGACAGCATAGCATAATTTAAGAAAAATAGAATGTTAGGGAACATTGTGTTGGTTCATTGTCCATTAATATCTACTCTTAACACACATGCTTCATTTGGTTGCAAAGTTTGTGACAGAAACGGGAATCAGTTATGGATACAGGGGAGGGGAAAGGCCCCCTTCTGAAGCATGAAATGGTGCCGTCTAAAAGGAGTTCCGAGGGCGGCCACTAATGTTTACCCCCCAAGCTTTTATAGACCTAAACAATGAAGACATATTTTATTTATTTAAAAAAAAGCTATACTGATGAGATACTCTAGCAAGCATTTCAAACAACAAACTACGTAACAAACTCTGTGTTTAACAGTCGTGGATGCGTGGAGAGAAAGTGGAAAATTACGACTCCCTTGAGAGTAACATATATGAATGACGAACTAAAATGATGTACTTTTCCCCCTTTACGACAATTTTTCTGATTAAAATCTTGAATGAACTGCCCGGTTTCAGATCAGGTAGGAGGACAGGGCTCTTGCCCCGGGAAGAAAATGTAGCTCCAAAACGAAAATAAAAAAGGATGCCATGACCTCCTTGACGAAATTAAAGAAGGCTTAAAATTGCGTTTCTAGGACTTTACTTTCGGAAAATTTTGCTGGTTGAACAATCGATCTTAAGGGCCCAATTAAATCTCTGATTCACCTCTTTCACCTTAACTTAATCAAACATAGCCTAAAAATGTTGGCTCCAAAATCCGAAACGTGTTTTCAGACGACAGCCCTTCCTATCATCAAACATCATATAAAATTGCTTTGGCATTTTTCGAATTTTTTGCAGTGAAGGACCCCGAAATCCATTCGCAAACATTACTACCAAAGACAGTCTCAATCAGCATCTTTAGAGAAGCCCCTAATTCCACCCCCTCTCACTTAACGTATTGAAAAACAAACTAAAATTTCGTTTTTCCAACATCAGTTTCAAGAATTTTTGGGGGAAGACCCCGGATTCCCATTTTCTCCAACGCAATCACTATACCTGAAAATTTCGTTTTTAGACGGTTCCGTGGAGCCACAGCTTCCTGCCTAAACTAGCTTGAAATTGACTTCAGTTTCAAAAACACAGTTCGTGAGGGCACACTGAACCCCGCCCGCTCTTAGTCCCATCGTTATCAAACAATGCTTAAAGTACAATTTTGGGACTTATATTTCTAAAGAATTCCGGAGGAGAACTGCCAGGCTTATGAAACTTTTCACGGCGCTAGGGCATATCCATCAATTGTCGAGGTGAGGTGAACAAAAGTCTATAGTTATATTTTTCAGATATTAATGTTGAAAAATATCCGAAAGATCCGTAGAAACTTCTCAGTTTTGTTAACGTCACCAAAGATAATATAAAATTGCGATTTTAGAAATATTCGCTTAAGAGCTCCAAAATCCTTCCTTCCCAAAAATAGCCTATAATGGATTTCAGTTCTGAAAAATATTTTAGTTCGGAATATTTTCACGTTTCCCCTATTGTTTTCAAATTTAGCCAAAAACGGGTTTTTAAAAAAATCGTGCCGAGAAATTGCCGGAGGATAGCCGCCAGATCCCCTACCGTCACCAAAGACGGCCTAAATTTGCGTTTTAAACTTATATTTTGAAATCTTTCGATGCGAGACGATTGAATCTCCCTCTGGCAACGTCAACAAAGGAGTCCCAAAATTGCGGGTTTAAAATTTCAGTTTCGGAGATTTTTCGGGAAGAACGCCGATCCTTCCTAAGCTACAGTCTTAAAAAATATCTTCAATTTGATTTCAATTTCGAAAGAATTTTAGGAAAGAACTGCAACATTACTTTCACCTAAAGTCTCGAAAAAGTTCCAAAAATTGCGATATTTGACGTCAATTTTGAAAATTTCTCCATGCACCTTGAATATACTTGACTCTTTTGTCCTTGCAACCAAACACAACTAAAGATTAACTAAAAATATTTTTCATACGCAAATTTCGATAATTTTCTTGGAGCAATCCTCCTCCCCTGAACTCCTGACACCTCCCCCCCACGCTTCCCCTTCCTCGGTCCCTTCTCTGATGTCACCGAAGAAAGACTATAAAATGCGTTTTTACGACTAGTAAATTTTGGTATCTATTACTTAAAGATATAAATTGTACCTAAGGAGTTTCTTACCATAAAAAATTTCTTCCTTTTTATAAGATCATTCTCCCCCCCCCCTTTTTAAATTCGGACTTAGCATGGAAATTTAAAAAAAGATTTATATAGACGTTAAAGAGTAGTCAAAATATGCAAATTACTCTTGAGGGGCGGCACATTAGCTCTTTGCACACGGGCGGCCGACCCCCTAGGATCGGTCCTGTGCAGGGTGTTCCATTTTAACCTGTAAGACCTTTATTTTCGCAACCATTAGTCCTAGGTGTATACTTCTAATTGCAAAATGTTCAAAATCAGATGCAGAGTTAAGATATTGAAAGTTTGAAGTGAAAATAAAAAATAAGTCAAACAAGTATGTTGCGGCCATCAAGAAACTTTCTTCTATATCTTTCTTATAATTCTGATCCCTGCCCATGCTTGACGAAGAAGCAATATTCAACAGACACCAAAACTTGATGACCTTCCCTATTTCTGATTTATTTTAAAAGCAAAGCAAACAATGAAAATTGAATATAATTTAAAGAGCCTTGCTTAAAATAATTACTGACATTTATTTGTTAAAAAGCACTAGATGGCAACAGTTAAAAATTTTAAATCATTGAGATAACACATCCGATACAATTAAAATCAGGAGAAATACGCAGACGACAGCCTATTAAGATTTATTTTTCTTATTGTTGCATTAATAAAGCTATTTTTATTCACAAAAAAAAAATCAGCCGCCATGGAGCAATTGGCACCAAAATTGAACCTACGCCTGTTTACATATGAATTGACATTTATTCCCAATTTCATCCAAAAAGTAGCATTACTTATTGAGATATGGCACTCACAATAGAAAACAAAGAGCGTCCGATTGCTCTACCCCCCTTTTCAGCTATTGACGCTAAACTGGAATCAGCTCTTATACCACCTAAGGGATACTTGTCGATTAATTTTTGATTGATTCCGTTCATTATTTCTTGAGATACAGCAGTCACAATTGACGTCAAAAAACATTCTATAGCTCAACCCCCGTTTGAGCTATTGACACCAAAATTGAATCAGCACCTTTACCTGTTAGAGGCAACATATGGACCAAATTTTGTTTGATTTTGCCAGTTACTTCTTAGGGAATAGCAGGCACGCATAACTCAAGAAACGTCCCATTGCTCACCCCCCTTGGAGGAATTCGCGCCAAAAATCAATGGGCACAAGTTCACCTAGGGGCACATATGTGTACCAAATTTGGTTCAATTTCATGTGTTAGTTTTTGCTGTAGAGCGGCCACAAAAAACTGGTCACACACATACGTGACATATACACACACGTACACAGACAGACAGAAATTTTCCAAAAATGGTCGAAATGGGCTCAGCACACCTCAAAATGTTCGAGTCCGTAAAAATTCGAAATTCGAAAATTTGCACAAATTTAATACTTTCTTCTATATACAGAAAAACCCCTCTAATGTGGACATTAACGAGACAAATTTTTTTGTCCACAATAGAGGGGTGTCCGCAGGTAAGGGGTTTGATAATGTTATTTGCATTGGAATAGGGGAATTGGAAATTGTCCGCATAGAGAGGTGTCCACACTTGAGTAGTGTCTGTTAGGAGGGTTTTACTGTATTAGATATAGAAGAAAGTAAAAATACAAAACTTAATTTTTTATACATGCCCCAGGTCCCCTAACCTCTATTTAGGGAAATAATCTCCATTGAAAGATATTACTAGCACAAAAATCTTGACGTTTGTGTGACCAAAACTCAGGGATATACTCCAGTTTAAAGTTTTAAGGGACCATAAAAAAGATGAGATTGGAACTTAGCGCCCTTTCAGAAGAATGACTGGTCGTCAAAGTAAGAAAAAGCAAGGTATTTATATTTTTATTCAAAAATAAATGCAAATGTTATGCTGTGATCCGCAAAAACACACGACAAAACATCAAACAATTTGAAAAACCATACTCTATGCGCAAGTATAATTTTAAACACATGTTAACTGCTATATTTTCCCCCAAAAGGCATTATTGACAGCGAGTGAAAAGTGGTGTAAGTCACAAAAGGCTATGTTTCATATCTCATTTCATATCTGAGTGAATACTGATCATACTAATTTAAAACTTTTTGTGTTGGAATTGTTTTTCAATAGAGATTATTTTCCTAAATATAGGTTAGGGGACATGGGGTTCGTATAAAAAGTTAAATTTTGTATTTTTTGACTTATTTTTATTTGCAGTTCAAACTTTCAATAGCTTGACTCAGCATCTGATTTTGAACATTTTTGCAATTGGAAGTATACACCTAGGACTAACGGTTGTGAAAATAAAGGTCTTGCAGGTTAATACGGAACATCCTGTGTAGATTGTAATATTCAATTTTCATATGTGTTTTAGGATTAATTTTTTATCTAACATTTTCATTAATTTTAATTGAGCTACTCAAGCAGCATCTTTAGTCATTTTTCTTTTGTTAGCTACTCTTATACTTATATACTTTCTTGTATAATTAAGAAATAAAAAATATGCATTAGTCAATACGTAGCATTTTTTCTAACCAATATTTGATTTTAAACTATGCAATTGTAATCCATAATAAAATCGTTACATTACTAATCCTTATGTATATTATAAATGTGAAAGTGACTTTATTTATTTGTAGTTACCTTTTTATGCCTTAACTACTCAACCGATCATCAAGAAATTTTGTGTGCAAGTTGTCAGTTGTGCCATGGTAAACATAGGGTACTTTTTTGTTCAGAAAAAAAAATTCATGATTATTATTCCAGTTTTAAAGAAAATCATAAATTTGAAAGTATCTCATTGAAAAAAGGTCATATTTGTTCCATTTTTGCAGCATGTCAGTGCCCTTAAATAGCTGCACAAGATGAACTTTGCTTGAAGTTTGAGGGATAATTAGAACACTCCCTAATATGTCATTTTAATGTATTTTCACATTCTAATCGTGGCTTAACTTGATTTTTAAAGACTTATATCCGCAGTTTATGTCTGATCTTAGCCACATTTGGCATCAAGGTGCTTTTGCACCCGACAAGGGCCTTGGGTATTTTGAACAGCCAAAAATGTACCAAACCATTCAAATTTTAATGGTATTAAATGGCTCTTTCTACACAAAATAATTATTCAATCGGTTCAATTTTAGTTTCATTTAAAAACCTACAAAAAATACATGTTCAGGAGATTTTTTTCCCGTCTGATTTTAAACCATCAAGTCCCTAAAATCACCAATAGAAAAGTTATAGGCATTTTTAAGTAAGATAATTTATAAAGTAGAAATTAATAATCTACAGCAAGTTCAGTTTTATTTAGTGTGCATAAAATCATTGAAAAGAAAAATCTGTTGCCATTTTTTCCCTGAGGGTCATGTCAATTGCACCAATGGCAGATCCTGCGCCAAACTGCTCCAAAAGACTGCCAAATAGACTTTTCTGGGCTAAAATCGGACAAACTTGCGCCAAAACTGCAATTTTGCATTCAATGTTCAGTTCTTTTAGAATACTTGGCAGTTTTGGCAGAATATCATCAAGTTTATGCATTTAAAGCTTGTTTTTATGATTTTTTGGCTTTGTCCCAATTTTTTGCGCATTTCAAAATTCGATTGCATCTGCTTTTGAAAAACTCGATCCTTTTAATTTTTCATGTGATTCTGTTCCTTTGACTAGAAAAAACTTGCACTGATTGTTATTTTCAACCTTTGTTATCTTTTGTTTTCAGTGTATGAGAACTTGTAAATTCGTCTTCTTGCCACGCCCACTCGAAAATGTCAATCCAGTTGCATCCAAATTGATTTAAGCGAATGCCATCTGTAAAAATTAATATTGTTCACCAGTTTTTAATCGTGAGTTTCTTAAGATTTTAGGACAGAAAATTGATCTCTAGTTTTGGTTGGAGACACTTAAGATAGCAAAAGTCTGGGACTTCTAATTCGCAACTCCAGCGCTCGAATACGCTACCTTGCGGTGATTTACAAAGTTAAAGAAAAAGGTAAAACAATGCGTTCCACATGTGTCTGTTGGTAAACATAGACAGTTTGTTATGAGTATTTATTAACGCATTCGATGTGTCTTAGGCTGCTTTCAGCTACAGAAATTGTTTCGTCCCTTAATAGTATTCTCAAGCTTCTCAAAATACTGTTAGTTTTCATTATTTCCTTCTAAAAAGCGAGGTGATTGTTAAATGGTGAAAGCCTAAACACAAGAAAACTCTGGATTAACAAACATGGATAACGTTATACCAGGTAAATTTTTTTTATTTTTTTTTTAGTGTGAATTTGTAAGAATAAGGCTTTTTTTTATCTTAAATTAATTTAACTAACCATATTTTACTGCAGCATTTAGTTGGAATGGACAGTATGCAAAATATTTTCTTGAATATATTATAGTAGAAGGAAATGAAAAATGTTTAACCAAGAAAGAATTTACTTGAATGCTTCCATTCTCAGCTGAAAGGTTTCGCCAAATTTATTTAGGGTTATAGTTTTAGTATTGTGCGAGCAAAGAATCCTTGGCGAGATTTGGCATGTTAGTTAAACCATTTTAATTTTTTATCATGAGTGAAATAAAATGGTAGAAAGATTACAGAATTTGATGAGTAAAAAGAAATAATAGTAGATCAATTGGAAAGAAAACTACCACCATATATCCGTGAGAATTTTGTTGATAATTTCCATAGCATGACATAATTAAATCATAACTCAGAAATTAGAAGCATACGAAGCAGAAAAATTTAAAATTAACTGATTCAGCAATTTGGGAAAAATAACTCAGCTACAAATGCAAAACAATTAGCGCTAGCCAAGCAAGGCAACGAAGTATCATCTTTGGATAATAATTCGCAATGTCATATAATCAAATTATCTAGCATTAATTGTTATTCTTGTTAGGCCACAATTATTATTTAGTTTTATTAAGAATTGATAAATATCCAATTCAATATTGGGGAAATGGCTGCTTAGAACTACAAACTACCTTAATTTGCATTAATTTTTGACGTTTAGTAATGCTTGAATTCTCATTTCTTTCTACGTGGGCCAGAACATCCACAAGACTTTGAAAATTAATTTAAAAAGAATAAAGTGAAAAAATCATGCATAAGAACAAAATTTACTAGGCTTATGAGAATTTTCTACCCTACGGCGTGCGTTTGTTTTACTTTTTTCATCCACCATTAGACAGTGGCTGCAGTGTCCCCTATAGTTCGTTGGAGTTGCGAATGCTCTGGTAATGAATATGCGGACATTTCAAGTTTCTCAGATTCAGGCATTTTTTCCATGTCTTAAAATTCTTTAAAAATTTTTCTCTTTTTCCACATTTTTTCATCTGCATTTAAAAATTCCTTTTTTTTTTGTGACATCATTTCTCAAAATCTTTTTTTTTTAAACTGTAATTTCATTATTAATTTTGTGATTAAATATCAAACAGTTAAAAATAAAATTACAGGCTTCGTAAGCTCCGGGAAAACCTGGAATTGTCGGGAAAAATGACGTAGGTTAAAATGTCAGGGAACTTTCCAAATTTGTCCCTAAAAATTTTTTTCCCAGGGATTTTTGTTCTATGAGATCTAATCTTCATTTCTGTTGATGTTTCCTGAAAAAAATTAAAAATTTTGAGGCAAAATGACACTGGCGAAAAAAAAGTGGCGACCCAAAAAAACTCTCTCAGTCGCCATTTTTAACCGTCAAAACTTCCCAAGAAAAAATTCCTCGAGTGAACATGAATCAGTGGCGGTTTGTGCCTTGAAAAGTGAGGGGGCCGGATCAGAAGTGTACTCGCAACCCCCCCCCCCCCACCTGGGTTTTGAAAAAAAAAAGAAATTCTTTAAAAATATATATTTTAAAAATAATTTAAATTTTCTAAAAAATATATTTGTGTTTAATAAGTAAAATTTAATTTCTTTTAAACAAAGACAAGCTACAAAACACTTAAACTACTAAGTAAATCACGAAAGATATTAATAGTATCATGTTTATGTCTTTAATTGCCAGTTGGGTGGTGCACTTTCACCCCCTGACTTTCAAAAATAAAATTTAATTAATCAGATCACTTCTGCGTATGAATCTGCCAATGTCCATGGGTCAGATTTAGAATTTTTTTGCAAACAATTGACAACAATTTTATAAAGTGTTATATATTCTTTAAAACTACATGAGCAGTAATTTAAACAAGTATTAATTTCTGTGCAATAATGGAAAGACATTGTTTGAATTTAAAAAAAAAAAAATCTTGTAACGATATATATGCATACACGTACATACAATACAACACACAACAATGACACAAATATAAAATAATTTTTGTGGTGGTAGGGGGTGGGGAGCACAATAGGAAAAAAATTTCATCAACTTGATTGATTTAATTTGCTCATGAAATCTCTCAATTTTGAAACTTGTAGTTTTAAAAACGCAACTTTAGCCTTTCATTTGGTGATGTTAGGGGAAAGAACTGTACAGGGGACTCCGCGGAAATTTGTAGAAATTGAAGCCTTAAATCGTGGTGCTAGGCCATATTTATTGACGTTAGAGTAAGGGTAGAGCTCCGGGACTCTCCCCAATCATTTGTTTTTCTATTTTTTTGAAAAAATAAAAGAAATCAATTCCTGGTCCAACTTTTTTGAAATTGCAGTTCCAAAAACGCAATTGTAGACAAACTTGGAAGATTTTTACGGAAAGGGATTCTGGAACTCTCCCCTAATTTTTTTTTTCCAAAGTTAAAGTTGTAAAATCGGCTTGAAGGGAAAAAAAGTCTTTGTACAGGGTGGCAGCAGATCAGGGAAAAGTCAGGGAACTTTATCACTCGGGGAAATATCAGGGAATTTCGAAAAAAATAACAAAAATTCAGGGAAAATTGATCAAATGAAGGGAAAAAATTTTTGTTTTCATTGTAAAATGAAGTATACTTTGATTCCCTACCAATTTCCCGCCAATTATTTGTTTCAAAAAGGTAAAATTAATGAGGTGCGATTATACAGTGCTGCATATTTGTGCATCTTTTTTCCTCAAGGTCAAAGTATTCAATCTTAGGATGAACTTCCTAAGATTGCTTCTTTGTCTGTAAAGTTGTTTATTTTACCTTGCTTGAATTTTCCTTCCAAGCATTCCAAGTTACGTAAAATAAACAACCCTACAGGCAAAGAGGAAGCGGTCATTAATGACTTTGCTCCCTTGCCTTTACTCATTGTCTTGAAGTAATTAGCATACTGTTATCACGATTTCACCAAAAAATCTTTGTTTTTAAATTAATCCTGAAAAAATCTTAAAAGTTATCACTTGACGTTTTTAATTTAATTGCTAAAATTGAATTTTGACTGAAAATCAATTTTTTTTTTTTTTTTTTGCCATGGTATTATTTGCTGTCACTTCAGATTACACGAAGGGCTTTTTTTTTTTTCAGATTTTAAAACACTTTTATTTTAAAACCATATGCATTTTGAAATTAATAATCGTTTTTGAATGTCAATGTTGTTTGTTACTAAAAAGTAAGTTAAGGTTTTTTTTTTCCACAACTAATGAAATCATCTGAAATTTAGTTGTGTACATAAGTAATTATTTCTATTATTTTTTAATAGTTAAAATGCTGCATTCATTCATTAAAACCTAAGTTCTTGATTAGAGAATAGCTCAATATGACTGGTTGTTGAAAGATTTCAATTTGTTTTATGTAATATGTCTATTCTTCCATGTGCAAGTAAAGGGCAGTAACTGCACATTTTTCTTTTCTTTTTTTTTTTTTTTTTTGCATTTTTGTCATTTATTGTACTTTATCTTTATTGTACATACTCTCTTATTTGGTTTCCACTGAAAAAGAGGCACGAAAAAAACCTCTAATTCCAACATTTTCCTATTGTTAGTATTGAATCCACCACAAATTTCTTCAAATATCTTGAAAACTAATTTCTGCAGATACTGCAGTTTACCTGCACACGGCAGTATTATTTAGGTAAGTAAAACTACATTACTTCTATACTTTAACTATCACTTGTTCTACTTGTAGCAACAATTATACTGCTGGAAAATTCAGTTCAGGATTATTTCCATTTATATGTTTTAGTTTTATCATGATTAGATATTTCTTTAAAAGTGGTTTTAATAATTTCTTAGAATTCTTATGTTAACTGGTTCCTGGAAGTAAAGTATTTGTTTTAGATTTCCTACAATATTTCTCTGTCGATAATTTAATACACTATTTTTGCCAAAAAAAAAGGAGCATCTTTTCAAAATATATTTTTAATTAACAGCCTGAACCGTTCTAAACACTGCATTTTATTTAATATGCAATGCTTTTCAGGTAGGGCAAATAAAGGAAACCATTATCATTGATAACGTAAATCAGGTAAATTTGGTGAACTAAATCAGGGGAAATTCAGGGATTTTTTTTTTCCAGTTTCTGTTGCCACCCTGTCCTATAATCCGCATATAATACAATGCAAAAAAAATGAATTTTTGATTTAACATACAATTTTAGCAACAGAATTAAAAACGTAAAGTAGTAATAACTTTTAAGGTATATTCAAAACTAATACAAAAAAATGTCAAAAAAATAATGATTTATTCTCTAAATTGTCATTATAGTACGCTAATTACTTAAGGACAAAGAGTCAAGAAAGGAGCAAACGGTCTAACCTTGGCAAATGAATGCTTCTTCCTTTACTGCATGTTGTTTATTTTACATAGCCTGAATCGCGTAAGAAGGACATTCAGACTAAGTAAAATAAGCAACATACAGACAGGGTAACGGTCTCTGCGAATCCTGCTTTAAATATTGAGGTTGTGTTGAGAGAAGGAAAAAAAACAGATAAACCGGAGCAGCATATAATCCGCACCTCATTAATTTGACTTTTCTAACAGATAATCCATGGATTATGCACAGGAAAATACGATACAATCCTTTTTTTTTAATTTCAAGCTTGTATGCACAAAGAAAGAAAAAGGAAAAGAAATTAAAAGTTTGAAACTTTTGTCTGTGTGAAAAAAGTGAGGGGGCCTGGGCCCCCTCTGACCCCTCCCACAAGCCGCCACTGACAGGAATTATGCAAAAACTCAACAGGGGGAGAAGACAACTTACTGCTTCGGAAGCACAAGGGTGAAGATGGGAGGGACGATCGGGAATATCTTACGATATCTTTTTTTTATCGGAAAGTCTTTTCAGTACGTGTGAAACGTAGTCGCCATGTTTGGTCATTCATAAGATGGAAGTAGACATGATTCTTAAATGCCTAAGTTTCCAAAAACAAAACAAAATTAAATGTTTTCTGCAAACTAATGAAAATAACACAAAATGTGCAGCAAATGGTTTTTTTTTTGGGGGGGAGGGGTTATTTTAAGTAATATTCTTGAGAAATGAAAAATTTTTGTTCTTAAAACTTAATCATATCCTTACTACCTCGGACGCAAATGTGGTAAAACTTTTAAACTGAATTGTAGTTTCATGAAGATTTATCATTTTAAAATTGTTTTCATGCTAAAAATTCAAAAAATTCTTTCTTTCTTTTCTTTTTTTTTTTTTTTTGCATATCCGCCATATTTGGTCATTCCTCAGATGGAAGTACACAAGACTTTTTAAGTGTTTCAAGTTTCTGAAAAAGGCGTTGGATGCTTATTGCAATTAAAACTATTGAAAACAACGCAAAATGTGCCCAAGTTTTTGGGATAATTCGTAATTATTTTCTGGAAAAATGCTAAATTTTATCTTCAGAAATTCTTTTAAATTCTAATTGATTTAGACATTTATGCGCTAAAAACTGACTATTTTGTCTTAATTGTAGTTTTTTAAGGATTATTAATTATTTATAACTAATTTTATGCTACAAATTCATAAATCTACTTATTGTCTTAAATTTTTCACTTAGTCGCCATATTTGGTCATTTGCAGGATGGAATTAGATGTAAATTTCCAAAAACAGAATTGGGTTTTTATATCAATGAAAACTATTGAAAATAACATAAAATGTGCAATAGTTATGAATTTTTAAAAATTAATTATTTACTACAAAAGAAAAATTTTAATGTAAGCATCCTTTGATATGCAAAAGAAAAAAAAAGAACCGATTATTATTGGCATTGGCCTATGATCGGTGGATGTTGATTTTTGTTATTATGCGTTATGCCGTATGCCGATCAATGCAAGAGGTTAATCATATTTGTATTGAAAAATAGCTTTATATTTTGCTCAATATGTTTTGTGTCAAACACTAATAAGAAAATAAAAAGTATTGTAAACCAAAAGGGATGCTAGATGTAGCATGATTACAGCAAAATGTTAATATTATGCATGACATGCGACATCAAAGAAACACTAAAATAAGTTGAAAGTACTTTGTTTTCAACAAGTAGTAAACAAATTAAAGCGATTTTGAACCAAATGTTTAAAAAAAACTTACAATTTTGAGAGATAAAAAAAAGAAGAAAAAAAATTTAAGATATTTTTTTTTTTAAATTTAAGAGAAAAAGTTTCAGTTCTTCCGCATTGCTACTTTAAACAATTTTATTTATTTTATAAATATTGCTATTGAAACTTAATTTTGAGCTGAGCGAGTAACCTGGAATTTTCTAAGAAACAACCTGGAATAGTCAGGGAATTTTTTTAAACCACAAGTGTATGAACCCTGTAAAAGGTTTTTAATGTTGCCTTTGCTTGATCTTCAGATTTGGTAATCAAGTAGTTCAGTATATAAACATATATGCCAAATAATAATAATAATAATAATAATAATAATTAATAAATAAAAATAATAATAAATAATAAGAATCAGGTCAAGTATAAGTAAATAACTTAAACATACCAAGAAAAAAAGGAAAAAAAATCTAGTAGCTCATTAAAACTCACTTGTAGCTTGTTAAGGTAAAGTTTTTAAATTCAACCATTCTTTTGTACTTTTTTTAAAAGCCTTTTTGTATACAGTGAAGCACCGTTTATACGTTTTTGAAGGGACTGTGAGAAAAACACGTATAAAGGAAAAAACGTATAATAGATATACGTTAATGTGTGTTTGACTCTGCAGAGACAAATTTAAAAAACGTATAAAAGTGAAACATATAAACGGTGCTCCACTGTATTTTACATAAAAGCACACAAATTTTAAAATTAAGTATCAAAGCACTCTAACTTAAATGTGCACTAAAGCAGTGATGTATTAAACAAAGTAAATGTGTGAACTAAATTTAAATCAAACGAGTGCAAGAAAAAGGTAAAACAGGACAGGACTTGTGTTTTGCGAAAAATATTAGACAAAGAAAAAAGTAATTAAGAAAGCTTCAATTGCATAGTTATGATGTTTTTGCATCCTTGATCTCCTTTTTATTATTTTATCATGTCATGCATGTTTCTGTGTGTACAATATACATAGTTGCTCTAAATTGATGCATAATTTAAATTTTTACTGCTGCAAGCTACTCCATATTTGCAATTTTACTGCTTCAGGCTGCTCCAAATTTGCAAATTTATGGCTCCAAATTCACTGTTTTACTGCTCGAAGCTGCTCCAAACTGACCGTTTTCCTGCTCCCAAGATTGCTCTAAAAGCGAGTTTTGGTCGTCACATCCCTGGCAGTAGTTCCTTACTTCAAAACATACTTTTCGCCTTTCCAATCACACTATTTTTATGCTCCAAGTTTCTACAAAACAAACTTCTTGGTGAGCCAAACTGCTCGTAGTTCACTGTTTTCCTGAGCCAAGCTTCTCCAAAGTCACTATTTTCCTGTGCCTGAGATTGCTCCACAAGTGGGTTTCAGCTGGTTCATCCCTGGGTCAACAAACAAAATTCTTCCTTTTGCTTTGAAGCTTTTCCTGTTATAAAGAGATATGAAAATTTTCCCTTTTTAGTTATTTTTCTGCAATTTACTAATTTGTTTTTTCTTCTGCCGGTTGAAAATAATCAAATATTTCAGTAGTTTTAATGGAAACTTCTACTGTTCCTCGCTTTAATCTAATTGGAACTTATAGGTTTGATTTTGGAATTCAAAAAAACTTATTTTTTTCCCCACTAAATTTCGGGGGGGGGGGGGTCCCGACCCAGGTCCTCGACCATTCCCTTCTCTTGTTTTGTCTTGTTGTTTATAACTTTTACTTTCATTGCCAGTGGTTTTGTAATGCCAAAATGTAAAAAAAATTTCAGCAAAAGTCAAGGATCTGCAAAACAACATGAAAATAAATTCATAGTGTCACCCTCCCTCAATGAATTTCACGACCCTGATACGTTGGAAGTTTCGACTGGAAGAGGAAGAGAACGTAGTGCTTCTGAAGAGAGGCGTAAACAGGACCGCCAGAGGAAACTGAATGAGAATCAAGAATCCTTCCCTGGACGATCAAAAGAGCATATTAAAAAGAACGCTCTGTAAGTTTGGCTTAAATATTCAAGTTTCCTGAGTAGTGCATTTGGCATATTATTACATGCATCATTGGTTCTGCTGACTCTTTTCTAAACAGAACTTTTCATATGCAGTTGCATAATTTCAGCATTCAACTTTTTTTTTTTAAACAAAATATTTGTTTAATCTATTTGCACCTAAGGGAATAAAGGGCATGAGATAATAGATTGATATAATCTGGCTGTCATGAGATGGTACTTGCCCTTGCCAATACCTCATTTCGTAGGAGTCCGTTTTCATGATGTGATGGCAGTATGAGTCCTACCTCTTTGTTTAACCCAGGGTTTCCCAAAGCAAGTTTTGCGAAACCATGCCCATCCTACACAACCCTCCGTTTTTTTTTTTTTTTTTTGTGGACCCACTTGAAAAAACCCACTATCTCTGTAAATTGAATTTCTCGGAATTTAGCACATACTGAAAGCGTTTATTTCACAAACAAACTTAATGCAATGAAACTTCTGAAGCGACCACTCTCTGTTCTTGAACGAAATGGTCATTAATGTAGGTTGATCTCTCTAAGGGGTCTGTTTTGAAATATAAAAAAACAATACTAGCTCCAACAGAAATCATTTATGTTCTGCTTACAGTACAGACATTATGGCAAGAGAATACTTAAATAAAGGAGCTAAATTTTTTCTTTTCTAAAATACACTTCCTCCGATATTTTTCCATTTAGGAACTGTATTCAAAAAAACTGAATTGTTTTACCACAAAATTCCTGGGGTTTTTTCCCTGACCATTCCCCTCTCTTGTTTTGTCTTGTTTTTTATTGCTGTTTTACTTTCTTTGCCATATGTTTTTTGATGTCAACTTTTAAACAAATTTCAGCAAAAGTCAAGGATCCGCGAAGCAACATGAGAATAAATTCACGGTGTTGCCCTCCCGTAATGAATTTTACGACCTTGATACATTGGAAGTTTTGACTGGAAAAGGAAGAGAACGTAGTGCTTCTGAAGAGTGGCGTAAACAGGAACGCCAGAGGGAACTGAATGAGAATCAAGAATCCTTCCCTAGACAATCAAAAAAGGATATTGAAAAGAACACTCTGTAAGTTTGGCTTAAATATTAAAGTTTCCTGAGTAGTGCATTTAGCATATTATTACATGCATCATTGGTTCTGCTGGCTCTTTTCTAAACAAAACTTTCCATTTAAAGTGGTTTTCACTTTCTTAAAATGATAGGGAAATGCTCTTATACTTCTCTTTGGCCTTTTTTTCTCTTTTATTATTCTTTTGTATGCAGTTGTATAAATTCAGCATTCAAATTTTTTTTTTTTAAAGCAAAATATTTGTTTAATCTATTTGTACCCAATGAAATAAAGGGCATGAGATAATAGCTTGATATAGACTGGCTGTCATGAGGTGGTACTTGCCCTTGCCCATGCCTCATTTCGTAGGAGTCCGTTTTCATGATGTGATGGCTGTATCAGTCCTACCTCTTTGTTTAACCCTGGGTTTCCCAAATCAAGTTTTGCGAAATCGTGCCCATCCTACACAACCCACCCGGGGTTTTTTTTCGGGTGGACCCACTTGAAAAAACCCACTATCTCTGTAAATTGAATTTCTCAGAATTTAGCACATATTGAAAGCGTTTATTTCACAAGCAAACTTAATGCAGTGAAACTTCTGAAGCGACCACTCTCTGTTCTTGAATGAAATGGTCATTAATGTAGGTTGTCTCTCTAAGGGGTCGGTTTTGAAAATATAAAAAACAATAATAGCTCCTTCAGAAATCATTTATGTTCTGCTTACAGTACAGAGCATTATGGTAAGAGAATACTTAAATAGAGGAGCCAAATTTTTTCTTTTCTAAAATCAAAAAAAAAAAAAAAAAAAAGAATTGTTTTCCCACAAAATTTCTGTTTTTTTCCCCTGACGATTCCTTTCTCTTGTTTTGTCTTGTTGTTTATTACTGTTTTACTTTCTTTGCCATATGTTTTTTGATGTCAACATAAAAACAATTTTCAGCAAAAGTCAAGGATCTGCAAAGCAACATGAGAATAAATTCATGGTGGTGCCCTCCCGCAATGAATTTCACGACCCTGATACACTGGAAGTTTCAACTGGAAGAGGAAGAGAACGTAGTGCTTCTGAAGAGAGGCGTAAACAGGAACGCCAGAGGGAACTGAATGAGAATCAAGAATCCTTCCCTAGACAATCAAAAAAGGATATTGAAAAGAACACTCTGTAAGTTTGGCTTGAATATTAAAGTTTCCTGAGTAGTGCATTTAGCATATTATTACACGCATCATTGGTTTTGCTGGCTCTTTTCTAAACAAAACTTTTCATTTCAACAGGTTTTTACTTTCTTAAAATGGTTGGTCTAGGAAAATGCTCTCATACTTCTCTTGAGCCTTTTTTTCTCTCTTGTTATCCTTTTGTATATACCAGGTTGAGTCAAAAGTTTTTCCGTATTTTCTCTGTCCTGAATTGGCAGGCGTAAATGTAGCATATGGAAGTTTTTTTTTTTTTTTGATTGTTCAAATCCAAATAATGATCAAAAATAGTTCTTGAGGTGGAAATTAGGCATTAAATTTTAATTTTAAGCGCACAGACTTTCATGCATTTTTTATGTTTTCAAAATTTGATGCAGCCTTCTTCCCTAGTTCGGACTATTGTGGATGAAGCCTAGTAATGCCGACAAGTGTATGGAAGGGGGGGGGGAGGTAGAGCCATTTATGCCTTCAAAGTACTCTTGGGCTTCTTTAGTAATTTTTTTTCTCTCTCTCATGATTTAAAAATTATTTCGAGTTAAGATTCACATATACACTACCGATCTGTGATGCATGATGTATCTCTATAAATTTTAAGTATTCAAGCAAGCAAATTAAGTAGCAAGATGAATTTTTAGCTGAAATATGCTTTTTGGGTGATTTTCAAATGTAAAAGATATGAAGGGGGGGGGGTGGATAATAGTGACAGTGATTTACTTGGGTTTTGCTGCATGTAATTTTTAAAAACTTAGTTTGTCTGCCTTCTGCATTTATGTACCTAAAGTTGCATTTATTGGAAAAATGGGGGGGGGGGGGTGAGATAAGAATACTTGCAGCACATTAAAAAAAATAATAAGTTTTGCAATTTTTTTTAATCTAGTGTGTATTTCTAAAAAATTGCTGGTAACTTTGCATAATTAAATTTTACATTTTCCAATAATATGAAAATTCATGAAAACATTTGGGAGGGGGGGAGAGATTTGGCTGTATAAAAAAAAGCATTTTTGTTTAAACCAAATAATCCTGCTTATGTATAATAAAAATACTGGATAAAAGTATAGTAAATTTGTTACTAAAATAGTGCTTAAAAACGGTTCAGTAAATCAATTTTTTAAAATTAAAAATTTCAAATTTAATTATTTTTTCAATTATAAATTTTTTCAATGTAAAGCTTCTTGTACTTGTTGTTGTAAATGCTTGCATTTGCTAAGTAGTTGTTTTTTGATGCAATAACTATGGTTTACTCTTGAACTCTTTAATGAGAAAATTACTCTTTAACGGATTAGGTGTTTTGTACAACTAGAATTAAAGCAACTGTTGGAAGAGGAAATATTTTTTTTTCTGCATGATACCAAAATAATGCCATCCTTGAAATTTTGAATAAATTTTTCCTAACAGAAGGCTAAGTAACATACAGTCGAGTCCCGACTTACGCGAGGGATGCGTTCCAAGACTCCTCGGGTAAGTCGAAATTTCGCGTTGTGGAAAAATGTACGCATATAATTTTTTTAGAAACATACCAAATTCTTTTAGACACTCTTAAACACCCCTCAAACTGCTTTCAAGCATTCATTAACCATACATTAAAATTTCTTATAATTAAGAACTGTACTTTTACTTTACTTAAAAAATATAAAAAATTAAAAAGCTGCTTCATTCTACATAAAAAACCGTTAAGATGCACAAAATAAATGATCAATGGTGGGGAAAGACATAAAATAACACTACGTACATCACTTATACTTATTGCAGAGCTGCCAAGTGCTCCGTTTTTCCCGGAGTTTCTCCGATTTTTATTGCGTACTCCGAAAATCCGATTTATTCCAAAAAAACTCCGATTTTTCGACTTTTCGTTTTCAGATGAAATTTCCTTATCCTTGAAGGCAGGAATTATGTACAAACTCAACAAAAGAGAAGACAATTTGATGCTTTGGAAGCATTAGTATCAGGATAAACACTGAGGAGAGCGACGATTGGAGAACATCAGTTTTTGATCGAGCATTTCAGCTGCACGCGTGTAAAACATCGCCGCCATGTTTGGTCATTCACAAGATGGAAGTCGACGATGCTAAGTGCCAAAGTTTTCAAAGACAGAGCAGATTTGGGTGTTTTTCTTAACTGAAAAATCATTAAAGTAAAGTAAAATGTGCTACATTTTTTTTTTTAATATTTTAAATAATTTTCTTCAGAAATGAAAAAAATCATACTATTTAAAATTTCATCTTATCCTCACTGCTTTGGAAGTTATTGTGCTAAATATTCTCAATAAAATTGGTTTTTCATGAGGATTTTAAGTTATTTGTATGGAACATATTCAAACATTTCTATCCTAATTTTTGACTTAGTCGCCATATTTGGTCATTTTGTGAGATTTAAGCACTTAAGTCTCTTTTAGTGACCTAGTTTCCAAAAACGGAATAAGATGCATTTTGCAATGCAAACTATTGAAAATAATTCAAAATAGGCCTTTTTTTTCAGAAAATTCTTAATTATTTTCTTGAAATATGCAAAAAAAATTTTTTCAGAGTATTATGTTATCCTCATTGGTTTAGATGCTAATCTACTAAATACTGATTATTTCGTCTAAATTATAATTTCTAAGGATTATTAATTATTTATAGTTACTTTTTTGCAACTAATTCAAAAATCTATTACCCAATTTTTTTTTCGTAGTCGCCATGTTTGGTCATCCACAAAATGTAAGTTGACGAGACTATTAATTGCCTAAGTTTCCGAAAATAGAATTGTACATTTATCTCAATACAAACTATTAAAAATAACATACAATGCAAAAAAAAAAAAAAGAAAAATATGTTTTTTTAAAGGGAAATTTTATCTGTATTTGATCTTCATTGTCTTGGAGGCTTTGTAGAAGCTATTTCATTTGAACTGCCGTTTCCTGTTGACTTCTCATTTATTTATTCTTTTTGCAGAAAGGATCAGAAACCTATTCTAACTTAAATTTTCCATATGTAAAAAAAGTATTGAATAATACTCTTTTAGAATGTGCAAAGTCCTATTCATTAATTTATTTTGAAAGTTGTAAAAAACTCCCCCCCCCCCATTTGTATTTCAAAATTTAGCGCTAGTGTTGGCCACTAAAATTTTGGGGTCTAGTGGTCACTTAGAAAATTCCTGAGAATTGATCTTTATTATGAAGTTACATAAGAGCTCTACTTCCATGCACGAGAAGTAAATTGTGTATTTTATTCTTCAATATGTTCTTATGCAATGCATTTTTAATACACGTATATGCATTAAAAAATATTTAAAAAGAGGGTGCAGTTTTATTAAATCAAACAGTCATGTTTTTTTTTACTTTTCAATATGTAGCTACGTAACGATGCTTTTTTTTTTTGGTAAAATAATTTCATTTTAATCTTGGTTGTAGCTTTGCTGAAAATCAAACATAAAAATTCAGAAAAGCATAATAATGGTGTTTAAAACTTATAGAAGCTTGTGGTACAGAAGGAAGGCTTAGCAAAGGCCACGATTTCTTGCTCCTATTTTAACCCTCGTTGCTCCTATTTTTTCCCTTCATTGCTCCTATTTTTTTTATCTTGAGGTTGGCAGCTATGTTATTGTCGTGCTACCGTCGGCGTACTTTTTAGTTGTTCAGGCAAATCAAATATCTTAACCTTTCTTTTTTTTTTTAGCCAGAAACTTTCTTTTTATTCCCATCTTTACAAGCTTTAGGTGAAACAGTGCACTAAGGTGCCATTTTATTTCATCAACTTTAATACTTAGAAAGAAGACAGAAAGATGTCGAGTCGTTACTTGATGCACTAACAAAGCCATGCGTGGACTAGTATGGTGAAGGGAACTTCCGCTATCAGTGACGCTATAGGGATAAGATGTATTCACGAAATCTATATTTATTACCACAAAATCTATATTTATTACCCAATAACGAAACTGATACTTCCTTCCAAAGAAATTCGTATTGCGGACGAGGAATTCGCGTTAGCCCTAAAATTCGTTACTTGGGAAAAACTCACGTTAAAGCCATTTCGCGTAAGTCGAATCGCGTTGTAGCGGGAGTAGACTGTATATTTTTTTCAAGAAAACTAAAATTTTCAATTTTTAATTTTTAAAAATTAAACAATATCTCTTTAGTTAAAAAATTTAAATTTTTTTCTTTTTAGCAACTAGGCTTTGTTACATATTTTTTAAAACCTCATAAAAGATTGAACAAAACAATGCCAATTGAGGCAGTGAGAAGCAAAGGGTTGTAAGTAGACACAGGGCTCCCAAATGGTCTGCTTTTTAACATGTTGGTCTGATTAGTCTGTTTTTATATTGTTTTTACTTAAAAATCAGATTTTAAAAGTTTTCCATTTTGTTAAAAGATTCTCTACAACCAAACACGCGGCTGCGGCACCTTAACCTGACTTTCCTGTATTATTTCGCTTCAGATTGACGTCATTACTCCTTCTTCAACCGCTGCAGCATGGAAATCCATAAAAAGAGGTTTGGGGGAGGAATTATGACGTTGAATCGTGGAGCAGGGTGCTACCAATATTTCTCGGAATTTCAGCCTCACGTTTGCAATAGCGAATGAGCTTTCCGATCTCGGATCTCGATAACTCGAATATTCCTTTATCTAAAAGTTTTCATTGGATCCCAAGCTCTTGAGACTGTTGTGGAAACTTCCCATAGCTCGAAACGTTTTAGCCGGTCTCTTGGGACTTAGAGTTGTTGCCAGCTGACTGTAATAGTAACACTGCTAAGAACCACCCCTTTTGCAAATGAATTCAGAAGTAATCTCGTGGCGCATGTGTCATTTTTTTTACAGGCGCATATGTTCGTTTTAGGCCCTTGAAAAACTTTGAAAAGTTCCTGAAAAAAAAAAAAGAGTCAATTTTCCAAGTGCTTGAAAGCTTTGAAAAAGCATGAAAAGTTTCTTTATTGCTTGAATTCATTCAAAAATCATTACAAGCAATCTAAAACGTACTTAAGATTGCTTGTAATTCTTTTAAAAATATTTCATCATTGCAATTTTCTGAACATATGTTTGATATGCAGTAACGCGAAAAATTGCTTTCGTGTTTGAGGTTTCAATCCTTTTGCATCTTATAAATATTTTGATGTTTTTTACAATCGGAAGTTATTTTGACATGTGCTACCTTAGATTAGCTTATGTTTTGTTTAATTTCAATAATGGGGTGGTTTCCTTCAGTCAAAAGTACTACTTTTAGTCATTGAAATAGATTGAATGAGCAAAAAAAAAAAAAAAAATAACATGGACCCAGAAAGTACTTTATTTTTAGTCCAACAGTTTTTTTAAATTAATTTTTCAAAATTTCCGATTTTTCAAACAAGGCGTGGTCTTGATAATGCCACAAATAATGCCCTTTGCCACATCTTTCTATTACGTTTCAATGTTATGATAATCAAGCAGTGAATTAAAATTGTGCTCTACTCTTGCTATCAACCATATTGTTGCCAATACACATGAGTAAAGATGCGAATTAAATATTTTGCTCTGTGAATGGCAACACTGAATGGCATTTCATCATTTGTGATGTCATCGGCAGAAGACGTAAAGAATAAAAGCGCTCCGAATTAAGTAATTTTTTTTTTTAAATATTAAACGTAAACAAATTTATTAAAAAATGGTCAGATCCTATGTTTTTAAGCATGCTCTTTCAGAAAAAAAACACTTTTAAAATTTTGGAAACGGCTCCATTAACGAAGGAATTAGTTTGGAAACCATGACAACATTGAACTTACTCGGACTTCGTGGAAAACTGCTTCTCACATTTGAAATTACAATTCTTTTGCATCTTGTAAATATTTTGATGTTTTTGCCAGTAGGAAGTTATTTTGACAAATACTACTTTAGATTAGCTTATGTTTCATTAAATTTCAATAATTAACGAGGGAATTAGTTTGGAAACCTTGACAACATTGAACTTACTCGGACTTCACGGAAAACTGCTTCTCGTGTTTGAAATTTCAATTCTTTTGCATTTTGTAAATATTTTGATGTTTATGACAGTAGGAAGTTATTTTGAAATATACTACTTTAGATTAGCTTATTTTTCGTTTAATTTCAATAATTAACAAAGTAATTATTTTGGAAATCATGGCAACATTGAACTTACTCGGACTTTGCGGAAAATGAGTTTTAGCGTTTGAAATTTCAATCTTTTTGCATCATGAAAATATTAAAATATTTTGCCCTATCAAATGTTATTTTCCCAAATGCTACCTTAGATTAGCATGTTTTATGTTTAATAAAACTAAGCCTCATGTGATCTGCTTCTCTTTGTGATTAAGCATTTCTGACATTTTTAGGAAAACTTTCAATACAGTAGATCTTTTATCAAAGTGTCTCTTGTAGAAAAAGCAGTTTGTTTTCCTATACTTTTTATATTACTTTCTGTTATTTATATATTAGCATTAAATGAAATCTGCATGTAATATTTATAGTGGGAATTTAGGGTAGTACCTTGAAAAATATTTTTTTACTCTTGAAATGTGCTTAAATTTTTTTTCTCCTTAAAGGATATGAATCCTGTAATAAGAGATTAAATTTAAAATTAAAATATAAAATAATTATATTATAAACTCAGTTGTAGCTTTGTTGAAAATCAAAACAATATTTTTTAGGTTTCAGTGTGAGTCATGGAGAAGTGCAAATTTCTCAGCAAATAGTTAGATGAAACTGTTGAAGATGGGTACAAAATTAGAGACTGGGGGAAACAACAAGAGAATAACGTTTTTTTTGTTTGGTGTATGATAACGCTATTAAGAAGCATTACAAGACAGAAAAACACAAAAATAATTTTTAACTAAATAAAGATGAAGTGCAGCTTCATCTATCCTTCAGTGAGACTACCAGCATCCCTGGTTCAAGTCAAAATGTATCTTTATGTCTATTTAGTTCTAAAGAGGCTGCCTTAAGTGCTAAACTAAGTACCCAAATCCAAATATTTTTGTAAATATTATTCAATCAATAAAAAGATCAATTTCACAGGTGATGAAGGAATTGTATCTCATTATTATAGTTAATTAACAAATTATCTTCATAAATTTAGCCAGCTGGCAACTAATTTGCCTTTTGGTGCTTCCCTGGGTTTAACTATGAGTGGTCCTTCCAAGGTCTTCTTTTTGATCCAAACTGGACCTCTTTAGTCCCCTTTTTGATTGAAAATGGTCCTCTTTTACCCTTTTCTGAAGCTAAAGTGTGTTGGGAGCCCTGTAGATATTTTCAAGTTTTGAGTAAAACACGTTTAAAGATAACATCATAGGTAGGCTTTCATCGAAATTTTTTTCTAAATCATGCTGTATAGCAGCAACTACCAAAGCACTAGCACCATCTCTTGCCCCAAGACAGAGGAGAGGTTCACCTACCATGTGCACTCGTTATCTCCAAGTTTTTAATTTTGTCACTTACATCCCTTTTGCTTCTCACTGCCTCAATTGTAGACTACTAAGTCAAATAGAATTTTAATAACAGCCCTCTTAAGATTTTGATCAATGCAAAATTTAGGATTCCTCCAAAATTTAAAAACGCAAAACTTTGCAAAGAATTGTTGAAAAAATTTGAAGTGTCAGTTTTTTCATCCTGAAGGTAAATGTAATAAACAGACAAAAAATCGCAACAATCCAAAACATTGACCTTCAAAATTTATTTCTTATTGATTGATTTGATATGGAAGGACCTGTTTGCACCCAAGGGAATAAAGAGCATGAGGTAAGAGCTTGATATTGTATGGCTGTCAAGCACTTGTCCTTGCCTGCACCTCATTTTATAGGAGTCCATTTTCATGATGTGGTGGCAGTATCAGTCCTACCTCTTTGTTTAACCCAGGGTTTCGCCAAAAGGGGTCGATCCAAGTTTAATTTTTTGGGTCCCCATTTTGCAAATTTCTTTATTTTTGTGAAAAAGAAATTATTATGAACTATCCCTTTTTTTTCCCGGAAAAAAGTTATGTCAGGTAACAGTTAAAATTTTAAATCTATACCATGTTTTTTCCCCAGAAAAATCTCTGATACAATACTTTTTGTGCATTTTTTTTGCTGAAAATCCTGACTTTTTTTATTACCACATTCGAGCATACTTAAAATCCATGATTTTTTAATGACTTTTAGGTACTAGGACACCCTGTCAAATATGTTTAATTTAGAAGTATTTGGTCATAAAAGCAAAATAAACAACTAAAGACTTCAAAGTTAAAAGATTGCTTTTATGATAAAAGATCAGGACTTTTAAATCTTCCAAGTGGGTATTGGCCACTAGACCTAAAAAACTTTGTGGCCACCACCTGTCACCAAGTTCTGAAGCACAAAAAAGGGGGGGAGGTAGTTTTTACTATTTTTATAAAATTAATGATTAGAATCTTGCATATTCTGAAAGAGAGTTTTTACAAAACCATTTAATTTGGAAATTTTAAACTAAAATAGGGTTTTGAATCATTTCAAAATGAATAAATGAGAAGTTGGCAGGAAACTACATTTTAGACGAAATATTTTTTGTTAGTTCATAATAAAGCCTCCAAAACAATGAGGATCAATTTCTCTTTTACGAGAAACTAATTAATTTAACAAATAAAACATGATATATGACATTTTGTGAAATTTTCAATAGTTTGCCTGGAGATAAGCATCCAATTCTGTTTTTGGAAACTTAGGCAATTAAGCAAAAATGAAATTTAGGCAATTAGGTCTTGTCTACTTCCATCTTGTGAATGACCAAACACAGTGGCTACGCAAAAATTTTAAGATAATAAATTTTTTGAGTCTTGAAAATCTGATGTAATTGGCACTCATTCTACCTCCGATTATCAGAAAAATATTGAAATATTTCGTGATTCAAGTTTTACACCATTCATACAACATAGCGGCATGCATCCTTTCTTCCTTGTCCGCGTGAATTTAAGTTTTAATTACCCTTAAATGAATGCTAATTTTTTTTCATGATGACTGTAAATACTTATGTGTAAATTGTTAGACAGCCAAAAAATGCATTTTTTCAAACTCCCTGAATCCATTTCTATGAGTTTTGTCTTGATGTCTGTATCTATGTGCGTACGGTAGGGCTGAGCAATTTAGGAATTTCTACATTGTGATGCATCGCCAACCTTACATTGTGATGTAGCGATGCATCACAATGCAAGATTTTGTTTTAACTAAACTTGCTTGTTTTGTATGTTTTACAAAATACATACAAGATATAAAACTTATATATCATACCAGATATGAATTAACAGATTTCAGCACCAGAAAGAAATTCAATATATTATAAATCAGTGCTAAAAGTGCAAGTTAGTGAAAAATATGGAAGACAAATTTTGAGATTACAATGAGCCTGTTTTTTCAATGCAAAAAGATGTAAATAAATGGATGCAAAGTCATGCATTCCATTCAAAAGCTCACATATTCTTGAATTTAAAAAAAAAAAAGTTTCTTGTAATCAGTAACGGGAGAGGGGGGCTGCACCGCGTGACATTCAAAGAGGATTTCTTTGTTTATAAAAAATATGAACACTTGAATTCTGAAAATTTCCACTGATGTATCTTAAATTATATTTAACCTAACAAAATTAACAAAAAGAGTGCCAAATATTAGAGGGAGAGGTTACATAGATCATCTAAGATAAATTTTACATAGAATGGATTCAGTTTATATTTGTTTTTCAAACTTTTAATATGCCCCAAAAATAGAACTGAGTTGTTTCTGAAAATTATATAAATTTCATATTTACATAAAACATTTATAAAGTTTTATCTTTTGCGGGGGGAAGGGGGTTGACAACTGTGCTAGGAACTCCACATCTTGTAACACTAAAATATACATGTGTTGCATTTTTTGTTGCTACTTTGCTGTTTAAATTTTGCTTTTTTTCTGGTAAGTGACTATATGATAAAGCACATGTGCAATTCTTACATATTTTGGGAGAAATGAAGGTCTAACTCTTTGCACCTTCATTATTAAACCAGATTGGATTGACACACTGCTAATTAACATTAGTGTGAAAAAATCAGAGATTAAAATGGCAGCTACCCTGGACCTGTGTTGACATTTCAAAAGTATTGATGCATTGTTTTAGAGAAAAATTCTAAACCAGTTTAACGATGTAGGATGCACACCGGTTTTTCACAATGCATCGCCCAGCCCTAGTGTGCGGCATCAATTGTATCCTTCCTTTTTCACAAAAATTGCACTTTGATATTCCAAAAGTCCAAAAATAAGTTTACACATTCTCTGGAAAATCAATTTTAATTTAAAGTCATTCAATGTACTAAGCTGATCTTTAATGTATGATCCACTTTATCTATATCTTGTAGTTGAAAAATATTCCATGCTAATTGGCAATTGTTGTTGATACTGACCTCGCAATACAATTTTTATTACTTTAATAGATAGATGCAGTTAAGGAAATTTTACACAATCAAAATATTTCGATTTTCAGATTTTAATGTAAAGGATTTTTTTAGGCGCTAAACTTGTAAATTGAAATATAAATAAATCACCTTGAATTAAGTGGAACCTTTGGCTTTCAAGACTCAGATTTTTGTGTCACTACTGTATATATTATTAAAAATAATCAAAAAATAGTTAGTTTTTAGCTCATTATTATCTGAAGCAATGTAGATAAAATAGTATTCAAAAGATAAAATTTCAATTTTTCAAGAAAATAAGAAGTATGCAAAAAAGAAAAAGAAATTACAGCAAATTTTGCGTTATTTTCAATAATCTGCATAGCAATAAGCTTCTAATTCCACTTTTCAAAACTTGAGCACTAAAAGAGAAGAGAATAAGAGTTGTCTACTTCCATCTTGTGTGTGACCAAAAATCGCAGCTATGCCAATCATTAAGATCTTGATATTAACTAGCAGCATAAAAATAATTTAAAAATAAACAATCCCCATGAAACCACAATTTTGTTGAAATACTATACTTTTTATCACATGAGCGCAAGAAACAATGAGAATAAGATGAATTTTTAAATGTAAAGTTTTTCATTTCTCAAGAAAACTATTTAAAATAATCAAAAAAAAAAAAAAAAATGGTTTGCAGCTCATTTTGTGATATTTTCATTAATTTGCAGTTAAATAAACATTCAATTCTGCCATTCTGCTTCATTCTTATAAACTTAGGCATTTAAGCATCTTGTCTGATTCCATCTTGTGAATGACCAAATATGGCGACTATATTTCATACATTAAATGTTGAAGTACATTAGAAGCTTTTCGGAAGAAAAAAAAGACCTTCCCCGAGCGACCCAATGTGAATAATTTACTAGCTGACCCGGCAAACGTTGTTCTGCCATATAAATATTTTCTAGTGAATATTTTGGTTGTTAATTAAAAAGTAACGAATATATTTTAAGTTTGCGGGGATGAGATGTTTGAAAGAAAGAGGAATGGAGCGCTGTATACAATGATCATTAATAGAAACAAAAAAACACCAATCATTCATTTTCTCAATACAACGCATTTCATTAACGTAACAAATAAACTCATTGTTTGATTTCTGAAAAGTTAAACTTAATGCGAAAAAAGTGATATATTTTTTATCCTAAAATATGAAAATGAAATAAAGAAAATCAATATTCATTTGGAAGAGCAATTGAGTATACGATATTTTTTTCCAGTATTCTTTGTCGTATTTAGCTAACACAAATATGCTCGATGGTTTGCCATTTTCCAACGCAAGAACCAGGGCCGATCCTAGGGTTTCGGCCGCCCGTGTGCAAAGACCAAATGTGCCTCTCCTGAAGCATGTTTTGACTAATACTTAACGCCCGTATATATCTTTCTTCAAGTTTCTGTATCAAGGTGTAATTAAAAAAAAAGAAGGATGAATTTATGTAAAAAGTTAGAAACCCCTTAGGTACAATTTATATCTTCGAAGAAAGTAATAGGTACCGAAATTTACTAGTCATAAAAACGCATTTTATAGTCTGTCTTTGGTGACATCAGATAAGGGGGGGATCGCTCCCAGAAAATATGCGAAATTGACATATGAAAAATAGCTGTAATTAATCTTTGGTTGTGTTTGGTTGTAAGGACAAAAGAGTTGGGAACATTCAAGGTCCATGGAGAATTTTTCAATATTGACGTCAAAAATTGCAATTTTAAGAAATTTTTCAAGACTTGGGGGGAAAGTAATGTTGGAGTTCTTTCCTGAAATTCTTTCAAAATTGATGTCAAATTGCAGCTATTTTTTGTGACCTTAGTTTAGGAAGGATCAGCGCTCTTTCCGAAAATGTTCTGAAACAGAAGGTTTAAACACGCAATTTCAGGTTATTTTTCTTGAAATTGCTGGAGGGAGGAACATTCGGTCGTCTCCTATCCAAAGTTTTTGAAATTGAAGTTTGAAACTCAAATTTAAGCTGTTTTTGGTGGCGTTACGGGGTCTGGCATCTTTCCTCCGGTAATTTATCAGCACTCTATTGCTTCAAAAACACATTTTTGGCTAGATTTGGACACGATAGGGGAAACGAGAAAATATTCCGAACTGAAATATTTTTGGGAATTAAAATAAATTTTAGACTATTTTTGTGAAGGAAGGATTTTGGTGCTCTAAAAAGCGCAACTTTGTGCTATATTTAGTGACATTAAGGAAACAGGGAAGCTTCAGTGGATCTTTCTGAATATTTTTCGATATTAATATTTGAAAAATACAATTAAAGACTTTTCTCCACCTCACTTTGGCGATTGATGGGGGATGCCGGATGCCCTAACACCGTGAAAATATACATACGCCATCTGGAATTTTTTAGGAATGGAAGTCCCAAACTCATATTTTAGGCAGTTTTATAACGATGGGACAAAGAGCCGGCGGGGGGTTCAGTATGCCCTCAAGAATTGTTTTTTGAAACAGAAGTCAATTTCGGGCTAGTTTAGGCAGGAAGGGTTTGGTGGCTCCACGGAACCGTCTAAAAACCGAATTTTTGAGCTATAGTAATTACGTTGGAGAAAAGGGGGATCCGGGGTATTTCCCCCAAAGTTCTTCAAAACTGATGATTGAAAAGCGCAATTTTAATTTGTTTTTGAATACGTTAAGTGAGAGGGGGTGGGATTAGGGGCCTCTCTAGAGATGCTAATTCAGACTATCTTTGGTAGTAATGTTAGAGAATGGATTTCAGGGCCCTCTACCACAAAAATTTCAAAAAAGAAATTCGAAAAATGCCATTTAGCAATTTTTGATGTCGTTAAGGAGGGCTGTCTCCAGAAAAGACATTTTAGAGAAATCATTTTTAGGCTATGTTTGATTACATTAAGGAAGAAAGGGTGAATAAAAGACTTAATTGGATCCTTAAAATCGGTGGTTCAACCAGCGAAATTTTCCGAAATTAAACTCCTAAAAACACAGTTTGAAGCCTTCTTTAGTCTAGTCTAGGCATCCTTTTGGATCTTCGTTTTGGAGCCACACTTAGAATTTGTAACCCGGGGAGGATCCTTCTACCTGATCTAAAACCGGGCAGTTCATTCGTGATTTTAATTAGAAAAAATTGCTGTAAAAGTGGGAATATTAAAAATTTTAGTTTGTTGATTACATATGTTTGACTCTCAGGGGTGTCGCAATTTTCCATTGTCTTTCCAGTCTCCACGCATCCACGACTGCTGAACGCAGAATTTGTTGTTTGGAATACTTGCGAGAGTATCCTATCAGCATAGTTTTTTTTACACAAAATATGTCTTCATTGTTTAGGGTCAATAAAAACTTGGGAGGCTGGGTGAAGCATAGTGGCCTTTAGAAGGCACCCTTTCATGCTTCAGGGGGGGGGGCGGAGTTTCGTCTTTACCCCTCCCCTGTATCCATGCCTGATTACCAGTTCTGTCACAAATTTTGCAACCAAATGAAGCATGTGTGTAAAGAGTTCATATATTAATGGATAATAGAGCAACACAATGTGCTCTAACATTCCATTTTTCTTAATATGCTATGCTGTTGAAAAATTGACACTTACTTTGATATTGAGCATTTAAAGTTCAGCACATTTATTCGAATTATTTTGTTATCTTGTGAGAAATTCTTGAGAAATTTTGCTTGATTAGAAGAACTATATGATGTGACCAGCGGCCGCCCCTTGTTTTGGCCGCCCGTGTGTGGTGCACACTCTGCACACCTACTAGGATCGGCCCTGGCGAGAACATGCCACATATAATTGTTGGGTGAAAACCATGGTGTGCCCAAATTTAAGCCTCAAACAGACGTCATTTGGCCTAGTGACTTATTGTTTGTCATTGTGAATGCATATCTAACACATCTACACAAAATTTTTGTTTCATTCAAAATTTTGCATGCGCTGCTTTGTGATACAAAACAAATGCAGAATAAAAAGTCAAAATGACGCTATGCTCTAGCGGCCAAAACATCGGAAAACTTTCAATGGTTTTCAACTTTTTTGTTGCCAGCTTCTGTTTGTCTACAAATAAAATGATTTTAATTTAAGCAAGGCTTTTACAATGATTTTGAACAATGGCTTTTACAATAATTTCAATGAATTTCAACAATAGTTTTTACAATGATTTTTGACAAATTTCGGATAGGGGCACCCTGATAACCTAGGGGCATGAAATATACTTTACTACCTAGTCTCATACATACCAAATACAGAAATAAAAAATTTCATAAAAATCGGTCGAGCCGTTTTGGAGGAGTCCAAACACTAACACAGTGACAGGAGATTTTTATATATTAGATTTTATGATGGGAAATTTTCTGAATCAGTCGCTTTTACAATGTGGAATTTTGTGAATGGGACCGCTTTATTGATGCGCAATTTTGTGAATGGGCCCACTTTTATTATGCCAAGATTTGTGAAGGGGTGGCAAAATGGACCCAATTCTGGTCTGGATTGATCCCTGCCAAAGCAGGGTTTGCAGAACCGTGCCCAGCCCACAGAACCCACCCGTTTTTTTTTTGGGTGGGCACACTTGAAAAAACCCACTATGTCCATAAAGTGAGTTTCCTCCAAATTTAGTAAAAGCATTTATTTCAGAAATAAATTAAATGCAATGAAACTTCTGAAGCGACCTCTCTTTGTTCTTGAAAAATGTAGTCATTAATGTAGGTTGGACGCTCTAGGGGGTCATTTTTGAAAATGAAAAAAGCCATAATAGCTCTAACAGAAGTCATTTATGTTCTGTTTAGTGTATAGGGAACATTGTGATAAGAGAATATTTAAAAAGAGAAGCTAAAAATTTTCTTTTCTGAAATATACGTCTTACGTTACTTTTCTATTTAGAAATTGATTCACTTTAAAATGTGAGAAGAGATTTGTCTGCTTCAGATTCTTTGTTTTTTCCAAACCAACTGTCATTTCTATCAACTTTTAGCTGTAAAAATTAATTATTAATGCCGTTATCATTAATGCTATCTGAGTACAACCCAAGCGTATCTATTTATCACATGTTCAAGTGAGCTAAAATTGATTTTGACCACGTAATTGACCTAGGAATGCGCCTGTTTTATTTGTAAGCAACAACTAAATTTGAGAACAACGATTTGAAAAACTATTTGTCCTAGTCAACCTCCCACAATGGCGGAGGCGCAGCTGACAGCCTACCAAATATACACAGGGTTTGTACACTCCTTCAAAACTCCTCCAATGCTCCTTCATTTAGGAAATATTTTTAAAGGGCCCTTTGAGCTCCTTCATTTTGGTTTTAACTCCTTCAAAACTCCTTTTTTTTTAGTTCAAGACTACATAATCTTCCTCTGTGACACTAACTTAAAATACTTTGATCGTCAACTTAACTTCGTCACAAAGGTGATTAATAATATAAGGGCGATTTTAATGTAGTAATTTTGTGTATTTATTTTTTTCATAAAGATGTGGTTTACAAATTGATCATAGAAGTCATAAAAGTTTAAGGTGATAATATAATTAGATGACTAAGATATTTCATAAGTGAAGTAGAACATGCTTAAATGGTGCTTGGCTATTTTTTCAAGTTTTATGAATATTGTTTTTCTTTCCACCTCATTCTGAGCAGCAAAAGTCAGGTTGTCTAACTATTATTTAAAAATACAAAAAATACATAAGTAGATATACTATATTAAGTGATAGAGTTAAAAAAACAATTGTTTAGTAAATCACAGTTATGATAGTATTGTAAAAAGGGTCATCCACTAGTGATGTCATGCCTTGAGAGGAAACGGGTTCATAAAATTGTGACAAGGAGAGGAAAGGGTGAAAAAAAGTGACATCACACAGTTATTGTAATAATATGTTTATAAAAAATGTGATATATGACAAGAGGAGGAGTAAGGTGAAGTGTTACACTTTGTGACAAAGGGGGAAAATGGTCAAATATGTTGAAAATAAGTGCACAATCATTTAATGACAGCCCATTAGTACTCCTTCGAAATCTTCTTTTACTCCTTCAAAACTCCTCCAAAAATCCTTCATTTTATTTCTGAAATTGTTTACAAACCCTGATACAAGTGTCACCTTAGTTTCCTTAGGATACAAAAAGCTGTGCCCTCCTTTTTGTTAATGAGCATTGAGCAAAGGGGTAAAAGGTCATTGATCTACAATTGGAGACTAAAAAATTGACTAGGACTAGCCTAGCCAGGCCCAGAGCTCGTTGCTGGTCTTTACAATTATATTTATATTATTTTTGAGACTCTAAACAGAGGGGCAGGAAAAGAATCCATTTGAATCGCCTGGAAAAATAGATTTTCCTGGCTAATTCTGTTTTTTTTTTTTTTTTTTTTTTTTCCAATTTTGTAAGCAAGAGAAGACAATTATGTGTCCATTGCTTTCCTTTCATTATCTCTCTTTTGGATGAACGAGGCCAGAGGAAACTCTGGTGGAGGTTCGCAGTGGTTCTGGCATGCAAATCTCTCTTTTGACTTTCTCTTACCGAAAACTCTTTTCATTTTTTGGCTGAGTTTTGCAATTTGGCTGAGTTTTGCAATTTGGTGGTTGTTGGGAAAGATTTTGTTAATCTCTCCCAAAGGACTTATAACACTGAGTAGATAAGGAGAAAAATCTGTGCCTTAGAAAATTTATCATTAATGGAGGTGGTCCCTCATAGACGTTTTACCGTGTTATAATTTTTCATCTTTTTGCAGTAAAGGGAATAAAGCACCAGATAATAGCTTGGTATAGTTTGCCTGTAACAAAGTGGCACTTGCCCACAGAGCCTGATTATTGAATAGGCTGTGGCCTGGGACCAAGTGGGTAAAATATTTTTAATTCCAGTTCATAATTTAAGGGAAAAATTGAGATTAAGATTTTTTCCTGTAGTGATTGATGAGGGAGTGATGAGGTAAAAAAAAATTCAGTCCACTCTCTGTCAAAATTTCCCCTTAAAATAATAGAGAACTAAAAGTCAAGGGTTTTTTTTATGCAATGTGTTGTGATGGCTACCAAAACATTCCATCCAATTCCATCAACTAGTTTTATGTGCCCTCTAATATCAGTTAGAGAAACTTTGATAGGTGAGTGAGGGAGTGATGTAAGTAGGTGGGGACAACATTGGATGATGATATTGAAGTTAATATTTTAAAAAATAAACAAAAATAATGGCATATTATTGTCCTTATTTGAATAGAAAAACTAAAATTTTAAAATATAAATAATACATTCATACTTCAATATTGCAAAAATAATTTTAAAAATTGAAATCTTTGGGACAGTATGAGGGAGTGATGAATGATTGGTTTGAATTACAGAATTAATTAATTTATAAATATCTAAATTTATAAAAACTGCCAAAATAACTTTGAAGCAACATATCATGCATACTTGTCAAACTTATTTATAAAACGATGATCAAATAAGTAGATATAGACTTGAGATATCAAGTAGTTCTATTTGGAAAAAATCACCCATATATTTCAGTAAATACAAACTGAAGAGAAATATCCCAAAAAAGTAAGATATTTGTGGCTGACTTTTGGCCTGAACACTACGTGAGGCAATTTCATTAAAAATACAGTTTTTGACTTTCAGACACTTTTGGAGACAAGGGTTTTTGGACAAGACGGTAAAAACCATGGTTTTGAACAATGTAACACATCACCATATATAGTTATCAAGGTAGTGTCCACAACCTTGATAACTATATATGGTGATGTGTTACATTGTTCAAAACCTGGTTGAGAATTTCTTAAGAAAACAGCACATATTTGCTATTGATTCCAATGGGGTAAAGGTCATTCTCAATTAATTTCAATTTCCTTTGTATCCTTAGTTTATTTTAATCTGTTATGTGTTCCTGTATCAAAATTGTTCCAGCGAGTGCTTCGTCACTCATGAATTGTTCTGTTCACCCCAATCACCACATCCGGTTAAATCCTCACCATGATTAATATGGTGGTGATTGGTGGGGTTTTAATAAATAAATGGGGTAAAGTTGTTTCAGTTAATGAGATTTTTGCACTACGAGTAAGATTTTAGAACAAATTATGCTCATTACTATACTTTGTAAAATTGCAACTGTCTAAAGTAGTTGATTGTAAAATCCATAAAAAAAGAACTGTATTCTAGTGCCAAACATCAATACTTTCTTCATTTCTTACAGACTTCACAACCGACATCATGATGTTCAAATTAGAAGCCGTCCTCAAAGCCCCATGGCCTATCCTATCGAACGTTTAGAAAATCTCATTGAAGAGAATTTGCTTAAATCATATAGTTCATGTGAAAGCGGAAACCCGTCTAAAAGTAACAAGTAAGTCTTTTTGCTTTCTTTCTTTTTATACTGCATTCTGTTCTAATTTTAGAGGAGAATTTAGGTATTTGGATCATTCTCATGAAAATAGTACAAATCATATCCAACACTTTTGATTTTTTTATAAATTAATTTTAATTACTACCTCCAATACATTAAAACAAGTAGAATTCTCAGAAGACAAAGAAATACCGTTAAATTCTGCTTTAATTTCTCTTTTGCATTCAGAGAAGAAAGTTAACTTTTGTTTTTCCTAAGCCATCAAATACAGCTCTAACATTGTTTTGAAAATTACTCTAACATAACATCATTTGATTTGTTTAATTTTGTGTGAAGTAATAAACAGAGTTCATGCTTTCATGTAAATGTATTAATTTAATAATATATTTAAATAAAAAATTATAAATCAAGGAATAATTAATATTTGTAAAATATAAATTGTTGAAGTAACCGAGATGTTTCAAGATTGAGTATACAAAAGATCAACTTTGTTGATGAAGTTTGGATTGTCTTAGCAAATTCAATAGAATTTCTTTAGCCAAAATTTTTTACAATGCAGATTTTACTTTGCAAGTGAAGTATAAGAAACTCATTAAAATAATGAGTTTTATAACTTGACATTATGTTAATTTATTTGAAATCAACTGTATTATAATGTTAATAAATCCAAATTAGAATAATTCAAGTTGAAATATTTTTGGTCTGTCAATTTCCCCGATTGTATTTTCGATTTTGAAAGATAAGTATTATTAATTTTAATTCACAAGCTCAAAACTGGGTTTTGACATTTAGTTTGGAGTAGAGGAAATATAGTACACTGCTAATGTAAAACATAGTTTAATTAGGTTATTCAAATACGGTCATACCTTGTTAAACCACCAACCTTAGTAGCTGACTGAAAGTTGGCGGAAGTGGAGGGTGGCATTTTAACGAGTTTTTCTCAATTCTGCACAAATTGCATTTTCTTTTTCTCTGACCGGCATTTAATATTTAATTAGGCTCTTTTAATATGAATTAAAATTGTTACATAACTAATAATTTTATAAATATAAAATAAAAAGGAATGTCTTATATTACTTTGTTATATTAATGATGCATTAGTACATTATAAAAATATGGTACCTAACTTTTTGGTTATTTTTATTAATAAATGAACTTTATTGCTATGATTAATGTAATTTTTATATTGAAAATACCATAGTTTAAAAAAATAAATATTGAAAATGTCAAAATATTATAATATTTTCAAAAAAAAGAAAAAAAATACTGGATATATATCATAATATATATCATGATATATATGGGCAAACCCTGGTTGATGCATCCTTTTTTTTTAATATGATAGAGTTCTAATACTTACATTAAACAATACATTGTTTCTCTCTTCCATCTAGCTACTTCAGCAGTAATGCTTACTAAAAAAATTAATAAATAAAATAAAATAACACCCCACAAAACAGTACTATTACATTATTTAAGAAATCCCTGCTTTTATTTCAAAAATAACTTTTACTCTCATGTTGCTAAATGTATTCCAGCAAAGTGTCCGTAATGTTATGCGTAAGGCTCAGAAATTTTCATCTTTTGATTTTGGCAGCTGTGATATGGTATCAATCTGACGTACCGACCTTATGGCGAGTACTTGCTGAGGAGTCAGTCACCTTTCTCACCTTTAGTCACTTTTTGAAAATTTGGTTACTTTTAGTCACCTTTTGCAACTTTTGTCACCTTTCTTGAAACGCGTCTTCGGATTTTTTTTTTAAATAAATCTTTGAAAAGTATCTGAATGATAGCTTTAACAGTGAAATTAATTAAAAATATAGCCTTAAATATGCCCCCCCCCCCCACCTTGTTGTTGTTCAAGAAAAATAGCTATGCTACCGAGAAATCAGGGAATTTTTTTAATCACTTGCCATTGCACCCTATGAGCAGAACCAGTCTTTCTATCCCTTCTACAGATGGACTTGCTCCTTATTTTCAGGAATGTATGTTAAAAGTAGCATGTTTATCCTGTTATACTTTGCACTTTGATAAAATTACCAATGTCAAAGACAAAAAAGAACTGCAACGAACAATAAAATATTGTAATAAATAAATACCTTTGTGCTGAACAGTAAAGTAAGAAAAACAATGTTAAAAATAGCACAAATTTGCCGGATGTCTTTTCATCCATAAGCTCATTACCTTTGGCATTGAAAAAGGTGTTCCCTGTAACGCCGAAAGACATGTCTGCTGTAATTGGCAAATTTGTGCTTTTTTTTAACGTTGTTTTTCTTACTTTAATAAAATACCGGTCTGAAAGCCAATGTTGCATCACAAGAAGGCATCTCAAAACTTTCTTCTTGGGCAAGGCAGTTGGTGAAATTTCGATTGAGAAGCTATGTGAAGCACTTACCGAGAGTAATTATCCATGAATAAATGTCTCATGCTTTCCTTTGGATGGTCCTTATGTTAATAAAAAGGTTTTTAGGTTGTTTGACACTATTATCCTTGAGACACGAGAAAAAAGCCTAATAAATATTGGTACTTGCTGTATTCATACAATTCATAATGCGTATGTCAAAGCATTGCAGTATTTAGGTGAAGAAGCATCTGAACTTCTTCTTAGTACTTATAGCTATTTTGATGGTTGGCCTTCCCGTTATGAGGACTTCGAAGAAGTGCAAGCTCAACTAAATACACCTCATCACAAGTTCCTGAAACACACAACTACCCATTGGCTTACCCTTGGACCTGCAGCAAACAGACTACTGGGAACAGTGGGATGCTCTTCAGTATTATTTTTTTAAACATGTGCCTTTAAAAAAGAATTCAGCTATGCAATGCAGGTCATATAAAGCTGTTGCAAATGTTTTAAAAAGACCTATAAAAGCTGAGCTGCATTTTATCTTTTCATCTGCTGATTTGTTTATGCAGTTCACAAAACGCTTTCAATGCCAAGTGCCTATTATACATAAATTGTACCAAGAAATAGAGACTATTGTTCAGACTTTTATGGCTCGGGTTATAAAAGCCTCTGTCATAAAGAAAGTTGATTTTTCAAACGTAGACACGGATGAACTGTTTGCAGTTGGTAACAGACTACCTCTTGAAGATCTCGTTGTTAGTGGAGAGGTGACAGATGAACTGTCAAAACTGAAAGAAAATGAAAAGGTTACGTTTTTAAGAGCTGTTTAAAAGCATTGTGTGACTGCATGCAAGTATGTAATAGAAACAAAGTTGTATATCAAATTGGTTACTGAAAAGTTTTAAATTTTTGAATTCAAAAGAGAGAAGTAAATCTAGAAGCTGTAAGGATTTGATAAAGGTTGCCAAAATCATGCCTTTTAATATTCCACTCGATAGGTTGCAAGATGAATGGAAACTTTTGCAGCTGGAAAAAGATGATTAAGCATCCCAAAACAAAACCATTGATATCTACTGGCAGCAGCACATTTCAAAAAAGGACTCAACTTCCAATGGTCTAAAGTTTCCCAATGTTTCTAAGTGATAAAAGCTTCACTTGCATTATCACATGGTAATGCTGACATTAAAAAACTATTTTCCATTTCAAAGCACCTTTTTGGTGAAAATAAGAGAGCAAGGACTGAAAGATTTTTAAACGGCATACTTATAGTTAAAGATGCTGTAAAAGAATATCCTCATTTGCTTTCTTTACAAATTGGTCCAGAAATGATTAAATGTGCACAACAAGCACATGCAAATTACACAACATACATGGAGGAATGTAAAAGGAAAAAGGATTTGGAATTGAAAGAGAAGCAAAAAGAAGAACAAAAAAGAAAGGATTGTGAAGAAGAAACTAAGAAAATGGAAAAAATTAAAGCATCTGTTGAAAGTGAAACTGTAGAAATCTTTACAAAAAGCATATAGGCTATTTTGGTAAAACTCAGTAAAAAGGGATAATCCTTTTCTGTTTTTTGGGTTCTTAACAAATTGCTTTTGGTCACTTTTAGTTACTTTTTTATCACCTTTTAGTCACCTTTGTTTTCAAATTTGTCACCTTTCTCACTTTTTTCAAAGGCCATCAGCAATCCTCGGCCTCCGAGTAGTTAAGAGTGCAATCGACTGAGACTGACTCTATGGACTTTTGCCATTCTGGAAACTTGCTTTTTCACGGGAACTTTGATGAAGGTGTTTAATTCAATGCAAATGAACCTAAATGACAGAGAACTTTATCTAGGGCGAATAAAAAAGCTCACTATTGGCAGACTGTTCTTTTTTCCTCACTCCTTCTCATCCATTGCCTCCCTTGTGGGGAGGCATAACTCCGTTGCTGTTCTTTTCCCTGGGGGAATCGCGAAGACGGCTAACCTATGATAAGGCTTTAAGGATGGTTTTTGTTGCAGAAGCCCTTTTCAGTCACCTCAGTGTTAGAAATAATTTGAAAGAGCAACTAGTCCTGTGAAACAGTAAGGAGGAAGATTTACTGGTCCGCAGATGGAATAGCTGGTCCATTTATCCTGAAATGTATTTTAAAATGAGATATGGTTCTGCATAAATGTATAACCATTTTATTTACGACTTATTTTTACACTTAAAGTAATTTTATCTATTTAAATTTAGGTACATCATTCTGCTTTAAATTTCAAACTAAAGCCAACTAGTAAACTTATAAAGATTTTGTAAAATGCAATAAATAAATTTTTTTAGTGTTAATACAGTCGGACCTCCATATATCGAAGTAGCAAATTGCCGGAAAAAAATTCGATATATAGAAACAATCTTATTTTATCATAAAAATCTCCTAAAACAATAAAGTTTAAGCTAATTTTCGTGCATGTAACCCAATTTCTAATTTATATGAGCATTGGATCAAACGAAAGTTAATAACTGAAAAATTAACAGAAATTACACATTTTTGTGCCTTTAAACATCTTCATTCTTCGGCAGTTCAACTTGATTTGCTACATGAGGGGATTTTCATTTTGACAATGTAATCGAGAGAAAAATAAAAAATCAATCTACTTAACTTGAATGATTTTTACTGAAGCTAAAAAGACTAGGAATGATAATCAACAGACAAAAAGGATAACTTGAAACTGATTTTCCAGTGTTATTGTTACAACTAAGATTTGAAATAAACTTGAAGGAATATAAGAAATCCAGAACGGAACAACGACCTATCTACACTCCCCTCAAACCCAGATTTCTTATGAGTTTCTTAGCAACCTTTAGTAAACATAATTTTCTCCCCTAACCTTCATTTCTCATGAGACAAACAGTCTACAGAGGAAAAAAAAATCTACGAATGTCTCGAAAAAAATTTCGATATATAGAGATTTTTTCGATATGTAGAAACAATTTTTCTATGTAATGAACATTGAAATTTGCTGGGATTTCGATATATAGAAAATTTCGATATGTGGAAGTTCGATATATGGAGGCTCGACTGTATATAATTTCTTAAATGATGGTGATTGTCTCACAGCTCTAATGGACTATTGAATTCAAAAGTATTAACTTCGTTTTATCATCACTACTATTAAAGCAGGATTTTTTAAGTGAGTTTATTAACTATTTTTGTAAATTTCTAATTAGTTATTGTTTATTTTTTCTCTAAAAAAGTCTTTAATTGGTTATCCAAGACAAATTTGAGATACACCTGTTGGAATTTACTTAATTTATCTTTCACTTATCAGATCCCATGAATTTCTGAACTCATGTAAAAAAAGGCAACATCCGGTACGGGAGCATGGCAATTATTCTCATCATTCCTTGGAGCATCAGCCAGCTACTGATACAAAATCGAGAGAAGATTACATAGGTCCGCCTTTCAATACAGCACGGCTCCATCCTTTTAAACAAATCATCAATTTTGCAGTGAGTTTGTCTGTTTTGATGCTTATATTGCATATAGTGAGCTCCTGAATTGTTGCATTACGTACTTTTTTTTTTTTTTTGATCAATTGACAAACTTGCATTTTTCAGTATATCTTCCTGACAACCCTTAGATAATATTATGGTTGGCCGTGTAGTTGGCAAGATTGAAGAAGGGCAAAAAATATCAGATGTGTTACCAGAGAGTTCATCGTCAGCCACAGGGCTGTTTTAAGGGTGTGGAAATTATTTCAAACAAAGGAATGTGTAGCAAACGTCACAGGAGAGGTTGTATACGCAGTACATCAGTAGAAAATAGGCAGAGCCGTGTCCAAGGGGAGGGTTTTAGGGGTTAAACCCCTCCCATTGAAAGAAAAAATATCAGTGAATCATTAAACGATTTTCCAAAATGTATTTTAAGTTTTAATTAATTTTAGAGTTAAACTCTGATACAGTATTCACCCTCTTTAATATTTCCCCATGTTTAACAATTGGCATTTTCCTCAATTGTAGGATTCCCAAGCCCCTTCGCTTTTAAGTACTTGAAAAAATTAACAACGGAGGAATGACTGAAGAGTCCGGCAATGCTGTAAGCATGCAGGGGAAAATTATTTAAAAGAATATTAGACAATGATGTAGCACCCCGCCCCCCCCCCCCCCCCCCCAAAAAAAAAAAACTTAGGGGCAGGGAAAATGGTTACTTTGTTTACTATTAGGTTTTTTTTATGGTTCGTCTTTAGTGTTGGATGAATTAGTCGTTTCACACATTAAAAAAGTGTTTCTATGCGAAATAGCAATTTCTTTTAAATAAAATTTTTATTTTCATTAAAGTCATGTTCAATGTTATTTGATGGAAAAACAAAAGAAAAAAAAAGAAAGAAAGAAACTAGCATTAGGTGGCATAAAAGAAATATGTGTGATTTTACAAAATGTTCAACTGTACAAATAAGATTTCATTAAAAAAAAAACACACACACACACACACACAAAATGTATTTAAAAAAAAAAGCCTATTTATCGAACAAAAATGAACTATTCAACACGCGTAGTTAGTTTTCCTTTGACAACGTAAGTTACAAAGGTAAAAAGTTTCAACCCCTCCCTTTATGAAATCCTGGACACGGGCCTGAAAATAGGTACATATAGCTAGCAACAAAAAGGCTTCAGCTCAGCACGGTTACTGAGGTAGCAACAAGGACGAATGCAAGGGAGGGACGATGGGGGCGATCGTCCCTTCTTGAGCCGAGAGACAGGAACTCTCCTTCCGCATATTTTCCATACTGAAGTTCCAAAAACGTAATTTTGGACATTATTCTATAATGTTACAACTAGTGATTGTCTCAAATTAAAAATTTAAAAAATAAAACCTTGACTGAGTCGCAAATGTAGAATCAAGAAGGAAAATTGAAAATCCTTTTAAAAGCCTTTTACTATTAAAAATCAATTGCAGGTATTTTACTTGCGGGGGTGCCCACACAGGGGGATTATGGCGCAAGTTGCGCCATCAAAATTTTTGGGGGTATTTTTTTTCAGAAGTTTTTTTTTATTTAGAACATGAAATTTTTGAATTTTGGAAAGAAAAAAATATTTAAAATCATTCAACAAGAAATAGAAGCATTGATAATACTTTTTCCTCGTATTTTCAGGGCCGTCGCCTGTAGCAAGACCCCCCACCCCCACCCACGTTTTTTCAGAAGTGTGGCCACCAATTTCATTTTAGCGATGCAACTAACAAAGAAAAAGGAAAACTCTTTGTTGTTTTAAAAAATTAAAATAGTAATTATAAATGAACAAGTGGAATAATAGTGACAAAAAGTATTTTTTCTGTCAAATTTGAATTGAAAATGAAATCTTAAAATACAATTTAGGAACATCCATGATTCTCTTTTATCAAGAGTAAGTAAGGGCTGCAGAAATGTACTCTTCAAACAGTTTTATTTTAAAAAAAATATATTCTGTACAGTACACTCTTCACTAGGTCGTAGAGTGCGTATGTCTGCCAAGTCAGAAACTATGGGCTCGGCTTGAATTAAAAACATTGTGCATAGAGTAAAATTTGAATAATGGGAGGGAGGACAGGCAACCAACTAACATGTTGCACGCATTATCTCTCGTCGACCCTGGTTATACAAAACCATACTTCATGATTCTGCAGTTGAAAAAAAAAAATAAAAATAAAAATACATAAATAAATAGGACAGCCCATAGGATAGGGGTCGCCGAAGCATTCCAATATGTATGTACTTTTTTTTAATGAAAAATGTTGTCCTGAAAATCATTGCTAAGTGGAGAAAAATGTATTGGTCGCCGAAATAAATTTGAAATAGAGAGATAGAGAAGAAAAAAAACAGTGAAATGCAAAGAGAGATTCTAAGTATTATAATGAATACTTACACCAAAAATTCTAAATGTTTGAATGTAAAAATCGTAAGTAAATCAAAGTTTGATCAAGAGATGCAGGTGGCATATTTAAAATAAATAAAGTGGAATAGAGATCTAAAAATACCGCAGAAAATTACCACATTCGTTCAAAATGTTAACAGTCCTTTTTCTAAGGCTGCAAATGCTTGTATTGCAAAAAAACAAAAATATTGTGCGGGAAATTGAAAACTTTATTATGGAAAATCCAAGAAAATAATCGTGTTTGGTAGAGATAATTGGGAAAAAAATTACCACAGTATGTTTATCAATTTTTGAAATTTACAATGAAGATAGGAGGGACGTAGCCAAACTGAAAGGAAGAGTGGGGAACTCCAAACCCTTCTTTTTGCGTCCCCAAAGCTGACCCGGAAGTGAGTTTTTAAAACTTAGGTTTTGAAAAAATCCCGGGAAAATGTTCTCAAACCCCATCCCTTACCCTAACGTCAGTAAAGGTGGCCTACACCTAAGCATTTAGGACTGCAATTTTGAAAAGCTGTGAGAATGCTCCCAACGTAACCTCCGAGAAATGCCCTCTCAATTAATCATTCATCATCATTCAAGGTCGAATAAATTTCGTCTTTTAGACTTTAATTTAAAAAAAAAAAAAACTCCCTGAGGTGTCCCAAAACTGTCGTTCTCCAAATATTACCGAAGATCCTCAAAAATTTCAATGTTAAGACTTCATTTCAGAAAATTTTTTGGGGGCGATCTCCAAAACCTTCAGCTCCTCTAACAGTATTTAAAATCGTCTATGATTGCGTTAATTGAATTTAATTTAGAAAATTTTCCAGGGGAGGACTCCGAATCTCTCCACCCATTAACATTACTGAAAATCTTCTAAAACTGCGGCTTCAACAGATCTAAATTTTTTCTAGAGAATGCTCTCCCCCCCCCCCCCTCCTCTATCTCTCTCTCACCATCATCATGGAAAATTGTCTTAAATCTCGCTTTTAGTGCTTCAATTACGAAACATTTCTGGTCTCGAGCCCCTTCAAAACTCCCCCTTCCCCCTTTCATCCAAGGTTGGCTTAAATTATGTTTTCGGAGCTTTAATTTCAAGAAACTGGCGGTGCACTACATTTGAACAAAAAAAGTCTACAATTGCGTTTGTAAGGCTTCAAAATTTCAAACAATTTCAGGGGGGGGGGCACCTCTCTCTTCCCCTTAACATCACCATAGATCATCTAAAACTGCATTTTTCAAACTCCAATTTTCAGATTTTTCCCGGGGGAGAGCCAATAGACCCCCTCCTCTGAACATAATTAAATATAACGTACGACTGTGTCGAGAACTTAAATTTTGAAAAATTATCGGGAGAGGCTATCCTGGACCTCCTCTCCCCCTTCCTATCAAACTTAAAATATAGTAGTCTAAAACTGCGTTTTTATGTCTTCAATTTCGAAGTAATGTAAGATTGTAGCCCTCCGACGCTTCCTAATTCTGATTGAATATTATCCTTACAATTAAATTTATATTGCTAGTACTAAGGTCTAGTAATATGACTATCTTTGCTAAACCAGAAGCCAAATCTTCTTTCTCTCTGTCTCTCTCTCTGCATACTGGAACATGCGTTTGAAACAATTAACAGGCCTCCAAAAGCGTATCCCCCTCCCCTCCCCAGTTTTTTTGACCCAGCGACAGCCCTGGTACTCTTTCCAAAATTTATAGTTATTAAAAATTAAAATTTTATATAATATTAAAATCCTCTATTTAGCGAGTGAAGCGGATTTTACAGCAATTTAAAATATTTCGCCAAATAAACAAAAAAAGACATCAAATAATATCTTTCAAATATAAAAATAGCTCCACAACTCTATTGTTTATCGCTAAACTCACCCAGCAACCACGCTATCATAATCCATCCGTCTAACGGGAAAAAACAGCCAGTGGAACATTCAAAAATCATTGTCAGAAAAAAAGAAGAAAATGTCGTACATTTCGCTCGGATAAAAACAAATCAAAAGTTTCTTTTCTTTCAAAACAAATCGCCAAAACAATGAATTACATTTAGGGTTGCTTTAAAACAATAATCCTAGACTGAACTGCTCAGTGCTTAACACGCCAAGCGACCATGCTACCATAACCCAGGACTTGTGCGAAGTGAAGCAGATGCTTTTTTCTTTGGCAATAATAAATGTTTTGTCAAACGAACAAAAAAGTATAAAATCACATCAGCAGTAGCTTTCAAATCTTTATATATTAAGAGCTGCTTTGCCCGGTCTACCTTGAAAATGAAAATTGTGTCAAGTGACATATATTCAAAATCAGGCTTAAATAAAAGAAAAAAAAACACCTTGCAAAGTTACTCTTCCAAACAATGACGACAGATATTAAAATACTTTTAAGAAATTAAAATGCGAAAGATGGATTTTAAAAGCGTAATCATGAAAACATGAAATAAAATAAGTTTAAGAAAGTTAAGTAAGTAATAAGTTAAGATTGTGTACAAGTTATTATTTGCAAGGTTCAGTCATTAGTCAGGCAGACAAAGTTACTGATCTGGGGGTCTTAATAAGTCAGGATTTAAAGTTTAGCCAACAGTGCAGCATTGCTAGCAACAAAGCCAATAAGATACTTGGGTTTATCAATAGATCTATTTTAAATAAATCTAAAGAAGTTCTTCTGCCCTTATATAGAAGTTTGGTAAGACCCCATTTGGAGTATGCTGTTCAGTTTTGGTCTCCTTATCTTAAGAAAGACATTAATGTATTGGAAAGGGTTCAAAGGCGGGCTACAAGGCTAATAAGTGGACTTTCCCACTTAGATTAAGATTCCAGGTTTAGAAGGCTAAAAATGTACAGTCTTGAGCAAAGAAGAGACCGAGGGGACATGATTCAGCTGTTTAAATTTATTAAAACGAAAGATGTTACAGGGCTAAAGTTTAGCACTGAAAACAGGACAAGGGGTCATTGTTTTAAACTATTTAAATCTCAGGCTAACATGGGTATTAGGAAAAATTATTATTTTAGCAGGGTAGTGGAACCTTGGAACAGCTTACCGAAAGAGGTGGTAATGAGCAAAAGAGTAGACAGTTTTAAGAGGGCCATTGATCTTCACTGGGGATTGTAAATTGACTAGGACCAGTCTAGCTGGGCCCAGAGCCTGTTGCTGGTCGTCACTTTTGTATTTGTATTTGTAAATTAAATCCAAAATAAGGAAAGAGGCAATGGATTCAAAAAGCGAACCATGGAAACGCGAAAATAAAATGGTTGACAACCTGAATCAAAATGACATTTTTTCAACTTTGATTTTAAAACCCTTATAACTTTTTTCCTTTGAAGATAGTAGCTAAGTTTTTCGACCACAGGTCGAAAGAGATCTGGAATAAAAAATGTTGCTCTTTCCAATGGTGTCAAAAAGAAAACTGTGGGATAATTCCTTCACTTTTTTTCTCTTTTGATAGAGTTAATGAAGAAAGTAGTACCTAAATTTCAGCTAAACCTAAAAAAGTTTGAGCTAAAAATGCAAATTACTCCACCGTAATTAAGTTAGAGCACTGAAACAAATTGTTTAGAATGCGGAAAATTCTACCCTTTTCAACAATATATAATATTAATGTGTGCAAGTTATTTTTCACTCCCAGATTCGGGAATTTATGTGAAATTTGGGCCTAAATTGGAATAAAAAAAGAACTATTTATCGGATTTTTTTTTTTTCAAATTTTAACGCATGTTATTCAGTAAGAAGGCACCTTTCAAACAGTGAAAGAATTTTTCAAATAGTTGCTATGGTTCCGGAGATTATCTCGAACATATAAACACAAAAAATCCGCCCTCTCTCTTTATAATATTAGTATAGATTAGTTTGTAACACAAAACATATTGAGCAAAGTAGAAAGCTATTTTTCAGTATAACTATGATTAACTTGTTACATCGATGAGCATAGCATATAATGCATAATAACAAAAATCAACATCCGACGATCATAGGCTGATACCAATAATCAACAGGTTTTTTGGTAAAATTAAAAATTTTCTTTTCTAGAAAATAATTAATTTTTAAAAATTCATAATTAATTACCCATTTACGTCCAATAGTTTACTTTGAGATAAACACCCAATTATGTTTTTGTAAATTTATGCTTACTTCCATCTTGTGAACGATCAAATATGTAAATAAGTAAAAAATTTAAGATAATGAGTAGATTTTTGAATTTGTAGCATAAAAGTAGTTATAAATAATTAATAATCCTTAAAAAACTACGATGAAGACAAAATAGTCAGTTCTTAACACATAATCATCTAAACGGATTAGAATTTAAAAAAATTTCTGGAGATAAAATTTCATTTTTCCTGAAAATAATAATGAATTATCTCAAAAAAATGGCACATTTTGCATTGTATCAATAGTTTGAATTGCAATAAATATCCAATGCAATTTTCGGAAACTTAGGCACTAAAAATCTTGAGAAATGATCTTGAGAATGAGCAAATATATGGGCTGCAACAAAAATTAAGAAATATTTTTTTGAATTTGTAGCATGAAAACCATTTAAAAATAATAAATCTTCATGAAGCTAGAATTCAGTTGAAAAGTTTTTAGCACATTTGCATCCAAGGCTACGAGGATGAGATTAAGTTTTAAGAACAGAATATTTCAGTTCTCAAGAAAATTATATATTTAAAATAAAAATAAAAAAAAAAAAAAAATCAGCACATTTTGCGTTATTTTCATTAGTTTGCTGTTGAAGTGCACTTCCATCTTATGAATGACCAAAAATGGCGACTACGTTTCACACAAAGCCAAAAAAACTTTTTGATTAAAAAAAAAAACAATTTTCAGAATCGACCCTACCATTCGTAGGCTTGTGCTTCAGAAGCAGTAAATTGTCTTCTCGTTTGTTGAGTTAATGCATAATTCCTCTTCACCCTAGGAGTTCTTTTCTTGGGAACCATTGAGGGGCAAAAATGGTGTCCGTGGATTTTTTTTTGGGGGGGGGGGTCTCCTTTTTTTTATTATGTTATTGCCAGCGTCATTTTTCCTAAAAAATTTTACAATTTTTTCCAGGAAACATTGATAAAACAAAGGTTAGATCTCATAATACAAAATTCCCTGGGAAAAAATTGGAAAAAAATTTTTGAGGGGCAATATTGAAAATTTCCCTGACTTTTCCTTGACATTTTCTACTATGTCAATTTCCCCTTGAATGGTGCTTCCTAAGATACTAAAACGACTGACTTGATTTTACGTGAGTAGTAAATATATAATAGAACAATGTTCTTTAATATGCATTTTAAAATAAATAATAGTATTTAATAATAAATAGAAGATTTAATGAAAAATAGAAATTCTAGAAAATAAAATTTAAATGTATGATATATATTTTGGAGGGGGGGGAGTGAGGCAAAGTTGCTATGTTTTCAGGTGGGAGTCCCTAGTGATCTGGATTTTGGGAACCTCTGGTCTATCTGACCCATTCACCAATGAAAGTCAAAACCTTTTTTAAAAGTTTAAGCGTGCAAATTGTTCTAACAGTTTTTAAGTCATTTTTACTGAATGTGTGTTCTTCCTTGTGAATATTAAAACAAAAGTTTGCTCTTATTGAATCTTTTCATGAAAATAATAAATTATGAAAAGTCACATTCCATTAATTGTACGTACATATATTTTTTATTTACTAACTATTTGCTTTTTAGGTGTTTTCACTAGAAAGTGATGGTCAAGTATGTCTTGAGTACTTGAAAACAAAAAAGGGTAAAAAATATGTTTCTACTGCCTGTTACTTTTCGGCAGATGGCATGAGGGTATGTATGATCTTTTTCACTCAGTTTTTAGTGTGAAATTATAATTATTGTTATTTATTACTTAATAGATTTTTAATTGTTTGCAAAAGCAAATATTTGTTAATTTCGGCCATTGTGCCTGTACAATAAGCATGCCAACTGAAAAGAAACTACCGGCACATCTACTAGTGTGCATCTTACACGAATCATTTCAAGCTATTTTTGACTCCCTCATTTCTTAAAAGTTATTCAGTAGAACTTCCAATTATCCAAGCTAATTGGGACTGCTAGTGTCTCGGATATCAGAAGTCTTGATTGATCAAAACTTTGTATAAAAACTCTTCAGGATCACAAATTTTTAAAATGCATTAATTAAAAAAATAATAGATTATTTTTGAAAGATGGAAATGGACATACAGATTAAAAGTAATGTTTTACAGTTAAAAAACTAAAATAAGCAATCACTTGAAAAAAGATTTTAAAAGTCAATTGAATGAATATATTTACAATGCCAAGTTAAATATTGAAATATGCATTTGAAAAGCACAAACTTTCAAAAAATATTTTTATTTTCAAACTGAAAGTTCTTCATTTTATTGCATTTTGTTATCTTAAAAAAGTCTGACACCTTTCTTTGTAAAAACACCCGAGTTTCTGTAAATAGCTGCCCGATCACGCAAATTTTTTAGCAACAAAATTCTATTGATGTAGTTTCTCTTCTCTGCTCTAAATATTTCAGAGCAGTTGTTAGAGCTTGAACAGGCGTAACTTAGTCTTTGAATCCTGAACATCATTAACATCTGATGAAGGATCGACTGCTTGTATGATTTCCTCATTATTGGCTTGGTTAACAAAAATCTTGGTTGATTGAAGCTTGGTTAATCAAGGTTCTACTGAAACTTAAACGCCTAGAATCCCAAAGTTCTTGAATATACTTCTTTTGTTATGGAATTATTAAGGTCTTAAAAGTGCTATTTTTATCACTGGCATATACACTCACTCAACAAAAACTTAAAGCATTTGAAAGTGACCATACCATATTTCTGGGAGTATGCACCACACCCATAGTGTTAGGCATAAATGCCTGTTTAGCAACAACATTAAAAAATCATATCTCATCACCTCACAACAGCAATAGTAAAAGAATATATTTTTCGTTACTTACAATGTATTATCAATCATTCTGCATGACTGGGGGGAAAACGCTTATCAGCACTCATTCTCGTTGATCAAATCAGCCAAATGTTTGTTTCACTGTCGTTCACTTGAGCAGAATTCCGTAGTGGATGACGTCACACCGAAACTTCTCGAAGGAATCTGATGGCACGTGTGTTCAGCGATAGCAGTAATGAGTCTGTTCACGTGACTCAGATATGCTAATGACCTTGCAATATTTAAACCGTTAGCGGTTTACGTTCGTACATTTTGCGGATCTCTCATTGTCGTAGGCAATTGCTTCGATGTCATTCGAACTTGCTTTTTCCTTCCATTCACTATGATTATCGACTAAAGCTTCGATGTAAAACTATAAATCCATTAGGAAATAACCTAAAAGAAGCTCATGATATTCCAGAGAGGCGAGTGGTATGAACAAGCAAGTTCTAATGCCGACAAAGCAACCGCCTACTACGATGAGAGATCAGCAAAGAATACGAACATAAACCGCAAACGGTTTAAATATCTCAAGACCATTAGCATATCGGAGCAGCAGGGGCGGCATTTCCTCATTTCGTTTGGGGGGGTCGAGTTTCTTGAACATGAATTTCTTCAGCACCGTATAAAATACATATTGGTTAACAGGAAGTGATACAAAAATTGTTTTAATGTTAAGAATAATTAGGTTTGTTAAGATTAATTAAAATTCCAAAACTTTACATTTGCCAAAGCTTTACATTTATTTTGTAATAAGTTACCTCAGAAAATATCTCGGTACTAGTTATTATTTTTAGTAAAGTTTTAATATGCTATTTTTGGAGTCAGGAAGAACAGAAAATTTTGTAATTATATTTAATCAATATTCAGTGCTTTGCTTTATTGCGAGTACAGCTAAAGATGAAGGTCTTGCTTGCCCCATTGCGCTACGAACCTCTGGACACACAAAAGTCGAAATTGGTTACGTTTGGTTCTCCCACAACTTTCTGGTTGTGTGTTGAGTTTTTTACACTGATGAAGAGGCTCCATTGTAGTCTTGAAATAGCTATATGATGTATTTTCATGTTAATTTGTGCTTTATCTACAATGGTTTTTCAATTTAATCACAAAAGTAGTCTTTCAAGTGATTGACCTGATTGAAGGAAGCAAGACAGTTATATCAAAAAACACATTTCCTTCAGATTCCTCTCTTTAAAATAACCAAGAAAGCTTTTTAAATTAGACTAGTATTTATTTTGTGTCATTAAAAAGTATAGTCGATATTCACAAAACAATTTCTCTTCCCTCATGCTATTACATATAAGTGTAATATTTTCTTTTTCGTTTTCTATAACCAAGCTACATAATATTGAACTTAAGACCAATAATAAATATATCTCACCAAATCCTATCTCGATTTTTTTGAGAAACTGAATTGATCATTTGATTCAAAATATTGATTTAATATTTTGGCTAAAACTTCGACTTCAGATATTCTATCAATAAAAAGGTCGCTTTCCAGATATCTTCCAGGGGGCTTTTATTGTTTACTGATTCAACTTTTTGAATACCATCTTGTGTCACTCAGAGATTGTCAAGTAAAGAGTCTCAAGAAATATTTGTTGATGTGAAAGTATTTTTCTTGATGTGGGATGTTTTTCAAAAATAGCATATCTTTAGAAAAAGTTACCATGAAAGCATATAATACATGGACGTTGCAAAAACTTGTTTCTAGTACAAGGCATTAATGAACACTTACCAGCTAAACATTACAATATGCACCATCATAACATAGAGTACACAATTATGAAATATTTAACCCATATGAAGAGTTACTTCTTTGATAGTTAAGGCAATCAATTATTCTCCATCAGTTTTCTTTCTGTTCTAAAAAGACAGGCAAATGATTTTCTAAGTTATCTAAATTCTGGTCCTAAAAAAGTAGGACCAGGCTAGCTGGGCCCAGAGCCTGTTGCTGGTCGTCACATTTGAATTTACCCATTTTTTTATTCTTCTTAATAAAAAATTTGGGGTCCCCCCCCCCCCTATTTGCTGCCCCTGTATCCAAGTCACGTGAACAGACACTCGTCACTGCTATCCCTGAACGCATGTGCCATCAGATTCCTTCTAGAAGCTTCGATGTGACCACATCCACTACAGAGTTCCGCTCAGGTGAACGACAGTAAAACAAACATTCGGTCGATTTGACCAACACGAATGAGTGTTCATAAGTGTTTTTCCCCCAGTCATGCAGAATGATTGATTATACATTGTAAGTAACAAAAAACATACTAATTTACTAGGGTCTGGTGGGGTAAAGTGATCATAAAATCAAGGTTTTTTAACTTAAGTGGATAACTAATAAAAGAAATTCCTTAAACATTTAAACTTTTTTTGTTGTTATTTTGCATTACGTTAATGAAGAACACAATACATTGAATTTTAGAAAGAAAAATATTTATTTAAGTACTTTTATGCCACTTTCTTTTCCCTATGTATTTATGACCACTTTACCCCATGGGGTGGGGGAAAGTGGTCATAGCATGGGGTAAAGTAGTCATACTCAAAAGAAGATGCAAAACCAGTATGAATAACCACATTAATTATATATATTTGGTTATTTATAATGATTACACTTATAAACACGAGTATATGCATGTATACACGAGTACATAAGTGCATACATGAGTATACAAGTATATACATGAGTATATGCATCTATGCATTAGATGCGATGTCTGGATGCGATTATGTACATGCCTAATCGAGTATATACGTGTATACCCGTGCATATATGTGCGTACACGAGTCTTCACGAATATATATGTGTCATGTGGAAATGTGTTTGGTAGAGTATAAATGAGTATGTACGCGTATTGACGTTTATATACCTGTATGAACGAACATCATGTGCATGAATGTATATTTCTTGAGAATATATGTATGTACACGAATATATACGAGTATACACGTACATATATGAGTATACACGTACATATAAGTGTACATACGTACATATACGGGTAATACACGAGTATGCATGAATATACGTTTATATGTCTAATACGTATATGTACTTGTATACACCAGTATGGACGTATATAAGTACATATAGTTGTATATACCTAAATTAGGTGTATACACTAGTACATGCACGTCATCAAATGCTTGATGTAGATGTCAACTAGTGTATGTATTCACGATTATATATTCATGGATATATCAGATGCTTTTATGCGTGTGTATACTCGAGTATATAGGTATGTGTTCAAGTATTTACGTGTTACGTATTTCAGGAGGCTCCCCCCCCTGCTCGCTCTGCTCGACAACCCCGTTCCCCACCAACAGCGAGTGACAATTGATGCCTTTAATGTTTTTGATGATTTAATAACTGGCCCCTTATCTCCGGTTACTTAAGTATAAGAGGGGTGAGACAGGGCGAAATGGCATCCCCTGAATCTCCTACATCCAACAGAACCAGTATTGACCTGGTAGATGTTGCCAGTCCGTAGGAGATTGTGTTACAGCCACAGAAGCGCTCACAAATTAATGCTATAGAGTAGGCAGCTCTGCCCTTGCTCGCTTCGCTCGCCAACCCCGTTCGTCCCCTGCGGTGACTCGAAAACGACTGCGTTTGACAATTATTAATTTCAAGTTTCTTCACCCGGATATCCGTCCCCTTAAGGTTTAGAGGGGTGAAACAGAGCGGAATGGCTTAATCTGAACGTCCTACATCCAACGGTACTAGCATCGACATGGAAGACATTGCCAGTGCGGAGAAAATAGGTTTAGAGACGCACAAACTGTGAGCATTAAGTGTAGTGAAATTAGACTGACTACACTGCTAGTAGAAGTGAACCTGCAAAACATGTCCACAGCCTGAAGTTGAAGAAAATAAAAAACACGTGGAGCATTTTTCCTCAAGGAAAATCTGTATTTATTATCTTTAGAGATTGCTTAAGTTGTAGAACAACATCTTCATTAATATTTAAAAAACATTTTGAAAAATAAATATATCAGCCGCTATGATACAACGAAACAAAGTTCAATTTACGAACATGCTGGTTCCATGGAATATAAAGCATTAGCGTAACACACAAAATAGGCCTAAAGGCATTTTAGAACTTTAAAATTGACATCACGTTGTATTACGACCTGCCAGGTGTAAAGAGCACTGGCAGACATGACAAATTACTACAAAGTACTACATGACGGCTATGAGAGGTGAGAGAGAGAGAGCGAAAAAGATTGCTTAAAGTATTTAAAGTCTTCACATGGCTTTCAAATTAAGAATATGCAAAACACAAGATGTGTTGCCAATGCAAGAAAGTTAAAGATGTGTTGCCAATCAAAAAGTAACTCAATCTCATTTAGACTACGATTCCAGGCTTAGAAGGCTAAAAATGTATAGTCTTGAACTTGAGCAAAGAAGAGACCGAGGGGACATGATTCGGATGTTTAAATTTATTAAAATGAAAGATCTTACGGGGCTGAAGTTTAGCACTGAAAACAAGACATGGGGTCATTGTTTTAAGCTATTTAAATCTCAGGCTAACATGGATGTTAGAAAAAATTATTATTTTAGCAGGGTAGTGGAACCTTGGAACAGTTTACCGGAAGAGGTGGTAATGAGCAAGGGAATAGATAGTTTTAAGAGAGCCATTGATCTTCATTGGGGATTGTAAATTGACTAGGAACCAGTCTAGCTGGGCCCAGAGCCTGTTGCTGGTCGTCACTTTTGTATTTGTATTTGTATTGTTTTTGCTAGTTCTAGAAATATATTCGTTATTAATGTGACAATATCTCTTGTGCCATAAATCTTCAGGTGAAATTTTACCAATTTTTTCAGAAATGTTACAAACAGGCTCAGAATTATCACAATGTTCACTATTTTTCAAATACAAATATCTATTAGGCTTAAAGAAATATAAATTTGTGTCATTTCTACGCTTTGCATAAAACAATTGATTCCAATTTTTATCATAAACTTTAAGAATGGTATTATGACCAACAAATTTGTTACCTTCCTGTTCCAATTTAGATAATGGCAATAAATTACGATGGATTTCAGGATTGTACAAAACATCTTTCAAGATAATTTTCCTATGTCAACCATTAATTTTGACCAACAATTGAATTGTACCAACCCCTAAAATATTGCTTTGTTTACCGTCAACAGCCATAGACATTTTTAAGTTATTAACCGGCCTAAAATCAGAGAAAAGACTTTTATTTTTAGTGACATGTGACGTAGCTCCAAAATCGGCAATCCACGTTATATCTGAATCAGACAAAGTAATATTCAAAGCTTCTGACTCATTAATTTTACTTACATTATGTTGAGAATTAGAAGACCCTTCAGATAAATTTTTGGAATTTAACTTTGCCTTAAATTTAAAACAATCAACCCTTTTATGCCCAAAATCCCACAAAAATTACATTTCCCTTTAAATCTATTTTTACTAAAATTTGACACAGGTTTACAACTACTTTTACAAGGATGGATCTTACCAGCAGGTAGCGAATTAGGAACGATCACCTAAACAGCAGGTGTCTGTAGTGGAATGTTCATTTCAGAAATCCTATTTGCTTCGAGCAACAGTTCTTGTTCTATTTTTAATGGAGTAAAGTCCACGTCAGACCATCGGTAGATTTGCTGTACTATAGGTGCGAATTCAGCGGGTAAGCTCCGGATATACTGGAAACCTATGTAACGGTCGGACATCGCATGGCCAACTTCTTTTAATTGTGATGCAGCTGCTTTCACTCGGCAGATGAAAAGACCAACGGTTTCACCTTCTTGAAACTTGACTTGAAAAAATTTATCCAACAGGGATATCAATCTGGCACGGATGTCGGGTTCAAAATACTTGCACAGGATTTCCCAAACTATCTTTCCTTCAATAGTGCATTCTATGAGAGGCTTGAATTCTTCTGACAGAAACTGATAAATGGTTTTATAAGCTCGAGTTCTTCTAAGATTCATTTTCGCTTTATCTTGGAACGTCAATTTTTCTTCTTCAAGTTTCTTTTCTTTTTCATCTTTTTCGTCAGCTTCGATGAATTCCCAGCTGCCCGAATGACGCAGGACAACTTGTATGTTTCTCTTCCAATTATTGGCATTTAGTAAAGGTATTGTAGGGACTTCCATACTTTCAAAAATTAACAATGTTCAAAAATTCTTCAAAGCATAAAAATTTAAATTCTCCAAGTTCTTCAGGTTATGGCCAGGAATTGCAAAGTCCAGGTGACCTGGGCCCATAACCACTTGTGAGCATTAAGTGTAGTGAAATTAGACTGACTACACCGCTAGTAGAAGTGAACCTGCAAAACATGTCCACAGCCTGAAGTTGAAGAAAATAAAAAACACGTGGAGCATTTTTCCTCAAGGAAAATCTGTATTTATTATCTTTAGAGATTGCTTAAGTTGTAGAACAACATCTTCATTAATATTTAAAAAACATTTTGAAAAATAAATATATCAGCCGCTATGATACAACGAAACAAAGTTCAATTTACGAACATGCTGGTTCCATGGAATATAAAGCATTAGCGTAACACACAAAATAGGCCTAAAGGCATTTTAGAACTTTAAAATTGACATCACGTTGTATTACGACCTGCCAGGAGTAAAGAGCACTGGCAGACATGACAAATTACTACAAAGTACTACATGACGGCTATGAGAGGTGAGAGAGAGATTCGATTCGATTCGATTCAGAGTCACAACTGACTTCAACTGCATTTATGTCGAGGGCTGCATACTAAGTGCCTTGCCTCCATTATTTTTATATACCGATAGATGGCAGCACCATCACCGGATCGAGCAGTTACTGAGAATTTAAAACTAGTCCAAGAGCTAATAGCTACCTGGTGCTAGCACCCCCAGAGGTATCGTTTCACTTGGAGGACATTGAGACCACGAGCATATTTAACGTCGCCCAGTCCCCTTTAATGACGACGGTGGGTCTTCGACCAGCAAGGATCGAACCCAAGGCCCTCCGGCCCCATCCAATGCCTTACCGATCAGGCTACCACGGCCCCATGAGAGAGAGAGAGCGAAAAAGATTGCTCAAAGTATTTAAAGTCTTTACATGGCTTTCAAATTAAGAATATACAAAACACAAGATGTGTTGCCAATGCAAGAAAGTTAAAGATGTGTTGCCAATCAAAAAGTAACTCAATCTAAAAAAAAAAAACTCTCGCGGTTATAAGAAACAATGAACTGGTGACTCGGTTCACCCAAAAGTTCATTCATTTGACTGAGTTATCGTGACCAATTGCACGAATGACGTCACAACGTGATGCAATGTTTACATCGAAAAAGGATTGATTCTGCATGATGCAAAAACGTATTTTTAATGATTCTTTTTTTATTTTTCAAATTAAGTGATTCTTTCACTTTTTGTGAAAATTTAAATTAAAAATCTAACACAAACAGACAGATGCGCAAAGAAAATAATTGTAAAGATAATCGAGTACGTACGTGTATAGAGGAATATATACGTATCTAGAAATGTTCTTGTAAACACCCATGTAGGTATTTATTGGTACAATTATGTAAATGGCTTTTTTTTTGTATACTTGTAACTCTAAATACCGGTGTATAATCGTTTATATACTGGTAAAAGCAAGTGTTTACACTCGTGTTTACAAGTTCATACTCGTGTACACAGGCATTTACGAGAATATACTCGGGCCGACATGTATACCCACATACAGATTCATGTATGCATGTAGTTACATTTATGCTTCTCCATGCCCGTTTATACTTTTGTATACAAATATATAGTATATGTATATACAAGTATATACACGTGTCGGCGCGCTCATATACGTATTTACGTAAGGCAACGTATTTATTTGGACATGTGCATAAATATAATATTATACGGGTTTACGTACAGATATAGTAGTATCACACGCATGTGTTCGTAAATTAAACTTTTTTTCATACCATTTACTGTAAAAACAATACATGTTTAGTGAAATGAATATTTAATTAATATCTGCTTTGTACGTTAAGATTGAGCGACAGTAGAGCAACGATTTACGTTAAGCCTAATTATATGACCACTTTACCCCATCTTACTTGAATTGCTCTAAAATATTATGTAAAATAAATACAGATAGCTGCTAAAGAGTAAGTGTTCTTGAGACATGTAGGAAGCTTCCCGTGCCATTAGTTTATTCGAAATTCACTTAAACAAAATTTCCCTGAGAAGTTAAAAGAGCTGTTTAGATTTTTAAGTTTTTCATGTGCACACAAAATATTTTTTTTTTTTTTACTAAATAAAATATTGGCAGTTGTAAAATTTTGTATTCAAAATGTAGTTTCTAACTTCTCTACTCTAAAATAAAAATTTTATACTTATTCGAGCATTTATTTCCAAGTTACAGCCATTTATTTGATTTATTTGATGTATGACCACTTTACCCCATTGACCACTTTCCCCCACCAGACCCTATGGTTGTTGATAGGTGATAAGATATGATTATTTACTTTTGTTGCTAACAGGCATTTATGCCTAACACATAGTAATTGCTGCACCGTAATATTACTGGGCGTGCCGCACTCGTCATAAGAGCTGCTGCCAAAGTTAAAAGCAATATTCTGTGTAAAAGGCACTAGAATGCAAAGTAAACAGAAAAAAATATTCTAATGGTGTTTAAAAATTCTTTTAATTACTCATAGTTAAGGTATACCAATTTTCGAATTGCGACCAAAAAATTCAACATCTGACGTAAAAACATTGCATGATTGCCTTAACGGTTGTTTTAAAGTTATGTTCTTTCATTAAAATAGTTACCATACATACTCACTTAAATTTCAGCAATTTAGTCCAAGAAACAATGTATAAAGCTGTAGGATAACTTATTCATGAGATATAAGTTCCAAAAAAATATACTGAACAATACTACTAAATCTGAACATTTTCTCGATTTTAATTTCTCTTTTAACTTACTTACATAAAATTAAATACTGAGACATTCTGACAAGAATTTGAATTGATGTTTGGAAAAAAAGAATTTCAGTGGTCAATGTATCAATACCATCGATGTTTTAATTTCTTACATCAAGTTTTGCCATCGATGTCACACCTCTAGTTCAAGCATATCGTTAATGTTATCTTTTTCCGTAATTGTCAGGAGCTTTTTCTTTTTATTTTCATCTTCAGACTTTAAATGAAACAGGGCACTAAAATGTTATTATATTTTATCAACTTTCATGTTTAGAATGAAAACAAAATAATAAATGCTCCACAGTAATTTGATAAACTAACAAAGCAATTTCAGAACTGGTCCATTATAGGAACTATATCACTGATGCTTAAGGGAGGTAACTCTTACAAGAGATCAATTTTTGCTAACCAAAAAGTAAGCCTATACTTATGCACTGCAACTTCATTTTGAAAAATTTTGTGTTGTGGACAAAAAATTCGCATTAGCTTTAAAATTCGTTAAATGTGAAAAACTCATTTTAGCCATTTTGCGTAAGTTGAATCACGTAGTAGTGAGAGTCGTCTGTAATCCAATTGTAGTCAAACTACTATACAGTGGACACCAGTTAATTGAATCAATTGCTTTAATGAATCAAATTGCCAAAAACAGAACAGAATCGAGCTTTTTTGAATTAGCCGCCCCATTGAATCAGCCACTTAATGGAATCATTGTTTAGAACAAACGTTGTTCATACAAGTGGCAACCACTGTATATGCATTAAAATTACAAAGCAAAAAATAAGAGATGTATCCAATACCAAATATTTGCTTAAAATTTTTAACTATTATTTGTATTTTGATTTTTGCCAATATAAAATTTTTTAAAATATCTATTTTATGTCTTTTGTAAAATTTAAATGTATTTCCATTTAACATCCTAAAATGATGTACATTTAAAGTATAATTATTAGTTTCAAATAAATCTTTACTAATAGTAAAGATAAAAGTCTCTTTCTCTGTATGTCTGGATCTCTGACGCACATAGCGTCTAAACCGTTGGGCCATTTTTACAAAATTTGGCACAAACTTAGTTGGTAGCAGGGGAGTGTGCAACTCAAAGCGATTTTTCGAAAATTCGATTTTGTTCTTTTTCTATGATTTTATTTCTACCACCATCGGTAGATTATATTCCTCTGCACTGAGAAAATTACCATAACATGGATGAGTAAATTACCATAAAATTAATGACCAAATTACCATATCATGAACAAGCAAGTTAGCATAGCATATTGGCAAGAAATTCATCATCCATTATTTGTAAATATACAAGCCAACCAAATGACATTTTAATTTTTCTACTACGGGCAAAGCCGTGCGGGTACCGCTAGTAAACAGTAAAATAAATCTTTCCTAAAGCAACAAGTTAATATAGTAAACGGTTCATTTGGTTTACGTTCATCTGAAATTCTGCATAAATTGGTAATTTGTTTATTTTCTGACACTGATGCATAATTTGACAACTGATTATTATTTAAATAATAGTTTAACATTTTAATAAGTTAACATTTTATAAATAAAGTTCATGTCCCTGCACCATAATTTACCATTATTATTCTTTGACTGCTATGTTTAATTTATTTTCATTGTTTTTCAACCAAGTTTAATGTTTCATATGGCATAGAACTTTAAAAATTAAAAGTACAAGTCTTTCTCTTATACATTTCAAATAACAATTTTAATAATTCATGAAATGATATTATTTTTTAGCTGAACAGTTTTTAAAGATTTGACATTTTAATTGACTTAATATATTTATGAACACTTAATACAGTCAAACCCTGCTACAGTGAACCTTGGTTGTAATAATCCCCTGGTTGTAGCGAACCGTTTAATAGTCCAAACTGGAGCCCTATGTCAGTACTGCAATTTCAGACACTTGTAAAAGTCCACATACATCAGGGGATTGGCCATAGCGATCCAAAAAGTTCAAGCTTTTCATCCTCTTGTGAATAAAAGGAAAAGTCATCATTGGTAAACAAAACTGCTCCAAGAAGTGGATTTACTTCTTAGTTAATATTAGTTAAAAGAATTTCTGACTTTGAACATACACAGACTCTTTTCTGGTTTTAACAGTTCAATTATTTTCTGAACAGTTCAAAAACCTTTAGCAAGAACAATTTGACAGTGGACTGGTCTTTTGATTTATTTCACTGTAATTCAATTTTGATATTTTAGTTTTTATTCACTTGAATGCTTTTTGTTTTGCAGATATCCATACAGAAAAAATCGCCCCTTTGTTCAGAAATTTACACCAAAGCTCAGCACTTCAGTTATGAAAATTTACCCAAAGTTCACTGGAAAAAGTATATCCATGCATCTCGTTTTGTGGACAGCATTAAAGTTAAAACGCCAAAAATTACTTTTTTCTGTAATCGAGCAAAAGCAATGCTCATCATGATGGAAAATGTGCCAAACCCTGATTTCCATATGAGGTTCTACAATGGTGAGGAGATTTTCACACAATTTTGTTTGCAAAAGTTGAAAACGTGATTTTGGAGGAGGAGGGGGGGGGGGCAACATAGCATTTAGAAGAGTTTCTTATTTTCAGAACATAGCTTTTGATTCATAATCATTGAACAGAACTATGCGTCACATGCATCAGCTTCGTGGGCTGTATGTTGGGCACCACTGGTCTATAGATATCAGGGGTCTGACCAGAGGATATTTGGGTCCGTTAACGGACCCTTCACAAAAATCAGATCAACAAAACAGTCCTTTCACAAAAATCCGATCAACAAAACAGTCCTTTCACAAAAATCCGATCAACCAAAACGGACCCTTCACAAAATTCTGATAAACAGGAACAGATCTTTCTCAAATTGTTTATTGAAAGAGCAAATCTGAAAGCAAAATAACACATATTTCGGTGTATAAAACCGATAATTTTTGGCACAATTTTTAAAGTCAAATTAGAGGGATCAATTTATACAAAATCTGCTAATTTTGCAAAGAAAAAAGAGCACTCTTGTGATGCTCCTGCAAGAGATAAATAATTTCTACTGCCAAATAAATATAATGCTTGTTGTTTCTTTCTTGGAAATATATTAACAGCTGAAAATAAGTTTGGTTTTAAATAATTTTGTTTATTTGTTTTATCACAGCTAACTAGCAGTGGTGTTGTTGTAAACTTTTCTGAAAAGGCGTTGGTAAACACTTTTCTCCCTGCTCATGATTTAATAAACAGTAATAATATGTATCAGCGAAATGAACTAAGAACTGCAAAGGGATAGCAAAGGTGGGGAAAAAATATGATCGCTTCTAATAGGGTTACCAACTTCAAAATTATCGCCACTTAGTGTCTGGCGTTAAGCCTTTATAATGACTTGATTAGAAAATATTCTCATCATTTTACCAGCTTGTCAATATTTGCGTTTTTATGGTGCAGTGCGATATTTAACTTATTTTGGGAGAAAATTATATGGGTTGGATTTTTCAATGCTAACAAGGATGATTAACTGTAAATAAACTCTTTTACTTATCGTTTTTTTTTCCCTTTAGATGTCTACAGTTTGAAAAAATGCAATCTTTTAACATCCGATATGAGAATCATATTTTGTTCTTTTTTCAAGCTAACTTCACTTTATTAGGATGCATATAAATGGGAAGTTTCTTTATTTTTGTAAGAACGCTCATTTCAAGTTTTTAAAGCAAAATTCCATTTCTTTCATGAGTCAAAAATTAAAATGCTGAATTGATGGTTTATTTATTTATTTATTTATTTATTTATTTGCTTCAACTGTGTCTACAGATATTAATGATGTGTTTATCATAGGACTCTAAAATGCAATTTTAAAATAATTTTATCAAAAATATTTCTTTTACAAGCCGTTTTTTATACTTTTGATGCCTACACTTTGAGAATTGCGATCTCTTTGCATCCGCTATGGGAATCCCATTTTTAGTACGCTTTGTTAAGAGGTAAATAAATAAAACCTCTTTTTATTTTCGTTAAAATCATGGAATTTATAAGTTTTAAAAGAAATTCTGTGCTTTTTAATATTGTCTTGGGTCAAAAAGTTAAATGCTGAACCCTTGTCTGAATTTTATTTTTTGTTACAATTATTTTGAATACTGTACAGAAATATTTCTATAGTATAATTTAACATAATGTAGAATGGTAGATAAAATATTAATACTTGAGAGAGCGATGCCACCCTCCCCCCCCCCCCCTCCAATACTAGAAAAAAAACCCGAGAATGATATTCGCAACATAGAAGAGGATAACTCTCAAATTTAAGTTTGAATGATGCAGTTTGTGGCATTTCTGAATTCTAAAGTTTTGTTTTGACAACTTTTTTTTTGGGGGGGGGGGGGGAAATTATTTGACTTTTCCCCAAAATTAATTCTTTTTTACCAAATTATTTGATTTTTCACAAAAAACGAACCTTGTGAAAAATCCTGGGCATACTCCTGGATATTGAAAGGTTTATATATTTTTATTTACATTCATTACTAGCTGTACCGCCACAACCATGCCCATGGTAAGAATTTATAGAAAGTCCCCCTGAGTTAATAAAAATCTCCTCCCTAACTTAATCCATTTGTTTTACTAAAATGCACACATATTTCAATCTATGATCCAAGCATATTCCTTGTAGTACTAAAATTCCCTTTTGGAATAACAACAGCTGTTCTTTAAATCCTTTATCCCTTACCCCCTAGAAAAGAGAGTTAAATAGAAAGATAAATTTACAGTTAGAACAAAACCAAAAATTTTCCTCCATAGAAAAAAAGAATTGTATAACAAATGGATTGTAGTTAGAACAAAATGACCTACATTCTATCATTTGAAATTGTCATTTCAGAAAAAAATAAAAAAGTGCAACCTAAAAAACCTGATTTTTGGTAGTAATATAAAGGGTTTGTATGAAATGTATCTGAAACCACACACACACACATTTTTTGCTGACACAAGCTAGTTGAATCATCAAACACTTTTGGGGGTCTATTTCGTACTCTGTAGTCAAGGCCCAATACAGACTGATTTTACTACTGTCTTTTTGGTATCTTCACAAAAATCTTATTTTAAGGTCGGTACCTTCCACAAAAATCAAGCTATAAAATCAGTAGTTTTACAAAACTAACTTTGAAAATCGGCACAATCATGAAACAATGTTTAAAGAATTGAAATTTTCGCAGAAATCTGTGTTTTAAAATAGAAAGACTTGTTTTTCTGTTTAAAACGCAATTTTTTAGTAAATAAGATGCTAAGATGATTGATAGGAACAATCGCTTAGTAGGCCAGTGCCAATAATGTTTGAGACCAAAAAAATTTAGAACAGGATAAAACCAGTTCGAAAGGTAAGAAAATCTAATAACAGTAATAGGAAAAATAAATTACGGGCGAGCTGAGTTCAGGAAGGGGGGGTGTAGGGGGGTTTTAAGGGGGGGGAAAAACGGTTTATCACGATTTCCGGAAAAAACTAAGAGTCCTATCAAAAAAAAAACTAAATTGCAAAGTTGTTGGTAATAAAAAGATCTACAACTTTTGCATTTGCACTTTTTTTCTGTAACCTCAAAATATATGCGAAAAATTCAAAAAACCGACTTTTTGGTTTTTTATTTTTATCTCCCACAAAAAAAAAATTTTTTTTTCACTAAATTTAATGAAAAGTTACCTTATTGTGTCCCAAATACACTGTAATTTTTTGGATTTAAAATATTTATTTTTTTCTCCTTATTTTGGTTCAGTAGTAAAAAAGCATCAGAATTTTCAATCAAAAATTCTCAACGTCAAAATATCTGATTTTTTTAAAAAAATCGGAGCAAGTTTTTTTCGTTGGAATCACTACTTTTTGATGGTATAAAAAACAATATACAATACTATGGAAACTTTTCGCAAAAGATGAAGAAAATCAAAAAAATTCGAATTTGAAAAAAAAAAATCATCACTATGTAAAATTTTAAGCTATTTATTAAATAAACAGCAAACACAATAATTAACAGCAAACACAATTGGAAAACTGATTATTTTTCATAATATTCAAGGTTACACAGTTCGAAATTGAGGAAATTACTCATTTATCCCATCCTACAGTGTAGCTTGCTATTCGTAACTCCAAAAAAACTATAGGGGACACTGCAGGTCACTGTCTAATGGTGGATGAGAAGGGTATAAAACAAATGCATGCTGTAGCTTGATTTTTAATTATTTTAATATATTTTTTATTTTCAGTTTGTGTCAATGTAACATGAAAAATTTCATTTTTCGAGTAATTAAAGTGTACATTTTGATAAGGAGCTTAAAATTTTTACATAGTTATGACTTTTTTTTTTTTTTTCAAATACGAGTTTTTTGATTTTCTTCATTTTTTGCGAAAAATTTCTGTAGTATTGTATATTGTTTTTTATACCATCAAAAAGTAGAGATTCCAACAAAAAAAACTTGCTACGATTTTTTTAAAAAATCAGATATTTTGACGTGAGATTTTTTTGATTGAAAATTCTGATGATTTTTTACTACTGAACCAAAATAAGGAGAAAAAATAAATATTTTATATCCAAAAAATTACAGTGTATTTGGGACATAATAAGGTAACTTTTCATTAAATTTAGTGAAAAAAAAATTTTTTTTTGTGGGAGATAAAAATAAAAAACCAAAAAGTCGGTTTTTTGAATTTTTCGCATATATTTTGAGGTTATAGAAAAAAAGTGCAAATGCAAAAGTTGTAGATCTTTTTATTACCAACAACTTTGCAATTTAGTTTTTTTCAATAGGACTCTTAGTTTTTCCGGAAATCGTGATAAACCGTTTCCCCCCCCCCCCCTTAAACCCCCCCTACACCCCCCTTACCGAACTCAGCTCGCCCGTAATTTATTTTTCCTATTTATGTTATTAGATTTTCTTACCTTTCTAACTGGTTTTATCCTGTTCTAAATTTTTTCGACTTTTTACCATTTTCAAAGCTATTGGCACTGGTCTATAGGTAATAACTTTTTCGTAGCATTTTAACTAATTTTTAACTTTTTCACCAAATTTCATTAACACAATCCTTTAGCGTCAATTTTGGGGGGGGGGGGGGGCTGTTTTTTCTGATGATTTCCAGAATTGTACACAGTACAAAGCCTATTGAGCTGAGATACAATGGTATTTTTCCTACCTCATAGGTTTTTAGCTTCGCTCTCCCCCCCCCCCCCCCACCAAAAAAAAAAACTGATAGAAACAATAGTAGATGACATTTTGCACTTTAAAAAATTCCAAAATCAATACTGAATAAAACAGAATATTGATGCAATACTTTCAACAACAAAAAAAGGTAGTGAGAAAAAATCCTAGATTGTGACCCCTGGCAGTACTTATTTAAAAACATTCTCCATTTCCTGAAATTTATTTATTTATTCTATTATCATTTCTTTTAAGCATAAAGGTGCTTCAGAAATCTATAGAAAAAAACCAACTTCATATTTTTCTCTGTCTTACCCCCCTTATTTCGTGCCACTATGTACAAGGATAATTTATGTAAAATTTTGGTAAAATAGATTTATATTTAGAGGTGGGGGGGGGGGGCTTAGGCGCATTAAAATTTTGCAATATTGACAAAATTGGAAATCAGACACTTTAAATATTTTATATTTCTGAAAAAAGAAATTATGCAGTAACTAAAATATACATACAAATGAAAAATCAATCAAATACGGAAAAACACAAAAACCAAACAAATACTGAGAAAATATGAAAGACAAATCAAATATGGAAAGTATAGTAACACGCTCATTAGGTCTCAAATTAATTTTACAGGTTACTTTTTTTGCAACCTCCATAATTTTTTCAATGGTCCTGAACCACTTGAAGAAAACACCATTTCTGATCTTTAGTGATACTCTTAGCAAATGCTTTGATAAGGGCCACGCCACGCTGCACATTGTCATTTACAACTCTTAGTTTCTTTGCTAGCTCGAAGCCTCGCTGGTATTTATCTTTGAGTTCCCAATGCTCAGGATTAACTTGCAGGAACTCCCTGTCAATGCATAATAGGCTGAAAAACATGTTAGTGTTTTTCGTCACAAAACTGGACAGCGGCAGCTCGTGCCTTGAGAAAGTGACGGGGCCAGACCATAGGTGCTCCCCCCCCCACCACCACCACCCACCTGATTTTAGAAAAAAAAAGAGCTATTTTGAAAATATTTTATTATAAAATTAAATTTATTGAAACACAGGACAAGCTACAAAATACTTAAACTAATAAGTAAATCACAAAAGAAATTAATCACATGTTTATGTCTATGATTGACGGCCGGGTGGTACACTTTCACCACCCTTAATAACTAATTATTTTGAATGAGTGAAATTAATTTTATTGTAAGCAAGACCAAATTACAAAAATGCAAAAGTATCGTGATCAGAGAAATATGTAAAAATTATAAATTAATTAACTTTAACAAAGATGAAAATGCATCTCAGTATTTGCTTAAAATAAGTTTTAAAAAAATAAATAAACTAAATTAAAATAAATAAATAAATGAAAAAACTAGGAAAAAATCTTAACAATTGACACGTGGGTATACCTTTCTGCATATTATGAATCTGCCATCGCCCATGGGCCAGATTCAGAATTTTTATGCAGACAAAGAAAAAAATCGAACTCTTTTTATTTTCTTCAAATTATCGATAACGTGTCACATTTTCTTTAAAACTACATGAGCAGTAATTTAAAACAAGTAATATTTTCTATGTTACAATGGGAAGATATTTTTTGTATAAAAAATAATCTTGTTATGATATATACACATACGGATTCTTGAAATACACAGTTCAGTGGCAGAAACTTCAGGCTCATATTTCTCAATTGAATTATTTTATCTAATTCAGCAATATCCTCAAAACTAATTTTTTCTTCCCCTTGTCTTCATCTTTTTAATGCCCTTCAATCATTGTGATAAATTTCTAAATGTAGTTCAGGCTTTCCAATTTTGATTCTTAGGAATTCCTGAATACTGATTGTGAACATGTTCCGTATATAGAGAGGTCAAGATTGAATGAGGATTCAAAATAGTGTTCATAATACTAGGTTGTTCATATTATAGAGTGTTCAGAGTACAGAGAGGTCAGCCTATGTTAAGGCTATGGAGTTTCGCCGGGACCATCACAATGTGTTCAGATTATCGGGGTGTTCATATTAAGGAGGGTTCAAATAGAGAGAGTCCACTGTATTCGTTATAATGTTTTAACGTTGCTACTAGTGTATTGAACAAAGTCTCTTGTTTAGGGGTGGGGTGTTTTTAAGGGGTATTTTGATTTTAAGAGGGGGGACTTTCTATGTAGGTGGGTCTTTGCGGAACTTAGGGTGGTGTGTCCTTATTTTTGAGGGGGTGCCCCTGTGTTATTTATTCATGGTCAATGCAATACTGGATGATTATGTTTTTCATATCTAATTCTACTAGTAATACATAAACTCCTTTCAAACAAAGAACTCAAATTTCCTATTACAATGGACAAACTATTATATTTTTTATAATTTTTTTTTCTGATTTTTTTTTTCTTTTTAAATTTCTTTCGTGCTTTTGGTTAGCATTTTAAAAGTATTTAAAAAAGATAATTTACAATTTAAAATTAATAAATTTTCATTTAAAAAAATCACTTCAGAGGAAATTTAACTGAGTTCTAGGATATGTAACTAAGGATAACTAAGGATACAGCTTTTTAAAATAATAAAATTGAAATAGCAAAACCTTATGCACTAACAGCTCTTAAACGTTTGAAGTTTTACTTATAATTTGAAGTTTCTGGAGCCAACAATCTAATATTGCTTCTACATTAAGTATTGTACATGTCTTTTGATTTCATGCTTATAAATGATATTTCATCTAAATTTAAAAAAAAAAAAAAAATCTTCAAAGGAATGTAATTTCTAATATCTCGCTTAAGAAGTTGAGTTGACCTAAATAAGTATATTGTACTCTAGTTAAATATAATGATATTTTTATTTTGTTTGTTCATTTATTTATATATTTTGCATGTACGATATGTACTGGGGAGTTAAAAATATGAAGGGAAGTTTTTCATGAAAATTATTGTTCAATTACTTTTTAATTGTTCTGAAAATTTCCTATTTTTGCATTAAAATACTGGTCCTACATTTTCCTACTTTTTTGTAAAAGTGTCCTACTTTTCCTACTTTTTTGCAAAAATATCCTGTTTTTCCTACTTTTTGATTGTCAAAATGCGCTATGATCCCTGCTTACACGAATGTTGCACCTATTACTGTAGGTTCATATGGTTATTTCTCTTTCCCCGTTCAATGCACTTTTCTAAATTTGATTGTGCCATACTAGTCATGCCAGTCCCCCTTCCCTCCCCTGCAATTAAAAATCTAGACCCTCTACAGGTTTCGACAGTCAACAGTATTTTTTTAGTGGTTGGAGGGGGGGACACTAGTTAATATTTTGCCCCCAGCCCGGTTGAGATCTCGGCGGCCCTGACCAAGGTCTCAGGTATTCTTTCACAATAAAGATACGAATGTTATGAATACCTTCGCCTTCTTCAAGTTTGAACTCGTTCCGAAACATCCACAACTTGAAGCAACGCAGATTCTTCAATATCGATCTGGCATGATGAAATGCTCCTAGGGCATGGAAGTGTACACCACAAAAAGGAGTTCCTTCCAGAAAAACTACAACAAGCTCTAGCATGTCCCTGTAATATCCTCTTGCATGGGACATCACAAGTTGGCTTTGTGCAAATTCCATTACAGATTGCACATGAATAGCTACCAACTCTGAATAGCTACCAACACCTCAGCGTTACGCATTCCAGGTTCAAAATTAGAATGATTTATTGTTGACCATGACTGCTGAAATTGTTTGAAAAGCAGAACTGTAGGTCCACTGGACGTGAATGGGTCCCAGTGGCGGCTGCCGACGGCCTAAAGCAGATAGGGCCTCGCAAAATTCTCTGACGTTTTAAGAAATTTCCACGCTTTCAATTGAAGCTCTTATTAAATACAACAAACACTTAAGTAATCAAAATAGTGCGTGAAGGGGAGACTGATGCAGAGAACCAGCCTTAGCAAATGCGGGCCCGATTGGAGAATTCTGTGGGGGCCTTTTACAAAATGATTGTACAAATAGTGCAGTGCCTGATCGTCGATTTTTTCCGACGCGGGCAAAGTTTTGAAACTGTTGCAATTATACGTCTTTCTTCTACATCATGTTTCATTTATTTTATTTTTTGAAAACAATTAATGAGTAAAATTTGTTTTAAAAAGAAATTGAATTAAAAATATTCAATAGTTACAGCTTATTGATCAGTTAGCTCTACTCCCTCAACCCCCGTCATATTTCTTTTCTTATTTCTCTTTTTTCCTAGTTCATCTAAAAATCAGAAAATATTCAAAATGCTGCTCCTCCGAACTCCACCCCCCCCCCCCCCCCCCCACACCTACTCACACACCGAAACCATTATAGAATATCTGAAATTTCGTTTCCAGATGTTCAATTTCGCGATATTTCCAGCTGAAAAACCCCAAATATGCAACGCCATTGAAAATCGCTTAAAATTGCATTTTTGAAGCTTTACTTTTAAAAATTACTTAGCCTAATATTACAAATATGGCCTTACAATCTCGTTTTTAAGGCTTGAATTTCAGAAAATATTCGGGCAAGAGTCTCCATATTGCCTTTCTTTTAGATCATAAACAATTAGGATTTTTTTAACTACACAAGCAAAAAGTTTTGGGGAATGGCTTCTGAATATAAAATATTGCTTAAGTTTTTAAAACCATAATTTTCAAAAAAATTCCCCTCGTAGGAGCTCAGTAAGCTCCCATTTGTCTATCTGCTCTCCAATGGCATTTGTCGTAGCAATTTCTGTTTCTGATTCTAATTTAGGAACTCCCAGCAGTTGATCATCAATGTTTGGTCCTGATACTAATACTGGCAAGAGATCCTCCCTTGTTTTTAGGATATATTTTACATTAGTTTCCCGTCCCCACTATCAAGGGAGCTGTACGCTTAGATTGGAAAGTTTTTTATAAGTTGATGGCTAGTTCAGAGCTAATAGTTTACCTTTGTCTTCTTGAAGATGAGTGACTAAGTGTAAAATTATCTACATTTTGACCCATACTTTCTATTGCATTCAGCTCATAGCATCAACACTTTTCTGCAATCTTTTCCACTTATCGAAACAATTTTCCATCTTGGCAATTGAGTTTTATTCATCACGAGTAGGAATTTGAGCCTTTGACAAAATTATTTAACTTCTCTTATTACATCTAGTGAACTCTCCCAAATAGTCTTGCTTAGTGTTTTATGATGATGGAAAAAACGTACTTATAACTTGTCAATTTGATGGGAGCTTCCCTTTTATTTTACTCTATGGTGATGTGCCTAGGAAATAAAGTGACATTTTGTTTCTCGTCCCTACACAGGAGGTAGCTGAGGGAGGTGTCATCTTTTAGACAATGAAATAAATGTCATCCCATTTAATGAAAACAATTGCCGAATAAGATAAATAAATACCTTTGTGCTGAATAGTAAAGTCAGAGCAAACAACGTAAGTAGAAGCACAAATTTGTAAATTACAGCAGACACGTGTTTCGGCGCTTTTGTCGGATGTCTTTTCATCCATAAGCTCATTATTTTTTGCATTGAAAAAGGCGTTCCCTGTAACGCCGAAACACGTGTCTGCTTTATTTTACAAATTTGTGCTTCTACTTACGTTGTTTGTTCTGACTTTACTAATTGCCGAATAGTCTCATACATCACAAGCAACCGAAAAGAAAACGCACAGACCGAGTTTGCAGCTGCCTTTTCTATGCTATAGTTATTTCAAGGGAAGATGCAACTGCACAGCAGAGCGGGAAAGGGGGTCCCCTCACTGTGAGTTATTATTTTATTGACTGATCGGAAATTGTTTTCCGTGTAGAATAAAAAAAAAACCTTTGAAATCATTCCCCTTTAAATGAAATGATTCTTCAGCTAGTGGCATTATATGCTATTCTCCATTAGTCCAAATAGCTGATTTGCAACAGATTTCGATTGTGTTTGCCACTTCTAAGTATTATTCTATTGAACTGAAAATTTCCATATGTCATACTTTTGTATAATGTAAAAAAACTGCAGGGTAAGACGAAAGAAATTCAAAAAAAAAAATTTAAAGCACCCTAGTGTAATGGTCTTTTTAAAAAAAATGCCGTAACAAAATAGTATATATACATCTATATATATATATATATATATATACATAATAAAAGTGAAAAATATTGAAAAGACCACACCAAAAGCCCATAGATGTGCAACGCAACAAAACTAAAAAGCCAAGTAAATATAAAATTAAGCAAACAGAATTTCAAATGTTAAACAAATTATAAATAATTAATGATGATAAAAAAGAAAAATGCAAACAGCTATTAAGTAGGAAAAGATAAAGAGTGAATCCAGAGCTCATCAGCCGTGGAGGATTCATTAATTATGGTCAAAAGACCAAAATTTTAATTATGAACTAAAAGAGAATGTTTTAAGCTCCAGTACATGCAATATAGAGTAACAATGGGCAAAAGCACCACTTGCTAAACTAAAAACAATAAACTAGAGCTCAAACCTAAAACTAAAAGCAGGGGGTTTCGCCTCGACTAATTAGGAAAACAAGTTCCGATAATTAGCCATCCACGGGACAGTACCTGCCTATAACAAAATTGTCTTACCTTGAAATCCATGTAAACAAAGCTGATTCCATTGGTCAACCTGATAAATTCCATTCCAGTTGTCAACATAACAATAAAATAAAGATAAAAACATATCCAGAGGACCAATCCATAGACATACCGAGTTGCCTGTTTCCCACGTGTAAAAATTCATCCACCCCGGTGATTCATAAAAAATGGTTTGTCACGGTTGTATCATACAATTACACAGTTAAACAGTTTCAAAAGAAGCGAAATGCTCATCGAAGGCTATACTTAAGCAAATGTTTTCAACTAGATTTTTAGGGAAGTTATTATTAAAAAGTAAGTTTTTGAGTACCGAAATTTCTTGCTTAAATGCAGAAATGGTATTGCAAATTCTTATTATTCTGATAGCTTGCGAAACAATGATGCCAATAAAAACCTTTTTACTTAAGCAGGAGGAAAATCCTGCAAGCTGTTAACTGTGAAATTAAATTTGCGTCTTTTATCATAGATTGTAGTGGAACAATTTGAGTCAATTTGTATGTTGATATCCAGGAAATATCGTCCTAATTTTTGTATTAATTTCCTGAAAGCTTATAATAAGCTTACATTTGAACCTGAATATTTTTTAAGAAAAATCTCCTATAGTTTTAATGTTCCACTTAATGCATTTCTTGAATATAGACACCACTTTTTAATTGAATTGAAATCACGTTTACGTGATATTGTCAACACAGAATCTTCATACTTCCATCTCTCTGCTGATGAAAATAATGCCATTAATGAGTTTAAAAAAGCCTTTGTCTTTACTGTTGTTGATAAAGCCAGTTCTAATTACTCTATCTGCTGCAAAAAAATTATATGCTAATATTTTGAAAAATGAACTAGAAAAAACCACCACTTATGTTTCCTCCAAACTTAATGAATCCTCCATCATCAAAAAATTTGCTGCTGCTTACAAACTTATTAAATTGCCATGTCCTGATTCTGTTAACTTACCTTACATATATGCAATTCCAAAATTTCATAAAAACACCTGTTGGATTTCGTTTTATATGCTCTGCCACCAACACCATCAGAAAAAATTCTGAGTGTAAAGCTTGAACAGTTTCTCAAAAAATTCTAGAACAACTTAATCTTCAACAAATGAATTGGTTTTGGATTGTTAATAATAGTGTTGAAGTGATCAATTTACTTAATATGCTTGATATAAATAACTTAGAAACTTTTGATTTTGAAAACCTCTTCACCAATATCCCACTCATTGAACTTTTTTCCTCTGTGTCAGAACTTTTTAATTCAAATACAAATACAAATACAAATGTGACGACCAGCAACAGGCTCTGGGCCCAGCTAGGCTGGTCCTAGTCAATTAATTAGTCCCCAATGAAGATCAATGGCCCTCTTAAAGCTATCCACTCCCTTGCTCATTACCGCCTCTTCCGGTAAGCTATTCCAAGTGCCCACGACCCTGCTAAAGTAGTAGTTTTTCCTGATTTCCAAGTTAGCCTGAGATTTAAATACCTTAAAACAATGACCCCTTGTCCTGCTTTTCCGGCAAAAATTTAATCCATTTACATCTTTCATTTTGATAAATTTAAATAATTGAATGATGTCCCCTCTGACTCTCCTTTGCTCCAGGCTATACATGTTAAGCCTATTAAGTCTGGTATCATAATCTAAATCTGAGAGTCCCCTTACTAATTTAGTTACCCTTCTTTGAACCCTTTCCAATACAAAAATATCTTTCTTCAGATAAGGCGACCAAAACTGAACAGCATACTCCAAATGAGGTCTTACTAAACTCCTATATAAAGGCAGAAGAACTTTCTTAGATTTGTTTGAAATAGATCTATTGATGAACCCAAGCATTTTGTTGGCTTTGTTACTAGCAATACTGCACTGTTGACTAAACTTGAAGTCCTGTTGACTAAACTTGAATTCGGTCAAGGATTCCCTTGATTTTAATGAATTGATTTTTCTTGGTCTTTTTAAATTTTGTATTTTCAATAATTTTTTCAAAAATGATAATTCATGCCTTCTACAAATTAATGGCATTGCAATGGGAGCTAATTTTAGCTCTACATTGGCCAACCTTTTTCTTTTATATTATGAAAGAAAATATTTAATTGACAATCCTTCCTCTACACCTCTTTGTTGCAGATACATCAATGACCTTTTGTGTTATAAATTTTCCTAATTTTTCTGAACTTAGCAAAACTATTTATCATAGTTCATTAATGCTCAAAAAGACTAGTTCTAATCAAAATAGCTTTAATTTCTTGGATATCAACATACAAATTGACTCAAATTGTTCCACTACAATCTATGATAAAAGACGCGAATTTAATTTCACAGTTAACAGCTTACAGGATTTTTCCTCCTGCTTAAGTAAAAAGATTTTTATTGGCATCATTGTTTCGCAAGCTATCAGAATAAAAAGAATTTGCTATACCATTTCTGCATTTAAGCAAGAAATTTCGGTACTCAAAAACTTACTTTTTAATAATAACTTCCCTAAAAATCTAGTTGAAAACATTTGCTTAAGTATAGCCTTTGATGAGCATTTCGCTCTTCTTTTGAAACTGTTTAACTGTGTAAATGTATGATACAACCGTGACAAACCATTTTCTATGAATCACCGGGGTGGATGAATTTTTACACGTGGGAAACAGGCGACTCGGTATGTCTATGGATTGGTCCTCTGGATATGTTTTTATCTTTATTTTATTGTTATGTTGACAACTGGAATGGAATTTTATCAGGTTGAACAATGGAATCAGCTTTGTTTACATGGATTTCAAGGTAAGACAATTTTGTTATAGGCAGGTACTGTCCCATGGATGGCTAATTATCGGAACTTGTTTTCCTAATTAGTCGAGGCAAAACCCCTTGCTTTTAGTTTTAGGTTTGAGCTCTAGTTTATTGTTTTTAGTTTAGCAAGTGGTGCTTTTGCCCATTGTTACTCTCTATTGCATGTACTGGAGCTTAAACATTCTCTTTTAGTTCATAGTTAAAATTTTGGTCTTTTGACCATAATTAATGAATCCTCCACGGCTTATGAGCTCTGGATTCACTCTTTATCTTTTCCTACTTAATAGCTGTTTGCATTTTTCCTTTTTATCATCATTAATTATTTATAATTTGTTTAATATTTGAAATTCTGTTTGCTTAATTATAAATATATATATATATATATATATATATATATATATATATATATATATATATATATATATATATATATATATATATAGTATATTATATTAAGTAAATATTTTTTCAGGTGGTCTGATTGAAAGTATAACTACAAAAGGCTCTCGTGAAATTCGTGTTTTTAATGAGAATGGAGAAGTCATCAATCGCTCAGATCAAGACTTTGAACCCATGTGGGAGAAATATGTCACTGTGAGTATTTTTTAGCACAGATTTCTCACAGATAAGAGTTTCATATTAATTTTATCAAAATAATCAATTTTGTGTGTTTTTGTTGCATTAATAGAAGTTTCTAGACTACATTTTTTTAAAAATAAATATTTTTTTCCAAAGTAATATTTTATTGATTGAACTATAATGTTAACTGGGCAGTGTTTGAATGTCATTACCATATATTCTCCTCTTCTTTCTTTTTTGTTTTGCTGCTCTGCACAATGGTCCAAGAAAACTTCCATAACATTAATAAATGAGGAGGATTGATATATTGTACAGAAAAAAATATTTTAACAACATGAACTCAGTAATTTACTACAATCATGTGAACAATTTCCATAATTGGCAGTGCAACTGCTTCATATGGGGGGGGGGGGGGGGCAGCAGAGAGAAAAATCTGCAATGGAGAATATTGATCAAATACTAGAAAGTCGATAATGCAGGGCATAAAACTGGTCAGTAAAAGTCAGTACAAGTCAGTATTTGTCAGTTTTTTTTTCAAAATTTGGTCAGTAAAGTCAATATTTTTTTTGCAAAGTTGCCGAAGAATTCATTTTAAGAAAAATATCGGCAGTGGTATTTTTCCTGTTTTCCGTATAAACTTTATAAAATGTCAAAAAAGTGAGACTTTACCAATACTGCAACCTAATTTTGCCAAGCTGGTAAAGTTTGCATTATTTCATAAGAATAATTTGCTGTTAATTTCTTTTTAGTCTACTTTCCACAGACATTTTTAAGAAAGAAAAAATATATGCTTAGTCTGTTGTAAAAAAAAATCTTAAAAAGAAATAATAGTCAAATAAATAACAAAGTTAATGAATGCTGCAAAATAAAATTTTTGAAAGTAAGGCATTGAGATGGGGAAATGTGTCTGTTGGTCTGCCTGATCACCTCCCCCCCCCCCCCTTATCCCACCATTGGAAAAAAGCATTTCTTGTCCAAAAATGTTGGAGATCATTCCCGTATTTTTCCAATGGTTCAAAAACCATTTTCAAATGGTTCTGGTCGATTCAGCCATTAATCCCTTCAGCAGGTTGATAAAATGAGTACCGAACGGACTTGGGAACTTAACCCTGGGGGTTCCGCGTTAGGCTGACCATCTAACCGGAACATCTGCCTAGCACCACAGGGATGGTGATAGGCAGCCACCTTTGGTCAGGAAGACAGATGGGCACAGTAATCCTTAGCCCCCGTGGGCTGTTGTGCCAAAATTTGGTTCAAAAATAAAACATTAGCACCTGTGCGAAAATTGTAAGAAAGATATAAATACAAATACAAAAGTGACGACCAGCAACAGGCTCTGGGCCCAGCTAGGGGGAAATCTTGAAGTAAAAGGGAATATAAATCTTGAAATAAAAGGGATATTTGTTTTGAACAACCTTGTTTAAAGATAGCTTGACACATGAAAATATTTCTCAAATTTGACTATTTTAGGTGTGTTTTTGAGAAATTTAAAATGTTTCAACATTAAATCCTTTATTTAAGAAATTAACAATGCTAAAAGCAATCTTTTGTTGCAAATATTTACAGAGTAAGCATATGTTTAAAGTTTTTTTTTTTATTTAATTTTATTTAGTTTTATTTTTTTTTTTTTCATCATCATATAGAAATTATGTAAACTAAACTTACAACTTTTAGTCAAAACTGCATTTTAGGTTTATATTACAAATTAGTCATTGCCATACATTACAAATAAAACAAACATCCATTTTACAACGCATAATATCACTGATTATTATTTTAAGTTTAGTCGGTATTTTAAAATGTTTGTAGTATTTAGTTAGTGTTTGATAAATTTTGATCACTAAAATTTTTGAATTTACAAGCAGTTTTACCCCCTGCTACTTTCTCTTTAATCAAGTATATAAATGCAAGAATAATCTTTGAAAATAGTAAAATAAATTGCTTTACATATTTAACAAAAGTAAAGCTCAAGTATCACAGAAAAATTACTGTATTTTTTATGCACTGCAGTCCATTGCTTACGCGCACACTATTTTAAAATGTATTGCGTATGATAAATTCTCACAAGAACACATTATATACTGTCTGTGAAAATAAACTAGTCTTTTCCAATTTATTTGCATATTTACCAGAGCATTGCCTGGATGTTTTATCTTAAAATTTAAACAACCATTACAGGGTTGCCACGCACCGGGAAAACCTGGAATTGTCAGGAAAAATGAAAATGGCCGAAAATCAGGGAAATGTCAGGGAAAATGAAAAATTGCATATTTCCGATCGTTCTTAGCGCGGCCCACGGTCTATGAGGTCAAAAAAAAAAAAAAACCTTTCAGCCTTGTTTTTTTCGCCGCCATTCCCTTCCCATTCGTTGTTTTGGCATTCCCCCTCTTTCTTCTTCCCCCTGCAGTTCTTTTTATCAACTCTCTGCCATTGGCGCATGCGCCATAGCAGTTGGCAGCGGACATGCGCAGAAGGTACTTCTTTTCTTCCTCGTTTGAGCGGGCTCTGTTTAAACGCTGCTTGTTTACGTCAGCAGTTCTGAAGTTGTTATGATGCACAGCACATTGTTTTGTCTGCGAGTGCGACTGAAGTTTTTAATGAACTGCAATAATCTTTTCTTATTTTGTATTTTTTCTTTAAATTAATTAACGAAATCGTATTATTCTAAACAATTTTGATTTGTAAATTTAGTTCATTAGACAATTTTAAACTTAGAAAGTTTCTTTTTTACTGAAGTATCGCTAATCTTTTAGTATTTTGGTAGTGATTTTTAAAGACTTCCAATGCGCTTCTTTCTTTCAAAATAAAAGTAATCCGATTAAAAAAAAATCTGCACATCAGAGAAGTTTCTGATCAATGCACAAAATTTAACTTTATGACAGGGTGCCCACAGGAGTGATTATGTCGCAAGTTGCGCCATCAAAATTTCTGTGGGGGGATTTTTTAATTATTTATTTTACTTTATTTTTATTCAAATTATTTACTCATATTATTTTACTTTATTATTTTCATCTGTGTGTGTGTATTTTATTGGGGAGTGAGCACACTTTTCTTTCAAAAAAAAAATAATTAAAAATAAATAAATAGGTAAAAATAAATAAATAAATAAAAAGAGTGTTAAAAATTAAAAAAAGCTCAAGGCGTTCAGAAATATTGGGGGGGGGGGAGCACCCCTGTTTTATGAGCAACAAACAGGGGAAATATGTGAAGCTAAAAGATGCATGATTTTTTTACAGGCCAAAATCTAAAAGCGCTTTGAGTTCAATGGATTGGAGGGGTGGAAGGCAATAATTGAAAAAGTTTAGGTTTCATAAGTTTTTAGTTATCTACACGAGTTATATGCATATTCATTGCAATAAAATAATTACTTACATAAAAAAAAACAGCTGGGGAAATTAAATGTTTCTAAATTGGTTTCTATGCTAGAGCTAATGTTAAATTAAGGGGTCACTGAGCACCCTCTTAAAATTTGAGTAAGAAGCTAAAACTTTTACAGCACAATACTAATAGTAAGTTTTAAAAAGATAAGGGGTGTCTTGGACTCGAGCTGAGAGGAAAAAAAAAAAAAAAGAACCACCCTTAGTACATATTTTTGATTATTTCAGCTTGCGTAAATTAAATTTTGTAACCATTGTTTGTAAAGTTTGAAAATGAGGTAAGTTTTATCAAAATTTGAGATGCATATATTAATGTTGCAAAATGAAGGTGGAGATCGATAACCTGGAATTTTTCTCAAAACCACCTGAAAAACCTGGAAATGTCAGGGAATTTCATTCTTGAACTTCCCTAGCAACCCTGCATTACTGCTTTACATTCTTATAATACTCTGCATTTTGTCATAAATGTCTTAGAAAAACTTTCCTATTTTTGTCCAAAGTGTCAAGTATGATGAATATAATATCAGAGCTGATCATTCCACGTCAAGTGATCCAGTTTTTTCCTCACATTTTTGGATTTCTTTGAAATTTGGCTTATCGATTGTACCCTTCAAGGTAATTAAAAGTCCAAATTTTTAGATTTTTATCTCTTTCATTTTTTTATTTATGAGACTTTGATTTTTCGAAAAACCTTCTTTTTTTTCATAGATGCTTGAACATAAAATGGACGATAACTCAGCATCAAATATAAACAGAAATATTTGGTGAAAAGCATTTTAAAGTACATTAGTTGCTATTTAATATAATATGCAGCATGACTAATTTTGTAAAATTTTAATTTTTAAAAATTTAAATTTATATTTAAAATTTAAATTTCTCACAGAACATATAATGATTTTTTTTTTAAATTCCTTTAAAAATGTGCATTTTATCTTTATTTGTACGAAATTTCAACTTAAGATCTCAATGGGATCATATTTTTACGAATTTTTGAATAACATTTGACTTAAGAAGTAATGATATTTTCCAATTTCTATTTAGTTAAATATGGGGCTCTCTTACTGGTGATGGTCTAGTGAGTAGTAATAAAACGTGACTGTGGTTGATATGAGCTGGGATGAATTTGTAGGTTGGTAAGCATGCCCCCCCCCCTCAGTTATCTTTTTTTTTCAAAACTGTTTTCAAAATTTAACCCCCCCCCCCCCCCAAAAAAAAAGCTGGTACGAAGAGTAATAATTAAAACAAACACTGTCAAACACCAAAAGTGACTGAGGCTCTTAAATAGGGGGAGGGGGGATCACAAACACTAAAAGTTGGGAAAACTTTAACAGACAAAAAGAACCAGGGGTATACTGTAGATATGCGTATGCTCTCAAACATTGTTTAGACATATTATGTACATGATGCATACACATATTGTGTATGATGGATTGCTGGGAGTATACCCTCAGAAAAATTGTTCGGAACATCACTGAATAGACCCCCACTCATTTGCAGCTTTTTTTTTCTTTCTTTCAGAAAGTGGGACGGTAGGGTAAGGGGGAGGGGGGCAATCTGGAATGAGGCTTAACACCATGGAAGGTTATGCTCAAAAGAGCAGTGTTAGTTTGATCTATAACTGCTTTTAATATATGTATAGATAGATCTTGTTGCATTACTCTCCTTCACAACAGAAAATAAACAGCAAAAAAGCAATAAAAAAAGTAAAAACAGCTGTTCTCCAGATGTTGTAGAAAGTTATGTGTGGACAGACATATGATCTGATACTTTGATTTATTTGTAGTTTTGTGTGAAAAGAATGGAAAAACATTAAAACAACATGGAGGAAACACTATTTTGCTATGATCTTGGGGCAAACTATTTCTTTCCTCCTTTCGAAATTGAGGGTTGGTGCTGGGGTAGGGTGTAGGGAATGAAATGAATCATAACTTTCCTTATCAGATATTGAATTAATCAAGTACACTTTTGTGATGTTAAGATCTAGAAAGAAACAATTGGTCTGAAAAAAAAAGAAAGAAAACATATGGCGTAAAAATAATTCTCAAATCAATCCCCGGGTAAAGCATGATACTAGTATAGTGTTAATCGTATGTATGGGTAGGGGGAGGGGGATATACTTCATCTTGTTTAAAGAACATTTACCACATTTAAATAAGTTTACTATTCGTTATGTTGTATTTTATTTTACTTTATTTTTTTTACATTTTAAAAGCTAAAAAGAAAATTTTTTTAAAAAAATTAAGAGTGGTGGTGCCGGGTGTGGGGGGTGGGGAGGGCTTACCAATCTACAAGTTCATGCCAGTTCATTTCAAGCATAGTTATGTTCATGGGTGCAAGACCTTCCGTCTCAGGACGGATTTCCGTCTTGACAAAATTTCCGAGACAGAGGTCGGGACAGAAAGAAATTCAATGACTTTCATTTAATTTTTAATGAATAAAGAAAAATTGAGTGTTTGAAAAATATGCTTTAATATTACTCCACCATTCCATAACCACGAATTTACATCGACATTCTCCCGGTTTTCCGCCATGTGCTTGTTTTGTTTGCAACGTGCTTTTAGAGGAGTGGCTTTTCGACTTGAGCCGTTTGACCTTTTTTTAGGTATAGCTTTGTTATTTCCAACTCACTGCATTGCAGACCGAGGAGTTGCTCGCTATTCTTCCTGATTTTTCGAAGCAATGGGCTCTAATTGAAAATTTAGCCTTTTCTCATGCTATTTTCGATCATCCTTCCGTTTTTTTCATTTGTGTTTTTTTTTTTTGCAAACTTTACACGCATAAATGAAAATTATGTACGCTCTTAAAATGTCTTAAGAGTTGAATCTGCATCACCGATTGAGAGTGATTGCTGACAAGATGAAATATTTTCGCCACAGCGAAGGGCGTCCACATACCAGGTAAAACAGAAACTATCAAGGATTTTGAAGATTTTAATGAAAATGGAAATTTTGGAAATAATCGGGGGGGGGGGGGGATTTCAAGCTGGTTGGAAACACCGATGGGCAAAACGTTCCTGCATTTTTGACAAAGACTTGAGGAATCACTAAATTCGAATGTCATTGAATCGAACACTCGCTAGAATGGAAATATGGGTGGGGGGGGAGAGAAAGGAAAGGAGAAAAATAACGGCAGCACGAGTTTCGAAAAAACGCTGCTCTTGCAAAGAGGGTAATCTGTTCGCAAATTAACCCGCGATACTGAAGTCTTAAAACGTTTATATCTTGGACAATCTAGGGGGGGGGGGATGTTACTCACAGGTTACAGTATAAAATATCGAAGAACTGAATTGAAAATATATTTGAAGCTAGGAGCGGTTCGATATTTCTCCACTGCAAACTCTTAAAAATTTAAAAGTCAAAAAGTTTAGGCTGTCTCTAATGATGTAAAAGTTAGTTTTAAAAAAGAATCGGAAGACTGGAGTCTTAAAAACACTAATTTAGGCAATCTTTGGTGAATTTATGAGAGATGGTTTTCGTGTTCTAACATGAAAATATTTTGTAGCTGATGTATTAAAAACGATTTGAGGCTATACTTAAATGACTTAAGTTAAAGGGCATTTGCGACCCTCTCTCGAAAAGTGTTTGTAATTGAAGTCTTAAATCTTTTAGGCTGTCTTTGGCAATGTCAAGAGGGAGGGAGGGGGCTCTCTTAAGGTGAAATTCCGAAACTGGAGTCTTAAAAGCGCAACTTTGGACCGTCTTGGGGTTCAGGGTTCTCCTTTCCCAAAAAATATTCAAAGCTGAAGTATTCAGAACTCAGCTTTAGGTAATCTTTGGAAGACTTAAGAAGAGGGAATTCGAAGGCTTTCTCTCAATACGTTTTAGAATTTAAATTCTTAAATCTTCGGTGATGAAAAGGGGAAACCGCAAATTTAAGTAAAATTTAGTGAACTTAGAGGAAAGAGTTCGGGGGGGGGGGGAGATCTCTCTCCCCGAAGTATTGAAATGCTATTTTGGCTATTTTTGAGTGAGTTAAAAGTTAGGGAATTCAGGGGTCTTTTTCGAAACATTTTCGAAATTGAAGTCTTAAAACTTTGGGTTATCTTTGGCGATGTGTGGAAGGGAGTTGCTCTCTCAATAGAAAAATAAATCTTAAACAAAAACTTACACTGCGTTTAATAAACACAATGAGAGGGGGGGTATTCCGCACCCCCAGTCCTAAATATTTTAGTTTCTGAAATTTTAAGAGCTTTGTTTTGGGCTGGCTTTGGATGACTTAAGGGGGAAGGGTGTAGGAAGATTTTTTCAAAAAGTTTCCAGAATTAAAGTATTAAAATTTTTAGGCGGTCATAAGTCATGTTTATAGGTAAGAGGGGTACTATTCCTACAAAACAATTTAGAAACTGAAGCCTTAAAAATTGAAATTTAGGACATTTGTGGTGAACTCAGAGGAAGGGGTTCGGGAGTTCTCTTCCGAAAGTTCTTTGATGCTGAAATATTTAAAGCGCCACTTTAGGTTATATTTGAGTGCCTTAAGAGGGATGTGATTCGGGAACCCTGCTGGAGTTAGGATTCAGTTCCCCTATTTCTTTTTTTAATTAATGAATGTTGGAAAGGGTACCTTGTTTAAAAAATATATCTACTTCACTGAAGCAATTTTTTATTGCTAATTTCACTACCTGGTATCTTATAAAAGAATTCTTTTTCAAAAAGACTGTGGGGGAATGGTGACAGTTCATTATCATTAGTCGGCCTTACACTTCCCCCACTTTTCCTTCTTTTCTAGTTTGTTGGCGCTACCTTGGGTAGACTTTCGAATCAGAACTGATTTATGTTGCAAAAGTGAAAATCTTATGTCCTAAGCTATTTTATTGCTACAACAAAAATGTTTAGGATCGGCAAAAAACTAATGGTGGGATGCTGCAAACGCTTTTAGCCCTTACATTATCCAACATCGTCTACAATTACGTTTTTGAAACTTCAATTTCGAAATATTGCGGAAGGAGGGTTCCTGAACTCCATCCCTTCAATAGTGCATTCAAAAAGCGCATAAACGTTATGAAATTTAAATTACAATTTCGTTTTTAAATCTTCGATTTCGGGAAAGCCCATAGCTTCCTCTCCCTCCCCCTCTTTCTTTAATATTTTTTGAAGGTTGCCCAATATTGTGATTTTGGGACTATCAGTTTGAAATAATTGATGTAAGAGTCCCTGAACTCCTCCTTTCCCTGAACTTTACCAAAATGGCCTACCACAGCGTTTTTTGGACTTCAATTTGGAAAAATTTCTGGGGGAGAGCCTCCAGACACAACCCCCCCCCCTTATTGCCGGATTTTAGATTTTTTGGAATTATGTCAAAACACTTAAATATTACAATTTTAAGGCTTAAAATTTAAATCAAACAGATTCCAAAACTGGCATTGTTAAACTCTGCAACATTTATACATACAAATTTTTCCTTAAGCCCGCATGCGGGCGGGGGGGGGGGGGCTGAAAATATTTTCCGTCTTGAACACATCACCAAACTTGCACCCATGGTTATGTTTCCTTACTACTCATTTGATCATCACCAGTAAGAGAATCCCATATTTAACTAAATGGATTCTGAAAATTATCATTATTTCTTAAGTCAAATTTTATTCAAAAATTCATGAAAATATGATGCCATTGAGATTCCAACTTGAAACTTTGCACAAATAAAGATAATATACACAAAAAAAAATTTTTTGACTTTTTTTTTTTAAATTCATTATATGTTTTCTGAGAAATTTTAAATTTAAATTATTAAAAATGAAAATTTTTACAAAAATAGTCATTTTGCATATCATATTAAACAGAAACTAATGTACTTTAAAATGCTTTTTACCAAACTTTCTATCTGTATTTGGTGCTGAGTTATTGTCCATTTTACGTTCAGGCATCCATGAAAAAAAAGGGTTTTTCCAAAAATCAAAGTCTTGTAAACAAAAAAATAAAAGAGATAAAAATCCAAAAATTTGGACTTTTATTTACCTTGAAGGGTACAATCGATGAGCCAAATTTCAAAGATATCCAAAAATGTGAGTGAAAATTTTTTTTTTCAAATTTTGTATCACTTGACATGGAATGACCCATACATTTGTGTAAAATTTCGAGACGAGAGAAAATTTATGTTTAAATTGTTATCTTGATTTGCTGCCTTTAACTTTCTTCATGAGTTCTTGCTGTATAAGTGACCTTAGTTTCTGTACATACAAAAATATTTGCTGACTAGTAAATAAAACTATCTTTTAAATGTGTTCTGGATTTTACTAAAATATTTTTTTAACTAACAGCTAACAGAGTTAAATGTACAATTTAAAGTTTTTTTTTTCACTTCTTATTTCCTGATGTTAGAGGTTTTCTTAAAGTTTTGTTTTTCAGTGAGTTCTCAAAAAACAAAATTGTGAATGAAACACAGCTCTTTATCATTTACAGTCGTCTCTCGCTACTTTCGCAGCTTCACTATATCGCGTTTTTTCTGTTTTTTTTTTCAAATACATAGTAATTAGCCTTTTTTATGCTCTCGTGTTAACTTTTCCTACAAAAGAATAACAAAGTGTGTCTTTTAAATAAGGGAAGCTCTTCTGAGGGGCAGTAGTTGTACTAGTTGAGGTAGTAGAGGTATAAAATTGCCGAAGAAAGTGTAGGCAATCAGTATCTCATTTTAACCGTTAAACACTAACTGGATAACTCATTTATTATTACTATGGGATAAATACATCTGTAAATGGTGTTCAACGATTTACTAGCGTTTTAAGTTGTATAGGTAATAATCTTTAATGAGGATAAACATAGAGGAAGAACGGCAGCACATACGATCACTAACTGGCAATTGATTCATCATCGAACAAGTTGAGCTATTTTCATGGATTAGTAGTAGTATGTAAGAACTGCATGTGTGTGTGCAGTTTATTCCCCAATAATTAAAATTGTGATATCACATCTAATATATCTCATTTTCTAATATTTTGTGCAATATATTAAGTAATACAAATGTAATAGTGGTTAAGGGTGCTGTTTCATTTCTAGGAGGCTCTAACTATGTTAAAAACCTACTTAAATTGTCCTAAGTAAGTTTTATGAGCTCTAATTAGGAAAATATTTGATATATAAATACAGAATCCTGCTTCGCGGAAATTCAGTTATCACAAAGTCAGGAACGAATTAACCATGATAAACGAGGGTCGCGACTATAATAATATTATGACCAATTACAAGATCTTTTAATTTATTTTCGTAGTTGCAAAAAAGTTTTACTCATTCAGTAAATAAATGAAACTCATAACTTTCAGTCAAAGTTTGTACCGAATAAGCTTTACTTCATGTTGCTGCACATTACAAATAAAGCTAGCATCTATTTCACTAATTATGATACTCTTTTTTGTTATGCCAAAGTTTGTTAAGTTTTTTAATTTTAGTCAGTATTGGTCAGTATTTTATACATTTTGGTCAGTAAAGTCAGTATTTTTGACCATCCAAGCAGTTTTACCCCCTGATATTGGTATACAGGAAAGTAGGCTAGTTTAGTTCTGGATAGAACTTCTTGTTTAAGAAATGTGCAAAAATATTGTAGCACTTCAAAGGTTTATATCTCCTCAATGAGTTGGAATAACATGGCAGTTTTTGATTCGTTTTATAGGGCACTGTAAGCTTCTTACGCTTGCATTTTGACATTTTTATTACCTGTCTCACAGACTTTTTTTCTGAAAAAGCACATTTTTCATTGTTTCTAAGCTTTTTTTTTTTCTTTTTTCTTTTTTTTTGGGGGGGGGGGGGGGCTCAAAATGATGCAACACTGTTTGAACCAGGATTTGACTCTGAAAAATGTCTAGTTAAGCGTAACTTAAATACAGTCGAACCTCCCCATTACGGACACCGTCAGAACCAAAGTTTTTGTCCGTTAATGGGGAGTGTCCGCCATTGGGGAGTCTGAATTCACAATGGCATTTTAATTTTGTATTTTAAACCTACACATACAGTGCATAGTTCTAAATTAAATTGATGAGCATTGCTTTTGTAGGTGAACTTAACTAATAAGTAAATAATCCGCTGAATCTTTCGGAAAAATAAAATAAAAAAGCATTTGTAAATTGTTTCCTCTAGCTGAATAAAACCAGTCAAGCACAATGGAATCAATGTCACTGATTTTCAGCACCTTTTTGTTTTAGATTTCTTCGGTGGTTTGCAAAATTTTTGAAACATTGATGAAAATTAAGATAGTAAATTTTCTAGAGAATAATAATCTATTGACTAGTTTTCAGTACGGTTTCTGGAAAGGTAAATCTTGTGCAACTAATTTATTACATTTCTATGACAAAGTTACCATGGCTTTGGACAATAAGAAGCCTGTAGATGTTGTTTACATTGATTTTCAAAAAGCTCTCGATAAGGTACCGCATTTTGCTCTACTTAGCAAATTAGCTGATATAGGAATAGGAGGGAAAACTTTCATTTGGGTAAAAAACTGGCTGACCGGAAGGAAACAAAGGGTAGTTGTAAGGGGAAATTATTCTAATTGGAATGAGGTTTTAAGCGGGGTTCCTCAAGGATCAGTGTTAGAGCCTGTTTTGTTCATTGTTTTTATGAACGATATTCACAAAAATATTTCTGGGAATATGAATTGTTTTGCTGATGATGTCAAACTTATGGGGACTGTAGAAAATGAAGAACAAGCAAAACAGCTGCAAGAGGATCTAGATCATATTACGGAGTGGGCTGATAAATGGGATATGGCTGTTAATGTTGGGAAATGTCAAGTACTACATTTAGGGCGTGGAAATAAGTGTACCAGCAGGGGTCTGTCCAGGATATTTCACAGGGTCCGTTTTTTGTGAAAAATCAAATAATTTTGTGAAAAATGAATTAATTTTGTAAAAAATCAAAAAATTTCGGAAAAAAAAATTTTTTTAAACAAAATTTTAGAATTTAGAGATGGCACAAACTGCATCAATTAAACTTAAAGTTGAGTGTTTAACTCTTCTATGTCGAGAAAATCATTCTGGATTTTTTTTCTGTTATTTGGCGGGGGGGGGGGTGGCATCGCTTTTAAGTATCAGTATTTATCTACCATTCTGCATTATGTTAAATTATACTAGATATATTTCTGTACAGTATTTAAAATAATTGTAACAAAAATATAAATAAATAAAACAAAATTCAGAATAGGGTTCAGCATTCAACTTTTTGACCCAAGACACTCTTAAAAAGCACAGAATTTCGTTTAAAACTTATAAATTCCGTGATTTTAACAAAAATAAAAAGATACAGTAGAGAACCAATTATCCGGGAAGTTCTGGACCATAGCTATCCCGGATATCTGAATTTCCCGGTATTCTGGATTGCTAAAAAGAGCTTTTGGCCGATTGTTTATAATACTTAAATTACTATAATAAATAGTAACACGTATTAAAATAAGAAGAAAACAGGTTCAGATATGCTTATCAATATCGAAACATTAAAAACTACTCCTGAGAGAATAATTTAAACACCAAAAACCTTAAGTTATTTAATAAGACCTGAGACCCTCACACTCATTTTGAAAAGGAAAGAAAAACACCAATTTTCGATGTTTTTAAATAAAAGAGAATGAAGGGAAGGGCACGAAACAAGTTTTTGAACGTAAATGAGCGATTCTTCTACTATAGTGTATAAGGAGACTTTGTTTTCATGAACGCGTTTTTTTTTTTGCCCTTTTTTTGTAAAGGTTTGGCGTTAGCGATTATTGATAGCTATTGCTTTTACATTAAGTTAATACCAATTGAAATTTAATTTATGAGTTCCTGCAGCCTTATTACAGTCTTGTGTTTAACGATTTATAGTTTCCACCATCAACTATCCGGAAAATTCGAGAATCGCGGCGTTTCACGCTGTTTTGCGACGTCACTTCTGCTCTAAACGGTTTTAATTAAAGGCCATTCAATAAAATATTGCATTATAATGTGACAATATTCATTTCTTTAGTTTTTCAGTTGGAATAAAACACAAAAATTTCAGACTTACGTGTGTACTTTTTAGTTCAAGAAAATATTCCGGAAAATTTCCCCCTGCGTTAATGACAACCCTTTGAAGCTCATTTTTGTAAACATTTTCCCGAGTTATAGATGAGTAATATGGTATTTATTAAGAAACCGCTCATTTTCTTTTAGGTATTTCAAAAAAAATGCTTAGTTTTTCAAAAATTGCCAAAAATACGTATTTTTAAAAAATGGCGGGAAAATCGGCAAAAGGTTGCCGGTTTTCTGGTTTCCCAATTTTTTGGTTCCCGGATAAACGGTTCTGCACTGTATTTCAATTGTTTACCTCTTAACAAAGCGTAATAATCATCAAAAATTCGAAAAATCGGATTCCCATAGCGGATGCGAAGAGATCGCAATTCTCAAAGTGAAGGCATCAAAAGTATAAAAACGGCTTGTAAAAGAAATATTTTTGATAAAATTATTTTAAAATTGCATTTTAGAGTCCTATCATAACATATCATCAATATCTGTGGACACAGTTGACCCCCCCCCCCAAAAAAAAAAAAATAATAATAATAAAATAAAATAAACCATCTATTCAGCATTTTAATTTTTGACTCATAACAGAAAATGGAATTTTGCTTTAAAAATTTGAAATGAGAGTTCTAACAAACAAAGAGACTTTTCATTTATTTGAATCCTAATAAAGCGAAGTTAGCTTAAAAAAAGAAAAAAATATGATTCTCATATCGGATGTTAAAAGATTGCAGTTTTCAAAATGTAGACATCTAAAGAAAAAAAAAAGGTAATTAAAAGAGTTTATATAAAGTTAATCATCCTTGTTGGCATCGAAAAATCAAAACCCATATAATTTTCTCCCAAAATAGCAATTAAACATCGCACCGCACCGTAAAAACGCAAATATTGACAAGCCCACAAAATGATGAGAATATTTTCTAATCAAGTCATTATAAAGGTTCAACGCCAGACGCTAAATGGTGATAGTTTTGAAGTTGGTAACCCTATCTGAAGCGATCATATTTTTTCCTCACCCTTACTATCCCTTTGCAGTTCTAAGTTCATTTCGCAGATATATATTATTATTGTTTATTAAATCATGAGGGAGAAAAGTGCTTACTAATGCCTTTTCAAAAAAGTTTACAACAACACTGCTGCTAATTAGCTGTGATAAAACAAACAACCATTATATTTATTTGGCAGTAGTAATTATTTATCGCTTGCAGGAGCATCACAAGAGTGCCGATTTTTTCTTTTTTTTTCTTTTCAAAATTAGCCGATTTTGTATAAGCTGATCCCTCTAATTTGACTTAAAAAAGGTTCCAAAAATTATCGGTTTATGCACAGAAATATGCGTTATTTTGCTTTCAGATTTGCTCTTTCAATAAACAATTTGTGACAGATCCGATCTTGTTTATCAGAATTTTGTGAAGGGTCCGTTTTGTTTGATCGGGATTTTGTGAAAGGTCCGTTTTGTTTGATCGGATTTTTGTGAAGGGTCCGTTAACGGACCCAAATATCCTCTGGCCAGACCCCTGACCAGTTATTATTTGCAAGTTTCAGTCTTTAGTCAGGCAGACAAAGTTACTGATCTGGGGGTCTTAATAAGTCAGGATTTAAAGTTTAGCAAACAGTGCAGCATTGCTAGTAACAAGGCCAATAAGATGCTTTGGTTTATCAATAGATCTATTTCAAACAAATCTAAAGAAGTTCTTCTGCCCTTATATAGAAGCTTGGTAAGACCTCATTTGGAGTATGCTGTTCACTTTTGGTCTCCTTATCTTAAGAAAGACATTAATGTATTGGAAAGGGTTCAAAGGCGAGCTACAAGGGTAATAAATGGACTTTCTCACTTAGACTATGATTCCAGGCTTAGAAGGCTAAAAATGTACAGTCTTGAGCAAAGAAGAGACCGAGGGGACATGATTCAGTTGTTTAATTTTATTAAAATGAAAGATGTTACGGGGCTGAAGTTTAGCACTGAAAACAGGACAAGGGGTCATTGTTTTAAGCTATTTAAATCTCAGGCTAACATGGATGTTAGGAAAAATTATTATTTTAGCAAGGTAGTGGAACCTTGGAACAGTTTACCAGAAGAGGTGGTAATGAGCAGGGGAGTAGATAGTTTTAAGAGGGCCATTGATCTTCACTGGGGATTGTAGATTGACTAGGACCAGTCTAGCTGGGCCCAGAGCCTGTTGCTGGTCGTCACTTTTGTATTTGTATTAAAATGTAGTGCAATCGGCTACTTTTCACTTAATCACTTAATCTAGCAATACTGTGCCAATTCCTCATACTTAATCTCTTAGGAAAAGGATGCCAAAATTTAGATTCTCATCAACAGAGCAAAAAAAAAAAAGCTATGTCTCAGGAACAAAATTTTTTCTAGAAAAAGGTGTAAACAATTTTAACAGAATGTTGGCACACATTACATACCAAATTTTATCAAAACAAAAAAGGCGAGGCAGGTCCCACTTGTTGATTTAATATGGAATGACCCTGTTATTAAGCTTCTTTCTTTCTTTTATTTTTTTAATGTTCCAAATTTATTTATTTATTTTACTTTCATGGATTTAAATTAACTGTTTAATGTAATTTCAATCTCTTATCTTTTAAAAATGACCCTTCTTATTTACTTTCAGTTGAAATCAAGAGTTGAAAAATTGGCAGAACAATTGGAATTACTACAAGAGAATTCAGAAGAATCAATTTTCCCCATGACAATGGGAAAGTATGGTCTTTTTTAAGCTAGAGTCATTTCAATTTAAAATCTCTTCAAAAATGCATTCAAAAATTTACTGAATTGTGAAAAACGGCTACCGTACAGTCGGCTCCCGTTATAATGGGATCCGACTTACTCAAAATGGCTATAACGCGAGTTTTTCAGGAATAATGTTTTTTTTATTGTTGACGCAAATTGCTAGCTTGCGACATGATTTTATTTGGAAAGGAGTCGCAGAGTCTTAGAATGGGTTTTCTTGAAACTAAATACTGGTTTCGTTAATGGAATTTCATTCCTTTAGCATCACTGAAGAGGGAAGTTAACACACTGTACTGATCTAAACGTTTTACTTTAAATTAGTGTACTTGAACACATAACCACTCCGATTCTTTACTTTTTTTTCATTCTACATATGTGAACGTTGATAAGATAGAATGGCTCCCAAGCGTTATTAAGCCATTTAAAGTCTTTGATACAAGGGAGTTTCTCCAAAACCTTGTGCAAGCAATAAACAGTGGAAAAATTCAACCTGAAAGAGTATTGAAAGCAGTATGCAATTGCCTCTGCACTGCAAAATATTGACACATCATTAGAAGCCATAAAAACACAAAATGCAAGTTGGAAGAAATGTTGACCAGATATCAAGCATGATTGTGAAGGCTTTGCTCTTGAAGAGTATGCACTGTGAAGCAGTTCAGAAGGCAGTGGCGTTGACAAAGCACCTTGGTGGAGAAGGCTGCTCCTATATGAAGGAAGAGGATATGAGCGAGCTCATCGACTCCCATGGCCAAACTCCTAAAGATACTGATCTAGTAGAATTTGTTAAATCTGTAAGTGTGGAAGAAAACAAAGATGAAGAGCTTGAAAGGGAGCTGCCAGAACTGAATTTTTAAGGCCTTAAAAAAAATGAGCATATACGTAAGAGAAATGCAAAAAATGTCGGCGACCCAAGATTATTCACCTTTGCTAATCACCTTGCATCTGCTATAGCTCCTTACAACAATTTTCTTGTTTTAGAAAAGAAAAAACTGAGGCAACCAAAGATAACATCCTTTCTGATAAAGGTGATTGATCCACCGAAAAAAAAAACCCGGGATGATACTAAAAATGTCGAAGGTGAACCATCACTCTTTCTTCTTCTTTCTCTTCTTTTGACGAGTTTCTTGACGTGCATGCACTGTCAGAATACTGATAACAGTCTGATCACATTGCATAAACTATTATCTTCTTCATTTTAAAATTTATAAGTAAGTTTACCATATCTACTGTTCAGTGCTATTATAATGCTATAATTTGCATATTGTAAATACGGTATGTTTTATTTCATGTCTCTCTCTGCTACTGATCATTGACTTTGTGCTTCATAACCATAATGTATGTTAAATAATAATTCTTTTTCTGAAATATAGTAAAAAGCCTGTTCTTCATAACAGACACAGTAATATATAGTTAAGAAATGGTTTGAAATAGTGCAGGGGGTATTTACAAATGTCTAACATAATTGGGAATGCTTATAAAAAAACTCTGAACATACGTTGTTCCACAATGCGAAATTTCAACTTACGCGAAGGGTCTTGGAACGCATTCCTCGTGTAAGTCGAGATTCGACTGTATTTTCGGAGTATGCATCACATCTTAATACAGTAAACCTCGATTTTACGTTGTTCAAGGGTTGAAAAAATGTGTGGTGGAAATTTTTTGATTATTAAGGGTTAGTTTAGAAATGGTCCTCCATTACACGGAGTGACAAACAGGAGCCACCAACATCAAAAAGGACACAATGAAATTGTGAAAGCAAAAATTTTGGCTGAACATATTAGAAGTTCAGGGTTTGTATGCTCCGGGAAAGCCTGGAAAATTTTTTCATATTTGTTAAGAATGTGTGTTTTGACCCGCGAAATTCATCTTCATATGAAGTCCGCCCTCGGGGATATGTTTTTGTTTTAATTTTTAACTTATAATTTAGTATTGGTTTTTGTTATGTATTTGGGGTTTGTGTTATTCTTCATTTTGGTTTTTCTTGGCGTTTTTCAAAAAAAAGTAATACTAAATTCTTTATTTGATGATTGTAAAGATGTTACATGCTCTGTTATTTCGTCGGTTGAGGGAAGTTGGTTGGAATGGGTGAGCGCTGCATTTATGCTGAAATAATATGCGAAAAAATATTTCTAGAATTCGATGTGCAGTATCGCTAAAAAATTGCTTTCGTGTTTGAGATTTCAATCCTTTTGCATCTTGTACATATTTTGATGTTTTTTTTACAATCGGAAGTTATTTTGACATGTGCTACCGTAGATTAGCTTATTTTTCGTTTAATTTCAATAATTAACGAAGGAATTAGTTTGGAAACCATGACAGCATTGAACTTACTCGGACTTCGCGGAAAACTGCTTCTCGCGTTTGAAATTTCAATCCTTTTGCATCTTGTGAATAATTTGATGTTTCTGACAGTAGGAAGTTATTTTGACATGTATTACTTTAGATTAGCTCATTTTTCGTTTAATTTTAGTAATTAACAAAGGAATTAGTGTGGAAACCATAACAACATTGAACTTACTTGGACTTCGCGGGAAAACTGATTCTCGCGTTTGAAATTTCAATCCTTTTGCATCTTGTAAATATTTTGATGTTTATGACAGTAGGAAGTTATTTTGACATATACTACTTTAGATTAGCTTATTTTTCGTTTCATTTCAATAATTAACGTAGTACTTATTTTGGAAACTATGGCAACATTGAACTTACTCGTACTTTGCGGAAAATGAGTTTTAGTGTTTGAAATTTCAATCTTTTTGCATCATGAAAATATTAAAATTATTTACCCAATCGAATGTTATTTTCCCAAATGCTACCTTAGATTAGTATGTTTTATGTTTAATTGAGTAGAAGATAAATAAATTTATTTTATGGGAAATATGCCAAAATTTGAACTTGGTTTGTGAAAATTTACTTATCTGAGCTTTCAATCGTTTTGCATCTAATAAATATTTTTATATTTTTGGCAATTTGAAGTTGTTTTGACATGCTACATTAGATTAACTTGTTATACTTTTTTATTTAAATAACTAAAAAATTAATATTTTTTTTTTTTTTTTTGTTTTTAATTCAAATTTCTAGTTTTGCGTACTTAATTTTAATTACTATTAGCTTATTTTCGGTTATTACGGTTTTTTAACGGGGGGGGGGGTATTAAATGTAAACAATTGAGTGCATAATATTTTTACTGTTTGTATTTGAAACAAATTTAATTATAAAATTTCATAAAGTTGAATTTATGTACATCATTTCATTGTCATGATGCCTGCTAAAGAGGGGAATGAGTCCCCCCCCCCCCATAAAAGTTCAAAGCGCTCATGGCCTTGCAATAATAGATTTTTTTTTTTTTAATCTAAGTTTATGATTCTTGAAAATATACTTTGAATATGAAAGTTGCAAAACTAAACCTCATGTGATCTGCTTCTCTTTGTCATTAAGCATTTCAGACATTTTTAGGAAAACTTTCAATACAGCAGATCTTTTTTCAAAGTGCCTCTTGTAGAAAAAGCAGTTTGTTTTCCTCTAATTTTTATATTACTTCCTGTTATTTATATGTTAGCATTAAATGAAATCTGCATGCAATATTTATAGTGCGAATTTAGGGTACTACCTTGAAAAATATTTTTTTACTCTTCAAAAGTGCTTACATTTTTTTTCTCTCCCTAAAGGATATGAACTCTGTGATAAGAGATTAAATTTAAAATCCAAATATAAAATAATTTTACTATAAACTCAGTTGTAGCTTTGTGGAAAATCAAAACAATATTTTTTAGGTTTCAGTGTGAGTCATGAGGAAGTGCAAATTTCTCTGCAAATAGTTAGATGAAACTGATGAAAATGGGAACAAAATTAGAGACTGGGGAAAACAACAAGAGAATAATGTTTTTTTGTTTGGTGTATGATAACGCTATTAAGAAGCATTACATAACAAAAAAAAAACATAAAAACAATTTTAAACTAAACAAAGATGAAGCGAAATATCTATCCTTCTGAAGGATATAGCTATCCTTCAGTGAGACTACCAGCATCCCTGGTTCAAGTCAAAATGAATCATTATGCCTATTTAGTTCTAATGAGGCTGCCTTAAGTGCTGAACTAAGTGCCCCCCCCCCCTCATCCAAATATTTGTGTAAATAATATTATTCAATGGATAAAAAGATCAGTTTCACAGGTGATAAAGGAATTGCATCATTATTATAGTTAATTTACGAATTATCTTCACGAATTTAACCCAGCTGGCAACTAATTTGCCTTTTGGTGCTTCCCTGGGTTCAACTATGAGTGGTCCTCCCAAAGTCCTCTTTTTGATATTAATTGGTCCTCTTTAGTCCCTTTTTTGATTGAAAATGGTCCTCTTTTACCCTTTTCTGAAGCTAAAATGTGTTGGGAGCCCTGGAGACATTAATCTGGTTATTTAAGTTTACTAAATAGAAGACATTTCATGCGCTTAATTTCTGCACAGATGGCAGAACGAGGAATCATTGTTATCTCAAGCTAACCTTGAAATTAGGAAAAATTACTACTTCAACAGGGTTGTAGACATTTGTAATAGTTTACCGGCAGCAGATGTTACTTGCAGTGGGGTGAATAGTTTTAAGATGGCTCTTGAAGGGGGAGGGGGACTAGGGAATGATAAATCAACTGGGACCAGCCTAGCTGGGCTCAGAGTCTTACTGGACATCACTTTTTTATTTGTATATTAAGTAGAAATACCAACCATATTAACAATTCAGTACTACTATCCATCACTGACTATCACACTACCAACCTCTTTCATTTCAAATGGCATATACAGTAAGCACTCCTTCATCTGAGATCTTCTCTTCAAGGCAATAAATCACTATGTTTTTAGGGAGGGAAAAAAAAAAAACAAATTTGTGCTTGTTTTTCTCTTATGCTTCCGAATCATGTGAAGAAAGAAAACTTATTTGATGTAAACAAAGAGCTTGTTTGTACCTGCTTCCTTTTCTTTTAATAATTTTAAAAGGATATATTTTTATTTTCTCTACTTTATTTTTGTATTTTTTTTTTTTCTTTTTTTTTTATTAGCATCATTCATCAGTGTCGTTACATTTATTTTTTGAGTAATGTTAGAAGTCAACTCCATCTACCCCACAGAAATTAAAAAGGGAATGCACTATAAAACAATAAAGTTCAAGAATTCGGACATGCCAATGTTCTGAGAACTTCGCATTTTGGACTTTGTACTGTACTTCCTGTAATATTTTGTTTCAAAAATTCATTATTTTTTTGAAAAATTCTCTCAGCAGCTCTGCAATTTAAAAGACTTGTGTCCGATTAGAAAAAAGACAAACCACTTAGGATTTTAAAAGCTTTTTTTTTTGTGCCAGGAGTGAAAGCAGAGACAGCAATACTACTTTCCTCTTTCTTCAAAAATTTTAATACAGTCAAACTCGCTTATAACGAGCGTGAAGGAACATTGCTGGTCATAACCGGGTGCTCATAAAAAACGAGTTCATGAAAAAAATTCACCATATTCTTTTTTTTTTCTTTTTAATATCTGTGCAGTACCAAAGCAGTTGGTATATTTGCTTTGAACTGTCTGAATATATGTTCCGTATGTCATTGTTTTTGAGGAATACAGATACACACACTTATATAAGTTTTAAATGCTTCTTTACTTCACAAATTAAAAAATTTGCTGTCATCGCTTGTTCACAGGATTAATGATTTATTACTGACTTTTGGCTGACTTCGAAATGTTAAAGAAAATTTTCCCAAAAAAGGATAAACTTAGTAGAAAGTCAACAGAAATTTTATGAATCTCAAAAATATTGCTCGCTTTAAGCGGGGTTTGCTCATCAAAAGCAAGTTGAGTTCCCATAGGTTTAACATTGTACCAACCAAGTATATCTGATGTCCTTGTTAAATCCAAGTTCTCGTTAAATCAGGGCTCCTTTTCAGCGAGTTCAACTGTACAAAAATAGTGAAAAGTTATGTTTTATAGAATTTTTATCACTTAGATAAGTTTTATACTATACTATTTTAAGTAAAGTTTTAAAATGTATGTAAACAGAGTTTGCAAATTTTACAGAAATTCTGACTTTACTGATTTTATTGTTTTTTTCTTTCCAGACAACCTTCTCCTGTAAATGACAAAGGAACTCCAACATCCATAAGTTCATCAATAGTGAATAAACCAATTACAAATGTGAGTTTGAACGTTATTAACACTTGCATGCCCTTGTTTAAATCTCATAAGGTTGGTCTTTTTTGTCTTTTCTTTTCTTGTCATTCTTTGCCTATTACAGGATGGCTAATAAATACTGTAACACTCCAAGAAATAAGAGTTAATTTTAATTGTTTGTAAAAACGATTTCTCCATTTATTTCTGTGATTGGAAACTTTTTGTTAAAGCAGACAGTTATTGTTGAAGCATAAAATTTAGAATATTTTTAAAAATAGAAGACAAAAGGGTAATGGTCAACTGCTTTTTCGTCATGGATTTTCTGCATGTAAAATATTTAAGCAATTGAAATGCCTCAGTTTTAATAGGACTATTTATAAATCAATTAGTGGAGACTAATAGCTGTGAAGGTCGACCAAGGTCCGGTCGTCCACATACTGCTCATACAAATGAACGTATCAAAAGATACGAAAAAATCCACTATGTTCTGCAAATAAAATAGCTGCAGAAGAGAATGTTTGTCGCAGAACTATGCTACTGATCATAAATGAAGATCTGAGTTTTCGTCCTTATCGGAAAAGAAAAGTTCAAGGTTTGACTACTGCACAAGGGCGCCCATATGGGGGGGAAGGCAAGTGGGGGCTCAAGCCCCCCCCCCCTCCCCTTAGAAATTAGAACTTCCTTTCTTTTAGTATTTTTTCTTTGCAAAAATGTAAAAACATTTCTTCTCCAGCCGTTAATGAATAAGTTATTAAAAATACCAAATTTTAATAACCCTAACCTTTACTGGAATCGGTTTCCATTGGGAAAATATCCTGCTGAACACGGACAAATATCTAAGCCCCCCCCCCCCCTCCCTTAAAATTTTGCATATTGGCACCCATGCTACTGCACAAATAGTAAAGAGATTACAAAGATGTAAGAAGGCGACAGGGTTCGTACGCTCCGGGAAAACCTGGAATTGTCAGGGAAAATGACATAGCTAAAAATGTCAGGGAAATTTCCAATTTTGCCTCAAAAAAATTTTTTCACAATTTTTTCTCTGGGAATTCTGAAACACAAGCCTGCAGATGGTAGAGTCGATTAGGAAAAGTGGTTTTATATCGAAAAGTCTTTTCAGCCACTTGTGAAACCTAGTCGCCATTTTTGGTCATTCATAATATGGAAGTAGACACAATGCTTAAATGCATGAGTTTCCAGAAACAAAGCAGAATTGGATGGTGCCATTGTTAATTTGAGTAATTAAAATTTGGTTATAGCATTGGATTGTTTTCCAAATGCAACGATCTTGTCCGAAGCAGAAAAAAACTTTCCTTGGAATCGGCTGTTTTTTGACGGGTGAGGGGGTAACCATTTAATAGCGATTCTGATGCAGAAAGCAATAATTAACTCCTATTAAAACTTACTTTTTCTAATGCTTTGCATGGCCTGGAAACATTAAAAATACCATTTCTCATGCAACAAGCTGTAAATCACACAGTATTTTCTTTTCTCCATAAATTCAAAAGAGAACTGTTTCGAGTCAAGTGCCAAAGAAATTGTCAAACATCTATTATTCAGTACCTTAAAATTTCAAATTAACTAGTGTGTAATAAGTCTCAAAATGCTGAATAAAAAGTGTACTTTCTAATTATGGATATGTTTGAGCAGTTACTTATTAAGGCTTTTAGATAAGGGAAATGCATTTTTTTCATTTTTTTTTTTTTTTTTTTTTTTTGCGCCCCGATATTATGAATAACCCCCATTTAACGCATAAAAATTTCAGTCTTGATGAATTCGTTAAATCAATGTCCAACTGTATATATATATAAGTATATGCAGTCAAATCTCCCTTGGCGGACGCTCCTAGATAGCGGACACTCCCTGTTGGCGGACAATTTCTGAATCCTCAGACCCTCGAGATAGGCGTACAATGTATTTCACTCCTTGTTAGCAGATAGTAAATCAGCCGAGTTTCGTTTTTTTTTTCTGTATCTGGTAAGCTTTTGCTCAGCACTGCTCTTGTAGCAAGCATTTTTTCTACTCCTTTACGATGTTCTGAGGCTAACCAGTACCAATAATAGGGTTAACACCCCTTTTTCTCCGAAAACAGGAACCATTCAAGTCCAACTTTTTAGTCAAATGAAAATTTTAATTTCATTTCATGCACGAAATTCCTGCAAAAAACAGAAGAAAAATCTTTCTCCTTTTACACAGTACCTTGCTTTATCAGTTAGCATGGGAGAGAAAAAATACTCACGTGCAACTTAACGACATTTTTCCTGGGACTACATGGAAGGGTGTGCTTTTTGAATTGTTCCGTAAAATTAGCATGTTGAGAAAGGTGAATTTGCATGGGTTCACAACTTTGTACAAAGCTAGCTTAATAGCTTCTCTACAATTGATTCTCATCTCTTGACTTTTCATTTTTGATTCCTCAGTCTGCTTGATTTTTTTTGTTGTGTGTGTGTGTTTTTTTTTTTTTTTTTTTTTTTTTTTTTTTTGCCGTAATATTCGCTGTAATTCGCTTACTTGCCATTCTTGCTCTGCTTTAACTCTCTCTTTCCCTTTTTTTTTGAGCTGCCGATTTTTCCTTAAAAATGCAACCCAAGAAAATTCTTTAAATGAGTTGAAAATCGAGTTAATTGTTGCAAATATTACAAAATATTACACAATGACATTGAAGAAACAACTGTTTCAAAATATACATTTCATTCATTTTTTATTGAACTAAATGTTCAAAAGATGCAGTGTTTGTTTCAAGCGATAACGTTCGTCACAGTCGATATGTTACGTTCGTCATGCTGATAGCTAATAGTTAATTTACATCGAACGTATGCTTAAAAAATTACAGATCGCCTTTCTTGAATGCTTTATAGTTAAAATTTACAGGTTGTTGTTCAAGATCTTCAAGCGGTAATTATTCTAAGCACCGCATCCATCTTGAAAAACCTTTTATGAGATTCGAAAATTAAGAATGTTATAAAACTATGTAGGGGAGACCGAGGCAAGATGACGAGCCGGGCAAGATGAGGAATGCCTGATTTTTTCCATTTCCCCCCAGTTAACAGCATCTACTGCATACTATAAGGTCTCCTATCCGCTGTTCGTTCAGCAGTAGTACAGACACGCTGAAATCGCCATATTTGTGTTAGTTCTGAAGTTCTGATTGTTCACCGTTGCCACGGTCTTTATGCATTTGTAAATAAGCTCTGCTGCAGATACAGATAAGTTATATCGTGTTTCTTTAGTATTTATGAGTAACTTAGTTTAAATACTGCCTATTACCATGAACAAATGTCAATTAATCGCCTTCCCTTATAGCAATAGAGAAGAATCCGTTCAAACAGACAGTCCGGGGCAGGATGATGGGCCGAAATGCGGGACAAGATGACAAGCTCGTGATCTTGCCCGGTGTTTCGGAAATTATTAAACTAACTACAGTTGGCTCTCTGTTTAAGGAGGGGACCACAAAAAATCGTCCTTAAGTAGAAAGCGTCCTTAAATAGAATGCTTTTAATGCTATATTGGACCATCTGGGACCGTGAAAAGCCGTCATTAAATAGAGAAAGTCGCTAAGTAGAGAGTCAACTGTATGTTGTCCATTTTATTAAATCCTGTAAACGCTTATTTGTGTGTTTGTTTAGGCGACCTTGCGCTTCTATCTCCTCTGGAGTTAAAGTACGCATTGAATCAAAGGAGGTGTCGTTCGAAAGCCAGTGACCAGGAGTTATTTATAAATTAGTTTATCAAATGACTAGTTGACTGAACTAAACCATGCAAAGAATCTCCTGCTCCGTTGATTATTAACAATCATAAATCTCGCATAACTTTGCAGGCTATCTTATATTGCAGTGAGAAAAACATTATCATGCAGTTGGGTTGCCACCCCACATATCACAACGTCTCTAGCTCCTGGTGCGTCATTTTTCTGCCCATTAAAAACCTACTATAGCTAAGCATGTGACAACTTTATGGTCATTCATCTAGGACAAACTATCTCAAACGAAAAAAGTTGGTGGTCTTTTGAGCACCGCTTACTTTAAACCAGCTACAGTTGTAAATACCCCGATAAAGGGTTTAAAGAATGAGGGATCAAGACTCATTATTCTCCTGTTTTTAGTGGACTATGATGTTGTTGGCGATTAAACTGAGAATAATAGTGCTAATCCTCGGACCTTGGGAGTGGAAATGCAAAATAAAAACCCTCCAGACGAAGGCAAAGTTATGGCAAATGCTGATTCCAATGCACCAAAGAAGCCTGTTAGTGTTTCTGATTTCAATGCATTGCCTAAAGCAACACAATGTGAGAAAAAAAAAGCAGAAATCTGAGCGCAAACATTCTTACAAGCACACCCATCAAAGAAATATCAGAACAAGGAGCAAAGCGGAAGGACAAAAAGGATTATTTAAAAAAACAGGGAAAATAAGCTCGTAAAGCTAAAAAGGGAGTAAAAAAAACTCAAACTACGTTCCTTTAGGTCTGAGTCTATTAGGTCCAATTCATGCCAAGCAATTCAGTTGCATCAACTTCAAAAAATGGTGTTATAAGATTCCCTGCTTGTAAAGAAGAATATTGTGACTCTCCAACAGAAGAACGGACCCAGTGCTTTAAAAGTCAAGAGTGGTGGCATGAGGCATGTTCCAGTTATGAAAATGGCATTTTTACTTATGTCTGTTGTTCGCTGCACAACATAGCACTTCAACATTACACTCCAATGGGTTATGCTTAATTTGATACTTTGTAAGATGTAAAAACAGTTATCATTTTTAAAACTAGGTAACATATTCAAAACATAAAATGTGTTCAACCTTTTCAACGTTGTCATCTTGCCCCAAGGTCAAAGACATCTTGCCCCAGTACTGGGGCAATATGACGATTTGTTGAGGTAATGAAAAAGTAAAAATATCCATCGTTATTTTTATTTGAAAAATTAAATGGTAATATATTTAATACCACAAAGGACTACTCTAACAGCTCATGTGAAATTAATTTTACTATCCTTAAAAATAAATTAATAAACAACAAAAATTGTTAGCATAGTCATCTTGCCCCGGTCTCCCCTATAACACATTAATATTGATTGAGTTTGAAATTTTGGCCTGTGTGCAGGTTGACATTTTCGTGGAATGATCCAGTAAAAGATTGTTTATGTATAATTTGGAGGGAGAATCCGATGGACATGATTCAGTCTTTTAAATTTATCAAAATAAAAGATGTTAGTAGGTTACATCTTTGCAGAAATCAGGGCGATGGGTTTTAAGCTATTTCAATATTTGAGTAAAATACATTCTAGGTTCAAATACAAAAGTGACAAACGGCAGCAGGCAATTTATTGATTCCCGATGAAGATCAAGTGCTCTCTGAGAACTATTCACCCCGTTGCAAGCAACAGCTACTTCTGGTAAACTATTCCAAATAGCTACAACCCTGTTGAAGTTATAATTTTTCCTGGTTTCAAGATTAGCTTGGGATTTGTACGCTGCTCAGCAGCTCGGCGTCAGAGCCAAATGTCTGTCCTCCTACCCAGTGTTTCATTTGCCTAACGAAATGGTAGTCAGAAGACACCAAGGAGTGGACTGTATGGAGGGTGATCAAACACTGCCCAGCGAAACTGCTGCAGGAGATTTTCAGTTAAAGCAGCTGTGTGGGCGTGTATTGTCATAGAGGGACAATGCTTTATGACAACATTCCTCTACGTTTGTTCTGAAGTGCCCGACGTAGACGATTGAGAGTCACATTGTACGAGGCTGCAGTGACGGTCTTGCTTTGTTCCATGAATTCCACCAAGAGTACACCTTTACAGCCCCAGAACACAGTTACCATACACTTTTTGTTGGATATGGTTTGCTTGCACTTCTTAGGTCTCCGTGAACCCAAGTGCACCCACTATTTGGATTGCTCTTTTGTTTCTGGAGTTTCATACCAGAACCATGTCTCATTCCGTCACAATTTCGTTCAGGAAATCAGCTCCTTCTTCATGGTAGTGCTTTAGAAATGTTAAGATAGCACCCATTTGCTGTTTTTTGTGATCATCCGACAGCAGCTTAGGAACTCATCTCGTACAGATTTTGTGGTACTCGAGTGTCTCATTCACGATGGTGTAGAGAGCTGACAGTGAAATTTCTGGAAAGGACTCACTTAACCCAGAATTTGTGAACCAACGATTTACTCGAATCGCCTGATCCACCCTCTGAACCAGATCATCAGTTGATGCACGCTACCTTCCCTGGCCACCTTCATCATGAACGTCTGTACATCCTGCTTCAAAGTTTCTGCACCATTGACGCACTTTGCTGAACCGTTGACATTACTCATTCGTCGATGAATTTCGGCTGCATTGAATCCTTCAGCATTCAGAAATTGAATTACAGCTCGCACTTCACACTTAGCGGGAGACGCAATTGTTTGAGGCATGTTTCCTCGTTCACTGCATGGTCCGAAATAACCACAGTGACCAGATGTATGGCCAGATGTACTGCACACTCTTGAGAGACTGCACAACAAATCTGTGCACAGCGTCATCGGCTTGACTTTCTGGTTTTCACGATCGATCGCACCTTAAAAAAAAAAAACTTGTACATCTTTTTAAACAATTAAAGGTCTACTAGGAGTTCATTGATAAGGATAAGGGCATTAGAAGACTCAATAATAAGGAAAAGTGACTGATGACAGTGGAATAAATTTGCTGAAAAATTGCAATATGACTCCCACTCAACAAATGATTATGGAAAAGTTCTTGAACCAATTTTAAGATTTTGCCATAAAATCCCGTCTTGAGGAATCAGATTTACTGCACCTGGAGCTATGTCACGTAATCAGTGGATGTTAAAAATTGTGTAGTTTTAAAATACATATGTTTAACTTTAATCTACTAGTTCACCATCACTTCTGCATAAGAAGTTTAATTGCAAAAGATATGATACACAGGGCTCCCAAATGGTCCGCTTTTCCCGCCAAAGTCCGTTTTTTAGGGTAAAGTCCGCTTTAGACCGCTTTTTAACATTTTGGTCCGTTTAGTCCGCTTTTGTATTGCATAGCTGCCAAGTGCTCCGTTTTTCCCGGAGTTTCTCCAATTTTTATTGCGTACTCCGAAAATCCGATTTTTTCCAAAAAACTCCGTTTTTTTTTACTTTGCTTGTACACTTTTCGATTTTTGAGGAAAAAGAAGAAATTTCCCTATCCTCGAAGGCAGGAATTGTGCACAAACTCAACAAAAGAGAAGACAATTTGATGCTTTGGAAGCTTAGTGTCAGGATAAACACTGAGGGGGGGCGTCGATTGGAGATCGTCGTTTTTTCATCGAGCATTTCAGCTACGTGTAAAACGTAGCCGCCATGTTTGGTCATTCACAAGATGGAAGTTAGTAGACAATGCTTAAGCGCCTTCGTTTTCAAAGACAAAGTAGAATTGGGTGTTTCTTTTAACTGCAAACTAATAAAAAAAGCAAAATGTGCTGCAAAATGTTTTTTTTTTTTTTCGTTATTTTAAATAATTTTATTGAGAAATATGAAAACAGTTATACCATTTAAAATTTCATTTTATCCTTATTGCTTTGGATACGAATGTGCCAAAAATTCGCAATTAAATTGTAGTTTCATGGGGATTTTTTATTTTTAAATTATTTTCATGCAATAAATTCAAAATTTTATATCTGAATTTTTGACTTAGTCGCCATTAATTATTTATAATTACTTTTAATGCAACTAACTCAAAAATCTTGAATTTTTCGCGTTGTTGCCATGTTTGGTCATTTGCAACATGAAGTAGACAAGACTATTAATAGCCTAAGTTCGCGAAAACAGAATTAGTTGTTTGTCTCAATGCAAACTATTAAAAATAACAAAAGGCAAAAAGTTATGTTTTTTTAAAATAATTTTCTTGAAGGGGAAATTTTATCTATTTGATCCTCATTGCCTTGTAGGCTTTGCTATAAACTGAAACTATTTCATCTAAATTGAAGGTTCCTGCTGACTTCTCATTTATTTATTTTTAAATTTTTTATTATTATTATTTTTTTAAATAAATCAGAAGCCTATTTTAACTTAAATTTTCCATATGCAAAAGAAGCATTGAATATCTCTCTTTAAATCCTATTCATCTATTATTTTTTTAGGGAAAATGTAAAAACTGCCTCCCCCACTCCAGTTTATATTTCAAAACTTGGCGACATTGGTGGCCACTAAGTTTTTGGAGTCTATTGGCCACTTTCAAAATTTCAGAGTCTTGACTTTTACTATGAAGTTGCTTTACTTCCAAGTATAAGAAATAATTGTGTTTTTTGATCTTCAATATGTTCTTATGTATGTAGGATATGTATACAAGCATATTTTTTTAAAAAGATTGCAGTTTTATTAAATCAAACAGTAATCATGTTTTTTTTTTTAACTTATCAATATGTATCTATGTAATGTTGCTTTTTTAATGTAAAATAATTTTGTTTTAAACTTGGTTGTAGTTTTGTTGAAAATCAAACATGAAAATTCAGAAAAGCATTTAAAAAGTGCTTAGAATTTATGGAAACTTATGGTACAGAAGGAAGGTTTAGAGCAGGCCACGATTTCATGCTCCTATTTTAACCCTCAGTGCTCCTATTTTTTCCCTTAAGTGCTCCTATTTTTTGTATCTTGAGGTTGGCAGCTATGGTATTGTTTTTACTAAAAAATCAGATTTAAAAAATTTTCATTACATTAAAAGATACTGTGTGCTGACTTATGTTAAGCCCGAACACGCTGCCGCGGCGCCGTTTTTCTATTGAACTTGACTTTCTAGTAGTATTTCGCTTCAGATTGACGTCATTACTCCTCCTTCCACCGCTGTAATATGGAAATCTAGCAAATGGAGAAGTTTCGGGGAAGAGTTATGACGTTAAATCAAAGCATTTTGCTACCGATATTTTTCACGGGTTCGTACGCACTTGAAAAAAATCAAGAATGTTTCATCAGTGGAATTTTCTTATGTAGCATCGCGAAAAATTACTTCCTGTGTTTGCGAGTTCAATCTTTTTGCATCTTGTTAATATTTTGATGTTTTTGACAATCAGAAGTTACTTTAACATTCATTAACTTAGATTAGCTTATTGTATGTTTAATTACAATAAATAATAAACTTTTTTTTCGGAACCATGATAACATCAAACTTTTTTGGACTTCGCCGGAAATTGCTTGCTGGGTTTTGAGATTTCAATCTCTTTGCATCTTGTAAATATTTTGATATTTTTCGCAATCGGAAGTTATTTTGACACTCCACCATAGATTAGCTTATTTTTTTGTTTAATTTTAATAGATAAGAGACTACTTTTTTTTCGAAATCATGGCAACATTGAACTTACTCGCTTTTGCATCTTGTTAATGTTATGATATTTTTTGGCAATCGGAAGTTATTTTGACATAACACCTCCTTAGATTAGCTTATTTTTTGGTTAATTTTAATCGACAATTAATTTTTATATTTTTGGTACCATAGCAACATTGAACTTTCTCGCACTTAGCGGAAAATTGCTTGTCGTGTTCGAGATTTCAATCTTTTTGCATCTTGTTAATATTTTGATATTTTTGGAAATCGAAAGTTATTTTGGCATACGCCACCATAGATTAGCTTATTTTTTGTTTGATTTTAATAGGTAAACTACTTTTTTTTTTTTTTCGAAACCATGGCAACATTGAACTTACTCGCACTTCGCGATCTTTTTGCATCTTGTTAATGTTATGATATTTTTGGCAATCGAAAGTTATTTTGACATACGCCATCATAGAATAGCTTATTTTTTGTTTAATTTTAATAGATAATAAACTTTCTTATTTTTGGACCATAGCAGCATTGAACTTACTCGAACTTCGCGAGGAATTGCTTCTTGTCTTTGAGATTTCAATCTGTTTACATCTTGTACATATTTTGATATTTTGCGCAATCGAATGTTATTTTCATTTATGCTATCTTAGACTAGCATATTTTATGTTCAATTTTAGTCATGTTTAGTTTTAGAGAATTTTTTTTTTTTTTTGGAAACTATGCCAACAGTGAACTACTACGTGTTCTACTTCGCGAAAATTTGATTCTCTTGTGCAAGATTTCAATCCTTTTGCATCTTGTAATTATTTTAATATTTTTTAAAATTGGAAGCTGTTTTGACATGTGCTACCTCAAATTTTTTTATTTAATTTTATTTTTAAAAACTAAAAACTTTGTATCCTTATTTTTTTAAGTACTCATAATGAGTATTTTCAATTTGAAAATATAGCTCTATGAATCTAAACTTACACATTTATTTATTACATTAAGTTATCCAGTAAACGCAGGCTCAAATTTATATTCAGCGTATTTATCGCTTAAGCAGCATTTGTATATTTTTGGGTATGATAACTTTAATAAAAAAAATTTCTTTCTCACTAATTTTTATATGTACTTGAAGACAGTTACAATATTTTTTTGGTGCCTGAACAAATAATATATACATATGAAGAAATGATTTGCAAACCTCTAATATTTTTGAACTTAGTCAGTTAGTAGCGTAGCCAGAAATTACCTCCTGCTTTGGTGTTGGGTCATAAACTCTCATATGTATATAAACTTACCATATTTTAGCTGGAAATATGTGTAAAAAACCAAGGGCTGTGGAGGGGGAGGGGAACCTCCTGGCCTCCAAACTATATCTTGTCTTGCAGTACCTTATATCAGAATGAATTCTCTTTAAACTTGTTACGTGAAAATTTTTGTAAACTACTATGTACTAAGGTGTTTACTGTAATAACTGTATCTAAAAGGTCTTTATTAGGTATGCACTGATTGATCGGTCACTTGGGTGATTATTTTTAACTAGCCAGTTTTTACCTGTTAAGTAGTAGAAAATTTATTTTACAATTAAAGTTACTCTGTAAGATGGTCAGTCACATGCTTGCTTGTCACTCCCCCCCCCCCCCCTCATCCAAATGTTTGTGTGAATAATATAATTCAATGGATAAGAAGTTCAGATGTACAAAAGATGATAAGGATTTATCATTAAAAATCATTATTTTGGTTAATTAACGAATTATCTTCACGTATTTATTGCCAGGCAGCTAATTTGCCTTTTAGTGCTACCCTGGGTTTAACTATGAATGGTCCTCCCAAGGTCCTCTTTTTAATCCTAACTGGTCCTCTTTGGTCCCCTTTTTGATTCAGAGTGGTCCTCTTTTACCCTTTTCTATGGCTAAAATGTGTTGGGAGCCCTGGATTCATTTACTACACATGTATATTCAAAAGCTTGGATGACAGCTTCCACACCTCAAAATGATTTAAACTTAATAAAATATAAAAATATTAAAATATTAATATAAAAATATATATGAATATAAAAATATTAATGAAGACGTGAGATAAAACTTCTTGGCTCTTTTTGATCATCGAGTGCCTCATTGAAAAACAAAAACACAGGTGCAGATACAAATGTGCAACAATCATTGATAAATCCCTTGAAATACTGTGCCATTGTTACACTTCTGGTTCACAAATTTAAAAGGTTTGATCTATCTTGCACTTAAAGATCTTTTTATTGGCCAATTCCATGTCGGATCAATCACCTTCTTGACCCCACCATCTCTGATTTTAACGAAAATTGGTGAGAGGGACACATATGACAAGATAAGTTATTATGCCAATTTTTAGAATTCTACTTTAAAAATTTTACAAAATACAGGGCTGTTAAAAAACTGAAAAAAATATGAAAAAAACGAAAAGTTGTGACATTCAGACTGTAACTTGTCTCCTAATTATAGTAGAATAAAAATTCAAAAGACATTGTAAAGCTAAAGAATAAAGCTTTCTATTGATATAATAGATATAATAGATTGATATAATGATATAAGATAACATGACTTTCTTACGACAGGTTTAAGTTTCAAGGTCACTGTGACTTTTGACCTATGAATATCTCAAAATATGCCCCCTTAGAATTTCTTCAAAAAAAATATTTTATAGCTCTAACATTATTCTTTCACTATACCAAAACTTAGACTGGGATCACAATCATGGGCGGATTTATGGGGGGGGGGGGCAGAGGGGGGCAATGCCCCCCAGTTTTTTGAGAACTATATGCAGTAACAACACATCTTCCAAAAAAAATCATTATTTTTTCTTTTTCGAATAGTTCAGAAGAGCATGGGTGGATTTATAGGGGGCAATACCCCCCAGTTTTGAGATAACTTTATATTGTAACAACACATCTTCCAAAATCTTAAAACAAAAAAATCATGACTTTTTTCTTTTTTGAATAGTTCAGGGAAAATAAAGAGAATAGCGAATGTCCTTTTCTGATGGGAGAAAAGAAAAGGAAAAAAAACGAACATTAAACACAAATAGTTCAGCTGTAACTGGGGTGCTGCAAATGTGTCTAAATTCACTATTTTGGACTGAAAACCATTTGGGCAAGTGTATGAAAATATAGGCTAAACAAGCTATACATTAAGCTGCAACACATAATAATTGACGATTATTTTAACAAATTAGAACCTAAAACAAAGGGAGGAATCCCCCCCCCCTATTCGCTCTAACAGAAGGATCTACTCGTTATGATTTGTGTCCACATTTAAAGTATATTTGTGCATAATATTTATGTTCTTAGTAGATTAATTGGCTTTTTCAGAGATTCTAAAAAATAGTCCCCCCCCCCCTTTTTGAGAGAGAGAGAGGAATTAAATTCTATCGCAAAAATAAATTTTAGTTATCTGAGTATTCTAAATAATTAAATCTTTTTACTTAGAGGGAAAGTACAATTTTACTTACTTTATAAATACTGTTTAAAAAGTAAGGTAAGCCATAATCATCTATCTAAGTGAGTCAGTCCTTGTTATTATTGAAATCTAAATAATCGAGTCATCAAAAGTTTTAGAAAAATTTGCTAAAATTTTATAAAAATCTATAAAAACCTAACAAAGATTGGTAAAATCGTAAAAATCCTTTAATCGTAAAAACTGCTGAATTTTTGTAAAAATTACAAAAAAATCAAGCAAAAATAGGTTGAATTTGACTATAAGATAAACAAGCTAATGCTTAGGGCCCATGCCTTCAAGTGGGTCCCTAACTCCCAAAAAAAATTGCATGATTCGTTCCTTAAAAAATGGAAATTGGTTGAAAAAAAGTAATTTTATTTTCAAGTGCTAGAACACTTTGAATATTTGGAAACATGTGGCTACAAACCTTAAATTTTATAATTTCTAACAAATGGTGGAGTGGGCGAGGAATGCCAAAATTTGTCAAATTCAGCTTCTTGCCACATCCTGCATTAATAATCTAAAAATCATGGTTCTCACGTTTGTAACATATTATTCGAAATAAATTTTTGTGACTCACATGTTTCATATCTTGCTATATATTCAATACCAAATGCAGTATTTTTGAAATTCTTTTGTATTGATTGCATTTATCTTACTTCTACTGCATATTGTTAATCTGTTTTGCCCGAAAAAAAAAAAAAGGTACACTATCTCTATTTCTTTTCGTTTTCTGCACTACTTATAATTAAAAAAAAATTTGTTGTAATGAGAAATCTATAGTTTATTTTTTCTTTCAAACTTAAAATGACTGTTTCTTACAAGGTTTGAACAATACTGTACAACTGTATAATCTAGTTATCAATTTCTATGTCTGTCCCATTAACTTTTATAAGGCTTCAAAATGCAGAATTTTATATCCATTTTACAAAATTTCCTCCGGGGGAGAACCCCCTGGGACCCTTAAAGTTGGAGATATTCTATTTCCCACTTAAAGGGGAGCCCTGCATCACTCTCTTAATACCATCCCCCTCTCTTAAGGTCATTCAAAAAGGACAGCATGAAAACACATATTAATGAAACCAACACACAAAAAAGTAAATCATGGACATGCATCACAGAAAACAGACAAAAACATGGGGGTGGGGGCTATAAAAATGTTACTCAAAAAAAAAATCCTGCGCCCCCCCCCCCCCCCCAAGAATTTAATCCTAAATCCACCTATGATCACAATGGCAGGGTACTGAAAAAAAATCAAGAATGTTCACATGTTTTTCATTGTGGAATTCCATATGTTAGATCACTCACCTTGACCTCCTCACCATTTCTGATTTTATTGAAATTTAGTGTGAAGGACACATACGACAAGATAAATAATTCAGCCAATTTTCAGAATTCTAATTCAAAAGTGTTACGAAATACAGAACTATTAAAAACCTTAGAAGTGCAAAATAAACAGAAAATTGTGACATGCAAATGACTGTAACTGCTATCCTAATTACAGTAGAATAAAAACTTAAAAATCATTGTAAAGTTAAAGAATAGAGCTTTCTATTGGTATAAAACATGGCTTTCTCACGACAGGTTTAAGTTTCAAGGTTCACCGTACGTCAATGGTGTGAACGTTTTCAAGTGTTCACCATGGTTCAATTCACCGTGAATTTTGACCTTGAATGTCTGAAAACACGTCACCTTAGAATTTCTTTAAAAATATACATATTATTAATATCATTAAAACAATAAATTAAAACAATACTATTAGGACAGAATTAATGTAAAACATGAAACAAAATACGTAAACATTTCTGATTTTTTTGCAGTCCCTTGCCATTGCGATCCCAGCCTAAGTTTTGGTGTAACGGAAGAACAGTGTTGGGGCTATAAAATATATTTTTTTGAAGAAGTTCTAAGGGGGCATGTTTTGAGATATTCAAGGTCAAAAGTTACGGTGAACAGAAACTTAAACCTGTTGTAAGAAAGTCATGCTTTATATCAATAGAAAGCTCTGTTCTTTAGCTTTACAATGTTTTTTGAATTTTTATTCTACTATAATTAGGGGAGAAGTTACAGTAATTTGATCGTCACAACTTTTCGTTTTTTTTTGTACTTTTTCAGTTTTTTAACAGCCCTGTGTTTTGTAAAATTTTTAAAGTAGAATTCTAAAAATTGGCATGATAACTTATCTTGTCATATATGTCCCTCACACCAACTTTTGTTAAAATCGGAAATGGTGAGGTAAAAAATTAATTTTTTTCTTATTTGATTTGACGTGGAATTACCGTATTTCCTTTTTTTTTTCCAATTTCTGTACAAAATCTGACATTTGGTTCTCATTTCAATTAATCGTATACAGGTGTTTTACAGTTACAGAGAAACTTGCTTCTCTGCAAAAAGAAAGGTTTTTTTTCTGGCAAAGCTCCTTTTCCTTGCATTGAAGAAATAGTTATGTGTGTAATGTGTTTACAAAGAAAATTCCATCATCCTGCTTGATTTAGGGAGTAATGAGTTCTGATAAGACTAATTTACATTTCAACATGCAGTTGTATAAAACCACCTCTAAGCTAACTGTCTTTCCACCTGATAAAGGATAGGTTAAAAATTCTACCTTTTATCTCTGCTTGTTCCCACTAGTATAGAAAACGTTCTTACCTTAGTTTGAAATACCTCCAATGAGCCAGATTTTTGGGCAACGTGAGTAGGCTGTGTGTGTGTGCAACTTTTACTGTAAATTTGCGGAAAAACGAGCTTTTTTCAATGTATGTGCTATCATTTGAGCTTATATTTCTAATTTTTTTCAAATTACAAAGCGATGTTATTTACCAGAAAAAACTAGTATGTTGTGGCCATCACGAAACTTTCTTCTATATTTTTCTTTTTTTTTCTGATCCCTCCCCATGCTTGACGAGGAAGCAATATTCCCAACAAAAACAAAATGACACATGCAAAAACTTGACGACTATCCCAATGTCTGAATTATTGCGAAAGCAAAGCAAAGAGCGAAAATTGAAAGTTATTTTAAAAGCCTTGCTTGAATGAATTACAAATATTTTATTTGTTAACAAACATAAGATGGCAACAGTTAAAAATTTTAAATCATTGCGATAATATTTCCTATCATTTCCATACAATTAAAATCACGAGAAATACGCAGACGACAATCTATTACGATTTATCTTTCTTATTGTTGCATTAATAAAAATATTTTTATTCGAAAAAAAAAAAAAAATCAACACCTCTTGGAGCGATCGGCGTCAAAATAGAACCAAAGCCTGTTTACATATGGATTCACATATATTCCAAATTTCAACCAGAACGTAGCATTACTTCTTGAGATAGGGCACTCAAAATGGAAAAAAAGAACGGGTGATTGCGCTACCCCCTTTTTAGCTGTTGACACAAAAATAAAATCAGTTCTTATACCCACTAAGGGCTACTTGCCGATAAATTTTTCTTTCATTCCGTTCATTATTTCTTGAGATACAGCAGTCACAATTGACGACAAAAAACGTTCTATAGCTCAACTCCCGTTTGAGTTATTGACACCAAAATTGAATCAGCACCTGTTCCTGTTAATACCAACATATGGATCAAATTTTGTTTGATTCCGCCAGTTACTTCCTGAGGAATAGCAAGCACGCGTAACTCGAAAAACGTCCCATTGCTCCACCCCCCTTGGAGGAATTCGCGCCAAAAACTAATGGGCACACGTTCACATAGGGGCACATATGTGTACCAAATTTCGTTCGATTTCATGCGGTAGTTTTTGTTGTAGAGCGGCCACAAAAAACTGGTCACACACAGACGTGACACACATACACACACACATACAGACAGACAGACATTTTCCAAAAATGATCGAAATGGACTCAGCACACCTCAAAACGTTCGAATCCGTCAAAATTCGAAATTCGAAAATTTGCACGAATCCAATACTTTCTTCTATATATTAGATATAGAAGAAAGTAAAAACACCTGCTTTTTTTTAGCTTGCCTTTCAGTGAGTTTATAATTTTGAAACAAAATTTAATAAATTAATTTCACTCTTTTTTGTATTTCAGACACAATCTTATTCTCACTCTGTTTACAGTCCTGATGAAAATTCAAGGAGCAATACTTCCTGTCGCTCTGAAATGAAAAATATTGAAAACAACTGTGATCAAAAACATGTCAGCAACAAGCGACCTGTATTCCAGAAAAGAAGTATAGATAAGATACTGACAAACTTGACAAATCTACCAAAGGTAATACAATGAAAGTAATTTAATTATCACAAATCTGTTAAAATGTTTTCTGTAGAGTTTTGACATGACCTCTTTCATAGAACCCTATTTTGTAATATTGAAGTTTAGTGAATGGGAAATTAGCACTAAATAAGATTTATTGAACACAGGGATATTAAAAAATGTTTTGCTGTCAACATTTCCCCCACTCTATATGAAACTGTTACTGTATGTTAGTTACTCAGAAAGAAAAATGAAGATCTTTATTACTATGAATATAGAAAATTTTGCAATACTAGGGGGCTCCTCCCCTTGCTCACTGCTGCTCACTAGCCCCTGAAGATTGCTTCGCAATCTTATTTGATTTACAAAAATTTTTAATGCCTGTTAAAAAAATGAATCAAACTGTTTGCCAAAGACTAACGCTATTGACAGACGGTTTATGTATGCATAGTTTATGTATGCATAGAAAGGTTCAAAGTCTACTCAAGCAAGCTCGCTTGATTCATATCCATCAGATTTTCCTGCAAAAAAGTAAGGTCAGATATTTTTTTAACAGCCTGCGTATGTTAGAATTTTATCCACATTTTTTTTTTTTTTTGAGTTCAGCTCCCGAAAGTATATAAATCAGGTTTTATTTCACTGTCCCCCATGCCTGTGTTATTTTCAAAAAATTAATTTTTGAAATGTGTTTCAGTGAGCTTAATAACATAGGTGTTCTCTTGTTAAACAGGTTGTAGATGGAAAAATATTAGCAGAATATAAGGATGGATTTCAGATGTGGAGTACTCCAACTGGAAAGAAAATTTATTTTTATGACACAAAGTCCGACAAAAGGTAATATTATCTTCAAAAGATATGCCAATAATTGAAATGTTTTGATACATCATTCTTCTTCCAAGAGATTCTTTTTATTTGTTCCTATTCTCTCATATCAAAATGAAAAACACACTAATCATGACCACAGAAATGCAAGCTTAAATTTGTTTTGTTCAAAACAAATTGGATTCGGCCGCTAGAGGGCGCCTGTGATGCAGGGAGTGTTTTTTGCTGCTAATTTGATAAGTGTTTTTTTACTATAATTTTTCATTATTACTGTCTAGTTTTAGGTTTTTTTACTTCACTTTATCATGTAATTTAGTTTTATTGTGTTTTGGGGGCTCATTTTTGCTGTTATTGTATTCTTGAAGTGTTTTTGCATTTTTTGGAGCTAAGCCTAACATGTGGTGATCTCCTGGTTTTTGATCTTGTGTGCTTTATTGGGTGTAGCAACTCTGTTTATTTACTGCTGTTTTTAGTATTTATTCTGTGTTTTTTTGCATTTTTATCTTACTGTTTTGCCTTTTGGAACATATTCACTGAGTAGAAATGGGTGTTTTATGCATTATGAAAGAGGTAAAGAGTGGGAAGGGGGACAGGTGGATCTCTTGTGATTTATGTCATATGTTCTGCCTGTATAAGGGGGAAAATGAGTCTGTTTTTGAAGAGGATTATATTTGCACTAAATGTGCTGAACTCTCAGACTTAAGACTTAAGATGCTAGTTTTGGAAGCCCAGTTAGCATTAGGGTGTAAGCCAGTTGTAGAGGGTATAAATGTTCCAGAGATTCAGGGGGAAGTTTCAAATGAGGAGTTAGATTGGGAAACTAAGGGTGTAATTTTGGGGGACTCTATGGTAAGGGAGGTGGGTAACACAGTTGGGAGAGTAAAGCGTAAGGTGGCTAGGTGTTGTTTACCAGGGGCTCGGGTAAAAGACGTTAATATGGTTGCTGAAAAGAAGGGAGTATTGAATAAGGAGGACATGGTTACTTTGTGGGTGGGAACAAATGATGTAGGCCACAGTAAAAATGAGGAGTTTTCTAGGGAATGGGAATCCCTGTTGGATAAAGCAACCAGCTTTTCGACGAATGTCCAAGTGGTTGGTTTGCTTCCCAGGTATGGAGTGCATAGGAGCTGGCTAAATCAACGTGCGAGGTGTATGAACTTGCTACTGAAGTCAATTTGCGAAAAGCGCAGTATCAGGTTCATTGATGTATGGAGTCACTGTAAACGGGATTGGATTGCTAGGGATGGCCTGCATCTGAGCTCTACAGGGGTCAAAATGGTTAGTGGATTGATTTTAAGGGCTTTGGAGTCAAAAAACTAAGTTGGAATGGGGGGCATGGTTCAAGCACCAGGTATCGAGAGAATGTAATGTTTTTGGGTATTGCTAGAAATGGAAATAAAGTGACAAACAAGAGTAGTAATGTTAACAATTGTAATTTAGGAAATTTCAGGGTGTTAAATAAGAGCAACTTAGGCATGCTTAAAGTTTTCTATACCAATGCTCGCAGTATTAGGAACAAGATGGATGAATTGAAAAGCATAGTTATGGATGAGAAGTTGGATGTTATCGGAATTACAGAGACATGGGCTACCGAATCTGATGCAGAGTTATTACATATTGCTGGGTATAATTTATTCAGACAGGATAGAGTAGGTAAAAGAGGTGGTGGGGTTTTATTTTATGTTAGAGACAATTTTATTTGCAATGAATTGGTCATAAATGATAAGCCTACTGATATTGATATGGTTTGGCTGGAGTTGATGAGCAGTAAGGGCATAAAGCTACGCTTTGGAAACATTTATAGGCCACCTAATTCAAACCAGGGACAAGATGAACAGATGTACCGTATTATTAGTGACATGTCTAGTAAGGGATCCGTTATCATAATGGGGGATTTCAATTTTCCGGGTATTGATTGGAATAATTTTTATCCTGGTAATGGCAAAGAAGAGGAATTTTTAAAAGTAATTGGTGACTGTTTCTTAGATCAAGTTGTAACTCAGGGAACTCGAGAGGAGGCCTTTTTGGATCTAGTTTTTTGTGACATAGGTAGTTTTGTTCAGGGATTGAGTGTAGGGGAGCATATTGGAGATAGTGATCATAACAGCATTAGGTTCCGGGTTAAATTTGAAGTGTGCAAAGATGATAATTTTAGGTTTGTGCCCAATTTCAGAAACACCGATTTTGTTGCACTTAGGCAGAGCTTGAAAGAGGTTTTTTCGTCAGGGTTGGAAAATAGCGACGTAGATCAGCAGTGGACGGAATTTAAGGATAAACTTGCTAAAACCGTTGGGGACTTTGTTCCATTTAGGAGAAAAGGTGTTAGTACCAAAATTTGGCCCATGTGGTTCTCCAGGGAGACTAAAGAAGCTCTTAATTATAAGCAAGCCACTTTTCGTAAGTTTAAAGAAACTGGTCAGAGTGCGGAGAGGCTCCAGTATGGTAAGGCAAGGCGAAATTTTAAGTATTTGGTACGGATTCAGAAAAGGGAATTGGAGCAAAGGCTGGCAGATGACATTGATGGGAACCCTAAGAGGTTTTTTGCTTACGCTAATTCCAGGAAAGCTCGAAACAGTCAAATTGGGCCTTTGGTTGATGAGCATGGAAATTTAATCCAAAACGATAGGGATATTGCAAATGTTCTAAATAACTTTTTTTCCAGTGTGTTTAACGATAACTGTATCTCAACAGTTGACACTAACAAGACACAAGCTATTATACAGCTTGAGGATTTTGTATTTTCCAGGGAGGAGGTTTTATTTCATTTGAAAAAGATTAAAGCAACTAAAGCTCCGGGACCAGATAATATTTATCCAAAAATTTTAGTTGAATGTGCAGAGGAATTAGTGGATGTTATTTTGAATATTTTCAATGCTTCTTATAACTCGGGGACGGTGCCAGAGGACTGGAAGCTGGCTAACATAACGCCACTCTTCAAGAAGGGGTCTAAAGGTATTGCTGGGAATTATAGACCTGTAAGTTTGACTTCGGTGATTTGTAAGATTTTCGAAACTTTGATCAAAATTAAGATCATGATGTTCTTAGAGACTAATAGTCTGTTGACTAGTTTGCAGTATGGTTTCAGGAAAGGTAAATCCTGTACTACTAATTTATTGCATTTCTACGACAAGGTTACCTCAGCTTTAGATAACAAAAAATATGTGGATGTTGTTTATATTGATTTTCAAAAAGCTTTTGACAAGGTACCGCATGTTGCTCTTCTCAGCAAGTTAGCTGACATTGGAATAGGAGGAAAAACTTTACTTTGGGTTAGAAATTGGCTTACTGGTAGGAAGCAAAGAGCAGTTGTGAGAGGAAATCATTCTAATTGGAGTGATGTTTTAAGTGGGGTTCCTCAGGGATCAGTTTTAGGGCCTCTTTTGTTTATTATATTTATGAATGACATCAATGAAAATATTTCTGGAAGCATGAATTGTTTTGCTGACGATGTAAAAGTTATGGGGATTGTCGAAAATGAAGAACAAGTAAAACAGCTGCAAGAGGATTTAGATCATATTACTAAGTGGGCAGATAAATGGGGTATGGCAGTTAATGTAGGGAAATGTCAAGTGCTACACTTAGGTCTTGGAAATAAGCGTATGAGATATCGTTTGCAGGGTTCAGTCATAAATCAGGCAGATAATGTTATGGATCTGGGTGTCTTTATAAATCAGGACTTCAAGTTTAGTCAACAGTGCAGTATTGCTAGTAACAAAGCCAACAAAATGCTTGGGTTCATCAATAGGTCTATTTCAAACAAATCTAAGAAAGTTCTTCTGCCTTTATATAGGAGTTTAGTAAGACCTCATTTGGAGTATGCTGTTCAGTTTTGGTCGCCTTATCTGAAGAAAGATATTTTTGTGTTGGAAAGGGTTCAAAGAAGGGTAACTAAATTAGTAAGGGGACTCTCAGATTTAGATTATGATACCAGACTTAATAGGCTTAACATGTATAGCCTGGAGCAAAGGAGAGTCAGAGGGGACATGATTCAGTTATTTAAATTTATCAAAATGAAAGATGTAAACGGATTAAATTTTTGCGGGGAAAGCAGGACAAGGGGTCATTGTTTTAAGCTATTTAAATCTCAGGCTAACTTGGAAATCAGGAAAAACTACTACTTTAGCAGGGTCGTGGGCACTTGGAATAGCTTACCGGAAGAGGCGGTAATGAGCAAGGGAGTGGATAGCTTTAAGAGGGCCATTGATCTTCATTGGGGACTAATTAATTGACTAGGACCAGCCTAGCTGGGCCCAGTGCCTGTTGCTGGTCGTCACATTTGTATTTGTATTTGTATTAAAATACCTAAATTATGCTATTTTTGTGAGGATATAATGCCTAGAGACAGTAGTGTGCTGATCGACGGAGAAAAAGTGAGGTCAGATCTGAGGAGAATCCAGATAGCACTGCGCCCATGGAGCACGTTATGTTTCTCAATCAGACTGATTTTAAATCAGCGAATACATGCTAATTTTGCTGCTTAAAAGCCTTGTTTTTCGGATTGAACTTATTTCATCGTAAAAGATAGATTCTGGAACAAGTTCTATGTCTGGCAGGGGTGTTTATTTATTTTTCGAAGCTACACAAACATTACATGACGCCTCTTTAATGATTATAGTACAATATAAGCTTTTAAAGCAATTTTTTTTAAAGTAATTTATTGAAATTTTAGCACTAGCTTGTTAGCGATAATGGTTTCGTATTTTACTTGATTTCGTCAGGTATTTCATTAGCAATTGGCGTGACCATTCAACGTTCCTGGAAAGAAAAAAGGAAACTGGGTAGTAAAATTTGTCAAAAGAAATTTTTGAAGGACTGCATTTCTCTTATTTAATTATCAAACCTGCTTCTGAATTATTTCATCTAATTAAAATACCATTTTCTAAAATAGGCAGTCCGAATTTGCAAATTTGATACAAAATAGAGAAGTTAGTAAATTTAGAATTTATTTTACAATTTAAAAACAAAAGAATAGTTTAGAGAAGTTGTTTTTTAAAGGATTTTGTCTCATTATGAGAGTTGTGTTTTGGGGGGTTTTTGGTAAAATTTCAGGGTGGGGGAAGAACATGACTTTTGGGGGTGGGTACCTCATGTTAAAGTTACTACATTCTACTTGGTAAATAAATATTCCGATAATTTATTCAAATAATATTAGCTAAAGCAGGGGTGCCGTTGGGGGAAGAGGAAGTGGGGGGAAGGGCTCATGATGGAGACTACACTAGCGAAAATTTCAAAAGAAGGCATTTAAAAAGAATTTCAATCTCAATTTAAAAGGGAACATTTTCGGGGAGAGGAGGGCTCTAAAATAGTGAGAGGGGATGTTATCTCCCTTAAGATGAGCTTTCCTAAATGAAGTTTGTGCATAGAACAGCCTGTGGTCATTTTGTTATTGAAAGGGTTTATTATTTGGGTTTCAGTATTTTTTCCTAATATACTTAATAGCTAAAGCAAGGGTGCCGACCTGGGGGGGGGGGGATGGTTCATGGAGGAGACTACACTATTGAAATTTTTATAGAAGTTGTTTCAAAATAATTTTTGTCTCATAATTGGGAAACTACTGCACACTACTGGGGGATGCCGAGTAAAATGGGGGGGGGGGGGTACTTTGCATCATCACTCTTAGGAAACGTCCATAGATTTATCAGCATATTTGTTTCTGTTATTACAGAAAATCAGTCTACCCTCTCGGTAAGTAAATATTCCAGCAATTTAATTCTAATTATTTTACTAAAGCAGGACAGGGGAGGGGGGGGTGGTAAGGCTCTGTTTATACCATTCAAATTTTTACAAAGGGTGCTATAAAAAGATAAAAGTCTCATTTTGGGGGATAGCATTTCTGAGGGGTGGGGAGGTTTTTAAATTTGGGGATGTGGATGGTTTGCCTCCCTCCTTCTCGGGGGGAGGGGCATCTATAACTAAACCATCAGCATTTTTCAAAACCTATCGGCCATCTCGAAAAGTAAATTTTCCAGTAAATAATTTAAATATTTGAATAAAGCTAATACTGGGATGACAAGGAGAGAGGGGGGGGAGTGGACGTGGTCAGGGTGCAGGTTAAACCTTCAAAACTTTTAGAGGTGTTTAAAAAATATTAAAGTGTCATTGAGGAACTTTTTAAGGGGGCGGTGGGGCTTCGTAAAATTTGGGGAAAGGAGGAGTGCTCTATCGTTCTTGGGTGGGGGGGGGGAGGGACACTCGAAACTAGATCGATATTTTAAGATCTGCAATAAAACCTATGGGTCATCTGGATAAACCAGCGATTCGAGCAATTTACCCTTAGCTGCGCAGGGGTACTTGTTGGCCTTTTAAAGGAAGACCAACGGATGTGGAATGGTAAGTTCGGGAGAAATGAAGCAATGGAAACTGAATTTCAATTTAAATAACATTTTATTCAAAAACATGTGTAAAATGTAAATAGGCAAAAACAATCAAACATTTATAAAAAGCATATCCCCTATTAACAATACAAATATAATAAAACCCCCCCAACAAACAAATATCACAGAGAAATATCACAAGATTCAATTACTTAAAAAATTATCAACAGTTCTAAAACGTTCCTAATATTTTTAAACATTTACCCTACGCCATGCCACATCGATGGTAGCTGTCCAGAAAAACTATTTTAAATAATCATACCACTGGGAGTCCATACTTTAAACTTGGCACACAAAACAACGAAGGCAACATAAATCAGTCGGATGTTCAAACGAGTTGAAAGTGTCCACACGTGGACTGCAGACCAAAATTCATGGTCAATCAATTCCAGGCACACCCCTGCCACAGAAACAGCAGCACAGGAAATTATTTGCCCAGCTTCAAGCAAAACAGGAACCTTCCACTAGCAGAGGCTACCTCACCATATAGTGGATTCAATCCAGTCCGACCGGCTCCGTAATCGAGTATATGCCAGACGAACCTTCCGGCCCTGTTAGGCCTAATACTTAAAAAACATCAACTCTTCAAATTTATATTTCTTAAAAAAAAAACACCTTCGTTACTTGTAGGGCACTGTTTTAGAACATCCTGCTCTGTTAGCAGGCTATTGAATCTTGTTACAACATTTCTGAAAACGTCCTCTGCGTGGATAAATCAATCTTATTGAGCGCACATGCTCAAATCAAAACACACCGTCTGCAGAACGGAAGCAAATCATAAGAGATCGATTGATTGATTGACTTAGTATTTAAACCTTCTCTGTTACCCCGACGCAATGACATGACGTCGTCAAAATTTACATGTGTTGCATCTGAAAGCAACTCACAGTTAATCCTTTAACTGCTGCTATTTCTTAAATTTGCATTCTTGACTGCTACCAGCAGAAAGATCCTCAACTCATGAGACCTGACGTCACGTCCGCCGATGGGCGAAACACGTGATTGACTTGTCGGGTGTTTAGTCACTTGGGGGTTTCATACATACGCCTGCCGGATAAATTACGTCTTTTAAAACCGGGAATCTATTTTTCTCAGACTAGTTTGAATTTACTGGTGAGTTTTAAACAATTAAAATACATTATATCTTTTTACGAAATTGCTCCAAGAATCTAAAATATAGGCTTATGCCAACGCCGAGGAGAAGGGGGAGAGAGTTATGGTGCAGGCAGCACTATTGAAATGTTTAGAGAAAATCAAAGAGTTCCATACCTTAAGTCAGTGGCGTCATTACGGGGGGGGGAGGGGTCCGGCCCGGGTGTCACCTGTCTGGGGGTGACACCGAAAGTGGAATTGGGACTTTCTGAAAAATATGAAGCTAAAATGCATTTTTAAGACTATAAATTTCAAATTTTTCCAGAGGTAAATCCCCTGGGACCTCCATCTTTCACCCCACATCATGGGGTGAATACTGTATTCAGGATAAAGTTCATATTGTCAGTACTTCGACTGAAAATTGTATGAATTTCATGCTTACAAAGAATATTTCATTAAAAAGTAATCATTTTAAAGGGTAATGACGAAAATTATTGCTTAAGAAATCACACATAAGTTTGTAATTTTTTAAGAAGAAAAAAATTGTTCATTAATGTTTTAAAGTATTATTTTTAATGAAAGATATGAGGCGTCACATGCAGGACAAAATGACCATTTTCAGTGGAATGGCCCTATTTATGTAATAATTATTAAGATTTATATGTATGCAGAGCGGCTAACTTTTTAATGGATTTTAATTAAATTGAACAATTTTACGGAAGACTTTTCATTTTGTACAAATTTTAAACGCTTTGTATGTTTTATGGTCAAAATTCACAATTAAAGTATAAAATAATTTCCGGAAGTTTGCTCAGTCATCACACAGGCAGGTTATTCTGGCTATTTTCATAGGTTTTCACATGTCCACCGCCTCTCATCGGGAGCACTCAAATCAAAATATCCCTGCTGAGTAAAACTTTAATTTAGCTTCAAAGGCGGACATTTTCCACATCCGGATATCAATCTAAGATAAGGCAGTAGCTTAGCTATACTTTCTGCCTCCTGGCGGGGTTTCCCACCTGAAATCTTTTTCGAAGCTGTTGCTCATTTTAAGCTCTTTATCATTAAGAAAAAAAAAGCATTGTGGGCTTCCCTCAGAAAATACTAGAAACGAAATTTGGAGCCAACTGTGATGACGTTAGATAATTTGGTAGACATTTGGTGTCCCTTCCTTAGAATTTTTCTGAAATTGAAGCTTCAAAAGCCCTACTTTAAGCTGTTTTTGGAGACATTGGATGAGATGGGAATGTTAAAGTTCGAAGTTGATGTCCTAATTACACATTTTAGACTATCTTTAATCTTCGTTACCGGAAGGGCACGGTTTAACTTACTCCCCAAGCAAGATTACCCCCTCCCTTTCCTTAGATATGGTACTTCATTACTATCAAATTACTGTACAACCATACTGTGATTGATGAGAAGAAAAAGTTGTGCATCAAAGATGCGTCTTTTGATGTAAATGTGAAAGACCTTGCCTAGACATCATTTTACTGATTGAAAACCTTTTATTAAAGTGAATGATTAAATGTGAAACTCATTGTTTACTTGGAGTATCGTTGTATTAGAATTTGTTGGTATAAAAAAGTAATACAAGCAATTATTTGAGTTGTGAATAAGTGCTTTTATAAAATGAAAATAAAATTCCTTCTGTCTTAATGAAAATTTTGTAATCAATGACCAATCAAAGCCAGTGGTTGGAAAAACCGCATTTTTTTTTTGTAGCGAACTACAACTACAACTGCTTTATTACAAATGTAGTTAACTACAACTGCAGCTACTTTTTGAAAATGAAATAAATGATAAGCATACACACACACTGTTTCAGGATTGATCAAAAAAATTCGAAAAGTGGTTTAGATTAATAAAATCAGCTCATTTGAACATGTAATGTTCAAATGAGTTTTTTTTTTTCTTTTTTTTTTTTTTACTTGTTTGTTTATTTTGAGCCAACTTGTCATTCAAACGATTTTGTACAATTTTCATGAATATTCCCCTCTGCAAGAAAAGATAAGCTTAAAAAATTTAAACCTTCAAATATTTAATCCTTTCTTGCCAGCGAATATTCAATTCAAGAAGTGCAACTCAGCTAAAAGTCATAATTTAATTTCCGTTTTACATGGATAAAATTGATTAGATGATGAAAAACATATTTTAAACAGAAAAGAAAAACTTTAATTTTCATTATAGGAATAAATTTTATAGGAACTAATTAATCAAATTTGAGCGGCAAGCTGGAGACCAAACCTATGAACACCATTCTTTTTCTTACGCAACTGATAAAATGAAATAAAAAATTTTCAATTGTACCAAATAATCTCAAAAATTTGCAAATAATTGACTTTTATTATGTTAATATATCAACACTAGATCACTGAAAAGGCAATAAATAAAGAAATATGAAAACTATCCCATTGTTTAATATTAATAAAGTAGAAAGCCACCCCTCAAGATATGATGGGTGAAAATTGCTTCTACTCCTACACATTTGAACAAAGCAATTGCCTTTTTTTTTTAATGGTTGAAATTTTAACCCTAACTCCAGTGGATTAACCTTGAACCGTAGGTAGTTCATTCCCCTGAAATGACACAGTCTTGCCAGTAAAACGATTGGCACCAGATCGAGTTTAACTTTGTCACAATAAAACCTTTCCCTGCATGTTAAACATTATCAAAACATATTATCAAATTATCATGCCGTGGCGCGAGTTTCATTGTTGAAACACGCAGGTTAGTTGATCATCCGCTATCTATTCTATACCAATAATATAAAGCAGTACAGTTTGTTTGTTTGAACGTGCTAATCTCAGGAACTACTGATTCGAATTCAAAAATTCTTTTTGTGTTGAATAGTTCATTTATTGAGGAAGTTTATAGGCTATATAACATCACGCTATGAGTAATAGGAGTGGAGCAGTAATAAAAAATGTTATGAAAACGGGAAACTTTATATTATAATATAAAATGCATGGAACGCAGAATATTCGTGGCCACGGTGGCTCAACATGAAGGTTCTTCCTTCTCGATCCAGTAGGCATAGGTTCGAGTCAGCCACAAGGCAAATCTCGAGGGTACTTTTCAGAGAAAATCCTAAGCAATGCTAAAAATGATTTGTAAATATATATGTTTATATTCATCATTGTTTTATTTTTTTTATTAAATAACTAATAATATAATTTATGATTAACTAATAACATAAAGCTGAAGAGTTTGTTCGTTTGAAAGTGCTAATCTCAGGAACAACTGGTTAATTGAAAAATTCTTTTTGTGTTAAATATCCCATTCATTGGCGAAGGGTATAGGCTATATAACATCACGCTGCGACTAATCAGAGTGCAGCAGCAGTAAAATATGTTATGAAAACAGGAAAATTTATATCTATACTAATAATTTGAAGCTGAAGAGTTTATTTGAACGCGCTAATCTCAGGAACTACTGGTTTAAATTGAAAAAGTCTTTTTGTGTTGAATAGTCCATTTACTGAGGAAGGCTATAGGCTTTTTTTTTAAATCGGATTGATCAAAATATTTAATTGCAAATTAAATGTTTAATTAATTGTTTAGTTCTATGAATTCGTAATGGCAGGATAAGTTTAGTTCTATGAATTCCTAACAGATGGTGGGGTAAGTTAACTCTTCCATAGGACGCTCGCTGACAGTGTCGATAGCTGCAAGGAACCATGCCCATGCTACGCTATTGTGATCAGCGAATATATTTTTGAATGCATTTTTGTGATGTTTAGGTACATAATTTGATTTTGTAGGATTTTTCTATTGGATTTTGTTTTCCTTATTTCTTCAACGTTTGTTTTTGTTCTTATAGTTGAAGACAGTTACTTATCTAAGCAAATAATTTGATTTGTCGTATTATTCAATTGTGATTGTTCATTATGACGTTTTTATTATGACATTGTTCATTTCGCAAAAGGGCCTTAAATTGAAGGCAGAAAAACCACTTCACTCGCTAAGGGGCAGGGTTACGGTAGCGTGGTTGCTTGGCACGTTAAGTTTGTACTTGAAGGATTACTTTGAGTTTTAAAGCTACTGTTATTATTTTTATGTGTTTTGGCGAATAGTTTTAAATTCCAAAGAGCCATTAATAGGTCTTTTAAAAAGGTGTGTATGCATTTTAGTTGAAGAAAAATGATCATCTCACATCAGAAGGGAGCGGGGGGGGGGGGAGGCGTGTATTTCTTTTGCTCAACGAATTTCTTCTTAGCACGTGCATCACCGTGCGGATACTGCTAGTTGTTTATATGAGGATAAGCTATCTGAAATATAAAATATAACTAAGAATGCTTAACTTACTTCAATGTGCAATTTTAAATTATGTGTGGATAACATTGATACTGAAAGCTTTTAGCTTAACGGGCAAAGTTTGCATGAAAGGGAAAAATTTCTGGTTTTGTAATTTTCTATAACACAGCAATACTTATTGCAAGCCGGAAAGGGCAGTTCAATATCATCTACTTAATAACATTTACAGTAGCTTCCATATTTGGTGAATACTGGAACAATTATCCCTTTGAAATCTAAAATGTTCATCCACAAGACATTTTTGGCTGCCAGAAAACTCAAACGGGCTTCTAAATTGCCAGTCATCGCTTATTTTTTTCTTTCTAAGCCACACTCTATTCATTGCAAATATTGGCAAAGTATGAAAAGTACAATGCTAAAAAAACTAACAGCGTCAAACAAATAGAGCGTTTGCCGTTAAAATGATATGTCTGTTAGCTCATATATTTATGAGTCTTTTTTCTCGTTGCATCCGCTGATGTAGTAATTGCCTAAGATTTAAGCCAATCAGACTCGTTTGAACCTTTTTTCTTTTTTTTAAGCTTTATTTAAAAGTGGTTTCTAGAAATCTCTACAAACTACTTTTTTTTATCGAACTACTCGCTACTCTACTTTTTTCAAAAGAGTAGTGCGCTACACTACAAACTACTAAAAAAAGTAGCTACTGCAGTAGCTGCTTGTAGCGCACTACTTCCGATCACTGATCAAAGCAATTGTTGAAATAGATAATGCTATCCTGAAAATGAGCAAGAAATTGCCCATGATTGCACCTTTCTCCCCTTGCTCTTGTTGTCACTTTCCTTTTAAAAAAATATTTTTTTTTTTTTTTAATAAGGTGGTTTCCAAGGAACTTCCTTAAAATCAAGTGGTAACTTCATCATATAACGAAAGGTTATGAAATTTATTGTTTCCTCCGCTATAGTTAACCTTAACAGTAAAAAAAAACTTGGTCCCTTGACTTAACACTACCACCTCCCTCATTCTGTATCTTCAGACGAAGGGAGAGAAAAAACAAACAATAATGCTGAAATGTGTACAAGAAAAACACCTGTTTTGCATCAGAGTAATTTTATTATCATAGTCTTACCGAAACCTTGCAATTCAAAAGACCTTTTTTTTCTGCCTCCAATAATAAATCAAAAGCATGATTTTCTTTTGGGAAAATGCGTTGAGTTCTTCCACATCAAAAGTGTGAAATTGCTGCCCCCTAAAACGTATCGCCCGGGGAAGACTGCCCCCTCCACCCCACCCTAGCTACACCACTGAGATAAGGATTTGAAACCCAGACTGTTCAGACAAAATCTGTACACCTGGAAACCTTCGCTTGCTAACTTTCTTGTTCTTTATTTTTGTTGCATGCATCAGTCAAGAAATACATTTGTAGTGCAAATGATGCAAATGGACTTTTTTTAAATATTATTCTATATCTTTTTCTCTCATGAATTTTGAATTATCAAATGGTTCTTTGATTACTTTTAGCAAAATTTGTTGCATATTTTTTTTTAAGATTCTCATATAAATATTTTTCTCTCCCTGATTTTAGATATGATTCGGTGAAACCCAACTCTAATCTCTTTGCTCGACTTTGCTCAGATTTGAAAGGCATACTGTTGCATGTTCACTTGGAACAGAGGAAAAATATGAGATGACATTTGCATTGTGTGTATGAGTTAGACATCACTTCTGGCTGTCTCATGTTCAAAGAGGACGTTCCCAACATCTCTTGTAAATAATTTGAGAACTTGCTCTTAGGAATTGTTGGAAGATTTATTATAGAGCCGGTTACAAAAAATTTTTCATGGCTTTTTGATTTGTAAATAAGCTAAATTTGTAATTCATTGCTTGAGTTTTATCATTTTGAACTGAATCTCATCATGAAAAAAGTTTTCAGTTATGAATACATATTCAATTATGAATAAAGCAAATTAGTACCTGAAATTTGTTCACTGACAAAATGATTGTAACGCATTCCGTAGGTTGGTGATTTTTCACATCTCAAAGAAAAAAAAGAGAGATTCCATGATCATATATATGGAAAAAAATTTTTAATTGTTTTTTGTTTCTTAAAATTTTTTTTTAATATTCTTTATTTATTATTTTATATATTATGCTCAGTTCATTTGTTCAAGTGAGACATTTTTATGCATATATTTTCACTTTAGTTCCAAAATTTTAAACTCCTACTTTTATTTTTCATATACTCAATTATAAGAAACAATTGTGCATTTTAATATGAAGTTCAACTTTCTCAAAAGCTTTCTTGTTTTTAAAAAATAATGATTTGTATATGTTAAGGTAGTATGTACAAATCATTACTTTTTAAGAACAAAACATTATCTTAAAAAGTTCATATTTTGATTGGAGATGTAACATTCCCGGAAATTTTGGAGTGGTGGAAAAAAAGTTTTCCCTCAGGGTTTTTTTGCAAAATAGAAAAATTCACTGTTTAATAATAAAATGCATTTAATTGTTATATTTTCTTAGAAAATATTAAAAAATTTTAATATTTAAAAATTGTATGCAAATCCGTATTATTTTTTCTTTTAAACAGAAAATGCATTAACTCCTAAACAATGATGCCTTACCAAAATTTTGTACAAAGGTAAACAAACTCCTTTAAAATTTTGTGTAATAGATCTATTGATGAAGCCCAATATTCTGTTGGCTTTGTTGCTTGCACAAACATTTAATTTCGTTTCATTGTTTTCTCCCAGTGACAAACTTAAGATATCATGTTTTGATAGCTCCACTTTCCCCCATGGTGGGCAGGGTTTCCAATCCCACAGGATTTTAAGGAGCCAATCCCACGGGATTGACTTTATTCTTCTAAAAGTTCAATATTATGTCAAATAGAAAGAGTTGTGATTTTTAGCTGCTTTTGTTACTGGAATTTTTCTGGAATTCTGTACACCAATTGTGGAGTATTACAAGTCACATCCGAATTAGCAACTATTGTTCGGTACACAAGAGATGCTAAAAAAGTCCAATACGTCTTCACAAAGCATCACTCGTATGGGATGGAAAAGGATTTTTTTGTGTTAAAAATAATATTGTGTGATGAGATATTAGATCAAATGAAGTTATCGCATCGATGACTAATTTAATTAGTGCCCTTTTGAGTTGCAGAGTGTAATTGGGGTTAAGTGCAGAAAACAATACTTGTCAGAATTGTTATTTTGTCCACTTTTTGGAAAAGTCAAGGACACCGGAAGAAATTGGACGAAATGGACAAAATGAAAAAACAACTGATTATCCATACATAAATTGATTGTTTTGGTGTAGTAAAATTAGTATAAAACTTTAATAGGTATATTATCTATTATAAATTAATCATTTAATTAAATTAGAATGATTGTTGACTTTAGAATTTAATAAATCCAAAAAAAAAATTTATAATTACACATTAGTGCAACTAATTTTAGATCATAATTTACTTAAAAGTAATAAAATTTAACAATGTGAATAAGCTATTGGGTGTGATTACACTATTATTTATTACAATAGTAGAAATTAAACTCAATAGATAAGTCAAATGAAATGCTTGGAGACACACATACAAAACAAAAATTTGTGTGAAGACATGTTTTTATGGATATGTTAATGTCATACAAATTACTACTTCAGTAGGGTTGTGGGTACTCAGAACAGTGTACCGGAAGACACTATAATGAGCAATGGGGTAGATAGCTTTAAAATGGCCATTAATCTTCTTTGAGGACTAATAAATTGACTAGGACCAACCTAGCTGGGCCCAGAACTGTTGCTGATTATCACATTTGTATTTGTATTACAACAACAGATTTTACTTCTGGTCAACATTTCCTTTATTTTTATTGAGTAGTTTCTCTCTTTTTTTAAATATTACTTTTAATGTTTTGAGACTCCAACCTTTAAGAACTTTTTATTTCTACTTCTTATTTTATAAATGCAATAGTGGTACTCGTACGGCTTTGCCAGTACAAGTAGAAAATTAAAAGGTCATTTGGTGCGCCTGTATATTTACAAATAATGGATGATGAATTTCTTGCCATTTGCTATTGCTCTTCCACACTATGGTAATTTGCCCATCCATGTCACGATAATTTTGGCGGTAAAGTGTTCTTAAAATTGGAATAGAGAAAAAACAAAATCGAATTTTCGAAAAATCGCTTCGAGATGCTCACCCCTATTTTACTAATGAATTTTTAGCCAAATTTCATGAAAATCGGCCAAATAGTCTAGACGCTATGCGCTTAGCAGACATCTAGACATACAGACTTTCAACTTTATTATTAGTAAAGATTTATTTTGGGCAATGAACCTCCACATCAGAGATAAACATCTTAAAATGTACAGCTGATGTTTTTGTTTTATAAATGCTATTACATGCATTATAACTTATTAACACTCATTTGATTTATATACACACTAACATAAACTTCAACTGATCTTAATTTTTTCGTTTTTACTTCAAATATTTTTCAATCAATGGTTTATATGCATATTTATATCTGCTATATTTTTTATTAAAATTTTACATGAATAGGAAGAATCTATATAATTATTTATTATTTTCAAACTTCAAATTTTTAACTAAAAACTTTCAGTTTACTGAATAAGTGGATGAAATGGACAAAATGACATTTTGTCCGGGACGTTTTTTTCCGCCAGTTTTTTCCAGGGTGGACAAAATTGGACAACCCTGATACTTGTGGTTGAAATTATATCTTTTTATTTCCTCCATGGTGATACTGTACAATGCTATCTTTGATGAGCTATTTACATATGAAATATGAAATTGGAAAATAATTTTTCTAGAAGCATTGATAATTTAGTAAACTTGCAAAACCATTATTGATAAATTTATAATATGACTAATAAAGAGTCATTTATCTAATCGAGGTTCCATTAATTTAAACGTGATGTTTGCTGACTAAGTTTACAATTTTAAAATGCTTAATCGAGAGCACAAGGGCGCCGACTTGGAAAAAATATTGAGGGGGCCGGACACCGGGGTCTAGAGAGTATGTTGAAGTACGGAGTCCCCCCCCCCCCCCCTCGAAAAAAATTCAGGTTTTTGTGCCTTGAAAATGCCAACTTACATATTTTCTGGTGTGTTTAATTTATACAAACAAACAATATGTGACATTGTGTTTTCAAATTAAAACAATTGCTTCAATTAGATCATGTCACTTGCCTTAAGTGAGGGTCAATTTTACAGTTCCATTTTGTGGGGAGCCGTGCAGTGCCATAGCTACGCTACGGCACTATACAAGGTAGTGTACTTGATTTGCATGGAAAGGCACTCCCAGTGGCACCGATTTATAACAACTATTGGGGGGAGGGTGCCATAACGGGGGCCTTGCCAAGGGAAATTTTCTAAATTTGAGATAAAAAATAGTGAGTTTTAAAGTTTTTTAAGCATTTTAGAGTCATATGATCGACATTAGAACCCCAAAAACTCGACTCTCGGTAAATCGACACTCTGAGAAACTCGACAAGCCAACACATTTTTTGGCTTTGAAAAAAGAAAAAAGAAAAAAAATGGGATTTTCGTAAAAAGCTATTTAATTTTCAGTAATAATTATGCTTTTAGTCTATTGCAGAGCAGTGAATATATAGCTCTGAAAAGATTGAAATGATATCTAAATAAATCTAAACTATCATTAAAAAAATAAAGCATAAAAGATTGATGTCGCACTTTGATTACTAAAAGTGAAATAACTAATTTAAGCTTGCTTTGAATAAGGCCCAGAGTTCATTAAATAAAAATAATGTCTCAAAATTAATGCTTTAATATAGTTAAAAAAGTTAATACACAGATTACTTTATTAACTCTAATAATTGAAGAAAACTATCACGCCTTCCATTAAATGTACAAATCAAAACCTGATATATTTTTTCCAGATCAGCAACACTTGGATGAGAGCGCTGCCAGCGAAACTTCACCCGAAAGTTCGCGCACTGGGACAAATTCTATGAGTACTCTCAGCTTCGTAACACTATCCTTATTCACACCACTCGTTTTCAATTAACCTGCTTACTACAGCAATAGTTATTTGTTTTAATTCATTAATAGTTATTTGTTTTAATTTTGTGATTTTAGAAACCATAATATGACTAATAATGTTCTTAAATTATTGAGGGGGCTTGGGCCCCCTCAAGCCCCATGGAGTCGGCGCCACTGCGAGAGCATGATGGCAAACAGCCAACTCGGCTGACTAAGAAATAAAAAATACTGAGCCTTAAAAAGAGAGAAGCATCTGAGCTACCAAAACAACATATATAGTCAGCCAGAGTCATTTGCATGGATTTCAAGACATGCATTTGAGATGCGCTTTCCCCAATGTTAAAACGGCACAACAGCCAATCAAATGAAAAAGTTACTTCCTCATTTCATGACGTAACGCATGCACGTGTCTAAGATCGGGAAATACATTACGATGATTGAATTAGCATTTGTGACTTTGCAAGATAAGTGAAAACCACGATTTAATTAAAGCCAAATATATCAAAATAAAGGTAAAGAATTGATAATATTATTTGAAATTCCCAACAAATAATGTGCTTGATAAACGCGGGCTGTCACTGGACTGTAGTTGGCCTTACTGAGATTAAATAATTGTGGACATTTAGCAAAAGATCCTCATAAACTTCATCACCCTCTCAGATAGATTTTTCTTTTTTATGGGGGGGGGGGGGGCGGTCACGTTTGGGATTTTTTTTTTTTTTTCTCAAGAACTGCAAATTTCAGACAAAAACGATGTGTATTTGGTTTGTGTATTGCTGTATCCAATTCAACTTGCATTGAGAATAAATACCCTTGTTGCTTCATTGACATTGATCATTGTATCAGTGAATGTGATTCATTACAGTAAGAGGTGAACGCCGATTGGTTGCCCAAAGTTGCAGTCTCAGTAAAAGTTTTCAGATGCTTTGCTAATTTTGCCTCTCACTTTAAAGATACATTCAAAAACTTGAGCAGCTTAGTGTACTGCACTGTCATGTGAGTCATCCTGCATTATATCCAAGTTTCTGTTGCCTCTTTTAGAGCCGTACCAAATATTGCAGATTGCTCAGCTAATTCAAACAACATAATTTTTTCAAGGTACCACCCACATTTATAATATTTTCTTTGTGGTGACAAAGACATCGGCAGGGTACTTTATACAAATACAAAAGTGATGACCAGCAACAGGCTCTGGGCCCAGCAAGGGCTGGTCCTAGTCGATTTACAATCCCCAGTGAAGGTCAATGGCCCTCTTAAAACTATCTACTCCCTTGCTCATTACCACCTCTTCCGGTAAGCTGTTCCAAGTTTCCACTACGCTGCTATAATAATAATTTTTCCTAATATCCATGTTAGCCTGAGATTTAAATAGCTTAAAACAATGACCCCTTGTCCTGTTTTCAGTGCTAAACTTCAGCTGAGTAACATCTTTCAGGGACCGCGCTAAGCATTCGCCAATGCGCCAAATGCGATAAAATCGTAAATTCGGTGGGGAAAAAAATCGAATTTGGCGAATTTATTGGTGAACAGAAAATTTTCCAAAATATACACAGAAGAAAAAATATCTCCCTTCAGATGTCAATCTAGATAAAAATTAGGTCCGTTCACAAAATTCGGACCCCTAAAAGCGGACCCTTCGCAAAATTCCGATACCTAAAAACGAACCTTTCACAAAACTCCCGGACTAGCAATCACTGAAAGTTGTTTTATCCTCAGACCACTCCGAGCAGAATGAGGGGCGCACGCGGTTAGCATCGTATCGTGGAAGGATGACGTTTGCGTTGCCTCTCGCCACTGTACTGGCACCTCTCGCTGATTGGATATCGAGTGCGCAGCGTGGCTACCGGATTAGAAATTGTTGGTGGATGCCTTGTTGAATGGCGCGTTTGTTTCATAGTGTTCGATGTTTGAAACATCGGAGTTTGTTAGGAATGCAGTCTTTACTTTATTAAAAGCTTTTATTTCTACTCTTAAATATTTTTAAGAATGATAAATATCACTTTAAGATGTTTTTAGCCATTTTTCCTTTGAAAAATTAATATGATTTGTGGAAAAACTGTACTGAATTAGCTTTTTTTTTTTCTCACAAAAATTCTTAAAAACGGACAAAAATTCCTGGATATACCCGTCCTTATCCTCAAAAAATTGCCAAAAATTAAGTTATACTTCACTCTCTGATTAAATATTTCTGCACACAAAAATACATTAAAATGAGTAAAAATTAATCTTTGACTAAGACTTTTGAAATTTGGCTAACACTTTAAAAATTTGGCTAATTTATTGGTGAACATTTCGAAATTCTTAGCGCGATCCCTGTCTTTCATTTTAATAAATTTAAACAACTGAATTGTGTCCCCTCGGTTTCTTCTTTGCTCAAGACTGTACATTAGAAAATAGATCTATTGATAAACCCAAGCATGTTATTGGCTTTGTTACTAGCTATGCTGCACTGTTGACTAAACTTTAAATCCTGACTTATTAATACGCCCAGGTCAGTAACTTTTACTGCCTGACTAATGACTGAACCTTGCAAATAATAACTTGTACACTTAAACAGGGGTGATTGTGTTCCGGTATTTTACCGAATTTTCGGTATTTTCGGACGTATTTCCGGTATTTTCATGTCCGAAAATACCGGAATTATGATTTTTTTTTTGTTATGCTTTTATCTCCTTACCTCAAAATGTCAAGATAATTTTGTATAACACCAGCTCAAAAATAACTTTGTAACCCATTAAAATTTTAATCAAACGTACACACACTATTTTGACTCTGACTATTGAACTATTTAATACTATGGTATAGGTGCACTTAAGTAATAGGGACCAAAGATTACCCCCCCCCCCCCCTCCCCCCCGTTCTCGCCTTGAAACTTTCAGGTATTTTTTGATGAACTCACAATCACCCCTGCGACTTATTTCCATGCCCTAAATGCAGCACTTGACATTTCCCAACATTAACAGCCATACCCCATTTATCAGCCTACTCCGTAATATGATCTAGATCCTCTTGCAACTGATTTGCTTGTTCTTTATTTTCTACAGTCCTCATAACTTGGCTAACTAACCCAACATCAGCTAAACAATTCATGTACCCAGAAATATTTTTATGAATATTGTTCATAAAAATAATGAACAAAACAGGCCCTAACACTGATCCCTGAGGAAGCCCGCTTAAAACCTCCCTCCATTTAGAATAATTTCCCCTTACAACTACCCTTTGTTTCCTTTCGGTCAGCCAGTTTTTTACTCAAATGAAAATTTTCCCTCCTATTTCTGTATCAGCTAATTTGCTAAGTAGAGCAGCAAGCGGTACCTTATTAAAAGCTTTTTGAAAATCAATGTAAACCACATCTACAGGCTTCTTATTGTCTAAAGCCATGGTAACTTTGTCATAGAAATGTAATAAATTAGTTGCACAAGATTTACCTTTCCTGAAACCGTACTGAAAACTAGTCAATAGATTATTAGTCTCTAAAAAATTTACTATCTTAATTTTTATTAATGTTTCAAAAATTTTTGCAAACCACCAAAGTTAGACTCACAGAACATATAGACACCCGAAATATCCATTTTAACGATTCCCGAGTTAATTACAATAAGTTTTCTCGTGATGTACGTATGTGTGTACGTGCCTCTGTATGCCGCATAACTCAAGAACGGTATGTCCTAGAAAGTTGAAATTTGGTACGTAGACTCCTCGTGGGGTCTAGTTGTGCACCTCCCCTTTAGGTTGCATTCGATCTTTTCTAAAGGGTTCTTTTGCACCTTTTTGGCGGGAAATCATTGTTAGTTTTGATGCAAATTCAAGTGGTGTTATAATTTGGCAAACACTTGGTGATATATCATCAGTCTTTTGGTCCCCAAGCTTTGTCGCCAACTTGGCGACAAATTTGGAGGGTTTTTTTTTTAATCTGGTTTCAATTTGGCCACTGTTAGTGATGTTTAGAGAGTTAACTATTCAGGGTGGCGACAGATCAGGGAAGTCAGGAAACTTTCACTCAGGGAAACATCAGGAAATTTTGAAAAAATAATAAAAATTCAGGGAAAATTGATCAAATGAAGAAAAAAAAAATTTCCCCTTGCAAAATGAAGTACTTTGATTCCCTGCAAATTTTCCACTAATTATTTGTTTTAAAAAAGTAAAATTAATGAGGTGCGATTATACAGTGCCGGATATTTGTGCATCCCTTTTCCATTGTATATACTCGCTTATTTTGTTTCGGCTGAAGCAGAGGAGCAAAAAAACGTTTAATTCCAACATTTTCCTATTGTTAGTACTGAATTCACCATGCATTTCTTCAAATGTCGTGAAAATTAACTTCTGCAGATACTGCCGTTTACCTGCACACAGCAGTATTATTTATGTAAGTAAAACTACATTACTTCTATACTTTAACTATCACTTGTTATTCTTGCTGCAACCATTATACTGCTTGAAAATTCAGTTCAAGATATTATTTCCATTTAAATTTTTTAGTTTTATCATGATTCGATATGTCTTTAAGAGTGGTTTTATGGATTCTTATGTTAACTGGTTCCTGGAAGTAAAGTATTTGTTTTAGATTTCCTACAATATTTCTCTATCGATTATTTAATATACTATTTTTACCAAAAAAAAGAAGCATCTTTTCAAAATATATTTTTAATTAAGAGCTTAAACCGATTTAAACACTGCATTTTATTTAATATGCAATGCTTTTCAGGTAGGGCAAAGAAAGGAAACCATTATCATTGGTAGCATAAATCAGGGAAATTTGGTGAACTTAATCAGGGAAAAGTCAGGGAACTTTTTTTTTCCAGTTCCTGTCGCCACCCTGCATTGAATCACATTAAAATTGCCAATAATGGGGAAATAACATTAAATTGGAAAACAAAAGAATTTAATATCAGTACATCCCACCTTTTTATCGATTACAAGCCTACATATGACAACATTAGAAGAGAGAGGCTCTTCGCTGCCATGGAAGAGCTTGGGATCCCATTAAAGCTTGTTGACCTTACGAGAGCAACAGTCAAATGTCAAGTGAAGATGCAGAACGAATGCTCCGAGCCCTTCTACACCGACAGAGGGTTGAGGCAAAGGCATGTATCCTTTTCAACCTTGCCCTTGAGAAAGTTATTAGATCTTCTGGTATCAACACTCGAGGCACTATTTTTCAACAAACAGTACAGATTCTTGCATATGCCAATGACATCGACATAATTGGAAGATCCAAAAGAGCTGTTACGGATGCTTTCATTGCTATTGAGGCTGCTTCTAAAGAAATGGGCCTTAGCATTAATGCTGACAAAACCAAATATATGGAAATAAACCATAAATCATTTGATTCTACCCCATTCTTTGTTAATGGCTACTCATTTGAATCCATTGAGTTTAAATATCTTGGAAGTGTCATCACTAGAATGGAAGAATACATCACTAAAAGAATACATGGGGATGAGAGAGATTCAGCTTTGAAAAGAAATATAATTAATTTCTCCACTCATGTATACTGAAACAAGATGAAGTATCATTCCAAGAAAAATAAATTGACAGATTTCTATATCTTTTTTTGTATATTGCTTTAACACCATGTACATTACCATTAAATAAGGTATTCCAATGAGACTGGGTTTATTTGGTTCTGTAGCGTTTTTGGTAGTTTTAGAAAAGTGGGAATTTTTGTTTTTACAATTTATGCTTTTCAGGCTAATAAGTTGAGAACAATTGGAGATACACCATGGTGACTGTCAATTTCTGCCCCAAATAAGCTGCTATGTCAGCTCTTAAAGTAACTACCAAGTAAAAGGTATCCAGTTTTGAAATTCCCTGTATACAGGGTGTTCCGTTTTAACCTGCAGGACCTTTATTTTTGCAACCGTTAGTCCTAGATGTATACTTCCAATTGCAAAGATGTTCAAAATCAGATGCAGAGTTAAGATATTGAAAGTTTGAAGTGAAAATAAAAATGAATTAAACTAGTATGTTGTGTCCATCACGAAACTTTCTTCTATATTTTTCTTTTTTTTTTCTGACCCCCCCATGCTTGACAATATGCAATATTCCCAACAAAAACAAAATTACACATGCAAAAACTAGACGACCATCCCAATGTCTGAATTATTGCAAAAGCAAAGCAAAGAGCGAAAATTGAAAGTTATTTTAAAAGCCTTGCTTGAATTAATTATAAATATTTTATTTGTTAACAAACATAAGATGGCAACAGTTAAAAATTTTAAATCATTGAGATAGTACTTCCGATCATTTCCATACAATTAAAATCACGAGAAATATGCAGACGACAATCTATTACGATTTATCTTTCTCATTGTTGCATTAATAAAGCTATTTTTATTCAAAAAAAAAAAAAAATTAACACCTCTTGGAGCGATTGGCGTCAAAATTGAACCAAAGCCTGTTTACATATGGATTAACATATATTCCAAATTTCAACCAGAACGTAGTATTACTTCTTGAGATAGGGCGCTCACTATGAAAAAAAAGAACGGGCAATTGCGCTACTCCCTTTCTAGCTGTTGACACCAAAATAAAATCAGCTCTTATACCTACTAAGGGCTACTTGCCGATAAATTTTTCTTTCATTCCGTTCATTATTTCTTGAGATACAGCAGTCACAATTGGCGACAAAAAACGTTCTATAGCTCAACCCCCGTTTGAGTTATTGACACCAAAACTGAATCGGCACCCGTTCCTGTTGATGGCAACATATGGACCAAATTTTGTTGGATTCCGCCTGTTACTTCCTGAGGAATAGCAAGCACGCGTGACTCAAAAAACGTCCCATTGCTCCACCCCCCCTTGGAGGAATTCGCGCCAAAAACCAATGGGCACAAGTTCACATAGGGGCACATATGTGTGCCAAATTTTGTTCGATTTCATGCGGTAGTTTTTGCTGTAGAGCGGCCACAAAAAACTGGTCACACACAGACGTGACACACACACAGACAGACAGACATTTTCCAAAAATAGTCGAAATGGACTCAGCACACCTCAAAACGTTCGAATCCGTCAAAATTCGAAAATTTACACGAATCCAATACTTTCTTCCAATACTTTAGAAGAAAGTAAAAAATACAAAATTTAACTTTTTATATGGGCCTCAAGTCCCCGAACTTATATTTAGCGAAATAATCTCCATTGAAAAATAATTCCAACACGAAAAATTTCATATTAGTACATCCAATATTCACCGAGATATGAAACAAACGCTGCGTTTTGTGACTTACACCTCTTCTTACTTGCCATCAATAACACCTTTTAGGGGAAAATATAGCGGTTAACAAGTGTTTAAAATTATGTGCCTGTATAGAGAGTGGTTTTTTTCAAATTCTTCGAGGATTTGTTGTGTGTTTTTGCTTATCACGGCATAACATTTGCATTTATTTTTGAATAGCAATGAAAAATATAAATACCTTGTTTTTCCTACTTTGACGACCTGTCACTCTTCTGAAAGGGCAATAAATTCCAATCTCATCTTCTGTATGGTCCCTTAAAACTTTGAATTGGATTATCTCTTTGAGTTTTGGTAGCACAAATGTTAAGTTTTTTGTGTCAGTAAGAGTTTTCAATGGAGATTATTTCTCTAAAATTATTTAGGGGAGCTAGAGTCAGTATAAAAAGTTAAATTCTATATTTTTTGACTCATTTTTATTTTTGTTTCAAACTTTCAATATTGTAACTCTGCATCTGATTTTGAGCATTTTTGCAATTTGAAGTATACATGTAAGACTAATGGTTGCGAAAATAAAGGTCTTGCAGGTTAAAACGGAACACCCTCTATATGCTATGATGTGTGTTGTTGGAACTTTCGTTATATTTCAGGTTTAAATTGTTATATATGCGTGTTCATAAATACATGTAAACTAAATAAAACTATTTTTATTGAAATGCTGTTATACATTATTTTATATTATAAATACATGTTTTTGTAAATGAAGTGATACTATTTTTATTGAAATGTTCTTACGTATTATTTTAATCCCATTTTATTGGGCTAGTTTAAGAGTTTGATGTAAAACAGATGTAAATATATTTAAATAAAATATTATATGATTATAGTAAGCATACAAAATATTTTTTGATGTAAAATTTATTTTCAACAAAATACATTTTCATTTAACTAAAAAAGCAGCCTAAAGACTTTTCCATACATACAAAACAGTCTTATTTCAGTCTTATTGTGTAAATTATAAATTATCTGTTTAATCAAATTACACACAAACACAAAAATTAGTAAATAAGGTAGTATATATTCATACATAAATATATTAATAGAAACTAAGCTAAATATCAATACAAAATGTGTTTAAAAACATGGAATGTAGCAAGTCAAGAAAAGGCAGTATAAAGCTGATGACATTTATTGTTGCAAGAAATATTTTCGTGGCTCATGAGTTGATTGATCGACAAGTGCCCGTAAGCCAGAGAAAATTTCCTGTATTGACACTGATGCCTTAGTTCTAATAACATTCAAAATTGTTTTCAATCAACATCGATAATCAAAGCTATTTTATAACAAAATAATAAATAGTTTTTTTCAACAATATAAGTAGTGTTAAAGCTGAAAAAACATCTAAACAATCTTCACCTTTGCAACAAATTGTTACACATCAAATCCTCATTTTTAGAAAACAAAGTCAGTGGCAAGAATCTCTCCCAAGACGAGGAATATACCATGTTACAACCGAAATACCAAATTTAATCCAGAATGCAAATTGGAAATGGTATAATGTTGTTACTTTATTTTTATAATGCTAATACATATATTAAATGCTAAGATTATATCTACAATGATATATATACAGTGGCTCCCAAAAGTGTTCGTACACCTACGACTTTCAATGAAATAGGCCCTTATCCATTGGTTAGAATTAATATTTCGGAATAGGTATTTTATTATAAGATCTATGATTTGTTTTTAACAAAACTGCATGAAAATTTTTAATAAAACATTAAAACTTAATTTTTAAAAAATCAAAAACCAAAAAGTGCTGGAAAATTTATCTCACAAAAGTCTTCGTACACTTTGAAAAAATGTCAAAAAATTAGTAAATAATCTAATTTTTTACTAAGTTATTATTTAGTAGGATATCGTGCAGTAACAACAACAGCCTTCAAACGTCTGGGAATAGATTTAATTGTTTTTTCTTTCTTTTTTTGTGCAATTTCTGAGTAAGTGTTCAGCCGCGCTACGAGTCTTACTGTTTCTAGTTCGCTTTTTGTTTCAATGGTGTATTTTGGTAATCTAGCCACCAGATATCTCCAAATATGTTCCATTAAGTTTAAATCTAGCGATTGAGGAGACATTTCTAAGCTTAAGGACAAATTTTGAGGCGCCAAACGCGAATCGTTAGTTCTTATCGTTATCTTGATAAAAAACAAAGTTGTTTCCGATTACCAAATTTTGGGGTAATAGTTTCATATTGCTTCTTAAAATATTTAAATGAACAGCATAATTCATTATTTCATCAAAAAATTCCAAAGTTCTGATTCCTAATGCTGAGATGCACCCTCACACAAGAACACCTTCACCGTCCTGATTAACCGATCCAACTGAGTTCTTAAGATTAAATTCCTCATTGTTTTCTTTCATTTACAATTATACAACAATTTAACCCAAAATGTTGAATTTATTTTCGTCTATGAATAAGACGTTGTTCCAAAACGTTTTGACCTTATTTATCATTGATTTTACGACGGAAAGTGTAAGCTTACTGTTTTTCGTACGAACAAGAAAATTTCTGCGGGAAGCGGTCCTATTTAATCTAGCTAATCAGAGAACTTAGCGAACAATTTTAGGTAAAAATTTAACGTAAAATGTTTCATTCAATTCTGCAGAAACTTTTTCAGTTCTGAAATGTGCATTTTTCATATTTTTTTAACTGTAAACCTCCGATCACTCTTTGTTAACTTTGCCAGTTGACCTTTTCTTACCTTGTTTTCGATCCGATTCTTGACTTTAAAGCATTTTATCAAGCCCTTCACCATAGAATGGTATAAATTAAGCAATTTAGAAACATTTCAAACCAATTTACGGCTACTGTGAGGGAAAAAATCAAATTTCGAATCGTGTTTGTTGTTTTTTACGCATACCTGCCATTTTAAAATATTAAGCAAAATATTAGGGAATGAATACACAAAAAATTAAAGGCAAATGTCTTTACAGTATCATTACAATGCAAAAATAATAAAAAAACCAGATATGATAATTCTAATTATGAATTTTTTCGAAACTATTTTAGTGTACGATGACTTTTGTGGCGTATTTTTTCTCTGACTCTTCGTTTTTTGACAAATTTCAAAAATAAAATCTGGCAATATTCTAAAGAAACTACTGGGTTTTATTCAGAATGACATAGGAATGGTGTGAAAAAAAATTGGACTTTATATTCGAATTCAGTTTTGAGTTATTTTGGTTTTACTACAAAATTTCAAGGTGTACGAACACTTTTGGGAGCCACTGTACATATTAAAATCTTATTGGAACCGTTCAGTCACATTGAAACCGGTTTATTACCCCATGCTATTATTTGCAACTCAGACAAATTTTGTGATTAAAATAATAAAGTACCAGTTCCCTTTCCCCTTTTTAAAGGATTACTACTTCTATCCCATTTTATTGGGCTAGTTTTAGTTAGATATAAAATAGATCCAAAGGAGGATCAGAGGGAACATGATTCAGTTCTTTAAATTTATCAAAATGATTTATCAAATGGATTAAATTTTTGCACCGAAAGCAGGACAAGGGGTTATTGTTTTTAACTATTCAAATCTCAGGCTAACCTGGAAATAAGGAAAAACTACTACTTTAGTAGGGTTGTGGGCATTTGGAACAGCTTACCGGAAGAGATGGTAATGAGCAAGGGGGTCAAGGGGGTGGATAGCTTTAAGAGGAGCCATTGATCTTCATTGAGGACTAATAAATTGACTAGGACCAGCCTAACTGGACCAAGAGCCTGTTGCTGGTCGTCACATTTGTATTGTATTAGATGTAAATATATTTTAATAAAGTGTTATTATATGATCTGTAAGATGTAACAAGCTCTTAAAAAAATCTAAATTATTCAAATTATTTACATTTCATTTAAAAAAATGGAATACAAATATATTTAGCTGCAAGTGTGTTGCATATTTATATTAATAGACCTTGTATATTTAAATTCAGTTATCAAAATATTTTTCTTGCATTTAATATACATTTGTGTGGACAAGTTTTAAAGATCATTCAAAGTCTGATATAAATGTTTATGTCTAAATATTATTTCAAGCTAATTCTTGGTGTCGTAAAATATGCTACAATAATAAATATATGGCGTAATCGGTGACTTAACATTTGTAAATATATATATTTTTACTTATTGAATAATTTCTTCCTTTGTTGATTCTTTATGTAAATATAACATGGTTATTTTTTAAAATTTACTGTGCTTATAGTAAAAATTTCTATGTTAAGAAAGTTGATTGGAAAATGTTCAAAGGAGAGCTTCTAGATTAGTGGTGTAACTGGACTTTCAGAATTCCAGACTTATGTGGGTTAATTGTGCTACTCTTGTGTAAGGAAAAAGCAGGGATGTTGTTTGCATTTATTACAACGTAAGGTGTTGAACGGCTATTTATTTGTACAGAAAGTAGAACCAGAGTTTTGTTGTTTTGAGCTAGTCAAATCACAGACCAGGGGTGAAACTTTTCCAGGGCTATCTCAGAATTCCAGATTTCTTTAACTAATGAATTCCAAAAAGAATCTCCTAAAGTAATTTTCTATAATGAGCCTGGAGGTCATGGTAGTTTCATTGGGAAGTTGTCGGACTTGTAACTGAAAGGTCCAGAGTTCAATACCAGCTAGTGGAAGATCCTCCGTGTTCGTTAATGGGGACTGAAGCACAGTAAATGTGTTGTCGTCAGAAAGTCCTCCAAGTGAATCAAAGCCTCTTGGGCTACTGGACCAGAGATTGCTCGGCTTCTGGTCTGGGTCAAAAAACAGCTGTCTTTAAGGCTTTATCCAACCGGTTAAACCACAAATAGTGGTAGGTACGGGGGACATTGGAGTGTGATATAATGTGGCTCTAATAGCTATTGTCTAGAGTGTTTCTTTTAGAGAAAGTGCTTTTCTCCCCCTTCTTAAGATGCTGAATATGAATAATGAAAGAAAAAAATCCTCTAATTTTAGAAACATCAGGCAAGCAATAGTCTTCTGAGAAGCTTTTGACTATGCACCTATTAGCCCTGTACTGAAGACACTTTTAGATCCTGCCAATTTCCCCTTCGGCTCTTGAAAAAAATAGATGCAAAGCAGACCTTCAACATGTGAAAAGACTTCTGCCCTGCAACATAAATAAGTTTGCAAACTATACTGGGTAGAAACTTTCTAAACACTTCATTATAAAGCTTGACCATGGAGAGATGGGGGATGACCTTGAAGTGAAGACACCATTTATATCTTTTGTAATATATTGTTTGTTATTATTAATACATAAGATCAGAGAAATGCGCCTCTTACAACTCGGCACCTTGTGGCTGATTCTACCTGTTACAAATTATGTATCCACTTCAAGGTCACCCGCCATCTCACCGTGGTTAAGCTTTAGCAGGAAGCAAATGAACTCACATATTACCGATAAAAACTAGAATGTGGTGATAAGCAGGTTAGATGCACCCCCTTGTGAGTGTGTCTCCCCGTTCTGTAGTTGTTCAAACAATAGTAGCACATTTCAGGGTTTAGAGACCAGGGTCAGTTTCACCCCAGCCAGCCTAAGGTAAAAGTTACACATCATATTTTACCAACACTTAAAAATTTTAACACATCTATTTGCAGCATAATTTTTATAGAAAAGTATGATGAAATTTAGGAATGTGGCAGAAATGTTGAAGGTTAATGAGTCAAAATCCTTTCCAAATCCCTCAACCGCAAATGAATAAATAGTTTTTTGATGAGTAAACATTTTGAAGTATTTGAAAAGGAAATAAAGAACCATGCAGGTAGCCAAGAAATTTTCGAGGGGGAAAACATTTTCTTAAAATGGACACTTTCGCTATTTGTTGCTCACTTACATGAACGTAACGAGTGCCAAAAGATCTAAAATTTCACCGTTTCCCAGAAAATTTTTCCTCCATGAAAATCCCTTGGCTTATGTCCTAGAATCTATCTTTTGGCAATGTTCCCATTTCTGAATCTTGTAAATACTGAAGCTCCTGCAAATCTTTGAACTTCTCTTGGTCCTTGATTCTGGTGTAATTCGCTGCAAGGCACATGATGTAGTGGATCTAAAGAAAAAAAATATCTTTGATTTTTGAAAAGTCCATACATAAATGAGAAACATTAAAAGTAAAAAATTATGCAGCTGCTACTTTTTCTCTTACTTTTCTACATTTGCTTCTGCTATTCATGTTTTTAATAAGATTTAAATTAAAATGTGTAGACTGTTAACCAGTGGTGTTCTTATAGGATCAGGGCCGGATTTGGAAGTGTGGAGGCGCCGGGGCAACAAAGGAGTGGAGGCCCCTAATCAGGGTTCGAAAATATTCGATACATAGATATATATCCTAATATGTTGATATATCTATGTATATATCCGATATTTTCGTCCCGTGAAAGTTAGGATATTTGGTAAAAAATTTTATTGTGGGGGCCCCTTTGTTGTGGAGGCCCCAGGGCAGTAGCCCCGCCTGCCCTCCCTTAAATCCGGCCCTGTATAGGATATACTCCATATATGCTGTATACTCTCAAACATTTTTTAGATGCATAGCGTATACTCTCAAGCTTTAAAAATGTTCGTACTAAGACATATCGCTTTATGATATTAGTATAGATTATGTATGTAACGAATATACATATTGTGCGTAATGGATTACGTATACCCTCAGAAAAATTGATGGGAACATCACTGCTGTTAACCTATGAGGAAATGAGAAGTGGACGTAAGTGCCAAAATTAAAAATTTGGAAGTAAGCAGTCAGGGTTCGAAAATATCATGATATTTTTGAAAATATCCGATATTTTGATATATATATCGTATATTTTCAATGAACACAAACTAAAGTCGTCAAAATAGTAAATGCATCCTCAAATCACTCTTTATTTTCTTATATTATAATTACAATATGTAGACTTAAAATTAATGTTTCTTTCATTGTTTTTAAGTCAATATCTAATATTTCATTTTACATTTCTATTAATTTTAATGGAGTTAATTTAGCATTAGCTGTTTTACTCATTTTTCTTCTGTTAGCTACTTTTACAGTTATGATTCAGAAATAAATAATATGCATTCCTCTGTGTACAGTCATAAGACATTTTCTTTTTTTCTGAGCAATGGTTAACATTTAATTAGGCACTTTTAATATGATTTGAAATTGTTACATTACTAATAATTTTATGAGTATAAAATACCAGTAAAAATGGAATATTGTATTACTTTGTTACATTAATGATGTATAATAATCTTTCAATCAAAAATCTTTTACCAATTATTTTTTTAATTGCTAGTTTCATTTATACAGAATGTTTCTAAAAAATGGTATTGCTGTTTTTATGACTCAGTATTCTGACAGTTACTAAGATTTCTTGTAACTTTGAAGTGTGTGTATACCTTGCAGAGTTCTTGTATGGAAAGGTTGAAGTGAAAAAGAAAATAGGAGGAACAAATGTGAAATCTAACTTTTTATACAATTCCCAAATCCCCTACTTGGCATTTAGGGAAAACAAAAGCGTACCATTCTTTCACAATATAATAATAAAATACAAAAAGCTAGACATTTGTACGACCGATATTGACTGAGATATGAAACACAGCATTTTGTGACTTACCATATCACTTAATGATCGTAATTAATAACACCTTTTGAGAGGAAGTAGGGGTAACAAGGGTTTAAAATTGTATCATTGTATGTGCATAGAGTGTTTTTTCAAATAGTACTAGCTTTTGTTGTGTGTTTTTACATATTATGACATAATATTTCCATTTATTTTTCAATAGTGATTTTTTTTTTTTAACTTTGACAACCTCTCATTCTTTTGAAAAGGCAATAATTTCCAATCTCATCTTCTGCGTAGTCCTTTTAACTCAAATATCTCCTTGAGTTTTTGTCCCGAATGTTTCAAAGTTTTTGTGTTGGAATTATTTTTTCATGGAGATTGTTTTCTTAAATATAAGTTAGCTTGATATGCAAAAAGCCAACCTAAAAATACCTATACTTACCAAGCTTATGATCACTAAAACTGAGGCAGCAAAAGCTATAATATAATACAGCCCAGCATAATTCACCTGGAAAATAGATTTAAAAAGCATTTTTTAACTCTACAAACAAAACAGAAAAATCAATTGCAACGAAAATTGGAATTTATCTGACGAGTTTCGTAATTGAAAGCCATGATCATACACTGCACAGTTGACCTTTAAAGTTTTCTAGCTTGCTAAAAACTTTCGCGTGGTGTTTTGTTCAACCAATATTTTGGGCTTTGTCTTCTCATTAATTTGCCATAATCTGTATCATGCTGTGAGGGTAATCGTATATTCTGTGATGAATGTGTGTGAAAAATTTTTAGGAAACACATATCGATGAGGCAATGGAAAAAATATTGTAAAGTTAATGGGTAGAAAAAGTTGATTAGAATAAACAATTTTACACATGTTAGATTTTTGAAAAGAAAGAAAAAACTCATACAAAATAAAATGTTGATACAAGTGAATATTTTTGATAGATATACTTCTTTTTTTAAATAAATTTTGAATTATATATTTTTTTGAAAATTATAATTTTTTTGATTTTATAAAAGCAGTGACTGCAACAAAATCTCTGTTACAGACTCCTACATAATTATATTTACCCGCCCTTTTGCTAGTCATGTACTGATTGGCTTTCATTTACTCCTCCAGTAATAATCATCTTTGTTGAAAGCACTATGATTTGTTGATTGCAATATGATGTCACATGAGACAGATAAAACCTTGCTGTTGATGTTATAAATACCCATAGCAACAATCTACTGTAACAAAAAAATCTGAATAACTAACATACACTAGCTTAAATAAGGAAGTCGGAGGCAAGGGAATTCTTGTTTCATTTTTTCTAGTTATAGATTTAAAGAATATTTTTTTTTTATAAATGCTTTAGGGTGCTAACAGCTGTATTCCACAGATGATTCAAGTCTCCATCAGACACTTGAAGCATAAATTGAAGCTGTATTGCTGGAAGAAGGCAGTATGACTAATGGTGAAATCGTCTGCTGAATACACCTAAAACCCTGGTTTCCTAAAAGCGAAATCACAGAGCTTTGACGTCGCTACTCGGTGTGACGCTGAAATCAAAGTCAAGTGATTCCGACATGGCCAATGACGGCATTGATTTTGCTCGGGCACGCATGCGCAGAAGAATCAACTTTTCCTCTCGGCGATAAGCGACGCCGAAACTAGGAAACCAATGCTTAAGAAAGCCTTGCAACTATGAAAGTTTTGACACAAATTTGTCAAGTTGAAAGTTTTTGTTAGCAATTTCAAAGGGTTCTGGCAGGACCAACTAAAAAAAAAACCTTGCTAGGCTATATAGGAAATTATGTTTGCTGCAAAAATTATGGCAATATTCCAAACGTTACCAAACGCCTCTGTGGGTATTAAAATAATTCAAAATTCAATCATACTTACAGTGTCTGTGCAGAAGACTTTTTTCTGCTTACAAATTTTCAGTGTGTTGATGTCTGTCCCATTTGGGAAGAGAAAATCTGAAAATTAAAAATAATAGTAAAAAAGCAGCAGTAAAAAATAAATATGTAACTAATCTTTTAGTTATTGCAGTAAAGAATTTACAATATTGGCTATAGTACACAGTTACAAGGATAACTGTGTACCCGTACATTATGTATAGTTAAGTATGTTCAAATAATGACAAAAATACTTGCGTGAAATGACAAGAAGGTCGGGGGGAAGAGGGGGCATTAAACTCTTTTACGAAAACTTCATCAAATCAATAGGAATTTTTTTGTTTGTGCTTTTACTCATTTCAAATAATTTTTATTTAAGTTTCAGGACATCAAAATTTCAATTCAGATTGTAATTTCAGCATGTCGTTTTGAAACAAAGTATGCTTGTTTTGATTTAAAAAAAAAATAATAATAATTTGAATTTTGACATCTTGAATTCAAATTAGGTTTTTCGCAATCATGAGTGTGGGTATGTAGGCATGTGTTTGTGTGGGGGGAGGATGTGTGTTTGAGTGTAGGGGATATGTGTATGTGTGTAGGCATAAGTATGTGGGTATTTGTGTGTATGAATGTGTGGGGGGGGGTATGTGTATGTGGGCATATGTTTGTGTCTGTGTGCAGGCATGAATGTGTGTGTGGGGGGTATGTGGGCATATGTTTGTGTCTGTGTGCAGGCATGAATGTGTGGGTAGTTATGTGTAGGTGTCTGTATGTATGCGTGTGTATATGTGTTTGTGTGTGTGTGTAGGACATGGATGCAACCTGGAGATGGCTTTCGCTATAGGAGCAGCATGGTGAGGAACTGGTTGACGGTGATGGTGTGGAGTGTGGCGGTGGGAAAATAAAATGATAACACTCCAAAAAAACTGTCAAATAAAAGCAATAAGCAATTGTGATTGCTCAAAAAAAAAAAAAAAAAAAAAAAAAAAAAAAAAAAAAAAAACAGGCAAATTATAGTTTTGAAATTAAATTGTCTAGTGTAACAGTTTAAGTAAATAGTGCTGTAAAAGGACCAGTTGATTTGCAGCTTTAAACCAAAGTAAACATGTAGTCTCAATGTGAATATACAGGGTCCATTATGAAAGTAATGAGCATTTACTGGCAAAATATATTTATTGATCGTAATTTGTACAAATGTTCAATATTCTTCAAAACACATTCCTCCTGCATCAATACACTTGCAGAGACGTGTTTGCCACCCCTGAAACTCCTTGACGGAAATGCCTCACAGGAACATTGTAACATGGTATTGGATGTTTCCCATGGTTTCCCAATGTTTTCTTTTCATCTCTCTCTTGAGGCGGAAACAAAAAGAAGTCACATGGAGCTAAGTTGGGACTTTAAGGGGGTTGAGGGATCATCGGGGTGTTGCTCCGGGCCAGGAAGCTCCCGGCCCTTTTTGAACGCCTTATACCACTTCCCAGACTGTGATCTTGAAATGCAATTGTCCTTGAAGGCTTCTTGCAGCATCTGGAATGTTCCGGTTGCATTTTTTCCAAGCCTCAAGCAAAACTTTATGGCGTATTGTATCATTGTTCAAGTGAACGCTCCATCAAGTTATGATACAAAAGTTGAAAACACACTTCAAGCGGAGGACATATCTCCACTCACACTGCTCAAACTCAACTGGCGACCAGATGCATTGAAAGGACATATCCCCCACAACATTTCCCAGCCGGTTTTACCGTGCTGCCATCTATCATCGCGTCACAATAACATGCTCATTACTTTCATAATGGACCCCTGTATGTATTCATTATGAGGATTGTGAATTAGTGTATTCCTTAAATAAACATTTATTTGCATAACAAATTTTCTTATAGTGTTTCATTAAGATTATTATCACAAATAGTGTAAATATTGCATTTTTATAAGAATAATTTTTTTATGGCACTTTTAGTTGCATTCATACTACTAATATTTACATTTTTCCAATTTTAACATTCGAAAAAAAAAATTGTTTTTGTTTGAAATTTGGGGTGAGAATACAAATCAAAGGAATATTAAAGAAACAAAGATGAGTATTGAGATAAAAGTATTTAGAGTTTCATACATTGCATATTAAAACACAAGAACTGCTTACAATAGTGATGATGCACAGAGACTGAAAAAAAAAAATCTAAAATCTTAAGAGGCATGAAAAAAAAATTTAGGTGTCAGAAAGGTTACAGTAGTTTCTGGAAGGAATGCCGCGGCCTTTATGTGTTTAAAAGTTAGGTAAAATTTCAGAAATGCCGCCTTTCTGCCCGATGCAGTGTTTACAAATTGACTTTTCTTTTTATTGCCCCGATTTTAGTCCGTTTTAATGAAAGAATAAAGAAATAGATACTGACTCATTCTGTTGCAATTACATATTATTACCCGTTAATAAAAATCAAATACAAATACATGCATCCATTTATTTTAAAATATTTTTGAAAATGTAGTTTCTTTATCACATTATCTATTAGCTGCCATACATACCTGCACCTTTTACATTTCCATTATAAAACAAAATATAGTTTATTTAATACATTATCCACCATATATAAGAAAATTTTACTCTGGTACCTGGTGAAATTCGAACTAATCAAAAGTGGTAAACTGACATTAAGTGAGGTTAAATATAATGCAAATGTGTGGTCATGGCAGGTTATGTGTAAATCAACATAGAAAACAATAATATAGTGTCCACATCTTTTTTTTTTTTTTTGTTTGTTTGTTTGTTTATCCAATGAAATGTTACTCCTGAAAATAAGCTGCTTAATCAAGTTAAAAGTAATGTTAATTTATTGCCTGAAAAGAACCAGTGAGCTCTCTGTTTTTATATAAATATTGATAAATAATTTCTTTGGTACTTATTATTGCTTAAAATTTTAAAACACTTTTAGCTTTTTTTTTTTTTTTTTTAAGGATTTTTAAAATTTTCAAAGGACTGAAAGAGAGTAAAAGTACTGAAAAAGCTTTAAAGCTTGAGGAACTTTTATATATTTATTTATTCTTTTTTTTCCCCAAAATTTTATTCGTCAGTGCAAGAGGGACCTATTAGTTCAAGTATTAAAAGTAAAATTTCAGATATTGATACAAGATGAAAAAGTTTAAACTAGGTCTATAAGTTTGGTTGTGCAGAGTGAATAACTTATTGATGCAATGGTTTTTAAATTATATTCATGGGGACATGTGTTGAGGTATAAAACTTTTATTTCTTATATATATATATATATATATATATATATATATAAGTAAATCTTAAATTCATGCAGTTTTTTTAAACTTTATTTTATTTTCAAATGCTTCTGTTAAAGAAATATTTTCTGCACCCAAAAACTTTACTTTTTAAGTCAGCTAATCAATCCCGAAAAATATTTTTTTTCTTTTTTCCCAAAGTAAAAAAGAATTTCAGACCTTTATACTAGCATCTTCTCTCCCTCCTCCTCTGTTTTTTTTTTTTTTTTTTTTTTTTGTAATAATTAGAAACTTTGTATAAATATGTTTTTTGGAGGGTTTTTTTCCTTCTATCTTTTGTTTTGTCTGTAATAAATATACGAAAGGCATTTTTAAATTGAAATCCTTTAGTTGTTGTCTGTGTTATGTAATGCTATAAAAAATATATGACAAATCTTTGCAATACAACTCTGTGTTTTTTTGCCAAAAATTGATATGTCAAATTTGTCATTTTTTCAGGAGAGTGAAAACAAAACATGATATGTAGAGTAATCAAATTTTGGTGTAGAATCACATGAAAGTTTTTAATATATCATGTTTGGTAGTTCATATTTTTTCCGCTTAACAAATTCTGACATAGAAAAATACCCCTCTAAACACATACAGTACAACCTTGATATCTCGAATCTCTTGGCACGGGAAAAAAATTACACTAGTAACTATCACAATTATACACAAGTACGCTATCTGAATTTATATATGTACTATGGGACCACTTCGAATTAGGATCAATAAAGTAGTCTTCAATATTTTTCTAGAATTGAAATTTTATAATTGTTGAAAGTGCACAGGATGAGATTTTGAAATGAACAACAGTTTCAACTCGGGGGTTTTTTCACCTAAAAATTTAAAAATTCTAATTTTATCTTCAACCAGTAAACCCTCATTCAAATAGTTCTCAACAGCCATTTTGTAGGAGTGGACAACATATTCGAGAGAAATGCACAAAGACTCAAAACTCTGGAAAAACACAGAACCCCTCTCATACCTACACTCCCCTATTATCTTGCACCAATCCCCTATTCACAAAATTTCCCAGAAAAGGGATGAAAAACGTTAAGCAAATGTCCCTGGCACTGGTTTTACTACAAAAATTGCCAAAGAAAAGCGAGAATTGAAATTTGCTTCTGTGCAAAAATTTCGACATATTAAGGGTTTAGAAAAATAAATTTCGAGATCCCCAATACGTAAGGACATGTGTAATGTAAGCAACACTTACTAAAAGAGAAATCAGAGGGATAAAAAGAAGCTTTATTGACAAAGTAGCATGGAGCGCAATGCGACTGAAGGACGAAACATCCCTGAGATGGGTGTCCAGCAAGAAACATCCAGTCTTTAGTTGGGGATATGATCTCCCCCGACTGCTAGGCAGGTTTCACAGCGTTTGCCCATGCTGAGATTGAGGGTGTCAATGAGTTGTTGAGGCATTGCTGCCCATTCGTCTTGCAGCGCCAATCAAAGCTCCTGAATCATTACTGGTGGTAAGGTACGAGCTGCCAAGCGTCTGCCTAGAAAATCCCATACATGCTCGATGGGATTCAGTTCCAGAGATCGTGCCGGCCAATCCATACGTTCAATATCCTCACTCTCTAAGAGCTGTTTGGCAGCTACTGTGCGATGACATGGTGCATTGTCGTCCATGAAAAGGAACTGCAGACCCATAGCGCCTCTAAAAAGATGCACATATGGAAAAAGAATCTCGTTGCAATAACGGGTCCCGTTGACTGAACCTGCGTCGAAGATGTGAAGGTCTGTACGACTACCAAGCATGATGCCTTCCCAAACGAGAACACCGCGACCTCCATACCTGTCCCTTTCAATGATGTTTGAGGGATGATTGCGGCTTCCCCGCTCTCTCCAGATGAGTATGCGATGAGAATTGCTACTCAGACTGAATCTGCTCTCATCTGTAAAGAGTACTCGTCCCCATTCATTGTCTCTCCAATTCCGGTGTTCCCGGCACCACAGAGAACGCCTTCTCCGATGAGCAGGCGTTAGAGGTACACACCGTATAGGACGTCGTGCAAACAGACCACTACCGTGCAGTCTTCTGGCCACGGTAAAACGCGATATCGGTCGTCCAGTCGCCTGTGTCGTGTGTCTAGCGATTTCTCCCGCTGTCTGCCACCTGTTTCTTCTGGCCTGTAAGACAACCGGTCAATACCGGTGTACCGGTCATCTGCGGGTGTGGTTCCTCGTGGACGACCACTACTGAACCCTCGGATAGCTGTTCCTGTAGTTTGAAATTGTCTCCAAAGTCGTGAAACGATGTTGTAAGGAATTGCGAACTCTGCAGCCACACTTGTCACACTGCGGCCTTCCTCCAACTTCTCAATTATTCGACCTCGGGTAAAAGCATCCAGATGTCGTCTAACAGATTGATTATTCGCCATTTCTCGCTGAGGCAGGAACTCGGTGTGATTTTAACTGCTATACGGCGTGCAATCTCTTTGCCAGAAATACTGATCTTACACCGACAACATGCTTTATACTACTCAGACACTCCCCCATTACATCTGCCTGCATATCTGCGCATGTGCTACCGTTCATCACCTTACTTAATCTCCTGATTGGTCTTTCTGTCCGCTCTGCCTCTTCGTTCAGCTGATATGCTAATTTTTCGACTTCGTCCTTAATTTTTGCACACCAGTGTATGATCGGTAAAAGTAGAACATGGTCAAATTTGACCTATCAACTTTTGACAAATAACCACAGAACAAAATTAAGATTCTAGTTAGGTATGTATTATGATCAATTGTACGTTTACTAAAAGTAGTTTTTCCACAGTTTTTTAAAATTACAATATTGCTACAAAATTGGGTTTAAAAAAATATTTATGTACTTTTTTTGCTGCAAATGTTTTGTATTTGCTTCAAACTGTATAGTGAGAGGGTCCAAAATTAAAGATTTTGTTACGAAACCGTGAATTCACCTGATACAAAACTGATCATTCTGATACAAAACTATTTTTACTGATACAGAAATGAATTTTTGATTTTCCACCCCTGTAATATTCAAACTACGAATGAAACACCAATCAGATGAGTCTGATAACAATAAGGAATTTAAATATTTACGAAATTGCTGAAGGTCGACGCAGTCGCTGGAAGCTTCACAGATTTTCCTTAGGACATAAAACACGAAAACCACGACGACCAGACAACCCGAAATGCAGAGCCACACCAGGTTGAGTATGTAGACCACACTCATACACTAAAAGAGAAATATAAATAAGTTTGGAGGAAGAAAAAAAATTTTCACAGGCAACTGGCAGTTTTAAATCCCATAAAGGGAATTACTGTCTGGATATTCAATTAACAACCAGTTAGTTGGGTTAGTTCATTCGTTATTATTGTGTTCGTCTTTTAACATAAACATTCTTTACACAACAAAAATGAATTGCTTCTGAAAATTGTACTACACCCAAGCCGATTTATTGGGTGGTAAATAGGGACCCCGTGCAAAAAAAGAATTGCCCAAAACTTCACGAACGGCTATAAAAAGTCATTTTGGAAACACAATAAACTGGATCTAAATTTTGTATTTATGTTCATTTTGGGATTTTTGAGTCTAATCGGCACAAATGCTTAGACACTTGCGCGAAGTCTCCATGGTGAGAGGGACAAATTACCTTTTAATACATTTTGAGTCATAATGAAACACTGGTAGGAATAGATCAAATAATATGGTGCTCAATTCGATTAAAATGATTTCAAGTAAAACTTAATGTTCACTACAGCATATTTATGCTTTTATGTTCAAGAAATGATCCAATGTTTGTAACAGTATTTTGTAGCCACCCAGTACGAAAGTGCACAAGATGGTCGGTCTTTTGGGTTGCAACCAAAGTATTAAGTTAAATTTGGGATACAAGAGCTGCACTCGGATAACTGAAAATTCAAGCATTATGATTTGGTGCACTGATAAAGAGATTCACTGCAACTCCAAAAAGCAGCAATCAGAAAATAATTTCGAGGACAAAGAGAATATATCCATTCCTAAATACTCCCCTGTATACGCTCAGAAGCATCCCAAACAAAAGTTTTTGGGAGGGCAGAAATTCTCAATTTGCCGAATGGAGCTCCAAATTTCGCCGAATGATGATACTTTTGCCGAATCGTTAGACAATATTTGCAAATAAGGAAATTTTTGGGTGATCACAGAGACCTCCCATCGGGCGCCCCTGGATACGCTCCTGCGAAAACGTGGCTACAATTTACTTTGTCACGACGTTATTGATCCCACTTTTAGATGCTCAGATCTCGATTTGTTTAACTTTCATCTGTACATTTCAAAGGGAGAAGGAAACTACTTACCATGGCAGAGGAAATGCGTCCTCCGATCCTGGATTTCCACCCTCTGTAAATCTTGGTGCGGGTGGCTCCTGTGGAGAAGATTCCCACGACAAGCAGTGTGACTGCGAGCAGGCCCATCAGGGCACCGACGATGATGAAGATGACGTGCACGTCGCTCAGCCTGCGAAAAAAAAACAAACAACACATTGACGAAAACTGAACTCCCCATTAGCCATGATATCTAGTGCCTGGGTATTGATACGAAAAATCAAAATTAATTACCGCTTTTCCGGAGGACGAGTCATGGGGTAAATAAATCAAGCTACAATTCTCTAAATCCAAATCATCCAAACTATTTAGTGATGGGAATATATTATTTCTCTCATTTTTATTTTCTTCTATATCTAATACATAGAAGAAAGTACTGGATTCATGAACATTTTCAATTTTGTCGGATTTGAAAGTTTTGAGGTGTGCCAAATCCATTTTGACCTTTATTGGAAAAAAGGTCCGAATATTTGTGTGAATGCCGTGGTAGCCTGATCGGTAAGGCGTCGGACTAGTAACCGAAAGGTCCCAGGTTCAATGCCAGTTGGTCGTAGATCCCCCGTGTTCTTTAATGGTGATTAAGGCATGCTAAATATGCTCCAAGTGACTTCTGGGGGTTCTGGACCTGGGATTGCTCGGCTTCTAGTCTGAATAAAAAAATAGAGCTGTCTTCAGGGTACCACTGCAATCAAAAGAACCACCAATAGTGGTAGATACGGGAGATCCTGGAATGTGAGGTGATTGCCTGTTTGTGTATGCCCGGTTTTTTACGGTCGTTCTACAGCACAAAATTGAACTAAATTTGGTACACAATGTGAAGTGGTGCCCATAAGTGTTTGGCAGCAATTTTTCCAAGGGGGTGGAGCAATCGAACGTTTTCTCCGTTGTGCGTCCCTATTATAGATAAAAAAGTAACAAGCCAAACAAAATTTGGTCCATGTGTTGACCCTAAAAGGTACAGGTGCGGATTCAATTTTGGTGCTAATATCTTGAAGGAATATGGAGTAGTCGAACATTCTTCTCATTATTTGTGATTGCTATATCACAAAAAGTAAAGTATCATAGGTTTAGCTTAGAGGGTGCAAAAGCTGCTTTAATTTTTGGCTCCAATAGCTCAAGGGGGGGGGGGGTTGCAATCGAACGTTCTTTCTTGTTCATTGCGACTGCTATTCCTCAAGAAGCAATGCTACGATTGATGAAATTTGAAGTAAAAAATCAACCAACGGGAAATAGGCGTTGATTCAATTTTGGCGTTAATCGCTGTTTTGATTTTGCTCCTCATTATCACTTAAATAATACAATAATGTGAAAGATAAATCACATAAAAATGTTTTCTCTTCGTTAGCTCGAGGAATTTTTTCACTCGATTGAATTGTTGGCAAATGATCTCCTTTTTAAATAGAAAGAAAAGTTTACAAGCCACATAAAAGCAAGTGTTATTAGACGCCGTAGAACCGGATTTTCGTCTGCTACAGTCCTACAATGCACCGCAGTGATGTTTATTACCTGTAGCGATGTCAGGTGAAGGGGTCCTTTTCATCTTTTCTTTTTTGCTATAGCTCTTCCGAACTACAACCTTGTATTTTCACAGAAGATATATTTATATATTATTATCTAAGGTAATTAGGATGTTTGTCGTCTGCTATCAAAAGCATTCCATAGTACTTACCACTCTAAGTTGTAAGTAAAGACATCTTCGAACATTCGTAGCGTCAGATGCACCGCCCTGTACAGACATATCAAAAATGCCAGCACGCCCACACAGCAAAAGATAGTGGCGATCAAGGTTCCATAAGGCACCCTTGTCATGCATTTTGCACAAGAACCTGTAATAGAAAGACAATAAATATATGTATATCATCCATTAAGGGGAGTTGACTTATCCAACATTTTGGTTCCAAAATTGTCGCATGAAAAAATAAGTATTTGTATAAAAGCCTCGTTGCAGAAAACTGGTGCCCAAGCTTTAAATCTGTTGTCTGATTGATGTTTGCTTATTTTATTCTGTAAATGAAGGAGATTTAATTAATACATGATTCAAAATAAAAATGGTATGAAAATGAGGTTCACTGCAGTAAACATTTTCCGATACATTTTTGTTGAATTTGTGAACTAAGTTATTATCTTTCTAGATTTGCCTAAAGTGACATTTTAATCAAATTATCAACAATTGTTTAACGACATTGCAATCAGCAAATATTATAACGTATTTATAAATACTAGAAAGAAATTGGATCCAAAGTCGTCTTGGAACCAAAATGTTGGATAAATCGGCCTGTCCTTTATTCAAGGGATTCTATCATCCATGGAGAAAATTGATTTTCGGCTAATCATTTCGACGACTGAGAAAGTTTCTGTTAAGTGAAAAATCGCCAAGGCTTGGCGCCAAAGTTCCATGAATCGTTCTATTTCTTTCCAGGCAAATCGTTGAATGCCCTCGGCAAAATTGAATCTATAGTGCAGTTTTTCATTTAACAGAACCCAGTTACCGTCAGGAACTGGGCATCAAAATTATCGGTGCCATTGATATTAGCACCTTAATGGTGGCACATGAAAGATAGTGCAAACTCCTGATATGGCATTCTAAGTCTGCAAAAGGCTAACTCCTAGCGTAAGGCCCATTAGGAAGAAAGAATGAAAGAAAAAACGCATGTCCAAGACACATACTTTGAAATTTGGCATATAGATTTTCACATGCATGTATAAAGTAAAAACTCTAAAAAGTCAAAACGATACGAAATTTTCAATGAGCATCACGGCGTGATTTCAAAATATTTCGCCTAACAAATCAAAACAAAACTGCTTTGTCGAGGTATAGTGTTACGAACAAAAAAAATGAAAAGACGCTAATAAACAGAGGTATTAAATAAAAACGCATTTATCGCCCAAAGCGGCCTTTTGTAACTTAATAATTATCCTACCTTCTCGAGTTTGGTACGGTTAAAGCTCTTAAAAAATTCCCTAAACGAAGTTTTTCACAAAAAAGGTTTTTAGCGTTTTTTAGTTAACAAAAATCATAATTTTTAAATTTGACTCTTTTCATTGTTTACGCGAGCCATAAATTGCGTAAAACATTTAGTTTGAATAGAATTTTTAAACTGCTCCTTTCCACCCTAGAAATTTATTTCTGTGCTACGATCTTGGTATGGAAAGCCGGCAAAATATATCCCATGACATTTTCCCCGTATACGTTCAGAAACTCCAAGGGCCGAAATTGACTGGAAAAAAAGCTGAAAGTAATTTTAAGTAAGTGAAAATTCATTTTTATTTGATCTTTCATGCAAGATAGTTAGCTTGAAGCAATTGCTGAATTATGCTATGTGTTGCCATTGTTCGCTTGAGTGCTACGAAATAAAGCTCTTGCATTCGTAGATAACCACGGGCATCTAAAATACCTCCCTTTTTACTATGTTTTCTTAATTCTTTAGTGCTTACAGATTATTTTTAAGATTTTGGAAAACTCGCCATGATCACGTTACCGTAACTCTGCCCGAGTTTCCCAGTGTCTCCTAAAGTCATCATAATCGAGACTCTCTCAGCCATACGTCGATTCCCGCTACAACGCGATTCGACTTACGCGAAATGGCTATACGCGAATTTTTTTACAAGCAATGAATTTTAGAGCTAAAGCGAATTTCTCACTCGCGACACGAAAATATTTGGAGAGGAATCGTGGTTTTAAATGTCGGTTTCGTTATTGATTACTAAATATTGACGTCATGAATGTATGTTTTTAGTATCACTAACCGACGTCTCCGAATTGATGAAGCACCCAATGAAACACCTGTAGGCATAGTTAAAATTCAGTTAACGGTTATTCTAGTATATAAGCACCGATAATCATACACGCCTCGCTACAGCCGTCTATTTATATTCGGTTCGATGCGCTGTTCAGAGGACGCTGCTCAGCATACGCATGCGTTACCGGTCTGCAATTTTAATCATTTGCATATCATGCCCTACTTTACATTTCCTGTAATTTTCAGCTCACTCGCGTAAGTCCTTCGTGGTGTTGCAATGTTCACAAACAGGAGTGTAGATAGGCAGACGCATCAGCTTAAGTTTAGCCATTTTGGATCGGATTTTTCATTGTTGCGAGCTAAGGTTACCACAGAAAAGTTTCTCGTTTCGCCAAATTTGCCAAAAATACTTTATTCAACAAACAATTCACGTGCTGCTAATAATCGGTCGCTGTGAACAATCACCAGACGCGATTACTCTCCAGAAAAGACAACCTCTCAAGCACGCGCTCCGATCCAAAAAGGCTGATCTTAAGCTGATGCTCCGGCATCCGGCTCGTATATATAGGGACCTTAGACCGGGCAACGCAGCTAGTTAAAACATAAAGAAAAAACAAGGTGGCGATATTAACGATATTTCTTCTGTTTTCGAAAATTTAGAAAGTAAACAAGTCGCCAAGCAGCGATTTAGAGGGGGGTGTTTTGAGGGGTATCTTTCACTTTGGGGGGGGGGTCTCCACGCTATTTAGGGGGAGATGCGCCCTTGCTCTTGGGGGGGGGGGACCCCTGCTAAAACAATTGCAGTGCTTAACAAAAAGTACCATAAAATGCACTTGCCTATATCGTCGCCCATCCTACAATTAGATATCTTACTGTTGTTTCTATGGCTAGATGTCTTATGGTTACTCTGAAGCGATGATATAAACTATTGTTTTTTAATGATATTTTGAGAAAATTATATACAACCCTTAAACAGTAAGCAAGGGATAAAAACAGACTTGTAGTCGGTATAAAAATCGATAAAGTGTTCCAGTCGGACCCCGATTTAACGAACCTCTATTTAACGAATTTTTCTCTATCCCCAACTGAAAATGAAGGCAAAAACCCCTATTTACCGAACAATAACAAACCCCGAATTAACAAACTGTTTTAACAGCTACGAAAATGTGTTTTTTTTTTTTATTTGAGTAAGGAAATATTGGATTGTTTTCCAAGTGTTATACCCATATTGCCCGAAATAGAAAAGGACTGTTCTTGGAATCAGAAATTTTTGACGGGCGGAAAGGGAACCAACGAATATTGATTTTGATGCAGAAAGTGATAATGAAACTCCCATTAAAACTTTCTTTTTCAAATGCTTTACCTGGCCTGGAAACTGTAAAAACATATCTCATACAGCAGGCTGTAAATGACACAGTATTTTCTTCTCCCCATAAAGTCGAAAAAGAACTATTTCGAGTCAAGGATCAAGGAAATTCTCAAACATCAATTACCCAGTAGTTTGAAATTTCAAATTAATTAGTGTGTAATAAGTCGTAAAGTGTACACTTTCTAATTATGGATATTTTTGCGCAGTTGCATTTTAGGGGTTTTAGATAAGGTAAGTGCAGTTAAAAAAAAAAAAATTACACCCCGATTTTACGAATAACCCCGATTTAACGTATAAACGTTTCGGCCCCGATGAATTCGTTAAATCGTGGTCCGACTGAATTTTAAGAACTAAACAAGCCAGCTATTTGGAAAGTTTACTTTTGCACACCAACCAGTTAATGTCAACTTGGGTCAATCAAGGAAATGACCTCGAGTGCACGAGACCCTCGGCTGTACCCTCTCTTCCATGCGCACTCATCGGTGCCAAATGATAAACGCTTCGTCTAGCAAAGCAGTTTCTTTTTTTTTCTTCATGCTCGCATCGGCAATTTTTCTTTTTTCACACGGAATAGTTGTTTCCTTAAACGAAGTGCCAAACAAATCAGGTAGTTCGACGACAAAGGCTGATGGCTCGAAAAATATTTAGAGAAATACATAGTACGTAGTAGTCTGGAGGGGTACGGACCCCCTGGACCCTCCCGCTGTGTGCCACTGGATCTGCCCTATCAATATTTTTTGCGTGAATATACTTACTCATTAACTAGCGGATAGCAAAGTTTTTTTTTTTTTAAAGTTCATTTAATATTTTTTTTTAACTTCATTTCTACTAAGTAATAAACAACGAAAATTCTCAGACATAATGAACAATGAACTAGATTCAGGTTGAAATTATAAGCAACGGGTGCTTAGCTCGTCCTCTGTAGAACTGGAAATACATCACCATAACAATAACTGCCGAGCTGACACTAGAAACGACTAACAATACAAAATGGAGCACTGATGGGCTAAAGCCAGCTTTTGGGTCGACACAGTTACCCAAACCATCGCACATGAAACTCCCGTTGTTGCAAAGAGTTCCGGTCTCGAGAAAGAGCTCTTCGTAACTGTATCTCGACAAATTCAAGTCTGAAGCAGGTAAGCATATGCCTCCCTTCGAGCAGCACACCATACATTCTCCTCCTTTTCCGCAGGAACAAGTCTCCAGCGCGGCTGACAGGCAGATAGAACTATTGCACATCTTTCCCTCGCAGGAGACCGGCTTGCGTTTGCAAGCGAAGCCTTCCCTTAACTTCGGAAGAGGGCAAGATGCGTTCGTGCCATCACAGTAGCTCACAAAACAGTCTAGGCGGTCGTTGAAGCAAAGCTTTTGCATATCGTTCGAAATGGTGCAGTCTCTTTCGCAACACTCGCTTTCCTTCGGGCTGCAGAATGCACTTTTCCGCAAGGTACATCCCTTGTCGGGAGGTTTGGCATCGGAAGGGGTGCAACAGGGATCTAGGACTTCGCACATGTGGGCAGCACCACAATCACAAGCTTCGTCTCCTTCTCGAATGCCATTCCCGCACACGCTGTTCCTAGGCTCCAGGCATCCTCCTTTGCTCGAAAGCACCAACCATATTTCAGATCGGCTGCAAGGTGAAAACAGCCTGCTGCGATTTGACAAGTGTGCAGCAGTAGGGAACATTAAAAAGTTTCCACCAGCCTCTTTCCCTGGTGAACAGATGGGATCTTCGGTTCGATCGTGATCGCTCCCGAAACCATGCCCAATCTCGTGAGCGAAAGCTGTCAGTGTGATAGCCAAAGGGAACATCTTTCTGTTGCCGTACCGGACGTTTATGGCGCCCAAATTGAGATGAATCATTTCGCCATTTTGGCGAAAGGTTTTGTCGCATATCCCACCAGCTGCGAAAGGCGAACGGATATCAGCCTTAAAAGCTTCGCCAAGAACAAGCATCGGGTAGTCTCGGAAGCAAACACTTATAGACAAACAAAATGGTAATGCTTGTTGTCTCAACACAAGCTTCAATAAATATTCCCCTAAGTCTGATGCATTAACCATCGGATAATCAGGATCGTCTGGCGAAGTGTAGATGGACAGCTTTTTGACAGAAATTCTGATACCATCGGGTTTGCCATCCATGTTGAAATCCGTTTTTCTGAATATGTCGTCCGCATACTTGGCGTGTAAGTATAAATAAGCAGCCACATTTTCGACATTGCCATTAAAATGATTGTACAAATTATGATCGGCGACAATTTCAATTTCGCAGAACCTGTCGTTAGAATCATTCCCGAATTGTATACCTTCCATCGTAGAAGTGTAGTTTAGCATTGCAGGTTGAAACTTTCGGAAGTTATCACGCCATGGAATATGGTCGCGAGGATTTCGTGTGAGTACCTTCCAATTCAGTATAGACACATCTTTGCTTTTATACACTACAATTTTTTCAGCATGGGTCACGTTCTTCAATTGCAAGGAAGGCGATTCAATAAAATATTGTTGGTCCTCGTCTGCTACTGTTCCTGAAAACATAGAATCGTGAACATAACCTAAGACTGAAGAAATGGGATTGCTGCTTAAAACTCCGCTATAAAATCTCGTTGTCTCTGGGAATATGCGGTTGGATTTGGAGAGTACATAAGTTTCTATTTGCACTTGTTTGAGTGTTTCATCTTCATAAAGTAGTAGATGGAAATTGTTGCCAAAAGCACGAAATTGAATTTCAGCATCTGCTTTGATATGAAAAGCTTTAGCTTTTGGTAGCAAACTTTTTTTGAAAATATTTAATTTATATGGTACGATTTCATAAGTATCAATACTATGAAGAAAGCCCAGGATAAGTTGAAAACGAAGTATATCAATCGCGCATAATAAATACACAACACGAAGCATGTGTACAAAATTTAAAATTATCTACTTTTTCATCCAAATGATTAAAAGTAAATTTTGCATGTTTATTACCAAGACTAAAAATATCAAGGATAATATTCCGAATCAAAAACAAGATGCCAATTTAGAGGAAAGAATTTATCGTTTCGGTACGGTATAATTTTACATTTGGATTTGCAGAGTTGTACGTAACTGGAGGTCGATCGTATCATCATTTTCTCACTCGGCGGAAGAATAGTTTTGCCGACGTGGCCAATCAACACCACACTAGAGTCGCTATATAGATAGGCCGACGTATCAGCTTAAGTTTAGCCAGTTTGGATCGGATTTTTCATTGTTGCACCTATTAGGGTTACCGCAGCAAAGTTTCGGATTTCGCCAAATTTGCCGAAATTAATATTTTATTTAATAAACAATTCACGTGTCGCTAATAATGGATCACAGTGAACTATCACCAAATACGATTACTCGCCAGAAAAGACAACCACTCAAACACGCGCTCCGAACCAGAATGGCTAATCTTAAGCTAATGCGTCGGCTCGTATATATAGGGGCCTTACACCACACTAGAGACAGCCTAGTGAGGGACTGTCTCTTGAGTGGTGTTGCTCCAATACCACCTAGCGTAAGGCCCCTATGTATCTATATAGCGGCAATAACCTAGCGTAAGGTCCCTATATATATCAGCTGAGGCATCAGCTTAAGATTAGCCTTCTTGGATCGGAGCGCGTGTTTGAATGGTTGTCTTTGCGGACGAGTTATCGCGTTTGTTCACTGTGAGCAATAGACACGTTTAGTGTGACGTCAGGGGTTGCCAGAAACACGGGGAAGTTTCCAATCATGCCGTTGCTATGCGCGTTGCTAAGGGAGAATCAGCATAGGATCTTCGTAGGAATAGGGTTAGAGCGATGTTTAATTGATAGTTTTTTGGCAATTAAATGGTCTAAATAATTTTTTTAGTGGTTTCAAGTTACATATAAGCCACCTGTAGACATCATTTCACGAGTATCGATAATTTTTACATGTGAATCGGGTTAAAATTCGGCAAAACATAGAATTATGTGGAATACAAGTGTGTTTTCTAGAGTTATACACTCTTCTTATTGTTATTTCTTTTTCGTTGGGGGAGAGGGGGACAGGTCCGACATTTGAGAGGGTCAGGAGAGGTATTGCCCCCTCTCATGTCTTTTGGAAAATAACTGTATTTCTATAAATTTGGCGTAATTTTTGCTGTTTTTCGACGCAACATACTCGTACATTGACTTTTTCCTTTTTGCATGTACCCTTCTAGGAAATTTGAAATATCATGACTTGGGGGGGGGGGGGGGGGGGTGAGATTTTTCTTTTAAAGTTTAGAGCGAAATTTAATTATTATTATTTTTTTTTTAGGAAGAGGAGTAGTATTAATTGAATTGTATGCATTCTTTTCTTTAGAAGACGAGAGACCATGTCAAAATTTTCCCCCCCATGGAGGGGGGGGGGAGAATTTTTCTGCATTTGTTCCAGTAATAATGCATATTTTAATGAAACTCCATTCCTTCGGGTTCTTTGGGGGAAAGGGAGAATTGCGTGTTTTCTTCAAATTGTCACGAGTATTTTAATTTTTTTTTTTTTTTTTTTTGTGTTCCGAGGCGGGGGATTTTTACTTTACTCTACTTGTTATACATATTTTTTGTATCAATATACATAAATATACATTGAAAATTTCAGTTTGTTCTACTATTTGCAATGCATAGTTCAATTAAATTTTTTTTTCTTCGGGGAGAGGGGATATTTCTTCTTGCTGCGCGTAATTTTAAGTAATTGCTCTTTGGGGGGGGGGGAGGACAAGGATATACATATTAGTTTTTTTCTAGGTTCAATGGGAATTTTATCAATTTCTTCAAGCTAGTTTTTATTCCTATTCGGAAAAGAGCTCAATTGGAGTTTAACTTAAATTACGTGTGTGTTCTCGCCAGAAGAAAAACTTTTAAACTAAAATATCCCAATCAAACTCGCATTAGAATAAGGACAATGTAAACTAACATCCCCCCTCCCATTCGAAAAAAAATAATTTCAATGCAAACAAGCATCACAATCGAGAAAAGTGAAAAATTCTCCTTCCCCAAACAAAAAATTACTTATACCATTTAAAAAAAAAAATCCCGCCCGAAGAAAATAATTTTAATCAAATTCTTAGAAAACTTTAAACAGGATTCAAAAAAAAAAATACCGTCATTTCAAATTTTTCTGCAAGGGGGGGGGGGGGGTAAATCATATACAGTAAATGCATATTGCATCAAAAGACAAAAAATTGCGCAAAATTTATAGAAATACAGCAATTTTCCGAAAGCGGGGGAGGGGGGCAATGTCTTTCCAGACCCTCTCAAATGGCGGAGCTGTTCCCCTCCACCCAAAGAAAAAGAAATAACAATAAGAAGAGTGTATAACTCTAGAAAACACACTTGTATTCCACATAAGTCTATGTTTTGCCGAATTTTAACCCGATTCACATGAAAAAACTATCGATATTCGTCAAATGATGTCTACAGGTGGCTTATATGTAACTTGAAACCACTAAAAAAATTATTTAAGCATTTAATTGGCAAGAAATCATCAATTAAACATCGCTCTAACCCTATTCGTACGAAGATCCTATGTTGTTTCTTCCTTAGCAACGCGCATAGCAACGGCATGATTGGAAACTTCCTCGAGTTTCTGGCAACCCCTGACGTCACCACTAAACGTGTCTATTATTAGCGGCCCGTGAATTGTTATTAAATAAAATATTATTTTCGTTAAATTTGGCGAAATCTGAAACTTTGATGTGGTAACCCTAGCATTGCAACAATGAAAATCCCATCTAAAATGTCTAAACAAAAGCCGAGGTATTATCTTACTACTATTATAAATGTGAAAGTTTGTCTGTATGGATGTTTGCTACTCTTTCACGCAAAAACTACTGAATGGATTTCGATCAAACTTTACAATAATGTAGTTTAACAGTAAAACCTTGCTCTACATTAATTTCGTCCTTCATTCAAAAGTTTCAAATTTCAAATTCTTCGAATATAAACTGGGTTATACAGTAGACCCTCGTTTTAAGCGGGGGTTACGTTCCACGGAAATGTCGCGTAAATCGAAACCGCATAAATTGAGACGTAATATTAGTGTTAAAATAGGGGTTAGGTTCCGTAGCTACAAATATACTTCATTCTAGTGATGACTAATTGTATAATAAGTTTAATGTGTACTTATATCGATTTTTATGCACAACATGCATAAAGAAAACATAAACTAATTTCGTGTTCTGTTTATAAAGAAGAGCTGGCTATGATATTCTTTTGGCAATCATTAAGAATTTTTTTCAGTAATTCTTTGCAGAGCATTAACGCTTCCATGACCGCTTGCGTCATTTCCATGATAGAATCTTCCTTCACCAACAAATCAGAAAGATCATTTCTATTGTCTAGAAATGGCTCAAAATTTTCGATGCGAACGTTTTTGGTTGTGTGTCACCGAAGTCGGTATCCTCGTTGATTTTGGCTTCGTTTTTCACTCCTAAGAGCTCTTCTTCCAGTGAGTTCTGAACTGTGTGAGTTTAATAACTTTACTTCTGGAAAGAGCTATGGAACCAATCGCATAAAATGTCTCCTGGGGCCCAAGTTCGGTTATTAGACCGCCAAAATGCAGTGTATTACGTGTAATCTGCAATCTTTAGGAGTTTAGATTTTGAAAGAGAGGAAAATGTTATCTGTTTGCGTTGCCGCATCCGCGTAAAACCGAAACTCATCCGCTTAAAATAAAATAAAGGTATCAAATCTTAAACCGCGTATAATCGAAACCGCGTAAAATAAACCCGCGTAAAACGAAGATCTATTGTATTCTTAGAAAGTAAATTTTGTTTTAAATTTTAATATAGTCGGATCACGATAACTCGAAGCTTTAAATTCTATTTACCATTGCTTTAAAGACATTTAAATTAACAAAGTAAATGAATTTAAAACTATCAAAACAAACTTTACAGAATAATTATTTTCAATATATTTTGCGAGAATTAAAATGTTTCTTACTAAGTTTAATAGTAACCGAGAAACGTATTTTCTAAATTTGATGAAACTTTAACTTTTCTTAAGCCCTCTGAATGAAGTTTAAAAAGCAGTATCCAGAACCTTAGGGCACAGAACTGGTCAGTAAAAATCACTAGATTTCAGTATTCTGTAACTTGGTCAGTATTAGTCAGTTTTTATGGAACTTAGTCGGTAAAGTCAGTTTGCAAATTTACCGAGTAAATAATTTTACGAAAAACATCAACAAATAATAGACTATATTTTCTCCGTTTTCCTTATAAACTTTGTAAAACGTCAAGAAAGTGATAAATTCAAAATATTTCAGCCTAATTTTGGTAAGGTCTGCATTACTTTATAAGAATATTTTACTATTTTATAGGATGGGAATGAACACCTATTTTTTTAGCCAAACTTAGCTCCTTTTTAGTCTACTTTCCACGAAATTTGTAAAATAAATAAATATAATAATTGCCAAATCAATAAATACCGCAGAGTAAAATTTTTGAAAATAAGGTACTGAAGTGGAGAAATGTGTGCCCATCAGTATAACTCCACACAAATCCTGGAGGCTTTAATTAAAATCTTGAAACATGTTGCCTTATTTACACACTAGCAAATCTATAGTACCTATTTTTTTCAAACTAAATAACAGATTTAAAATACCGCAGGATAAAATTTTTGAAAATAAGGTACTGAGGTGGAGAAATGTGTGTCCATCAGTATAACTCCACACAAATCCTGGAGGCTTTAATTAAAATCTTGAAACATGTTGCCTTATTTACACACTAGCAAATCTGTAGTACCTATTTTTTTCAAACTAAATAACAGATTAAAAAAAAATACTAAGCACTTTTCGTAATGCATGCATTCATAATTTAATAGATGCAATATACCGACAGCCCGATTATCCCATCCAGAGACTGCAGTTTCGTCCTGTTTGGACTTATCAGTCGGGAATAAGGAATAACCGAGATGGAGGCAGACGTCATCTCATTGAAGCCGATACTGTTAACAAACTCGTAAAGTAAATTTATCACACCAGCGAGAGCAGAGTTGGGGAAATTTTAATTGCATGAACAATTAAAGATTAACAATTGATTAATTGGTGAACGAAATCACAACAACTAACAATTGATCAATTGTAATTGTGGAAAATTACAACTAACGATTAATTAATTGTTAATTGTAGTTTACTACAGTTAAAAATTAATTTATTGTTAGTTGTAGTTTGCTACAATTAACAATTGTATATTGTTTTGTGAATTTTAATTAATAACTCTTTCAAAAACATTTTTTTTCCTACTTTTTTTTTTTTTTTTTTTTACTAATAAAAGTCGAAATTACATCTGAGAGAAATTTCAGAAATGTATCTTAATTATATACATGTTTTAAGAAAAAAAAATTAAAACAGAGCAGTCTCTGAGACCTCACGTCCTCTGTTATGTCCTTCTTTCTCACCTCCCCTGTTATGGGTTAAACTAAAACAATGATTTACACAAACTTAAAACATTTAAAAACACAAACATTTACGTGTTTAAAAAGCTTGCCTAGACGAGACTAGTTCACGCGGCGAGGAAGTAATCAGCACTGAACGAAAATACGAAATTGAATAATACTTTTGACTCTGTACCCTGCGCTGTACCTATTGATACATAAAGTTAATTGTTAGTTTTAATTGTTTCATAAAACAATTAAAAAATTAATTGCATTTACTTTAATTGTGTACATTAATCCAATTAAATTAATTGCAAAGAGCAATTAATTGTTTGATTGCAATTAATTTAATTGCAATTACTTTTTTAATCAATTAACAAGGCAATTGAAAAAATAATTGATTAATGCCCAACACTGAGCGAGAACCCGCAGACATGGTGCGGTTCAACTCGGAAACTGAAGGCAAAGCTTGGGTATTGCCTCCAGCTAGGTTATTCCCAATTCCAGACTGATGAGTCGAAACAAGGACGAAACTGCAGTCTCTAAATGGGATAATAGGGATGTCGGTATATTGCATGCAGTTATGCCTTAGCCCCGGCATAGGCAGGGTAACTTGCTGCTTATTATATATTTAATACTTCAAAAAATCACCAAAACAATTTTGAAAAACTTTGCTTTAATAAAAAGATTTTTTGCAAATTAAATTACAAAAAACGAGTGGGCTGAGTTATATTACCTATTTAACCACAAACTTATCTTTCCTAGCTCACAAGAAATGCGATTCATCAAATCACTTCAAATTACACACAGTAAAAAACAATTACCAGTTTTACGGCAAAAATAACAAGCCATATTGAGTGATTCTAGTGACTGGGAAAACCTGTAAAGGTTATGTTTGTACTTTCAACATAAGGAGTTATCAATCCTTTTACACAGATAAGGAAGTGAAATAAACTTAACATTTTCTTTTCTTTCTTTTTTTTTTTCCAATTTTTTTACCTTTATCAAACTCAAGCATCAATTTTAAAAACTTCAAAATTTCCATATGAAGGGATCAAGAATTACAGAAGTCACGTTCTAAAAATTACAAAAAAAAAAAAAAAAAAGTTTCCTCGCAGTCTCATTTTACGTTTTTCTTTTTCAGATCTTTCTTTTTTATAGTACAAGTATGAACAAATATTATGTGTATACCATTCGTTGCTAGTTTTTATGTATCTTTTTTTCTGCAGTATTAGTGAAATGATAACCTTTCTTTCAATATACGTATAACTTTTAGTAAAAAAACAAAATAACTTGAAGAAAAATAGTTTAGAATTTTAAGTCCGAACGTTTAGAATAAAACATTAAATTAAAAAAAAAAGAAAATGCTGTAAAAAATCGATACTGAATGTAAATTATCAACAAAGTAAGATAAAGGCAAAATCAAAGAATAATCAAACCTCAGTTTACTTTTCCGAAGAATCGAGATTCTACGAAGAAATACTGTAGTTAACGTACAAAGCGAGAAAGCACAACTCTCGCTTCTGGCTAAACGTTAAGAAAAGCTGTTTTGAAAGAAGGATCACCATTTCGAATAATTCAATTATCTTGGAACTCGAGGAATGTAAACACGGTCGGTGCAGGTCTAATTATATGCAAAGAGAAAACCAGATGGGCAAAATAAGCCGCAATTTACTTAGTATTTGGAAAATTTGAAATAAGAGGGAAACAAGTTTGTTTTGTACGCACGATGGATTGTTGCACAAATAGGCAATATGTTTTAATTCAATTAATGAAAGAGGGAGGGACTGTGCATAAGATAAAAAGTGAATAAGTGTAGGATAGATTCGTTACGAATCAAACCATCGTGCAATCAATAGTACCTCATGTTCGTCATCTAATAATGGAGTAATACTAGTTCATGATGGCGGCGACAGGGACGAAATCTTTTGTCGCATATTCACTGCACACGTTATAGGTTCTTTATAACTGAACACATTTTTGTACTGCCTATCCGCTTGTTGGTAGGCTGACATTCATTTCATTACTACAAATGACGCGAACTACAAAGAAGCAAAATAATAATAATAAATAAATTTTAACCTTTAAAAAATGCTTCTTTTATTACACAGTCAGAAAATATGATGCATTTCAGATGGGAAAAATATAATTCTAAATTAGTTGAAAGAAAAAAAAGTAATGTGGATATCACATTTCTTCCTTGTATGTCTATTTCAGCTTACATCAACCACTTGTCTGGCACCGGTCCATGATCAAATTTACCGGTATTCGGAGATCTTTTTCCTTTCCAAATTAAAAGATTTTCCTTAATCAAAAAATGTCAACAAGAATTTTGCAGCATTTTTTAAAAATTAATGCCACAATTATAGGATATAGACCCTAATATTCGGGGCTAAATGAAGATGATAAACACTCCAGGGTATCTCAAGTCGTTCTAGTCGCTTGTTAAGTCAGTTTAATTGGAATTTATTTTGTGAATATTATTTTACAATTTCATGTGATTTTTCTCCAAGGTTATGTAGTAACTAGGGGCCCATCCCAAACTTGTTCGGGTTGAAAAAATTATCTGTCTTAAATAAATATTCTGCAGATTTTTTTGTTTTAAAATATCATGGTATACATGTTATCATGGTATACTCGTACATAGCTTTTTATTTCGTTTTTATGAGGTTTGAAAAGAAATTGATTCACTTCATTTCGTAATCAAAAGAGATCAACCTTTATTTCCCCGTGAACAATATAAGTAACGTTGTACGTATGACCTTCAGTTTTGATGATGGTGATGGTAAAAGAAATTTTCATTGGAAATTGCAATTACTTATATTAGAAATGAAAATGTGCAAGGACCATGGAATTTCGAGAAATATTCCTGACTGACCTGCTGCTGATCCAGTAAGAATAATACGGTAAATCATATTAGTCCGTATTGATTTTACTTGGGGTCCAGTTCATTTTAAAAACATTGTACATTAAAACATTTCTATTACACTGATTATTTACACTACTCATAAATCATAAGTAACAAATCCTCCCCGACACTGTCTTTCCCTGAGATATCCCACTGTGAATCCATAATCACCCAACGGGAGGCGATACAATGAACCTTGAACCACAAAAAATGAATTCCTTATGCTTCGAAATTACTAAAATAACAGTTCGTGCTTAAAAAAATATTTAAAAAAAAAAAAAAAAAAAAACGAAAAGGACAACGCATGCCCTATTAATTTCAGAAATCAAAGATTGTTTAATGTTATCAGTTGCTCGAGGTTGATACAGGTAGTTATCAAAATAATGGAAGCACTTTGAAACATTTTTTGGGAATCGCTGTACTCTGCCGTATATCTTCTGTTTATAAAGGTGCTCTTCTAACTTTAATCGCTCACATTGGTGACTCTAGATGGTGATTTGAGTTCTGTAGTCACTTTTGCTGCTGTTGTTCGCTTTTTAGACATTATAATCCACCTCAATATCAGTCGGTTTCTTTTCCTAGGCTTCTCTTTCCGTCCACTATTTTACTTTGCCGAACTTGTCTTACCGCGCTGTGTGTATGCTGTCATGACTTTAGATACTGTACCCCTAGATCGCCAAAAACTTGAGATGTTTCAGCTACACTTGCTCCAGCTAGACGCGCTCCATTAATTTGGCCTCTTTAAAAATTCGAAAGATCCGACATTTCACGCGCTTGAAAAAAATCCAAGACTTTCTAAACTTCCATTAAACCACCAAATGCTACCAGAATGTATACATAGCTATTTGTAAAAAAAAAAATAATAAATAAATTAAAAAAAATAATTTGAATTTTGAAATTTTGAATTCAAATTATGTTTCTCGCAACCACGAGTGTGTGTATGTAGGCATGTGTGTTTGTGTGTGGGGGTATGTGTTTGTGTGTACGGGTTATGTGTATGTGTGTGTAGGCATGTGTGTTTGTGTCTGTGGGGGGGGGGGTATGTGTATGTGTGTGTAGGCATGTGTTTGTGTCTATGTGCAGGCATGAATGTGTGGGTAGTTGTGTGTATGTGTGTGTGTAGGTGTCTGTATGTATGCGTGTGTGTATGTGTTTGTATGTGTGTGTGTAGATGTATGTGTATGTACGTGTTTGTGTGTGTGTAGTTGTGTATGTATGCGCGTGTGTGTAGGACACGGATGCAACCTGGAGACAGCTTTCGCTAGAGGTGCAGCATCGTAAGGAGCCCGTCGACGGTGATGGTGCGGAGGGTGGCGGTGGGAAAAATCAAAGGAACGTCAAAAATAGTCAAGTGAGAACAATAAGCAATCGTAATTGCTCAAAAAAAACACACACACACACACACACATTTAATTTTATTCTCTATTGCTTACGAAGCGCACTCAAAAATACCACTTTTATTCTTTGGTGCTTCCATTATTTTGATAACTACCTGTATATCTGTACCTCAGAGCCAGAAGGACGTAAGTCACATTATGGTACTTTTACAGAAGATAGGAAAACCTTTTTTCTGGCGCATGCAAAGGATGGGACGCGCGCTCTTTTAACCCTGGTAAAACATTCAAAAGGATTTTTTTTAAACGAATTACGTTCACATGGCTCGATGCGGGATAGGCTTCTTCATACAATGTACTAATAAACGGAAAATTCGCAATTTTTAGACTTACAGGGCTCTCGGTAGACTTTTTCAAAATTTTAGGGGCATTTTAGGAACTCTTCGGCACAATGTTAGGAAAATTTTAGGAGTAATTAAAAATTTTGTGTGATTACAAAGAGGTACCCTTACCATAGTTAATTACATAACAACTGACAAACGAAACTGAAAATAAATTTTATCCCTTAAAGTACTTTTACAAAGAAAGAGTCGAAACAAAAGAGAAATAATTTTAAAAACAAATTTATATTAAGTAGCCACAAAGCATTTGAATTTGTAGTTATCTTTTCAAAATTCGCTCTTTTGACTTTCAAAGATGTGCAATTCCAAGGTTTTTCAATTGACCAGCCCCTACAGATATTAAATTCTGTTCAAAAGTCATTGCCATAATGTCTTGCCTACAGCGGCTTTCTAGTTTTTTTCGTACCCCTCTTACAGAGCTAAACTTTCATTTTTTTTAAACTCATTAATACTTTAGTTATTTCAACAAATCTGCACAAATCTTGATTTTGCCTCGTAGTTGATTCCTTTTCAAGTTTATTCTTTGTCATTTTCCTTTTTAACTATTAATACAGTGGTGCGGAACCTACAGGTTGCCAAAACACCCATGCGGCCTTTTATGTTCAATGTTACAGCTCTCTTTGAAGCAACAACAATTTTTAGTTTGTATTTTTCTTCTCTTACATAGTTTCAAACGTTATTTAGAAAATTAAAAATAAATAAATTATACATATGCTCTGGACAGTCAGATTCATCTTTATAACTGTAGGCTTAAGGTTTAAAGAAAAATTTTGACCTATTGAATTAATGTACTTTTTGTGTGATTTATGATAATCTTTCATTGCTTTTAGCTATCAACAATACAGTGACCAAGATATGATACAAATGAAACTTCGATTTTCCAATGCCAGTAAACTTGGAATCTTAATTTTAAAATTATTTTTATATTTTATTCAGTAATGTCACATCTTTGTAAATTTTACTAACTGCTCATAATGCACATTAACTTTAAATTTTTCTTTAAAAAAACTGAAAATTGTTTATTAATCTTTTTTTTTTTTTACTTTCTCAATTCCTAAAAAAGTTTCCTATGCATGAAGTTCTTCAGACTTACAACAATTATTTAATTTAAAACGGATATTGAACTAAAAATATCTATTTATTTTTTTTTTATCAACGTCAACATGTTTCCAACTCTGCCATCCCACCCCCCAAGAATATTGTGAATTTTAAGTAGAATAAACATTTTTAAAAGAAAATAAAAGAGGAAACTGCAATTTTATACTTACCAGCTAAAAAATATCAAGAAATAAGATGTGGTAAGTAAATGTATTTTTTAAAGCAGAAAAAGATGCAAATGGCAATGAAAAAATTGCTGAGCAGAAATATTTAAGAACTATTGGAACAATTAATATCATAGTTGACATAGCAAACAAAATTTTGAATGGGCAACGAAAATAAAGAAAAGAAATCCTTGACTTGTGCTATTCACTACATTTTACGACATTTGCCTAAGTTTACTAGACCTGTTGAATTACATGATTTCTGGATTCTAACGCTCTCGCAAACAACCTAATCAGCATTTTAGATCAATTTAATTTTTCAACATCTTTATAAAACAAAGATACAACTTGATAAAAATTAGTGATAACATTTAAGAATGCTAATGGTTTGAATGGATTCAAGTGCAACAGGATTAACATTTTTGAACTAACTTGAGAAACTGACGAGTTTACAAGTCCTCTACAAAAGAAAGAAAACTAAGCAAGGTTCAGACTAATGGTAAGAATAAAATAACTGATGTTCAAACGTTGAAATTACAGAGAAAATTAAAACGAGCGAGTTTTGCAGAAGAGCAAGGCCGGATTTAAGGGAGGGCAGGCGGGGCTACTGCCCCGGGGCCTCCACAACAAAGGGGACCACACAAAATTTTTTTTACAAAATATCCTAACTTTCACGGGTCAGCAAATTTTACGTTTTTTCTCCCAGACATTTTTTTTTTTTTGTATTTCTACAAAGAATGCTTGCGCAAAAATAATATTATTATCGATCTATCAGAAAGCATTGATCGCAAGTATCCATTTACTATCAATTTTTTATTTGATCGAGCATTTCAATGGCAATATATTTTTTTTATTCATTTAATTTGTAATTTGTATCTATGAGTTAAAGAGAAATAAAGTAAGTAAAAAAATTCCGAAAAATGGTTAACTTTGCAGGTCATCCTTACAACTTCTCGCTGTTTTAGCTCAAAAATTCAAAAATTATTTTACAAAATGACTTGAATGGAAATTTTTTAAATCGAAAATATCGGCTATATACATATATATCAAAATATTGGGATATATATCAAAGTATCGGATATTTTCGAAAATATGAAGATCTTTTCGAGCCCCGATTAGGGGCCTCCACTCCTTCGTTGCCCCCACTTCCAAATCCGGCCCTGCAGAAGAGAATGCAAATGGCTTCCGAAATTCGTAAATGATCGGGACAAGGGCGTGTAAGAAAATTAAAATGCTGAAAATTTCAGGCCTTGTATGTTTCATTCAGGTAGAGCTGTAAAACATCTGTTTCAAACACTAAATGGTTCGTTTTTTCAGAGGAAGAATTTTGTGAACTGTCTGTTATTAAAGGTAAAATATTGTGAAGGGTTGATTTAACGAAATATTTTGTGAACTGTCTATTCATTAGATTCAATATCTAGGGAAAAGTTTGTACAGTTTGTTTTGCGATAAAATATTTTGTGAAGCGTCTCCTCCTCCTAAAAGACCACTTTAATTCTCTTAAAGAGATTACCACTGTGAAATTTTCAAAAAATTGTTTAGGAACACCAACAAAATTTTAGTACAACTTTAGAAATTTTAGGAGCTGAAATTTTTTTAAGGAAATTTAGGATTTTTAGGGGGATTGAGAAACCTGGACTTAGTCACTCTGGCTCAGAGTTACAGATGAGAACTCATAAGTCTAACGATAAAACTCATGAGATTGAGAGTTAATGTCCACTTAGGGAGAAATTCTTGTATTGACACTAGGCCAATAACAATTGCAGTACGTTACTAGCTACGAAAACCGGCTTTTTTCACCCCTATTTTAAAAAATGGAATAGTTTTTAATACATCACTCATCGAAGATAAAGTTATGAGGGAGATATCATAGGATTCACTATATTTCATTCGCTTGGTGCTTTTTACTGAAGGAATCGTAACCGTATATAAATCCTTATCTAACATGAGATTTTGCTTCAAGAAATCTTCAACGAACAAAAGGATTTATTAAATTATTTATTTATTGGTCTGAGTAATTTCAGGCCATTTATTTAAACAGGTTAGTTAAACAGTACATATACACAGTTACAGTACATTAATCATAGCGTTGTTACGAGAAATATTTAAACTATGTTTTACCTAAAATCCCAAAAACACAACAATTTGTAGGAAAATTCTGAAAATGTTTCAAATTTTTTGTTCCAAGGATAGAAAAAGAAGTTAAAAAAAAAAAAAAAAAAAAAAAAAAAAAAACATACACACACACACACACACACAAAAGGAATTTCTTTGCAGGCTTAACACTACCGTTAGGTAACTGATTGACCGATAAGACGGTCTGATAGAGTTTACGAACCTCAAATGAAGTTTTAAAAGCGCTTTATTAAATTTGATTAATCAGTTAATTTTAATACTAAAGAATATGCAAATTTCAAATATAATTTGTTTCTTTTCTAACACATCATCACGAATTCGTCACATCTTTCGAAAATTTCTTTTCTTTCCCATGAATTTCAGTTGTCAAGATAAGAAATCCTCTGAATTCAATTGTCATCTATAATAAAAAGAATGTTATACCACCCCACACATGAAAAACAAAACGAATTTGCCTTAATTGGGTCTCCAATTAAAATGACTTAACCCTCGACTAGAGCAAACATTGGTTTTCAATTAACTGAAACATTTTTTGATCTAGAACAAACCCCGAAGATCACGACATTCCCCCTATAAAAAGTGTCAGGTTCTGCTCGAAGTCACCGTCGGAGAGCTTAGGCGCATCAACCATGGTTCGTCTTTCCGCACTCCTGCTAGCCCTAGGGCTCTACCTCAGCTTCCCCACGGAAAGCGAAGGGAAATCGGTGTTTAAGGACGAAGGACTGGTTGAATATTTCTTACACGGAATCATCGACAACTTTATCAACTATGAGGTGATTAGAGCAGAGAAAGAGCAAGAGGTGTACGACAGCTTCAACGAACTCATTAAGACCGCTCGGAAGAGCCCGAAAGCGAATAAGATAAAGCATGCAGTCGCTTCGAAAATAGCAGAAGTTATTACCGAAGCCGCAGAAGGCGGCGGAAACATCAACTATATTATGGACAACGCAGTGCAGGCTATAGCTCAAGCATACGAAGCAAGTGTAGGAACAGTGGATGACAATTTTCTGGACAGCATACGTGAAATGGTTACGGTAATGTACAACAACGACGTTGAAGATGAAATCAAAGAAAGAGAGGAAGCAGAGATCCTCGAAGAGGAAGAAGCTATGGCTATGGAGGCCCAAATCTTAGCAGAAGAGCAAGCCCAACAACAAGCAGAAGAGCAAGCACAACAGCAAGCAGAAGAGCAAGCACAACAGCAAGCAGAAGAGCAAGCACAACAGCAAGCAGAAGAGCAAGCACAACAGCAAGCAGAAGAGCAAGCACACCAGCAAGCAGAAGAGCAAGCACAACAGCAAGCAGAAGAGCAAGCACAACAGCAAGCAGAAGAGCAAGCACAACAGCAAGCAGAAGAGCAAGCACAACAGCAAGCAGAAGAGCAAGCACAACAGCGAGCAGAAGAGCAAGCACAACAACTAGCACAACAGCAAGCGCAACAACTAGCACAACAGCAAGCACGGCAACAAGCACAACAACAAGCAGAAGAGCAAGCACGGCAACAATCACAACAACAAGCACGGCAACAAGCACGACAACAAGCACAACACCAAGCACAAGAGCAAGCACGGCAACAAGCACAAGAGCAAGCACGGCAACAAGCACAACAGCAAGCACAAGAGCAAGCACGGCAACAAGCACAACAGCAAGCGCAACAACAAGCACGTCAGCAAGCACGACAACAAGCACAACAGCAAGCACGACAACAAGCACAAGAGCAAGCACGACAGCAAGCACAACAGCAAGCACGACAACAAGCACAACTTCAATCGAAAAATGAAATCACAACAGACCAGAAAACGATATCCACCATTACAACTACAACAACAACAAACGTCAATGAATATCAAGGAGGCTCAGCCAGTGCTTTACAAAGCAACGGAATACAAGAAGAAATGTCTTCATCGGAAACGGAATCTTCTGAAATGGAAGCATTTGAAGAAAATTTAATCAGCGACTCCGAACAAGAAGAAGTTCAGAGTTACGTTGCAGAAAGCACGGCGCGAAATCAAATTGAAACAGATCAAGCATATCAAACTGCAGAGGCATACAACACCGCTGCGCAAAGTATCCAGTCACAGTCTGAAGAAAGTTATGGTAGTGCAGTTAATTCCGCTTCAACTGCGGCACAGGTGTCTTCAAGCACAACTGAGACATCTTCAGCATCCAGCTCTATATTGCAATCGCAGGCAGCTGCTGCTTCATCTTACCAAAGTGCTGCCAGCTCTGCATCGCAGCCTTTTTCATATATTGCGAACTACAATTCTTTCCAAAGCACGCTAGTTAGACTTTTTGGGTCTTCCAGTTCATTTAGTTCCATAAACACTCAAGTAATCTCTGCATCTGATGTTAAAAACGTAATGAGTAGCGTTTTAAGCAGTTCAGGAATTTCCGGTTCAGCCATTCAAAACGCGATGAGTAGAATAAATCTGAGTGCTGGATCACCGATTTCATCTTATGCTCAAGCTATTTCTTCGGCAGTAACGTCTGCAGTGCAACAGAGTAATGTTCTATCTTCAGGACAAGAGCAGAGCATGGCTAGTACAATTGCATCACAAATGATACAAAGTTTGGTTCAAATGTCTGCACAGAGATCACGGTCAATTGCACCACTTCCAGCTCCTGTTCCGAGACCAGCTCCTCTTCCCAGACCAGCCCCTCTTCCGAAACCAGCCCCAAGACAGCTTCCCGCACGTCGTCCAATCCCGGTGCAAATGCAACAGTCACAGGTTACCAAGACGCAGGCTGCTACTGCATCTTACCAAAGTGCCGCAAGCACTGCATCACAGGTCTCTTCAAGCGCAGCTCAGACGTCATCAGCTTCTAGCTCGATGAGTGCCTCTTCATACACGGCAAACTACAATTCTTTCCAAAGCTCGCTAATTCAACTTTTCGGATCTTCTAGCTCATTTAGCTCCCTTAACACTCAAGTAATCTCTGCATCTGATGTAAGAAACGCAATGAGTAACGTTTTACGCAGTTCAGGAGTTTCCGGTTCAGCCATTCAAAATGCTATGAGTAGAATAAATCTGAGTGCTGGATCATCGATCTCATCTTATGCTCAAGCTATTTCTTCGGCAGTAACGTCTGCAGTGCAACAGAGTAATATTCTATCTTCAGGACAAGAGCAGAGCATGGCAAGTACAATTGCATCACAAATGATACAAAGTTTGGTTCAACTGTCTGCACAGAGATCACAGCCAGTTGCACCCCTTCCAGCTCCTGCTCCGAGACCAGCTCCTCTTCCCAGACCAACCCCAAGACCCCTTCCCGCACCTCGTCCAATTCCGGTGCCAATGCAACATTCACAGGTTACCCAGCCGCAGGCTGCTACTGCATCTTACCAAAGTGCCGCAAGCACTGCGTCACAGGTCTCTTCAAGCGCAGCTCAGACGTCGTCAGCTTCTAGCTCCATGAGTGCTTCTTCATTTACGGCAAACTACAATGCTTTCCAAAGCTCGCTAATTCAAATTTTCGGATCTTCCAGCTCATTTAGCTCTATTAACACTCAAGTAATCTCTGCATCTGATGTAAGAAACGCAATGAGTAGCGTTTTACGCAGTTCAGGAGTTTCCGGTTCAGCCATTCAAAATGCGATGAGTAGAATAAATCTGAGTGCTGGATCATCGATCTCATCTTATGCGCAAGCTATTTCTGCGGCAGTAACATCTGCAGTGCAACAGAGTAATGTTTTATCTTCAGGACAAGAGCAGAGCATGGCAAGTTCGATCGCATCACAAATGATACAAACTTTGGTTCAACTGTCAGCACAGAGAACTCGCCCTCCAGCACCTCTTCCAGCTCCTGCCCCAAGACCAGCCCCCAGACCCATTCCTGCACCTCGACCGATTCCGATGCCAATGCAACAACCGCAGGTCTCCCAGTTGCAAGCTACTGCTGCATCTTACCAAAGTGCCGCAAGCACTGCATCACAGGTCTCTTCAAGCGCAGCTCAGACGTCGTCAGCTTCTAGCTCGATGAGTGCTTCTTCATACACGGCAAACTACAATTCTTTCCAAAGCTCGCTAATTCAACTTTTCGGATCTTCTAGCTCATTTAGCTCCATTAACACTCAAGTAATCTCTGCATCTGATGTAAGAAACGCAATGAGTAGCGTTTTACGCAGTTCAGGAGTTTCCGGTTCAGCCATTCAAAATGCTATGAGTAGAATAAATCTGAGTGCTGGATCATCGATCTCATCTTATGCTCAAGCTATTTCTTCGGCAGTAACGTCTGCAGTGCAACAGAGTAATATTCTATCTTCAGGACAAGAGCAGAGCATGGCAAGTACAATTGCATCACAAATGATACAAAGTTTGGTTCAACTGTCTGCACAGAGATCACAGCCAGTTGCACCCCTTCCAGCTCCTGCTCCGAGACCAGCTCCTCTTCCCAGACCAACCCCAAGACCCCTTCCCGCACCTCGTCCAATTCCGGTGCCAATGCAACATTCACAGGTTACCCAGCCGCAGGCTGCTACTGCATCTTACCAAAGTGCCGCAAGCACTGCGTCACAGGTCTCTTCAAGCGCAGCTCAGATGTCGTCAGCTTCTAGCTCGATGAGTGCTTCTTCATTTACGGCAAACTACAATGCTTTCCAAAGCTCGCTAATTCAACTTTTCGGATCTTCCAGCTCATTTAGCTCCATTAACACTCAAGTAATCTCTGCATCTGATGTAAGAAACGCAATGAGTAACGTTTTACGCAGTTCAGGAGTTTCCGGTTCAGCAATTCAAAATGCGATGAGTAGAATAAATCTGAGTGCTGGATCATCGATCTCATCTTATGCGCAAGCTATTTCTGCGGCAGTAACATCTGCAGTGCAACAGAGTAATGTTTTATCTTCAGGACAAGAGCAGAGCATGGCAAGTTCGATCGCATCACAAATGATACAAACTTTGGTTCAACTGTCAGCACAGAGATCTCGCCCTCCAGCACCTCTTCCAGCTCCTGCCCCAAGACCAGCCCCCAGACCCATTCCTGCACCTCGACCGATTCCGATGCCAATGCAACAACCGCAGTTCTCGCAGTTGCAAGCTACTGCTGCATCTTACCAAAGTGCCGCAAGCACTGCATCACAGGTCTCTTCAAGCGCAGCTCAGACGTCGTCAGCTTCTAGCTCGATGAGTGCTTCTTCATACACGGCAAACTACAATTCTTTCCAAAGCTCGCTAATTCAACTTTTCGGATCTTCTAGCTCATTTACCTCCATTAACACTCAAGTAATCTCTGCATCTGATGTAAGAAACGCAATGAGTAGCGTTTTACGCAGTTCAGGAGTTTCCGGTTCAGCCATTCAAAATGCTATGAGTAGAATAAATCTGAGTGCTGGATCATCGATCTCATCTTATGCTCAAGCTATTTCTTCGGCAGTAACGTCTGCAGTGCAACAGAGTAATGTTCTATCTTCAGGACAAGAGCAGAGCATGGCAAGTACAATTGCATCACAAATGATACAAAGTTTGGTTCAACTGTCTGCACAGAGATCACGGCCAGTTGCAATCCTTCCAGCTCCTGCTCCTGCTCCGAGACCAGCTCCTCTTCCCAGACCAGCCCCAAGACCCCTTCCAGCACCTCGTCCAATTCCGGTGCCAATGCAACATTCACAGGTTACCCAGCCGCAGGCTGCTACTGCATCTTACCAAAGTGCCGCAAGCACTGCGTCACAGGTCTCTTCAAGCGCAGCTCAGACGTCGTCAGCTTCTAGCTCGATGAGTGCTTCTTCATTTACGGCAAACTACAATGCTTTCCAAAGCTCGCTAATTCAACTTTTCGGATCTTCCAGCTCATTTAGCTCCATTAACACTCAAGTAATCTCTGCATCTGATGTAAGAAACGCAATGAGTAGCATTTTACGCAGTTCAGGAGTTTCCGGTTCAGCAATTCAAAATGCGATGAGTAGAATAAATCTGAGTGCTGGATCATCGATCTCATCTTATGCGCAAGCTATTTCCGCGGCAGTAACATCTGCAGTGCAACAGAGTAATGCTTTATCTTCAGGACAAGAGCAGAGCATGGCAAGTTCGATCGCATCACAAATGATACAAACTTTGGTTCAACTGTCAGCACAGAGATCTCGCCCTCCAGCACCTCTTCCAGCTCCTGCCCCAAGACCAGCCCCCAGACCCATTCCTGCACCTCGACCGATTCCGATGCCAATGCAACAACCGCAGGTCTCCCAGTTGCAAGCTACTGCTGCATCTTACCAAAGTGCCGCAAGCACTGCGTCACAGGTCTCTTCAAGCGCAGCTCAGACGTCGTCAGCTTCTAGCTCGATGAGTGCTTCTTCATTTACGGCAAACTACAATGCTTTCCAAAGCTCGCTAATTCAACTTTTAGGATCTTCTAGCTCATTTAGCTCCATTAACACTCAAGTAATCTCTGCATCTGATGTAAGAAACGCAATGAGTAGCGTTTTACGCAGTTCAGGAGTTTCCGGTTCAGCCATTCAAAATGCTATGAGTAGAATAAATCTGAGTGCTGGATCATCGATCTCATCTTATGCTCAAGCTATTTCTTCGGCAGTAACGTCTGCAGTGCAACAGAGTAATGTTCTATCTTCAGGACAAGAGCAGAGCATGGCAAGTACAATTGCATCACAAATGATACAAAGTTTGGTTCAACTGTCTGCACAGAGATCACGGCCAGTTGCACCCCTTCCAGCTCCTGCTCCTGCTCCGAGACCAGCTCCTCTTCCCAGACCAGCCCCAAGACCCCTTCCAGCACCTCGTCCAATTCCGGTGCCAATGCAACATTCACAGGTTACCCAGCCGCAGGCTGCTACTGCATCTTACCAAAGTGCCGCAAGCACTGCGTCACAGGTCTCTTCAAGCGCAGCTCAGACGTCGTCAGCTTCTAGCTCGATGAGTGCTTCTTCATTTACGGCAAACTACAATGCTTTCCAAAGCTCGCTAATTCAACTTTTCGGATCTTCCAGCTCATTTAGCTCCATTAACACTCAAGTAATCTCTGCATCTGATGTAAGAAACGCAATGAGTAGCATTTTACGCAGTTCAGGAGTTTCCGGTTCAGCAATTCAAAATGCGATGAGTAGAATAAATCTGAGTGCTGGATCATCGATCTCATCTTATGCGCAAGCTATTTCCGCGGCAGTAACATCTGCAGTGCAACAGAGTAATGTTTTATCTTCAGGACAAGAGCAGAGCATGGCAAGTTCGATCGCATCACAAATGATACAAACTTTGGTTCAACTGTCAGCACAGAGATCTCGCCCTCCAGCACCTCTTCCAGCCCCTGCCCCAAGACCAGCCCCCAGACCCATTCCTGCACCTCGACCGATTCCGATGCCAATGCAACAACCGCAGGTCTCCCAGTTGCAAGCTACTGCTGCATCTTACCAAAGTGCCGCAAGCACTGCGTCACAGGTCTCTTCAAGCGCAGCTCAGACGTCGTCAGCTTCTAGCTCGATGAGTGCTTCTTCATTTACGGCAAACTACAATGCTTTCCAAAGCTCGCTAATTCAACTTTTCGGATCTTCCAGCTCATTTAGCTCCATTAACACTCAAGTAATCTCTGCATCTGATGTAAGAAACGCAATGAGTAGCATTTTACGCAGTTCAGGAGTTTCCGGTTCAGCAATTCAAAATGCGATGAGTAGAATAAATCTGAGTGCTGGATCATCGATCTCATCTTATGCGCAAGCTATTTCCGCGGCAGTAACATCTGCAGTGCAACAGAGTAATGTTTTATCTTCAGGACAAGAGCAGAGCATGGCAAGTTCGATCGCATCACAAATGATACAAACTTTGGTTCAACTGTCAGCACAGAGATCTCGCCCTCCAGCACCTCTTCCAACTCCGGCCCCAAGACCAGCCCCCAGACCCATTCCTGCACCTCGACCGATTCCGATGCCAATGCAACAACCGCAGATCTCCCAGTTGCAAGCTACTGCTGCATCTTACCAAAGTGCCGCAAGCACTGCATCACAGGTCTCTTCAAGCGCAGCTCAGACGTCGTCAGCTTCTAGCTCGATGAGTGCTTCTTCATTTACGGCAAACTACAATGCTTTCCAAAGCTCGCTAATTCAACTTTTAGGATCTTCTAGCTCATTTAGCTCCATTAACACTCAAGTAATCTCTGCATCTGATGTAAGAAACGCAATGAGTAGCGTTTTACGCAGTTCAGGAGTTTCCGGTTCAGCCATTCAAAATGCTATGAGTAGAATAAATCTGAGTGCTGGATCATCGATCTCATCTTATGCTCAAGCTATTTCTTCGGCAGTAACGTCTGCAGTGCAACAGAGTAATGTTCTATCTTCAGGACAAGAGCAGAGCATGGCAAGTACAATTGCATCACAAATGATACAAAGTTTGGTTCAACTGTCTGCACAGAGATCACGGCCAGTTGCACCCCTTCCAGCTCCTGCTCCTGCTCCGAGACCAGCTCCTCTTCCCAGACCAGCCCCAAGACCCCTTCCAGCACCTCGTCCAATTCCGGTGCCAATGCAACATTCACAGGTTACCCAGCCGCAGGCTGCTACTGCATCTTACCAAAGTGCCGCAAGCACTGCGTCACAGGTCTCTTCAAGCGCAGCTCAGACGTCGTCAGCTTCTAGCTCGATGAGTGCTTCTTCATTTACGGCAAACTACAATGCTTTCCAAAGCTCGCTAATTCAACTTTTCGGATCTTCCAGCTCATTTAGCTCCATTAACACTCAAGTAATCTCTGCATCTGATGTAAGAAACGCAATGAGTAGCATTTTACGCAGTTCAGGAGTTTCCGGTTCAGCAATTCAAAATGCGATGAGTAGAATAAATCTGAGTGCTGGATCATCGATCTCATCTTATGCGCAAGCTATTTCCGCGGCAGTAACATCTGCAGTGCAACAGAGTAATGTTTTATCTTCAGGACAAGAGCAGAGCATGGCAAGTTCGATCGCATCACAAATGATACAAACTTTGGTTCAACTGTCAGCACAGAGATCTCGCCCTCCAGCACCTCTTCCAGCTCCTGCCCCAAGACCAGCCCCCAGACCCATTCCTGCACCTCGACCGATTCCGATGCCAATGCAACAACCGCAGGTCTCCCAGTTGCAAGCTACTGCTGCATCTTACCAAAGTGCCGCAAGCACTGCGTCACAGGTCTCTTCAAGCGCAGCTCAGACGTCGTCAGCTTCTAGCTCGATGAGTGCTTCTTCATTTACGGCAAACTACAATGCTTTCCAAAGCTCGCTAATTCAACTTTTCGGATCTTCCAGCTCATTTAGCTCCATTAACACTCAAGTAATCTCTGCATCTGATGTAAGAAACGCAATGAGTAGCGTTTTACGCAGTTCAGGAGTTTCCGGTTCAGCCATTCAAAATGCTATGAGTAGAATAAATCTGAGTGCTGGATCATCGATCTCATCTTATGCTCAAGCTATTTCTTCGGCAGTAACGTCTGCAGTGCAACAGAGTAATGTTCTATCTTCAGGACAAGAGCAGAGCATGGCAAGTACAATTGCATCACAAATGATACAAAGTTTGGTTCAACTGTCTGCACAGAGATCACAACCAGTTGCGCCCCTTCCAGCTCCTGCTCCTGCTCCAAGACCAGCTCCTCTTCCCAGACCAGCACCAAGACCCCTTCCAGCACCTCGTCCAATTCCGGTGCCAATGCAACATTCACAGGTTACACAGCCGCAGGCTGCTACTGCATCTTACCAAAGTGCCGCAAGCACTGCGTCACAGGTTTCTTCGAGCGCAGCTCAGACGTCGTCAGCTTCTAGCTCGATGAGTGCTTCTTCATTTACGGCAAACTACAATGCTTTCCAAAGCTCGCTAATTCAACTTTTCGGATCTTCCAGCTCATTTAGCTCCATTAACACTCAAGTAATCTCTGCATCTGATGTAAGAAACGCAATGAGTAGCATTTTACGCAGTTCAGGAGTTTCCGGTTCAGCAATTCAAAATGCGATGAGTAGAATAAATCTGAGTGCTGGATCATCGATCTCATCTTATGCGCAAGCTATTTCCGCGGCAGTAACATCTGCAGTGCAACAGAGTAATGTTTTATCTTCAGGACAAGAGCAGAGCATGGCAAGTTCGATCGCATCACAAATGATACAAACTTTGGTTCAACTGTCAGCACAGAGATCTCGCCCTCCAGCACCTCTTCCAGCTCCGGCCCCAAGACCAGCCCCCAGACCCATTCCTGCACCTCGACCGATTCCGATGCCAATGCAACAACCGCAGGTCTCCCAGTTGCAAACTACTGCTGCATCTTACCAAAGTGCCGCAAGCACTGCATCACAGGTCTCTTCAAGCGCAGCTCAGACGTCGTCAGCTTCTAGCTCGATGAGTGCTTCTTCATACACGGCAAACTACAATTCTTTCCAAAGCTCGCTAATTCAACATTTCGGATCTTCTAGCTCATTTAGCTCCATTAACACTCAAGTAATCTCTGCATCTGATGTAAGAAACGCAATGAGTAGCGTTTTACGCAGTTCAGGAGTTTCCGGTTCAGCCATTCAAAATGCTATGAGTAGAATAAATCTCAGTGCTGGATCATCGATCTCATCTTATGCTCAAGCTATTTCTTCGGCAGTAACGTCTGCAGTGCAACAGAGTAATGTTCTATCTTCAGGACAAGAGCAGAGCATGGCAAGTACAATTGCATCACAAATGATACAAAGTTTGGTTCAACTGTCTGCACAGAGATCACAACCAGTTGCGCCCCTTCCAGCTCCTGCTCCTGCTCCAAGACCAGCTCCTCTTCCCAGACCAGCACCAAGACCCCTTCCCGCACCTCGTCCAATACCGGTGCCAATGCAACATTCACAGGTTACACAGCCGCAGGCTGCTACTGCATCTTACCAAAGTGCCGCAAGCACTGCGTCACAGGTCTCTTCAAGCGCAGCTCAGACGTCGTCAGCTTCTAGCTCGATGAGTGCTTCTTCATTTACGGCAAACTACAATGCTTTCCAAAGCTCGCTAATTCAACTTTTCGGATCTTCCAGCTCATTTAGCTCAATTAACACTCAAGTAATCTCTGCATCTGATGTAAGAAACGCAATGAGTAGCGTTTTACGCAGTTCAGGAGTTTCCGGTTCAGCCATTCAAAATGCGATGAGTAGAATAAATCTGAGAGCTGGATCATCGATCTCATCTTATGCGCAAGCTATTTCTTCGGCAGTAACATCTGCAGTGCAACAGAGTAATGTTCTATCTTCAGGACAAGAGCAGAGCATGGCAAGTACAATTGCATCACAAATGATACAAAGTTTGGTTCAACTGTCTGCACAGAGATCACGGCCAGTTGCACCTCTTCCATCTCCTGCTCCGAGACCAGCTCCTCTTCCCAGACCAGCCACAAGACCCCTTCCAGCACCTCGTCCAATTCCGGTGCAAATGCAACATTCACAGGTTACCCAGCCGCAGGCTGCTACTGCATCTTACCAAAGTGCCGCAAGCACTGCGTCACAGGTTTCTTCAAGCGCAGCTCAGACGTCGTCAGCTTCTAGCTCGATGAGTGCTTCTTCATTTACGGCAAACTACAATGCTTTCCAAAGCTCGCTAATTCAACTTTTCGGATCTTCCAGCTCATTTAGCTCCATTAACACTCAAGTAATCTCTGCATCTGATGTAAGAAACGCAATGAGTAGCATTTTACGCAGTTCAGGAGTTTCCGGTTCAGCAATTCAAAATGCGATGAGTAGAATAAATCTGAGTGCTGGATCATCGATCTCATCTTATGCGCAAGCTATTTCCGCGGCAGTAACATCTGCAGTGCAACAGAGTAATGTTTTATCTTCAGGACAAGAGCAGAGCATGGCAAGTACAATTGCATCACAAATGATACAAAGTTTGGTTCAACTGTCTGCACAGAGATCACAACCAGTTGCGCCCCTTCCAGCTCCTGCTCCTGCTCCAAGACCAGCTCCTCTTCCCACACCAGCCCCAAGACCCCCTCCCGCACCTCGTCCAATACCGGTGCCAATGCAACATTCACAGGTTACACAGCCGCAGGCTGCTACTGCATCTTACCAAAGTGCCGCAAGCACTGCGTCACAGGTCTCTTCAAGCGCAGCTCAGACGTCGTCAGCTTCTAGCTCGATGAGTTCTTCTTCATTTACGGCAAACTACAATGCTTTCCAAAGCTCGCTAATTCAACTTTTCGGATCTTCCAGCTCATTTAGCTCAATTAACACTCAAGTAATCTCTGCATCTGATGTAAGAAACGCAATGAGTAGCGTTTTACGCAGTTCAGGAGTTTCCGGTTCAGCCATTCAAAATGCGATGAGTAGAATAAATCTGAGAGCTGGATCATCGATCTCATCTTATGCGCAAGCTATTTCTTCGGCAGTAACATCTGCAGTGCAACAGAGTAATGTTCTATCTTCAGGACAAGAGCAGAGCATGGCAAGTACAATTGCATCACAAATGATACAAAGTTTGGTTCAACTGTCTGCACAGAGATCACGGCCAGTTGCACCTCTTCCATCTCCTGCTCCGAGACCAGCTCCTCTTCCCAGACCAGCCCCTCTTCCGAGACCAGCCCCCGGACCCCTTCCCGCACCTCGTCCAATTTCGGTGCCAATGCAACAGTCACAGGTTACCCAGTCGCAGGAGGCTACGGCATCTTACCAAAGTGCCGCAAGCACTGCATCAGAGGTCTCCTCAAGCGCAGCTCAGACGTCGTCAGCTTCTAGCTCGATGAGCGCTTCTTCATACACGGCAAACTACAATTCTTTCCAAAGCTCGCTAATTAGACTCTTTGGGTCTTCCAGCTCATTTAGCTCCATTAACACTCAAACAATCTCGGCATCTGATGTGAGAAACGTAATGAGTAGCGCTTTAAGCAGTTCAGGAGTTTCAGGCTCAGCCATTGAAAACGCAATGAGTAGAATAAATCTGAGTGAAGGATCATCGATCTCATCTTATGCTCAAGCTATTTCTTCGGCAGTAACGTCTGCAGTGCAACAAAGTAATATTCTATCTTCAGGGCAAGAGCAAAGTATGGCAAGTTCAATTGCATCGCAAATTATACAAAGTTTGGTTCAAATATCAAAGCAAAGGGTACAACAGACTCAATCTCAACAATCACTGTTTGCCGCATTGTCACAGCAGGACACGGCTTCTTCTGCGACAGAAGCATCACAGTTTTCTGCTCAAAGTGCTTTTGCATCAAGTTCAGCCTCTCAGAGTGAATATAACCAACTTTCTGCGACATCACAAAACACTGAAACTTCAGCTCAGTTGTCTACACAAAATTCTTATGCCTCTAATAATGAATTTGCTCAAAATTCTTTTGCATCCGATGATGTATCTGCCCAAAATTCCTATGTGTCTAGCAATGTAGCTGCAGAAAATTCTTATGCATCTAGTAATGTAGAGCAAGCAGTACAATCTGAATCAGCTGCAACAGCGTCTTTCGAAAGTGGCGTATCATCAGCCGCTTCTGATTACTCAACTCAAAGTGTTGCTGCAGATTCGAGTTCCCTTTCATCTGCCAGCTCTGGATTTGTCTCTGGTAACGCAGGATATGCTAGCTCTGTATCATCCACTCAAAGCAGCGGAACGTTATCAGGTGCCGCATCTAAGTTAATGTCCCCAGCCGCGTCAGCACGTGTGTCGCAACTGAGTGGAGCCTTATCTTCTATGCTAGCTTCGGGCAGCTTAAATGCGTCGGCTTTATCAAGCACGGTTGCAAACGCCATTTCTGCACTACAAGCCAGTTCCAATCTGTCGAAAGCTGAAATCGTTGCAGAAGCTATGATGGAGACAATGGTTGCTGTGGCTTCTGCTGCTAGTGGATGTGATGGAAGCTCCTTCGCATCAGAGTTCGCTGCTGCTATGGCCAGTGTTTAAGTAAAATTATTACATTTTACCGAAATGTCCACTTTTAATGATATTTGTCGGTGTTGGTAACATACGCATAGTGAAAAAAGAAAAAAAAAAAAGATTCATTGTTAAATAAACTATACTGAATATTGGGCTTAAGTTTTTACATTTATTTATAATATGTATTTCTGTGACAAACATTATACAAACAGACATGACGAAAAGGCTACAATCAAACATACATTACTTTTAAGTACTTTTATAATTCTTTCACTCATAGCTAAAATATGACAAAGGAGGAAAAGAGGTTCTTTAAGAAGCTCTTCACAATCGTTTGTTGTATTTATCGCATTGAAAACACATTGTCCCAGTTTCAGGAGCATTCAAGCTTCATACTTGAGTTATGGCGCCGGTTTACACTCAAAATTGAAAGTTAGTAACAATAATTTTCCAAATTCTAATCATTATATGATTATTTTGAGAATAGCTATTTCTACTTCCAAAATGATCAAACATTAATTAAATAGAAGTTATTTTCATGGTAAGGAAATCTGTATCAGAAATAATGCTTTTCTGCCCGAACGAAAAGATGAAGGTGAAAGTTAAAACATTTTCAATTAGTTACTTATTGTGCCGTTAATATTAATCTCTTTAATGATTTAACCACTTCAGCAGTTCACTGAACTTCTGTTATTAAAAGGAAATTTTTTGGTAAAATATTCTTTTCAAACACATGCAACGAGCAGAAATCAATATAGTCTGCACTTTTGTAAATTAAAGTCGCTAAACTAATTTGGTCCGTATTGTACATAGCATTTTCAACAATTTTCACTGGCGCAGTCCAACCTTTTATGGCAAGTGTAATATTAAAACCAACGAATTCAACCAGGGCGATCATTCCAAGCTCGTCAGCTTGCGAGATCGAGATTTTCGCTCACGTGATCGGTTGTGACGTAGAATTGTTGCAAAGTAGTATTCTAATCTACTCGAACTCAGCTTGCGGATAAGTTCGAGTAGATTAGAATACAACTTTGCGACATTTCTACGTCACAACCGATCACGTCAGCGAAAATCTCGATCTGGCAAGCTGACGAGCTTGGAATGACCGCCCAGAGTGCCCATTAGGGTGCGTCTTATTTTTAAAGGTGTTATTTTTTCATGAGGCACCCTCTCATTTTGTTCCTTTGGATGAAAAAAAAAATTCTCATATCTGAAAAATAAAAATTGAATAACATTTAGGAGGTGCTACCACTGCTGCAAAATTTGTCAAATCTCTCTCTTTTTATTTTTATTTTTAAATTTATTTATTTAGTCTGGATAATAAGTAGCAATCAGTGAAAAGTTTGTATTGTCACAAAGAGAAAAATTACAATATTGCTGAATGTAAAAGACCGAAAGTGTAAACCGGTGATATAAATGGCATTATCGAACTTTCGGTTGTTGTTTTGACACTATTACATAAAATGACAACCATGAAATGCTTATTATTTTCTTGTATATATTAGAAATAGGTATTTGTGTTATGTTAAACCCAACCAACCTAATTTCATGTTGATTAAAAATATAACAAGATATATTGGGGAGTTGATTTTTGCACCATTTTTTTCACAATGAATGTAATTTTAATCACTGGTAGCACCCCTTAAATTATGATCAAATTCTATGAAACTTTTATGTGCGTATTTTTTCATCAAAAGGAAACAATTAAAGGGGTGCCCCATAAGAAATTCAAAACTTTTTTAAAAAGTGCATTATAAGACACACCCTAGTGCACATCCCCCCCCCCCAAGCTCAATGGCGCAAATTCCCCCCAAAATTTTTCTCTCAACCAAATAGGGTAAAAGATAATACTTTTTAGAGTTCCTAATTCCCAGGCAAATTAACGGGAGGGAGGTGGGAGGGGGGGATAACGCTAACTACTGCCTTCTGAACCGAAATATTGTTGGATTATTGACACGTCTCACCTCCCAAGGCTTACAATATGGCCCTTGAGTAAAAAAGTTTAAAGATTTTTTTCAAACGTATGAAAAAATACAGAAAGAGAGGATTCACCTTTTCTGGTTTGGGATGGAGTCATTACTGAATTTTGAACCTTGTCGAAAATATAATATTCAGTCAGATAGGGGGGTTCGGGGGTATCCCCCCCCCGGAAAATTTTTGAAATTGTAGTTATAAAAACACAGTTTTAGACGATAATTGGAAAGGTTAAGTGGCTTCGATTGGAAGGATTCGGTGGTCCTTCCCGGTATTTTTTTCGTTATTCAATGTATCAAAAAAGCAGTTGTAGATACTCTTTCGTTATGTAAGAGAGAGTGGGCGGGTTCGGGACTGCCCCCGAAACATTTCAAAATTGTAGCTCTAAAAACAGTTTTAAACTATCTGTGATAATGTTAGGTAGAGAAGAGTTTCGGGAGGTCTCCCTCGGAAATTTTTCGAGATTGAAGTCTTAAAGTCGCGTTTTCAGGCTATCTATGGTTAGGGGATAAGTAGTTTTCTGAAATTGAAGCTCTAAAATTGCAATTGTAGCCGAACTTCGTGACGTTAGGGAAAGAAATTTTCGGAAGCACTCCCAGAAAATTTTTCGAGATTGAAGCCCTGAAAACCAAATTTAAGACGATCTTTAATTTTGACGAGAGTAAGGGAAAGCCCCCGTTAAGGGGCGCTCCACTTAAATTTTTGAACCTGTTGCTTTAGAAACGTAATTTTGATAGATCTTTGGTATTGTTAGTGGAAGGAAAAGTTCGGTGGCATTCCCCCGGCAATTTTTCGACATTAAAAATATAAAATGGCTTCTGTAGATTGTTTTTGATTGTTGTAAAGAAGATGGAAGGATTCATTCTTTCCCCATAAATTTTTCGAAAGTGCAGTTCTGGAAACGCAGTTTTAGACGACTCCTGACTCTTAATGACCAAGAGGGCGTCTATCGGGCGTTACAGAGGAGGCGCTCTCCTGGAAGTTTACCGAAATTGAAGTCGCATATTTAAAAAAGACGGGTCACACACAAGTATAATATGACGGATATTTTTCGGAAATCTCAAAACTGATTCAGCTATTCAGCGCACATCGAAATTCATAACTCAAGAATTTCCACGAATCTAATACTTCCTTTAATATATACATCTTAGATATAAGAAAATAAAACTGATTTAAGAAAAATAATTTAAATACCTTACGAAAAAACTGTTCTACTTCAAATAGTAAAACCTAACATCATTGAAAGTTTTATAAAAATCATCTAATGAAAAAGTGAGAGAACAGTCAATTTAAAAATGGTAGAAAAAATGAGAGTAAAGTGAAATGAAAAATTCTACATAAACTTAAGCTAATTTATGAAGAAAATGTATTAATTTTCAAGTGATGGGCTAAAAAATATGTTATTCGAAAATTTCAAAACTAGTTCTTAACGACTGTTTTGGTGCAAATGAATCTATGAATGGCTAGAGCATAGTGGTCAAAATTCTTACAAACAATAAATAAATAACAGAAGAAGAAACAATTTAAAAACATTTTTATTTTAACCATTTTTAACCTCCTTCTGATCACTGTTACACGTATTCCTTATACAGAACTGTGCTACTTTCAGAAAATTTATATTAATAAAACAAAGAATATATGTGCATATATGTATGCATATTTCCGATACAAATCCAGTTTATGTCAGATCTCGACCAAATTTGACAGGGAGATACTTGGGCATCCTAGAAGGAACGTAGATGGATTTTCAAGCTGCAAAGAAGTACTGAACCGTTAGATTTAGTTTTAGGACCTTAAATGGCATTAAAAGGCTCTTTTTACCCGAAATAATTATCCGATCGGTACGATTTTAGTCTCATTCGAAAGCCTGCAAAAACACTCCTGAAGTAGATTTACTTCCCTCGGATTTCAAAACAAGGCTGTAAAATCCAGGGCTGTGGAGTCGGAGTCGAAGAGTCGGAGTCGGACTGATTTTGGGTTAAGGGAGTCGGAGTCGTTAGAAAGCATGCCGACTCCAACTCCGGGCTTCTTTTTTTCTTTCATATTCACTGACTCTCCTTGCATTTCTTAAAAACTGAGTACCAATTGAAATGTTACGCAACAAAACGTGTATAAAAAGCTACTAATGAGAAAATAACTACCATAATGGCAATCAGCTAGCTTGAGTGCTTACCGAACTTTCTGTAGCCGTCCCTCAGTTTGCTTGCTTTTTTAATTGACTAACAGCAAATGTCAGCAAACGGTTTTGTTTCCTAACATTTTCAAGTAATCACTTTCAAATAAAAATAGAAATATAGTGTTTTGTTTGATCTCAGTTACAAAATAGTAAAAGGAACGTAACAATTTAGTAAGTCGAGGCCCGTATCTCAGGTGGAAACTTTTGAGGGTGATCGGCAAATTCAAATAAGGTCTGGCGCGAAAGCACGAATCCAAAAGATCCGATGAAATAATCTGGTTTTTTTTCTTTATTAAGACTATTTCTATAAGCTTGGTTCTCACTAAAAAGTATGGAACAAAATAAGTGTAAATAATTTCTTGATTACAACTAGAGTTTCCAATCCCGATCCCGACTCCCGCAGGATATTTAGCGGAATTGATCCGCGGGATAAACTTTGCTCTCAGTCCCGCGGGATTCCCAATCCCGCAATTTTTTTTATATTCAAGTGTTTTCCAACTTTTGCCGCTCATAAAACGATTATTTTCACAAGCACCATCTGAAGCTTGTGAAAATAGCTTCTTTTTCGTATATCTACAAGAAGAGCAAGTAAAACTTTGTCTCATATGACCAACAATGGATTTACCATTTCAGAACACAATAAAAATAAAGAACATTTTTCTGAGAATGAATTAGTATCCCCGTTCGAGGTTTCAATTTTCACACGTTCAGCAATTGAGAAAATGCGTAAAACTTATGAGCATTTACAAAAACCATCACTAAAATTTAAAATCCAGTAAATTACGCGTAAAAAAATGCGTATTAAAAAGAGAAAGTGTATTACTTATTCTCAAACCCGCTCAGTAGCCTGAATGCAATGTTGGAGCACTTCTGTAAGCTTTAGTAATGCACTCAAAACCTAAAAGTTACAAAAGTGCACTCCAAAGAAGAAAGGATTGAAAAATATGACATTATTTATGTATTCCGCACGACTTTAAAAGGGATGACAGAAACTTGTATGAAACACCTGATGACTCTCATGATAGTGCAGTAAGTTTAGCTGCTCATGTTTTTGAATTCCTCTTCAAAGTGAGAGGTAAAATTAGCGAAGTTATCCAAATACTTTTACTGAAACTGAGAAACTGTAAAATGGTGAAATCAATCAATATTCACTCTTTGCTGTAATGAATCAAATTCACTGATATAGTGAACAACGTTATTCAAGCAACAAAAGTATCATCAATGCAAGTTAAATTGGATACAGCAAAACTCATATCCAACAGACATCGTTTTTGTCCGAAATATGCATTTCTTGAGCAAATACCCAGTATAAGAAAAGAAAAATCCATTTCAGACGGTGATGAAGTTAATGCGGATCTTTTTCTAACTGTCCACAATTATTATATTTAATTTTAGTAAAAGCAATAGCAGTGGAGCAACAGCGCATGTTTTCATCAAGCGCATTACTTTTAGAGTAAAAATCCTTTACCATCTCATACGAGCGGCACACTTTTGCTTACCAAACGATAATTGCTAATTAGGATCTGGCTTTGTAGTACTTTCCAATTGCTGTACGGAATACCAAGAAGACTACTAATTCAAGTCATAAAAGCAGTTCATTATAAAAAGTATAACTTTTTCTCTTTTTATCAAAAAATTTAATTTTTTGAAGAATAAAGTCAACCCTGCGGGATCCCGGGATCCCGCGGGATTGGCACTTTACAATCCCGAAATCCCGCGGGAATGAATTTGGCGCGGGATTGGAAACCCTAATTACAACACTCAATAATTGCAATTAATCTTAAAATCTTCATATTAAGGTTAATTCTAAAGCAGCCAATAAAATTTAAATTAAAAAATTAGCGAAGAAGAAATATAGGTATAGTAAAAGCTATTCGCTTACAAATTTGTATGCCGCCGCATTTTGTACAAAATTAGCTCCTGACGAATATGTGCCCTATTTTTGTTGAAATTTTATTGATAAAATATAATTTAAAATATATTCGGGAAAATTTTCAGAATTAAAATATTTATATTTTTTTTATAAACTCTGAAATTAACTTTGGGTGTCACCTACCAAATAGGTGTCATCCGGGCCAAACCATCCCCTCTCACGAACTTGAACTTAAAAAAAAAGCTTTTTTTCTCTCAAGTTACAGCTTTCAAAAATTGAAAGCACACGGTTTGATAATATCTATTTTTTAAACATTAAAGGGGGAGGGGAATTACAGCTAATCCTTTTCAATTATTTTTAAGAGGATTTTTAAATCATCTCACTTTTAAACTCGTAACTATTGGAAACTTTGTTCAATTTAAACAACGTTTAAATTGAATTTCTAACGTTGTATGCGTCTTGGGTTTAGAATAAAAAACAAAACGCGAAATTTTCATAAAAAAGAACTAATATTTCAATCTCTGTTTACAGGTTTTCCCCTTCCCCTGAAAGGTGAGAGGGAATAGAAAAAGTACAATTTAAAAAAAAAAATTTTTTTAATCAAGAGTAGGAGTTTTAAAATCCAAGAGTCGGGGTCGGAGTCAGCCATTTTCCTTCCGACTCCTCAACCTTGGTAAATCAACAGGAGAGAAATTATACTCATTTTTAAGTAAAGGAACATCAATATCAAATCGGAAATTTATCGTCTCTAGTGCTCTCCAAACTTTTTCTATTTTTCGGAACAGAGACAGTCTCGTTGGAAATATAATTGAGACTTTTTTTTTTTAATTACAAATATAATTATTTAAAATCTTTTTAATCGTTTTTCAAAATGTACAACTCTTTACCTTTAAAATGACACCTCATTTGTTTAGAAATTTTAATTTTGAAAATTTGATCATCTGGTTGACCTTATCATGGAATTGCCCCACTGAGAGCTTAATTAAAAAAAAAAAATCAATTTTAATTATCGTCAATAAAATCATTGAGAAGAAAGATATGTTGCCATCTTTTTTTCTCAACTGTGAACAAATAAAACTCTTGCTTTTGTTATGAGGCTTTTCCTGTAACTTGAGGAAATTTTTCCCTTTCTGGTTATTTTTCCGCGATCAGTCGGGAAATTTTACAGATTTTTTTTTTCTTTTTTTTTTAAGTCTGATTGTTAAACACGCATCACTTGACTTTTATTTTAGATGTAGATCTTGCAAAGCCGGGCGAAGCAGCTAGTTTATAATAAGTTAAAAAGAAATCATATCGTCTGATTCAGATTTGCAACGGACACTGACTCCGTTCCATGTTTGATGATCCCTTTATTGAAAAAGAGACACGGCTAATAAATTTTAGAATGAGTACGTCAAAAAAGTGTTATTTATGCATGTATTTCTCGTTGAATAAGTTTAAATATTTTTTTCCTTCCGAAAATCAAAACTTTCATGTTAAAAAAAAACTTCTGGAACAACCCCCCCCCCCTCCTGTGAGCACCCCTGAATTCAACTATTTTTACTTACAATAACATAAACTAATTCAGACATAAGAGTGCAAAACAAAAGGTCTAAATATAAAAATAGAAATATATATATCAATTTTTCAAAAAAAAAAAAAAAAAAAGCTCTTAAAATCTTATTCTGCACTAAAAAACTGTACGACATTCAGGCATGTTTTCTTTTAAATAAAGATAATGATGCAAAATATTTCTAAAGATGTACACAAATATTTGTTGAGATAATTTTGTTGCAACCAATTCTTGATCGCCGTGAGCAACTTCTTTTCAAGAAACTGGTGCAACTTTAGGTTGGTGAGATTTAGAGTAATGTTGATTAAGCTTATCTCGCTTGGTGCGATTTTTGCGTTTAAGGGGACAAATGGGGGAAGGGGGGAGTTTTTAACTTTCGCCCATACTTTTAAATGTTTAAAAGTGAAATTTTCTCAAAACAATTAAGAAAAAACTGAAAATAATATAAACCTCTTAAGAATCTCACCCAAAGCAACAGACAATCGGATGTCTCACTTGCCAAATCGATTAACTCCATAAAACAAAAAGTCGAGAAAAGTGATGAAGAAGATAGTGTTATCTATAGGAGTGAATAGGCCCTCGTGTTACATTTTCTGCCATCACATGGCCAGAAGCATTCATAAAGCACTATTAAAGCAAAAATGGGTATTTTTTTTTAAAGTGGAGTAAATCAATTTGGCAATTGAAGCATCAAATTGATGCCGATTTATAGTTTGACTAATAATTTAACCATTTCAGTTAAAAACCAACGTAAATATAGCACACATTTTGAAGAAAATACTCTTCTTTTTTGGACGTCTTTATTACTAAAAGCAATGTTGAATTTATTTCTTCGGTGTTTGTAAGCCTTTTGCTGTTACACTACCTCCTCACAAATGTTCTTCTCATCCTCCAAACCAAAAGTTGGCCTTATTCAAAACTTTTGTGGTTCGTGCTTTGAACATCTGTTCTTCTTACAATTCTTTAAATGCTGAGCTTTCTTATCTTAAAGCAGTGGCTTTCAATCGTGGTTATTCTCCTAGCATTATTGATTCAATTTACAATAAACTAATTAAACCCTCTCATTCTAAAAAGGTTTCTGCTTCCAATGCTTCCCATACTATTGTTTTGCCTTATTATCCAAATATAGTCATGAAGTTGCAAAGATTTCGAAGAAGTTTGGTTTCTATACAGCTTTTTCTCAAGTGAATAAGATAAAGTTTATAAAGTTGAAGCACCCTATTAATTGCCATAGCAACTGGGGTATTTATTATATTCTCTTACAAGTGCGGACTTGGTTACGTTGGACAGACTAAACATGCTCTTAAGAGCACCGTCTGAAAGATCACGAATATTATGTTAAACATAAAAAACTTGCTCGTTCTTCCATCGCTCAGCATTGTTAGACTTCTGGCCACTGTTATGATTTTCCATCTGTAAAGATTATTAGTAAATGTTCTTTGGTTTATGACCTGGATTTCTGAGAAGCCCCACTATATTTGGAAAAATCCTCATTCTCTAATCAATGCTTTTTCCAGCACTTCATTCTTTCATGATGTATGGAAGCTATTTTTCACACTTTCCTCGTTTTATAATGATATCAATACGAAGCGTTAGTTGTATTTAAGCAGTTACTTTGAATGAATAATTACTAATCTGTAGAAATTCTTTGATATTAAATAATTACGCATTGTAAATGAATGGGAAAGAAAGTAACAATTTTCGATTTTGAAAACCCCTCCCAGAAACATTTTCTGGCTGCGTCACTGGATACAAAAGGACAAACTTCAAACACAACAAACAATTTTCGGCAAAGCTTGTGTTTGATTGTGGCATAGAAACATAAGGTTAATAATACGAGATTGAAATACAAAAAATTCAATTAAAATATTTGGGATCCTTTTGGAAAAATTGTACACATTTTCATCTTCAAAATTGATCAAAATTTTGTAGAACGTTTCAAAACTTTTGTGTGACTCTACGCTGATAAACATAGAAAACTGACTAATTTTAAGAATTTTTCTTCTAAAAAGTACAAAAATTATATTTCTAGGATATAGTGGTGTTTAGCTATTAAGTTGCTCGTTCATCTAGTGTATAAAATATGTTACGTTTATTCATGTTTTGTAAAATATCTACAAATTTTTAAAATTAAAAAAAAAACTGATTTAAATTAAAAAAGGACCAATTTATTGCTATTATTACTTTTTTTTTAGCCCAAAAAATCACAAACTTAGCCAACTACACTTAAAGAAGTTGAAACAAAAATTAATTTCAGCCAGCCGATTCCGTACTTCAGTTTCTGACATTTGACGCTCTTAAAGAGCATGAATTTCGTTAAAAACTTTTCAATTTAATGATTTCAAAAAGAATACAAATGAATTTAATTTCTTTGTCTCTTCACAAAGCACAGTAAGCATCATAAATGCAAAACATCTTATACCCATCGTGGATGCAAAGAGATTGCGATTTTCAATGTGAACGAGTTAAATGTAAAAAGAACGGCCCATATTTTTTTTTTTTTAAATTTAAGTAAATTATTTTAGAATTGCATTTTAGAGCTCTACAATAAACGTATTATTAATAACAATCGACGTAGTTGAAGCAAAAATCAAATTAAACCAGCAATTTAGATTTTAACTTTTTGACTCTCAGAAAGGACACAGAAATTGGCTTGAAAATTTTAACTTTGCTTTTTATAGGAATAAAAAGAAATTTCATTTATTTACCCCCCCCCCACCACCAAAAAAAAAGCATAATAAGCATCGAAAAGAAAAAAAAATCGATTCTCATATCAGATGCAAAGAGATTGCTTTGATCAAAATGAAAGCATCAAAAGTCTAAACACGGCAAATAAAATAATTTATTAAAGCAAAAAAAAAAAAAAAAGCTTTAGAATGGTACTTTAACAAGTCTACAAGATGATAAGTTAATGATAATTATCGACATAATCGTCAGAAATAAGGGGAAAAAATTCGGATGTGAGGAAGAAAATAGTCTTTAAAAAAAATTGGATTTATTGACAGACGAAAAAATAGTGGAATTCCGGTAAAATTCAATGTAACGTAATCAATCGGATTGGCGATGGAAGAAAATCTTCAAGGTTATGTAGAATAAAAAAATAAAAGTTTGTAAGGAGATAATAGCAAAATTCAGAAGTTTAAAGGGCCAATTATTTTATTTTCTTAAAAAGCAGGAGTTTGTAAGGAGCGTACGAACCCAGTGAAATTGTCTTTTTAAAAAATAATGATGCTTAATGTCTCTTCTCTTTACATATATGTTTGTTTTCATGCTCTTATTTTATCATTCGGTAAAATTCAGAGTATCATTCGGCAAATTAAAATTTCCCTTCAATCAAAAATTTTAGTTCTGGGCGCCTCTGCGTGGAAGATCATAAGCGAACAAAGACCTTCCCTTAAACCAACACTGGCAGAAAATGCAATCTTTTACGCTCTTAATGGAAAATATATTGATGAACAAAGTTTATAGATAATCATTTATCAAAAAAAAAAAAAAAAAAGAAGAAGATTGTATACACGTCTTTTGGTGTTTTGAGGAACCCTTTTTAAATTGCTTCCTCTGCACAAGGAGAAATTGCTTCCTTGAGCTCACATCTTTTTACCGACTTCAAAAAGGAGGTTGTTATCAGTTCATACCGTATGTATGTTTTTTTGTTTGTTTGTTTGTCCACTCACAGCGTCTCACCTAGTGAACCGATTTTGATGATTCTTTTTTTAATGGATAGGGGATGGCTCAACTTAGGTCCCATTACTTTGTTTGACCATATTTGTCCTTTAGAAAAAAAGTTATGGGCAAAAAACAATAAATTTCATGCAATTTCCCTATTAAATGATTAAATTTAAAACCCATTGTTATGAAAGTTTGGTGCCATACGACAGTAACATTAATAGTAATTGTAATGATAATTTTGAATGAAGGCTTCTCTGAAGCAAGCATCAAGTTTCTTCAGGGTTATTATTTCGATAATAATCGGGAATCTGGCGCTGTCGTCTCATTTTTTGGCGTAAATAATTTTATTTTGGTAACCTTGCTGATTTATAGAACCCTATGTGACTTATCGAAATCTTCCCTTCTTCAGTGCTATTGCTCCATAGTGGGGGTAAACCTGACATGGAAGCGAGGTGATGCAGTGATTAGGATCTGCTTAGCCTTCACAATGCTACCATTAGGTTTGCCTCAACTACAGTAGTATTTTTTTCGTTATCATCTATGCCAATAACAAATGATAAGAGCCAAGTAAGAAAATACAGAATTGCATCATGAGCAACTTAAATGCTGTGAAATGTAAATTAGTTAGGAAAAAGGTAATACTTAAATGGTTATAATTAAATTAACTACACATTAATTCTAAAGAGGAACAAAGATACGTTTTTAGTGCCAATCGCTTAAAGTTTAAAGCGTGTTTATAGTTTTTTTTTTTTTTTTTTTAGTATAGAACATTTTTATGAAAAAAATGAGGTGAAGTTTCGTGTACTATTTCTGAAATACCTACATTTACACTAAAAAGAATGAAATAAAAAAATTTTGAAAAAAAAATAGAACCGACTTCAAAATTGCTCTAAAAAGTGAAAAATAATTTTATTCTTTAAACACCATCGATAATGCTTTTAAACATAATTTTTGAAGTTGGCGCAAAAACGATAGATAAAATCATTCACAGCCATAACTCAACTACAACTATAAATTTAACCAGGCCCAGTTTCTTCACTATCACATAAATTATGCATTGATGACAACATATTTGAGTAACGATATAAATGTTTCGTTCGTAACTTTGGATGCTTTTTTGCAAAAAAATATGAACGAAGCATGGTTACACTGGATTTTACGTTTTGTTTTCGCGCCAACTTCAAAAATTATGTTTAAAAGCATTATCGATGGTGTTTAAAGAATAAAATTATTTTTCACTTTTTAGAGCAATTTTGAAGTCGGTTCTATTTTTTTTTTTTTTTCAAAATTTTTTTGATTGCATTAACAAAATAGGTTCATCGTGATCTCAAAACACATGTCAGTAACATTTATTGCTATCTTGCACATTCTCAACTTTTTTTTTATCTTTTTTTTTTTTTTTTTTGGCAGTTTTTTACTGGTGCTACAAAATAACTAACAAGGAAAAAAAACTTTCATCGTGATGCATCGCAACATCGCGATGTAAGGTTCGCAATGCATCACGATGTAGAAATTTCTACCTCGCCCAGCCTTAACATGTGCCCCATGTTTTTCCTTTGAAAGCTTACGAGTATTTTGATAAATATTAAAAACTCCCAATCACAAATTTTACAGACAATATGTAAGAAATTCTATAAATTTGCATGAAGCTTAGAGAGACTATTTTCAACTTATTAGTACATTTTAAAAACATGATCTATTAAAAAAAATATTTAATTAATTATTTTCTGTTTTTTAGTATTGTATGTCTGAAATGTTTCAATCGATTTTAAATATTTCGATCAGACAATGACAGATACGGTTAAATTGACGATGACCGAATCGATAAATTTATTCACTATATAGAATTAAGGGAGGGTGGCCCAAAACGAGTAGGTCGCTCAAAGCGAGTAGGCCTTCGTATGCCGCCCCCCCCCCCCCCCCCATGGTATGTAAGCGGCGATGCATACGCAGGTCGTGTTTACATAAACACCTCCGAGTGTTAATCAGTCCCAGCGAAACTGCAGTGAAGCTGCATGGCGCAACCAGGCTTAAAATAAAGAAAATGATACATTTCTAAAAAAAAAAAAAAAGAAGTTTTGTAACTTTTGATTAGTCGAAGACCAGCGAATGTTTTTGATTGTCAATAATATTACATTATTCTGACGCCATCCACCGACAAACTACGATAGGGTCCGTCGCGGTAATTTGGGTAGTCGGGGTAATTCATTTGATACACGTACAAAAATTCAGTTAAACATCATCCTTACCTATGAATATATGCTGAAAAAATGTTGCCAACACTCCTTTTGAAATTGATAAAAAATGAATTAAAACTTTTTGGTGATGTCGATGCAATGCAAACCAACTTCTTCCAAATAGTGCTTTTAATTAATCTGCCACTCTATGTTTTTCAAGTTTAGGTATGTAGACATTACATATATTTACTTTAATTTGGCATTGAATTGAAACATTTAACATAATTAGTTTTCATGTAATTAATGATTTCAAAACATGGGGTAATTTGGGTGTACATTACATTTTACCAATCAGAAGGCCAAATAATAATTTTATTGGACTTTAAACATAGGCATGTATGTGGATCCTCACTACCCAAGGTAATATATGCTAATAAATGAATTGGAAGGTTGTTTAAATTTGCTTAAATGTTCTGTAACAAAAAACTACTTCCGGTCCATTAACAGTTTGTCATATTGTGCTATTTTCAGTCTAAAATCCATCTTAATACTTAAAAAAATTAGCATTCATACTATCCCATACATAGTAAGGTTGTTATTAAAACCATGCTTTGCTCTTTAACCATCACTATACCCAAATTCCCCCATCCACGGGGTAATTTGGGTACAGTGAAACTTACGTTTGCCATTTACATGCAAATGAGTCTATTAACATTTATTTTGTAGAAAACTATTCTGGGAAAGTCATAATGTTAATTTGAAACAAGTAAAAGAAGAAAATATGTATATATAAATTTATTACAGGACTGTAAAGTTCAAAGAAGGCTATTTTTATACCCAAATTACCCCGACAGACCCAAGTCATTTCGTTTGTTTCTTTTCTAAATTTAAGGTTATAATTATTGAAATAAAAACGGTCAGGCAAAGCGGATATAGGATTTAATCATATATTTATTTATATTTTCTTGACTCGTGTGCTGACTTAGATTTTCTATTTCAGTAGGATAAGTATAACTTTAAAAATGTATTTCTTTATGTTTTATAAACAAACTAGCAGTACCAGCCCGGCGATGCCCGTGATAAGAATTTAAAGGAGTAAAAAAAAAAATCCAAGCGCCCCCCCCCCCCCCCCCCCCTCTTTGTAAAATCATAATTTTTCAAAAAAACATTTTAAAGTCTTTTTGGAATTTAAAAAAATTCGCCAAAACATTTTAAAAAATTTACAGAAGCTTTAAAACTTAAAATAATCGTCCAACTGTATAGTTCATCGCTTAACGCGCCAAGCTTCCACGCTAACATAACTCTGCTCTTTAGCGAGTGAAGCACTTTTTATCTGCAATTTGAAATGTTTCAACAAATAACCTAAAAAGACATCAAATAGTATCTTTCAAATGCAAAATAATTCCGCAACTCTATTGTTTGTTGCCAAACTCGGCAAGCGACCACGCTACCGTAACCTAGCTCTTAGTGAGCGAAGCAAACTCCGATTGATTAGCTATCCCATCTGTCTAACGAAAAGAGGGAAAAAAATCTCTTGGAGCATTCGAAAATTGTCGTCAGAAGAAAAAAAGAAAAAGTCGTATTTCATTCGGTTAAAAATAAACAAAGGTTTCTTTGGAATTCAAAACAATTCGCCAAAACATTGAATCACTTTTACAGTTGCTTTAAAACTTAAAATAATTTTCCAACTATTGTTACCGCCTAACTCGTCAAACGACCGCGATACCGGAACCCAGCATTTTTGCGAGTAAGCGGATTTTTTTTTTTTTTTTTTTTGCAATTAAAAAAGTTTCGCCAAATAAACGAAAAAGGCGTCAAATTACATTAACAGTAGCTTTCAATAGTAAAAAATTCCGCAAATCTATGTTTATCGTCAAACTCGCCAAGTGACCCCGCTGCCGTAACCCAATCGATTAGCGAATGAAGCAAACTCCGATCGATTAGCAACATGATCAAAGAAAAAAGTTCCATGATTAAAAGGAATCCCCCTCCCTCCCCCCCCCCCCCCTCTGATGTAAAATTATCAATTTATTTTACTAAAATGCGTAAAGAGCCTTTAAATAGCTGAAAACCATTATTTGTAATTTTATTATTTCGCAAATAAACAAAATATGTATAAAAATTACATTAACAGTAGCTTTTAAATTGTAAAAAAATCCCGTAATTCTATTGCTTATCGCCAAACTCGCCAACCGACCGCGCTACAGTAACCCACCCAATTAGCGAGCGAAGCGAACTCCGACCGATTGGCGATCCTATGTTTTTAAGTAAAATGTTTAAACGAAAATTACCCCGCAGAAAAACAACGTAATTAAAAAACACAGTACATCTACTACGAAATGGAAATCTTATTAATGTTTTTGGTTAAAAGTTTTTGAAATAAGCTAAATAAACGACAAAATCCTCATATAAATAATAGCCGATGACAGAGTAAACCGGATGTTTCAACAATTAAACTCGCGCCACGGCATGATAATTTGATAAAATGTTTAACGTGTAGGGAAAGACTTTATTGCGACAAGGCTAAACTCGATCCGGTAACTTAACTGTTTTACTAGTAAGATTGCGTCATTTCAGGGGAATGAAGAAATGAAAAAATGATCAACAATGAATGCTACCTACTCGAGTTTAGGGCTAATCCACTGGAGTTAGGGTTAAAATTTCAACTATCAAAATATCAACAAACAGGCAATTGCTTCGTAAAAATTGTAGATGAGTAGAAGCAATTTTCACTCGTCATACCTTGACGGGAGACTTTCTAGTAGTTTATTAATTAAGTACGTATGAAAATTAAAAAAGTAACTTACAACTTTGTTTTGCCATCTGTTTTCACTACATTATTTTTTGAAAAAAGTGCATAATAGTGGATAGTTTGTTCAAGGTCAATTAAGAACATATTTTCTGAAACCCTCTCCCCTCCTCGTCTACTGTGTTTTACATTTAATTTTTATTAATTTATTATTGTCTTAAATGTGTATATTTCCTTGTGTTATTTAATTTAATTAGTGACTGTGCTATTTATTTTAGTGACTGTGCTATTTATTGTGGTGTTTTTTTTTTTTTTTTTTGAGCAATCACGATTGCTTATTGTTCTCATTTGACGGTCCTTCGCGTTCCGGTTCTTCTTTCAGCTTGGGCCAGGGGCCTCTGCAGCACCACCATCCACCGGCCTCTACAGGCGCGACTGTCCCCCGGTAGCCGTTTTTCCTGGTCGGTGGCGTCCATGCCCTACATACACGCACGCTCACACACACGCATTGTTACGCACATACACACTCCCACACACAAGTCGTTACACACATACACAACACTCACACACACGTATACATACACACACCTACACACACATGCATACATACCCTCACACACACACGTACCCACACACATGCGCCTACACAAGCACACACACATACGCCAACACAAACGCTCGTGATTGCGAAAAACATAATTTGAATTCAAGATGCCAAAAATTCAAATTAATATATATATATATATATATATATATATATATATATATATATATATATATATATATATAAATCAATGTCCTGAGATAACATATATATATATATATATATATATATATATATATATATATATATATATATATATACATATATATATCAACGCACAGCCAAAACCACTGAAGCTTCAGACTTGAAATTTGGCAAGCATGTCCGCATGATTACGAAAGTAACCACTAAGAAAGGATTTTTCGAAATCTCAATTAGTTCGGGAGAAATTAATTAAAACCCATTAATTTCTGCGAAATTAAAATCTGTTATTGAAGTTCAAATCCCTTATTTTCGAAGGCTTTCCTCCATTCAAATCAGTATTCAATACTTCATCTCAACTTTTGATCGATAGCGAACTATATATTTGATATTGTTTTTGTTTCTCACGTGATTCTTCGAGGTTTTTCTCAAGTCAAATCGTAATGTTTCTGTCTATTGCTTTCGTTTTTTCAAAACTAGAAACGAAGTTTTTAAGAACATCATCACAGGCGGACTATCCTTTTGAAGTTAGAAGAGTGTAGTTTCCTGTTAAAGTTTGCTTTGCAATAACCATTATTAAGTCACAAGGACAGACATTAAAAGTAGCAGGGATCGATTTAAGAGAAGACTTTTTTCACACGGCCAATGTTATATAGCTTGCTCCAAAGTCAGATCATCAAGCAGCTTAATAATTTTAGCACAAGAAAAAAAAAAAAAAAAAACTAAAAATGTTGTATACAAAGAAGTTTTTGCTTAAACATAGGTATATTAATAAAATGTGGATGACCTGTGTTTGCAAAGATAATCAATACTTTAAAAGGATCGTTAATAACAGTTAAAGATCGGTTAAGGACAAGGGCATATATGTAAGGAGTCCACGGGTCCCGGGATCCTCCCCAAGTTAGAAAAAGTTATAGGTAATAAGTAATTATTATAGGGGATTTTCGAAACTAGGTGCACCAAGCACTGTTAACCCCTGCTAATTCCATTACCCGAGCAATGCCGGGTACGGGAATGCTAGTATATATATATTTATTATTTGTAATGGCAAAGGCATAAGAAATTTGATAGAACAGTAGAAATGTATTGATAGAATATGAATGTTGTTTTTCCCGCCCGTTATCGGCGAAAACTATTACTTTATGCTTTTACGTCAATAATATTTCTTGCTTAATTTCTTTCTAATTAATTCGAAAAAAATTTCAGCAAAAATAGTTCCGAAAGATGATCAAAATTATTTGATTATCCGGGGGAAATATTCGATTAAGCGGGGATCTTGACATTGCGTCTATGGGGAAATATTCGGTTCCAGAAGGTTTTATTCGTACAAGCGGGGTATTCGTTTACCCGTTACCCGATTAAGCGAGGCTGACATTATCAAACAAAAGTTTTGATACCTAATGGTATCAATTAAATAATATCAAAACGAAATGTCCTCAATTGCGATAATACGTATCTTGCTTGCAGATCATTTAGAGTAAGTTTGTTTATTTTTGGCGCTGCTTGCAATTTTTGACAGAAATCAATTTCGAACTTCATCTCATCGTTTGGCAATCTTACGCCTTACGTAGAGAACAATGTTAAGTAATAGGATTGCAAATTAAAGAGAACTTTGTTTTACAGATAAATTCAATCAGCTAAAATTTTGAAGCACTCATCAATTTCCCTAACCAACAAAGACTAGTGAAAATTATCACAAAGCGCAACACTTGGCGTGTTTTCAAAAATTTAAAAAAAATAATCCTCTTAATCCTTACTAATATTATAAAGAGAGAGGGCGAATTTTTGTGCGTTTATATGTCCGAGGAAATTTCCGGAACCACTGCACCTATTTGAAAAATTCTTTCGTTATATGAAAGGTGCTTTCTTACTGAGTAACGTAGGCTATAATTCGAAAGAATCCGATAAATAGTTCTTTTTTTATTCAAATTTAGGTCCAAATTTCACGTAAATTGCCTATATTGGCTATTAAAAGGGTGAAAAATTACTTGCACATATTAATATTATATATCGTTAAAAAGGGTAGAATTTTCTGCGTTTTAAACAATTTATTTCAATGCTGCAACTTAATTACAGCGGGAGTAATTTGCGTTTTTAGCTCAAACTTTTTTAGGCTTAGCTGAAATTTAGGCACTACTTTCTTTATTAAATCCATCAATAAAAAGTGAACGAATTGTCCCACAGTTTTTTTTTTTTTTTTTTTTGACAGCATTGGAAAAAGCGAGATTTTTTACTCCTGATCTCTCTCGACCTGTGGTAGAAAAAATTAACTTCTATCTTCAAAGAAAAAAAAGTTACAAGCGTTTTAAATCAATTTCGAAATATGTCATTTTGATTCAGGTTGTCAACTATTTTATTTTCGCGTTTCCATGGTCACGCTTTTTGAATCCATTGTATATTTTCTTATTTTGTATCTGATTTCTTAAACTTATTTTATTTCATGTTTCCATGGTTACGCTTTTAAAATCCATCTTTCGCATTTTAGTTTCTTAAAAGTATTTTAATATCTGTCGTCGTTTGGAAGGGTAATTTTGCATGGTGTTTTTTTTCTTTTATTTAAGTTATTCTTTAAGTTATTAAGTTATTCTTTTAATTAATTGTTTAATATATGTCACTTGACACAATTTTTGTTCTAAGGTAGACCGGGCAAAGACGGGCAACGCAGCTCCTAATATATAAAGATTTGAAAGCTACTGTTAACGTGATTTTATACCTGTTTGTTAGTTTGGCGAAACATTTATTATTGCCATAGAAAAAACATCCACTTCGCTCGCAAATGGGCTGGGTTCCGGTAGCGTGGTCGCTTGGCACGTTAAGCGCTGAGCAGTTCAATCTAGGATTATTGTTTTAAGGCAACCGTTGATGTAATTCATTGCTTTGGCGATTTGCTTTGAAAGAAAAGAAATTTTTGATTTGTTTTTATCCGAGTGAAATGTACGACATTTTCTTCTTTTTTTCTGACGATGATTTTTGAATGTTCCATGGGATGTTTTTTTTTTTTTCGTTAGACGGATGGATTATGATAGCGTGGTTGCTGGGCAAGTTTGGCGATAAACAATAGAACTGCAGAATTACTTTTACATTTGAAAGATATTATTTGATGTCTTTTTTTGTTTATTTGGCGAAATTTTAAATTGCAGTAAAAACCGTTTCACTTGCTAAATAGAGTTTAAAGCAACTGTAAATATAATTTAGTGATTTGACCTAAGTTTTAAATTCCAAAGAAACTTTAATAGGTTTTCTTTTTCTTTGAAAAGGTGTGTGCGCATTTTATACAAAGAAAAATGATCATTTTACATCAGAGGAGAAGGGGGCGTCAATTTTTTTTTTTTTTATTCAACGGACTTCCATTAAACTTTTAGCGCGGGCATCGCTCTGCGGGTACTGCTAGTAGTTTAATAAAACCATTAAAATATAAAAAAAATTCGTTAAACAAACACACCTACGGTTTCGGGCACGAAAATTTTCTTTAATATAGGCATAAATGTTGCAAATTAATTTTATAAGCAATGAAAGAAGAAATTTCAAATACTTACTTTCAAAAATAATTAATGAATTGCAATGACAACTGAAATCGTTTAAATTTTATTCATACAGTGCTTGAATACAATCTGGACTCATACTATTGTCCATAGTTTAGTGGGGGGAGGGATCATGATGATCCTCCCCTTGTATCCGCCATTGACTTAAGCGTAGATATCCCGAAAAACGACCAACTTAAGAGTCTATTGCGGCTAACAGTACGAATTTGGATACTTTCCTTAATATAACTTATGTGGTTTTCTAATTGATTTTAGCGGCAAATACAGATAGCAAAATCCAGTATGACCTTGAATCTCACGAATAAAATAACAGTCACAGGAAGCCAAATGCAAATGGCAATATGAAATTTTTGTGTTCATTTTAATGTAAGATGTTTTTTGAGCTATCGATAATTTTTGATATTTTAACACGAGAAAACAAAATGCTCAGTTTTTTATTTTTTGTTTATTTGTGCAATGAAATTCACGCATTTCCACAATCAAATAGATTCGACGGATATGTAAAAAAATATGAAATAGTTGCCGCTGGCATTTATCATCCGAGCAGTAGCATAGAGTTTGATACAAAAACAAAGGCAATGCCTGAATTGGAAATCAAGTTCACAGCACTCAATAAAACTTTCCATTTGTTACTGTTTGAAGATATTTCCTTCAGAAAGGTTCAAGTGAGCGCGAATGCAGAGAGTAATTTGGAAGAAAGCTTCAAACCAAATTTCCAGGTATATGACGGGGTTTTGAAAGACGAAGACACGATTTCTTCAGTTAGTGGGTATTTCCATGACGGAGTGTTCACTGGAAGTGTTCACGCAGGAAATTCCAGTTACTTTGTAGAGCCTGCGCATATTTTTCTCAAAAATATAAGTTATTTTCCTAAAATCGTAGTATATAGATCAGAAGAAGATGTGAGAAGCAAAGAAGCAAATTTTTCAGCTGATTTCTTCAGACATCAAAAATGGGCAAGAGAACGTTATAACGACAAAACAGCACAGAAAAGATTCAACAAGTCTGCAAATTCAGCTGATGATTACGCATGCGTGGTGGAGTTGGTAGCAGATCACACTTTATACCAATATTTTCGCAAGAGCCTTCACGAAGTCACAGCGTTCCTGTATTTGTTGGGAAAACACGTCGACGCCATCTTTAGAAAAACAGATTTTGACGGCAACGGAGAACCCGACAGGATAAGAATCAAGGTCGGGAAGATATTTATATACAAGACAGTGACAGATCCCAATTACCCGATGGCACATTCGGATGAATCGCTGAGACAGTTTCTGGCAGATTTTGCGAAGCGAACTCAGAATTTTTGTCTGTCCATTTGCATATGCGCCCGAATGTATTCCGATACTGTTATCGGTGAAGCCTACAAAGCTTCTGCGAGTCGTTTCCTACCCTCAGGAATATGCCAGCCGCCATCGAGATACGCGCCTTTTGGAATGTCAAACAAAGAACAGTCCTTCAATACTGCCGTCATTACTATTAAGGGCTCCAATGGCAAGGCTTATGCTTTGGAAATAAACATCTTGTCCCTTACGCACGAAATCGCTCATGGCTTCGGGAGTAACCACGATGACGTCAGAGACGTGCTGTGTTCACCAGGCGAAGACTTCGGCAATTACCTCATGTTCCCGAATGTGAATGTTTACTCTAAAGTTGTGAACAGACTTTTCTCTCCCTGTAGCAGGCGTGAAATGAATGACATCATCCAGAAGAATGGACACTGCCTGAAGCCTCAAGCTGCCACCTGTGGCAACGGAGTGAGGGAAGGTTCCGAGCAATGTGACTGCGGTCAAAGCAGCTTCTGTGACAGATTGGACCACTGCTGCACCCCAGCCGATGCAGGTTCTGCGGGCTGCACGTGGAAAAAGCAGTATCGGTGCAGTCCGAAGGAGAATCCTTGCTGCACGCAGCAGTGCTCGGTAGACACTTCCAAACGGATATGCTTCGAGGACAACAACTGCAAAATCAGCTACTGCGACGGCAAAAGCGCCAAGTGTCCGGCTGCAAAAGCAACGGCCGATGGACATTCATGCATGTTCACTTCGAAAACGTGCAAGAACGGCTCTTGCAATAGCAACGTGTGCAAGGACAACGGTCTGGAAGACTGCCTCTGTAGGAACGATAGTGGCAAAGAGTGCAATGTTTGCTGTCTGAAGGATGGGAACTGCGTGACAGCTTCCCACTTGGGACTTTACACTTCCGACGGTAGGGAACACTTCCGTTTCCCGGGATCCTTTTGCAACAACGGAACATATAAATGCTCCATTTCAGGGAAATGTATCGATGCCAATAACCGTGTGGTAGGCGAAACTTATGACAGCATCGAAATATCGTACATCGTAGGATTTTTAATAGGTGCACTAGCAATTTTAACTATCATTTTGGTATGGGTAATTTATGACAGAATAAATAAATAAGACGCATAGCTCAATCATTTAAGCTAAAAATATGTGTTCCAATAAGAGCTTTTGCGTTTCAATACATGATTGAATTTCATAAAAAATATAGTACTTGCTTTTACATTGGGCATTTTATTTTAATTTCTATAATAATCATTAAATAAGGTGAGTAACAGAAAAAGATAAAGAGAGATAAAGCAAAAGAAACAAAAATTAGCCAAAGTGTGGCGAGGACGGTACTGAAAGTTCATGACAAGAAACAGAAAAGAGCCCGGCATGGTAAACCGTATTTTTTTTCCCTTTCTTTCTTTCTTTTTTTTTTTTCTCTCGCCTCTTCCCGCTTCAATCGGATATCTTATATCCTAATGAAGCTTACGATTACAAATTAACGGGTTGATAAAAAGCATTCCTGTAATTCTAAAACCAGGGATGGCCTTCTCTTCAAGGGCGATGGCGCCCCCCTCCCGCCCCTTCAATGCTATGGTGCCCCCTCTAGAACGGGAGCTCATCCTCACAATGAGATCAAAACCTTCTCGAAAAACCCCTTCCCCTAAAAATCGCAATGGCGCAGTCTGCGTCATGGACCACCCCATCCTCCCTCGTGGGCATATCAGCTAAAATAAACATCCACAATACATTTTTTAAGTTATGATCAATTGTATTTTTTCTCTCATTTAATGCTATGAATGTCTTCTGCAAGAATTCGATGCACCCATAACTTTTGTCGGAAACTATACCCTACATGGCTGCCGTAATTTATCGAAGCAATAAACTCGCCTCGCGCAGACGACAAGGCTTAAAAACATCCGAACCACTCGTGCGAAAACAATAGGAAAATATTTTTGGAGAAACGGAAGTAGCCTTCAAGGTCACAGCGTGGCAGATCTCAAACAATGCAAGCAACTTAATTAAAGCATGAGAAAAAGAACAGAAGGGGCAAAAAGTACGTCTATTGACATGGGAAATAATTTTCCTTGCATTCATTCAGATGGGATAATTCCGTATCGATTAGAATGAATAAAATTACTGTGTTTAGAAGCTTTATTTCTTTCAGTCACGCCCAATTTGAGAAAAACGTTTCAAACACTGAGCTTGACTTTTAATAATAATATATTTAGCGAGAAAAATTAGGTAAACAACAACCGTATCCCCCACTGTCAACCCATCGGCATGGATCTTTACCAGTTTTGTAAAGTTAAAAACTATATGTTTAAAAGTAAATTTAAATCTCATTCTTTTCCCTCCCGGGCTTCTTCGACAAAAATTTTTTGCAGGAAGGAGTTTTCACTCCTTATTTCACAAAGGTTTTAAAAACAGTCCAGCGTTAGAGTTGAAAACTGGTCTGAGGAGAAAATGAAAATAACTTTTTACAACCTTCGAGGTCAAACGCAAGAGTAAGCGAAACGACAAATGGAACTTCAAAGTATAATATCAGTAGCGCGAGAGATGAATAATGAATTAGAAACAGGCGGAATTCACGTTATTTGCATTGTAAAAGAACATTAAATATCAGGGTATATTCTTTGACTATTGTAAAGAATTGAAGCCTTCTAAGCAAAAACGGATCCAGACCAAAAAAAAATTTTTTTTTTTAAAGTTTGTTTCGGATTTTAATGCTGAATGTTTGTATGTGTGTACTTATGCAGGGGTGCCCACCCAACCCTAGGAGCATGGGCGCACCCTCCTAACTATCGTGAAGACCCCGCCCCCCCCCCCCCCCAAATGAGAAAAACACCCCTGAAAACAACATTTCTCTCTCACATTTCTGTAACATATTACTTGAGATAATTTTTTGTGATTCACATGTTTCATATCTTGATCTTAATTTAATCCTGAATACAGTATTATGAAAATTCTTTTTTTATTACTTGCTTTTATGTTATTTCTACGACAGAAATGTAAATCTTTTTAGCACGAAGAAGAAATATTACACTATCCTATTTCTTTTTGTTTTCTGAACTACTTATAATCGAAAAAAACTTGCTATAATGAGAAATCTGATTTTTTTTTTTTTTTTTAAACCTTAAATAGCTGCTCTTACAAAGTTAGAACAATAGGGGAGAGTGTTGTACCTTGGGACCAGGGTTGGGTTTTGGACTGTCCGAAACTGTTTTAGGACAGGACATGTGGTTTTTACCGTCCAAAACTGTCTAAAACTGTCCACATGCGTCCGAAACTGTTTTAAACTGTCCAAAAGTATGCTAAAGCTAAAGGGGTATAATCTAATCAATTCGTATTTACTGCAATATTCGTAATACACAAATATTGAAATAATGAGGTTCAACTAATGAGTATTTGATAATATTTTTCTCCAAAATGTTCATTTAAAAAATATTTTACTTAAAAAAACTGCCACTAACTCTATTACATAAAATTTATTACTCTATTACTATGTAACAGTTGGTAGAGTTATGAAGGTAAATTCACAACACTACTAAGACAACCAATTTCAGTTCCAATTATAGCTCAAAGGAATGTTATAATTAAATGTGCAATATTCAGATGCAAAAAACCTTAATTTTTTTTATGGTTTTTGCAAATATGTTTGCATGATATTTTAACGGAAATTATTAAAGAACAAGAAATAGATGTTTAGGCACTTTTTTTAAAACTTGAGCTAGTCTTTTTTTAGTTCATATTTTTAATATAATACATTCCATAATTTAAAAAAATTGTAATTTATTGCACTTAAGTCAACTATTGCACTACATTTTGAACACTGTCTTTTGCATATATGCATAAATGTCGAAAAATTTGGTTTATAGAGAAAATAAAACTCGTGCACACCAATTGAAACTTTTAATGAAGAATTTAATTTCTACGTAACTAGATGAAAATCAGCTGTATAAAGAAATCACATACAGTGGCTCCCAAAAGTCTTCGTACACCTACGACTTTCAAAGAAATAGGCTCCAATCCATTGGTTAGAATTAATATTTCAGAATGGGTATTTAATTATAAGATCTATGATCAATTTTTAACAAAACTACATGAAAAGTTTTAAAAAAATATTAAAACTTAATTTTTTAAAAATCAAAAACCAAAAAGTGCCGGAAATTTTATCTCACAAAAGTCTTCATACACTTTATAAAATGTCTATATTATTGAATAATCTAACTTTTGATTAAGTTATTATTTAGTAGAATATCATACAGTATCCATAACACCTTTTAAACGTCTGGGAATAAATTTCATTCTTTTTTTTTTTTTTTTTTTTTTTTTTTTTTTTTTTTTTTTTTTTTTTTTTTTGCGTAATTTCTGAGTAAGTGTTCAACCACACTTCGAGTCTTACTTTTTACTAGCTCTATTTTCGTTTTAAAGCCCTATTTTCGTAATCTAGCCTCAGATATCTCTAAATACGTTACATTAAGTTAAAATCTGGAGATTGAGGGGTATTTTCTAAACTTTAGGACAATTTTCAAAGCACTAGACGCAAACGTTGAAAACCGTGTGTTTCTTATCGTTATCTTGATAAAAAAACAAAGTTGTTTCCAATAACCAAATTTTTGGCTAAGAGTTCAAAATTGGTTTTTAAAATATTTAAAAGAACAGCATGATTCATTATTTCATCAAAAAATTACAAACTACCAAGTCCTGATGCTGATATGCACCCACACACTAGAAAACCTCCACCGTCCTGATTAACTGACCCAAATAAGTTCTTAAGATTAAGTTCCTAATTTTTTCTTCTACTTACAGTTATACAACAATTTAACCAAAAATATTGAATTTATTTTTATCTGTACGTAAGACGTGATTCTAAAACGTTTTTAGCTTATTTATCATTGATTTTGCGGCGAAAAGCATAAGCTTTCTGTTTTTTCGAGCGACCAAGAAAATTTCTGCTTGAAGAGGTCCCATTTAATCCAGCTAATCAGAGAACTAGGCAAACAATTTTAGGTGAAAATTAAATGTAAAATGTTTTATTTAACTCTGTAGAAGTTTTTACAGCACTCAAATGTGTATTTTTCATAAATTTTTTAACTTTAAATCTCCGATCACGTTTTGTCAACTTTGCCGGTTGACCTTTTCTTACCTTGTTTTCGATCCGATTCCTTTCTTTAAAGCATTTTATCAAGCACTTTAGTATGCAAACAAATAAATTAACTAATTTAGAGACATCTCAAACCGATTTACCACTACTGTGGAAAAAATTCAAATTTTGAATGGTGTTTGTGGGTTTTTACGAATACCAGCCATTTTACAGTAATAAGCACAATATTAAGGAATAAATAAACAAAAAAATAAAGCCAAATGACTCTTAAGGGTCAACACAATGCAAAAATATTAATAAAATGGCATATGATAATTTTAATCATGAATTTATTCGAAAATATTTGAGTGTATTATGACTTTTGTGGCGTGTTATTTCCCTGGTTCTTCGTTTTCTGACCCATTTCAAAAAGAAGATCCGTCAATATTTTGAAAAAACCAATGGATTGTATTTAGAATGACATAGGAATGATGTGAAAAAATATTGAACTTCATATTCGAATTCAGTTTTGAGTTATTTTGGTTTTTCTAAAAAATTTCAAAGTGTACGAACACTTTTGGGAGTCACTGTATATATTTACAACATACTTGAATGTTTATTGAACACATATATTGAATAGTCAAAAGAGAAAAAAAAATAGTTTGGACACATTTTGTCTGTTTGTGATATTTTCTCACAAAATATATTCTCTCAAAAAATAGTTTTGGACAGTTTCGGACACAAGGGTTTTGAAAAGGACGGTAAAAACCTTGCCAACTCTGCTTTCATTTGCACACATGCATAAACATAGGGAAATTTGGTTACTATTATCAAAAAAAAAAAAAGAATTCATGCATACAAATTGAAATTTTATTCAAGAATTCAACTTCTCTGTAGCTAGATTAAAATCAGAAATAAGTTGAATGTTCACATTGAATAAATGTTCAATATAAAACATTACTTTGTTACATTTTATTCTGTTCATGTTTTCTTACAAAAGAGAATTTCTCTAAAAAATATGGTTTTGGACAGGACGGTAAAAAGTTTTTTACCGTCGTGTCCAAAACCTTGCCAACCCTGCTTGGGACACTTTTCATACTTTAACTTTTAACGTGAATAATTCAAATTTAAAATCCAAAAGTCACATTAAAATACTCCAACATATTTCTCTGCAATATATATATATATACATATATATATTTTTTTAAACTCAGGCAGTTTGAAAATAAAGTATTGCCAGCCATTTAAAGTATGAGTTCCAAACTGTCCCTAGGTACAACATCCTATTGCACCTTAGGACATATCTTGTTGTACCATGGGAACCTTTCATGATTCAGGAAACAGCCATATATTTAAATCAATTTTGAACCAAAAAACAAAAAAAAAATGTATTTTTTTCATGGTAGTGAATTAAATTATGAATAATGAATAGTGAATTAGAGATAATAAATTAATAAATTATTATCTAACATTAAATTTGTCTAAAAGCCTACATAAGATGAGAACATTGTTCCATGCTCCTAAACATATCTTAATTATTAACAACCATGCATATGTTGTACCTTCGTACGTGTACTAAGTTACAATATGTTTAGCTGTCCCGAGGTACAATCACCACGTGGTTCAAGAAAAACCAAAATGGTGGTCAATCTAGATGCACTATCATTATTTTCTCATAACCAAAATGCTTAAAGTACTTCTCTTTTCTAACAAAATAAAATTCAGTTGATTAGTTTTACAAATACAAAGACAGAAAATTAAATAAAAATGAAGAAAATATTTACTTTGGAGTCATGAAATTTTCTTTCTCTCACAAAATCATCAACTTAACTCTTTTGATGCTGTTTGTTACTGTGGCATCATTTAGTGGTGAAGGTTGGTGTTGAAGATTACAAAAAACATGGCTGCTAAAAATAGATTCTTAGAAATTAGCACAGTCGCAAGGTACAACACTCTCCCCTACTGTAAATTAAATTATACAATCAAGTACTAAAATGTCAGCGACTGAAAAGTGTAAATGAAGTGTCTTAAAATTTAAATTATTCAAGAGCCCTTGAAAATGATTAGTAATTCTTTGAAACTTCTAAGTCAAGTGTGCTTCAGTTTTTTTTTTTTTTTTTTTTTTTTTTTTTTAAAGTGTATAATTGTGAATTGTCCAAATGGTGTATGGGCAGTATGTTACTCTAATACATATGACCTACAGGGACCGATTTACTCACCTGGGTGCCCCGGGCACCGACAGATATGGTGCCCACCCCCACACAAAAAATATGAAGGTAAGTGTTGGACATTATTTTGATAGAAAGAAAACTTTAAAATATCGGTTTCATACGAAAAAAGTTACTAATTTAGATGTTTTGCAAAGAAATCATTTAATATAAATCTAAAATAATTTTATGGTTTTCATATCAGAAATTTTTTTACAGTCGCAGGTGGAAAAACTATGATACAAATGGTAAAGGTAAATCATAATGTGCTTTCTACGCATCAATGATTCTTTATATATTTTCTCCTTTGTTTTCTTGTAGTAAATTCATGTATAATATCCTCATAATCAAGTTTTAGGTCAAAGTTACTTCTATTGATAACAGAGCTAATAAAGATAATTTACCATCAGAAATGAGAGTACGCAAAGGACACTAAATTAAAAGACTCTTCTATAGCGAAAATGATCGTTCTCCACAATTGGCTAATATGCTTTCATTTAATAAAAAAAATTGTCAAAAAAAAAATTGATGACAGAAATTTGGTGCCCTCTTTCCTTTGGTGCCCCGGCCCGAGCCCCGAATGCCCTGCCGTAAATCCGTAAATCAGTCCCTGATGACCTATTTTCTCAATCTGTACACCATTTTTCTCAAAGCATTTTTTACTATTGATCATTTTATGTTTAATTCATTGTTGTATTTGTTGGTGGGTTGGAGGAGTGATCAAAAACTAATTGTACCGAAGCCAGACCCAAAACAATTTTTACTGTGTGTGCGCGTTATCTTACTTAGCAAAAGAGTATAAAACTTTTAAAAACTTTGCCGATTTTTTTTCCTTACATTTTTTTTTTTGCTAAAATTATCCCTTATAGGCTACGAAATGCAGAATTGTATATCTATTTTTCAAAATTTCCTCCGGAGGAGAAACCGTCGGACTCCCTTATTTTTACCGTTGTTTCTCATTTTACTTATTGGGCTATTCCACGAAAAATTCGCCATTTTCTCCCTCACGTAAGAATTTACAGTGGCTCCCAAAAGTCTTCGTACACCTACGACTTTCAACGAAATAGGCCCTAAATCATTGGTTAGAATTAATATTTCGGAATAGGTATTTAATTATAAGATTTATGATCAATTTTTAACAAAACTGCATGAAAAGTTTTTAAAAAATATTAAAACTTAATTTTTAAAAAATCAAAACCCGAAAAGTGCCGGAAATTTTATCTCACAAAAGTCTTCGTACACTTTATTAAATGTCTATATATTATTGAATAATCCAACTTTTAATTAAGTTATTAATCAGTAGAATATCATACAGTATGAATAACACCTTTTAAACGTCTGGGAATAGATTTCATTCTTTTTCTTTCTTTTTTTAGCGTAATTTCTGAGTAAGTGTTCTACCACACTTCGAGAATTACTATTTCTAGCTCTATTTTCGTTTTAAAGCCCTATTTTCGTAATCTGGCCTCCAGATATCTCTAAATACGTTACATTAAGTTACAATCTGGAGATGGAGGGGGTATTTTCTAAACTTTAGGACAATTTTCGATCACCAGACGCAAACGTTGAAAACCGTGTGCTTCTTATCGTTATCTTGATAAAAAACAAAGTTGTTTCCAATAACCAAATTTTTGGCTAAGAGTTCAAAATTGGTTTTTAAAATATTTAAAGGAACAGCATAATTCATTATTTCATCAAAAAAATACAAACTATCAAGTCCTGATGCTGATATGTACCCTCACACTAAAACACCTTCACCGACCTGATTAACTGATCACTGATCCAACTAAGTTCTTAAAATTAAGTTCCAAATTTTTTCTTCTACTTACAGTTATACAATTTAACCAAAAATGTTGAATTAATTTTTTTCTGTAAGTAAGACATGATTCTAAACTGTTTTTAGCTCATTTATTATTGATTTTGGGCCGAAAAGCGTAAGCTTTCTGTTTTTCGCACGACCAAGAAAATTTCTGCAGGAAGAGGTCCCATTTAATCCAGCTAATCAAAGAATTTGGCGAACAATTTCAGGTGAAAATTAAATGTAAAATGTTTCATTTAACTCTGCAAAAACTTTTACAGTGCTCAAATGCGTATTTTTCATTAATTTTTTAACTTTAAATCTACGATCACGTTTTGTCAACTTTGCCGGTTGACATTTTCTTACCTTGTTTTCGGTCCGATTTCTTTCTTTAAAGCATTTTATCAAGCAATTTACTATACAAACAAATAAATTAACTAATTTAGAGACATTTTAAACCAATTTACCACTACTATGGGGAAAAAATTCAAATTTTGAATGGCGTTTGCGGTTTTTTACGAATACCAGCCATTTTACAGTAATAAGCAATATATTAAGGAATAAATAAACAAAAAATTAAAGCCAAATGACTTATAAGGGTCAACATAATGCAAAAATATTAATAAAACGGCATATGATAATTTTAATCATGAATTTATTCGAAAATATTTGAGTGTACGATGACTTTTGTGGCGTGTTATTTCTCTGTCTCTTTGTTTTCTAACCCATTTCAAAAAAAAGATCCGTCAATATTTTGAAAAAAACCAATGGGTTATATTTAGAATGACATAGGAAGGATGTGAAAAAATATTGGACTTCATATTCGAATTCAGTTTAGAGTTATTTTGGTTTTACTAAAAAATTTCAAAGTGTACGAACACTTTTGGGAGCCACTGTATATATTTCATCAAAAAGTAAGAATTTCATAAGCTAAGGAACAAAATTTTCCTTACGAAATCACATATACGTTTGTGATTTCTTAGTTAAGCACCAAAGTTTTGTTCCTTAACCTTTTAAATTATTATTTTTAATGAACTATATGAGCTGTCACGTGCGGGACAAAATGTCCATTTTTCTTTAAAATGACCCTTTTATACCATCTGTATAATTTAAATAAAGATTAAAAATTTAGAGTATTTTAAGTGGAAAATATTTTTTCCTTTCTTCTTTTTTTAAATTTCAGAGTTCTTATTGTTACATGTGTCTCTAATCTTTCAGCTTTGGAATGTGGTAGAAACGGGGACGTAGTTTTCATTGCATAATTGCATAATAGTAGCATTAAAAAAAAAAGGAAGAAAAATTAATCTATAGAGGTTGGCCAAAATGTGATTTTGCCGACTGGGCCAAAGTTAGCCAGTCCGCCCCTGCACGCGGAACAGAACGTTTTACCTTTTTCTGCAATATTTTTTCTGCATAGTTAATCACTGAAAGGTAGCATATTCGTGTTTTGGAGTTGCGAATTATATAACAAGGTCCTCGTTGAATGAGGAAAAATAAGCCAAGGTTTCGAGTTAAGCCTTGAATTAGAGCTAACGACGGTAGAAGCATGGAAATAGCAAATAGCGATCTTTGAACAAAATCCAAGAAACAATTTTTTGAACGTTAAATGGAAGATAATGTCCGCTTTCCACTGAATAAAAATTTTCCTTACAAGAAGAAAGTTTTGGTCTTCCTTTTGCTTGCATATAATGGCAAATAAGTTAAAAGTCAAGTGAAAATGGCGCTTTGTTTGGAATAACAATACCACTCGAAATACAACAGAAACACGATATCATTACAGGCATACTACGTGATATCCGGTCTGTAAACTTTTTCAGATAAACGGCAGAGATCATATAGAAGTCGAAGAACTTAACACCAAACTAGTCCTACTAAAACATGGGTGTAGAATTCAATCAGGGTTGCCAGATTTTGAAACAGAAAAATACTACACCTCCTCTGAAAAAATACTACATTTGGCGCCATCTACTGGAAAAGAAATATAACTAAAAATAACAATACTTTGGCAAGTTTTTGGCGTTTTGTGTTCATAATTACGTTTTATAAAACTAAAATATTACCAACTATTGTGTTCAATTTGTACCCGATAACAGCATGGTGAAAACCTTCAACTCTAAAATGCATGCCTAAGGTGGTGGTTTAAAAAATATATACATATTCTCATTGTTTAATTTTAAAAAAAAAATCAGAATTTGAACTTTGTAATTTGCTTTGTCTCTCTTTTTTTTTTCGAAATAAAAAAAAATCACATATAAACCATTTTTTAGCGATATACTGCAAAAAATACTACGCCCCTAATTTGAGGCGAAAAATACTACCGTAGTATCAAAAATACTACGTCTGGCAACCCTGAATTCAATCCATTGATTCCAACCAAGATTGCTAGAGGGCGTGACACCTGTGAACCTGTCTGGATTCCGAGCGATAGCCTCACCACCATTAGTTACGCTCCTATGCTTAAAATGAAGTGGATTTAGCCAAGTTAAAAAAGAAGGCAGAGCATAAAATGGACAAAAGGGAACCGGTTTGCTGGGATATTACGGAACACAGATTTTTATATTATATGTTTGGGAAGAAAAGATTTCTTTTTTACTTTTCTTTTGAGCCAACGCTTAATAGACGAAACGGTTTGGCATTTTCTTCTTTAGAATGGAAACAAAGTTCACTGTTTTCGAAACAATCTACATTGCAATTGGAAAGTGCATTTGCTAGTTTATATCGTATAATCTACGAGAAGTGTTCCTGGTTTTCACGCCAAACTGGAATTTACATGAGAAAAAGGGACTCCATTTCTTTCAAGTGTAAACGCGTGCATTTTTACTTTCTATATTCAAAGGATATAGAAGAAAGTATAAAATTCGTGAGCATTTTCGAGTTATGGCGGAATTACATGCCTGACACTGAACGCAGTTCGACCGTTTTTAGAAAATAAGTTTTTGGGGTATGTCTAACGGAGGAAGTACTTTTTTTGTTCTAACTTAGACGACTGAATAGCTTGGCTGTTCGATCACAGAAGTTAAACAATATCAGCGTGGTCAGTACTTGGGAGTAGTTTAGCTTGTACCCCTATATTCAACCAACGGTCATTTCGGATTTTTTTGGGGAGGAGCAAAGAGTACACGCTGAATGTACATTATATCAAAACACAGCAGAAACCACGCTTACTTACATGTTAATACACTTAATTCCCAAAACCAAGAGTAGGGCACAATTGACCCTTCCCCTCAACCCCCCTAAAAGGCGGACTGGCATTCAACTAAACAGTACGAGCACAAAGTGCCCCCCTATGTCTGAGGGATTTACAACTTATTTAAAGTGGGTTCTGTAGCAGTACAACACGATTGGAAGACGTACTCACTGATTAGTAGTATCCACATCCTGACCGGGATTTGAACCCCATTCCATGGTGCAAATCAACTCCCTCCTTCCAATTCAAAGTTTCATGTTAGTTTTTAAGAAGTAATAATTTGAGATAAATATAAAGCATACAATTATTATGAAGTCAATTCTTCTTTTGGTAAACACATGGATCGATCAACACTATCATTTCCCGATCGATTGTTAGTTTTGAACGAAGAAAAGTGGAGAGCCTTTATACTTTTTTTGGACAGTACCTCAACCACTGCATGATTTTCACTGGAGTTCACGGGAGCATAGCTTCTGTACTTCGTTTCAGTTTCATATGAATTTTCGGGCCAGATTAGGCGGAATTCAGACTGCGTACAGTATGAAAGGTTCTGAAACCAGTGGAGTAGCCATGGGGGGGGATAGAGGGGTCAGAACCCCCCAACCCCCCCTCATGAGCCCCAAAACAATATATATATATATATATATATTTATATATACAGTATAAGTATATAAACTTGAGGGCATGGCTTTACTTTAAACTTCAGAAAAAATTACCCCCCCCCCCCAAGGATTTTTTCTCGCTATGCCACTGTCTGAAACCCCTGGGTTTGCACACTTCTTTTGTTAGAAAAATAAGCTCTCTACCTCAAAACACACAGTACAAAGGATCAAACAAAAGTTGATGAGCAGATTGTACTCTCCAATATGAAAACTAGCATTGAATATTTCACGAAAGATAATCTTAATATTTAGTGTTCATAAGCAAGTGGTAGAAAAAACATAACATTCATACATAAATCCTGACTTCCGTAAGTCTTGGGTACTAAACATTAGTTTTTTATTTTCAATTTCAAAATGACAATATTCGATAATGGAGAGGTGTAGGTTTTGAAAAATTAACCACCAGGTTCCATGAAACTGCACAGCCAAAATATGAAAAAAGTTTGAATGCTTCAATGCTTAGTACAAATTTTGGTCTTTAAGTAGGAAGATAAAATTATGAGTTAATATATTCGCATATTTTCCTCCTCATAAAGAGTAAATAATCTTCGGACTACGTACGTCTAATCATTCGTCACGTGATATGCGATTTTTATTTCTTTTATCTTTTTTTTTTTTTTTTTGCATTTTTATTTTGTTAATTACTTTATCTATTTGTTTACTTTTGTTTTTTCAAAGAAGATTATCTGCTAAAAAGAACATTTTATTCTCAGTTGAAATAAACTATAGGAGGCGCTGTAGCCTCTGGTTAATGGCTGCTGAAATTCAGTCAAAAAGAATGGTGCATTGTCATATTTTGCTTACTAAGCTTTTAGTTGGAAAAACCCGTTTTCTTGAGTTGGAAAAAAAAACCTTCCTTGTCAAAAACTTTTTCATTTGAATGGTAATGTAAGAACATGGCATATTTCATTCCAAGAAAAGAAAGCAAAACTTAAAACACAATAGAGACTTGATTTTCTAGGAAATAATAAAAAAGTCTCCCAAGAAGCGAAAAAAAAAAAAAAAATAGGGAAACAAAGAGTCGGAATAGTAACAAAAAAATGCACAATGAGGAAATGAAGTTGAAATATTCACGGGGTCAAAACGTTTCACCTATATATTTTTTTTAGGTGCAGAAAATAGCGTGGTATGAAAAAATGAATTGTTTTGAATGTACTCAAAATAAAGCTGCCAGGCTGATGGGACATTTGCTACGATGTCTTATTCTATCCCTTTCATCAAACAAATTTATTGCAGTTGGTTCAAAAACAGAGAAAAATTAAATTATTTCAAATCCAATGCTGTGCAAAAAAAATCAGTTCATTTTAAAGAAGCAATGTAAGTTTGTTGTTGAGAGCAGTTTTTAAGAGAGAGAGATTGAAAGTTAAGTAGGTGAATGTGGAGCTAAGTAAAATAGCATAGCATAGTGAAATTATTACTCTGAATATAAGTTATTATAATTAGAGAAAATCTATCTCTCTCTCGGTGAAATATTTACTCTGTTTTTAGCGCCACCTATCTAGTATTTTTTTTAACTATGTAGTAACACAAGTAATCTGATTCGTCAGAACAAAGCAGGGTTGCCCGATTTAAGAACAATAAATACGGGACAGGCTTCTAGGAGTGAAGGGGTGGGGGGTGATATTTTTGAGGTTGAGGGCAATTACTGGATATGGTGTATTTTTAAGGGGTGCTTTCCAACGTAGAACGTCTCTTCATGATAAATCTGAAATATTCAATCGTATTCGTAATAAAGCATTAAATCTTACAAAATGTCGCCGGTCAAAGTATAAAAATTGTTTTCATTGTGATTGACGATATATTTCCAACATTAGTCAATGAGTAAAGATGAAGCAATCATTCGGCTCCTCATGGTCATGGTCTGCCACCAAAACAAACACCAAATTAAAACAAAATAATTTTTGTGTTTGCTGCCACATGATTTTCTTATTGCTCTTTATATTTCACATTTTTTGTTTTACTTTATTTTTTCCCTTAAAATAATGTCTCGATTTGTTAAATATTGTTATTAGCTAGAATACGGGACTTTAGCCGTCCCGTATGGAAGTTCCCCGGGACGCGGGACAATTTTTCATAATACGGGACTGTCCCTTGAAATCCCGGACGTCTGGCAACCCTGGAACAAAGACCTCTGAAGATCCAAGCATATGATAATACAAGCAATTTTCAAAAACTTATACCAACATCCTAATAATTTGTTTTTAGTCAAAAATTATTTTTTGTTTTTATAAAATGATAAAGGTCTTGTTATTAACATTTTAAACATTAATTGAGACCAACTAATATTTGGTGCAATATTTTTTTGTTTAATATTAAGCTAATTTTTATTCAAAATGTTTTGTACAATTTGACAAGTGTATTTGGGGCAAAGCGAAAGAGTCCATTTAGTTTACTTATTTAATCATTTATTTAATCACTTATGCGTTCATTAATGAGGTTATTAATTAATTTATTTACACTTCTTCATTCACTAATTCAATCATTCATTCACTTATTTTCCTATTTATTTACTATTTTATTTACCCATTTATTTTTTTATCATGCACTAATTAGTTAATTTATTTATTCGTTTATTGTTTCATTATCTAATCATTTATTCATTCAGTGTTTTACTTACCCATTTATTTGATCAAAAAGAATTAAATGATAAAATAGAAAATTTTTATCAAAAACTATTTTATTTTGCCCCATGAAAAAAAAGTGAAAAAAATCATTTTTTTTTCTTTTTTTTTTTTCTTTTTCTTTCTTTCTTTTTTTTTTTTTTTTTTTTTTTTTGATGGTACAAATTTACTGCCAAAATAGAAAATAATGCTTCAAATCAAGTTTTATTTCAAATATACACTGTTCCTTCGTTATGTACTGAAATTTTGAAAACAAATTTCCAATTTATTCATTTGTCAAATGTAAGTTATCTCAGCTATCAACAGCTTATCCCTTTGCCCCAAATTCTACTACTTTGAACTTCTCGAAATCTCTCGTATTGAATTGCAAATCTCTATATAAATGGCTCATACCACGGATCCCAAACTTTTCCTATTCCCGGCACCCTTTGAAGTATTGGAAATTTTCACTGCACCCTAGTCGATCGATATTTATATTAATAATATAAAGCTGAAGAGTTTGTTTGCTTGTTTGCTTGTTTGAACGGGCTAATCTCAAGAACTACTGGTTCGAATTGAAAAATTCTTTTCGTGTTGAATAGTCTATTTATTGAGGAAGGCTGGATAATTAATCAGGATAATTTAATTAAAATCTGATTGACGGAAATATTTTTAATTGCAAATTAAATGTTTAAATTAATTATTTAGTTCTATGAACTCCAAATAGATTGCGGGGTAAGTTAACTCATCGAGAGGGCACTGGCCGACAGTGTCGATATCTGCAAGGAACCATGCCGCGCGGCTTAGACGCGTGGTCGGCTACGTTTATTGTGGGACTGTTGTGGTCAGCGAACTAATTTTTGAATGAGGGTTTTTTTTTTTTTCGGTATTCAGGTACATAATTTGGTTTTGTAGGATTTTTCTATTGGGTTTTATTTTCCTTATTTTTTCAACGTTTGTTTTTGTTCTTATAGTTGAAGATAGCTTCTTATCTAAGTAAATAATTATATTTGTCGTCTTATTCAATTGTGGTTGTTCTTTATAACGTTTTTATTATAGTTTTTTTTTTCGAAACATTTTAAATTGCAGAAAAAAACCGCTTCACTCACTAAAGGGCAGGGTTACGGTAGCGTGGTTGCTACGGTAGCGCGTTAAGCGATAAACTAGACAGCTGAAGAATTATTTTGAGTATTAAAGCTATTGTTAAAATTTTCATGTGCTTTGGCGAATAGTTAAATTCAATAGAGACTTCAATGGGCTTTTTAAAAGGTGTGTACGCATTTAAGTTGAAGAAAAATGATAATTTCTCATCAGAAGAGGGGGGGGGGGGGTATTCAACAGACTTCCTTTAAATTCTTAGCACGGACATCGCCGTGCGGGTATATATATATATATATATATATATATATATATATATATATATATATATGAACCATAGACACTTCGCGACACCCTTCATATTTTTCTGGGGCACCCCAGGGTGCCGCGGCACACACTTCTTTAGGAACTCCTGACTAAAACAAATTCAGTTTACCTCGGCTATTTGCGAAATGTGGCACAGAGATCCTTTGGTGTTCAGGAATTCATATAGATGGGGAACAACCCGTGAAACAATGTTTACACCTCTACAATGATTAAATTTTTGAATTAAAAAAAAATCCAAAGAGATTTCAATATTTAGTGAAAAAACTGCTCTTTTCTACACATTCTGTAATGTACCTTGCAATTTCAGCAATATTCACAAGCCCCTCGGAGAGAAATTACATTATAATTTGCAGAAAAGAGAGAGGAAAAAAAAGGCTATATTGTTTTTTAAAAAAACTTCATTGGCTGAAATTCGATAAATGACTTCCCAAAAAAATGAGATTTTTTTTTTTACATATGCGCTGTTGATACGTTAGCCTACGCTTTGTAACCATAGCAACTAAATGCATTCTCAGATAAAACCAACTTCTACCTTTCTTTAAGTGAAAAAACATCTTGCCTGACCCGTTTAAATTCGCGCAATCAAGCGTTTGTTCTAAGTTTAGAGTAAATCTCCTGAGCAAAAAGTGCTACAAAAAACAATAATGTAAATATTTATAGAACTGTGAAATTGAATGATTCATCACACAGAAAATATTTCTCGCAAATGGAGTAGAACTCTACTTCCGCTTGAGGGAATTCTTAAATAAAATGACCCCACTAGATTCAAAACTCGTTTTAAAACAACACAACTTGAAAGAATGATTTGAAACATTTGTCATCTATGAATCATTAGAAAACAATATGGACACACTACACATTGAAAAATAAAAATTCCTTCGACTTCAAACGTTACTTAGCTAAACAAAAATAGTCAACAACAATTCTTGTAAACTGATTCGTTCAGAATAAATAAAATGAAAGAGGAAACGATTAAATATATCATTCCATCGAAATTATAATCGAAGAAAATGGGTTAGGTTCTTTCTGCTCTAAAAGTCATGCTCTATATCTTTAATAAAAAATTGTCCTCAAATGAGATTTGAATTATATCTATACAACGGCAATGAAAATAATATTAAGTATTCTCTAAATTTTAGGAAAACATCTAGTGCTAAAAATTATTTAAAACCCATCCAAACCTTAAACATTTAAGGGAAAGATTTTTTTTAAAAGAATTCTAAGAATTATTTTTTAATTCCATTCATTAAAGACATTTTAGAGTTTCATTTGTTTAAAACATCTTAAACATATACAGACAAATCTCGCTCAGTGACAACTGTTATAGCAAGTACCATGCTGTAAAGATATATTAGTACCATAGGTAGGGGCCCACGGTAAGTCGATATAGCGAAATCTCGCTACTGCATATTGGGTTCTCTCGCTGCAAACATGCCCAAAAGTGCTTCACATCGAAATATATCACACGGTAAAAGAAAATATTAAAATGTTAAATTGCACATCATTTCAAACCAAACTTTCCCAATGAGAAAAATATGCATGTTTCAACACTCAAATTGAACCGCACTTTTCTTCGTTTGAACGAAGGCGTCAACTGCCCCCTTCTTCACTTCTTCGCGCGGCGCGTTCTTTCCTCTGCCTCAACTCTTCCCCACTTCTGGAGAAGCGCGCTGTCGATCGTGACACTCTTCCTATCATAAGTTAAAATTATCTATGCAAACATAAATATTTTAAAGCTATAAATTCCATCCGGATAATCCAGATATCCGGATAAACGAGGTTCTACTGTATTATTATTTTGTTGTTGTTACTAAAAAAAAATTATTATCAATATTTTGTTCTCTCTCGTTTGACTGTAGTTGGTTTTCTGGGTCGCTTGAAGCAGTGTCGGATCTAAGAGGGAGCAAGCCAGGCCTTTGCCAAGTGCTTCAACTTCTAGGGGCTGCAAATTTACCTTATTTCCATCAAAAAAAAAGTATGTTCAGGCCATCACGAAACTTTCTTCCACATCTTTCTTATGAATTCTGATCCCTCCCCATGCTTGACGTGACGAGAAAGCAATAAATTCTCAGCAAAAATAAAATCACACGCACATAAAATCGTCCCAATTTCTGAATTACCGCAAAAGCAAAGCAGAGAGCGAAAACTGAAAGTTATTTTAAAAGCCTTGCTTGGATTAACTACAAATATTTTATTTGTATAAAGCGGTCCAATGGTAGGTGTGGTTTTGATAACATGATTGCTTCGTGAGAATAGTTTTCTCCAATTTTGGGAAGTGACCGAGTATAAAATAGCTGGCGGATTGGTTTGCATTTTAATTCATGTTTCCATGCAATTTCAAAAACGGGCTTCATAAACTTGCTACAATATCTAAGTTTAAATTGACAACCAATTAAGATTTAGTAATGGAATGTTTTGAATCAAAATGTATCTCAAGATATTAAGCAACAAGCTAAGGATCTTGGGATACAGCGGTGCAACTTCCGGCTTCAATTTCTTAGTATAGCGGGGCCTCTCTTCTTCTTTACTCTATGTCATTTACCAACAATTAAAATCACGTGAAATACCCAGACGACAGTCTATTACGATTCATCTTTCATATTGTTGCATCAATAAACCTATTTTTATTCGCACAAAAAAAAATAATAATAATAATAATTTTTAAAATTAACATTTTATTTTCAGGTATTCCTTGGTGACAATTTATAAAAAGTGTTATGACTATTTTAGCGGGTTTACCTTGCTATGCAAAAGAGGCGAGGATAAAAGCTTTGTCGGCGGAACCTGACAAAAAAAATTACTTATTCAGCAGATTTTGTCTGACCATTCGGCAAATTTGACATTTTATGAATGAATATATATCGCTCGTTTGAAAGAGAGAGCCACAATACGAAATTTTAAATTTTCTTTTTTTTTTCGCTTAAAAGTCTTAAAAAGACGTTGGAAAATGAGATTTTTTGTTCGAATATTAACCACTGAAGAGCACAGCAAATTTACTTTTCTTAATGCATTGCCTGAAGTAAGAGTTAAACTTCAAGCGCTTCTCCTGTAAAATTTTAAAAATAGATGTAAAATTCTGCATTTTGAAGCTGTATAAGAAGTTGGAACTACAAAAATATCAGAGAAATGGGCAAATAAATCGTTTTTAAAGTTATATACTATTTCGAAAAATTAAGAAAACACACAGTAAAAATTGTTTTTGATTTGACAAATCAATGATAGCAGTTGACAGAGAGAAAGAGCGCGGGAAGCAAAAAGATAATGCATTGTTACTTCATTGGCTTTCGGTACAATTAGTTTTTAATCACCCCTATAACCCACCAACAAGTACAACAATGAATTAAATATAAAATAATCAATAGTAAAAAATGCTTTAAAATAAATGGTGTATAGTTTTAGAAAATATGTAAAAAAGACAGTAACTTACTGCCCATTTGAACAATTCATAATGTATAACACTTGATACGAAATAAAATTGGAGCCCACTTTGCTTAGGATTTTCAGAGACTTATCTAATTATTTTCAAGGTCTCTAGAACAATCAAAATTATTTAACGCACTTCATTTGTACTTTTCCAGTCTTTGATATTTTAGTACTTGATAGTAAATTTTTACAGTTCTAACTTTGTAAGAAAAGCTATTTTAAATTTAAAAGAACAAAGAAATTACTGTTTTCTCATGACAACTTTGCTTCAGTTGCAAGTGGGGCAGAAAACGAAAAGGAATAGAGGTAGTGTATTTTCTTTTTTCTTTTTCGTGCTAAACAGATTGACAATATGCAGAAGTAAGCTAAAAACAAGCAATAACAAAAGAATTTCCAAAATACTGCATTTGGAATTATATAAATAGCTAGATATGAAGCAAGTGAGTCTTTGTAATATGTTTCAGAAACGTGAGAACCATGGTTTTTACCTTTTAGGTGCAGGATATAGCAAGGAGATGAATTTGACTAATATTGGCATTCCTTCTCCCTCCCCCCTCCCATTTGTGGCTTGTAGCCACACTTTTCCAAATTTTCAAGCACTAGAAAATGAAATTTATTTTTTCAAGTTCTTCTCTTTTTTGAGCAATCACGATTACTTATTACTTTTATTTGACCGTCCTTGACTTTTCAGCTTGGACCAGGGCTGCAGCACCGCCGTCCACCGGCGGCGGCGCGGCTGGTCCTGAGCACTGTCCACCGGAATCCACTTTTGCTGGGCGGTGGCGTCCATGTCCTACACACGCATGCTCATATACACTCCCCTACGTGCGCGCGTCTTTACACACATACACACGCCTACGTGCACACACGTAAGCCTACACACACAACTATACACACGTAACCACCCAGGAGGAGGGACATGCTTGGGGGGGGGGGGACTCTAATCAGTAGGGTCTTGTCGCAACTCGTGATTGCGAAAAACATAATTTGAATTCAAAGTTTCGGAATTCAAATTAGAATTAATTGGGGGAAGTAGGTCACAGATTTCTTTTATTTATTTATTTATTTATTTTGGAAAGAATCATGTTAATTTCTAGAAGTAAGGGGCTCCTAGCAAAGCGGGGGCCCTAAGCTGCAGCTTTCTTAGCTTGTACATAAATCAAGGCCTGTATACAGGGTCAGACTAACTGAAAGTGAGGTCCAAGGCCCATAATGCTTTGGAGCCCCCCCCCCCCCCTCTACATTCCATCACTTTAAGTGAACGCAAAATAATGTTTAGCAATATTCAAAAGAGGTTACTTCAATTAATAAATCATTAACTTTTATTATTTTCACAAAAATACACGATTTTTAAATGCTATGCATAAGTTTTTGAAAAGTTTGGGGCCCCTTAGGACGATGGGGCCCCAGGTTCCAGGCCTAGTTGGCCTATGCAGTAATCAGGCCCTGGAGATATATATATATATATATAATGATGTCTAACATTTCTTTTTAAATGTACGTAAGTATGCATTTTCCATTCAGAAAATTAAAAATTTCCGCCCCCCCCCCCCCCCCCCAAAAAAAAAACTTTAGTTTGGGGCGCCCCTGTGAGTCGGATGTTTTTTAATCCAAAATCTCACTTTTTTTGCATTAGAAAAGGTGTTACTTGAAAAATCTCGTAACCATGCCCATCATTTAGGGGAGTCAGGAGAATCAATTCCCTCCCCCCCCCCCCCCCCCGCTTTGTGAAATTAATGTATTTATGTGTAACTGGGCTTGGTTTCAACTATTTTCTGGGGAAATTTACATGAGTATAGACCATTTACCGCCTTCTCCCCTTGAAAAATGCGAAATGACGGGCCTACCAGAAGGCAGATGTCTCCCTGGCTTTGAGAAATTTATAAATTTGAAAAAAGTGGGCGTGGTTTTGTTTTTTGCTGAAATTGCACTGAGTTTACACCCCTTATGCCCCCTGAGGACATTTGATATGACAGGCTTCTCCCCGCTGGTCCGTCATTTGGGCGATCAGGAGGTCATTCCCCCCCCCCCCATGATTTTGAAACATGATATGAATGTATTATTATACGTATTTTGTTGTTTTTTCCTAAGAAAATGAATTGAATACAACCCTTTGCCCTCCCCCCCCCCCCGGGAAATTTTGAAATGACGAGCCAGGCTGCCCAATCACATGTGTGCAATTTTCTGAAAATTTGTGCGATTTATAGATTTAAAATTTTCTTAAACACAACTTTATGCATCAACATAAAAAAGTACAAGTTAAGAATACAAAAATCCGTTAAAATAAATTTATTCGCCTTCGATTTTCGTGCGGGAAAGGAAAAAACATCTGCTTCTCATCAAAATGTTTTCCAATAAAAATATAGTAGTAAGTAAATAAACGAAGCTCGTCGAGCTCTATGACTTCAATTTCCGTCTTTTTATGATCATGAAATTTCGTCACTTGTCAAGCATAAACAAACCGAATAAGGAAAAAATTTCACTCACCCATTTTGATTTCAGCCTTTTCCTGTCCGAACAATAATACTAAGCCATCCTCAGATGTAAAATTTCTTCATACGTTGCTTGATAATCCAACAAGTGCCATGAAACATGCGATCCGCCAACACCTTACTGTTTGTACCTTTTGATCATATGGAAGCACTGTACCTGGTTCAGATAACAGGTAAGCGTTGTCAAACACTCAAACATATTATTTTTGCTGAAACAATAAGCGAGCTAGTAGCGCCATCTATATGTAGTTTTCGTAGAAAAAAAGCCAGTTTTCATTATTTAAGTTATTATGAACTTTTTGATTCAATTTTTTGTTTCACACATAAAAAACAGACAGAGGAGGGGGTGATCATCATTTCAAAAAAAAGTTTCAGAAGGGGAAAGCAGGTGGTTCCGCAACAGGAAGTCACTAGGATTTCTCAAAATAGTCATGATTCGGATTCTGCAATTTTTAGTTTTTTTATTTTGCGTAATGCTTTAATGTGCAGGGACGCTTTTGATATAAATAATTAGAGGATATTGTTAGGGGACATTTCCTCTTTTTGTATAGACGGGGGAAGGTGGATTTTTTTTTTTTTTTTTTTTTGGAAGGGGGTGAATTGAAAATTTTTCTTCTCCAAAACAATGTTAGTACTTGAGGCCCTTCAGAGATATGGATACATGAAATTCTGTTTTGTATCAAGGTCCCGTTGCCAGAAACATCTTACAGGGGGGGGGGATTATTATTATTATTTTTAATCATGATGATTTTATTTAGTAGTTTCGTTTTCGACCTTTGAACAGAACGCCTCGTTTAGAAATATTTCAAGAACTTTCATTCAAACAGCAAAAGTACATTAATTCTATTGCTAAAAATGTAAATAAATGCTGTTTTAAATTTTAAAACTTTTGATACTTTAACCAAGGGTGTATCCAGCTCGAGAGGTAGGCCCTATATAATTTTGGGTAAACTGCATGATGATTTTGGAAATAATGTAATTATGCATTTCTGTATATATTTTGTTGTTTTTCCTCATAAAATGCATCGAATATATACCCTTCAGAAAACTGAAAAGCGGGCCTGAGAGGTAGGGGAACATGGGACAAAGTGAAATAGCTGGGCAAATTGAAATGGGAAACTATTTATTCCTGCTTTTAGCTCCACCTATCTGGTATTATTTTAACTATCTTACTACTATTATATATGCGAAAGTTTGTCTGTATGGATGTATGGATGTATGGATGTATGGATGATTGTTACTCTTTCACGCAAAAACTACTGATCGGATTTTCATAAAACTTTACAATAATATAGCTTATGCATCAGAATAACACATAGGGTAAATTTCGTCGCGTTATGGGGGGAAAAACCCCTTAGGGGGGCAATAAGCACAATTTTTGTATAAATTCTCTAATATTGGGATGAAAAAATACTTGCACATACTTACATTATATGTCCATCGAAAGCTCTGATTTTTTCTGCTGAAGATGGCACCTGTTCGAAATTTCTAAGTAGAATAAAAAACGAGTTATGAGCTTTTTAGTTCCATGTTCGAAGGCTTTCCTCAACTCAATACAGTACTTAGTGTATCATCTCAACTCCCTGTCGATCTTTGCTTTTCGTGACTGTTCAAGGCTTTTCTCAAGTCAAATCTTGAAGTAAGATTTTTGCACAAGATTGGCAAATAATGCATGATTTGGCTGATCATTTTCCACTTAAACGGAATTTTAATGTAATTAATGGTTTTTATTATTATTTATGCTGATTGAACGCTTACTCATTATCCAATCAACCAGCAGATCGCCAAAATTTTTGCAGAAAGATTTCCGTAGCTGATGCATTTGGCAGTTTTTTCAACGTCGCTATTTTTGAAGCCGAAGACTACGTCATAATGTTTCTCAGCTTTCACCATGTGAACAAAATATCGCCAATCAAAGAATTTTCAAAAGACTTTTTTTACTGTGTTAAATAATCCAGCAACTAAATTAGGCAAATCCATAAACAGCACAAAAACTTCCATTAATTTTCCTTTTTGCACAATTTCAAACAATCACCAGATTGTACAACTTATTTTGGAAACATTTCGGATGAAACTGTTTAGCGCCATTTTATGGTGACCAAAAGTATCTCAGAATCTGGCGACGATATCTCTGTAACGAAAATTAATATCATATCGTTTTACAAAGGAAGGAAAGAAGGGGGGAGAATCATCGAAGGTACCCCAAAACGACTCTCGCAAATTCGGTAAAATCGCACCAAGAGCCCACAATGATTGAAATTTCCCGAAATAGCTAAAGCAAGTATAAGGGGATTACGAGAGCAGCTACTTTTTTAAAATCACTTCGTACTTCATTAGCCATACAGAGAAGGTTTTAGACTCCATGTTAAAAAAAAGTATCAACAGATTAATCTTTTTAAACATGAGAAGATTAATTTCATGTTTTGGAAATTTGTATATGCTTAAATATAGTGCTTTCGTTTCTAAATCAATACTATTTTGTTCTTTATACTTATTGCTATTTTAGTTTTATGGGTAAGGAAGAAACTCGATTTTTAATCACGTCAAAAAGATGTGTTTTAAATTCTTTCACTTAAAACAGAAAACAAAAGCAAGTAACGATTTTTTCTCTTAATTATTACTGACCCAGGCAACGCCGGGTATTTTCACTAGTATAGTATAATATGATGTAGTCTATTTCAGTCAGGAAAAAAATACCGCCGAAGATTAAAGCATTTGGTAATGTAGGTCATTTTTAAAAAATGGTATTCATATTGTAATACTTTGTTGCAAGTCAAAAATTATTTTTGATACTATAAAATGATAAAGTTATTGTTGTTAACATTTTAAATATTTATTGAGACCTCCTAATATTTAATGCAGTGTTAATTTAGTTAATATTAAGCCAGTTCCAGTAAATGGAAAAACTAGTTCTAACACGGTGCAACTACTATAACACTTTGAAATTGTGATGTTTTCATTAATTTTCAATTATGATTTATGTATGATTTTTGAAACAAATTTTGATACACTGTTTTCACCAGTTATGGTTGCACTCGCTTTAAGGTCATACTAAGAAATAATAATGGTCATGCTGTATGGATAGGATGTTTCCCATTTGTTGATATATTTTTTTCTCAATCAGAAGAGAGTTTAAAAAGTTGTTTGCAAAATCCCGAAAGCGCTACGACTTTAATTTATTTTTTAAAGTCGATGCATGAATCAGGTTTTCGAAATCATGTCACTGCGCATATGACGTCAAAAATAAAGGTCCGGCCTAGCGGCCTAGCGCTGCCGCACGAACGCGCTATCTTCGAAAGTATTAGATGCCGATTCGTTCGATAATGGCTACTAGGCAGAACAGAAAAATTTATAGAGGTAGTAGGGGAGAGCGGGGCTAAAAGTTCCGCGGGTAAATTGTTTCCTTCGAAATAGCTCAATGAAGGAAAAAAATAAATGTATTTTGTAAATACCTGGTAGAATGGAATGTTGCAACGCACCGATGGCAGCCATTTTAGCCAGGACAGTGGCGTCCGGTATATTAAAAACTGAGCACGTTCATCACTGATCCACTTTTGTAAATATTTTCAGTTTTTAACTTATTGGTCTTTCTCATGAACTTTAAATGATATAGTTTAGTTCTTTGCTGTTTTATGCAAATATCTATTGTGCATTATAAAATACTGCGCTCAAACGATTTACGTTTCATTATCTAACCAATAATATAATTTTTCTAGGAATTGTGCTTCTGGGGCTAGTTGTTCCCTCTTTGTGGGGCAAGTTGTTCCGAGGAACAACTTCGGAACAACTAGCCCCAAGGAACACATTGCCCCTATTTCTCTATATCAGCAGTGTAGTTAAAAAAAACACAATATTATATGTATATATTCGTTACCATTAAATATAGAAATCGGAAAATGTCGACTTTCACCGGTGATTCATCGAAAATGCTTGGTCGTTCTCTTACAGACAGATAATAAATATATGAATTTTTTGAAGATCAAAATATGAAGAAAACTATCTTTCATATTTTAACATAAAAATATGAAATTTAAGAAATTTGCTGTTCTAGAACTTGATTAAGTCACATTGCGGTGGTTTGAGGAAGTAGCCAAAGAGGCAAAACAGTTAAATGGTGCTCAGACAAGGCAGACTCATTAAACAGATCATATCCAAAACGCAAGTCGCTCTGTCTAGGCTTTACCTGTTTAGCTGTCATTAACCAGAGACTGTAGCTTCTCCTTTCTCAGTTTAGTCTGGTAAAATTTGTATAAGACTTACATTATCGGAGGTGTAAATTAAAAACGCAAGTAACCTTCCTTTTCGTAAAAAAAAGAAAGGTAGTAACAAGAATCGCTGAAAATGGTAATTAGAATATAATGCATGTAATAGAAACTCCTGGTTACACACGGAATAGGGTGCCACGGTAACCTCGTAAAAGCGGATTTCGAGGATGTTTGTTGATGTTGCACACTAGGTAGAAAAAGTAATACTAGTACATACAAGAGCAAAAGAAAATCATGAACACTGACATACCTTCAAGCTCTGAAGTAACAATGCTAGAGGCAAACAAGTAAACTAGTACCACTAAAACTGACAACTGTACTATGTAGACAATGTACGTAAATGCAAAGAAAAAAGGAAAGAAAAAGAAACGCTTATTACTGCAAACGAATGCAGAAAATCATTCAAACAGATAAGCCAAATCAAATCAACTCAAGTTACGACAAAAATGTTTGAAGCAGGAGAATTTTTTCTAGCAAAACTTGATCGGTCACTCGTTTATAAGCATATGGCGTGTAGATGTAAAAATCGGGTTTCAACTAGTCAGGTTTCGGCGATCGAGAACAGTTGGATGTCTTTGGAAAAAAAGGGAAAGAAAGAAAATGGAATGTCTAGATTTTGCACGTGTTAAATTAAAATGAGTAATTTCTATATTCAGTAATTAATAAACACAAAAATCTTACTAATATTATATATGCGAAAGTTTGTCTGTATGGATGTTTGTTACTCTCACGCAAAAACTACTGAACGGATTTTGATGAAACTTTACAATAATATAGCTTATGCATCAGAATAACACATAGGGTAGTTTTCGTCCTGTTATGGGGGGCAAAACCCCCTTAGGGGGGCAATAAAACACAATTTTTGTATAAATTCTCTAATATTGGGATGAAAAAATACTTACACATATTTACATTATATGTCCATCGAAAGCTCTGATTTTTCTGCTGAAGATGGCACCTGTTCGAAATTTCTAAGTAGAATAAAAAACGAGTTATGAGCTTTTTAGATCCATGTTCGAAGGCTTTCCTCAACTCAATACAGTGTTTAGTGTATCATCTCAACTCCCTGTCGATAGCGACAATTGTTGTATTGTTGACTTTCTTTGCTTTTCGTGATTGTGCAAGGCTTTTCTCAAGTCAAATCTTGAAGTAAGATTTTTGCACAAGATTGGCAAATAATACATGATTTGGCTGATGATTTTCCATTTAAACGGAACTTTAATGTAATTAATGGTTTTTATTATTATTTATGCTGTTTGAACACTTACTCGTTATCCAGCAGATCGCCAAAATTTTTGCAGACAGATTTCCGTAGCTGATGCATTTGGCAGTTTTTTCAACTCGCTGTTTTTGAAACCGAAGACTACGTCATAATGTTTCTCAGCTTTCACCATGTAAACAAAATATCGCCAATCAAAGAATTTTCAAAAGACTTTTTTTACTCTGTTAAATAATCCAGCAACTAAATTAGGCAAATCCATAAACAGCACAAAAACTTCCATTAATTTTCCTTTTTGCACAATTTCAAACAATCACCAAATTTTATTACTTATTTTGGTAACATTTCGAATGAATCTGTTTAGCGCCATTTTATGGTGACCAAAAATATCTCAGCATCTGGCGACGGTATCTCTGTAACGAAAATTAATATCATATCGTTTTACAAAGTAAGGAAAGAATGGGGGAGCATCATCGAAGGTACCCCGAAACGACTTTCGCTAATTCGGTAAAATCGCACCAACAGCCACAATGATTGAAATTTCCCGAAATAACTAAAGCAAGTATAAGGGGATTACGAGCGCAGCTACTTTTTTTTAATCACTTCGTACTTCATTAGCCATACAGAGAAGGTTTTAGACTCCATGTTAAAAAAAGTATCAACAGATTAATCTTTTTAAACATGAGAAGATTAATTTCATGTTTTTTAAATTTGTATATGCTTAAATATAGTGCTTTCGTTTCTAAATCAATACTACTTTGTTCTTTATACTTATTGCTATTTTAGTTTTATGGGTAAGGAAGAAACTCGATTTTTAATCACGTCAAAAAGATGTGTTTTAAATTCTTTCACTTAAAACAGAAAACAAAAGCAAGTAACGATTTTTTCTAATAATTATTACTGACCCAGGCAACGCCGGGTATTTTTGCTAGTTAATAAATAAATGAACAACAAATAAACAAATCCACAATAATAATTTCCTCCCGCGAGTAATCAGGAGTTCATTGTTATCATTTGCACGAACCTCTTTTATGGATCGTCTGCAAAGTATCGTATCATTTGTAGTCAAAAATGATTTCCTGTTATGATTGCAGACTGAACTAGCTGTCATAATCTATTAGTTACAGAAGCTGTTGAATGTTTTATTTAATTTTATTTACTATGTCAATATACTATAATGTTACTGCACTTATTAACTGTGCCTTAATATATGTACTTGTACTTAAAAGGTGATCATTGAACCTTTAAATAAAAATTATCAATGCTAAAATGTAAAATAAGTTTAATTTGTTTTAAGTTAAAAGAAAAAAGAAAACATCTGATTTTTCGGTCAATATTGCTTATTAGTCTTAAAATAGAGACTTGTTTTTAATCAACATTTATTTTTTTTATCACAAATTAAACCTTTAACAAATTACACCTCTCGAAACGATGTACATCTCGAAATCATCATCATTAAGCATCGTCGGGTTAATATCGGAACAACTTGCACCAGCCGCGGAACAACTAGCCCCAAGAAGGGGCAAGTTGCTACTCGATTTTCGGTACTATACAATTAATTACAAAAAAATCTTAAGAAATACTGCACAAAAAACAGTTATTACATCATAGGGGCGTATATTACTCTATTTTAATCTCAGAATAATAATTCTAGAACTACGTTTTCATAACAAATTTTGAGCTTGTTTGGAAAACGGAACTTCTAGCCCCCCGCTCTTCCCTACTGCATCGTGCCACTCTGTTCTGACACCAAGCAAGCATTAAAACTTCTACTTTTTCATTAGAAAACATAAAAAGGAAATAATAATCATACATTAAAAAATACACTGAGCTTAATTCATAGTATTTCACATAAAAACATTTATAAGTCTTACAAAGTATTCAAATAATTAAACACGATTTTATTTTACAATCTTGTAAAAACGAAGTGATAAATAAACAGTTTTATTTTTCACTAGCTGTACCCGACGAGCGTTACTACGCCAACAAAAAAATACATCATTATACTGATTTTCATGACAGTCGGTTGAACGGGGCAGAAGTTGCTACTCTGCAGTGCCACCTGGTGGCGAGTGGCTTCAATGAGCATATTATGCACCTTCTTCGTGGAAAAATACATATATATAGCAATTTTCATAATAATCGGTTCAGGTATCAAGTGAAGCCGTGACTATACTCAAATTTTGTACTCACGCAGTTTGCAAGATCAATCAATCGCTAAAAATATCAAATAGAAAAAGTTTTAAATCCCCCCGTTGCATGAAAAGCCATAAAACAATAAAGAAAGAATTTATTTGTTCGAACTCAAGAAAAATGGCAACAGCTAACTTCTTATCAATGAGATCTTTCACGCGAATTAATTTCTGCAGCCGATAATTTTATTCGTATTTATCCAATGGATTGTAACTTAAATTGGAATAAAAAAGGAACTATCGATCGGATTTTTTTCGAACTGGTCTATAAACATTCCCAGTACCAAAAATAACAAACGGTGAAAGTTTCAGCCAAATCTGCCGGGTAGTTTTTGAGTTCATGGATGACATACAGACAAACATTTATTTATATATATATAGATTTGAAAACTTTTTTAACACTAATCGCATTTTAACTACTCGTATATTGTATTGAAACATTAAGTCTTAAGAAGTATTCAAATAAATAGATGAACTTTCATTTTACAATTACATCAAAACGAAAAATAATTTTACCATTGTATTTGAATAAGAATAAAATAAATTTTAAAATATAAATAAACATTTTTACTAAAGTAAACGGGAAATATAACTGCAATATGTTTCAAAGACATAACATCAAATTAAAATACATAATACCAGATTATTAATGTTAACTTAGCTTAGCAAATTTATGCTTTTAAAAAGATATACATTTTTGGAGCCATCCCCCAAAGTAAACGGTGCCCTACCTCCTTCAATTATGAAAACTTCAAGAAAAATACCCCATAAACATCTCCCACATCTCCCTTAAAATTTCAAGGGCACAGTTATTTATAACTATAGCCGTTGAAAAGCTATCATTATTATGAGACTATGATTCCTACCCCTCCCCCCTTCGGTGGGCACTCTTGAAAAGTTACACAGGAATTCAACTTGAAAAACGTTAAGTAAAGAATGAATTATACAAGATCATGAATACTGTATGTTGTACATCAAAAAAATGTATTCAATATCAAAGCAGCCTTTTTTTTAAAAAAAAAATTTGGCTACTTTTCCATTTTTAGTTTTTTCTGATGCTAATGATTCTTGTGTGTTGGGCAGGGGGGGGGGGCTTTAATAGTTCATCATTTTAGGCTTTTGAAAAATTATTTTAAAAAGCATTAATTGATGACAAAGTAACCTTTTTCAAAAAACTTCTCATAGAATGACCATTTTAGCAACTTTCTTCAATACTTAAAACTTCATATATGTTAAATTTAGATCAACATTTTTCTGAATAGGCACTTTTAGGAATTCAGTGTGACATTTTTGTGACAGGGGGAAGGGAGAGGATAACAAGAAGTGTGACATCATGCGTTGTTTATGACAATATGCTCATGTTGAACAGCGTTACATGTAACAAGGAGGGGGGGGGGGATTTGTTCAAAATTTTGCAACTTCCTTTATGGACAGCCCCTTAATTCAATTTATATTACAGTTTCAGAGTTCCTGAAAGCTTATTAACAGAAAACCCAAGGAGTTCGAAATTATATAGTTCAAGACATTTTGCCTTTTTTAAGCATAACAAACAAGCATAGAGCATTTGGCAAAAACACGTTATGTATCCACTGCTCTTAAGTAATCTTGCGCAAGCCCAGAAATCATGAATACCGTTAACTCAATCTCAATTTGTACATAAATATCATAAAACTTAAAGACAACAGTGCAAACCCCCCCCCCCCCTTTTTTTTTTTTGGCGCACAGAACCAGCTTGTTTGAATAACATTGCAGGGGCGTAGTTGGGGGAAAATGTTTGAGTATCGAACCCACGACCTCCGGCGTTTAAAGCTAATCTTACCTCAGAACTACGGAAGCCCATCAAGGAATGTTTTTTGATCAAAATAACATATGCTAGCGTATGAAACAATTTAATCGAAACCGAAAATATAAGATTAGTTCAGTTAAAAGCCTGTTTCAATAAACTTGCTTACATATTAACTGAATATCAACACCAAGTTACGTTGCTTCTGATAGCAACAAGTATATTCGCAGAAAATTTTGACATATGTATATTGTCAGCTTGGAAAATCCATTTCGAATAAATGCGTGTACAAGGTTGAAAAAATAAAGAAATAAAAAGTTGCAAGTTAACCGTTTCAAATATTAAAGCAGTATGCTGAAATTACAAATTACAGACAAAGATATCAGAAAGGAAACTGATAATTGTTTGTGTAATGGAGGAAAAGTTAAGTAACCTTAACTGCATGAACTCTAATGGATAAAATGTTAATTTATTTATCTGAGAAAAGTACTTACCTCCGAACTTTAAAATTTATTCCATGAGGCGCCCGATTTTTTTCTTCGCATGCAGGTTGTTCGGTAGCGCAAATCGCTGACTCACTTTCACTCATCAGACACTCAGACACTTACAAGACTTATTATATATATATATATATATATATATATATATATATATATATATATATATATATATATATATATATATATATATATATATATATATATATATATATATATATATATATATATATATATATATATATATATATATATTAATTGCCTCTACATTCCGGTACGTTTAAAGGATGAGATAAATCCAACAGTATTATGTTCAAGAATGTACATCCGAAGTTACATATTTCATATTTCATCTATTTCAGTCAGAGCAAGCAGCACTACTGTTTACTTGTAAGCTGCACTGCTTTCAAAGTTTCGCGCCAAGTTCATAGATCGACGACAGGTGGCGTAACGAAGCGGGGGGGGGGAGAGGAGTTGTCTGGCCTGTTATCACGTGGGTCTCGCCTTTACGGTCATAGGAAAATTTCAGGCCCTCTCATTGGCTTATTCGAGTGTCAATCAAAGCTTAAAAGCTGTGACGTACTGCCATGTTGCTAGTCCTCTCTCGCAGTGTTTCATGTTTGTAATCTGTTAAATACAAATAAGCATTTGCAAATGAGATTTTTAATTGAATGTTGCTGACAAAAGCAGCATTATTATTTCCAATCAATTTCATCCTTTGCAAAACAAATGAAAGCTTTTATTGAGAAGCTATGCTTCGAAATAAAAATAGGTGGCGCCATCTTTAAGCAAAAAATGTATATTTTACGACATCGTTTTAATTTAAATCGAAGTTATTTTTAAAATAATTCTCACGATAAATTATTTTGTTGATGGAAAAGCAAATTCCGCAATTTTTCATATTCTAAATGATATTTAATGCAATTTAAACAGCTCTTCTTGTAAAGAAATGATTACCATTTAAGTTAACAACAAATACTTATTTTAAATAATTTTATACATGCTAATTTTTAATATAATTTGCTCTTGTGCCAGTAAATAAATTAATTGTTTATAGTATAACTTTTCTTTCTTATTGCTATATCTATTGTTTCACATCGTATCTGGCTGATATATTACGTACATCTGTTTTACAATATTTACCTTATTTTTATGTGAGTTCAATATGAATAAATTATGATTAGTCCCCCCTGTTGGTTTTCAAGTACATGTGACTGGACTAGAAAGCCATAGTATTATTAAAGTGATAATTTTTCCACATCATATGAAGAAAAATTACATTTTCAAAAAACAGTTGCAAAACGATTCAGAACCAAAGAAGTTTTGTAACACACACACACACACACACAAACACTTTTATTGATAAAATATGTACATCAAGGAAAATAATGCAAATTTTGAAAGTGTGCTCACCCTGATTTTCAACTTCTCAAGCTCTACGAGAAACACAGAGTTGTAAAGCAGCTTGTTTCAAAGACAGCTTAAGTTTCGACACTTTTCAAAAAAAAAAAAAAAAAAAAAAAGAAATATTTTCACAATATTTTAAATTCATTTTTTTTAATACTTTAAAAATTTTTCAATCGATGTATGATATTTAATGTATTTGCATGATTACATTCAAATGGTTTCAGAACTGTTCATGAAACCACGAAGGTCGTATCAGCAGTACAGCAGAAAAAAAAGGAAAACTTTTGCTGAAAATATTTAGCAGCTGCTGATCTTTTCATGGGTCCAGTCTAAAATATTTAGTTGTATTTATTACAATACATTAAAAGTCATATATTGATTTCAAAATTGTCTCAAAAATGGTTGAGTTTTCAACTTTTAGAATTTTGGGAAACTTATTATTCCCCAAATGTTTTTAAGTTAAATAGTAAATGAAACTGCATGAAATTCTCTTGAATTTTTCTTATCAACTGTGCGTGATAATTTTTTTTTTCAAAATAATAAATGAATTTAAGGTGTCAAAAGGTGCGATTTCTGAAAGTTTGACTTGAAAGTGATTTGACTTGAAATAACATATATATAATTTTACATTAAGAAACATTGCTTTTTAATGTTATTTTCAATTATTTCATTCAAGGGTTTAAATTACCTATTCCTTTTTACATAACTTTAAATATTATGAAAAATATTAAAAGATAAAGAATTCGCTGCTTAATTTAAAAAACTTACATTGAGATTTAGTTGACAAATGAGCTTAAATAAACTCCAATAGTACCTTCTTCAAAAGTGTCATTTTTTGCTTAAAGATAATGCTTAATTATGTATTTTACATGTTTTTTGAGCAATCACGATTGCTTATTGCTTTCATTTGACTGTTTTTGGCGTGCTATCATTTTTCCCACCAGCGTGGCGCCATCCTCTGCCAGCACCACCCGTCGCGTCGGCCGGCCTCACGATGCTGCTCCTCTAGCGAAAACCGTCTCCAGGTTGCGTCCATATCCTACACACACACGCATACATACACGCACCAACACACACGCACACACAAACACATACACATACACAAACACCACCATACACACACATACCCCTACACACATGCACAAACACATACACACACGCATGCATACAGACACCTACACATACACACAAATACACACAACTGCCCACACATTCATGCCTGCACACAGACACAAACACATATGCTTACACACACACACATACACATACCCCGCCCCCACGCCCACAAACACTCATACACACAACTACCCACACACTCATGACTGCACACAGACACAAACACACATGCCTACACACATACACATACCCCCCCCCCACACACACATAAAAACACACACTCGTGATTGCGAAAAACATAATTTGAATTCAAGATGACAAAATTCAAATTAATTTTTCCTTTTTTATTGTTTTTTATTTTTATTTATTTATTTATTTATTTATTTATTTATTTTTTGCAGAGTATTATTTTATTTTATGAGTTATGAAATTAATATGAGAAAAGAAGGATATGTTCGCCAGACTCGCTCAATATTCAATTGGAAGTCTTATTCTCGGATGCTAACTCATATTCAATAGAAATTAGCTAGAAATAAACTGGCACAAGAGAAAATTATATTAGAAATTATTATGTATTAAATTATTCACTAGAAGTATTTATTATTAACTTAAATAGTAATCATTTCTTTAAGAAGAGCTGTTTTAAATTGCATTAAATATCATTAAGAATATGAAAAATTGAAGAATTCGCTTTTCCATCAACAAAATAATTTACCGTGAGAATTATTTTAAAAATAACCTCAATTTAAATCAAAACGATGTCATAAAACATATATTTTTTGCTTAAAGATGGTGCCACCTATTTTTATTTCGAAGCATAGGTTCTCAATAAAAGCTTTCATTTGTTTTGCAAAGGATGAAATTGATTGGAAATAATAATGCTGCTTTTGTCAGCAACATTCAATTAAAGATCTCATTTGCAAATGCTTATTCGTATTTAGCAGATTACAAACATGAAACACTGCGAGAGAGGACTAGCAACATTGCAGTACGTCACAGCTTTGAAGCTTTGATTGACACTCGAATAAGCCAATGAGAGGCCTGAAATTTTCCTATGACCGAACAGGAGTAAAGGTAGCTTATATGCTCCCGGGAATAGAGTGGGTTCTATGGGGATGAAATAATCAAAACTTCCGTGAATTTTCAAGCATTGAAATTGAAGGAAATGCAATTTTTGTTTTTGATTTTAACTTTTTCACCACAATTTCAACTTTTAATGCCTTTTGCAGCTGCAAATGAAAATTACTTATTTTTTCCCCCCTCACACTTTTTTCAAATAAAATAACAAACATTATGAATACTCTTGCCGTTATAACTGAATTGCATGAATAGAAAATTTTGAATATTTCATAATTTTATTACATTAGTATTTAATGTACTTAATCCCAGCCATACCATTCATCCTGGTATCCGTAAGTATTGGTTACAGATTTCACTTCAGACAACATCCTTTTTCATTTATTTATTCATTAATTTTTGTTATAAGCATATTTCCGGCTTTTTTTACTTAAGCAATAGCTTGCTGCTGAGAACATACAATAATTTTCTGCAATTATGTCAGGATTCAGGAAAAGCTAACATAATCCTTTTCCAAGTATAATGTGAACGTTAAAAATCAAAGAGTTTGTTTACTCTCCAAAACTCCTAATGTTTCCTTAAGTTTCGGGTGTATTCCTGTCCTCAAAATGAGTCGGTTTTTTGCATCTCTAGTGTAGACCACTTTGGCGTAAGTAAGTTTTCTGCATTATATCGAAATCATGAAATGCAAAAAGTCACCCCCTCCCCCCCATTCCTTGAAGCAAGTTTTAAAAAGTATACTAAAAATAATAGGCACAATAACATACAGCGGCAAGATCGTGACTTAGAAGGCATGTGTCAAAAGTGTTGAAATAAATTTTTTTTAAGGAACATTCACAAAACTCCTGTGATAAATGTTTTTTTTTTTTTTTTTTTTTAAATTTTATTGCACACATTATTGGGACTAGATTAAATATTCTATCCCGAGCTTTTATAAGTTTAATTATTTAATGTTTAGGAGGTGTCCATAAATTACGTCACACTATTTTCGACATCCCCCCCCCCCTTGCTTTGTAACGAAGTGTCATACTTCACCTCATCTCTTTGTTACATCACGCTGCTTTTCATAAACATATACTTTTAAAAATTGCATGATGTCATACTTTTTGCTACCCCTTATTACATCTTCTCGAACAAACCTCCCGCATCAAAGCGGGACATCATTTGTGGACAACCCCTAAGTTAGGGTGTAAAAAAAATAGTACAAATAGTATATGCTATTACATGTAACATTTATTAGAAGTGAGAATTTAAAAACAAAGAAAAAGACAACCGCTATTAAAAGCAAAAAAAAAAAGGAGTTAAGACTTTCGCTAAAGAAAATACAGTATAACTTCGATTTAACGATTGTCAAGGGACTGAGGAAAGTTATCGTTTTATCAAGGATATCAATTCGGAGAGCATAGACATTCAAAGCAGTCAAATCCGGACCAGAGAAATGTATCATTAAATTGAGGAAATCGTTAAATTTTGTGTGGTTAAATCGAAGTTATACTCTAGTGCTAATTAGTGACTTGAATTGAAAAACGCCTTTCGAACTCGAGTTGAAACATTTATAACTCTTGTTTTAAATGAGATAGAGGCTTCGAGCTTTCAACTATCCATCGGATTCAGGGTTAAAAAAAATCGCTCTTTCGAAAGGTATAAAAAAAAGAACACCGTCGGAAGAAATGTTTTCTTCAATTTTTATTGATACTTTTAATGAAGTACGTATTACACTGTTAAAACCAGGAGAGCCACAGGGGTAAAAAATTTCACCCAAGGGTGAAAAAACGGTGCCTCAGGGTGAAACAGAGGCTAGGAAGTGTCGTTAAGGTGCTTTTGGTTCCTCAGTGGGTGAACGACGTTAACAAAAGTGCTAAAAGATCATTCAATAGGAGAGCGACTCCTTGCGCATGCGCTCTGACTTATCGTCCAACGACAACTTCAGTTTGAATGGCGAACGAAGGAAGTTGCAACGAAATTTACTTCCACATTGAATGAAGAACAAAACTGAAAATTTCGTGGATTAATCTTCGAAATCTCGCGTAAGTAAAGGCATTTGATCATATCTTAGAGCTTTCGAACATATTTAAAGTGATTAAAGTATGTTGACAACTGCTTATTTTTCCGTTTACCTTAGTAAGTAATTAATATCTTGCTATTTATATCTTGCAAAACTGTTACCTAAAACTATCTATCAGTACAATCTTGAACAACAACATTAAAAATAAAAACGTTTAAATCAGCTGATAATTGAATTGCTAATTCCGGAATAAAAATGCATCGACGTAAGCACCCTGTATTGTCCGTTTTTCAGCAGTTGAGACTTGGCCACGCCCCCAACACGTTTTATCGGAAGATTCTATATGCGTCTTTTGGGGATGAGGCTTCAGACCAACACTGAGAAAGGTTGCCAGTTGGCCATCGTTATCGCGCTGGAAGAAGACGCGTGTTCTATAATTTTCTAAGAAATCACCTCCCACCTTCTCTCTCGAAAAAAAGGTGTGCTACAAAGACAATTGTTCGACTTAAAAATATTTTAAGATTTGCAGTGTATTTCTATACGTTTCGGGTTAATTTATCATTGATTTTGCAAAGAAAATCCTAAACTTTCTGTTTTTCACACTAACTAAACATTTTCTGCAAACACGGTGAACAGTTACAGGTGAAATTGGGACGAAAATGTTTCATTCTATCATGCTGAAACTTTCACAGAACTCAAACGTGGGTTTTTCACGCATTTTCTAATTATAAATCTCTAATCGCATTTTGTTAACTTTGATGGTCAACCATTTCTCACCTTATTTTCGATCCAATTTTCTTCTTTAAAGCGTTTTTTTAAGTATTACACAGTAGTATGGGATAAATGAACTACTTTTGCAATAGTAAAGTCAGAACAAACAACGTAAGTAGAAGCACAAATTTATAAATTTGTGCTTCTACTTACGTTGTTTGTTTTGACTTTACTATTCAGCACAAAGGTATTTATTTATCTTATTACTTTTGCAATATTTCGAATTGTTTTACTTCGAATATAATGAAGAATTAATACATTTTCGAATTGCTTTTGTTGTTACTTTGCGAATTCGAGCCATTTTGAAAATAATACGTAGAATTTGTGAAGAAACAAGCAAAAATTAATACCAAACGATTTTTTAATTATCACTGCATTGAAAAATAATAAAAAAAGACAACGACAGACGACAACTTTAATTTCGAATTTTCCTGAAAATAATTCTCTGTCACCTCATTTTTAGCCCATTTCAAACAGTCAATATTTTGTAAAAAAATGTTGGGTTGATGTAATCATGTAGAGAACACAGAAAAAGTATTGAACTACTATTTCAATTCCTAAGCACTTCATTTTTAACCACACACATTTAAAGCGTACGAAAAATTTTGGAAGCCACAGTAGGTAAGTTGCACTCTGTGTGACACATTTCAATATTTGATCGTTCAATATTTTTTTTCGATATGGCTTTTATTCTTCAGAAATGAAAAAAGGAACAAAACAAAAATTAATGCTTTTCACACGCCAATATGATTATCTACAGTATAATCGAATAAGTGCCTTGAAACAACGTTTTATGTTACTGTTTTGACATATTTATTTTTGTAAAAACGAAAATAATGTATATGCTTTTTTTTCCCCCCAGGTTTTTTCGATTACTCTAAAAGTAATTCAGTTCTTCCAGTACTTTTACAGAACAGCGTTACGTGTGGGCAAGGGCGCCCATATAGGGGGACAAGGGGGGCCCCCTAGAGCCTCCCTTTGAAATTAGAACTTCCTTACTTTTAGTACTTTTTTTCTTTGCAAAAATGTAAAAACTTTTCTTCTCCATCCAGAAATGAATAAACTATTAAAAATGTCAATTTTTAATGACTCTAATCTGTCCTGAAATCGGTTTCCACGGAGAAAATATTCTGCTAAACACGGGGAAAATATTTGAGCCCCCGCCCCCCTTACAACTTTGCATATGGGCGCCCATGCGTGTGGGGACATAAAATAGGCAAAAGTTTGTTGCCCGTATTCTAATACAGCTCCGGACAAGGACGGATACAAGGGAGGGGCGATGGGGGCGATCGCCCCTTCCTTGAGTGGAGATGCAGAACTCTTCCACGGCATATTTTTGATACTGAAGTTGAAAATTGTTTTAGCTTGTCTTTAATAGTTTTACGAAGCTCTTGCTGTCTGGAAAATGAAATTGCAGCACATATCTTAACACTTTAGTGATAGGGAACCGAACTTTATATAGGAAGTATTTCAAAGTTCCAAAAACGCAATTTTAGACGATTTTAGTGATATTAAATAGGGTTGTGGTTCAAGGGCTCTTCTCAGGAAAGTTTCGAAAATTGAAGTCCTCTCCCCACCAAAAAAACATAGAAACTGTAATGGAACATCTTTGATGGCGTTAAGGTAAGGGATGGGGTTTGGTACAGTCCTTCGCAATTTTGTAGAAAAGGAAGTCCCCCCCCCCCCCCAAAAAAAAAAAAAAAAAACTGAAATGAGACGATCTTTCATAGTGTTTGGAAGGAGGGGGGAGGAGGTTTGCGAATTTATAAAAGGGTAAGGGTGTGGAATCAATCGCCCCCACCTTGAATAATGTCTGGATCCGTCTTTGACTCTGAATGTAAAAGGCGTAATTTTTAGCAAGAAACGTTGCTATAGCCAAATTATTCAGTTGTTCAACATATCGCACATTGCCCCCCCCCCCCCGCACCATTTAAGTGAGCTAACTTTGCGATTTTTGTGTCGAGAAAGAGCATTAAATTTAGATTTTAAATCAATAGCCGGTGCGGTTTTCCCAAATTTTGAATTGTGTCACTCTCCTTGCCGGGGTGCTATCTGATTCTTTGTTAAAAACATACTTGATCATAAAAACATTGTGACTAGCGCTATCCAGGGGGGAGGGGGGATCCGGTCTATTCCCTTAAAACAATGGTTAGTGCGATTTTGGTGACTTAGAGCAAACCTAAGGAGCCGTTCACAAACGATGTCACGCTTGAAAGGGGTAGGGAGGGAAGGTTCTGGGTTCATGAACTGACAGTTAGTCTCAAGGGGGAAGGAGGCGATTACAAGAAATGTGACTTCACACATTTTGGTCCAAATAATGGCGTTCGTTATAGCAATATGTTCATCGAACATTGCGTGAGATGTGACGAGGGGAGAGGGTAAGGTGAAGTGTAGCATCCTGTATGGATAATCCGTGTGGACGTTAAGCTACTTGTGTACTAAAGTATTATAACTAACTTCGTTTCTGCCCCCCCCCCCAGAAACGAAGTTGGTTAGCCCCCCCCTCCCCCCGCGCTGGAAAATACTCGCCCTGGGGGTAGTCGTCATCTCTTAAGACGGCCCTAGCGATGAACCTATAATTTTAAAACAGTATTCCAATCAAAGTCACTTTTTATAACGCACCGAAAATTATTACATATTTCTAAACATTAACATTCCTGCAATACTTAGAGAAATAATCTTGATTTTAATAGTCAATTGCATTAATATATTTCAGATTGATTTTTTATTGTTTTCTCATTTACTTTTATTTCTCACGTGTAAATCCTTTCTGGAACAATTGGTCAGTCCCCGCCTTTGGTCCTTTGGTTCAACCAGGCTTTTTTTTTGGAGGGGGGGGGGCAACTTTTGTTCGAATAATGTTTTCAGCATTTTTAAAAAATAACTGCTACTGTAGATCTACTGGTTGTATATCCACTCTATATGATCTGAAATTTTGTACAATTCATACAGATGCATCAAAGATCCAGCCCCTAAGAGCTGCTGAGTCATCTCCCCCCCCCTCAAGAAAAGAAAGAGGGAGATAGAGAGAGAGATAGTAAGTCTTCAAAAATAACTCAACTCTTAAGCATTTCAATGCTACAGTCTGTGTGGCAATGAAATTCCCCCCCCCCCCTTTTTTTTTCATCAGCGCACTTGCAATTTCGAATATAGGATGTTAGTGTTTAAAAGGATATCGTTCAAAATTCAGAAAGCTTATCCGTAGTAGAAATGTTTCATCCGGAAAACAAAATACCTCACTTTTTTTTGTAAATACAATATATATAGTTTTGAAATTTTCATTTTAAAACGTAAAGATTCTTCGTAGACGACATTTACGTGAAACTAGAAACGAAAGGAAAGAACACAAAGACATTTTCGCAAATTAAAATGCCCGCCAAAGTTAGGGTTGTCTCAACTGCAAGCAGTAGCGATCACCCCCGCGCAAAAATTAGCTCTGCCTTTGGGAAGGCGTTCCGAAGTGTCTTCTCCTCATGAATGCACAATATACCAATGTCTATTTCTTCTCAATGAAATAACTACGTAGTGGAAACGAATAGAGCAACAAAGGCAGAGAAAAAAAAATGTGTGAAAAGAAATCTCTCTCACTCAGAGTTTTACTCATGATTTTCACATCGTATTTTGGTTAACGTATCTTTCTTAGGCGTTATTGCATGAAGCGAATGTAGTTATCTACTCGTTTTTATTTTTAATCTGACGGAAAACTTGACATTGGAAGGAAGAGCTTTTAAATTAGTATTTATCTTGTACGCATAAGGATATTCAAATATCGAATCTTATAATAAGTATTGATAAGTTACGCTCGATTAAAATTTTAAACGTTTATGAAACGCTTTTATTTTTCTATGATTCTAATCTAATATTACCTAATATTTCTGGTTGTTCCGGCAAATGATTGATAAATACCTTCCCTGTTCATTTTCGGTACGGATTATAGTAAAAATTGTCAACAACATATTAATTACTGAGCAATTATTCAAGTGTGAATATAAGAAAGTTAGTGCACGAACAGACAAATTAAAGTCATGAACACTTCTAAACTATGTTCAAAAATTGAAATGTGATCAAATGTCATCGTATATATAAATCAAAATAAATAAAACACAATTGTATTCAAAAACGCACACAACACGGGGGGAGGGGGGGGGGAATCCCTATAGGAAGCAATAAAGGTGCCATTTTTCTCACCTAGGGTACCATCTTTCACTACGGTGCACGTTGGGTGAAGGGAGCCAGTTTTTCACTCTTGCTAAGGGTGCAATTTCGGCTCTCTATCGGGTGTCGCTGGTGAACAAGCGTTTCACCCCTGACAGGTGCCAAACGCAACCTGTAGTTTTAACAGTGTAGTACAACTGGAATGAAGTAAAGCTTTTAAATCTCGAGCAAAAAACCCCAATAAATTTGTCGGGATTAAGTCAACGAAATGCAACGAATTAAATCTTATGCAAAAAATTCGTTCTTTCGAATGATATGGAATATTAATATGGGGAAGTATTTTTCTCATCCCCATGTTATGGAATTTATGCGAAAAGTGTTTCTTAAATTGGAATTAAAAAAAAAAAAAAAAACTGGTAATCGAATTTTTTTCGAGCTGGTCTCTAAACTAAAGCTCTCCTTGACTAAAAGAGGCAAACGGAAATGTTCAGAGATTTCATTTTATATTGTATAGGCGTAAACAAGTACAAATAAAGCTCTCAGATCGCCAATATTAGGAGACTGTTATTATGTTACCTTGCGATTCCCGTGTCATTATATTTGTGAGAGAAATAATTTGGAGAGAGATGATTGTTAATTTTACGGTCACTATAAATATTGATAGGTTAAAAATTTAGAGACATTTTATTACAAAGATGCTTCCCAATATACTAACAAAAACAACTGATTTCGTTTCATAAGAGATCACAAAAGTTTTTACGGAAGAAGCGAGACTTGCCTTTTTGTAGATTTTATGCTTTTTATTTGAAATACTAGAAAATCGCCCGTCAGGATATGACGGGTGAAAATTGCTTCTGCATTTGAACGAAGCCATTGCCTGTTTGGTGATATTTTGATAGTTGAAATTTTAACCCTAACTCCAGTGGATTAACCCTAAACTCCAGTAGATGGCGTTTTTAGTTGACCGCTTTTTCGTTTTTTCATTCCCATGAAATGACACAGTCCCAGTATCCAGTTCACAGATCCCAGTAAAAAAGTTAAGTTACCGGATCGAGTTCAGCCTTGTCACAATAAAGCCTTTCCCTGCATGTTAAACATTACCAAAACGTATTATTAAATCACCATGTCGTGGCGCGAGTTTCATTGTTGAAACTCGCGGGTTACTCGATCATCAGTTATTATTTGTATGAAGATGCTTCCCAATATACTAACAAAAAACACTGATTTGGTTTCACATGAGATCACACAATTCAGGATTTACGGTAGAAGCGAGACTTGCATTTACGTAGATTTTATGCTTTTTATTAGAATAAGTAGTGAGAGCAGGTTGTTTTCCTTGCATTGAGACTACGTTAGCAGAGAAGCAACTTTGGCAGAATTCATTTTTCATTGATAACACTAGTCAACACCAAAAATGCATCCGGCTCAAAAATAGCTATTTCCGAAGTATTTTGCCTCGCTAAACGCGAAAATCACCATAAAAAGTTGAGATAAGCTCTAGTTTTCAAGATACAAAGCCAACTAGGATAGTGAATTCTCACTAATGCTCTTTTTTCCTTTCAGATAGAAACACCCCCCATGGGACTGACTGTCTTCTAAACTTCGACCCCAGGTTGAGATAGAAAATCTCACTACATGAAAACGGAAATAGACTTCAGGTAATTTAAATGCTGGGATGAGAAATGCCCAAAATCAGCCTCTAGTAGATCCACCCATTTATGTTTCCACCCATGCCCATTCTGCTGGGAATTTGATGAATGATGTGTCTCTGAAACTTTATTTTGTCCACTTCTTCCAGGATATTTTGTTTAAACACTAAAGCTGTGAGCAGTGAGCATGAGGAAAGATTTCACCAAGATATCTTGACAATGGAACGCAGATATCAGGATCATTAGGCTGAGGTAATGCTCACTAAATGCTGATGAACTAATACAAGAGATGGTCCTTCTTTGACGTACAAAAAGCAATAAAAAATGAAGCGCTTACAGCAATAATCCAAAAGGAACCACTGCTATCCGAAAAATAAGCATCATTTTATAAAACTTAACCTATATAATAACATTTATTGCACATGATTTTCTTTTCCTTTTTAACATTACCTTTAAATCAATGTGTTTTAGCTCTAAGGCCCGGACAAGGGGGGGGGGGGGGCGAGCGGGGCAATAGCCCCGGGCGCCACGAAATGAGGGGGCGCCGCAAGTCGCCTCTCGTTTCGACGGAACACGACGACATTCAAACGAAATGAGGGGCGCCTTGCGGCGTCCCTCTTCGTATAAAATGCCATGATTGTATAAAATTAGGGACGCCTTGCGGCGCTCCCTCATTTTAGGTATCACAGATACGCAGCCATAGACGCACAAAATAGAGAATCATATCAATGATTCTCTATTTTATCCTAGGGCACGAAAATATTCCTGTCTCTCAGTTTCCAAAACATTCGTTTCCTTTGCATCATTGAAACAGATACAATTTCTGCGAGTATAACTGTTTAAAATCAAACAAAAGGCACTTCTCATTTGTCTAGTTCTCACCAAAACTGCTTGAATTCTGCCCCTGCATGCAGTGACGTAACCAGAAAAGAGTTTTAAAGGGGCACATTGAAAAAACAAAAAAAAAAAATTTTTTGTTGATCAGATTGAAGGTGTCTGGTCAAAATTTTGAAACTTTTAGTTTTAAAAACGCAGTTTGAGCCTTAAAACGCGATTATATGCCATCTTTATTGACGTTAGGGTAAGGGAGGGAGTTCAGAGACTGTTTCCGATCGATTTTTTAAAAATAGATTGAAATCAATTCCTTGTCCCCCTGCAAGTTTTCAAAATTGAAGTTTCAAAAACGCAACTTTAGACAAACTTTGAAGATTTTATGAATAGGAGGATCTGGAGCATTTCCCAGGAAAATTTGTTCAAAATTATGGCTAAAAAAATTTAAGCAATGTTTTACTTTCAGGGGCTAACACAGTTAAATTTTTCGTAAGTGTTGTTTGAAAAACCCATTGCTTGTGATATTAAAGATAGACGGTAAGGGCACCCTTGTTTTTTATATAATATTAAATATTATTAATTTTATTAAATATTTTCTTAAACTCAAATCTTAAAAGCAATTTGTAAGGCGATATTTTGTAATATTATGAACAGTATTTTTTCGAAATTAGAGCTCCGAAAACGCAATTCTGAGCGATTTTCGATGTTGTTGAGTATTTGTGGGCTTCTCCCTAAAACTTACAAATATTTGATGCAAAAGAATAACATCTTTGTTTATAACATATAAGAAAGCTGGTATTAAATTGGTAGAAGTAAAACCAAAAAACTCTTGAAAAGAATCATTGGTTGAGTCCAGATCGAAATTTAATTTTGATGTAATTTACTTCGACAAATACATTTTCTATTTATAATCAGCAAATTATTTATTCGTGTTCTTAGTTTGATCAATATGAATAACCAATTCAATTTTAATTGTTTTTTTTATCTTGTGGGATAACATTTAGATAAATATTTGGATTTTTAACATTTCCATTTTTCGAAAAGTTTTTGCTGCATTAAAATATCACAAATATTAGAAACAGATTTATTGCTTGTGATTTAATTTGTGTTATTATGCATAGCTCTTTGATAGTTCTGTTTATTAATATGTAAAAAATTCAAGTATGTATTATGCACTGATGTTATAAGTAACTTGATTATTCTGTGTGTATAGGGGGGGGGGGGCGCCAGTAAACTTTCGCCCCGGGCGCCGTCTGCTCTTCGGACGGCCCTAGTAGCTCTACATCTTTCTCCAGTGAGCTTTTATGCGTCTTGAAAACAAGAGCTAATAAAAAAAATCCACTACCATAGTCGTTTTTCTCGAACCAAAATTAGTAGAAATTGACTATTTAAAACCAGGATGCAGGCAACAAGTTCTGTTTTGTTGACTAATGTAATTTACGTATGGTTTTGATGCAGATTTGATCACCAAGTCGGCTTTGGTGATAAATCCTAAATATCCTCCCCCCGCTCTCCAAGGAGAGAAATCTATAGGACTGCTATATACCCTGAGCTTTGTGTTGTGCTGTCATCTTCTTTCTTTATTCATTTCTTTATGTTTTACTAATAATAAAGTAAAGTCTGGATCTCTTGTTTAGATATCTGTCGGGATCTCTGTCTGGATATCTGTTACGCGCATAGTGCCCAGGGGTTTGCACAAGGGGGAGGAAGAGAAGGGACACCTGTTGGCCCGGGCCCGAGCCTGAAGGGGGCCCAATATTTTAAAAACTAGGCATGAAATCTTGGGATAAACAATATGGAAGGGGGGCCGGAAAAGCCATTTGTGACGGGCCCCAAAATTTCTGTGCACGCATCTGATAGCTGATCGTTCGGCCGATTTTCATGAAATCTTTACTAATAATAAAGCTAAAAGTCTGGATACCTCTCGGATTTCTATCTGGATGTCTGTTACGCGCATAGCGCCTAGACCGTTCGGCCCGATTTTCATAAAGTTTGGCACAAAATTAGTTCGTAGCATAGAGGTGCGCACCTCGAAGCGATTTTTCGAAAATTTATTTTTGTTCTTTCTTTATTCCAACTTTAAGTCAATTTTACACATATATTTGGTTCTTGGGGAAAAATTACCGGGTGTTTCAAAGAGAATGACACGATTTGAAATGCATATATCATGAAAATTATTGAAAATAGACACTTCAGGTTAATTTTATATTATATGGATAGTAATAAAGTTTTTTTACATACAAAATTAAAGGTGCTCAATATGTCCACCTTTGGTTGCACGGCATATGTCTACACGGTAGTCAAATTTGTCCCAAACTTTTGCAATCATGTCTGCATCGACTGCTTCCACAAACAAAACGTGTCTTTGAATTGTTTATACCATGTTCTAATGATCTTCGGGGCAGGAGGTTCAACAACTTGGTATTCTCGGCGAAAATCACGCTGAACAGTTCTACGAACTCGCACTTCGATTTTTGTCGTGCAGACACCATTCTCACAAACACTGAAATGGCGGGCGCGAAGAAGGAGAGTTAATGCTACCTACCGACAACTCCGTGAAACTCGAGATTTCCCCCCATTCTAACTATACCTTTAATTAATGAAACGGATTAACATCAGAGCAGTTATGATTCTTTGAAATCGGGTCATTCTTTTTGAAACACCCTGTATTTCATGCGCATTTTTAAATTTTAGGTCATTCGATAGCTTGGAATTTTCTGCATAAAATGACGTTTGTTTGAAGTTTCTAGGAGTATTAAGAGAGCTGTAAAAATCATTTAAAGAAAATAAACATCCAAGGCTTATCTTCAGCAAGTCAAACGATTCTAAATGATTAAGCTCGAGAATAAAATGAAAAATCCTCATATATATATATATATCAATACCCAAAATCACTGATCGAGTAACACTCTGATGTCACCAACAATGAAACTCGAACGATAGCTTGCGAGACGACATTATTTCACTCTTGCATCACTTAAAATTCAGTAATTTTATTGATATAGTAATTAGATAATATTTTTTGGCAGCGTTTGAGAAGCAGGGAAGTGATTTTTTTAACAAGGCAGAACTAGATCCAATAACCAACTGCTTTGCTGTTCAGACATTGAATAAAGATAACTTGGCGGTTCGTTTTAAATTCAAGCCATCACGGCAATAATGATTTTAATTTTTTCCCGATCAATGTCAAACAATTCTCTCATATGTAGTTATTTGTACACCTCAACTTTTACGAAAAATATTTTTAATAAAGAAGCAATTTGTACCCGTCATACCATGATTTGTGGTTTTCTAGTTAAAGATTAAATGGAAATTATTTTCGGAACGGAAATGAACTTTTGTATGTTACCATAGTTACGTCCTATCCTCTCTCTCTCTCTCTCTTTGATTGTTTCATTACCTTTTTTAAAAATTTTGTTTCAAACATTTTTAAAAACGTACTTATTTTTACGATCTAAATTCTTTTCTTTTATTAAAAAGGATTTAAATTGAAATATTTTAACTGCTAAGAAAAAGTCGTTTGCTTTTCTTTTCCAAACTTTTTATGGAACTATATTCAGTACATTATTAAAAAATATTGCTGTTCAACCACCACCTCCTATACTGAAGGTCACCGGACTGGTAACCTTAAATGAGCGTTGTCGGACTAAAAGGACGTTGTTAAACTGCCTTCACGAACAATAGAAAGATATCTCTCCAGGTCTCTATTTGGCGTGGTTTATCGCGCACTTGGCAACTAAATTGTTTCTCTGAAAAATGAAAAATTTTCTTCTGAACTGCCGTTGCCAAAATATTTTCAAATAAGGTAAATTCTTATGAACTGTAAAGGCAAAGCTAGATTTACAAATACAGACTCTCATTTCGTTTATATGCGTGTGCAAATGGAAATTAATACATGTACCAACGTTATTTCTTCCTTAAAGTGTACTTGCTAAGTTTTAATCAGGGCCAAAAGCCAAGTGATCGTGCTTTCCTATGTGTGGGGCAGGAGGACGTGGAGTAGATTCCCATCAGTCAAAGCCACGTCAGCTAGAAGCCCCATAAACTAGGGTTCCGTCCATTGAGGGGGCCCGTCTGAGAATCAAAGCAATGTAAATTTTATAAGTTTTAACGGAGACCCAGCAATCATTTTCGGAATTATTTTATGACGATTCTCATATTCGTATTTTATCATTCGATAAAACTGAAATTTCATTCAGCAAAATGAGAATGTTCCGGCTTCCGAAAATTTTAGTTCAAGGCGTCCCTGAATGTGTGATCTAATATCTATTCCCCCCCCCCTCCTTGAGAAATAGATAATTTTTAATTCAAATTTGTGTATGATTAAGCTCGTCATTTCAAAGTCTTCATGGGAGAGGGGGGGGGGCAAAGGGTTTGTGTTCAATAGGGGAAAAACAAAATACTTATAAAAATGCCTAATTTTATGATGTTTCTAAAATCCAGACACGTATCGAACAAGGGCGCCCATATAGGGAGCTCGAGCCCCCCTCCCCTTAGAAATTAGAACTTCCTTGCTTTTAATACTTTTTCTTTGCAAAAATGTAAAAACATTTCTTCTCCAGCCATTAATGAATAAGCAATTAAAAATGTCAAATTTAATGACTCTAATCTGTCCTGAAATCCGCTTCTATGGGGAAAATATCCTGCTAAACCATGGTTAAAATATCTGAGCCCCCTTACAATTTTGCATTTGGGCGCCCATGCCCTCCAATCACCTAAATGACGGGTCTGTGTATAGCATTTTAAATATTTAAAAACCTTTTTGGTATCGTTGAAAAAGGAAACAAACATTTTAAAATTGCTATGTTTCGTAGGTAGTCACATCCCCTCCTCGGTTATGACCAAAGACAACCTAAAATTTAGTTTTAAAATTTCCAATTTTGGAAAGTTTCCAAGACGGGAGGGGTTTTGTAGTTGCAATGAAAATGTATAAATATATATATAATTTTTCGCTAAATATTTTCCCAAATCCAGTCGTGTTGCAGTGGAGAGAGGAGAGCAGCAGAAGCAGCGAAGCCCCCCCCCCCTCTCTCATATATGCCTGCATTTACCGATTCCCCCAGGTATTTTTAGACGAGCGTAATGCGCTCTGCTCTAAAATTTTGGCAATTTGAAGTCTATTTCTGAGTTTTACACTATTTCTGTCTCCCATTTATTAAAACCCTCTGCCAACATCAGCCTATTTGTAGGGCAGGATTTGCAAATTTATCAACGTTCTCAAAAAAAAGATGAAAAAAATCGAGGGAAAGTGAAAAATGACAAAAAAAAAAAAAATCGTGGATCGGCGGAAGAATTTCGTTTGCTTTTCTAAATCCCGCATTTTTACCACAATTGCGATTGTAATTATCTAAAATTAAAATAAAACTGATTATAAATGCCCAATTATGTCCTTCTTCACCAAGGTTTTTTACATTATAATTTTTTAAAAAATTGTGGTAAATCTGAGATAAGGCACACTTATAAATCTTGTAGAAGGAGGGTGCGCACCTGAGCCGATGCGCGCCATCACTGTGTCAGTGTCCAGTGGTTCCCATCCCCTAAATTATCACAAAGATCGCCCTCTTCCCAAATGAGAAAAATACCCCTCAAAACAGCTCCTCCCCCCATTTAAATGGCGCATTCTGCGCAATGACAGACTAGGTGGGCACTCACTCCTGGTCTATTATGACTATTCATAAGAAGTCATTTAATCATTCTTTAAAAATCACTATATGGATATTCTGAATTCAAGAAAATAAAAATAACCATTTAAAACCAGCCAAGATGCAATTCAGACTCAGAAAACACACACAAAACCTGGTTTCCAAAAAAAAAAAAAAATTTAGTGAAGCACTTGAAGTGCTGAGTGACCATGATCCTCTTTGACTTTTTATTAAGCCCATTTTAGCCCTCTTACACCATCAGTAGGGGTTCCCATCAAGAAATATAACTTTTCCGTTTCAGAATTGGAAACTTGCGATTGCTCCCCAGTAAGCAATCAACTATTTTGTTAAAATCTATCTCATTTGAAAAAATTTAAACAGTTTTTTTTCCTTTTTCTTGGTTGATTAAAAATCCTCAGGAGTTCTGGCTTTCGGCTCTGCCAATGCTCAATTTAATGTAAATGCTGACCCAAGTATAAAAGAGTCAAAAAAAAAAAAAAAAAAACTCTATAAATGGGGTTAGTTGAAAACTAAATAACGTCCATGGTACAAAAATCAATCCTCTCTGCAAAATAACAACGTTTAATTAACGTTTCAAGGCTTCTATGGTTTGAGAAACACCCCCCCTCCTTTTTTTTTCATCTTATATAATGTAAACATGATTTTATTGAATGCAATAATAGCCCTTTAATTATCTTCCAAAAAATAGTAACATTGTTATGATGTGCACAAATTGCAATGACATTCCTTCAAGAAATATGAATAGTTAAATTAAAAAAAAGTTTTTCATCAGTTGGGCCAACACTATTGTTTTGTAATTACAATCCCTTTTCGAAGGGCAGTTTCACCAGAAAGTAATTATTTTAAGTATTTGATAAAACTGTCAGTTTGTTTGATGAATTAGGTAATGTTATTTAGTTCTTTTTATCAAATTTTGAACAATAGGTAACAAAATAAGAAGGGTTGTTTATTTGGCAATGAGAACATGGTTAAATCCTTAATAACCCTAAGAATTTTTATTAAAGAATACTAATTTGTTAAATGTTAATTCAAATGAATTTGTAATTAATACTTTCAAGACCACTGCTATTTAATATTTGCTGAAATGTTCTACTTAACATTGCTAAAGCAGTTAAGAATATTTTGTCTTCTAAAAAGTGTTTTAATGTTGAGAACATGTAGAGTGAAACTGAATAGTTTAAACAATGTTTTTCAGAAGTAACAAGTTTTTTTTTTTTCTGTGCAATTTTTAAATGGAAGTGCCATTCTTCCTCAATTTTGAATAAGCTATAACTTTATTGTTTTAACTAAGTTATGTTTTCACAATACATTAAAATCTGAATTTTGTTTTAAATTCTTATTTAGTTTCTATTTTTAAGTGCATTAGTTTTTAGTGTATACTTGCATACTTTTTTTATTGCAACTTAGAAAAAGTAAAAATTAGGTTATAAACTCTAACAAAGCATTTATTAGATGCAGGATTATAGTTTCAGTTTTAGTTACTTAATTCAATTTCTTGATTCCAGATATGCTACATAAATACAAAAGGCTGTCCATAAATGTCATTTTTTAAAAAATATTTGATCCCCTCTCCAGTGTCACACTACATAACAAAAATACCTTTATTTCAAACCATGATATGCAATGACTCTTCTTGTATGTTACCCCCTCCTTTCCCCTTGTCAAATATTCAGAATTAAAACCCCTCTTTCCTCTCAAAGCATGACATCATTTGTAGATGACCCATAAGGGATAAAATGAAAGTAAAGAATAAAAATTCTACCAGTGCAAAAAATTTAGAGGCATATAGGAGGCTACAAGCACAAAACAGACAGCATTACCACACACATCAAGGACAATTTATTCCCAATTGCGTGTCATAGACAATTTAATAAAAGCAAAATATATTCTGAAATTTCAGGGAATAATATGTATTATGTAAAATAATATGATACTTTGAAAGAAAGTAAAATTGCGTGAATACATTTTTAGTTTATCATTATTTATCTGCCTATTTGCAATTGCTGTCCCAGCACACAAAAATTACCATTAAAAACAACAAAAAAGATTTCATTCAAAATACTATATGTTTATTAACAAAATATGGCCCTATTAGGTACTATAAAAAACACGAGTAATACAATAATGTTTGCACAAAGCTAAACATTTTTAAGGAAAAATAAACATTTCTTCAAAATTCTTGATGTTATTAATATTGTTATACATTTTTATCGAATTGTAAACAAGTATTATACTAACTGATTCTTTTTTTTTTACTCTTTCATTGTTGATAACTTTTAAATGAAAATTGAAAACCATACGATAATTATAAGACTAATTTCTCCTACTTGCCATTGGCAGAAGTTCACATATTGAGAAAGTCAACATGTGTACATAAAAATAAAAAAGGAAGTTCATCTAATTAGTAGTAAAAGGTAATATAAAACAACAAATCAAACAAAAGAAGCAATACTAAACAAAGTAATAAGTATGTCCACTGAAAAGCTACAACAGAGGAATTGATGGAGCACACACAAGTACAAATCTCTCTATTGTATAACAATTCGGTATTAAAACATAAAAAAAAAAGCAATTCTTCAAGGCTTCTTATGCAAAATCGCACCAACAGCAATTGATTGCTAATCAATCCTAAAATGGACATCAGGAAAAGAAAAAATATAGAAATTAGTTGCACATAAAACATGTATTTTTATCAAAATTATGCAAAAATATTTTATTAGTAAGCAAACAAAGAGGCTGTCTTGCAAAAAATAATAAATAGCTTAATAATATTTACATACCTTAGAATGAAGAGCTACAAATAAAACTCCAAATAGTTCAAATTTTCTTTCAATTTCCCTAGTTTTGAATTATCAAGAGTAGACTGTGGTAATCTTATACACTTGTGAATATGCATACAAAAGCAAGTTTATCTAATGTAGTGGTAAGCAAACCAAACCAAACAAAAGAAGCAGCTCTAAACAACTAACATGTGTCCACTGAAAAGCCACAACAGAGGAATTGATGGAGTACAACACACCAAATCTCACTGTCATGAAACCATTCGGTATTAACACATGCAGAAGAAACAGCAATTCTTCAAGTCTTCTTCTGAGAAATTGCACCAATAGCACGATCCTAAAACAAACATCAAGAAAAGAAAAAAATGCAGTCATTATTTGTTTAAAATACATATTTGTATCGAAATAATGTGCAGATACATTTTATAAGTAAGCAATTATACCTGCATACAGAGAGACTCTCTAGCAAGAAACAATGGACAGCTTAATACATACATCTGTTGTAAATTAGAAGAACTACAAAAAAATCAAAGTCTTGTTCAAGGTCCCTGAGCTTTAAGTTATCGAGTCAACTATACTACCCTAATATACTTACGAAATGCTTATAGAAGGAATGTCATCTAATGCAGAGGTAAGTGAAAATATAACATCAAACCAAATAAAAGAAGCAGCTCTACACAACTACTATGTGTCCACTGAAAAGCCACAACAGAAGAATTGATGAAATACAACACACCAAATCTCACTGTCATGAAACCATTCGGTATTAACACATACAGAAGAAACAGCAATTCTTCAAATCGTCTTCTGAGAAATTGCACCAACAGCAAGTGATTGCGAAGCACGGTCCTAAAACAAACATAAAGAAAAGAAAAAATGTTGTCATTAGTTGTATAAAATACATATTTGTATTAAAATTATATACATATCCATTTCATTAGTAAGCAAGCAAACATTCGTGCACACAGATAATCATACAAAAAAACTATAAATATAGTAGAATCTCGAAAATCTGAGGTAATTGGGGCTAACGCCACCTCGGATTATTGAAAACTTGTGGATTATCCAGAAATATTTCCAGATTAAAATTTCAGACTTTTTGATGTCGTAAGGAGCACTTTTACTTCCTCATGTAAAGAGGAACCAATTGTCTTCACAAAAAATATTATCACTAAAATTTCAGAATAAATTTCTTTTAATTACCTTTAAACGAATTTCGAAAAAAAAAAAAAGAAAATTCTGTGTAATGTATTTATGTATGCAAATGTGTATGTTAACAAGCCTGCATTTTGACAGTTCCCAAATCCATTTCGATAAGTTTTGTCATTACGTCTATATGTGCTTGTATATCTGTCGCATGAGACATTATCGGTCACTTGTAAGGTTTAAGTTATTGAATATACGACTTGTGCAGTGTCAAGTTGTGAAAATTCTTTTTTTTTAGTCCTATCGGGTGTTCCTAAAGGCATGTTTATACGTTCTTTGTGGTTAATCAATGTCAGTTTTACGTATCAAGTTATGAGATGCAAATCATCTCTCAATCCATATTTAGCAGTCGGTGAATATTTCGTGGCAGTTCTCTTTTCATACTGTTTACTCATATAGAATACTTTTTACAAATAATGCTAAGCACACAAGCATTTGAATGCACACAGATTCAACCAGCAGAAATCAACGAAAATGACTCTGACTTCTCAAATCCACAATATCAAAGATGCTACAAAAAAAAAAAAGGATGTGGGGCAATCCTAAACTTCCAACTCATAGAATATTTACATTTTACATATCATGTTGGGTTTTTTTTCCCTCACAACTTTCTCAAATTCTTCATTTTTTTGTGACAATGAAAGTAAATATTCTAAATTGAATAAGCAGAATGGCATTAATATCACAGTACAAATGGTATCTTTCACCGATTCAGAATGCAATTTGATGAAATTCGTGAGAGTCCGTCGCAGATTAGTTTCAGTGTGCGGTTCTGACATTCTTGCATGAGTTTTAGACCCAATGTGGATTCAATAAACGTGTAAGGATTGCATGTTTCTCGAGTTCATTTAGCATTATTACTAAGAACATTTAGCAAAATAGTAGAAAAAGAAACAGATGTAAATTAAACACACAGAATTTCATGAACTGATTCAGTATTTTCATAATTCATAAGCAAGTAAACCCTGAATAACACTTTTAATAATGCATAAGAAAACCACTTACTGCTATACAAATAAGGCAGTGGTTGCGGCACCGACCGCCGGAAATGCAATGAAGTACCGACCTCCTTCTGCGCATGCGCAGAGTAGAAATTACTGCCTTGGGGTCGGGATTGTTTTATGAACCCGACCAAGGGGACGTTACGATGGGCGGGATCTAATTTCAACAGCCGACCAATGATATTCTATGCGGTCGGACGAATTATGTATGGCCGACCACACAAATTAAGATTCTTTCCCAATGAGTCTAAGCGGTCGGACGAATTATGTATGGCAGACCACACAAATTAAGATACTTTCCCAATGACCATGCTGAGCGGTCGGACGAAATATGTATGGCCGACCACACAAATTAAGATTCTTTCCCAATGAGTCTAAGCGGTTGGACGAATTATGTATGGCAGACCACCACAAATTAAGATACTTTCCCAATGACCATGCTGAGCGGTCGGACGAGTAATATATGGCCGACTACGCAAATTAAGATATATACGCCGAGCGAAATGATAGTTCTGGAATTAATATAGATATTAACACGGCATACACGATCTGTAATTATGCTTTAATCATAATTCAATTATTCGATGCGATACATCGACCATCTCCGACCCATGCCCTCGAGTGCCGCTGCTTTGGGTCGGACATGATTCAAATAGACCTTATGAAATTCTATGGAGGTCGGATGTATAATATGAGACTTAATATGAATTTCCAGTGAAATACTATATTTAGCAATAATTTAATAAGAATTAAGGTAGATTTACGTCGACTAACCGATGTGTGTCACCGCCGGTCGTATAATACGGCAGGAATTCTTTTCCGAACTCTAACTCATGCCCTCCAGCGCGAAATTCTAGGGAGGAAATCCGTAGAGCTATTCATTTTGAACTCTTTTAAACAGTTTTCGAATATTCAATGTACGCTTTGAAACTCGCACCGCGTTCCATGATGCTAGCCATTTTTACACGAACCAAGCACGCACGCACATGGTCGGAAGTAGTTGGAACTAGTGACGTCGCTAGTTGGAACCGCCGCGCCACGCGAAGCGAAGGAGGCGTGTCAATCCGTTGAAAGTGTCAGATTTGCGCATGCGCAAGTTTCTAGGTCGGATGCCGAATCCAGCTCCGACGGTCGGTGCCGCAACCACTGCGTACAAATAAACTTCCAACTTCTTAGAATATTATTTTATGCTTCCTCCGGTAGTTCAGAGAAGAATAAATCTTTTGCCCTTTGCACATAGACACATGCATTCAATTTAATTACATAAAAACACTAATATTTACCACTACAAAATGTACATTTTTATGCACACATGCCAGAATGCAACAACGTGCTTCGTTTCATACAGCAAGCCTACAATATTTCGAACCTTCGACCGAAATCACGCCAAATTACCAACCTTCAGTTCAAATTCGGTGCTTGGCGAGAAGGCATTTTAACCACTTCCGGACTAAAAAGGCCGGTCCACGGAGTAGGAAGAAGGAGAGAAATGTCCTACGGGATTTCTAATGTAAAAGTGGCAACGTTTGTTCACTATTTCCAGAGGGCGCTGTATGTGCACCGCTCCCGACAATCGCAGCAGATCAATGTAAATGATGCTAAGTTTCTCCTTTTTTTAGAGGCAGCTATTAAAGCAAAAAAAGAAAAAAACTACTGGAAATTGGATGTAATAAGGGGCCAATATAGTGGACGATGTACGGCTTTCGTCCACAGGAAGTTAGCGCAGTATTTTGATGGAAAAATTTATTTTATTTTTCATCACCAACTTGCCGAATTCGTCTGCTATCAATATTGCGCTGTGCGATGTTTCATTTTTTACGAGTTGGAATGTTTCTATTCCCGTAAATAATTGACGAAATGAGAATGTTGTAGAATTAATTACGTAAACCCTTTTTTTTTAATTAGTTGTGAATTTCGTGACATATTTCGAGAACTAATTAAAGCGAAATAATTTTTTGCTTTCACGACCTTTAACAGATAAAAATAAATGTTAATGTTCTATTCACTTAACTTCAAGCTGATATTGATTACAATAATTTTATTCACGTGTTTACTCACTGCTTAAACAGAATTGTTATCATTATTTTTTTATTACTGCATTTTTTTCGACAACCAAATGGAAAAAAAAATCGAGAAACTTTATTCATTCAAAAAATTATACCTCAGAACGCTTTTTTGAGATAGTTTGTGGGGTTTTCTGCTGAAATTAATCATGTGTATTTTTTAAATGAAAATGGTTCCCGATTTTTTTTCGATTTGGTTGTAGAAAAAATTGCAATAATAATAAAAAAAATAATGATAACAATTCTGTTTAAGCAGTGAGTAAACACGTGAATAAAATTATTACAATCAATATCAGCCTGAAGTTAAGTGAATACAACATTAACATTTATTTTTATCTGTTAAAGGTCGTGAAAGCAAAAAATTGTTTCGCTTTAATTCGCAACTCCAACGAACTATAGGGGGCACTGCAGTCACTGTCTAATGGCGGAATTGAAAACTAAAACAAACGCATGTGGTAACGAAGAAAATGGTAAAAGTGTTGTGATTTTTGTTCGTATGTATGATTTTTTCGCTTCATTCGTTTGAAAAGATTTTTCAAAGTCTTTTGGTTATTCTGACCCATATAGAAAGAGATTAGAAACCAAAAAGTATTACGAAAGTAAACAATTAATGCAGAACACACAGTAAGTTGTTCTGAAGCAGCCATTTTCACGATGTTGAATTCGGAATTCATAATTTTTGGTTCGCTTCGAACGGCATTTTCATTTTGTACCGTTTTTTCTATACATTAGTACATATTAAGTTCAGTTTCGTGACATTTCCAGCATTTGTTGACATTTTTGTCACATAGTGCACATACGTGGCAGACTGTCAAGAGTAACGTTTAACACTAGATAATTTATTTCTATGACTATATGATTGGATATTTAAAGAAATCATGTATTTAATTCATTCGTCATGGAAATGATTTACCCGATATGCGAAATCTTGTCAAGATACATTATTCTTTCACATAATTTTAAAACCATACCCCTATAAACAGATTTTTGGCGAACTTTTATTTTTTATTGTTCAAATTCTTAACGTTCTTTCTGGATTTTTCAATCTGTTCTGCGATAAATATTTTCAAGAAAATTTATTTGCATACTGTCTATTTCAGTAGGATACTGAAGTAACAAAGGTTATTTAAATCATTTATGTAGAATTAGGTTAAGTAAAAGTGTCCAGTCAATGTTGTTAAGTTCGTTTTTTTTTCATCGAATTGAAAAACTGATATTTATTCAAATTCACTCAGAACAAAATAAATAAAATGTGTACTCATAGTTTATATATGGTGGTAGTTTTCTTTTCAGTTGATTGACCATTATTTCTTTTTACTTATCGAATTCTGTAATCTTACTATCATTTTATTCCACTCATGATAAAAATTAAAAATGGTTTAACTAAAAACGCGAAAACTCGCCAAGGCTACTTTGCTTGCACAATACTAAAACTACTATAACCCTAAACAAATTTGGCGAAACCTTTCAGCTGAGAATAAAAGGAATAAAGTAAATTCTTTCTCGGTTAAACATTTTTCATTTTGTTCTACGATAATAAATTCAAGAAAATATTTTGCATACTGTCCATTCCAACTAAATGCTGCTGTAAAATATGATTAGTTTAATTAATTTAAGATTAAAAAAAACTCATATTCTTACAAATTCATACAAAACAATAAAAATTTTTACCTGGTATAACGTTATCCAATTTTGTTAATCCAGAGTTTTCTTTTTTATGCTTCCACCATTTAATACTTTTTTGAAAGAAATCAGGAAAACTAACATTATTTTGAGAAGCTCGAGAATACTACTAAGGGACGAATTAATTTCTGTAGCTGAAAGCAAACTAAGACACATCGATTGCGTTAATAAATACTCAGAACAAACTGACCGCGTTTACGTCAACAGACACACGTGATGCGCAACGTGGCAATGTTTTAGGTGCAGACGCAGTTTTATAAATCACCGCAAGGTAGCGTATTCGAGCGCTGGAGTTCCGAATTAGTTCTCGAAGCATGTTACGAAATTTACAACTAATTAAAAAAAGTATTTACGTAATTAATTCTACTACATTCTCATTTCGTCAATTATTTTTAGGAATAGAAACATTCCAACTCCTAAAAAATAAAACATCGCACAGCGCAATATTAATAGCAGACGAATTCGGCAAGTTGGTGATGAAGAATAAAATAAATTTTTCGATCAAAATACTGCGCCAACTTCCTGTGGACGAAAGCCGTACATCGTTCACTATATTGGCCCCTTATTACAACCAATTTCCAGTAGTTTTTTTCTTTTTTTTGCTTTAGTAGCTGCCTTTAAAAGAATGAGAAACTTAGCATCATTTACATTGATCTGCTACGATTGTCGGGAGCGGTGCACATACAGCGCCCTCTGGAAAAAGTGAACAAACGTTGCCACTTCTGCATAGTAAAGATTTATCTCCTTCCCTTTAATCTCCCTGGGCCGGTCAAAGGCCAGAGATTCTTATTTGGCTGCTTAGAGCTCTCAACACTCGCCAACGCGTGCGCCAATCTCAAATTAAGTTTCGAAATCTTTGCCTTTTTTTTTTTCATAATACTACTCTACAACTAATGTTTCTCTCGTAGGCTAGTAATTTAACACTGTCATGAAGAATAAAAAAGAAATGAAAATCTTTGAACTTTAACAACCTATAATGGATATAATTTACAACATAAGAACAGGTAAGAATTTTGTTTTCATTCTCAAGACATCAATGGCTCGTTCTTTCTCGCAAAAAACGTTTTTGCAAAGAAAAATATTTACAGAACATTTTAGATATTTTTTTCACATTTTGCACAAAAAAAAAAAAAAAAAAAAAGAAATCTGATCACTAAATTTTTAGTCGTCATTTCAACAATTTTAATAGAATGCAGCTACCAAATTTTACGGGGTTCTTTGAATCAGAAATTAATGGGCCTCGACTGTTGATCCTTCTATTCTGCTTTTGAATTTATGATTTGTCTTATCTGTGTACGGTTATAAAACTATTTCAACGGTGTAGTTATTCAGTAACTACACCGTTCAGTACTTAATAATATTCTAAACTACTAGGCTTATAAATTTTTCTTTTTAATTTTTTTGGTTTTTACGCAGTCGAGTTTTTTATTTTCATTTAATAATTTTTTTTATTATAATTGTGTCGTACAGCGTTGTACGGTCTACCTCAAAAATAAAAGTTGCATCAAGTGGCGCATGCTCAATAATCGGGATGAAATAAAAGAAAAAAATAGCGTAAAATTTCCCGTCAACGTGAAGAAAAGAACAATTTTACGCATCAAAATTTAAATTTAGACCTCTTTGATTTTTTTTAGTTCCAAGATCCCCCTCCCCTATGTGAATTTCCAAGCATCAAAGAACCTTTGTGCCAAATTTGGCAAAGATCCGATGTAAACTGTTCATGTGAAAACTGCCGTGGGGAGGTAAAAGGCAGTAATTGCAAATTTTTCAATTATATTTATTTATTTATTTATTTTTAGTAACTTTGTCACCTATTGTATGTTATAAATAAACAATTTTGTACTAACTTATTTGTTTGGTTTCTGGTTAAAAAAGAAGTGCGAAAAAAGCGTCGGATTCCAACACTTCCGCACAGTTAGTTCGTAATCCAAAACGCGTTTCTTCAAATATCTCGAAAACACATTTCTGGGCAATTCCACAGAAATGAGAAACATGATTCATTTTTCAAAATCCTTTTTTTCTCACAAATTAGGTATCACTTTGAAGCTTATGAGTTGAATTATATGAAAATAAATAAATTGCCACAAAAGTTTATGTTTATAAGAGATACAAGCCTTTGAACAAAAGGTATTTTCGCATGATGCCATGATGGATTTTTTAATATCTTGTTGGAATTGGTATTTCAAATTATAGTTGCAATATTTTTCAAATTGTAACTGATTCAGATTCCTGCCACAACACTTTAAAACAAATGTAGCACAAAAAATGAAACCTAAACAAAATATTTTTGCCTTTAAAAGCTTTTTTATAACAGGCACTTTGATAAAATTACGTCCGACATTAAATTGCCAAAAAGTTTGTGCTGTATAAAATAGGATGGGATATTTTACAAAACATTTTACCTACAAATCAGAACATCAGTTACTATTGAAAATGTGCAATCCAAACAAATTCAAATAAATAGTTTTTTGTTATTTTATGGTGTCGGACGTAAAAAATTAATTACGTCCGACACCAAGGTTTTTAAAATTATTACCTTGTTCTGATTACAGAATTTCTTTGATTTAAAATAGAAGGGATAGAGGACAGCAATAATAACATTTCTTTATACTTTAGTCATTAAAATGTCTTTATTAATAGGTACTCTTACTTTAAAACATTTTTTTAAAACCATTAAACTGGTAATTGATTAATCACAACTGGTTCAATTTGTTACGTATTTTTTTCCCTTAGAAGCACTGAACTTATAAGGAATAGTTCTTTCTTTATTTCAAGTATATCAAAATGCAACAATTTTACAGCAGAATGAAGTCCAATCTGGCAAACTGGGCACATGCCATGCTCAAGCCACGATCTTCACATCCCATGCGTGAATTTCCAAGGAATTCTTTCAAAATTTTTGATATTTTGTATCATACTAAACTCTCCGTGCATAGATTTATAAGTTACGTTTTGGAATATCTTAAAACTAAATACTCAAGCACTAAAAATATACAAGTTTTCTCAGATAGACCCGACTTACAATTAAGCAAAGCTTACATTAACAAAATTTACATTTATTTGAGCAGAAATTCAACACAAAATTAACCCGGAATTTCTTTGCAGTGTTCCCTGGGGAAGGAGCTGTAGATAGCATAGTTGGTAAGATAACAAAAAAAGTGGCGTAATGTAAAAGCTGGAAGTAAAATGACGGCGGGGGGTCTCAACCAAATCAGACCACCACTGCAATCAAAGGTTCATTGTACTAGACAAGCTGGAATAGTGTTGAGCAGTATGCCACAAGAACTATGCATCTGTGACTTCTTCATTAATCGACAGTGAACTTTAAGTACACATATCATCAGAAGAGACCATGCATAATTCAGCAACATTGTAACAATATTTGAGAAAACCTTTGTAGTACTGCATGCACTCAAGTCAAAGCAATTTAATTGAATAAAATTACTGTCTCAGACACTTCTTCCTCAAAAACACTTAGGATGGTCGTTCTAAAGAATTATCTGACAGTGATGCATTGGATGAATTTGAAGACTTTGCACAACTTCAAGTACACAACTGGGTTGCGGTTAACTATGAGTCTGTACATTACCCAGGATGCATTCCTCTGTTAAATGGTGAAATGATTGAAATATCTGTGATGTATAAGACAGAAGGGCACTTTAAATGGCGAAAAGAGAGAGATAAAAGCTTCAATACAAAATAAAATATTTTTTTAGATTTTTTTTTCCACCTATCCCAATTAGAAGTAGCTGATAATCAACATTTACGAAAAATATTTGATATTTAATACTGTAATTATCTAAACATCTCATTTATTGTCATTAACATTTTACTCAAGGTTTAAAGCAATTTAAATAGGTTTTAAACACTTTTGTTTACGTCCGACACCATGGTAATTTTGTACATATTACGTCCGACACCAATACCGAAGTCCCTATTTTGGCACTTAATACCTCTAAAATTAAAAAAATATTTGAGTTATTAATATTTCATCATTGCTCTTTGACATAGAAGTAGTTTCATTGTTGCAGATTAAGCCATTGACCTGAATCTTAGATTTTAGTTTGCTAGCTTCATTTTTAGCCTACTTTCCCAGTAAAAGTCAGAAAAAGAAGAAAAAAGCATGAAAGAAGGCTTAATGCATCTTAAAAATATCGCGAAAAACAAAAAAAAAAAAAAAGGTTAAAAATAAATAAAATAATTAAATAAATATCGAAAAATTAAAAATTGGAAAGTAGGGTATTGAGATGGGGAAAAATATCTGTCGGTCTGTCGGTTCGTCGGTCTGTCGGTCCGTCGGTCTGTCTGTCTGTCTGTCCCCCCCCCCCTAATAACTTTTGAATGAATAGTCCGATTCGAACAAACTTTTTTTTGTTCGAAAGATCTTGGCGAGGACACCTCATTTCCATATTTCTCTTTTTGATTTGAACTATTTTTTGTTCAATTTTGAACAGTTCAAAAAAACTTAACATTAGCGCCTACGGGGAAATTGAAGGCAATTCCGAACTGTGAGGCGAATTTGCTTCAAATAAACTTCGTAGGAAAAAGCTTTTCATACAAAACTTGTATATAAAATATCTTTTTGATTTGAACAACTTTCCGTTCAATTTTGAACACTTCAAATCCCTTAACATTGCGCCTACGGGGAAACTAAAAGTCAATGTAGATTCCGTACTTGAAGGCGGATTTACTTCAAACAAATTTTGTTGGAAATAACTCTTGACGTCAAACTCCAGACTCCGACTCCGAGAATTTAGGAGCACCTGACTCCGACTCCGACTCTGTGCCCGACAATTAATGGGACCGACTCCCTGACTTCGACTCTGACTTCGTAGCTTTGGCAAAAATTTATACACGGAGGACAAATGACTGAGTCCGATTGTCGGATATTCGACTCCGACTCCTTTATCTCAAAATGAGATTGACTCCGACTCCGACTTCGCAGCTATAGTTTCAACTGCGAAATAATTATTGTTGACATTTTATTGTTTTTATTTATTTTGGTAAGTGCATTAATTCATTAAAAACATTATTTTTGGCAACAGGGGAAAAAGAAACGATTTCTTTTTTTTAATATGATGTATTTATTTTAATGAGTTTATTAATTTTAATTATTATTTTTTCGTTTTGAAAGCTGTTAAAGATTTTTTTTAATGGAAAAAAGTGTATTAGTTGCTTTGTTTAAAAGTTGCTGCTATTTTATTTGCTCGTTTTTTTTAAATTTTATTTATTTATTTATTTATTTCTTAATTTTTCGCGCATCTAATTTTTTTAGATGAGTGAGGAATATTTTATGCCTAGAAATTAGCTTAAAATATTTAAAAAATATGTTTGAAACAATTTGCGATTTTAGTTACTTTTGGGAATATTGATCAGGTACTAGAATGTAGTATGGGTATACGGGAAAGTAGGCTCGTATAGTTCTAGACAGAACTTCTTGTTCAGATTCAGCTCATACGTCCGACACCATGAGTAAATTTTTTTTTCTTAAAATAAAATTTTGTATCAGAAATTCTTTTTATGCTAAAAAGTTTTACATACAGTAGTAAGTATTTAAAAAAATATTTTGATCTGTTTCAAAATTGTTAACCAATAAATGTGTTGGTTTTTTAAAGTGAATTTCGTGCAATTCTTATGTCCGACACCGTGGAATTGCCCTTCTGCAGATTTTGTCGTTTACCAGCCTACGGCAGCATAAGGAGCTTATACACACATCATACATCCATTTTTAGAAAATATAGACAAATTGATACAATGGGGTTGTTTCTTCCTTCAGTCAAAAGTACTACTTTTAGTAACTAAAATTGATAGAATAAGCAAAAAAAAAAAAAAAAAAAAGAACATGGACCCAGAAATTTTCATTTTCCGAACAGTTATTTTTTAATTAATATTTTAAAATGTCCAATTTTTCAAACAAGGCGTGGTCTTTATGATGTCACAAATGATACACTTTGGCGCATCTTTCTGCTGCGTTTTCACGTTATGATAATTAAAAAGCGAATTAAATATTGCGCTCTACACTTGCTATCAACCATATCGTTGCCAATACAAGTGAGTAAAGATGCGAATTAAATATTTTGCTTTGTGAATGGCAGCAGTGAATGGCATTTCATCATTTATGATGTCATCGTGAGAGGCGTAAACAATGAAAGCGCACCGATTAAAGTAATTTTTTTAAAATATTAAACTTGAACAAATTATTTAAAAAATGGTCAGATCCATGTTTTTAAGCATGCTCTTTCGGAAAAAAAAACCTTTTAAAATTTTGGAAACGACCCCATTAGTAATAATTTTACTGTCATTTTTCTTTTTTAAAATAAGGGCCCTAAGAACATAAATCGGCCAGGGCCCCACTACTGAAGGAGCAAAACAGTCTTCTAGCGATTAAACTAGAGAGCGAGAGAGAGATCGCCCGGGGAGTTCGCGCGACACACCAAAAACAGGCTGAAGATGCTCCCGCGAGGGATGCTTTCCTCTTCAACCTCTCAGTTCCATGGGCGAGAGGCTGAGAGTCCGGATCTTTCGCTGGATGCAGGCGGTACGGAGAGCTCCGGACCTGTTGCGGCAGCTAGAGGAGAAGGATCGCCTCATCGCGGAGCTAAGGAGCGAGCTGCAGAGGATGAAGGCAGGTGTCTCTCTCTCTTTGTTACACTTTTATTCGGAGTGGTGTTGTACATAGCGTTTCCCAACTTTTGACACCCGCAGACAGGTGCGAACTAGAAATATATTCCTCGTTCCAAGAATATAAAATATTTTTAGTACTTGATTCATTGAATCTAAAGTTGTGAGAAAATAATTGTCAGTTGATGCGACATATGCTGTTGCTAATTTTTCATTCATTTTATACCTATGCTCAGTAAATGAACACTCAAATGGCTGTTCATAGATGATGTCACACTTTTTTTTCAACATTAATGACCCTTTGTCTCAAAATACAGTGGCCGCCGCTCATATGAATCACGTTTGTACTAAGCGGTTTTGATTCCATATAGTGGCTGATTCAATAAAGTGGCTGATTCAATAAATCTGGATTCTGTTCTGTTTTTCGCAATTTGATTAATTATAGTGATTGATTCAATTAACCACTGATTCGATTAACCGGTGTCCACTTTATCGCACTTAACCTTACCCTGACACCCCTTTGTCACATGTCACGCTATTTTCCATAAACATATTTTCATAAAAAATGCATGATGTCACACTTCTTGTTACTCTTGTTACCCATTCCCTCTTCCTTGATCCATAATACTGTTCTAATTTCACGACAGTCCTCCCGTGGCAAAATTTGAGGACAGCCCCTAATAGCGATTTCATGTTCTGAAAATCCCAATATCGTTTAAGTTGTAGTATTTCTCTACATCTATCTCTATGTCTCTATTTTTTTATTTTTTTTATTTTTTTTAAGTCCTTTCAAAATTTTGCTTTTGTGTGTGGTCCGCAATGTCTAGGAGACACCGTAGCACCTATACCCTTGAAATTTGATTCAAAACTAGTTGAGTCCTCGGAAATTGTGCACTTCGAGCTTTTTTTTTTTTAAATTTCGAATTAGTTTTTTGTAATTAAATTTTTAAAATTAAAAGTTCACATATATTGCTCAATAAGAAAACGAAAAAAAATTCCAATATCCCTCAATATTTTACATTATTCAAAAGAGTTTCTTACAGGGTTCGTACGCCTCCTGAAAATCCTGAAAAACTCCTGAAATCTAATTTTTCTTCTAAGGGCCCTTAAAACTCCTAAATTTTTGTTTTAACCTCCTGATTTTTCTCCTCTCCTCCTGAAAATAATTTTCAACAACAATCGCTAATTTCAATTCCTTGTCATCTCTGTTTAGGTAGCCATATTGAATCGCTGGCAATTAATCAAAATTCTCATATTATACAGATCACCCAGTGCTTTTCGCAAAGACATGGGGCGTGTTCAAACCAACTGAATTGTTACTCTGTTCAAACATGCCCATTACAGTTACTGATTGTAACTGCCACTAGAGAACGAACCAAGAGCATGTGCTAGTTTTTGTGTTAAGAGCGACAGCTTTTAAGCATATTTTCTATATTGCTAATTAGTAGTGCTATTGCTATTTTGTAGCATATATAGTACTGATAATATGCTGATATATCTAATATTTTGTATATTCCTGTTATTTTCAGATATTCCGAATGCAATATTTATTTATTTATTTATTTATTTTTATTTTATTTTTATTTATTTATTTTTTTTTTTTTTGATTGAATAGTGTGTGGAAAAAAAAAAAAAAAACTGAACGATTTAAAATTTTACAGCAAAGTAGATTAAATGTTACTGAAACTAATTTTCTTGTAAAAGCGGCTCATGTTATTACTCCTGAAAATTTTGCTTTTGACTCCTGAAAACTCCTGAAATTCATTTTGTCTGGAAGAGTATGAACCTTGTTCTTAGTCTACCCAAAATAAAGTTTGTTCCAAATTTCTCGACTGTTTCGATAAGGAGATACAGTGGACGCCGGTTAATTGAATCAGTGTTTGATTGACTCAATCACTTTAATGAATCTAATTGCCAAAAGCAGAACAAGATCTAGCTTTATTGAGCTAGCCGCTTTATTGAATCAGCCGCTTTATGGAATCAAAACTGTTTAGAACAAGCGTGATTCATATAAGTGGCTGCCACTGTAAGCGTTTCTAACTTCATGAAAATCCTAGGCTACACATTATTCATGTACTGAATTACGGAGCAAAATGTTACTATAGTTAAGGCAAACCTAACCTGGTAGTATTGTGAAGGCTACGCAGATCCTAATCACAACATTACAACTGCCAGGTTAGGTTTGTCCTAACTATAGACGCATTTAGAAACCAAGAATATGAAAACAACTTTTTGAAACACTAAGCACGGCCGTTTTCCTAAACCAAAAAGCCTCTTCAGCACCATTTGGTACAATATTAGTTCGAACCCCGCAGGTGTGCAGTTTTAAGCTTTTTTTTCTTATTTTAAGTTTTGTTGTAAGCATTTTTTATAAAATTCTTTTTCTCTTTGAGTGGGAGCAGGATCTCTATATTATTCCAATTATAATGTGTCCTTTGATTTAAATTCTGTTTCATAGAATTGAGAACGAAACTTTCATTTCGTTTTAATCATAACGCGAATTCAATCAAATTCTACTTGGCAAGTGATTTAACTCTTCCTGAATCAAATAAGATAGTGAAGCAATTTTTGGGTGTTGCTGAACGGCAATGAACAGGAAGCGAAACGAAGCCCACTGATGGTGTGAGAAAAAACTGGGAATTTTTTTACGGTTCTGCTTCAAGTTTTATTTGGGGGGAGCATAGGCGGATTTAGGACTGAGTTCCTGGGGGGGCAGGATTTTTTTTTTTTTTTTTGAGCAATATTAGTTGTAATCAAGACTGGATTTATAATATAGACTTAATATGGCTCTAAGCTGTTTCAGCTTTTTGGTATGTTTTGTAGACCCGGACAACTTTTCTGTCGGTGGCAAAAAAAGGCCAAAGTGCCCCCCCCCCACACTATGTTTTATACATATGGTTCATGATGGGAAATGGTGTCCCTTTTAAGTAGGGAATATACCTAATTAGATATACCAAGTAGAATATACCCAATTTTAGGGTGTCCGGGGGTTTCTCCAACGTAGGAATTTTTGTAAAATAGATATAAATTTCTGCATTTTGAAGCCTTCTGCAATTCGAACCACAAAGATCTCTAAAAAAAAAAGCAAAGTACTCTTTTGCCAATTACGATAATACACAATACAAATCAGTGGCAGCAGTCCTCAGAGAGAAAAAGCGAGGAAGAAGATAAGATTATGTTTTGTTATTTGCTTACATCGGGCTGTTTAAATTCAATTAGTTTTTGGTCAAGCCTTTAACCCACCCACAAATACAACAATGAATTAAATACAAAATGATCAATAGTAAAAAATGCTTTTAAAAAAATGGTGTACAGATTTAGAAAATAGATAACAGGAGAGCACCATGCTGTCCATTTGGACAATTCGTCATTTATACACTTGATAAGAAATTAAATTGAAGCACCCTTTGCTTAGGAATTTCAAAGACTCATCTAATCCGTTTCAAGGACTTGAGAACAATTAAAATTATTTAATTACAAGCAGTGCAGAAAACGAAAAGGAATAGAGGTGGTGTGTTTTTTTTTTCCCTCGTGCTGAACAGATAAACAATATGCAGTAGAAGTAAGATAGAAGCAAGCAATACAAAAGAATTTGCAAAATACTGCACTGCATTTGGGATTAAATAAACAGAAAGATGTGAAACATGTGAGTCACAAAAATTTATCTCAAGTACTATGTTACAAAAAAGGGAGAACCATGATTTTTACATTTTTGATGTAGGATGAGGCAAGGAACTGAATTTAACATATTTCGGCATTTATTCCTCTACCGTCTATCCCCTCCCATTTGTTATAAATGTTTAAATTTATGGTTTGTAACCGTACTTTTCCAAAATTTTGAAGGTTTTCAAGCACTTTAAAATGAAATTTATTTATTCAAGTCCTTCCCTTCTTTTTTTTTTTTTTTTAAACAAGGAAATCATGATCATGGCCTTTTTTTTTTTTTTTTTTGATAAGGATATTTTTTGATGATAATCATGATATTTTCTGGAGTTGGAGGCCTTCAACAAAGCGGGTAGCCTAAGCCATATAGCTTGTTTAGTTTATAGGAAAATCCGCTATTTTAAAATCTTTGTTTCAGTTTCTAATTTGTTGAAATAATCCTTGATTATTATAAGTATTGCTGCTGAATACATAGCTCGTTCAGTCGATATTTTCACTTATATACTTGCCCAAATAGCTTTCAGTTCAAAGTAGTCATTTTTCAACATATTTCAGCACCCCAATGACCGCTTTACCCCTTGTAATATATTGTACGGGTTTCTCCCCCCCCCCCCCCCAAGAAAAGGACAGTCGCTATTCTCTTCATTTTCGCTTCTGAACTATTCAAAAAAGAAAAAAAAATCATGATTTTTTTTCTTTTAAGATTTTGGAAGGTTTATTGTTACTATGTATAAAGTCCTCCCAAGACTGGGGGGCATTGCCCCCCTCCGCCCCCCCATAAATCCGCCCATGGGGGGGAGGGGGGGAGGGAATAAGAAATTGCATTCTGGCTGGGGTTTTGGTCATAACTGCACTTATATGTACATAAACTACAGTATTAGGATTGGCAACATCTGTTAAAACCAAGGCAGGGGTTTTGACCCCTGGCTGCACCGCTGCTGTTGAGGGTAAATCAATTTCACATTTGTCATTATCATCTTCGTTTTTATTATTTTTTCTCCATCTGCATTACCTCGAATTTGAGCTGCAAAGGAAGTAAATATCTCGCGTCAAAAAATATTACATTTTCAAAAAACTTTTCTGTTCCAAACTTTTTCAAAGGGTCATAATCACACGTTCACAGGGTTTACACTCATCAGTAACGTTCGGTTGACTTCGGAATGTTAAAAGAACTTTTTCAGGGGGGAGAAGTCAATAATAATTTTAATCACAAAAATGTTGCTTGCTGAAAATGGGGTTTGCTCATTAAAAGCGATTATGCTTTTTAGACTTCAAATTATTCCAACCAAATATCTCTGATTTGCTTGTTAATTCCTGGCTTGTTATGAGTGAGGTCGGCTGTAATATATAGTTCCTTGTAAGAATTCCCTTCCCTATTAAGCATCTCAGAAACCTCCACTGAGCTCTAAATTAAAAAAAAGAAAGAAAAAAAATCGTGGTTGTATGGAAGCAGGTGGCCAATCCTAAATAGTCCATCTGAATTGAACTAGATTGTTGACCCGACCATAGATGCAGTATTAACTAGATACACGACTAGGAACCGGTTCCATGAAGTTCCACCAGAGAGTTGTAGGAATAATATTACCAAATCGGTAGCCTTGTGAAACTCCACAATTCCTTTTGAATCACCCTGTACTTGTATATGTATATTGTTACAAATCCTGTAAATAGTAATTATTGTAGTAACGTAACCTGTAAATAGTTTCCCGTAATGAATATACAACCCCTTAACATATGGCTAAAGTGTACGACCCCCCTATTTCTTTTTTTTTTGTTCATTGATAAAATTTGATAACGGTCTACTATTTTCCAGAATATGTATGGCATTTGTGTATATGTATGCATGTATGTACGTACGTATGTATGCGTGTTATATTTGCTGTTGCTTCTCTAGGACATGGTGGCCGAATCGTCCGTCGACCATCACTCCCTCGTCCCTCCCGACAGGTACGGACGTCACGTACCCCTCACCAAGAAACGAGGCGTATCTGGCGAGAGCGCCCTGTCGCTGGGTATCGAAGACATCCACATTGAGAAACACGATAAGGACAACAGGTAATCGCTAAAATTTTTCCTAATTCATATCAATTGCGACCAGACCCGACGAGAGGCCATGTCGACCTAGCTGGAAACAAGGGGCCCGGGCCTTGTGGGGTCCAGGATCGGAATCGAAGTAGCATATTTTAAAAAAGTTTTATGGGGTTGGAAGATTCCACGAGCACACTGACTAGGGACTCTCTTTGGCGGCCCTGATTGCGACAGAGACATAGATTTTGCCCTACACTTTCGGCTTTCTTGGGTTTTGCATATGAAGTACAATGTAATGAAAATGCCCTTTTGTTGCCAATCGCTCGCTGAACGACAGAATAAATAACTGTGCGTTATTTATTCTGTCGTTCAGCTGTTTCTTCAATAGCGGTTTTATGCGCCTCACATTAATTCAATCAATCAATCTTTGACCATCGTCAGCGCTAATGCTACACTGTAAAAAAATTCCGAAACGTTACTGGTTATTTCCGTGGAACGTTTCGGGATTTCAGAGGTTTTCACCTATTTCCCCAAAAAATCAAGTTTCTTCGCAAAAAAGTTTCCTGAATTCCTAAAAGATGCACGAATGCAGACCTTACACTGGAGTGAAAAATATTTTTTGCTACCAGTTTAAATATTGACGGAGCGTGTTTATTAAGTGCATCGGCTTTTGATTGTTTATGGCCCGTCCGGATTGACTAAGCTTCCAATAAGAGCAAATACGTCACTGGATAGCTACAGCACAGCCTTCTATATATCAGGCCTACGCGCTGTATTGCGCAATCGATATCACGTGACCTCAAGCAGGCGTTGAGCGGGAAAATCCCTTCAGTTCAAACAGTGTTGTGGCTCGTTGCGGATGCAATATTGTATTTCATCTCACAACTTTAGTATCAAATAGCAAAGTAATATTTATTCCAAATGTGTGAATACGTTATCAACTGTCTTTATGGTGACTTGAAATGATGTTTTCTTTTTTGTTCTTTGTATTTGACTGTGCTAAATCGTTACTTTTCGTCAAGTTTACATTATAAGCCGTTGGGATACTTTGGTGGTGAAAATTTAACGTATCAAATGTTTAACATCTCCAAATATGTTTGAAGCTACTACTGTTGGATTAAAAAATGTTAAGAAGGTAAGTGTGGTTACCATTGGTTATTTTTAAGCAGAATTGATAATAGAAATAAATACAGTAAAATCCCTCTTAACGGATACCCCTCCTATGTGGACAGTATTTAATTCCTCGATTCTAAGGTAAAATTAAAAGGTATTAAACAAACCTCTGTCATGCGGACATCTCTCTACTGCGAACAAAAAATTTTGTCTTGTTGGTGTCCGTATTAGAGGAGTTTTACTGTACTTGTTAATTAATATTTTAAGGATTTTTTACTTGTAAGGGACAAATTTTTATGTATGTTTTTTCATGCTACATATTTTTATCACTTTCGATTTTAATGACGAAGCTTTTTTTGCCCTCAATTTGTATAATGATTATTTTTTGTAACTATTGTTTCAAGGAACTTTTTAACATGAATTGGCTGAAGAGTGCTGTTTAATAATATACATTAGATCGCGGTTCATTAAAAAGAGCAACTGTTTTAACTTTTAAAGCAGTTTCTATTTCTGTAAGGTACTGTACTCTATTATTGAAAGGTACACATTTTTATTTATGTTTTTTTTTCATGTAATACACGTTTATTACTTTCGATTTTAATGACGAAGCTTTTTGCCCTCACTTTGGTAAATGATTATTTTTTGTAACTAAAATTTCAAGGAGCTTTTTAATATGAATTCTCTGAAGAGTGCATTTTAATAGATAAATGAAGTCGTGACTTTTGAAAAACACCAACTTTTTCTTTTAAACCCAGCTTCTATTTGTATAAATGTATTTTAAAAATGTTGTGTTTTTTTTTTTTTTTTTGAGGAATTCATAGCAAATGAAAATGAATTAAAGCTTTTAACAACTATTAGCGAGCCATGCATTAGAAATGTGGTACATGACAAGTACAAGCTTAGCTCTCTCACCATTTTCTTGATTTTGAGAAATATTATGCAAACGATTTATAACATACTGTTGAATAACTTCTCCAAAAAAAAAAAAAAAAAATCACAGATAACTCATGATAAATCTAATTATATTTTTTACTCTGAAATATATGCATCAGTAGTGTCCTTTTATACCAATTGTTTAGTTTGTTTCAATATTTCAGATGTTTTGTAATTATTATTGGGTATTGGAGTGATTTTTTCTCAAAAATGTATGCTGTTTCTTTTGTTTGTAACAGTTAGAAATATGGCTAAATATTGGTTTATTTTATTCCATCTTATTTTTTTTTTCATTTGTCTGTATTTTTATCAAAGGAAATCAATACTACTGTAAATCATTCGTGTGAAAAATGCAAAATATTTATTAGTTTATGAATAAGAAATATGCACTTCCCGTTTATCTTCCCCGTCTGTCTTAATCATTTTACAATTTACAGTAAGCAAAATTTATTTCGCACTTTCTTTTGCATTATGATTTGAAGTTGAAGTGTATTTTCTTTTTACCCATTAAAATTTAAATTTTTTATTCATTGTCTATATATTTATTGCGAATATAATATTTAATGTGTCATGCATGAATTTTAATTTAGTTTACTATTTAAGAACTATTTGTGTTGATATTAAAACTCGAACGATATAAATTTTTAATTTAGAGATGTATCGGAGTATTTCATGTAAAAATTAACTGTTTTTTTTAATGGATTATAAAAAAATCTAAATTTTTATTCACGGCAGAGCTATTAGGAGATGTAAACAAACCGCCTTCACGGGCGGCCATGTTGAATGAGCGCGCAGGCCTTGTGTTAAGATGGCTGTGAGCTACAGCCTTGCGAACAGGAATTGCAGGCAAGGAATATGCTTGGTTCTTGCTTGCAATTTTGCCACGGTAAGCTTAGCCGTGGTTGCTCTAGTGTTTCTGGAGCTTTCTTGGTAAATCAAGAAGGTTCTAATCATATAAATTAAACCTATTTAATTTTTCTAGAAGGTTCACGACTGGCTTTAATAGGAGAGATTTCTTAATATTTCAGAAAGATTACTGACTTTTATCGGAAAATGCTCCTGGTTTTTGCAAGATATGTTCCTGGCTGAAATTGGGCACATCAGCTGCCTATTATTTTCCAGGAACGTTTCTGAATCGCATTTACAGTGTACAGAGAGAAGCATTGCAGATTTTATTGTTTAGTATTTCCTTGAATAAACTTTTGTTCTTTTTGTTGAAACGAAAAACTAAAAATGTATTCAGAATCTACGTAATTTTCTTGATTTTTCAATAGTGTTTAGTGTATCAACAACTAGCAAACATATCCAGCGTTACCTGGGTCAGTAATAATATCGACAAACAATTTATACGTTCCTTTATTTATTTTTAGTTGTGCCCCGCTGTTTCACCTGCTCTAGTAAGACAACAATGTATTAAAAGACTATTTTAAGTACATCACACTATGATATGTATATGGTATATATATAGTAAAAAATTACACTCCCTTATTCACATCGATGTTTTCTGTTAAATAAGAAAACCGAAAAAAAAATTAATGAAATATAATTGAAAACCCTTGATTTTAAATTAATTTATTTTTAAACTAGCCGCCTGCGGCGACCAGCTGGTCCGCCTTTTTACGCAATTCGTCTTTTTGCGCAAGGGTTGCCGCCTTCGGCGGCTGCTTAGACAATTTAGCGACGGTATTAATCAATGTTTTTCTCTATATATCACTATTATCATTCGCCTTTTTACGCCAATGTTGGCTTCTTCGGCGGCTGCTTAAATAAATTTTGTGTTGAATAAAGTATTTTCTAGATCTATCTCCCGTTATATCCTTTGGAATATTTTAAAGGGGGGGGGGAGGCACAAAGGGCATACTCTTCATGCAAATTTTTTCGGAAAATAACAAAAAGCTCTTCCACTTTTATGTGAAAGCAATGTTTTTTCAAAGTCATGGTGTGTGTTTGTGTGGGTGGGGGGGGGGGCTATTGATCCCCCGTTGAAGTTCCTCTATTTCTTACTGTCCATCTACTGTATCCACCTCTATATTTGTTCACCTTTCTTTCTCTCTATCTATCTATCTATCTATACGATCCAAGCATATCTACCTCTGATAGTAATTAACAATCCTTTTCTATGTAAAAAAAAAAAAAAAAAAAAAAAAAAAAAAAAAAAAAAAAAAATTTGCCCACTTAATATCATCTCTTTATCTACCAAACCCGACCACCAATCCCTACAAAAATCATGCAAAAAACCGCGGACTTTATTTATTTACTTAAAATTGCACGCAAAAAAAAGGGCTCTATGTTCCCCGTAATGTGCAAAAAGCAGCGCTTGCAAAAGATAAAAAAATCACCGCGTTTATTGAATTAAAATGCGCAAATATTTGACCAAAAATAAATATAGCAAAACGTCCAGGAAAAAAAAAGTTGGGAAAATAAAGATATAAAATCTCTGAACGTTAAAAAAAAAAAAAAAAAAAGTGAAGAGAAAGCAAACGATTTCAGTTAGGTCATGTGATGAGAAAGTGCGGAACTCAGCCGGCAATGCTTATAGGTCGCGTCGTGTTCTGCATTTAAAAAATTGTAAAAAAAAAAAAAAAAACTGCGCAACTTTTTTCTTCTAAAGGGGGCGGAATGTTTTTACTATTCCCAACTAAAATTTTGGAATTGAGGGCTCAATACTTTTTGCAGGATGAGTTTCGAAAAAAACTAAACACAGAAAAAAATGCGAAATAAAGGTTTTTTCAAAAATTTATAAAAAATACAAAAATTTCTCTATCTTCAAAATTCTTTCATTCATCATATTTAAAATTAAATTTCCTACACTATAGTACAAAAAAATATTTGTGTGGTGCGATTGGTTCGGGGTCTGTAAAGTAAAAAGTACTAAAAAGTGCAAAAAACCGCATAAAACATTAAATAACTTTTTTTCTAATAAAAATATGAAAAATCGAAGCCCGAGGTGCACATCTTCAGCAAAAACTGCACCAGTATACCAAATTTCATCTTTCTAGGCCTTACCGTTTTCCCGGGAAGCGCGCCACACACACACACACACAAACATCTTCTTTTATTATATGTATTGATGAGCCGCGTAATAAATGCTAAAATCTTCCCGCCCGCAGCCGAGTTCGAACCGGTTCCCTATTGTTGCTGGCCCAGCGTTTTATCGACTGAGCTATTCGGGCTACAACAGTTCGAGCTATTGATGCAATAAAAAATGCATCATGATTATTATTGAATTAATTTCAATTTATTGTGTTCCACTCCTATTAGTCATATAGCGGGATAGTCTAAAGCCTTCCTCAATAAATGAACTATTCAACACAAAAAGAATTTTTCAATTCGAACCAGTATTTCCCGAGATTAGCGCATTCAAACAGACAAACTCTTTAGCTTTATGTTATTAGTATAAATGGTTTTGTAGGTATAATAACTTAAATTTCGCCTCCAACAGATTTTGAAGAAAAATGTTTATTGCTCATGGTTTCAAAACAGAATTCAAATATGACATGGTTTTCGTTTACTGAAACTATAACAATACAGTGTTTCGGAACCACCTGTAATATTTGAATCAGCTGCAACTTAAGTTTTGTTGAAATGGATGTGTGTGGGATTTTATTTTCACCTCCCCAATTGTCAGTGAGGTAAAGTTCTTTGTCGCTTTTATACACCCTTAGCGAATAATCGGGCAGTGCAGAGTTTGTACCATTTTAATGGGAATAAACACATATATCTTGCACTGTACATATATCACTGCATGAGTTTGTGTGTGTGTATTTGTATACGAATGGGGTATTCCCACTGCAGGACATGGCAGCGGATCCGCGAGGCCATCCTCTGCAACGACTTCCTCAAGAATCTGGAGTTGCCTCAGGTCGAAGAGATCGTGAACTGTATGCACACCCAGCACTTTGCCCAGGGAACACTCGTCATCCGACAAGGAGACGTCGGGAGTCACCTCTTCGTATCCACAGGTATCTGAATTCGAAATTAAAAAGCATGTTCTCGGCGGGGGGGGGGGGGATAATAGAATTGCTGCATTCACAGGACAGATAACGGTCTGAAATATCCGACTTTTTAAACTAGAAATATTTCAAAAATGAGGAAAATACTACGTGCATTCCATAATACTGCTGTGTCCACACAGACGGCAGTATATGCAGAAATGGGTTTTCGAAACATTCGAATAAACGCGTTTTGGATTCCATATTAACAATAAGAAAATGTTGGAATTAAATGCTTTCTTCCGTTTTTTTTTCCAGCGGAACCCAAAAGCAATCTTGTACAATAAAGCCCAATAGATGACTAAAATGCAAAAAATAAATAAATAAATAAATAAATAAAGAAAGAAAGAAAGAAAGAAAGGAAAGAAAAGGAAAGAAAGAAAAGAAAAAAAAAGAAAAATTTGCAATTATTGCCCTTTACCTGCTCACGGCAGAATAAGTTCCTAGTCAGATAAATGGCAGTATCTACAAATTTTCCTTTTTTTTTTTGCTTTTTTGTCATCTACTCGTATTGTACTGTTGTTGTTTATTCGGTTTGCGCTGAAAATAATATCATGCTTCGAAATTTTACTAGAATGTTGAGGACAAAGTGAAATGGTAAAACATTCACTCTGTTTTTAGCTCCACATATCTGGTAATATTTGACTATATTGTAACACACGTAGTCTATTCCAGTCAGGAAAAGAAAAAAAAAATCTGGAGGTCAAAGATGATTATAATACAAGCGATTTTCAAAAACTGGTACTCCTATTGTAATATTTTGTTGCCAGTCGAAAATTATTTTTGTTCTTATAAAATGATAAAGCTCTTGTTATTAACATTTGAAACATTGATTGAGACCTACTAATAATCGGTGCAGTATGTGATTTATTTGATAATAAGCACATTTAGTTCAAATCTGCTTATACGCAATATTTAATTTAAATCTTGTGTACCATTAGTGAAGTGCATACGGGGAAAAGTGAAATAGCTCATTTCGTTTACTTATTCAATCATTTATTAAATCACTTACGAATGCATTTATTAATTGACTTGCAATTCTTCATTTACTAAATTCATTTGTTAATTCATTCATTCACTTTATTTTCTTATTCATTCAGAATTTTATACACTCATTCCTTTTTCTTATCTATTAATCAATTTATTTATTCATTTACTGTTTCATTATCTAGTATTCATTTATTCATGCTGTTATTTGTTCATTCATTTGATCAAACATATCTTTAAAAGACAAATAAAAAGTATCTCACTGGGAAAATATCTTATTTTGCCCTATAGGGGAAACAGTAAAAAACGTAACCTTTTTCTTTATAAAGGTATAAATGTACTGCCAAAAATAAAATAATATTTTAGGGCAAGTTTTATCATCAAATTCATTGTTCTATCTTTACATGCTATAATTTTCAAAACAAATTTCCAATTTGTTCATTTCGAAAAAGTTAAATTATCTTAATTATTTCCCTTCCCACACATCCCCCTTATACTTGTATGAACTCAAAATTACGTTTCTTCAAATATCTCTAAAACATTTTTTGTAGATAATGTCCCTTAGCTACCCACGGAAAAATACAATGGACCCAGTTTGCAGTTCATTTCTAAACTGCAATGTAATAAATATTTTGTCGTTTTAATTAAATGTACCAATGGTTCAGGTAGTCGTTAATGTGCTCTTACCAGGCTCAACTGTAGCTTGAAACACAGTGGATGTTTGGTGTGTCAATGTGGTTCAAAGCAGTGGCGCAACGAAGGGAGAGGGGGTGTAAAAACACCCCACAGAGGCACTGGTTTTAACATAAATGCAAATTCTAATACAGTATTTAATGCATGAAAGGAGTGTTTAGATGAAATAAAACCTTCAGAAGGTTTTTTTTGATCAAGAAAACCCTTCAGAAGATATTTTTTACTAAAAAAAAAACAGAAGGTGTTTTTGATCACCCCCCAGAAGATATTTTTGATCAAAAATCCCACTTCAGAAGGTATTTCTGGCAGCCCTAGTGGTTCAAAGTAATGGGATAGCCCGCTTTTTAGAATAAGTTTCCGTGCCACATTGGTTACCCCATTACTGGGGCAGGACTGTTCATGCAAAAATTTTCTTCCAACTATTCTCGAATCATTGTAAAGTAAAATCTAATGTATTTTTAAGAATTATTTCTGAAACGAAAAACGTGCAGGACATTGTGCGAGAGTTCATCTTGCGCTTCCCCCTTTTCCATTAAGAGTTGCATTTCGTCGCTGGGTAAAAATCAGGACGGTTTATTAGAGCCCTCCAGCAATGGAAGCTCTCAAAATCTCGTTACACAACGGTGGCTGTTTCTCACGGAAAAAGAAAGGCAACCACATTCGCGAAAGGCTTTCAAAAGTGCCTCGTAATTGAGTTGCGAACGAATAATTATTAATTCCGAAGCTTCCTTCTGCGGCGACTCTGCTGACGCCATTTTGCATTTTCTCATCTTTTTACACTTTTGGGAGCAGCGGCGTAACGAAGGGTTATCTAACCTCACCCGTGAAGAATTAAAATTTAGTGCACTGTGAAGGCCAATGAGAGATGCAGTTGTTTGTAGTTGAACTCGTTTCTTGCGACACTGCTTTCAACGACACTATCAGTTATACCAATGGGGCCACACCTACGGTACGGTCCACTGCAAAAGTGTGGCCTGCGAAGGTAATTCATCTGGCCCGTTTTTATGCTCAATGTTACAAATCGGAAAATATATTCTGGAACCTTCCAAAACAATAAATCGTCTTTATCCAGTATTACAAATGATTGTTACAATTGAAACACATTGTTAGATTTTTTTTAAAAAAACAGATGGAAACTCCGTATCGAGAGAATAAGCATGCAGTAATGGTAAAAACAATTATTGGTTTGTAATTATCTTTCAATTTCTGTGATTTTCCATGTAATCTATAAAAAGAATAATAATAAATTTCAAAAAAAAATATTATTTAATTTTATACCCTTGCGATTCAATTTAGTATCAGGTGCGGCCCTCGGGCAAAGAAAGGTGCTCACAAAAAAATCAGAAAATGTATAGTAGGAAGAAATGAAGCAAAAAAGTGTTCAAAATACAACAATTAAATCTTTTGCTTCCACCGAGTCAGAAAGTTTTAAAAAGAAAAAATTAAAAAAAAGCCAATCGTCAATGTACGGGGGTCATTTTTCAAAAAGTTGTGTAACTTTTCTGTCACACGCCTTTTACAGCAAAAACTTTAAGGAACAATTCATTTAACAATGATTTTTAATTTCATCAAAAAATATATCTATTTAAACCTGCCAACAATTTTTTAATAATAATTTATATTTTCGTATATTTTAGGTTCACAACATGTGAATTCTCACCTCCGTGGAATGTCACACACCTTGTCTGACTGTTTATGTTGCTTAATAACCTGTTTAATTGAATGTATATACTTCTTTATTTATTATTCCTATCACAAGTGTTTCAAATACTAATTTTTTAAGTATATTTAATTTTTTAATATTGCGTTTTAGTTTGTTTTAGTAGGACAAGGAGTCATGTCACACAATAAATTCTCACCTCCATTATCTAAACACAAAATGCCATTCCTCATTAACACGTGGCAGTAATGACATCAAATTTTATTTTTCATGATACAAGGGAGCTCCCTTGTTTATTTTCAGCCATAAAGAAGTTGTGAGATTTTGGCCGATAAACAAAAAGGAAGATTTTGCTTTAAAAACTTAGTGTGGTTATTCTGACTTCTCACCTCCGTGAACTTGAATTTCAGGGATGTAAATTAATGCAAAAAAAGAAGTGAACATGGTTTCATATGCTTAACATGTGCAGATTGTAGCGACGAAGGAAAAAAAATTCCTCAAAAATGTATTTATTAGGCCTATATTAATGGAAAATTCTTCACCTCCGTGACAGACCTTGTCAATGTCATTATTTCTGAGGTGAAAATAAATGATGGATGGTAAATACATCAATAATAGGCATTCTACTAAAATTATAAATTGCCAGTATATTCTCAAATTTACTAAACATACTATTTTTTAACATACATTTGAAACTACTAATTAAACCGTACTTGAATTGAGAGAGCTTAATATTATATTCCCACTAATCATTAAAATAGCTGATTTTTTGCACAATTAACAAAATTACTACTTTGATATTAAATTGGTCTTGATTTTTATATACTAAATTTTTTTCTTTTTTTTATTTTTGTGTACAAGCATTTTTAATTTTTTTTATTTATGAGTAAAATAATTGGAACTTAGCTGGGCCATTGTTTTTGGTTACTTCTAGTAGGTAAAACTTTCATGTGAGAATGAAAAAAAAAAAAAAAGGTTTCAAAATTGAAAAATATTTGCATTCAAGAGTTACGTTTTCTGGAGAATGAACCCACGTTCAATCGCACTCCGACCAATGTTAATTAAAGGGATTTAAAAGTATTCACTTGATTAAAAAAGAGTATACGAAAAAAAAAAAAAAAAACATGAGTTTATTCTTCAATATCTTCTATGAAGCTTCTAAACACACTAGATTTGAATTGCTTTGGGCCCCTGTAGACGGATTTCTGAAAGGAAAATGCTACCTTTCTCTGAAAACGAAGTTCGCTGCTTCAAATGAAGCAACTAAGAAAACTCACAAACAAGTCTAATAATGTGTGATATGGGCTGAAATGCCCTTTACGTGTATGAAAATAGTCGAGGTCTGGCATTTGATAGCCTACAATTGCAATCACATTTATGTTTTGCATCTTTCCTTTACTGGCAGATAAGTTCTGAAGAATTTCTCGATTGTGTAGGGTAATTCTATGCAAAGCAAATTTTCAGTTTTTCGATTCTAAATTTATTTTAAGGAACGAAATTGCTCTGGTGCTTTGTGTGACGATTTTTGATGTCTATTATTTTACATGTTTGAAAATCAGGTAAGTCGTGATTGTATTTAAGGTACAATAATAGCTCTGTAAAGTTAAGTGCGCAGAATTCGATCACTTTCCCCTACTGCATTGTTTATTACATTAATAGAAGCTTATATTTATTTTTCAGGAACCAATTTTTGACTGTATTTGGCTTTAAATTTGCAACAACCTTTTTTAATATAGAATGCAAATGATCGATTTATTTAGAATGTTCCAGAACAAAGGTTTCGATTCCTAACATTGACCATAAAAACGGATTATATGGATCAGCTTCGTAGGCCCATATAGCCTATGGACTGTAAGCTGGGTTCCGCTGGTATGGAAGGAAACTACTATTGCCAGTTCATCCTAGAAAAAACTTCAGAAAATTTTTTTTTTTTTTAATAAAAAGTTACTAACTGTTCATTCCAGTGGTTGGAAATAGCGCGCTACAAGTAGCGACGCTACTGTAGTAGCTACATTTTTGAGTAGTTTGTAGTGTAGCGCATTACTTTTTAAAAAAAGTAGTGTAGTGAGTAGTTAACTACGAAAAAAATAGTAGTTTGTAGCGATTTCTGGAAACTGCTTTTAAATAAACTGAAAAAAAAAAAAAAAAAAAAAAGGTTCAAACGAATTTGATTGACTCAAATTTTATACAAGTACATCAGCGGATGCAATGAGAAATAAGACTCATAAAAATACGAGCTGACCTCAGGCATTTCATTTTGACGCCATACGTTCCATCTGTTTGATGTCATTAATTTTTTTGCCAATATTCATATTGCAAAAAGCACTTATTTTCGCGAAAATAAAGCTATCGGTGATTTCGCGAGTTGAAAATTTTATGAATTTTATATGAACTGACCGAAGATTAAAAAACAAAAATATTTTAGCGAGGCTTAAATTTTTTAGTATTCACCAAATGAAAAGAAGCTACTTAAAATGTTATAGAAAAGGAATGAAATTGAACTGTTCTGAAGGACTTACAATAAATACGAGCATTACAGTGTGTGAGAGTATGATAACGGACATTTTTCTTAATGTCTTCTGATGAGCTAATTTATCAATCTTTTTTGTTCAATTCTCTTACGTTGTGTGTGTATCAGGATCTGACCCCCCCCCTCCCCCAAAAAAACTGAAAGTTGATTTTTCAAGTCACACACTCTCTAATATTTTATCTTTTACATCCAAAAAAAATCATATAATTTGAACAACGGCAGCAAGTGCCAATTATGTCTGAAAGTGTGAATCAGCACTTGTGTAATGCTAGGCCAAATTGAAATAAAATGTTTTTTTTAGAAACTCAAAATTTCTGTTGATAAAACGTTGCTCCTATACCCACATATGCACCACAAAAACATTTATTCAAATTAAAAACCATTTAGATATCCCACACGTGCCTAACATTTATAATTTTCTTCAAAAAATTAAATTTTTGATACATATTTTCAGAAATGTAAGATTTTACGAAATTATCAAGCTGAAAAATATAAACAGTAAAGTAGAAAAGTAGGTAATTAGCGTTAAATAGAAATGTTTGTTTTCCTGCAATTTTTAAGTCTCCCACATAGTACTCAAAGATCTGGTTTTTTTCCAGGTTGAGTTAAATTTTTCATTTAAAATATATTATTTTTTTATTCATCGTTTGTAATTGTTGATCTGTAAATGTGTTCGTTATTAATTTTTGAACTTGATATTCTATTTAAATTTATATGTAATTTTTTAAAAGATAACTGTAAAAAAATCATTTTTTTAAATAAAATGATAAATTTTAGGTCAAGTGTGGCATACCTGAATGTCTTTTAATTTGAATAAATGTTCTTGTGGTACATGTGGGGTGTTGGGTACAGGGGCAACGTTTCCCAACAAAAATTTCAAGTTTCTAAAACACGGTTTTTTTTTTTTTTTTTTTTTTTTTTGCGATTTGGCCTAGCATACAAGTACTGTTTTACAGTTTCAGGTGCAAGTCGGCACTGGTTGCCCTTGTGCAAATTATATGAAACTTTTTTTCACGATTGTTTTGACACAAGAGGAAAAATACAAGAGTGTATGCGACTTGAAACATTGACTTCCATTTTTTGAGGGACAACCTATTGTGTATGCTTTTTATTTGCTTATTTTTTGGAAAGTAGCGAAGTAGCGACTACATTTCAAAAGTAGTTTGTAGTTACTACATTTTGAAAAAAGTAGTTGTAGCTGTAGTTAACTACATTTGTAACAAAGTAGTTGTAGTTCGCTACAAAAAGAAATGTAGTTTTTCCAACCACTGGTTCATTCACTGAAGTGTGTTTAGTCACTGGTTAAATTAACCTATAACGGATTGCATGCTGAGCTGTCCAAAAAGTTTAGAATAAGGTAATTGACAGTCTTTTTCTTCTCTTTCTGTGTCAGAAAATGAGCTTGAAGTGACGAAAGATGGGGAGATAATAGGAAAGGTGATGCCCTGGCGAGCATTCGGTGAGCTGGCTATCCTCTACAACTGCACCAGAACAGCCTCTGTCAGAGGTAAGAGTCTCCAAAAAGGAAAAATGTATGGACGTGTATGTGGAATGCGTTTTGCAGTGCCGACACGAAAAACATCATGAGTTCAAATTTTAAATTCACGACCACATGCATACATTCAAGCCATGAAGAATGAATTGTATTCTATAGGGAAGTTTGGGACAATAATGCATAAAATTCGTGCAAGAAAAGTTCATATTTCTAGATATTTTGATATTAATATATATTTTTCAAAATATTCTCTATTTTTATTTTTTATGCAGTCAAGTGTGGGACACTATTCCTTTTTCCCACACACTTTTTCTTGGTATCTAGACAGTACACAACATCTTCAAGGCTCCTGTCTTCAAAAATACATATACACAAAACAGAACTGTTTCTGGATGTTTGTCTTAATTTTTCCTATCACTTATTCAAAGCTGTACTTCTACCAAAAGTTTTTGTTACGCGAAAAATGCGAATAAAAGAAGGGATTCTTACTATCGCCTTTTGTGCGTGTGTGAAGTTCTGTTACATACTCAGAGGAAGGAGAATATTAGATTCTGTTTTGTTGGCATCAAAATAGGCTGAAAGAGAAGGGCAAAAACTGATTGCCTTGTCTGTCGCCGACGTAAACATTGGGGATAATATTCTATATGTTATATTCGCTACGCTATAAAACATAGTTACGAAAATTGCACCACAAAACAGAGACAAGAACTTGTCGATTCTTTTTGTTTGTGGTCAAGACAGTTAACGATAATTTTCTACACGATTTAACCGCTGCACTACAATACATAGCATCAGAAAGCTGTATAATATAAATTTACTGCTGAATTGATATTGCAAAAATATTAACCTATACAAAATACCTGCAATAGTCATAAAATAGAAACTAGCGTTAAATGTACGTGGTGGCGAATTTTGCATCTTAGGCAGATAACAGAGCTGTACCTCTTTTTACTTCCGAATATTGCTAGACCTTATAGACAGGGTTCATACTCTATTTGGATGGAAAAATTCCATGACTTTTCTAAGACTTTTTCATGACTTCAATGAAAGTTTGCATGACCTCGTTACTCGAAGAGAACAGCACTATTAAATCTCAAAACTTGATAATTTTTGGAAATGAGCATTAGCAAAACGTCTACATGAATGCCACAGCCGCATTGAAGCACTTACTCGTAATGGGAAAAATAATAAGTGCACACTTAAAAAACTAAACTATTCTTAATTGTCTTCATCATATAAATTTAAGTAAAGTAAAAATGCAGTGAAACAAATATGATGATGCTTAAATGTCTGATGTTTTATTTATGAATAGGCAGAATGATACGTGAAATACACCGCCAGCTCCAGCCGAGGACTGCAGTTTCGGGCTTATTAGCACTCATCAGCCCGGCATAGGAAAGTGACTGAGCTGGAGATGGAAAACCTCTTAAGGAAGCCAAGATTGCGAAACAAACTGGTAGCTAATATAGAATTAGCAGACCAGACGAGTGATTGCACTCTTGGCTTCCTTGAGAGGTTTTCCATCTCCAGCTCAGTCACTTTCCTATGCCGGGCTGATGAGTGCTAATAAGCATGAAACTGCAGTCCTCGGCTGGAAATGACTGAGCTGGCGGTGTATTTCACGTATTTCTGCTATAGCCCTGGCTAATGGGCGGTAATTTACAGAATGATATTGAATGGGACAAAGGTTGAACGAGTCATCACTAAGTTTCAATAAATTTGCTTCAAAAGTTGCCTTTTAGTGTCAACAGTGCATTTAATCACCCACGTTATTTGACAGTATTTTGATTCTTTAAAGTAAAGCCACATAGTTTAGTTTTTTATGTTTCTAAATCAGATCTTTTTTGAAAAAACCATTTAGTAATGAATCAATCTTCTGATTCAAAAGTATACTTGTTTTGTTTATTTATTTGCATTTTTTCAAATGCATATAAATTAATAGGTGAAGAAATTTTAGAACATGTTTGATTCCTGACATTGAACGTAGCAGTGAGTCACATGGATTAGTTTTGCGAGCCATATGTTGGGCACTACTGTTTTAAAGTATTAGAATTTCACTTTTTCTGTATTCTATTGCCTGACTAAAGATCTTTATTTTCTAAAACCTTCAACAAATTAAGATAAACTCTGATAAGTTTAATCATAAAGTTCTTACGAGTGATGAAATCAAACTTTTATGCAATTGAATTGCTTTTTTTTTGAGTGGGCGTGGCAAAACTGAGAACGTGAAATTTCGCTACTACAGAATATGAAACATAAGAAGTGTCGAAAATAACAGCAAATTCAAAGTAAGTGATGTCCAAGCAGTAAAATCACATCGCAAAAAAAAAAAAAGGCAAGCGGCTGCGACAGAAGTGGATGCAATGAGATTTCAAAATACAGATTTGATTTTGGAATTGTTCAATTTTCCGCTTTTAATAGCTTTTATGTGCTATACTGTTAAATCACTCAATATTTCTAATGCTCCTTTAGTTACTGTTACTTTCTCTTTGTCCAGGGCTTTTTTCCATGACTTGAAATAAATTTCCATGACTTTCAATGAAAATTTCAATTTTCCATGACTTTTCCAGGTCTGAAATTCGCTTATTTTTTTTCCATGACTTTCCAGGATTTCCATGAACGACGAATGTTCGTCTCCATGACGAACCCTGTATAGATTCAAGAAAATCTAGAATAGCTCTATTTGTTCTGTTTCAGCTCTGGAGGATTCTAAGGTGTGGATGATGGACCGAAAGGCCTTCCATACCATCATGATGAAGACAGGTCTACAGCGGAGAGAGGACAACCTCAAGTTCCTCAAGAGGTATCGATCCTTTCTTATTATTTTGGAGTTTTTTCCCCTTCAATGAGTAGATATGGACATTTGTAAACTGATCCATCAAATTCCGAAACCTCCTGACCACGAAACCACATGAAAAGTGTAAGAATGAAAAAAGGTTAAAAAGGTAGCAATCGAAAGAACATCTTGAGACATATTTTTATCCCAAAAATTATTTGCCCTATTGTGTCCTAAAATTGACCGAAATTTCAAAAAAGGGCCAAATTGAAAATCTTGGGAAGAAATCGATCACGCAATTTCACTGTCAGCATTCATCAACAAATCGGATGAAAGAAGTTCTCCTATTCTCCCTGAAAATCGCTAAATTAGGTGACTCTTCTTAAAATTGAGAATTTAAGGCCTTATATTTCGATATCGGGGAAACGAGGACAAAAATGTATGCGTTTAGAAACATTTTTTACAATGCTCTTTCGATTGCAACTTATTTAAAAAAAATTATCATTATTACACTACCGTGTGGTTTCGTGTTGAGCATTTTTCTTTTCCACAGCAATCGCTCACTACAACGAAGGAGTAACTCGCCATCCTCGTATATTTCATCCGAGAAAAGCTCACGAAATCGCAGTCGATTCAGAGTTCTTTCCCGTATTTTGTTAAAACAGCACACATCAAGGTCAACAACAGAACAAAAGTTTAAGTTTTTGGCACAAAGATCTTGTTGAATATTGCGATGATGCTTGAAATTTTTCTTCTTGAAATAAGTTTCAAGTAATGTAACAAAACTTATATGCTTCTAACCATAAAGGCGCTCCATGTGTTCGGACAACGTCTGATTTTGTCTACTTTACTTCCTTATCTTCAATTATATTTTTTCTTAAATTCTTAGAATTCTTTCTTTAGTTCCTGCAAACGACAATACTTCATAAATTTTCATTGAGTCTTTGCGGGCTACTGTTGATACTGCTGCCGTGCTGTGACTCGTGCCACAAGTTGGCTTTCTCTGATCTAGAGGATACATTCCTTTTGGCAACTTATACAGTTTATCATGTGTTTACCAGTGGCTTATTGGATTTTAGCAGTTCAGATTGTAGATCATGTGTTAACTAGACACTACAGAGTAAGCTGATTTTACCAAATGAAATCCACGAGATGTTGTTGTTACTGTTTTGTCTATGGATAAATAATAATCAAAAATCTCCGAATTTCCAAATCCACGAGATGATACATAGATATTAGCTATTTACATAGTCTGTATCAGTCAGCGTATACATGCGATAAGCAAGGGGTTAAAAACCTAATTTTTTCGTTTAATTTTAGCGTACCCCTGCTAGAGAAGCTACCAGATGAAATTCTGACGAAGGTGGCAGATGCACTGGAAGTGGTGAGTATACGTCTTTTCAAGGTTTTTTTTTTTTTTTTTTTTTTTTTTTTGAGCAATCACGATTGCTTATTGTTCTCACTTGACTGTTTTGATGTCCTATGATTTTATATTCTCTCACACCTCCCTCTGCAGCAGCACCGTCGGTCGCCCGCCTCACATGCCGTTCCTCTAGCGCTCCAGGTTGCGTCACTTACTTATCTACACTTAAATATACACCTACACACACTTACGCTTACACATACACCTACACACACATACCCTTACACATACACCTACACACATACGCTTACACATACACCTACACACACATACGCTTACACATACACCTACACACACAAACACATACACACACCTACACATACACACAACTACCCACCGCACATACACATACCCCCTCACACACAAACGCACATACACACAACTATCCACACACACACACATGCCTACACACATACACATACCCCCCCACACAAACAAACATTACCCCCCCCCCCACGCACACTAACACACACGCCTACATACACACACACACTCGTGATTGCGAAAAACATAATTTGAACTTTGACATCTTGAGTTCAAATTATTATATTTTTTTTCGTGAATTACATACAGCTTTGAAAACAGACGATTGTAAAGTTTTGTAGAGTGAAACTTTCTCAATATGGAATACTTTTCCGTATTCTTTCAAAAACTGTTCTCAATATGGAAATTAACTTCTACAAATTTAAATAATAATGTACGGGTTAAAATTTCTCTCGCTTCTTTTTCTTTGTAGTATCGCTATGCTCAAAACAAGACACAGCTCCATACGTACAATACATATTTCATGATTTTTGAAACGATAGAGAAAATTGACGAATCATCTTAGAGCTACTTAGGGAGATTCTTCAAAAAAGATAAATATATTTAAAAAGAAGCAAAGAGTCTAAATTAAAACAAAAATGAAAATTAATTTTTAAGTGGTTTTCTCCCGATGTGAAAATTGAAAGAGGAGACAATCCTGCTTCTTTTTTCTTTTCTTTTTTTTTTTGTGAAATAAAAACCTGAGCTCTTAGCGACGAAGATCATTCAATCAGTCACGATCGCATTAAATTCGCTTTCAATTACAGAGAGTAGAAATCGATTTTTCTTTCTTAAAGAACCATCCGGGAGTAGTTTACGGAGAATAAACATCCTGAAAAGCTTTTTGAAGGAAGTTTTGTCCAATTTAGAAAGTCTTGATTTTCTTCGGCACGCAACTGCGCTGATTTAGTGAAACTTCGTAATATCGCCAGTGTTTTGCTCCTGCGCTACGGCACAACTGCTCTGAAGTCAGTGTGGGAAATATAAGAATTTCGTTTTGTACTGCTCCTTAAATTCTGATATTGAGGAGCATTTACGTAAAATTGAGGAGCAGTTTTACGACATTTGCTAAGTTACATTTTCAATAAGAAAATGAACAAGTTTTAAGAAATGAGGTATTTAATAATGTGCATTAAAACAGTTTTGAACGATGACTTCAGCTACAAACCTTAATCGTTTTTCTCTTACAAAATCGAAGAACTGGTACAAATGGGTGGTTCTACAAATATAGGAATCCTTCGGGTATGAAAGATTGAAAAACTTAAATTTATACCATTAAAAATTAAAACCATTTGCACCAAGTTTATTAATAAAATAGTCGTTTAAAATCATTAAGTACACTGCATCGACATCTAGTTATGTAATTCATATTTACAAAATATTTAGTTATTTTTTCTGAATCGCTGACTATGATGCGATGTCGCTTATTTCCTACGCTTTCTGAAGTGCAACCTCCCTTAAATTGAATTAAATAAAATGTTTAGTACGATTTTTCCCTTTTAAATGATTTCAGATTACACTTGGACGATTTAACTGGTCACACGTGGCAGCACAGCTTGAGTATTGTTAGTGTAGAACTTCTTAAGCTTCCGAACTGATCGGATAGATAGATAAAAAGATAGATAAAATTTATTAACAAACAAAATACACATACATAACAGTAAGCAAAATTAAAAAAAGGAAAGTACAAATTATAAAACATAAATTACAAACTTCATAACAAAACATTAAGAAAATCTTGACTATAGTTCAACACGAGTTAGTATTAAATTTAACACTAAAGAGCGCCAAAGGCACTGTCCGCAGTGTTTTTTAATTGATTTAGTATGGAGTACAAACACAAATATGCATTAACAGAAATATTTACAAATTAATTTTACACAAGTAGTAAAAATTTTACACAGAAAAATTATTGGAAACATTGCGGTTATCTACCTTCAGGCCCGCGCCATGCCTGATCGGCGCCGTAGTGCAAATGTCTTTTGAGCGCCTTTATGCACTAAAGTTTCGAGCAAATTATAGTTAACATCTGGGGTTGAGGTTTTGTAGAGAAATGTAATATCGAAAAAAATACGTGGAGATAACAGATGGCCGGTTTCAGTAAATCAAAGCATTTTACCTCAGCAATTAAAAAAAAATTAAATCTTGGAATTTGATTGAAATAATTGTTGCTTATTTTCATCTAATAAGTACTTCAGAAAAATGGGAAACGGCTATTATGCAGCTTAAATTTCTAATATTTTATATACTGTCCAGAAAGCAAGATGTCCATTTTTGGACTTTGTATTGTAGTTTGTTTCTGAAGAAAATGTTTCAAAATGTAGAAAATGATGAAAAACCCACTTTACGGAGGTAGTGGGTTTTTCAAGCATGCCTGCCCCCCCCCCCCAAAAAAAAAAAAAAAAACTGGCGGGTTTTTTCGTGCTGAGCAGCCCGGTTTGACGAACTCTGCGTTTGATATGCTAATGCGTTTTTCGAAAAAGAAAATATTTTTAAAAATCAAAGTTAACGCCGCTCTAAACTCTAATTGATAAATAATTATTCAAATTTTTATGCCTATCAAAACATGACAACAGTGTACTAAATAGATCTCCAAATTACAGTAGAAAATATTCCCGCTAAAAATCTGAAACTGAAATCCATCCCAGTAAAATAAAAAATTCTAAAATACGGAACCGTTACACAAAAGGCAAATAATTTAGTATCTACAGTAATACCAAACTTTTTTCTTTTTCAAAATTTAATACCCAAATGATTAAAGAAATAAAATGGGGTTGGGAGGAGAATCGAGTAATTATGATCAAGTCGTTACATTTCGCAACTAAAAAGATAATCTAAATTATTGTCTGCACTTTCTAAATATTACGCACATCTAAATAATATACACAGGTACCTATTGTATTTTTTTATGTATAACACGAAGCAATGGAATTAATACGAATTAAAAATCACAAACAGACTATAATTGCACAAATTCTACACTCCTGTTTGTGAAAATTGCAACACCATGAAGGGAGCATCATAGTTGAATGAAATTTTATACACAGTTGAGTGGTAATGGTACAAATATTACATTTTTAAACCCAACAAAAAATAAAAAGAGATAGAAATTAGTATTTTGTGTGGCCACCACGCGCCGCAAAAGAGCTGCTACACGACTCAGCATGGAGTGAAACAAAGTTTGAATATCTGCCTGAGAAAGAGTATTCCATATTGTTTGTATGCGCAACCAAAGTTCGTCTGTCGAAGCAACAGGACGAGGATCACGAGCGAGACGCCGCCCAACGAAATCCCACACATGTTCAATCGGTGACATATCCGGGGAATGTGTAGGTCAAGGAATAAGCTGTACCTGCTGCGAATCAAGGTAGGATTTGACAGTCCTGGCGACATGTAGACGGACATTATCCTGCTGGAATACAGCCCCTGGCAATCATTGCAGAAAAGGAATAGCTTGGGCTGTAAAACTTCGTTTATATATCGGATACTTTCAAATTGCCCACAATTCGTACCAATTGTGATCGTCCATGATATGCTATGGCACCCCAAACCATAACTCCGGGTGTTCGTCCACTGCGGCATTCGATAATGCACTCCGGAATGTGCCGTTCACCGGCATAGCGCTTGACACGAATTTGGTCATCATGTTATCACAAATTGAAGAGGGATTCGTCAGAAAAGACGACCTGCTGCCAATCAGCACGCCAGCTCCTATGCATATTGGCCCATTGTAGCCGCAGGCGGCGATGGTTTTGCGTGAGATGAATCCTTGTGCGTAGCCCACGTTGCAGCAGACGTCTCCGAATTGATGAAGCACACAATGAAACACCTGTAGCTGTTGACCACTGTGCTGCCAATTGTCTAGAAGAAGCTTTGCGGTCCATCAGCGCCATATGCACCAGGTGTCTGTCATCGCGAGCTGACGTCACATATCGGGGTCCACCCCGGATTTCCGAGCTGTCCGAACCTTGTGTGTCCACTACTTCCAAATACGCATGATTGTGCTGCTGTTACGCTGCACACGAGCGGCTGCTGCACGATAAGACAATCCAGCTTCACTAAGGCCGACGATTTTGCCCCGTTCAAACTCCGAAATTTGCTCAAATTTCGCTTTTTTTCGTCGAAGAGGCATAGTAAAGATTCAGTAAACGTTTACTCTAGCATATAACCACCGATAATCATACACGCCTCGCAACAACCGTCTATTTATATTCGGTTCGATCCGCCGTTCAGAGGGCGCTGCTCAGCATACGCATGCGCTACCGGTCTGCAATTCTAATCATTTGCATATCATGCCCTACTTTACATTTCCTGCAATTTTCAGCTCACTCGCGTAAGTCCTTCGTGGTGTTGCAATTTTCACAAACATGAGTGTATTACAAGATATTCACCGCAAGAACCAAAGTTGGGAATAGCAAATTTCTTGCGCCTCGTTTGCTCAACCTTGTGTACTACAGACATACCGAAATAGCATTCACGGCTCCACATTAAGAAGGAAAATGCTAATGCATGCATCAATTAAAGTCGCGTGTTTTCATTGTAGACCAGTGCCAATAGCTTTGAAAATGGTAAAAAGTCGAAAAAATTTAGAACAGGATAAAACCAGCTAGAAAGGTAATAAAATCTAATAACATTACTAGGAAAAATAAATTACGGGCGAGCTGAGTTCGGGAAGGGGGGTGTAGGGGGGTTTAAGGGGGGGAAAACGGTTTATCACGATTTCCGGAAAAACTAAGAGTCCTATCGAAAAAAACTAAATTGCAAAGTTGTTGGTAATAAAAAGATCTACAACTTTTGCACTTGCACTTTTTTTCTATAACCTCAAAATATTTGCGAAAAATTCAAAAAACCGACTTTTTGGTTTTTTATTTTTATTTCCCACAAAAAAAAATTTTTTTTTCACTAAATTCAATGAAAAGTTACCTTATTATGTCCCAAATACACTGTAATTTTTTGGATTTAAAGTATTTATTTTTTCTCCTTATTTTGATTCAGTAGTAAAAAATCATCAGAATTTTCAATCAAAAAATCTCACGTCAAAATATCTGATTTTTTTAAAAAATCGGAGCAAGTTTTTTTCGTTGGAATCTCTACTTTTTGATGGTATAAAAAACAATATACAATACTATAGAAATTTTTCGCAAAAAATGAAGAAAATCAAAAAACTCGAATTTGAAAAAAAAAAAAAAAGTCATAACTATGTAAAAATTTTAAGCTCCTTATTAAAATGTACACTTTAATTACTCGAAAAATGAAATTTTTCATGTTACATTGTCACAAACTGAAAATTAAAATATATTAAAATAATTAAAAATCAAGCTACAGCATGCATTTGTTTTAAACCCTTCTCATCCACCATTAGACGGTGACTGCAGTGCCCCCTATAGTTTTTTGGAGTTACGAATAGCAAGCTACACTGTAGGATGGGATAAATGAGTAATTTCCGCAATTTCGAACTGTGTAACCTTGAATATTATGAAAAATAATCAGTTTTCCAATTGTGTTTGCTGTTAATTACTGTGTTTGCTGTTAATTTAATAAATAGCTTAAAATTTTACATAGTGATAATTTTTTTTTTTCAAATTCGAGTTTTTTTGATTTTCTTCATTTTTTGCAAAAAGTTTCCATAGTATTGTATATTGTTTTTTATACCATCAAAAAGTAGAGATTTCAACGAAAAAAACTTGCTCCGATTTTTTAAAAAAAACAGATATTTTGACGTGAGAATTTTTGATTGAAAATTCTGATGCTTTTTTACTACTGAACCAAAATAAGGAGAAAAAATTAATATTTTAAATCCAAAAAATTACAGTGTATTTGGGACATAATAAGGTAACTTTTCATTTAATTTAGTGAAAAAAAAAATTTTTTTGTGGGAGATAAAAATAAAAAACCAAAAAGTCGGTTTTTTTAATTTTTCGCATATATTTTGAGGTTATAGAAAAAAAGTGCAAATGCAAAAGTTGTAGATCTTTTTATTACTAACAACTTTGCAATTTATTTTTTTTCGATAGGACTCTTAGTTTTTCCAGAAATCGTGATAAACCGTTTCCCCCCCCTTAAACCCCCCTACACCCCCCTTCCCGAACTCAGCTTGCCCGTAATTTATTTTTCCTATTAATGTTCTTAGATTTTCTTACCTTTCGAACTGGTTTTATCCTGTTCTAAATTTTTTTGGTCTCAAACATTATTGGCACTGGCCTATTGTAAAAGATTGCGGTTTTGAATAGCATGTTTAGACACAGGAAGTCAATAATTTTTCCTTTTAGATTCACAGCGAGACGGGTTAATTGTTTCTATGAACAGTATAATTTCACTGCCGCCATTACATGTTATGAGGATTTTTATTTCACTTTTTTGGTTTGAGATTTTTTTCAATTCATTTGGAGCATTTCTGATCGGTAGAGCTTGGCGCCTTTATGGCTTTGGCGCCGTCGTGCGTCGCACGACCTTGCATATGGGGACAGCGCGGCCCTGTCTACCTGAATGGAAAAGAAATATGGTGTTTCCATCTACCCATAGTCTCTGAGATAAAAGGAAACACACTTGGATAAAAGGAACGGGTGCATTGCGGTTATCTACCTACATCAATCTCATTGGGAAAGAAATGGGGTGTTTTCGTTACACCGTAGCCTCTGAAATAAAAGGAAACAGATTGGGGTAAAAGGAAACTTCTTAACTAAGGGGGACTGTTTAAGCTTCGAAACTGATTGGGTATGTTGAGGTTATCTATCTGCATCAACCTCACCGAGATATATAATAAATGGGGTGTTTCCACTTAACGTATAGTTTCTGAGGCAGTGGTGTTCCCATAGTCTCCATATACGCCGTATACTCTCAAACATTTTTTGGACATATAGCGTATACCCTCAAGCTGCAAAAATTTTCATATTGTGACACATTATGTACAATATGAGTAGGGAGATAAGGCCGGTTCTGCCCCAAGAGGCGGCTCTGCGGCTCATAGCCGCCTCCCACTCCCCCTCTGACCTTGGGGATGACCTTGGGCTGCCCCTCCACTTCCTCCGACCTTGAGGTTGACCTTGGGTTGCGCCTCGAACTTGAAGAAGGTTACGGGGGTTTTTCGCGCGTTTTTAGATATTTTCCCGCGTTTTTGGACTTTGTCGTTTTTCTAGTCATAGAAGACTAGGAGGTTTTTCACTTTTTGAATGGCAACGTCAAAGTTTTGGTTGTTATGACAACCAGAGTTTTTTAGTTTTCAGTTGGCAACACTTGTTGCTATGTTTTAACTTATGCGGTGTTTAACGTTCATGGCGCCATCTATTGAGAGGTTGATTTTTTTATTTCCGGACTTTTGAATATTTCTGCGAATTTAATTATTTTTATTTTTACAGAATGTGGCGGCCGGGAATCGAACACCCAAACTTTGAGTTAGCAAAAACGTATGCTAACCACTATGCTATATTTTTCATTACTCTTTCAGTCTTAATGTGAATCTGTACCATGACAACGAATATTACAATTAAATTAATTTTAAAACCATCAGTTAATTTACTCTTTAGTACTAATCATGGCATATCATTAACTGAATTTCAGCTCATAATTGAAACTATCATCATCATTATTATTATTATTATTTTTCATAATTACAATGTTTTCACTTAAGTAAAGATTTATTTAAATACAACCCATTCGAGATTTTAGATTTATTTCAATGCTTTGTGGACATGAAATATATTTTAAACTTTGATTTTCTTTTTCATGCATTTCAAACTTTATCCTTTTTATTTTTTCTAACTTGTTAAATTTTCTTAACTAATTTCTTTTTTCTTTGTCAAATTTACAAATAATTTTTCTAACTTGTAAAAATTTCGAAGAAATAATTTTCTTAACTAATTTTTTTTTTTTTTTGACTTTCATACAACAAAATATTTTTTCTTATTTGTTAAATTTTCTAAGAAATAATAAACTTAAATATTCTTTCATACATTTTGAACTTTAACGTTTTTTTCCTGTCATTTAGCACTTTGATTTTTTTTCACTATTTTAGCGTTTTTCAATTATTTTCAGTCTTTAACTATTTTCTTAGCTTTTTAATCTTTAACTAATTTCAAGCATTTCAGACTTAGATTATTTTTTCGTGATTTCGATTTTTTTAGTATATTTTAGAGTTTGATCATTTTCTCGCTTGTTTTTACTTTATCGTTTTTTTCCGATATTTTTAAACTTAGAAATTTTTCACAAGTAGTGACTGGAATCGAACCTTCAAATTTTTCGAAACATTATCATGTCTACAATTTTTGCAATCATGTCAAACTTGCAATCAATTTACTCTTAGTAGTAATTAACACTTATCATTAACAAATTTTTACGGATTTTAAAAAATCAACTTAATTAATTTTTTCCAGTAAGCAAATTTCGCACTCAAGTTACATTTCATCACTGCATATACGTTTCAAGAGTTTCATTGAATTTATCACATTCCATTTAATTAACTCTAATAATTACTTTTTCATTAATACTTAACTTAATCATTTTATCATACATTTATTCCAGTTACAAAATTATGCTTAAAAGTTATTTATTTTTCTTAGCACAAGAGATTTTAACATGTTCCTACTAAAATGCTTTTCACTCCAGTTTGAGTTTACTAAAATAGCAACTCATTTACGATTTAGATTCATTTAATCGTCTTTGATTCTTTTTCATTATTATTATTTTACATTATCACATACGTTATTATTTTTATACATTTATCCATTTAATTTTCCAAAATCTACAATCAATTTACTCTTCGTATTAATTACTGCATAACATTAACAAATTTTCATAGAATTTAAAAATCATCTTATGTAATTTTTTCAGTAGATAAATTTCCCACTCAAGTTACATTTCATCACTACATATGCTTTTCAAGAGTTTCATTTAATTTATCGCATTTCATTTAATTAACTCTAATAATTATTTTTTATCATCGTTATTTAAGTTAATCATATTTTCCTTTATTTATTTTTCATGCAAACACTCTTGATGGAATAAAACAAAATTTTCAACTTTCATGAATTAAATCCCCTCTGACTATTTTATTTTACTTTACCATACTTTACTATTTTACTTACTGCGTTTTACTATTTATCATTCATTACAGCTTTTCCAAAATATTACTTTACAACCAACTAATTTCATTAACAGAATTTTCATTACAATTTATAAATTTCACTTTTATTTAATTATTTTTACCTACGCTAAAATAAAACACATCACATAAAAAAGTTAAACATCAATGAAGAACCCGAGAAATGTTAAAATTATAAGTCAAGTATCAAAACTTCATGTCAACAAATTTTAAAAATAGACTTACCGAAAAATAACTTCTACTGAAATTAATTTCAAAACTTGGCATCAATTTACTCTTAGCATTAATAAACACTTATCATTAAGAAATTTTCATGGATTTTAAAAATCAACTTATTTAATTTTTTCCAGTAAGCAAATTTCGCACTCAAGTAACATTTCATCACTTTATATGCTTTTCAAGAGTTTCATTTAATTTATCACATTTTATTTAATCAACTCTATTAATTATTTTTGATTAGTATTTAACTTAGTCATTTTATTGCATAGTGTTTTACTTTATTATTATTATTTTTTTTTTCATGCAAGCACTCTTGTTAGAATAAAACAAAATTTTCAACCTTCATGAATTAGAATCACTTTGGCTATTTCATTTTCCCAATAATATTTTACTTTAACAACTAATTTCTTTAACAAAATCGATATCATTTATTTTAGTCTTTATCCTTTTCGAACGATACATTCAAATGGACAGCTATACGTCAAATTAAGAAACTTAATCTAAATTTTGACAAATTAAGTTATAGCTAAATACTGACTAAAATTAAGTACAAAAGACTAACCTTTTTGAGGTGAAATCCCTCAAGTACCAGCTATCGCGAAGTTATTTAAAAACAGTGAATGAAATTGTAATAAGTGGATTGTTAATTATAACTCAATCTCACAAAATTACAATTACACGCATGTTTTATTTGAAATCACTGCATACGGCTGGCTGCCCATCGTCGATTTGCAGTATGCATGCCGTGATATCGCAAATCAACTCGGCTGTTGAAAAAACTACCGTAATGCTACAGCACTTCGGATCGTCCACACACACATCGAGACGAATTGAGAAAATGACTTTATCAATATTGCTATCTACCCCTTTACCGATAACAGATAACAAACCCCACGTGCTAGTATTATTCACCACCTGGCCTACGTCTTTCAAGTGATGTCACTGTTTCTGACCAAATAAAATTAGTTCACGTTTCTCAAATATCAAGCACATAGATCGGCAATAGCCTGATGTCTGGTTTTCCAAACAAAATTTTAGATTTTAATTCGTAGTTTCGAATTAATTTCTTTTTCATTTCAAACTTATAAAAAAAAAAAATTTCCAGCTTGTAAGAATATTTCTTTCAAAAACAGATTTTTGATTCAAAACAGTATTTTTTCAAACTTGTAATATTTTTCTACTTAGAAAATGAAATCAAAAATTTTTGTTTTCTTTAATCATATAAAATGTTTTTTAAGAAATAATTTCTCAAACTTGTAATATTTTTCCACTAATTAAAAAAAAATCAATTTTTTTTTTCAATCATATAAAAAATAAATTTTTATTCTTACAACAATAAATTTTTCCGCAAAAATATTTTTTTTCAAATCAAAATAATAATAATAATAATATTTTTGTAACATATTGTTTTTTTTTTTTTCCTATTTTTTTTTTTTTTTTTTTTTTTCAAAAATTTTCAAACTTACAAAATAAAATTTTTTCAACTGAATCTTCAAACGAAATGATTTAATTAAATTTAAAACTCAATATCACTTTACTCTTAGTATTAATAACCAATAGCACTTAACCATTTACTCTTTGCACTCTAAGTATTAATTAACACACACGCATTACAAGTAATAATAATAATGTTTAAGATACTTACAAATCATCCACTCAAGCTTTCAAATATCCATCTAGCATGTTATTGTTCATTCGTGTGAGGGAACTTGTAATAAAACTTTACTTATCAACCGAAATTATAAGCGAAAATATCGCATTTTTTTTTAGCACTTAATATAATCCTACAATTAACAAATTGGTTTTAACTTTGAATTTAAGAAAAATAAAAACTATTACACACTTAGTAACATATCTATCGATGTATATTATTTCATGACAAATCACAAATAGGTGAGGATCTTTTATCGATCATGTGACCAACTAAGTTAAGAAAGAGCGTTCTTATCTCATATGAGAATTTATAAGTCTTTAATATTTCTCTTTAATGTAAGTGTATTGATACGTACGAGTTTGTGTATGTGAATATAACTGTGTATTGTTTTCAAACCATTGTCATGTTTAAGCTTTACGGTTCTAATTTTGACTTTCCACTTAGCATTATTTGAAGTCCTTCGCATGCATTAAACTATAGAAATATTACAAAAATTATATTTTCATTCAGTCTTAATTACAAAACCATACAATAAGATGAAGACAACACCGATAGTATAAAGATTACTTACAATAAAGTGCATATAAAAAATATATGTAAGAGTGATTTCAAAGTATAATCCATCAACCATATTCAACAACTCAATCAAAACACAAGTCTCTTTTAAAATGATAAACACAATTTATTCACACACACAGTAAAAGACAATTAAAAAAACTTTCATCCTTAAGTAAAACTCTTCAAAACTTTCAAGCGTATTTTTAACATCGATTGCATCAAATAAATCAGACACATGACATTTTTAACATGGACTATCAACATTCAAAGTAACGAAGTCACGAGTCAAGTTTTCCCAATTAACATTAAAAAGAACCCGTTCGAAAAAAGTGTCGAACTTTCGACCCCTTGTTAATGATTCACATTCATGCACTCTCATGTAAAAAAATGAATCCATTTTTACAATCCACACATTCTTTTTTAGAAAGGTAGTTTATGTTGCATATGAGCTCATCAAATAGTCACTTACGTAGAGAATCTGCCAGTTTACGAACTTCTTGCGATGTATATGTGCTGATTTTATCACATCGACAATCACAGGGATATTTTTTCTCAATTTCCGAAAGGATGTACTCTTTTAGAGTATAAGTCATAAGTTTGTCTTTGACACTACGTGAGATACAAGGGGACGCGTAGCACAATTTGTCAATCTAGCTTTCCAAAAGTAGAACTCTATCAGGCATCAACTGGAACACTTCTCGTTTCAGTTTGAACAATCTTTGCACACTAACACAGATGTTACCATTCGCACTCGACTCTCCTTTTTTATAACAAAAGCGAAATCACGGTCTTCGATTAATTTTTGATTTATATTTTTACGTAGGCTTGAAATAAGTGATCTCCACACATCTGGTTCTAAGGAAATACCATCCATAGTTGGTCGAAAAATACCATCTTTCCCACACGTATATCTTCTAATATGCACGCGTGTACGTTTCCGAAAAGTATTCACCTAAAGTGAAAATACAATCACCCAAGTGTATCATATCATCAGGCTGTGGAGAAGCCTCAATGTTCATTTTCATGTTCGTTGCATCCCATCTGTTCATCTTCGGGCTTCAAAGTTTCAGAATGATTTTCACCAGCGTTAGTCATTCTTAACTCTCATAGGATTAGGAGTCACAATACTAAAACAACTTCCTGTGAACTTAAAAAATAAATCAAACTAGGTTTTAACACTAGCTGGTGAAGAAAAATCCTAAGTACATAGAATAAAATTTCACGATCTCTTTCAAAGCTCAGAATCACCCTGAAAATGATTCTCCAAACATCCACTATAAACCAATGAATATCCACTTTAACCAATGAGAAGTGTACATAAATCTCTTGCTACTGACGTCATAGAATATCACATGAACTTTTGAGCAGAATTGTGTTGTTTTACACAGTATTCAGATTTTTAGAAAATGCCAACACTTTGACTTCCAAATTCATCCTGACCTACTACGAGTAATTTTAAGATGGTAGCAGGTTTTCACATCACATCGAATGCCGATGACGGTTTCGCATCTCACGCATGACATGATCAATCACGTGTAATTGATCATGTCAATTTGCATGAGATGCGAAACCGTCATCGACATTCGGTGTGATGTGAAAACCTGCTACCATCTTAAAATTACTCGTAGTAGGTCAGGATGAATTTGGAAGTCAAAGTGTTGGCATTTTCTAAAAATCTGAATACTGTGTAAAACAACACAATTCTGCTCAAAAGTTCATGTGATATTCTATGACGTCAGTAGCAAGAGATTTATGTACACTTCTCATTGGTTAAAGTGGATATTCATTGGTTTATAGTGGATGTTTGGAGAATCATTTTCAGGGTGATTCTGAGCTTTGAAAGAGATCGTGAAATTTTATTCTATGTACTTAGGATTTTTCTTCACCAGCTAGTGTTAAAACCTAGTTTGATTTATTTTTTAAGTTCACAGGAAGTTGTTTTAGTATTGTGACTCCTAATCCTATGAGAGTTAAGAATGACTAACGGTGGTGAAAATCATTCTGAAACTTTGAAGCCCGAAGATGAACAGATGGGATGCAACGAACATGAAAATGAACATTGAGGCTTCTCCACAGCCTGATGATATGATACACTTGGGTGATTGTATTTTCACTTTAGGTGAATACTTTTCGGAAACGTACACGCGTGCATATTAGAAGATATACGTGTGGGAAAGATGGTATTTTTCGACCAACTATGGATGGTATTTCCTTAGAACCAGATGTGTGGAGATCACTTATTTCAAGCCTACGTAAAAATATAAATCAAAAATTAATCGAAGACCGTGATTTCGCTTTTGTTATAAAAAAGGAGAGTCGAGTGCGAATAGTAACATCTGTGTTAGTGTGCAAAGATTGTTCAAACTGAAACGAGAAGTGTTCCAGTTGATGCCTGATAGAGTTCTACTTTTGGAAAGCTAGATTGACAAATTGTGCTACGCGTCCCCTTGTATCTCACGTAGTGTCAAAGACAAACTTATGACTTATACTCTAAAAGAGTACATCCTTTCGGAAATTGAGAAAAAATATCCCTGTGATTGTCGATGTGATAAAATCAGCACATATACATCGCAAGAAGTTCGTAAACTGGCTGATTCTCTACGTAAGTGACTATTTGATGAGCTCATATGCAACATAAACTACCTTTCTAAAAAAGAATGTGTGGATTGTAAAAATGGATTCATTTTTTTACATGAGAGTGCATGAATGTGAATCATTAACAAGGGGTCGAAAGTTCGACACTTTTTTCGAACGGGTTCTTTTTAATGTTAATTGGGAAAACTTGACTCGTGACTTCGTTACTTTGAATGTTGATAGTCCATGTTAAAAATGTCATGTGTCTGATTTATTTGATGCAATCGATGTTAAAAATACGCTTGAAAGTTTTGAAGAGTTTTACTTAAGGATGAAAGTTTTTTTAATTGTCTTTTACTGTGTGTGTGAATAAATTGTGTTTATCATTTTAAAAGAGACTTGTGTTTTGATTGAGTTGTTGAATATGGTTGATGGATTATACTTTGAAATCACTCTTACATATATTTTTTATATGCACTTTATTGTAAGTAATCTTTATACTATCGGTGTTGTCTTCATCTTATTGTATGGTTTTGTAATTAAGACTGAATGAAAATATAATTTTTGTAATATTTCTATAGTTTAATGCATGCGAAGGACTTCAAATAATGCTAAGTGGAAAGTCAAAATTAGAACCGTAAAGCTTAAACATGACAATGGTTTGAAAACAATACACAGTTATATTCACATACACAAACTCGTACGTATCAATACACTTACATTAAAGAGAAATATTAAAGACTTATAAATTCTCATATGAGATAAGAACGCTCTTTCTTAACTTAGTTGGTCACATGATCGATAAAAGATCCTCACCTATTTGTGATTTGTCATGAAATAATATACATCGATAGATATGTTACTAAGTGTGTAATAGTTTTTATTTTTCTTAAATTCAAAGTTAAAACCAATTTGTTAATTGTAGGATTATATTAAGTGCTAAAAAAAAAATGCGATATTTTCGCTTATAATTTCGGTTGATAAGTAAAGTTTTATTACAAGTTCCCTCACACGAATGAACAATAACATGCTAGATGGATATTTGAAAGCTTGAGTGGATGATTTGTAAGTATCTTAAACATTATTATTATTATTTGTAATGCGTGTGTGTTAATTAATACTTAGAGTGCAAAGAGTAAATGGTTAAGTGCTATTGGTTATTAATACTAAGAGTAAAGTGATATTGAGTTTTAAATTTAATTAAATCATTTCGTTTGAAGATTCAGTTGAAAAAATTTTATTTTGTAAGTTTGAAAATTTTTGAAAAAAAAAAAAAAAAGATTGAAAGGAAAAAAAAAAACAATATGTTACAAAAATATTATTATTATTATTATTTTGATTTGAAAAAAAATATTTTTGCGGAAAAATTTATTGTTGTAAGAATAAAAATTTATTTTTTATATGATTGAAAAAAAAAATTGATTTTTTTTTTAATTAGTGGAAAAATATTACAAGTTTGAGAAATTATTTCTTAAAAAACATTTTATATGATTAAAGAAAACAAAAATTTTTGATTTCATTTTCTAAGTAGAAAAATATTACAAGTTTGAAAAAATACTGTTTTGAATCAAAAATCTGTTTTTGAAAGAAATATTCTTACAAGCTGGAAATTTTTTTTTTTTATAAGTTTGAAATGAAAAAGAAATTAATTCGAAACTACGAATTAAAATCTAAAATTTTGTTTGGAAAACCAGACATCAGGCTATTGCCGATCTATGTGCTTGATATTTGAGAAACGTGAACTAATTTTATTTGGTCAGAAACAGTGACATCACTTGAAAGACGTAGGCCAGGTGGTGAATAATACTAGCACGTGGGGTTTGTTATCTGTTATCGGTAAAGGGGTAGATAGCAATATTGATAAAGTCATTTTCTCAATTCGTCTCGATGTGTGTGTGGACGATCCGAAGTGCTGTAGCATTACGGTAGTTTTTTCAACAGCCGAGTTGATTTGCGATATCACGGCATGCATACTGCAAATCGACGATGGGCAGCCAGCCGTATGCAGTGATTTCAAATAAAACATGCGTGTAATTGTAATTTTGTGAGATTGAGTTATAATTAACAATCCACTTATTACAATTTCATTCACTGTTTTTAAATAACTTCGCGATAGCTGGTACTTGAGGGATTTCACCTCAAAAAGGTTAGTCTTTTGTACTTAATTTTAGTCAGTATTTAGCTATAACTTAATTTGTCAAAATTTAGATTAAGTTTCTTAATTTGACGTATAGCTGTCCATTTGAATGTATCGTTCGAAAAGGATAAAGACTAAAATAAATGATATCGATTTTGTTAAAGAAATTAGTTGTTAAAGTAAAATATTATTGGGAAAATGAAATAGCCAAAGTGATTCTAATTCATGAAGGTTGAAAATTTTGTTTTATTCTAACAAGAGTGCTTGCATGAAAAAAAAAATAATAATAATAAAGTAAAACACTATGCAATAAAATGACTAAGTTAAATACTAATCAAAAATAATTAATAGAGTTGATTAAATAAAATGTGATAAATTAAATGAAACTCTTGAAAAGCATATAAAGTGATGAAATGTTACTTGAGTGCGAAATTTGCTTACTGGAAAAAATTAAATAAGTTGATTTTTAAAATCCATGAAAATTTCTTAATGATAAGTGTTTATTAATGCTAAGAGTAAATTGATGCCAAGTTTTGAAATTAATTTCAGTAGAAGTTATTTTTCGGTAAGTCTATTTTTAAAATTTGTTGACATGAAGTTTTGATACTTGACTTATAATTTTAACATTTCTCGGGTTCTTCATTGATGTTTAACTTTTTTATGTGATGTGTTTTATTTTAGCGTAGGTAAAAATAATTAAATAAAAGTGAAATTTATAAATTGTAATGAAAATTCTGTTAATGAAATTAGTTGGTTGTAAAGTAATATTTTGGAAAAGCTGTAATGAATGATAAATAGTAAAACGCAGTAAGTAAAATAGTAAAGTATGGTAAAGTAAAATAAAATAGTCAGAGGGGATTTAATTCATGAAAGTTGAAAATTTTGTTTTATTCCATCAAGAGTGTTTGCATGAAAAATAAATAAAGGAAAATATGATTAACTTAAATAACGATGATAAAAAATAATTATTAGAGTTAATTAAATGAAATGCGATAAATTAAATGAAACTCTTGAAAAGCATATGTAGTGATGAAATGTAACTTGAGTGGGAAATTTATCTACTGAAAAAATTACATAAGATGATTTTTAAATTCTATGAAAATTTGTTAATGTTATGCAGTAATTAATACGAAGAGTAAATTGATTGTAGATTTTGGAAAATTAAATGGATAAATGTATAAAAATAATAACGTATGTGATAATGTAAAATAATAATAATGAAAAAGAATCAAAGACGATTAAATGAATCTAAATCGTAAATGAGTTGCTATTTTAGTAAACTCAAACTGGAGTGAAAAGCATTTTAGTAGGAACATGTTAAAATCTCTTGTGCTAAGAAAAATAAATAACTTTTAAGCATAATTTTGTAACTGGAATAAATGTATGATAAAATGATTAAGTTAAGTATTAATGAAAAAGTAATTATTAGAGTTAATTAAATGGAATGTGATAAATTCAATGAAACTCTTGAAACGTATATGCAGTGATGAAATGTAACTTGAGTGCGAAATTTGCTTACTGGAAAAAATTAATTAAGTTGATTTTTTAAAATCCGTAAAAATTTGTTAATGATAAGTGTTAATTACTACTAAGAGTAAATTGATTGCAAGTTTGACATGATTGCAAAAATTGTAGACATGATAATGTTTCGAAAAATTTGAAGGTTCGATTCCAGTCACTACTTGTGAAAAATTTCTAAGTTTAAAAATATCGGAAAAAAACGATAAAGTAAAAACAAGCGAGAAAATGATCAAACTCTAAAATATACTAAAAAAATCGAAATCACGAAAAAATAATCTAAGTCTGAAATGCTTGAAATTAGTTAAAGACTAAAAAGCTAAGAAAATAGTTAAAGACTGAAAATAATTGAAAAACGCTAAAATAGTGAAAAAAAATCAAAGTGCTAAATGACAGGAAAAAAACGTTAAAGTTCAAAATGTATGAAAGAATATTTAAGTTTATTATTTCTTAGAAAATTTAACAAATAAGAAAAAATATTTTGTTGTATGAAAGTCAAAAAAAAAAAAAAATTAGTTAAGAAAATTATTTCTTCGAAATTTTTACAAGTTAGAAAAATTATTTGTAAATTTGACAAAGAAAAAAGAAATTAGTTAAGAAAATTTAACAAGTTAGAAAAAATAAAAAGGATAAAGTTTGAAATGCATGAAAAAGAAAATCAAAGTTTAAAATATATTTCATGTCCACAAAGCATTGAAATAAATCTAAAATCTCGAATGGGTTGTATTTAAATAAATCTTTACTTAAGTGAAAACATTGTAATTATGAAAAATAATAATAATAATAATGATGATGATAGTTTCAATTATGAGCTGAAATTCAGTTAATGATATGCCATGATTAGTACTAAAGAGTAAATTAACTGATGGTTTTAAAATTAATTTAATTGTAATATTCGTTGTCATGGTACAGATTCACATTAAGACTGAAAGAGTAATGAAAAATATAGCATAGTGGTTAGCATACGTTTTTGCTAACTCAAAGTTTGGGTGTTCGATTCCCGGCCGCCACATTCTGTAAAAATAAAAATAATTAAATTCGCAGAAATATTCAAAAGTCCGGAAATAAAAAAATCAACCTCTCAATAGATGGCGCCATGAACGTTAAACACCGCATAAGTTAAAACATAGCAACAAGTGTTGCCAACTGAAAACTAAAAAACTCTGGTTGTCATAACAACCAAAACTTTGACGTTGCCATTCAAAAAGTGAAAAACCTCCTAGTCTTCTATGACTAGAAAAACGACAAAGTCCAAAAACGCGGGAAAATATCTAAAAACGCGCGAAAAACCCCCGTAACCTTCTTCAAGTTCGAGGCGCAACCCAAGGTCAACCTCAAGGTCGGAGGAAGTGGAGGGGCAGCCCAAGGTCATCCCCAAGGTCAGAGGGGGAGTGGGAGGCGGCTATGAGCCGCAGAGCCGCCTCTTGGGGCAGAACCGGCCTTATCTCCCTACTAATATGGTCGCATACACATTCTGTGCGTAGTGGATTATTGGGAGTATACCCTCAGAAAAATTGATGGGAACATAACTGCTCTGAGGTAAAAGGAAACACACTGGGGTAAAAGGAAACATGATTTCATTTGCTAATAAACGATTATAACATCCAATTTTTCAAAGAGTGTATCTTTGACACAATACACAATATTTCAGTTCATCTAGAATAAAGGAAAGGATCTAAAGTTGAAACATTGAAATTAATTTTTCCTATTACCCCAACTGACCCTATTTACTTTTATGTCATACTTTAGTGCGAGTCAAGCTTAAGAAACAGTCTTTGGATTTAAAAAACATTTTTTAAATATTTTATTGATAACGTATGCGATCTGAAATTGCGTCCAACAAAAACCAACTGGTACGTGCAAAGGGAGAAAAAATACCAAGTAATAGTCCCTTAGTGTGAAGAAGATTTTAAATACTTACCCTAAGTTGTTGCAAACCGATCTAGAAAAGAGGATTTTACAGATATTTATAATATAACAACCGACAAAATTTAACGTTGGTTCTGCAGGTAGTATTGTTAATATCACCAAACTGACAAAAGTTTCACCAAACTGACAAAAGTTTCGGGATTTCATTTTTTGGAGCAAGAAGCTTCGCCTCCAAACTATGACGTTACTTCAGTATGCATTAATTTATCGTGATAATTAATTATCTTTGTGTCGAAAAATTGGGAAAAAACAGTAATTTGAGTTTTTCTCGAAACAGCTGAAATGCAGTTACCTACTTCTAGTAATCACCCCACTATACACGTATGTGATCAACCTGACATTTCTAATTTCCGTTCGTTTTCGAAAATTTCTAACCGTGTATCTTCTTGCATCTTTTTTAAAAAAGCATTTAGTTCTAATCTTCTTTTTAATCACATACATTTTCAGGCAGTGTGTTCTCCAATTAAGAAAGATTCTGTCATGCCCTCAAAAGCTTGCACATGATTAACATTCATATGCGACAACCGACAATGGGGTTCTCCTAGAGATGGAGAAAACCCCTCAGTTTTTGAGCTACGGGGATAAACCCGGGAATGTGAGCAATGTTGGGCAGGGCCGTCGAGAGGGGGGGGGGGGTGAGGGGCAAGCCTATGCATTGCACAGGGGCCCGTGAGAGATTGGGGGACCCGCGAAGCGGACTTAAGAAAAAGTTAAATCCCCCCCCTTTTTTTTTTTTGAAAACTTTTTAGTTTAAAGGAAGTCATTCTCCTAGAGTTAAGATTAAAAGTTTTTAATTCGCGACTCCCGAGCTCGAATACGCTACCTTACTGTAATTAACAATACAACCGAAAAAGGTAAAACATTTTATCCCACGTTTTTTTGGGGGTAAATTACAAGCTTCAGGCAGTTTGTGGTGTAATGTAATTTCAGAAGAATAGAAAAGAAAGCTTCCCACAAACACGATGAAAAATTACTGTCATTCACAAAGCGTCAAAGCAAGTTTTAAGTTACGGCATGTGTTTCTTTTACCTTTTTCATCCGCCATTAGACAGTGACTGCAGCGCCCCCTACAGTTCATTGGAGTTGCGAATCGAAGTGAGTTCAATGAAAGCGATCATGTCCCCCTATCGACGCCTTTAACCAAAAATAATTATTATTGTTATTTTTATTCATCTTTTTTTTTTTTTTTTTTTTGCGTGAATTCAAAGCAAAAAGAAATCGCTTCTTTTTGAAAGATAAACAGAATTTTACTAAAATGGACAAGGGGCAAAAAAAAAAAAAAAAAAAACTTTTAAATAAGCTCTTGCATTTTTAGCGTTCGAAACTCAAAACAAGGCAGAAGACGCTGTTTGATGAAAAGATTTTAAAATATGAGTTGATTTGAGTTTTGGGTACAGTGATACAAATTGAAACTATGTCTAGCATTGTTTCTAGAACAAAAACGGGGGGGGGGGGCGGTTTGAAAGAGCATTCCTCATCAAAGTGTATAGAACGCCCTTACATGTCTAAAAAAGGGACACAGTTATGTCACCATTAATTAGAATCAGTGCTGGATTTACCTATAAGCTAAACAAGCGGGGAACCTAAAATAGCTTAGGTCCCCCGCTTCTTTGTGGGCCCCCAACTCTCGAAAATATTGCATGATTCGATCCTAAAATAAGGAAAAATACTTAAGTATTAATTTAATTTTCACGTGCTTGAAAACATTGAGATCTTGCCAACTAGGGACATTTTAAACTTCGTCAAATGCGAGGAGGGAGGAGGGGATGCCAAAATGTCCCAAATTCATCTCCTTGCTACATTCTGCATTAAAAATGTAAAAAAAATGGTTGTGACGTTCCTGTAACACATTGCTTGCTTGAGATATATTTTCGTGACTAGCATGTCCACATTTGCTATTTATTTTTAAACGTGAATTCCGTATTTTGAAAGATCTTTTGTTATTGCTTGCTTTTTTATTACTTCTACTGCATACTGTCAATCTCTTTGGATTGAGAAAAATTTACTACACTACCTCTACTCCTTTTCGTTTTCTACACTACTTGTTATTAAAAAATACAAGTAGTGGAGAATAATAGGGGTTTCTTACTAAGTTAGAATGTAAAACTATACAATCAATATTAAAATATCAGAGATTGGAAAGTACAAATGAACACTTTGAAAAACTTTAATTGTTATAGGGGCCTTGAAAATAATTTAAAAAGCTTCTGAAACTGCTTGAAAAGTGCTTCAATTTTATTTTCTATCATGTGCATAAAGTAGGAATTGTCCGAATGGTTAGGTGTTATTTTCTCATTACCTAATTTCTAAATAATTCCACCATTTCTTTTAAAGCATTTTTAAATTTTGATCGTTTTTCAGTAAATTCAGTGTTGTGTTTATTGATGAGTTGAAGGGATGATCAATAACTAATTACAGTCGTCCCACGCTACTTCGCGTGTAAAATTATAAAAAAGAATAACAAAGTATATGTCTTTTAAGTGAGGTCAGCTTTTAAGTAAGTGTCTGAGGGGCTAGTAGTATCCTAGTTGAGGGCGAGGAGGTATAAAATCGCGGAAGAAAGTATAGGGAATCGCTATCCCATTTTAACCGTTAAGCACTAACTGGAAAATCTAAATCGTGTCTCCGGCAATTCGCCCTCTCCAGCGTTTCGCCATCCAAATGATTGATAGATGAAATCAGGTGAGGCATCATCACATTTCAGTGATTTCCCTACAAAGTAGGTAGGGAAAGTCGTAGGGATTATTTATCCCTATTACTGAGAAAGAGAGAAAATATTCCTAAAAGTTTTAAAATCCCTTGACCCCGACCCCTATCCCCTTATCACCTCGTGGGTTTTTCATTTGCACATGGATTGAAAAGAGGTACGCATTAGAAAAATGGCGGTCAATTTCGTACGATCTCAACGCGGAGGGAAACTAGCTTTGTTCCAAGGATATTTATATCGCATCGTTTACAGAAAAAACGGAAAACTATACTGGAAAACTTGCGGTGGCCATACAGTCCGATTTTCGATGCCATATTCCACATTTTTGGAAGTTATTAAATTAGTAATATTAAGAGACAGTAATATAGCCCAATTTTTCGGAAAAAAACAGCAAATCAGCTTTAGGGACCACGCCCCTTAACTTCTAAACTTCTTTTGACCCCCCCTTTTTTGATGCAAAAGCCGCCCCGCTTACATCTTCGTACATTTTCAGAAGCCAGATTTTTGTCACTTAGACAGAGACTGAAGGCTAGTAAACAAAAAATTTTTTAGTGTAAGAACACACATCCGTTGAATAACCAATTCCATAGTTTGTAAGGTACACCGATTACTCAACATTTTTAAGGTTTTGGGGAATTCGCTTACGTAGCGTCTAGCGTGCATAAAAAATTACAAAACGTACAACTTCAAATTTAGCATTTTATTAAATGCTAATGTATTATATTGGAACCAAGTCTTAAGGTAAAAATTTTATAATAGCTGAAATTTCGGCTAAATGGAACATACAAACGAAAACTGACTGCTAGAATATACAGCTCAAAAAAAAAAAAAAAACTTTATCAACTTTCTTGACTAAGAACAAAACGCATTTTATCTGGAAAAAAATCTGAGCTTTTCTATAGCAATAAAGTTTGTCTGAGCAACAACAACCTAACAAAAGAAAAAATAAAATAAATGGAATTATTGCATTTATTTCATTGTATATTGTTTAGACTACGTTTTTTATTTATCGTTTGCCAAATTTAGCTTATGTTTAGTCCTAATGTTATTTTCTTAGAATGCATTTTGGAAACAAAACAATTTTTGTCTTTTTATTTTTGACAAAACGTACAAGAGAAAATAAAATATTTAAAAGTTAGTGTTATAGGTGACTTTAGAAATATTATCATACATTTTTTTAACAGTATTATACAAAAATGAAATTCTATCTTTTGAAATTCGTGTTATATTGAAACCGTGTAGTATTAAATTAAAATTTTGTTTCGTGTAATATCGAAACCGTGTTGTAGAAGCACCGTGTGATTTGAGGGATGCCTGTATACAGTTACGCTGGTCTCCGCTCAATGAGATTAGGGGCCATTCATTAATTAAGTAAGGGTCCCGAGGGGGAGGGGATGTTGGAAAAATCTCTACATACCCTTACTTGGAGGGAGAGGAGGGGTCAAACCCATTCTTACGTATTATTTTCCAAGTCAATATTTTATATTAGAAATCGCGCGGTCAAGTAGTTTGGCAGGTACCATATTTCATCTGCTTCTACAAGGTTAAAAACGTATTAGGATTAGATGTTGTTTACTTGTTTTTCAAATAACTAATAGTGTAAAATATAATAAAAGAATCGCACTGTGTATGGTATGTCTTATTTTTAATTAGTATCGCATCATATTCAAAAAAGAATTTGTCGAAAAAACATTCAGTCACGATTTCTTTTAGTAAATATTTCTTTGCACAAAAATGTTTTTAAAAAATTTAATGATAGTGAATTTAATAACGTTTCCAGTGATGTACGATTCGTTACTTTATTTTTTTGAATAACGAAGTGGAATCTTACGTAAGATGGGGGGGGGGGGGGGTTGAAAATCCTACTTACCCTTACATGGGGAAAGGGGGGTCAAAAATTGCCAAAATCATCCTTACGTAGTTACTGAATGGCCACTTACTTTGACAATAATTTTGAAAACTTATTAAATTTTCAGAAAATGTTTAAGAGGTCGATCCAAATTTTATTTTCTGAGTCCCCATTTTGTTAAAAAACAAAATATTTTTCTAAATTTTCTTTGTTTTTGAGAATGAAGTTACTGTGAAATGCCAGGTTATACATAGGCATGGCAAAATGATGCTCATTCACAATATGAAGTATAAGAAGAGAATTGTTAATGTCCTAGTGATAGAATAATAAAAACCGTTTGTTGGAGGTCGCCACTTTGCAAGGACGGATCCAGAAATTCTTCAAGGGAAGGGCGATTGATTTTTATTACTTACTTTTTACTATGTATATTGGTTTACAAATATTGATCGCAAAGGTTTTGGACTTCAGTTTCGAAACAGTTTCAGGATAAGGTCCCAAACCCATACCCACTTTCTCCCAACGTCAATGAAATTAGTCTAAATTTGCGTTTTTTGAACTTCATTTTCGGAAAATTAATGGTGAAGAGTCCCTCAAGGGAGGGGCGATCGCCCCATCGCCCCTCCCTTGTATCCGTCCCTGCCACTTTGTCACATTGGATCACCATGTGGCAAGGGGCGACCCTAAATCTTGAATTTTAGTTCATGATGCAAATTTTTGTGAATGTGTCGCTTTTAAGATGTGGAATTTTGTGAAGCTGCCGCTTTTACAATGCAGATTTTTGTGAAGGGGCCGCAAGGCGGACCCAATTCCAGTTCCGTTTCGACCCTATTTTGGTGAACGCAGGGCAGCATAGAGCCGATGCGGGCCCCTTGTCATTTCGGTTGCGAGGTCTCCTTCTTCTCATACAATTTGTACATTTATATGTCTCAGATTCCAAGCTGGGCCCCTATTTCCCGACTAGGCTGACATGGCCTTTGGGCGAGCAAAAAATGTTGTTCGCTAATTTTGTGTTTCTCCCAATTAATAATGTTGAAAAAAGAGCAATTATAATTAAGAAAACACGCTGGCATAATTCTAGTACCCTACTCACTGACATTTTTGCTGTTGGTTATGATATGGCACTGGAGACTGGAGAAATACAGCGGTTTTTTGCAGAAATTTAAGAGAATTTGAATTCACAGTTTTAAATTTTGTCAAGATCTTGGTTGAGGTTGTACTTTACTGTAAAGTATTGTTTCTGAATTCAATGAAATCCCTCAACTTAAAACAGCAAAACATGCAACAAAAAATCAAGTAACTTCAATTGTTAACGGAGTTTTTTACAATAACAACAAACAATATCAATAATCCTGATTATTACATTACGAAATCAAATGAAACTAATGTAAAAATTTGAGCATCAAAACACCATAATTGAAATAACATTGGACAAGAACTATTCTTACCTACATGTCACAATCCAAAAAAGTGTAGTCTATAGAACAAAAAAGTCAGCAATAGAATATGTTAGATTTTAAAGTATACTAGCACTCTCTTTTGCTGCCCATTTTGTTATCGATGTTTCCATAACAAAGTTCGTTTGATGCAGTAGCGTATTATACAGAACAGCTTTATATTCAAAAGAACGATGCAAGAATGACAACAAAAAAGGCTTGTAAACATTTTTTTTAAAGCCTTTCTTTGATTCTGATGCCTTATTATGCATATTCAAAAAAATCAAAAATGAGAACTAAATAGAAGACCACAGAATACTTAAGACGAATCCGATTGACTTTTTACATGCTTTTTCTTAAGACTATGTATCGAGCAAATGTCGGGTATGGAAGCTTCTACATTTTTCGCTACAATATGATCTTCATTCCCTATTCCCATATTCGAGTGCCAAACAGAAGCGCGGCACAATGAAATCTTTCTCCCAAACCAAAAAAATAGCATGAAAACAACAAAAACATATTTTTAATCCTGAATTTTAACGGCGAACGTTTCCAGTACTTAGCATTGATATTCAAAATGTTAACTCACGGATCACGTGGTTTCCCCAACCTCGAATCCAAGTCGTGAATAGACCCCTTTTTCCGAAAATTTTCCCTCCCGTTAAGAAAAATCCCTAGGATTCAGTTACGGTTCATTGATTTTCAATGTTTCCCCTCTCCTGCAGAGCAGACACGCCTTCTTCTTTGTGAGCGCCGTGGATGGCGAATATACGGAGAGGGCGAATTTGGGGTAGAATCGTTTAAATCACTGTATTATTATTAGGGGACAAATACATCTGTAAATGGTGTTCAAGAATGTACTAGCTTTTTAAGTTGTACACGTAAATGTAGAGCAAGACGGGGGCACCTACAGTCACTAATGGGCAATTGATTCTTCATCGATCAAGTTGAGGTTTTTTCATAGATTAGTAGTAGTGCATAAGAGCTGCGTGTGTGTGTGTAGTTTATTTCCCAACAATTAACAATGTGATATCTATTACGTCTAACATATCTAACTTCCTCATATTTTGTGCAATATATTAAGTACTACAAATGTAATGGTGGCTAAGGGTGCTGTTTCATGTCTAGGGGGCTCTAATTATGATAAAAACCTATTTAAACTGCCGTAAGTAAGTTTTATGCGCTCTAATTAGAAAAATATATACAGAATCCTACTTCGCGGAAATTCAGTTATCGCGGTCAAGTCTGTAAAGAATTAACCGCGATAAACGAGTATTGACTGTATACCGAGAGTCGATGTGATCAAGTGACAATGCGTCATCGTTTCTTCTCCCTCACTCTTTCTCTCTGTCGATTAATATCAACGATTTGTCGAACCAAGAGCAATTTGTATTTTGTATTGTCTTAGTTTTCAAAAGAGTATAAAGTTTAAGAATTTTTTTTCTTTTTTTCCCCCTTATGTTTTTGTAGTTTTAGTACAGTAAAATTAGGCCAAAAAATGGCCAAACCCAAACATCCAAAAAAAAAAAGTGAAACCTGTTGCAAATTGCTTCTTACCCTTCCAGCAAGAAGGGGTAAAAAGTCCCAGCACTTTGCGCGTCGGGTTTTGGGGGGAAGGGGGGGGGGAGACGAAATAATCCTCTATTTAAATTAAAATAATTTCTATTACTTAAAAAAAATTCTGAAACCTCGCAGAAACCACTCTATAATAGTAAAACAATAAACTCTCACATAAAAAAATTCTAATTAACAAGGGTGCCCAGGCGGGGGGAATGGGGGGGGGGGTGTTCATGGAGCAGCTTTGCGTCATTGGAATTTTTAAGGCAGTTTTTTCAAGGGGTATTTCTTTCTTTATTGAGAACTTTTATTCTGGATGGGTACTCCGTCACACTTAAGGGGTGCGCCATCGCTTTGAAGGGGGGAGGGACCCTGAATTTACATTCTAAAATCAACTATTGCAGTAAAGTTCACGAAAATATTTCCCTGACTTAAACTTTTCCGAAATACAAAATGCCTCACAATGATATGGTAATGTCAGAATGATAATTCTAAAAGATCTAAGCGAGCTCAGTAACCAAATTATTTGTGACTGGAGTTATTAAACTGTTTAGAGCGCTGGAAAACAAAATTCCTGTGCAGCATAAAAAAGTCCAAATTGACCAAAGTTTCCCTACTTCTTCTTGATTAACTTACTTTAACTTTTCTACAATCTTTTGCCATCACCGTAAGGGTGGGACAAACCGGAATTGCCAATAGTGAGACGGGCAATGCTGCAATTCTGCACCCTCTAAGTCGGTGAGGGTTCTCATTTGCAAACACCAAGCTACCTCTCTTTTACGCAGCTGGTTATGTGAATTATGCTAAATATGCAGACATATACTTGCAACACTATCTGAAACTTTTGAGTATATTATGCGATAAAAAAAATTTGATCACATCAAACATCAGCTAAAACATCAGCTATCCATCGATCTAACGCAGTGACAAATTGAGGTGGTCTAGAACATGCAGTGATTCAACGATAGAACAAGTCTTGATGAGAGCAATGAGCAATACAACAATAGACTGCTAAATATTTTCACCTTTTTGTTTCCCAGTTTGGAAATCACAATCCGTTTCTAAAGTCCCAGAAGTTTCTTCCCTCTCAAGTTGGTATGGGTATTGCTCGCTGATAAGGTGAGTTGCGATGAGACCTTTGACGTTCGGGTAGTAACATCAAATCATATTGAAGGCAAACAATTTTGTGGCATTTCTTTGTAAAGGAGGTAAGCAGTTATGTCTTTAGCTTCTGTTACGAGAGTAGTTACTATGTGTAAAGATGTGTAAGCTCAAACCATCTTTTACACCGAATGGTATGAACAGTAAAGATGGAATAACAAATTGCTAAAAACTTTTGGTACGAGTTATGCGCTGATCCTCCATCAGTATTCGATGAATCTGGTTTCAGAAGGAAAGAAATCCTGTATCGTTAAAGTACTATTACCTGAAGCAAAAGGTTCATCCAAAATCACAGAACGAACAGCTGGTGTCATATATGAGGCAGTGAGAAGCAAAGGGATGTAAGTGGACATTTTCAAGTTTTGAATAAAACGCGTTTAAAGATAAGATCCTAGGTAGGCTTTCATTGATTTTCTTTTTTAAATCATGAAGAATCTTTTTTAAATCATTGTATAGAAGCAACTACCAGGTCTACTAGTACCATTTCTTGCCCCAAGATAGAGGAGAACCATTTGTACTGGTTATCTCCAAATTTTTAATTTTGCCCATTGCTTCTCCCTGCCTCATATGTAATAGATGGAAGATACCTGCTTGAACATATTTTTGGTAATGATATGTAAGCTTCAAGGAAATATGCCAGCAATGCAGTGTGTAGGTCACTTGTAAGTATGGGAAAGCTAGTGTCATTTTTGATGGGTGCAAAGAAAGCACCACAGAAATATAAATGAAGTCCTATTACAACAGCCAAGCCTTCTGCTCTAGAAGACTTTCTGCGTCTCAAATCTTGTGCTTGCTCTGAGGGGTTCATTGGATATAGTGAATGTTTGAAAAGTCTGAAAGCAGACTGAAGTGCTCAATTATATGCACAAACTGTGTTAGGCATAACTGCAGCAATAACGATTTTGCTGAGGATCTAGCTTCCAAAAACCATCTTGATAACGAAGACTTTTTGTTACAAGCTTAGGAGAAATCATTTGAAAGCAAAAAACAGTTCAGCATTATTTTTCTGGCCATTTAATCAAATGTGCACCATCAGAGGGGGTGGGGGGGGGGAAGGATAACATTTTAGTATATAATTTCGTTTTGGGACGTGAGCTACTGTTCTTATGGGGTGGACAGTCCTGATTTAATGCATTTTAGACTTGCATGAAATAATACTTCAACTTGAAATAAAAGGTGGGGGGGGGGGTGAGGATTTATTTTATTTAACAGAGGGGGGGGGGGTGTTGTAGCTTTGGGAGGAGGTGCACCATCGCTCTTGGAGGATGGACACACTTGATTTCTAACAATTTTCTTAGCATAAAATAATGTTTCCATATGAAATGTATGGAGGGGGGTTCGGGGATACTGCTTCGCTTTACGGGGATAGGGGGGCTCTGTAGCATTGGTGGGTTATGTCATCCCTCTTGGGGGGTCAAACACCTTTAATTTCATGCTTTTAAATTTAGTATAACATAATATTCTCACTTTAAATTTATTCTAAAAATTCTGGAAAAATACCCAAAACAGCAATTTTTAGATGTCCCCCATTCCAAAACCCGACGCACAATGGGGTGGGACTTTTTACCTGTTCTTATTGGGAGGGTAATAAACAATTTGCACCAGGTTTAGCTTTTTTTTTTTGGATGTTTGGGTCCGACCCCTATTTTTACTGTACTATTTCTATTATCCCGTATAAGGCATCAAAATGCAGATTTTTTAAATGTATTTTTCAAAAATTTTATCGGGAGAGAAACCCCCGAACCACCTAAAATTGGAGATATTCTACCCTCAATCCAAAGGAGGTCGCTATATCATTCTCCTGATATCCCTCCTCCTTTAAGGTTAAAAAAAAAAAAACAGCACAGCAGAAGTGTTTATTATATTTTAATTTTTTTTTTTTTTTTTTTTTTTGATAAGCACACACACGCGGAGGTAAAAACACGTCGTGAGGGAAAAACAATAATAAAAATGGTCTGTTTTGCTATTGACATAAAGTTGTCCGAGCTCCATACCTGAAATCGCAAATCAATTTTAACTGAGAAAAAACACCGTTTTATTAGATCAACTAACACTTTTTTTTTTGGATATTTATGTGAAAATGGAGCCTAGAAGGAAGAGGCTAAAGGTTAAAATGAAAAGTTAGGGGCCCTGAAGAAAGTTGCATAGGGACCCATAAATCCTCTCACCGGTCCTGATGTTGGAAATTTTGGGAGTAAACAAACTCTGTTTTTTCACTGGGTTTAAAATATGATTATGTAGTTTTTTTTTCAGATGGTATTGCTAAAACAAATTGTATGTTCTCAGTAGAAAGCACGCTCTTTAAAGTTGAAATCGAATTAAAAGTAAAAATATACCTGCTGAACAATTTTTTTTTTTTTTGAAGGAAATTCAATAATTTGTTGTTTGGTATACAAAAATAAGTACCTAAGCAACTCTTGCTGACGTGAAAAGAATTAAAAATAATAATAACATATCTGAATGCTATTAATAAAGAGTGAAATACAATTATTTGTTTAATTATATATTAATAGTGTTCATAAAAATATTAAAAATTCAAATCAATCAGCTTAAATTTTAAATTGCGAACCAATGAAAAATTAGTCAGTTAAGGGTAGTTATAACGCTCGTAACAGTCTATTTGGCATACTTTCTATCGGAAAAATGTAAGGTAATTTTCATTTACAACAGTAAAAAGCGTTCAATTTTTTAAATTGTGAAAGGAAGAGGTAAAAATATAAGTAAAGTTTTCCTCTTTAAAAACTAGAAAATCGCCCGTCAAGATATGACGGGTGAAAATTGCTTCTACATTTGAACGAAGCAATTGCCAGTTTGGTGATATTTTGATAGTTGACATTTTAACCCTATCACCAGTGAATTGACCCTAAACTCCAGTAGATAGCGTTCATTGTTCACCACTTTTTCGTTTCTTCATTCCCTCGGAATGACAGTCTTAACAGTAAAACCGTTAAGTTACCGGATCCAGTTCAGCCTTGTCACAATAAAGCATTTCCCTGCATGTCAAACATTACCAAAAAATTTTATGAAATTATCATGCCGTGGCGCGAGTTTCATTGTTGATGACGTCCGAACGTTACTCGATCAGTGAATACGCTATTATATATGTGAGGATTACTTGAAAATTCCTGGGAATATTCAAAATTTCCGTTCCGAAAAACCCGTTTTTTTCTTTCCTTTGCAACACTAGGTTCTACCCTATTAGAGCGGAGGCTGGTGTATACCCCCCTCCCCCCCTCGTGGGAATTTTCGACACATATATTTTTGTGTTTGTATTGACATGTACTTTAAGGTTTTAGGTGTTTGCTACTTGCGAATTACAGCATATCCCAGAAAAAACAAAAGAAAAATGAAAACTACTAAGAATGATACGGTATAATCCATGTCAGTTCAACCAGAACGTTACCTCAATAGTCTTGGAATTTTTTGAATGTAACATGTTAAACTCATGCAAAAGTATGATCAGGGTACATTTTGGTTTTGTTCAAAAAAATTCCTAGATACAGGTCGCCAAAGATGGCGGCCCAGCATCATTTCTCATTTGCGGTTTTCGGCAAAATCTTTAAAATTCTTTCCCTCAGAAACGGTACAACATATTTAGCTGCAATTTGTTTCATTTAAAAGGTTGTTTTTTTTTTATGTTTCAAAAATTTATGCAACATTTGGAAATATTTGTTTCAGTTTTCTCTCCACCGTCTGTTGAAAATTTTTTTATATCATTTTTTTTCTTTAAAAATGTCAGATGCTGAAGTTGATGAAAATGATTGAAAACTTAGCAGAAAATCCGTCATTTGACATCAATCAATGAAAATGGATCTTGTCAAACGTTCTACAGCAGTGGTGGCCAATCTACGGCCCGCGGGGCCCATGTGTGGTCCTGGGGTAAGAAAAAGTGGGATACCACTGCTGTACACAGTAACTACCAAAGTTTCTTGATAGAAGTTAGAGAATGAAAATTAAGTAAGACAGCCCAACTTTGAATTTAGTTACGAAGACAAAGTGGCATTGGTTCTAAGGTTCCAGCGGGCAACCAAAGGAAAAAACTTTGACTAACATTTGACATGTTTAGAAGAAATGATTCCTCTTTACTTTACATGTTACCATCATAATTGTGCCCGATATCTTGTTGTTCACCTTATCAACCTTTTGAACTTGCAAAGTACACACCCTGGAGCTGAAGAACTACTTAGCAATAACGGGTTTAGTGTCAGCAGATCACACTAAACCCATTAAGAAATTATGTGAATATCATAATAAAACAGAGAATTAATAGGTAGACATGTCAAATGTACTGGCAGAATAATAGGATTTAGCATTAATTTCTGGGTGTATGCACGATGGTACATGACAAGACATGAACCTGCTAAGTTCGTAAATATGTAGAGTTAGGACTTGGAAATGCAAGTATGATTCATTCATCAGATTGCTCTCACCGTGACATGCAAGCACATGAAATGAAACGAAGTGACCAAAGTATTTTGACAGTACTTGATTCTTTTGAACAATACGGTAATCCATTTCAAGTTGAAAACCGTGATGAGTTGTTCTGTTTATCATCGGAAAGATCCGTACCCGAATCGGTGGAAGGAAATTTACTCAATGTAGATAATCTAGGTAAAGCTTCCTACAAAAATTTTATGCAACACAGATTTATTGTAAAGAATAAAATATTCCGTGAATCACTCAAGAGACAAATCTTTAAAAACTTTCCAAAGTATTCAAGAGCAGGTCATTGTTACGACTGCACAAAACAGATTAATTGAAATAAAAGCAGAAAATAATATTTTTACTCGAGTTTACTTTTGTCCCAGGAACGTAAATTTAACCTTGAGAAATTGATGTCATACCCATTAGGTCCAGTACCATGGGCATTAGCTACTGCTGTTGGATATCCTACAAAAACAGAAAAGTCCAAACTACTCCATGTTTTGGAAGTCAAGTAGTATAGACGAACCTCCTAAGATTGAAGGAGTAATTGAAGGTATGACTTACTTTTCGGCTCTTACTAATATTCCAGAAACCGTTAGTGAACTAGTACAGATTGCCTTGAGCCGGTTCCCAAAATTCAGCAAGATGGATTTTGTTACGGATACTTACCCAGATTTATCTATTAAAAACACTGAAACTCAAAGAAGGGATTGTGGAGATATTTTTTAAATAAGAGAGCCTAAAACAAAGATTCTACGGAATTGGAAAAAAATACCTTGCCAATGGCAAAAATAAGGAACAACTGGTCAACCTGCTACATAGCGAATTGGGCTCAAAACAAATATGCCGACTGCTTACGTGCGAGAAATCTTTACTTATCACATAGTGATAACTGCTCTTGGTTCACTAGCAAAGACGGATTGACCATCAAACATAATACACAAGAGAACATATGCTCTTCACAAGAAGAAGCGAATAATACTAAAATAATATTTCACTGCGTCCTGCGACCAAGCTTTTAAGTCTTGTCAAGACTCACCCATCAGAGTTAGATCCCCGGACACAGATGTTTTCATGTTGTTAATAAGATATGCCAGTAATATTGAAAACATAGTTTTCTTTAATACAGGAACTGTGAGCAAACGAAGGGTCATCAATGTCACCGCCATCTTTCATAAATTAAGTGTAGAAATGAGCCACATCATGCTGTAGGTGCATGCCCTGTCCGGATCAAATTACTGTTTGATTTGTTCTCACAAAAATATTTTCTCACAATTGCATTTCCTCTGCCCAACAATAATTAAGATGTGGATTTAAGTCTACTGCCTCCATACAAAATGTTATTAGAGAACCACATAAAACCTGTCAACTCTCAATGTTACGTATGGAATGACGTTCATGTACCTAAACTTTCCTCGCTAAATCTAATGGGACGTGGGTGAAAGTTCGAGAATGGTGAACTTAAGTTTGACTAGATTAAAGAAGATCCGTTGAAACCCGAACTGCTCGACGTTTTAGATCGCTTTAAACTAGATAAGTTTAAAGATAAATATGAACTAGAAATAATAAACTTAGGCGACGTAATACACGCGTATGAAGAAAATGCCAGTTGATTATAGATCATACCATAAAGTTTTAATTATGCTGCTAGTTCAGTCGTTTAAAACTTTTTTTTTTCATTTTTAGACAAATACATATTGAATAGTTTTTTAAAAAATTTGGTAATTAATGCAGCCTTATGTAGTTTAAAATTAAATCAACAATTAAAGTTTTTTTTAAGTTTAGTTTTTTTATTTTCCGAAATGTGCTTTAATTTAAAAAGACCAAACAACTGAATTCTAAATGTGGTAGGTAATACCAAAAAAAAAAAAAAAAAAAAAGAATTATAAGTCTTAAATTTATTAGTGTGTGTGGGGGGGGGGGAGGTTTCATATTGGTGGCTCATGGTCTTTTTGGCTCTACTCTGCCTATATGTAATTCGATGGTGCTACGGAATACCGCATGACAGTTCAAAACACACCTGTTTAATGTTGGCGGTTGAGATGCCCCCTGTACAACCTGCAACCTCTATTTTATCTAAAATTAACAGTAACACAGTTTTTTGATCGCCGGAGCGCGGAAGAGAAATGTTACTTATGTCTATAATCTCCTCAACTATCGCGCGAGTAGTTCGAGTTAAAGCACTGCGTGAAAAAAGCTCAAAGATTTAAAAAAAAAAAGAAAAGAAAAAAGAAAAACATGAATAAGTAAAAGAAATCTTGTTTTAAAGAAATATATCTACCCTCCCTATGTCATTGTTCAGAGCAAGTAAGTATTTGACGAGAAAAGCTTTAAAATTGAAATCAGAAGAAGAGAAAATCGGATCTTCACTCAATCGATAGAAAAGGGGAGAAAAAAAAATTCCAAGTGTATTCCAAAATCGTAAAATCACGGATCCGGAGAGACGGGTTTCTTGAGAAGGAGTGCTATCAGGTATGGTTCACGGGTTTTGACTTTTAGACTCCCCTGGAAAAGAGATTTTACTATTTTGGGAATTCCATCGCGCTTTCCGCTGTTGAGTAGTGAAGGGGGCATTAGTCACAACTCAACCCATAGAGATTGAAACTCTGCCACATAGAAGAATGCCATACACTAATATACATTAAGTATACATAAAACATACTTTACAAAGTTCCCAAAACAGGAAAAGTTTTTGAAACCATTAAAAAACCTTGAACAGAAAATAAACAGAATTGTTGGTACAAAGCTAATAGAAACAAAAACAGTGCTAAAAATATTAGAATAAACAGACAAATATGCATCAAGAAAAAGAGAGAAGTAATATAAAAAATTACAGTAAAAGAACGAAAAATCTACTTAAAGTGAAGGCTGCTGCGTCTTCTGGGGCTAGAACTAAAGCCCTGAATCGTAGAATCAGTAGCGACACGTCCGCCATCTTGGGGCTAAATGCTGCTTTCTTCCTGTGTCTACTACAATGAAGTAGCGGGTTTTGATTCTTAATTGTGGTATCAGCATTTAGCCGCAAGATGGCGGACGTGTCGCTACTTAAACTACGATCTAGGGCAGCAGTTCCCAACCTTTTTAGTTGTGCGGCTCACCAGTTTTTTAGAATGCACCATTGAGGCCCACTAACTGCTATACATTATTTGTACCGCCAAAATTTAATTTCTTGCTTTTGCTTATAACTGTCCTTAATAAGTGTAAATAACGTACCGTATTAGGATTGAAACTGTGTTAAAAGCAAGAGTTATGGAGATGATAATCCCCTTCTCCCTTCATACAGCACTACTGATGTAGATATACTGTACAAGAACAATTTTCAAAGTAACTTTTGAGAAAGAAAATAACTTGATTGCATTCACTTAGCTGGCATAGCAGCAAGAAAACTCAAAAAGAAGTCATCAAAGTTAAAGCTCCATGGGATCTTTGATGCTGTTGCTGTTCTTCCTCTTCGAGAGGGTTGATATTTGGATTGAAACTGGATAGTTTCAGTCTCAAATAACTGGCAGCATTCAATGCATTTCTATGTTATTATTATTTTTTTTAACTGCAATGAAAAGCCTCATTCAAATAGGTAGGTTGTCGAAGAGCTCCTCAATCTCAGTTCATTGATTAGTCATGTCAGTTCAACAAAGAAGGAGCATTTTAACTTGAAGCTAATACTAGTTTCTTTGGCAATTTTCTTTAAAGGAGTTTCTGATTCATTAGATTTCATTTTCAAGTTAAAGGAAAGTTCTTAAAAATTATGAAAACTCTTAATCTTAAAATTCCTTATTGGCTATAAGCCAGAGAGAGTTGTTGAGTGCCGGTACATCTAAATAAGTGAATTTTGTCAAAAAACGAAAACTAAGACTCCAAGATTTATCTTGGTTCAGATTCTCGACCATTCTCCACGTCCCAGTAACACGCTGCTAGCGGCCCACTTATAGGTCGCGGCCCATATAGGTTGGGAACCGCTGATCTAGGGCTTTAGTTCGACCAGGCCCTGTTAAAGGTTTAAGCTGTTTCTACCTTGCAAGTGGGAAGGACCAAGAACTTGCAACCTCCACCGACAGCTTTCGAGAAGTAGAAAAAAGGAACAAATCTGTGATCCAATCAGTTCACAGAAAATTACAGCCTCAATATTCGTTTTTGCATTTGCAATGCCACAGCGTAGCGTCGCCAAAGGTAATTAAAATGGAATTCATTGTAAATTTCACTGACAAAGTTTATTGTTTGCCATTTTTACAAAATATATTACATCATGCATCAGTCAATTAACGAAACAAACTTTTAAAAATCAGTTTTACTGTGAATGAGCGTCCAAATTTTTAAAATATTAAAGATGTACCGTGACGGGGGAAAAGATTGAGAACCACTGAAATAATGTAAAGTAACAGGGAGAAAAAAGGAAGCTAGTGTTGCCTCTAACTCTTTTATTGAGATGCCGGATTAACGAGAGATCGGTTTTTTTCAAGCAGTTGTAGGAATTCTTCTTTTCCAATATCATTTTCGTAATAGATACGCAATGGGTAGGAAAAAATCGTTTGAAACGCTGTCGTCTTTTGAGAGGATCAACAATGGGACTTGATTTGATCCAGAGGGATTTCGGAGAGTCATTTTCCTAAAGAAATATTTTCCTCGTATGTCTTTAATAGATAGCGAACAAGTTTCTTTTTTACTTCTCTGCTTGGAATCGATTGTGCTTAAGTTTGCTAGAAATTCGTTTCGAAATCTTCGAGCAGATTCTATTCACGTGCGAATCAATTCATTTTTGAAAGAGGATATGTATGTGTGTGTCTCCTATATTTCTCAACGTATAATGAAATAAGATGTTTGATAGTGTGTGAGTGGGAGGTGGGGGGGGGGGGGGGAGATCGCTTCCCAGGATGACGGCAAATTCTAGGAATAGAGCCAGGTAAATTTTACTTACTTGTGCTATGAATTTTAATCATTTTAATATTTCGCTTATAATGTCTCCACCTTTACCGCTCTCCTGCCATCATATACAATGTATAACCACAATTTAAATAAATATTTGATGTGTTTTGGAAACAACTAGGTCATTTTCCAGGTACTATTGCTTTCCAACTTAAAACTAAAAGAATATCATCCCAAATATAGTGGTGAATCAGAACCTACAGGTGAATCAGAATAACGTCGTGCCTTTCCTTTTTTCGTCGTGACCCAAAAAAAATGTTGAGGAAAAACTGTCAAATTTACCCCTACAAATACAATAAAAAATTGTAACTTAGACTTCTTTTCATTTTAAGAAATCCCCCCAAAAATATAGGAAGCCAATAATGATTGTTAGCTTCTTACGATTGAATTCACCTTAATAACCTCCAGAACTCGCGTCAAAATAAGTAACCTGGATATCTCGCCAGAATTTTTCTCACATCATCCACTCCCCCCCCCCCCAAAAAAAAAAGGTTTACAATGGTTTTTACTTAAAAATATTTTATTTCTTTATATTCGAAACACTAAGCGTTTTCCGAAATAATATTTGTTAAAACAAAATGAAATATTTGATGTGTGAGTACTTCACGGCGCCGGCGCGAGTTCTACAAAGTTAAATGAAAATTAAATGCGTTGTAGAATAGCTTTGCAATATTCTGCGCTATTTCCGCCTGACAGAATTTTAGGTGGTCGTTCGAGAACCACTCATCAATTTCCTCTTCCACCTTTCAGATACAGATAAAGATAGACCGTAATAACCCGGTTCAAGCAGATATAAACAACTTTAACAAAAGCACATCAGCGATGAAATCGGATTAGGGGGGTCCACGTGAAAGCCCTTCGTCAATGCATGAAATTGCAATGAAAATCATTAGAATAAAAGTAAATGGATCAGAGCAATTAAGCCAAAAGAAACGGATTTGAGAAAATCCAATCAGGGGGTGTTTGACGAAACAATAGAATCCGTCCGAGTTTTAGAATGAGCTGAATTAGAGAATTATTGAAAAGACAAAAATATGAAGGTAGTGCAAATCCAATTATCAAAATAAATTAATGCAGTGATAGGGATTGTTTGTAATCCTCCCTTCTTTAGTGTGTTACGTTGTTCATCTATTTTACTGTTTTGTTTTCAAAGGGAAATTTTTACTTTTAATGACTCCAATATATAGTAAAAAATTTTAATTAAGGTAAGATTTGTACCCCTTGTTTCAAAACTCTCATGTTTTTTGCATCTGTAACCCGTGGTAATTAGTTTCGGAAAATGCAATGACGCGCATATAGCCTTGTAAGAGGGAAAGCCTCTTGCAAGCATCCCCAATCCACATGAATACTAACGGTTGACACTTCTATGATTACTATTGCACTGTCTATTACTATTATAATACTAGCTGCGTCCCCCGGCTTTGCACGGTCTACCTCGAAAATAAAAGTTCTGTCAAGTAACGCGTGTTCAAGAATCAAGCTTGAAAGAGAAAACAAACAGTAAGTTTTGTGGCAGATCACGGAAAAATAACCAAAAAAGAAACATTTTAAATCCCCCAATTAGAGGAAAAGCCTCAAAACAAAAAGCAGAATTTTATTTATACATATTCGAGAAAAAAATGGCAGCAGATCTTTCATCTGAATGATTTTCTTCACGCTACAAATTTTTAATAAAAGCATTGTTTCGGAAAGTTGGGATGAAGCACGGAATAATAATTTGAATGGAGGAAAGCTTTCGAAAAATAGGGATTTTATGTGGCAATCTCAGTATTATAATTAAATAATTAATAGTTTTTAATTGATATCTCCGCTAATTATTATCTGAGGATTATTTTAAATAGCCAAACATAATGACGGGAAAACTACGAATGGATCGATACCTGGTTCGATGGTCAGTTCACTTGCGTTCGGGAGAAGTAACTTGGACATAGATAGGTACATACGCTCAGTTTTTAATTATATAAGATCGATGGTCAAAACGGAGCAAATTTCCCTTTTATTTCAAGATTACTATCTTTACTTTTAATCTTCCATCACCCGGTAGCTTTTATTTCTTTCTTTCAAATAGGATTTCTATCCATCCGGAGAATACATAGTGAGAGAGGGTGCCACTGGCGACACATTCTTTATTATTAGCAAAGGGAACGTAAGTAGCAAATGTTTTTTTTTAATTTTGCCCTAAAGACATTGATCAATTGAGGCAGTGAAAAGCAAAGGGATGTAAGTGGCAAAATTAAAAACTTGGAGATAAGCTGTACAAAAGGTAGATGAATCTCTCATCTGTCTTGGGGCAGGAGATAGTACTAGGTGCTGTTATAACAGTATGTTTTAGAAAAACTTTTCAATGAGATCCTACCAAGGATCTTATCTTCAAACGCGTTTTACTCAAAACTTGAAAAGTCCACTTATATCCCTTTGCTTCTCACTGCCTCAATTGTTTGTTATGTTAAATTTGAGTACTTTATTGCAAGTTTGAGACTTTTTCTGCATCATTATAACATGTCTGTCAGGAAAGCCTGTTGCTATTGATATCAAATCAGTAGCATGAGGTTATCTCTGACAAATGAGGTCATAGCAATATTGACAAGTCACATGGGTGAAATAATTTTTATCTTACGCTTCTATAAAAATGCCAATGAATCAACACGAGAATGTGCGTAATTACATTATATACGGCCAATAACGTGAAAAGTCTACGACTAACTTTTCGTCGCTGTCGCAATGGGAGTGTATTTACCCTTATGGGGCATTCACCATAATTTTTTTTTTATATATATTTAATCCAAAACAGCGAAATTTGCATGTTCTCTGTTGATGCAACATGCTGTTAAGGACCATTTAAATTAACTTAAAATATTTTTAAGGTTAATTACAATATAACTCATCCTAATCTTGAAAAAAAAAAAAAAAAGCACTGAAAATAAAGATAATAATTATGTAGACAGCATCAAAAACAGCACAACTATTCCTCTGGGTTGCGTAACCATCTGTTTTCTCTTCTAACAGGTAGTCGTCACACAGAAGCACCTGGACGTCGAAGAAGAAATACGATCTATGAGCAGAGGAGAGTACTTTGGAGAAAGGGCACTCCTCAGGTACGTTCTTCTCGCCCCCCCCCCCTTTCCTCCTCTCGATAAACTAATATAGCTTTCTTCTGAGCTTATAAGTTGCGGTCCATCTAGGATGTTCCCAGCTGAAGTTTCTTTGGAACTTAAATGATTTCGAACGGCAAAATTTAATCTCAGAGTTCTACGTGGATCTTTGGATGAGGCGCTACTCCCATGATGGTAACGTTTCTGATTGACACAGCCCCCCCCCCTCCGTAGATGGCGCTACGCTTTACGGGCCTTAACAAATTTATGACTTTTCTGTGTTTTACCGATAAGACTATGATCTGTTCTTGAAATTCTCGAAAAATTCGAAACTTCATGTGTCGCCCATTTTGACCACAAGAGGTGCTGCGCCCAGTCCTGTACATCCACCAATCAATAGCAAAGTAATGAAAAACAGGGATTTCCTGTAGCGCCCTCTTTGCTGCCATCAGTTTCAGCAATTATCACGGCCTGTAAGCGTAAGCAAAATTTAGTGGGGCGATGGATTGACATATCTCATTTGGTCTAAAGATGAAAGTTGATTGGTGTACCTTCTCTGATTTGTGTGTCATGGAACTGTGTGAAATCCATCAACTTTAAACTTTTTTACTCTCTGGTTGAAGTTTTTTGAATTATACTTATGCATTTCTATTGCTTCTTTATGGAGACCATCAAAGCAGTGAAGTGTTAGAGAAAGTACTTGAGTTCCTTTGCAAAAACTCTGATGTCCAGTAACAACGGAATTCTCACATTCGGGACACATCAAGAGAATATAATGACCCTCATGCTCTTAATGCTGCTCGTTTGGGCTTGAATAGTCTTCATAATCATTACAGCGGGAAAGGGATTTCTTGCCCGAAACTGAAGGTAATGCGTGCTACCGTTTCGATGTATACTATAGTCTCGCATGCTATACTTTTGTAGTTGCTTTATGATGCGGTCGGAGCTTCCTCGATTAAGTTCTATATCTCAGGAGGTGTTATCGGGAAAATAACACTTGGCTACAATACTTTCCTAATTTCTTCTATGCCACAATAATTTGACTTAAACCTCTTTGCAGCACTTTAAGCTGCGCAGAAATAACAATATAGAAGAAAATACAAGAGACTTGCCAAAAGCTTCCCAAGGTAAAACTGTTTTTTGGCTGTTTTTAAATAATACATTTGAAGAGGTCATTGGAAAAATGGCAGAAGTCCAATCTTCGAATGAAGCGGAAATGTAAGTTTGCTTAACATCCAAAATGACAAATTTAGTGAATTGTAAAAAAATTTTTTAAATATAAAATAGTCCTTAACTAGTAGTTAAAATTATGATTTATGTATTACTAGCTGCATTGCCCGTCTTCGCCCGGACTACTTGAAAATAAAAATTGTGTCAAGTAACATATATTCAGCAATCAGACGGAACTAAAAAAAAACATCAATGCAAAATTTCCCTTAAAAACAATGACGACAGATATTAAAATACTTTTAAGAAATTCAATCGAGAAAGATAGATTTAAAAAGCGTAACCATGGAAACACAAAATAAAATAAGTTTAAGGAATTAAAATGGGAAAGGAAATATGAGATATTTTTGAACTTGACTTAAAAAGGCTTGTAACTTTTTTCCTTTGGAGATAGAAGCTTAGTTTTTTCGACCATAAATCGAGTTAGATCTGGAGTAAAAAAGGTCGCTTTTTTCAATGGCGTCGAAAAGAAAGCTGTGGGAGAATTTCTTCACTTTTCATTGATAGATGTAATGAAGAAAGCAGTGCCTAAATTTCAGCTAAGCCTAAAAAAAAATTGGAGCTAAAAACGCAAATAACTCCCGCCGTAATAAAGTTAGAGCATTGAAACAAATTACGTAGAACGCGGAAAATTCTACCCTTTCTAACGATATGTAATATTAATACGTGCAAGTAATTTTGTCACCCCCATATTTGAGCATTTATGTGAAAATTGGACGTAAATTGGAATAAAAAAAGAACTATTCATCGAATTTTGTTCGAACTGGTCTGCAAACCTTTTCAGGACTTAAAAGAACAAATTGTGAAAATTTCAGCGCAATCGGCCGAGTAGTTCTCGAGTTTTGTGAGTTCAAACACACGCTTTTTTGGGGGACTTCATTTTATACTATGTAGAGATAATTAATAAATAAAACATAAAACAAATATTTCTTCTAAAAATGGACTTCGGCCATTTTCCCAGTAGATACTTCCTTTGTAATTTTGGACAGACTAAATTAACGTAAGACATTCATCCGCGTACAAACGCCTTTTCTGCGACATAAGTGATATGCAGGAATAACGCGATTACTAATTGCATTACTTATTTTATGAGGGACGCAGGCCCGGATCTGTGAATTTTTTGCACTTCTGTAAAATAAAAAAAAAAGGCAGGGCTCCTAGTTGTCTACTGTATTTCTACGGTCTGCGAGTACGTAGCTCCGGGCTTGCGAGAGTGTAGGTGGAGAAAAAATTCAGTCATATATTTTGGCAGTACCACCCCTACTAGCAAAATTTCTTGCATCAACCTTGACAGATCTTGATATTATACTGACGGCGTCAATATTGACGTGTTTCATACTGCATAAAGCTTGCATTGATTAAAAAGCAATATTACAATAACAACACGTATGCAACATTGCATTCATCTTAAAATATCAATATTGATATTACCTTAAAATAACAACATTGCATACATGTTGACGCCGTCAAGATGATGTTGATTTCATGCTGTCGCCGTCAAGGTAATTAGTACACAGGTGGACCTTCGTTGATACTTGCGCATGCGCACAGTTCTTTCTACCCAGCGTCCCTAGCATTGCTGGCACATCTTCCTGCTTCGACCTGCGATTCAGTCGGTTCAGAGGAGCTGCACGTGGCCTTGCATTCTTTAGGCTTCGTTAAGTTGGATGCTTAGTTATTAGTGTGGAATAGTATTGTTTTAGGAAAAACTTATGAATGACGGATAACTGCATTTGTTTATTAATATAGTACTAAACAAGTCATATCGCAGACGATGTGCGATCAATGTTAGAAATGGCCGAAAATAACTTTTTTCGTCCCTAGACTTTGAAACAAAGGACATGAAGCCCAGAATTTCGTATTATAACTTCAATCTCACGTAAGATTAATTTTATTCAATGGTTATTTATGTTATTCTTTAAGATAAATTCATATGTTTTGTCCATGTGATATTTTCAATGCTGACATCCATTTGAAAATGTACTTTATTGTATTTATTTATTTATTATTTTGCTATCTTTACTCTTAAATGTGCTATAAAAACTTCCGCAATTATTCCTAACTAGGCATCTTATGCCTTTATAATACAATTAGAAGCATGAATTTAAAAAATAAGTCAAGTATTACGCAAAACGAAGAAACATTCATTTTTTAAATTAAATTGCGAGTAATATTAATACTTTTACATGAATTTCCGACCAGATGTCAGCTTTGAAAATATTCTTAGGCTAGAAAACTATCTTGAAGAATAACAGAAATAATTAAAGAATGAAATTTACTTCTCGAGTCTAAAGCGAAATTGATACAAATAAATAAATGTATAAAACACCTTGCAAACGTGCTGATTTCATACTGTCATGTCAGTGTATCCTGACATTTTCCTGTCATATCAATACGTATGCAATATTACAAAAGCAAGATCATTCTGCCTAGGCCTTGATTTCATGCTGTCATGACAACATCTTGATATTATCCTGTCATATCAATACGTATGCAAGATTACAAAAGCAACATTATCTTGCCTAGACCTTGATTTCATGCTGTCATGACAACATCTTGATATTTTCCTGATATTATGCTGCATACACCTTGACCTTGTCAGTCAATATTGTGGCAGCCTGCTAACAGCATAAATGGAGTAACATAACAATATTGAGGCAGCATTAATGCAAGATGATTTTTCTTGCATGTCAACCTTTATGCAACACTGAGGCAAGATATTTTGCTTACTGAGCTGAAAGTCTCTCTGTCTGTCAGGATCTCTGTGACGCGCATAGCGCCTAGACCGTTCGTCCGACTGATACCGAGAGAAACGAAAAATTCTACAAGAAACAGGCATTAGATGCATATATCATAACATAGCAGTACGGTGACGGCACCATATGCTTAAGACATCGCTCTCAGGTTAACTCAATTTTCTGAGCCTTTTAACGTATTCAGACTTTTAAAACTATTTTTCTTTCATGCTACTACATCTCTTCTGACGTTTGGCTGCTTCTGGATCCACTGAATTAGTTAATTCTATTTTTATTTGCTCAATTTCGAAAAAAGGTATGAACCCCCAATAACAGACACCTTCAACTCTGATGCTACCCAGTCACAAATAGGATGAGGAAAGTATGGGTAATGAACAGAATTCCTTTTTACTCTTCAAAATGTGCAAAAGTTCTTTATTTTTAGATCTAAAATTTTATTAAATTCAAATGAATATGAATCACCGGCAAACCTCGTGGTGACTGTTCTCTACCACTGCCTTTTAAACACCAACACACAAAAGCTCATAAAATTCATTTTAATTACAATAGAGGGTTGCACCGTATTCATGGGTCACAGCAATATCAGTTTTACCCGCCTAAAATTCTTATTATTTAAATCCAAACTTACGACTCTGTCTGCTACTGGTGCTGTTACCTTACTTTGTATTGTAAATTCTAATCACAAGTACAAATAGCTTCGTGGTGAAGTGCATGAAAGTCACCATCGGACCAAGCTGTGTCGTAAAGACTAGGATCCGCCGGAAAAATGAAATCCTGTATTGGCCAATAATTTTTCCCTCATCATTTCCAATGTTTGTCCAAGCTATGAAGCTTGAGGCTTAATATCAGAAAGCTTTGTTCATTTCAATCACAACATTCCCAATGAAAAATATCAATCATTTACTTTCCTAATTCATAAAGACATCCGAAAAGAGATTTATTTCATGCATAATTAATTTATCTAGAAAGCGACAACTCCGAGTTTGTGAAAAGACTCCTTTCAGGCCTTTCCACTAAGAAAAGATTTCGTTCCTTTTCGAACGAGTTTGTGGGAAATTTTCGAATTCTATTGCGTTTCTTTTTTCGGCGAAAGAGTTGTAAGCGAGTTCTATTCATTCCTATTCCTGTTTTTCCAGGGACGAGAAGAGAACGGCTAACGTAATCGCAGCGCCACCTGGCGTAGAATGCCTCACGCTCAACAGAGAGTAAGTTCTTTGTTTTTGGTTTTCATTCTTGTTGGTCTGAGAAGAGATTAAACAGTGATGCAAATTAATCATGACGCGACAATCTAAATATTCTGGGACGCTAAAACTGTTTTCCATTATGAAGTATTATTAAATCAGAATTTCAATTATAGATTGTTTGAATTCATTCTTTGCAAATACTTAATTAAATAATAAGGCACAACTTAATACTTATAGATTTGATTTGACTGACTAATGCGTAAGATTCTCAAAAGGCTTAAAAATCTCTTAACTAACAACACTAGTTTTTACACACAAGCAATTTTAATTTCATTTTTTTTTTTATAAATTGAATTTTACTCTATTTGCTTTCAAAACTAATGTTTCGTTTCAGAAAGTTCCACAATATAAATTCAGCTGAACGGTATGCTAGCTCGCAAAGAGTTACACAAAAACTATTTTTTCGCTCTTCGTTTAGTTAGTGAACGCTTTAAAATTTCAGTATATAATTTTATCAGTTTTTAAACACTCTGCCCTTGTCTTATTCGAAATGAATTTAGTTCTTTAGTATCCAATCATACAAAACAATCCTCATGTATATAATAGCGAATTCACTGATCGAGTAACGCTGACGTCAACAACAATGAAACGGCATGATAATTTCATAATATTTTTAAGCCCTTTTATTATACTTGACCTTTATTGTAACAGAGAAATCTTAGGCCTGTTTTAGCTTTTATCTCAGCTACTAGACCACTTAGAGAGTTTGGGATTTCACTAAATGATTTGCTTAATTTTAAGGTACAACTTAACGATGAAAAATAAAAAGCCTAAAATAAAATCATTATTACGGTTGGGTTGGAAAACAGTAAATTTCATGTAATTTTCCCCCATTAAATGTTTATATAAAATTCATTGTTAGAAACTTTGTTGCCTTACAACAGTAATGTTAATAGTAATCATAATGAAAATTTTGAATCAAGACTTCTCTGTGGAGCAAGCATGAAGTTTATTGCTTTCTTTGGGTTTTATATCCTCAACTATGCCAATAATTAATAACGGGGATAAGTAAAGAGACATATTAGAATCTTTATCACAAGTTGTGAACCATTCTTTTGTTTATATCTCAGCAACTTAGAGACTTCAGAATTTTACTAAATGATTTGCTTATTCTTAAGGTACAACTTAACGCTAAAAAGTTAAATTCTAAAAGAAAATTTTGTTCGAAAACGAAAAAGTTTAAAATAACACAATTTAAAAAAAAAAAAAAAAAAAACTAAGCACTTTTCATAATGCACTCAAAAGGAAAAAATAACTTTTCTGGGTCAGAAAGGACAATTTAAGTATTCCTGTAGTTTTCAATTATTTCAAGAAAAAGACTTTAGTCCAGTCAATAGATACATTTTACCTTGCAAAAAATGGGGTCAAAGATTTTATTTTTTTAATTTGTACATATTGGTGCCGACATGGAAAAACCAAGTTATCCAACACGAAAGACCCCGGGAGAACTTTTGGGGGCCGAAAAACCACAAAAATTTATGACTTTTTTTGTTTTTTCCAAAATATCTCCGAAATGGTTCAACTTAGAAAAAAGTTTTAAATATAAAGTTTAAAGAACATAAAATTTCCTACAACTTTTGTATTTACAACTTTTTTGTAGCACAAATAACAAGCTTGCTGTAGCTCTTTGAAAATAGGCAGTTTTCCTACACTCCGAAAAAAAAGAAGCTTTCACACCGAAAGCAAGGCGTCATAATTATTAGAACTTTAATAGAAACTTTAGTTTCAGAGAGTTTATCGACAGTTAGAGTAGTTTGAGTTTCTTGCTCCCCCCCCCCCCCCCCCCCCCCCCCCCCCCCCCGCTGGACACAGAGTAGCATTTCTGGCTGACAGATTAGTTCCCACTAGACTCCAAAAACAAACGATGTATTATGAAACTGAAATACATATATACACATTCATTTAAGGCACATACGATGATGCAATAATAAAAATAAAAACCTTCCCCACTGCTCACAAACTAACTTTTTTGATCTGACAGAGGTAGTCTTCATCAGACTCCAATAATAGATGATAAATTGCTATTTATAACTGGATTACACAATATATACATTCATTTGAGGGATGTAATTCGTACATTCTAGTCTAATTATTGCAAACAAAGATGCGATTTTTAAATATTAATGTCAGGGAATGAATATTATGCAGCTAATAAGCAAACAATTAACACAGTCATGCATCCTATGCTCTGATACAATAATAATAATAAACCCTCCCCACCGCTCACGAACTAATATTTCTAGTCTGACAGAGGTAGTCTTCAGTCAGACTTCAATAACATATGATTTATATTGCAGTTTGTAATTGAATTACATAATCTTCTCATTCATTTAAAGCACATAATTCGTACCATCTATTCTATTACAAGTGAAAATGCAATATTCGAAAATATAAATGTGAATGAATAAATATTAGGGTGAAAATAAGCAAACAATAGACATAATAATGCATAAATAAAGGTTCAATAGTAATACGTAATGAACACTTTGAAAACTTCTGCAGAAACTGACTTTTTGAGGCATGAAAAACTCAAAAGAATTACCTTTCAAAATGAAAATCCAACTGTAGAAGCTTAATACAGATTAATTACATACAGAATAATACAGATCTAAAAAATAGAGCAATAGAGAAAGGACAAGAAAATACGCTGTTTATCTTCTTCGAAGCCGTTTTGAAAGTCCAGGTTCTCCCGGTTCAGAATCTGTAGGGGGTAGAAAGAAGGTGTGGTCCTTTAATTGCTCATCTCCTTGTTGCGGTAATTCCAAAAGCTCCTGGAACAAATCCTCTTCTTCAGCAGTCTCATCCAAAGATGAAATTTCTGCAACATTTTCACAATTTGTGCCACTGCAGTGTTTGCACGTGCTGGAGCATTTTAAACCTGCCTTGTGACAAGAACAGGCTCTAGTACAATTTTTCTTGCAGGTACAAGGTACAATCTTCAAAAGATTCCGAGTAACTGAATCTCTTTTCGTGTCAACATACATTAGACCTTGCGTTCTTCGTTCCCAACCCCACTTCTGTGGATCAATTATGTTGCCCAACTAACTTTGAATTTGGTGGTAGAACCGACATGAGTGATAACGTGAAGCATTCCCCCCCCCCCCCCTCCGCACGTTGGAGGTAGCCCTGCAAGATTTATCTTAACCCTGTACTAGTTTTATAAAAAGATTAAATTGCAAAGTATCCAAAGATAGGTTCAAATACTTTACGTCACCTGTGTATAATATTTGCAAAATGTTTTCTCCAGCTGCAGCGAAGGCATCATGATGACAGATTGGGTCCCTAAATACTTCAATAGCTTCCTTAATTTCAGGAGTTTTTTTCTTTTTTGACTATTTTGTACAACTTAATTTTGCCTTGGCCAAAGATTGCCGTAGTCGTATCACACCCACTAAACGCATGGATAAAAAGAATACTGCTGGGGTCAAACTTAAAAGATTTAGTGGGAAAAAAAACAAATCACAAGTATTCCCTCTTCCAGGTTTTAAAAAGAACAAGTTGCTGAAAGGCTGTCTTAAAGCTGTCATCAGCACCAACAGATCTATATCCTCTCGCCCACTATAACAAACTTTTCAATTTCTTTTGCATTTGAAAGAGCAGTAAGTCGGCATCATCTTGAGTCTGCCTGACTTCAATGCCACACTCTTCGAAATATGTCTCAAGAAGTTGAATAAGACTCTTCTTGTTGTTATAATTTGCCAGAAATCTTTCTTGAGGAATTTAGTTAACATGTTTGGTTCAACCATTACTTCAAGGGAAGAGATTGATTGCTCATTGATATAGCATTTGTGACAGGCAGTGTGAATTGTCACTTCTTTTAAGAACTTCAAAAAACGCTGATGTTCTTCATTTTGCCGTTTTGCGCTGCATCTTTGAAGATTTTCTATTCCCTTCTCCTTCACAATCTTTATTTCGCATTCACGCAAACTGATTTCGCAAATAATAATAATAATAATAATAATAAAACACCTTGGTCAGGCGTATTCATTTCTAGGGAAAAAAATTGTAATACAGAACACACGAATTGATAAAACATACTCTGGCTCAAACGCTGAAGTGACCAACATAAGTAGCTATTGAGTCGATTCATCTCATTTGGAGAAAAAAAAAGGGGGGGGGGCTGCCGGCGTTTCTCCTTTTTTCCTCCGTTATCCGATGCGCTTTCACGCACTTCGCTGAGGGGGTTCAGAAAAAGTGTGACTTTCAAGAAGCTGTAACTCGCTTGCTTTTCATGCTACAAAAATGTTGTAATGACAAAAGTTGAAGGAAATTTAATCTTCTTTAACATTTGCACTGGAAGTTTTTTTGTAATTTTAACCATTTTTGAGATATTTTGAAAATACCACAAAAAGTCAGAATTTTTTGGGGGTTTTCGGCCCCCAAAACTTCTCCCGAGGTCTTTCGTGTTGGATAACTTGGTTTTTTCATATTGGTACTAGTATACACAAATTTAAAAAATAAAATCTTTGACCCCATTTTTTGTAAGGCAAGCCCATTTTTTTCTACCTATTGACTGGACTATTCACAAACGAAGAAAAGTGCGCTCAAGTCATTTCAAACCAAACTTTCTCATTAGGAAAAATATGCAGCTTTTAACACTCAAATTTATGATTGAAAGCTAGATAATGATTAAACATTCTCTAAACATGGCTTGGGTCTCACTTTTTTTCGTTTGTGAAGTCTTTTTCTTGGAATAATTGAAAACTACAGGAATACTTAAATTGTCCTTTCTGACCCAGAAAAGTTATTTTGTCCTTTTGAGTGCATTATGCGCTTAGTATTTTTTTAAAAAATCTGTTATTTTGGTTATGTCTTACATGAAGGGAAATGCTTTATTTAGACAAGGCTGAACTGGATCCGGTAACTTAACTGTTTTACTGATAAGACTTTTATTTTAGGAGAATGAAGAAACGAAAAAAGTGGTCAACAATGAATGCTATCTACTGGAGTTTAGGATTCATCCACTGGAGTTAGGGTTAAAATTTCAACTATCGGAATATCAACAAAGAGGCAATTGCTTCGTTCAAATGTAGAAGTAATTTTCACCCGTCATATTTTGACGGGAGATTTTCTAGTAATAAATAATTTGGATTGCATATCTAAAAATGAAACGAATGCAAAAGAACTTTGGAACCGTGTTCGTATTACTCTTTTTTTAACAAAACTGTTTGGAGATTAAGGAGGCATGATATTATTTAAAATAAGAAAAAGTAAGAGAAAATACCTACATTTTTTTTCTAGTGATGAATATTTGTGTTTTAAACAAACAAATGAAAATGTTTGGGTAGAGTGGATATTGGAAATTTCATTATCCAAAAGGTCAAGCGATTTTGTATTCGCACAACATTTGTATTTCAAACAGATAAAAGAAAATAGGGACATAGCAAATTAAGTAAGGGAAGAGGTCCCTTCCACTTAATAAAAGTCATAAAAGTAATATAAAAAATTACTTCTTTAAAACTTCAATTTTAAAGATTTTTTCGGACCAAACAAAATCTCCAGTAGTGGTTTTTCACATTCGGAGGCGCCTATATCTGTTACACACCTATGTAAAACATTCATCATGTGCAGTTGTGAATCCCCCTTGAGACTCCTATGATCGTTTGGATTTTCGAAATTGCCACAATTGTGGCATAGTAAATCTGCCACTGAGAATCCCGAACTCAGTCCCTTTACCTAATGTCGTCAAAGGTGACTTACAATGACGTTTTAAGGACTTTAATTTCGAAAAATTTCCGGCGGAAATTTTTGAACCCCATCACTATTCCTAACGTTATCAAATATGAACTATTATGGTTGCGTTTTCCCCACGTCAACTTCGAGAAGTTTAAGAAGTTCCACCATCAGCCTGAATAATTCCGGATAAGATTGCTCCATGGACAACATAAGGGTTTTGAAAGGCAACAAATTTTCTTCGAGCTATTTTAAACAAAACAAATGTCCTTAAATTTGATGATGACTGGAACCTGGAATTGTCTGCTACTCTGTTTGATCGTTGTTACTAACTTCCATTATAATGATCAAAGGTTATTGGAAACTATGCATTGTAATAATAAGGTGTTCAGCCTTAAATCCAAGAATTTCTCAGAGGAATAAAACGTAAGCTTTTCATTTGAATAAAAAACTGATGCTATATAAAATAGTTTAATGAAGTTTGTAAGAAAATAAATATGATCGTAATCGTAATTGGTATCTTCTATTTTTCATGTTCGTAATTATAATTGTAATCGATTAAGTATTCTCGTGATTGGCTCCAAGATTGAGTTGTACAATCTAGCTGCCTCATCGAAAAAATGATAGACGCAATTACCTTCTCTTCCCACATACATTTCAGAAGACGCAATTACCTTCTCTTTCCATATACATTTCAGAACGCCGCTCTATCAAATTTTACTGCGCTCATCCTCCTCGCAGCTTCAAAAGGACATATTTTTAAAAGAGCTAGCCGAAAACTTCGCATCGCCAAAAAAATCTTAAAACTGAAATAAGTATAGAAGTTCATTCGAACTTTTCTTGGGATTGGTTTCTCTTTTGTTTTTGCATGTGCTTTAATGCATTGATTCCTATTGCTCCAAACGTACCCTGCCTTTTCATTTTTCATTTTATTTACTAACCGAGACGGGATTGTACTTTTTTTGAACACTCAAACTGCAAACGTCTAGTTCCATTGCTTGTGTTTATAATCCTCTTGGAAGTGAACTGATGCATTAGTCGCTCTGTTCTTTACAGCGGATCGACTATGCTCAATTGTGGGCAAACACTTGAACATAATTTCTTCCCTGTAGATCTTTCAAAGAGCTGATCGGCGATTTGCTGGAGTTGAAAGAAAAGCAGAAAGAGTACGACGAATGGCCGCAAAAGTAAGTGGAATATTTTGGATTTCAGATTTTTTTGTTTTTGTTTTTATTTTGCACTGACTAAGGAGTGGAACAAACCATCCAGATCCATTAATTTTTTTCAGCAACCAGGAAGAGAAGAGATTGTACAATGACGGGGTATTTAGCGATGAGATTGAGGAAGAAGACTTCAGGTACTTGACCTTGGAAGATCTGGAGGTCGTGACTACTTTGGGAGTTGGAGCTTTCGGGAGGGTCGATCTAGTAAGTAGCGTAGAGGATGTGTGTGTGCAAAGAGCCAAAACATTATGACCATCCCTACATTTTGCAATGAACTCACCTGGATGATGTGGAAGGCACGTGATCAGGTGGAAGTGGTATTTAACTGCTGCTGGAGAGTGTGAAGAATCATTCTTTCACTTACTTCTGTTTGTGATGGGAAAGGCTGCGGATCTAAGCGACTTTGATAGAGGGCAGATTGTAATGGCTCGAAGGCTTAGTACTTCAGAAGGAAAGTATTTCAGAAACTACACGACTCGTGGGTTGTTCGCGACCTACAGTTGTTAGTACTTATGCAAAGTGGATGAATGACGGTGAAACCAGCAGTAGATGACATGGTATTGAACATCCACACGCTATCGAAGAAAAAGGTCGTCGGAGACTGTCTCGCATGGTGAAGCAAAACCGGACCCAGACAGTGGCTCAGCTGACAGCTCAATACAATGCAGGGTCAAGTAGAATAATATCGAAGCACACTGTTCAGCTGACACTGTTGGATATGGGGCTACGCAACAAACGTTCCACTCGTGTGCCTTTGCTGACCAAGCCTCATTGCCAACTGCGCCTGCGCTGGGCCCGGGAACATCGCGCCTGGTCCATGGATCAGTGGGAGAAAGTTGCCTGGTCAGATGAATCACGTTTTATCATGCATCACGGCGAGTGCCGTGTCAGGATACGCCGTCTTCCGGGCGAACAGTTACTCCCTCAATGTGCAGTAGGTCATACACAGGCCGGTGGTGGCGGTATTATGCTTTGCGGGACGTTCTCTTGGGCGTCTCTGGGATCCATGGTTGTGGTACAGCAGACCCAGAATGCCACAGGGTATCTGAACATCATTACGGACCAGCTGCACCCTTATATGACCTCTGTTTTTCCAGCTGGAAATGGAATTTTCCAACAGGACAACGTCCCGTGTCACAAGGCTAAAATGTGTTGGAGTGGTTCGAGGAACATGATGCTGAATTCCAGTTAATGTCCTGGCCGCCTAACTCACCGGATCTCAATCCGATAAAACATATTTGGGATGTCATGGGACGGCAGCTCAGAGTTCAAAGACCACCAATTCGCAATATCTTGAATTTGCGTCACAATTGCTTAAACATCTGGTACAATCTGTCTCCGGCCATCTACCAAGGACTTGTGGCATCCATGCCAAGGCGGGTTGCAGCTGTGTTGCACGCCAAAGGTGGGCCAATTCGTTATTGTTATTGGCAGGTGGTCATAATGTTTTGGCTCTTGAGTGTGTGTGTGTGTGTGTATATATATATATATATATATATATATATATATATATATATATATATATATATATATATATATATATCAATTGCCACTGTTCTTTTGTAAATTTTATTCTTTGCCCCCGAACACAAAGGAAGGGGGTTATAAGTTTGACGTTCCTGTGTATCCGTGTGTAGCACTCTTGCGTCTAAGCGGATGGACCGATTTTTTAACCCCCAACACATAAAGGAAGTTGGTTATAAATTTGATGTGTCTCTAAATAGATGGACCGATTTTGATTTTTTTTTTCGAAAAGATAATTGATTGAGAGTGTTCTTAGCTGGGTTGCGTCTTCGGATGACATTAATTAACGAAGATATTAATTAAAAACCTCTAAAAGACTTTTTTTCCCATTTTTGCAGTAAAAACATATTTAAAAAATTAGTACTAAAATTATGAGCAATATTTTCTGCGTCTGATAAAGTGCATTTGGAACTTCCATGTTACACAGAATTCAAATTATAACATTTTTTTAAAGCAGATTTCAAGTAAGGCTAAGCCTTTATTCACGCGATCGGTAACCGAATTCATTGTTGGCCAACTTGGAAGGAAAATTTAAAATTTTTATCTGTTACCAGTTTCTATTTGTTAACGAATAAAATACTTGTGATTGATTTTTTATAGTAAAGGTTTTTAAAAGGATTTTCAGTTTTACTTCTCGATAATACATTTGCGACTCAGTCGGTTTTTTTTATTTTTTTATTTTATTGACTTGTTTTAGAGAGAAGGATTAAACCTCCTACCCCGGTCTTTACTCAAATGCTGGTAGTCGACAGTAGTTCTGACTGATAGCGTTGTTTTGAATATTATGAAATTATTAATGGCCCTGTCATACGTCTGAGATTAATCCGGAAACTCACTTTGGGGTTCGGGGGGGGGGGGGGTCGGACACACACCAAGAGGAAAGATGGTTTAAACCAATTCACATTACTCTTGCACAATTTTTGCAATAAAGACCTCATGTTTTGGTGGACGGAGTCTCCCCCCCCCCTGTTCCCTCTCAATTGACTGCAGCACTGCCTATACTCCTTTTGTTGAAGTTCAACCTGTTTTTAAAGACAAACTGATGTTATAACTTCGAAAAAAAATGACCGCATTCATTAAACTGTTTCTGTTGTACAAAATAGAACTCAAGTATACAACCAATTCAACAGTAAATACATCACAGAATTGCAACTAGCACTATAGAAAAAATACTGGCGAAACTTCATGAAGCAATTCTATCACTGAATGGTTTCCTTGCCATATGCTTTCTTATGCATCATCTCATCAACTGCCAGTGACGATAAAATAATTTTAAATCGTTCGAAAATAATGAAATTTTGATTGACATTATCAACAACTCCAAACTATTTTCATTCAAAAGGATTGATGATGTTGGTTTAATTCCTATTGCGAAACACCGAAACAAAATACGCCTGTCGCAATAAAATGTTGCTATGAATATCATACATAGAGCCAAGATTTATTTGTTCAAAATCACTTCACATTCCAGCTAGTAAATCATGGCCCTCCTAGTAAAAGCAACCAATGAACCATGCTCACTTAATGTTTTGCGTCTTAGACCAGCCCGAGTAAATTCACTGAAGTCTATCTCTAGAAGAAGAGCAGGTTAACACTCTTGGTGAATAGATCATACACATACAATGTGAAACTCCATGCATCATTTCGAGCAGATTTGGGTTTTTGCAACGAATAAGGTTAACAATGTTGGTGGCAGGAGCACACATACAAAATGTCTAACTTCATCGAAAAATCCAGTATAATACAACCACCTCTTTGAGGAAAGACCACATCCACTGAATGTTAAAGTTGATAGATTGTAGATTCACTCAAGTAGATTCGGACTTACCACTAAGAAGGTTACTGATGAACAATAAAAAGCGATTCAATGAGTTAGCGGCTACAGAATGGCGTGTTAATACAGGGTGTATCTAAAGGTACTGCTATGTTTTGAGAAGCAAGAAGGAAAAAACACTATTTAACTTACAGCCTTGAAATTTGCTTTATTGCCATCGATACTTTTTTTTTTTTTCAATTAAGTTTCAAAAACGTTTTCCGATAGATGGTGGCCGTTGGCAGCGATGCACTGAAGAAGTTAATTTCGAAAGCTGCTCGATAGTTTTGTTTTCGAGTTCTTCCAGGGTGTGGGTTCGATGCTCAAAGTCTTTTTTTGCTTAGGTACTTCCACAAGAAAATATCGCAATTGCTCAAACTAAACAAACGCGCAGGTCACACAACGTCAAACTTGAGAGGGACAAGACTATGCTAGGAACATTTACCTTATTTCCGCACTTGGAATGCGACCTATATGGGCAGCTCCTGCATCTATTTGGATCGTCATGTCCCCCAAATTGGAATGGTTGCGCAAATCCAGCCGTTATAGCTCAAAAAGTTTCCCAGTATGAAAACATAATGCTGAGCTGTAACTGTCATGTTGAGCTGTAAGTATGACCACTTTCCTCAAAAAATATGGTCGTGTGAGTCCAAATTTGGATACAGCACACCAGAGGTGCCCCTCCCCCTAAGGGCAAGGGCGCACTCCCCTCAATATAGTGGAGACCCCCCAAAAACAAGAGCCCCCCAAATAAGAAAAATACCCCTTAAAACCCTCCTAAAAATATCAAAGGCGCAGCCTGCGCCATGACCCCCCACTCCCTAGGTGCGCAACCGTGTGGCACACCAAACAATCACTGAAGAGGTCTCTCGTTGAGTTGCCTTGGGTTAGTGCCAACCTCAAACGCATAGCTCGCTTCGTTGTGATAATAGAATGGCCATTTTTCCAGAAAACAACGCTGGGAGAACGTACGGTGGTCACCCGTTCAAAACATGCTGTATACTAAAAATGGTTGAAAATGACGCTTAAAATGAGACCTGCCTGACACCCTATCTGCGCCATAGTGAGCAATGATTTTTTTTTTAATTCGCGAGAACCATTTGTCGCACCCAGTGAAATTAAGCAACCAATGATGAGCGCAGAAAGTCATGAGTTCAGAACTTTGGTTGTTTAAATCGGTGGCAAATTGCTTTTAACAGACAAGTTTGATGAGACGTCTTCTCTTTGCAGGTGCAATGTCCTGGCGAGTCGAGGGCCTTCGCGCTCAAGTGTCTCCGTAAGGACGAAATCGTGTCTATGGAGCAACAGCACCACGTCCTCAACGAGAAGAACGTCATGAAGTCCTGCCGACACATGTTCATATGCAGGTCGGCTCTTCACACATTCCTTCATCCTACCACTGTGCAGTGCCGGATCTAGAAGGGTGCAAGCCGGAGCCCTTGATTCGGGCGTCAACTTTTGGGGGCGGCAAATAACCGTATTTCCGTTTTTTTCGTTGAAACTCGATGTAAAAACTTAAGAAACCATGAGTAAGGATAGCAGTTTGATGTTTTTGCTCCGGCTCAAAAAAAAGGTAGATCTGGCATCAATTGCTATCTAGCTGCAAGTATCGGGTGAGTGCAAAAGTTCGTGCGGAGTTTGTAAAAGAAAGTCATACAGTGATTAGGCAAGCCAAACTATTCATTCAATCAATGATATATTCTCCATCGTTGTCTATAATCTTCTTCCAACGTTCTAGCAGCATACGGATGCCCCGATCATAAAAACTGCGTGGTTTAGATTCGAAGAACGAAGACACGACGTTTTGTAAGGCATTCAAAGAGTCAAGTTTTTTTCCATTTAAATGATTTTGCAATGACCGGAATAAGTGATAATCCGATGGTGCGATATCAGGAGATTACGGTGGATGAGTTAGGGCATCCCATTTCAGGCTGTTCAGTTTGCCTAGCTTCTGTCATGAAACGTGTGGTCTAGCGTTATCTTGATGAAAGACTAAGCCTTTGCGATTTGACAAACTCGGACGTTTCTGTTAGATTTCTCGATTCAGATTAGTTAATTGACGACAGTATTTGTCCGAATCAATCGTTTGGCCGGCGGGGAGAAACTTAACATAAATTATACCCTTGCAATCCCACCAAACACAGAGCATCACCTTCATCGGGTGCAAACTGGCCTTTGCCATTGCGTCACCATGTTCACCTGCCTGTTTCCATGTGCGTTTGAGCTGAACGTTGTTGTACAGGACCCATTTTTCATTGCCCGTCACTAATCGATCCAAAAACGGCTCGTTTTTGAGTCACCCGAGTAAAGATACGGAAGCAGATATTCGCTGGATTTTGTTGCTCTCGGTCAACGAATAGGGCACCCATATATCGAGCTTTAAATCAAATCCGATTTTTTTTAACGCCGAAAAGCGGTTGATCTGTCAACGTTAAGTGCTGTAGCAACTTCCTCTGTTGAAATTCGCGGAGTATTCTGAACTAAAGAACGCAAAACGTCGTCATCAATGTCGGAAGGTCGACCTGAGCGTGGCTCGTCTTCCAGCTTAAAATCTTCGCAACGAAATTTAGCAAACCATTTTTTCACAGTTCGTTTAGCTGGTGCTTGATCTTGATAAACGTCTTGAATGTTTTTTACGACTGCTGCAACGTTTATCCCCTTCCGAAACTCGTAAAGCATAACATGCCGTAAATGCACTTTATCAACACTCATTTTAAAAGTAATCTTTCTCGAAGCAGTTTGTATCTGCACAAATTATTTTGATTGGAATGAAAGCTGCACACGTCACCTTTCCAACGATCTGACTTACGTAGATATTGGTATTATTGACAACACGTTACGCCCGTTCTAACGCCATCTATTGCAACTCCGCACGAAGTTTTGAACTCACCCATTATTAGCACCAGGCTCGGATCTGAGTCACGTACTCAAGAACCCAAAGGCAAGAAATTTAAAAAACAAACAAACTTAGCATTAAGACTTATTAATGTTGCAAATATACACTGCTGGCCACTGGGGAGGGGCTCTACAGATTTTGTTGCAGAGGGAGCCAAAATGTATAGATCCGGGCCAGATTAACACTAGAATAACCAGGGTCTGTCTCGCATGTAAGGCTGATAAAATCACCCCCCAGAAAACGCGATTTTTGAGATGTTCCTTTTTTTACATGTATACAGTTAGGACAGTTCGGGGGGGGGGGGGGGTGCTTGTTATTGCATAAGGCAACTTTATTTAAATCAAAGTTTATCATGGGAACAAGTTCTTCCCCTTTTCCTCATTTAAATTTTTTTCCAATCATGTTTGATATTCGAAGTCCTTGCTTCTCCTTCCTTTTGTCTGAACATTTTCGCCCAAGCGTTGCACAAATTTCAATTAAAAAAAAAATAATTACAATAGTCAAGATCGTGCAAAAGCATTCAGAAAGATGTTCTTAATAAAATTGTTTTCCACTTGGAACAGAATTTTTTTATCGAGAAGTAAAAAGGCACAAAGTCTAAATATGGTGTATTTTACGAGGGTTGTTTGGTTTAAACCCCGTACCACGTTGGTTTAACCAGTGGTTTAAACCAAATGTTGTTTTTTTTTTTAACCATGTGGGTTTTTTTCAAAAACGTTTTTTTTTTCCTTTTTGAAAAATTTAATAGTTTTCCTCAAATGTTTTCATAAATTTTACATATTATTGCAAAGAGTAAAATCTAATTAATGCAAAGTAATTAGAAAGGCTTTATAGATAAATTAGATTTAAAAAATTTAGAAACTTTTTTTAAGGCAATACAAGCTTGCTAAATAGTTTTTATTTTAATTTTTTTCTTTTTTTTTTTAAATCTATGCAGCTTTCCTATTAGGTACACAAATATACAAAGCAGATCAGCTAAGTTTTTCTAAAGTTACATGCAAAAATAATTCAAGTAGCTGTTTTTTGATTTTTAAACTATCATTATTTCTCAGTCTTTTGCATTTCAAAATAGTTCAAAAACCATATTTCAACCAAAACTGTATTTACTACCTAATTTGCTTAATTACTTCAGATTTATTGAGATAGATTATGTACTATTGAAGCAATGCCGTAGTGTATATAAATATAAACACTAGAATATTTAATTGACAATAAAAAGTTGACAATTGCCCGTTGCCAAAGGACAATAAGAAAGCCAGCTCTGCTTTTTGTAATGAAATTTCCTACTGTGATATGTCAATTGAGAATAGATAAAAAGTAGAGAGACAGAGTGAAGCCTTCATTTCTTGAAAACAACGGTTTTAGGTCCCGTGATATATTTTAAAGTAAAGTACTGGAAGGATCACGCTAAACGTGTGTTCTGTCGTCGTAGTTGAACCATGTGACCGGATCGCTGCTTTAGGTTTTCCTAAGCAAATGATCTGAAAGTACCGTATCTAGCAACATTTGCTTCTCGGCTGAAATCCATCTGAGTTTTAGCATTAATGTCATGAATACTTTTAGTATTATCAAACTAATCAGTACATTATTAATGGAAAAGATGATGGAATTTAAAGACGAAACAAATTTTATTTTCGTCCAGATAAATTACAAGAGGGTAGTTCTGTGCACAAAAGATCAGTGCAGTGGAAAATCTTTATCTTTGGTGGAAAAAACAAATTAGGAAATATATAAAGTTTTAAAAGTTTTCGTACAAAAGATCGAACTGCTAATCGGTCGGAGTTGGCTTCGCTCACTGATCGGCTGGATTACAGTAACGTGGTGGCTTGGCGACTTTGGCTATAAACAACAGAGTTGCGCGATCATTTGTTAACATTTTAAAGCTACTGTTAATTTAATTGTATTTTTTGTTTATTTGGCGAAATATTTCAAATTGCAAAGAATTGTTTTTCGTTTTTAAAGAGTGTTTAGTCGTTTTAGTTGAAGAATGTGTTTGTTTTCCTTCGGGAGGGGAGGGGGGGAGAGATGAGTGAATTTCGCTTATTCAGAGAACAGTTTTTACCTTCATCACTTTTTAACACGATATCCTTTCGGTTGTGTTATTCTTTTTCATATGGGGGATGTTGCCGCGGGATTTCCTGTTCGTTGTAGATGGGCAGTTAGTTTTCTACACTTAATATCTGAGGACGCTTTTTATCCTTTGAGTATGGCTGAAGCAACAAACCATCAAGTACGGGAGAAAACATAGTTAATAAAACATCTGCTCAGTGGGCATTAGATAAATCAAGTTGTGATAAATATACGCATTCTGACACCAAGCAGCTTAAAACATTTTCTTCTTACTTTCCAACGATATATAATGTTTGAGGGTGTTGGGATTTTTTTACCCTCTGATTATCCGAAATTTAGCTTAATTAGTTAATTAGAAAAAAACTAATTCGAAATTTAAAATTTCGACTTCGAGGTGCACGGGCCCGGGGTACGTTAGAATTTTTTGTGCGAATTTTCAGGGCTGTAGGTGTTATGGGGTCTTCTGGCCATCGGGTACAAACAAAGAAACACCGTCACCTTTATATATATAGATATATAGATACTAGAGGACCCGACAGACGTTGTTCTGTTCAAACTTTGTAAATTGAAAAGTTAAAAAACTTCAATAAACTATCAAGTGTTTGTACCGTTTTATTCAAAAAATAAGTAAAAAGAAAATGTTTTAAGCTGCTTGGTGTCAGAATGTGTATATTTATTACAATTTGATTTATCTAATGCCCACTGAGCATATGTTTTATTAACTATTTTTTCTCCCGTACTTGATGGTTTGTTCCTTCAGTCATACTCAAAGGATGAAAAGCGTCCCTAGATATTAAGTGTAATAAGAGACTAACTATCCATCTAGAACAAACGGGAAATCCCACTGCAACATCCCCCATATGAAAAAGAATAAAACAATCGAAAGGATATCGTTTAAAAAAATGATTAAGAAGAAAACAGTTTTCTGAAAAAGAGAAAGTCACTCATCCCCCCCTCCTCCCGATGTAAAATAAACATTCAACTAAATTCACTAAAAACTCTTTAAAAACGAAAAGCAATTCTTTGCAATTTGAAATATTTCACCAAATAAACAAAAAATACAATTAAATTAACAGTAACGTTAAAATGTTAACAAATGATCGCGCAACTCTGTTGTTAATAGCCAAAGTCGCCAAGCCACCACGTTACTGTAATCTAGCCGATCAGTGAGCGAAGCCAACTCCCACCGATTAGCAGTCCGATCTTTTGAACGAAAACTTTTAAAACTTCATATATTGCCTAATTTGTTCTTTCCACCAAAGATAAAGATTTTCCACTGCATTGATCTTTTGTGCACAGAACTACCCTGTTGTAATTTATCTGGACGAAAATAAAATTTGTTTCGTCTTTAAATTTCATCATCTTTTCTATTAATAATGTACTGATTAGTTTGATTCTTAAAGTATTCATGACATTGGTGCTAAAATTCAGATGGATTTCAGCCGAGAAGCAAATGTTGCTAGATACAGTACTTTCTGTTCATTTGGTTAGGAAAACCTAAAGCAGTGATCCGGTCACATGTTTCAACTTCGACGACAGAACACACGTTTAGCGTGAACCTTCCCGTACTTTACTTTAAAATATATTTCGGGACCTAAAATCGTTGTTTTCAAGAAATGAAGGCTTCTCTCTCTCTCTCTCTACTTTTTATCTATCCTCAATTGACATATCACAGTAGGAAATTTCATTACAAAAAGCAGAGCTGACTTTCTTATTGTCTTTTGGCAACGGGCTAACTATTCATTTCAGTTTTCGCTTAACAAATAGATTAAAATAAATATGAATCATTTGGGAGATATAACCATCCAATGTTTAAATTTATTAATTAATTAACAAAAACGTTTCCGATTCGATCCATCGCGCTTTGAAACCATGCTTGCCACAACTTAATAACTCACAAAAAATTTGATCAAAAGCGGTCCAGCCGTTTGAAAGCCTTATGGTGACAAACGTCCGAACAGAAGATTTTTATATATTAAGATTTGCGTTGAAACAGTTTTTTTTTTTTTTTTTTGACTGTAAATTTGAGTTTAAAAAAAATGGAAAAATTTCACTTTTTTTTCATGGGGTAAAGTGAAAAATAAAATATTTTTCTAATGTAATATTTTCAATTCGATTATAAAACATATTTTGATCAAAAGGATCAGTAAATAAAAGGTTGAATGAATAAATGAAATGATAATGAAAGAATAAACAAATAATTAAATGAATAAATCAATTAATATATGAAGAAAATAAACGAGAGAGTAAAAAAATGAATGAATAAGAAAATTAGTTAATGAATTAATAAATAAGTGAATTACTAAATGAAGAAATGTAAATGAATTAATTAATAAATGAGAACGTGAGTAATTATATTAAATGATTGAGTGAGTAAATGAAACAAACTATTTCACTTTGGCTCATTCACTTTGCCCTGTATGTACTTGACTAAGTTTATAATATACTAGCAAAAATACCCGGCGTTGCCCGGGTCTGTAATAGTTATGAGAAACAACCGTTACTTGCCCTTGTTTTCTGTTTTAAGCGAAAGAATTTAAAACAAACCTTTTTGACGTGATTAAAAATTGAGCTTCTTCCTTACTCATAAAACTAAAATAGCAAAAAGTATAAAGAACAAAATAGTATTCATTTAGAAACGAAAGCACGACGTTTAAGCGTATACAAATTTGAAGAATTTCAGAAATATGAAATTAAACTTTACATGTTTAAAAAGATTTATCTGTTAGTACTTTTTTTACATCTAAAACCTTCTCTGTATGGCTATTGATGTACGAACTGTTTTAAAAAATGTAGCCGCCCGTGTTCCCCTTACACTTGCTATAGTTTTTTTGGGAAATTTCAATTATTGTGGGCACTTGGTGCGGTTTAAAATGTTACCAAATTTGCGAGAATCATTTTGGGACACCTTCGATAATACTCCCCCCTCTTACTAATTTTTATTATACAAATATTGTCGCCAGATGCAGAGATACTTTTGGTCAAAATAAAATGGCGCTATACGGTTTCAACCGAAATGTTTCCAAAATAAGTAGTAAAATTTGGCGATTGTTTGAACTTGTGCAAAAATAAAAATTTATGGAAGTTATTTTGCTCTTTATGGATTTGCCTTTCTTCGATTGGCGATATTTTGTTTCATGGTGTAAACTGAGAAACATTATTACGTAGCCTTTGGCTTCAAAAACAGCGACAGTTGGAAAAACTACCAAATGCATCAGCTACTGAAGCTTTCTGCAAAAATTTTCGCGATATTTCTGCTGATTGATCGGATAGTGAGTAAGTGTCCAATCGGCATAAATAATAATAAAAAAACCGTTAATTACATTTAAGTTCCATTTAAATGGAAAATGATCAGCCAAATCTATTTATTTTTAGCCAATCTTGTGGAAAAACGTTACTTTAAGATTTGACTTGAGAAAAGCCTCAAAAAGTCAGACGAAACACAAAAATATTCAACAATACAACAATTCTAGCTATCGACTGGGAGTTGAGATGATACACTAAATAATGAATTGGATTGATGAAAGCCTTCGAACAGGGAACAGAAAAGCTCATTACTCGTTTTTTATACCACTTAGAAACTTCGAACAGATGCTATCTTCAGCAGAAAAATTAGCGCTTTCGATAGACACATAATGTTAATATGTGCCCGTTTTTTTCTACCCCCATATTGGGGCATTTGTGCGAAAATTTGGACAAATTAGAATAAAAAAGGAACTATCGATCGGATTTTTTTCGAACTGGTCTATAAACCTTCCCTAGACCAAACTGGACAAACGGTGAAAGTTTCAGCCAAATCTGCCGGGTAGTTTCTGAGATCTTAGGGAACAAATTTACCAAACTCCATTTTTATATATATAGATTCAAAATACAAATAAGCTTAATATTAACTAAATTAATACTGCATTAAATATTAGGAGGTCTCAATTAATATTTAAAATGTTACTAACAGTAAATTTATCAATTATAGTAACAAAAATGTTTTTTGACTTACAACAAACTATTACAATATGAGTGTCATTTTTTATAAAACTACCTGTAATACCAAATTCTTTAATCTTCGGCGGTATTTTTTTCTTGACTGCAATAGACTAAATATGGTACTACTACATATAGTGAAAATAATACCAGATAGGTGGAGCTAAATGTAGAGTAAAAATTTCACCATTTCACTTTCCTCCGCTGTTTCACTTTGTCCCATGCTCCCCTACATCAGACTTATGATTCATTCGTAGATACTGCAAAATACTTTCCATGTTTAGGAATGCGTGATTTTGATTTTAATTTTTTATTCATAGTAGATTGCAATGATTAGGAGGAAATTAATTTGCAAGAATTTATTCTTGGTTATTTGTAATCAGTAATATCTGAACTATCACAGTAAATTATTTCTTTGATTATTTATACCAAGACCCATTTACGCATTGTATTTTTTATAATAGTTCTAGATTTTCAAACAATATTCTCCTATAGAAATCTCTGAGTATGAGGAAATGAAGCTACAAGGTTTTAATCTTAATTACTTAATTAATTATGAAGAAATTAGGTACAAATATAAATGTTAAACATTCCTTAACAATTAATTCATAAAATCTTCATGGTTTTCCTAAAATAAAATTGTTTTTCTTACAAATAGTATTTAAACCAAATAAACCCGGTTTTAACCAAAAAAACCTGGTTTAAATTTAAAAAAAAAATGTTTTTTTTTTTTTTTTTCCTCCAAAAAAAAAAGAAAAAAGAAAAAAAAAACGGTTTTTATACCAACCCTGTGTTGTACCTAATACTATAATAACTATACTAATACTGCATACGGTACCTTATTGAACTCATTGAAACTTATTTTCGCAGGTTACACCGCACCTTTAAGGACAAAAAGTATGTGTACTTGCTGATGGAAGCCTGCCTCGGTGGTGAGGTGTGGACGTATTTGCGGGACAGGTAGGATCCTCACTTTTTCTCCGTACAATAGCATCACTCGAGGCCACAATAGCTTTGCGATATCGTTTTACATTGAACATTTTGACACTGTTTTCACGAAGCTCCAACCTAGTACACTGTAAAAAAAATCCGGAAACGTTTCTGAGTATATCGTGCAGCTGCGGTTCATGAAATTTTCAAAAACGTTACTGAGTATTTCGGAATTCTCTTTCTATAATGTCCAGAAACGTGTCTGAGTATTTCGGAATCCTCTTTCAATGTTTCTGAGTATTTTGGAATACTCTTTCTGTAATTTTCAGAAACGTTTCTGAGTATTTCGGAATCCTCTTTCCGTAATTTCCAGAAATGTTTCTGAGTATTCTGTGCAGCTGTGGTTCATGAAAGTTTCGAAAACGTTTCCGAGTATTTCGGAATTCTCCAAACAATTTTCAAAAACGTTTCCGAGAATTTCCGAATCCTTTTTCCGTGATTTTTTCTAAAATATAATTCTTTATTATAGTATTGCATACCATATCAGTTTCAATTCCTTCATATCTAATAGCAATGAAACAAACAATTTTAGAATCATTCGTGGATTTTTTTTTTTTTCTGAATTTCTAATGACAAATAGCATGGTTAGCAGCATGACATATGCACAGTTATAAATTTTTGAAAATTTATGAAATAATATAGTAGTTTCATTCCTATTCACAAAATCGTCAGGGGAGGGGAGGGGGGTACTTTCTCAAAAGTGGGATTGTTTGTTAAACAATCTTAAACTTCAGTTTTCTCTCAATATTTTCAAGACAAAATTATCAACATATTGTATTTTTAATGCAGAACTTAATAACATATCTTGTATCAAATTTGATAGCTTTTATTTTCGGATAAAATTTGACAGAACTTACCTTTCCTTCGCGTCAAGTCTATTTCTCTGACGAACAAAGTGTACCGAAAAGTGCCAACAGAGAAATTGGTGAATTTAAATATGACACAAAGTCCTCCTGTTGGAACCATTCGGGGTGATTCTTCTGTTCTTGCCCTTTTCCAGTTCATCACAAATATAAATACTCGATCAAAATAGGTTACTGATTTTATTTTTACAATGTGCGCAAAATGCATTACATATTTTATTTATTAAAACATTGAATTCTATTGCATGATTACTCCATTTCATATATACGAGATTCCCCCCCCCCCTTAAAAAAAAGCAATCCCTGAAAATGTCAATGTCAGTCTGCGTGGTGGACGCCCCTAGTCTTCTCCCCTTATGTACATTGTATATTAATAACATAGTATTTAAAAAAGGATCACTTTTAAAACAATGACATGAAATAATATTTCTTTTTATTTCGGCTTGTAAATGCAGCTGTTCCATTTTTGCCTCTGACTCATTCCTCCTGACTGTCCTATATTAAACTAGTATATCCACGAAGGAAATGTTATTTACCGAACAACTAATGTCAAGGAATTTTTTATTGTCAACCACATTTAAGAAAATGAATAAGCACATGAATTAATTGCATAACTATGTTGCTTACTAATAGATAACTGGGCAATTTTCTAATGGTATAAATATTTTTAAATAAATGAATAAATTATAATAAAAAAAGATAAATAATACTGGCACATTTTTTGTGAAGCATATTACAATACTAGAAAACATTTGTATTACCATATTTTTAATGAATTAAACAATTGATTTTTTTTTTTTTTGAACCAATGTATGTATATCCAAGTATTTCGAAATAACTTTTCTGTGATTGCTTTTCAAATATAAATCTTATTTCTTTTGCGTAATTAATCAGTTTTAATTGGTTACAACAAATAGTACACTGCGCACATAGGTATGTAGGATAACTTTAAATTAATTCGATAAACCCAAAAACAGTTACAATTGGAGCCTCATCAAATGCAAATCAACAAAAATATAAATGTATATAACAACATGTTTTAAAATATTCATTAATACTTACAAGTGAACATGAGCGGAAGAAAATCTAAGTACCTCCATTACAACTGGATAAGTAATCCGAAGGGTTTCGTTTCATTAAGTATAAAAACGGGCGTTGAAACTATTCACGCTTGAACACACAATATATATGTAATCATGGGAGCACCGGAAATTGTAAAGAAGCAAATCGTTATTAACTAACTTGATAGCTGCGCATATCGTCTAAAAAATCAAGGGCAATCCAAAATGCAAAGGCGTAAAATTAGTTTCGACACAATTTAATACTCTCTAGACATGAAATAACAAGCAATCCCAATGCTAAACAGTTGCTGACTGCAGCAACCATAGATAAGGAAAAAATTAAACTCTCGTTATTTTCGACTCACTGGCGCCGGAAGGATAAAATACGTTTCGAAGCATTGCGCCTCACTTCCGCTTCTAGATTTCTTGAAATAACAAAAAGCTTTCTGAATAATGAGGAGTTCGCTATTGGATGAAGGATTCTTACTATTTCGGAGACGTTTCCGATATATCGAGAAACGTTTCCGAAATTTGTTACAGTGTACGAAGCGTGATGATTCAAAATTTCGATAAGGGAAAGTAGACTGTACAAGGGCAAACCAGGATAACATTGAAATGTAAGACCACAAAGCATTGCATAAGGGCCATTAACGGGACATTTGGTGTAGTTTTGTCACTAGATCTTGTTTCATAAATGCAAATAATACAAGCTAGGTATTTTATTTTTCATATCAACAGTAAGGATTTTTGTCATAAGAAATATGTAGAACATTAAAAGTTATCGTTTTTAAGTAAAAGAATAGAAGATTATGCAATAAAATGCCCGTGAGGGAACGGGACTCGCATGTGTCCCGCTCCGTCACTGGCATTTTATTGCATATCGTTCAATTATTTTTTTCAAACTGACGAACTTTTGATATTATACATGGTTCTTATAACAAATCTTTACTGTTGCTATCAAAAATACTATTTTCAGCTTATATTATTTGTATTTATGAAACAAAACCTAGTGACAAAACTACTCCAAATGTCACGTTTCGTCACATTGAATGGTCCATAATAAACAAGTGCTTATGTTAATAGCCACGCTGGAGATTAAAAGCGGAGATTACATAGCGAAGCAAGAGCAGTAAGATATGTCTCATAGACCTGAATGACATAGGAGGCGGAATTATGGGGATCCATGTTTTGTTTTGTCAGTTCTTAGACATGTTTTATCACGTGACAAGGAGCTTTAAGCTTCAACCAATCAGTACAGGAAGAAAAGAACTATCAGTACGCTTGCCACTTACTCCGGTAGCACTTATTACAGAGATTAGTTCTTGAAGTCATACTCACCTGACTTAGTTGACTACCATCGACTCCACGCACCTGCTCGGTCTTGGAGTTTTAGACATGTCGCTTGTTCATGACTCGTTTGATGAAAGTGTGTGGCCATAATGGCGTTGTTTCCTTCAGTCAAAAGAACTACTTTTAGTCACTGAAATTGATAGTATAAGCAAAGGAAAAAAAAGGAAATAACATGGAACCAGAAAATACTATTATTTTCCAAACATTTAAATTTTAATTAATTTTTTTAAAAATCAGATTTTTAAAACGAAATGTTTTATCGCGTGACGTCACAAGTGATGAAAGCGATCTTGAATCTGAACGCGTAGTCGTCTTTTCTGGCAAGATATCGCCTTTTAATGATTTTTTTACCGCGAGTAATTTATTAGCGGAACGAGAATTGTTAGTTAAATAAAATATTCATTTAGTTAAGTTTGGCAGTGTCCTGAAACTTTATTCTGGTAACCCTAGCAATTTGCTCAGTTGTGACGTCAGCAGCGAAAGTGAAAACCACAACTGAATGTCGTTTAAGACTTTTTTTTAAGAGGGAAAACAAGACGAAAAACTCATCCCATTTTTTCGACCGTGCCTTTTCAGAGAAGTATATTTTTGGAAAATGGGAAACAACCCCATTGTGTCCACCTCCATGTTCCAACTTCAGCGATTTTTTTCAACAACGTACATCTCTAAAGACACAACCAAAGAAATGACTCTGATTATCAGAGCTAAAGCAGACTGCACGAGCAGACAAGCTAAAATCGCAGTCATTAGTGAAACTTTGCTTAAAACGACTGTACTTTTGCTATCCTAACCTCAATGAACCCGCACAGTGAATTTTGCTTTTAGCTGTGAAGGGCTAGAACTTTGAGCTCTTAAATAGACACGAACACAAAATGTAAAGAACCACGAAGTATAGACTGGCTGTCAGGACTGAGCTATACGCCTTATTCAAACGCGTCCATTTTCATGAAAGTGCTTATCGTACAGAGGAGAAATAAAAAAATGAACGGCGAAGATAGGTGAAATTCCCGGTATAGGGCCCCTATGCCAGACTGATGAGTGCTAATAAGCATGAAACTGCAGTCCTCGGCTGAAATTGACTGAGCTGGTGATGTATTACACGTATTTCTGCTTTAGCCTGGGCAATAGGGCGGTAACTTACTGAATAATTAAAAATTGCATATAGTTTACGAATTGTTACACCATCAAATAAAACTATGGGAAGGTTTGACGCGGATCAAGCCTCCCAGAATTGATACAGATCAAACCTCCTTTAATAGACATTTTAACAAAAAAAAAAAAAGAAGCAGATTAATATAAAAAGTGAATGTAAAAAATAAGAATGCAGCTTTTTGGTCTATCAGTCTGAGTACGCAAATATTGATTCAATTTACTTTCGAGTATATTAATGACGAATTGTACAGGAACTTGCATTTAAAAGAATAAAATTACCTTTCCGCCTGAGAAGATGTCACAAATGATTTGATTCCTCCTATATCTTACTTCAAACCGGATAGAAAATAAAAATAACTTTTGATTATACTTGATACCATGATGCTATATGATGCTCATCCGTTAAATAAATGTTTAGATATGAAAAAAGAGAGGGTGGATCAAACCTGCCTAGTTTCCCCTACGCTACAAAAATTCAACAACCCCTTAATTATAGAAAGTTTTTGGTTTTACAATTGCAGCATTTAAAAGGACTAAAACTGAAATTAATGAAGAATTATTTTTTAAATCAGTTGAATTTTCCATTGCTTGATTATAGTTGAAAATTCCTGGGAATTTTGAAAATTTTCTTCCTAAAAATAGCTGGTATACTCCTAGAGGGAAAAATCCAGTTTTCCTGCGTCGGCAATACTAGGCACGTAGATTTGATTCAGTTTTATCGCTTAGTTTAAAACAAAAGAAGAAGAAGAAAGAAGAAAGAAAAGGTGTAAGAAAAAAAGAACTGCTACATCAGCAGGCAAATGTAACAAGTATAGTTCATTTGATAAACTGATCGCATTAAAACACGATAAAACAAGATAGAACGAAGGCAGCGACCGAAATCTGTTGTGTTTATGACATTTTTCAATTCTTTAGAGTTATTGTGCCAACTATGTCCATCCAAGCGAAAACAGCATTTAAAAGCACTGCTAAATTTCCCTTCCTTCCACAGGGGTCGCTTCGACGAGCTCACCACCAGGTTTTATGCGGCGTGTGTTGTAGATGCTCTGGAGTATCTGCACGACAAGCAAATAGTGTACCGCGATCTGAAGCCGGAGAACCTGATGCTAGACAGTGCCGGATATCTTAAGCTGGTAACCCCCTTTTTTCTTTTCTCAGCTCTTCCACGTCAAAATACTATTTTCGATGGTGTTTATGTTACTGTGAAACTCCGAAATTAGGTAAATGTCATCATTAACCGGTGGATACCAACATTCACATGTCAAAGACATCGGAGAAGGACCGAATGTTTCTAATGAACCAACAGCGAACGTCTCCAATCTCCAATTTCAATCTTTCACGGTAACATATTATACACCGTTAATACAGCTGGTTGCGTAATGCATAGGGCACCTTTTAATGTGTAACGTCGCAGCACTAAAGTCGCCTAATAAGAGCACCACTTGCTAGAGGAAGTCAAATGGCATCGTTAGAGGTTCCGAAGGGGGACATGCGAAACAACTAGCACCTTTAATTGTGGCATTGGGGTTCCATAGGGAGCCAAATGTCACTCAAAGGGGGTACCATTGGTGTTACACCGGTTCACCCTAAAAAGTGTCATATGTAACCTGAAGTTTAAACAGTGCACAGAAGAACGTCGAAAATCGGAACTAATTGGGGCCATAGGTAGATCGGTTTTTTCAAGTTGTTTGAATTTTGAAAATAACCAGGAAAATACCGTTTAGGAAATTAATATGTCATTTTATCAAATAAAGTAGTTATGGTTGATAAATGTACTGTTAACTCTTAAATAGTCTTGAAAGATAGTTGATTCATCACAAAGGAAAAATGAAAAATATTTTCAATACTGTATGTACTTTGTGAGGAACTATTATAGAACGAAAATTGAATCAACTTCTGAAAAGTACATCGACTTTATCCAATGAAAGTTGAATCTCTGTAAGGAAAAACCGATTTAAACTCACTGATAAAACCCCCACGGATTTTCGGTTAAGAGAGCATTGAAATTCTTTTCCTACCTTCAAAGTTCATTATTTAGCCCTTCGACTGAGACACAAAAAATTGAGCTTCTAGCTGTTGTTTGTACGAAATGTATCTGTTCCTTGGCAATTGACAAGTTGTTTATTAAAATTTATGGGAATGTTATCGGATTTTTCATGTTCTGCTGTACATAGTATATTACCTGTGAATACATAATATATGTACGATCGCTTCCTAATGCATCTCCACTTTTGTAGGTGGACTTTGGGTTCGCAAGCCACGTGAGTCGGGGCCGCAAGACGTGGACCTTCTGTGGTACACCCGAATACGTGGCCCCCGAAACGGTCCTGAACAAGGGCCACGACCGGGCCGTCGACTTCTGGGCCCTTGGAATCCTTCTCTACGAACTCCTCACGGGAGCGTCAGTCATTCTCTTTTCTCAATTCTAGAGGCTATACAAATTAACTGCTATTTTTTACCATGTTTTTATTAATTTGGTTTGGTGTATTTCGGCGTCTGTGCTCAAGTGGAATCTAGTGATTGATTTTTAACTAACTACCTGATGAGGTAGAGCCTTGAGATTTTGGGCACAGTTCAGTATCAAATAAACTTGATTTTAAAACCAAAATTTTTTTGTAAAAAAGCTCATTTGTATAAAAAGTAAATATTGCATCGTTTCGTATTTGGTATTATTGGAAAGCCCATAAAAAACTACCCCAGATAATGTTTCTTAGAACTTTGAAAGATTGTTGGAACGCTTGAAATAATTATTTTAAAATGATGAAAAAAGCGAAATTGCTACCTAAATTCAAAATAATATATCAGATCTTTTTCTACAGAACATTTCAATGAATCGTGTAAAATGAACACATGTAAATTAAAAAGAGTGAAGTATGTTTTTCTTGAACGAGCAAAACTATTTCCAACAACTTTGCAGTTATTATTTAACAATTTAAGGCTCGTTAACACATTTTTTTTAAATGTTGATTTTTTTCTTTATACTTCATTAATTTTTACATCATTTATACTATTTAAAGGTCGCTAGATTTCTAAATGTGTTGACGTTGGCGATTTGACTACATTTATTAATTATTATTGTGGGTCTTAGTCTCATCCCCTTGCTCGCTAACGCTCACCGACCAACAAAAATTGCTTTATAGTTTCATTTGGTTTTCGAAAGGTAAAACCATCTACTGTTAAGAATTTGATTTAAATGCATGTCATGATTTGAGAAAATTGCAAAACCCGCTCACCTCGTTCTCATTTCGTAGAAAATAGAATTCAACCAAAGCACTAATTGTGACTAGAACAATACGAAAATCTCGCTCCAACTCGACAAAAAAAAAAAAAAAAAGAATTACGCATTACGAAATTAAAAAAAAAAAAACTTTTTCAAGTGCACACCTTCGAGATTCAAAGTAACGTGTGCCAAGTTTAAATGCTGTTGGCGGCAAGAGAATTGGTTGTAGGCATATAGCAAAACGACCATACGCAACTTTTCGAATAAATTAAATTTCGAATTCGTGGTCTCCAGTAACTCTTAGCTCTGTATCTTTAGTGCTTCAGATTTTTGTACGGAGAGTTTAGTCAATGATGTTCGCTTATATTTCTTGTTCTAAATTACTTGCGAAAATTGGAACAAATTTCATCTTTTGCAGAAAAAGCTCTTTCGAATGACAGATTGTTAATGTGTGCAGATTGACGACTTTTCTGAAATTTTAGCTTAAAAAGTTAATTACAAAAATAAAAAACCAAATTCAAATTAAAAAACAAAAAACAAAAAAGAAAGGAAAGAAAGAAAATAAATAAAAACAAATATCTTCGAGGTACACACATCCGGGGTCCGAAGTAGTTTGGTACTTAATTTCGAAGCTGTGTCTGACAGACACAATTTCTTAGACAAAACTTTTAAAAACAAATTTTTTATTTATTTATACTAATGACCAATCGTTTTAGCTGCACGTTTAAATTTGATACTAATATATTTCCTGCGACGTTAAGCATGTTAATCACTTGTTTTAAACTTCACATTTATAAAATCTCGACTTCAGATAACGATAAATTTCGTATCTACGAGTAAAAGAAATTTTCGGTGAAAAAATGATCAGTTTAAAATTTTGGTTCAAAATTCGATTTTTAACCTTTTATTTTAATGAACAAAGGCGAATGCATCACAATAAGGATTTTCGAGGGGAGAATGTTCGCTCGCATTAGGTATCGAGATCAAATCAAAATTTATGTATAGTCGAACCACATTATAGCGAACCTAGAGTACAGCTATTCCCCTGTTGTAGCGAACCTAAATGTTTCGAACTGAATTCTTATGTCATTAATGCAATTTCAGACGCTTGTAACGGTCTCCAAATAGGAGATTGCTATAGCGATCCATATATTTCTAATACTTCAAGATTTTCTGGTGAAAATGTCAGAAAGACATCTTGCCATTCGTAAACGAACCTGATCTAAAAAGTGGATTTAATTCAAACGAATTTTTGGACAGAATTTTTGACTTTGAACATGTACAGAGATGCGTCTTATGTGAGTTTTGGTGTTTTCTAAACATTTCAAAAGCTTTTGACAAGAACAGAACAATTTCACTGTACATCAGGGTTGGGTTTTGGACTGTCCAAAACTGGTTTGGAACAGGACAGGTGGTTTTTACCGTCCAAAACTGTTCGAAAGTGTCTTAAACTGTCCAAAAGTATGCTAAAGCTAAAGGGGTGTAATCTATTCAATTCGTACTTACTGCAATATTCGTGACGCTTAAATAAATTTTAATCAATGAGTATTTGATAATATTTCTCTCCGAAATGCTCATTTAAAAAATATTTTGCTTAAAAAAAATTACCAATAACTCTATTACATAAAAATTTCTTTATGTATAGTTGGTACAGTTTTGGAAGGAAATTCACAACACCGCCAAAACAACTAATTTCAATTCCATTAAAACTCAAAGGAATGTTATTGAATGTGTAATATTTAAGTGCAAAAAGAAAACGCTAAAATTTTAACGGTTTTTGCATATAGGTTTTACATGATGTTTTAGCAAAAATTCTTTTTTAAATCATAGATTGATGAACAATAAATTGATGATTAAATATATGGACTTATATTTTAAAACTTGTGCAATTTCTTACTTTCATTTATATTTTTAATACATTATGTTTCTTCAAAAAACTGTGCTTTATTGCATTTAAGTCAATTATTCACTATAATTTGAACACTTTCATTTTCACTCATGCATAAATGTCGAAAAATTAAATTATTATTATGAAAAAAAAGAAACAAAACTGCATACAAATTGAAATTTTTAATGAAGAATTCAACTTCTATGTAACTAGATTAGAATCAGTTGTAAATCTATACTAATACTATAAAGTTGTAGAGTTTGTTTGAACTCGTTAATCTCAGGAATGATTGGTTTGAATTGAGAAATTCTTTTTGTGTTGAATAGTCTATTCACTAAGGAAGACTATATAACATCACGCTATGACGAATAGGAGTGGAGCAGCAAAAAAAAAAAAAAAAAAAAATGTTATAAAAACGAGAGAAATTATATTACAATATAAAATGCTTGGAGCGCAGAATATGCGTTGCCACGGTGGCTCGACCTGAAAGTGCAGGCTTCGCGATCCAGGGGGCGTAGGTTCGTGTCAGTCATGAGGCAAATCTCGAAGGTATTTTTCAGAGAAAAGCCTAAACGATGCTAAAAATGATTTGCGAAAAAAAAAACATATTGTCGTATCATTGTCTTATTTTTCTTATTAATTAACTTTACCTAATAATATGAAGATGAAAAGTTTAGTTGTTTGAACGCGCTAATCTCAGAAACTACTGGTTCGAATTGAAAAATTCTTTTTGTGCTGAATAGTCCATTTATTGAGGATGGCTATAGGCTATTTTTTTAATCAGATGCACCGAAATATTTGTAATTGCAAATTAAATGTTGAATTAATTGTTTAGTTCTATGAATTCCTAATAGATGAGGGGTAAGTTAACTCTTCGAGAGAGAGCTGGTCAACAGTATCGGTAGCTATGAAGAACCATGCCCATGCTACGATGTTAAGATCAGCGAACATATTTTTCTTTCTTTCTTTCCTTTTTTTTTTTTTTTTTGATGTTCATAATTTGATTTTGTTGGATTTTTCTATTGGTTTTGTTTTCCTTATTTCTTCAACGTTTGTTTTTGTTCTTATAGTTGAAGATAGTTACTTATCTAAGTAAAATAATTTCATTTGTCTTACTGTTCAATTGTGATTGTTCTTTATGACGCTTTTTAGTATTGTTTATTTGGCGAAACATTTTAAATTGCAGGGGAAAATGCCACTTCACTTGCTAAAGGGCAAAGTTTCGGTAGCGTAATTGCTTGGCACGTTAAGCGATGAACTAATGTAGTTGAAGGATTATTTTGAGTTTTAAAGCTACTGTTAACATTTTTATGTGTTTCGACGAATAGTTTTAAGTTCCAAAGAGACTTTAATTGGTCTTTTGAAAAGGTGTGTTCGCGTTTTCGTTGAAGAAAAATGATTATTTCACATCAGAAGGGGGGCGGGGGCGTTGATTTTTTTTTTTTTTTTTTTGTTCAGCGTACTTCTTTTAACTTCTTAGCACGGGCATCGCCGGGCGGGTACTGTTAGTAAGTTATATATTTATACTTGAATGTTCTCCAATGAACAAATATTCAATATAATACATAAATTTGACACATTTTGATCTGTTTTTGATATTTTCTCACAAAATACAGTTTCTCTAAAAATATAGTTTGGGACAGTTTTGAACACAAGGGTTTTGGACAAGACGGAAAAAACTATGGTATTTACCGTGGTTTTACCGTGGTGTCCAAAACTTTGCCAACCCTGCTGAAGACTCGTCTTCTGATATTGATGAAGAAACAAAAGATATTAGTCCTTCAAAACTTCGATTTTTGCTCCAGCTGTCAATGTTTTGAACTTTTTTTTTTGAAACTAAAACTATAGACTGACATGTTTTGGTTTTTTTTTTTTTTTTTTTTTTTTTTTTTTTTGTGACTGTTGACTAAAAAATTTGCAAAATCCAAAAGCTTGCAACCGAAAATAACACTTTTCTTTCATGCATAGAAATATTTAAGAAAAAATGTAATTTTTTATAGTTAGCTTGTTATAGAGTACAATATGATCAATACATTTTACTTACTAATGGAAAGATTCTTCTAAGATACTTCTATAATGAACATCGCGTAATTGATATGTTCATTACAGAAAGTATCTTAGCGAATTCGGACTTTTTATTGTTTTGGAAAAATCGGATGTAGCGAATCCTCGGCTATAGCGATCTCTCAAGTCGGTCAGTTGAGGGTTCTTTGTAGCGGGGTTTGACTTCTTTTAATCCTGATTTTCAATTTTTATCATAATCAGAGCTTCTTACTTAATGTCCTGCATTTTCTTGCTTTGCGCTCTTGGATTGTACACAAGGCTTCGTTTCGCAGGCCTCCCTTCCGGGCTGCCGAGCCCATGGATGTCTACACTCTGATTCTGAAAGGGATCGACTCAGTCCACTTCCCCGACTTTGTGCCCAGGGTGGCCCAGCACCTCATCCGGAAGCTCTGCAAGGAGAACGCAGCCGAGAGACTCGGATACCAGAGGGGAGTTGCGGACATACGGAAGCACAGGTGGGGATAACTAAAGAGATAACCATCGCACCTACTGTCCGATCTCGGAAGCCAAAACTAGCACTCGGGATAGATTCTATTTTAAAACGGGGCGATAGACTGACTACACTTTTCGCTCGCACTTGCTATTTTCTTCGACGCTACTTTGGAAGAACTGCTGAGTGCTGAACACGTAATTTGTCCTTTCTAATTTGCATCCTTTCACTTCCGGGTTTCCACCCCTTTATTGGTAAAATCAAAACAGATCTGACGCATGCGCAAACTCACGGGAGGTTTCGGCTAAGGAAGACAGACAGTACAGTGCGGATCTGGTTAGTCGAGCGATGACCTCGACTTTATTTACCTCTTTTGATGGGTTCAGTGAAAAAGGGACGCGTTATTGGAGCGAACTTGAGTTGGAATACATTAGCAAAAAAACTGCGAAAGTAATCTAACTCAAGTCAGCGCGGATTCCCCTTCCCTATTCCTAGTATACTCGGAACATTGTGAAGGTCATAGGTCAACTAAGCAGATCCGCTCTATACCCTGGTAAGTGTTTAACTCGATGTAATTCCTGAGAAGGGTGGGTGGGGGGGATTTTAGCAACAGAAAAATAAATAACCTAAAACAGAATATAAAAATCAGAAACAATAATAACTGCTCCGTGAGATTAATTTTTACAAGTAAGGTTCAAAATTTTGACATACTGCAACACATTAGATGAACACAGTCATCACTCGGCTTTCATCATAATGCGTCTTTCATCTACCCCATGAATCACGAAGAATACATGAGCAGGTGGAACAGTTACAGAAGTCTCTGTTTCTGGTAACAATCGAATGTCACAAAACGAATTTTTCGAACTGCGAGGGCACGATCAGAAAAGATACAGTATTTACCAAACATCGATGCGCCTCCTGGCTAGTTTCTATTCTTCACAGCGACGCCCAGTGAGGGACCCCAGTGCATCGCACCACGTCCGCAGACGTATGTCGGTCTCCGAACCCAGCCATACGGTATTAAAAAATTTGAACTTTTACGAAGAACCAATTTCGCCCGACCTCATCTTTGTGAAACATAACTAGCAAAGATAATAATAAAAACGTCAATAAACATTTTTTCGTTGACTTACGAGTTTCAAGTTGCTACATCATCCGGCAGACTGTATGGTAAAAAATTCCAACTGATGCTTTTTGATCTGTCATCCACCGAGATAGTGACAATTTGAAACGCGTATAAGACTGATTTTGTTGACTCTTGAAAAGCGGCTATTTTAAAAATTGACCCGTCTATTGTCCGTTTACCACAAGAAAAAACTTGACTCCACCTTCGTCACGTTGTATTCGACGAGTCTATTTCGTGGTTTTCGGATTGAGGCTTATATGATCATAGTTATTTGCCGTAAAAGCAACGGTTTTTTTTTTTTTTTTTAATTTGCAAATAACCGCTACGCATGCGACCGGTACGAGAATCACCGTTAAAAAGTTTCGAAAAGTGTGAGCAAATGTTTCTCTTTTACAGATGGTTTCAAGGCTTCCACTGGGAAGGACTTCGAAATCAGAATTTGACACCGCCCATCATTCCTCAGGTAATATTTTTGCTACTAGATCAATACTATATACAGTGCTCCACATATTTTGAAGTTCATCCAGATTTCACTTGAAATTTGTCACTAGACGTTTTTCACGGACGAAGGTAGAATACACGGTGGAACACATACAAACATGGTTGCATATATACGTACATATACGTGAATACATACATAGTTTCAGTACTTCATGGGCGGAATGACTAATCTATGCCGCATTTCAGCTACGCCACTGTGAGGGGGTAGGAGAATAAAAAAGTGTTGTGTTTTCATACATATACAATAAGGTGCGCCGAAAAAAATCGAATTTTTGCAGAGCACTTCGCCTTAGTACGTAAAATTTGTGACTCCCTAACACTAATTACTGTGCAAAAGGATTTAATAATAGTAATAGGGAAGTATTGGAATTGGCATTTTTGTCGCTCCTTTTATGCAGCGGAAACCAAATAAGCAAGCTTATACAATAAAGCTGACGTACAGATGACAAACCCCCCCCCCCTCGCTTCCCGAAAAAAAAAGAAAAAAGGAAAAAAATCCAGCAATTGCCCTTTACCCCGCCCACGGCAGTATAAAACCACCGAATTTCCAATCTTGGTCAAGTTTATTAATGTATACTAGCGGACCCGTGTGGAACTCCGCACTGTGCTTCGGATCGTTTCATGTGGCATTTCGCTCTTTAAAATTTTTTAAAAAAGAATATTATGAAGAAGAATAAAAAAAAAGTTAACGAATTAAAGTAAACGAAAAAAAGTAAACGCAAAAAAGAAGGCATGTAATTTGAAGACATCAGCAACAAAACCTCGTTAAATCCAACGCTGTGATAATGTGATCATCGCTCACCTTTTGGTTGTAAGTATTTTCAATGCAAATATAAATATCATTAAAAGTGTGACTGAATGACTCGTGAAAAAGAAGTAATTGTGCATGTGAAAAAACGGGTTGTGGCAAATATAGTCCTGCCAATGTGAGCATCTGACGGAAACAAAAGAAACATTAAAGAGATATTTATTGGCTCGGATTTGAACTGGCGCCATTCTGATTAACAGCACGACACATCTAATTATTCGAGTAGTTGTGCCTTCGTTTTCGATTGCTATTCATTGAAGCAATGTGTAATAAAAAAAACAGCAAAAAGGTTTTTAACAAAAAAAAAAAAAATAATAATAAATAAATAAAAATACCATGCGTCTATGCTTTGACGTTAGCCAGCATGATACACTTTAAAATTATTCGTAAAAACATGGAATTTCATTAAGGAATGAAGAAGATCTCGCGTAGCAGATGAAACAAACATTCTAGAGAAATAATAATTTAGATGGAAAATAAGTGTTTTTATTTTTGAAAATTGATGCAATTTCGCATAGCAGGCGGCTGCTTTAAACCATTACGGCTTGAATGCCAGCACATGTTTTTCTTTTATTTGAACATTTAAAATTCAAATTCAAAACCAGTTGAACTGAGTCCAATTTTTAAGTGTAATTTTTCGAACGTACACAAAATGCATCCCCCCCCCCCAGAAAGAAGATGAGTAGAAAATGATTTCTTACTAATGAAGTTGATAATAATTTTAATGTTTTACATCGTATTCGAATAAATAGTTAAAGCTCTACTGGGTGAAACTCGTAATTTCAATTTAGCGAAGTATTTTTTCATTTATACAAAAGGTCGAACATTGCTATGAGAAAAATATACATTTCAGCATGCAATGAAAAAGTTTTTCTGCACAAAAAGGACTCCCTTGAGAACTGAATTTTTAAATCTAATACTTTTTTTTGCTTACATTATGCTTAGTGGTCTAAACGGAGTCAAAGCTTTAAAAAATAAAAAAAAAAGAGAAAGAACACCCTTTGATTAATAGTCAACGTATCTGAATAATAACTACAGCCTGTATAAAGGAGACGAAACGCCAAGTAGCTTTCCTTTCGTACATATTTTATTGCCTTACGTGTGTTATCTATTGTATGTTATGTAGTACAAGTAATGCGTAATATTAATCTAAATTAGCTATAACGTCGGACAGCCCGGGCAGTTCCGAAGTTCAGCTAGTTTATTGCCGAACGCATACCGAAAAGACTTATTAATTTAATCGAACAACTAAGTCCAGTGCTTTTAAGCTTTATTTATATATATATATATAAAAACAGGTTTATTGTAAAATTTTTTTAACCGAAAGAGATGCAAAAAAAAAAAGGAAAATTGTATTAAAATTTTGCTTTAAAAAAATAATCTGCATAAGAACTACAGGCTGCATCAAGGTTATGCAACAGCAAGGGGCGTTTCCGAAAAATTGTTTTTTTAGACCGTAAGTCTATTTTTCGTCATTAGCCTGCACGATAAGCTTTAAAATGAGATATAAATCAAAGAAATCGATCAAGAATTGTGGAAGATCTCGCGTAGGAAACAGAAAACAGGCTACAGAAATACAGTCGGACCTCGATAAAAGGTCACTCCCACGAGACTTCACAAAACTTACCTTATAAGCGGGGGTGACCTTATAACCGATTCATATATACATATTTATTGATAAATAAGGATGTATTTACAAGAATGTATACATTAATTCTTTTCAAACTTTAATACGCCCAAAAACATGAGTTAATTAAATTATAATAGTTGAATCGATTTGAACCCATTGAAATTTCTGGAATTAATTAGAAATTTTGAAATGCTTTTTTAAAACTTCCATTTAGAATAAAACTGCATTCAAATATGCCCAAGCATATTTTATTAAAATTACATTAATACAGGACTGACGTGTTTTTTCTTTAGTTTAAGCACAATGGTTTCTAAGTATCTTCTGAAAATTTTCTTCGGCATCTAATGACTGGTAAAAAATTGCGATATGTACATACTGAGTGCTCACGTTACTGCTTCATATTTTAGTACCACTGTCATAACACTCACTTTCTACTGTTAATTTATTATGTTAATAGGAAAAATGACTTTTCACTTTTTAAGGATCGTATATCGCGGAAAGTGAATCGATTAGGCAATGAAATCATTTAAGGAAGTCAGAGAAAAGTGACCTTATAAGCGATTAATGTATTATGACCTGACCACATATCCGATTATACATAACATAGAATTCCTATTCAGCGAGCCGGGACTTTAGAAAAGTGACCTTATATGTTATATGCGGGGTGACCTTCTAAGCGGGTGAACATATATCGAGATCTGACTGTAAAATATAAGGATACTCCATCTTAGTTTAGAATAAAAACCAACCATTCTATTAGAGACAGCGCTAAGCATGCGAGTTATTTTATTTATTATTTATTTTTTTGCATCAAGATACTTGCCCAAAAAGGTATCAATGTAATTGATTCTGTCAATTGCTCGAAAAGATACATTTTGTAGTTTTAATAATGCATAGTTTACAAGCTTTATAAGAAATTTTATAATTTTTCATTAATGAATAAAAACTTATGTCCTAAATGCAGTTCTAATTTTTTGCATATTTCTCAGAGTGGATTTGTAACAGAATAAAAACATTGATTTTTAATTGAACTTATTCTTAAATGCAATTAGATTACATAATTAAAGACCTTGTAAATTTTGAATCGCTACCCACTTTAACAGCCACACACACAATAAAAAAAAGAAGGAAAAAAATCTATTGAAATTTAGACTTCTTGCCAGAGCAGAGGAAATTAATGTAGAGATAGGAAACCTTACATAATTTGTGTTAAGAGTTTACAAAATTCAAGACGCCCGTTATTTCGAATTTTTCCACGGAGGAGGGTGATAAAAGGCGTGAACTCAATGAAATTGTATCGGAAAATCACAAAACCACGCTCACTTATATGTAAATGCGTTAGTTTTTTTAAGTAGGGGGGGGGAAGCATTGACCCACTTCCCCCTAAAATTTTAAATAACGGGCCTGGTTCTATTGGTGGACCGATGTCGTTGATGTGATTAAAAATGCGAAGTATTATAGTGTATTAGGTATGTTTCCTACTTTGTTATGCGTCACTCGTATTTAAGGAATTTCATGTAAAATTCTCAAAATTCAGGCCTTATGCCAGAGCAGAAAAAATTAACTCACAGGTTTGAAATTTTACGCCATAGTTTGTGTTAGGAAGTTAAAAAATTACCGCACTACGGCGTAAAGTTCAGCGGAATTTAAAATATTTTGTAAATTTTCCATTTGATGCTTTTCTAAAAATCTCAAAACTTCAAGTCTTTTGCCAGAGCAGCAGACATTAACTCAGAATCACGAAATTTTGCGCAGTAATTTGTGTTAGGGAGTCATACATTTTCCGCACAAAGGCGAACGCTCTGCAGAAATTCGATTTTTTTTTGACCCACCCTAATATACAGGGTGTTCCGTTTTAACTTGCAAAATCTCTATTTTCGCAACTGTTAATCCTAAATGCATACTTGCAATTGCAAAAATGTTCAAAATCAGATGCAGAGCTAAGATATTGAAAATCTGAAGATAAAATAAAAATGAGTAAAAAAATACAAAATTTAACTTCTTATACGGGCCCCAAGCCCCTTAACTTATGTTTAGGGCAATAATCTCATTGAAAAACAATTCCAACAGAAAAAGTTTGAAGTTAATATACGACCAATATTCACCAAGATATGAAACGCAGCATTTTGTGACTTCCACCACTTTACATTTGCGGTCAATAACATATTTTGGCGAAAAATATAGCAGTTAACAAGGATTTAAAATTATATGTATGCAGAGGTGGTTTTTCAGATTGTTTGAGATTTTACAGTGTTTTTTTGCGTATCACGGCATAACATTTGCATGAATTTTTAAATAGCAATAAAAAATAATAAATATGTATCTTTTTTTTTTTTTTGCTTTTTTTTTTTAAACTTTAATAACCTGTAATTCTTCTGAAAGAGCGATAAGTTCAATCTTATCTTCTGTATGGTCCCTTACAGGCTCGTTCTAGCCCGCCTGTCAACCTGCCCGAGGGCAGGTGCGCCCTTCCTACTTTTTATGATGAAATGCAATGCAAACGCTTTCGCTGAAAAACAAAAATAAAAACTTATCTTGCAAATTCAGAATGGAATTTTCTAATTGATTCGAAAGCTCTCATACCTTCCATTTTGAAGTTTCGAAAATTTTCCTCCGAGCCCGCTTTCCCTAATGTTATCTTCTAAAATTTTCCGTCTTTTGAGTTTCAATTTCAAGAAATTGCCGGGAAAAGTTCCATCTATCCCATTACCTCTCTTCCCGTAATGTTTCCAAAGATGACCAACAAGAGCGTTTTTAAGGCTCTAGTTTCAAAAATAAATAAATAAATAAAATAAAAAAAGAAAGGAAAAGAAAAGGGAGAGACCTTGGAATCTTCAATCAAGAAGTTTATTATTGTTGGTAAAGTCGGTAGTGGTTGCCGTTTGAATACAGTTGTCTAGGCGTTTGTCAGTGAGTTTTTCTACACTTATTTTTAATGAATTTCATTGTAGAAAAGTTGAATTTCGTATAGATATGTAGCAGTGCGCATTTTATAACATAATGACCACTTGACATCAATGTCGCCTAGTGAAAAAAATATCACTCAGAAGATGCGAAATCAAACCACTGGGCGACTTCAGAAATTTCGAATGTATTTATTCCTTATTTTTTTTTTTTTTTTTGTAAATTGCTGTTTTTGGCACTTGATTGAAAAAACTAGTGAAACGTGCCTTCCCCTAAAAGTTAACAAAGATGGCCTACAGTCAAGTTTTTTACAATTTCAATGGGAAGTCCACAAAATCTCTCCTCTCCCAAATAAACAAAAATCGTTTAAAATTGTTGAAAAAATTCCGGGAAAAGGTCACCAAACTCTCTCTCTCCCCCCACCCCTAAAACATCACAAAAAATCGTCTACAACTGTATTTTTATGACTTTAATTCCAAATATTTTGCAGGGGAGAGTTCCTTGAGACCCTCTCTCCAATGCCATCGAAGATTGTCAAAACTTTTGAATTTTTGCATCTTTAATTTCGAAAAAATCGCCGGAATCTAAAACTTTTTCGAAAATGTCGCTAATGAGGGCTTTCAATTCCGTTTTTAAAACTTCAATTCCGAAAAAGTTCCGGGGGGGAGCCCTCGATCTCGAGTCCTTCTTCTAACGTCAATGAAAACCCACTAACATTATGTTTTTGAAGTTTCAATATTGAAAATTTGACGGTTTACTCCCGACTCCATCCCTTCCCTTTACGCTACCAAAGATGGCTAACCATCGTATTTCAAAGCTCCAATTTCCATCAATTTCCGATGGAAAGTTCCAAACCCCGTTCCTTCCCCCTAAGTCATAAAAGATGGCTTACAACTGCGTTTTTGAGACTTCAATTTAAAAAAATTTCCGGAGAAGAGTCCCCATGTCTTTCTTTCCTCATCTTTCAACATCATTCAAAGATCGTCTAAAACAGCTTTTCTGGAACTCTTACATCGAAAAGTTTCTGTTGAAAAGTTCTGAACCCCATGTCTTCTGCTACATCATCAAAGGTGGCCTACAATTGCGTTTTTAGGACTTCAATTCCAAAAAATTTTTTCCGGGGGAAAGCCCCCGAACCCCCTGGTTTTTAGCAATACTATAATTGCGTTTTTGAAGCTATCATAAATCGACTGGGGAGAACTCATCTTTCCCTCCAAGAACACAAAGATAGCAAATAATTGTGTTTTCGAAAATATACCCTTAAATTTCAAAAAAAAAAAAAACTCCGGAACGGGACCCCCAAACCTCCCTTCCACTTGTTTACTTCCAAATAGTCTAAAAATGCGTTCCGAATCAAAATATTCGGCAGAAAGCCTGCAAACACTCCTTTCTTTGCGCGAATATTAACCAAAACTCAATCAAACAAATCCAAAACTATCTTCAAATTTTACTTACAAATGCAATTTTAGTATTTCATTATATTCGGTACGTAAACTGGTAAAAAGAGATGCCATTTTGATGCTGCAACCTTTCTTTTATAAGGAAAAAAGTACATTTGAGGACCTGAATAACAACTGAAAAAACTTCGAGTTTGCAAACGAATCCAAAGTTAAAGGGTTTAATTTAGATAATAGATCTAAAATATTAGTAGAAACTCTTTTTTCAATTTTTTATTCTTGTGTGTGTGATACTCAAAACACTTATAACTTTCATTCAAACTCTTTGAACGAAGTACATTATTCAAAAAAAAAAAAAAAAAATGCTTCAGTTCTTAAACTTTAAAAATTTTATTTTCATTAGTCCCCCTGCCCCCCCCCCCTAATGAATTACTCAATTTCTTCTCTCAAAAGGATCGTCTGGATCCGCCACTGATCGCTCCCCTAAAATTATCGTCTATATCCTTTCCGCGACCCCCCCCCCCCCTTGGCATGCGCTTTCAGAAAAATTGGGGTATGCGCCTTTTTGAGGACCCAGTCTGACCCTGGTCCCTTAAAACTTTGAACTGGAATATCTCCTTGAGTTTTGGTCGCACTAACTCTGCCATTGGCTGGAGTTCGTCTCGTCCCTATACCGGTCTCAAGCCCGGGTAAAAGAGGAGGGTTGTGCGATGAGCTAGACACCCATCCACGTAAAAAAAACCATGTTTATAGAAACCGTTAGCAAAGAATTATCTCTTGAAGGGGACGGTGCTGGGTCCTTCAACATAGTGATTTAATGGACAATGAGACACACCCTGAAACAATTGTACTATTATCATCAAACCTTGAAACTATGAAGTCGAAAACAAGTAAGCTGAAAGAAAATGCAAGAAAAGTCAGATTGAAAATAAATGAAGCCAAGACGAAAATGATGAAAATCAAAAGTAACAAAAATGAAAAATTTTGCACAAATGGAAAGGAAATAGATGAAGTTGACAGTTTTAGTTATCTTGGTTCTTATGTTTCATCTAAGGGAGGTACAAATAATGATATATTAATAAGAATTAAAAAAGCTCAATGTACCTTCAAATCTTTGCATAAAATATGAAGATTTAACAACATACACACAAAACTCAAACTTAAAATTTTCAATTTAACAGTTAGAGCAGTTCTACTCTATGGCAGCAATACATGGAAGCTAACTAGATAGCAAGAAAAAGAGCTTGATGCCTTTCAAACTAAAAGCCTGAGAAAAATATTAAACATATACTGGCCAAATAAAATATCGAATATAGACCTGTACAAACGTACAAATTGCAAGCCAATAACCACACTGATAAAAAAGCTCAGATCGTCACGGATAGGACATGTTCTCAGAATGCAGGCAATAGACCTTACAAGAATTGCTCTCACGTGGACCCCTGATGGCAAGAGGAAGCAGCGCGGCGTCCAAAACTAACCTGGCATCAGATGGTCATACAAGAAAGAAATGCCTTTGATACGCTAAGCTGGGGGAGTGCCAGGGAGGCGGCATTAAGCCGATCGGGATGGAATGCCACGCTAGCGGCCTCATGCGCCACTAGGCGTTAAGAGAATTTAGTCAAGTTTGGTCGCACAAATGTCAAGTTTTTCGTGTCAGTGATAGTTTTTATTGGAGATTCACCTAGAACCCGTATTCAAAGTTAAATTTTGTATTTTTTGACATTTTTAGTTTTGCTTCAAACTTTCAATATCTGATCTCCGCATCTGATTTTGAACATTTTAGCAATTGAAAGTATGCATCTAGGACTAACGATTGCGAAAATAGAAGTTTTGTACGTTAAAACGGAACACCCTGCATACAGGGTAATTCAAAGAGAATGGAGGAATTTCAAGCGTGTATAATTCTAAGAATAAAAATGAAACAAAAAAAATATTTTTTACGTATTTAAATCATTCTAAAAATGTTCTATGTGCCTTCCTCCTGACGCCTGAACAATATCACACCTGAAGTGAAGCTCCTGCACCACATGTTGCAGCATAAACGCAGTCACAGAAGCAATTGCTGCTGCAGTGATCCAACTTCTCAGTTAGTCATAGTATCAAGTACGAGGAGTGCAAACATAATATTCTTTGCGTATCCCCACAGGAAAAAAAAATCACATGGTGTTAGGTGTGGTGACCTCTAGGGGGCCCAACCGTAAAGAACTAAATATAGCATTTCCTGAAAATTATTTATCTTTTTTTTTCTGTATACCACAATATTGCCAGGTGAACGTATCATTTTGACCCTCAGATTAATGTACATCTACACGAAGAAGCTCTTTTATACATTCGAAAACGATGCTTCAAAATTCGAGATTTAATTTTAGTTTTACTAACTATAAAGGTTTTTTTTTTCTTTAGTGTCATAGTAGCAAATATGTGCGGAAAAAAAAATTTCTAAATTGTTTTTTTTTTTCTTTCTTTCTTTTTTCTTTTTTTTAAGGAAGAAAGTGATAGTTTCAAAAATCTCTTGGAGGTGCATATCACTATTCTCCTTGCACGAAACCTCATGAAACCCGAACAAATGCTGTTGGTTTCCTCCTGAATTAGACCTTTTCTTTATTTTTTCGAGCCTTATGGCATTTTTTCACATTTTATAAAGCATTAAAATCTCTTAGGAAATAACACAAAATTCAAAATTCTCAAAGCATTAGAATGCCCTAAGTAATTGTTCCCTAATAAAGCAAAATTCAAACTCTCCTACATATTTTAAATAGCTGCTGACAATCATTTATTTTTAGTCATTTTGTGTTAATATGGAAATGAAAAGGGGGAAAATGCATAAATCCTTGCAGCCGTTGAAAGGCTTATTCTGGTAGTAAAAGAACCTATGGAAAACAGCTTTACAGTTAATGAAATGAGTATGTCTCCAGAACACAAATGCAAGTTGCCAAATCTGGCATTATTTGGCACGAATTGAGAGGGCTTAAATATTTGCTTGTTAAGTGTTAACTTCTTTTTTCTCCTCAGGTGTCCGGACCCCATGACACTCACAACTTCGACGAGTACCCTCGTGACTGCCGGCTTCCAGACGACGAGGAATCCGGCTGGGACGAACACTTCTAGACCTCTCATCAACACGACTTCTCGGAAATCCCCTTCTGTTTTCTCTTCCATCACAGACACCTGACAAGTCCATCTGATGCTATCCATTAGTTGCTACTGTGCCATACTAACGTGCACAGGAACATATCCATCAGATGGTCTTCATCAAGTGCCATACCAACCTTGAACTGTGCCATAACGAGATGTTACTGAACAGTGCTGCGTCGCACCAACGTGCTCCTGAACAGTTTCATCAAGGGTCCTCTTCAAGCGGATAGACTTGTAAATTATCGTATCATCCTACAACTAAACAGTTCCATCAGAATACTGTCATCCAGCGTGTTATTTGGAACAGAAGTCGCATCATCACGCAACTGAGAATTTCCATCAGACGTCTTCATCAAGTGTGTGAGCTTGAACTATGCCATTCGAAGGCGCACCTGAACAGTTCCATCAAGTGGTCTTCATCAAGAATGTTAGCTTGAACTGTGCCACACCAACGTGTATCTGAACAGTTTCATCAAATGGTCCTCGTCCAGAGTGTTGATTTGCAAGCTATCGTATCATCCTACAACTAAACAGTTCCATCAGATTATTGTCCTCAAGCGTGTTATTTGGAATGGAAGTCACATCATCGCGCAACTGAGCATTTCCATCAGGTGGTATTCATCAATCATGTTTGTTTGAAAAGAGACTGTATCATTGTAAAATTCAACGATTCCGTTCTCTCTGATCTATTTTCCCCCCTTTTCCCACACAGCAAATTTCTCGTGTAAATACTATTATAATCATTGTCCACCATCATCAATCCACTGCTCATTGAGGTCTTCTTACTCATTTTTATATTTACAAGTAACATGATCAGAAATATAAGAGCAGTATCTTCTGATTTTCCATCAACTTCTGCGATATTCCTCAGATTATCTTCCATGGACGTTTATCGGACCGTTCGAAAATATAAAAATCTTATGTTAATCTGTTGAGATTTTTCAAGCTACGCGAAGCATCTTCAAAATCTTATTTCAGTACATTAAATACCCTAATTTGGTTTTATACTCCGTGTCAGTCTAAAATTATTGTAAAGATTCCATATACCAAATTGAATAACTATTTTCTATTGAATTTTGAAATAATTATGCTTTAAAAGGACATTATTTATAATGTATTTGTATGCATGAGTATACAATTGTGTATGCAAGGCCGTCCGGAGAGGGGCGAGCGGAGCAGCCTTTTATATAGTTTTCAAAATCAAACACATTAGATTTCAGATTACATGTTTAATTATGTAATAATTGATAAAAAAATTGTTCGATACTTTTCCAGATAACGTCCATCATTCTGTGTGTGGGAAGAGGACGTCAGAAAATGTTCGCTCCGGGCGCCGCGCCGTCCTCTCTTGGGACCAGGGTTTCCAGATTTAAGAACAGTAAATACGAAACAGGCTTCGAGGAGTGAAGGGGGGAGGGGTGATATTTTTGAGTGTGAGGGCAATTACTGGATATGGTGTATTTTTAAGAGATGCTTTCCAACGTAGAACGTCTCTTCATGATAAATCTGAAATATTCAATCGTATTCGTAATGAAGTATTAAAGCTTACAAAATGTCGCCGATCAAAGTATAAAAATTGTTTTCATTGCGAGTGACGATATATTTCCAACATTAGTCAATGAGCAAAGAGGAAGCAATCATTCGGCTCCTCATGGTCTGCCACCAAATCATAAACCAAATTAAAACAAAATAATTTTTGTGTTTGCTGCCACATGATTTCCTTATTGCTCTTCATTTCACATTTTTTGTTTTACTTTATTTTTTCCCTTAAACAACGTCTCGTTTTGCTAAATATTGTTATTACCTAGAATACGGGACTTTAGCCGTCCCGTATGGAAGTTCCCCGGGACGCGGGACAGTTTTTCAAAATACGGCACTGTCCCTTGAAATCCGGGACGTCTGGCAACCCTGCTTGGGACGGTCCTGTGTGTATGTTTACACGTAATGAGCACATCAATCTACATTTTCATAAAAATGGATGCTATGTTCGTTTTCAAATATCTATCTGAAAATAAATAAAATTTTCTTTCGACGTTAAATTTGTAATGGTGTTCTTTTGAATGAATATTACAACTGTAATCTTTCACTTAGGCGTTGGCCCGAGAGATCGGTCAAAAACGAATCAAGGGAGCTGAACTTTATTTAACATCCTAATTTTATTGCATCAAAGACAGCAGCAATAGCTAAAGGCTCCAGGTATTGCTAGGGTGCCTGTGATTTATGCCACTGACAAGTAATATGGATTAAGAATAAAATTACATTGATCGTAGAGAGAAATTATGTATTCTTGAACTAGGATCATTTGAGCTCAAGCATTTAAAAATATAATAATAAATTTAGCATTTTTTTTAAATCTACCATGGGTTAGCTCCAAAGGGGTTCCGAAAAAATTCCCTTTTTTTCGATTGAAAAAGGCGTTCCTTGTAACGCCAAAGCACGTGTATGCAACAACCTGCAATTTTTGAAAATTAAACGTTGTCACTTCTTATTTTACTTTTCAAGCTCAAAAGTTTTTCAATTCCGTCAAAATATCGCACCCCAGCCAGGAGCGGATGTAGGATTTCATTTTAGGGGGGGGGGGAGGCATGCTCAAGAATGTAGTCTTACGTACTACAATTTTCTTGTTAAATTATATTATAACTTGTTCTAGACCAGCATTCGCACCAGCCAACACAATACATAAATACTATAAAAATCTATAAAAAATTAAATGTTTTACAAACATGAAAAATTTATATATTGATTACAGGGATGGTGGAATCAAGCAAAAAATTCTGAAAACAGTGAAAATTTCTGAAACTACGTAGAAGCTCGAGCCTCCCCTCTCCCCCCGTAAAAACTCTTCAAATATGCATACAAAAGTCATCGAAATCATTGATAAAAATTATTTTAAAAGTTTTCTTTTAAAATAATTTTTCAGTTTTAGAATGGGCTGTAAGCTCAAAATTTTCGGAAGCGACAAAATCCAAAGTTTTTGGAAATTTCGGATCACAAAACCCTTGGATGATTAAATATTTGCCTAATACTCGACACATATCCATCTCTGATTATGAATGTGCATGATACTCGACACATCCATCTTGTATGCAGAAGAATACTATTAAAACATCACTTAAAATAATAGTAAAAAATATGGTGAAAATCTAATTAAAAATTACATATTTTATGAATTTATTTGGACTTGATATATACTCACCGACTGATTCTTTTCCAACTGTAGAAAAATCGGAGGTTGAGGAAGACGTGAATCTCAGAGTCTGATACAGGAACTCCAGATATGTTTCCATCGGTTTTGGGTTCATCAGTTTTTTTTTTTTTTTTTTTTCAACTTTCCAGAAAAAAAAAAAAAAAAAAAAAACTACACTACTTTGTCACCCGAATGCTTTATTGTTTTTGTTATAGGTCAGGGGCAGTGGTTGGAAAAACTACATTTTTTTGTAGCGAACTGCAACTACAGCTACTTTGCCACAAATGTAGTTAACTACACAACTACAACTACTTTTATTTTTTAATGTAGCTACTACAAACTACTTTTGAAATGTAGTCGCTACTTCGCTACTTTTTAAAAAATAAGTAAATAAAAATCATACACACTAGAGTGTCCCTCAAAAAATGAAAGTCGATTTTTCAAGTCGCATATCCTCTTACCGTATTACCCTGCATTATCCGTCAAGCCGCAAAATTCGGGGGTCACCAGATTTTCAACAACACTTGCCTAGTTCTTTCCGGAATGCCGGAAAAATCGAGTTTAAAAAAAAAATACTATAAAAGATATATGTTCAGATTAAAAATGAATATAAGTTCTTTTGGGGAAGATTTACTAACAATGTCATTTGTTATTTTAACCAGAAAAATATTGTTTAATAACGAATAATTTTATAAAAAATTAATTAAAACTAAGTAAACAAGCATATAAGCAGTAATTTACCACCCGCTAAAGAATTTACCATAGCTATTTAGTAACTAAAAAATAGACTTACCCTCTAAAAGGAACCTAAAATAAGTTAATTTTAAAAAATTATAAACAAATCGCAGTGACGATGATTGCTTCTGAATTGATTACTTTATTGGCGTATAATTAAATCCATTCATAATGACCTAACATAAATAACCATAGACAATACATTTTTTTTTTTTTTCGAAAGAAGGTTACTTTCGGGATTTATTTTTTTCCTTATAGTGGTTTGCTTTTTGACTGGAACTGAATGGGGAAATTTACTTTTTTTTCGTTGCAAAATAAACCTCGAATTATCCTCCGGCATGCCGGAAAATTTGAATTTACCGGCATGCCGGTGAACCTCGCTTTTTTCCGGCATGCCGGATAATGCGAGGTAATACGGTATATTTTTCCTCATATGTCAAAACAATTGTGAAAAAAAAAGTTTCATACAATTTGAATAAGTGTAAACCAGCATGCTACGCCAAATCATGCGATCAAAAGTGTGTTCTAGACCAAATCGGAAAAAAAAAAGCTTTTTTTTTTAAACTCGAAATTTGTGTTGATTAAACGTTGCCACTATATCCCACACTCCATATATAGCACAAAAACCTTTATTCAAATTAAAAAAACATTTAGATATCTCACACTTGGTCAAAACTTATAATTTTCTTCAAAAACTTGATTTTTTTTCTATTTATATTCAAAAAAAAATTACATATTAATTTTAATAAAATATCAAATTCAAAAATCATTAGCGAACACATTTTCAGATCAACATTTGCAAATGAATAGTAAAAAAATAATGTATTTAAAATAAAAAAGTTAACCTTGAAAAAATCTATATTTTTGAGTAGTTCAATCGAACTTGCTTATAACGAGAACCCGGATTTAGCGAAGAAAACAGAAAGATTTGGTTGGCACAATGTTTAATCTATGGAAGCATAACTCGTTTGTAGCGCGCAAATCCGGCATAAAGCGAGCAATGCTTTTGTGCTTCGTAAAATTTCTATAGACTTCAAGCTCAGCTAATCCTTTTTTTTTTTTTTTTTGGCGAATTCGCTTTAACATTCCATAGTCAAGGGAAGTTGCAACCTATTAAATGTTCATATTTTGGCTATTGGATATTGTTAATTGACCCTCAAAACTAAAAAATTCACCATCGCCGAATTTTAAAACACCGTGATTGAGTTTTAATGAATTTTTAAAAATCCACGCGCAAAAGTGCACTCTTCTGAAACGTCACGAGCTTACGTCACAGAGCACTAATGGGCAGCCTTCCGCCGAAGATCCCCTGTTTTCGCTAGGGACATATTTGAGCGCGCTGATATTTTTATTTTTTAGAAATTCAATAATCCTTTTGAACACATTATGGAGGCCGGATTCGTTAAAGCACAATCTAAATAATCTTCCTCAAGTAATATCAATGATGGTATTAGAATATTTCCGAGAGGATGAGAGGGTTAATGTTCCAGAAACGCGAGGAGTTAAATGCGAGGAGATAAGCCTTTTACGTTTCGCCTTCGAAGTCGAATGCACGTCATTCGGTTTCTCCCCTATCGGAAGAGCGCATGACGTCACTTCCTATGCCATTTGACGTCACAAGCGCTTGAAGTTTAAAAATTAATTTTAAAAAAACAACTTATCGTATCGCAAAATTATTTTCACCTATGATGTTCATACATGTTACTCTATCATATAAAAATAAAATTGAAAAATCGAAAACTTCCCTATTGTTGAAATATCTATAATTGCACTTTAATTGGTTAAAGCAAACTTGGATCAATAACGTTTTGCTATTGGTCAAAGCTTACTTGAAGCTCGCTCCTAGGTCCTAAATTTTCTTAAGTTAATCCTTTTCTTTTGGTTATATTTTATTTATTTATCTTTCATTGGTTGGTTTACAAAACATGCATAGTAATTGGTTAACTTACTAATCCTGGACTAAACTATAAATAGTCTATGTGCTTACTCTGCTTTGGTTTTTTGGTTATTAAGTATAATATATTTTGTCATTGTTTATGTAGATAGTTTCTTTAACGTAAATAAATGTGTTTTCGATCCACGGTATGATAATCATTTAATATTCTCAACAGTAATAAATCATAAATTCTGAGAACAAGCGATGACAGCACTTTTTTTAATTTGCGGAGTAAAGAAACATTTAAAAATTATACATGCGTGTGTATTCCTCAAAAGCAATGACATAAGAAAGAAACATTTAGAAAGTTCAAAGCTTATTTGGTACTGAACAGTGAACAAAAAAGAAAAAAAACAACCATAATGAATTATGATTTTTTACGAGCACACGGTTGTAACGAGCAAGTATAGCTGTCCGTTTGCGCTTGTTATAAACGAGTTCGACTGTACTATGTGGGAGATTTAAATATTGCAGGAGAGCAAAAGTTTCTATGTAACGCTAATTGCCTGCGCTACTGTTTATTTTTCAGCTTGATAATTTCGTAAAATTTATCTATATTTTTTAAAAATATGTATCGAAAAAAAAATCTTTTTTTTTTTTTTTTTTGAAGAAAATTTAAACTAAGGGTGGGATACCTAAATGTTTTTTTTTTTTTTTTTTGAATAAATGTTTTTGTGGTGCATGTATGGTAAAGGGGGGCAACGTTTTATCAACAGAAAGTTCGAGTTCCTTAAAAAAAGTTCTATTTATTTATTTGGCTTAGCATTACAAGTGCTGGTTCACACTTTCAGACGGAAGTCGGCACTGGTTGCCATTGTTCAAATTATACAAAACTTTTAAAAAAAATTAGTTTGACGTAAAAGTTAAAACATAAGAGGGTATGTGACTTGAGAAAACAACTTTCGATTTTTGTTTTGGGTATACCCTAACACACACACCGTAAGAAGATTGAACGAAAGAAGGTGATCATATTTATTGTAAGCAGTCCGGGGCAGTTCCATATCATCCTCTTCGATAAGATTTACAGTAGCTTCTTTGTTTCGTAAATACTATAAAAGTACTTATTGTCGCTAAACTTTAATTTTCGCGATTTTTTTTTTTTTTTTTTTTTTTTTTGCGTACCCGTTGTAATTACGAAAATTTAAGAGTGACGAAATATTTTTGTTTTTCAACTTTCGGTCTGTTTATATAAAATTCACGAAATTTTAATATCTTTGCGAAATAATCTTCATTTTCGCGAAAATACAGTGCTTTTACAGTATTGGAATAATAATCTCTTTGAAATCTAAAACGTTCATCCACGGGACATTCTCGGCAGCCAGAAAAAACAAAGGAGTTACTAAATTGGTGGTTATCGCCAGGGTCGCGCCAAGCCTGATCGGTGCCGTCGTGCTAATGTCTTTTGAGCACCTTTATGCTCTGGCGTTCGGGGAAAATCTAGTTAACATCTGAAAAGAGGTTTTGTAAACAAACATATGATGGGAAAAATACGTTTGGCATTTAATTTATTAAAAAAATAATGTGTGAATATTTAATTTTGGAATATGGTGTACGTTTTTACTTCAGATCTCGAAATTATTTACCGTTCAGCAGCTCCTCTGATATGCTAATAATGCATTTTGAAAAAAGGAAAATGTTTGAAATATCAAAGTTCACAACACTGTGAGTATCTATCTAATCTCTAAGTGATAAGTAATTAATAAAACAGTTATGCCAGTCAAAACATGAGAGAAGGAGCAGTGATGCAACTAGAAAATAGTTTTAGTGAGGCACGTTAAAAAAAAAAGATTCTTTTAAAATTTTTTAAATTTGTAGTTTTAAAAATGCAATTTTAGACGGTCTTTGGCGGTGTTCTGAGGAAAAACGTTACAAGGCGCTCCGCGGAATTTTGTAAGTGAAGCCGTAAAACGCAATTATAGCCCATATTTACTTGACGTTATAATAAAAAATGGATCTTTGGGATTCAACCCCCCTTCTTTTTTTTTCTTGCAAAACAGATAAAAATCAATTCCTACTCTCCCCTCAAATTTTTTTAAATTGAACTTCCAAAAGCACAATTGTAGACAACTTTAAAGATTTTTACGGGAAGGAGATTTTGGAGTTCCTCTATGGAAAATTTTTCAAAATTAAAGCCCTAAAATGTAAAGTAATATTCGATGATATAAGGAGAAGTTCAGAGGCTATTTCACTTAAATTTTACGTAAGTCAGGTTTAAAAACCTAAATTTTGATGATATTAAGAAAAGTCGTTCGGAGGCCCTTGCCCGAATGTTTTCTGAAATTGAAGTCTTAAAAACACGTTTGTAAGACCATATTTGATAACATTAGGGCCGGCAATCTTTCGAAATTGAAGCTCCAAAAACGCAATTTTAGGTGATTTTCAAACGCAGTTTCAAGCAACGTTGTTTGGTATTCGAGGACTTTCCCAGGAAATTTTGCGAAATTGAAGATCTGGAAACGAAATTTGTGATACTCCGTAATACTTTTGGCGGCGGGAGAGGGAGAGAATCGGAGGAGTAGCATTTTGAAGACAATCTTACTTTCAGACGAACTAGAAAAAAGAAAAATAATAAGGAAAAAAGGAAAGGAAATAGGACGGAGGGCGAAGTAGCTGAACAATTAGCTGTAACTACTGAAAATTTTTAATTCAAAGAACTCTTTTTGAAAGAAACTTAAGTTTTTCCCCTACATCATTATTCTTTTCTTATCAAAATTACTTTGATTTCCAAAGGCGCGTTTTTTCTCCACAATAATAAAGAATAGTTTTGAAAAACATTCAACTCAGCATTCTGGAGGTGCATAAATTATAATACAACATATTCACTGCAAGAACGAAAAATGGGGAATAGCCAATTTCTTGCGCTTTGTATGCTCAACCTTGTGAAATTATAGACATATCGAAATAGCATTCACGTCTCCACATATGAAGAAAAATGCTCATATATGTATAAATTAGCATCATGTGTTTTCAGTATAAAACATTGCGCATGTTGAATAGCATGTTTGGACCCAACCAGGAAATATTTTTCCTTTTAGAAAGGCAGCGAAGAGGATAGCTTGTTTTAATGAGCAGTATAATTTCACCATCACCAATCTATATATATAAAAATGGATGTATGTTTGTGGGTATGTGTGTATGTTCCTTATACAAATCCACAGTTTTCGTCGGATTTCTTCCAAATTTGGCACAAAGGTAAATTGTTGCTCAGGAATTCATATAGGCGGGTTTTTGGAATTTTAAAAAGACCCAAAGAAGTCTAATTTCATATTTTGATTAATAAAATTGCGCTTTTCTGCACGAACGAATTTTTGTATAGTTATGAATTTAGTCTAAATGAAAAGCCCATAAAAAACTGACCTAGATGAAGTTTCTTCAAAGATTAACTTTAATCGTTCAATTTGTGGACCTTGGTTCAAAGCAAATGAAAACAGTTATCAACATATAACCACCAGGATCTATTTTTAATGCAATCAACACAAAACGTATCCTGAACGACGGCCGTCAATGCTGTTTAGCGATCAGCGTTAAAGCATGTTTGGCGAGAATGCCGTAGATATAAGAAATGATGCTGCCCATCGTTTCTTGAACTGCGACGTATGAAGCCAAGGGATCCATTGATGTTACTCATGGTTCTACTTAATTTGAATGCTACCGTTAAATTATAATTTTTAAACATTGTTTAGTTATAAAAGCCACAACAGTAAGGTTGCGTGTAATTTTTGATCACAAACATGAGTAAGGTAATAATTATTGCATTCAATATTGACGTACAATCTTTGACTGTTTCAGTATTAGACTACTTTTATTAAAACTACATCTATTTCATCCTTGCAACAGAAATTTAATTTAATGTTCTCTGATCCTTATGAAACCAATTTGCAATATATAAATTTTCTTTATATTATTCCTTGATTTACGTCGAATCTTTAAGTAATTCGGTTCAACTGTAACCGATAACCTAATTCGGTTTAATAGAAGTCGCTCCAGGCTGTCCAAGAGCAGCGGTAAAGGTACTAATAAAGCAAATAAATTGCAAAATAATCACAGTAATGCACAATAGCGCATTCGGAATTTATCTTTCAAAGGGGAGGGATGTGATCAAGGCTTTCCTTACATGTATCTGGATGTATGTTTGTGGGTGTGTGTGTTTGTGTGTGTGTATGTTCCTTATACAAATCTACAGTTTTAGTCGGATTTCTTCCAAATTTGGCACAGAGTTAAATTGTTGCTCAGGAATTCATATAGACAGGGTTTTGAAATTTAAGGAAGATCCAAAGAGGTTCAAGTTCATATTTTTAATCATAAAATTGCTCTTTTCGACACGAACGATTTATCGTATAGTTATGAATTTGGGCTGAATGAAAAGCCTATAAAAAATGAACGAAATGAAGTTCCTTTAAAGTTTAACTGTAATCGTTAAATTTGTGAACCTTGGTTCAAAGCAAATGAAAATGGTTAGCAACATATAACCACCAGGAGATATTTTAAATGCAATCAACACAAAAAGTATCCTCAACAATGCCCGGCAATGTCGATTAGCGACAACCGTAAAGCATGTTTGGCAAGATGAGATAGGTATAAAAAATGAATTCATTATCGAAGTACAATCTTCAACAGTTTTAGCATTTGAATACTAAACTTATATTAAAATGACATCCTTGCAACGGAAATTTAATTTAATTTTGTATTATCTGTAAACAAATCAATATGTATATGTTATTTATACTATTCCATGATTTACCTAATTCGGTTCACCTAAATTAAATAGAAATCGCTCCAAGTTATCAAAGATCAGGGGTAAAAATACTAATATGGCTAATGAATTGCAAAATCATCATTTTTGTGCATAGCAGAGTAGATTGAATTTATCTTTCAAGGGGGAAGGGTTGGATAGTCATGGTGTTCATTACATGTGCATAAACTACCATACTAGGATTGCTAATGTGTGGTAAAGTAAAAGGCTGTGCACCTTTAATCCCGAAACCACACGGAAATTTAATACGGCGGAATTCATAGTTTTGGAAGGGTAAAAGTTTAAAGTTTGAAAAAATGCAAATAAATATTAATTTAAATTTAAATTTTTAAAATACATAAAATGTTTTAATTTTTATGTAAACAATTTTCTTAATCGTTTTAAATTTTACATTGCTTTAACGCTTGAAGCAATAGTACACCTAATGGAGCATCTTCGCTGAGTAGCAATAATTTTAAACCAGTTAGCGGGTATGAGACAACTTTTGACACGAAGAGATTGCTTCTGAAATGGGCATGATGAAATATTACGCCACATTATAAAGTTTTTTCTTTTTAGTCTTCATCGTGAAATTAGTTGAGCAAAGCTCCATTTCCAGTTACAAGACTCTTAGTTCGATAATTTTTATTGTAAACAATCGAAAAATATTGGAAGTTTGTTACTACCACTAAGTAATTCAACCGTCATTGAAAAAATGCTGCACGATAAAAATGGATACGTGTCAGGTGTAATAGAAGCAACTCTGTTCACAGTGGAGAGATAAGATGAAACAATTTGTATCTCACGTATAACCACTAATCGCAATACATAATTCTCTAAATTTCAAGAAATTAAAATCTCCAGTGAGATTTATGTTATGTATCGCGATCAATAAGTCGGAAGGGCAGGTGATTAGTTTACCTATTTCCCATATAGATAGCTTTATGTTGCATGCTTAAGATTGGGTTCATTCAAAAATGTATTTCATTTTGCTGCTGGAAGAGGGAATAAAAATTATATTTAGGAGCAAGATTTGAGTTAAATTTACGAATTAGAATATTTTAAATAATTTAACTTTTTAGTATTTGGATTACGTTTCTAAACGTGGAAATACATTTCCTTCGTTTTGAAGCTGCGAATATGGGGAAAAGAATGCGCAAAAAGCTTTGTAAAACATGAACAAAAGAATTGTCTATAATAAAGTTGTCAGTAGAAACAAGTCAGTTTTTTTCTTTCTTTTAATTTCATGGTTTACAAATAAAAAAAAGAAAAGAAATGACGCGGATAGTGACCAAAATGTGCACGCCTATTTCTTTTTCTATAAGGCAGTTCGATTGACGATTTTTATATAGTTTGTTCCATAAGTTCACGTCCACGTACTCCATTTTTAATGCTTTATGTAACTTAAGATAATAACTGTAACTATATCTATGGAAACAACTATTCAGTGGAACCATTCCTACCCCTAATGACAACTGTGCCTCTGCAAATTAAAATTTCGATTTCTCAAAGGAATACTTCAGAGCAGCAAACTTAAATAAGTGCTCTTACTACCTGCATCAGTTTCAGTTATCATGTACAACATTTACGGCAAGTGTGTGTTTTTAAAAAATTGAAATAAAATTTTAATCTAGACAAATTTTGAATCGTTGCAAGACACCAATATTAATGTCCAACTGTCATTTTTACCTAAGAAAATAGAAATTTGACATAAATATAAGAAAATAAAATGTAGTTGACGTACGTCTTTTTATGCAACTTACACTTATCTAATTTTACTCCATGGCATGCTACTAAATCGCCACGGAAAGTGCAAACGGACACATTTTGTGAAGTTATTTATACTAAGTGAACGTTTTTTACGGAATGTGCTTGCATACCTGAACACTTACAAGAACTTGAGTCTACCTAACACGTGAAACCTTGAAAGTAAAAACACCGTCAGAAAATCCGTAAAACTGAATGTTAACGGCTATTAATAACAATGGCCGAATTCCTTATTTACTGTACAGTGGATTATCTGTTTAGTTTTTGGCCCATTGAAGATGATTTTTATATCTGAAAATATTGTAACGGTGTCCTATTTTGCATATATTTGTAATAAAATGTATGTGAAGAGTACTATAGCATGCTTTAATGTCTTGAGATATACAAAACCTTCAAAGGTTCGACGGTTTTCGTATTCGAAGCACCACGTAAAAGGTTGTCTCACTAGATATGCAAGACAATCATTTGTCTCTGCATTAAGACATTGGATGTACCTCCCATCTGATTCAAAACGTGCCATGGACACGACAGAACCAAAGAATATCGTTGAAAAAACCGGATAACATGCCTCATGCTTTCGTTTTTACTTGATGTTATTTTTTCTGCAAATGTTCAACTTTCTGTGCTATTTAGTCTTTTAAAAATTTGAGTCTAGAGTGGTGTGAATGCAGTTTTTTACTGTCATTTAGATAGAGTTCGTCCATTTAATTATCTAAAAGACATGTTGCATTGAGAAGCACCCGGGCAACGCCGGGTAGTAAGCTAGTAGATATAATTAGGCTTGCCAGACGTCCCGGTTTTCAGAGAACACCCCGGTGTCCCGGCCAGTTCACTTCATGTCCCGGAAAAAGATAAATTTGATTAAAAATGACCAAAAAAGTTTAGAAGTAATAAAACTGGGAAGGATTAATTAGGATAATTACTTTGTCTTTTGTATCATTCATTGAATTGAAAAATTAACATTGGAGAACACAAAATAAATTACGACTAAAATGAAAATTTATCCTAAAAATTGAGTAAAAATTTTTTTTTTTGAGCAATCGCCATTGCTTATTGTTCTCATTTGACCGTTTTTGATGTCCGTGCCTTTTTCAGCTAGGACCAGAGGCCTCTGCAGCACCACCGCCCATCGCCCTCTGCAGGCGCGCCTTCGAGCACTGCCTCCTGGAATCCGTTTCTCCCGGTCGGTGGCTTCCATGTCCTACACACACGCACGCTCATACACAAACACAAGCCTTTACACACATACACACACGCCTACGTGCATACACACAGGTCTACGCACACACGCAAGACTACACAGGCACGGACGCGTGCCTACACACACACACACGCCTGCAAGCACACACAACTATACACACGTAACCGCCCAGGAGGAGGGGCAGGCTTGGGGGACAGGAGCCGTTTCTAGAAACAATAGCCCCTAATGTGCAGGGTCCTGTCGCAACTCGTGATTGCGAAAAACATAATTTTAATTCCAAATTTCAGAATTCAAGTTATTATTATTATTATTATTATTATTATTATTATTATTATTATTATTGTGCTTACAATACTTTGTTTACTCCAGACAATGAAGTAAACGAGCTTTTTGTAATGAAAACAATTTGAAGCATTTGAGTAATGGAAGCAGGGAATATGAAGGAGGGGGGGGGGGGTGATTTTGACGTTCCAAGAGATAGCATGTTGACGAGTGACGGTGTGGCAACTGTTTGTGATAACTTAATCTCAATCAACTTTGATCGCACACTCAGCATTGATTGATTCCGGTCCCAAACAATCACCCCCATTATAAAAAAAACAGGGTCATTATCTGATTTGCTAAAAAGTGATAATCTATATCTCCTCGCAAATGCTGTGTTGGCAGGAAAAAAAGAGGGCGATTGGATGATTCGAAAGCATTTCCCAGCTTTGCATTCCAACACTGATTAAAGCAGGGTTTCACATATGGTTCGCCCCAAAACGTCACAAATCATAGAATGGATTAACATGGTCAGAGACGAGGCTACAGCTGCGAATCCCAAAGTGTGTCACGCGGAAACCTAGGGTTCCACCGAAGCGAGATTAAGGTTCCACCATGAGTTAGCCGTTATTTAAAATTTTTTAATGCATGAACTGAAAATTGTTCAAAGCCTGTGTTTATTTTTAGGATGATTATATATATATATATATATATATATATATATATATATATATATATATATATATATATATATATATATATATATATATATATATATATATATATATATATATATATATATATCAGGGTGGTCCTTATTTATATGGGAATTTTTTTTTTTTTTTTGAATTCAACAAGTGACGCCTCATAGTTTTGTGACAGAATAATAAAAAGTAATCTGTGCAAAATTTGAACTCGATCGTTTAATAATAACACGTGCCCCTAGGCCGTTGAACATTTCTGATAATTTTCCCGCATCTTCGAGTTTTTACTTCAGACCCTGTGCATCGTTTCTCTTAGGTTTGCAAAATATTTTTACAGTGTGGTAGCACTAAAATTAATCATTTCAATTACTTCATATCATCTAAAGATTTTACATTGAATAAGAATGATATAGTGCTGTAGAAACTTCACCTTATCTTTTCTCAATGTATCTCAATCGTGTACATTTTTCTCCGATTGGACTGTCTGTAAAATAAATTGCTTTTGTGACTCAAATTTGGTAAATTGATTGTGAAATTCTTCGATTAATTTTGCTCCCCTTTCAGTAGTATCATTCACAACTTTCAGCATTTTAACGATATCTCTTCCCTTTAAATAGCTTCCTTCATTTTGCCATGAATTAAGATCAAACAGGAAAACATATTTTGGTGTTTGTAACTTGTCAAACAGTTTTATTGACTTGTAATTTATTCTATAAAGAGGAAGATCTTTACTAAGAAAGTATTCCAAATCATCTACTGTTATCTGAAATTTTTTATACAGTCATCAGACATGTCTTTCTTATCAGAAAACATTTTTGGAGTAGTCTTTTCCTATCTTCAAAGTTAATTCCTTCATCCAATATGGACAAAGCTTCTAGTTCATCCCCTATATACCATAAGTGATTTATGGATTTTCTAATCACTGTTTCTGCTGCATGTTTGTCATCATTTTGTACGCTGCTAGTTTTTCAGACATATTACATTATTCAAAGGAGCCTCGATTGGGTTGCTGTGAAAAAATATATCTACATACAGCATTTAACTGTAAAACAGCATTTACGGGTTTTCTCTTCATGTAAAGTCAATTTAATTTGTTTCCTAAATACATAAATTTTCAAACAATAAATTCCTTTTGCCACCCATCTGGTTCAGGGATAAGCTCCAGGTTGCCGAAAACATATCTCTGTAGGAAAGACTTCACCAGGAATTATTATTACAAGTTATGAGAATTCTCTGTAATCTTTCTCAATTCCGCTTTTTACGAACAATGACATGTCATCAATTTCGTCGCTGTAGGGGCGGTGTGCTGCTGAAAACAAAAGCATAATTCGGGCTTTCGCACCTTCACCTCCGTTTGGCGTAGTGTCGTGATCGACGGGATTGGATTACAGCAGAAGGAAATCAGATCGTCTACAGCAACGAATCCAGATTCAATTTGGGCAGTAATGGCAATCGTGGGAATGTGGAGGTCTTGTGGTAAACTCTCTAACAGAACCTCTGAATTTCAGTGAAACACAGCACCTGCATGTGGTGTGATGTAATGAGGTACCATTGCGATACACGGTCTACCGTCATGTTGATAATACTATGACACTCCAGCGTTACGTTCCTGATGTACTTCTGTTACATGTGTTGGCACTCATGGCAGGGCTCCCAAGAGTCCTATTTAACAGGACAATGCTCGGTCACACACATTAAGGATATCAGATGACTTTCTCTTTCAGATTATCATCGTCTCTAGCCTGCACGATCCCATAGTTTGTCACAGATAGAACACATCTGTGATCACTATTGACCGTAAGCTGGACAGCCTACGAGTTTGATTGAAGTAGGACGTAGTACGAGACTTTTTTGTTACAATGCTTGCCTGTATTGCCACGTACATTCCAGCTAGAGGTTGCCGTTTTCCGACCTCCATTTGTTTGCGATGTTTCCTGGCAGCAATTATCATCTCTATATATATAAAAAGGAATGTTTGTCTGTATGTCATCCATGAACTCAAAAACTACCCGGCAGATTTGGCTGAAACTTTCACCGTTTGTTATTTTTGGTACTGGGAATGTTTATAGACCAGTTCGAAAAAAATCCGATTGATAGTTCCTTTTTTATTCCAATTTAAGTCACAATCCATTGGATAAATACGAATAAAATTATCGGTTGCAGAAATTAATTCGCGTGAAAGATACTATTGTTGCCATTTTTCTTGAGTTTGAACAAATAAATTCTTTCTTTATTGTTTTATGACTTTTCATGCAACGGGGGGATTTAAAACTTTTTCTATTTGATATTTTTAGCGATTGATTGATCTTGCAAACTGCGTGAGTACAAAATTTGAGTATAGTCACGGCTTCACTTGATACCTGGACCGAATATTATGAAAATTGCTATATATATGTATTTTTCCACGGAGAAGGTGCATAATATGCTCATTGAAGCCACTTGCCACCAGGTGGCACTGCAGAGTAGCAACTTCTGTCCCGTTCAACCGATTGTCATGAAAATCAGTATAATGATGTATTTTTTTGTTGGCGTAGCAACGCGCGTCGGGTACAGCTAGTTATTTTATATTAATGTTGTCAGTACGTATGTAAAATTATTTTTCATTCTGACAAGTTCTTTTGCGGAGCTCAAATTCTTACGTCAAACCGAGTATACGTGTGCGGGAATTTTTCCGCTTATCTCGAACCGTTTTTGAGATAAAAATACTAGCTTCAATTTTTTTCCCAGGCGGCGTTGTAAGTGTCTCCGTTACGCTGCGAATAGAAACTTTAGCTATAGGGTGCTAAAACCTTCATTCATTTGGAATTTTACTTGTAATTAATGATCATTTTGCTTTCATTTTGTAATCCCTTTCTTGTACCAATGTTCCTTAAGTATGTAAACTTTCGTGATTTGATTCTGTCCAGTCTTTCATGATGCGCAAATTTTTATGTTAAAAAGTGCATATATGCACTATAAGATATATATGTCCCTATTGGTATCAGGAGTGAGAGTTATCGAGTAGAAAGTCCTCTCAGGTAATCAGTTCACGTGGTTCACCACTGCGATCGTTTGATAAAGAAACGAGATAGATTCCGTTCGTGAGGTGAGCATTCGATTGCTGCACAATCGCCAGGTGAGTGAGCCTCTTTCTTTCTAACTAGAGTAGAAATTCGACCACCAACCTGTAGTGTAGTAGCTACAAGAAAAATTTTCGTCAATGCCCAAAGGAATAAAATTTTAGCTAAAAAAAATTGATTGCATTTTGTGTACTCGGCTATCTTTATGCAGAGTCAATTTACCTTAAAAAGGAAAACTGATGAAAAAAAAAGAATTTTTTACGCAATAATTAGTTTTTTGGTTGTATTGGGTAAACGCGAATGACAATGGATCACTAGGAGACTACTTATACCCATACAGTGCGGCGTATTAAGCACAACGTGAATATTGTAATAAAAAGAAAACTATGCAAAAGAATGCTTTCAAATATCTACTGTATGGGAGTAATATGATCATAAATGGATATTCAAAGTTGGTAAAAATAATAGCAATGAAAATATTAAATTACGGAAAACATCCCCTCCCCCTTATTTTTCCTGTTGTAAAAGCTTCTGCATAAGTGAGATTTTCTGCAAATATCTCTTTAACGTGATACGTAGACTTTTTTTTCTTGTGTTGATCGAGCAACGAGTTAAAAAAAAAAAATGAAAAAGTATTCGAAATTCTCTCCTGTGTAACTTATAAAAGTTTGAATGATGAAAACAAAGTAAACATGCTTTGCCTATGTTGCGGAGCCAGAGTCGGATGGATTTTAGGGTTCAGAAGTTTTAGTCGGAATCGAAAGCTCTAAAATTCCCGGAGTCGGCCATCCCTCCCTCCCGATTCCGCAGTTCTGTTTATATCTCGATAACGGAGGCACGAGGGCAAACAAGTTTTGCGTAAAAAGAAAGGATCTTCTCTTTCTAATGTATGACTATTTCTGCTCTATTTATGTGGTTTTCTGTCGGGACAAGAGCTCAAATCAGCAAATGAGCCAAATTGGCGAGTTTTAGAGGGCTCACTCCCAAAACCTTCTATAACCTTGTGTTATCAATAGAAAAATCGTGTATTTGATTTCATCAGGTGAAACGGAAACACCATACTACAAGAAGACTTATGTGTTTCGTGAAATGAAAATCCTTCCTTATTACACAAAAACTTTTACGACATCACAATTTCTGGTTTTTTAATAAGTTTTCACATTCCATTCAGTTTTTTGTTTCCGAACTCGAAGCATGAGTTAGAGATGTAATTGTTTACATATAGTAAACACTTTAAAACCTTCTGAGGCATATTTTTCATTTTATTGAAACATTTACGTTGTGCTTAAAGAGTGGCGTATCTATTATGGGTGGCATCCGGGGTGGTAATTTGTGGTGTCACCCCTACAAACGCAAAAAAAGTAACATTCTATAAAAACATGAAATTCATACAATTTTCAGAAACAACTACATTTGTGTCGTAACAAAATTTTAAGCGGGTTAATGTACAAAAGACAAACAAAAACTATGAACAACACTATTTATATTCCTTGTCCTAGATGCATATGTGCACCGGCAGGGCGTCGAGAGGTCAACAAAGTAAGGGGTTCTGTTTTTTTTTTTTTTTTTTTTTTTTTTTTTTTTTTTTTTTTTGCAATAAGAAAAAATCATTACTGGGTCTGAATACTGACAATATGAACCTAATCGTGAGTACAGTACTCACTCCATGATGTGTGATTGGAAAAAAGTGGTCCGGGGGTTTATTCCCTCGGAAAATTTCCAAATTTGTAGTCTTAAAAATGCCTTTTAGCATCATGTTTTTTTTAAACTTGTAATTCCACTTTGGGTGCCAGCGGGGGTAGACCGCTCCCCCCCCCCCCCCCCCCCACCGTAGTGAAGCCACTGGCATAAACTTTTACGCCGCACTGTACTCCTAATGAAAGTACCATCATGCAAAAGGCCTTTTGTCTACACTTAAAATGTTCACCTTTATGCAAAAAAGTTTAACATACTAAAATCACATTTAAAACTCACAAATAGCAATAAAAATTGCAAATACGTGTTTCGAAGTTGCAAGGGAACTTCGAACAACAAAGAGAAAAGCTTTTTTGTCAAATGCTTTTTCATCCGTAAACTCATTTCTTTGCCTTAAAAAAGGGAGACTCCTTGTAAGTCAGCACGTGTTTGCAATGCTCATTGTTTTATTTGTGCAAATTAAACGTTGTCTTAATTTTTCAAACGAACCTACGTTGCTGTCTATCGAACATTAATGATTTTAACGCTACACTGATGATATTCTCCGTCCGTACCCGTGTGGATGTTCGTAGAGGTTTTCAAGTTTTGCATAACGGTACTTAAAAGGGTGCATTAAAAAAGTGAATAGAAGGAGCATAGAACTTTTAAACTGAAGACAAATAATAAATTTAAATGTAACAATTCAAATTTTATCGGATTAAAGCTTTTGTGTTCAAATTTTTTTCAGAAACAAGCACTTGTTTTTTCTCTACTTCGAATTATATTTTTTGGCTAATTCTTTTCATTAGATGATGTAATTTTTCTGAGTCTGTTTATTTGCTTGGTTTAGTTTCAATCTAATGATTTTTATCTAGGTAACTAGAGTTTTTTTGTATACATTCAACAGTTTAGAATTCTTTACTTAAAGACTTTTGAGAAATATTTATTGCTTGCTTTTTTGAGCAAAAACGAAGAAGAAACAGAACAAACATCTGCAAATCAAAAATCTAATTGGGAATTTTACCCAAACGTACTGATTAATTTGAAACTAATACAAATATTCGCAGTTTATTTATTCACGGATATTATTCATTTTTATTAAAATGAAGTTTTTCTTTGTCCAAAGAAAGAAGGAACATTTAAAGAGATGAATTAGTTGAATGCCCTTTGTAATTGGCTACTATTTGCATTTCTTATCTCGTTTACGAAACCTTCACATTCTAAAGCAGAACATAACTTATAACATGCAAAGAAAAAAAAAGGAAAAAGCTGCTGTGAAAAACATATTGGGTTCTCAAACTCAATTAGCTAGGAGTCATGTTTCAGTAAATTCCAACTTTTTGAGCAAGAAATTTGAAAATTTTAAATAGTGTTCCAATGCGTAGTCACGTAAAAGGGGGAGGGGGGAACGAAAATAATGACTTAATAAGAGTTAATTTCCCATTGCATTCTTTTTGGAAAGCACTTAAGGACAGCAACTGATTTAAAAGGTAAATAATAGCATAATCATGATATAGTTCATTTATTTCCTTAAAAAAAGTTTACCACCTCATTCAATGACGAGAACAAAATGAAAGATAAGGTGGAAGTAAAAAATTGCATAGCCTCAGTTTTTACACCTCTAGATTCTCTATGAGGTTTGTAAGTTTAACTAGAAAAAATACCCGCCGTTGCCTGGGCAGTAATAATTATGAGAAACAATCTCCACTTTCGTTTGTTTTCTGTTTTATCTGAAAGATTTCAAACTATACCACTTTGGCGTGATTGAAAATCGAGCTTCTTTCTTAATCATAAAACTAAAATAGCAATAATTATAAAGAACAAAATAGTATTCATTTAGAAACGAAAGCACGACAATTAAGAATATGAAAATTTGAAGAATTACTAAAATATGAAATAAAACGTCACATGTTTAAAAAGATTTATCTGTTTTTTTTTTTTTTTTTAAACATGGAGTCTAAAACCTTCTCTGTATGGCTATTAAAGTGCGAACTGTTGAAAAAAAAAAATCTAGCTGCCCTTAATACCCTTACATTTGCTGAAGTTATTTTGGGAAATTTCAATTATTGAGGGTTTTTGGTGCGATTTAAAATGTTACCAAATTTGTAGTAATCGTTTTGGGATACCTTGGATAATGCTCCCCTTCTCTACTTTGTAAAACGGTATGTTACTAATTTTCGTTTAGAGATGAAGTGTCGCCAGATGCTAAGATACTTTTAATCATCATAAAATAGCGCTAAACAGTTTCATCCGAAATGCTTCCAAAATAAGTAGTAAAATTTAGCAACTGTTTGAAATTGTGCAAAAAGAAAAATTAAAGGAAGTTCTTGTGCTTTTTATGGATTTGCCTACTTTAGTTGATGGATTATTTAACATATTTAAAAAAAGTTTTAAAGATTCTTTTAATGGCGATATTTTGTTTACATGGTGAAAGCCGAGAAACATTATTACGTAGTCTTTGACTTTAAAAACAGCGACAGTTGAAAAAAATGCCAAATGCATCAGCTACGGGAATTACCTTTCTGAAAACATTTTGGTGAGATTTCTGCTGGTAAATATGATAATGAATAAGTTTCCAATCAGCACAAATAAATAAAAAGCGGTAATTGCACTAAAATTCCATTAAAATGGAAAATAATCAGCTAAATCCATTTATTATTTGGTAATCTTGTGAAAAAACTTTACTTTTAAGATTTGACTTGAGAAAAGCCTCGAACAGTCAAAGAAAACGCAAAAATATTCAACAATACAACAATTCTAGCTATCAACTGGGAGTTGAGATGGTACACTAAATAATGACTTGGGGTTGATGAAAGTCTTCCAATTCCATTTTTTATGCAGCTTAGAACTTTCTAACAGATGCTATCTTCAGCAGAAAAAAGATCGTTTTCGATGGACACATAATGTTAACACGTGCAAGTATTTTTCCACCCTCAACTGGGGCATTTATGCGAGAATCAGGGTTTTAAATTGGGGAAAAAAAAAGGAACTATCAATCGGATTTTTTTCGAACTGATCTATAAACCTTCCTAGTACCAAAAAGAACAAACGATGAAAGTTTCAAGCCGAATCTGCCGGGTAGTTTCTGAGATCTTAGGGAACACACACACACAGCCCCCCCCCCGCCCCCCCTTTTACCAACATCCATTTTTATACATATATAGATAAGAAAATATGGCTGAAATTATAGAAAAATATACACGTTACCGGCTAGGATATATAGAAATTTCGAATTTGGCAACGAAAATATACGAAATAGATTAGTTTGCTGTTTAAAAACTTATAAACTAGGTTGGGCTGAAAAGAGTGGGATTTTTTTTTTTTTTTTTGGTCTTCTGGCCAAGTTTCGTCATTTGGGGGGAGGGACAACTGCCTCCCCTCCCCGTCTTTGAGAAATCAATGCTTGTGGGCGCAGTTTTTTCTGTTTTTGGTTATAAAATGCATTGAGTATACAGTCGCAGGATGGGAAAAATGTTTTAGGTAGAGGGTAAAAGCACTATCGGACTTTTAAAAGCTCGATTGCTGACTTTTGGTAAACTATGAATTTTAAAAATCAATTTAACAATAAAAACACCGAAAACTTACTGCAAAATTTCTAACGCTATTTCTCTTAATAGTTTCAAAAATAGCAACATTTTTATTTCGAAAATCAAACTGTTTTCAATATGAGCAAATGTTCCATTGATCAGTCTTGACAACCTAGAGCTCAGTCATGTGTGACCCCGTGACCCTAGTGGTACACCGGTTCATTTTCATTTTCATTTTCATTAATCTTATGGGACAACAGTGATTGAATTTTAATAAATTTAATGCGAACTTAAGTACTTTAGTACTCAGAAAATAATTCTGAATTCTTGACACCATCGTAACTCAAGAAGGAAAACCAAGAAACTGAATACCTGGCCAGAAGCATAAAAACTAAACTTGCAAAATGTTTTCTATGAGAAGAAAATGGGATCATTATCGAATTACAGGTATAATTACTCCTTATTACAGCTCAAAAAATAGCCAAAAACTTGCCGCGGTATGGTTTGCAGTAATGGGTCACCGATCCATTCATGGCAACTGAGGCCGGCTCATAGAAGGCACACGTTATTTTATAGTTCGGATTTTTCGGTGAATACAAATCAAACAACCATCAAGTAACAAATGCTAATTTAACTGATTTTTCAAATTATATTAGTAGCATTTGAAACAACATTAACGTTTCACTGATAGCTATATGTTCCAGACTGAAAATGTAGAAGAAAAGTAGGAAAATAGTACCTTTGCGTATACAGGAACGCTGTTTGAGCCTGGATCAACAGATTGTTGCAGCTTTCCAGCTTCACGTAAACACGTTTAGGATCAAAACTAAATTTCCATTCATCAGTAAAATGAACGTGGGATTATTGATGTTCACTCCAGTTCTGATGTTCTTTGCACCAATCATATCAATCCTCGTTTTTAAAACAGCGTGAAATCCATATTTTTGGCATTGTGACATAAAAACCTTTTTCATTAAGGCTCTTGTATAATGTTTGCCTTGATACAACGTAGATCCGAAACTTCTCGTTACGATGACGGGAATTTATTGTCAGATTCAGAAGCACATGTCATCTTTATACGAGCTTTTCCAGTCTTCTCACAACAGTTCTATCGTTTTAAACTTGTTTTCATAATGTGGAGACTAACTGAATTGAAACATTCCTATCTCCGTTTGCTTCCGCGATTGGCTGCCTGGCTTCGAAAAATTTCGTTGCGGTATGTTAATAAAAGCAATTTGTGATATGTGTGTACAAGACAGGGGAGATTACACATCCCATGTTGAACTCATGAGGGTTAATTTTTTTTTCTCGAGTTATTTCTTTTTTTTTTCTGAACTCTTTAACTCATTCCCCCCTCCCCCCTTTAAAACTGTTTCATGCAGCAATTTATATGCAATGTTCTTAAATTTGTTCCCTTGCAAATATGCGTCATTAGGTTATGTATTACTGTAAACGCACTTATTTTTTCGAAAATGAAGATATCAGTGATTTAGGGAGCTGAAAATTTCGCGAAATGTATGTGAACCAAGCCGAAAGTATAAAACAATGTATTTCGCGAGGCTTACTACAAATTCGCAAAAGTCACGAAAATTAAAGCCACGCGAAAAAAATACTTTTACAGTTTTACGTTTTTTAGATGTTTTCAGAGACCGGAGATATGAATGGCTGGGCAGCAAAAAATATTTTTTTGTTGTCCTGTGTAATTATTAAAATGTAAAACGATTCATCAAAGAAATTAAAAAAGCCATTAAATAACATTAAAAGTTCAATCGAAATGAACGGCCAAAAGGGGAGGATACAGAAATACTTTTTGAAGGGGGAACTGAATGTAAAAAGCGCACCCTCCTGCTCCCATATAATTTTTCGTAACCAAGTTTTCAGGACTTTGTTTTTAAGTGTTTGTGGCATCCTTTAAGACAAATTAATCTACTTTTTAGTACAAAAATATTATGCACTGATATACTTTGAATGAAGAATTAAAATATCCTTAACATTTTCAAGACAATTAAATACTAAACCCTGTATAATTTCACCGAGATAATATAAAATAAACGGTTTAAATTAAGAACATTGTCATGATTATAACACGAGGGCAAGGTTATTAAATAAACGATACCTCATTCAAATTTTTATTAATCAGTTTATATTTTAACTATAAAATGTGATGTAATTAAGAAAATCGTAGCTTCATAAAATAAACATTTTATTGAAGAATTCAGAAGCTAATTCTTTGCGAATTTCAAAGCACTTGCTGATTTGTCCTTAAAATCATGATCCAATTGACATAACATTTTGAGACTACATGCACTTTCATTAATATTATGGTTTTGCCAAACAATTTATCACGTGCGCTTTCTTCCATTTTGCCTTTTTTATTAGTTGAATAAGGAATCTAATATTTCGCAAATAGCTTTCTGGATCGAAATGACTCTTCTAGGTACGGCTACACATTTATAAAAAAAATGTTAATTATTGATTCCATCCAAGTAGAATTAATGGATGAATCGCAATATTACAATGTTTCCTTGAATTCGAAACCAGTCACTTAAATGCATTCTGCCGCTCTGGCCTTTAACTCCGGTGTTACTTCTTTAGAAAAAAAAATGCTTTTATTCAAATATGCTTTGTGTGTTTTGTGTTCTTTTTAAATAACTGTAAAAAAAAATCTTTATGCTATTGAGAAGTCGATTAAAAAATAAGAAGTGAAATAGTTAAATTAATTTATCCCTTTGGGAGGGGCCCGGGCCCTCCGTAAAATTCGCTGCTGTCGCCCAATCACATCCTTAGTCTATGTCCCTTCAAATATTTAAAATGTCCATTAAAAAGTAAAATTGAAGCATCAGGAGTAAACGATATCTCTGTTTTCGCCGAAGTAGAAAGAAAACAACTTTTTACGGAGCCTCTAACTTATACCCTTACCATTCATTTGAAATAATATAGGAAGAAAAAAAGAGTAAGCGCATGGGCGGCCATATGCAAAATTTTAAAGGGGGGGGGGGCTCAGATATTTTCCCCAATGTTTAGCAGGATATTTTCCCCATGGAAACTGATTTGAGTACAGATTAGAGTTATTAAATTTTGACATTTTTAATAACTTATTCATCAATGGCTGGAGAAGAAATGTTTTTACATTTTTTCAAAGAAAAAAAGTACTAAAAGCAAGGAAATTCTAATTTCTAAGGGGGGGGGCTTGAGCCCCCTTGCCTCCCCCCGCCCTTGGGGCAATGCCTTGGGGTCCCCCTCCTTATGGCCTATGGGCGCCCTTGAGCAAGCGGTACGTAATGTGATGCGTGAATTTCAGGCAAGAGTCATGCCCCAGTACAGACTCGTGGACTACAGCTACCCGACGACCGGGGAGGTCGCCCGGCTCCTGCTTCAGTTCCGAGATGTCGAGTACGAGGACCACAAGGTCGAGTCCCCGGACGAGATCTACGAGGCGGAAGAAGGTGAATTTCTCCACTCTTTCTTTCACGAGACGTAAATTGTTCTTTAGTACAAGGATTCTCAGCCTGGGGGGGGGGGAGGTAGAAGAGTTTCAAGGGAGACTCGAATGTTCAAAAAAATAAAATGAAAAAGTAATAATCAATAATTTCAATATTGAAACTTAGAACAGCGACACTCCTATCATTGGACCACTTTTGCTTGGGCAACCCTATACCATCGGTTTTTTAATGATTTTACCTTCATTTTTTATACAACTTACGTGGAAACTCGATGAGGGTAAATTACTCCTTTTTTGGGCACTTTTTACCCCCTGGCAGCCCTGCTTAGGGACCGGAAAATGGTAGACAACCTTACTTTATCATTTTATTTACAGCTTTTACTCTTCATTTATGACAACAATTTCCGGAAACTCAATGAGGGGTAAATTATGTCCCTCTTTCTTTCTTTGAAAACCTTTTATCCCCTGACAAGTTATTAGGGACCCGAAAAAGGTAGGCAATCTTACTTAAGCGTTTTATTTCCATCTTTGATTGCTCTTCATTTATGATAACGATTTTCGGAAACTCGATGAGGATAAACTATTTATAGGCACTTTTCAACCCCTGGCAACCCTGATTAGTTCACGTGAAAGAGGTAGAGATTTTTACTTTCACGTTTTATTTACAACTGCTACCTTCATCTATGGTAACAATTTTAGGAAGCTCGATGAGGGTAGGTCAAGCCTAGTCGGATCTCGCTCTATTAGGTATAGTAGTCACGGATAAAACGTTCGATACCTCCACTCCTCTTTTTGGAATTCTCACCAAAATCTAATGGTCATTAATTAATATTTGGGTACATATGTGCACAAAATTTCGTTTGATTTCATGCAGTAGTTTTTGCACTGCAGCGGTCACAAAAAATCAGGCACGACAGACAAACATTTTACAAAAATGGTCAAAATGGACTCACCACACCTCAAAAAAGGTAAAAATGTGTCGAAATTCCAAACTTTTCACGAATTCAATTATTTCTTCTAGATCAGGCGCAGATTCAAACAGAAAGAAGTTCAACAGACTGAAGGAAACGAGATTAGGATACCCATAGTTATTTCCGCATAACAACGCATTCTAATGTTATACTTTAAATTATACTTTTTCGAAAAGCATTCTTTTGCCCCTTACAACAAAAAGTAATAATTTCATAGTTTGAGGACTCTACCCATATGTTTACGGCTGAATATTTCGATATATATATTATATCAAAAATTATTAAATATATGATATCAAAAAGATTATTAAATTATTATATCAAAAAGATTTAGAATATTAAATATATTATATCAAAAAGATTTGTAGCCATTGAATATTTTGAACTTGAAAAACACCATCACATCTAACATTGTGTTTCTCTCTGTCAGAGGCTCCTTTCGGCACACTCCCTGTGCTGTACGTTGATGGAAAGGCTGTGGCCCAGGGACAGGGGATCTCCAGGTACCTGGCAAGAGAGCTCGGTAAGACTTCCTTACTACCTCATCGTACCGCAGTTTAAGCCTTTAAAAAACTTGGGTCATAAATGTGCGCTAAGTTAAGAATTTATTTCTAAATGATCGAATACGAAAAATAATTACTTTTTTTTTTTTCATTTAATTGAGAATTCAGAATCTTGATATTAGCAGAAAAACAATGCGTTGTTTTTTAAAATACATTATCTACTGAAAAAAAACAGTTGCTTCACTACTGAGGGGTGGAAGCGGCGCGGCGGTCCGCCCCAGGTGACACCCTCCTGGGGGGTTACACCCAAAATGCATTTAAGAGTTCATGAAAAATACCAATATTTCAATTCTGATATTTCCCCCCGAATTATGTCTTGAAGCTCTTCTTAGTCTCGTCAAGGAGGGCATGACCTGCTTTTGGATCTGTGCTTTTTCTTTGTCATCACACTTGAATTTGCGTCCTCATCAAAAGTTGCAGCCCAGGGTACAGGCCTGTCCCCGCTACATCCAGCACTGGGCAGTTCATTCCCGATGTTGACTGTTTCCTGAAACATTTGCTGCAAACAGGCCCGGATCTCCGTTCTCGCAGACCCCTCAGTGCGGGGAGGGGGGCGTGGCACGTCCTTTAGTGGCCCAACGACACAAGAAATTAAAAAATTGAAGAAAAAAATTGAAAAAAAAAAAAAAAACTAACAGCAAGACTTATTAACGTTACAAATATACACTGCTGGCCTCTGGAGGGGAGCCCCAATAGATTTTGTTGCAGGGTGCCAAAAAAAAATTTATAGATCCGGCCCTGGTTGTAAAACGGGAAAATGAGGAAATTTTAGTTTTTTATTCATTTTACTTGATTTTGCCTCTCAGAGAAGAAGCAATTGCCTGTTTTCTTTCCCTGCGTCAGGGATGGCGCGCTAATCTCAGGAACTAGTGGTTCGAATTGAAAAATTCTTTTAGTGTTGAATATTCCATTCATTGAGGAAGACTATAGGCTATTTTTTAAAATCAGATTGACCGAAATATTTAATTGCAAATCAAATGATTAATTAATTGTTCAGTTTAATGAATTCCTAATAGATGGCGGGGTAAGTTAATTCTTCGAGAGGATGCTGGTCGACAGTATCGATGCACAGGGGGGAGGAGAAGGGACACCTGTTGGCCCGGGCCCGAGTCTGAAGGGGGCCCAATATTTTTAAAACTAGGGGTGAAATATAGGGTTAAACAATAAAGTCATGAATGACCGGCCCCAAAATTTCTGTGCACGCCCCTGCCCATGCTACGTCGTTGTGATCAGCGAATAGATTCTGGAATGCGTTTTTTTTTTTCGATGTTCAGGTACATAATTTGATTTTGTAGGATTTTTCTATTGGATTTTGTTTTCCTTATTTCTTCAACGTTTGTTTTTGTTCTTATACTAGATCAAGATAGTTACTTATCTAAGTAAATAATTTTGTTTGTTGTATTATTCAATTATGATTGTTCTTTATAATGTTTTTATTATAGCATTGTTTATTTGGCGAAACACTTGAAATTGCAGGAGGAAGAAACTGCTTCACTCGCTAAAGGGCAGGGTCACGGTAGTGTGGTTACTTGGCACGTTAAGCGATGAACTAAATGTAGTTGAAGGATTATTTTGAATTTTAAATCTACTGTGAATATTTTTATGCGTTTTGGCGAATAGTTTTAAATTCCAAAGAGACTTTAATAGGTCTTTTTAAAAGGTGTGTACACATTTTAGTTGAAGAAAAATGATCATTTCACATCAGAAGGGGGGCAGGGGATGAATTTTTTTTGTTCAACGGACTTCCTTTAACTTCTTAGCACGGGCATCGCCGTGCGTGTACTGCTAGTCTTATCAATATAGTATTTTAACTGAATTATTTTTGTTTGTTTTGAGTTAACAACAGTTACCACAAGCTGCCTTCGACGCCCATCAATACTTCGAGGAAGGGGGTTAATTACCCCCCCCCCCCAATCGTGAAAAACGGGGTTTCAAGGTGAAAAACACAGATTAAAACACTTAAACACACATATGTGAAAAACACAGACGTTCAGATTCCTTTCCGTTTTTCAACCGACTTCAAAAAAGGAGGTTATGATTTCGTCTTGTTGCAGGATTGGTAGGCGAAACAAATGAGGAAGCTGCCACTTGCGACATGATCATGGACGGGTTGGGCGTCATGTTCGCAAAAATGAGGGGTTTGGATCTGTCCCAGAAGGATGTCGGCGAACAGGCGAGTATTCTTTTTTCTTTCTTTATTTTTAGATTTTTATGATAAGAGCTTCAGGTTCCAGGAGAAATATACAAAAAAAGAAAAAAATATCACTGCTGTATAACCTCCATTATATGCATAGGGTTTCTAATCCCTCACCAATTTCAGTATCGCGGGATTGCGGGATTGTAGGGAGGCAGTCCCGCGGGATTGACTTTATTCTTCTAAAAATAGAAAAAGTTGTGCTTTTTCGGAAGGACTGCTTCTGTTACGTGAGTTAGTAGTTTTTGAATTTTTTACACGAATTGTAGAGCACAGGGGGTAAAACTGGTTGGAGTTGGAGGGTCAAAAATACTGACTTTACTGACCAAAATGTATAAAATACTGACTTTACTGACCAAAATGTATAAAATACTGACTAATACTGACTAAATACTAACCATATACTGACTAAAATCTAAAAAATTAACAAACTTTGGCGTAACAAAAAAGAGTATCATACTTGGTGAAATAGATAAAGCTTAGTTTGTAATGTGCTGCAACACAATATACAGTTAATTTGGTACAAATGTTTACTAAAAGTTAAGTTTAATTTAAAATTTTTTTGTATAATGAATAAAACTTTTCTGAAACTAGAAAAATAAATTAAAAATCTTGCAACTTTGAGAGCAGTTTTTCACATTTTGTTTTTCTTTGAAAACTCAGTGGAAAACAACTAAAAAAAATTCTGAAATTACGAAATACAAAGTGGAAAAAATATATAAATTATACACTTATTCCTATAATTTTTAGTTAAAAACATGTTTTCTTAAAACTCAGAACACATTTAGAAGATTGTTTTCATTACTAATAATCAAATATTTTTGCATGTACAAAAACTACACCGTCTCAAAAATATAGACACAAGCATAAAATACAATTCACAGTAAAAATACAAATGAAGGGATTTATATCACATATGTGTATAATGATACAGTACATGAAATACAAGTTAGAGGTTATTTATTTTAAAAACATCATGCGTTGAATTACTAGAAAATAGGGTGTCCCATAATTACAAACACTTTTTAATTTATGAATGTTTTTTAAGGTTGAGAAACACAGTTACAAATGAAAATATCAAATTGTGTTTCCCTTACCTCTAGTTACTTCAGATATATGCCTTTCCATTGTAAGTATCAAGTTATTCCTGTGTCGAAAAATATTGGCTTTCAGTTTCATATAATTTTGATGCCCGATGTTGCCAGAGGGCGGCTCTAGAAATTTATCAAGGAGACACCGATTGCTTTTTTACCATTACCTCTCGAACATATCTGATCTACATTTACTCTAAAATTGCATTTTATAAATTCAATTTCGTAATAATTCCGAGTAAATGTTTCGGATCGCCCTCCTTCTAACATCACTGAAGGTCCTCTAAAATTGCACCTGTTTTGGAACTTCAGATTTGCAAAACTACCCCCCCCCCCCAGAGGAAAGTCTCTGAACCAATTCCTTCCCCTAACACTACCCGAGATAAATACAATCCCGTCTTTCAAGACTTATATTTTGAAAAATGCCTGGAGGAAGGCATCCAAACATCACTATAAAGATCGAGAAATAACCCTGTGCTGAGAAATTACTGGAGAAAACGAACGTAATTATAGCACAAATACACAATTTGTATATTTGTCCTATAACTATGTAGGTTTTCTCCAGATACCACCAAAGACCTTTTAAAATCGCCCTTTTGAAGTTTTTCTTCCAAAAAGTTGCTGGGAGGGAGATTTGAACCATATTCCATTCCTTAAACTCATATCAAAGATGGATTACACTATCGTTTTTGGATCTCAATTCAGAGAATTTAACGGTGCAGGGTTCCTCAAGGGAGGAGCGATCGCCATTCCCTTGTATCCGTCCTTGTTGTTGCCACACGTTTAACATTGGATTTAAGTTTGGACTTACCGATGGTCATTCCATGATATTGACAGAGCCAGCCTTAACGAACGCGGGGCCCGATTTGAGAATATTGGCGAGGTCCTTTATGAATAATTGCATTTAATTTGAGACAAAAAAAAAGAGCGAATTTAAAAAAAAGTTAAACAAGTTTAACACAGAGAAATTTTTGATGCGCAATTTAGTGCTTTGATAGAAACGTTATGTACCAATGCTAAAACTTAAAAATGAAATTCTAGACTGTCTTTGGTGACATCAGCAATAGGACAAAGGTGGGGAGTCGGGCGACCTCCCCTTGAAAAGTTTTTGAAGACTTAAAAACTCAGTTTTAGCCAGAAGAAGTTAGAGAAGGGAGAAGGGTTCAAATTCCACTCCCAGAAAAACTTTGAAAACTGACCCTAAAATAGCAAATTTAGGCAAAGAGCAAATTAAGGGAAAGATAATTAAAATTCTCGACTGAATTATTTCGAAATCGAAGTCAAATTTAAGCTAAGTTTGACAACGTTAGGGGATCGGATGATCCTCCGGAATTTTTTCAATATTGAAGTGTGAAAACGCAATTTTAGTCTTTTGATAACGACAGTGGGAAAAGGAGATGGCAGCCTCATGTATGTTTTTCGAAACTGAAGTCAATTTAAGTCTATTTTAAGGAAAGTTGAGGAGAGCTGTTCCATGGAATTGTCTTAAAGCTAAATTTAAAGTTGTCAGTGGTGATCGTAAGGAAAGGGATAAAAGGTTCGGGGCCGCTTCCCTGAAACTTATCGAAGTTGGAGTTTTAAAATCACAACTTGATGCTACCTTTGGAGAGAGCAATCTCCCACGTTGGGAAAATCCCTTGGAAATGTTTTGAAATTGAAAACTTTAGGCATAGTTTGAGACAATCTTTGGAGAATTGCTAACGATCACGTTAGAAGAAAGAGTAGAGTTTGGAGACGTCCCTTGACAATTTTTCGACATTAAGGTTTTAAAATCCAAATTTCAGGCTAAATGTTGAGACTTTTCTTTCACAATTGCAAAATAATAAGAGTACTGATGATATTTGGAGCAAGTGGTATTCAAGATTATATACATTGTTGTAAATTGTATATGACATAAAATTTCAGCGTTGTTGAATCTTTGCACTTTTTCCGCCAAAATAAATAAAACAAATATACACACTGAATTTAAAAAACAGCTTTGGGGCCGCCAAAATTTGGGTGCTTCGGGACATTTTTTGATTTGCTCATGCGATAGTTTTAGGACCTGAGATGAAGCCTTAATTTTATTACTCACCGTACTAATAGACAATAATAATCATTAAAAATTTGTTCTTTGATGCCCCAGCCACATGACTTATTACATAGTTCCCTTTCTTTTGACCGGTTAGTATAGGGATAGGGTATAGTCGGTATGGCCATTGATTTCAGATGACCAATTGAACTGTTAGCTTAACTTTTTTCCGGAAATTGATTTGACACAAGAAGGTTTGGAAATATATTTTGATAACTTCTGATGCGTTTAGTGAATTTAAAATTAGTTAAAAAGCTCCACCCTGCCAGATTAAGCGTCATTTAAATATTAAATTTGGACGGGTTTTTTTTTCCTTTCCATACATCTTTCCTCTTATTTATCTAAAAGAAAAAAAATCTTTTAGCGCGGGGACCCTGCTAACGCGGGGCCCGATTAGATTCTTTTGCTCTAATCGGCTTAAGGTCGGCTCTGGATATTGATATTATTCATGTTGAACTACAGATTTGCTGAGTTAGATGAGTCAGTAGGCGCTTTGTCTCGCTGAAATACAGTTTGGTCCGCTCAGCATATTTTGTATTGGAATAAGATGGTCTTCTAATATTCACTAACAGTCGAGAAAGCTCATTTTTCTTATCACAAATTGCCAAATAAATGGACTTTTCTTAAGAATGCATGGAATGGAAGGGGGAAGTTTACGATTTCCATCAGTCCTGATTTTCGAGACCACGTTCTGTACTTTTATATTTGAATCAGCAAAGGAACGCTATCATCTAAAAATATAGCCTAATTTTACAACAAAAAATAAAAATCAGCTTCAAGGGTACCGCCCCCTTACACCCCTCACTTCTGACCCCCCATTTTTTGTGCCTATGGGAAAAAGTGTCAAAATTATGAGATACCCAAAAGACCCCCCCCCCAAATGAAAAAATACCCCTCAAAACAAACCTTCCTAAAAATTTCAATGCTGCAATCTGAGCCATGACTCACTGCCCCCCCCCCCCAGGTGGGCACCCTTGCATGATATTTTTTCTAATAATTTAACCTTTTCTTGTGCTTTAAGTACTGTTTATTATTAGTACACACTTATGAAATTAAACATCCTACCATTCATATTTTTACTTTGTATTGTGTTTTATGTTTGTGTCTAAATTTTTGGGACAGAGTGTAAGTTAACTTATACTGCAAGAACTTATGATGAAAGTTAAAGGCAACAAGATGAAATAAGAATTTAAACATAACAAATTTGTACTGATTTCGATATTGTACAGAAATGTAGCTGTCATGTATACCTTATTGCTCGAAAAAATCTTCATCTTACCCTGTACTTTGGGCTAAAAGAGGCAAATGTTTCAAAGAATAAACCCAATATCAAAGAGGGAGGAGATAGGTTGGTTTTCCATAAAACTATATATATGTCTAACTATATGTATCATCCCAATCCAATAAAAGAATAGCAGAGATGTTTATCAAGTAAAACAGACTACCAGATTGGCGAAATTGGGCAGTTATATTAGCAGTTGAATGATTTTTTTTTTTTGCAGATTTTTTTTGTTTATCAGAAAATTAAAACAAAATTGGCAATGAATATTATCTTAATATTAATTCAGTAAATTTGCAAAAAAAAAAAAAAAAAAAAAAAAAAAAAAAAAAAAACTGACTTTACTGATTAAATTCTGTAAATACTGACCAATTTTTAAAAAACTGATTTAACTGACTTTTACTGACCAGTTTTATGCCATGAGAGCACTAAAAAGTCAGATCTCAATTAGCAATAATTGTTTGTTACGCAAAGGTGTGCTCTAAAAAAGTCCAATGTGTCTTAACAAAGCATCGCTCGTATGGGATGAGAAAGGGTTTTTGCTCAATAAAATAAAGCGCTTTATGAAAATACGTGCTGTGGTCAGTGGCGGATACACCCGGAGGGCAACGGGGCATTTGCCCGGTGGGCCGGTCATGTTTCGGGCCGATCAGTTGCCCTATCTACAAACAGTAAAATGTAAATACCAAAGAGGTAAATACCGCTACGTAGATTCTCTAGCTTCAATCCCTCTTAGTGCATGGGCTCAAGCCTGCGGATGGAGGGGGCGAGGCCGTCGCTAAGGGGGCCGTTGGAGTGCTACACCAGCTCAGTTTTTCTGAAATGCTGCCGCCAATTTCATTTTAGTAATGCAATAAAAAGCAGAAAAACAAGGGCAGTATTTAAAAGTTAAAATACTTTTGTCCATTTTTCAATTTCATCTATGAATTGCAATTCACATTTACTTTACTTATGAATGGCAATTCACAATTGTTATGAATTGCAGTTCATAACAATTGCAATAAAAATGACATAAAGTATTTTTCCAATAAAGCTTTAACAGAAAATGCAATCTTAAAACACAATTTGGAGCATCAAAATTCTGTATTATAAAGATTATTTAAGTAAAGACTTCCTAAATGTACGTTTCTAACTTTTTTTTTTGCAAAAAATAAAATATTCACTTTTTCTCTATATCTCTCGAAGGGTTCAATTCAAACCTACGGTTGAAGACCCTTCAGTATAAAAATGATATAGAAAACTATGATTCTCAGGGGCCGCCGACACACCGACCTTTCCTACCATTTGCCTCTGCTATTTTTTTTAAATGAAAAATATCATCCTGAAAATCAGAGTTATGTATATAGAAAAATACACAAGCCCCAGAAATATGGTTTAACTTGGAGAAAAATTAAAATATAGCGAGAGAGATTGAAAATATTGAAATTAATAGTCACACCAGTAGTTCTAAGTGTTTGAATGTAAAAATCGTGCATGAATTAAAAATTGAAACAAAACTTTATCAAGAGGTGAAGAAGGAATGATATTTAAAATAAAATAGAGTGAAAAAAAGACCAAAGATCATTTAGAATATTTAAGGTCACCAAAGCACCAGATCAGTTGAAGAAAAGTTTTTTTTTATCTGGGGCCGCTGATGCATTTCAAGCAAATAAATATACTAGGCTAGAAATTGAAAATTTTACTATGGAAAATCTAAATGTAAATGGTTTTGAAGTTGGGTGTTTCATATTTTTTATCAATAAAATAAATAAAAGAAGATTGGGACGTAGCCAAAAGGGGGAACAGAGGGATCCAAAAACTTATAGCTTCCTTTTTAATCACTAAAGTTTGTTTAAAGTGCGTTTTCGAAACTTAGCTTTTTAAGGGATTCCTGGGAAAATCTCTCGAACCCCATTCCATAATTTAACGTCATTAAAGATGGCCTACAACCAGCATATTTGGAATTTAAGTTTCGAAAAACTTCGAGGAGAGTATTTCCGCCGCAATCTATCTAGAAACATCTCCTTCCCATAATATCACCGAAGATCGTCTATAATTACCTTTTTTGGACTTCAATCTCAAAAAATAAATAAATAAATAAAAGATCTGTGACCCACTTCCCCCAATTAACTCTAATTTGAATTCCGAAACTTTGAATTCAAATTATGTTTTTCGCAATCACGAGTTGCGACAAGACCCTACTGATTAGAGTTATTGTTTCTAGAAATGCCCCCCCCCCAAAAAAAAAGCATGTCCCTCCTACTGGGTGGTTACGTGTGTATAGTTGTGTGTGTAGGCTTACGTGTGTGCATGTAGGCGTGTGTATGTGTGTAAAGGCGTGCGCGCGTAGGCGAGTGTGTATGAGCATGGTTGTGTAGGACATGGACGCCACCGCCCAGCAAAAGTGGATTCCGGTGGACAGTGCTCAGGACCAGCCGCTCCGCCGCCGGTGGACGATGGTGCTGCAGCCCTGGTCCAAGCTGAAAAAGGAACCACAACGTCAAGGACTGTTAAGTGAGAACAATAAGCAAGCGTGATTGATCAAAAAGAAAAAAAATCCGGAGGAAAACCCCAAATCCCCATTTTTTCCATAACATCATGACAGAAGATTTTTTGAGCTATTCCCAAAAATTAAAATAAAACCTCAGTTTTAAATCTAAACATCACACACTGAGAAATTTTTGTAACTGGCCATAGTCCTTTCCTTATCGATCTACTTCGTTTCTCACTTTCAGATTCTGTATCATGTAAAAGTCCATGTCATAGTGTCATGAATTCACAGGTACACCAGACTTTTAAATCTTCCATTGTCCATTAACCTCATCTTCCCGCATTAAATATTACCCCTCTAATTTCTCTTTCCGAAGTTTCGATTGTTCACCGGGTGAAAGCCCTCAATCCTCTCTTCTTAGTAACACTATGAAAGATCGTTTATAACTCCGTTTTCGAATCTACAGCATCGAAAAATTTCAAAGAAAGTCCCCTCACCCTTCCTCTCCTTCGTCATCATCAGTAAAGCACGTCAAAAATCTCGTTTTTAATGCTTCAATTTCGAAAAAATTGCAAGGAAAGCCTCGCCATAACTCCTCCTCCTAAAATCACCGAAGGTCGGTAAAAGTTTCGTTTTTGGAAATTAGTTTTTGAATAACTGTCGATGTCCTAGTTTTTATTTAAAAAAAAAAAGCGCACAATTACCTTTTAAGATTTCAATTTCAAAAAAAATTTTTGTGGATGTTGCTCGAATCTCTCCTTTCCCTGGCATCAGCCAAAATCTTTTAAAACTGCGTTTTCAGAGCTGATATTTTGAAATTTTACGGGACCCTATCTTCCTAACATAATTGAAGATAATATATGAATGCAAATTCAGAGTTTCACTTCCAAAAAATTACCGGAAGAGAACCCTGGAGCCTCCGCTCCCCATTTTCCGGGGAGGAGACCAGGACATTATATTTCTGACTTGATGTTAAACTTACAATTAGGTTTCTAATGCTAATATTTAATATATATATAACTCCCATATGCAAGAAAATAACCTACTCTCTATCTCTCTCTGTATTGATACTTGTGTTTGAAAAATATAAGGGGTCGCACACACCCCTCGCCTCCCTAATAACCTCCCTACTCTAATTGAAGTAATGTTAGAAGCAGTGGTTGGAAGTAGCGCGCTACAAGTAGCGACGCTACTGTAGTAGCTACATTTTTGAGTAGTTTGTAGTGTAGCGGACTACTTTTTTAAAAAAGTAGTGTAGTGAGTAGTTAACTACAAAAAATAGTAGTAGCGATTTCTGGAAACTACTTTTAAATAAATTTAAAAAAAAAAAAATAAATAAAGGTTCAAACGAATTTGACTGGCACAAATTTTACACAAGTACATCAGCGGAGGCAATGAGAAACAAGACTCATAAAAATACGAGCTGACCTCAGGCATTTCATTTTTACATCATACGTTATATCTGTTTGACGCCATTAGTTTGTTTGCCGTCGTAATTTTCATATTTCACCAATATTTATATTGAAAAATGCATTTATTTTCGCAAAAATGAAGGTTTTGGTGATTTTGCGAGTTGAAAGTTTGGTGAATTTTATATGAACAGACCAAAGATTGAAAAACAAAAATATTTTAGCGAGGCTTAAATTTTCGATAGTATTCACCAAATAAAAAGAAGCTACTGAAAATGTTATAGAAAAGGATGAAATTTAACTGTTCTAGAGGACTTACAATACTTACGAGCATTAGAGTGTTTGAGAGTATGATAACGGAATTTTTTTTTAGTATCTTCTGATGAGCTAATTTATCATTTTTTTTTGTTCAATCCTCTTACGGTGTGTGTGTATATTAAGGTGTCCCCCTCCCCCCCTCCCCCAAATAATAGAAAGTTGAATTTTCAAGTCGCACACTCTCTGACATATTATCCTTTTTCGTCAAAAAAAAAAAAAAAAAAATCATTTAATTTGAACAACAGCAACAAGTGCCGATTATATCTGAAAGTGTGAACCAGCGCTTATGTAATGCTAAGCCAAATTAAAATAAAATGTTTTTTTAGAAACTCAAAATTTCTGTTGATAAAACGCTGCTCCTATACTCCACATATGCACCACAAAAACATTTATTAAAATTAAAAACTATTTAGATATCCCACACGTGGCCTAACATTTATAATTTTCTTGAAAAAAATAAGTTTTTGGTACATAGTTTCAGAAATGTAAGATTTTACGAAATTATCAGCTGAAAAATATAAACGGTAAAGTAGATAATTAGCGTTAAATAGAAATTCTTGTCTTCCTGCATTTTTTAAGTCTCCCACATAGTACTCAAATATATGGATTTTTTCCAGGTTGAGTTAAAGTTCTCATTTAAAATATATTATTTTTTTATTATTCGTTTGTTGTTAATCTGTAAATGTGTTCGCCAGTAATTTTTTAACTTGATATTCTATTTAAATTTATATGTAATTTTTTAAAAGATAACTGAAAAAAAAAATCAATTTTTTAAATAAAACTATAAATTTTAGGTCAAGTATGGCATATTTAAATGTTTTTTAATTTGAACAAATCTTCTTGTGGTTCATGTGGCGTGTTGGATACAGGGGCAACGTTTTATCAACAAAAATTTCGAGTTTTTAAAAAAAGTTTTTTTTTTCGATTTGGCCTAGCATACAAGTACTGTTTTACACTTTCAGGTGCAAGTCGGCACGGGTTGCTGTTGTGCAAATTATATGAAACTTTTTTTCACGATTGTTTTGACACAAGAGGAAAAATACAAGAGTGTATGCGACTTGAAAAATTGACTTTCATTTTTTGAGGGACAACCTATTGTGTATGCTTTTTATTTGCTTATTTTTTGGAAAGTAGCGAAGTAGCGACTTCATTTTAAAAGTAGTTTGTAGTTGCTACATTTAAAAAAAGTAGTTGTAGCTGTAGTTAACTACTTTTGTAACAAAGTAGTTGTAGTTGTAGTTCGCTACAAAAAAATTGTAGTTTTTCCAACCACTGGTTAGAAGATATCATTACGGAAATAATCAATACAGCACCAGGCAACTTAAAAATACTTAGATTATTACAAGCACCTTTTTCTTACAAACAAAGGTTTAGTTTATCTTATATATCAATTGTTCACCATTAAAACACAGAAAAGAATCCCATGTGTTAAATTTTATTTTAAAGAAAGTATTTAATTTCTTTGAATAGTTTCCTCATATTTAAGTGATATCGTTTCCCGTTTACCAATCATTTTTTGTAAAAATTAGTATGTATAGAAGCTATGGGGCCGCGACATCCTTTCATGCCAGGGCCGATTTCTTTAACCAATCCACCACTGGCTGTGGTTCCACTGCAGTTGGTTTACTGAAATGGATATTTTGCAAAAGATCTCCATTAACTTTATCATCTTCTGAAGTAGATTTTTCTATTCTTATGCTTGGTTTTTTTCTCAAAAACTAGTTTTCGGAAAAAAAAAAAAAAAAACGATGGCTATTAGACGTGTGTTTGACTGTATTCAGTTTAACTTGCATTGAGAATAAATACCCTTGTTGCTTCATAAACGTTGGTCATTGTATCAGTGCATTTGATTCATTACAGCAAGGGGCGAATGCTATTTGGTTTCACCAAGTCGCAGTCTCAGTAAAAGTTTTTGGATAAGTTTACTAATTCCTCTGACTTTCAAGAGACATTGAAAAACTTGAGCAGCTTAACTTACTGCACTGTTATGTGAGTCATCCCGTGTTTCAACTCAGTGTATGTCGTCTCTTTTAGAGTTGTGCCGATCACATAAATAATGTCACGTTTTCAATTGCTTTCTTCTTTGGAGAAAATTGGTGTGCTCTTTTTGTAAGTGAAAAGTTTTGAGTGTATCCCTTAAGTTTACAGAAGTACTCCAACATTGCATTCAGGTAACGCACGTGTGATTTACAATCTGTAATACACTTTCCCTATTTTTTCTAAAGCGTTATTTTCTCGATTTTAAATTTTAGTGATGGTTTTCGAAAATGATTTTGAATTTTACGCATTTTCTTAATTGCTGAAAGTATGAAAACTGAAATTTCGAATGAGAATACCAATTCATTCTCAGAAAAATATACTCCATTTTTACTGTGTTCTTATTAAATGGTAAATCCATCGTTCATGATATGAGACACAAAATTTTTCTTGCTCTTCTTGCAGATATATAAGAGGAAGGTGATTCAAACTTCAGATGATGCTTGTGAAAAACGGTCGTTTTATGAGCGGCAAAAGTAGGAAAACGTTTGCATAGAAAAAATTTGCGGGAGTGAAGATCCCGCGGGGTTAATCCCGCTAAATATCATTCGGGATTGGAAACCCTAATGCATAGATTTTACATGTTTAAATAGTGTACCACAACGCTATTTGATGAGTTAATATTTAAACAACTACAATATCACCCGTCACGATATGACGGGGAAAATTGCTTCTACATTTGAACGAAGCAATTGACTGTTTTGTAATATTTCGACAGTTAAAATTTTAAACTCCAGTGAATCAACCTTAAACTCCTCATTGTTGACCACTTTGACGTTTCTTCCTTCCCATGAAATGACAGTCTTAACAGTAAAACAGTTAAGTTACCGGATCCAGTTCAGCCTTGTCACATCTAAGGATGCACCGATACGCAAATTGCCCGATTACCAATTAATGATCATAATGATCATTTTTAATGCTACCAATTCTTCCATCACTTTATTTTTTCCTTTCTTTCTTTCTTTCTTTTTTTTTTTTTTTTGACTTTAGAAATAGTTAACACTTTATTTCTGAAAGAGACAATTTTTCTCCTCTCTCCTAATTTTCCAAAAATAATTTCAAAATTTCATACAATTTTGATATTAATGTTAATAAAAAATCACATAAGGTTAACTAGACATAAAAATTTAAAAATATTAGGAGCAGCTTGTGCGCAGCAAGTAAATTTAGGAGCACATTTAATTTAAATTTATTTACATTATTGGTAACTATTTAATCCAAGATTTTTATTTATTATTTTAAAAAAAAGTTATCTAAAAGCACTATTCTAAAGGGGAAAAGTATCGACTCATGAAGCATGATGTAACATTGTGTATATGTGCATATTTGTTCAAAACAAAATAATAAATAAAAAAATAAAACTAATTCAACCATCAGTTTATGAAAAAAACAATAGTAGTAAAGTATGTAAATATTTTTTTACATCAAATACTATTTAAAAAAAAAATGTTTTTGTACCAAAATTAAATTTAAATTGTTTGTTCTATGATGTAATCATATGTATAGTTTCAAGGAACAGAGAAAAATAACTGAAAAAATATTCAAGCTGTGTCACCAAAAGCACACACAAGTGTTAGGGTATCATCCTAAACTTAACCGGAAATGATCCGGATTTCCTTTAAAAAATAAAACAAAAGTATTCGGGAGTTTTTTCTTTTTCGTTGGAGAGAGTTAAGGGGAGGTTCCAGCAGAAACATAAACACATTTGTTTCTTTCTGTCCTTCAAAAGATAAATATAAAAGTGCTTCATAATAATAAAATCAGATCTTAATTGGATGCTGCTCCGGTTACTTTACAGACGTGCTGAACAATTTTGTTGATACATTAACAACAAAAAAATAAAAAACAGCTGCAAGGCAAGTAATATGAAAAGTGTATGTGTGTGAGTGCGGGAGAGGGGATAATTATTTTTCGCATTCCAATTTAAAAGTCCTGCTTTTTAAATTATACTTTCTACTGTCATGTGAATTTCAGCTGCGAGAATTTTTCTTTAATATTTTATTCAGTTTTACGCACTTTCTAAACTATTGTTTTTACTATATACATACTTCAGTTATAAAATAATGTTTGCAGCAAATTAAGTTAATTTATTGTTCATAAATGTATTCATCATAGTTTCTTGTTGAAGGTCTGTTAAAAAAAAAATTTTTTTTGGAAAAAAAATCCGTCGATTAATCGGCGAAATTTGGTCGATTGTGGCCGATTAATCGGTGCATCCTTGGTCACATCAAAGCCTTTCCCTGCATGTTAAAATATACAAAATAGTAGTGTCAAATTATCGTGCCGTGGCGTTAGTTTCATTGTTGATGACGTCAGGAGCGCTACTCGATCATTGGCTATTGTATATATATATATGATGATATTTTAAGACGTCTCGAGCAAAAGCATTTATGGGGGGAGGGGTTAGAAAGTCTGATTGTTTGGGCACGAAATCGTGATGGACTCGAAGCTGGAAGAAGGACGAAATAGCTTTGTGTTCGTTTATGGTGACTGATCTGTCATTGTCACAAACCTATCCCAGTTACCAACACTAATCAATAAATTGAGGTCACTGGATTAGGTGTTATTCAGTCCCTAATGTGGATCAAAACTATTGAAATCTTGATAAGTGCTGCTTCCATCTATCGTGTATTAGTCTAACCAGGAAACATCACGATCAAGGAAATTCAAAAAAATTCCAAATTGATGGCATTCGAAAGAGCATTGGAAAACATGTTTATGGCACTGAAACTACGTGCCCTCGTGACCACGTTATCGAAATATGAGGTCTTAAAAATTGCCGAAATTTTTAGTAAAGTCGCCAAATTTAGCGAGTTTTGTTCAGAAATGGAAGGTACGACGCGAATTCAACATCTGCATCTGACAAGACATTTCACTTCCATATTTGGTCACCAATTAGTCAGTATTATAGTTGCCCCGCAAAATGGCAAGGAAATCCATTGGAAAATTTTAATAAACAAAAAATAAATAAAGTTTGGCATCAGTGCAAATTTTTCGAGTCACAAAAGAAAGTTCTTTCCAAATGAAATGTTGGAAACTATCAGTCTCTCAATAAATAATGTAAGAAACAAAGTATCGTCGAGGCGCTAGCGATAAGCAACTAATAGGTTTGTCAACACGTAGTGTCGGGTTATGTGCTGTATTGTACGTTATGTACACACATATTTGTAACTTTATTTGATCGATTGACATCCTGTTTTTTTTAAACGGTTTTTTTTTTTTTTTGGTTATTTCCAAAAATTCAAACTACCAATGGTACAAATTAGTTCTGATTTTTGACACTTCACTGTAGTAATAAAGCAAATTAAATTATACTGCAGTGAGAGGTTCCCCGAGCTTGGGAAAGCAAAAATTCTCAATTTGCCGAAAGAAAATTCAAATTTTGCCGAGCGATAAAATACGAGTATGCGCAAATAATAATGTATGAAAAGTGACTTTCGGGAGTTAAAAAATTGTAATTATGTCCTCTAATTTGCCGAACTGTCAGACGAACTTTGTCGAATAAGGAAAATTTTTGGGAGGTCACATTGACCTCCTATCAGTGCGCTCCTAACTGCAGTCAACAAGAACGACCTCCTATTATTGCGACCAATCTGTCATAAGGTTCGAGCACAAAATCTCGTTTAAAATTCCACAGATGTAATGATATTTTAGCATCCAATAGAACGTATTAACTGAATACATTTGAATATACCGTTCAAAGTTTAAACTTTTTTGTATTCTTATGTCTGTTAAAAAACTGATGTTTAAAACTTTTATGCTTCTGCGGTAAAATATTTCCACTGAAAGAGTTTATTCGCTGATGAAACTGTTTTGAAAAAAATATGATAACCGTAGAGAAACGGTAAACACACTTTAAAGACTTTTTTTTTTTGTTGAAAAGTCGTAAATCTGAAGTCTTCAACGAAGAAAACGACATTTTTAAAGATTTCAAACCATTTTCTCAAATTAAAAAAAAAACGATTTCTGTCAGTTATTTCCAGCGTGTTTTTCGTTATGTGTATCGTTTTCAACTTATGTGTAAGCCCTCTAACAAGTCAAATAAAAAAAAAACTGTATTAATTTTTATTTTGCTCGTATTTGAATTCCCTTTTAACGTGAAACATAATTAATAAAAGTGACTTCAGTATTTTTAAAAATGACTAAATGACATGCAATATGATGTGCATTTACGTTATAGCGACTTTCAGTTGCAGTGACAGACTTTTTCGAACTACAGGGGTTGTTGTAATGAACGTCGACTATAAAATTTTTGATAAGAATCTGTTATGAAGGAATTTCCGACATCGTTAGTTTTGCTGTGCAAATTTTTGACATTTACTATCCGTTGTTTTCTTTTTTTTTTAAATTATTATTTCTTTCGATTTTAAATTAAAAATTAAGCATTTTCGCTAGCAGTGGTCAGACAATAAAACTTCATGAATGATAGTAACTTTTGAAAAAATAAATAAGAGCTGGGATACTACAATCCATGATCATTTTCTTTCAACATCAAAAACTATCCATTTTCAATATATAAGCTTTAATAAGCATGTGTTTTTTACTTATTCATATTAATTCTCGTACATAATTATTAATTACTTACAACACATTTCAATAACAAAAGTACAAACTTAAATTGGTTAAGTAAAACACACTTGAAATGCACTTAAATTCTGAAATGCATTATTATCACGATTACAAAGTTAAATCCTACGTTCAATTTCGTTATAAAGTTGTAGCTCCTCTGGATAAAGCTCTCTAGTTTCCATTTCACAGGCTTCATAGTTACTTTTTAATTTTACACAATTAAGTAAAGGGTTAATTCGAAACATCGTTTACGCGCTGTGCAGATGACCAGAAATGGGAATGAGAGTCTTGCTAGACGCAGGCGATGAAATCACGTGGTATTTTCCATTTCTTGCCAAGTCTTTAAATTTGGCGAATTTTCGTAAGATTTCGACAGACTTTGACCCCCCATATCTCAAAAACAAAAAGACGAGGGCACACAATATTTGGGTCAAATTTTTTTCTAAAGATACTCTTTCGAATGCGACCATTTTTAACTTTTTTCATGATTACTGAACTCGTGATGTTTCCTGGTAAGATCCCAATAGGCTTGACCTGCCCTCATCGAGTTTCCTAAAATTGTTACCATATATGAAGAGTAAAAGTTGTAAATAAAACGTGAAAGTAAGAATTTCTATCTCTGTCACGTGAACTAATCAGGGTTGCCAGGGGTTGAAAGGTGCCTAAAAATGAGTAATTTACCCTCATCGAGTTTCCGAAAATCGTTATCAAAAATGAAGAGTAAAAGATGGAAATAAAACGCTTTACTAAGGTTGCCTACCTTTTTCGGCTCCCTAATCAGGGTTGTCAAATCGACTGTTTAGGTATCCTAACTCAGCATTAAAAGTATTTTTAGTACATTAACTCATAGTTGTACGAATAAAAAGAAAGTCACTATCATCATCAAAGTCTAAATAAGCCAGCCATCAAAAAGTTTAGAAAAATTGCTGAAATTTGACAAAAATTGCTACACGAGTTTTGTAATAAATTGCAAAAAAAAAAAAACCTAAAACTGGTTGGTGGAATCGTAAAAAATGTATTACTTGTGTAAAAACTTAAAAACTGACGAATTCTTGCAAAAATTACGAAAAATCTCACGAAAATCAACAAATAGGTACTAATTACCACTAATGTTGCTTTGAAATAAAATAAATGAAAAAAAAAACCCTTGATGCCCCCCCCCTCATCCAGGGACTTAGTAACATGTAAAATTTTTTCAAAATTTTAAAGACGTGCAGGAGCTGGGCAACAGCGAGCACGAGGGCCCGATTCAGATATCAGGATGAAGTAGTTCACTTTTTCAGGGCCCTAAGCCATGGCCTAGTCAGTAATCAGGCTCTGGTGAGCACCCACGCAAATTAAGCCCTGATTGTTCTGGAAATTCTGTACGTAAACGAGTCCTTCGTAAATGTCATGAAACCGGAAATGAAGAAAACTTGCGGTCTGTTTGATTACACTGGCTTTTACACTTGAAAATTTACCAAACTATCATTATTAATACTGGGATCTATTTGTGATTCAACAGGTTGCTCTCCTGAAACAGATGATGCGGGAGGATGTGCCGCGCCACCTGCACAAGTACGAACGATTCTTGGAAAAATCGAATCTCTCCAGCGGATATTTCGCCAGTGAAAAGGTGAGCCTACATCTATTCAAAGACACTCAATTTGAAGAATGAAATCGAATTCATTGTATTATTTATAACGTCTGTTAAGTTCAGCACGTCTGTAAAGTAACCGGAGCAGCATCCAATTTAGATCTGATTTTATTATTATGAAGCACATTTATTATACTTGGCCTGATTGTCACGGAAAAATCTGAGACCTGCTTTTGCTTACATCTCAGCAAACTTGACCACTTAGAGACTTCGGGATTAAACTAAATGATTTGCTTAATCTTAAGGTACAACTTAACGCTAAAAAGTTCAATTCTAAAATAAAAGTATTATTTCGGTTAGGATGGAAAACAGCAAATTTCATGTAATTTCCCCATTAAATGTTTAAATATAAAACTCATTTTTTACAAATTTCGTTGACTTACAACAGCAATATCGATAGTGATTATAATAAAAATTTTGAATCAAGGCTTCTCTGGAGCAAGCATGAAATTTATCCACAAACATTGCTTTCTTAGTATTTTTATTCTCATTAATGCAAATAATCGAAAACGGGGCTAAGTTAAGAGTTTTGTAGGACTTCAATTTCGAAATGATTTTAAGGGAGAGTCCCAGAGCCTCCTTTCCCGTAATAATCAAAATTTGTCGGTAACTGCGTTTTGAAACTTTAAAGTCAAAAAATTGGGGTTGAGGGTGATCGATTTCACTCTATTAAAAAAAAAAAAAAAAAAAAAAAAAAAAAAAAAAGCGATCGAAGACAGCGCTTAAGTTCTATCCCTTGCTCTAACGTCAACACATATCATCTTTAATCGCGTTTTTAAGACTTAAGTTACTTAAAATTTCCTCAGAAGGCCCCCTGGAACTTCCCACCGACTAAAACTGCGATCTTAGGACTACAATTCCAAATTTTCCCCGAGGAAGGCCCCCGATCTCTCCCTAGCAGGTAGGCGAAATTATAAGTTTCACCCTCCCCCCCCCCCCCCAAAAAAAAAAGAAATTCTGGTTGTGTCACTGTCGGACAGTGTAGGAAGATGTGGCCGTACTTTAGACCGATGGATTGACGAATAGGTGAAGGCAACGACCAAACAACTGCTTTCAATCATTGCCTTCGCCACACCTCAGCAGCTCTAAACAAGGGTGGCAGATGAAAGGGCAATTTTCAGCAAACCTTAAAAATTTCGGCCAGGCATTGGAATTGCTTCTAACTTGTTCATGTGCGTTGTTATGAGTGTGTGGGAAGTATTCCGGCAGGATTTTATAAAGTTTCTCAAATTATCACTAATGTTTTTTTCTTAAATATTCCCAAATAGTTGCACTGCATTTTCTTCATAGAGATGGTTTTCTTGGAAAAGATTGAGAAGAAAACATTCTATTCTTTTTTTAGGCGGGAAATACCAAATTTATCTTTCTTTTTAATATTGTTAATTAGCCTCCTTCAAAAAAAAGAAAAAAAGTGGTAACTTTTTTCTTGCATGGAAATAGCGGTTTCGTCCAGATTTTAAAAAATGTTGGCAAGATCAGCTGATTTTAGCAGTCATCGCTCCTCATGCTGAACATTGAGAACTATTATAGAAATTGATATATTTTGCTTTGCTCCAGTTTTAAAACATTCAGTTCATACAATCTTACCAAAACTTTTATTTTATGTAGCCAGAGTATTTCAGTGTAGAGCAGTGATTTCTTTTGACTATTCACGACTTTATAAATCCTGCTCATTAGTTTTGACTGGAGGAGACAAGACTTAGCAAAATTTGCTACTTTTGAACTCTCATCCAGAACTTACCATGGCATTTCTTTTGTTATTCTAGCATGATGATACAAAACACAATAACTACTACGACAATCTGTCACTACATTTAAAATTCTTAAAACTTTTTATTATTTATTTCTTAAATTACTGCGAAACAATTTAATGGAACAACTAAGTTGTGAAGGAACTCATTTTGGGTATGGTTAGTCTGGAAGATGATTATTACAAAAATGTATTTTATTTGAAACTGTCATTGCATTTGATCGACTTTAAATCCCTTAATTCAGGAATGTTCTGAGAAAGGAGTTTTATTTCACTTCTATAAGAAAAAAATGTGTTTCACAACAATATGTCCATTTTACAAATACTGTCTAGAGTAGACACCTTTCCAACCTTCCCCCTTCTCCCCCATTAAACTGAAAAAACTAGAATGCCACTTCATAGTTTAGCTTTTAGATACCTTACATATAATAGAAAATAATCTTATTAAATTCTAAGATTAAATTAAGTTCATTTAAGTTATTCATGAGTCAAGGTTAATATAGCAAGAGAGATTAAGTAGTAACTTTTTTCTTGCATAGAAATAGCAGCTTCAAGTTTTTTAAAGGGGAACCAAGGAACCATATGAATTGGGTAGTAATGATAAAATCTAAATAAGAAGCAATCGAAAGAGCAGCATAGTAGAACATGTTTCAGGTTGCATAAATTAGTTGTTATCGTTTCCCCATAGTTGAAATATAACATAAAGTCTCCAAGTCTGCCGAAGTTTTAAGAAAAGTCGCCAAACTTAAAGACTTGGTAAAAAATGCAAGGTACCAAGGGACTTCACCGTCTGCCTGCGGCAGGACATCCAGTTGCTAAATGTGGGACTGGTGTCTCCATTTCTTAATGAAGCTCGCTAAATTTAGAGACTTTGCTTAAAATTGCGGCAGATTTTAAGCCCTCATACTTTGGTACTGTGAACATGAGGGCAGTATTACACTAGCGTATGGTTTCCTGCTGAGGCAACGCCCTATGTAACACTCTTTTTGCAGCTGACGTGGTGTGACCTGGGTGTTACCCTCTGCCTGGCTGGTATGCAGTTGAGACAGCCCTCCCTCCTGGAGAAGCACCCCCGGCTGAGGGCACTCGTCCAGAAGGTGACTAAAGAACCTGTTGTAGAACACTTCGTAGACACCGAGCTCGCGCAGTCGGCCATCATACGCAAGAACAGCATGTGAACCATGACCTTCCGATTCTGTGTGTTGTTTGTTAAATAATAAAGCGTTCGATTTCATGTTCTCCCGAGTCGTTCTTTGCTGCATAAGCATTGAACCATGAAATCCGGTGGATGAATTTGCCTTAAATATACTGCCAAGAAATATACTCAACATCATTTCTTTAGATACTCAGCATGAGGACATGCATGCGAGGATCCATGATCCTAGGCTAAAGAAACATTTCTTCAGCTCTTTTATGTTGACTGCTAATACAATAGAAAAGTGATGGTCAGCAACAGGCTCTTCACAGAGCTAGACAGTTCTTAGCCAAGTGATCAACCCCAAATAAAGATCAAGAGTTCTTGTAAAGTTACTCCCTATTGCAGGTAACAGCTGCTTTCAGTAATCTATTCCAAATGCCCACAAGCTTATTGAAGTGTTCTTTTTCCTAACTTCAAGATTAGCTAGGGATATGAAAAGCTTTAAAAAAAGGTTTTGCCTTTTTAGCAGAAATTTATTCCAACATCTCCCATTTTAATACGTTTGAATGCAGTAATTACTGTCAGAAAACGTTGCTGTGTTTACGTGTTCCAAAGGAAAATTTTCGGAAATGCTGCCTTTCAGCCAATGTGGCGTTTACAAATTTTTTTTTTAATTGTCCCGATTTTAGTCCAAATCTAACTAAACATCATGCTAATCATTGAAGAAATAGATACTGACACATTCTGCTAAAATTAAAAATAAATTAAAAGCTTTAATCATAGTAAATGGCTGACAGTTCAAAAAGTGGGAAAAAGCCGAATTCCTTATTCGCGAATTTTTCGTACAGTTGATTCCAAGTAAGTTGGAGCTTGTTTTGTAAAACGAAAAAGAATGAAGAAAAAGGAGGTAAAACAGGAAAAACCTGTATTTCATTGATTTAGTTCAGAATAAAAGCAACAGATTACAGAAATCGTATTCGCAAAAATGAATTGATTTTAAAAAACTCGCAAAAAACGAACTTGTTTCATACAGAAATGCGATTATTGTTCATTCTAAAATGTAAAAGTGATATGAAATTTCCGATGTGGCATTTCCAACGGCAACTGGATCATGTCCAATCGAACTCTCCTGTGCTCAAGACCATACAAATTAAGCTTTTTAGTCTGAAATCTAAATCTAAATTTATTAACCTAGAAGCTCTTCTTTAACCCTCTCAGCTCTCCTTTAACCCTTTCCCAATAAGTTAGTATATTTTACAATAATTACAACAAAGGAAAAAAAAATCATTATAAAAAAGGATGTTGTGCACACAATTAATGTGAGTAAAAAAAAAATACTTAAAAACTGACAAAAAACAAAAAGAAAACACAAAAAAGAAAAAAGAGAGAATTTCGATGCCTATTACTTTTTATACAGTCACTTAATATATTTAAGGTATTTAAATGATCTACCTTATTGATCCTGCTAGGAAGAAGTAGCACAAAAATCACTGGCTAACCAAGGAGGACTTCACACTTCTGTAGGTGCAGGAATTACTTATTGAAAATACAATGGATGGTAAAAATATTGTTTTGTTAAGATTTTACCTTGCTTTCTTTCTGGTAATTTGCAGAGAAAATAACTAGCATGATCATAACATGGATTGTTTAAGCATTTTTTACACATAAGTAAAAGCATGAAAAAGCATCAATATTTGGAATAACTTTTAATAACATTGTTTGAAACGCCAACCACTACTGTATTTGAAAAACAAACACATTTGTTAGCACGTTTTAGTGCAAATATTATAAATTAAAAAAAATCTATAATTTCAAACATTAGTTTTGATCTGAGATGCATAAAAGCATGGATGATGATTTTCTGTACAAACCTCTTATTTACAAATACTCACCATTTTTAAAAAGAAATTTTTGCCTAAATTACTTCTATAGAAACGGTGAAATTCTTTCCTTTTTAAGAAACTATAAGCAGGTACTTTTTTTAAATCAAGGTAGCTCTGACAAGAACAGCAGCTATAGGGACTGGAAGTTCCATAAAAACAATTCTTACATAAACCCTTTTATAAACTGCACCTTTTTGTATTTAGCATACATAAATAGCATTTCCTTTAAAGAAAAGTAATGAGTGGAAAATAATTCACAGATGAAATAAAATTTGTCAGTAATATATTTCATTAAAATATTCTTAGCTAACACTACTGCTACATTTTTTAATACTTTTTTTTTATAGGCAATAGGAACACAAAATATGTGTGTTTCAATTCATAACTGGATGTATTTCATTAAACTATTCTAGTTCAAATTCTTGTAATTTTAACAGATTTTTGGAATATCAAGAAGATAAATATCTCCTGCATAATTTTTTCAATCAAAATGAACATTTGTTATCTAAATTTAAAATGTAGTTTTACTAAGATTAATGCTCTTCCACAAAACTTCAGTAACGCCCTGAAATCAGCCACTCACGATTAAAACTTATTCACAAACATCTACATCAAAGAACACTTTTGTGAAATATTTTAGAAAAAGCAAAACCAAACATTTTATAAATAAAATACAGCGTGCGTTTATGGTTAAACATATTTATTTTTCATAAAAAAAGAAACAAACATAACAAGCATGTCACTCCAAATTGAACATAATTTAAATAAAAACTTAGTATTATAACCCAATTAATAATAAAATATATACCAAATTTCATATCAACAAGTACTCTTGATGTATACCTTAAATCAATGCATACATATTTTTCAATGTCTAAACTTCAAACAACAAATCTTGTTTACTTCTGATGTTTTAAAATTTTAGCACCATCAACAATAAAAATTTAACAAGTAATGAAACATTTCAATACCGAAGCATTGGTTTCATTTTGACAAATTTAAAAAGGAATGTTCATTTTAAAGAAAATCAAACACTACAGGCACAGGCGAGGCATTAGTTTATATATTACTAGAACCCGTGCAAATGGCATTAAGTTTTATTTTAAACCATGTATCCAGTTAAATAAAAAGATCAAAAATACTTTATGATAAATATGATTTTAAAAAAAAACATAAACAAAGTACAAATAGTTAAGAAAATGCTGCAAATAGTTATTTCAAGGCTGTAATGGGGCTTCTTCATCAGTGCTAAAAATGCTCAATACACAACAAGTAATAAGTGACCACACTTCAACCAAAAGACACTGGAATTTATCTGACCCATTTGGTATTAATGCCAGTGTTTTTTGGTTGGTGTATGTTCATTTATGATTTTCTTGTTGGGTGTTAGGCACTTTTAGCATTGATGAAAAATCTCGATTGCAGCCTTGAAATATGAATTCACAGCCCTTTGTTCTATGACAGTTTGTGCTTTTTTAAAGTGGATTTTTCATTAAAACCTCTTTAACACAGCGATTGGCAACCTAAATTCTGTGCCAATCTACTTTCAAAGTTTGGCGAGCGCCAAGATCGACTTGGAATGGGGGGGGGGGGATCTCCCCATTCTGTGACATTGGTAAAAATGTTGTCCAAAGCAATTAAAATGTGTAAAACACTCAAAACAAGTGTAATCTGTAAATTCATTCTTCATTTGCGGACATTTTTTAATAGCAAAATTAAGAAATAAATATATATTTCTCTTAAATATTAGAAGTTAGGACACTTCCAGTTTCCAGCAATAATAAAAAGTTCTGGAAGTATTTTGAATAACTCTTATTTTAGAAGTTCTATCGAATTCTTTACCAAAAATAATGGTTTTTTTTATGGTACTCTGAAAAAAAAGAAAAAAGTTCCAGAATGTTGTAAGGATTGACGGAAAACGCACTTGAGATCAACCGGTTGATTGTGATTAGTGGGTTGCCTACCGCTGCTTCAACACTATATATAACACAACATTTAGTTTATTGCAGATATCAAAATCATCTCAACATTTTAAAGACATAACTATTGAAACCAAGTTTTAAAAATTCAAATATATATACAAAAAAAAAAAAAACCTAAAGTATGTAAATCTAAATGCTGAAATTAAACTTGAAGAATTTGAATCTACTGATGCCGAAAGATCAAAGCACTCAAATTTCTTCAATACAGATGTAGATATCACAGAATTTGACACTGATAACTCTTAACTGAAAATTTAATTCCTGAAAGATCAGTAAATTACACCAGCCTTTTATCTGAACAGTAAGAACTTTATAACATTTCTGATCAGTGATCAGAATCAGATCCATCATAACCAAATCAAGGAAATGTGTTTGCAAGAACAGTGGTAAAATGTTTTTCAGCAAACAGATTTTTGAACCTTTCAGACTCATCACAAAACAGTTAAAACTGGCACAGGGAATCTTCTCATAAATGTCTAAATTGATTGGAAAACCAAGCTTTTCAACAAAAAGCAAAGATTAATAATTTATCTCTTGTTTCAAGAGTATCTCTATGTACATTGACACATCATTGCCTCAGAACATTAGTAAAATATCTAAGCCTTGAAACAACACTAATATATCCAACTGTTGTTGTGAGATGACAACATAAGTAATTAAAAAGAAATCTTACACATTAATGCAAAAAAAAAAAATTTCAAGCAAAATTTGCCATTTGTCACAACTGCCCTCAAAACAAAAAAAAGAATGTACAATGTGTGGATCTTAAATACAGTGAAATCCCACTAAACCAAACTTCAACGAACTGTAAATTTCATTTATTGCAATGGAATTCAGACAATGTAGTAGTACTTAAATCGAAAAATAAAAAAATTCTCTGAAACATATTTTGTTGTAGTGGCATTGATCGTAACTAATACCTTTTTACCAGCAATTTGTGATTGCTTCAAGATTTAAAAAAAAAAATAAAAACATTTTTTAAAAATATGTCCCACTTGGAAAATCTTGGGACTGACAAAATGTAAGAGAAGAGAGTTCAACAATGGCAAAGGATTGGCCTCATTGTTTAAAGCTTTGGGGGAGGGGGGGGGGAGATATTCATTTGAAAAAGCAAGTTCCAATCTTACAAACAGAAATAATGATTTATAATGTATAAAGTTAATAAAAATATATGAGCAGTAACAAAATTACGATGGTCATTTTTTTATATTTTTTAAAATAACAGTTAGGCATCAAGAATGATGATAGAATGTGAAATCATAGTTCTTTAACTAAAACGTACAGTTGCGAAACACAACTAACGATAATTTATTTTGAACTTTTGTCATGTATCAACAAAATCACTTTAAAAAAATTGGAAAAAACTAAAAGATCACTGCATATTTCCTGATGTTAGATCACACAAGGAAACAATAAATGAAAGAAACCCTCAGAAATCAATGATCGACTCCTTTTCTACATCAACCCATCATTACTTAACACCAGTTTGACATTACAACAATGTTAGAGCTTTTTTTTTTCCTTTCTCTTTCTTTAGCACATTGCTGATTCACATTTAATTTCATTTTGAAAATTAAAGTTGAAAATGATGGTTTACATAGGGAGATTAGGGTGTAATGAATGGTGAAAAGCAAAATGAATAGGGGAGTGTGTTGTACTATGGGACACTTTTCATATTTTAATTTTTAATGCCCATTATTTGAATGAAATTTAAAATCTAAAGTCACATTAAAATACCCCAACGTACTTCTATGCAATATATTTTTTAAAATTCAGACAGTTTTAAAATAAAATATTGCCAGACATTTAAAGTAGAAGTTCCCAGCTGTCCCAAGGTACAACATCCTATTGTACCTTGGGACACAACCTATTGTACTATAGGAAAGTCTTTATGATTCAGGAAACTGCCATATACTCGAACAATTTTGCACCAGAAAACAAAAAAATATTTTTTTTTCATGGTTGTGAAATAAATTGTGAATAATTAATTATGAATTATTATCTAACATTAAATGTGTTTAAAAGACTACATAAGATTAGAACATTGTTCCATGTTCCTAAACATATCTTAATTTTTAAGAACCATGCATATGTTGTACCTTGGAATGTGTCCTAAGGTACAAAATGTTAGGCTGCCCCAAGGTACAATCAAGACGTGGTTTAAGAAAAACCAGAATAGTGGTCAATCTATGTGCACTATCATTATTTTCTTATAAGCAATATTTAAAGTACTCTTTTATAATAAAATAGAATTCAGTTGATTAAATTTAAATATAAAGACAGAAAATGAAATAAAAATGAAGAAAATACTTACTTTGGGGTCATGAAATTTTCTTTCTCCTGCAAAATTGTCAATTTTACTCATTTGATGCTGATTTTTACTATGGCACCATTTAGTGGTGAAGGTTAATATTAGAGATTACAAAAACATGGCAGCTAAAAATAGATTCTTAGAAAATAGCAGTCCCCAAGGTACAACACTCTCCCCTATTTATAAGCAAATGAATGTCATGGAAGAAAATCTCCTCTCAAACTTTTCAAGTCATATGATGCAGTTAAAAAACTTAACAACACACATTATTATTATTATTTTTCTCCTCTGAAATCTAATGTGTAAGGTAAGAAGTTTTTAAGTGCACTTTTGGTGGATTCTCATACTACATTTTAAGCTCCATGTAAAAATGGAAAAATATCTTTTCAAGCTCATTTTTCTCTCTCAACTCACAGTTCCTAAACATTAGGAAACAGTAGTTAGTTAAACTCTATACACTTTTAAAAATTAACATTAAGAGCTACACAAAATAACAATAACAAAAACAAACAAGATCAGTTTATAACACTAAAACTTTTCCTTAAAAAGTTAGAAAACTACAGTACACATAATATTATGTGCATTCATATATGTTTTACATGTATCTAGCTATCTATCGTGCATCACTCAAATTTAATTACCCTTCATAAGTAGTTTCTAACGATTTTGATGAAAATAAATTTTTATCAAATCTTTTATATAACACAAATTATAAAAAAGATACATCATTAGATGATCATTAATTTTCACCAAAAAATAATAACGAAAACAAACCAAGGGTACAACAATAAGGGTTTGTTGAACCCTTGAACTTTTGGCCAAACTGCCAATCACAGTATGGTAATAAATACTGACACAAGGTCTGTCATGATCCACTTATTCGGGCAATAACTCCAACTTGTTACAAAAAAAAAAAAAAAAAAAAAAAACTCTACAGGCGTAAACTAGATGCTCTAGGGTAATTCTGTATGCATAGGTTGAGTCTCATAATTATATTTTAAATATTAAAGTAATTACAAGCTTAAAGCATTTGAATACGTTTCTATTTCCTCAATTTCACATCTTTTAAAGAAGTGTCTGCCACAGGTCCCATGAAATATAGCAATAACCTCAAATACAGTTACTGTGAAACCATGACAGCTGCTAATACAGAATACCACTTTTGGCTATAGTGGTTTAAGTAGATAAGCGATGGACGGAAAGTTGTAGAAAGCATGGCACTTACTGCGGACTGAATATTGAAATTTTTTAGCTGCAATGATTTCAATTCTAAAAAAAAACTCTAGTTCAGTCAGAAGTAAATTTTACCTTAAATTCAGCAATCCTATGTATGCAGCAAGTACACCGGTTAAAGAAATATCTTTTTTGTTATTCATATGAACATTATATTGGTTTTACAATGCAAATGCTATCATAAGCATGGCCTTCAGCACTACATCATATTAACAAGGTGCTAATACTGAGACGCATAAAAAAGAATAAAAATCATGCCCTTCAAAATATCTAACACAGTCAAAACTCCCTCTTATTCGCAGACCTCTACAATACGCCATGTTTATTGCATGTGAACAATGTAGCAGCGGTCATATTTTAAGATGGTCTGACAAAAAATTATGAAAACAAAATTTTTATGAAAAATAAACATTCAAAATCAGATAAAACCCTTTACCTAAACCTTATGAAATAATAAGAACAATATTTATAAACAGGAAATATTAAAGAACATACCTTTTGCTAACGCCAAAGTAGCTGAACTTTTAGATTGTGCAGAGGATACAGAATATTTTGATATTAGATTTTAGTAAACATATTGATAGTAACTCAATTATTAATTTTGAACAATAAATTGGAAAAGCTTTTCTTTTCAGCTGAATTTCATAGAAAATCATCCAAACAGCCAAGTTGTAGTTATGTTTAAAAGACATGTATTAGATGTTATTTTAAACATAAAAAAATGTGAAAAGATTACCTTTCTCCTTAAATAATTTTATTGCAAAATCAATTTAAGAGTACCTAGTCAATAATTTCCATATTAATCAAAACTGAAACTGCAATTTATGTCAACAGTGACCAACTTCAACTGCACGGAGTACATACAAAACACTAGAGGAAATTTCAGTTTTCAGATTTGCGCGAGTTGAATGCATCATTCTCAGAAATGAAAAAAATCACCATTGTTGCTCCAAAGGGTTTTTTGAACCATTCTTTTAGTCCAGGAGTAAACCATTTCCCTTCCCATTATGATTCAAATTACTTTTATTTGTGACTTTTATGTGTGCTTTCAAATGAGGCACAAAATGAATGAGTCTTCACTTCCGCTGGTGTTCGACATAATCCTTGAGTACAGCTTTGCCAGCATCCTTGGCGGTCCTCTTGGCCACTGACTTGGGCCCCAGGGAGTGCAGGTTGTGTGTCGTAAGAGCTAGGTTGCCGATGGAAAAGACTGCATTTCCCACCACTTCACCGGCTTCGCTGCCATACCTGGAAAAGGGAGAATAGGTAAAATGGATTATTTTCCCCGTCATTTCACCACATTCGAGTCCATTCTTTAAAATGGTTAGAGAGGGAAAAAAGGACATGTGCCATATTTACGAGTTTAGTGACATTTTGGCGCTATGAAAGTAATTTTTTTAAACAAACTTTATAACACTATATGATCAGCTCAAAAACCCTTAACGCGCATGCCGCAGTTAACAAACGGAGTTGCTTTTTGATACATTGTAATAGAACTTTTCTCCCCATTTTGCTATCGGGATTTTAATATTTTTACTGTTGAGCTTGCATTCAAAAATCATTTGGGTTTATTAGTTTTGAACCACTGGATTAAATAATGAAACAAAAATACAAGGAAATAGAATGTAAATCATTAATTTTTATAATACTAATTATTTCATTGATTTATTTTTCTTTTAGCTTCTATCTTAGTGTATCATTTTTTTTTAATCTAAGAAATCAAAACTATTAACTGTAAGATGATCTATCTTTCAAAAGGCATCAACAAAACATTCTTCAAACAATTGACTGGTAGAGCAAGAGAATTGAATGTACAAACACGAAACTGTAGTCCTCGGCTGGAAATGACTGAGCTGGCAGTGTATTTCATGTATTTCTGCTTTAGCCCTGGCTGATGGGTGGTAATTTACTGAATACGCTTTAAGTGTGTGGATGAGTTTCTAAGAGGGTAAAAAATATTCTTCTATGTCTTTTGATACATTGTGGCATTTCAAAACCACATTAAACACAGAAGCATCTCTTTCCTGGTCGGTTCTTTTACGTAACTCCTGGGTATTTAAATCCTGTCTGAGTGCCCAGATATCAGTTGCTACGGCTAATCCCCCATTTCCCTAAAGAATATTTCGGTGCATGCAACTAAAAGCCCCTGGCTGAGAGAGGAATAACAGAGAAATCCTGGGAGGTCCATTCCCCTAAGGAGTGTTTTTTTACAAACATCAGAGCAAATTAGTTCCACTCAAAGGGCGTTTAGAAAGTCATGTGCCTTGTGGTAAACTCTTCCACATGATTTTCTCACAACAATACAGTTCAAATCAGAGAGGAATTTCAAAGCAGGCTCTACTACTGTTATGTTTCGGAACATGTGATATACTTCAGAAGAAAAAAAAAAGGAAAACTTGCTTGAAATCGAGTCAGTTTTTTCTTCTTTTTTTTTAAAACATACTTAGGTAAATTTTAGTTACTTTCATAGAATTACTAATTAAGGTAATTTAAGTATTGGTAAGAAACTAAATATTTTATTTCTTTTTTAAAAATCTCATAGAAGGTGCAATTAAAACATTGGAGTTATTTTAAGACAACCATTAAAATCTGAAAAAGAAGGGGAGAAAAGGAATGTTTCCTTTTGTATGAGTAAAGCACACATTAAACAAAAGAATTGAAGGTATTATTATTTCATTTTTGGTTTTGTATATATTTTATGTTTTGAATGGTCAACTGTTACACATAGTTAATGCGGTCATAATAATTTTGTTTCTGAAAGTAAAAAGATTCAAAAACGTTTCACTAAAAATTCATCAAAGGGGGCAGCAAATATAAAAAGTTATAATTTAAGCTTGAAAAAATCATTTAAAAGTAAATAAAAAAATAATAAAAATAGTACATAAATGAATAAAAGCATCGTAAACAAATTATAATTTTTTTTTTTAATTCGTAAAACATACTCATACAAATTAAAATATGTAAGATAATTTAAAAAAAAAATATTGTGTAAAATCTATATATATATAAATGGAGTTTGGTAAATTTGTTCCCTAAGATCTCAGAAACTACTCGGCAGATTTGGCTGAAACTTTCACCGTTTGTTCTTTTTGGTACTGGGGAGGTTTGTAGACCAGTTCGAAAAAAATATGATTGATAGTTCCTTTTTTATTCTAATTTGTCCAAATTTTCGCATAAATGCCCCAATATGACGGTGAAAAAATACGTGCACATATTAAAATTATGTGTCCATCGAAAGCGCTTATTTTTCTGCTGAAGATGGCATCAGTTAGAAAGTTCTAAGTTGTATGAAAAACGAGTTATGAGCTTTTTTTGTTCCATGTTCGAAGGCTTTCCTCAACCCAATTCATTATTTAGTGTATCATCTCAACTCCCAGTTCATAGTTAGAATTGTTTTTGTGTTTCGTCTGACTGTTTGAGGCTTTTCTCAAGTCAAATCTTAAAGTAACGTTTTTTCCCCCAAGATTGGCTAATAATAACTAGATTTGGTTGATTATTTTCTATTTAAACGGAACTTTAGTGTAATTAATGGGGTTTTTTTAAATTATTTGTGCTGATTGGATTTTTTAATCATTATCCAATCTAACAGCAGAAACCTTGCCAAAATTTATGCAGAAAGATTTCAGTAGCGGATGCATTTGGCGGTTTTTGAAGTCAAAGACTATGTAATAATGTTTGTCAGCTTTCACCATGTAAACAAAATATCGTCAATCAAAGAATCTTTAAAAACTTTTTTTATTGTAAAATAATCCAGTAACTAAATTAGGCAAATCCATAAACAGCACAAAAACTTCCATTAATGTGACTTTGTGCACAAATTCAAACCATCGCCAAATTTTACTACTTATTTTGGAAACATTTCGGATGAAATTGTTTAGCGCCATTTTATGGTGACCAAAAGTATCTCAGCACCTGGCGATAATATCTTTGTAACGAAAATTAATATCATATCGTTTTACAAAGTAAGAAAAGATGGAAGGAGCATCATCGAAGGTATCCCAAAACGATTCATGCAAATTCGGTAACATTTTAAATCGCACCAAGAACCCACAATAATTGAAATTTTCCAAAATAACTAAAGCAAGTTTAAGGGGATCACGGGCGCGCGGCTACATTTTTTCAAACAGTTTGTTCTTCAATAGACATACAGAGAAGGTAAGAGACTCCATGTAAAAAAAAAAAAAAGTATTAACTGATAAATCTTTTTAAACATGTGAAGTTTAATTTCATATTTCGGAAATTCTTCAAATTTGTATACGCTTAAATTTCGTGTTTTCGTTTCTAAATGAATACTATTTTGCTCTTTTTACTTACTGCTACTTTAGTTTTATGAGCAAGGAAGAAGCTAGATTTTAAATCACGTCAAAAAGATGTGTTTTAAGTTCTTTCCCTTAAAGCAGAAAACAAATGCAGGTAACGATTGTTTCGCATAATTATTGCTAACCCAGGCAACGTCGGGTATTTTTGCTAGTAAATTATAAAATTTGAGGATTATGATAAATTAAGTGAAGGATGCTTTATAAAAAGGTGGGTCTTTGTTAACAAGAAAAAAAATATTTCAGTTTCTTTGCTTTATTCAAGCATATTGGTAACTGTAAGGAAATATTTTCACTTGTTCATCATGAGTTCAAATGCCAGAAGGCTGAGAAATAAAGCTTCCATGATCAGGAAAGATAAAAATATCTTGCCTGATTATTTAAAGCATTACACATGTATCATCTAAGAGTAAATGAAAGGCTAATCTTAGAAAAATAAAATAAATTACAACAACAGTTTCTTGAAATATTATAAGTTACGTCCCTTTTGACTAAGGAAAAGAGCTTGAGTATCGCTCCCCTAAAAGCACCAGAACCCAACAGAGAACAGAAATAACAGGGTTCTGCCCCTGGAAGGATCCCGACACACATTCGGCCAAAACAAAAACTGCTAGAAACGCTGTGATGATACAGGATGGTCGAAGCCAGTTAGGAACCATTTTCTTGCAATGAGCCTGCATCCGCCACAGCAGTTTTAACATACACTGAGCAGCCAACCCTGTATTGGCCGAGGCAGGGAATGGGATCAAGAGGAAATAATTCTACTTCTGTCATGTTAGATGATTAAAATAAAATAGTACCTTGTGAAAAAAAAGGACATTTATTATTACTAAAGCGTTTTTCTATATTTTGACAATTCCCCCCCCCCCAAAGAATTTTAAAGAGAAAAAAAATAGCACACTGTTAACAAATTGACTATTAGGAAACAGCTCATTTAAAATGGAGCACTTTGAAAGAGCCATGGCTTTAAGCTCTAAATAGATAAATTTGTTGAAGGCATGTAAGATCACATTCCTTTAAAAAGTTAATGTTCCTTTCATTAAGTTGCTGATAAAAAAGAACACAGATCACTATCATTGGTGAGAAATACATCAAAATATATTTACTTGTGGTCAACGATATTCACAGTTTCTGAGCTAAGACTGTAGGCCAAAGTTTTGGCTGCATTTTCTAGTCCCATGTACACAGTAGAAAAGCCTAAATGAAAAGACCAAATATGTGAATGAGTAAAGATTGACGACAAAACAAAAAGCATGAGAATTAGATCTTTACAGTCAGCATCAGAGGCCCCACTCAGTCAGCCAGATTTGTAGCAGGGAAAATGAGGTTGAGGCTTTGCAGCAGTAAAAATTACAAATTTTAGAGAAGAAAAAGAGAGAGAGAGAGAGAGAGCAAAGTAAAAAAAAATGAAAAGTTAACAAAATTTTCTATCAGATCTAGAAAACAAAGATGGTTGACATAAAATCTCAAATTAACTCCTTTTTTTTAGTCTTGGTTTCTCAACAACTGCATCATACCCATCATTTTATACTAATTCAGTTTAAAATGTATTAATGCAAAAGAAATGAAGTAAAGCAAAGACTTTATATAATGCAATAAAAACCTTATAGGACTTTTAAAAATGTAAAACAATTCTGAACATAACTTTCCTATCAACATTTGAAGTGCTTCTGTTTAGCTATAGTGCCTAGAAAGAATAGTGTGCCGATCGGCGCTTTTCCCCCTTCGATTCTTGAAGACAAAATGTATGAAAACCGCTAGAGGGCAGTGGGGTCGAGGTGTACGTTCAATTTCGCGGTGTTTACATTAGCAGACGCGGGATTTTGTTACAATTTAGTTCCGCGTTTCTCTTTTTTATCTTTATTTCGTGAATATTTCATGAAACAGCGTTTAAGGCTTTTAATGGAGGCATCAAAGTTTAATATTAGAAGAAATAAAGCTTTATCTTGTTTCGTACCAGGGTGCAAAAGTGGATACAAAACATGCAAAGAAAAAGTTTCGCTTTTTAAAGCTCCAGCAGATGAAGAAAAACTAAAGAAGGGGAACTCGTTAATTCCCAAGTTAGATAAAGTTTTTGATAAATATTGCTCAATTTGTGCTCTGCATTTCGAAAAACATTTTATTGAAACGCATTATAAGCATATTATAAATGGTGAGGAAGCTTTGATTCCTCGAGGAAAACCTTTTTTGAAAGATGAGGCGATTCCGACAATTTTCCCAGATCTGCCAACATACTTTACTAAAAAAATACCAAAGCAAAGGTCCATCAGGAATTATGCAGTTAAGAAAAATGTTCCCTGTTTGAAAAAAATAAAACTTGATCTTTCCACAGATGAAACTGAAATAACCACATATAAATCTATTATAAATGAAATTGTGCATATTAATTTGCCTAACGAATATTGGGTTTGTATGAAATTTTAAAAATCTCCAAATATTGTAGTTTTTGTATATACTTAAAATTATGTGGAAAATAATATTGACGATAAAAAGATCATTATTGAAGTAGAAGAAAATTTACAAATCAATGCTACTATTTTAGTCAAAAGTGTAAAAGTAGATTATCCTGTTCTTAAATCAGTATCTGATGTCAGAAAACTTTTTATTGACGTTGACGCTAGAATCGTGTGCAATGGGATGGGTACACCAGAGGAATTCAAATTTGTGTTGCCTGTAATGAAACGAACTGAATATTTTGCTGATGGTTCATCTTTAAGACACTGTAAATGTCAAGGTTTTGTATTGAGTGAAAAATTAAGTTGTAATTTTTGTAAAAAGAAACGTAAATATTTGTTGACACAGAAAGCTCTGAAAAACAAAAGAAATATAGCAAATTTACAAAGAAGTATGGTTGCGAAAAAAAATTAAAAATATGCATCAAGTAACTTACCGTCTGAAAAAAAAAAATCAATGGATTTATCAAACAAATTAAAAGTTAAGGAAATTAAGAATAAGGCGAAACTTTCGAAACCTTTACAGTTAACAGCAAAGCAAAAATTAGCAATTGATGCTTGCGTTGCTGCGTCCAATCGTAAAAGTTGCAATGGAATTTACTCATTGTTTCAGCATCAATGAATTACATTGTGATAGCATTTTGGATATGATTAGTTTCATCAATCCAGCAAAAATCCCAAAAGTCGATTGTTTACAACATCAAAATGAATTAACGCAAAAAATTGTTGTGCAGTTTATTATCACGAGGCTTAAACAGATAAATAAAAATCGTCAGTCGAAAAGAAAAAAAATCGCTTTTTTAAAGATGAGAAGAAATAACTGAAGGGTAATACATTAGTTGTCTATCAATTTGTAGACACAAAGACAAGGATGCTTTCAAAACAAAATTTTACACAATTGACTCTGAAAGTTTGATACTTATATTTTAAGGCAAATGTATTATCAATCGAGATGGCTTAGGGCGCCGTTTGTTGTTTTTAATGCCACTTGGGAGACTCAAGCCCCATTCATATAACTGTAAGTGACCGACCATAAGACTTTCGGACAAACGGAATTCACGAGCACGTAAATTATATTTAAAATAAAAGTTTTTTTTCTTGAATTTCAGCTTTTTAAAATTTAAATTAATAATTATTATTGTTATCGCGTCCCTCGTTATCGAGATAAAAGGTATTTAAGTCTCCCAAAATTTTAAGAAAAGTGGCAAATTTAAACACTTGGCGAGAGACTGAAGGTACCAATTTCTCACAGACGATTTCCTCCTCTGCATGTGGCAGGACATCCATATCTACAGAGCGTGAGAAAGATGTCTGTCCCCATCGAAACTCGCTAAATTTGGAACAACGAGACTCGTTTTTCTTAAAATTCTTATAGGCTTTAAAATCTCATATATCGACAACGGGAAAATATTTTTTGCGCCCAAAAACATGTATCACAATGTTCTTTTGATCGCTACTTATTTAGATTTTTTAATTGTAACACTGTCATGTTGTTTTCTAATTAAGGGTATTGAGATTCAGAAGCTGCGCTTCCTTTTATAAGAACATTTTTAAGATATCATAAGCAATGTTAGACAAAGGAGAGGGACGAGGAGGTTCTCCATTTGTTTTTAGTTTTTAAGGATACATTTCTTTCGCTATTTTACATATGAGATAAAAGATAAAGATACGTAAATACTTTTTTTTGACAGTGATAGCGTCAGATTCAAAAACTACTTCTATTTCGAGAATTATCGGCAACAAAACCGTTTGCTGACAAGTTCTAAAGAACGTTGTAAAAATAAGCAAACTAGCAGTTTGACGTTGATGAGTATTACCGAAAATTCAACAAATAATCAAGCCAGCTGTTTGCCAATTGCAGTTATTTGCAAATTAGTATGTAGTTATATATGTGATCGAAGCAAGTGGCCCAATTATTTTTTTAATGTAAGGAAAGTCCTTGAAAATTTAAAAAAAAAAAAAAACAGGTCAGAGTCGGTAGGTTTTCAAGCGACTCCGACTCTTCGACTCAGACTGAGAAGCCCTGATAATTTTAATTAGCTTCAAGAATTTAGATGCAGTTTTATTTTGTAACTAGCGGTACCCGCACGACTTTGCCCGAAGGAAAAAATTAAAAGGTCATTTGATTAGCCTGTATATTTACAAATAATGGATGATGAATTTCTCGCCAATTGGCAATGTTCATTCGCTCTTCCCATGTTACGATTCCACGTCAGGATAATTTCGTAATTTACTCGTCCATCTTATAATAATTCTGCTTCGGAAACTGTTTTTAAAATTTAAAAATAAAAAAAGAACAAAATCGGATTTTTGAAAAATCGCTTCGAGGTGCACACCCCCATGCTACAAACTAACTTTGTACTAAATTTCATGAAAATCGGCCGAACGGTATAGGTGCTGTGCGCGTCACAGGGATCCAGACAGAATTCCGGACAGAAATCCAGACAAAAATCCAGACAGAGAGATTCAGCTTTATTATTAGTAGAGAATAAGAGACGCGCTGTTATTGAATACTTAGGGGCCATTCATTAATTACGTAAGGATGATTTTGGCAATTTTTGACCCCCTCCCCCATGTAAGGGTACGTAAGAATCCCCCCCCCCCATTCTTATGTAAGACTCCATTTCGTTTTCAAAATGATAAAATAACAAATCTTGAATCGTTATATCACTGGAATCGTTATTAAATCCACATTATTAAATTAAACCTTTTGCGTGAAGAAATAGTTACTGAAAAAAATCTAAACTGAATGTTTTTACGACTTTTTTTTTGATGGAATATTAATTACAAATAAAACATGCCGTACGCAATGCGACTCCTTTATTATATTTTACACTATAAATTCTTTGTAAAACAAATAAAAAAACATCTTATCCTAACACGTTTTTTACCTTCCAGACGCAAATGGAACATAATCTCTGCCAAATCATTTGACCCCGCAATTTCTAATGTGAAATATCGACTTGGAAAATATTATGTAAGAATGAGTTTGACCCTCCCCCCAAGTAAGGTACGTAGAGGCTTTTCCAACCCCCCTCCTCCTCGGGACCCTTACGTATTTTATGAATTGGCCCTTATAGTCTACTATTTTCATTGAAGTAAGGTAGTTTTATAATAAGGTAATAAGGTAATTTTATATGCTTCAAAAAATAAACGAATACCCATGTAACAATTAGCACTTATTACAGAATTTGTCTTTTGTGCAGAAATAAGTTTAATCAGAAAAACGGGGCTTTTAAACAGCGAAATCAGCATGCAATCGCTGATTCAAAACGAGTCTGATTGAGGAGCATAACGTACTACTCGAGTGCAGCGCCACCTGGGTTTTCCTCAGATCTGACCTCACTTTTTCCCCGCCGATCGGCACACTACTCTTTCTAGGCACTATAGTTTAGCTAATGTTCTTCTTCAGCCAAAATAAAAAAAATGACTTAAAATTAACTTTTAAATATAATACATGCTCCTCCGTGAACATGTCTCTCCCACTGGGTGGTGGTGTATGTGTGGGGCAAGGATGCCACCAACCAGGATGAGGTCCCGCTCACAGAGGCTGGCGGACAGTGGTGCTCGCAGAGGCCCAGGTTCAAAAATCAAAGCATCAACTGCAATCAAGTGAGAGTAACAAACAATTTGTGATTGCAAGTAATACATTTTTGCATCCACTTTGGTAGATGATTGAAGCAGATTTTTCAGTTTGTGAATCAATCAATTGATTTAAACCATTGAAACACTGAATACAACTACCACAGATCCGAGATCTACTACCAAAAATTTTAAGACTAAGGTTTGTGATAGGTTAAGCTGATATGCAATAATGCACAAGCCACATCATATTTTTGAAGAATTCTCAATGCCCTTAGTCAGACATGATTTTCAACACCACTAGTGGTGTTTTCTACCCTGTTTCAGAGAGTACAATTCATGAAGACCTTTAAGCGAAGGATCAAAGATTCAACTGAGTACACATAAAAATATTTTAAGTATAAGTGATACTTTTTGCTATAACACACCATAAAGTAGAAACAAAAGAAAAAGAAGAAAGAAACTTTGGATCAACCCCAGACTGATATTTTTTCTTTGTATGTAGTGGTTGAATTTTCTTTTTCCTAATTGGTTATGTCACAAAACATAGAACATGTTCCTTGCAGCAACTTTAAATTCACAGAATACATATTTGGGACAAAGGGCAGATGTACTTGCGGCAGTCATGGAATCTGCAAAAGTGAACAGTTTTCTTACCTTGGAGTCCCCCTGCTGCAACAGTGAGCACCCCATCCATGGTGTCCTGGGCATCTTTGGGATCTCTCTTGAAGGCGCTAGTCAACAGTTTTGTCCCTTGCTCTCGGATGTGGGGTGCCAGCTGCTTGCCCAGAGCGACAGTCAAGTCTCCCAGCTTCTTGACTGAAAAAACAATCCGAGTTTAGCTCTCTTTTGCTTAATCTTTTTGGAAGTTCAGGCAATTTGTAACAAATCATAGCGAGTTATCAAGAAATACTATTTTAACTGATGGCATTGAAATAGCATTTTCCTTCTAGTCAACGTTTATAAAAGAATAAAATGCATTTGATTAATGTATTGATAATATTTCACTCAAATATTTAAGTAATTTTTCATGGCATAGATTGCAATCTCCTTCTCTGCTCGGCATTGAAAAATATGATTTTTGTCACGAGTGATGATCGGAAACATTAAAACTGCATAGAATACAGCCCTTTTCAAAGGAGCTAATGAAGGACCATAGTCTTTTTGCAGTACTAGTGCGATGATCTGATACGGCATCCATTCTGTGTTACCATAAAGGTGCTGATGTCAATAGCAGAAAATCCCGACACCAAATTTCTCATCAAATGGGCTCCAGTGGCGGATAAAAAAGGGGGGCAGGGGGTCATGACCCCCCCCCTCCCCCAAAACTGTAAACCTATTTCAGTGTTTGCTTGAAAAAATTAAAAAACTTGATCAAAACCATATGGAATAGAATTTTTTTTTAAATTCAATATTTTTTGGGCATTACATTAAGGGGTGGATACAAGGAAGGGAGAGAGGTCATGTGGGTCGCGACCTCCCCCTTCCCTGGAATCTGCAAAATTTCTTTGTAATTGTTATTAGGTTTATTGTGTTCGAGTAGTGAAATTGACTGCTTGAAAAAGAAAACCTGAACGGAACCATAAGAGAAAGGAAATAATTTTTGATTTTTTTTTTGTGGCATAACATGTCACATGCTATTGATATATGAGCCACTCAGAAGCCAATGCGGTTAAGTCCAAAACACAAAAATTGAGAAAAGTAATGTTTTTTGATACATTAGTTTTTAAAATTCTTGTTTTATTAATTTAATTGGAAAAGTGTATTCAGTCTTTTTTCGAGGTGTAAACTTTGCAAAAAAACAAGATATGTACAGGATGTGTAAATAAAAATGTAAGTATTTATTGAAATAATGACAGCATCGTAAAAATTTTAGGACTTATACCTTTTGGCAGCTGTAACAGATAAGAAATTTATGTAAAAATAATAAAATAACATTTATTTTGTCATAAGTTTTATGTTTATTCATCATAACAACCATCATCATCTTCCGAGTTATTTAAATGTAAATCTTGATCTCCACGTGTTGTCCTTAATGTCCTGTAAAAGTCGTGTTTCATTGGAGGTATAGACTTTAATAAACATATGATGTCTTTTTTTGTTCCTCTTGAAATTGTTCTGCCATTAGGATATAATATAGGTTGAGTTATATTTTTTTAATTTACTGGCCTACCTTTTTTTTTTACATATCAATTACATGAAAGGTGTCAACCTCGTCAAAATTATGTTTGAACTTAATGCTGCTTGGGTTTGACCTTTCCAATTTTATTCATCTCATATTAAGCCAATTGACTGTTAGTCTACTTGGTGATTTTTTTCTGCTGGTAGCAGCTTCTTCCAATGGTATTGTGGAAAGAAATTCTTGTGAATTCATTTCTATAACTCTGAAAGGGTTCTTTCTTTTACAATAGAAAGGTCTGAATTTAAGTATCTGCATCTGGGATTATGACTTGTATAATTGCTTGAAATAGCAGGAAAGGAACTTATATGTTTTCTTACATGGGAATCATCTATTTTATTACCTGGAATATGTTGCCCCCGGTGGGCCTTCAGATCTTCCTTTGAATAGCAATTATATAGTTGCCCGTTACTTATTTGATATGTTTCTATAAAATATTTTTTGCAAACACCAACATCTTGGCCGTTAAGTCTAATAAAATATTCAAAAGACTGAGATCTTGGTCCATTGGTGTTATTCCTGGGTTGTTGTCTTTTGATAGCATGGACTCTAATTAACCCACTTAAAAATATATTTTGCTTATGATGATCATTAAGCTTGTAAAAAAATTTCGCCTGTTTTCTTTGATAAAAGGTTATCTTGCGATTACAAAGTCGTAAACAGTTAAAAGGTTTATTATCAAATTTCTTTGCAGGAATTATTCTTGTATTTCTATTTTGATATTGTTTACCTTGTATCCTTTTTTGTTTCTCAACATTTCTCGATCATTTTCCAGGATTCCCGCTGTGTTTTCTACCAACTTTTCCGTTATTTGATGATTTTCTGTATCTTCGTTATCTGACAATGTATCAGAATCAATACGGTTAACTCTCCTTGAATTAGAATGAAATATCGCATCACTTTCACTTTCACTGTGTTCTATTTCCATTGACATTTTTAGTTTTTATACCCTTACAATAAATCTATTTTATTACTTTAATAAGTCAGAGTTTTTACAGTTATTAAAGAAAATTTATTTAATGTTTTTGATAACACAATAATTTTCGCAAACACTTCAACGTAATATTTTTGTGTTCTGATGCACATGCATAAAACTCAAATAATTCTAATTAGAAGGTGACAGTTAAAGTTACTATGAATTTCTTGTTTTTCAGTGTTGCCAACAAATATCGAAAGAAGAATAATTTAACTTTTATTTCAGGGTTTATGTAAAAAAATATTGATAAAAGGTGGACTTATTCACAATGGCTTCTGAAATTATTATATAATATATTCAAAAGTTATTAAAAAAAGGGCTGTCTAACCTAGAAAAAAGTAACCAATGAGTAAATCCTTTAATAACTAAGAAGATTATTATTTATTTCATCAAAATTTCCAAAACTCAGAAAATATCAAAAAATGGACTTAACCGCATTGGCTTCTGAGCGGCTCATATAGCTTTGCTTGAGGCAGTTTTTCTACAGCGCTGTTTTCATGCGTCAGTAAACTGAAAGAACAAAGAAGTGTTTGCCACCTGATCGCTTTTTATGCAAGAAATTTAATGGACGATATTTCCAGAGCTGTAAGGCATTGCTTCAACTGATAAAACATTTTATTTTGCAATTATTTTTTATGAAGTCTCTGTAAATTATTATTCCTTTCTGCTGTGATTTTTAGTCACCTTTGTTTTTGTTCGTGCTAAGTTTATTTGTAAATGTGCTGTGAATAGTTAATTAGTTTAAATCAGTGTTTTGGACTTTGTGTCAGGCAAGAAATGCAAAATTTTAGTTTCGTGTTAGCGCGAAACCTCATTATAAGAGAGTTTCTGTAAATTAGCCCCCTTTATTAGACGGAAACTGTGCTGGAAAAAGCTGCATTTTGTTAAAAAAGGACCATCTATAACAAAAATGATGAAGCTTTTGGGGGACAAAACAATGTTGTCCTTTTTTGCAAAGTTAAAAAAAAAACTGATGGACCCAAATCCAATAGAAACATATCCCGCTTTCCTGTATCAGACTCTGACACTGCGACGTTCTCGTCCACCTCCGATTTTTCTACAACCGAAACGAATCAGTCGGTGAGTATGATCAATGTCTAAATTACATTCAAAAAATACTTAAATTAGATTTTTGTTGCATTTTTAAGTGAAGTTTTAAAAGTGTTATTTCTGCATACAAGATGGATGTGTCATAATCAGATATATGAATGAAATGAACATTCTTTACAGAGATATCAGTACATAAAAAGAGGTTGTTGGACATGGAATGACTTGGTTTCCGACGCAACTTTTGCAACCTGTTTCCTTGTCAAAGCTAGCACAACTCAGCTTAAATAATAGTGAACCTTTCTTACTTGCTGTGATGTCTTTATGCAGAAAAATGTTGGGACTTAATACTATGACGTAGGTCTGGCGCTCAGAGGCTCTTGCTCTAGGATATTTGCCCTGACATATCATAAGTGGTCAGACTGTACTGCCGTGTGCAGGTAAATGGCAGTAGCTGCAGATTTTTCGATTTTCATTTTTTTTGCAATTTTGAAATCTTTATTACTATAGTTTTATGGTACAAACATTTTTATTTGGCTGCGGCAGAAAAAAACATTTTTTTTATGAGTGGTAATTAGCAGTAACTGCTTTTTTAGCAACATTTTGCAGGAAGTTGGCAGTATGTACTTACTGCTCTTTACCTGCCCACGGCAGAATGGAAACTTTCTCTCGTGGGCAGACAAATGGCAGTAACTGCAAAATTTTGGGTTTTCATGAAATTTTTTGCCCATGTTCATTTTGCCTTGGGAGGGTAAATAGCGGTAACTGCAAACTTTTTTCTTTTCTTTTTTTTTTTTTGAATTTTTTAAATCTATATTTCTTCAGTTTTATGGTGCAAACATGTTTATTTGGTTAGCGCTAAATAAAAGCATTTTTTTTTATCAGTGGAGATTAGCAGTAACTGATATTATCGTTACATTATGCAGGTAATCAGCAGTATGTACTTACTGCTCTATACCTGCCCATAACCATTGTCCGGAGAATGGAACATAAATGAATCGGCGCCAAAACTTGAACCAAGGCACATAAACGGTTTTTGCGATTTCTTTTTAGCTCAACTAAGCGCAAGCAGTAACGCCCCGATGGGAGATCATTGTGTGACCTCTCAAAAATTTCCTTGATTCGGCAAATTCAGAGAAAATAATGCATTTTTAAAAATAATTCTTAGTTGCTTCTCATTAGATGTAGGTATGCATGCCAGGTCGTATTTTATCATTTGGCAAAATTTGAGAATTATCATCTCTCGTCCTTGAGCGCGCAAGAGATACTTAAAAGGGAGAGATACTTGGGGAAAATAATCATAATTTAGTTCAAATAAAGTCAAAGAAAATGTTTTATAATTTCACAGCTCTCAAACATTTTTAAAAAAAATCTTTGATTCTTCATATCTGTGTTATAAAAACAATAAAACAAAATTAGTTTTTGCTAATGTACAGTTATAGAAAATAACATAAGAGTAAACACAAGTAATGCTTGGCAGATGATAAATAAACGTGTAGCAACAGAACGATTGTGTTCCATTTATTTTGTTCTGTCGCGGACGATATTTTTCAATTTTTAATATATACTAAGCTGTTGCACTTTTAGTAGTTCAATGAGAGCTATTGTTAACACACGAAGCATTTCTTTTGCCTAAATTTTCATGGAGATTTATTGCTTTATTGCAAAGTGCGGAACATTAAGCGATTTGTCGTAGTTTTTAAAAATGCCTAAAGAATTTTCTAATTGCCAAGTGACAACGCAGGAACATTAAAGAGTTTTCAACAATGCCGTAAGCAATCAAAACACATGCCTTGTTGACTATTCGTTGTCAGTATTTGAATTTTGAGTAAAAGTATTTGATTTTCACAATTTTGGACATGTTGTGGCTTCCTCAAACAACAACAAATTGACTGTCATCAGCATGACTACAGATGACTTCCATGGTTTCCCTGCAGTACAATCTCAGTGGAAACTGAAAACCATGTCAAGACCGTACCTAGAGGACATTGTTAAAGTTGAGTTTCACCGAGGTTCTCGGAATCTCTTTTACAAAGTGGATCGTGAAGATAATCAGTTCAAGGAATTTGATTTCCTAAAAAATAATTTTCAACTGAAGACTTCTATGTCTGCACCCCCCCCCCTTCCTCCGCGACTTTAAGAATTCCAATTAAGAAGAAACATGACAGAAAATTTAGTAGATGCGCAAAAAAAAAAAAAAAATCTACTGAAGTTTTTTTTCTATTCAGTGTTTAAAAAGGTAAAACACAAAAATGAGTTTGTTGTAGCAAGGACTGTTTAAATCAGCAAGTATATCTGGTATCTGAGGAGTAATGTATTTTGGATTAAATTTATATCAAGTGGATGTAGGTGGATACCTTATTCAGATTATGTCCTCTTTAATAATAAATTTATAACCAACATACGTATACATACATACATATATATATATATATATATATATATATATATATATACACATGTATATTTATTAATTTATTTTTATAATGGCGTAAAAATAATTGTGTAAAATAAATTTTTATTTTATTTTTAAGTTTCATTTCATTTATTTATATTAAATTTATGTCAAGTGTATACACAGTATTTATTTTTTTAAATAAAATATATTATTCACTTTGCAATAAATATACTTCGTACTGACATATCTTCTCCGTATTATGTTGAATTTGCCATTATTGATAATTTAATAGTACATTGTGCAGTTACTGCTGATTACCAGTAAAAAGTGCATAAAAATTACTACTGTGAAGAGCAGGTAAATGGCAGTATCTGCTTTAATTAAAATTTTGATTGCAAAATCAAAATGAAACGGACTGCCCAAAAAATACTTTGAGATATACACTGGTGTGCAAAAATTAAGGATGAGACGGTTTTTTCAATATAACTTTGTACAAAAGCTTTCCAAATCAACACATTTTATACCATAAGATCCACAATACGTAAGGACATGTGTAATGTAAGCAACACTTACTAAAAGAGAAATCAGAGGGATAAAAAGAAGCTTTATTGAAAAAGTAGCATGGAGCGCAATGCGACTGAACACCGAAGCATCCCTGTGATGGGTGTCTAGCAAGAAACATCCGGTCTTTAGTAGGGGATATGATCTCCCCCGGCTGCTAAGCAGGTTTCACAGCGTCTGCCCATGCTGAGAATGAGGGTATCAATGAGTTGTTGAGGCATTGCTGCCCATTCGTCTTGCAGCGTCAATCGAAGCTCCTGAATCGTTACTGGTGGTAAGGTACGAGCTGCCAAGCGTCTGCCTAGAAAATCCCATACATGCTCGATGGGATTGAGATCCGGAGATCGTGCCGGCCAATCCATACATTCAATATCCTCACTCTCTAAGAGCTGTTCGGCAGCTAGTGTGCGATGACATGGTGCATTGTCATCCATGAAAAGGAACTGCGGACCTATAGCGCCTCTAAAAAGACGCACATATGGAAGAAGAATGTCGTTACAATAACGGGTCCCGTTTACTGAACCTGCGTCGAAGATGTGAAGGTCTGTACGACTACCAAGCATGATGCCTCCCCAAACGAGAACACCGCGACTTCCATACCTGTCCCTTTCAATGATGTTCGAGGGATGATTGCTGCTTCCCCGCTCTCTCCAGATGAGTATGCGATGAGAATCGCTACTCAGACTGAATCTGCTCTCATCTGTAAAGAGTACTCGTCCCCATTCATTCTCTCTCCAATTCCAGTGTTCCCGGCACCACAGAGAATGCCTTCTCCGATGGGCAGGCACTGGAGGTACACACCGTATGCAAACAGACAACCACCGTGCAGTTTTCTAGCCACGGTAAAACGCGATATCGGTCGTCCACTCGCCTGTGTCGTGTGTCTAGCGATTTCTCCCGCTGTCTGCCACCTGTTTCTTCTGGCCTGTAAGACAATATACCGGTCATCTGCAGGTGTGGTTCCTCGTGGACGACTACTACTGAACCCCCGGATAGCTGTTCCTGTAGTTTGAAATTGTCTCCAAAGTTGTGAAACGATGCTGTGAGCAATTCTGAACTCTGCAGCCACACTTGTCACACTGCGGCCTTCCTCCAACTTCCCAATGATTCGACCTCGGGTAAAAGCGTCCAGATGTCGTCTAACAGATTGATTATTCGCCATTTCTCACTGCGGCAGCAATTCGGTGTGATTTTAACTGCTATACAGCGTGCAATCTCTTTGCCAGAAATACTGATCTTACACTGACAACATGCTTTATACTACTCAGACACTTCCCCATTACGTATGCCTGCATATCTGCGCATGTGCTACCGTACATCACCTTACTTAATCTCCTGATTGGTCTTTCTGTCGGCTCTGCCTCTTCGTTCAGCTGATATGCTAATTTTTCGACTTCGTCCTTAATTTTTGCACACCAGTGTAGAATAGCCTAAAATCAAATTTCAATGTTTTATTGATGTTTGTGAGAAATCAAAAACGCGTTTCTTCAAATATCTCAAAAACTCATTTTTGTAGATACTGCCGTTTACCTGCACATGGCAGTGTACTTTTTAGTACAAATGCATTCATTGATAAAGAAGAGTTACCTAGGAACCCGGTGGCCTTGAGGGCCACCCCGGAGGCTTCCCTGGCGATGACTAGTCCTTGCCGCACCCTGGGGTCCACGGCCACCGGCTTGTCCTCGGGGCTGATCTTCTCCCTGGCCTTGGAGGCTCCCCGGTGGATGAGGTCGCTGCTCAGGGCTGCTCCCTTTACCAGCCCCGCAGAGATGTACTCCGCACCTGACACAGAGAGACAGAGACATTAAGGTAAGGGATGCAGAATATGTTTTGATGATGGTTTCGAAAAACAATATAGGCCATTCTGTGTTCAATTAACAAATGGGACACGCCACACAGTTTCTGATTTTGGTAAAATTTGTTAGGTCATATTGTCGGCACCATGCTAAACTAACTAATGTGAAAATTGGCACTTTTTAGGAGAGCCAAAACACTGAATACAATTTTTTCCACCTGATGTGTTTAGTTATTTTCAATGTTTTCATTTTTATAGATAACTTTAAGAGTAAAAAAACTATAGTTTGAAGTAGTAGTTAAGCAGTAGATAGCCTTTTTTGAGTACCATGGCAAACTATTGAGTTTGAAAAACGTGATTCGCTTTTCTTCACATTCTTTAGTTTAGCATGATGCAGAGAATATCCTAGGCACCATGCTAAATCAACAAATGTGAAAAATTATGTTTTTCAAATTCGAGGTTTGCTGTAGTATTCAAAAAGGGCTACTGGTTACAACTACTTCAAACAAGTTTTTTTACACTTAATAACTAAACGCGTCAGGTGGAAAAAATTATATTCAGTGTTTGGCTTCCTGAAAAGTGCCAACTTTCACATTCGTTAATTTAGTATGGTGCCTATGTTATGTACAGTAAACTTCCGATTACTCGCGGAAAAGAGTGACGCGAATAAGCGAAAATCACGGAGAATACGAATAATAGGTTAAAAACAATACTAGTGCATACAATAACTAAAAAATATGAATAACACTCACAAATACATTTAAATTGTACCTAAAAATAATGCTACAATTGCATCTACTAACATTAAATGCAAAATATATATATAAGCAAACAATAAAACAATCATTTATTAAAAAAACATTAAATAACGGCTAAGAAAAAAAAATGTGAAAAGACCCGCGGATAATCCGGCGCCGATTATAGAGAGTTTACAGTACCTATATTCTGCACTCGCAAACTGTTATATTTTTTTCTACGAAAAGTTTTGTTCTTGAGATGCAGCTAGTTTTTTTCTCCCCAGATGAGTAAAATTTGGCATTTATGATCTTTTTCTAAAAGCTCTAGTATATTGATTTAAGTTAGTAAAAATAAACAATCTAAGTTAAGCTTCATTAGAATTTTTCGATAAATCACGATTCAAAAAATGCTTTTTTCATCATTTTGAGCCTAAAAAGAAACTTACAGTAGGAAGCTATTTTTTTTCCTGTTGCGATTAATTAAGCATACATAATTAACTACAACAGGTCCCTCATCGACTTTTTTGTGCTTGAAATGACAAGAACACTTTATCAACACTATTTTTTACCAGAGGACCCGACAGACGTTGCTCTGTTCAAACTTTATAAATTGAAATATTAAAAAATTTCAATAAACTATCAAGTGTATGAACCGTTTTATTGAAAAAATAAGTAAAAAGAAAATGCTTTAAGCTGAGTGGTGTCAGAATGCGTATATTTATTACAATTGATTTATTTAATGCCTACTGAACAGTTGTTTTATTAACTATTTTTTCTCCCGCACTTGATGGTTTGTTCCTTCAGCCGTACTCAAAGAATAAAAAGCGTCCTCGGATATTAAGTGTAAAAAACTAACTACCCATCTAGAACAAACGGGAAATCCCGCTGCAATATCCCCCATATGAAAAAGAATAAAACAGGGTGGCGACAGGAACTGTGAAAAAAAATTCCCTGACTTTTCCCTGATTTCCCTGATTAAGTTCACCAAATTTCCCTGATTTACGTTACCAATCATAATGGTTTTCTTTCTTTGCTCTACTTGAAATTCATTACGTATATTTGTATAAAATGCAGTATTTTTAACGTTTTAAGTTGTGTAAAGTTGTTGAACTAAAGATATATTTTCAAAAGATGTTACTTTTTTAATAAAATGGTTAAAAAAATGTATCAAGTCAATTTTTTTTTTGGGGGGGGGGCCTACAAAACAGTATATTAAATTTTTCTAAAATGGAAAGATTATAGAAAATTAAAAAAAAAATTACTTCACTTCCAGAAACCACTTAGCGTAAGAATTTTAAGAAACTATTAAAATTACTCTTAAAAACATATGTGTATTTAAGAACTAAAAAGTAATTAAAATTATTTTGAACTAAGTTTTCAAACAGTATAATAATTGTTGTAAGAATCACAAGTAATAGTGAAACAATAGAAGTAATGTAGTTATTCTTATATAAGTAATTGACATATTTATGCAAAACAGATGAAACCATTTGACATCCATTCATAGGGAGCTTTTCTCTAATCAAGAACATAGGTTTTAATGAATGAATACAGCATTTTAACAAAAAAAAAAATACTTACTTAAGTACACAAGTTAACTCTTTAAAATTATTTCAGTATGTAACGAAAAAAAAATCTTAGATTGCTTTTGTAACAAACAACTTTGAAATGCAAGAAAAAAAAGCAATTAGTTAATTTCAAAACATATAAAAGAATACAACTTGGTTATAAAATTAAAGAATCACTTAAGTCTGAAGAAAAGAAAACCTTTATATTCTGCGGTGACAACAAATAGTATGATGGCAAAAAACAAAGTTTTTTTAATTAAAAGTTCAATTTTAGCAATTAAATTGAAAATGCAAAGAAGTAATAACTTTTAAGCTTTTATAGTATTAATTGAAAAACCAAAGATTTCTTCTTGAGATCGTGATTACAGTACGCTAATTACTTCAAGACAATGGAATAAAGGCAAAGAAGCTAATGCATTAATGAAGGCTTCCTCTTTGCATGTATAGTTGTTTATTTTACGTAGCATTGAAAGCGTAAAAGGAAATTTTAAGCTAAGGAAAATAAATCTAACAGACACAGAACCAATCTTAGGAAGTCCATCCTGTGGTTAATAAGTAGGATTCAATACTTTGACGTTGAGGAAAAAAGATGCACAAATAATGCAGCAGTGTATAATCACACGTCATTAATTTTACTTTTTTTTTTGAACAGATAATTGGCGGAAAATGCGTAGGGAATTAGAGTACTTAATTTTGTAAAGCAAAAAAAAAATTTTTTTTCTTCATAAAATAAATTTTTCCTGATTTTTCGTTATTTTTTCAAAATTCCCTGATATTTCCCGACTTTTCCCTGATTAATAAAGTTCCCTGACTTTTCCCTGATCTGTTGCCACCCTGTAAAACAATCGAAAGAATATCGTTTTAAAAAATGATAAAGGTAAAAACAGTTCTCTGAATAAGCGAAAATCCCCCTTCCCCCTCCCTCCCAATGTAAAAATAAACACTTTTCAACTAAATTGACTAAAAACTCTTTAAACACGAAAAACTATTCCTGGCAATTTGGAATATTTCGCCAAATAAACAAAAAATACAATAAATTACATTAACAGTAGCTTTAAGCTGTAAACAAATGATCACGCAACTCTATTGTTTATAGCCAAAGTCGCAAAGCCACCACGTTACTGTAATCCAGCCGATCAGTGAGCGAAGCCAACTGCGACTGATTAGAAGTTTGATCTTTTGAACGAAAACTTTTTAACCTTCTTATATTGTCTAATTTGTTCTTTCCACCAAAGATAAAGATCTTCCACTGCACTGATCTTTTGTGTACAGAATTACCCTGAAGACCCTGAGAAATGAAGGCTTCACTCTCTCTCTCTACATTTTATCTATTCTCAATTGATATATCACAGTAGGAAATTTCATTACAAAAAGCAGAGCTGGCTTTTGTTGGCATAAATTTAGGTTAAGTTTAAAATCCAGAAGTTAAGATATTTAAACTAAGCCAACATTAACTGGCCGTGTAATGTCAAGTTGGAGACAAGCAAAAAACATGTTTCAGAAAAATACATTTATTAAATATGACTAGAATAACATCCCCATAAAATACACCCCCAAAATATCATAACAAAAGTGGTTCCAGAAAATAAATAAAAATGTCACCAAAACGTCGATGCAATCGCTTGCCACTCCGAAGGATCAGCTTGAAGACTCACAAAAAGGTCCGCCGAATCACACTTCAGGAATGTCCATACTGAACAGGCAACATTACACAATTCGTAGATCGGTGAGCATCACAGGTAGACACGTGGAACTCACATCCCCGACATTTTAATTGGCCGGACACAACACAACAGGTTCTTCACCTGGATTCACTAATTCCAGGACTTGGAATATTAAACATCACATACCACAAAAACCCCCGCTAGCATCGCGGGGAAAAACCCCCCACACGTGAGCCGGACTAGGCTTCACGATCAGAACCAACCACTTGGGATAGTTGAAAGAAGAAAAACGAGAGAGTGATCGCTGCCACTCGCCACAATATATATGTTTTATCAACCAATGAGATTCCATGCCTCGATGACGTCACCTACACTAACTTCTACTTCGACCATCACTCATTTGCATATTCCACTGCCGCGAATATTCGTACTCCTCTCCATAGCACGTGCGGTCAACGAGTGGAATTAATTCGAGTCGATCAGGTGACAACTCAACTTTTCTGAATCGACACATCGAGACATGCAATCTCCGATGGTTTCAGTAAACAGTCGCCATTAATTATGGCGTGGGGGAATCGTCGATTGAAGTGTTAGCACCAACTAGTTGACAGGTTCTACTTTTACCAGACTGGGCTTAAAGTAGGTACACTTAACTTTAAATTATTTTCTTTAAATTATCGGCTGTGGACCGAGAAAAAAAACTAAATAAAATAAAATAATATTTTATGCTAACAAATTCCCCCCTTCTCGGTTACACAGCACGATACACTTCAAAACGACATGAAAACTGACATATTTCAAACAACAATTAAAAAAATTTTTAAACACTTTTGAGAAACATTGAAAAAATTTACACATTTGAATATTAAACTTTTACATTTTCATAATTACCAAAAATGAGTTTGCACATTTTTTTCAATGTACCCCGAGTCAGAGGCTTGGTAAACGTATCCGCAGGATTTTCTGCGCTTTTCACATATTTTAATTCAAATGTATTCTCCTCTACTAAGTTTCTCAAAAAATGATATCTGACATCAATATGCTTTGTTCTGGAATTTTCTATAGGGGAATTTGAAAATTCTATTGCAGCTATATTGTCACAATTAATTACAGACCCGTTAAATTTATATCCAGCTATTTCAAAATGTGATGTTTCTTCTAAAATTCTTTTTAACCACACCACCTCTTTTGCGGCTTCTGTCAAAGAGATATACTCAGCTTCCATGGTGGACAATGAAACACACTTTTGTTTAAATGTTCGCCAGATAATAGGTACTTTGTCAATGTAAATAATAATTCCCCCCATCGAAATCCTATCGTCCCTATTTGCAGCATAGTCTGAGTCAGAAAAACCATTGATTTTAATTTCATTTATTGCAGATAGACTTAATTTATAATAATTTGTATATTTTACATAACCTAAAAGTCTTAATAAACACTGCCAATGTCTTTTACCCGGATTTGCTTGAAATTGAGATAATAGATTAACTGTATAGGCAATATCCGGTCTAGTTTTCCCTGCTATATAGGACAAACATCCCAATAAATTGCGATAAGGTACTTTCTCCATTTCTTTTATTTCTTGGTCCGTTTTTGGACAATCACTTAAAGACAAAATTGTACCTTTCGCTATTGGGAGGGTCGAGTATGGGTATTGATACTTTTCAAAATTTTCACAAACTGTCTTAATGTAAGAATTTTGGTGTATAAAAATTCCCCCATTGATTTCTTCAAATTCTACCCCCAATAATTTTTTAGTTCTCCCTAATTCTTTAATATCGTAATGTTTTGATAAATCCTGAATTGTTTCCTGAATTATGATTTCATTTTTTCCAAAAATTATTATATCATCTACATACATCAATAAAAACACATTTCTGTTTCTTGTATAAACACAGTTACTACATTTATATTTCATAAAATTTAGACCCTGGAGAACCCTATCAATTTCCAAGTACCAATTTCTCCCCGATTGATGGAGACCATATAGCGATTTCTTTAGACGGCATACCCAGTCTTCTTTTCCCGGGATTACAAAACCCTGCGGTTGTCGCATATAGATTTCCTCATGCAAATCAGCATAAAGATATGCGTTTTTTACGTCTAATTGAAAATGGCTCCAACCCAGGAATATCACCAGAATTGAGAAAAACATTCTGATCAGGGAAAAATTGATAACTGGGGAGAAAACCTGAGAATACGATTCTCCTGCCACCTGTCTGTTTCCCATCGCAACCAATCTGCTTTTAAACCTGGCAATTTCCCCTTTAGCATTCCTCTTCAAGTCATAGACCCACTTATTACCAAGTACTGGTTTACCAACTGGCTGGGGAACCAACTGCCACACCCCCCTTTCTTGAATCACTTTCATTTCTTCTGACATGGCTTCTTGCCAATGTTTTACTTCTGGGGTTTTCAAGCATTGATTATAGTTTTGGGGAATTAGCATTTCTGACAAATTTGCCTCTGGCTCGGGTTCCATTTGTTCCTTAGGGGAATTAAAAATATCAAACAAAGGATTATAAGGTACATTTTTACTTTTGAAATCAAATAGTTCAGGATTGTAAACAATGTTATTCTTCTTACAATATTTTTCTACATCATTGGGTGACCTCAACCTGGTTTTATTTCCTTTTTCATAGTAGTAGATATCAGTACGGTCCCCTGTCTTTCTTTTTACTGCATCCCTCACCCATTCAATTTCCTCACAAGGGGTGGGAGCCTTTCTTTCATCTATCTCTTTATCTAAGAGAACTTCACTAATAGGTTTAATAAAAGAATAATCATCATCATTGTCTACATTCCCATTCAAGTTTGATTTCCCCCAAATTAAATTTTCCCTGAAGTCCACATTGATAGTTTCAAAAATTTTCTTTAACTCTGGGTCCCAAATTCTGTACCCTTTTGCTTTGGTTGCGTAGCCCACCATTATGCCTTTCTTACTTCTCGAGTCAAATTTCTTTAGATTTTGTTTTGGCATGCCTCTGTAGGCAATACATCCAAACCTCCGAAAATGCCTTACTGAGGGCTTGTTTCCCCAGAACAGCTCAAATGGGGTTTTCCCCCTTTCTTTTAGGACTGTTCTATTCCTGACATAATCGAAGCATAAGGCGGCTTCCGCCCAAAATTCTTCCCTTAGTCCAGAGTCTTTCAGCATTGCCCTAACCCCATTCATTAATGTCAAATTGTATCTTTCTACTACCCCGTTCTGTTCGGGAGTATAAGGGTTGGTTCTTTCTATGCTGATGCCTTCTTTAATTAAGTGGGTCTCAAAATTAGAATTTGTGAATTCCCTCCCATTATCAGACCTTATGGCCAAAATTTTCCTGTTGAGGGCTCTCTCTACATGCCTCTGGTATCTAAGGAAATATCCAAAAGCTTCATCTTTTGACTTTAGAAAGTAAATCGTGGACTTCCTTGAGAAATCATCAATTATGGAAAAAATATATCTTTTCCCCCCTAGTGACTCCACCGGAAATGGCCCTGCTAGATCCATGAAAAGAAGCTCAAGTTGTCTTTTAGACCTTATCCCTGGAGTGGGCTTAAATGAACACCTTCTTTTCTTTGCAATAATACAAGGCTCACAATCTGGCCGTTTTCTATTTTTTATATTAAGTCCTTTGACACAGTTCTTCTTTTCAGTTTCCAAGATACTGTCATAATTAATATGGCAAAACCGTTCATGCCACAACTCCAGGTCTAATCCTTTGACCTCGGTTACATTTACATTTGGTGGCGAGTCACTACTTTGATTACTTAAAAATGAGGTGGGTTTTACAAAGTACAATTTATCAATTAAAAATGCAGAAAAAAGTTTGATACCATCATTATTAAAAATACATATTTTACCAGGATACCACCTTAATGAAAAACCAAGACTGTCTATCCTGGATCCGGAAAGCAAATTTCGTCTAAGTGTTGGAGCATAATAGACCTCATTCAATGTGATGGTTACTAGCTTACCATCTGTTTTGATTTCGAAAACAATTTTCCCTACCCCCTCGACTTGACTATTTACATTGCCCACAGCTACTTCCATTTTTGTATTTTTAACCGGCCTCAATTCACAAAATAGGTCCCTATCTTTACAGAAATGTGCCGTGGCACCTGTATCCAGTAAAAATACTGGTATTTCCTCCTTCAAATTTGTGTTGTTGGCCTGCACTCCTGATATTTTACTGATGGTGCAAAACATTCCAGCCTTAGGGGGATTACTTTGTTTGGAAAAATTACGATTACCTTTATTTTGATTATTTGGTTTTCTGCTCCAACACCGAGCCGAAATATGCCCCTTTTTCCCACATGTGAAGCAAACTCTCGTTTCAAATTTATTTACATTTTCAACTTTCCGCCCAGTCTGGTGTTTATTTTGAACAGAAAAAACATTAACACTTGAACTACTATTTCCAAAATTTTCATTTCCTAAAAATTTTAATCTCCCCTCTTCTGCTAAAAGTTCATCCAAAACATTTGAAAAGTTAAATTTACTTTCATCCCATCTATAAATATTTTGTACTATTCCCCTAAAATTTTGATCTAAACTACGTATTAGTTGAAATCCCTTTAATTTCTCATCCATTTTATAGCCATTCTCCTCCAACTGTCGGAGCAAACACTTCAATCGAGCCGCGAACATTCCAATAGTTTCTTTTTCATTAATTCTGCTAGAAAAAAACTCCTCCCACAATCCGGCAACACGGGCTAAAGACGGAGGTTCAAAATTCAATTTCAATGACGTCCATACAGCATATGGATCGTCTAAATCATCTATTAGTTGTTTTAACTCATCCTCTATGTTGAGGTAAATAATCGCCACTGCTTGGCCCCTCCGTTTCTTTATTTCTGCCGAAATACCTTCTTCTAATTTTGTTTGGGTTAATTCCCATAAATCTCTTTCTATCAGTACCATTTTCATATTTTTCGACCATGTTGCCCAATTGCAGGAGTTAAGTTTCTTAATGTTTCGATAGTCCCTTTCCATTATTCTGAAAACTTTTGCAAATTTGTCTCCAACCAAAATGACATTCGACCGAGCTCTGCTACCACTTTGTTGGCATAAATTTAGGTTAAGTTTAAAATCCAGAAGTTAAGATATTTAAACTAAGCCAACATTAACTGGCCGTGTAATGTCAAGTTGGAGACAAGCAAAAAACATGTTTCAGAAAAATACATTTATTAAATATGACTAGAATAACATCCCCATAAAATACACCCCCAAAATATCATAACAAAAGTGGTTCCAGAAAATAAATAAAAATGTCACCAAAACGTCGATGCAATCGCTTGCCACTCCGAAGGATCAGCTTGAAGACTCACAAAAAGGTCCGCCGAATCACACTTCAGGAATGTCCATACTGAACAGGCAACATTACACAATTCGTAGATCGGTGAGCATCACAGGTAGACACGTGGAACTCACATCCCCGACATTTTAATTGGCCGGACACAACACAACAGGTTCTTCACCTGGATTCACTAATTCCAGGACTTGGAATATTAAACATCACATACCACAAAAACCCCCGCTAGCATCGCGGGGAAAAACCCCCCACACGTGAGCCGGACTAGGCTTCACGATCAGAACCAACCACTGGGGATAGTTGAAAGAAGAAAAACGAGAGAGTGATCGCTGCCACTCGCCACAATATATATGTTTTATCAACCAATGAGATTCCATGCCTCGATGACGTCACCTACACTAACTTCTACTTCGACCATCACTCATTTGCATATTCCACTGCCGCGAATATTCGTACTCCTCTCCATAGCACGTGCGGTCAACGAGTGGAATTAATTCGAGTCGATCAGGTGACAACTCAACTTTTCTGAATCGACACATCGAGACATGCAATCTTCGATGGTTTCAGTAAACAGTCGCCATTAATTATGGCGTGGGGGAATCGTCGATTGAAGTGTTAGCACCAACTAGTTGACAGGTTCTACTTTTACCAGACTGGGCTTAAAGTAGGTACACTTAACTTTAAATTATTTTCTTTAAATTATCGGCTGTGGACCGAGAAAAAAAACTAAATAAAATAAAATAATATTTTATGCTAACAGCTTTCTTATTGTCCTTTGGCAATGGGTTAAATATTTACTTCAGTTCTCGCTCAACAATAAGTTAAAATAAACATTGATAATTTGGGAGATATAACCATCCAATGTTTAAATAAATAAATTAACAGAAACGTTTCCGATTTGATCCATCATGCTTCGGAACCATGCTTGCCACAACTTAATTGCACACAAAAAATTTGATCAAAATCTGTCCAGCCATTTAAAAGCCTTATGGTGACAAACGTCTGCACATAAGATTTTCAGATATTAAGATGAACATATTTTTATTTAAAAAAAACCTGTAATGTCTCCCTTCTTGTTACCTCCTTGTCACAAACTGCCATAATTTCACATACCCCCTCCCCAAAAGGTGACATGATTTGAGGCAGTGAGAAGCAAAGGGATATAAGTATAGTTTTATAAGTTTTTAGTAAAACTCGGTTCAAGTTCCAGTCTTAGGTAGGCTTTCATTGAAAAGTTTTTCTAAATCATGCTGTATAGCAGCACCTACCAGGGCTACCAGTACCACCTCTTTACCCAAAACAGAGGAGCTCCTCCTACCATTTGCACTGGTTGAACCCAAATTTTTAATTTTAGCACTCATATCCCTTTGCTTCTTGCTGCCTGATTTGTGGACTGACCAAAAATATTTTTATTCAACTACAGCACTGATTCTAGTAGTGACTATAATGATTCAAGTATATCAAATAGGATTATTTGAGAATATGCATAAATAAACAATTGATAAGTTATCGACCAATGGAAAGACTTCATCGAGCGACAGGGACAAAGAGCACCCACCTATAACAATCCCCCGGGAGAGGGATTCACTGAAGGAGGCGGGGCCTCCCTCTTCCTCCACCCCCACTCGCTTCTCCTCCTTGAGGGCGGTCAGGGAGTTGAGGAGCCCCAAGAACTCAGCCCTGCCCCGGGCATCCACCGAGGGGGGCAGGATGACACCCACCGCAGAGTCTGCAATGAAAAATGCATGAAATACCTTTTAAAAAATGCATTGGTTATATCTACATTCTATAGTAAAACCTCTTCCATCCATACTAATTGGAACTGAGAGGTGTGGAAGGGGGTAGCAGGAAAAGTACCCGTTTCATTCAAAGACGTAACTCACCTCTGCCGGCTCCCACATCCGGGAAGAGGAACGCCCCGTATCCGCTCTCCAGGGCAGGGGACTGCCCCGGGATGAGGGGGTAGGTCCAGCTTCCCACTTGCAGCCAGGCGGGAGGCCGACGGGCGGCATCCTCGTGGTCCACGAATTGGTACACATTGAGGGAGGTGTGAGACGAGTGGGTGCTCACCGAGCCATCGCATGATACGTAGAAGAGCTGCACCTCATCCGGGACACAGAACAGCTCCACCACTTCCGTGCTGCGCCTCCTACCCTCTGCTGCTGTTGCCACCACCACTCCAGGGCAGGAGGACCTCCTGGGGGTCTGCTCGCACGCCTCATCGTACGAGGGCGGCAGCTCCGGTGGTGCGTAGGGCGGGCTGGCCACGTCGTTGAACTCGGATCGTACCATCTGCGCTGTCTTGCGCATCTTCTGCTGCAGCCTGCGCGCGTTGTCCCACTTGGGCCCGGAGCAGTACGGCTGGTCGCAGCGGACGTTCAGCGCCTGCCGGAAGAAGTGTCAGAAAACTAACTGAAGTTCAAATTAGTGGACCTCACAAATGTGTCTTGGATTAAACATGTTTAAGAAAATCTATTCACATTTATTAGTGATAATTTTACAAACCTATGAGCTAAATTTAACGAATAATCATAAGAAATCAAATCCTGTGTCAGGCAAAAAATTATCATGTAGTAAGTTACCGCCCTAAGGCCAGGGCTAAGGCAGAATTACTTAAAATACACCGCCAGCTCAGTTATTCCATCCGAGGACTGCAGTTTTGTGCTTTTTAGCACTCGTCAGCCCGGAATAGGAATCACATGAGCTGGAGGCGAAAAATCTGCCCTTTTTTTTCCTATTAACAAGTCATTACTTTCTTATTATTATTTTAAAAATACATGTCTTTTTTGTACATCTTAGTTGTAATGCTATGCATAAGTCTTCAAGTAATTTGGGGCCCCAGGCCCAGGTGTAGTTGACCTGTGCGGTAATCAGACCCTGCAGAGGTATTTGTTGAAATGAAATTTTTTTTTGTTTTTTAAGCGTTTGTTTAAGAAGTTTCTATGAAAGCATATTATGCATTGAGTAGCTGAAATGTGGTTTCTAGCATAAGAAAGCGATGAACACTCATTAAATAAACATACATTAAAGATATGAGAAAAACTAACAAGGTATGCGAAATAGCAGGGAATTTTCTTGTGAAAAATCATGCTGCCACATCACTGCACGGGACTCTCATAATATTCGACGCGCCACTGCAATGCTAAGTACACAAGTATGAAATATTTAGTCTATATATGGGGAGAAGATTATATCTTTACTTAAAATAAAACACGATTCTTTATTAGTGTTGTCTGTTTTGAAAAGGTCGACATCCGGCAAATGCTTCATGAATTCACAAGCCATTGTTCAAATAGCCGAAAACACTAGTGCTCTTGTCTGGAAATGTATAGAATTTCATCAATTTTTTCTGAGAATCAGAATTTTTCTCATGAAGATTGGTTTACAATTTACATAAATTGAATTTATCCATTTCTTACCATTCTGGTCAAAAAATTTGGGGGTGCGACCACCCCCTCCCCCCACATTTGCCGCACCTGCTATGCCTTGACCTCCCAAAATTTTTCCTTATTCAGCAAATTGTGTCTGACAACTCGTCAAATTCGGAGACATAATTGCAATACAATTTTTAAATGTCCGATGGCCCCATTTTATTGGATGTACTTATGTGTGCATGCAGGTATCTTATCCTTCGGCAAAATTTCGGCCAATTGAGAATTTTTCCCTTCCCAAAAAATACAAGTCCAAAGTGTCCCTGATCACCCTGTTTGAAGAGCAATTTCCTTTTTAAAATTCAGCAATGGCACTTTGTAATCTTTATATTAAATTTTGTTCCCAAGTACGATTGGCTCTTTCTTAGATGTGCAACTGAGTGTCACAAAGTATGGTGAAATTGAATGAATGCAATACCTGGTCTATCTTCAGAAGTCCTTTATCATACATATCCCTGGCCAGAGAAGACTGTCCTTGTTCTTGGTAGGATAGACCTTGGGAGATGTACAAATATGCTTCGTCATGGTTTACTCGAATTGTCTCTAAGAGCATCAATTGCTCGTCCGTTATTTCATCAGGACTGGGACGAAGAGCCATTAGAATCTACAATGGTAAAAGAAGTAAAATTATGTAGCATAATATTCTGCATAAATTAAAAAGAGAAAAAACTTTCCACAGTAATAATGATCCGCTTACAATGTAAATGAAAAAAAAAAAATTAACCCGGGAGAACTCGCGGTACTTTTCATCACACGAGAGCTCGCGAGGGGGCTCTGTAGGCCCGGAGTGGTTATTTCAGTAAATATAGTTTGCAAAATAGAAAAAAAATTGTGTTTTCAACACTGAATTATAAATAGATAAACAGCCTTTAAAATATGTTTTAAAAAGTAAGGTTTAAGAAAGTTCTATGATATAAGAATCTAAATCTTCTTCTGAGCATGATTGATGATCGCTATACTGTTCTGTGTCAACTTCTTCTTCATCATCTTCATTAAGGGAGTTTTCATCAGTTGAAACCTCAACTTACAAGGTCTGCAACCTCTTCATTTCATCTTTGTAGCTTAAATAGCGATGCATTTCACAATCTCTTCCTTTACATTCACAATCTGAAATGAAAAGCGTGAGCGCTCGCTCCGGGCTCCTGAGGCCCGAACCAGAATTTTTTGGGGAAAAGGGGGAATGTACATTTTTAAAAAGCATTTGGTCAGTATTTAGGTCACCTTGAACGCAGCTACTGTGGACGTCATTCATTTCCATTGGAGGGGTGATTTTTGGCAGCGTATTTTTGTAATGACCGGGCTTGAGAGGCCCGATGCGAGTTCTCCCGGGTTAAAGAAAAAAAATAAATAAAAACGTTCAATTCAGGAATGATGATAAATAAAATAACGCACCTTTAATAGATTTTGTAAAATGGTATGAAATTTCGTTCTACTAAAGGAAGTCAAGGAAAACTTCAAACACATGTCTTTTATACATAAATTTAACTTAAGTTTTATTATTTAACATGTCCAAAAAGAAAAAGCAGTTTTTGAAACAATAACTTTCTCACATTTTTGTGGGGAGGGACCCTGGAAACCCCATACCAGGGGGCCCCTTTCCAGTACCTAGCCGACCACCCCAGAAGGAGCCAGTCTGGGCCTGATACTGACGAACAGATTCTAGAACCAGTAAGTAATTATCCCCCCCCCCAAAAAAAAAAAAGCTTTGAAAGTGCAAGACAGGAATAAATATTAAAGACGTGGTTTGAGATAACAATGAATCTATTTTTCCATTGCAAAGAGATCTGAGCTTATAGAAACAAAGTCATGCATCCCATTCACAAGCTCACACTATCTTGCATTTAAAAAGGGCTCCTGTAGATGAGATGTAGTTGTATGAGAGAAAAATAATTTAAAAAGCCTAAATATATTAAAAGGCTCCATAGGCGTCGCGGCGGGGGGGGGGGGGACCCCTCAATAATTGAGAGTCGAACCCCCATACAAATTTGTATTTGTTAAAATAAAAACCGTTATTTGGGGGGAACTTATTACTGTTTTAATTCCAAAAAAGAATGATAATCCACAGTTACGTAACACATAATTTATTCTGTGAAATACAGTTGTAAAATGTTAAATTGTTAGATAATTGAGTCAAAATGAACTTTGCTTACACAAAAGGAAAGCAACTGTCTGCAATGAAAGCTTAGAAGCAAAGAATAAGCATTGCTAATTATAAGGAGCCTAAACTACCTCGTAGCAGGTCCGTCATTTCGAATTTTCACGGAGGGGCAAGGGGGGCGGGGAGCAAAGGGTAGATACTCAATGTACATTTTTTCAAAAAAAAAAAACTATATCGAGACCAGAAGACAGTTTTAAAAATGAACAGGTAGATGATAAACAAGCAAATACAATAAAAGTAAAAAAAAGTATTTCTTTTTTTTTCTAAATGCAAAACCTCACCTGGATGACCGAAGCATGTTTTAAATAGAAAAAAAAGCTGAAACACTGCGAGAAAGATTTAAAATATTGTAATGGAACAATCACACCAAAAGTTCTAAGTACTTGAATGTTCGGGAAAAAAAAAGTAAAACAAAAAATTTTATTAAGATATTCAGGAGGCATGATATTTATAATAAAGTGAAAAAATAGATCTAATGTATAAGTGTTAACAATGGCGTACCTAGCATGGGTGACACCTGGGGCGGTAATTTGTGGTGTGTCCCACCCCTTCCCCCACAAATATAAAAAAAAACTTTAAATATTCTATGTAAAAAAAGAAAACATGAAATTCATACAATAGGCCGTCGAAAGGTCAAAAAAGTAAGGGTGTGTATGAAATTGATGGCCTTTTAATTATGTCAAACATATCTCAAACACAAGTGAAGATAATGGAACTCTTTTTTTTTTACCGGAACTCACGACTAGGCTTAAGTATTGACAACATGAACCTAATTCTGAGAATAGTATTCACTTCATGATGAGGTGTAGGAAAAGGGGGAGGGGCAGTTCGGGAGTTTTCCCAACGGAAAATTTTTAAATTAGTAGTCTTAAGAATGCACTTTAGCTTCATTATTTTTTAAAAACTTGAAATTTTACACATTTCACTTTGATTTTCCCCCTACATACGGGTGACACCCGAAGGGTACAACCTCGTCCCGTCCCCAACAGCGACGTCACTGGTGTTAACAGGGGTCGATCCAGCGCCAAATTGGGGCCGCTTTGCGGCCCCTTCACAAAATTCCGCATGGCAAAAGCGGCCTCATTCACAAAATTCCGCGTCGCAGAAGCGGCCCCATTCACAAAATTCCCCATCGCAAAAGCGACCCCATTCACAAAATTCCGCGTCGTAAAAGCAGCCCCTTCACAAAAATTTATAAAAAGGCAGCCTTTTCACAATATTTTTTAACCGCAAATGTGTACGCATCTACGCGGGAGCCTCTTCCACCTTCCCCATCTTATCTTTTGCTTGCTGCGTGAGGTGTTTTTGCTTGAGAGCGTCAGAGGGGGGACAGGAGAAGGACACTTGTGATTGGTAGCTTGTTTTCAGGAAAATCTTAAATTTTACTTTGATTACGCAATATATATTTAGTATTAATTTGTGTTGAGTTTCAAAATCCAATTCTAAAATAACTTTACTTAAAATAAAATTATTTTGCATGCTATTTTTATATTTTTATTTGTTTTGAAGATCTTGATTTCCTTACATCGACCATGGTAAACGAATTTTTCGCATTTTTGATATTTACTGTACCTTGTGTTAAGAGGCAAACAAATAAAATTTCTTATATATTTATTAACATCATTAAATTGCAAAGTTTTAAACGAAATACCTACTCTGTAAGAACGTCAACAGTCAAAAAATTAAACGCTGAATGCTGGTGCAGTATTATTTTGGGTTTTAATTACTTTTAAGTTTTTCAAACACATACATGGAATCTTTAATGAGTATTTCACTTCTGTGTTAAGAAATATGTGATATCTTTGAGTCTGTTCATATTGTATTTATTAAGAGTTATCATTACGTTCAGCAGCATGTGCAATTTTCATTGCTCTTAAAGTATTTGAGAGGGGCAAACAGGAAATCTGTTGTGAGACTTTCACCTTAAGAAAGTGTGCCTTGCATATGTATATTTGTAAAAAGCAATAAATGTAATGTATGTGTCAAATTACGAATAAAATGTTAAGGGACTTACTTCCCCCGTCCCCCAGCGCATTTTCTCTTGACAGCTTTCAGGTATTCTTCAAGAACTTGCAATCACCCCTGAAACCTGTCTAGGGCTTTTCTATAACGATACGACAGCTAAAAATGCTTTAATATAATCTTTTCCAAGAAAAAAATCACGAGAAGGTCTTTTTTACAAAAATAAAGAAAATTCACAAAAATATTTTGCTTTTTCACAAAAATAACGAAATTTCACAAAAATATTTTGCCTTTTCACAAAATGGGGACCCAAAAAATAAAACCTGGATCGACCCCTGGTTAAGTAGGTTCAAAATGTTAAAAGTGCTTTTATCGAAGTCGCAGACGTATTTCAAATAAATATCCAGCTGGAAATTGAAAGTTTCTGTACAGAAAACCAAAGCAGTCAAATGGTTTTGAAAAAGAAAAAGACTCTCCTCAAGCCTTATCCCTTCAGGACTTCATAGAGGCCGCCTAAAATTGTGTTTTTGAAACTTTTATTTTGAAAGCAAGGGAGAGTATCTAAATACTATTTTTTCCCCTAACGTCAGCAACGATAGCCTACAATTGCATATTTACAATTTCAAGGTCGAAAAACTACCAGGAGAGGGTCCTCACTGCAATGTTGGAAAAACGCCCACTACCCACTATAAGAGATCGTCTTGACTATCGTTTTCAGGGCTTCAACTGTGAAAATATTTCTAAGATCCCTGAACCTTCCCTCCTAACCAAAGAGCGTCTAAAACTTCGCCGTTTATACCTAAACTTTCGAAAAAAGTTTGGGAAAGAAGCCTTAAAATTTCTTTTCCCTACACCATCGAAAGTCATCTAAATTCAACTTTTTCTGATCTTCAACTTCAAAAAACTGTTTGTTCCCAAACATGGCCTACAATTGTGTTTTTAAAACTTAAATTACGAAAAAATTCCGGCGACGGCCCCTGAATCTCTTCCCTCAAACATCAGCAAAAATCATCTAAAACTGAGTCAAAATTATGCTTCAGTAGGTTAACTAAGCTCAAAAAGTGATACAAAAAATGCAACAAACATACAAAAAAAAATTAAATCCTGTTCTCTTGTGTTAACACTTCATTAGAAAAAAATCGCAGAGAGGAAAATAGACACAGTCATTTTTATCACATACTGGCTAGGAAAAGTTCCTTTATTTTGTGTGTTTATGCTGATAAAGATGTTTAAGTTTTAAATATTATGTATTAAAAGATAATACTAATCCATTTTTACTATGTATACATTTTTTTTTTTTTTTTTTTTGAAGCAGTTTGAAATTAGCAGTGTTAAAGTTGGTCTCCCCCAATAAATGTAATCTGACGACACCAATGAAAGGTTCCAAAAATTGAGTAAACCTGAGAGCGATATCTTAAGTATGTCTGTTACTGGTGTCATTACCCTATTAGTAAAGCTATTAAAAAAAAAAACATTGTGATGCATTGCAACATCGCAATGTAAGAATTTCGATGTATTACAATGTCGAAGTTCCTACATTGCCCTGCCCAAGCATATAGCTATTTCAAGACTACAATAGAGCATCTGCATCAGTGCAAAAAACTCGGCACAAAACAAGACAGTGGAGAAAGAATTCAAAACAGTTCTAGCACAACTTAAAATATCTATACCCCATATTTTTTTAAGATTTTTTGCTACATTTACGTTGTTTTTTTACTTCTTTCAAGAGTTAATTCTATTTTAGATAAAGATTTTAAACTTGAAATACAACAGCCTTTTTATTCATTGCACTTTGTACCAAACGGCTTTAAGCAGTATTTTAAATTCTAAGATATGTTTCTCTATGAGTGGGATGGGGGTCCCAAGAAAAAACCTCTTAGTCCTAAGGGATCATACATCCGGCAAGAAAGTTTGAGGACCACTGCTCTTTATCCAAAGCATAAATGCATTTTATTTTACTTCTCTATCGCAAGGATTTCGCCGCTAAAAACCTGTTTTTTGGCATGGCCGTTAAAAATTGGCCCTTCTGACATTCCAAACAACTTGAGAAGGAAGTGCATACAAAAAAATTCGTTTCATAAACGATTTGCCAGTAAAAATTCCACTTATGTAAAATAACTCTTCATCGTCATAGATACTTTTAAAGAGAAGTACCTTAAATTTAAAAAAAAAAAAAAGAGAAGGAGAGAGAACCTGAGAATAACGGAACAAATTAACGGTGTCATCGAAGAAAAATATTTTCGACAATAAACATTTTAATTGAAATATAGGAGAGTTAAGGAAAAAACTAGAACAAGAATTCTTAATTTAGTGAAATTTAAAAGTATATTAAAGAATAATCTTTTCTTAAGGAGGCCTACATATCATTGAATTCTATTTTACCTTTCCGCCACAGGAAATGATTTTTTTACGAACACAACACAAAGTAACAAACATGGTAAAGTACCCGAACCTTATGATCTTTTTTAGACCTGTAAAGTATCATTAAAATATATACTTACAAGGTTTATGCGTCACAGAAAATAAAGGAAGAAGGAAAAGCAGATTTAAGAATTTTCTCGCAGCATGTCAATCCAGCAATTCACGCGAAGAAACGTCATTCCAAACAAACAGAAAAAAAAAATAATAATCCGGGAACTTGTCTATTATTTTGGGTATACTCATATGTAGCAACCGGTTAACCGGTTACTAACTAGGGGCAACAGCCGGTTAATCGATCGCATATGAAACATGATATAAAAACTACTGGACCTGGAATAGAGAAAAAAACACTTTTACCATTATTATGGCTGAAAAGAATTTCTAAATTCAATTTTAGAAGAAAAAAATCAATAATGGAAAAAAAAAATGTTCGCTTGTTTACAAACACCTCAACTTTCATTGTGTTGTTTAAACATGGAGTCAGCTGATTTCTTGTTTTGCTGGAGGAATTACTGATTTTTGTTTTAAGTTGTTTAATGTTTTTAAATTGATGCATGAACTTAACCATTTTTCTACGATATGTGAACATTTTAATTTTTGAAGTGAAAGAATTTCATTTCATTTTGAGAAGTACCTTGCAATATTCTTACTGTTTTGTTGCTCTTACATGCATTTGTTTGCTTTCACATCCGAAAAGACCACATTCAATATGCCATAACCTCCGTTGCAAGCAATCTATTTTTCATACTAAAAAAATGCTCTCCATGAATTTTAGACTGAAAATTTTGCATTTCTTACGTATCTGCTAAGCGATGTGTTCAAGCTGGTTCATATTGCGATGGCGCATGTGGATTCGTCCCGTCGTCATGATCATTTACGGGCTAGTCATTCTGATCGTGTTGCCCATTTGTGCTGTCAAATTTCAACAAAATGGGACATCTCCTCACATGCAAGCCTGGTTCACAGGTGGCATGTTCGTGTTGCTAGCTCTACCCATCACTTTCTGGGAAATAACTCAACACCTTGTTCACTACAATAAGCCTTACCTCCAGAGATACATTATACGGTAACTATCTTGGGTATGAGTAACATGGCACTTGGCTAGAATGAACTGCTTTTTCTCATTTCCAGGCGTCATTTTAATTTATCTTCTTTCCTTTAAATTGATTAATGCTTTTCCCAGAAAACTTGTAGTACCAATGTATATTGCAGAACTTCCACCGTCTCCCATCTATGACACATTGGACATTCAATTCTTGTTACGAAAACAAATACAAACACTTGTCCGAATTTTCCCTAGATCAAACACTGCTCATCATTTCCTCATCCTTTCTTGTAATAAATAATTAGAGCAAACATAGTGTGTTAACTAGTCAGAAGCCCTCCCCCCCCCTTTTGAATGTAATCAGAGATACTAGTTGCATTCTTAAAACATCAATTTGAAAATAAAACGAAGGAGAGGGGGGGGGGTGGCACTTCCGAACCTCTTTTCAAAAAACGTCTAACATGCATTTTTATAAATGCAAATTCAAAACTTTTTGGAGGAGAACCCCCCGTACTATTTTGTGTGAATAGTATGCTTACGATTAGTAGGCCTGGATCTGTGTAACCCCGAACCCCTCAATTCAACGTCCCAAGAAATTGAAAAAAAAAAAAAAAAAAAACCTAGCTCTAAGACTTATCAATTTTGTAAATATACACTGCTGGCTTCTGGGGAGAGGCTTACAGATTTATTACAGGGAGGGGGGGAGGGTAAAATTCATAGATCCGGGCCTGACGAGTAGGCTGATGTTGCTAAAACTTATGTCTAGTTTCAACTCCCTCTTAAATCAAAAGCTACAAAGTCTCTCTCTGTATTTAAGATAGGTTTTTAAAAATTAAGGGGCTGGCAATTTTGTACACTCTATTCATTTTAACCTCGCGATGACCCTGGTTTTGTGCTATTACAAACTTAAATAGATAACTCCATTTCTTTTTCAAAGTTTGTCAATAGCTATTAATTTAACGTTAAAAAAATTCATTTGTCCTGCATGTTTATTATATCAATGTAGATTATAATCTCATTGTAACTGCACTGTATACGCATACACACACAAATTTGTACTTTGCTACTGGCTGTTAAGATGATACAAATATTTAGATTGCTAATTGCCCAGTCAATAAAGGTTTCGTGTCGCAACTAATTCAGGGAAAGCTAAATTTTTGCAGGTTGTTAGTACATAAAGTACACACTAAAAAAAAAAGTCCTGAAGCCAACCCCTCTTGCTTTCCCCCCACTCCCTCTGAAACATTGACGAAGCAGTACTATGATTATACGCTTTTTGTGTTAGAGAAAGCTGAGTTTTGGCAGGATGTTAGTACATAATGTATTCTTTAATAAAGTACAAAGTCTCGACCCCCACCACTCTTTCTCCTCCCTCTGAAACACTGCAAGAACAGTACTATGATTGTACGCTTTTTGTGTCGCAACTAATTAAGGGGAAGCTGAATTTTGGCGGGATGTTAGTATGTAATGTATTCTTTGAAAAAGTATAAAGTCCCAATCCCCAAACCTCTTGCTTTCTTCCACACCCCCTCCGAAACATTGCAAGAGCAGTACTATGATTATGCGCTTTTCGTGTCGCAACTAATTTGGGGAAAGCGAATGTTTTTCAAGATGCTAGTACAAAAAATATACACTAAAATAAGACAAAGTCCCGACCCCCACCCCTCTTTCTCTCCCCCTTCCGAAACATTGCAAGAGCAATACTATGATTATATGCTTTTCGTGTCCCAACTAAATAAGGGAAAGCTGTTTTTTTTTTCAAGATGTTAGTATATAAAGTATACACTAAAAAAAAACACGAAGTCCCTACCCCTATTGCTTCCCCCCCCCCCCCCCCCCCCGCCCCGTTCGAAACATTGCAAGAGCAGTATTATGATTATACGCTTACAGCTCGAAAACTAATGATGATAACGAAGTATTCCTTTTATTTCACTTCTTCCAATATTATAAACCAGTGGTGCCCAACCTACGACCCACGGGTCACATCTGGCCCATGAAACTGATCAGAGAGAACCATTGTTTTGCGAAATATTACAACTCGAGGACTATGTTGCAACTGGTTTCTGAAAAACAGGTTGCATTCAAAAAAAAAAAAAAAAAGGCATCAAGTTATTATAACTACAATTTTTTTATAAGGAGTCATCTTACAGTTTGTTGGCTTGGTCTGAAATATTGTTACAATGCATTCCACTACAGTATTCACACGTAGACGTACAATCGAACCCAGTTTTACGACAGCTACAGTTTGTAACACAATGTTTAACAGTTGCAAGATATGGTAGGAGAATTTGACTTGGAGCAGAGGTAATTGTCATGATCTTAGGAATCGGTCTGTTGCTTGAAATATATTTTCAAACCCATTCTTCTGCTGGAAACTTAAAACCTAACCAAGTTTGAATAAAAGTTTGTCAAAAGCAAATAATCGCAAAAATGTACCTAAAGTCCACTTTTGATTTATCAAAACTTCCACCAGCTTCAGACGTCACTCGTCAACATCTTTTAAAGGTTTCCACCAGAGTTTTTAGGGTCAACACCAGATTCAAACTTGGTTTGGTTTTAAACGTCCCCCAGAAGAGTGGGGTTGGCATTATACTTCATGCAACAGACTGATTCCTAAGTTCATATTAATTGGAGTGAACTTCTCCAATTAATATCTTGCAATTGAAAACATTATGTGTATCAAACTGTATCTGTCGTAAAGCTAGGTTCGATTGCACGTCTAGGTGTGGACAAGTGGAATGCAGGGCAACAATATTTCAGACCAAACCATGGAAATATTAAAAGATGGTCCCTTATATAAGACTTAAAAATAATAACCAAAAGCAATATTAAATGTTAATAATATCCGCTGCGAGAAATTAATCTCAATTCAAATAAACTGTTCCTGATTTATTTAAAGCTTAAATAATTAGCCAAGCATTAACATTATTTCGTAGACTATCGCCGACACAAATGAATTATAAACTTTTGTAACAAATAATTGCATTATGGTAGTAAAAACTTTAAGTGAACATCATTACATTGTTGACCCATTTGAAGAAAATGATTATTATCACATTATTATCTATAAATTTTGTTCAAACATTTCTTTCCTAGACGTAATGATGAAAAGCTATTAATTTGTTGAAGTTACTTTTTGGTTTTTGTTGTGTGTTTTCTGCATATGATTAAGTTGGTAAAACGGTGAAACCGAGCTATCCAAATAAAAAGTGTATGTTTCAGAATTTGTGAATAACAGTGGTTCCCAACAATGTTTTAAGAAACCAATTTCTAAATATTTGGCTAATAATTTGTAACATTGTCATTAATCGTGCTCTTCGAGTTGTAACATTTCACAAAACAAAGGGCCACACGGATCAGCTTAACATATAATCATAGTACTGCTTATGCTATGTTTTGGAAGGGGTGGGGGGAAAGAAAGAGGGGTGGGGTTGGGACTTTGCGCATTTTTAGTGTATACTTATGTACTAACATCCTGCTAAAATTCAGCTTTCCCCTAATTAGTTGCGACACGAAAAGCATATAATCATAGTACTGCTCTTTTAATGTTTCGGAGGGGTTGGGAAGGAAAGCAAGAGGGGTGGGGGTCGGGACTTTGTATTTTTTTAGCATATACTTTATTTGCTAACATCCTTGCAAAAATTCAGCTTTCCCTAAATTAGTTGTGACAAAGCCTATTTTTTTACCTTCATTGACGGGGCTATAAATTCCTCTTTTGTGTTTTGTTCAATTAGATTTCAAATTCATGATTTTTCATTCGTTTAAAAAGTTCAGCGTTGAAGCAAAAAATGAATTGCATTTATTTTCCTATGTGAATGAGCTTTAGGACCATAATTCTTAAGTATTAATTATTTGAAAAAAAAAAAAAAAAACATACTAAGCATAAGAATTTTTATTGTATTTATTATGTGTTAATGTATCCCAAAAATAACCGGAAGAGCATTGTGTGCGGAATTTGTGTAGTACACATTTCTGCTGTCGGGTGAGAACATCGTGACTCATTGCCAATTCAGTGCTTCCAGTGTTCTCAATCTGACTTGTTGGGCTCATCTGCAGTGATTATTTTTGCTGGAGATATTTTGTTGTTGCTTTGTTTTATTGCAATGAGAAGTTTAAAACAAACAATATGCAGATGTTAAATTTTGCTTTTTATCTGGTAAGTGGTTGGCTTGGAGCTCGTTTCAGCGAGTGTGTTATCTGAGGATGTTGCTGACAAGTGTGTTCTTCAGAAGGTGCTGGATGCCCCTATGCACCTCACTCACCTAACCTGGCTCTGTGTGACTTTTTCTTACTTCCCTGAATGAAAAGGAGCGTGAAAGAATATCGATTTGACAACATGGAAGAGGTCAAAAAAAAAAAAAGGCAGGAGCTGATAACCATTTCTAAAGATGACTTCAAAAATTGTTTCGAACAGTGGAAACACTGGTAGAACAGTTGCATTAGTTGTGATGGAATGTGTTTCCAAGGGGATAAGATTGTTTTGTAAAAAATTTGAAAATATCTATTTTTAGAAAAGTAATTCCAGTTTATCTTGGGTCCACCCTCATTTATATATACACATAATCATATATTTTTCATTTAAATATTATTAAACCAAAAGAATTGGTTGCTTCATTAATTGCTTCATTTTTGCAAAAAGTTAGAAAAATAGTTGTGCCTCTGGACACTCTCTTAGTAAAGTAAGACAAAACAACATTAGAAGCACAAATTTGCAAATAACAGCAGACACGTGTTTCGGCATTACAGGGAACGCCTTTTTCAATCCATAAGCTCATTATTTTCTGCATTGAAAAAGGCGTACCCTGTAATGCCGAAACACGTGTCTGCTGTTATTTGCAAATTTGTGCTTCTTCTAACGTTGTTTTGTCTTACTTTACTGTTCAGCACAAAGGTATTTATTTATCTTACTCTCTTAGTGCATTGCAACCAATGGCTTTTAGGCATTATACGCTGTTGGTCTCTGTTGGTGTTAAAGAATGGTTGGTTTAAGTCAAATATCCATTTAATAAAGCATATTTTTATGAAATTTCTTGCAATATAGATACATGATATATATACATATATGTTTTTTTCTTTTCCAACAGAATACTTTGGATGGTTCCAATTTATGCTCTTAATGCAGTAAGTATATCCTCGCGAGTTTTGAATACCCATTACATTTTTTGCTTTATATTTTAATCTTGTGCATATTTTAATAAATTAAGAGTAACTGGAATCTGTAATGTACATGAGTATATATTTTTATAATTTAAAAAAAATAAGCAAATACTTTTTCATCTTTTTAAATTATCATTTCTGAATCCACACCCATAGATTAATATTATTTTGTAATACTGACAGAACCGGACTGTTCAATAATTTAAGAAACATAATGTATCTAGATAAATGCACATAATTCTTGGCTTATTTGGGGGGGGGGGGAAGCAGTGCCCTGTTGTCCTATTGACATATTTTTTTAAGGCACAGAAAAACATGGGCCACCCAATTTTTAAAGGAAAAACAGATTATGGACTTAAAGATATAATTAATTCATAAAAATTATATTTGACATTAGAAAATTTACACATGAGAATATACACTTTAGTAACATACTACTGTGCTATGTGGTGTGGAAGCTATGGTTTTTTCTTCTGTTACTTTTCTAGTCCTAGTTTTAAAAGCCATCTGCTTCTTTTCATCATCTATTACCTCTCGTTTAAATCTACTGTGAAGGGAAATTCGATACTGTCTGAGCAGCTCAAAGTGTCGTAACAACTTGAGTTTCAAGACAAAACGCTCGTGTGAAGCGATAATGAGACTTGCCTGTACACACAGTCTTACCCAATTGCCTTTTGACATGCAATCAACAAGTCTATGTAGTAAACATTAACACAAGCTATTAAGCAGCATTATAATGGAGTTACTTTTTCCTATGTCACATATACATTTTTAAATGATAATAAGACTGTTATGAGTTTGCATCATTTAAGCTGCAAAACTTTATTTTCTATTTATTCTAGTGTCTAATCTTATTGATAGAGGTACATTCTAATTCCCTTTTTTTTCATCTTTAAAGTGATCTGTACCAGCGTTTCTGAAACTTTTTTGACAGAAGACCAAAAACACGGGCAAGCAATATTTCTTCTTCTTTTTTTATTTTCTTTTCCTTCTTTCTTTTTTAAGAATCAGTGATATTCTCTCCTTTTCGACTTCCTTTTACAAAAAAATAAGTGTTGTATTCACAAAAAAATTTTCACCCAAAAATCGGCCTTAATTTCCATTTTGCTCACCCCCAAATGAATGTTGAGTTTTTTTTTTCAACCTGACCACACGTGGATATGTGCCTAAGAAGGTACAGATACCTGAAATATCCATTTTGATGACCCCCGAGTTAATTACGAGTTTTCTCATGACGTCTGTATGTACGTATGTATGTGTGTATGTATAACTCAAGTGTGTAACTCAAGTACGGAATGTCCTAGAAAGTTGAAATTTGGTACGTAGATTCCTAGTTGGGTGTAGTTGTGCACCTTTTTTGGTTGCATTCAGATGCTCCAAAGGGGGTCTTTTGCCCCTTTTGGGGGAGAAATTATTGTTAATTTCAATGTAAACTCAAGTGGTGTTATAATTTGGCAGACACTTAGCGATATATTGCCAATCTTTTTGGTCGCCAAGTTTTGTCGCCAACTTGGCGACAAATTTGACGATTTTTTTTTCATCTGGTTTCAATTTGGCCACTGTTTGTGATATTTAGAGAGTAAACTATTGAATCACATTAAAACTGCCAATAATAAGAAAATGTCATTAAATTGGAGTAAAAGGAAGTCATGTGATGCACACATCAGCTTGTTTTCCAGAAGAAAACCTTTGTTTCGGGGACCGTTAAAGCCCTGTGAAAAAATTTTGCTCACCTCTGAGCATTTTTTCTTTTTCCCTAAAATACTGATAATAATAGATGAATTAATAAATATCTAAATGAGTCTTGTTAATGATGACTTGTTAAATTTTTTTAAAGAACTGTTATGAAGAATATTTAAATGTTTCAAAAAAGATAAGTAACTATCGTAATATAATTATATACGTAAGTAATAAGCATTTCTAAAAAATACAGAAGATGTGGCAGAGGATGATGGTGCTTTCTTTAAAAAAAAAAAAAATCTCTGAAACCCTGTCAAATTCTTCTGCAAACCAACACCGGTTCCGTCGGATCGTCGGTTGGGAATTACTGATCTAGACTACATCCTAATCTCTAGATGCACAACTTCTGGTCTGTGTGTGTTAAAAATCTGCTACTGTATCAGCAAAATTTTAAAAAAGAATTTTGTTCCAGTGGCTCGCTCTCACCTTCCCTAGTACCAGCATCTACCTTGACACCTGTCGTGAGTGCTATGAGGCGTACGTCATCTACAACTTCATGATATTCTTACTCAACTTCCTTCACTATGAGATGGATCTGGGCTCAAGGTTGGATTCCAGGCCACCTGTTAAATATATCTTCCCCCTCTGCTGCTTTCCACCCTGCCCGGGAGGACAGTAAGTGCAAATGAATCCATAACAACCTAAAGTTGACCATAACACTCAGTGGCAGCGTGCGGCTGGAAAATGTAAAGGGCCTACACCTTTCATGTCTAGAAAAAACAAAAATTGAAGGGAACAGATTCAGTTGCATATCTACCAGGATCTACTGCATTCTCCTCAAAACATTTTTAACTATGGAATTTTGTGTTCAGAGTAGAATGGAACAATAATATCTCTAAAATAGTTATTCAAAGTTTTATGTACCGGATAAATAAGTATATAATGTGGTTTAGATGTTAATACATGGTTTAGTACTATTATTTAAATTTTCTTGCATATCAGAGTTCAATCTGATGATTTCAAGTGTCAAATATTTGTTTTTTCCTGGCCTGGGTAAAGACTTGAAGCTGCTGCTCTTACCCATCTTCATAAATCTCTGTACCAAATTTTAGTTTAAAGATATTAGTACAACAGAAATAAGATGAGCTTTATGAAATGTTAGATAAGTTTAAGTTTAATTCTAAAAATGTGTTTTGAGCAATTTATTGCTCAAATTTGATAGAAAGAAAGTATTGAAAAAAAAATCATCAGGTTCTAAAAATGCAATTTTAGATTGCCTATGGTGACAGCAGAAGAAGTCCCAAAGCAGAATATTTGATGATGTTCTGCAACGTAAAATCATTTGAACAAAATTGTTCTGCAAGTACTTCAAGCATTGTATACACAAGCAACCAACGTGACCTTCTCCACAAATCGGGAGCCATAAATCAAAGTCGTTTCATACAGGAGTTTCATTTTGTTTTCCTTCTTTTTTCAGTTTTCGAAATTCTACTGTTGCTATGCATTTCTGCGGAACCTAAACGGATTGAGATTCTCCAAAAATATTTTATGTGCTTTCTAAAATGCATAAAAAGAGAAAACATACAAAATTTTATAAAAATCCGAACTTAGTTGTAAAACCACGTTAATTTTACATGGCATGAAGGATCAATTTTAATAATGTAAATAAATAAATAAATTACTAAAATGATAAATAAAGTGAGGCAAGTTAGGGTAGCATATAATAAAAAACTGCAAAACTTTCTGAATAATTGAAATATTTTCAGGATGCAAAAGGATTGAAATCTCATACAAGGCACGCAATTTTCGGCGATAGACGTTTTTCAATGTTAGCATGTTTCCAAAATACCTTTATGAAGGAAATTGCAGTGGATGAAGATTGATTGGGAAAAATAAGGAAAAGTTGAACCAGAAAAATTAGAATCTTTTCAGATTTAGAATATGGAATTTTTGCAGAAACTTCGGATATTGTACAAATATCTTCCAACCAACTCAAGACAGAATTTTACACAAATTCTACAGATTTCTTCAAGTTCAAAATAAATATAAAATTCCTGCAGATGACTTATCGAATTCAACATTTTTCGCGAGCGTACCGACAAATTATCGTAATTTTCGAGAACTTTAGACTTCCTCTTATTTAAAAAAATCTGCAGTTTCTGCAGAAATTTCACAGAAATCTCTAGAATTACTGCAGAAAATTTGAGTTTTCCCTCTCACATTTGAACAGAATTATTCTGCAGCTCAGGCATCTGTTCTGAGATGTGCGTTGCAAATTTAGTAGTATTCTGCTTTGAGGAGAAGAAGCATGGAGAAAGGAGGACCCTTCCTCGGAAACATTTCAAAATTGAAGTCTCAAAAATGTCTTTAAAATGCAATTTCAGGCTATGTTACGTAACGACAGAAAGAAAGGAGAGATGTTCTCTCCCAAAATGTTTTCCAAATAAAAGTCAATTTTAATTTCAATGTATCTTGGGGAAGAAAGTCTTAAAACACTATTGTTTTTCATTTGGTGCCACATAGTGGGTTTCACTTTAAATGATGCTCTTACATCATTTAAAGTGAAATCAGGTAGTTCTCCTCCAAAATGTTTACAAACTTGACGTCCTCAAAAATGTTTCTTAACACTAAAGTCAATCATATGTGGCTTGTACAGGGGAAGGTAGGGGGGAGGGCAACAGCCCCCTCACTTTTAAAAGTAAATGGGCTTTGCCCCTCCACTTTTCTAAGTTAAAAAAATCCTAAAATTGATTGATTCACATGTTTATAGATTGAAGAACTGATCTTAAATGTGTGACTTTTACATAGGCCTCAAGTTTTTATTTCATAAAAAGTAAAATGGAGCTTTAAACTGGAAGAAAAAGTCTTCTATGGCCACCCATTCCGATTTTTGAGGTTACGCCCCTAATTTTTTAGAGGTCATTTAAGTCCTTTAATCAATAATAACATTGAACTGCTATTCATGAAAAAAGTCAGCTATAGGGGCAAAACCCCCATCCTGGCTCTCCCCCCCCCCACAAGCTCTTTTACCTCTTACTTTTATGTTACTGCCTATGAAGTCAAGAGTTAAGAGTTGTAATACCTACAACATGAGTCACTCCAGTTTTACTTGCAGACTGCCATTTTTATGGTCAGTATTTTTTTCCCCTACACTTTTCAATGAAAGTTGTTAACTTTATTTGAAAGACATGTAGACAAAGCTTAATTCTTTATGAAAAAATTGGGGGGGGGGGGGGAGGTGAGGCATATAGTCCTCAGAGCTTACTTTAATGCTTAAAAAGCTGAATGCTTTCTGTCTAATGTGCAAAATTCTCATGAAGTTCAACAGCAGCAAGAGCTCAGCATGCAGGAGAGGAACCCCCATGCAATTAAGCCCTGAAAATAGATATGCTATAATTTAGCATCTGGATAAAATGTTGCAAATAAATTACATAAAATATTCAAGAAAGTGAAACTTTTGAAATAAATTTTCAAAAAGTACTTCTACACATTTTCATAATATATTCTTCCAGGGCCGCTGAGAAAAAAGGCAAACCCCTTATCTGTTTGGTTGCTGGGCCACCTCATAAAATTTATAGAATTTATGCTACTCTGATTTTGCTCTGACTAGGCTGACATGACCTCTCATTATCCCTGTATTCTTGAAACAAAATATGCTTATTTGACTCAATTTTTATTAGTTTTTCTGCAGTATAAGATGTAAGACACATATTCAGTTATGTTAATAATTTTTTGAATAAAGTTTGTCCAGTGTAAGTGTTGAAGAAAATAAAAGTCGGTAAGTATAATAAAAATGAATTGATAAATTTTTGCAGGGAAAACAGGACGAGGGGTCATTTTTTAAAGCTATTCAAATCTCAGGCTAACCTGGAAATAAGGAAAAACTACTACTTTATTAGGGTTATGGGCACTTGGAACAGCTTAGCAGAAGAGGTGGTAATGAGCAAGGGGGTGTATAGCTTTAAGAGGGCCATTGATCTTCATTGGGGACTAATAAATTAACTAGGACCAGTCTAGCTGGTCCAAGAGCCTGTTGCTGGTCGTCACATTTGTATTTGTAATACAGGTATTTATAAAAGCGAAAATTACTTCCTAGCTGTCTATCTTATTCTGTGGTTCCAGGGTTCAGAAGAGCCTTTAATTTGGTTCATTTGTGAATCAAAAAGTGAGGATGAAAAAGCATATTTGCTCTAATAATTTGACCAGTATTGTAAATGAATATTTCATAATTCAAGAAAGGAATGTGGTTATGACAACAATATTTGATGGTATAAAAAGCTCCATATTTGTTTTGTTGTTGTTCAACTTCTTTCACTTCTGAATTTGTTTTATGTAACTTTTAAAATACTGCGAATAAGTTTGCCTTGTTTTTAATGAGTTTTACTTTCAATTTTTAGGTACTTCATCGATGCTTGCAAGCATGGCATTTTACAATATACTGTGATTCGTCCTGTTACTACTTTAATTTCATTGTAAGTATGGGAGAGGAAAAAATGAGTCTAGTTTAAATATTTGCTGTTAAAACATCTCTGTAACAGTTCACAGTTTAAATGCAATGTTTCAGCAATAGAAGTTGATTTATGTAAACAGACTTGTTGCTAATTTATGAAGGATTTTTTTTTTTTGTTTTTTAATCAATTTCTTTGATAAAGTAATCCATATCCATAGATGATTGTGATTTTTTGCTATTTGTGTTGAATTGAATGAAATTAGATTATTATTTCTTTAATTAACATAGTATTTTTTCAAATACATTTTATTTTATGCAAGAAAACTCAGTCTATCCTATGACATAAAAACTTAAATTGGTTTTAGCTGGCAGAGTGAGGTAGTAGTAAAGCATTCACCTCTTATACTCAAATTCGCGGTTTTGAACTGAGTTCCAGCCACCAAATTTTCAAGATGCAGAAAATCAGGAACTTCCATGTTATGTGATTCTGTAACATGTAAAAGATCCCTTTAGCAAGGTCAAATCTTCGTTTTTTCAAGGCAGGTCAATGATCTGAAACTGCCATCCTTACCCAAATTCAGTTAGATTTATTTATCAAATTTCATTTAAAAGAATAAATAAATAGAGCCAATTCGTAAAACTTTAGTTTTATTGGGAAATTCATTAGGTACAATTTCATGTTTGGATAAAAAGACGGATACCAAATGTTATTGCTGCCAATAAGACTCTTTTAGATTGCCTTTACTGACGTCAAAGGGAGGATGGAGATGGTTATAAAAGGATCTTCCCCAGAAATTTGTTGCAGTTGAAGCCCTTGTGCGGTGTTAGATGAAAAAATTTTCAAGCGAGTGAGTGGACTGTAAGTGTTTATTGCAATGGACAGGATGGCATTTTTACAATGCCCATTTTCTTATTGTACAAAAAAGGGTTGCCATATGCTGGCATGAATAGTTCTAAGAAAAAAACTTCGCCAGGGGCGACAGTTACAAATACTGAACAGCCGTAAGAGTGACTGAACGCCTTTTTCAATGCAAAAAGTAATGAGCTAATGGATGTCTTTGCATCCATAAGCTTATTACTTTTTGCATTGAAAAAGGCATTCCTTGTAACGCCAAAACACGCGTCTGCAGTAATCTGTAATTTGTGCTTTTTTGACATTGTTATTATTTACTTTACTTTTCTGCACAAAGGTATTTATTTTTCTTATTTCATGCTGTGTTTGATATCATTAGGAGGAGGGTTCAGGTTTTGTGCTCAGAAATATTTTATATTGAATTTTGAAACTCAATTTTAGGCTGCACATTTATACATTGGAGTAAATCCTAGGAGCTTTCCATCCATTTTTTTTACATTAAAGACCTCCTATTTGGGCTGGTTATTGAAGATAGGAGAAGAGAGATGATTTAATGTCTCTGAACAAAAATTTTTGCAATAGAGGTGCTTAGAAAGCAATTTTAATCTATCTTTGGTGATGTTAGTTAGTGTTCGAGTTTTGCCAACATTAGAGAAAGGTTTAGAGAATGGGGTTTCTCCGCTGAAAAATTTGCCAAAGTAGAGACCTAAAGAAGCATTTTCAGGCTGCCTTTGCTATCGTAAATTAAGGTAAATGATGCTTTTTGAATCCGTGCTTCAATGAATGACTTCTTTTGAAAGGATGATATGTTTCAATCTCAATTTGTAATTGGTCCTTACTCTCTGAGCTAGAATTCTGAACTGGAATATCTCCTTCAATTTTTGTTGCAAATGCTTCAAAGTTTGTATGTTAATTTTTAATGAGAGATTATTTCCTAAATATAATAGTAAGGACCTAGGGGCCATATAACGAGTTATATTTTGTATTTTGCTATAATCTTTCAATATTTTAACTCTGTATCTTACTTTGACCTTTTGCAATTAAAGGTATGCATGTGCATCTTGCAGGTTTGATGGGGACATGCTGTTTGTGTGTGTATATGTATACAGTGGGGGATCCAAGGGGGGGACTAGGGGGCCATAGGCCCTTGAGGTCTGAACTTACACTAGATAAAATTGAAATTTCAGAGACTTTTAATACTGCAATACATTTGTGAATCTAAATATGAATTGCAGTTAAATAGAACTTCTATATATAGTGGCATATTAATAGAAGAGAGGGTTGAGGAGGCTGTAGCCCCTCCCATTGTCCCATTTGATCAAAACTTAAAACAGAATAAATTGTGATCTGCAGTGGAATGAAAAGGCTTGGAGGAAATAGTTTCGTTCCACAGTCGTTTTTTTTTTTTAAATCTGAAAGTTATTGCTTTCAAATTAAATCAGCCATACATATTTAACTTAGTTCCCAGGTTAAGGGGGCTATCCCCCCTTCCCTTTCCATAAGGTCAGACATAACTAAACAAAACCGAAATTTCAAAGATTTCAAATACTTCAATACTTAGCGAACTTAATCATGCATTATATTTAGATAAATATATATACTGGCGTATTAGTGGTGGATTAAGGGGGGGGGGCTAAAGGAACTGTAGCTCCTTCTCCCATTCGGTAAAAACTTACAATAGATTGCATTGTGATTTGCAATTGCATGGGAAGGCTTGGAGGAAATAGCTTTGTGCTAATGCAATCAAGGTTTTTCAATCTGAAGTTATTAGTTTCAAATTAACAGAGTTATATATTTTTCTTTATTCTCCGTTTAGCGGGGCTACAGCCCCCCCCCCCCACCTATGAGTTCAGAACTTACTCTGGATATAACCGAATTTTCGCAGATTTCAAATACTGCAACACTTTTAAAAAGAAAGCCTAAAATGATTTTTATTCCTCTAAATTCGGAAAATTATATTGGGTGAGCCCTTGCTTCTCCCTAATGTCATCAAACATTACTTAAAATTGCATTTTTAGTACACTATTTCCGAATATTTCTGGAGAAAATTTTCTAGCTTTTTTTTTCTAATTTGCATAATATTCACCCCATTTTTTGGACAGACAAAGAATGAAATTTTATTTTGGGGTTCCAATTTCAAGCTACTTGTTATGTGAAACTTCTCCTATCTATATTTATCGTCGCCTAAGCTTTAAAACATGTTTTTAGAATGGAGAAGGGCTTTTGAATCTCCTTCCCTTAACAATACCATAAAAAACAGTTTAATATTGCTTTTCTAGCTTTAATGTCCAAATTTTGTAGGGAAATTCCTCAAACACCCTCCGTTCCTTTAACGTGGCTAAAAAATTCATTTTTAGGTCTTCAAGCTTGAAACATTTTCTTTGGAGACAACCCATTACATCATAATATAAATTAAAATTATGTTTTCAGAACTTCAATATTAAAAAAATTTAGAAGACAGCCCCCAAACCCCAATGCATTGGCTAACATCGTCCAGCCTGAAATGGGTTTTAAATACTTCGATTTCAAAAACATTCTGGAAAAGATCTCCAAACACTCACTCTTTTCCTAATATTACTATAAAAGATAGAATAAATTGAGCCTTTGAAACCTCAATTTCCAAATTTAGCCGAAGAAGATACCTAAATTCTTCTCTACACGCTTAACGTCTTTAAAAGCAGACAAAAATTGTGCTTCTAAGACTTCAACTTTGATAAATTTTGGGCCGGCTCTTCTGCACACTTGCCCCTAATATCAGCACAGATAGCTTTAAACTTTGTTTTAAAAAATTCGTCGGGAGAATCCCTGAACCTTCCTTCTTCAAATGCAACCTAAAAATGACTTCTTGAAAGAGATTTGGGGAGGGGGGGGAAGGAGGCCGATAGAGTCAAGAGGAGGCAGGGGGTCCTCTTTCTCTTTCCTCTATCTTTCCCAAACCTAAACCTTAAGTCACTTTAGGGCCTCAATTTTGAAAAAATTCCAGAATAAAGACCTGACATAACCTTTGTAACATTAGGAGATCAGCCTAACGTTGACGAAGAAGGCGTACAGTTAAGTTTTTTTTTTTTTTAACTTTAGGGTCAAAAACTTCCAGAGACAGCCCATGAACTTTTCCATTTCCCAAACGAAACCCCACCAAGATCAGCCTTTTGAAGACCTAGTACTATAATATTTTAGCTAAGGTTGTTAAAATATCCTTATAGAGTGCATCCAAAACTTCCCATTTCCTAAACTTAACCAAACATCGACTAAAATTGCGTCTTTCAGACTTCACTGACGAAACTTTTCCAGAGAGGGCCTCCGAACCCTCTTCATTTCCTAAACATCACCACCTATTGCCTTAAATTTGAGTGTTCAATCTCGAAAAACTTCCAGAGGAGAGCCGCCTAGTAACGTAAATTCACCAGAAATTGCGTAAACTCCTTCTTAAAGACTGCAATTTTGAAAATTTTTCACAGCAAATCACCAAAGTATTAGTCTCTTAATGTCTCCAAAGATAGTCTATAATCGTGTTTTTCCAAGTTCTACTGTGAAAAACTTTCAGAGAGAGTTTCTGTACTTTCCCCATCACCTTAACGTTATCACAGATAACGTAAAATTACGTTTTTAACCTTTTATTTGTGCGAAACTCTGGAAAGAGCATTCCAACCCTTAATATCGCTAAAGAAAGCTTTAAATTGACTATAGTAAGGAAAATACTCGGGAAGGAACCTCAACCCCATTGCACGTAACTTTACCACCAAAACGTCCCAAAAATTTTTGACATTTTTTCAAATTTCTACGGGAGGGTTCAAACTTCCTTCATGCATCCGCTTCTTTTTACTATATCTTTATCTAGCAGTAGCTGGGCTATAATGTTTGTACCCTAGCTTTTATCTTCACCTTTTCAATAGGGAGCCATACCATGTTTGCACACCTATTTCTGTTATGCGAATGTATTTTTATCTACCAACGTGATAAACTACTCAGCTTTATATAAGGTTTTTGGCAGAGCATGGTTTTAGTTACTCCAGACTCATGACCACAAAGCTAGAGCACAATCTCTGTATGCTGTAACTCACGTTTTTGGTGTTTGCTTGCAATTCCGTCTTAGCTCTGGCCATGGGGCGGTAATTTGTAGCTTTATATCCAATTGAACTGCATATAGTGTTTTCAGACATTTAACATGTTCGCAAGACTTGTTACATTCTTCAGTATACCATATGAATTTATTTCAAGAAAAAGAACGTATTTAAAGTACTAAATTTTTTGGGAGAGGGACCCTTTGTAGAGAAAATTGCAAATTGTTTAAACAGGGGACAGACATCCCTTTGCCCCCCCCCCCCCCCCCGAGATTGAGAGTACCAGCAAAAATGACGAAAAAACCCCTCTAAAACTGATTCCCCACCTGTACCGAGGTTAGCCCCCCCCCCCCCCGCTTGAGTTCTAGATCCGCCACTGTATGTATATGTGTGTTATTATGCAAAATATGAACCAATACACACATATAATGATATGTATTGTATGTGTATATGCATTAATGTACATGGGTGTATGTGTTTGTGTGTATCATTGGTGAATACTACTAGTAGGTAGCTAATATTTAGTTTTTTTTTTTCTTTACTGCTTCAAGAAAACTTAACAAATTGGTATTTTGTCATGATTTTTGGAGAACATAAAGACTTGATTTAAATGTCATTAAACTACCATTTCTGCATTTTATTTATTAAGCAGTGTATGTTTTCTGTTGAACAAGTATTTTGCTAAAAATAGTGTTGAAATTCTAAGTGTAATTCCTTCTTCTTCTTTTTTTTTTTTTTTTTTTTACAGAATTAGTGAATTGTGTGGTGTTTATGGTGAAGGAGAGTTTTCTGCAAAATATACTTATCCCTACATCGTTGCTGTAAACAATTTGTCTCAGTTTGTAAGTAGGAGACGAAAGCATCACTTTGCTATGTCATTTATCACGTTTTCTTTTTTTTTTAAGTACATGTTGAAAAGCTTTCAGTTGAGTGATTGCTCTGTGTCGAAAACACATTAAATATTAATTTGAAGTATTTTGTGTAGGAAAACAAAAGGGGAAACCGAAGGGATCCAGGCCCTTCGAAAATAAATTTAAAATGACCCATGGGAAATAAGGATTTAAATATTTTTAAGCTTTGGTTCAAAAATTTGTCATGATATTTGGCTTGGGTCCTTTCCAAAACAAATTTCTAAACTCCAACTCTAGCCAAAAGCTGTATTTCAGTTCTTGTGCAATGTGTTTTTAGAGAGAAAAAAAAAACTTTTTTATTTCTAAGGATTAAAAGTTTGGCTAAGACTCAAAATTCTAGAACATGCTTATGTTGCTATTTTTAAATAATTGTTAAATTTTGGTAACCTCTGCAAAACTTTTGTAACCATGATTTCTCTATCATCTGTAATAATAACAATAATTATTACATTATGTCTTCAAGTTAACTTTAGTATTTCTTTTTGCATTTTTTTTTAAAATTGATTCTTTTATTGTAGGTTGCTATGTACTCCTTAGTCTTGTTCTATCATGCCAATAAGGAAGAACTGGCACCCATGAAACCAATCGCCAAGTTTCTGTGCATAAAAGCTGTTGTCTTCTTCTCTTTCTTGTGAGTTTTTTTTTTAATTTTTTTTAATATTTACCTTATTTTACTCTGTAGTTGGAAATCCCCCTCCTTCTATTCTGCCCAAGTAATTTAATTTTAAGTTATGAAAATCTATGGGCAGCTTCTACTACTTGTTCTAAAATAGGTAAAACTAAAATCGTGTTAAAAGTTGCTGATTTTTTTCTTATTTTGTAAAAAAAAAATCTTTCTGTTTTTTGTTCGAGTGTAAAACCATCTGGTTATAGAAAAACCCATGATAGATAGCAGCAGTAATAAATTTGCAATGAAAGCTGAAACTGAAACATATTACTGATTTGATGAAAATTCAGTTAGAAACAGATACTTGAAATAAATTTAAACAAATTAGAAACTTGATTCATAATTTGTTAAATGTATACTATTCTTCAAAACAATAAAGAAATGAGGCTCGAACAACAAGGTTTGATGAGTCAGAGTGACAAAAAAATTACACATGCTAGGACAAATGCAATGATAACGAAAGAAACTACAAGACATGAGAGTCTAATGTATTCTGGCTTAGCTACTACCTCAGCCAATGAATGATGTCATAACAAGATAAACAAAAGAGGAGTTTGGTGAATCCATAATTTACATTGACCAATGGTATAATTGCAAATTTATGTCATCACAGGAAGGACATTTCAAGAAAAATATACCATTCATGATTAGCTTTTGGCATGACTTGCAGTGCTAAATTTTCCAGTACCACAAAGCCAATAGTTGAGTTTTGAGCTGATGAGAATCTGTGGCGGATACAAGGGGGGGGGGGGGGTATAGGGGTCATACCCCCCTCCAAAAAAAACCTTGACAGTATTTCAATGTTTGCTTGAAAAAATAAAAACAGGTGGGTCTCCCCCCCCCCCCCAGAATCTGCAAAATTTCTTTGTAATTGTTATAAGGTTCATTGCATTTGAATAGTGAAAATGACTGCTTGAAAAAAAAACTGAACAATACCACAAGAAAAAGTAAATATTTTTTTGTGGCATTACATGTCCTTTACTATTGATATATAACTTTGCTTCAGACAGTTTTTCTATAGTGCTGCCTTCAGGCACCAGCAAACTGAAAAGTAACAAAGAAGTGTCTGCTGCTTGATCGCTTTTTATGCAACAAATTTAATGGACAATAGCGACAATTTCCAGAGTGCAGGCATCGTTTCAATTGATAAAACATTTGAGTGTGTAATTATTTTTTATGTAAAGTCCCTGCAAATTAGAGATGGGCAATGTCGTTCTTTTTAATGATCTGTTCATCAGATATCGTTCATTCTTTTGATCCGTTCATTTAATTCGTTCATTTGAACAACTTCGTTCATTTGACCGACTTCGTTCATTTAAAAAAGTTGCAGGTGATCTCTCTGCACGATATACTCACGTACATTCGATATGTTTTATTAGATTAGTAATATTCTTTGAAGGAAAGATAAGAAGATATGCATATGAAAAATGAATCTAAAAATTTTATTCAGGTTTAGATGCATTAAGCAATTATAGTTCATTTTATAATGTAATTTTCAGTTGCCGAATGGTAAGATATGTTTTCCTTTCCAAAAACCGCAGGTTCCTTTTCTGCATGTCAAAAAATTAAGTTATTAAATTTTTCCAGCTACAGCATTAGAATGGGCCGAAAAAATTTAAATTTTGTAGAGCATTTAGCCTTAGTGCGAAAAAAATTTGTGACTCCCTAATACTAATTGCTGTGCAAAATTTCGTGACTCTGAGTTAATGTCTTCTGCTCTGGCAAGAGACTTGAATTTTTGAGATTTTTAGAAAAACATCAAATAAAGAGAAAATTTACAAAATATTTTAAATTCCGCTGAACTTTAGGCCTTAGTGCGGTATTTTTTTTAACATCCTAACAAAAACTACTGCGTAAATTTTCAAACCTGTGAGTTAACTTTTTCTGCTCAAGAAGTCTGATTTTTGAGAATTTTATAGAAAATTCCTTAAATACAAGTGACAGATTACAAAGTAGCGATTAGTGATGTATCGTTCATGAACGAACGGGTCAAGAAGAAGGAATCCTTAAAATGAACGAATCCGTTCATTCACGTAAAAAAGGAAAGACTTCTTTTGAACGGTGAACAGTTTGGAACATTGTATTGCTGCACTTGTGATAAAATTGCATTAAAAAAATGCATTCATCTTCAAGTTTTTAACTCTTAATCAATCTCAATTTTCCTTTTTCTTAGTGCAGTACAATATATTAATTTTGAACCTTTTTTCTTTCTATTTTAATCATCATTTTTTCTTTAAGTTCTTGCAGTTTAGTTTCCTGCAGTTCGTTTGCAATTTCCCAATCTACCCGAGTAGCATCAACTCATCCGCCGTCCATCAGAATCCGATCAATTTTTGATCAGCCAATGATTGGATTCCGATGAGTTTTCATTGGAAATTGCTCCAATATGTCTCATCGGCAATAGTAGAATCCGATCATCGAAATCCGATGAATTTTGCTTCCTATACCGATGAGATTTGGAGCAATATACGAGCAGTGCTGTTCCAAGGGGATGAATTTTGGATGAAAATACGATGAGATTTGGAGCAATATACGAGCAGTGCTGTTCGTAGGCGATGAATTTTGGATGAAATTACAATGAGATTTGGAGCAATATACGAGCATTGCTGTTCCAAGGCGATGAATTTAGGATGAAAATACGATGAGAAGTAGTAACAACCGCAATATAGGGACAAACAGGAGGAAAAAAAATTAACAGTAGGAAGGGGTGTCCGCCATCTTGGATGATCGCGTGACCCTTCTTGAAAACTTTTGGGAGGGGCATTTTCGGTTGACGTCATTTGGAACAATTATTTAATATATTTTAATTTTTTTAATAACTTGTTTATTTAATTTCTAATTTCTTACTTTTGATGAACCTGATTCATGTATTCAATCTAAGTCAATTTAGCCGGGAATCGAACCCTGGACCTCTGGAATACGAGACTCATATGCTAACCACTAGACAAGTAATGCTCCTTCCAAGGAGGAAAGTAAAGTTAAATGGAAAATCATTTGTGGCGCCATCTATCGGGGGGGGGGGGGAGGCCATGACAGATTTCTGAACGGAAAGTGAGAATTTTATTCAGTGAATATACTTGTCGTGCCAGCTAGTGAAGAGTCGGAGTCGATCATTTTGCCCGCAGACCGAGTCGGAGTCTGTAATTTTGGGAGTCAAACTGAATGGAGTGGAATTCTTTTGGAGATAGAGAGAAATCATTCAAGAGTTGGAGTCTCATTTTGTTCGCAATTCCAGTGAGGTAATCGAGGTTGGAATCATGGAGCTAAAGTTGAATTGATTTTGCCGCAAATCAGAGTAAACCCTTCCAAAATCCAGGAGTTGGATTCGGAGTCAAAGTCAGTCATTTTTCCTCCGATTCTCAACCCTGAATGTTGATTCGTATAGCCTTACGTTTGATCAATAGTCGGATTATTCAAATAATAAAACTTATCCTATTTTAATAGTTGGGAGATTTCCAAAAATTTTAGATTGGGAACATTTTTATCGGAAAATTTAAACGACCTGGGTCTGTCCACGGTGACTGACGTTACAATTTGACTCTATTTTTAATTTTTAAATTCAGCGTTATCTTGAAATTTAAATTTTGTTTCTTCTGAAATTGATCTAAAATATCATGATATGATACATCACTGCCTCCACACGTGTTTTCAAACTTGAGGAAATTTTTTGTGTGAAATTGAAGGGAATGAAAAAACGTGACTGATGTTACGCGGAAGAGACATTGAGAAAATTGACTTATGTACAATTTGAAATTCTCTTCAAACTAATAACGTAAAATCTAAATAGAGTTTTTCCCCTTAAAGTAGAGATTTTAGACTTGATGAAAACACTTTGTTTTATTGGAAAAACTTAAAAACGGAGAGTATATAAATTATTTAACACCCGTGACTGATGATACAAAGATTTTGTGACTGATGTTACATTTACAATAAATTGCTGCAATTACAAATTATTTGTCCTTAAAAATGAAATTAGCACATGTTTTGTTTAAAATTGTATTTAAATTACAAGAAAAGTACATTTATAAAGTTTTAAAAGATATATTTTTGATGTATTTCATAAAATTATAAGGTCTCTTTCATTTATTACATCTAGTGCGCTTAATATTTTATTCCTTTCTCATTTGAATAATAAATTTCATTCACATTGACAGGCTATTTCCAATGTCTTTCTGCTTGAATCTTTACAGTCAGCAAATACTCTTAGTTTTTAATTTCAATGCATCTAACTTCTCGTGATACAATTGTTAGTGATATTCTTCAAGAACCCGTTCTCCAGTTGCAATCAACAATTTTGGAGCATGTTCTGCTGGAAGTAAATCCCTCCTTTACTGCAAAAAAAGGGTCGTCGCTAAACACCTAATCAGTGGCGTAGCTACGCTTTCTGCCGCCCGGGGCGGGTCCTCAATTTGCCGCCCTTTTGATGGGAGATAACACATACATTAAAGAGTCAAAAGTATTTTAAAAAAGAAAAAATATTAAAAAAAAATGTTTTTCCTTCTTATTTCTCTTGCAGAATCAAAAAAAAAAAAAAAAGAATTCAGAGCTCCACCGAAAGATTCCAAAAGTTAAGTCAAAGTTGTTAATTTAAGCAATTTTTGGTAACGGTTTACAGAAAAAGAAGCTTTGAGCTCCCTCCAGATTTTTTTTTTTTTTCAAAATTAAAATCAGTTTTATGCTTTCTTTGGTGACGTTAGGGGGATTGGGAGTCCGCCAGGAAATTTTCTGAAACTGAAGTCTTAAAAAGGCAACTTTAGGCTATCTTTGGATACGTGAAGACGTTGGGGAAGGTTCAGCGGCGCTGTCCGGAAAGCTTTTCAACTAAACTTAAAAGCACGTAAATGTGGGCTGTATCTAGTGGTGTAAGGGCCTCCCTTCACTTCAATAAAGAGTTGATTTTCCTCCCGAAATATTTTCAAACTTGAAATCAATTTTAGTCTATATTTGATGACGTCAAAGAGAATATGGAACGTACGTGAGCTCTCGAGAAATTTTACCATGCTGAAGTTTCAAAAATGGAATTGTAGGCTATCTTTGACGGCATAAGTTTCCGGCTATTTCCAAAAATGTTGGGAAGTCAGATGGTTTTCATGTCTCCCAACGAAACTTTTTGAAAATGACGTCCTAAAAACGAAATGTTAGCCGTTGTTTGACGGACAACGTCATGAGAGAGAGAATTCGGAGGGGGATTTCCCACCCGAAATCTTTTTCGGAACTGTTGCTCATTTTAAACTCTTCATCCCTGAGAAAAGAAAAGCTTTACGGTCTTCCCTTAGAAATTTCTAAAAACGAAATTTGGAGCCACCTGTGATGACGTTAGGTTCGTGCACATTTGGGGTCCCTGCCTTAGAGTTTGTCTGAAATTTCAGTTTCTAAAACCCAACGTTAAGCTATTTTTGGAGACATTGGATGCGATGAGGATTTTAAAGTTCGAAGTTGATGTCCTTAATACAAATATTAGACTATCTTTAACCACGTTAAAGGAAGGATCAGGGCTTAACCGCCCTCAGGAGTTTGTTGATATTGAAATTTTTAAATCTCAATATTAGGCTAAAAGATGAGATGTAAAGGGATGTGGTGAGCGTTATCCTTTGGATATGTTTCGAGACTCAAGGCCTAAAACTGCACTTTTGGGCTGTTTGGTGACGTTAAGGAATAGGAAGGCTCTTCCGGTTGCTCTTCCCGAAAAATATGATACCGCCCTCAGTCTGTAGCTTCAGATGAAGGAAGAGAAAAAACAAACAGAGGTGTCCACAAGACCAACACGTGTTTTGTATTTGAGCATAATTTTATTATCAAAGTCCGTACCACAACCTTAGAATTTAAAGACCTTTTTTTTTTGACTCCATAAAAAGATCAAAAGCATGATTTACTAATTGGGGAAACGCGTTAAATTTTTTCGCATCAAAAGTGTGAAATTGCCGCCCCCGAAAAGTGCCGCCTGGGGCGGACTGCCCCCACCGCCCCTCCCTAGCTACGCCACTGCACCTAATACAGATTTTGAATTAAAAAAAAAAGTATCACTCAAATGTAACATGATTGCAAGTCGGATGGTGATAGCTCTGAGATTTGCATGAAGCTGTGACATTTAGAAATATTTCTGTATCGAAGATAAGGCACTTTTATTCAAACGTACTGCATGAAGAACTAGGAGTATCTGTTTATCAAATTTCATGCCAGAAATATTTTTACAACAGCTGTTTTCTTTTGTGAAGATATAACGAAGAGCGCTTTGAATGACATATTTTTCCAGGGTTTTATTATTTTAAAGTGAGTCAATGCAGCTGCTAATTTAAACCTGGCACTTCAATAGATTAAATTTGTTCTCTACTTGTTCTATTTCTTCACCTATTTTTTTTTTTTTTATTTTATTCTAAACCAACGTTGGTAATTATGCTAGATTTTTAAAAATTACTTTATTTATTTTTTTTATCATCCACTCTTTTCAGTTTCTACTTTGTTTTAATTTTTGTGATTTTCATGTTTTCCTTTATTTCTTAATTTATATCGCCTCTTTTTTTTGCCTTTCTGCAGCAGTCAATGCGATTTGTGCAATTTGTTTGAGGTTTATTAACGAAAACAGAAATGACTGATGTTACTGTGACTGATGTTACATACTTTAAATAAGTTTTAAATAAATAAATTCAAATATTTCTAAATATTTAAGGGATTAATACTAAAGATATCATCATAAATGAAGAGAGTATGACATTTTATAAACTTGGGTTTGTTTTTGTTTAAGCAATGCAAATTTTTATACAATTTTGTGACTGATGTTACATTAGAGTATGAACCCTAGTTTAAAAACAATTGCTACAAGAGAATTATAACAGTTTAAAATTTCTTTGTTGGTCTAATCTTTTCCTAGATAAACCACATTTCAAGAAAACATAAGATTGTAGACATAGCAATTAATTTCCTAAGTGAAAAAAAAGAGTAACTTTTAGAATCGTTAATGCAACGACACATGGGCACTGAGAAGTGTTGTCAAAATTTGCCTATAAAACTTATAAAAAATGTGCTGATAACTTTTTTCGCATAGTTTTATGAAAATACAGTCTTTTTTACCTCATATGAAAGAAAAAAATTACTGATACAAGGAGTTTTTTTTTTTACTGTGATGTCCCTAGTTTCATGGAATTGCCCCCTACTTTTTTTCCGATAAAATGTAACTCAGCAAATTTTCATTGGAAAATTTGATCATTACGATCTCTTTTTCCAATGAAATGTAGCTCAGCAAATTTTCATCGGAAAATTTGATCATCACAATTTCGTTTTTCAATGAAATTTCGCTTGGAAAATTTTCATCGGAAAATTTGATCGTTACGATCTTTTTTTCCGGTGAAATGCAGCTCGGCAAATTTTCATTAGAAAATTTGATCGTTCTCGGATTCTGATTGCAATGATATCAGCGTGCATTACGCGATGAGTTTAGGAGGAGTCGATGATCGACCGAGCAAAATCCGATGAGTTGATGCTACTTGGGTATCCATTAGTAATGTTTTGTGTAACTTGTTTGGGCTACTAACAAAATGTTAGAAGTTTCCACTTGCTGTCCCACGCACATGCTGAAATCCTTCTCACGTTTCCTGTCGCCAAAATTATTTCTAAAAATTCCTTTTATCACTTTTCTGGAGATCCTTTTGTCTTCTATAACATCCCTATTCTATGACCATCTATATTGATTCGGCTATTTTTTAACATTGTAGGCGATTTCCTAGTCGATTATTTAACATTCAATAGGCAGAGATTTTTAATAAGGATTTTTACAATCTATTTTTTCCTCATTTAAAATGGTGTTGCGTTTTTTTCTTCTGTTCTCATCGGTAATGTGGAATAATTTTGAAGTTCCCTAATTTGGGTGCGTTTTTTCAAAAATTAAGTTATGTGGTACTCCGGCCGAGCTGCCGATATATTTGTTGTTTTTTTTCGCTATACATGGTCTTTTGGTAATACTATACTTACATATACAGTGCTGTAGCTAGAGAAAAATATTTTAAAGAACGCACCTTTATCTTTTGGGTACGTGTCATGGTTGACAGATGTTTGTTTTGGAGTCCTTGAAAGTCAGTTTTGACAACTTATGCCAGTTTTATTTAAAAAGCAGATGTTTACTTTTAAAAAAAACTTAGTTTTGAGACCAGTTTACAGTAAATTGGCTGTAAATACGTTAATTCTTTTTAAATTAATGTCATCTTGTCTTTTTCCAAATCGTATTCTGAATAGCTTTAAAGAACATTAGTTCTGTATTTACTTCAACATTTGCTTTATTGTAATCTATCAAGAAATGCTTTCTCCTGGTTTACTTGCTGACGAGCGATGTGTTCCGAAACATGTGAGGCTCTTTTCAGAGTATGCTGCTAACACCTGCTGACGAAGAAGCAACTTAATTGTGCTTATCTGAACATTCTACACCTGACCCCAAATAAAATATTTTTTGATTAATTTTTCATAGACAAAATTTTTTCTTACTTTTAGATAATTTTAGTTATTTCTCTTTCAATGAATATTACTGATCTAATGAAACATTTCAACTGTACGTGAGTATTTTGTGCAGAGAGATCACCTGTAACTTTTTAAAATGAACGAGTTAAATGAACGGATCAAAAGAATGAACGGATTATTAAAAAGAACGACGTTGCCCACCTCTAGTAGCTAAAGCCCTCGATCCGTCTCTTAAGTGGCGACACGCTCCAGCGTCCGCCATTTTGTGTCGTTCCGCAACTTTCTCCCTATCTCAACAGTAGAAAAAGGCAGAGTTTCGCTCATTGAAAAGTATCTTTTTATCAACAAATGTTTGCAGATTTTTGATCGTAACTTATGTAACTGATAATATATGTACAAAAATGTTGAATTTTACCTTAGTAAAATATTTTTTTTATTATCAAACAGAATATTAGTAAAAAGCTGTTTTGAAGAAATTTTCGACTACTTTTAAGAGTAATTTCTTTTTTTCCCGCCATATAGACCTGAGTTACAAATTACTTGAAGTGTTTTAAATATGCGTTTTATTATTAGAAAGTTGGTGTAGTAGAACCAGGGGCGGATACAGAAAAATCTCTCGGAGGGGACCCGGGAAATTGAATAGCACCTCCTCCTTCCCCCTGCCACATACGGTGTTTCATAACAAGTTTTCATTACTTTATTTTAAAATGTCTTTTTTTTAAATTTTTTAGGATCCCTTAAGCTAATGATCCACTTCTAAGAACATACATATTATGTACCAATATACTTTTAATGTGGACGTAAAACATCTTTAACGTTTCAAGCCAATTAAATACTAAACCATAATAATGTTACCTAAATGCTATACAATTAGCGGATTTAATTTTAGGAACAATGTCGTAATGGTTATAGCACGAGGGCAAGGTTATTCAATAAGAAAAATATACCCATACCTCATTTGAGGTTTTAATATTATTTTATAGTATTTTAACTATAAAATATTATTTAAATAAGAAAATCATAGCTATTAAACATATAAGTTTTACTGAAAAATTCAGCACAATTTCTGTGTGGATTTCGAAGCAGTTGCTGACTGTTCTTGAAGCCATGATACAGTTGAGATAACATATTCATATTACATACCCCCTCCAATAATATCATGGTTTTCTCAAGAAACTACGATATGATTTCTTTCATTTTGCATTTTTTATAAGCTGAAAAAGATAAAGCTTTTACTTCGCAAATAGCTTCCTGGATCAAAATAATTCTTTTAGGCACGCCTGCACATTTTTTGAAGAATGTTAGTTATTGATTCCATCAAAGAAAAGTTAATGGACGAATCGCGATATTACGTTCCCTTGAATTCAAAACCAGCGAGTTAAATGTATAAATGTATTCTGCCACTCTAGGACTCTAGTATGACTTCTTTAGCAAACAAAAATGCTATTATTCAAAATATGCTCTATGTGTATTTGTGTTCTGTTTAATTAACTATATAAAAAAACGCTATGGAGAAGTCAATTAAAAAATAGTGAATAAAATATTTAAATATATTCATCCTTTGGGGGGGGGGGGGGGCACGGGCCTCCTGCCCCTCCCTTAAATCCACTACTGAGTAGAACAGTAGTGAGCTAAATTAATTATGTCATAAATTATTTGTGGGCAACAGTTTGAACTTATTCATGCAAAGCAGTATCATTTATATTACTAATGTGTGTAGTTTTCTTTCTTTCTTTTTTTTACCAACACTTTCTTGTTTCTCATGACGATTGTACATTAAAAAATGCCTTTCATTTAAACCTGATTTTTAAGGATACTACTAGTTCTTAAAAATTCAACGAACTGATAATAAAATGTAACCAGTTTTAAATCAATATTAAAAAAAAATAATAATAATTGAAATATTTGATACCAATAAGAATTCAAATAAAAGAGTGCAGATTACATCTGTGACGAACTGTTATAAATTAGTAATAATGAATTTGTAAATTCACAGATACTGGGATAAATCATATATATATATATTTTTTATTAAAAAAGTTTTCACATCAAAATAAAAATTAAACAAAAACAGATTTTTTCCGGGCAAAAAAAAAAAAAAAAATCTTCACGTAATTATATAACTTGGCTTGAGTTACATGTTACTGTAATCTCAAAGAAGCTTAATTTTTTTAATGATTAATTTCACACTTTTAATATCTTAATTTTTACGCGCAAAATACATAAATAATTAACTTGGCAACACACTGAAACTCATGGCTATGACACAATTAAAAGCAAAACGACGTGTTCTTAAAATAATTTTTCTACAGTTATTGAGACATTTTTAAACTAACTAAACAATAGAAAATTTACATTAAAAATAAATAAAATAACTAGTATATTTAAATTTTGGCGGTTTTGTTATCTTAAACTCAGAAAAATCAGTTTTGAAAACAGGGCAAATATTTTACTACTGCTAGCAGTTTATTAGGTGCCGTTACATAGTTGAGCTTTACAACATTTGAAGGAACTATTTATGATGATTTTAGTGAATGTCCTTATTATCCCATGAAAATTAACAAACCATCAGACAGTTTCATGAAAAGTAAAAAATATTACAATTTCAACAAGAGTTTCATAAAGTATCTGAAATTTTGACCCCCTTCACCCAAACCCTGAAAGGTAACACCTGGTTCAATGGGTGCTCTGATGCCGTTGATGTGATTTAAAATTTGAATTATTACAGCGTATTAGGTATGTAACTACGTTGTAATGTATCACTCGTATTTAAGGAATTTTATGTCAAATTCTCAATTTATATCTCTTGCCAGAGCAGAAAAAATTTACTCACAGTCTTGAAATGTTACGCAGTAGTTTGTGTGAGGAAGTTAAAAAATTACCTCACTAAGGCTTAAAGTTCAGCGGAATTTAAAATAGTTTGTAAATTTTCTCTTTATTTGATGTTTTTCTAAAAATCTCAAAAACTCAAGCCTCTTGTCAGAGCAGAAGGCATTAACTGGGAGTCACGAGATTTTCTATAGTAATTAGAGTCACAAATTTTCCGCGCTAAGGCTAAGTGCTTTGCAGAATTGTGATTGTTTTGGCCCATCCTAATGTATACATATGGTATTATCAATAGACCATGTATAACGAAAAAAGTAACAACAAATACATCAGTAGCTCAGCCGGAATACTGGATTACTTAATTTAAAAAAAGACTCACCTAAACATTAGGGAGCTTCAAAATTATTTCACAGTACCCATGATAACAGAAAAAAAAGACAACACTTTTTTAAATGGGAAAAAAAAATAGACAGCAATAATCCTAAATATCCTGAAATAAGTGACTTGGAAGTCGTCAAGTAAATTAAAAATAAAGCCAAATCAATATAGATGGTACTTGATAGATGTTATAGAAAACATAAGAATGGCCAGAAAAATGATAAATGGTATTTTTTGAAGGATTTTAACAGTTGCATGGGACAGTAAGTGGGCATTTTGTCAGCAACCCAAACAAGTTATACAAAACTTTACCAAAGGATACATTGGAGAATTGCAAAATAACTACAACGGTTAAAGAAAAATGATGAATAAAATGCAGAAAGTAAAAAGGTTCAAAATGAATGTATTGTACTGCACTAAGAAAAAGAAAGCTTGGAGATTAAAAAAAGAATTAAAAATTTAAAGATGAATGTATTTTTTCAATGCGTTTTTATCACAATTGCATCAATACAATGTTACAAACTGCTCATCGTTCAAATAAACGGTCATTCATTTTTTAAGTGAACGAATGGGTCCGTTCATTTTAAGGATTCGCTCTTTTACCCGTTCGTTCATAAACGAACGGGTATTAACATCTCTACTGCAAATTATTATTCCTTTCTGTTGTGATTTTTAGACAATTTTGTTTTTGTTCATGCTCATTTTATGTGTAAATGTGCTGTGAATAGTTACTTACTTCAAATCAGTGTTTCGGATTTTGTGTCATGCAAGAAATGTAAAATTTTAGTTTCCTGTTAGCGCAAAACCTTGTTATACGAGGGTTGACATAAATTAGACCCTTTCGTATTAGATGGAAAATGTACTGAAAGAAGCCGCATTTTGTTAGCAAAGGGGGCCCGTGCCCCCCCCAAAAGGATGAATTAATTTCACTTTTTAATTTTTTAATTGACTTTTGTTTTGCATTTTTTTTATATAGTTTATTAAAAAGAACATAAACACACACAGCATATTTTGAATAAAAGCATTTTTGTTTGCTAAAGAAGTGTTACTGGAGTCAGAGGCCCATTGTTGCAGAATACATTTAACTGACTGGTTTCGAATTCAAGGAACCGTATTATCAGGATTCCTCCACTAATTCTTCTTTGATGGAATCAATCATTAACTTTTTTTTGAATGTGCAGGCACACCTAAAAGAGTCATTTTGATCCAGGAACCTATTTGCGAAATAGTAGATTCCTTTTTCAGCTTATAAGAAAGCAAAATAAAAGAATCGTATGGTAGTTTCTTAGAAAAACCATGATTTTTAGTTAAAACGGCATGTACTATCAATATATTACCTTAACTGTGTCATGGCTTTAAGAACAAATCAGCAACTGTTTTAAAATTCACACAGAAGTAGTTTCTGAGTTCGTCGGTGGCGGGGGGGGGGGGGGGGTCTATTCAATTCCCCATTCCCTGTGCCCCCTTCAAAAGATTTTTTTTGTATCCGCTTCTGATGAGCATTGTAAGGAGCTAACCTTAATTTTTATTTCATAATAATAAATGTGCAATAACTTTTTAGTTTGGTCAGTTAGTTAATCTTTAATCACAATTTTTATGCTAAACAATCCTTTACTTCAGGCCCAGATCTATAACATTGGTGTTCCACTACAAATATTAACAAGCCCTATACATTTTTTCAACTCGTATCTGTGATGCCTATTTTATTTAAAGTCGCTATGTGAATTGGAACAGGATTGAAACTTTTTCTCAACACAAATTCAAAGGTCACTGTTAGAACAGGAAATATACTACTCCTTCACCTTCACGGCTTTCACAAGATGAACGCCAGAGTTCAAACCAAGTGATTTATTTTAATTATTATTATTTTAATTAAATTTAATCCATGTTCAAGAAAATTTTGTTGTACGTCAGACTACATTCTAAACCCTGACCGAAGAGTGTTTGTGATCCGAAACTTTCAAAAATCTTGGGTTGCTGTTTTTCGAAAATTTAGGGCTGACAACATTCTAAAACTGAAAAATTATTTAAAAAAAAAAAAAAAGAACTTGAAAAATAGTTATTTCAATGTTTTTTGTATGCAGTTTTGAATTTTTGTATATTTTTGTATGGGGAGGGGGTGGAGCTTCCTCATAGTTTTCAAAACTGTCAGTGTTTTCAGAAAATGTTACTTGAGTCCACTATCTCCCCTATCCATGATCCCCCCCCCCCCCAAAATAAAATACGGTATCTGCCCCTGATGAAGACAAGCTGGGTCCAGATTCTGGAGTTCTGTCAGATATTAATTATCAATAAAACATTCTACTTCTGCAACTTCTTAGCAGACACTCAAGTATTGTTCGAGGAAATTATACTTTTCAATCATGGTTAGAAAGAGTACTAAGGTAGCAGAAGGCTTAATTCATTTTACACACAAAACTTGAAGTGAGCGGGTAAAGAACTTTCATCATTTCTCAAACCAGAATAGCTTCATGTAAAAAAAAAAAATAAATAAATAAAAATTCCGTGGGTCATCCTAAATATTATTTTATGAGGTTTCTGGTATTTCGGATATGAAAGCTCTTTCTCCCATTTCAGCCAATCTGTAATCATTGCCATCCTGAGCTATGTCGGAATCATCACTGAATCCTTCTCAGCGCCAGGTGCGGATGTTGCTGAAGTGGGAAGAAGCTTACAGGTACTGAATCTTTTCTTCCTTTTCTTATTTCTAGCTCATAAGCAGACCCACATTCTTCTTTCCTCAAAAATTCATTTTTAATTTTAAGTTAATGCAGTGAAATCCTGTTACAACAAATACCAATATAATACCAATACAATGAAATATCGGTTTCAATGAAAGAAATTTTTAACCCCGGTTTAATTTCCATTACAGTACTCAAATTTCCGTACAATGAAATTTCCGTTACAGCGAACAAAATGTGCAGTCCCTTGAAGTTCATTATAACAGAATTTCTTTGTATCTAATAAAGATCATCCCAGTTCTATACTGATGCGTTAATTTCAGGACTACCGTGAGTTAGTCGCCACCAGATAGGGTTAGCAACAAAAAATATACCTATGCTCAAAAAAAAAAATCTTTCTGGACTTGGTGTAGTAATTGTCAGATTTCTTAGGCAGTAATACACAGTCCAGTCACATTAATGTGACCATCTGTCAAAAGCCAGAATAACCACCTTTCGCAGAGTGGACTGCTGCGAGACGTGCAGGAAGAGAGTCACTTAGGTCCCTGAAGGTGTTCTCTAGGATGTTTAGCCATGCCGACTCTAATGCCATGGCCAGCTGCGCTAGATTACGCGGTTGAGGATCCATGGCGCGGACAACTTGATCGAGATGGTCCCACAGATGCTCGATTGGGTTTAAGTCAGGTGAGTTTGCTGGCCAGGGGAGGACGGTAAACTCATCCTGGTGCTCTTCGAACCACGCACGTACACTGGCAGCTGTATGGCACCTCGCATTGTCCTGCTGGAAGATGCCATCATCCTGAGGAAAAACAATGCACATGTAGGGGTGGACATGGTCCGCAATTACAGATGTGTACTTGTATTGATCCATTGTGCCTTCCACAATGATCAGTGAACCCAGAGAATGCCAGGAAAACATTCCCTAGACCATAATGCTCCCGCCTCCAGCTTGGACTGTTCCTGCAATGGTTGCAGGGTGGTTCCTTTCAGAGGTTTCACGCCTTATACACTAACGTCCATCTGTCTGATGGAGCATAATGTTTACCATAAAATATTATTTTATTTTTGTTCTCGGTCCACAGCCAATAATTTAAAGAAAATAATTTAAAGTTAAATGTACCTACTTTAAGCCCAGTCTGGTAAAAGTAGAACTAGTCAACTAGTTGGTGCTAACACTTCAATCGACAATTCCCTCATGCCATAATTAATGGCGACTGTTTACTAAAACCATTGAAGATTGCATGTCTCGATGTGTCGATTCAGAAAAAGTTGAGTTGTCACCTGATGGATTCGAATAAATTCCACTTGTTGACCGCACGTGCTATGGAGAGGAGTAGGAATATTCGCGGCAGTGGAATAAACAAATGAGTGATTGTTGAAGTAGAAGTTAGTGTGGTGACGTCATCGAGGCATGGAATCTCATTGGCTGATAAAACATATATATTGAGGTGGGTGGCATCACTCTCTCTCTCTTCTCTCAACGATCCCCAGTTTTGTTTTGATCGTGAAACCTAGTTCGGCTCACGTGTGGGGGGGGGGGGGTTTCCCCGCGATGCTATCAGGGCTTTTTTAGTGGGATGTGAATGGTGATGAATATTCACCTTGCTTTTCAAGTATTGAAATTTTCCAAGTCCTGGAATTAGAATGAGTCCAGGTGAAGAAACACTTGTGTTGTGTCCGGCCAATTGATATTGCCGGGGAAGTGAGTTCCTAAAAGTCTACCTGAGATGTTCACCGATCTCCGAACTGTCTAATGTTGCCTTCCTGTTACGGGCGTTCCTGAAGTGTGATCCGGGGGACTTTTTGTGTTTCTGGACGTGGATCGTTCGGACTTTCCAGTGACTACATCGACAGATTGGTGACATTTTTACTTCCTTTTACAAAAAAGGAAGTATTGTATTCGCGAAAAAATTTTCACTCAAAAATCGCCCTTAATTTCCATTTTGCTCACCCCCAAATGAATGTTGAGTTTTTTTTTCGATTCGACCACATGCGGAAAAGTGCCTAAGAATGTATAGACACGCGAAATATCCATTTTGACCATCACCGAGGTAATTACAACAACTTTTCTCGTGACGTCTGTATGTATGTGCGTATGTGCGTTAGGGTGTCCCGTCCATATATGAGAAGAAAAAAAATTTTGAGCTACACTATCACAAGAGGTGTCAAAATTTGCGAAATTTTTCACAGATCACGAAAAAGGTAAAAAAAATGGAATTGCGTGTCCTCTTGAGGGCTCTACCGCTCTTTGAAGTTTTGCATATTTTACATTTTTGACAGACCTAAACGATATGATTTAAAAAATAAAAAAATAAAGTTTAGAAAGCATTTTATTTAAGAAACTAATGAAACAAAGCACAAGAAAACAAAATAAACAAACTACAGTTTATAAATAATGACATAAGTTTAGAATTTAAACTTATTTTTGTGTCCAAAATTTGGCATTTCTGCGCGAGATTGCAACCTGGTTCTAACGAAGCCATCTCTAGAAGTAGCGTTAGTAACACTTTGTGAAGCCTGTGTTATTAGTTTAACACATCTTTCCACAGATTGTGAGTGGCAAGGAAAGTCAACGATTTCCAAGCTATTTTTTTTTGCCATAATTTGAAGGTTCTTGTTAGAAATATGTCGAAGAACCGGTGGTGCTGTAACCTGGCACTCTTGCCAGAAAATTATTTCTGTATAATCTTTAGCAGAGAAGTTAATTTTTGGTGTTTTAAATATTCTGCGTTTAGTGCTACTTTCAGCCTTTCTAGCTTTTTTTATTCTTCGTAATGCTAACTCCCGAATGTGCTCCCTATCATCAAACAACATACAGACCAGCAGGTTTTCTGGGTGCGCAAAAAAAGCATTTCTTTTGATAACAGAATACACAACAGATTTCAAGTTTTCGGGTAAAAATCGAGAGTACACAATCATTTGAAAAAGATGTTTGACTGCTTCCTTAAAAGATGACTTTTGCTTGATTAAGAACCAAACTGGAGCGTACACTTTAACCACATAGTTAACAAGCAATCGCAAATTTTCTGTTGGATTAAGAGTACTTACATAAAGTCTGAGTATACGATTAGCAGAAGTAAGCCATTTTGAGTGCGCCATTTTTCCAGGTTGGCGATTTGCCAGCTCAGGACTACAGAAACCAGTTGATACAGATTGACAAATCTCATAAAGATATTTTTGATCCGTGCTTAGTTCAACAACCACATTTTTCGGCAAATTAGGAAAATTACCATCCACCGCGCAAAAAGACAATGTCATTTTATTTTCACAACCAGCTAACTGTTTTCCAATAGGTCCGGAATATTCTTTAGGACCCAAAGTGCAACCATCTAAGGTCAAGAATAAATGACGAAGGGGTAATTCGTTGGCATGAAGCATACACACACACCCATTGCAATGGTCTTTCCAAATACTCCTCTAAATATTGAATCACGCCACCCTTCCAACCGGTGTTTATTGCAGTTCCGTCACATCCAACACAAATCACGTCTTCTAAATTCAAGCATTGACCTTCTAATAGAGCTGTAATCGAAGTTAGAATTGCCTTTGCAGTGCCACGACTTGGCGTTGTGTGTCCCAAATAAATTGATCCGGGTTCTGCTAAAATTGAGATGTGCTCTTCTAAAATTTCTTTGCGATGGTAACGAGCTCCTATTTTCTCATTTATCAGAGTCTTGTCTTTACGTCCATCAAAGTAAATGCTTTTTATAACAATACTTCCAATATCTTTGGAAGCTTCTTTCCGAGCTTTAGCTACAGCTCTGTGGATTTGGTTTTTATCAACAACTAGACTTAAATCTTCTTTTGAAACCAAGCCGACATCAGCTAAAACTGCAGAAACAACAGCAGCAGCAGATCGCGTCGACAAAACTTCTCTATCACAGACCTTAGCAACTGTTGGCAAGATCAGTGTATTCCTATTTGTCGTTGAAGTTGATGGTGTCCCTGTAGAGGCCGTATTCGTCTCTGTTATGGGATACGTTTCTGGAGAAAATTCACGCATCGAACCGTCATCAAAATTTGCTGAGACAGAATCGTTATTTTCAGTAGAAGACTTTTTTGCTGCCCTTTCAAGTTTTCTCTGCTGTTGTTTCATTAATCTAGCTGTTTCTTTCTTATCGACACCTCTTATCACCATTTTCCTGTCATTTCTTTGATCCAACAAGAAACTTCTCTCATTGATGGGAACTTTTTTAGGTTTTAAACACGAACAAGACTCAAATACAGGACACTTACAAGCCGCAACGTCCAAGAGCTTCTCAGATGACTCTAAAAAGCACTTCAGTTTATTTTCAAAACTATCACTTCGTTGGCTTCTGGGGTATCGTTTCAAATTGACATACTTTTCGAAATAGAATTTTAATAATTGAATTACTCGTTACTTAGTTACGATTGGAATTGAAGCTTTTGTCCAAATACTGTTGATTTTTTCAGAAACAATTGTATATATATCTGAACTGGAAGGGTCCTTTCCATTATGCATACATTTCTGTTCGCTCCTGACAAATAAAATAAATTTTATGACGTCTTTTACAGTAGGTAGCTGCCGATCATCAAGTTCCTTGTAGGGTCCCAGTATAGCACAAGTAGTCTCACTACGTCTCGAAATCATTACTTAAAACTAACAGAATCGGCATATAACACTAACAATTGCAACTGTACTTTTATAGCATTAAAATTACTTTGGCTATGAAGAAAACACCCGTGAGTCAAGCTAAGAAAGCCCTCGAAACAAGTAAAAGGAATTAGCAAGTTGAAACCAAACAAAGTCGAAGTAGTCAGTAACATATTGTTGCATGCAAATCGAGACGTGGCGCCAAGCTTCGTGGACGATTCTACTGCGGAAATGGGGGTTATTCCCATATAGGCATTTACAGTAGTAATCACCATATGTTTTTTTTTTTTTTTTTTTGTGTTCGTATTGATATTACGAATCACGATCTTTTTATTTCAGCTGTCGAGCTTTTATTTCACAGTAAATTTATAACTTTATTCTCAGTACTTCTTTTTCAGTTGCCATAAAAATAACAATTTTTCAAAACTTTGACGATCGGTAGAGCCCTGAAGATATAGTTTTATTCTATTTTTTAAATTATTTTTGTAATTTACGATCGATTTCGCAAATTTTGAGAGGTCTTGCGTTAAGAAAAACGGAAAAAAAATTTTTCGGGACACCCTAATGTGCGTATGTATCTCGCATAACTCAAAAATGGTATGTCCTAGAAAGTTGAAATTTGGTACATAGACTCGTAGTGGGGTCTAGTTGTGCACCTCCCCTTTTGGTTGCTTTCGGATGTTCCTAAGGGGGTCTTTTGCACCTTTTTGGGGGGAAATCATTGTTAATATCAATGCAAACTTAAGTGGTGTTACAATTTGGCGGACACTTGGCGATATATCGCCAGTCTTTTGGTCGCCAAGTTGACGTCGAGCTGCTGTACTGACATGCAAATTCTAGCCTTCGTCAGCATTCAGCATATCAAGAACAGCAGTCAGCATAGGTGCACGAACCAGGCGTCTGCTTTGGAGGCCCAGACGCAGCAATGTTCGCTGAATAGTAGTTTGGGAGACACTTTTGGTAACCCCTTGGTTCATTTTAATGGTCAATTGCTCAACAATAGCCCGTCTATCTGACCGAACGCATCTCCGCAACCGTCGTTCGCCTCTGCCATCTATGGTCCGTGGTGCACCACATTTGCCACGTCGCTGATTTTGGACAGTCCCATTTTACCATGCACGGTACACTTTTACCACGGCGGCACACAAACAGTTCACAAACTCAGCCGTTTCGGAAATGCTTCCACCCTTGGCCCGTAAGTCAATGATCATGCCCTTTTGGACGTCGGATAAATCGCTTCGTTTCTGCATTACGCCAACGATTGAAGTGTTTTCCGAAGCCCTCACACACCCTTTATATACGCTCAACTGCCCTGTGCTGCCACCTGCCTTCTGTGATTGGTTACTTAACTCTGACGTGGAAAGCACGTCGTGGTCACATTAATGTGACTGGACTGTGTATTTGAAAAAAATGTCTAATACACTTATGCAGGGGCTCACTAATTATTTAGGGAAGTGTTTTTGTTTTCTCCCCAAAAGTTGACAGAAATTTGCAGAGTCACAATAATTGTTTCTGATGGGACATGTTTTTTTGTTTTCCAAGTGGTGGTTTGCTTTTTTATCTGTTGCATTTTTTCGAAATTGTACCCCGGCAGAAACAACTATTTTTACTCTTCTTCTCAAAGCTTGGAGGAAGATTGAGAGTAGACTATATATATATATATATATATATATATATATATATATATATATATATATATACAGTCGGACCTCTATATATCGAAGTAGCAAATTGCCATAAAAAAATCGATGTATAGAAATTTTGATATATAGAAACAATCTTTTTTTATCATAAAAGTATCCTAAATCATTAAAATAAAAGCCAATTTTCGTGTATGAAAATCAATTTATAATTTATACGAGCATCCGATTAAATGAAAGTTAATGATTAAAAAATTAACAGAAAGTACATTTTTATGCCAACAGACATCTTCATATTCTTCAGCAATTCAACTTGATCGCAACATTTGGGAATTTTGGTTTTAGCAATGTGATCGAGAGAAAAGTAAAAAATCAATCTACTTGAATGATTTTGACTGAAACTAATCAGACTAGGAATGATAATCAACAGAGAAAAAGGGATAACTTGAAACTGATTTTACAGTCTTACTGGTTACAACTAAGATTTGAAATAAACTTGAGGGAATTTAAGAACTTCAAAACGGAACAACGACTTAACTACACACCCTTCAACCCCAGATTCCTTATCAGTTCTGTAGCAACCTTTATTGAAAGTAATTTTCTCCTCTAACCTTCATTTTTTGCGACAAACAGTCTAAAGTGAAAAAAAAAATCTACTAATGTCTCGAAAAAAATTTCGATATATAGAGATCTTTCAATATATAGAAACAATTTTTCTATATAATGAACAAAGAAATTTGTTGGTATTTCGATATGTGGAAGTTCGATATATGGAGGTTCGAATGTATATATATATATATATATATATATATATATATATATATATATATATATATATATATATATATATATATATATATATATATATATATATATATATATATATATATACATTACAAAATGCAAACAATAACACATAAGGGAATTACAAATCCCTTATGAGTTTATTGTTTGCATTTTGTAATATTTAAATGGCTGAGGCTGTTTGTTTGGCTGCTTTGCGCAACATTGGGCTTGTGGTTTACTCCATTTTATTTTATTTTATTCTAATTTTATTTTGTTTCAGTATGTATATATATATATATATATATATATATATATATATATATATATATATATATATATATATATATATATATATATATATATATATATATCCTTCAATTAAGAAATGAACAATGTAATTCACTTAAGATATTTTACATTTCAATGAATATTGCAAAAAAAATCTGATCATTGCTAAATACAGTGCAGAAAGATTTTTTCTTTAAAGGAGAGTAAAATTGTTATTGGTAATACTTATTCAATGATTAATTTATGAACATGATGTAGGATGTCCGATTGCATCCTGCTAACAGAACATGCAATTTATATTCAACTGCTGTTGAATTGAAGAGTTCAGTGGGGTTGTTGGGGGTGAACCAAACTAAAATTTTTGAGAGGAGGAAAGTTCTTAATTTATTGAATAAAATTCAAATTTTACCCAGGGACCTCGTTAAGCATTCGCAAATGCGATAAAATCGTAAATTCAGCGAAAAAAAATCGAATTTGGCGAATTTATTGGCGAACAGAACTTTATCCAATATATACACAGAAGAAAAAAAAATCTCCCTTCAAATGTCAATCTAGATAAAAATTAGATCCGTTCACAAAATTCGGACCCCTAAAAACGGACCCTTCGCAAAATTCCGATCCCTAAAAACGAACCTTTCATAAAACTCCCAGACTAGCAATCACTGAAAGTTGTTTTATCCTCAGACCACTCCGAGCAGAATGAGGTGCGCGCACGCGCGTTAGAATCGGATCGGAGCGTTACCGTCCATCGGATCGGTGGAAGGATGACGTTCACCCGTTTGCCCAGGGAGGTAGAAGGGAGGAGATAAATCTTTCCTATTTAGAAGTCTCAACAAGTGTTCACTTTTTTAGAGGGCGCTGTCAGCGAACCGCTCCCGTCAATCGCAGCAGATCAATGTAAATGATGCTAAGTTTCTCATTTTTTTAGAGGCGGCTGTTAAAGCAAAAAAAGAAAAATACTACTGGAATGGTTGTAATAAGGGGTTAATATAGTGGACGATGTACGGCTTTCGTTCACAGGAAGTTTGCACAGTATTTTGATGAAAAAATTAATTTTATTTTTCATCACCAACTTGCCGAATTCGTCTGCTATTAATATTGCGCTGTGCGATGTTTTATTTATTACGAGTTGGAATTTTTCTATTCCTGTAAATAATTGACAAAATGAGAATGTAGTACAATCATTTACGTAAATACATTTTTTAAAATTAGTTGTAAATTTTCTGACATGTTTCGAGAACTAATTAGAATGAAATAATTTTTTGCTTTCATGACCTTTAACAGATAAAAATAATTGTTAATGTTCTATTTACTTAACTTCAAGCCGATATTGATTATAAAAATTTTATTCATGCATTTACTCACTGCTTAGACATAATTATTATCATTCCTTTTTATTATTATGGCATTTATTTTGACAACCAAATGGGAAAAAAAATCGAGAAACCTTTTTCATTTAAAAAATTATACCTTGGAACGCTTTTTTCAGATATTTGTGGAATTTTTTGTTGAAATTAATCAAGTTTTCAAAAATTAGAATTTACTCTTATTCGCAACTCCAATGAACTATAGGGGGCACTGAAGTCACTGTGTAATGGCGGACTTAAAAACTAAAACAAACGCACATGGTAACGAAGAAAATGCTAAAAGTGTTGTGATTTTTGTTCGTACGTATGATTTTTTCGCTTTATTCTTTTTAAATTAATTTTCAAAGTCTTGTGGATATTCTGGCCCACGTAGAAAGAAATGAGAATTCAAGAAGCATTACTAAACGTCAAAGATTAATGCAAACTACGTAGTTCGTAGTTCTAATCAGCTATTTCCACGATGTTGAATTCGATATTTATCAATTCTTGATAAAACTAATTAATAATTGGCCTGACAAGAATAACAATTAATGCAATTCAATATGACATTACAAATTGTTATCGAAAGAAGATGATACTTTTTTGCCTTGCTTGGCTAGCGCTTTTTGTTTTCCATTTGTAGCTCAGTTATTTCTCTCAAATTCCCGAATCGGTTAATTTAAAAATTTTCTGTTTCGATTTTTCTAATTTCTGAGTTACGATTTAATTGTGTCATGTTATGCAAATCATCAACAAAATTCTCACGGATATATAGTGGTAGTTTTCTTTTCAGTTGATTGACCATTATTTCCTTTCACTTATCGAATTCTGTAATCTTACTACCATTTTATTCCACTCATGATAAAAATTAAAAATGGTTTAACTGAAAACGCGAAATCTCTCCAAGGCTACTTTGCTCGCACTATACTAAAACTATAACCCTAAACAAATTTGGCGAAACCTTTCAGCTGAGAATAAAAGGAATAAAGTAAATTCCTTCTCGGTTATTCATTTTGTTCTAGGATAATATATTCAAGAAAATATTTTGCATACTGTCCATTCCAACAAAATGCTGCTGTAAAATATGGTAAGTTTAATTAATTTAAGATTAAAAAAACCCCATATTCTTACAAATTCATACAAAACAATAAAATTTTTTACCTTGTATAACGTTATCCAAGTTTGTTAATCCAGAATTTTCGCTTTCACCAATTATTAAGGAAATAATGAAAACTAACATTATTTTTAGAAGCTCGAGAATACTACTAAGGGACGAATTAATTTCTGTAGCTGAAAGCAAACTAAGACACATCGATTGTTTTAATAAATACTCAGAACAAACTGCCTGTGTTTACGTCAACAGACACACGTGGAACGCAACGTGGCAATGTTTTAGTTTCATTTGCAGTTTTGTAAATCACCGCAAGGTAGCGTGTTCGAGCGCTGGAGTTCCGAATTGTACATGTATTTTTTAAATGAAAAAGGTTTTCCGATTTTTTTTTCGATTTGGTTGTAGAAAAAAATTCAATAATAATAAAAAGCAATGATAATGATTATGTCTAAGCAGTGAGTAAATACATGAATAAAAGTTTCATAATTAATATCAGCTTGAAGTTAAGTAAATAGAACATTAACATTTATTTTTATCTGTTAAAGGTCGCGAAAGCAAAATATTATTTCGCTTTAATTAGTTCTCGAAACATGTCATAAAATTTACAACTAATTAAAAAAATATATTTACATAAATAATTGTGCTACATTCTCATTTTGTCAACTATTTACAGGAATAGAAAAATTCCAACTCGTAATAAATTCGGAACTCCAGCGCTCGAATACGCTACCTTGCGGTGATTAACAAAACTGCAAATGAAACTAAAACATTGCCACGTTGCGTTCCACGTGTGTCTGTTGACGTAAACACAGGCAGTTTGTTCTGAGTATTTATTAACACAATCGATGTGTCTTAGTTTGCTTTCAGCTACAGAAATTAATTCGTCCCTTAGTAGTATTCTCGAGCTTCTCAAAATAATGTTAGTTTTCCTTATTTCTTTCAAAAAAGTATTAAATGGTGGAAGCGTAAACAAGAAAACTCTGGATTAACAAAATTGGATAACGTTATACCAGGTAAAATTTTTTATTGTTTTGTATGAATTTGTAAGAATATGAGTTTTTTTTAATCTTAAATTAATTTAACTAATCATATTTTACAGCAGCATTTAGTTGGAATGGACAGTATGCAAAATATTTTCTTGAATTTATTATCGTAGAACAAAATGAAAAATGTTTAACCGAGAAAGAATTTACTTTATTCCTTTTATTCTCAGCTGAAAGGTTTCGCCAAATTTGTTTAGGGTTATAGTTTTAGTATTGTGCGAGCAAAGTAGCCTTGGCGAGATTTCGCGTTTTTAGTTAAACTATTTTTAATTTTTATCATGAGTGGAATAAAATGATAGTAAGATTACAGAATTCGATAAGTAAAAAGAAATAATATTCAATCAACTGAAAAGAAAACTACCACTATATATAAACTGTGAGTAGACATTTTATTTATTTTGTTCTGAGTGAATTTGAATAAATATCAGTTTTTCAATTCGATGAAGAAAAAAAAACGAACTTAACAACATTGACTGGACACTTTTCCTTAACCTAATTCCACATAAATGATTTTAAAATTGTGTGAAAGAATAATGTATCTTGACAAGATTTCGCGTATCAGGTAAATCATTTCCATGACGAATGAATTAAATGCATGATTTCTTTGGATATCCAATCATATAGTCATAGAAATAAATTATCTAGTGTTAAACGTTACTCTTGACAGTTTGCCACGTATGTGCACTATGTGACAAAAATGTCAACAAATGCCGGAAATGTCACAAAACTGAACTTAATATGTACTAATGTATAGAAAAAACGGTACAAAATTAAAATGCCGTTCGAAGCGAACCAAAAATTTATGAATTCCGAATTCAACATCGTGAAAATGGCTGCTTCAGAACAACTTACTGTGTGTTCTGCATTAATTGTTTACTTTCGTAATACGTTTTGGTTTCTAATCTCTTTCTATATGGATCAGAATAACCAAAAGACTTTGAAAAATCCTTTCAAATGAATAAAGCGAAAAAATCATACATAACAACAAAAATCACAACACTTTTAGCATTTTCTTCGTTACCACATGCGTTTGTTTTAGTGTTTAAGTCGGCCATTAGACAGTGACTGCAGTGCCCCCTATAGCTCGTTGGAGTTGCGAATAAAACATCGCACAGTGCAATATTAATAGCAGACGAATTCGGCAAGTTGGTGATGAAAAATAAAATAAATTTTTCCATCAAAATACTGCGCTAACTTCCTGTGTATGAAAGCCGTACATCGTCCACTATATCGTCCCCTTATTACAACCAACTTTCAGTAGTTTGTTTCTGCTTTTGCTTTAATAGCTACCTCTAAAAAAATGAGAAACTTAGCATCATTTACATTGATCTTCTGCGATTGATGGGAGCGCTTTATTAAAAGCTTTTATTTCTCCTCTCAAATATTTTTAAGAATGATAAATATTACTTTAAGTTATTTTTAGCCATTTTTCCTCTGAAAAATTACATATGATTTGTGGAAAAAACTACTTAATTTGCATTTTTCTTTTTCACAAAATTCCTAAAAACAGACAAAAATTCCTGGATATACCCATCCTTATCCTCAAAAAATTGTCAAAAATTAAGTTATACTTCACTCTGATTAAATATTTCTGCAGACAAAAATACATTAAAATGAGTAAAAGTTAGTCTTGGACTAAGACTTTGGAAATTTGGCTAACACTTTAAAAATTTGGCTAATTTACTGGCGAACAATTCAAAATCCTTAGCGCGATCCCTGATAAAATAAGAACATTCATACATCTCATACATTAATGACACCTAATGAGAAGGAACATAAGCATCATTCAAAAATAATTTAATGAAATTTTAAAAAAAGGAGAAGAATATCATTGTTGCAATATTACCTCGAAATTTACCGAACAAGAAATGTTTGGAAAGTCACAGTCACCATCCATCTGGGCACCCCTGGGTGTAGGTCTAAAAAAAAAGGTCGGGGGACGCTCATAGGTATCAGAATAACTTAATGCAATAAAAAGTGGAGAGACGATAGTGTTAAAATTTTTAAAAATGAGGGACTCGAGTGTAAAAATAAAAACGTTAGCAATGTGTGCATCCCCACGGCCCTGTCATTTAAAGATTTTCCAGGATGAGGGAGGCAAAGGGTTTGTGTTCAATATTCAGCAGACCCTCGTTTTACCCAGGGGTAATGTCCCACTGCACTGCCGTGGCAAATTAAGACTTATTAGTAGTGTTAAAATAGGGATTAGGTTCCATAGATGAAAAAAAAAACTTCATTGTAGTGATAGATAATGGATTTTCCTGTGCATTTATTTCATTACATATGCACAATGTGCATACAGAAAAAATGAATTAATTTACTTTTTATAAAAAAAAAAAGAGCTGGTTATGATAATTTTTTGATAGCCATTATTTTTTTTTCTGTGTAGTTCTTTGTGAGGCATTATCGCCTTCATGATCACTCCTATCATTTCCATGGCGGGATCTTCCTTCAGTAACAAATCAGAAAGATCATTTGTAGTTGTCAAGGAATGATTCAAAATTTTTCGTGTGAAAGCTTTTGATTGTATGTCATTGATGTAGGTATCCTTGTTGATTTATTTCTCTTTTGTAACTTCTAAAAGCTCTTCTTCCAGTGAACTTTGCATTGTGTGAGTTGAATAACTTTACTTCTGAAAAGAGCCCTGTAATCAATCGCAAAAAATGCCTCCGGTTGCCCAAGCTCACTTATTAGCACTCCAAAATACAGTTTATTGTGTGTTATCTGCACTCTCAAGAGCTTGAATTTTGGAAGAGATGAAAACTTAATCTGTTTTAAATGCCGCATCCGGGTTAAATCAAAACTCATCTAAGTAAAATAAAATAAAGGTGCCAAATCTTAAACCATGTAAATCAAATCCGCGCAAAATAAACCCCTGTAACACGAGGGTCTACTTTATAATTTTGGAAAAAAACAGCAAAATGTGTACAAAAATGCCTAATTTCATTATGTATCCATAAGGGTCCCGAGAGGCGCAGGCCAACTGCCCCCCCCCCCCAATTGACAGGCCTGGTCTCCCAATGTTCCTCTTTGACTAAACCACTAGCAGTATAATGCTCACGTAATGCCTCCCAGAGTGTATCTGGAAAAGAGAGAAGATAGTAGTGGTATTTGAAATTGCAATTCTAATGGTTAAAATGAGAAGTGAGGCCTTCTAGAGAGGCTGCAACTGAAAAAAAAATGCTTATGCAAAATTAGAAATCGTTATTTTTTTCAGAATTTCCTGATTTGCATTGAGATGTTCTTGGCGTCGGTGGCCCATTACTTTGCCTTCTCTCACCAGCCTTATGTGGACATGGCGGCCCAGCAAGTCCCCTGCTGCCTTTCATTTATGAGCATGTGGGATGTCTCGGATGTCACACGTGATGTCTCAGACCACATCCGACACGTTGGTAAGTTGCTCTTTTCTCCACAACCTTAAATTTATTAATTTAATTATTTTTTCATTAAAACATCCGTTCATTTGCTGCTGTAATCTATGTTGCCAGGACAAGGGCACCAGAGAGGAAAAGTGAAAAGCGCTTCCTCGTACAATTTTTCTTAATTGTATTGGAAGTTTTTTTCAAATGTTTTTTAGGCACCCTTACTGTTAGTTACTGATTCTATCAAAGAAGAATTATTGGAAAAATCGCGATTTGTGTATCTTTGAATCCTAAGCCAATGAATTAAAATGAATTAAGCCAGTTAAATATATGCTTTCACAGTGTCCTCATTCCCGTCATTTGAGAGGGTCAGGGGTTTGAAAAATTAATGATTTTATACAAAAGTAGGCATGGTTTCCCAACAAAATTGTTATTGCACTCCACCAAGGGTGTGCACACAAATTTTTGGGGCCTATCAACAAATGACTTTTCCGGGTCCCGCTCCATATCGTTTACCCCTGTATTTCAGGCGAAGTTTTAAAAATATTGGGCCCCCTTCAGGCTCTTGGCCTAGGCCAACAGGTGTCCCTTCTCTCCCCTGTGCAGGCCTCCGCTTGCCCCCCCCCCCCTCAGACGGGCCTGACTGATCTCTGACTCAAATGTTACTCTTATTGGCAACAAAAGGGATTTTATTCAAATATGCTGCCAGTTTTTTTTTTTTTAAATAGTTAGACCTTGGTCACTTTTTTAAGGTCCCAGCTCACTGAATAGGAAATTTATTTCATGTATTTTCAGATATATGGTCAGATAATAATACGTTAATCTCTCATAAGGTCACTTTTGTCTTATTTCTTTGAATAATGACAGATTCACTCCAAAGAATTTTCTGAGATATTCGATCCTTTAAGAGCCATTATTTTGAAATTCAGACAAAAAACGGAAATTTTGGCAGTGACCATTTTTGATTTTCCTAATTTTTTTATATGTCAAAGTAGGTCATAAGAAGTAAACATTCTGAAATTTTTAGCTTTCCAAAAAATTTCTTTCGCTCGTTAAAATTTCCCAAAGTTTGAGGTTTTGCAGCGCTTTTTTAGAAAAATTCTATAAGTCGCATTTCAGTGCGCTATAGCTCTTTACAGAAACACCACCTCACGGTTACACTTATATTTATTGGTTGTACTGTATCTAGTGATGATGACTTCATAGTTATTTTGGTTGGGGATTGTTGCTTTCTTCAGATAAGGGGTCGCAAAGTATGGATTTTATCCGTTTTCACGTAAGTTTAACCTGCGTTATTTCAACCCAAACGCCATTCACCGAAAAAAAATTAACATATACTGAAAGTTTATACTATGAAGAGAGTAAATAGCACAAAATTTGTTTGAGGTTTAATTTTTTTTAGGAGAAAAATGCCCTGATATTTTTCAAATTTTCAAAAATTGTGCTTTTTTGATCGCAATTAACTCAAAACAGCATCACTAGGAAAAAAAAACCTTTTATATACTATGGTACCTGGCTATGCGTAAAACATCATGAAAAAGAAAACAGCATGGGATCTCTTCTTATTTTCCAGAAAATAATTTTTTTTTTTGTAGCTCATTTTATGCGTTTTCTCGTGCGTAAAACGTGTGTACAGTATGCAGATTAGATCTGCTAAAACTTAAAGGATGTAGTAAGTATGTATATATGTATGTATAAAGAAAGAGAAAAAGACTAGCACTATTTTATTTTTCTGATTTTTACATATTGATGGTATTTTAATTGCAGGTAAATCAGAAAACGATAAATCGATATCATATGTGTGTGTGTGTGTGTATATATATATATATATATATATATATATATATATATATATATATATATATATTGATTTATCGTTTTATCGTATCAATCCCAAAATAATTCTTTCTTATTTATATATTTATGTCCATAGCAATGGAAGAAATTTCATGAACAATATCTGCTTCACTTTCCTCTAAATGTTTATTTTTTATGTTATCTTCAAATACCTCTAAAAGGCTGTCGGTTCTTGATAAATCAGTATTATTTGCTTTTTTTTTTTTTTGCTTTGTATATCGGTTAAAAGCAGCTTCAATTTGACTTCTTGTCAGATACTGTTCGGTTGGAATATTTTTATGTCTTCAATCATCTCTGTTCTCCTTGCATGTTCTACTTGGTCGGGCGTCTGATTTCTCCCGGTTTTCTCACCATAAAGGAACTTTTCTTAAAGAAACTCTTTTTGTTTCATTGAAAATCGTGTACTTTTACGAGTTGGGAGAGCCCACCCCTCACATGAGATTGACAAAGTGTTTTCTTCTTTGTTTTCTCCTTGTTGACTGGTAGATGCCTGACCAAGACCATAAGAAACAGAACTCTGAACAGATATTTGAAGATGACATAGAAAATAGACATTTAGAGGAAAGTGAAGCAGATATTATTCATGAAATTACTTCCACTGCTATGGACATAAATAAAAAAGAATTATTTTGGGATTGATACGATAAATCAATGTATATATATATATATATATATATATATATATATATATATATATATATATATATTGACGATAAATCAATATATATATATACACACACACATATGATATCGATTTATCATTTTCTGATTTACCTGCAATTAAAATACCATCAATTTGTAAAAATCAGAAAAATAAAATAGTGCTAGTCTTTTTCTCTTTCTCTATTCACACATATATACATTCCTACTACATACTTTAATTTTAGCAGATCTAATCTGCATACTATACACACGTTTTACGCACGAGAAAACGCATAAAATGAGCTACCAAAAAATTATTTTCTAGAAAACAAGAAGAGATCCCATGCTGTTTTCTTTTTCATGATGTTTTACACATAGCCAAGTACCATAATATATAAAAGGTTTTTTTTTCCTAGTGATGCTGTTTTGAGTTAATTGTGATCAAAAAAGCACAATTTTTGAAAATTTAAAAAATATCAGGGCATTTTTCTCCTAAAAAAAATTAAACCTCAAATAAATTGTGTGCGATTTACTCTCTTCATAGTATAAACTTTCAGTATATGTTAAATTTTTTTCGGGGGATGACTTTTGGGGGGAAATAATGCAGGTTAAACTTTCGCAAAATCGGATAAAATCCATACTTTGCGACCCCTTATCTGAAGAAAGCAACAACCCTCAACCAAAATAACTATGAAGTCATCATCACTAGATACAGTACAACCAATAAATATAAACATAACCGTGGGGTGGTATTTCCGTAAAGAGCTAAAGCGCACTGAAATGCTACTTTTAGAATTTTTCTAAAAAGCGCTGCAAAACGTCAAACTTTGGAAATTTTTAATGAGCGAAAAAAATTTTTTGGAAGGCTAAAAATTTCAGAATGTTCACTTCTCATGATCTACTTTGACATATAAAAAAATTAGAAAAATCAAAAATGGTCACTGCCACACCTTGTCTGAACTTCAAAATAATGGCTCTTAAAAAGTGAAAAGCTGTTTTTCCTATTAACTTAGCATGTAGTGCAAAGAATGCTGTAGAAAGTGAGTATTACTACAGTGATATTAAAATATGAAGCAGTAATGCCGGCACTCAGCATGTACAAGGTGCATGTCACACTTTTTTACCAGTCATGAGAAGGAGAAGCCGAAGAAAATGTTCAGAAAATAATTAGAAATCATTGTGCTCAAATTAAAGAAAAGCAGTCCTGTATTAATGATACTTTTAACAGGGTTTGTACGCTCCTTATAAACTCCTTATAACCTCCTGTTTTTTAAGAAAATAAAATAAGGGCCCTTTAAACTCCTGAATTTTGCTACTATCTCCTTACTAACTCTTATATTTTTATTCTACATGACCTTAAAAATTTCCTTCTGTCTCCAATCCGATACGAGTGATTACGTTACACCGAATTTTACCAGAATCCCGCTATTTTTTCGTCTGTTAATAAATCCGACTTTTTTAAAGACTATTTTCTTCCCCACATCCGATTTTCCCCCCTCATTTCTGACGATTATGTCGATAATTATTAATATTATGACATTTTGTAGACTTGTTAGAGTACCATTCTAAAGATTTTTTTTTTTTTGCTTTAATAAATTCTTTTATTTGTCGTTTTTAGGCTTTTGATGCTTTCATTTTGACCAAAGCAATCTCTTTGATATGAGAATCAAATTGTTCTGATTTTTGATGCTTATTATGCTTTTTTGGAGCGCAAATAAATGAAATGTCTTTTTATTCCTATAAAAAGCAAAGTTAAAATTTTCAAGCCAACTTCTGTGTCCTTTATGAGAGTAAAAAAGTTAAAATCTAAATTGCTGGTTTAATTTGATTTTTGCTTCAGTTACGTCGATTCTTATTAATAATACGTTTATTTTAGAGTTCTAAAATGCAATTCTAAAATAATAAACTTAATTTTTTTTGAAAAAAATTATGTGCCGTTCTTTTTACATTTAACTCGTTCACATTGAAAATCGCAATCTCTTTGCATCCGCCATGGGTATAAGAATTTTTGCATTTATGATGCTTACTGTGCTTTGTGAAGAGACAAAGAAATCAAATTCATTTGTATTTTTATTAAAATCATTTAATTGAAAAGTCTTTAACGAAATTCATGCTTTTTAAGAGTCAAATGTCAGAAAGTTAAGTACAGAATCGTTGGCTGAAATTAATTTTTGTTTCAACTTCTTTAAGTATAGTTGGCAAAGTTTGATTTTTTGGTTTAAAAAAAAATAATAGTATTAAAACGGACTTTTTTTATTTAAATCAGTTTTGTTTTTAATTTTAATAATTTGTAGATATTAATTACAAAACATAAATAAACGTAACATATTTTATACACTAAATGAACGAGCAACTTAATAGTTAAACACCACTATATCCTAGAATTATAATTTTTGTACTTTTTAGAAGAAAAATTCTTAAAATTAGTCAGTTTTCTGTGTTTATCAGCGTAGAGTCACACAAAAGTTTTAAAATGTTCTTCAAAATTTTGATCAATTTTGAAAATTAAAATAATGTGTACAATTTTTCCAAAAGGATCCCTGATGTTTAAATTTAATTTTTCTGTATTTCAATCTTGTATTAGTAACTTCATGTTTCTATGCCACAATCAAACACAAGCTTTGCCAAAAATTGTTTTTTGTGTTTGAAGTTTGTCCTTTTGTATCCTGTAAATATTTCAATTATTTTGACAATTGAAAGTTATTTTGGCTTCTACTCAGGGTTTCCGCTACGGTCGCATTTTTTGCATAATGCGAAAACACTATCTGAATTGCGAAAATAAAGCAATGTATTTTCGCTTTTTTGCTCAAATAAAAAATAAATAAATTTAAAAAAAAAAAGAAGAAATGTATGATCCTAGAGAGGAAGCAGGCATGGCGATAATCAACTTATTCTTTTTTAAATATTATCTAAGATGTTTAAACTACAATTAAGTTCTATAACTATTAGTCTTATCCAGCATTATGTCCCCCCAATAACTGCTTTATTAGGAGGATGGGACTGCAACGTTCTAAACACCAATCGTGTTTTCTTTTTTTATTTTATGTTTAAAAAAAAAAAAATGTTGTACTTATTTCTTCAAAGATGTCACAGATGAAATATGAATTGTATTTTCAACTGGAGATGAAACACACTGAGGCATATATAAATATATGAGAATGTGTAACATTTTACCATTTTGCTAACATTTTCCCCTCAATTTTAGCTTTTATGCTAAAGAACTTTTGAACCCAACTTAAACCCTGCTTCTACTACATTCAGTCGGCTTATTATAGTTCTTATTTTAGCAATTATTATTTTTTTTTTTTTTTTGAAGTCTTTTTTTGGTTAGGAAATTGTTAGTACATGTTTTTTTTTTCAAGAAAATACTTATTTTCAATCAATACCACTTTTTTCAAATTCATTTTCGAATTAAAACATATTTCAAGGTCAACCTCCCCCCCCCCTCCCCGTATTTGAATTTCATTCGGAGATGGCTCAAGTCTTAAGATGCAGTAAATGCATATTTTACTATAAATTGAGTAAGTTTGTGCATTCAATGTTTTGAAAGCGAAAATAAATAATATTAGAGTTGTACATATTTTTTCTGAAAAACGTTTTAAAAAATATATCTTTAAGCTAGAAACCAATCCTTAAAAAGTAAAATGAACTCCTGCAAAACTCCTTACTTTTAATTTTCAAAATTCAATACGAACCCTGTTTAAGTAAGGTAAGTAGCACATCAGTTCTTTGGCATGTTTGTATGCAGCATTACTCCAAATGAAAGTTTTAAAAAATAATTTCAAATGACTCCAAAAATTTTAGTTGGTTCAAATTGATTACAGTATTAAAACATAATTAACTGATATTTTTGAACGTATTAAATTTTGAAAAGAATTAATGTATATACATGTTTATTTATCAATAAATATATATGAATCGGTTATAAGGTCACCCCGCTTATAAGGTCAGTTTCATGAAGTCCCAAGGAGTGACCTTATATCCAGGTCTGACTGTAAAAGTGTAAAGAAATTGATTTGTGCTGTTTAGAAGTAAGTTTTAAATAATATTTAATGGGATAGCTAAATTAATTTTATCCTTTTGGGAGATTCCCGAGCATATACCTTCCCCCCCCCCCCTTAAAATCTGCGTTTGTTGCTGTTTACAATATGAGATGTTCTAACATAGGTAGCCCTCTTTCTGGGTGATCCAAAGATTAAGAAAAAAAAAACATTGCTCTTGTCTCTGCAAACTAACTTTGCATATGATTGGACTTAACTGTGCTAAAATGTCTCTGTCATTCATTTGTATCCCCCTCCCATTCCCCTTCCGATACTCCTCTCCTAACACCACTAAAGATCGACAAAGACAGCGATGTTTAGACTTCAATTTTAATAACTTTCCTGGGGCGAACCCCTGAGCCCCACCTCCATCCTTCCTCTGACGAATCACCAAAGAAATCTAAAATTGTGTGTTTAGGACTTGTAAAGTTTTGTGTTTCTTTCTTGCACATCAACAGATTGCAAACTGAGAATTTCAAAAAGAAATAATCGATGGGAATATTTATTTTTTCAAACTTTAACCTTTATCTAAATTATCAGAAGATAATTCTGTTCCTGGCTATATTTTCTGACCAACATATATAACTTTCTTCAGGGAAAGAAAACACATTTTGTATTAAATTAATTGTATGCGCTGTAACATTTTGAAGACGAAATGAGATGTCAATACATTCCAGGTAAAACAGTGAAGCTTTCCGTGTCAGGGCGCCATCTGGCGACGAGCGAGGAAGCGAAGCTCCTTCTTATTCCAGACCATGAGATGGACCAGCCTTCCATTGCGTCCATTAAGTACAACAGCATGAGCAGGACACAGCCGGCTGTTTACCACGAAGAGCCCGAAGACCTTACACCCGACGTGCAGGCTTGACCTTAAGTGAATGTGATAGCAGTATTTTTTAAAGACAATAAGAAATTATAATTTTTGATGAAATAAAGTATGGATTGGAAAAAAAACATGTCGTTTTCACCTTCATTAGTTACTAGCTAACTTCACTAACAGCAGGCCACCTTTTTATGCCATTGACAATATGTTTATTTTTTTTAATTTTTCCAACACTAGCCCATAGTAAAAGGTTAAAGGAAATGAGGAGTTTGGTTGTTTCGCTTCTTGATTAGGAGTCAATCTCGCGAAAATAGAGCAAATCATGTCCTAGGTCGCAAAACAGGTTTCTCCATCCTGCAAAAGTAGAAGTCCATTTTCCTTCAACATGTTATCCATCTTCAGTAGATGATGGATCCAGGCACCCTACCTGATCTTTCTAATTTTGCTAATTTAAGATTTTCTCTCAGAAAAATCCCAAATTGAGAAGGATTGTCTGGTGTCCTCGACTCAGTGCTAGTGTGAAGGTAATAAACTAGGTCTATGTTTATCTTGATCGCTTTCTTATGTTAGAAAATCCTCTAACCAGCAGCCACATTAAGAGCGTGCGCCCTCATACCTCTTGCGCCCACCTGCACTGCAGGGGTTGTGGGAGTGCTATGTATGCCACTGCTTCTATTGCTTGGTCATTCCATGTCAAATAATCTAAAATTTGAGAATTTTTTTCCCTCACATTTTTATAATTTTTTTGAAATTTTACCCATTGATTGTAACCTTTGAGTTGAGTTAATCAAAAGTCCAAATTTTTAGATTTTTATCTCTTTTTTTTATGAGACTTTGATTTTTAGAAAAACCCTCTTTTTTTCAAGGATGCTTGAACATGCAATGGACGATAATTCAGCACCAAACATAGAAAGATTTGGTAAAAAGCATTTTAAAGTACATTAGTTGTTTAATATAACATGCGACATGACTAATTTTATAAGAAATGATTTGAAAAATTCTCAAAAACGTTTTGTGTATTTTATCTTTGTGTTGAGATCTCAATAGGATCATATTTATATGAATTTTTGAGCAAAATTTGACTAAAGAAGAAATGATATGTTTCAGATTCTATTTAGTTAAATATGGGGTTCTCTTACTAGTGATGGTCTAGTTCTAGTGGGTAGTAAGTAAACATGACTATGCTTGAAATAAGCTGGCACGAACTTGAAGATTGTACCCCCCCCCCCCCCCCGCACACCACCTTTTATTTTATTTTATTTATTTATTCCTTTTTCCAAGACTGTTTTCAAAATGTAAAAAAAAAAATAGTAAATAAAATAAAACAAAATGGATAGTAAACTTATTAAAAATTCGTAAATGTTTTTCTCTAGAACAAGACAAAGTACATCCCTTCTAGAGGTGGGCAATGTCGTTCTTTTTAATGATCCCTTCATCAGAGGATCGTCCATTCTTTTGATCTGTTCATTTATCTGGTTCATTTAAAAAAGTTGCAGGTGGTCTCTCTGCACGGCATACTCACGTACATTCGAAATGTTTCATTTGATCAGTAATATTCTTCGAAGGAGAAATAACTAAAATCATCTGAAAATAAGAAAATATGCCTATGAAAAATTAATAAAAAAATATTTTATTTGGGTTCAGATATAGAATGTTCAGATAAGCACAACTTAGCTGCTTCTTCGTCAGTGGGTGGGAGCAACGTACCCTAAAAGGAACCTCACAGGTTTCGGAACGTGTCTCGAGTCAACAAGTAAACAAGGCGAAAGAATTTCTTGTTGTATATTATAAGACAAATGTTGAAGTAATTACAGAAATAATGTTCGTTAAAGCAATTTGAAAAAAGACATGACATTAATTCAAAAATAATTAACGTAGTTACAGCCAATTTATTGTAAACTGGTTTTAAAACAAAGGTTTTTTTTTTTTTTAAGTAAACATTTGCTTTTTAAATAAAAACTGTCGTATGTTGTTGAAACTGATTTGTTTTGACTCCAAATCAAACATCTGTCAGCCGTGACATTTATCCAAAAGAAAGAAGTATGTTTCTTGAAATATTTTTTTCCAGTTACAGCTCTGTATATATACATATACTATTACCAATAGACCATGTATAGCGAAAAAAGTTACAACAAATATTTCGGTAGTTTAGTCGGAGTACCGGATAACTTAATAAAGAAAAGGCTTACACCTAAATATTGGGGAGCTTCAAAATTAATCCACAGTACCAATGAAAACAGGAAAAACGCAACACCTTTTTTAAATGGGAGAAAAAAAAAGACAGTAATAATCCTTAATAAAAAGCTGGATATTTGAATGTTTAAAAAGCAACTTGGAAGTCGCCTACCTAGTCAAAAATAAAGCCAAATCAATATTGTTGGTAGTTGATTGGGATGTTATAGTATAGAAGACGGATCGCCAGAAAAGTTATAAAAGCTATTTTTAGAAATCATTTTTGCGACAGAAGGCGTGAGAAGGATTTTAGCAGGTGCGTGGGACAGGAAGTAGTAAGTCCAAACATTTTATTAGTGGCCCAAAGAAGTTACACAAAACATTACTAATGAGTACATTGGGAATTTGCAAATGAACTGCAACAGTTAAAGAAAAATGATGAATGAAGCAGACAGTAAAAAGGTTCGAAATGAATTTTTTGTACTGCACTGATAAAAAAGAAATTTGAGATTGATTGAGAGTTAAAAGTTTAAAGATGAATACAATTCAAAAAAAAAAGTGATTTTATCACATGTGCATCAATACAATATTCCTAACTGCTCATTCGTTCATTTTTTACATGAACGAACGGATCCGTTCATTTTAAGAATTCGTTCTTTTTGACCCGTTCGTTCATGAACGACACATCCCTAATCCCTTCCACCCACCCAAACATACTGTAACGGATTCGGTGCGACTTCCACTTTCTTGAAATGAAGACACAGTTCTTGATAAAAACACAGGAAATTTATTTACACTATGTACAGGAAAGATCTTCAACCACTGCTAAATTATTCATCAGCAATTAAGCAATTATCACACAACACCGTAAACTCAACGTTTACACACGTATTTACTTCCAAATACGAAAACAACACAGCGAAATGCCTCGCTATAAACAGAGCAAAATGCCCTCAGCTCGAAATATCAATCCAAACTAACTGTTTATCCATCGCCAACGGCTTAAATACACCGAAAAGAATTTTCTCAAATATTCCACACGCTTCTCGAAATGCGTTGACCGTTATCAATGAAAAGAAAGAGAATAGGGGTCGTATACTTTAGCCGAATGAAAAAGGGGTTGTATATTCATTACGGGAAACTATTTACAGGTTACGTTCCTACAATAATTACTATTTACAGGATTTGTAACATTGCCCCCTTCCTAAGGACTGCACGTCCCGGGCAGTACAATCCCCAGAAAGGGTGCCAAACTTCTATCACATGTTCACAAATATACACATTAATTAATAACTAACAGATACAGAAAACACAATAATAACAAGAAATATTACTAAACATTAAAAGCAAAAATTATCTACAACTTTTATGTTATCAACCATGGTTGTTTACGTAATACTCATGAACTATGGCCATAGTATGGGGCTAACCGATCATAATGTACAACCCTAGGTTTTGCATTAGGTGATTTTTGGATCCTCACTACGACGTCATTCAGTCGGTTAAGGACTTTGTAGGGTCCATCCCAATGCGACTGCAATTTGGGTGACAGACCTTTCCGTCGGATGGGATTCCATAACCAAACCTTGTCGCCTTCGTTGAATTCATGTCCAGTAGACCTTGTGTCGTATCGGGTCTTCATCTTCTCCGCCGCGATGTTGATTCGCTCTCGTGCGAAGTTATGAACGTCTTCCAACCGGGCCTGGAGATCCTGGATGTACTCCTCAGGCGATGAAGGCGCATCCGGAGGACGACCGAAGACGAGATCACAAGGTAGCCGAAGCTCTCGTCCGAAGAGCATCTGAGATGGGGCATATCCGGTAGTCTCGTGGACAGCACTGCGGTAGGCCAGCAGGAACAAAGGTAGCTTCTTGTCCCAATCCTGTTGATTTCTGGATACCATAAGTGAGAGATTATTCAGGATTGTGCGGTTAAATCTCTCCACCATGCCGTCCGATTGTGGGTGTAGTGGTGTTGTCCTAGTTTTCTCAATTCCGAGAATTTGACATAGGCCCTTAAACACAGCAGAGATGAAATTCCTCCCTTGATCGGAATGAATCTGCAAAGGTGTTCCATATCTCGAGATCCAGTGTTGGACTAGAGTCTCTGCTACGGTGGTAGCCTCTTGATCTGGAATGGGATATGCTTCCGGCCATTTGGTGAAGTAGTCGATGGAAACAAGAATGTATTTGTTCCCATCAGCAGTTCTTGGTAGAGGACCCAGGATGTCGATCCCAATTCGTTCGAAAGGAGCTCCAACGTTGTACAGATGTAGCTTCCCTCTGCTTCTCTTCTTCGGTCCTTTACGAGCAGCACAGGCGTCGCAAGAATGGCACCACTTCTCCACGTCATCCTTCGCCTTGCTCCAGAAGAAGCGCTCCCGAACTTTATTGAGAGTTTTCAAGACACCAAAATGTCCTCCAGTCGCACAACTATGTATTTCTTTCAGAACATCTGAAATCCTTGATCGGGGAAGTAGTAACTGCCACCTAGATGTTTTGCCGTCGTCAGATTCCCATTTCCGGTGTAGCACGCCGTTCCGTAAATGGAGTGAGTTCCATAAAGCCCAGTATCTTTTTGTTGCAGGCCTGAAGATGGAAACGTCCTGCCAGCTAGGGCGTCGACTGTCACTTTCCATGAACTCTAAAATTGGTTTTATGTCGGGGTCTTCCAGTTGATCTTTTCGAACTTGGTCATCACTCCATGGATCAGGTTCTGATGATGTTGGAGTCACTGTCACCTGATAGGCGGTAGGGCTAGTCGTTCCATACTGTTTCTCGATTCGGGAACAATAGTGGCAGTTCTCAGGACAGGGTCTCCTTGATAAAGCGTCAGCATTACCGTGAGATAACCCTTTTCGATGCTTTATCTCCATGTCATATTCCTGGAGCCGCTGTATCCATCTGGCTATCTGACCTTCCGGATTTTTGAAGTTCAAAAGCCAAGTTAATGAGGCATGATCTGTCCGAAGCAGAAACTTTCGGCCGTAGAGGTAATGATGGAAGTGTTCTACAGCTTTCACTATGGCCAGTAACTCCTTTCTGGTGACGCAGTAATTTCGCTCCGACTTTGATAAGCATTTGCTCCAGTAAGCGATGACATGTTCATTTCCGTCAATTTCTTGGGATAAAACAGCTCCAATTCCCTCGTTGCTCGCATCAGTGTCCAGGATGAAGGATTTTTCAGGCTGAGGATAGGCGAGGATAGGCGTTGATGTTAAAGCCTCCTTCAGTCGTAGAAATGCATCTTCGCATTCTTTGGACCATTCAAACTTTTGCTTGCTCTCCGTCAGCTTATGCAAAGGTCGTGCAATGTTGGAAAAACCCTTCACAAACTTCCTGTAGTACGTGCAGAGTCCCAGGAAACTTCGCAACTGATGGATGTTTTCGGGACGACTCCAACTCCTGACCGCAGATACCTTCTCTGGATCGGTTTGCACACCTTCAGAAGAGATGATGTGACCGAGGTAGTTCACTTCCCGGCGGAACAAATTACATTTGGACGGGCTTAACTTCAGATTGGCTTCCTTAAGCTTTTGCAGCACCTTCCTAAGATTTGCCAGATGTTCTTCGAAGCTGCGTCCCACGATGATGATATCGTCTAAGTAGACCAGACAGGATTCGTAGGAAAGTCCTCTTAACACTGTCTCCATAAGACGCTCGAACGTAGCTGGTGCATTGCAGAGGCCGAAGGGCATCACTTTAAACTGCCATAAGCCTTGTCCAGTTGTAAACGCTGTCTTCTCTCGGTCATCAGGGTGTATCTCAACCTGCCAGTAGCCGCTCTTCAAGTCCAGAGTAGAAAACCACTTGTGTCCAGAAAGAGTGTCCAAGGTGTCGTCTATCCGTGGAAGAGGGTAACTGTCTTTCTTGGTGATTTCATTTAGCCGCCGGTAATCGACACAAAATCTAGTGGAGCCATCTTTCTTTCGGACCAAGACGATGGGAGAGGCCCAAGGACTGGACGAAGGTTCGATGACATCATTCTCCTGCATCTCTTTCAGGAGGGTCTCAACCTCTTCCTTCTTGGCGAACGGTAGTCGTCTTGGATGCTGTGTAATAGGGGGGTGTTCTCCAGTGTAGATCCTATGCTGCGTTAAATTCGTACGGCCAACATCCTCCGATGTAGATGAAAACAGATGCTTGAAATCGTCCACCAATTGTTCCGCAGCAGCTCTTTGATCTTTCGACAATGGCGCACTCCCAATTAACTTCGATGTCAAGGACTCAGAAGACACAGTCTCAGGGGAATTGATTCTTCTAATGATGCAGTTTACTGGAGTACAAGTTGCTAACACTTCACCTTTCCGGATATTCCTTGGCCTTTCACTCACGTTGGGACTCTCACAGGAATTACATCCTTAGAAAGGTCCACAAGCGTAGATGCTACCAGCACTCCTTTTAGGCTATTGCTTAGGTTAGGGTATTCAATGAGTCCAAATCGAAAACTATTGCTTTCTTCAAGGGAGCCAGGTATTAATGATTCTGACCTTGAGGGAATCGATAAATCGGTTTGGGCTATTATTTGATGAGCGGATTTTACATCACTTTCTGCAGGGAAAACGGCTATGTCTTCTCTCATCGAGTGCAGCTCATTAGTCTTGAAGTCGAGAGTGAAGTCATATTTCTTCAAAAAGTCCAATCCGAGAATGAAGGGGTCCGTGATATTAGCGACGAATGCCGTATGATGGTAGGTGGCATTCCCAAACACTATTTCCAAGTCCACTTTACCGTCAATCTCGATCTTGTCACCTGTCACAGTCTGGAGACTTACGCGTGGCGATGTCCACAGCAGTTTCAATCCAAATTCACGAGCCACATCTGTCCTAATGATTGTCACATTGGCTCCAGTGTCGACAATCAGTCTGCAGGGGTTCCCATTTACATGTGCGTAAATGAAAAGTCCATCACTGCCACTACTAGAAGAGGAAATCTGCAGAGCTCTAGTGGTGGTGATTTCCTTCCCTCGCGTAGCTTGGCGAGCCGGACAACTCCTTCGCAGGTGTCCTTCACTACCGCATTTCCAGCACTTCTGCTCTTGTTTCTTTTGGGCTGTTATGCTGCTCAGATGTCTTGTCAAGTCACCGAGTTGTCTCTCAAGTTCAGCGAGGTGGGACGACCTGGAATCAGACTCATCAGCTTCCTGAGTCCGGATTAGATGGCGATCCACACGGGTTGCTTCTTGGGCGGCCTCGTATCTCATCGCATACACAACGGCAGAATTCAGGTCTTTGACATTCGCCATCCGTAGAGCTTTCTGGATTTCCGGATCTCGAACCCCGTCGATGTAGTAGTTGAGTGCCAGGTTGTCTCGAACATCTGCAGGGCAGTCGTAAAAAGCAAGATGAGACAGTCTCTCGATGTCCGCCGCAAACTCTTGCAGGGTTTCCCCAGTTTTCTGGAAACGGGACTTCAACTGGAGTCGGCTGAAATCTTTCTGGCACTTCTCACCGAAGCGAAGCTCCAACGCAGATGTGAGGGCGGCGAAATCCAGGCGCTGGCTGTCCGGAAGGGTCTGAAGAATGTCCGCTGCGTCACCTCTCAGGGATGCTGCAAGATGGCAGGCCTTGGTAGCAGAGTCCCATCCGTTCGCTTCCGCCACTATCATGAATTGGGTCTTGTACACCTGCCACGAACTTTTCCCATCAAATGTGGCCAGTTTAATGGACGGTCGAGCAACAGATGTGGGAGCGCAAAACTGTACAGAGCTGCTTTCCGCTGTCGCCAATCTCCTTTCCAAGTTTTTAATTTTCTCATCCACATGATTTTCAACTGTTGCGATACGGTTTTCTACTGTTTCAAATTTTTCATCAAAAGCATCAACTCGATGCTCTATCTCATTAAATTTATTTTCCATTACAGTCTTTACCGAAGTAAGGTCGTTTTTAATTTCCTCTTGGTTAGAAGCTAAATCATTTTTCAGTACCATTAAATCACTTTTCAATTGTTCTTGATTAGCCGCAATTTCATTTTTTAATTGTTCTTGATTTGCAGTAAAACTTGCAGTCAAATCACTTTTTAATTGCTCTTGATTAGCCGCCATATCACTTTTTAATTGTTCTTGATTAGCAGCCAAACTTTCAGCCAAGTCGCTTTTCGCAGCATTAATTGCTTCCAGAAGTTGTTTTAATTGGTCATCCATTGCGCGAGTAATCACCATAAAAACAAAGTCTATAAATTCAAACAGTCTTTATAATAAAATGTCCAAAGTCACACTTACTCCAAGAAAGTCCAGAAGAAGCCCCACGTTGGGCGCCAAATTGTAACGGATTCGGTGCGACTTCCACTTTCTTGAAATGAAGACACAGTTCTTGATAAAAACACAGGAAATTTATTTACACTATGTACAGGAAAGATCTTCAACCACTGCTAAATTATTCATCAGCAATTAAGCAATTATCACACAACACCGTAAACTCAACGTTTACACACGTATTTACTTCCAAATACGAAAACAACACAGCGAAATGCCTCGCTATAAACAGAGCAAAATGCCCTCAGCTCGAAATATCAATCCAAACTAACTGTTTATCCATCGCCAACGGCTTAAATACACCGAAAAGAATTTTCTCAAATATTCCACACGCTTCTCGAAATGCGTTGACCGTTATCAATGAAAAGAAAGAGAATAGGGGTCGTATACTTTAGCCGAATGAAAAAGGGGTTGTATATTCATTACGGGAAACTATTTACAGGTTACGTTCCTACAATAATTACTATTTACAGGATTTGTAACAATACGATTAATATACTAGTATCACGCCTCACTTGGGGATTGAATGGAAGATTATTTTTACCCCATACGTTTTTCTTTTCTTTTTTTTCCCAGACAAGTGTTTCTTTTTCGATTCTAACTTCACAAAGTGCACTTGATTAATTCATTATCTGGTAAGGAATGTTATGATTCATTTCATCCCCTATCCAAGCACCAACCTTCAATTTTGGAGGGGGGGGGGGAGAAATAGTTTGCCCCAAGATCATAGTAAAATAGTAGTGTTTCCCTCATGTTGTTTTAATGTTTTTCCATTCTTCTCACACAAAACTAAAAATAAATCAAAGTATCAAATCATTGTCTGTCCACATGTCTTTCTACAACACCTGAAGTGCAGCTGTTTTTAGCCTACTTTCCCAGTAGAATTCAGAAAAAGAAGAAAAAAGCATGAAATACATCTTAAAGCTTACAGCATCTTAAAAATATCGCGAAAAACAAAAAAAAAAAAGAAAAAAAAGTCAAAAATAAATAAAATAATTAAATAAATATCGAAAAATTAAAAATTGGAAAGTAGGGTATTGAGATAGGAGGAAAATGTCTGTCGGTCTGTCTGTTCGCCCCCCCCCCCCCCCAATAACCTTTGAATGAATAGTCCGATTCGAAGAAACTTTTTTTGTTCGAAAGATCTCGGCGAGGACACCTCATTCCCATGTTTCACTTTTTGATTTGAAAAATTCTTCGATCAATTTTGAACAGTTAAAAAAAACTTAACATTAGCGCCTGCGGGGAAATTCAAAGCAATTAAATTCCACACTTACAGGCGAATTTACTTCAAACGAACTTTGCTAGAAGAAGTTATTGACGAAGAACATGTATAGAAAATATCTTTTTGATTTGAACAATTTTCCGTTCAATTTTGAACAGTGCAAGTCCTTTAACATCAGCGCCTAAAAAATTTTTGTTGGAAATAGCTTTTGATGACCAACTCCCGACTCCGACTCCTATAATTTCACGGCCGTCGACTCCGACTCTGGTAGTCAGTTTGGGAGCCCCGCAAAAAAGTCTTCGCCCAAGGCCCCGCAAAATCTAGAGCCGCCAGCCGCCACTGACCTTTAGCCACTGAAGTTGATAGAATGAGCAAAAAAAAAAAAAAATAATAATAATAATAACAATAATAATAAATAAATAAAATGACATGGACCCAGAAAATGCTTTCGTTTCCCCAACATTTATCTTTTAATTATTTTTTTTAACTGTCCGATTTTTCAAACAAGGGGTGTTCTTAATGACGTCACAAGTGATGTACTTTGCCGCGCATTCCACTGGCGCCCTGAATGTTTACGCTGGCTGTCTACCACTTTTCCATGTTATGATAATTCAGAAGCGAATTAAATTTTGCGCTCTACCCTTGCTGTCAACCATATCGTTGCCACTACATATGAGTAAAAGAAGCGAATCAAATATTGCGCTCTGCGCTAATGGCATTCATCACTTGTGATGTCATGAGCAGAAGCGAAAAAGTGAAATTGAATCTGCGCACCGAGTAACATAATTGTTTAAGGATACTAAACTTTGTCAAATTATTTCAAAAATGGTCAATTCTTATGTTTTTAAGCATACACTTTCAGAAGAAAATACTTTTAAAATTTCGGAAACGACTTCATTGGGATCTCCATAATTGCGTATTGGGGCTTTCCGCGATTATGGAAATCCCAATCATAAATCAAAGGATCCCTTGCAAGCGTTACGCAATCTAACCTCCTGGAGCATATAATTTGTTACAATGTATGAGTGGGAGATAGTGACGGACGCTTCGTTAAATCATCCGCGCGTAAATCAGATGCCGAAAAGAAATGGGAGGAAGCAACTTGACTCAAATAAGGTTCGAATGCGATCTGTTGACTTATGCTTTTGTGTACGTTTCCTGTCTTGCGCATTTCGGTGGGGACAAGTTGAATCGTTGCTCGCGATGTCCTGCCGCTGCCTCCGATTCTGCCGCCGGGTCGACGCCAGGCTCTGCATCTATGTCCTCAGCATCCTCCTCCCGTTTGCTCTGTCTCCTTTAGCAGTCTCAGCTCACAAGGCAAGTAAGTCTCGCTTCATTCCGTGCCTCACGTTTCGAAAGATCACAAAAAAAAAAAAAAAAAAAATCACGAACGTGATAATGGTTCTTCTGTTCTTTCCCACAACCTCACCTCCATAAGAATGGGGGGAAATTAGTTCAAGTTTATTGATGTACAGTGGGGGATCCAGACGATCCTTTTGGGCGAGGCAATTGTCTAAATGCATTATATGGGGGTGGGGTGGAAGGGGGTAGTGAAAACAAAATTTAAAAAAATAAAAAAATTAATTTGAATTTTGGCAACTGGAATTCAAATCATGTTTTTCGCAATCACGAGTGTGTGTGTGTATGTAGGCGTGTGTGTTTGTGTCTGTGTGCAGGTATGAGTGTGTGGGTAGTTGTGTGTATGAGTGTTTGTAGTGGGGGGGGGGGGGGGAATGTGTATGGTGTGTGTAGGCATATGTGTTTGTGTCTGCGTGCAGGCTTGAGTGTGTGGGTAGTTGTGTGTAGGTGTGTGTGTGTGTGTAGGTGTCTGTATGTATGCGTGTGAGTGTATGTGTTTGTGTATGTGTGTAGGTTTATGTGTGTGTGTGTGTTTGCACGTGCGTGCATGTATGCGTGTAAGTGTAGGATATTGACGCATCCTGGAGATGGCTTTCGCTAGAGGAGCCGGTCGACGGTGATGTTGCAGAGGGTGTTGGCGGGAAAATAAAATGATAGCGCATCAAAACAGTCAAATGAAAGCAATAAGCAATCGTGATTGCCTCCCCCCCCCCCAAAAAAAAGTCTTAGAACTAAAGCATGATTTTTTTTTCCCTAACAAGTGAATGATTCAAACAATTTGAATGAAAGTAAAAAGATAGCTATGGGTTTCTTTGTTGATTGTGTTATTTAATATTCGCGCATAAGTAGTGTTTGCGGGCTCTCCCACGGAAATTTTTGTTAGGAACCCATTTTTAGACGCTCTTTGGTGGTTAATAAGAGGATGGGAGTTTTGAAGGACCCTCTCTGGAAATTTTTTGAAACTTAAGGTTATGTTTTCGAAAATACAATTGCTTGCCATCTTTGGTGGCTTGAAGGAAAAGGATGAGTTTCAGGAGTTCTCCCTAGTTGTTTTTTGATATTAGAATTGCAAAAACGCATTTTAGAGATCTCTAATAATGTGAAAAACAAGGGGTTCTTGGGCTTTTTCCCGGAAAAATTTTCGTAAATGAAGTCCTAAAAACGTAGGTTACCTTTGATGACGTAGCATAAGACAGAGAGTTCAGAATTTTTTCTCAGGAATGTTTCGATGTAGCAATTCCAAAAATGCAGTTTTAGTCGATCTTTGAATGTTCTTGAAAGATAAGAAAAGAAGAACTGGGGGGGGGGGGGGGCTCCTCTCCGGGGGGAAGTTTTTCGAAGTCAGAGTCCTGAAAACGCAGTTGTAGGCCATCTTTTATAACATTGGAGGTGGGAACGAGGTTCGGAACTTTGCACCGGAAATTGTTCGGAATGTCTTTGTCTTGAAAATTGGTGACCATTTTTGATAGCTTTAAGGGAAGGTATGGGGTCAAGAGCTGTCCCTCAACTTTTCGATATTGAAGCTTCAAAAACGCAATGTTAGAAGATTTTCATTGATAGGGGAAAGGCTGGGCTCGGGGACTCTCCCCCCGGAATTTTTTGGAATAGAATAGGGTTTCCAATCCCACGTCTGTATCAGTCCCGCGGGATTTCGGGATTGAAGGAACCAATCCCACAAGATCCCGCGGGGTTGACTTTCTTCTTCTAATAGTTAAATATTTATATCAAAAAAGTTAAATTTTAACTAAGAAAAGTTAAATATTTTGTCATAAAAAGTTCTGCTTTTTAGGAAGGACTGCATTTGTTGCATAAATTAGTAGTTATCTCGAACTACAAAGTCACATCTTAATTAGCGACAACCATTTAGTACGCAACAGTGCACTTTAAAAATGTCCAATGCGTCTTAAAAAAGCATCGCTCTTATGGGATGGGAAAAAATTTTGCGTAGAAATAATCGACTTCATGGAAAACCGTGATTTGGCTGCAGTTGGTTTTATTGAGATTAAACAATTGTGAATATTTTGCAAAACATCCTTAAAAACTTCAAGTTTTTTTCGGTAGAGCGTTCGGCAGAAAACTAGCTCAACTTCTGGCCCGCCGGGGCTGTCCGACGTCATAGCTAATTTAGATTAATATTACGCATTACTTGTACTCATAACATACAACAGATAATCCACGTAAGGCAATAAAATAAATACGACGGGAAATCTACTTGGCGTTTCGTCTCCTTTATTTAGGCTAAAGTTATTATTCAGATAAGTTGATTATTAATCGAAGGGTGTTCTTTCTCTTTTTCAAGCTTTGACTTCGTTCGTTCAGATCACTAAGCATAATGTTAGCATAAAAAAAAGTATTAGATTTAAAAATTCAGTGCTCAAGGGAATCCTTTTTGTGCAGAAAAACTTTTTCATTGTATGCTGAAATGTATATTTTTCTCATAGCAATGTTCGACCTTTTGTATAAATGAAAAAATACTTCGCTAAATTGAAATTACGAGTTTCACCCAGTAGAGCTTTAACTATTTATTCGAATACGATGTAAAACATTAAAATTATTATCAACTTCATTAGTAAGAAATCATTTTCTACTCCTCTTCTTTCTGGGGGGGGGGGGATGCATTTTGTGTACGTTCGAAAAATTACACCTAAAAAAGGACTCAGTTCAACTGGTTTTTGTTTTGAATTTTAAATGTTCGATTAAAAGAAAGACATATGCTGGCATTCAAGCCGCAACGGTTAAAGCAGCCTGCTATGCGAAATTGTATCAATTTTCAAAAACAAAAACACTTATTTTCAATCTAATGTATCATTTCTCTAGAATGTTTGCTTCAACTGCTACGCGATATTTCCTCATTCCTTAATCAAAGCTCATGTTTTACGAATAATTTTGAAGCGTATCATGCTGAATAATGACAAAACATAGACGCATGATCTTTTTTTTTTTGGCAAAAAGCTTTTTTGCAGTTTTTTATTTCACATCGCTTCAATGAATAGCAATCCAAAACGAAGGCACAACTGCTCGGTTAGTTGGAGTGTCGTGCTGTTAATCAGAATGGCGCCAGTTCAAATCCGTGCCAATAAATATCTCTTTAATGTTTCTTTTTTTTTCCGTCCGATGCTCACATAGGCGGAACTGTATTTGCCACAACCCGTTTTCTCACATGCACAAGTATTGTTTTTTCACGAGCCACTATCAGTCACACTTTTAATGATATTTATGTTTGCATTGAAAATACGTACAACCAAAAGGTGAGCGATGATCACTTCTCACAACGTTGGATTTAACGAGGTTTGGTTGCTGATGTCTTCAAATTACATGCCTTCTTTATTGCGTTTACTTTAATTCGTTAACCTTTTTCGGTTCTTCTTCATAATGTTCTTTCTTTGAAATTTTTAAAGAGCGAAATGCCACATGAAACGATTCGAAGCACAGTGCGGAGTTCCGCACGGGTCGCCTAGAGTGATTTCTTTCATTTTTAAGCGACTTCAAAAAAGGAGGTTATGATTTCATCATGCGGCTTTTTATGTGTGTTTTCGGATTATTCCAAAACTACTGAACCGATTTGAAAAATTCTTTTTTTGTTTGGAAGGGTATACTTCCCAGATGGTCCCACTGTAATTTGGTCGGGATCCGATAAGGGGTCCCGGAGAAATTCAAGAAACTGAATTTCACACGCTGTGGATACATCCAGCTTACGTCAGCGGGCGGATTACGTCACAGATCACGTGGTGTTTCCGTGACCCGTGTATTTTCTTAGCAAAGGTTTTGCCTTCATCTTGAACGGGAATTCTCGCTGTATATGGATGATTAATTTTAGCCGCCTGTTACTTTTTACTTATAGGTGTTACCAATGTTTTACTATGTAGCAAAGCCGTAAATTAAACATATTTTGCTACTTTAATAGCTGACTCAATTACCTTAATACTATTTTTAACTAAAATAACTTAATTTATTCAGTATTTTTTTTTTTGATAATTCAGTTTTCAAACATATTTAGTGTTCAATCTAAGGGGAATTGAATACAGAACACCCCTCCCCCAATGATTTAACTTAAATTCTTTAATAATATTTTGTAACTGGTGTCTGATTTCTCAAGTTTGACAAGTATTCTAGATTTACTATTTCACAATGCTGCCAGTTTAATTTGAAATTAGGGTTATTCTAATTAGCAGGCTTCAAAAAAAGGAGGAGGTTCTGAACTCATCAGATTAGTTTTTTCTTTGTACAATGTTCTATAAATACTCGAAGACGCCTGTACCCAGGGGCTTGCATGGGGAGGGGGGAGAGAGAAAGAACACCTGTTGACCAGGGCCTAAGAATGAAGGGGGCCCAATGTTTTTTAAAAATTGGGGTGAACTATAAGGGTAAAAACAATATGGAGAGGGGCCCGGAAATATCATTTGTGACTGGCCCCAAATTTTCTGCGCAGGCCCCTGCCTGTACCGATTAGGATTTTTTTTATTATTATTTTTAAATGTTTGAAACGGTATAGTTCCTCGGCGGTCTAACGGTAATCAAGTTCGACTTTGTTGAAATTGAGAGAACTCTTCAAATATTATACTCAGATTTAAAGCGATTTGTACTTCCTTCACTTTGTATATCGTCTCAGTGAACCGGTTTTTATGTTTTTTTTTTTTTTTTTTTTTTTTTTTTGTTAATGGGTAGGAGATGGTCTAACTTTACTCTGAGGTTACAAATCTTTGATTTTACCCTATTCGTTGTTTAGAGAGAAATGTTATGGGTAAAAAACAATAAATTTCATGTAATTTCTCTCACGAACGATTAAATATAAAACCCATTGTTAAAAAAATGCCATAAAACAAAGGTATGTGTTTTCTTTGCCCATAGTTAAAGAAAGTATTAAAAAACATTATTATTAAGAGTAATCATAATGAACATTTTGAATCAAGGATTCTCTGCAGCAAACGTAAAATTAATTCCAATGGAATTTTTTACCTTTATCTATAATGGGGGCATTTGAAGAACCATGCGACTTTTATCACGAGTTACATGACACGTAAACTTGAACATTCTTGTGAAACATAAATTACAATTTACAATTTACCATGTTACAATTTATAATTTACAATTTTACGACTTGCAATTTGCAGTTTATTTGTAGCTTGGGACACCGTAAACATTTATATGGTTCTAACTAAATACTGAATTCACAGTCTATATTTTTCATTAGAAATGAGATCTATCAATTGTTGCATTTCTGCTAATGCTCGTTCATCGTGAGGTTTAGTGATAAGTTTAAAGGGTTCTAAATCAGATCGAGCTATTACTTCAAGTCTTGACAGCAATTTCTGTTGTTTTTTTTAGTGACTCGTGCATTTGCTTTCGGAAAGCAAACTTTGATAAAGTCGAACTAATTATGAAAACAACATTTTTTGTACATAGTTGCGCATTTGAAAAAGCCTTTCTTCACAGCCGTCGGAAGTCTCTGAGACGCTGTGGTCTATTTCTTTCTCTATCGTGCTCATCTTAGTTTTCAGACTCATGTGTTCGACGTTTTCGTACTCGACTTGCGCGTAAGAAAGGCCTCAGCGTCATGTACCGCATACTCTATCCTACGAACTTATCACGGGACGCGGGAGCGTCCCGCCCCGCCAAGGAAACCAAACGTCAGCAGCCAACAGAAGCAAATCCACCGCCAAAGACGAAAGAAAATAAAGCGACCAAGAACAAGATTACGCGACAGAACAAATTGGGGATTTTTGGGTTTTTCACCCCTCTTTATCTCAGCCCCATGAAAACACCCGGAGATGACTTTTGGTACATGCAATTTATAGAGGCCCCTGACGCCGTAAACCAAAATAAAATCCCCTAGACCATCAGGGGGAGGAGGTATTAAAGTTATAAAATTGCTGTTCCAAAAAGTTTTCGCTTTCTTTGACAGGGCTACAGCCCAAACGAAAAAAGGAATCAAGCTGAAATTTCGCACACACATTCCTTGTGCCCTACTGATGTGCCTTTTGTGCCATTTGACCCCCCTCGTTTTTACCCCCCAAATTGTAACTTCCCAGGGTTCTATCACAGCCCCCGGGGGGCTACGGTAATGATTTTTTGTATACATATTCTTGGGGGGCCATTGAGTACATATACAAATATTCAACCCCCAGGGACATCATGGGCCGCAGTAATTAAAGTTTGAAAATCACTAATTTTCCCTAAATTCTTATGTACTTAACAATTTAAAAGATCTATCCATATTTCTGAAGAGTTGAAGGTGGGAGGAGGTTCTAATGGAAGTAGCTGTGATGAAAAGGGAGAAGAGGGAGGATGATAGTTTGGCAGATACTTGGCGAACAAACTAGATATCATAACTTTTTATGGCAGAGGGTTTCGGGGTTTAGGATGCAGGTTTTCTTTTTTGTGCGGAAAAGTTAAATTTTCTTGGCGGGGAAATTTTTACAACAGGGTTGTTTTTGATGAGATTTTATATTTACACCACTGAAAAGCAAAAAATAAATTACTTTTAAATAAAAAAAAAAAACCGCCTTCAAAAAACAAAGGAACTAAAAAGCAAAAAATAACCAATTACACTTACATACTATTTCCTACCCATACCTAGAAATGAAATTTATTTTACAATTCCAGTACAAAAATCAATTAAACTAATCACACAATTATAAAATAAGTACTGATTTTAATTACTATACGATGAATTATTTTAAATAACTAACTAGTTATATACGATCTCTTAATTTTTAATAACCTTTTGAAGTCGGGGCCTCCTATAAACTACTACCTAACGTGTCTGAGTAGATTTAGTTTTAGTTAAAGACTAAGTAAAAGTAGGTTTAGTTAAAGACTAATTTCGTGTTCAGTTAAATTAGTGTTTAATTCAGGATCAGTCGGTTGTCAGTTACGTTAGGTAGTAGTTTATAGGAGGCCCCCGACTTCAAAAGGTTATTAAAAATTAAGAGATCGTATATAATTAGTTAGTTATTTAAAATAATTCATCGTATAGTAATTAAAATCAGTATTTATTTTATAATTGGGTGATTAGTTTAATAGATTTTTGTACTGTAATTTTAAAATAAATTTCATTTCTAGGTGTGGGTAGGAAATAGTATTGTTACAAATCCTGTAAATAGTAATTATTGTAGTAACGTAACCTGTAAATAGTTTCCCGTAATGAATATACATCCCCTTTTCATTCCGCTAAAGTATACGACCCCTTATTTCCTTTTCTTTTCATTGATAAAATTTGATAACGGTCTACGCATTCCTCGAAGCAGAAAGAATGTTGTGGAAAATTCTTCGATGTTTATAAAAGCCGTTAGCGATGGATAAACAGGGGAGTTTCGATTGATATTTCGAACTGAGAGCATTTTTGCTCTGTTTATTGCGAGGCATTTCGCTGTGTTGTTTTCGTATTTGGAAGTAAATACGTGTGTAAACGTTGAGTTTACGGTGTTGTGTGATAATTGCTTAATTGCTGATGAATAATTTAGCAGTTGTTGACGATCTTTCCTGTACATAGGGTAAATAAATTTCCTGTGCTTTTATCAAGAACTGTGTCTTCATTTCAAGAAAGTGGAAGTCGCACCGAATCCGTTACAATTTGGCGCCCAACGTGGGGCTTCTTCTGGACTTTCTTGGAGTAAGTGTGACTTCGGACATTTTTTTCATAAAGACTGTTTGAATTTATAGACTTTGTTTTTATGGTGATTACTCGCGCAATGGATGACCAATTAAAACAACTTCTGACAGCAATTAATGCTGTGAAAAGTGACTTGACCGAAAGTTTCGCGGCTAATCAAGAACAATTAAAAAATGATATGGCGGCTAATCAAGAACAATTAAAAATGATATGGCGGCTAATCAAGAACAATGAAAAAGTGATCTGACTGCAAGTATGTTGGCAAATCAAGACCAGTTAAAAAGCGATTTAACGGTGCTGAAAAAGGACTTAACGTCTAACCAAGAAGAAATTAAAAACGACCTTATTTCGGTAAAGACTGTGATGGAAAATAAATTTAATGACATAGAGCATCGAGTTGATGCTATTGAAGAAAAATTTGATACCGTTGAAAGCCGATTCAATGCTGTAGAATATAAATTTGAAGAAGAAGATAGAAGATTTCATCTACTTAAAGAAGAGATCTTTAAAGACCTGGAAAGGAGATTGGCGACCGCGGAAAGCAGCTCTGTACAGTTTGGCGCTCCCACATCGGTTGCTCGACCGTCCATTAAACTTGCCACATATGATGGGAAAACTTCGTGGCAGGTTTACAAAACTCAATTTATGATAGTGGCGGAAGTGAACGGATGGAACTCTGCTACCAAGGCCTGCCATCTTGCAGCATCCCTGAGAGGTGACGCAGCGGACATTCTTCAGACCCTTCCGGACAGCCAGCGCCTGGATTTTGCCGCCCTCACATCTGCGTTGGAGCTTCGCTTCGGTGAGAAGTGCCAGAAAGATTTCAGCCGACTCCAGTTGAAGTCCCGTTTCCAGAAAACCGGGGAAACCCTGCAAGAGCTTGCGGCGGACATCGAGAGACTGTCTCATCTTGCTTTTTACGACTGCCCTGCGGATGTTCGAGACAACCTGGCACTCAACTACTACATCGACGGGGTTCGAGATCCGGAAATCCAGAAAGCTCTACGGATGGCGGATGTCAAAGACCTGAATTCTGCTGTTGTGTATGCGATGAGATACGAGGCCGCCCAAGAAGCAACCCGTGTGGATCGCCATCTAATCCGGACTCAAGAAGCTGATGAGTCTGATTCCAGGTCGTCCCACCTCGCTGAACTTGAGAGACAACTCGGTGACTTGGCAAGACATCTGAGCAGCATAACAGGCCAAAAGAAACAAGAGCAGAAGTGCTGGAAATGCGGTAGTGAAGGACACCTGCGAAGGAGTTGTCCGGCTCGCCAAGCTACGCGAGGGAAGGAAATCACCACCACCAGAGCTCTGCAGATTTCCTCTTCTAGTAGTGGCAGTGATGGACTTTTCATTTACGCACATGTAAATGGGAACCCCTGCAGACTGATTGTCGACACTGGAGCCAATGTGACAATCATTAGGACAGATATGGCTCGTGAATTTGGATTGAAACTGCTGTGGACATCGCCACGCGTAAGTCTCCAGACTGTGACAGGTGACAAAATCGAGATTGACGGTAAAGTGGACTTGGAAATAGTGTTTGGGAATGCCACCTACCATCATACGGCATTCGTCGCTAATATCACGGACCCTTTCATTCTCGGATTGGACTTTTTGAAGAAATATGACTTCACTCTCGACTTCAAGACTAATGAGCTGCACTCGATGAGAGAAGACATTGCCGTTTTCCCTGCAGAAAGTGATGTAAAATCCGCTCATCAAATAATAGCCCAAACAGATTTATCGATTCCCTCAAGGTCAGAATCATTAATACCTGGCTCCATTGAAGAAACCAATAGTTTTCGATTTGGACTCATTGAATACCCTAACCTAAGCAATAGCCTAAAAGGAGTGCTGGTAGCATCTACGCTTGTGGACCTTTCTAAGGATGTAATTCCTGTGAGAGTCACCAACGTGAGTGAAAGGCCAAGGAATATCCGAAAAGGTGAAGTGTTGGCAACCTGTACTCCAGTAAACTGCATCATTAGAAGAATCAATTCCCCCGAGACTGTGTCTTCTGAGTCCTTGACATCGAAGTTAATTGGGAGTGCGCCATTATCGAAAGATCAAAGAACTGCTGCGGAACAATTGGTGGACGACTTCAAGCATCTGTTTTCATCTACATCGGAGGATGTGGGCCGGACGAATTTAACGCAGCATAGGATCTACACTGGAGAACACCTCCCTATTAAACAGCATCCAAGACGACTACCGTTCGCCAAGAAGGAAGAGGTTGAGACCCTCCTGAAAGAGATGAAGGAGAACGATGTAATCGAACCGTCATCCAGTCCTTGGGCGTCTCCCATCGTCTTGGTCCGAAAGAAAGATGGCTCCACCAGATTTTGTGTCGATTACCGACGGCTGAATGAAATCACCAAGAAAGACAGTTCCCCTCTTCCACGGATAGACGACACCTTGGACACTCTTTCCGGACACAAGTGGTTTTCGACCCTGGACTTGAAGAGCGGCTACTGGCAGGTTGAGATACACCCTGATGACCGAGAGAAGACAGCGTTTACAACTGGACAAGGCTTATGGCAGTTTAAAGTGATGCCCTTCGGCCTCTGCAATGCACCAGCTACGTTCGAGCGTCTTATGGAGACAGTGTTAAGAGGACTTTCCTACGAATCCTGTCTGGTCTACTTAGACGATATCATCATCGTGGGACGCAGTTTCGAAGAACATCTGGCAAATCTTAGAAAGGTGCTGCAGAAGCTTAAGGAAGCCAATCTGAGTTAAGCCCGTCCAAATGTAATTTGTTCCGCCGGGAAGTGAACTACCTTGGTCACATCATCTCTTCTGAAGGTGTACAAACCGATCCAGAAAAGGTATCTGCAGTCAAGAGTTGGAGTCGTCCCGAAGACATCCATCAGCTGCGAAGTTTCCTGGGGCTCTGCACGTACTACAGGAAGTTTGTAAAGGGTTTTTCCAACATTGCACGACCTTTGCATCATGGGCGGATTTATGGGGGGGCGAGGGGGGTCAATGCCCCCCCCAGTCTTGGGAGAACTTTATACATGGTAACTACTCACCTTCAAAAATGTGAAAAGAAAAATCATGATTTTTTTTCTTTTTTTTTGAAAAGTTTAGAAGTGAAAAGGAAGAGAATAGCGACTGTCCTTTTCTGATGGGGGGGGGGGGGGCACCGTACACTGGGTATTACAAAGAGTGAAGCTGTTACTGAGTTGAAATGTGTTGAAAACGACTACTTTGAATTGAAAACCATTAGAGCAAGTATATGAGTGAAAATATAAGTAATCAACCGCTATACTTAAAATAATCAACGACTGTTTCAACAAATTGGAAACTAAAACAAAGATTTAAAAAGAAACTGGATTTACCTATAAACTAAACAAGCTATAGTTGAGGGCACCCGCTTTGTTGAAGGCCCCCCCAACTCCGGAAAATTTCATAATTTGTTCTTTAAAGAAAAGTACTTGAAAAAATAAATTCCATTTTAAAGTGCTTGAAAATTTGGAAAAGTGTGGATACAAACCATAAATTAAAAAATTTATAACAAATGAGGGGGGGGGGGGCGAAAGAAATGTGTCAACTTTAGCTCCTTGCCACATCCTGCATCAAAAATATAAAAATCATGGTTCTCACGTTTCTGTAGCATATTACTTGAGATAAATTTTGTGACTTGCATGCTTCATATATTGCTGTTTATTTAATCCCGAATGCAGTAATTTTGGAAATTATTTTGTATTACTTGTGTTTATCTTACTTCTTCTGCATATTGTTAATCTCTTCAGCTCAAAAGGAAAAAAAAAACACTACCTCTATTTTTTTTTCGTTTTTTGCACTACTTGTAATTGAAAATAAAAAGTTGTTGTAATGAGAAATCAATAGATTTTTCTTTCTTTTAAACTTAAAATGTTGTTGTTCCTGATGGACCTTGGAGCACCCGATGTAATGAATAATAGAGGCATTAATCCTTTTTTGAGGCTAATATGAGCGGCTTCCGTTTGATTGAGCCCCATTTTAGGTGGAAGTCCGACTTTTGCTCAGACACATTTGACAGATAGCACAATACAAGGAAACCAGAAGAACACCCAGGGCAGTAGGGGGGAATCGAACCCGTACCTGTTTGCATGCAAGCAGTTGCTGAGGAATACCGCTCTGCCACCGAGGCCGCAAGCTTAAAATAGTTGTTTCTTACAAAGTTAGAACAATACTGTAAAACAGTACAATCAAGTACTAAATTTCAGAGACTGGAAAGGCCAATTTAAGTGCCTTAAATAATTTTAACTGTTCTCAAGTCCTTGAAACGGATTAGATGAGTCTTTGAAATTCCTAAGCAAAGTGTGCTTCAACTTTATTTCTCATCAAGTGTATCAATTATGAATTGTCTAAATGGGCCTATTTTCTAAATCTATACACCATTTCTTTTAAAGCATTTTTTTACTATTGATCATTTGGTATTTAATTCAGGGGCGGACTGGCCACGTGTGAGATGTGGAAAATTCCACATGGGCCGTCCTTAACTCGGGCCGTTTTCTGTGCATTCAATGTGTACGTGCCGTTTTCCTCAATTTTATTTTAAAAAAAGTTTTTAGCTAGGCCGGCCGTTCTTGTGTCGAGGGCTGCAGCCAGAACTGCTCTTTTTTGGATGGGGGGGGGCGGAGGGAGAGGAGAACAGCCGCTCCTTTTCCAACGGTCACTCTCAGGACGTTACTCTGTTCTTGCTTAACTATTACCGTATCTTGTTACGTAGGGAAAACGAAACAATGTCTTTGTTGGGTGGTCTTCGTCCGAAGCGAAGCCTTCAGGGTCCATGGATGTCTCTCGTATCTGTTCAGGATTGATGTTTCCTGGAATTCTGGTAATTAGTTTTATTGGGGGTGGGGATCTTTTTTTTTGTGGCCATCTGAGACGATCTGAGACTGCCTGGGAAAAGATTACATTGAACCTTTTTCAAATGAAATAAGAGAAAGGCGCCATCCTAAGAATAGAATGAATAGGAGCAAAACGTCTGCTAAAAAGCTTTTTTTTTTTCCTTTTCATCCTTCGTTTTTTTTTCTTCTTCTGTTTCCCAGCACTTTGCAATAGATAGATCCACGACTTTCTCAACCAATTAGATAATTTTGAGAACTCCACAATTTTGTCTCCGAGGAAAAAAACGAGTCATTTGTTATACACCGTGTTGACTGCTCAATGGGATTGCATGTGTTTTAAACTCAAGGGTGACAAGAATTTTTTTTAGGTAAATTTAATATTTTTAATCATCATGTGTTTTTTAATTTTTTTTTTTGCCATCAGCACTTTAAATAATAAGAACTTGAACTGTCAGTTATAATTATAACAAATTGATGGTGTTACACAAAAATGGGTCAACCCACCAAGCAGTACTTTTGAGTAAATTGAGTTCTAAACTGAACTTCATAGATGGCATATTAATAAAAATCGTCTTTGTATCCCCGTAGTGTATCAGTTTATCTGCCAACCTATGTGAATAACTCATTATTTTTTTTGAAAAGTTTTGTTGGATAACTCATTTTTGTATAACACCGTCCAATTCATCTATTTTCGTTTAGCAAAGATAAAATTTATAAAAGTACAAACAGTATAAATATTTAAAACAGTGATTTCCAACATTTTTTTTATCCGTCGCCCCCTTACCTTTTTCCTTGAAAAAAGCAAATTTTAGAGGAACGTAAAATCGATATTAGGTACTTTTTTGCATACAGTGAAACCTGTGTAAGTTGACCACTTGCGGTGCAGTACTTTGGTGGTCAACTTATAAAGGGCAGTAATGATTTTTTGAAATATTTTTTGACATTTCTCGCACCGTGTATTCATTTTTCGAGGAATTCACCCTTATTACTCTTTCTGTTCAACTAACTTTCATTGTTTAACATTATTGAAAGTGAAACCATAATTAAAAATACTATTCAAATAGTTTTATTATTTTTTCCTTGTTTTAAACTATATTAGACGCCTTAGTTTTAGAAATTCCATATGTGCCAGCTAATTTTCTCTGGATTTCTCCTTTTTGAATTCATTTTAATATTTCATACTTTTTATTAATTTCAAGTTCAAAACTTTCTTTTTGAAACCTTTTTATGTAACACTTACAGCCCAAAGAGCAACAAGCTCGACTCTCTCAGTTCATAAAGGCAAAATTAAAATGTCCTATATCTTAATCCCTTACACTCGAAATAAGCCAGAAGGGCTCTTTAGCAAGCCCATATCTGCGTACCCGCAGTGCGGGGGGGGGGGGGGGGGGCTCACTTCCTCAAGGGGGCTGACGGCCCTAGAAATTGAAGGAAAAAAACTAGCATTGAGACTTATTAACTTTACAAATAGACACTGTGCCACTAGGGAGATGACCTACCCATTTTGTTGCAGAGGGCCCAAAATGTACAGATCCGGGCCTTAGCGCAATTCCAGAATTGCCACAACCTATTGCAACTGGAAGAAAACACTTTGTACTTTTCTACTGACACCTATTTTTATTGAACAAAGTACAAAAAACTATCTCAAATAGAACAGCAAATGAAAAACAAGTTTGGAGAATAAAGAGCAGCATAAGCTTTATGCTGCTGTTTAGTTAGTAAATTGCTAGTCCGTCATCAAAGCATTAAAAACATTCTTGGAAAACTATCAAATAATAATACAATAATAATAAATTAATAAATAATAAAATAAAATAATTTACTGAAGAAAGTTAAAAAAAAAACCAAGTGATAAACTTACAAAGGTTTTTTTTACAATGCTCCAAACCAAATTTGGCGTACATTAGTGGTCAAGATAGACAGGTGGTCAAGTTACAGAAGTTTTCCTTCATTATATAAGATAGGACTAATTCCGTTCCTGACAAAAGAGGTCAACATAAACAGGTGGTCAACTTACAAGGGTGGTCAACTCTACAGGTTTTACTGTATTTAATTTTAATTTAAAGCCTAAATACTGTACCAATTTTATCCAATTATTGTTACACACTTTTTATGTTTTTTTTTTCAAGAGTAATTAATTTTTGAAGGGAGATAATAAACTAAGATTATTAATGTACTTCTCAAAGACAGCAGAACATTTTTCTCTCCCCCCCCCCTTTTTTTGGTATGAAATTTAGGATTTGGAAGAATAAAAAACTTGTGCAGTTTAAACTTGAAGAAAAAAAAAAAAAAAGAAGAGAGAGAAGGGTTTGTTCCGGTATCCAGAACCTGCCCTGAGTACAATTCGTATGCTTGTCCAAGATATGAGGATGTGCATGGCCCTCCTGAACTTAATTCATTTCTTTTTTACACTCATGATTTTTTGTTTAACCCTTTCTCAAGAAAATTTAGAAGCTCTCATGTTGATGTCTGTAGAGAAGGACATTTTAAATCAAATAGATTCAGAGGATACCATTGATGCTGTTGCTCAACAAAGTAGACTTTTTTGTAAGAAAGATTAATGTTGTAGAAATGTGTTTTTTTCTCCCGATTTCTTTTGTTTTTATCTTAAGTACCAAGTAGTCTTTAACGGATATTCATAATCTATTACTTTTAAGGAAAAAAAAATATAAGTTACATGCTTTGAAAGAAATGTTTTGATAAAATTAAAAAGGAATGTTGAAAAATTTAAGTAATTATTATGTCTTAAATACTGTAAAATTTTGTTTCCCTATCTTTTAAAGGGATACACTAAGTTATAGAAGAAAACAAAATTAGGTTCTTTAACCATATTTTAAGTATTTAATAATATTTCATCAAATAATCTTTATTTTTGAAGTTTTTTCCTGTTAACTGATTTGTAATGCTTGTTTATAGATTTTTCTTTCTTAGCTAGATTGATAAGTGTGATTGCTTTAAGTGTTTTTGCCCATTTTAACTATATTAATAATGTATCTATTTTTACTTATATTTTTAATGTTACAATCTTAAAAGCAAATCTAAAATTTCCGAATCTGAAATGCAGTATTCCCAGAAACTATTAGTTTTTAATTTATTAGTAGCACTACCATATTGCAACTAGTACGAAAAGTACATTTTTAAAAATCGCATCATCATATACTTTTCAATTTTAATGTTATTATTCAGTGTCAAATTGATAAATGCAATGTTTAAATTCGTTAAATAGCATACTTTCAAATTTCGGATACAATTTTTACGGATAAAATGATAAGATTTAGCATTAATTTGAAATTTACAAAGTTATTAGATTTTTCAGTTTGACGAAATTAGGGCCTTGTATGAAAACATTTTCACTGATTCTTGAAGAGTAATATTAATTTTGTCATTTTTAGTTTATTACTCTTGAGTAACTTTTTTCAAATATTATTTTGTTTTCATTAATTTCGTTTAATTTATGTCATTAAAAAGGTTTAAGTCGGACCATTTCTGTGTTCTGCTTTCTTTCGTTACTCGATTATTATTTATTTTCAGCAAGCATGTAAACTCGTACAATAGAAGTATAAATAGTTATATTTTTGGTTTAAGCGATTGAGTTTCACTTAGTTGAACATCTTCGTAGGTTAAACTCTAGTTGAACATATTTACTTACGAAAAAGAATACGCACATCTTATTGCTTTTCCCAATACATTTCCTCGTTTTCACTTTAAATCTTGGAAGGTTATAAATAAATTGTTCTTACTTGAAAACGTTGTGTCAGTGGAATATTATTATTAAAGGCAAGTTAATATGTAGCATAGGCCACACATATACCATAAAGCACAAGCGCTGCCAGAACTTGCTTTCTGTGGAGAGGGGAGGGGAGTTTGGTCATAACCATCTTTACATGCATATAAACTAACGTATTAAAATTATTGGCAATATAAATCTACGTTAAAACCAAGGGCCTTGGGAGGAGACCGCAATCCCCCCACCGCAAGTGTATATCCCATGATTTTCACTTTAGTTCTTAGAACCTGACAAATAAATTTCACTCACTAGATAACATTTTGAGAGATACCTTTGAAAATCAGTTTTCTCACTGAGACAAATGGCGACTTTTTCGGGCGAATTTTTTTTTTTTTTTTTTTGTAGATTAACTCGGGCTTATCCGATATTTCCGATCAGTTCTCACTGTCTCATGATCTGTGATGTATTCATTCTGAACGGATATATTACGTTTGGTTTACATGAAAATTTTCATTAGTTTGAATACGTACAATACAATTTTAAGAAAAGACTTTTTTTAAAAAAAAAGAGTTTTTTCTGAAGGGTAAATAGTACCGCTCATGGCCATATGAGGTAGTTAGAAGCAAAGGATGCAAGAGGAAAATTTGAAAATTTGGAGATAACCAGTACAAATGGTAGGTGGACCCCTCCTCTGTCTTGGGGCAAGAGATAATACCAGCAGCCCTGGTAGGTGCCGCTGTACAGCATGATTTAGAAAAAATTCAATGAAAGCCTACCTAGGATGTAATCTTTATACGAATTTTACTCAAAACTTGAAAATGTCTGCTTACACCCCTTTGCTTCTCACTGCCTCAAATGTATTACGTTTTGTTTTAAATAAGATTTTTATTCACTTTTACATAAACGAAATACTCTTAAATGCGGATTTTCAAAGAAACCACAGAGTTTCCACAGTGGTTTTTTATTGCGTAGAGCAATTTAAGCTTGCAAATATTTTTGAGAAAGTTAGATCCTTGAAATATCATCTGTATATTATGGGCGTTCGCTGTATGCTTAGTTTAAATCAATCTGCCCACTAGTTTGCTTGAAACGAAAAGTTAAATAAGGATTTCTGAAAAAAAAAAAATTCTAGGTATTTCAGCGGGGGGAGAAAGGTGAGGGCTGCTGGAGGAACCTTTTTTTTTTTTTTTTTTTTTTTTTTTTTTTTGAAAAAACACACTAGAAACTTTTTAGGTTTGGAAAACTACAGCCAAACGTTTTTGGATGGGGCCGGCATGAATTTTTTTTCCACATTAAAAGTTTAGGGCCAGTCCGCCCCTGAGCCTATTCCACATCGAGCCGTGTTTAAACACAATTCTTTAAAAAAATTATTTTAATTTTTTTACCAGACTTAAAAG